>NC_140579.1:1006298293-1008866793 GCF_964204655.1 Triturus cristatus
ACTGGGGTGGCAGAGTGGGCTAAAGAACGGTGATGGATTAAACCCAGATCAGTTGACTGGGGGTGAGTGCTTGCAATGTTTAACACTCCATCCATCATTTCCTTTGGTTTTTGCTTTGTTCGCCATAAGTTGGCAGGGTATGCTCAGACGTGAGTCCCTTGCTCACTTTGCCACTGGATTCAAGCAAGCCTGGCTGAAGACGGCTGAAATGCCAGAAACCGGTCCTAGGAAGCTTGTTTCCGGGCCAGGAAAGACATGGCTCGGCAGTTCGGGCAGGACTGTTCCCATGAGGCACAGGGTCAGACTGATTTGCATAGGGCCATATCTGAACTGGGGTGGCAGAGTGGGCTAAAGAACGGTGATGGGTTAAACCCAGATCAGTTGACTGGGGGTGAGTGCTTGCAATGTTCAACACTCCATCCATCATTTCCTTTGGTTTTTGCTTTGTTCGCCATAAGTTGGCAGGGTAAGCTCAGACGTGAGTCCCTTGCTCACTTTGCCACTGGATTCAAGCAAGCCTGGCTGAAGACGGCTGAAATGCCAGAAACCGGTCCTAGGAAGCTTGTTTCAGGGCCAAGAAAGACATTGCTTGGCAGTTTGGGCTGGACTGTTCCCATGAGGCACAGGGTCAGACTGATTTGCATAGGGCCATGTCTGAACTGGGGTGGCAGAGTGGGCTAAAGAACGGTGATGGATTAAACCCAGATCAGTTGACTGGGGGTGAGTGCTTGCAATGTTCAACACTCCATCCATCATTTCCTTTGGTTTTTGCTTTGTTCGCCATAAGTTCGCAGGGTATGCTCAGACGTGACTCCCTTGCTCACTTTGCCACTGGATTCAAGCAAGCCTGGCGGAAGACGGCTGAAATGCCAGAAACCGGTCCTAGGAATCTTGTTTCCGGGCCAGGAAAGACATGGCTTGGCAGTTTGGGCTGGACTGTTCCCATGAGGCACAGGGTTAGACTGATTTGCATAGGGCTATGTCTGAACTGGGGTGGCAGAGTGGGCTAAAGAACGGTGATGGATGAAACCCAGATCAGTTGACTGGGGGTGAGTGCTTGCAATGTTCAACACTCCATCCATCATTTCCTTTGGTTTTTGCTTTGTTCGCCATAAGTTGGCAGGGTATGCTCAGATGTGAGTCCCTTGCTCACTTTGCCACTGGATTCAAGCAAGCCTGGCTGAAGACGGCTGAAATGCCAGAAACCGGTCCTAGGAAGCTTGTTTCCGGGCCAGGAAAGACATGGCTTGGCAGTTCGGGCTGGACTGTTCCCATGAGGCACAGGGTCAGACTGATTTGCATAGGGACATGTCTGAACTTGGGTGGCAGAGTTGGCTAAAGAATGGTGATGGATTAAACCCAGATCAGTTGACTGGGGGTGAGTGCTTGCAATGTTCAACACTCCATCCATCATTTCCTTTGGTTTTTGCCTTGTTCGCCAAGGGTCGGCAGGGTATGCTCAGACGTGAGTCCCTTGCTCACTTTGCCACTGGATTCAAGCAAGCCTGGCTGAAGACGGCTGAAATGCCAGAAACCGGTCCTAGGAAACTTGTTTCCGGGCCAGGAAAGACATGGCTTGGCAGTTCGGGCTGGACTGCTCCCATGAGGCACAGGGTCAGACTGATTTGCATAGGGCCATGTCTGAACTGGGGTGGCAGAGTGGGCTAAAGAACGGTGATGGATTAAACCCAGATCAGTTGACTGGGGGTGAGTGCTTGCAATGTTCAACACTCCATCCATCATTTCCTTTGGTTTTTGCTTTGTTCGCCATAAGTTGGCAGGGTATGCTCAGACGTGAGTCCCTTGCTCACTTTTCCACTGGATTCAAGCAAGCCTGGCTGAAGACGGCTGAAATGCCAGAAACCGGTCCTAGGAAGCTTGTTTCCGGGCCAGGAAAGACATGGCTTGGCAGTTGGGGTTGGACTGTTCCCATGAGGCACAGGGTCAGACTGATTTGCATAGGGCCATGTCTGAACTGGGGTGGCAGAGTGGGCTAAAGAACGGTGATGGATGAAACCCAGATCAGTTGACTGGGGGTGAGTGCTTGCAATGTTCAACACTCCATCCATCATTTCCTTTGGTTTTTGCTTTGTTCGCCATAAGTTGGCAGGGTATGCTCAGACGTGAGTCCCTTGCTCACTTTGCCACTGGATTCAAGCAAGCCTGGCTGAAGACAGCTGAAATGCCAGAAACCGGTCCTAGGAAGCTTGTTTCCGGGCCAGGAAAGACATGGCTTGGCAGTTCGGGCTGGACTGTTCCCATGAGGCAGAGGGTCAGACTGATTTGCATAGGGCCATGTCTGAACTGGGGTGGCAGAGTGGGCTAAAGAACGGTGATGGATTAAACCCAGATCAGTTGACTGGGGGTGAGTGCTTGCAATGTTCAACCCTCCATCCATCATTTCCTTTGGTTTTTGCTTTGTTCGCCATAAGTTGGCAGGGTATGCTCAGACGTGAGTCCCTTGCTCACTTTGCCACTGGATTCAAGCAAGTCTGGCTGAAGACGGCTGAAATGCCAGAAACCGGTCCTAGGAAGCTTGTTTCCAGGCCAGGAAAGACATGGCTTGGCAGTTCGGGCTGGACTGTTCCCGTGAGGCACAGGGTCAGACTGATTTGCATAGGGCCATGTCTGAACTGGGGTGGCAGAGTGGGCTAAAGAACGGTGATGGATTAAACCCAGATCAGTTGACTGGGGGTGAGTGCTTGCAATGTTCAACACTCCATCCATCATTTCCTTTGGTTTTTGCTTTGTTCGCCATAAGTTGACAGGGTATGATCTGATGTGAGTCCCTTGCTCACTTTCCCACTGGATTCAAGCAAGCCTGGCTGAAGACGGCTGAAATGCCAGAAACCGGTCCTAGGAAGCTTGTTTCCGGGCCAGGAAAGACATGGCTTGGCAGTTCGGGCTGGACTGTTCCCATGAGGCACAGGGTCAGACTGATTTGCATAGGGACATGTCTGAACTTGGGTGGCAGAGTTGGCTAAAGAACGGTGATGGATTAAACCCAGATCAGTTGACTGGGGGTGAGTGCTTGCAATGTTCAACACTCCATCCATCATTTCCTTTGGTTTTTGCCTTGTTCGCCATAGGTCGGCAGGGTATGCTCAGACGTGAGTCCCTTGCTCACTTTGCCACTGGATTCAAGCAAGCCTGGCTGAAGACGGCTGAAATGCCAGAAACCGGTCCTAGGAAGCTTGTTTCCGGGCCAGGAAAGACATGGCTTGGCAGTTCGGGCTGGACTGCTCCCATGAGGCACAGGGTCAGACTGATTTGCATAGGGCCATGTCTGAACTGGGGTGGCAGAGTGGGCTAAAGAACGGTGATGGATTAAACCCAGATCAGTTGACTGGGGGTGAGTGCTTGCAATGTTCAACACTCCATCCATCATTTCCTTTGGTTTTTGCTTTGTTCGCCATAAGTTGGCAGGGTATGCTCAGACGTGAGTCCCTTGCTCACTTTGCCACTGGATTCAAGCAAGCCTGGCCGAAGACGGCTGAAATGCCAGAAACCGGTCCTAGGAAGCTTGTTTCCGGGCCAGGAAAGACATGGCTTGGCAGTTCGGGCTGGACTGTTCCCATGAGGCACAGGGTCAGACTGATTTGCATAGGGCCATGTCTGAACTGGGGTGGCAGAGTGGGCTAAAGAACGGTGATGGATTAAACCCAGATCAGTTGACTGGGGGTGAGTGCTTGCAATGTTCAACACTCCATCCATCATTTCCTTTGGTTTTTGCTTTGTTCGCCATAAGTTGGCAGGGTATGCTCAGACGTGAGTCCCTTGCTCACTTTGCCACTGGATTCAAGCAAGCCTGGCTGAAGACGGCTGAAATGCCAGAATCCGGTCCTAGGAAGCTTGTTTCCGGGCCAGGAAAGACATGGCTTGGCAGTTCGGGCTGGACTGTTCCCATGAGGCACAGGGTCAGACTGATTTGCATAGGGCCATGTCTGAACTGGGGTGGCAGAGTGGGCTAAAGAACGGTGATGGTTTAAACCCAGATCAGTTGACTGGGGGTGAGTGCTTGCAATGTTCAACACTCCATCCATCATTTCCTTTGGTTTTTGCTTTGTTCGCCATAAGTTGGCAGGGTATGCTCAGACGTGAGTCCCTTGCTCACTTTGCCACTGGATTCAAGCAAGCTTGGCTGAAGACGGCTGAAATGCCAGAAACCGGTCCTAGGAAGCTTGTTTCTGGGCCAGGAAAGACATGGCTTGGCAGTTCGGGCTGGACTGTTCCCATGAGGCACAGGGTCAGACTGATTTGCATAGGGCCATGTCTGAACTGGGGTGGCAGAGTGGGCTAAAGAACGGTGATGGTTTAAACCCAGATCAGCTGACTGGGGGTGAGTGCTTGCAATGTTCAACACTCCATCCATCATTTCCTTTGGTTTTTGCTTTGTTCGCCATAAGTTGGCAGGGTATGCTCAGACGTGAGTCCCTTGCTCACTTTGCCACTGGATTCAAGCAAGCCTGGCTGAAGACGGCTGAAATGCCAGAAACCGGTCCTAGGAAGCTTGTTTCCGGGCCAGGAAAGACATGGCTTGGAAGTTCGGGCTGGACTGTTCCCATGAGGCACAGGGTCAGACTGATTTGCATAGGGCCATGTCTGAACTGGGGTGGCAGAGTGGGCTAAAGAACGGTGATGGATGAAACCCAGATCAGTTGACTGGGGGTGAGTGCTTGCAATGTTCAACACTCCATCCATCATTTCCTTTGGTTTTTGCTTTGTTCGCAATAAGTTGGCAGGGTATGCTCAGACGTGAGTCCCTTGCTCACTTTGCCACTTGATTCAAGCAAGCCTGGCTGAAGACGGCTGAAATGCCAGAAACCGGTCCTAGGAAGCTTGTTTCCGGGCCAGAAAAGACATGGCTTGGCAGTTCGGGCTGGACTGTTCCCATGAGGCACAGGGTCAGACTGATTTGCATAGGGCCATGTCTGAACTGGGGTGGCAGAGTGGGCTAAAGCCTGGTGATGGATGAAACCCAGATCAGTTGACTGGGGGTGAGTGCTTGCAATGTTCAACACTCCATCCATCATTTCCTTTGGTTTTTGCTTTGTTCGCCATAAGTTGGCAGGGTATGCTCAGATGTGAGTCCCTTGCTCACTTTGCCACTGGATTCAAGCAAGCCTAGCTGAAGACGGCTGAAATGCCAGAAACCGGACCTAGGAAGCTTGTTTCCGGGCCAGGAAAGACATGGCTTGGCAGTTCGGGCTGGACTGTTCCCATGAGGCACAGGGTCAGACTGATTTGCATAGGGCCATGTCTGAACTGGGGTGGCAGAGTGGGCTAAAGAACGGTGATGGATTAAACCCAGATCAGTTGACTGGGGGTAAGTGCTTGCAATGTTCAACACTCCATCCATCATTTCCTTTGGTTTTTGCTTTGTTCGCCATAAGTTGGCAGGGTATGCTCAGACGTGAGTCCCTTGCTCACTTTGCCACTGGATTCAAGCAAGCCTGGCTGAAGACGGCTGAAATGCCAGAAACCGGTCCTAGGAAGCTTGTTTCCGGGCCAGGAAAGACATGGCTTGGCAGTTCGGGCTGGACTGTTCCCATGAGGCAGAGGGTCAGACTGATTTGCATAGGGCCATGTCTGAACTGGGGTGGCAGAGTGGGCTAAAGAACGGTGATGGATTAAACCCAGATCAGTTGACTGGGGGTGAGTGCTTGCAATGTTCAACACTCCATCCATCATTTCCTTTGGTTTTTGCTTTGTTCGCCATAAGTTGGCAGGGTATGCTCAGACGTGAGTCCCATGCTCACTTTGCCACTGGATTCAAGCAAGCCTGGCTGAAGACGGCTGAAATGCCAGAAACCGGTCCTAGGAAGCTTGTTTCCGGGCCAGGAAAGACATGGCTTGGCAGTTCGGGCTGGACTGTTCCCATGAGGCACAGGGTCAGACTGATTTGCATAGGGCCATGTCTGAACTGGGGTGGCAGAGTGGGCTAAAGAACGGTGATGGATGAAACCCAGATCAGTTGACTGGGGGTGAGTGCTTGCAATGTTCAACACTCCATCCATCATTTCCTTTGGTTTTTGCTTTGTTCGCCATAAGTTGGCAGGGTATGCTCAGACGTGAGTCCCTTGCTCACTTTGCCACTTGATTCAAGCAAGCCTGGCTGAAGACGGCTGAAATGCCAGAAACCGGTCCTAGGAAGCTTGTTTCCGGGCCAGAAAAGACATGGCTTGGCAGTTCGGGCTGGACTGTTCCCATGAGGCACAGGGTCAGACTGATTTGCATAGGGCCATGTCTGAACTGGGGTGGCAGAGTGGGCTAAAGCCTGGTGATGGATGAAACCCAGATCAGTTGACTGGGGGTGAGTGCTTGCAATGTTCAACACTCCATCCATCATTTCCTTTGGTTTTTGCTTTGTTCGCCATAAGTTGGCAGGGTATGCTCAGATGTGAGTCCCTTGCTCACTTTGCCACTGGATTCAAGCAAGCCTAGCTGAAGACGGCTGAAATGCCAGAAACCGGACCTAGGAAGCTTGTTTCCGGGCCAGGAAAGACATGGCTTGGCAGTTCGGGCTGGACTGTTCCCATGAGGCACAGGGTCAGACTGATTTGCATAGGGCCATGTCTGAACTGGGGTGGCAGAGTGGGCTAAAGAACGGTGATGGATTAAACCCAGATCAGTTGACTGGGGGTAAGTGCTTGCAATGTTCAACACTCCATCCATCATTTCCTTTGGTTTTTGCTTTGTTCGCCATAAGTTGGCAGGGTATGCTCAGACGTGAGTCCCTTGCTCACTTTGCCACTGGATTCAAGCAAGCCTGGCTGAAGACGGCTGAAATGCCAGAAACCGGTCCTAGGAAGCTTGTTTCCGGGCCAGGAAAGACATGGCTTGGCAGTTCGGGCTGGACTGTTCCCATGAGGCAGAGGGTCAGACTGATTTGCATAGGGCCATGTCTGAACTGGGGTGGCAGAGTGGGCTAAAGAACGGTGATGGATTAAACCCAGATCAGTTGACTGGGGGTGAGTGCTTGCAATGTTCAACACTCCATCCATCATTTCCTTTGGTTTTTGCTTTGTTCGCCATAAGTTGGCAGGGTATGCTCAGACGTGAGTCCCATGCTCACTTTGCCACTGGATTCAAGCAAGCCTGGCTGAAGACGGCTGAAATGCCAGAAACCGGTCCTAGGAAGCTTGTTTCCGGGCCAGGAAAGACATGGCTTGGCAGTTCGGGCTGGACTGTTCCCATGAGGCACAGGGTCAGACTGATTTGCATAGGGCCATGTCTGAACTGGGGTGGCAGAGTGGGCTAAAGAACGGTGATGGCTTAAACCCAGATCAGTTGACTGGGGGTGAGTGCTTGCAATGTTCAACACTCCATCCATCATTTCCTTTGGTTTTTGCTTTGTTCGCCATAAGTTGGCAGGGTATGCTCAGACGTGAGGCCCTTGCTCACTTTGCCACTGGATTCAAGCAAGCCTGGCTGAAGATGGCTGAAATGCCAGAAACCGGTCCTAGGAAGCTTGTTTCCGGGCCAGGAAAGACATGGCTTGGCAGTTCGGGCTGGACTGTTCCCATGAGGCACAGGGTCAGACTGATTTGCATAGGGCCATGTCTGAACTGGGGTGGCAGAGTGGGCTAAAGAACGGTGATGGATGAAACCCAGATCAGTTGACTGGGGGTGAGTGCTTGCAATGTTCAACACTCCATCCATCATTTCCTTTGGTTTTTGCTTTGTTCGCCATAAGTTGGCAGGGTATGCTCAGATGTGAGTCCCTTGCTCACTTTGCCACTGGATTCAAGCAAGCCTAGCTGAAGACGGCTGAAATGCCAGAAACCGGACCTAGGAAGCTTGTTTCCGGGCCAGGAAAGACATGGCTTGGCAGTTCGGGCTGGACTGTTCCCATGAGGCACAGGGTCAGACTGATTTGCATAGGGCCATGTCTGAACTGGGGTGGCAGAGTGGGCTAAAGAACGGTGATGGATGAAACCCAGATCAGTTGACTGGGGGTGAGTGCTTGCAATGTTCAACACTCCATCCATCATTTCCTTTGGTTTTTGCTTTGTTCGCCATAAGTTGGCAGGGTATGCTCAGATGTGAGTCCCTTGCTCACTTTGCCACTGGATTCAAGCAAGCCTGGCTGAAGACGGCTGAAAGGCCAGAAACCGGTCCTAGGAAGCTTGTTTCCGGGCCAGGAAAGACATGACTTGGCAGTTCGGGCTTGACTGTTCCCATGAGGCGCAGGGTCAGACTGATTTGCATAGGGCCATGTCTGAACTGGGGTGGCAGAGTGGGCTAAAGAACGGTGATGGATTAAACCCAGATCAGTTGACTGGGGGTGAGTGCTTGCAATGTTTAACACTCCATCCATCATTTCCTTTGGTTTTTGCTTTGTTCGCCATAAGTTGGCAGGGTATGCTCAGACGTGAGTCCCTTGCTCACTTTGCCACTGGATTCAAGCAAGCCTGGCTGAAGACGGCTGAAATGCCAGAAACCGGTCCTAGGAAGCTTGTTTCCGGGCCAGGAAAGACATGGCTCGGCAGTTCGGGCAGGACTGTTCCCATGAGGCACAGGGTCAGACTGATTTGCATAGGGCCATATCTGAACTGGGGTGGCAGAGTGGGCTAAAGAACGGTGATGGGTTAAACCCAGATCAGTTGACTGGGGGTGAGTGCTTGCAATGTTCAACACTCCATCCATCATTTCCTTTGGTTTTTGCTTTGTTCGCCATAAGCTGGCAGGGTAAGCTCAGACGTGAGTCCCTTGCTCACTTTGCCACTGGATTCAAGCAAGCCTGGCTGAAGACGGCTGAAATGCCAGAAACCGGTCCTAGGAAGCTTGTTTCAGGGCCAAGAAAGACATTGCTTGGCAGTTTGGGCTGGACTGTTCCCATGAGGCACAGGGTCAGACTGATTTGCATAGGGCCATGTCTGAACTGGGGTGGCAGAGTGGGCTAAAGAACGGTGATGGATTAAACCCAGATCAGTTGACTGGGGGTGAGTGCTTGCAATGTTCAACACTCCATCCATCATTTCCTTTGGTTTTTGCTTTGTTCGCCATAAGTTCGCAGGGTATGCTCAGACGTGACTCCCTTGCTCACTTTGCCACTGGATTCAAGCAAGCCTGGCGGAAGACGGCTGAAATGCCAGAAACCGGTCCTAGGAATCTTGTTTCCGGGCCAGGAAAGACATGGCTTGGCAGTTCGGGCTGGACTTTTCCCATGAGGCACAGGTTTAGACTGATTTGCATAGGGCCATGTCTGAACTGGGGTGGCAGAGTGGGCTAAAGAACGGTGATGGATGAAACCCAGATCAGTTGACTGGGGGTGAGTGCTTGCAATGTTCAACACTCCATCCATCATTTCCTTTGGTTTTTGCTTTGTTCGCCATAAGTTGGCAGGGTATGCTCAGATGTGAGTCCCTTGCTCACTTTGCCACTGGATTCAAGCAAGCCTGGCTGAAGACGGCTGAAATGCCAGAAACCGGTCCTAGGAAGCTTGTTTCCGGGCCAGGAAAGACATGGCTTGGCAGTTCCGGCTGGACTGTTCCCATGAGGCACAGGGTCAGACTGATTTGCATAGGGACATGTCTGAACTTGGGTGGCAGAGTTGGCTAAAGAATGGTGATGGATTAAACCCAGATCAGTTGACTGGGGGTGAGTGCTTGCAATGTTCAACACTCCATCCATCATTTCCTTTGGTTTTTGCCTTGTTCGCCAAGGGTCGGCAGGGTATGCTCAGACGTGAGTCCCTTGCTCACTTTGCCACTGGATTCAAGCAAGCCTGGCTGAAGACGGCTGAAATGCCAGAAACCGGTCCTAGGAAACTTGTTTCCGGGCCAGGAAAGACATGGCTTGGCAGTTCGGGCTGGACTGCTCCCATGAGGCACAGGGTCAGACTGATTTGCATAGGGCCATGTCTGAACTGGGGTGGCAGAGTGGGCTAAAGAACGGTGATGGATTAAACCCAGATCAGTTGACTGGGGGTGAGTGCTTGCAATGTTCAACACTCCATCCATCATTTCCTTTGGTTTTTGCTTTGTTCGCCATAAGTTGGCAGGGTATGCTCAGACGTGAGTCCCTTGCTCACTTTGCCACTGGATTCAAGCAAGCCTGGCTGAAGACGGCTGAAATGCCAGAAACCGGTCCTAGGAAGCTTGTTTCCGGGCCAGGAAAGACATGGCTTGGCAGTTGGGGTTGGACTGTTCCCATGAGGCACAGGGTCAGACTGATTTGCATAGGGCCATGTCTGAACTGGGGTGGCAGAGTGGGCTAAAGAACGGTGATGGATTAAACCCAGATCAGTTGACTGGGGGTGAGTGCTTGCAATGTTCAACACTCCATCCATCATTTCCTTTGGTTTTTGCTTTGTTCGCCATGAGTTGGCAGGGTATGCTCAGACGTGAGTCCCTTGCTCACTTTGCCACTGGATTCAAGCAAGCCTGGCTGAAGACGGCTGAAATGCCAGAAACCGGTCTTAGGAAGCTTGTTTCTGGGCCAGGAAAGACATGGCTTGGCAGTTCGGGCTGGACTGTTCCCATGAGGCACAGGGTCAGACTGATTTGCATAGGGCCATGTCTGAACTGGGGTGGCAGAGTGGGCTAAAGAACGGTGATGGATTAAACCCAGATCAGTTGACTGGGAGTGAGTGCTTGCAATGTTCAACACTCCATCCATCATTTCCTTTGGTTTTTGCTTTGTTCGCCATAAGTTGGCAGGGTATGCTCAGACGTGAGTCCCTTGCTCACTTTGCCACTGGATTCAAGCAAGCCTGGCTGAAGACGGCTGAAATGCCAGAAACCGGTCCTAGGAAGCTTGTTTCCGGGCCAGGAAAGACATGGCTTGGTAGTTCGGGCTGGACTGTTCCCATGAGGCACAGGGTCAGACTGATTTGCATAGGGCCATGTCTGAACTGGGGTGGCAGAGTGGGCTAAAGAACGGTGATGGTTTAAACCCAGATCAGTTGACTGGGGGTGAGTGCTAGCAATGTTCAACACTCCATCCATCATTTCCTTTGGTTTTTGCTTTGTTCGCCATAAGTTGGCAGGGTATGCTCAGACGTGAGTCCCTTGCTCACTTTGCCACTGGATTCAAGCAAGCTTGGCTGAAGACGGCTGAAATGCCAGAAACCGGTCCTAGGAAGCTTGTTTCTGGGCCAGGAAAGACATGGCTTGGCAGTTCGGGCTGGACTGTTCCCATGAGGCACAGGGTCAGACTGATTTGCATAGGGCCATGTCTGAACTGGGGTGGCAGAGTGGGCTAAAGAACGGTGATGGATGAAACCCAGATCAGTTGACTGGGGGTGAGTGCTTGCAATGTTCAGCACTCCATCCATCATTTCCTTTGGTTTTTGCTTTGTTCGCCATAAGTTGGCAGGGTATGCTCAGACGTGAGTCCCTTGCTCACTTTGCCACTGGATTCAAGCAAGCCTGGCTGAAGACGGCTGAAATGCCAGAAACCGGTCCTAGGAAGCTTGTTTCCGGGCCAGGAAAGACATGGCTTGGCAGTTCGGGCTGGACTGTTCCCATGAGGCACAGGGTCAGACTGATTTGCATAGGGCCATGTCTGAACTGGGGTGGCAGAGTGGGCTAAAGAACGGTGATGGATTAAACCCAGATCAGTTGACTGGGGGTGAGTGCTTGCAATGTTCAACACTCCATCCATCATTTCCTTTGGTTTTTGCTTTGTTCGCCATAAGTTGGCAGGGTATGCTCAGACGTGAGTCCCATGCTCACTTTGCCACTGGATTCAAGCAAGCCTGGCTGAAGACGGCTGAAATGCCAGAAACCGGTCCTAGGAAGCTTGTTTCCGGGCCAGGAAAGACATGGCTTGGCAGTTCGGGCTGGACTGTTCCCATGAGGCACAGGGTCAGACTGATTTGCATAGGGCCATGTCTGAACTGGGGTGGCAGAGTGGGCTAAAGAACGGTGATGGTTTAAACCCAGATCAGTTGACTGGGGGTGAGTGCTTGCAATGTTCAACACTCCATCCATCATTTCCTTTGGTTTTTGCTTTGTTCGCCATAAGTTGGCAGGGTATGCTCAGACGTGAGTCCCTTGCTCACTTTGCCACTGGATTCAAGCAAGCCTGGCTGAAGACGGCTGAAATGCCAGAAACCGGTCCTGGGAAGCTTGTTTCCGGGCCAGGAAAGACATGGCTTGGCAGTTCGGGCTGGACTGTTCCCATGAGGCACAGGGTCAGACTGATTTGCATAGGGCCATGTCTGAACTGGGGTGGCAGAGTGGGCTAAAGAACGGTGATGGATTAAACCCAGATCAGTTGACTGGGGGTGAGTGCTTGCAATGTTCAACACTCCATCCATCATTTCCTTTGGTTTTTGCTTTGTTCGCCATAAGTTGGCAGGGTATGCTCAGACGTGAGTCCCTTGCTCACTTTGCCACTGGATTCAAGCAACCCTGGCTGAAGACGGCTGAAATGCCAGAAACCGGTCCTAGGAAGCTTGTTTCCAGGCCAGGAAAGACATGGCTTGGCAGTTCGGGCAGGACTGTTCCCATGAGGCACAGGGTCAGACTGATTTGCATAGGGCCATGTCTGAACTGGGGTGGCAGAGTGGGCTAAAGAACGGTGATGGATTAAACCCAGATCAGTTGACTGGGGGTGAGTGCTTGCAATGTTCAACCCTCCATCCATCATTTCCTTTGGTTCTTGCTTTGTTCGCCATAAGTTGGCAGGGTATGCTCAGATGTGAGTCCCTTGCTCACTTTGCCACTGGATTCAAGCAAGCCTGGCTGAAGACGGCTGAAAGGCCAGAAACCGGTCCTAGGAAGCTTGTTTCCGGGCCAGGAAAGACATGACTTGGCAGTTCGGGCTTGACTGTTCCCATGAGGCACAGGGTCAGACTGATTTGCATAGGGCCATGTCTGAACTGGGGTGGCAGAGTGGGCTAAAGAACGGTGATGGATTAAACCCAGATCAGTTGACTGGGGGTGAGTGCTTGCAATGTTTAACACTCCATCCATCATTTCCTTTGGTTTTTGCTTTGTTCGCCATAAGTTGGCAGGGTATGCTCAGACGTGAGTCCCTTGCTCACTTTGCCACTGGATTCAAGCAAGCCTGGCTGAAGACGGCTGAAATGCCAGAAACCGGTCCTAGGAAGCTTGTTTCCGGGCCAGGAAAGACATGGCTCGGCAGTTCGGGCAGGACTGTTCCCATGAGGCACAGGGTCAGACTGATTTGCATAGGGCCATGTCTGAACTGGGGTGGCAGAGTGGGCTAAAGAACGGTGATGGGTTAAACCCAGATCAGTTGACTGGGGGTGAGTGCTTGCAATGTTCAACACTCCATCCATCATTTCCTTTGGTTTTTGCTTTGTTCGCCATAAGTTGGCAGGGTAAGCTCAGACGTGAGTCCCTTGCTCACTTTGCCACTGGATTCAAGCAAGCCTGGCTGAAGACGGCTGAAATGCCAGAAACCGGTCCTAGGAAGCTTGTTTCAGGGCCAAGAAAGACATTGCTTGGCAGTTCGGGCTGGACTGTTCCCATGAGGCACAGGGTCAGACTGATTTGCATAGGGCCATGTCTGAACTGGGGTGGCAGAGTGGGCTAAAGAACGGTGATGGATTAAACCCAGATCAGTTGACTGGGGGTGAGTGCTTGCAATGTTCAACACTCCATCCATCATTTCCTTTGGTTTTTGCTTTGTTCGCCATAAGTTCGCAGGGTATGCTCAGACGTGACTCCCTTGCTCACTTTGCCACTGGATTCAAGCAAGCCTGGCGGAAGACGGCTGAAATGCCAGAAACCGGTCCTAGGAATCTTGTTTCCGGGCCAGGAAAGACATGGCTTGGCAGTTCGGGCTGGACTGTTCCCATGAGGCACAGGGTTAGACTGATTTGCATAGGGCCATGTCTGAACTGGGGTGGCAGAGTGGGCTAAAGAACGGTGATGGATGAAACCCAGATCAGTTGACTGGGGGTGAGTGCTTGCAATGTTCAACACTCCATCCATCATTTCCTTTGGTTTTTGCTTTGTTCGCCATAAGTTGGCAGGGTATGCTCAGATGTGAGTCCCTTGCTCACTTTGCCACTGGATTCAAGCAAGCCTGGCTGAAGACGGCTGAAATGCCAGAAACCGGTCCTAGGAAGCTTGTTTCCGGGCCAGGAAAGACATGGCTTGGCAGTTTGGGCTGGACTGTTCCCATGAGGCACAGGGTCAGACTGATTTGCATAGGGACATGTCTGAACTTGGGTGGCAGAGTTGGCTAAAGAACGGTGATGGATTAAACCCAGATCAGTTGACTGGGGGTGAGTGCTTGCAATGTTCAACACTCCATCCATCATTTCCTTTGGTTTTTGCCTTGTTCGCCAAGGGTCGGCAGGGTATGCTCAGACGTGAGTCCCTTGCTCACTTTGCCACTGGATTCAAGCAAGCCTGGCTGAAGACGGCTGAAATGCCAGAAACCGGTCCTAGGAAGCTTGTTTCCGGGCCAGGAAAGACATGGCTTGGCAGTTCGGGCTGGACTGCTCCCATGAGGCACAGGGTCAGACTGATTTGCATAGGGCCATGTCTGAACTGGGGTGGCAGAGTGGGCTAAAGAACGGTGATGGATGAAACCCAGATCAGTTGACTGGGGGTGAGTGCTTGCAATGTTCAACACTCCATCCATCATTTCCTTTGGTTTTTGCTTTGTTCGCCATAAGTTGGCAGGGTATGCTCAGACGTGAGTCCCTTGCTCACTTTGCCACTGGATTCAAGCAAGCCTGGCTGAAGACGGCTGAAATGCCAGAAACCGGTCCTAGGAAGCTTGTTTCCGGGCCAGGAAAGACATGGCTTGGCAGTTGGGGCTGGAGTGTTCCCATGAGGCACAGGGTCAGACTGATTTGCATAGGGCCATGTCTGAACTGGGGTGGCAGAGTGGGCTAAAGAACGGTGATGGATTAAACCCAGATCAGTTGACTGGGGGTGAGTGCTTGCAATGTTCAACACTCCATCCATCATTTCCTTTGGTTTTTGCTTTGTTCGCCATAAGTTGGCAGGGTATGCTCAGACGTGAGTCCCTTGCTCACTTTGCCACTGGATTCAAGCAAGCCTGGCTGAAGACGGCTGAAATGCCAGAATCCGGTCCTAGGAAGCTTGTTTCCGGGCCAGGAAAGACATGGCTTGGCAGTTCGGGCTGGACTGTTCCCATGAGGCACAGGGTCAGACTGATTTGCATAGGGCCATGTCTGAACTGGGGTGGCAGAGTGGGCTAAAGAACGGTGATGGTTTAAACCCAGATCAGTTGACTGGGGGTGAGTGCTTGCAATGTTCAACACTCCATCCATCATTTCCTTTGGTTTTTGCTTTGTTCGCCATAAGTTGGCAGGGTATGCTCAGACGTGAGTCCCTTGCTCACTTTGCCACTGGATTCAAGCAAGCTTGGCTGAAGACGGCTGAAATGCCAGAAACCAGTCCTAGGAAGCTTGTTTCTGGGCCAGGAAAGACATGGCTTGGCAGTTCGGGCTGGACTGTTCCCATGAGGCACAGGGTCAGACTGATTTGCATAGGGCCATGTCTGAACTGGGGTGGCAGAGTGGGCTAAAGAACGGTGATGGTTTAAACCCAGATCAGTTGACTGGGGGTGAGTGCTTGCAATGTTCAACACTCCATCCATCATTTCCTTTGGTTTTTGCTTTGTTCGCCATAAGTTGGCAGGGTATGCTCAGACGTGAGTCCCTTGCTCACTTTGCCACTGGATTCAAGCAAGCCTGGCTGAAGACGGCTGAAATGCCAGAAACCGGTCCTAGGAAGCTTGTTTCCGGGCCAGGAAAGACATGGCTTGGAAGTTCGGGCTGGACTGTTCCCATGAGGCACAGGGTCAGACTGATTTGCATAGGGCCATGTCTGAACTGGGGTGGCAGAGTGGGCTAAAGAACGGTGATGGATGAAACCCAGATCAGTTGACTGGGGGTGAGTGCTTGCAATGTTCAACACTCCATCCATCATTTCCTTTGGTTTTTGCTTTGTTCGCCATAAGTTGGCAGGGTATGCTCAGACGTGAGTCCCTTGCTCACTTTGCCACTTGATTCAAGCAAGCCTGGCTGAAGACGGCTGAAATGCCAGAAACCGGTCCTAGGAAGCTTGTTTCCGGGCCAGAAAAGACATGGCTTGGCAGTTCGGGCTGGACTGTTCCCATGAGGCACAGGGTCAGACTGATTTGCATAGGGCCATGTCTGAACTGGGGTGGCAGAGTGGGCTAAAGAACGGTGATGGATGAAACCCAGATCAGTTGACTGGGGGTGAGTGCTTGCAATGTTCAACACTCCATCCATCATTTCCTTTGGTTTTTGCTTTGTTCGCCATAAGTTGGCAGGGTATGCTCAGATGTGAGTCCCTTGCTCACTTTGCCACTGGATTCAAGCAAGCCTAGCTGAAGACGGCTGAAATGCCAGAAACCGGACCTAGGAAGCTTGTTTCCGGGCCAGGAAAGACATGGCTTGGCAGTTCGGGCTGGACTGTTCCCATGAGGCACAGGGTCAGACTGATTTGCATAGGGCCATGTCTGAACTGGGGTGGCAGAGTGGGCTAAAGAACGGTGATGGATTAAACCCAGATCAGTTGACTGGGGGTAAGTGCTTGCAATGTTCAACACTCCATCCATCATTTCCTTTGGTTTTTGCTTTGTTCGCCATAAGTTGGCAGGGTATGCTCAGACGTGAGTCCCTTGCTCACTTTGCCACTGGATTCAAGCAAGCCTGGCTGAAGACGGCTGAAATGCCAGAAACCGGTCCTAGGAAGCTTGTTTCCGGGCCAGGAAAGACATGGCTTGGCAGTTCGGGCTGGACTGTTCCCATGAGGCACAGGGTAAGACTGATTTGCATAGGGCCATGTCTGAACTGGGGTGGCAGAGTGGGCTAAAGAACGGTGATGGATTAAACCCAGATCAGTTGACTGGGGGTGAGTGCTTGCAATGTTCAACACTCCATCCATCATTTCCTTTGGTTTTTGCTTTGTTCGCCATAAGTTGGCAGGGTATGCTCAGACGTGAGGCCCTTGCTCACTTTGCCACTGGATTCAAGCAAGCCTGGCTGAAGATGGCTGAAATGCCAGAAACCGGTCCTAGGAAGCTTGTTTCCGGGCCAGGAAAGACATGGCTTGGCAGTTCGGGCTGGACTGTTCCCATGAGGCACAGGGTCAGACTGATTTGCATAGGGCCATGTCTGAACTGGGGTGGCAGAGTGGGCTAAAGAACGGTGATGGATGAAACCCAGATCAGTTGACTGGGGGTGAGTGCTTGCAATGTTCAACACTCCATCCATCATTTCCTTTGGTTTTTGCTTTGTTCGCCATAAGTTGGCAGGGTATGCTCAGATGTGAGTCCCTTGCTCACTTTGCCACTGGATTCAAGCAAGCCTAGCTGAAGACGGCTGAAATGCCAGAAACCGGACCTAGGAAGCTTGTTTCCGGGCCAGGAAAGACATGGCTTGGCAGTTCGGGCTGGACTGTTCCCATGAGGCACAGGGTCAGACTGATTTGCATAGGGCCATGTCTGAACTGGGGTGGCAGAGTGGGCTAAAGAACGGTGATGGATGAAACCCAGATCAGTTGACTGGGGGTGAGTGCTTGCAATGTTCAACACTCCATCCATCATTTCCTTTGGTTTTTGCTTTGTTCGCCATAAGTTGGCAGGGTATGCTCAGATGTGAGTCCCTTGCTCACTTTGCCACTGGATTCAAGCAAGCCTGGCTGAAGACGGCTGAAAGGCCAGAAACCGGTCCTAGGAAGCTTGTTTCCGGGCCAGGAAAGACATGACTTGGCAGTTCGGGCTTGACTGTTCCCATGAGGCGCAGGGTCAGACTGATTTGCATAGGGCCATGTCTGAACTGGGGTGGCAGAGTGGGCTAAAGAACGGTGATGGATTAAACCCAGATCAGTTGACTGGGGGTGAGTGCTTGCAATGTTTAACACTCCATCCATCATTTCCTTTGGTTTTTGCTTTGTTCGCCATAAGTTGGCAGGGTATGCTCAGACGTGAGTCCCTTGCTCACTTTGCCACTGGATTCAAGCAAGCCTGGCTGAAGACGGCTGAAATGCCAGAAACCGGTCCTAGGAAGCTTGTTTCCGGGCCAGGAAAGACATGGCTCGGCAGTTCGGGCAGGACTGTTCCCATGAGGCACAGGGTCAGACTGATTTGCATAGGGCCATATCTGAACTGGGGTGGCAGAGTGGGCTAAAGAACGGTGATGGGTTAAACCCAGATCAGTTGACTGGGGGTGAGTGCTTGCAATGTTCAACACTCCATCCATCATTTCCTTTGGTTTTTGCTTTGTTCGCCATAAGTTGGCAGGGTAAGCTCAGACGTGAGTCCCTTGCTCACTTTGCCACTGGATTCAAGCAAGCCTGGCTGAAGACGGCTGAAATGCCAGAAACCGGTCCTAGGAAGCTTGTTTCAGGGCCAAGAAAGACATTGCTTGGCAGTTTGGGCTGGACTGTTCCCATGAGGCACAGGGTCAGACTGATTTGCATAGGGCCATGTCTGAACTGGGGTGGCAGAGTGGGCTAAAGAACGGTGATGGATTAAACCCAGATCAGTTGACTGGGGGTGAGTGCTTGCAATGTTCAACACTCCATCCATCATTTCCTTTGGTTTTTGCTTTGTTCGCCATAAGTTCGCAGGGTATGCTCAGACGTGACTCCCTTGCTCACTTTGCCACTGGATTCAAGCAAGCCTGGCGGAAGACGGCTGAAATGCCAGAAACCGGTCCTAGGAATCTTGTTTCCGGGCCAGGAAAGACATGGCTTGGCAGTTCGGGCTGGACTGTTCCCATGAGGCACAGGGTTAGACTGATTTGCATAGGGCCATGTCTGAACTGGGGTGGCAGAGTGGGCTAAAGAACGGTGATGGATGAAACCCAGATCAGTTGACTGGGGGTGAGTGCTTGCAATGTTCAACACTCCATCCATCATTTCCTTTGGTTTTTGCTTTGTTCGCCATAAGTTGGCAGGGTATGCTCAGATGTGAGTCCCTTGCTCACTTTGCCACTGGATTCAAGCAAGCCTGGCTGAAGACGGCTGAAATGCCAGAAACCGGTCCTAGGAAGCTTGTTTCCGGGCCAGGAAAGACATGGCTTGGCAGTTCGGGCTGGACTGTTCCCATGAGGCACAGGGTCAGACTGATTTGCATAGGGACATGTCTGAACTTGGGTGGCAGAGTTGGCTAAAGAATGGTGATGGATTAAACCCAGATCAGTTGACTGGGGGTGAGTGCTTGCAATGTTCAACACTCCATCCATCATTTCCTTTGGTTTTTGCCTTGTTCGCCAAGGGTCGGCAGGGTATGCTCAGACGTGAGTCCCTTGCTCACTTTGCCACTGGATTCAAGCAAGCCTGGCTGAAGACGGCTGAAATGCCAGAAACCGGTCCTAGGAAACTTGTTTCCGGGCCAGGAAAGACATGGCTTGGCAGTTCGGGCTGGACTGCTCCCATGAGGCACAGGGTCAGACTGATTTGCATAGGGCCATGTCTGAACTGGGGTGGCAGAGTGGGCTAAAGAACGGTGATGGATTAAACCCAGATCAGTTGACTGGGGGTGAGTGCTTGCAATGTTCAACACTCCATCCATCATTTCCTTTGGTTTTTGCTTTGTTCGCCATAAGTTGGCAGGGTATGCTCAGACGTGAGTCCCTTGCTCACTTTGCCACTGGATTCAAGCAAGCCTGGCTGAAGACGGCTGAAATGCCAGAAACCGGTCCTAGGAAGCTTGTTTCCGGGCCAGGAAAGACATGGCTTGGCAGTTGGGGTTGGACTGTTCCCATGAGGCACAGGGTCAGACTGATTTGCATAGGGCCATGTCTGAACTGGGGTGGCAGAGTGGGCTAAAGAACGGTGATGGATTAAACCCAGATCAGTTGACTGGGGGTGAGTGCTTGCAATGTTCAACACTCCATCCATCATTTCCTTTGGTTTTTGCTTTGTTCGCCATGAGTTGGCAGGGTATGCTCAGACGTGAGTCCCTTGCTCACTTTGCCACTGGATTCAAGCAAGCCTGGCTGAAGACGGCTGAAATGCCAGAAACCGGTCTTAGGAAGCTTGTTTCTGGGCCAGGAAAGACATGGCTTGGCAGTTCGGGCTGGACTGTTCCCATGAGGCACAGGGTCAGACTGATTTGCATAGGGCCATGTCTGAACTGGGGTGGCAGAGTGGGCTAAAGAACGGTGATGGATTAAACCCAGATCAGTTGACTGGGAGTGAGTGCTTGCAATGTTCAACACTCCATCCATCATTTCCTTTGGTTTTTGCTTTGTTCGCCATAAGTTGGCAGGGTATGCTCAGACGTGAGTCCCTTGCTCACTTTGCCACTGGATTCAAGCAAGCCTGGCTGAAGACGGCTGAAATGCCAGAAACCGGTCCTAGGAAGCTTGTTTCCGGGCCAGGAAAGACATGGCTTGGCAGTTCGGGCTGGACTGTTCCCATGAGGCACAGGGTCAGACTGATTTGCATAGGGCCATGTCTGAACTGGGGTGGCAGAGTGGGCTAAAGAACGGTGATGGTTTAAACCCAGATCAGTTGACTGGGGGTGAGTGCTAGCAATGTTCAACACTCCATCCATCATTTCCTTTGGTTTTTGCTTTGTTCGCCATAAGTTGGCAGGGTATGCTCAGACGTGAGTCCCTTGCTCACTTTGCCACTGGATTCAAGCAAGCTTGGCTGAAGACGGCTGAAATGCCAGAAACCGGTCCTAGGAAGCTTGTTTCTGGGCCAGGAAAGACATGGCTTGGCAGTTCGGGCTGGACTGTTCCCATGAGGCACAGGGTCAGACTGATTTGCATAGGGCCATGTCTGAACTGGGGTGGCAGAGTGGGCTAAAGAACGGTGATGGATTAAACCCAGATCAGTTGACTGGGGGTGAGTGCTTGCAATGTTCAACACTCCATCCATCATTTCCTTTGGTTTTTGCTTTGTTCGCCATGAGTTGGCAGGGTATGCTCAGACGTGAGTCCCTTGCTCACTTTGCCACTGGATTCAAGCAAGCCTGGCTGAAGACGGCTGAAATGCCAGAAACCGGTCTTAGGAAGCTTGTTTCTGGGCCAGGAAAGACATGGCTTGGCAGTTCGGGCTGGACTGTTCCCATGAGGCACAGGGTCAGACTGATTTGCATAGGGCCATGTCGGAACTGGGGTGGCAGAGTGGGCTAAAGAACAGTGATGGATTAAACCCAGATCAGTTGACTGGGAGTGAGTGCTTGCAATGTTCAACACTCCATCCATCATTTCCTTTGGTTTTTGCTTTGTTCGCCATAAGTTGGCAGGGTATGCTCAGACGTGAGTCCCTTGCTCACTTTGCCACTGGATTCAAGCAAGCCTGGCTGAAGACGGCTGAAATGCCAGAAACCGGTCCTAGGAAGCTTGTTTCCGGGCCAGGAAAGACATGGCTTGGCAGTTCGGGCTGGACTGTTCCCATGAGGCACAGGGTCAGACTGATTTGCATAGGGCCATGTCTGAACTGGGGTGGCAGAGTGGGCTAAAGAACGGTGATGGTTTAAACCCAGATCAGTTGACTGGGGGTGAGTGCTAGCAATGTTCAACACTCCATCCATCATTTCCTTTGGTTTTTGCTTTGTTCGCCATAAGTTGGCAGGGTATGCTCAGACGTGAGTCCCTTGCTCACTTTGCCACTGGATTCAAGCAAGCTTGGCTGAAGACGGCTGAAATGCCAGAAACCGGTCCTAGGAAGCTTGTTTCTGGGCCAGGAAAGACATGGCTTGGCAGTTCGGGCTGGACTGTTCCCATGAGGCACAGGGTCAGACTGATTTGCATAGGGCCATGTCTGAACTGGGGTGGCAGAGTGGGCTAAAGAACGGTGATGGATGAAACCCAGATCAGTTGACTGGGGGTGAGTGCTTGCAATGTTCAGCACTCCATCCATCATTTCCTTTGGTTTTTGCTTTGTTCGCCATAAGTTGGCAGGGTATGCTCAGACGTGAGTCCCTTGCTCACTTTGCCACTGGATTCAAGCAAGCCTGGCTGAAGACGGCTGAAATGCCAGAAACCGGTCCTAGGAAGCTTGTTTCCGGGCCAGGAAAGACATGGCTTGGCAGTTCGGGCTGGACTGTTCCCATGAGGCACAGGGTCAGACTGATTTGCATAGGGCCATGTCTGAACTGGGGTGGCAGAGTGGGCCAAAGAACGGTGATGGATTAAACCCAGATCAGTTGACTGGGGGTGAGTGCTTGCAATGTTCAACACTCCATCCATCATTTCCTTTGGTTTTTGCTTTGTTCGCCATAAGTTGGCAGGGTATGCTCAGACGTGAGTCCCATGCTCACTTTGCCACTGGATTCAAGCAAGCCTGGCTGAAGACGGCTGAAATGCCAGAAACCGGTCCTAGGAAGCTTGTTTCCGGGCCAGGAAAGACATGGCTTGGCAGTTCGGGCTGGACTGTTCCCATGAGGCACAGGGTCAGACTGATTTGCATAGGGCCATGTCTGAACTGGGGTGGCAGAGTGGGCTAAAGAACGGTGATGGTTTAAACCCAGATCAGTTGACTGGGGGTGAGTGCTTGCAATGTTCAACACTCCATCCATCATTTCCTTTGGTTTTTGCTTTGTTCGCCATAAGTTGGCAGGGTATGCTCAGACGTGAGTCCCTTGCTCACTTTGCCACTGGATTCAAGCAAGCCTGGCTGAAGACGGCTGAAATGCCAGAAACCGGTCCTAGGAAGCTTGTTTCCGGGCCAGGAAAGACATGGCTTGGCAGTTCGGGCTGGACTGTTCCCATGAGGCACAGGGTCAGACTGATTTGCATAGGGCCATGTCTGAACTGGGGTGGCAGAGTGGGCTAAAGAACGGTGATGGATGAAACCCAGATCAGTTGACTGGGGGTGAGTGCTTGCAATGTTCAACACTCCATCCATCATTTCCTTTGGTTTTTGCTTTGTTCGCCATAAGTTGGCAGGGTATGCTCAGACGTGAGTCCCTTGCTCACTTTGCCACTGGATTCAAGCAAGCCTGGCTGAAGACGGCTGAAATGCCAGAAACCGGTCCTAGGAAGCTTGTTTCCGGGCCAGGAAAGACATGGCTTGGCAGTTCGGGCTGGACTGTTCCCATGAGGCACAGGGTCAGACTGATTTGCATAGGGCCATGTCTGAACTGGGGTGGCAGAGTGGGCTAAAGAACGGTGATGGATTAAACCCAGATCAGTTGACTGGGGGTGAGTGCTTGCAATGTTCAACACTCCATCCATCATTTCCTTTGGTTTTTGCTTTGTTCGCCATAAGTTGGCAGGGTATGCTCAGACGTGAGTCCCTTGCTCACTTTGCCACTGGATTCAAGCAAGCCTGGCTGAAGACGGCTGAAATGCCAGAAACCGGTCCTAGGAAGCTTGTTTCCAGGCCAGGAAAGACATGGCTTGGCAGTTCGGGCAGGACTGTTCCCATGAGGCACAGGGTCAGACTGATTTGCATAGGGCCATGTCTGAACTGGGGTGGCAGAGTGGGCTAAAGAACGGTGATGGATTAAACCCAGATCAGTTGACTGGGGGTGAGTGCTTGCAATGTTCAACCCTCCATCCATCATTTCCTTTGGTTCTTGCTTTGTTCGCCATAAGTTGGCAGGGTATGCTCAGATGTGAGTCCCTTGCTCACTTTGCCACTGGATTCAAGCAAGCCTGGCTGAAGACGGCTGAAAGGCCAGAAACCGGTCCTAGGAAGCTTGTTTCCGGGCCAGGAAAGACATGACTTGGCAGTTCGGGCTTGACTGTTCCCATGAGGCACAGGGTCAGACTGACTTGCATAGGGCCATGTCTGAACTGGGGTGGCAGACTGGGCTAAAGAACGGTGATGGATTAAACCCAGATCAGTTGACTGGGGGTGAGTGCTTGCAATGTTTAACACTCCATCCATCATTTCCTTTGGTTTTTGCTTTGTTCGCCATAAGTTGGCAGGGTATGCTCAGACGTGAGTCCCTTGCTCACTTTGCCACTGGATTCAAGCAAGCCTGGCTGAAGACGGCTGAAATGCCAGAAACCGGTCCTAGGAAGCTTGTTTCCGGGCCAGGAAAGACATGGCTCGGCAGTTCGGGCAGGACTGTTCCCATGAGGCACAGGGTCAGACTGATTTGCATAGGGCCATGTCTGAACTGGGGTGGCAGAGTGGGCTAAAGAACGGTGATGGGTTAAACCCAGATCAGTTGACTGGGGGTGAGTGCTTGCAATGTTCAACACTCCATCCATCATTTCCTTTGGTTTTTGCTTTGTTCGCCATAAGTTGGCAGGGTAAGCTCAGACGTGAGTCCCTTGCTCACTTTGCCACTGGATTCAAGCAAGCCTGGCTGAAGACGGCTGAAATGCCAGAAACCGGTCCTAGGAAGCTTGTTTCAGGGCCAAGAAAGACATTGCTTGGCAGTTCGGGCTGGACTGTTCCCATGAGGCACAGGGTCAGACTGATTTGCATAGGGCCATGTCTGAACTGGGGTGGCAGAGTGGGCTAAAGAACGGTGATGGATTAAACCCAGATCAGTTGACTGGGGGTGAGTGCTTGCAATGTTCAACACTCCATCCATCATTTCCTTTGGTTTTTGCTTTGTTCGCCATAAGTTCGCAGGGTATGCTCAGACGTGACTCCCTTGCTCACTTTGCCACTGGATTCAAGCAAGCCTGGCGGAAGACGGCTGAAATGCCAGAAACCGGTCCTAGGAATCTTGTTTCCGGGCCAGGAAAGACATGGCTTGGCAGTTCGGGCTGGACTGTTCCCATGAGGCACAGGGTTAGACTGATTTGCATAGGGCCATGTCTGAACTGGGGTGGCAGAGTGGGCTAAAGAACGGTGATGGATGAAACCCAGATCAGTTGACTGGGGGTGAGTGCTTGCAATGTTCAACACTCCATCCATCATTTCCTTTGGTTTTTGCTTTGTTCGCCATAAGTTGGCAGGGTATGCTCAGATGTGAGTCCCTTGCTCACTTTGCCACTGGATTCAAGCAAGCCTGGCTGAAGACGGCTGAAATGCCAGAAACCGGTCCTAGGAAGCTTGTTTCCGGGCCAGGAAAGACATGGCTTGGCAGTTTGGGCTGGACTGTTCCCATGAGGCACAGGGTCAGACTGATTTGCATAGGGACATGTCTGAACTTGGGTGGCAGAGTTGGCTAAAGAACGGTGATGGATTAAACCCAGATCAGTTGACTGGGGGTGAGTGCTTGCAATGTTCAACACTCCATCCATCATTTCCTTTGGTTTTTGCCTTGTTCGCCAAGGGTCGGCAGGGTATGCTCAGACGTGAGTCCCTTGCTCACTTTGCCACTGGATTCAAGCAAGCCTGGCTGAAGACGGCTGAAATGCCAGAAACCGGTCCTAGGAAGCTTGTTTCCGGGCCAGGAAAGACATGGCTTGGCAGTTCGGGCTGGACTGCTCCCATGAGGCACAGGGTCAGACTGATTTGCATAGGGCCATGTCTGAACTGGGGTGGCAGAGAGGGCTAAAGAACGGTGATGGATTAAACCCAGAAGGTTGACTGGGGGTGAGTGCTTGCAATGTTCAACACTCCATCCATCATTTCCTTTGGTTTTTGCTTTGTTCGCCATAAGTTGGCAGGGTATGCTCAGACGTGAGTCCCTTGCTCACTTTGCCACTGGATTCAAGCAAGCCTGGCTGAAGACGGCTGAAATGCCAGAAACCGGTCCTAGGAAGCTTGTTTCCGGGCCAGGAAAGACATGGCTTGGCAGTTGGGGCTGGAGTGTTCCCATGAGGCACAGGGTCAGACTGATTTGCATAGGGCCATGTCTGAACTGGGGTGGCAGAGTGGGCTAAAGAACGGTGATGGATTAAACCCAGATCAGTTGACTGGGGGTGAGTGCTTGCAATGTTCAACACTCCATCCATCATTTCCTTTGGTTTTTGCTTTGTTCGCCATGAGTTGGCAGGGTATGCTCAGACGTGAGTCCCTTGCTCACTTTGCCACTGGATTCAAGCAAGCCTGGCTGAAGACGGCTGAAATGCCAGAAACCGGTCCTAGGAAGCTTGTTTCTGGGCCAGGAAAGACATGGCTTGGCAGTTCGGGCTGGACTGTTCCCATGAGGCACAGGGTCAGACTGATTTGCATAGGGCCATGTCTGAACTGGGGTGGCAGAGTGGGCTAAAGAACGGTGATGGATTAAACCCAGATCAGTTGACTGGGGGTGAGTGCTTGCAATGTTCAACACTCCATCCATCATTTCCTTTGGTTTTTGCTTTGTTCGCCATAAGTTAGCAGGGTATGCTCAGACGTGAGTCCCTTGCTCACTTTGCCACTGGATTCAAGCAAGCCTGGCTGAAGACGGCTGAAATGCCAGAAACCGGTCCTAGGAAGCTTGTTTCCGGGCCAGGAAAGACATGGCTTGGCAGTTCGGGCTGGACTGTTCCCATGAGGCACAGGGTCAGACTGATTTGCATAGGGCCATGTCTGAACTGGGGTGGCAGAGTGGGCTAAAGAACGGTGATGGATGAAACCCAGATCAGTTGACTGGGGGTGAGTGCTTGCAATGTTCAACACTCCATCCATCATTTCCTTTGGTTTTTGCTTTGTTCGCCATAAGTTGGCAGGGTATGCTCAGACGTGAGGCCCTTGCTCACTTTGCCACTGGATTCAAGCAAGCCTGGCTGAAGATGGCTGAAATGCCAGAAACCGGTCCTAGGAAGCTTGTTTCCGGGCCAGGAAAGACATGGCTTGGCAGTTCGGGCTGGACTGTTCCCATGAGGCACAGGGTCAGACTGATTTGCATAGGGCCATGTCTGAACTGGGGTGGCAGAGTGGGCTAAAGAACGGTGATGGATTAAACCCAGATCAGTTGACTGGGAGTGAGTGCTTGCAATGTTCAACACTCCATCCATCATTTCCTTTGGTTTTTGCTTTGTTCGCCATAAGTTGGCAGGGTATGCTCAGACGTGAGTCCCTTGCTCACTTTGCCACTGGATTCAAGCAAGCTTGGCTGAAGACGGCTGAAATGCCAGAAACCGGTCCTAGGAAGCTTGTTTCTGGGCCAGGAAAGACATGGCTTGGCAGTTCGGGCTGGACTGTTCCCATGAGGCACAGGGTCAGACTGATTTGCATAGGGCCATGTCTGAACTGGGGTGGCAGAGTGGGCTAAAGAACGGTGATGGATTAAACCCAGATCAGTTGACTGGGGGTGAGTGCTTGCAATGTTCAACACTCCATCCATCATTTCCTTTGGTTTTTGCTTTGTTCGCCATGAGTTGGCAGGGTATGCTCAGACGTGAGTCCCTTGCTCACTTTGCCACTGGATTCAAGCAAGCCTGGCTGAAGACGGCTGAAATGCCAGAAACCGGTCTTAGGAAGCTTGTTTCTGGGCCAGGAAAGACATGGCTTGGCAGTTCGGGCTGGACTGTTCCCATGAGGCACAGGGTCAGACTGATTTGCATAGGGCCATGTCTGAACTGGGGTGGCAGAGTGGGCTAAAGAACGGTGATGGATTAAACCCAGATCAGTTGACTGGGAGTGAGTGCTTGCAATGTTCAACACTCCATCCATCATTTCCTTTGGTTTTTGCTTTGTTCGCCATAAGTTGGCAGGGTATGCTCAGACGTGAGTCCCTTGCTCACTTTGCCACTGGATTCAAGCAAGCCTGGCTGAAGACGGCTGAAATGCCAGAAACCGGTCCTAGGAAGCTTGTTTCCGGGCCAGGAAAGACATGGCTTGGCAGTTCGGGCTGGACTGTTCCCATGAGGCACAGGGTCAGACTGATTTGCATAGGGCCATGTCTGAACTGGGGTGGCAGAGTGGGCTAAAGAACGGTGATGGTTTAAACCCAGATCAGTTGACTGGGGGTGAGTGCTAGCAATGTTCAACACTCCATCCATCATTTCCTTTGGTTTTTGCTTTGTTCGCCATAAGTTGGCAGGGTATGCTCAGACGTGAGTCCCTTGCTCACTTTGCCACTGGATTCAAGCAAGCTTGGCTGAAGACGGCTGAAATGCCAGAAACCAGTCCTAGGAAGCTTGTTTCTGGGCCAGGAAAGACATGGCTTGGCAGTTCGGGCTGGACTGTTCCCATGAGGCACAGGGTCAGACTGATTTGCATAGGGCCATGTCTGAACTGGGGTGGCAGAGTGGGCTAAAGAACGGTGATGGATGAAACCCAGATCAGTTGACTGGGGGTGAGTGCTTGCAATGTTCAGCACTCCATCCATCATTTCCTTTGGTTTTTGCTTTGTTCGCCATAAGTTGGCAGGGTATGCTCAGACGTGAGTCCCTTGCTCACTTTGCCACTGGATTCAAGCAAGCCTGGCTGAAGACGGCTGAAATGCCAGAAACCGGTCCTAGGAAGCTTGTTTCCGGGCCAGGAAAGACATGGCTTGGCAGTTCGGGCTGGACTGTTCCCATGAGGCACAGGGTCAGACTGATTTGCATAGGGCCATGTCTGAACTGGGGTGGCAGAGTGGGCTAAAGAACGGTGATGGATTAAACCCAGATCAGTTGACTGGGGGTGAGTGCTTGCAATGTTCAACACTCCATCCATCATTTCCTTTGGTTTTTGCTTTGTTCGCCATAAGTTGGCAGGGTATGCTCAGACGTGAGTCCCATGCTCACTTTGCCACTGGATTCAAGCAAGCCTGGCTGAAGACGGCTGAAATGCCAGAAACCGGTCCTAGGAAGCTTGTTTCCGGGCCAGGAAAGACATGGCTTGGCAGTTCGGGCTGGACTGTTCCCATGAGGCACAGGGTCAGACTGATTTGCATAGGGCCATGTCTGAACTGGGGTGGCAGAGTGGGCTAAAGAACGGTGATGGTTTAAACCCAGATCAGTTGACTGGGGGTGAGTGCTTGCAATGTTCAACACTCCATCCATCATTTCCTTTGGTTTTTGCTTTGTTCGCCATAAGTTGGCAGGGTATGCTCAGACGTGAGTCCCTTGCTCACTTTGCCACTGGATTCAAGCAAGCCTGGCTGAAGACGGCTGAAATGCCAGAAACCGGTCCTAGGAAGCTTGTTTCCGGGCCAGGAAAGACATGGCTTGGCAGTTCGGGCTGGACTGTTCCCATGAGGCACAGGGTCAGACTGATTTGCATAGGGCCATGTCTGAACTGGGGTGGCAGAGTGGGCTAAAGAACGGTGATGGATGAAACCCAGATCAGTTGACTGGGGGTGAGTGCTTGCAATGTTCAACACTCCATCCATCATTTCCTTTGGTTTTTGCTTTGTTCGCCATAAGTTGGCAGGGTATGCTCAGACGTGAGTCCCTTGCTCACTTTGCCACTGGATTCAAGCAAGCCTGGCTGAAGACGGCTGAAATGCCAGAAACCGGTCCTAGGAAGCTTGTTTCCGGGCCAGGAAAGACATGGCTTGGCAGTTCGGGCTGGACTGTTCCCATGAGGCACAGGGTCAGACTGATTTGCATAGGGCCATGTCTGAACTGGGGTGGCAGAGTGGGCTAAAGAACGGTGATGGATTAAACCCAGATCAGTTGACTGGGGGTGAGTGCTTGCAATGTTCAACACTCCATCCATCATTTCCTTTGGTTTTTGCTTTGTTCGCCATAAGTTGGCAGGGTATGCTCAGACGTGAGTCCCTTGCTCACTTTGCCACTGGATTCAAGCAAGCCTGGCTGAAGACGGCTGAAATGCCAGAAACCGGTCCTAGGAAGCTTGTTTCCAGGCCAGGAAAGACATGGCTTGGCAGTTCGGGCAGGACTGTTCCCATGAGGCACAGGGTCAGACTGATTTGCATAGGGCCATGTCTGAACTGGGGTGGCAGAGTGGGCTAAAGAACGGTGATGGATTAAACCCAGATCAGTTGACTGGGGGTGAGTGCTTGCAATGTTCAACCCTCCATCCATCATTTCCTTTGGTTCTTGCTTTGTTCGCCATAAGTTGGCAGGGTATGCTCAGATGTGAGTCCCTTGCTCACTTTGCCACTGGATTCAAGCAAGCCTGGCTGAAGACGGCTGAAAGGCCAGAAACCGGTCCTAGGAAGCTTGTTTCCGGGCCAGGAAAGACATGACTTGGCAGTTCGGGCTTGACTGTTCCCATGAGGCACAGGGTCAGACTGACTTGCATAGGGCCATGTCTGAACTGGGGTGGCAGAGTGGGCTAAAGAACGGTGATGGATTAAACCCAGATCAGTTGACTGGGGGTGAGTGCTTGCAATGTTTAACACTCCATCCATCATTTCCTTTGGTTTTTGCTTTGTTCGCCATAAGTTGGCAGGGTATGCTCAGACGTGAGTCCCTTGCTCACTTTGCCACTGGATTCAAGCAAGCCTGGCTGAAGACGGCTGAAATGCCAGAAACCGGTCCTAGGAAGCTTGTTTCCGGGCCAGGAAAGACATGGCTCGGCAGTTCGGGCAGGACTGTTCCCATGAGGCACAGGGTCAGACTGATTTGCATAGGGCCATGTCTGAACTGGGGTGGCAGAGTGGGCTAAAGAACGGTGATGGGTTAAACCCAGATCAGTTGACTGGGGGTGAGTGCTTGCAATGTTCAACATTCCATCCATCATTTCCTTTGGTTTTTGCTTTGTTCGCCATAAGTTGGCAGGGTAAGCTCAGACGTGAGTCCCTTGCTCACTTTGCCACTGGATTCAAGCAAGCCTGGCTGAAGACGGCTGAAATGCCAGAAACCGGTCCTAGGAAGCTTGTTTCAGGGCCAAGAAAGACATTGCTTGGCAGTTCGGGCTGGACTGTTCCCATGAGGCACAGGGTCAGACTGATTTGCATAGGGCCATGTCTGAACTGGGGTGGCAGAGTGGGCTAAAGAACGGTGATGGATTAAACCCAGATCAGTTGACTGGGGGTGAGTGCTTGCAATGTTCAACACTCCATCCATCATTTCCTTTGGTTTTTGCTTTGTTCGCCATAAGTTCGCAGGGTATGCTCAGACGTGACTCCCTTGCTCACTTTGCCACTGGATTCAAGCAAGCCTGGCGGAAGACGGCTGAAATGCCAGAAACCGGTCCTAGGAATCTTGTTTCCGGGCCAGGAAAGACATGGCTTGGCAGTTCGGGCTGGACTGTTCCCATGAGGCACAGGGTCAGACTGATTTGCATAGGGCCATGTCTGAACTGGGGTGGCAGAGTGGGCTAAAGAACGGTGATGGATGAAACCCAGATCAGTTGACTGGGGGTGAGTGCTTGCAATGTTCAACACTCCATCCATCATTTCCTTTGGTTTTTGCTTTGTTCGCCATAAGTTGGCAGGGTATGCTCAGATGTGAGTCCCTTGCTCACTTTGCCACTGGATTCAAGCAAGCCTGGCTGAAGACGGCTGAAATGCCAGAAACCGGTCCTAGGAAGCTTGTTTCCGGGCCAGGAAAGACATGGCTTGGCAGTTTGGGCTGGACTGTTCCCATGAGGCACAGGGTCAGACTGATTTGCATAGGGACATGTCTGAACTTGGGTGGCAGAGTTGGCTAAAGAACGGTGATGGATTAAACCCAGATCAGTTGACTGGGGGTGAGTGCTTGCAATGTTCAACACTCCATCCATCATTTCCTTTGGTTTTTGCCTTGTTCGCCAAGGGTCGGCAGGGTATGCTCAGACGTGAGTCCCTTGCTCACTTTGCCACTGGATTCAAGCAAGCCTGGCTGAAGACGGCTGAAATGCCAGAAACCGGTCCTAGGAAGCTTGTTTCCGGGCCAGGAAAGACATGGCTTGGCAGTTCGGGCTGGACTGCTCCCATGAGGCACAGGGTCAGACTGATTTGCATAGGGCCATGTCTGAACTGGGGTGGCAGAGTGGGCTAAAGAACGGTGATGGATTAAACCCAGATCAGTTGACTGGGGGTGAGTGCTTGCAATGTTCAACACTCCATCCATCATTTCCTTTGGTTTTTGCTTTGTTCGCCATAAGTTGGCAGGGTATGCTCAGACGTGAGTCCCTTGCTCACTTTGCCACTGGATTCAAGCAAGCCTGGCTGAAGACGGCTGAAATGCCAGAAACCGGTCCTAGGAAGCTTGTTTCCGGGCCAGGAAAGACATGGCTTGGCAGTTGGGGCTGGAGTGTTCCCATGAGGCACAGGGTCAGACTGATTTGCATAGGGCCATGTCTGAACTGGGGTGGCAGAGTGGGCTAAAGAACGGTGATGGATTAAACCCAGATCAGTTGACTGGGGGTGAGTGCTTGCAATGTTCAACACTCCATCCATCATTTCCTTTGGTTTTTGCTTTGTTCGCCATGAGTTGGCAGGGTATGCTCAGACGTGAGTCCCTTGCTCACTTTGCCACTGGATTCAAGCAAGCCTGGCTGAAGACGGCTGAAATGCCAGAAACCGGTCCTAGGAAGCTTGTTTCTGGGCCAGGAAAGACATGGCTTGGCAGTTCGGGCTGGACTGTTCCCATGAGGCACAGGGTCAGACTGATTTGCATAGGGCCATGTCTGAACTGGGGTGGCAGAGTGGGCTAAAGAACGGTGATGGATTAAACCCAGATCAGTTGACTGGGGGTGAGTGCTTGCAATGTTCAACACTCCATCCATCATTTCCTTTGGTTTTTGCTTTGTTCGCCATAAGTTAGCAGGGTATGCTCAGACGTGAGTCCCTTGCTCACTTTGCCACTGGATTCAAGCAAGCCTGGCTGAAGACGGCTGAAATGCCAGAAACCGGTCCTAGGAAGCTTGTTTCCGGGCCAGGAAAGACATGGCTTGGCAGTTCGGGCTGGACTGTTCCCATGAGGCACAGGGTCAGACTGATTTGCATAGGGCCATGTCTGAACTGGGGTGGCAGAGTGGGCTAAAGAACGGTGATGGATGAAACCCAGATCAGTTGACTGGGGGTGAGTGCTTGCAATGTTCAACACTCCATCCATCATTTCCTTTGGTTTTTGCTTTGTTCGCCATAAGTTGGCAGGGTATGCTCAGACGTGAGGCCCTTGCTCACTTTGCCACTGGATTCAAGCAAGCCTGGCTGAAGATGGCTGAAATGCCAGAAACCGGTCCTAGGAAGCTTGTTTCCGGGCCAGGAAAGACATGGCTTGGCAGTTCGGGCTGGACTGTTCCCATGAGGCACAGGGTCAGACTGATTTGCATAGGGCCATGTCTGAACTGGGGTGGCAGAGTGGGCTAAAGAACGGTGATGGATGAAACCCAGATCAGTTGACTGGGGGTGAGTGCTTGCAATGTTCAACACTCCATCCATCATTTCCTTTGGTTTTTGCTTTGTTCGCCATAAGTTGGCAGGGTATGCTCAGACGTGAGGCCCTTGCTCACTTTGCCACTGGATTCAAGCAAGCCTGGCTGAAGATGGCTGAAATGCCAGAAACCGGTCCTAGGAAGCTTGTTTCCGGGCCAGGAAAGACATGGCTTGGCAGTTCGGGCTGGACTGTTCCCATGAGGCACAGGGTCAGACTGATTTGCATAGGGCCATGTCTGAACTGGGGTGGCAGAGTGGGCTAAAGAACGGTGATGGATGAAACCCAGATCAGTTGACTGGGGGTGAGTGCTTGCAATGTTCAACACTCCATCCATCATTTCCTTTGGTTTTTGCTTTGTTCGCCATAAGTTGGCAGGGTATGCTCAGATGTGAGTCCCTTGCTCACTTTGCCACTGGATTCAAGCAAGCCTAGCTGAAGACGGCTGAAATGCCAGAAACCGGACCTAGGAAGCTTGTTTCCGGGCCAGGAAAGACATGGCTTGGCAGTTCGGGCTGGACTGTTCCCATGAGGCACAGGGTCAGACTGATTTGCATAGGGCCATGTCTGAACTGGGGTGGCAGAGTGGGCTAAAGAACGGTGATGGATGAAACCCAGATCAGTTGACTGGGGGTGAGTGCTTGCAATGTTCAACACTCCATCCATCATTTCCTTTGGTTTTTGCTTTGTTCGCCATAAGTTGGCAGGGTATGCTCAGATGTGAGTCCCTTGCTCACTTTGCCACTGGATTCAAGCAAGCCTGGCTGAAGACGGCTGAAAGGCCAGAAACCGGTCCTAGGAAGCTTGTTTCCGGGCCAGGAAAGACATGACTTGGCAGTTCGGGCTTGACTGTTCCCATGAGGCGCAGGGTCAGACTGATTTGCATAGGGCCATGTCTGAACTGGGGTGGCAGAGTGGGCTAAAGAACGGTGATGGATTAAACCCAGATCAGTTGACTGGGGGTGAGTGCTTGCAATGTTTAACACTCCATCCATCATTTCCTTTGGTTTTTGCTTTGTTCGCCATAAGTTGGCAGGGTATGCTCAGACGTGAGTCCCTTGCTCACTTTGCCACTGGATTCAAGCAAGCCTGGCTGAAGACGGCTGAAATGCCAGAAACCGGTCCTAGGAAGCTTGTTTCCGGGCCAGGAAAGACATGGCTCGGCAGTTCGGGCAGGACTGTTCCCATGAGGCACAGGGTCAGACTGATTTGCATAGGGCCATATCTGAACTGGGGTGGCAGAGTGGGCTAAAGAACGGTGATGGGTTAAACCCAGATCAGTTGACTGGGGGTGAGTGCTTGCAATGTTCAACACTCCATCCATCATTTCCTTTGGTTTTTGCTTTGTTCGCCATAAGTTGGCAGGGTAAGCTCAGACGTGAGTCCCTTGCTCACTTTGCCACTGGATTCAAGCAAGCCTGGCTGAAGACGGCTGAAATGCCAGAAACCGGTCCTAGGAAGCTTGTTTCAGGGCCAAGAAAGACATTGCTTGGCAGTTTGGGCTGGACTGTTCCCATGAGGCACAGGGTCAGACTGATTTGCATAGGGCCATGTCTGAACTGGGGTGGCAGAGTGGGCTAAAGAACGGTGATGGATTAAACCCAGATCAGTTGACTGGGGGTGAGTGCTTGCAATGTTCAACACTCCATCCATCATTTCCTTTGGTTTTTGCTTTGTTCGCCATAAGTTCGCAGGGTATGCTCAGACGTGACTCCCTTGCTCACTTTGCCACTGGATTCAAGCAAGCCTGGCGGAAGACGGCTGAAATGCCAGAAACCGGTCCTAGGAATCTTGTTTCCGGGCCAGGAAAGACATGGCTTGGCAGTTCGGGCTGGACTGTTCCCATGAGGCACAGGGTTAGACTGATTTGCATAGGGCCATGTCTGAACTGGGGTGGCAGAGTGGGCTAAAGAACGGTGATGGATGAAACCCAGATCAGTTGACTGGGGGTGAGTGCTTGCAATGTTCAACACTCCATCCATCATTTCCTTTGGTTTTTGCTTTGTTCGCCATAAGTTGGCAGGGTATGCTCAGATGTGAGTCCCTTGCTCACTTTGCCACTGGATTCAAGCAAGCCTGGCTGAAGACGGCTGAAATGCCAGAAACCGGTCCTAGGAAGCTTGTTTCCGGGCCAGGAAAGACATGGCTTGGCAGTTCGGGCTGGACTGTTCCCATGAGGCACAGGGTCAGACTGATTTGCATAGGGACATGTCTGAACTTGGGTGGCAGAGTTGGCTAAAGAATGGTGATGGATTAAACCCAGATCAGTTGACTGGGGGTGAGTGCTTGCAATGTTCAACACTCCATCCATCATTTCCTTTGGTTTTTGCCTTGTTCGCCAAGGGTCGGCAGGGTATGCTCAGACGTGAGTCCCTTGCTCACTTTGCCACTGGATTCAAGCAAGCCTGGCTGAAGACGGCTGAAATGCCAGAAACCGGTCCTAGGAAACTTGTTTCCGGGCCAGGAAAGACATGGCTTGGCAGTTCGGGCTGGACTGCTCCCATGAGGCACAGGGTCAGACTGATTTGCATAGGGCCATGTCTGAACTGGGGTGGCAGAGTGGGCTAAAGAACGGTGATGGATTAAACCCATATCAGTTGACTGGGGGTGAGTGCTTGCAATGTTCAACACTCCATCCATCATTTCCTTTGGTTTTTGCTTTGTTCGCCATAAGTTGGCAGGGTATGCTCAGACGTGAGTCCCTTGCTCACTTTGCCACTGGATTCAAGCAAGCCTGGCTGAAGACGGCTGAAATGCCAGAAACCGGTCCTAGGAAGCTTGTTTCCGGGCCAGGAAAGACATGGCTTGGCAGTTGGGGTTGGACTGTTCCCATGAGGCACAGGGTCAGACTGATTTGCATAGGGCCATGTCTGAACTGGGGTGGCAGAGTGGGCTAAAGAACGGTGATGGATTAAACCCAGATCAGTTGACTGGGGGTGAGTGCTTGCAATGTTCAACACTCCATCCATCATTTCCTTTGGTTTTTGCTTTGTTCGCCATGAGTTGGCAGGGTATGCTCAGACGTGAGTCCCTTGCTCACTTTGCCACTGGATTCAAGCAAGCCTGGCTGAAGACGGCTGAAATGCCAGAAACCGGTCTTAGGAAGCTTGTTTCTGGGCCAGGAAAGACATGGCTTGGCAGTTCGGGCTGGACTGTTCCCATGAGGCACAGGGTCAGACTGATTTGCATAGGGCCATGTCTGAACTGGGGTGGCAGAGTGGGCTAAAGAACGGTGATGGATTAAACCCAGATCAGTTGACTGGGAGTGAGTGCTTGCAATGTTCAACACTCCATCCATCATTTCCTTTGGTTTTTGCTTTGTTCGCCATAAGTTGGCAGGGTATGCTCAGACGTGAGTCCCTTGCTCACTTTGCCACTGGATTCAAGCAAGCCTGGCTGAAGACGGCTGAAATGCCAGAAACCGGTCCTAGGAAGCTTGTTTCCGGGCCAGGAAAGACATGGCTTGGCAGTTCGGGCTGGACTGTTCCCATGAGGCACAGGGTCAGACTGATTTGCATAGGGCCATGTCTGAACTGGGGTGGCAGAGTGGGCTAAAGAACGGTGATGGTTTAAACCCAGATCAGTTGACTGGGGGTGAGTGCTAGCAATGTTCAACACTCCATCCATCATTTCCTTTGGTTTTTGCTTTGTTCGCCATAAGTTGGCAGGGTATGCTCAGACGTGAGTCCCTTGCTCACTTTGCCACTGGATTCAAGCAAGCTTGGCTGAAGACGGCTGAAATGCCAGAAACCGGTCCTAGGAAGCTTGTTTCTGGGCCAGGAAAGACATGGCTTGGCAGTTCGGGCTGGACTGTTCCCATGAGGCACAGGGTCAGACTGATTTGCATAGGGCCATGTCTGAACTGGGGTGGCAGAGTGGGCTAAAGAACGGTGATGGATTAAACCCAGATCAGTTGACTGGGGGTGAGTGCTTGCAATGTTCAACACTCCATCCATCATTTCCTTTGGTTTTTGCTTTGTTCGCCATGAGTTGGCAGGGTATGCTCAGACGTGAGTCCCTTGCTCACTTTGCCACTGGATTCAAGCAAGCCTGGCTGAAGACGGCTGAAATGCCAGAAACCGGTCTTAGGAAGCTTGTTTCTGGGCCAGGAAAGACATGGCTTGGCAGTTCGGGCTGGACTGTTCCCATGAGGCACAGGGTCAGACTGATTTGCATAGGGCCATGTCTGAACTGGGGTGGCAGAGTGGGCTAAAGAACGGTGATGGATTAAACCCAGATCAGTTGACTGGGAGTGAGTGCTTGCAATGTTTAACACTCCATCCATCATTTCCTTTGGTTTTTGCTTTGTTCGCCATAAGTTGGCAGGGTATGCTCAGACGTGAGTCCCTTGCTCACTTTGCCACTGGATTCAAGCAAGCCTGGCTAAAGACAGCTGAAATGCCAGAAACCGGTCCTAGGAAGCTTGTTTCCGGGCCAGGAAAGACATGGCTTGGCAGTTCGGGCTGGACTGTTCCCATGAGGCACAGGGTCAGACTGATTTGCATAGGGCCATGTCTGAACTGGGGTGGCAGAGTGGGCTAAAGAACGGTGATGGTTTAAACCCAGATCAGTTGACTGGGGGTGAGTGCTAGCAATGTTCAACACTCCATCCATCATTTCCTTTGGTTTTTGCTTTGTTCGCCATAAGTTGGCAGGGTATGCTCAGACGTGAGTCCCTTGCTCACTTTGCCACTGGATTCAAGCAAGCTTGGCTGAAGACGGCTGAAATGCCAGAAACCGGTCCTAGGAAGCTTGTTTCTGGGCCAGGAAAGACATGGCTTGGCAGTTCGGGCTGGACTGTTCCCATGAGGCACAGGGTCAGACTGATTTGCATAGGGCCATGTCTGAACTGGGGTGGCAGAGTGGGCTAAAGAACGGTGATGGATGAAACCCAGATCAGTTGACTGGGGGTGAGTGCTTGCAATGTTCAGCACTCCATCCATCATTTCCTTTGGTTTTTGCTTTGTTCGCCATAAGTTGGCAGGGTATGCTCAGACGTGAGTCCCTTGCTCACTTTGCCACTGGATTCAAGCAAGCCTGGCTGAAGACGGCTGAAATGCCAGAAACCGGTCCTAGGAAGCTTGTTTCCGGGCCAGGAAAGACATGGCTTGGCAGTTCGGGCTGGACTGTTCCCATGAGGCACAGGGTCAGACTGATTTGCATAGGGCCATGTCTGAACTGGGGTGGCAGAGTGGGCTAAAGAACGGTGATGGATTAAACCCAGATCAGTTGACTGGGGGTGAGTGCTTGCAATGTTCAACACTCCATCCATCATTTCCTTTGGTTTTTGCTTTGTTCGCCATAAGTTGGCAGGGTATGCTCAGACGTGAGTCCCATGCTCACTTTGCCACTGGATTCAAGCAAGCCTGGCTGAAGACGGCTGAAATGCCAGAAACCGGTCCTAGGAAGCTTGTTTCCGGGCCAGGAAAGACATGGCTTGGCAGTTCGGGCTGGACTGTTCCCATGAGGCACAGGGTCAGACTGATTTGCATAGGGCCATGTCTGAACTGGGGTGGCAGAGTGGGCTAAAGAACGGTGATGGTTTAAACCCAGATCAGTTGACTGGGGGTGAGTGCTTGCAATGTTCAACACTCCATCCATCATTTCCTTTGGTTTTTGCTTTGTTCGCCATAAGTTGGCAGGGTATGCTCAGACGTGAGTCCCTTGCTCACTTTGCCACTGGATTCAAGCAAGCCTGGCTGAAGACGGCTGAAATGCCAGAAACCGGTCCTAGGAAGCTTGTTTCCGGGCCAGGAAAGACATGGCTTGGCAGTTCGGGCTGGACTGTTCCCATGAGGCACAGGGTCAGACTGATTTGCATAGGGCCATGTCTGAACTGGGGTGGCAGAGTGGGCTAAAGAACGGTGATGGATGAAACCCAGATCAGTTGACTGGGGGTGAGTGCTTGCAATGTTCAACACTCCATCCATCATTTCCTTTGGTTTTTGCTTTGTTCGCCATAAGTTGGCAGGGTATGCTCAGACGTGAGTCCCTTGCTCACTTTGCCACTGGATTCAAGCAAGCCTGGCTGAAGACGGCTGAAATGCCAGAAACCGGTCCTAGGAAGCTTGTTTCCGGGCCAGGAAAGACATGGCTTGGCAGTTCGGGCTGGACTGTTCCCATGAGGCACAGGGTCAGACTGATTTGCATAGGGCCATGTCTGAACTGGGGTGGCAGAGTGGGCTAAAGAACGGTGATGGATTAAACCCAGATCAGTTGACTGGGGGTGAGTGCTTGCAATGTTCAACACTCCATCCATCATTTCCTTTGGTTTTTGCTTTGTTCGCCATAAGTTGGCAGGGTATGCTCAGACGTGAGTCCCTTGCTCACTTTGCCACTGGATTCAAGCAAGCCTGGCTGAAGACGGCTGAAATGCCAGAAACCGGTCCTAGGAAGCTTGTTTCCAGGCCAGGAAAGACATGGCTTGGCAGTTCGGGCAGGACTGTTCCCATGAGGCACAGGGTCAGACTGATTTGCATAGGGCCATGTCTGAACTGGGGTGGCAGAGTGGGCTAAAGAACGGTGATGGATTAAACCCAGATCAGTTGACTGGGGGTGAGTGCTTGCAATGTTCAACCCTCCATCCATCATTTCCTTTGGTTCTTGCTTTGTTCGCCATAAGTTGGCAGGGTATGCTCAGATGTGAGTCCCTTGCTCACTTTGCCACTGGATTCAAGCAAGCCTGGCTGAAGATGGCTGAAAGGCCAGAAACCGGTCCTAGGAAGCTTGTTTCCGGGCCAGGAAAGACATGACTTGGCAGTTCGGGCTTGACTGTTCCCATGAGGCACAGGGTCAGACTGACTTGCATAGGGCCATGTCTGAACTGGGGTGGCAGAGTGGGCTAAAGAACGGTGATGGATTAAACCCAGATCAGTTGACTGGGGGTGAGTGCTTGCAATGTTTAACACTCCATCCATCATTTCCTTTGGTTTTTGCTTTGTTCGCCATAAGTTGGCAGGGTATGCTCAGACGTGAGTCCCTTGCTCACTTTGCCACTGGATTCAAGCAAGCCTGGCTGAAGACGGCTGAAATGCCAGAAACCGGTCCTAGGAAGCTTGTTTCCGGGCCAGGAAAGACATGGCTCGGCAGTTCGGGCAGGACTGTTCCCATGAGGCACAGGGTCAGACTGATTTGCATAGGGCCATGTCTGAACTGGGGTGGCAGAGTGGGCTAAAGAACGGTGATGGGTTAAACCCAGATCAGTTGACTGGGGGTGAGTGCTTGCAATGTTCAACACTCCATCCATCATTTCCTTTGGTTTTTGCTTTGTTCGCCATAAGTTGGCAGGGTAAGCTCAGACGTGAGTCCCTTGCTCACTTTGCCACTGGATTCAAGCAAGCCTGGCTGAAGACGGCTGAAATGCCAGAAACCGGTCCTAGGAAGCTTGTTTCAGGGCCAAGAAAGACATTGCTTGGCAGTTCGGGCTGGACTGTTCCCATGAGGCACAGGGTCAGACTGATTTGCATAGGGCCATGTCTGAACTGGGGTGGCAGAGTGGGCTAAAGAACGGTGATGGATTAAACCCAGATCAGTTGACTGGGGGTGAGTGCTTGCAATGTTCAACACTCCATCCATCATTTCCTTTGGTTTTTGCTTTGTTCGCCATAAGTTCGCAGGGTATGCTCAGACGTGACTCCCTTGCTCACTTTGCCACTGGATTCAAGCAAGCCTGGCGGAAGACGGCTGAAATGCCAGAAACCGGTCCTAGGAATCTTGTTTCCGGGCCAGGAAAGACATGGCTTGGCAGTTCGGGCTGGACTGTTCCCATGAGGCACAGGGTTAGACTGATTTGCATAGGGCCATGTCTGAACTGGGGTGGTAGAGTGGGCTAAAGAACGGTGATGGATGAAACCCAGATCAGTTGACTGGGGGTGAGTGCTTGCAATGTTCAACACTCCATCCATCATTTCCTTTGGTTTTTGCTTTGTTCGCCATAAGTTGGCAGGGTATGCTCAGACGTGAGGCCCTTGCTCACTTTGCCACTGGATTCAAGCAAGCCTGGCTGAAGATGGCTGAAATGCCAGAAACCGGTCCTAGGAAGCTTGTTTCCGGGCCAGGAAAGACATGGCTTGGCAGTTCGGGCTGGACTGTTCCCATGAGGCACAGGGTCAGACTGATTTGCATAGGGCCATGTCTGAACTGGGGTGGCAGAGTGGGCTAAAGAACGGTGATGGATGAAACCCAGATCAGTTGACTGGGGGTGAGTGCTTGCAATGTTCAACACTCCATCCATCATTTCCTTTGGTTTTTGCTTTGTTCGCCATAAGTTGGCAGGGTATGCTCAGATGTGAGTCCCTTGCTCACTTTGCCACTGGATTCAAGCAAGCCTAGCTGAAGACGGCTGAAATGCCAGAAACCGGACCTAGGAAGCTTGTTTCCGGGCCAGGAAAGACATGGCTTGGCAGTTCGGGCTGGACTGTTCCCATGAGGCACAGGGTCAGACTGATTTGCATAGGGCCATGTCTGAACTGGGGTGGCAGAGTGGGCTAAAGAACGGTGATGGATGAAACCCAGATCAGTTGACTGGGGGTGAGTGCTTGCAATGTTCAACACTCCATCCATCATTTCCTTTGGTTTTTGCTTTGTTCGCCATAAGTTGGCAGGGTATGCTCAGATGTGAGTCCCTTGCTCACTTTGCCACTGGATTCAAGCAAGCCTAGCTGAAGACGGCTGAAATGCCAGAAACCGGACCTAGGAAGCTTGTTTCCGGGCCAGGAAAGACATGGCTTGGCAGTTCGGGCTGGACTGTTCCCATGAGGCACAGGGTCAGACTGATTTGCATAGGGCCATGTCTGAACTGGGGTGGCAGAGTGGGCTAAAGAACGGTGATGGATGAAACCCAGATCAGTTGACTGGGGGTGAGTGCTTGCAATGTTCAACACTCCATCCATCATTTCCTTTGGTTTTTGCTTTGTTCGCCATAAGTTGGCAGGGTATGCTCAGATGTGAGTCCCTTGCTCACTTTGCCACTGGATTCAAGCAAGCCTGGCTGAAGACGGCTGAAATGCCAGAAACCGGTCCTAGGAAGCTTGTTTCCGGGCCAGGAAAGACATGGCTTGGCAGTTCGGGCTGGACTGTTCCCATGAGGCACAGGGTCAGACTGATTTGCATAGGGACATGTCTGAACTTGGGTGGCAGAGTTGGCTAAAGAATGGTGATGGATTAAACCCAGATCAGTTGACTGGGGGTGAGTGCTTGCAATGTTCAACACTCCATCCATCATTTCCTTTGGTTTTTGCCTTGTTCGCCAAGGGTCGGCAGGGTATGCTCAGACGTGAGTCCCTTGCTCACTTTGCCACTGGATTCAAGCAAGCCTGGCTGAAGACGGCTGAAATGCCAGAAACCGGTCCTAGGAAACTTGTTTCCGGGCCAGGAAAGACATGGCTTGGCAGTTCGGGCTGGACTGCTCCCATGAGGCACAGGGTCAGACTGATTTGCATAGGGCCATGTCTGAACTGGGGTGGCAGAGTGGGCTAAAGAACGGTGATGGATTAAACCCAGATCAGTTGACTGGGGGTGAGTGCTTGCAATGTTCAACACTCCATCCATCATTTCCTTTGGTTTTTGCTTTGTTCGCCATAAGTTGGCAGGGTATGCTCAGACGTGAGTCCCTTGCTCACTTTGCCACTGGATTCAAGCAAGCCTGGCTGAAGACGGCTGAAATGCCAGAAACCGGTCCTAGGAAGCTTGTTTCCGGGCCAGGAAAGACATGGCTTGGCAGTTGCGGTTGGACTGTTCCCATGAGGCACAGGGTCAGACTGATTTGCATAGGGCCATGTCTGAACTGGGGTGGCAGAGTGGGCTAAAGAACGGTGATGGATTAAACCCAGATCAGTTGACTGGGGGTGAGTGCTTGCAATGTTCAACACTCCATCCATCATTTCCTTTGGTTTTTGCTTTGTTCGCCATGAGTTGGCAGGGTATGCTCAGACGTGAGTCCCTTGCTCACTTTGCCACTGGATTCAAGCAAGCCTGGCTGAAGACGGCTGAAATGCCAGAAACCGGTCTTAGGAAGCTTGTTTCTGGGCCAGGAAAGACATGGCTTGGCAGTTCGGGCTGGACTGTTCCCATGAGGCACAGGGTCAGACTGATTTGCATAGGGCCATGTCTGAACTGGGGTGGCAGAGTGGGCTAAAGAACGGTGATGGATTAAACCCAGATCAGTTGACTGGGAGTGAGTGCTTGCAATGTTCAACACTCCATCCATCATTTCCTTTGGTTTTTGCTTTGTTCGCCATAAGTTGGCAGGGTATGCTCAGACGTGAGTCCCTTGCTCACTTTGCCACTGGATTCAAGCAAGCCTGGCTGAAGACGGCTGAAATGCCAGAAACCGGTCCTAGGAAGCTTGTTTCCGGGCCAGGAAAGACATGGCTTGGCAGTTCGGGCTGGACTGTTCCCATGAGGCACAGGGTCAGACTGATTTGCATAGGGCCATGTCTGAACTGGGGTGGCAGAGTGGGCTAAAGAACGGTGATGGTTTAAACCCAGATCAGTTGACTGGGGGTGAGTGCTAGCAATGTTCAACACTCCATCCATCATTTCCTTTGGTTTTTGCTTTGTTCGCCATAAGTTGGCAGGGTATGCTCAGACGTGAGTCCCTTGCTCACTTTGCCACTGGATTCAAGCAAGCTTGGCTGAAGACGGCTGAAATGCCAGAAACCGGTCCTAGGAAGCTTGTTTCTGGGCCAGGAAAGACATGGCTTGGCAGTTCGGGCTGGACTGTTCCCATGAGGCACAGGGTCAGACTGATTTGCATAGGGCCATGTCTGAACTGGGGTGGCAGAGTGGGCTAAAGAACGGTGATGGATTAAACCCAGATCAGTTGACTGGGGGTGAGTGCTTGCAATGTTCAACACTCCATCCATCATTTCCTTTGGTTTTTGCTTTGTTCGCCATGAGTTGGCAGGGTATGCTCAGATGTGAGTCCCTTGCTCACTTTGCCACTGGATTCAAGCAAGCCTGGCTGAAGACGGCTGAAATGCCAGAAACCGGTCTTAGGAAGCTTGTTTCTGGGCCAGGAAAGACATGGCTTGGCAGTTCGGGCTGGACTGTTCCCATGAGGCACAGGGTCAGACTGATTTGCATAGGGCCATGTCTGAACTGGGGTGGCAGAGTGGGCTAAAGAACGGTGATGGATTAAACCCAGATCAGTTGACTGGGAGTGAGTGCTTGCAATGTTTAACACTCCATCCATCATTTCCTTTGGTTTTTGCTTTGTTCGCCATAAGTTGGCAGGGTATGCTCAGACGTGAGTCCCTTGCTCACTTTGCCACTGGATTCAAGCAAGCCTGGCTAAAGACAGCTGAAATGCCAGAAACCGGTCCTAGGAAGCTTGTTTCCGGGCCAGGAAAGACATGGCTTGGCAGTTCGGGCTGGACTGTTCCCATGAGGCACAGGGTCAGACTGATTTGCATAGGGCCATGTCTGAACTGGGGTAACAGAGTGGGCTAAAGAACGGTGATGGTTTAAACCCAGATCAGTTGACTGGGGGTGAGTGCTAGCAATGTTCAACACTCCATCCATCATTTCCTTTGGTTTTTGCTTTGTTCGCCATAAGTTGGCAGGGTATGCTCAGACGTGAGTCCCTTGCTCACTTTGCCACTGGATTCAAGCAAGCTTGGCTGAAGACGGCTGAAATGCCAGAAACCGGTCCTAGGAAGCTTGTTTCTGGGCCAGGAAAGACATGGCTTGGCAGTTCGGGCTGGACTGTTCCCATGAGGCACAGGGTCAGACTGATTTGCATAGGGCCATGTCTGAACTGGGGTGGCAGAGTGGGCTAAAGAACGGTGATGGATGAAACCCAGATCAGTTGACTGGGGGTGAGTGCTTGCAATGTTCAGCACTCCATCCATCATTTCCTTTGGTTTTTGCTTTGTTCGCCATAAGTTGGCAGGGTATGCTCAGACGTGAGTCCCTTGCTCACTTTGCCACTGGATTCAAGCAAGCCTGGCTGAAGACGGCTGAAATGCCAGAAACCGGTCCTAGGAAGCTTGTTTCCGGGCCAGGAAAGACATGGCTTGGCAGTTCGGGCTGGACTGTTCCCATGAGGCACAGGGTCAGACTGATTTGCATAGGGCCATGTCTGAACTGGGGTGGCAGAGTGGGCTAAAGAACGGTGATGGATTAAACCCAGATCAGTTGACTGGGGGTGAGTGCTTGCAATGTTCAACACTCCATCCATCATTTCCTTTGGTTTTTGCTTTGTTCGCCATAAGTTGGCAGGGTATGCTCAGACGTGAGTCCCATGCTCACTTTGCCACTGGATTCAAGCAAGCCTGGCTGAAGACGGCTGAAATGCCAGAAACCGGTCCTAGGAAGCTTGTTTCCGGGCCAGGAAAGACATGGCTTGGCAGTTCGGGCTGGACTGTTCCCATGAGGCACAGGGTCAGACTGATTTGCATAGGGCCATGTCTGAACTGGGGTGGCAGAGTGGGCTAAAGAACGGTGATGGATGAAACCCAGATCAGTTGACTGGGGGTGAGTGCTTGCAATGTTCAACACTCCATCCATCATTTCCTTTGGTTTTTGCTTTGTTCGCCATAAGTTGGCAGGGTATGCTCAGACGTGAGTCCCTTGCTCACTTTGCCACTGGATTCAAGCAAGCCTGGCTGAAGACGGCTGAAATGCCAGAAACCGGTCCTAGGAAGCTTGTTTCCGGGCCAGGAAAGACATGGCTTGGCAGTTCGGGCTGGACTGTTCCCATGAGGCACAGGGTCAGACTGATTTGCATAGGGCCATGTCTGAACTGGGGTGGCAGAGTGGGCTAAAGAACGGTGATGGATTAAACCCAGATCAGTTGACTGGGGGTGAGTGCTTGCAATGTTCAACACTCCATCCATCATTTCCTTTGGTTTTTGCTTTGTTCGCCATAAGTTGGCAGGGTATGCTCAGACGTGAGTCCCTTGCTCACTTTGCCACTGGATTCAAGCAAGCTTGGCTGAAGACGGCTGAAATGCCAGAAACCGGTCCTAGGAAGCTTGTTTCTGGGCCAGGAAAGACATGGCTTGGCAGTTCGGGCTGGACTGTTCCCATGAGGCACAGGGTCAGACTGATTTGCATAGGGCCATGTCTGAACTGGGGTGGCAGAGTGGGCTAAAGAACGGTGATGGATGAAACCCAGATCAGTTGACTGGGGGTGAGTGCTTGCAATGTTCAGCACTCCATCCATCATTTCCTTTGGTTTTTGCTTTGTTCGCCATAAGTTGGCAGGGTATGCTCAGACGTGAGTCCCTTGCTCACTTTGCCACTGGATTCAAGCAAGCCTGGCTGAAGACGGCTGAAATGCCAGAAACCGGTCCTAGGAAGCTTGTTTCCGGGCCAGGAAAGACATGGCTTGGCAGTTCGGGCTGGACTGTTCCCATGAGGCACAGGGTCAGACTGATTTGCATAGGGCCATGTCTGAACTGGGGTGGCAGAGTGGGCTAAAGAACGGTGATGGATTAAACCCAGATCAGTTGACTGGGGGTGAGTGCTTGCAATGTTCAACACTCCATCCATCATTTCCTTTGGTTTTTGCTTTGTTCGCCATAAGTTGGCAGGGTATGCTCAGACGTGAGTCCCATGCTCACTTTGCCACTGGATTCAAGCAAGCCTGGCTGAAGACGGCTGAAATGCCAGAAACCGGTCCTAGGAAGCTTGTTTCCGGGCCAGGAAAGACATGGCTTGGCAGTTCGGGCTGGACTGTTCCCATGAGGCACAGGGTCAGACTGATTTGCATAGGGCCATGTCTGAACTGGGGTGGCAGAGTGGGCTAAAGAACGGTGATGGTTTAAACCCAGATCAGTTGACTGGGGGTGAGTGCTTGCAATGTTCAACACTCCATCCATCATTTCCTTTGGTTTTTGCTTTGTTCGCCATAAGTTGGCAGGGTATGCTCAGACGTGAGTCCCTTGCTCACTTTGCCACTGGATTCAAGCAAGCCTGGCTGAAGACGGCTGAAATGCCAGAAACCGGTCCTAGGAAGCTTGTTTCCGGGCCAGGAAAGACATGGCTTGGCAGTTCGGGCTGGACTGTTCCCATGAGGCACAGGGTCAGACTGATTTGCATAGGGCCATGTCTGAACTGGGGTGGCAGAGTGGGCTAAAGAACGGTGATGGATGAAACCCAGATCAGTTGACTGGGGGTGAGTGCTTGCAATGTTCAACACTCCATCCATCATTTCCTTTGGTTTTTGCTTTGTTCGCCATAAGTTGGCAGGGTATGCTCAGACGTGAGTCCCTTGCTCACTTTGCCACTGGAATCAAGCAAGCCTGGCTGAAGACGGCTGAAATGCCAGAAACCGGTCCTAGGAAGCTTGTTTCCGGGCCAGGAAAGACATGGCTTGGCAGTTCGGGCTGGACTGTTCCCATGAGGCACAGGGTCAGACTGATTTGCATAGGGCCATGTCTGAACTGGGGTGGCAGAGTGGGCTAAAGAACGGTGATGGATTAAACCCAGATCAGTTGACTGGGGGTGAGTGCTTGCAATGTTCAACACTCCATCCATCATTTCCTTTGGTTTTTGCTTTGTTCGCCATAAGTTGGCAGGGTATGCTCAGACGTGAGTCCCTTGCTCACTTTGCCACTGGATTCAAGCAAGCCTGGCTGAAGATGGCTGAAATGCCAGAAACCGGTCCTAGGAAGCTTGTTTCCAGGCCAGGAAAGACATGGCTTGGCAGTTCGGGCAGGACTGTTCCCATGAGGCACAGGGTCAGACTGATTTGCATAGGGCCATGTCTGAACTGGGGTGGCAGAGTGGGCTAAAGAACGGTGATGGATTAAACCCAGATCAGTTGACTGGGGGTGAGTGCTTGCAATGTTCAACCCTCCATCCATCATTTCCTTTGGTTCTTGCTTTGTTCGCCATAAGTTGGCAGGGTATGCTCAGATGTGAGTCCCTTGCTCACTTTGCCACTGGATTCAAGCAAGCCTGGCTGAAGATGGCTGAAAGGCCAGAAACCGGTCCTAGGAAGCTTGTTTCCGGGCCAGGAAAGACATGACTTGGCAGTTCGGGCTTGACTGTTCCCATGAGGCACAGGGTCAGACTGACTTGCATAGGGCCATGTCTGAACTGGGGTGGCAGAGTGGGCTAAAGAACGGTGATGGATTAAACCCAGATCAGTTGACTGGGGGTGAGTGCTTGCAATGTTTAACACTCCATCCATCATTTCCTTTGGTTTTTGCTTTGTTCGCCATAAGTTGGCAGGGTATGCTCAGACGTGAGTCCCTTGCTCACTTTGCCACTGGATTCAAGCAAGCCTGGCTGAAGACGGCTGAAATGCCAGAAACCGGTCCTAGGAAGCTTGTTTCCGGGCCAGGAAAGACATGGCTCGGCAGTTCGGGCAGGACTGTTCCTATGAGGCACAGGGTCAGACTGATTTGCATAGGGCCATGTCTGAACTGGGGTGGCAGAGTGGGCTAAAGAACGGTGATGGGTTAAACCCAGATCAGTTGACTGGGGGTGAGTGCTTGCAATGTTCAACACTCCATCCATCATTTCCTTTGGTTTTTGCTTTGTTCGCCATAAGTTGGCAGGGTAAGCTCAGACGTGAGTCCCTTGCTCACTTTGCCACTGGATTCAAGCAAGCCTGGCTGAAGACGGCTGAAATGCCAGAAACCGGTCCTAGGAAGCTTGTTTCAGGGCCAAGAAAGACATTGCTTGGCAGTTCGGGCTGGACTGTTCCCATGAGGCACAGGGTCAGACTGATTTGCATAGGGCCATGTCTGAACTGGGGTGGCAGAGTGGGCTAAAGAACGGTGATGGATTAAACCCAGATCAGTTGACTGGGGGTGAGTGCTTGCAATGTTCAACACTCCATCCATCATTTCCTTTGGTTTTTGCTTTGTTCGCCATAAGTTCGCAGGGTATGCTCAGACGTGACTCCCTTGCTCACTTTGCCACTGGATTCAAGCAAGCCTGGCGGAAGACGGCTGAAATGCCAGAAACCGGTCCTAGGAATCTTGTTTCCGGGCCAGGAAAGACATGGCTTGGCAGTTCGGGCTGGACTGTTCCCATGAGGCACAGGGTTAGACTGATTTGCATAGGGCCATGTCTGAACTGGGGTGGTAGAGTGGGCTAAAGAACGGTGATGGATGAAACCCAGATCAGTTGACTGGGGGTGAGTGCTTGCAATGTTCAACACTCCATCCATCATTTCCTTTGGTTTTTGCTTTGTTCGCCATAAGTTGGCAGGGTATGCTCAGATGTGAGTCCCTTGCTCACTTTGCCACTGGATTCAAGCAAGCCTGGCTGAAGACGGCTGAAATGCCAGAAACCGGTCCTAGGAAGCTTGTTTCCGGGCCAGGAAAGACATGGCTTGGCAGTTTGGGCTGGACTGTTCCCATGAGGCACAGGGTCAGACTGATTTGCATAGGGACATGTCTGAACTTGGGTGGCAGAGTTGGCTAAAGAACGGTGATGGATTAAACCCAGATCAGTTGACTGGGGGTGAGTGCTTGCAATGTTCAACACTCCATCCATCATTTCCTTTGGTTTTTGCCTTGTTCGCCAAGGGTCGGCAGGGTATGCTCAGACGTGAGTCCCTTGCTCACTTTGCCACTGGATTCAAGCAAGCCTGGCTGAAGACGGCTGAAATGCCAGAAACCGGTCCTAGGAAGCTTGTTTCCGGGCCAGGAAAGACATGGCTTGGCAGTTCGGGCTGGACTGCTCCCATGAGGCACAGGGTCAGACTGATTTGCATAGGGCCATGTCTGAACTGGGGTGGCAGAGTGGGCTAAAGAACGGTGATGGATTAAACCCAGATCAGTTGACTGGGGGTGAGTGCTTGCAATGTTCATCACTCCATCCATCATTTCCTTTGGTTTTTGCTTTGTTCGCCATAAGTTGGCAGGGTATGCTCAGACGTGAGTCCCTTGCTCACTTTGCCACTGGATTCAAGCAAGCCTGGCTGAAGACGGCTGAAATGCCAGAAACCGGTCCTAGGAAGCTTGTTTCCGGGCCAGGAAAGACATGGCTTGGCAGTTGGGGCTGGAGTGTTCCCATGAGGCACAGGGTCAGACTGATTTGCATAGGGCCATGTCTGAACTGGGGTGGCAGAGTGGGCTAAAGAACGGTGATGGATTAAACCCAGATCAGTTGACTGGGGGTGAGTGCTTGCAATGTTCAACACTCCATCCATCATTTCCTTTGGTTTTTGCTTTGTTCGCCATGAGTTGGCAGGGTATGCTCAGACGTGAGTCCCTTGCTCACTTTGCCACTGGATTCAAGCAAGCCTGGCTGAAGACGGCTGAAATGCCAGAAACCGGTCCTAGGAAGCTTGTTTCTGGGCCAGGAAAGACATGGCTTGGCAGTTCGGGCTGGACTGTTCCCATGAGGCACAGGGTCAGACTGATTTGCATAGGGCCATGTCTGAACTGGGGTGGCAGAGTGGGCTAAAGAACGGTGATGGATTAAACCCAGATCAGTTGACTGGGGGTGAGTGCTTGCAATGTTCAACACTCCATCCATCATTTCCTTTGGTTTTTGCTTTGTTCGCCATAAGTTAGCAGGGTATGCTCAGACGTGAGTCCCTTGCTCACTTTGCCACTGGATTCAAGCAAGCCTGGCTGAAGACGGCTGAAATGCCAGAAACCGGTCCTAGGAAGCTTGTTTCCGGGCCAGGAAAGACATGGCTTGGCAGTTCGGGCTGGACTGCTCCCATGAGGCACAGGGTCAGACTGATTTGCATAGGGCCATGTCTGAACTGGGGTGGCAGAGTGGGCTAAAGAACGGTGATGGATTAAACCCAGATCAGTTGACTGGGGGTGAGTGCTTGCAATGTTCAACACTCCATCCATCATTTCCTTTGGTTTTTGCTTTGTTCGCCATAAGTTGGCAGGGTATGCTCAGACGTGAGTCCCTTGCTCACTTTGCCACTGGATTCAAGCAAGCCTGGCTGAAGACGGCTGAAATGCCAGAAACCGGTCCTAGGAAGCTTGTTTCCGGGCCAGGAAAGACATGGCTTGGCAGTTGGGGCTGGAGTGTTCCCATGAGGCACAGGGTCAGACTGATTTGCATAGGGCCATGTCTGAACTGGGGTGGCAGAGTGGGCTAAAGAACGGTGATGGATTAAACCCAGATCAGTTGACTGGGGGTGAGTGCTTGCAATGTTCAACACTCCATCCATCATTTCCTTTGGTTTTTGCTTTGTTCGCCATGAGTTGGCAGGGTATGCTCAGACGTGAGTCCCTTGCTCACTTTGCCACTGGATTCAAGCAAGCCTGGCTGAAGACGGCTGAAATGCCAGAAACCGGTCCTAGGAAGCTTGTTTCTGGGCCAGGAAAGACATGGCTTGGCAGTTCGGGCTGGACTGTTCCCATGAGGCACAGGGTCAGACTGATTTGCATAGGGCCATGTCTGAACTGGGGTGGCAGAGTGGGCTAAAGAACGGTGATGGATTAAACCCAGATCAGTTGGCTGGGGGTGAGTGCTTGCAATGTTCAACACTCCATCCATCATTTCCTTTGGTTTTTGCTTTGTTCGCCATAAGTTAGCAGGGTATGCTCAGACGTGAGTCCCTTGCTCACTTTGCCACTGGATTCAAGCAAGCCTGGCTGAAGACGGCTGAAATGCCAGAAACCGGTCCTAGGAAGCTTGTTTCCGGGCCAGGAAAGACATGGCTTGGCAGTTCGGGCTGGACTGTTCCCATGAGGCACAGGGTCAGACTGATTTGCATAGGGCCATGTCTGAACTGGGGTGGCAGAGTGGGCTAAAGAACGGTGATGGATGAAACCCAGATCAGTTGACTGGGGGTGAGTGCTTGCAATGTTCAACACTCCATCCATCATTTCCTTTGGTTTTTGCTTTGTTCGCCATAAGTTGGCAGGGTATGCTCAGACGTGAGTCCCTTGCTCACTTTGCCACTGGATTCAAGCAAGCCTGGCTGAAGACGGCTGAAATGCCAGAAACCGGTCCTAGGAAGCTTGTTTCCAGGCCAGGAAAGACATGGCTTGGCAGTTCGGGCAGGACTGTTCCTATGAGGCACAGGGTCAGACTGATTTGCATAGGGCCATGTCTGAACTGGGGTGGCAGAGTGGGCTAAAGAACGGTGATGGATTAAACCCAGATCAGTTGACTGGGGGTGAGTGCTTGCAATGTTCAACCCTCCATCCATCATTTCCTTTGGTTCTTGCTTTGTTCGCCATAAGTTGGCAGGGTATGCTCAGACGTGAGTCCCTTGCTCACTTTGCCACTGGATTCAAGCAAGTCTGGCTGAAGACGGCTGAAATGCCAGAAACCGGTCCTAGGAAGCTTGTTTCCGGGCCAGGAAAGACATGGCTTGGCAGTTCGGGCTGGACTGTTCCCATGAGGCACAGGGTCAGACTGATTTGCATAGGGCCATGTCTGAACTGGGGTGGCAGAGTGGGCTAAAGAACGGTGATGGATTAAACCCAGATCAGTTGACTGGGGGTGAGTGCTTGCAATGTTCAACACTCCATCCATCATTTCCTTTGGTTTTTGCTTTGTTCGCCATAAGTTGGCAGGGTATGCTCAGACGTGAGGCCCTTGCTCACTTTGCCACTGGATTCAAGCAAGCCTGGCTGAAGATGGCTGAAATGCCAGAAACCGGTCCTAGGAAGCTTGTTTCCGGGCCAGGAAAGACATGGCTTGGCAGTTCGGGCTGGACTGTTCCCATGAGGCACAGGGTCAGACTGATTTGCATAGGGCCATGTCTGAACTGGGGTGGCAGAGTGGGCTAAAGAACGGTGATGGATTAAACCCAGATCAGTTGACTGGGGGTGAGTGCTTGCAATGTTCAACACTCCATCCATCATTTCCTTTGTTTTTTGCTTTGTTCGCCATAAGTTGGCAGGGTATGCTCAGACGTGAGTCCCTTGCTCACTTTGCCACTGGATTCAAGCAAGCCTGGCTGAAGACGGCTGAAATGCCAGAAACCGGTCCTAGGAAGCTTGTTTCCGGGCCAGGAAAGACATGGCTTGGCAGTTCGGGCTGGACTGTTCACATGAGGCACAGGGTCAGACTGATTTGCATAGGGCCATGTCTGAACTGGGGTGGCATAGTGGGCTAAAGAACGGTGATGTTTTAAACCCAGATCAGTTAACTGGGGGTGAGTGCTTGCAATGTTCAACACTCCATCCATCATTTCCTTTGGTTTTTGCTTTGTTCGCCATAAGTTGGCAGGGTATGCTCAGACATGAGTCCCTTGCTCACTTTGCCACTGGATTCAAGCAAGCCTGGCTGAAGACGGCTGAAATGCCAGAAACCGGTCCTAGGAAGCTTGTTTCCGGGCCAGGAAAGACATGGCTTGGCAGTTCGGGCTGGACTGTTCCCATGAGGCACAGGGTCAGACTGATTTGCATAGGGCCATGTCTGAACTGGGGTGGCAGAGTGGGCTAAAGAACGGTGATGGATGAAACCCAGATCAGTTGACTGGGGGTGAGTGCTTGCAATGTTCAACACTCCATCCATCATTTCCTTTGGTTTTTGCTTTGTTCGCCATAAGTTGGCAGGGTATGCTCAGACGTGAGTCCCTTGCTCACTTTGCCACTGGATTCAAGCAAGCCTGGCTGAAGACGGCTGAAATGCCAGAAACCGGTCCTAGGAAGCTTGTTTCCGGGCCAGGAAAGACATGGCTTGGCAGTTCGGGCTGGACTGTTCCCATGAGGCACAGGGTCAGACTGATTTGCATAGGGCCATGTCTAAACTGGGGTGGCAGAGTGGGCTAAAGAACGGTGATGGATTAAACCCAGATCAGTTGACTGGGGGTGAGTGCTTGCAATGTTCAACACTCCATCCATCATTTCCTTTGGTTTTTGCTTTGTTCGCCATAAGTTGGCTGGGTATGCTCAGCCGTGAGGCCCTTGCTCACTTTGCCACTGGATTCAAGCAAGCCTGGCTGAAGATGGCTGAAATGCCAGAAACCGGTCCTAGGAAGCTTGTTTCCGGGCCAGGAAAGACATGGCTTGGCAGTTCGGGCTGGACTGTTCCCATGAGGCACAGGGTCAGACTGATTTGCATAGGGCCATGTCTGAACTGGGGTGGCAGAGTGTGCTAAAGAACGGTGATGGATGAAACCCAGATCAGTTGACTGGGGGTGAGTGCTTGCAATGTTCAACACTCCATCCATCATTTCCTTTGGTTTTTGCTTTGTTCGCCATAAGTTGGCAGGGTATGCTCAGATGTGAGTCCCTTGCTCACTTTGCCACTGGATTCAAGCAAGCCTAGCTGAAGACGGCTGAAATGCCAGAAACCGGGCCTAGGAAGCTTGTTTCCGGGCCAGGAAAGACATGGCTTGGCAGTTCGGGCTGGACTGTTCCCATGAGGCACAGGGTCAGACTGATTTGCATAGGGCCATGTCTGAACTGGGGTGGCAGAGTGGGCTAAAGAACGGTGATGGATTAAACCCAGATCAGTTGACTGGGGGTGAGTGCTTGCAATGTTCAACACTCCATCCATCATTTCCTTTGGTTTTTGCTTTGTTCGCCATAAGTTGGCAGGGTATGCTCAGACGTGAGTCCCTTGCTCACTTTGCCACTGGATTCAAGCAAGCCTGGCTGAAGACGGCTGAAATGCCAGAAACCGGTCATAGGAAGCTTGTTTCCAGGCCAGGAAAGACATGGCTTGGCAGTTCGGGCTGGACTGTTCCCATGAAGCACAGGGTTAGACTGATTTGCATAGGGCCATGTCTGAACTGGGGTGGCAGAGTGGGCTAAAGAACGGTGATGGTTTAAACCCAGATCAGTTGACTGGGGGTGAGTGCTTGCAATGTTCAACACTCCATCCATAATTTCCTTTGGTTTTTGCTTTGTTCGCCATAAGTTGGCAGGGTATGCTCAGACGTGAGTCCCTTGCTCACTTTGCCACTGGATTCAAGCAAGCCTGGCTGAAAACGGCTGAAATGCCAGAAACCGCTCCTAGGAAGCTTGTTTCCGGGCCAGGAAAGACATGGCTTGGCAGTTCGGGCTGGACTGTTCCCATGAGGCACAGGGTCAGACTGATTTGCATAGGGCCATGTCTGAACTGGGGTGGCAGAGTGGGCTAAAGAACGGTGATGGATGAAACCCAGATCAGTTGACTGGGGGTGAGTGCTTGCAATGTTCAACACTCCATCCATCATTTCCTTTGGTTTTTGCTTTGTTCGCCATAAGTTGGCAGGGTATGCTCAGACGTGAGTCCCTTGCTCACTTTGCCACTGGATTCAAGCAAGCCTGGCTGAAGACGGCTGAAATGCCAGAAACCGGTCCTAGGAAGCTTGTTTCCGGGCCAGGAAAGACATGGCTTGGCAGTTCGGGCTGGACTGTTCCCATGAGGCACAGGGTCAGACTGATTTGCATAGGGCCATGTCTGAACTGGGGTGGCAGAGTGGGCTAAAGAACGGTGATGGATTAAACCCAGATCAGTTGACTGGGGGTGAGTGCTTGCAATGTTCAACACTCCATCCATCATTTCCTTTGGTTTTTGCTTTGTTCGCCATAAGTTGGCAGGGCATGCTCAGACGTGAGTCCCTTGCTCACTTTGCCACTGGATTCAAGCAAGCCTGGCTGAAGACGGCTGAAATGCCAGAAACCGGTCCTAGGAAGCTTGTTTCCGGGCCAGGAAAGACATGGCTTGGCAGTTCGGGCAGGACTGTTCCCATGAGGCACAGAGTCTGACTGATTTGCATAGGGCCATGTCTGAACTGGGGTGGCAGAGTGGGCTAAAGAACGGTGATGGATTAAACCCAGATCAGTTGACTGGGGGTGAGTGCTTGCAATGTTCAACACTCCATCCATCATTTCCTTTGGTTTTTGCTTTGTTCGCCATAAGTTGGCAGGGTATGCTCAGACGTGAGTCCCTTGCTCACTTTGCCACTGGATTCAAGCAAGCCTGGCTGAAGATGGCTGAAATGCCAGAAACCGGTCCTAGGAAGCTTGTTTCCGGGCCAGGAAAGACATGGCTTGGCAGTTCGGGCTGGACTGTTCCCATGAGGCACAGGGTCAGACTGATTTGCATAGGGCCATGTCTGAACTGGGGTGGCAGAGTGGGCTAAAGAACGGTGATGGATTAAACCCAGATCAGTTGACTGGGGGTGAGTGCTTGCAATGTTCAACACTCCATCCATCATTTCCTTTGGTTTTTGCTTTGTTTGCCATAAGTTGGCAGGGTATGCTCAGACGTGAGTCCCTTGCTCACTTTGCCACTGGATTCAAGCAAGCCTGGCTGAAGACGGCTGAAATGCCAGAAACCGGTCCTAGGAAGCTTGTTTCCGGGCCAGGAAAGACATGGCTTGGCAGTTCGGGCTGGACTGTTCCCATGAGGCACAGGGTCAGACTGATTTGCATAGGGCCATGTCTGAACTGGGGTGGCAGAGTGGGCTAAAGAACGGTGATGGATTAAACCCAGATCAGTTGACTGGGGGTGAGTGCTTGCAATGTTCAACACTCCATCCATCATTTCCTTTGGTTTTTGCTTTGTTCGCCATAAGTTGGCAGGGTATGCTCAGACGTGAGTCCCTTGCTCACTTTGCCACTGGATTCAAGCAAGCCTGGCTGAAGACGGCTGAAATGCCAGAAACCAGTCCTAGGAAGCTTGTTTCCAGGCCAGGAAAGACATGGCTTGGTTGTTCGGGCAGGACTGTTCCCATGAGGCACAGGGTCAGACTGATTTGCATAGGGCCATGTCTGAACTGGGGTGGCAGAGTGGGCTAAAGAACGGTGATGGATTAAACCCAGATCAGTTGACTGGGGGTGAGTGCTTGCAATGTTCAACCCTCCATCCATCATTTCCTTTGGTTCTTGCTTTGTTCGCCATAAGTTGGCAGGGTATGCTCAGATGTGAGTCCCTTGCTCACTTTGCCACTGGATTCAAGCAAGCCTGGCTGAAGACGGCTGAAAGGCCAGAAACCGGTCCTAGGAAGCTTGTTTCCGGGCCAGGAAAGACATGACTTGGCAGTTCGGGCTTGACTGTTCCCATGAGGCACAGGGTCAGACTGATTTGCATAGGGCCATGTCTGAACTGGGGTGGCAGAGTGGGCTAAAGAACGGTGATGGATTAAACCCAGATCAGTTGACTGGGGGTGAGTGCTTGCAATGTTCAACACTCCATCCATCATTTCCTTTGGTTTTTGCTTTGTTCGCCATAAGTTCGCAGGGTATGCTCAGACGTGACTCCCTTGCTCACTTTGCCACTGGATTCAAGCAAGCCTGGCGGAAGACGGCTGAAATGCCAGAAACCGGTCCTAGGAATCTTGTTTCCGGGCCAGGAAAGACATGGCTTGGCAGTTCGGGCTGGACTGTTCCCATGAGGCACAGGGTTAGACTGATTTGCATAGGGCCATGTCTGAACTGGGGTGGCAGAGTGGGCTAAAGAACGGTGATGGATGAAACCCAGATCAGTTGACTGGGGGTGAGTGCTTGCAATGTTTAACACTCCATCCATCATTTCCTTTGGTTTTTGCTTTGTTCGCCATAAGTTGGCAGGGTATGCTCAGATGTGAGTCCCTTGCTCACTTTGCCACTGGATTCAAGCAAGCCTTGCTGAAGACGGCTGAAATGCCAGAAACCGGTCCTAGGAAGCTTGTTTCCGGGCCAGGAAAGACATGGCTTGGCAGTTTGGGCTGGACTGTTCCCATGAGGCACAGGGTCAGACTGATTTGCATAGGGACATGTCTGAACTTGGGTGGCAGAGTTGGCTAAAGAACGGTGATGGATTAAACCCAGATCAGTTGACTGGGGGTGAGTGCTTGCAATGTTCAACACTCCATCCATCATTTCCTTTGGTTTTTGCCTTGTTCGCCAAGGGTCGGCAGGGTATGCTCAGACGTGAGTCCCTTGCTCACTTTGCCACTGGATTCAAGCAAGCCTGGCTGAAGACGGCTGAAATGCCAGAAACCGGTCCTAGGAAGCTTGTTTCCGGGCCAGGAAAGACATGGCTTGGCAGTTCGGGCTGGACTGCTCCCATGAGGCACAGGGTCAGACTGATTTGCATAGGGCCATGTCTGAACTGGGGTGGCAGAGTGGGCTAAAGAACGGTGATGGATTAAACCCAGATCAGTTGACTGGGGGTGAGTGCTTGCAATGTTCAACACTCCATCCATCATTTCCTTTGGTTTTTGCTTTGTTCGCCATAAGTTGGCAGGGTATGCTCAGACGTGAGTCCCTTGCTCACTTTGCCACTGGATTCAAGCAAGCCTGGCTGAAGACGGCTGAAATGCCAGAAACCGGTCCTAGGAAGCTTGTTTCCGGGCCAGGAAAGACATGGCTTGGCAGTTGGGGCTGGAGTGTTCCCATGAGGCACAGGGTCAGACTGATTTGCATAGGGCCATGTCTGAACTGGGGTGGCAGAGTGGGCTAAAGAACGGTGATGGATTAAACCCAGATCAGTTGACTGGGGGTGAGTGCTTGCAATGTTCAACACTCCATCCATCATTTCCTTTGGTTTTTGCTTTGTTCGCCATGAGTTGGCAGGGTATGCTCAGACGTGAGTCCCTTGCTCACTTTGCCACTGGATTCAAGCAAGCCTGGCTGAAGACGGCTGAAATGCCAGAAACCGGTCCTAGGAAGCTTGTTTCTGGGCCAGGAAAGACATGGCTTGGCAGTTCGGGCTGGACTGTTCCCATGAGGCACAGGGTCAGACTGATTTGCATAGGGCCATGTCTGAACTGGGGTGGCAGAGTGGGCTAAAGAACGGTGATGGATGAAACCCAGATCAGTTGACTGGGGGTGAGTGCTTGCAATGTTCAACACTCCATCCATCATTTCCTTTGGTTTTTGCTTTGTTCGCCATAAGTTGGCAGGGTATGCTCAGACGTGAGTCCCTTGCTCACTTTGCCACTGGATTCAAGCAAGCCTGGCTGAAGACGGCTGAAATGCCAGAAACCGGTCCTAGGAAGCTTGTTTCCAGGCCAGGAAAGACATGGCTTGGCAGTTCGGGCAGGACTGTTCCCATGAGGCACAGGGTCAGACTGATTTGCATAGGGCCATGTCTGAACTGGGGTGGCAGAGTGGGCTAAAGAACGGTGATGGATTAAACCCAGATCAGTTGACTGGGGGTGAGTGCTTGCAATGTTCAACCCTCCATCCATCATTTCCTTTGGTTCTTGCTTTGTTCGCCATAAGTTGGCAGGGTATGCTCAGACGTGAGTCCCTTGCTCACTTTGCCACTGGATTCAAGCAAGTCTGGCTGAAGACGGCTGAAATGCCAGAAACCGGTCCTAGGAAGCTTGTTTCCGGGCCAGGAAAGACATGGCTTGGCAGTTCGGGCTGGACTGTTCCCATGAGGCACAGGGTCAGACTGATTTGCATAGGGCCATGTCTGAACTGGGGTGGCAGAGTGGGCTAAAGAACGGTGATGGATTAAACCCAGATCAGTTGACTGGGGGTGAGTGCTTGCAATGTTCAACACTCCATCCATCATTTCCTTTGGTTTTTGCTTTGTTCGCCATAAGTTGGCAGGGTATGCTCAGACGTGAGGCCCTTGCTCACTTTGCCACTGGATTCAAGCAAGCCTGGCTGAAGATGGCTGAAATGCCAGAAACCGGTCCTAGGAAGCTTGTTTCCGGGCCAGGAAAGACATGGCTTGGCAGTTCGGGCTGGACTGTTCCCATGAGGCACAGGGTCAGACTGATTTGCATAGGGCCATGTCTGAACTGGGGTGGCAGAGTGGGCTAAAGAACGGTGATGGATGAAACCCAGATCAGTTGACTGGGGGTGAGTGCTTGCAATGTTCAACACTCCATCCATCATTTCTTTTGGTTTTTGCTTTGTTCGCCATAAGTTGGCAGGGTATGCTCAGATGTGAGTCCCTTGCTCACTTTGCCACTGGATTCAAGCAAGCCTGGCTGAAGACGGCTGAAATGCCAGAAACCGGACCTAGGAAGCTTGTTTCCGGGCCAGGAAAGACATGGCTTGGCAGTTCGGGCTGGACTGTTCCCATGAGGCACAGGGTCAGACTGATTTGCATAGGGCCATGTCTGAACTGGGGTGGCAGAGTGGGCTAAAGAACGGTGATGGATTAAACCCAGATCAGTTGACTGGGGGTGAGTGCTTGCAATGTTCAACACTCCATCCATCATTTCCTTTGTTTTTTGCTTTGTTCGCCATAAGTTGGCAGGGTATGCTCAGACGTGAGTCCCTTGCTCACTTTGCCACTGGATTCAAGCAAGCCTGGCTGAAGACGGCTGAAATGCCAGAAACCGGTCCTAGGAAGCTTGTTTCCGGGCCAGGAAAGACATGGCTTGGCAGTTCGGGCTGGACTGTTCCCATGAGGCACAGGGTCAGACTGATTTGCATAGGGCCATGTCTGAACTGGGGTGGCAGAGTGGGCTAAAGAACGGTGATGTTTTAAACCCAGATCAGTTAACTGGGGGTGAGTGCTTGCAATGTTCAACACTCCATCCATCATTTCCTTTGGTTTTTGCTTTGTTCGCCATAAGTTGGCAGGGTATGCTCAGACATGAGTCCCTTGCTCACTTTGCCACTGGATTCAAGCAAGCCTGGCTGAAGACGGCTGAAATGCCAGAAACCGGTCCTAGGAAGCTTGTTTCCGGGCCAGGAAAGACATGGCTTGGCAGTTCGGGCTGGACTGTTCCCATGAGGCACAGGGTCAGACTGATTTGCATAGGTCCATGTCTGAACTGGGGTGGCAGAGTGGGCTAAAGAACGGTGATGGATGAAACCCAGATCAGTTGACTGGGGGTGAGTGCTTGCAATGTTCAACACTCCATCCATCATTTCCTTTGGTTTTTGCTTTGTTCGCCATAAGTTGGCAGGGTATGCTCAGACGTGAGTCCCTTGCTCACTTTGCCACTGGATTCAAGCAAGCCTGGCTGAAGACGGCTGAAATGCCAGAAACCGGTCCTAGGAAGCTTGTTTCCGGGCCAGGAAAGACATGGCTTGGCAGTTCGGGCTGGACTGTTCCCATGAGGCACAGGGTCAGACTGATTTGCATAGGGCCATGTCTGAACTGGGGTGGCAGAGTGGGCTAAAGAATGGTGATGGATTAAACCCAGATCAGTTGACTGGGGGTGAGTGCTTGCAATGTTCAACACTCCATCCATCATTTCCTTTGGTTTTTGCTTTGTTCGCCATAAGTTGGCTGGGTATGCTCAGCCGTGAGGCCCTTGCTCACTTTGCCACTGGATTCAAGCAAGCCTGGCTGAAGATGGCTGAAATGCCAGAAACCGGTCCTAGGAAGCTTGTTTCCGGGCCAGGAAAGACATGGCTTGGCAGTTCGGGCTGGACTGTTCCCATGAGGCACAGGGTCAGACTGATTTGCATAGGGCCATGTCTGAACTGGGGTGGCAGAGTGTGCTAAAGAACGGTGATGGATGAAACCCAGATCAGTTGACTGGGGGTGAGTGCTTGCAATGTTCAACACTCCATCCATCATTTCCTTTGGTTTTTGCTTTGTTCGCCATAAGTTGGCAGGGTATGCTCAGATGTGAGTCCCTTGCTCACTTTGCCACTGGATTCAAGCAAGCCTAGCTGAAGACGGCTGAAATGCCAGAAACCGGGCCTAGGAAGCTTGTTTCCGGGCCAGGAAAGACATGGCTTGGCAGTTCGGGCTGGACTGTTCCCATGAGGCACAGGGTCAGACTGATTTGCATAGGGCCATGTCTGAACTGGGGTGGCAGAGTGGGCTAAAGAACGGTGATGGATTAAACCCAGATCAGTTGACTTGGGGTGAGTGCTTGCAATGTTCAACACTCCATCCATCATTTCTTTTGGTTTTTGCTTTGTTCGCCATAAGTTGGCAGGGTATGCTCAGACGTGAGTCCCTTGCTCACTTTGCCACTGGATTCAAGCAAGCCTGGCTGAAGACGGCTGAAATGCCAGAAACCGGTCCTAGGAAGCTTGTTTCCGGGCCAGGAAAGACATGGCTTGGCAGTTCGGGCTGGACTGTTCCCATGAGGCACAGGGTTAGACTGATTTGCATAGGGCCATGTCTGAACTGGGGTGGCAGAGTGGGCTAAAGAACGGTGATGGTTTAAACCCAGATCAGTTGACTGGGGGTGAGTGCTTGCAATGTTCAACACTCCATCCATCATTTCCTTTGGTTTTTGCTTTGTTCGCCATAAGTTGGCAGGGTATGCTCAGACGTGAGTCCCTTGCTCACTTTGCCACTGGATTCAAGCAAGCCTGGCTGAAAACGGCTGAAATGCCAGAAACCGCTCCTAGGAAGCTTGTTTCCGGGCCAGGAAAGACATGGCTTGGCAGTTCGGGCTGGACTGTTCCCATGAGGCACAGGGTCAGACTGATTTGCATAGGGCCATGTCTGAACTGGGGTGGCAGAGTGGGCTAAAGAACGCTGATGGATGAAACCCAGATCAGTTGACTGGGGGTGAGTGCTTGCAATGTTCAACACTCCATCCATCATTTCCTTTGGTTTTTGCTTTGTTCGCCATAAGTTGGCAGGGTATGCTCAGACGTGAGTCCCTTGCTCACTTTGCCACTGGATTCAAGCAAGCCTGGCTGAAGACGGCTGAAATGCCAGAAACCGGTCCTAGGAAGCTTGTTTCCGGGCCAGGAAAGACATGGCTTGGCAGTTCGGGCTGGACTGTTCCCATGAGGCACAGGGTCAGACTGATTTGCATAGGGCCATGTCTGAACTGGGGTGGCAGAGTGGGCTAAAGAACGGTGATGGATTAAACCCAGATCAGTTGACTGGGGGTGAGTGCTTGCAATGTTCAACACTCCATCCATCATTTCCTTTGGTTTTTGCTTTGTTCGCCATAAGTTGGCAGGGCATGCTCAGACGTGAGTCCCTTGCTCACTTTGCCACTGGATTCAAGCAAGCCTGGCTGAAGACGGCTGAAATGCCAGAAACCGGTCCTAGGAAGCTTGTTTCCGGGCCAGGAAAGACATGGCTTGGCAGTTCGGGCAGGACTGTTCCCATGAGGCACAGGGTCTGACTGATTTGCATAGGGCCATGTCTGAACTGGGGTGGCAGAGTTGGCTAAAGAACGGTGATAGATTAAACCCAGATCAGTTGACTGGGGGTGAGTGCTTGCAATGTTCAACACTCCATCCATCATTTCCTTTGGTTTTTGCTTTGTTCGCCATAAGTTGGCAGGGTATGCTCAGACGTGAGTCCCTTGCTCACTTTGCCACTGGATTCAAGCAAGTCTGGCTGAAGGCGGCTGAAATGCCAGAAACCGGTCCTAGGAAGCTTGTTTCCGGGCCAGGAAAGACATGGCTTGGCAGTTCGGGCTGGACTGTTCCCATGAGGCACAGGGTCAGACTGATTTGCATAGGGCCATGTCTGAACTGGGGTGGCAGAGTGTGCTAAAGAACGGTGATGGATTAAACCCAGATCAGTTGACTGGGGGTGAGTGCTTGCAATGTTCAACTCTCCATCCATCATTTCCTTTGGTTTTTGCTTTGTTCGCCATAAGTTGGCAGGGTATGCTCAGACGTGAGGCCCTTGCTCACTTTGCCACTGGATTCAAGCAAGCCTGGCTGAAGATGGCTGAAATGCCAAAAACCGGTCCTAGGAAGCTTGTTTCCGGGCCAGGAAAGACATGGCTTGGCAGTTCGGGCTGGACTGTTCCCATGAGGCACAGGGTCAGACTGATTTGCATAGGGCCATGTCTGAACTGGGGTGGCAGAGTGGGCTAAAGAATGGTGATGGATGAAACCCAGATCAGTTGACTGGGGGTGAGTGCTTGCAATGTTCAACACTCCATTCATCATTTCCTTTGGTTTTTGCTTTGTTCGCCATAAGTTGGCAGGGTATGCTCAGATGTGAGTCCCTTGCTCACTTTGCCACTGGATTCAAGCAAGCCTAGCTGAAGACGGCTGAAATGCCAGAAACCGGACCTAGGAAGCTTGTTTCCGGGCCAGGAAAGACATGGCTTGGCAGTTCGGGCTGGACTGTTCCCAAGAGGCACAGGGTCAGACTGATTTGCATAGGGCCATGTCTGAACTGGGGTGGCAGAGTGGGCTAAAGAACGGTGATGGATTAAACCCAGATCAGTTGACTGGGGGTGAGTGCTTGCAATGTTCAACACTCCATCCATCATTTCCTTTGGTTTTTGCTTTGTTCGCCATAAGTTGGCAGGGTATGCTCAGACGTGAGTCCCTTGCTCACTTTGCCACTGGATTCAAGCAAGCCTGGCTGAAGACGGCTGAAATGCCAGAAACCGGTCCTAGGAAGCTTGTTTCCGGGCCAGGAAAGACATGGCTTGGCAGTTCGGGCTGGACTGCTCCCATGAGGCACCGGGTCAGACTGATTTGCATAGGGCCATGTCTGAACTGGGGTGGCAGAGTGGGCTAAAGAACGGTGATGGATTAAACCCAGATCAGTTGACTGGGGGTGAGTGCTTGCAATGTTCAACACTCCATCCATCATTTCCTTTGGTTTTTGCTTTGTTCGCCATAAGTTGGCAGGGTATGCTCAGACGTGAGTCCCTTGCTCACTTTGCCACTGGATTCAAGCAAGCCTGGCTGAAGAAGGCTGAAATGCCAGAAACCGGTCCTAGGAAGCTTGTTTCCGGGCCAGGAAAGACATGGCTTGGCAGTTCGGGCAGGACTGTTCCCATGAGGCACAGGGTCAGACTGATTTGCATAGGGCCATGTCTGAACTGGGGTGGCAGAGTGGGCTAAAGAACGGTGATGGATTAAACCCAGATCAGTTGACTGGGGGTGAGTGCTTGCAATGTTCAACACTCCATCCATCATTTCCTTTGGTTTTTGCTTTGTTCGCCATAAGTTGGCAGGGTATGCTCAGACGTGAGTCCCTTGCTCACTTTGCCACTGGATTCAAGCAAGCCTGGCTGAAGATGGCTGAAATGCCAGAAACCGGTCCTAGGAAGCTTGTTTCCGGGCCAGGAAAGACATGGCTTGGCAGTTCGGGCTGGACTGTTCCCATGAGGCACAGGGTCAGACTGATTTGCATAGGGCCATGTCTGAACTGGGGTGGCAGAGTGGGCTAAAGAACGGTGATGGATTAAACCCAGATCAGTTGACTGGGGGTGAGTGCTTGCAATGTTCAACACTCCATCCATCATTTCCTTTGGTTTTTGCTTTGTTTGCCATAAGTTGGCAGGGTATGCTCAGACGTGAGTCCCTTGCTCACTTTGCCACTGGATTCAAGCAAGCCTGGCTGAAGACGGCTGAAATGCCAGAAACCGGTCCTAGGAAGCTTGTTTCCGGGCCAGGAAAGACATGGCTTGGCAGTTCGGGCTGGACTGTTCCCATGAGGCACAGGGTCAGACTGATTTGCATAGGGCCATGTCTGAACTGGGGTGGCAGAGTGGGCTAAAGAACGGTGAAGGATTAAACCCAGATCAGTTGACTGGGGGTGAGTGCTTGCAATGTTCAATACTCCATCCATCATTTCCTTTGGTTTTTGCTTTGTTCGCCATAAGTTGGCAGGGTATGCTCAGACGTGAGTCCCTTGCTCACTTTGCCACTGGATTCAAGCAAGCCTGGCTGAAGACGGCTGAAATGCCAGAAACCGGTCCTAGGAAGCTTGTTTCCGGGCCAGGAAAGACATGGCTTGGCAGTTCGGGCTGGACTGTTCCCATGAGGCACAGGGTCAGACTGATTTGCATAGGGCCATGTCTGAACTGGGGTGGCAGAGTGGGCTAAAGAACGGTGATGTTTTAAACCCAGATCAGTTAACTGGGGGTGAGTGCTTGCAATGTTCAACACTCCATCCATCATTTCCTTTGGTTTTTGCTTTGTTCGCCATAAGTTGGCAGGGTATGCTCAGACATGAGTCCCTTGCTCACTTTGCCACTGGATTCAAGCAAGCCTGGCTGAAGACGGCTGAAATGCCAGAAACCGGTCCTAGGAAGCTTGTTTCCGGGCCAGGAAAGACATGGCTTGGCAGTTCGGGCTGGACTGTTCCCATGAGGCACAGGGTCAGACTGATTTGCATAGGGCCATGTCTGAACTGGGGTGGCAGAGTGGGCTAAAGAACGGTGATGGATGAAACCCAGATCAGTTGACTGGGGGTGAGTGCTTGCAATGTTCAACACTCCATCCATCATTTCCTTTGGTTTTTGCTTTGTTCGCCATAAGTTGGCAGGGTATGCTCAGACGTGAGTCCCTTGCTCACTTTGCCACTGGATTCAAGCAAGCCTGGCTGAAGACGGCTGAAATGCCAGAAACCGGTCCTAGGAAGCTTGTTTCCGGGCCAGGAAAGACATGGCTTGGCAGTTCGGGCTGGACTGTTCCCATGAGGCACAGGGTCAGACTGATTTGCATAGGGCCATGTCTGAACTGGGGTGGCAGAGTGGGCTAAAGAATGGTGATGGATTAAACCCAGATCAGTTGACTGGGGGTGAGTGCTTGCAATGTTCAACACTCCATCCATCATTTCCTTTGGTTTTTGCTTTGTTCGCCATAAGTTGGCAGGGTATGCTCAGCCGTGAGGCCCTTGCTCACTTTGCCACTGGATTCAAGCAAGCCTGGCTGAAGATGGCTGAAATGCCAGAAACCGGTCCTAGGAAGCTTGTTTCCGGGCCAGGAAAGACATGGCTTGGCAGTTCGGGCTGGACTGTTCCCATGAGGCACAGGGTCAGACTGATTTGCATAGGGCCATGTCTGAACTGGGGTGGCAGAGTGTGCTAAAGAACGGTGATGGATGAAACCCAGATCAGTTGACTGGGGGTGAGTGCTTGCAATGTTCAACACTCCATCCATCATTTCCTTTGGTTTTTGCTTTGTTCGCCATAAGTTGGCAGGGTATGCTCAGATGTGAGTCCCTTGCTCACTTTGCCACTGGATTCAAGCAAGCCTAGCTGAAGACGGCTGAAATGCCAGAAACCGGGCCTAGGAAGCTTGTTTCCGGGCCAGGAAAGACATGGCTTGGCAGTTCGGGCTGGACTGTTCCCATGAGGCACAGGGTCAGACTGATTTGCATAGGGCCATGTCTGAACTGGGGTGGCAGAGTGGGCTAAAGAACGGTGATGGATTAAACCCAGATCAGTTGACTGGGGGTGAGTGCTTGCAATGTTCAACACTCCATCCATCATTTCTTTTGGTTTTTGCTTTGTTCGCCATAAGTTGGCAGGGTATGCTCAGACGTGAGTCCCTTGCTCACTTTGCCACTGGATTCAAGCAAGCCTGGCTGAAGACGGCTGAAATGCCAGAAACCGGTCCTAGGAAGCTTGTTTCCGGGCCAGGAAAGACATGGCTTGGCAGTTCGGGCTGGACTGTTCCCATGAGGCACAGGGTTAGACTGATTTGCATAGGGCCATGTCTGAACTGGGGTGGCAGAGTGGGCTAAAGAACGGTGATGGTTTAAACCCAGATCAGTTGACTGGGGGTGAGTGCTTGCAATGTTCAACATTCCATCCATCATTTCCTTTGGTTTTTGCTTTGTTCGCCATAAGTTGGCAGGGTATGCTCAGACGTGAGTCCCTTGCTCACTTTGCCACTGGATTCAAGCAAGCCTGGCTGAAAACGGCTGAAATGCCAGAAACCGCTCCTAGGAAGCTTGTTTCCGGGCCAGGAAAGACATGGCTTGGCAGTTCGGGCTGGACTGTTCCCATGAGGCACAGGGTCAGACTGATTTGCATAGGGCCATGTCTGAACTGGGGTGGCAGAGTGGGCTAAAGAACGCTGATGGATGAAACCCAGATCAGTTGACTGGGGGTGAGTGCTTGCAATGTTCAACACTCCATCCATCATTTCCTTTGGTTTTTGCTTTGTTCGCCATAAGTTGGCAGGGTATGCTCAGACGTGAGTCCCTTGCTCACTTTGCCACTGGATTCAAGCAAGCCTGGCTGAAGACGGCTGAAATGCCAGAAACCGGTCCTAGGAAGCTTGTTTCCGGGCCAGGAAAGACATGGCTTGGCAGTTCGGGCTGGACTGTTCCCATGAGGCACAGGGTCAGACTGATTTGCATAGGGCCATGTCTGAACTGGGGTGGCAGAGTGGGCTAAAGAACGGTGATGGATTAAACCCAGATCAGTTGACTGGGGGTGAGTGCTTGCAATGTTCAACACTCCATCCATCATTTCCTTTGGTTTTTGCTTTGTTCGCCATAAGTTGGCAGGGCATGCTCAGACGTGAGTCCCTTGCTCACTTTGCCACTGGATTCAAGCAAGCCTGGCTGAAGACGGCTGAAATGCCAGAAACCGGTCCTAGGAAGCTTGTTTCCGGGCCAGGAAAGACATGGCTTGGCAGTTCGGGCAGGACTGTTCCCATGAGGCACAGGGTCTGACTGATTTGCATAGGGCCATGTCTGAACTGGGGTGGCAGAGTTGGCTAAAGAACGGTGATAGATTAAACCCAGATCAGTTGACTGGGGGTGAGTGCTTGCAATGTTCAACACTCCATCCATCATTTCCTTTGGTTTTTGCTTTGTTCGCCATAAGTTGGCAGGGTATGCTCAGACGTGAGTCCCTTGCTCACTTTGCCACTGGATTCAAGCAAGTCTGGCTGAAGACGGCTGAAATGCCAGAAACCGGTCCTAGGAAGCTTGTTTCCGGGCCAGGAAAGACATGGCTTGGCAGTTCGGGCTGGACTGTTCCCATGAGGCACAGGGTCAGACTGATTTGCATAGGGCCATGTCTGAACTGGGGTGACAGAGTGTGCTAAAGAACGGTGATGGATTAAACCCAGATCAGTTGACTGGGGGTGAGTGCTTGCAATGTTCAACTCTCCATCCATCATTTCCTTTGGTTTTTGCTTTGTTCGCCATAAGTTGGCAGGGTATGCTCAGACGTGAGGCCCTTGCTCACTTTGCCACTGGATTCAAGCAAGCCTGGCTGAAGATGGCTGAAATGCCAAAAACCGGTCCTAGGAAGCTTGTTTCCGGGCCAGGAAAGACATGGCTTGGCAGTTCGGGCTGGACTGTTCCCATGAGGCACAGGGTCAGACTGATTTGCATAGGGCCATGTCTGAACTGGGGTGGCAGAGTGGGCTAAAGAATGGTGATGGATGAAACCCAGATCAGTTGACTGGGGGTGAGTGCTTGCAATGTTCAACACTCCATCCATCATTTCCTTTGGTTTTTGCTTTGTTCGCCATAAGTTGGCAGGGTATGCTCAGATGTGAGTCCCTTGCTCACTTTGCCACTGGATTCAAGCAAGCCTGGCTGAAGACGGCTGAAATGCCAGAAACCGGTCCTAGGAAGCTTGTTTCCGGGCCAGGAAAGACATGGCTTGGCAGTTCGGGCTGGACTGCTCCCATGAGGCACCGGGTCAGACTGATTTGCATAGGGCCATGTCTGAACTGGGGTGGCAGAGTGGGCTAAAGAACGGTGATGGATTAAACCCAGATCAGTTGACTGGGGGTGAGTGCTTGCAATGTTCAACACTCCATCCATCATTTCCTTTGGTTTTTGCTTTGTTCGCCATAAGTTGGCAGGGTATGCTCAGACGTGAGTCCCTTGCTCACTTTGCCACTGGATTCAAGCAAGCCTGGCTGAAGAAGGCTGAAATGCCAGAAACCGGTCCTAGGAAGCTTGTTTCCGGGCCAGGAAAGACATGGCTTGGCAGTTCGGGCAGGACTGTTCCCATGAGGCACAGGGTCAGACTGATTTGCATAGGGCCATGTCTGAACTGGGGTGGCAGAGTGGGCTAAAGAACGGTGATGGATTAAACCCAGATCAGTTGACTGGGGGTGAGTGCTTGCAATGTTCAACACTCCATCCATCATTTCCTTTGGTTTTTGCTTTGTTCGCCATAAGTTGGCAGGGTATGCTCAGACGTGAGTCCCTTGCTCACTTTGCCACTGGATTCAAGCAAGCCTGGCTGAAGATGGCTGAAATGCCAGAAACCGGTCCTAGGAAGCTTGTTTCCGGGCCAGGAAAGACATGGCTTGGCAGTTCGGGCTGGACTGTTCCCATGAGGCACAGGGTCAGACTGATTTGCATAGGGCCATGTCTGAACTGGGGTGGCAGAGTGGGCTAAAGAACGGTGATGGATTAAACCCAGATCAGTTGACTGGGGGTGAGTGCTTGCAATGTTCAACACTCCATCCATCATTTCCTTTGGTTTTTGCTTTGTTTGCCATAAGTTGGCAGGGTATGCTCAGACGTGAGTCCCTTGCTCACTTTGCCACTGGATTCAAGCAAGCCTGGCTGAAGACGGCTGAAATGCCAGAAACCGGTCCTAGGAAGCTTGTTTCCGGGCCAGGAAAGACATGGCTTGGCAGTTCGGGCTGGACTGTTCCCATGAGGCACAGGGTCAGACTGATTTGCATAGGGCCATGTCTGAACTGGGGTGGCAGAGTGGGCTAAAGAACGGTGATGGATTAAACCCAGATCAGTTGACTGGGGGTGAGTGCTTGCAATGTTCAATACTCCATCCATCATTTCCTTTGGTTTTTGCTTTGTTCGCCATAAGTTGGCAGGGTATACTCAGACGTGAGTCCCTTGCTCACTTTGCCACTGGATTCAAGCAAGCCTGGCTGAAGACGGCTGAAATGCCAGAAACCGGTCCTAGGAAGCTTGTTTCCGGGCCAGGAAAGACATGGCTTGGCAGTTCGGGCTGGACTGTTCCCATGAGGCACAGGGTCAGACTGATTTGCATAGGGCCATGTCTGAACTGGGGTGGCAGAGTGGGCTAAAGAACGGTGATGGATGAAACCCAGATCAGTTGACTGGGGGTGAGTGCTTGCAATGTTCAACACTCCATCCATCATTTCCTTTGGTTTTTGCTTTGTTCGCCATAAGTTGGCAGGGTATGCTCAGATGTGAGTCCCTTGCTCACTTTGCCACTGGATTCCAGCAAGCCTGGCTGAAGACGGCTGAAATGCCAGAAACCGGTCCTAGGAAGCTTGTTTCCGGGCCAGGAAAGACATGGCTTGGCAGTTCGGGCTGGACTGTTCCCATGAGGCACAGGGTCAGACTGATTTGCATAGGGCCATGTCTGAACTGGGGTGTCAGAGTGGGCTAAAGAACGGTGATGGATTAAACCCAGATCAGTTGACTGGGGGTGAGTGCTTGCAATGTTTAACACTCCATCCATCATTTCCTTTGGTTTTTGCTTTGTTCGCCATAAGTTGGCAGGGTATGCTCAGACGTGAGTCCCTTGCTCACTTTGCCAATGGATTCAAGCAAGCCTGGCTGAAGACGGCTGAAATGCCAGAAACCGGTCCTAGGAAGCTTGTTTCCGGGCCAAGAAAGACATGGCTCGGCAGTTCGGGCTGGACTGTTCCCATGAGGCACAGGGTCAGACTGATTTGCATAGGGCCATGTCTGAACTGGGGTGGCAGAGTGGGCTAAAGAACGGTGATGGATTAAACCCAGATCAGTTGACTGGGGGTGAGTGCTTGCAATGTTCAACACTCCATCCATCATTTCCTTTGGTTTTTGCTTTGTTCGCCATAAGTTGGCAGGGTATGCTCAGACGTGAGTCCCTTGCTCACTTTGCCACTGGATTCAAGCAAGCCTGGCTGAAGACGGCTGAAATGCCAGAAACCGGTCCTAGGAAGCTTGTTTCCGGGCCAGGAAAGACATGGCTTGGCAGTTCGGGCTGGACTGTTCCCATGAGGCACAGGGTCAGACTGATTTGCATAGGGCCATGTCTGAACTGGGGTGGCAGAGTGGGCTAAAGAACGGTGATGGATGAAACCCAGATCAGTTGACTGGGGGTGAGTGCTTGCAATGTTCAACACTCCATCCATCATTTCCTTTGGTTTTTGCTTTGTTCGCCATAAGTTGGCTGGGTATGCTCAGCCGTGAGGCCCTTGCTCACTTTGCCACTGGATTCAAGCAAGCCTGGCTGAAGATGGCTGAAATGCCAGAAACCGGTCCTAGGAAGCTTGTTTCCGGGCCAGGAAAGACATGGCTTGGCAGTTCGGGCTGGACTGTTCCCATGAGGCACAGGGTCAGACTGATTTGCATAGGGCCATGTCTGAACTGGGGTGGCAGAGTGTGCTAAAGAACGGTGATGGATGAAACCCAGATCAGTTGACTGGGGGTGAGTGCTTGCAATGTTCAACACTCCATCCATCATTTCCTTTGGTTTTTGCTTTGTTCGCCATAAGTTGGCAGGGTATGCTCAGATGTGAGTCCCTTGCTCACTTTGCCACTGGATTCAAGCAAGCCTAGCTGAAGACGGCTGAAATGCCAGAAACCGGGCCTAGGAAGCTTGTTTCCGGGCCAGGAAAGACATGGCTTGGCAGTTCGGGCTGGACTGTTCCCATGAGGCACAGGGTCAGACTGATTTGCATAGGGCCATGTCTGAACTGGGGTGGCAGAGTGGGCTAAAGAACAGTGATGGATTAAACCCAGATCAGTTGACTGGGGGTGAGTGCTTGCAATGTTCAACACTCCATCCATCATTTCCTTTGGTTTTTGCTTTGTTCGCCATAAGTTGGCAGGGTATGCTCAGACGTGAGTCCCTTGCTCACTTTGCCACTGGATTCAAGCAAGCCTGGCTGAAGACGGCTGAAATGCCAGAAACCGGTCCTAGGAAGCTTGTTTCCGGGCCAGGAAAGACATGGCTTGGCAGTTCGGGCTGGACTGTTCCCATGAGGCACAGGGTTAGACTGATTTGCATAGGGCCATGTCTGAACTGGGGTGGCAGAGTGGGCTAAAGAACGGTGATGGTTTAAACCCAAATCAGTTGACTGGGGGTGAGTGCTTGCAATGTTCAACACTCCATCCATCATTTCCTTTGGTTTTTGCTTTGTTCGCCATAAGTTGGCAGGGTATGCTCAGACGTGAGTCCCTTGCTCACTTTGCCACTGGATTCAAGCAAGCCTGGCTGAAAACGGCTGAAATGCCAGAAACCGCTCCTAGGAAGCTTGTTTCCGGGCCAGGAAAGACATGGCTTGGCAGTTCGGGCTGGACTGTTCCCATGAGGCACAGGGTCAGACTGATTTGCATAGGGCCATGTCTGAACTGGGGTGGCAGAGTGGGCTAAAGAACGCTGATGGATGAAACCCAGATCAGTTGACTGGGGGTGAGTGCTTGCAATGTTCAACACTCCATCCATCATTTCCTTTGGTTTTTGCTTTGTTCGCCATAAGTTGGCAGGGTATGCTCAGACGTGAGTCCCTTGCTCACTTTGCCACTGGATTCAAGCAAGCCTGGCTGAAGACGGCTGAAATGCCAGGTACCGGTCCTAGGAAGCTTGTTTCCGGGCCAGGAAAGACATGGCTTGGCAGTTCGGGCTGGACTGTTCCCATGAGGCACAGGGTCAGACTGATTTGCATAGGGCCATGTCTGAACTGGGGTGGCAGAGCGGGCTAAAGAACGGTGATGGATTAAACCCAGATCAGTTGACTGGGGTGAGTGCTTGCAATGTTCAACACTCCATCCATCATTTCCTTTGGTTTTTGCTTTGTTCGCCATAAGTTGGCAGGGTATGCTCAGACGTGAGTCCCTTGCTCACTTTGCCACTGGATTCAAGCAAGTCTGGCTGAAGACGGCTGAAATGCCAGAAACCGGTCCTAGGAAGCTTGTTTCCGGGCCAGGAAAGACATGGCTTGGCAGTTCGGGCTGGACTGTTCCCATGAGGCACAGGGTCAGACTGATTTGCATAGGGCCATGTCTGAACTGGGGTGGCAGAGTGTGCTAAAGAACGGTGATGGATTAAACCCAGATCAGTTGACTGGGGGTGAGTGCTTGCAATGTTCAACACTCCATCCATCATTTCCTTTGGTTTTTGCTTTGTTCGCCATAAGTTGGCAGGGTATGCTCAGACGTGAGGCCCTTGCTCACTTTGCCACTGGATTCAAGCAAGCCTGGCTGAAGATGGCTGAAATGCCAAAAACCGGTCCTAGGAAGCTTGTTTCCGGGCCAGGAAAGACATGGCTTGGCAGTTCGGGCTGGACTGTTCCCATGAGGCACAGGGTCAGACTGATTTGCATAGGGCCATGTCTGAACTGGGGTGGCAGAGTGGGCTAAAGAATGGTGATGGATGAAACCCAGATCAGTTGACTGGGGGTGAGTGCTTGCAATGTTCAACACTCCATTCATCATTTCCTTTGGTTTTTGCTTTGTTCGCCATAAGTTGGCAGGGTATGCTCAGATGTGAGTCCCTTGCTCACTTTGCCACTGGATTCAAGCAAGCCTAGCTGAAGACGGCTGAAATGCCAGAAACCGGACCTAGGAAGCTTGTTTCCGGGCCAGGAAAGACATGGCTTGGCAGTTCGGGCTGGACTGTTCCCATGAGGCACAGGGTCAGACTGATTTGCATAGGGCCATGTCTGAACTGGGGTGGCAGAGTGGGCTAAAGAACGGTGATGGATTAAACCCAGATCAGTTGACTGGGGGTGAGTGCTTGAAATGTTCAACACTCCATCCATCATTTCCTTTGGTTTTTGCTTTGTTCGCCATAAGTTGGCAGGGTATGCTCAGACGTGAGTCCCTTGCTCACTTTGCCACTGGATTCAAGCAAGCCTGGCTGAAGACGGCTGAAATGCCAGAAACCGGTCCTAGGAAGCTTGTTTCCGGGCCAGGAAAGACATGGCTTGGCAGTTCGGGCTGGACTGCTCCCATGAGGCACAGGGTCAGACTGATTTGCATAGGGCCATGTCTGAACTGGGGTGGCAGAGTGGGCTAAAGAACGGTGATGGATTAAACCCAGATCAGTTGACTGGGGGTGAGTGCTTGCAATGTTCAACACTCCATCCATCATTTCCTTTGGTTTTTGCTTTGTTCGCCATAAGTTGGCAGGGTATGCTCAGACGTGAGTCCCTTGCTCACTTTGCCACTGGATTCAAGCAAGCCTGGCTGAAGACGGCTGAAATGCCAGAAACCGGTCCTAGGAAGCTTGTTTCCGGGCCAGGAAAGACATGGCTTGGCAGTTCGGGCAGGACTGTTCCCATGAGGCACAGGGTCAGACTGATTTGCATAGGGCCATGTCTGAACTGGGGTGGCAGAGTGGGCTAAAGAACGGTGATGGATTAAACCCAGATCAGTTGACTGGGGGTGAGTGCTTGCAATGTTCAACACTCCATCCATCATTTCCTTTGGTTTTTGCTTTGTTCGCCATAAGTTGGCAGGGTATGCTCAGACGTGAGTCCCTTGCTCACTTTGCCACTGGATTCAAGCAAGCCTGGCTGAAGACGGCTGAAATGCCAGAAACCGGTCCTAGGAAGCTTGTTTCCGGGCCAGGAAAGACATGGCTTGGCAGTTCGGGCTGGACTGTTCCCATGAGGCACAGGGTCAGACTGATTTGCATAGGGCCATGTCTGAACTGGGGTGGCAGAGTGGGCAAAAGAACGGTGATGGATTAAACCCAGATCAGTTGACTGGGGGTGAGTGCTTGCAATGTTCAACACTCCATCCATCATTTCCTTTGGTTTTTGCTTTGTTTGCCATAAGTTGGCAGGGTATGCTCAGACGTGAGTCCCTTGCTCACTTTGCCACTGGATTCAAGCAAGCCTGGCTGAAGACGGCTGAAATGCCAGAAACCGGTCCTAGGAAGCTTGTTTCCGGGCCAGGAAAGACATGGCTTGGCAGTTCGGGCTGGACTGTTCCCATGAGGCACAGGGTCAGACTGATTTGCATAGGGCCATGTCTGAACTGGGGTGGCAGAGTGGGCTAAAGAACGGTGATGGATTAAACCCAGATCAGTTGACTGGGGGTGAGTGCTTGCAATGTTCAATACTCCATCCATCATTTCCTTTGGTTTTTGCTCTGTTCGCCATAAGTTGGCAGGGTATGCTCAGACGTGAGTCCCATGCTCACTTTGCCACTGGATTCAAGCAAGCCTGGCTGAAGACGGCTGAAATGCCAGAAACCGGTCCTAGGAAGCTTGTTTCCGGGCCAGGAAAGACATGGCTTGGCAGTTCGGGCTGGACTGTTCCCATGAGGCACAGGGTCAGACTGATTTGCATAGGGCCATGTCTGAACTGGGGTGGCAGAGTGGGCTAAAGAACGGTGATGGATGAAACCCAGATCAGTTGACTGGGGGTGAGTGCTTGCAATGTTCAACACTCCATCCATCATTTCCTTTGGTTTTTGCTTTGTTCGCCATAAGTTGGCAGGGTATGCTCAGATGTGAGTCCCTTGCTCACTTTGCCACTGGATTCAAGCAAGCCTGGCTGAAGACGGCTGAAATGCCAGAAACCGGTCCTAGGAAGCTTGTTTCCGGGCCAGGAAAGACATGGCTTGGCAGTTCGGGCTGGACTGTTCCCATGAGGCACAGGGTCAGACTGATTTGCATAGGGCCATGTCTGAACTGGGGTGGCAGAGTGGGCTAAAGAACGGTGATGGATTAAACCCAGATCAGTTGACTGGGGGTGAGTGCTTGCAATGTTTAACACTCCATCCATCATTTCCTTTGGTTTTTGCTTTGTTCGCCATAAGTTGGCAGGATATGCTCAGACGTGAGTCCCTTGCTCACTTTGCCACTGGATTCAAGCAAGCCTGGCTGAAGACGGCTGAAATGCCAGAAACCGGTCCTAGGAAGCTTGTTTCCGGGCCAAGAAAGACATGGCTCGGCAGTTCGGGCTGGACTGTTCCCATGAGGCACAGGGTCAGACTGATTTGCATAGGGCCATGTCTGAACTGGGGTGGCAGAGTGGGCTAAAGAACGGTGATGGATTAAACCCAGATCAGTTGACTGGGGGTGAGTGCTTGCAATGTTCAACACTCCATCCATCATTTCCTTTGGTTTTTGCTTTGTTCGCCATAAGTTGGCAGGGTATGCTCAGACGTGAGTCCCTTGCTCACTTTGCCACTGGATTCAAGCAAGCCTGGCTGAAGACGGCTGAAATGCCAGAAACCGGTCCTAGGAAGCTTGTTTCCGGGCCAGGAAAGACATGGCTTGGCAGTTCGGGCTGGACTGTTCCCATGAGGCACAGGGTCAGACTGATTTGCATAGGGCCATGTCTGAACTGGGGTGGCAGAGTGGGCTAAAGAACGCTGATGGATGAAACCCAGATCAGTTGACTGGGGGTGAGTGCTTGCAATGTTCAACACTCCATCCATCATTTCCTTTGGTTTTTGCTTTGTTCGCCATAAGTTGGCAGGGTATGCTCAGACGTGAGTCCCTTGCTCACTTTGCCACTGGATTCAAGCAAGCCTGGCTGAAGACGGCTGAAATGCCAGGTACCGGTCCTAGGAAGCTTGTTTCCGGGCCAGGAAAGACATGGCTTGGCAGTTCGGGCTGGACTGTTCCCATGAGGCACAGGGTCAGACTGATTTGCATAGGGCCATGTCTGAACTGGGGTGGCAGAGTGGGCTAAAGAACGGTGATGGATTAAACCCAGATCAGTTGACTGGGGGTGAGTGCTTGCAATGTTCAACACTCCATCCATCATTTCCTTTGGTTTTTGCTTTGTTCGCCATAAGTTGGCAGGGTATGCTCAGACGTGAGTCCCTTGCTCACTTTGCCACTGGATTCAAGCAAGTCTGGCTGAAGACGGCTGAAATGCCAGAAACCGGTCCTAGGAAGCTTGTTTCCGGGCCAGGAAAGACATGGCTTGGCAGTTCGGGCTGGACTGTTCCCATGAGGCACAGGGTCAGACTGATTTGCATAGGGCCATGTCTGAACTGGGGTGGCAGAGTGTGCTAAAGAACGGTGATGGATTAAACCCAGATCAGTTGACTGGGGGTGAGTGCTTGCAATGTTCAACACTCCATCCATCATTTCCTTTGGTTTTTGCTTTGTTCGCCATAAGTTGGCAGGGTATGCTCAGACGTGAGGCCCTTGCTCACTTTGCCACTGGATTCAAGCAAGCCTGGCTGAAGATGGCTGAAATGCCAAAAACCGGTCCTAGGAAGCTTGTTTCCGGGCCAGGAAAGACATGGCTTGGCAGTTCGGGCTGGACTGTTCCCATGAGGCACAGGGTCAGACTGATTTGCATAGGGCCATGTCTGAACTGGGGTGGCAGAGTGGGCTAAAGAATGGTGATGGATGAAACCCAGATCAGTTGACTGGGGGTGAGTGCTTGCAATGTTCAACACTCCATTCATCATTTCCTTTGGTTTTTGCTTTGTTCGCCATAAGTTGGCAGGGTATGCTCAGATGTGAGTCCCTTGCTCACTTTGCCACTGGATTCAAGCAAGCCTAGCTGAAGACGGCTGAAATGCCAGAAACCGGACCTAGGAAGCTTGTTTCCGGGCCAGGAAAGACATGGCTTGGCAGTTCGGGCTGGACTGTTCCCATGAGGCACAGGGTCAGACTGATTTGCATAGGGCCATGTCTGAACTGGGGTGGCAGAGTGGGCTAAAGAACGGTGATGGATTAAACCCAGATCAGTTGACTGGGGGTGAGTGCTTGCAATGTTCAACACTCCATCCATCATTTCCTTTGGTTTTTGCTTTGTTCGCCATAAGTTGGCAGGGTATGCTCAGACGTGAGTCCCTTGCTCACTTTGCCACTGGATTCAAGCAAGCCTGGCTGAAGACGGCTGAAATGCCAGAAACCGGTCCTAGGAAGCTTGTTTCCGGGCCAGGAAAGACATGGCTTGGCAGTTCGGGCTGGACTGCTCCCATGAGGCACAGGGTCAGACTGATTTGCATAGGGCCATGTCTGAACTGGGGTGGCAGAGTGGGCTAAAGAACGGTGATGGATTAAACCCAGATCAGTTGACTGGGGGTGAGTGCTTGCAATGTTCAACACTCCATCCATCATTTCCTTTGGTTTTTGCTTTGTTCGCCATAAGTTGGCAGGGTATGCTCAGACGTGAGTCCCTTGCTCACTTTGCCACTGGATTCAAGCAAGCCTGGCTGAAGACGGCTGAAATGCCAGAAACCGGTCCTAGGAAGCTTGTTTCCGGGCCAGGAAAGACATGGCTTGGCAGTTCGGGCAGGACTGTTCCCATGAGGCACAGGGTCAGACTGATTTGCATAGGGCCATGTCTGAACTGGGGTGGCAGAGTGGGCTAAAGAACGGTGATGGATTAAACCCAGATCAGTTGACTGGGGGTGAGTGCTTGCAATGTTCAACACTCCATCCATCATTTCCTTTGGTTTTTGCTTTGTTCGCCATAAGTTGGCAGGGTATGCTCAGACGTGAGTCCCTTGCTCACTTTGCCACTGGATTCAAGCAAGCCTGGCTGAAGACGGCTGAAATGCCAGAAACCGGTCCTAGGAAGCTTGTTTCCGGGCCAGGAAAGACATGGCTTGGCAGTTCGGGCTGGACTGTTCCCATGAGGCACAGGGTCAGACTGATTTGCATAGGGCCATGTCTGAACTGGGGTGGCAGAGTGGGCAAAAGAACGGTGATGGATTAAACCCAGATCAGTTGACTGGGGGTGAGTGCTTGCAATGTTCAACACTCCATCCATCATTTCCTTTGGTTTTTGCTTTGTTTGCCATAAGTTGGCAGGGTATGCTCAGACGTGAGTCCCTTGCTCACTTTGCCACTGGATTCAAGCAAGCCTGGCTGAAGACGGCTGAAATGCCAGAAACCGGTCCTAGGAAGCTTGTTTCCGGGCCAGGAAAGACATGGCTTGGCAGTTCGGGCTGGACTGTTCCCATGAGGCCCAGGGTCAGACTGATTTGCATAGGGCCATGTCTGAACTGGGGTGGCAGAGTGGGCTAAAGAACGGTGATGGATTAAACCCAGATCAGTTGACTGGGGGTGAGTGCTTGCAATGTTCAATACTCCATCCATCATTTCCTTTGGTTTTTGCTTTGTTCGCCATAAGTTGGCAGGGTATGCTCAGACGTGAGTCCCTTGCTCACTTTGCCACTGGATTCAAGCAAGCCTGGCTGAAGACGGCTGAAATGCCAGAAACCGGTCCTAGGAAGCTTGTTTCCGGGCCAGGAAAGACATGGCTTGGCAGTTCGGGCTGGACTGTTCCCATGAGGCACAGGGTCAGACTGATTTGCATAGGGCCATGTCTGAACTGGGGTGGCAGAGTGGGCTAAAGAACGGTGATGGATGAAACCCAGATCAGTTGACTGGGGGTGAGTGCTTGCAATGTTCAACACTCCATCCATCATTTCCTTTGGTTTTTGCTTTGTTCGCCATAAGTTGGCAGGGTATGCTCAGATGTGAGTCCCTTGCTCACTTTGCCACTGGATTCAAGCAAGCCTGGCTGAAGACGGCTGAAATGCCAGAAACCGGTCCTAGGAAGCTTGTTTCCGGGCCAGGAAAGACATGGCTTGGCAGTTCGGGCTGGACTGTTCCCATGAGGCACAGGGTCAGACTGATTTGCATAGGGCCATGTCTGAACTGGGGTGGCAGAGTGGGCTAAAGAACGGTGATGGATTAAACCCAGATCAGTTGACTGGGGGTGAGTGCTTGCAATGTTTAACACTCCATCCATCATTTCCTTTGGTTTTTGCTTTGTTCGCCATAAGTTGGCAGGGTATGCTCAGACGTGAGTCCCTTGCTCACTTTGCCACTGGATTCAAGCAAGCCTGGCTGAAGACGGCTGAAATGCCAGAAACCGGTCCTAGGAAGCTTGTTTCCGGGCCAAGAAAGACATGGCTCGGCAGTTCGGGCTGGACTGTTCCCATGAGGCACAGGGTCAGACTGATTTGCATAGGGCCATGTCTGAACTGGGGTGGCAGAGTGGGCTAAAGAACGGTGATGGATTAAACCCAGATCAGTTGACTGGGGGTTAGTGCTTGCAATGTTCAACACTCCATCAATCATTTCCTTTGGTTTTTGCTTTGTTCGCCATAAGTTGGCACGGTATGCTCAGACGTGAGTCACTTGCTCACTTTGCCACTGGATTCAAGCAAGCCTGGCTGAAGACGGCTGAAATGCCAGAAACCGGTCCTAGGAAGCTTGTTTCCGGGCCAGGAAAGACATGGCTTGGCAGTTCGGGCTGGACTGTTCCCATGAGGCACAGGGTCAGACTGATTTGCATAGGGCCATGTCTGAACTGGGGTGGCAGAGTGGGCTAAAGAACGGTGATGGATTAAACCCAGATCAGTTGACTGGGGGTGAGTGCTTGCAATGTTCAACACTCCATCCATCATTTCCTTTGGTTTTTGCTTTGTTCGCCATAAGTTGGCAGGGTATGCTCAGACGTGAGTCCCTTGCTCACTTTGCCACTGGATTCAAGCAAGCCTGGCTGAAGACGGCTGAAATGCCAGAAACCGGTCCTAGGAAGCTTGTTTCCGGGCCAGGAAAGACATGGCTTGGCAGTTCGGGCTGGACTGTTCCCATGAGGCACAGGGTCAGACTGATTTGCATAGGGCCATGTCTGAACTGGGGTGGCAGAGTGGGCTAAAGAACGGTGATGGATTAAACCCAGATCAGTTGACTGGGGGTGAGTGCTTGCAATGTTCAACACTCCATCCATCATTTCCTTTGGTTTTTGCTTTGTTCGCCATAAGTTGGCAGGGTATGCTCAGACGTGAGTCCCTTGCTCACTTTGCCACTGGATTCAAGCAAGCCTGGCTGAAGACGGCTGAAATGCCAGAAACCGGTCCTAGGAAGCTTGTTTCCGGGCCAGGAAAGACATGGCTTGGCAGTTCGGGCTGGACTGTTCCCATGAGGCACAGGGTCAGACTGATTTGCATAGGGCCATGTCTGAACTGGGGTGGCAGAGTGGGCAAAAGAACGGTGATGGATTAAACCCAGATCAGTTGACTGGGGGTGAGTGCTTGCAATGTTCAACACTCCATCCATCATTTCCTTTGGTTTTTGCTTTGTTTGCCATAAGTTGGCAGGGTATGCTCAGACGTGAGTCCCTTGCTCACTTTGCCACTGGATTCAAGCAAGCCTGGCTGAAGACGGCTGAAATGCCAGAAACCGGTCCTAGGAAGCTTGTTTCCGGGCCAGGAAAGACATGGCTTGGCAGTTCGGGCTGGACTGTTCCCATGAGGCCCAGGGTCAGACTGATTTGCATAGGGCCATGTCTGAACTGGGGTGGCAGAGTGGGCTAAAGAACGGTGATGGATTAAACCCAGATCAGTTGACTGGGGGTGAGTGCTTGCAATGTTCAATACTCCATCCATCATTTCCTTTGGTTTTTGCTTTGTTCGCCATAAGTTGGCAGGGTATGCTCAGACGTGAGTCCCTTGCTCACTTTGCCACTGGATTCAAGCAAGCCTGGCTGAAGACGGCTGAAATGCCAGAAACCGGTCCTAGGAAGCTTGTTTCCGGGCCAGGAAAGACATGGCTTGGCAGTTCGGGCTGGACTGTTCCCATGAGGCACAGGGTCAGACTGATTTGCATAGGGCCATGTCTGAACTGGGGTGGCAGAGTGGGCTAAAGAACGGTGATGGATGAAACCCAGATCAGTTGACTGGGGGTGAGTGCTTGCAATGTTCAACACTCCATCCATCATTTCCTTTGGTTTTTGCTTTGTTCGCCATAAGTTGGCAGGGTATGCTCAGATGTGAGTCCCTTGCTCACTTTGCCACTGGATTCAAGCAAGCCTGGCTGAAGACGGCTGAAATGCCAGAAACCGGTCCTAGGAAGCTTGTTTCCGGGCCAGGAAAGACATGGCTTGGCAGTTCGGGCTGGACTGTTCCCATGAGGCACAGGGTCAGACTGATTTGCATAGGGCCATGTCTGAACTGGGGTGGCAGAGTGGGCTAAAGAACGGTGATGGATTAAACCCAGATCAGTTGACTGGGGGTGAGTGCTTGCAATGTTTAACACTCCATCCATCATTTCCTTTGGTTTTTGCTTTGTTCGCCATAAGTTGGCAGGGTATGCTCAGACGTGAGTCCCTTGCTCACTTTGCCACTGGATTCAAGCAAGCCTGGCTGAAGACGGCTGAAATGCCAGAAACCGGTCCTAGGAAGCTTGTTTCCGGGCCAAGAAAGACATGGCTCGGCAGTTCGGGCTGGACTGTTCCCATGAGGCACAGGGTCAGACTGATTTGCATAGGGCCATGTCTGAACTGGGGTGGCAGAGTGGGCTAAAGAACGGTGATGGATTAAACCCAGATCAGTTGACTGGGGGTGAGTGCTTGCAATGTTCAACACTCCATCCATCATTTCCTTTGGTTTTTGCTTTGTTCGCCATAAGTTGGCAGGGTATGCTCAGACGTGAGTCCCTTGCTCACTTTGCCACTGGATTCAAGCAAGCCTGGCTGAAGACGGCTGAAATGCCAGAAACCGGTCCTAGGAAGCTTGTTTCCGGGCCAGGAAAGACATGGCTTGGCAGTTCGGGCTGGACTGTTCCCATGAGGCACAGGGTCAGACTGATTTGCATAGGGCCATGTCTGAACTGGGGTGGCAGAGTGGGCTAAAGAACGGTGATGGATGAAACCCAGATCAGTTGACTGGGGGTGAGTGCTTGCAATGTTCAACACTCCATCCATCATTTCCTTTGGTTTTTGCTTTGTTCGCCATAAGTTGGCAGGGTATGCTCAGATGTGAGTCCCTTGCTCACTTTGCCACTGGATTCAAGCAAGCCTGGCTGAAGACGGCTGAAATGCCAGAAACCGGTCCTAGGAAGCTTGCTTCCGGGCCAGGAAAGACATGGCTTGGCAGTTCGGGCTGGACTGTTCCCATGAGGCACAGGGTCAGACTGATTTGCATAGGGCCATGTCTGAACTGGGGTGGCAGAGTGGGCTAAAGAACGGTGATGGATTAAACCCAGATCAGTTGACTGGGGGTGAGTGCTTGCAATGTTCAACACTCCATCCATCATTTCCTTTGGTTCTTGCTTTGTTCGCAATAAGTTGGCAGGGTATGCTCAGACGTGAGTCCCTTGCTCACTTTGCCACTGGATTCAAGCAAGCCTGGCTGAAGATGGCTGAAATGCCAGAAACCGGTCCTAGGAAGCTTGTTTCCGGGCCAGGAAAGACATGGCTTGGCAGTTCGGGCTGGACTGTTCCCATGAGGCACAGGGTCAGACTGATTTGCATAGGGCCATGTCTGAACTGGGGTGGCAGAGTGTGCTAAAGAACGGTGATGGATGAAACCCAGATCAGTTGACTGGGGGTGAGTGCTTGCAATGTTCAACACTCCATCCATCATTTCCTTTGGTTTTTGCTTTGTTCGCCATAAGTTGGCAGGGTATGCTCAGACGTGAGTCCCTTGCTCACTTTGCCACTGGATTCAAGCAAGCCTGGCTGAAGACGGCTGAAATGCCAGAAACCGGTCCTAGGAAGCTTGTTTCCGGGCCAGGAAAGACATGGCTTGGCAGTTCGGGCTGGACTGTTCCCATGAGGCACAGGGTCAGACTGATTTGCATAGGGCCATGTCTGAACTGGGGTGGCAGAGTGGGCTAAAGAACGGTGATGGATTAAACCCAGATCAGTTGACTGGGGGTGAGTGCTTGCAATGTTCAACACTCCATCCATCATTTCCTTTGGTTTTTGCTTTGTTCGCCATAAGTTGGCAGGGTATTCTCAGACGTGAGTCCCTTGCTCACTTTGCCACTGGATTCAAGCAAGCCTGGCTGAAGACGGCTGAAATGCCAGAAACCGGTCCTAGGAAGCTTGTTTCCGGGCCAGGAAAGACATGGCTTGGCAGTTCGGGCTGGACTGTTCCCATGAGGCACAGGGTCAGACTGATTTGCATAGGGCCATGTCTGAACTGGGGTGGCAGAGTGGGCAAAAGAACGGTGATGGATTAAACCCAGATCAGTTGACTGGGGGTGAGTGCTTGCAATGTTCAACACTCCATCCATCATTTCCTTTGGTTTTTGCTTTGTTTGCCATAAGTTGGCAGGGTATGCTCAGACGTGAGTCCCTTGCTCACTTTGCCACTGGATTCAAGCAAGCCTGGCTGAAGACGGCTGAAATGCCAGAAACCGGTCCTAGGAAGCTTGTTTCCGGGCCAGGAAAGACATGGCTTGGCAGTTCGGGCTGGACTGTTCCCATGAGGCCCAGGGTCAGACTGATTTGCATAGGGCCATGTCTGAACTGGGGTGGCAGAGTGGGCTAAAGAACGGTGATGGATTAAACCCAGATCAGTTGACTGGGGGTGAGTGCTTGCAATGTTCAATACTCCATCCATCATTTCCTTTGGTTTTTGCTTTGTTCGCCATAAGTTGGCAGGGTATGCTCAGACGTGAGTCCCTTGCTCACTTTGCCACTGGATTCAAGCAAGCCTGGCTGAAGACGGCTGAAATGCCAGAAACCGGTCCTAGGAAGCTTGTTTCCGGGCCAGGAAAGACATGGCTTGGCAGTTCGGGCTGGACTGTTCCCATGAGGCACAGGGTCAGACTGATTTGCATAGGGCCATGTCTGAACTGGGGTGGCAGAGTGGGCTAAAGAACGGTGATGGATGAAACCCAGATCAGTTGACTGGGGGTGAGTGCTTGCAATGTTCAACACTCCATCCATCATTTCCTTTGGTTTTTGCTTTGTTCGCCATAAGTTGGCAGGGTATGCTCAGATGTGAGTCCCTTGCTCACTTTGCCACTGGATTCAAGCAAGCCTGGCTGAAGACGGCTGAAATGCCAGAAACCGGTCCTAGGAAGCTTGTTTCCGGGCCAGGAAAGACATGGCTTGGCAGTTCGGGCTGGACTGTTCCCATGAGGCACAGGGTCAGACTGATTTGCATAGGGCCATGTCTGAACTGGGGTGGCAGAGTGGGCTAAAGAACGGTGATGGATTAAACCCAGATCAGTTGACTGGGGGTGAGTGCTTGCAATGTTTAACACTCCATCCATCATTTCCTTTGGTTTTTGCTTTGTTCGCCATAAGTTGGCAGGGTATGCTCAGACGTGAGTCCCTTGCTCACTTTGCCACTGGATTCAAGCAAGCCTGGCTGAAGACGGCTGAAATGCCAGAAACCGGTCCTAGGAAGCTTGTTTCCGGGCCAAGAAAGACATGGCTCGGCAGTTCGGGCTGGACTGTTCCCATGAGGCACAGGGTCAGACTGATTTGCATAGGGCCATGTCTGAACTGGGGTGGCAGAGTGGGCTAAAGAACGGTGATGGATTAAACCCAGATCAGTTGACTGGGGGTGAGTGCTTGCAATGTTCAACACTCCATCCATCATTTCCTTTGGTTTTTGCTTTGTTCGCCATAAGTTGGCAGGGTATGCTCAGACGTGAGTCCCTTGCTCACTTTGCCACTGGATTCAAGCAAGCCTGGCTGAAGACGGCTGAAATGCCAGAAACCGGTCCTAGGAAGCTTGTTTCCGGGCCAGGAAAGACATGGCTTGGCAGTTCGGGCTGGACTGTTCCCATGAGGCACAGGGTCAGACTGATTTGCATAGGGCCATGTCTGAACTGGGGTGGCAGAGTGGGCTAAAGAACGGTGATGGATGAAACCCAGATCAGTTGACTGGGGGTGAGTGCTTGCAATGTTCAACACTCCATCCATCATTTCCTTTGGTTTTTGCTTTGTTCGCCATAAGTTGGCAGGGTATGCTCAGATGTGAGTCCCTTGCTCACTTTGCCACTGGATTCAAGCAAGCCTGGCTGAAGACGGCTGAAATGCCAGAAACCGGTCCTAGGAAGCTTGCTTCCGGGCCAGGAAAGACATGGCTTGGCAGTTCGGGCTGGACTGTTCCCATGAGGCACAGGGTCAGACTGATTTGCATAGGGCCATGTCTGAACTGGGGTGGCAGAGTGGGCTAAAGAACGGTGATGGATTAAACCCAGATCAGTTGACTGGGGGTGAGTGCTTGCAATGTTCAACACTCCATCCATCATTTCCTTTGGTTCTTGCTTTGTTCGCAATAAGTTGGCAGGGTATGCTCAGACGTGAGTCCCTTGCTCACTTTGCCACTGGATTCAAGCAAGCCTGGCTGAAGATGGCTGAAATGCCAGAAACCGGTCCTAGGAAGCTTGTTTCCGGGCCAGGAAAGACATGGCTTGGCAGTTCGGGCTGGACTGTTCCCATGAGGCACAGGGTCAGACTGATTTGCATAGGGCCATGTCTGAACTGGGGTGGCAGAGTGTGCTAAAGAACGGTGATGGATGAAACCCAGATCAGTTGACTGGGGGTGAGTGCTTGCAATGTTCAACACTCCATCCATCATTTCCTTTGGTTTTTGCTTTGTTCGCCATAAGTTGGCAGGGTATGCTCAGATGTGAGTCCCTTGCTCACTTTGCCACTGGATTCAAGCAAGCCTAGCTGAAGACGGCTGAAATGCCAGAAACCGGGCCTAGGAAGCTTGTTTCCGGGCCAGGAAAGACATGGCTTGGCAGTTCGGGCTGGACTGTTCCCATGAGGCACAGGGTCAGACTGATTTGCATAGGGCCATGTCTGAACTGGGGTGGCAGAGTGGGCTAAAGAACGGTGATGGATTAAACCCAGATCAGTTGACTGGGGGTGAGTGCTTGCAATGTTCAACACTCCATCCATCATTTCTTTTGGTTTTTGCTTTGTTCGCCATAAGTTGGCAGGGTATGCTCAGACGTGAGTCCCTTGCTCACTTTGCCACTGGATTCAAGCAAGCCTGGCTGAAGACGGCTGAAATGCCAGAAACCGGTCCTAGGAAGCTTGTTTCCGGGCCAGGAAAGACATGGCTTGGCAGTTCGGGCTGGACTGTTCCCATGAGGCACAGGGTTAGACTGATTTGCATAGGGCCATGTCTGAACTGGGGTGGCAGAGTGGGCTAAAGAACGGTGATGGTTTAAACCCAGATCAGTTGACTGGGGGTGAGTGCTTGCAATGTTCAACACTCCATCATCATTTCCTTTGGTTTTTGCTTTGTTTGCCATAAGTTGGCAGGGTATGCTCAGACGTGAGTCCCTTGCTCACTTTGCCACTGGATTCAAGCAAGCCTGGCTGAAAACGGCTGAAATGCCAGAAACCGCTCCTAGGAAGCTTGTTTCCGGGCCAGGAAAGACATGGCTTGGCAGTTCGGGCTGGACTGTTCCCATGAGGCACAGGGTCAGACTGATTTGCATAGGGCCATGTCTGAACTGGGGTGGCAGAGTGGGCTAAAGAACGCTGATGGATGAAACCCAGATCAGTTGACTGGGGGTGAGTGCTTGCAATGTTCAACACTCCATCCATCATTTCCTTTGGTTTTTGCTTTGTTCGCCATAAGTTGGCAGGGTATGCTCAGACGTGAGTCCCTTGCTCACTTTGCCACTGGATTCAAGCAAGACTGGCTGAAGACGGCTGAAATGCCAGAAACCGGTCCTAGGAAGCTTGTTTCCGGGCCAGGAAAGACATGGCTTGGCAGTTCGGGCTGGACTGTTCCCATGAGGCACAGGGTCAGACTGATTTGCATAGGGCCATGTCTGAACTGGGGTGGCAGAGTGGGCTAAAGAACGGTGATGGATTAAACCCAGATCAGTTGACTGGGGGTGAGTGCTTGCAATGTTCAACACTCCATCCATCATTTCCTTTGGTTTTTGCTTTGTTCGCCATAAGTTGGCAGGGCATGCTCAGACGTGAGTCCCTTGCTCACTTTGCCACTGGATTCAAGCAAGCCTGGCTGAAGACGGCTGAAATGCCAGAAACCGGTCCTAGGAAGCTTGTTTCCGGGCCAGGAAAGACATGGCTTGGCAGTTCGGGCAGGACTGTTCCCATGAGGCACAGGGTCTGACTGATTTGCATAGGGCCATGTCTGAACTGGGGTGGCAGAGTTGGCTAAAGAACGGTGATGGATTAAACCCAGATCAGTTGACTGGGGGTGAGTGCTTGCAATGTTCAACACTCCATCCATCATTTCCTTTGGTTTTTGCTTTGTTCGCCATAAGTTGGCAGGGTATGCTCAGACGTGAGTCCCTTGCTCACTTTGCCACTGGATTCAAGCAAGTCTGGCTGAAGACGGCTGAAATGCCAGAAACCGGTCCTAGGAAGCTTGTTTCCGGGCCAGGAAAGACATGGCTTGGCAGTTCGGGCTGGACTGTTCCCATGAGGCACAGGGTCAGACTGATTTGCATAGGGCCATGTCTGAACTGGGGTGGCAGAGTGTGCTAAAGAACGGTGATGGATTAAACCCAGATCAGTTGACTGGGGGCGAGTGCTTGCAATGTTCAACTCTCCATCCATCATTTCCTTTGGTTTTTGCTTTGTTCGCCATAAGTTGGCAGGGTATGCTCAGACGTGAGGCCCTTGCTCACTTTGCCACTCGATTCAAGCAAGCCTGGCTGAAGATGGCTGAAATGCCAAAAACCGGTCCTAGGAAGCTTGTTTCCGGGCCAGGAAAGACATGGCTTGGCAGTTCGGGCTGGACTGTTCCCATGAGGCACAGGGTCAGACTGATTTGCATAGGGCCATGTCTGAACTGGGGTGGCAGAGTGGGCTAAAGAATGGTGATGGATGAAACCCAGATCAGTTGACTGGGGGTGAGTGCTTGCAATGTTCAACACTCCATTCATCATTTCCTTTGGTTTTTGCTTTGTTCGCCATAAGTTGGCAGGGTATGCTCAGACGTGAGTCCCTTGCTCACTTTGCCACTGGATTCAAGCAAGCCTGGCTGAAGACGGCTGAAATGCCAGAAACCGGTCCTAGGAAGCTTGTTTCCGGGCCAGGAAAGACATGGCTTGGCAGTTCGGGCAGGACTGTTCCCATGAGGCACAGGGTCAGACTGATTTGCATAGGGCCATGTCTGAACTGGGGTGGCAGAGTGGGCTAAAGAACGGTGATGGATTAAACCCAGATCAGTTGACTGGGGGTGAGTGCTTGCAATGTTCAACACTCCATCCATCATTTCCTTTGGTTTTTGCTTTGTTCGCCATAAGTTGGCAGGGTATGCTCAGACGTGAGTCCCTTGCTCACTTTGCCACTGGATTCAAGCAAGCCTGGCTGAAGATGGCTGAAATGCCAGAAACCGGTCCTAGGAAGCTTGTTTCCGGGCCAGGAAAGACATGGCTTGGCAGTTCGGGCTGGACTGTTCCCATGAGGCACAGGGTCAGACTGATTTGCATAGGGCCATGTCTGAACTGGGGTGGCAGAGTGGGCTAAAGAACGGTGATGGATTAAACCCAGATCAGTTGACTGGGGGTGAGTGCTTGCAATGTTCAATACTCCATCCATCATTTCCTTTGGTTTTTGCTTTGTTCGCCATAAGTTGGCAGGGTATGCTCAGACGTGAGTCCCTTGCTCACTTTGCCACTGGATTCAAGCAAGCCTGGCTGAAGACGGCTGAAATGCCAGAAACCGGTCCTAGGAAGCTTGTTTCCGGGCCAGGAAAGACATGGCTTGGCAGTTCGGGCTGGACTGTTCCCATGAGGCACAGGGTCAGACTGATTTGCATAGGGCCATGTCTGAACTGGGGTGGCAGAGTGGGCTAAAGAACGGTGATGGATGAAACCCAGATCAGTTGACTGGGGGTGAGTGCTTGCAATGTTCAACACTCCATCCATCATTTCCTTTGGTTTTTGCTTTGTTCGCCATAAGTTGGCAGGGTATGCTCAGATGTGAGTCCCTTGCTCACTTTGCCACTGGATTCAAGCAAGCCTGGCTGAAGACGGCTGAAATGCCAGAAACCGGTCCTAGGAAGCTTGTTTCCGGGCCAAGAAAGACATGGCTCGGCAGTTCGGGCTGGACTGTTCCCATGAGGCACAGGGTCAGACTGATTTGCATAGGGCCATGTCTGAACTGGGGTGGCAGAGTGGGCTAAAGAACGGTGATGGATTAAACCCAGATCAGTTGACTGGGGGTGAGTGCTTGCAATGTTCAACACTCCATCCATCATTTCCTTTGGTTTTTGCTTTGTTCGCCATAAGTTGGCAGGGTATGCTCAGACGTGAGTCCCTTGCTCACTTTGCCACTGGATTCAAGCAAGCCTGGCTGAAGACGGCTGAAATGCCAGAAACCGGTCATAGGAAGCTTGTTTCCGGGCCAGGAAAGACATGGCTTGGCAGTTCGGGCTGGACTGTTCCCATGAGGCACAGGGTCAGACTGATTTGCATAGGGCCATGTCTGAACTGGGGTGGCAGAGTGGGCTAAAGAACGGTGATGGATGAAACCCAGATCAGTTGACTGGGGGTGAGTGCTTGCAATGTTCAACACTCCATCCATCATTTCCTTTGGTTTTTGCTTTGTTCGCCATAAGTTGGCTGGGTATGCTCAGCCGTGAGGCCCTTGCTCACTTTGCCACTGGATTCATGCAAGCCTGGCTGAAGATGGCTGAAATGCCAGAAACCGGTCCTAGGAAGCTTGTTTCCGGGCCAGGAAAGACATGGCTTGGCAGTTCGGGCTGGACTGTTCCCATGAGGCACAGGGTCAGACTGATTTGCATAGGGCCATGTCTGAACTGGGGTGGCAGAGTGTGCTAAAGAACGGTGATGGATGAAACCCAGATCAGTTGACTGGGGGTGAGTGCTTGCAATGTTCAACACTCCATCCATCATTTCCTTTGGTTTTTGCTTTGTTCGCCATAAGTTGGCAGGGTATGCTCAGATGTGAGTCCCTTGCTCACTTTGCCACTGGATTCAAGCAAGCCTAGCTGAAGACGGCTGAAATGCCAGAAACCGGGCCTAGGAAGCTTGTTTCCGGGCCAGGAAAGACATGGCTTGGCAGTTCGGGCTGGACTGTTCCCATGAGGCACAGGGTCAGACTGATTTGCATAGGGCCATGTCTGAACTGGGGTGGCAGAGTGGGCTAAAGAACAGTGATGGATTAAACCCAGATCAGTTGACTGGGGGTGAGTGCTTGCAATGTTCAACACTCCATCCATCATTTCCTTTGGTTTTTGCTTTGTTCGCCATAAGTTGGCAGGGTATGCTCAGACGTGAGTCCCTTGCTCACTTTGCCACTGGATTCAAGCAAGCCTGGCTGAAGACGGCTGAAATGCCAGAAACCGGGCCTAGGAAGCTTGTTTCCGGGCCAGGAAAGACATGGCTTGGCAGTTCGGGCTGGACTGTTCCCATGAGGCACAGGGTTAGACTGATTTGCATAGGGCCATGTCTGAACTGGGGTGGCAGAGTGGGCTAAAGAACGGTGATGGTTTAAACCCAGATCAGTTGACTGGGGGTGAGTGCTTGCAATGTTCAACACTCCATCCATCATTTCCTTTGGTTTTTGCTTTGTTCGCCATAAGTTGGCAGGGTATGCTCAGACGTGAGTCCCTTGCTCACTTTGCCACTGGATTCAAGCAAGCCTGGCTGAAAACGGCTGAAATGCCAGAAACCGCTCCTAGGAAGCTTGTTTCCGGGCCAGGAAAGACATGGCTTGGCAGTTCGGGCTGGACTGTTCCCATGAGGCACAGGGTCAGACTGATTTGCATAGGGCCATGTCTGAACTGGGGTGGCAGAGTGGGCTAAAGAACGCTGATGGATGAAACCCAGATCAGTTGACTGGGGGTGAGTGCTTGCAATGTTCAACACTCCATCCATCATTTCCTTTGGTTTTTGCTTTGTTCGCCATAAGTTGGCAGGGTATGCTCAGACGTGAGTCCCTTGCTCACTTTGCCACTGGATTCAAGCAAGCCTGGCTGAAGACGGCTGAAATGCCAGGTACCGGTCCTAGGAAGCTTGTTTCCGGGCCAGGAAAGACATGGCTTGGCAGTTCGGGCTGGACTGTTCCCATGAGGCACAGGGTCAGACTGATTTGCATAGGGCCATGTCTGAACTGGGGTGGCAGAGTGGGCTAAAGAACGGTGATGGATTAAACCCAGATCAGTTGACTGGGGGTGAGTGCTTGCAATGTTCAACACTCCATCCATCATTTCCTTTGGTTTTTGCTTTGTTCGCCATAAGTTGGCAGGGTATGCTCAGACGTGAGTCCCTTGCTCACTTTGCCACTGGATTCAAGCAAGTCTGGCTGAAGACGGCTGAAATGCCAGAAACCGGTCCTAGGAAGCTTGTTTCCGGGCCAGGAAAGACATGGCTTGGCAGTTCGGGCTGGACTGTTCCCATGAGGCACAGGGTCAGACTGATTTGCATAGGGCCATGTCTGAACTGGGGTGGCAGAGTGTGCTAAAGAACGGTGATGGATTAAACCCAGATCAGTTGACTGGGGGTGAGTGCTTGCAATGTTCAACACTCCATCCATCATTTCCTTTGGTTTTTGCTTTGTTCGCCATAAGTTGGCAGGGTATGCTCAGACGTGAGGCCCTTGCTCACTTTGCCACTGGATTCAAGCAAGCCTGGCTGAAGATGGCTGAAATGCCAAAAACCGGTCCTAGGAAGCTTGTTTCCGGGCCAGGAAAGACATGGCTTGGCAGTTCGGGCTGGACTGTTCCCATGAGGCACAGGGTCAGACTGATTTGCATAGGGCCATGTCTGAACTGGGGTGGCAGAGTGGGCTAAAGAATGGTGATGGATGAAACCCAGATCAGTTGACTGGGGGTGAGTGCTTGCAATGTTCAACACTCCATTCATCATTTCCTTTGGTTTTTGCTTTGTTCGCCATAAGTTGGCAGGGTATGCTCAGATGTGAGTCCCTTGCTCACTTTGCCACTGGATTCAAGCAAGCCTAGCTGAAGACGGCTGAAATGCCAGAAACCGGACCTAGGAAGCTTGTTTCCGGGCCAGGAAAGACATGGCTTGGCAGTTCGGGCTGGACTGTTCCCATGAGGCACAGGGTCAGACTGATTTGCATAGGGCCATGTCTGAACTGGGGTGGCAGAGTGGGCTAAAGAACGGTGATGGATTAAACCCAGATCAGTTGACTGGGGGTGAGTGCTTGCAATGTTCAACACTCCATCCATCATTTCCTTTGGTTTTTGCTTTGTTCGCCATAAGTTGGCAGGGTATGCTCAGACGTGAGTCCCTTGCTCACTTTGCCACTGGATTCAAGCAAGCCTGGCTGAAGACGGCTGAAATGCCAGAAACCGGTCCTAGGAAGCTTGTTTCCGGGCCAGGAAAGACATGGCTTGGCAGTTCGGGCTGGACTGCTCCCATGAGGCACAGGGTCAGACTGATTTGCATAGGGCCATGTCTGAACTGGGGTGGCAGAGTGGGCTAAAGAACGGTGATGGATTAAACCCAGATCAGTTGACTGGGGGTGAGTGCTTGCAATGTTCAACACTCCATCCATCATTTCCTTTGGTTTTTGCTTTGTTCGCCATAAGTTGGCAGGGTATGCTCAGACGTGAGTCCCTTGCTCACTTTGCCACTGGATTCAAGCAAGCCTGGCTGAAGACGGCTGAAATGCCAGAAACCGGTCCTAGGAAGCTTGTTTCTGGGCCAGGAAAGACATGGCTTGGCAGTTCGGGCAGGACTGTTCCCATGAGGCACAGGGTCAGACTGATTTGCATAGGGCCATGTCTGAACTGGGGTGGCAGAGTGGGCTAAAGAACGGTGATGGATTAAACCCAGATCAGTTGACTGGGGGTGAGTGCTTGCAATGTTCAACACTCCATCCATCATTTCCTTTGGTTTTTGCTTTGTTCGCCATAAGTTGGCAGGGTATGCTCAGACGTGAGTCCCTTGCTCACTTTGCCACTGGATTCAAGCAAGCCTGGCTGAAGACGGCTGAAATGCCAGAAACCGGTCCTAGGAAGCTTGTTTCCGGGCCAGGAAAGACATGGCTTGGCAGTTCGGGCTGGACTGTTCCCATGAGGCACAGGGTCAGACTGATTTGCATAGGGCCATGTCTGAACTGGGGTGGCAGAGTGGGCAAAAGAACGGTGATGGATTAAACCCAGATCAGTTGACTGGGGGTGAGTGCTTGCAATGTTCAACACTCCATCCATCATTTCCTTTGGTTTTTGCTTTGTTTGCCATAAGTTGGCAGGGTATGCTCAGACGTGAGTCCCTTGCTCACTTTGCCACTGGATTCAAGCAAGCCTGGCTGAAGACGGCTGAAATGCCAGAAACCGGTCCTAGGAAGCTTGTTTCCGGGCCAGGAAAGACATGGCTTGGCAGTTCGGGCTGGACTGTTCCCATGAGGCACAGGGTCAGACTGATTTGCATAGGGCCATGTCTGAACTGTGGTGGCAGAGTGGGCTAAAGAACGGTGATGGATTAAACCCAGATCAGTTGACTGGGGGTGAGTGCTTGCAATGTTCAATACTCCATCCATCATTTCCTTTGGTTTTTGCTTTGTTCGCCATAAGTTGGCAGGGTATGCTCAGACGTGAGTCCCTTGCTCACTTTGCCACTGGATTCAAGCAAGCCTGGCTGAAGACGGCTGAAATGCCAGAAACCGGTCCTAGGAAGCTTGTTTCCGGGCCAAGAAAGACATGGCTTGGCAGTTCGGGCAGGACTGTTCCCATGAGACACAGGGTCAGACTGATTTGCATAGGGCCATGTCTGTACTGGGGTGGCAGAGTGGGCTAAAGAACGGTGAAGGATTAAACCCAGATCAGTTGACTGGGGGTGAGTGCTTGCAATGTTCAACACTCCATCCATCATTTCCTTTGGTTTTTGCTTTGTTCGCCATAAGTTGGTAGGGTATGCTCAGACGTGAGTCCCTTGCTCACTTTGCCACTGGATTCAAGCAAGCCTGGCTGAAGACGGCAGAAATGCCAGAAACCGGTCCTAGGAAGCTTGTCTCCGGGCCAGGAAAGACATGGCTTGGCAGTTCGGGCAGGACTGTTCCCATGAGGCACAGGGTCAGACTGATTTGCATCGGGCCATGTCTGAACTGGGGTGCCAGAGTGGGCTAAAGAACGGTGATGGATTAAACCCAGATCAGTTGACTGGGGGTGAGTGATTGCAATGTTCAACACTCCATCCATCATTTCCTTTGGTTTTTGCTTTGTTCGCCATAAGTTGGCAGGGTATGCTCAGACGTGAGTCCCTTGCTCACTTTGCCACTGGATTCAAGCAAGTCTGGCTGAAGACGGCTGAAATGCCAGAAACCGGTCCTAGGAAGCTTGTTTCCGGGCCAGGAAAGACATGGCTTGGCAGTTCGGGCTGGACTGTTCCCATGAGGCACAGGGTCAGACTGATTTGCATAGGGCCATGTCTGAACTGGGGTGGCAGAGTGGGCTAAAGAACGGTGATGGATTAAACCCAGATCAGTTGACTGGGGGTGAGTGCTTGCAATGTTCAACACTCCATCCATCATTTCCTTTGGTTTTTGCTTTGTTCGCCATAAGTAGGCAGGGTATGCTCAGACGTGAGGCCCTTGCTCACTTTGCCACTGGATTCAAGCAAGCCTGGCTGAAGACGGCTGAAATGCCAGAAACCGGTCCTAGGAAGCTTGTTTCCGGGCCAGGAAAGACATGGCTTGGCAGTTCGGGCTGGACTGTTCCCATGAGGCACAGGGTCAGACTGATTTGCATAGGGCTATGTCTGAACTGGGGTGGCAGAGTGGGCTAAAGAACGGTGATGGATGAAACCCAGATCAGTTGACTGGGGGTGAGTGCTTGCAATGTTCAACACTCCATCCATCATTTCCTTTGGTTTTTGCTTTGTTCGCCATAAGTTGGCAGGGTATGCTCAGATGTGAGTCCCTTGCTCACTTTGCCACTGGATTCAAGCAAGCCTAGCTGAAGACGGCTGAAATGCCAGAAACCGGACCTAGGAAGCTTGTTTCCGGGCCAGGAAAGACATGGCTTGGCAGTTCGGGCTGGACTGTTCCCATGAGGCACAGGGTCAGACTGATTTGAATAGGGCCATGTCTGAACTGGGGTGGCAGAGTGGGCTAAAGAGCGGTGATGGATTAAACCCAGATCAATTGACTGGGGGTGAGTGCTTGCAATGTTCAACACTCCATCCATCATTTCCTTTGGTTTTTGCTTTGTTCGCCATAAGTTGGCAGGGTATGCTCAGACGTGAGTCCCTTGCTCACTTTGCCACTGGATTCAAGCAAGCCTGGCTGAAGACGGCTGAAATGCCAGAAACCGGTCCTAGGAAGCTTGTTTCCGGGCCAGGAAAGACATGGCTTGGCAGTTCGGGCTGGACTGTTCCCATGAGGCACAGGGTCAGACTGATTTGCATAGGGCCATGTCTGAACTGGGGTGGCAGAGTGGGCTAAAGTACGGTGATGGATTAAACCCAGATCAGTTGACTGGGGGTGAGTGCTTGCAATGTTCAACACTCCATCCATCATTTCCTTTGGTTTTTGCTTTGTTCGCCATAAGTTGGTAGGGTATGCTCAGACGTGAGTCCCTTGCTCACTTTGCCACTGGATTCAAGCAAGCCTGGCTGAAGACGGCAGAAATGCCAGAAACCGGTCCTAGGAAGCTTGTCTCCGGGCCAGGAAAGACATGGCTTGGCAGTTCGGGCAGGACTGTTCCCATGAGGCACAGGGTCAGACTGATTTGCATCGGGCCATGTCTGAACTGGGGTGCCAGAGTGGGCTAAAGAACGGTGATGGATTAAACCCAGATCAGTTGACTGGGGGTGAGTGATTGCAATGTTCAACACTCCATCCATCATTTCCTTTGGTTTTTGCTTTGTTCGCCATAAGTTGGCAGGGTATGCTCAGACGTGAGTCCCTTGCTCACTTTGCCACTGGATTCAAGCAAGTCTGGCTGAAGACGGCTGAAATGCCAGAAACCGGTCCTAGGAAGCTTGTTTCCGGGCCAGGAAAGACATGGCTTGGCAGTTCGGGCTGGACTGTTCCCATGAGGCACAGGGTCAGACTGATTTGCATAGGGCCATGTCTGAACTGGGGTGGCAGAGTGGGCTAAAGAACGGTGATGGATTAAACCCAGATCAGTTGACTGGGGGTGAGTGCTTGCAATGTTCAACACTCCATCCATCATTTCCTTTGGTTTTTGCTTTGTTCGCCATAAGTAGGCAGGGTATGCTCAGACGTGAGGCCCTTGCTCACTTTGCCACTGGATTCAAGCAAGCCTGGCTGAAGACGGCTGAAATGCCAGAAACCGGTCCTAGGAAGCTTGTTTCCGGGCCAGGAAAGACATGGCTTGGCAGTTCGGGCTGGACTGTTCCCATGAGGCACAGGGTCAGACTGATTTGCATAGGGCTATGTCTGAACTGGGGTGGCAGAGTGGGCTAAAGAACGGTGATGGATGAAACCCAGATCAGTTGACTGGGGGTGAGTGCTTGCAATGTTCAACACTCCATCCATCATTTCCTTTGGTTTTTGCTTTGTTCGCCATAAGTTGGCAGGGTATGCTCAGATGTGAGTCCCTTGCTCACTTTGCCACTGGATTCAAGCAAGCCTAGCTGAAGACGGCTGAAATGCCAGAAACCGGACCTAGGAAGCTTGTTTCCGGGCCAGGAAAGACATGGCTTGGCAGTTCGGGCTGGACTGTTCCCATGAGGCACAGGGTCAGACTGATTTGAATAGGGCCATGTCTGAACTGGGGTGGCAGAGTGGGCTAAAGAGCGGTGATGGATTAAACCCAGATCAATTGACTGGGGGTGAGTGCTTGCAATGTTCAACACTCCATCCATCATTTCCTTTGGTTTTTGCTTTGTTCGCCATAAGTTGGCAGGGTATGCTCAGACGTGAGTCCCTTGCTCACTTTGCCACTGGATTCAAGCAAGCCTGGCTGAAGACGGCTGAAATGCCAGAAACCGGTCCTAGGAAGCTTGTTTCCGGGCCAGGAAAGACATGGCTTGGCAGTTCGGGCTGGACTGTTCCCATGAGGCACAGGGTCAGACTGATTTGCATAGGGCCATGTCTGAACTGGGGTGGCAGAGTGGGCTAAAGTACGGTGATGGATTAAACCCAGATCAGTTGACTGGGGGTGAGTGCTTGCAATGTTCAACACTCCATCCATCATTTCCTTTGGTTTTTGCTTTGTTCGCCATAAGTTGGCAGGGTATGCTCAGACGTGAGTCCCTTGCTCACTTTGTCACTGGATTCAAGCAAGCCTGGCTGAAGACGGCTGAAATGCCAGAAACCGGTCCTAGGAAGCTTGTTTCCGGGCCAGGAAAGACATGGCTTGGCAGTTCGGGCTGGACTGTTCCCATGAGGCACAGGGTCAGACTGATTTGCATAGGGCCATATCTGAAATGGGGTGGCAGAGTGGGCTAAAGAACGGTGATGGATTAAACCCAGATCAGTTGACTGGGGGTGAGTGCTTGCAATGTTCAACACTTCATCCATCATTTCCTTTGGTTTTTGCTTTGTTCGCCATAAGTTGGCAGGGTATGATCAGACGTGAGTCCCTTGCTCACTTTGCCACTGGATTCATGCAAGCCTGGCTGAAGACGGCTGAAATGCCAGAAACCGGTCCTAGGAAGCTTGTTTCCGGGCCAGGAAAGACATGGCTTGGCAGTTCGGGCAGGACTGTTCCCATGAGGCACAGGGTCAGACTGATTTGCATAGGGCCATGTCTGAACTGGGGTGGCAGAGTGGGCTAAAGAACGGTGATGGATTAAACCCAGATCAGTTGACTGGGGGTGAGTGCTTGCAATGTTCAACACTCCATCCATCATTTCCTTTGGTTTTTTGCTTTGTTCGCCATAAGTTGGCAGGGTATGCTCAGACGTGAGTCCCTTGCTCACTTTGCCACTGAATTCAAGCAAGTCTGGCTGAAGACGGCTAAAATGCCAGAAACCGGTCCTAGGAAGCTTGTTTCCGGGCCAGGAAAGACATGGCTTGGCAGTTCGGGCTGGACTGCTCCCATGAGGCACAGAGTCAGACTGATTTGCATAGGGCCATGTCTGAACTTGGGTGGCAGAGTTGGCTAAAGAACGGTGATGGGTTAAACCCAGATCAGTTGACTGGGGGTGAGTGCTTGCAATGTTCAACACTCCATCCATCATTTCCTTTGGTTTTTGCCTTGTTCGCCAATAAGTCGGCAGGGTATGCTCAGACGTGAGTCCCTTGCTCACTTTGCCACTGGATTCAAGCAAGCCTGGCTGAAGACGGCTGAAATGCCAGAAACCGGTCCTAGGAAGCTTGTTTCCGGGCCAGGAAAGACATGGCTTGGCAGTTCGGGCTGGACTGCTCCCATGAGGCACAGGGTCAGACTGATTTGCATAGGGCCATGTCTGAACTGGGGTGGCAGAGTGGGCTAAAGAACGGTGATGGATTAAACCCAGATCAGTTGACTGGGGGTGAGTGCTTGCAATGTTCAACACTCCATCCATCATTTCCTTTGGTTTTTGCTTTGTTCGCCATAAGTTGGCAGGGTATGCTCAGACGTGAGTCCCTTGCTCACTTTGCCACTTGATTCAAGCAAGCCTGGCTGAAGACGGCTGAAATGCCAGAAACCGGTCCTAGGAAGCTTGTTTCCGGGCCAGGAAACACATGGCTTGGCAGTTCGGGCTGGACTGTTCCCATGAGGCACAGGGTCAGACTGATTTGCATAGGGCCATGTCTGAACTGGGGTAGCAGAGTGGGCTAAAGAACGGTGATGGATTAAACCCAGATCAGTTGACTGGGGGTGAGTGCTTGCAATGTTCAACACTCCATCCATCATTTCCTTTGGTTTTTGCTTTGTTCGCCATGAGTTGGCAGGGTATGCTCAGACGTGAGTCCCTTGCTCACTTTGCCACTGGATTCAAGCAAGCCTGGCTGAAGACGGCTGAAATGCCAGAAACCGGTCCTAGGAAGCTTGTTTCCGGGCCAGGAAAGACATGGCTTGGTAGTTCGGGCTGGACTGTTCCCATGAGGCACAGGGTCAGACTGATTTGCATAGGGCCATGTCTGAACTGGGGTGGCAGAGTGGGCTAAAGAACGGTGATGGATTAAACCCAGATCAGTTGACTGGGGGTGAGTGCTTGCAATGTTCAACACTCCATCCATCATTTCCTTTGGTTTTTGCTTTGTTCGCCATAAGTTGGCAGGGTATGCTCAGACGTGAGTCCCTTGCTCACTTTGTCACTGGATTCAAGCAAGCCTGGCTGAAGACGGCTGAAATGCTAGAAACCGGTCCTAGGAAGCTTGTTTCCGGGCCAGGAAAGACATGGCTTGGCAGTTCGGGCAGGACTGTTCCCATGAGGCACAGGGTCAGACTGATTTGCATAGGGCCATGTCTGAACTGGGGTGGCAGAGTGGGCTAAAGAATGGTGATGGATTAAACCCAGATCAGTTGACTGGGGGTGAGTGCTTGCAATGTTCATCACTCCATCCATCATTTCCTTTGGTTTTTGCTTTGTTCGCCATAATTTGGCAGGGTATGCTCAGACGTGAGTCTCTTGCTCACTTTGCCACTGGATTCAAGCAAGTCTGGCTGAAGACGGCTAAAATGCCAGAAACCGGTCCTAGGAAGCTTGTTTCCGGGCCAGGAAAGACATGGCTTGGCAGTTCGGGCTGGACTGCTCCCATGAGGCACAGGGTCAGACTGATTTGCATAGGGCCATGTCTGAACTTGGGTGGCAGAGTTGGCTAAAGAACGGTGATGGGTTAAACCCAGATCAGTTGACTGGGGGTGAGTGCTTGCAATGTTCAACACTCCATCCATCATTTCCTTTGGTTTTTGCCTTGTTCGCCAATAAGTCGGCAGGGTATGCTCAGACGTGAGTCCCTTGCTCACTTTGCCACTGGATTCAAGCAAGCCTGGCTGAAGACGGCTGAAATGCCAGAAACCGGTCCTAGGAAGCTTGTTTCCGGGCCAGGAAAGACATGGCTTGGCAGTTCGGGCTGGACTGCTCCCATGAGGCACAGGGTCAGACTGATTTGCATAGGGCCATGTCTGAACTGGGGTGGCAGAGTGGGCTAAAGAACGGTGATGGATTAAACCCAGATCAGTTGACTGGGGGTGAGTGCTTGCAATGTTCAACACTCCATCCATCATTTCCTTTGGTTTTTGCTTTGTTCGCCATAAGTTGGCAGGGTATGCTCAGACGTGAGTCCCTTGCTCACTTTGCCACTGGATTCAAGCAAGCCTGGCTGAAGACGGCTGAAATGCCAGAAAACGGTCCTAGGAAGCTTGTTTCCGGGCCAGGAAAGACATGGCTTGGCAGTTCGGGCTGGACTGTTCCCATGAGGCACAGGGTCAGACTGATTTGCATAGGGCCATGTCTGGACTGGGGTGGCAGAGTGGGCTAAAGAACGGTGATGGATTAAACCCAGATCAGTTGACTGGGGGTGAGTGCTTGCAATGTTCAACACTCCATCCATCATTTCCTTTGGTTTTTGCTTTGTTCGCCATAAGTTGGCAGGGTATGCTCAGACGTGAGTCCCTTGCTCACTTTGCCACTGGATTCAAGCAAGCCTGGCTGAAGACGGCTGAAATGCCAGAAACCGGTCCTAGGAAGCTTGTTTCCGGGCCAGGAAAGACATGGCTTGGCAGTTCGGGCAGGACTGTTCCCATGAGGCACAGGGTCAGACTGATTTGCATAGGGCCATGTCTGAACTGGGGTGGCAGAGTGGGCTAAAGAACGGTGATGGATTAAACCCAGATCAGTTGACTGGGGGTGAGTGCTTGCAATGTTCAACACTCCATCCATCATTTCCTTTGGTTTTTGCTTTGTTCGCCATAAGTTGGCAGGGTATGCTCAGACGTGAGTCCATTGCTCACTTTGCCACTGGATTAAAGCAAGTCTGGCTGAAGACAGCTAAAATGCCAGAAACCGGTCCTAGGAAGCTTGTTTCCGGGCCAGGAAAGACATGGCTTGGCAGTTCGGGCTGGACTGCTCCCATGAGGCACAGGGTCAGACTGATTTGCATAGGGCCATGTCTGAACTTGGGTGGCAGAGTTGGCTAAAGAACGGTGATTGGATTAAACCCAGATCAGTTGACTGGGGGTGAGTGCTTGCAATGTTCAACACTCCATCCATCATTTCCTTTGGTTTTTGCCTTGTTCGCCATAAGTCGGCAGGGTATGCTCAGACGTGAGTCCCTTGCTCACTTTGCCACTGGATTCAAGCAAGCCTGGCTGAAGACGGCTGAAATGCCAGAAACCGGTCCTAGGAAGCTTGTTTCCGGGCCAGGAAAGACATGGCTTGGCAGTTCGGGCTGGACTGCTCCCATGAGGCACAGGGTCAGACTGATTTGCATAGGGCCATGTCTGAACTGGGGTGGCAGAGTGGGCTAAAGAACGGTGATGGATTAAACCCAGATCAGTTGACTGGGGGTGAGTGCTTGCGATGTTCAACACTCCATCCATCATTTCCTTTGGTTTTTACTTTGTTCGCCATAAGTTGGCAGGGTATGCTCAGACGTGAGTCCCTTGCTCACTTTGCCACTGGATTCAAGCAAGCCTGGCTGAAGACGGCTGAAATGCCAGAAACCGGTCCTAGGAAGCTTGTTTCCGGGCCAGGAAAGACATGGCTTGGCAGTTCGGGCTGGACTGTTCCCATGAGGCACATGGTCAGACTGATTTGCATAGGGCCATGTCTGAACTGGGGTGGCAGAGTGGGCTAAAGAACGGTGATGGATTAAACCCAGATCAGTTGACTGGGGGTGAGTGCTTGCAATGTTCAACACTCCATCCATCATTTCCTTTGGTTTTTGCTTTGTTCGCCATAAGTTGGCAGGGTATGCTCAGACGTGAGTCCCTTTCTCACTTTGCCACTGGATTCAAGCAAGTCTGGCTGAAGACGGCTGAAATGCCAGAAACCGGTCCTAGGAAGCTTGTTTCCGGGCCAGGAAAGACATGGCTTGGCAGTTCGGGCTGGACTGTTCCCATGAGGCACAGGGTCAGACTGATTTGCATAGGGCCATGTCTGAACTGGGGTGGCAGAGTGGGCTAAAGAACGGTGATGGATGAAACCCAGATCAGTTGACTGGGGGTGAGTGCTTGCAATGTTCAACACTCCATCCATCATTTCCTTTGGATTTTGCTTTGTTCGCCATAAGTTGGCAGGGTATGCTCAGATGTGAGTCCCTTGCTCACTTTGCCACTGGATTCAAGCAAGCCTAGCTGAAGATGGCTGAAATGCCAGAAACCGAACCTAGGAAGCTTGTTTCCAGGCCAGGAAAGACATGGCTTGGCAGTTCGGGCTGGACTGTTCCCATGAGGCACAGGGTCAGACTGATTTGCATAGGGCCATGTCTGAACTGGGGTGGCAGAGTGGGCTAAAGAACGGTGATGGATTAAACCCAGATCAGTTGACTGGGGGTGAGTGCTTGCAATGTTCAACACTCCATCCATCATTTCCTTTGGTTTTTGCTTTGTTCGCCATAAGTTGTCAGGGAATGCTCAGACGTGCGTCCCTTGCTCACTTTGCCACTGGATTCAAGCAAGCCTGGCTGAAGACGGCTGAAATTCCAGAAACCGGTCCTAGGAAGCTTGTTTCCGGGCCAGGAAAGACATGGCTTGGCAGTTCGGGCTGGACTGTTTCCATGAGGCACAGGGTCAGACTGATTTGCATAGGGCCAAGTCTGAACTGGGGTGGCAGAGTGGGCTAAAGAACGGTGATGGATTAAACCCTGATCAGTTGACTGGGGGTGAGTGCTTGCAATGTTCAACACTCCATCCATCATTTCCTTTGGTTTTTGCTTTGTTCGCCATAAGTTGGCAGGGTATGCTCAGACGTGAGTCCCTTGCTCACTTTGCCACTGGATTCAAGCAAGCCTGGCTGAAGACGGCTTAAATGCCAGAAACCGGTCCTAGGAAGCTTGTTTCCGGGCCAGGAAAGACATGGCTTGGCAGTTCGGGCTGGACTGTTCCCATGAGGCACAGGGTCAGACTGATTTGCATAGGGCCATGTCTGAACTGGGGTGGCAGAGTGGGCTAAAGAACGGTGATGGATTAAACCCAGATCAGTTGACTGGGGGTGAGTGCTGGCAATGTTCAACACTCCATCCATCATTTCCTTTGGTTTTTGCTTTGTTCGCCATAAGTTGGCAGGGTATGCTCAGACGTGAGTCCCTTGCTCACTTTGCCACTGGATTCAAGCAAGCCTGGCTGAAGACGGCTGAAATGCCAGAAACCGGTCCTAGGAACCTTGATTCCGGGCCAGGAAAGAAATGGCTTGGCAGTTCGGGCAGGACTGTTCCCATGAGGCACAGGGTCAGACTGATTTGCATAGGGCCATGTCTGAACTGGGGTGGCAGAGTGGGCTAAAGAACGGTGATGGATTAAACCCAGATCAGTTGACTGGGGGTGAGTGCTTGCAATGTTCAACACTCCATCCATCATTTCCTTTGGTTTTTGCTTTGTTCGCCATAAGTTGGCAGGGTATGCTCAGACGTGAGTCCCTTGCTCACTTTGCCACTGGATTCAAGCAAGCCTGGCTGAAGACAGCTAAAATGCCAGAAACCGGTCCTAGGAAGCTTGTTTCCGGGCCAGGAAAGACATTGCTTGGCAGTTCGGGCTGGACTGTTCCCATGAGGCACAGGGTCAGACTGATTTGCATAGGGCCATGTCTGAACTGGGATGGCAGAGTGGGCTAAAGAACGGTGATGGATTAAACCCAGATCAGTTGACTGGGGGTGAGTGCTTGCAATGTTCAACACTCCATCCATCATTTCCTTTGGTTTTTGCTTTGTTCGCCATAAGTTGGCAGGGTATGCTCAGACGTGAGTCCCTTGCTCACTTTGCCACTGGATTCAAGCAAGCCTGGCTAAAGACGGCTGAAATGCCAGAAACCGGTCCTAGGAAGCTTGTTTCCGGGCCAGGAAAGACATGGCTTGGCAGTTCGGGCTGGACTGTTCACATGAGGCACAGGGTCAGACTGATTTGCATAGGGCCATGTCTGAACTGGGGTGGCAGAGTGGGCTAAAGAACGGTGATGGATTAAACCCAGATCAGTTGACTGGGGGTGAGTGCTTGCAATGTTCAACACTCCATCCATCATTTCCTTTGGTTTTTGCTTTGTTCGCCATAAGTTGGCAGGGTATGCTCAGACGTGAGTCCCTTGGTCACTTTGCCACTGGATTCAAGCAAGCCTGGCTGAAGACGGCTGAAATGCCAGAAACCGGTCCTAGGAAGCTTGTTTCCGGGCCAGGAAAGACATGGCTTGGCAGTTCGGGCTGGACTGTTCACATGAGGCACAGAGCAAGACTGATTTGCATAGGGCCATGTCTGAACTGGGGTGGCAGAGTGGGCTAAAGAACGGTGATGGATTAAACCCAGATCAGTTGACTGGGGGTGAGTGCTTTCAATGTTCAACACTCCATTCATCATTTCCTTTGGTTTTTGCTTTGTTCGCCATAAGTTGGCAGGGTATGCTCAGAAGTGAGTCCATTGCTCACTTTGCCACTGGATTCAAGCAAGCCTGGCTGAAGATGGCTGAAATGCCAGAAACCGGTCCTAGGAAGCTTGTTTCCGGGCCAGGAAAGACATGGCTTGGCAGTTCGGGCTGGACTGTTCACATGAGGCACAGAGCAAGACTGATTTGCATAGGGCCATGTCTGAACTGGGGTGGCAGAGTGGGCTAAAGAACGGTGATGGATTAAACCCAGATCAGTTGACTGGGGGTGAGTGCTTTCAATGTTCAACACTCCATCCATCATTTCCTTTAGTTTTTGCTTTGTTCGCCATAAGTTGGCAGGGTATGCTCAGACGTGAGTCCCTTGGTCACTTTGCCACTGGATTCAAGCAAGCCTGGCTGAAGACGGCTGAAATGCCAGAAACCGGTCCTAGGAAGCTTGTTTCCGGGCCAGGAAAGACATGGCTTGGCAGTTCGGGCTGGACTGTTCCCATGAGGCACAGGGTCAGACTGATTTGCATAGGGCCATGTCTGAACTGGGGTGGCAGAGTGGGCTAAAGAACGGTGATGGATTAAACCCAGATCAGTTGACTGGGGGTGAGTGCTTGCAATGTTCAACACTCCATCCATCATTTCCTTTGGTTTTTGCTTTGTTCGCCATAAGTTGGCAGGGTATGCTCAGACGTGAGTCCCTTGCTCACTTTGCCACTGGATTCAAGCAAGCCTGGCTGAAGACGGCTGAAATGCCAGAAACCGGACCTAGGAAGCGTGTTTCCGGGCCAGGAAAGACATGGCTCAGCAGATCGGGCAGGACTGTTCCCATGAGGCACAGGGTCACACTGATTTGCATAGGGCCATGTCTGAACTGGGGTGGCAGAGTGGGCTAAAGAACGGTGATGGATTAAACCCAGATCAGTTGACTGGGGGTGAGTGCTTGCAATGTTCAACACTCCATCCATCATTTCCTTTGGTTTTTGCTTTGTTCGCTATAAGTTGGCAGGGTATGCTCAGACGTGAGTCCCTTGCTCACTTTGCCACTAGATTCAAGCAAGCCTGGCTGAAGACGGCTAAAATGCCAGAAACCGGTCCTAGGAAGCTTGTTTCCGGGCCAGGAAAGACATGGCTTAGTAGTTTGGGCTGGACTGTTCCCATGAGGCACAGGGTCAGACTGATTTGCATAGGGCCATGTCTGAACTGGGGTGGCAGAGTGGGCTAAAGAACGGTGATGGATTAAACCCAGATCAGTTGACTGGGGGTGAGTGCTTGCAATGTTCAACACTCTATCCATCATTTTCTTTGGTTTTTGCTTTGTTCGCCATAAGTTGGCAGGGTATGCTCAGACGTGAGTCCCTTGCTCACTTTGCCACTGGATTCAAGCAAGCCTGGCTGAAGACGGCTGGAATGCCAGAAACCGGTCCTAGGAAGCTTGTTTCCGGGCCAGGAAAGACATGGCTTGGCAGTTCGGGCTGGACTATTCCCATGAGACACAGGGTCAGACTGATTTGCATACGGCCATGTCTGAACTGGGGTGGCAGAGTGGGCTAAAGAACGGTGATGGATTAAACCCAGATCAGTTGACTGGGGGTGAGTGCTTGCAATGTTCAACACTCCATCCATCATTTCCTTTGGTTTTTGCTTTGTTCGCCATAAGTTGGCAGGGTATGCTCAGACGTGAGTCCCTTGGTCACTTTGCCACTGGATTCAAGCAAGCCTGGCTGAAGACGGCTGAAATGCCAGAAACCGGTCCTAGGAAGCTTGTTTCCGGGCCAGGAAAGACATGGCTTGGCAGTTCGGGCTGAACTCTTCCCATGAGGCACAGGGTCAGACTGATTTGCATAGGGCCATGTCTGAACTGGGGTGGCAGAGTGGGCTAAAGAACGGTGATGGATTAAACCCAGATCAGTTGACTGGGGGTGAGTGTTTGCAATGTTCAACACTCCATCCATCATTTCCTTTGGTTTTTGCTTTGTTCGCCATAAGTTGGCAGGGTATGCTCAGACGTGAGTCCCTTGCTCACTTTGCCACTGGATTCAAGCAAGCCTGGCTGAAGACGGCTGAAATGCCAGAAACCGGTCCTAGGAAGCTTGTTTCCGGGCCAGGAAAGACATGGCTTGGCAGTCCGGGCTGGACTGTTCCCATGAGGCACAGGGTCAGACTGATTTGCATAGGGCCATGTCTGAACTGGGGTGGCAGAGTGGGCTAAAGAACGGTGATGGATTAAACCCAGATCAGTTGACTGGGGGTGAGTGCTTGCAATGTTCAACACTCCATCCATCATTTCCTTTGGTTTTTGCTTTGTTCGCCATAAGTTGGCAGGGTATGCTCAGACGTGAGTCCCTTGCTCACTTTGCCACTGGATTCAAGCAAGCCTGGCTGAAGATGGCTGAAATGCCAGAAACCGGTCCTAGGAAGCTTGTTTCCGGGCCAGGAAAGACATGGCTTGGCAGTTCGGGCTGGACTGTTCCCATGAGGCACAGGGTCAGACTGATTTGCATAGGGCCATGTCTGAACTGGGGTGGCAGAGTGGGCTAAAGAACGGTGATGGATTAAACCCAGATCAGTTGACTGGGGGTGAGTGCTTGCAATGTTCAACACTCCATCCATCATTTCCTTTGGTTTTTGCTTTGTTCGCTATAAGTTGGCAGGGTATGCTCAGATGTGAGTCCCTTGCTCACTTTGCCACTGGATTCAAGCAAGCCTGGCTGAAGACGGCTGAAATGCCAGAAACCGGTCCTAGGAAGCTTGTTTCCGGGCCAGGAAAGACATGGCTCAGCAGATCGGGCAGGACTGTTCCCATGAGGCACAGGGTCAGACTGATTTGCATAGGGCCATGTCTGAACTGGGGTGGCAGAGTGGGCTAAAGAACGGTGATGGATTAAACCCAGATCAGTTGACTGGTGGTGAGTGCTTGCAATGTTCAACACTCCATCCATCATTTCCTTTGGTTTTTGCTTTGTTCGCTATCAGTTGGCAGGGTATGCTCAGACGTGAGTCCCTTGCTCACTTTGCCACTGGATTCAAGCAAGCCTGGCTGAAGACGGCTAAAATGCCAGAAACCGGTCCTAGGAAGCTTGTTTCCGGGCCAGGAAAGACATTGCTTGGCAGTTCGGGCTGGACTGTTCCCATGAGGCACAGGGTCAGACTGATTTGCATAGGGCCATGTCTGAACTGGGGTGGCAGAGTGGGCTAAAGAACGGTGATGGATTAAACCCAGATCAGTTGACTGGGGGTGAGTGCTTGCAATGTTCAACACTCCATCCATCATTTCCTTTGGTTTTTGCTTTGTTTGCCATAAGTTGGCAGGGTATGCTCAGACGTGAGTCCCTTGCTCACTTTGCCACTGGATTCAAGCAAGCCTGGCTGAAGACGGCTGAAATGCCAGAAACCGGTCCTAGGAAGCTTGTTTCCGGGCCAGGAAAGACATGGCTTAGTAGTTTGGGCTGGACTGTTCCCATGAGGCACAGGGTCAGACTGATTTGCATAGGGCCATGTCTGAACTGGGGTGGCAGAGTGGGCTAAAGAACGGTGATGGATTAAACCCAGATCAGTTGACTGGGGGTGAGTGCTTGCAATGTTCAACACTCCATCCATCATTTCCTTTGGTTTTTGCTTTGTTCGCCATAAGTTGGCAGGGTATGCTCAGACGTGAGTCCCTTGCTCACTTTGCCACTGGATTCAAGCAAGCCTGGCTGAAGACGGCTGAAATGCCAGAAACCGGTCCTAGGAAGCTTGTTTCCGGGCCAGGAAAGACATGGCTTGGCAGTTCGGGCTGGACTGTTCCCATGAGGCACAGGGTCAGACTGATTTGCATACGGCCATGTCTGAACTGGGGTGGCAGAGTGGGCTAAAGAACGGTGATGGATTAAACCCAGATCAGTTGACTGGGGGTGAGTGCTTGCAATGTTCAACACTCCATCCATCATTTCCTTTGGTTTTTGCTTTGTTCGCCATAAGTTGGCAGGGTATGCTCAGACGTGAGTCCCTTGGTCACTTTGCCACTGGATTCAACCAAGCCTGGCTGAAGACGGCTGAAATGCCAGAAACCGGTCCTAGGAAGCTTGTTTCCGGGCCAGGAAAGACATGGCTTGGCAGTCCGGGCTGGACTGTTCCCATGAGGCACAGGGTCAGACTGATTTGCATAGGGCCATGTCTGAACTGGGGTGGCAGAGTGGGCTAAAGAACGGTGATGGATTAAACCCAGATCAGTTGACTGGGGGTGAGTGCTTGCAATGTTCAACACTCCATCCATCATTTCCTTTGGTTTTTGCTTTGTTCGCCATAAGTTGGCAGGGTATGCTCAGACGTAAGGCCCTTGCTCACTTTGCCACTGGATTTAAGCAAGCCTGGCTGAAGATGGCTGAAATGCCAGAAACCGGTCCTAGGAAGCTTGTTTCCGGGCCAGGAAAGACATGGCTTGGCAGTTCGGGCTGGACTGTTCCCATGAGGCACAGGGTCAGACTGATTTGCATAGGGCCATGTCTGAACTGGGGTGGCAGAGTGGGCTAAAGAACGGTGATGGATGAAACCCAGATCAGTTGACTGGGGGTGAGTGCTTGCAATGTTCAACACTCCATCCATCATTTCCTTTGGTTTTTGCTTTGTTCGCCATAAGTTGGCAGGGTATGCTCAGATGTGAGTCCCTTGCTCACTTTGCCACTGGATTCAAGCAAGCCTAGCTGAAGACGGCTGAAATGCCAGAAACCGGACCTAGGAAGCTTGTTTCCGGGCCAGGAAAGACATGGCTTGGCAGTTCGGGCTGGACTGTTCCCATGAGGCACAGGGTCAGACTGATTTGCATAGGGCCATGTCTGAACTGGGGTGGCAGAGTGGGCTAAAGAACGGTGATGGATTAAACCCAGATCAGTTGACTGGGGGTGAGTGCTTGCAATGTTCAACACTCCATCCATCATTTCCTTTGGTTTTTGCTTTGTTCGTCATAAGTTGGCAGGGTATGCTTAGACGTGAGTCCCTTGCTCACTTTGCCACTGGATTCAAGCAAGCCTGGCTGAAGACGGCTGAAATGCCAGAAACCGGTCCTAGGAAGCTTGTTTCCGGGCCAGGAAAGACATGGCTTGGCAGTTCGGGCTGGACTGTTCCCATGAGGCACAGGGTCAGACTGATTTGCATAGGGCCAAGTCTGAACTGGGGTGGCAGAGTGGGCTAAAGAACGGTGATGGATTAAACCCAGATCAGTTGACTGGGGGTGAGTGCTTGCAATGTTCAACACTCCATCCATCATTTCCTTTGGTTTTTGCTTTGTTCGCCATAAGTTGGCAGGGTATGCTCAGACGTGAGTCCCTTGCTCACTTTGCCACTGGATTTAAGCAAGCCTGGCTGAAGACGGCTGAAATGCCAGAAACCGGTCCTAGGAAGCTTGTTTCCGGGCCAGGAAAGACATGGCTTGGCAGTTCGGGCTGGACTGTTCCCATGAGGCACAGGGTCAGACTGATTTGCATAGGGCCATGTCTGAACTGGGGTGGCAGAGTGGGCTAAAGAACGGTGATGGATTAAACCCAGATCAGTTGACTGGGGGTGAGTGCTTGCAATGTTCAACACTCCATCCATCATTTCCTTTGGTTTTTGCTTTGTTCGCCATAAGTTGGCAGGTATGCTCAGACGTGAGTCCCTTGCTCACTTTGCCACTGGATTCAAGCAAGCCTGGCTGAAGACGGCTGAAATGCCAGAAACCGGTCCTAGGAAGCTTGTTTCCGGGCCAGGAAAGACATGGCTTGGCAGTTCGGGCAGGACTGTTCCCATGAGGCACAGGGTCAGACTGATTTGCATAGGGCCATGTCTGAACTGGGGTGGCAGAGTGGGCTAAAGAACGGTGATGGATTAAACCCAGATCAGTTGACTGGGGGTGAGTGCTTGCAATGTTCAACACTCCATCCATCATTTCCTTTGGTTTTTGCTTTGTTCGCCATAAGTTGGCAGGGTATGCTCAGACGTGAGTCCCTTGCTCACTTTGCCACTGGATTCAAGCAAGCCTGGCTGAAGACGGCTGAAATGCCAGAAACCGGACCTAGGAAGCGTGTTTCCGGGCCAGGAAAGACATGGCTCAGCAGATCGGGCAGGACTGTTCCCATGAGGCACAGGGTCACACTGATTTGCATAGGGCCATGTCTGAACTGGGGTGGCAGAGTGGGCTAAAGAACGGTGATGGATTAAACCCAGATCAGTTGACTGGGGGTGAGTGCTTGCAATGTTCAACACTCCATCCATCATTTCCTTTGGTTTTTGCTTTGTTCGCTATAAGTTGGCAGGGTATGCTCAGACGTGAGTCCCTTGCTCACTTTGCCACTAGATTCAAGCAAGCCTGGCTGAAGACGGCTAAAATGCCAGAAACCGGTCCTAGGAAGCTTGTTTCCGGGCCAGGAAAGACATGGCTTAGTAGTTTGGGCTGGACTGTTCCCATGAGACACAGGGTCAGACTGATTTGCATAGGGCCATGTCTGAACTGGGGTGGCAGAGTGGGCTAAAGAACGGTGATGGATTAAACCCAGATCAGTTGACTGGGGGTGAGTGCTTGCAATGTTCAACACTCTATCCATCATTTTCTTTGGTTTTTGCTTTGTTCGCCATAAGTTGGCAGGGTATGCTCAGACGTGAGTCCCTTGCTCACTTTGCCACTGGATTCAAGCAAGCCTGGCTGAAGACGGCTGGAATGCCAGAAACCGGTCCTAGGAAGCTTGTTTCCGGGCCAGGAAAGACATGGCTTGGCAGTTCGGGCTGGACTATTCCCATGAGACACAGGGTCAGACTGATTTGCATACGGCCATGTCTGAACTGGGGTGGCAGAGTGGGCTAAAGAACGGTGATGGATTAAACCCAGATCAGTTGACTGGGGGTGAGTGCTTGCAATGTTCAACACTCCATCCATCATTTCCTTTGGTTTTTGCTTTGTTCGCCATAAGTTGGCAGGGTATGCTCAGACGTGAGTCCCTTGGTCACTTTGCCACTGGATTCAAGCAAGCCTGGCTGAAGACGGCTGAAATGCCAGAAACCGGTCCTAGGAAGCTTGTTTCCGGGCCAGGAAAGACATGGCTTGGCAGTTCGGGCTGAACTCTTCCCATGAGGCACAGGGTCAGACTGATTTGCATAGGGCCATGTCTGAACTGGGGTGGCAGAGTGGGCTAAAGAACGGTGATGGATTAAACCCAGATCAGTTGACTGGGGGTGAGTGTTTGCAATGTTCAACACTCCATCCATCATTTCCTTTGGTTTTTGCTTTGTTCGCCATAAGTTGGCAGGGTATGCTCAGACGTGAGTCCCTTGCTCACTTTGCCACTGGATTCAAGCAAGCCTGGCTGAAGACGGCTGAAATGCCAGAAACCGGTCCTAGGAAGCTTGTTTCCGGGCCAGGAAAGACATGGCTTGGCAGTCCGGGCTGGACTGTTCCCATGAGGCACAGGGTCAGACTGATTTGCATAGGGCCATGTCTGAACTGGGGTGGCAGAGTAAGCTAAAGAACGGTGATGGATTAAACCCAGATCAGTTGACTGGGGGTGAGTGCTTGCAATGTTCAACACTCCATCCATCATTTCCTTTGGTTTTTGCTTTGTTCGCCATAAGTTGGCAGGGTATGCTCAGACGTGAGTCCCTTGCTCACTTTGCCACTGGATTCAAGCAAGCCTGGCTGAAGACGGCTGAAATGCCAGAAACCGGTCCTAGGAAGCTTGTTTCCGGGCCAGGAAAGACATGGCTTGGCAGTTCGGGCTGGACTGTTCCCATGAGGCACAGGGTCAGACTGATTTGCATAGGGCCATGTCTGAACTGGGGTGGCAGAGTGGGCTAAAGAACGGTGATGGATTAAACCCAGATCAGTTGACTGGGGGTGAGTGCTTGCAATGTTCAACACTCCATCCATCATTTCCTTTGGTTTTTGCTTTGTTCGCTATAAGTTGGCAGGGTATGCTCAGATGTGAGTCCCTTGCTCACTTTGCCACTGGATTCAAGCAAGCCTGGCTGAAGACGGCTGAAATGCCAGAAACCGGTCCTAGGAAGCTTGTTTCCGGGCCAGGAAAGACATGGCTCAGCAGATCGGGCAGGACTGTTCCCATGAGGCACAGGGTCAGACTGATTTGCATAGGGCCATGTCTGAACTGGGGTGGCAGAGTGGGCTAAAGAACGGTGATGGATTAAACCCAGATCAGTTGACTGGTGGTGAGTGCTTGCAATGTTCAACACTCCATCCATCATTTCCTTTGGTTTTTGCTTTGTTCGCTATCAGTTGGCAGGGTATGCTCAGACGTGAGTCCCTTGCTCACTTTGCCACTGGATTCAAGCAAGCCTGGCTGAAGACGGCTAAAATGCCAGAAACCGGTCCTAGGAAGCTTGTTTCCGGGCCAGGAAAGACATTGCTTGGCAGTTCGGGCTGGACTGTTCCCATGAGGCACAGGGTCAGACTGATTTGCATAGGGCCATGTCTGAACTGGGGTGGCAGAGTGGGCTAAAGAACGGTGATGGATTAAACCCAGATCAGTTGACTGGGGGTGAGTGCTTGCAATGTTCAACACTCCATCCATCATTTCCTTTGGTTTTTGCTTTGTTTGCCATAAGTTGGCAGGGTATGCTCAGACGTGAGTCCCTTGCTCACTTTGCCACTGGATTCAAGCAAGCCTGGCTGAAGACGGCTGAAATGCCAGAAACCGGTCCTAGGAAGCTTGTTTCCGGGCCAGGAAAGACATGGCTTAGTAGTTTGGGCTGGACTGTTCCCATGAGGCACAGGGTCAGACTGATTTGCATAGGGCCATGTCTGAACTGGGGTGGCAGAGTGGGCTAAAGAACGGTGATGGATTAAACCCAGATCAGTTGACTGGGGGTGAGTGCTTGCAATGTTCAACACTCCATCCATCATTTCCTTTGGTTTTTGCTTTGTTCGCCATAAGTTGGCAGGGTATGCTCAGACGTGAGTCCCTTGCTCACTTTGCCACTGGATTCAAGCAAGCCTGGCTGAAGACGGCTGAAATGCCAGAAACCGGTCCTAGGAAGCTTGTTTCCGGGCCAGGAAAGACATGGCTTGGCAGTTCGGGCTGGACTGTTCCCATGAGGCACAGGGTCAGACTGATTTGCATACGGCCATGTCTGAACTGGGGTGGCAGAGTGGGCTAAAGAACGGTGATGGATTAAACCCAGATCAGTTGACTGGGGGTGAGTGCTTGCAATGTTCAACACTCCATCCATCATTTCCTTTGGTTTTTGCTTTGTTCGCCATAAGTTGGCAGGGTATGCTCAGACGTGAGTCCCTTGGTCACTTTGCCACTGGATTCAACCAAGCCTGGCTGAAGACGGCTGAAATGCCAGAAACCGGTCCTAGGAAGCTTGTTTCCGGGCCAGGAAAGACATGGCTTGGCAGTCCGGGCTGGACTGTTCCCATGAGGCACAGGGTCAGACTGATTTGCATAGGGCCATGTCTGAACTGGGGTGGCAGAGTGGGCTAAAGAACGGTGATGGATTAAACCCAGATCAGTTGACTGGGGGTGAGTGCTTGCAATGTTCAACACTCCATCCATCATTTCCTTTGGTTTTTGCTTTGTTCGCCATAAGTTGGCAGGGTATGCTCAGACGTAAGGCCCATGCTCACTTTGCCACTGGATTTAAGCAAGCCTGGCTGAAGATGGCTGAAATGCCAGAAACCGGTCCTAGGAAGCTTGTTTCCGGGCCAGGAAAGACATGGCTTGGCAGTTCGGGCTGGACTGTTCCCATGAGGCACAGGGTCAGACTGATTTGCATAGGGCCATGTCTGAACTGGGGTGGCAGAGTGGGCTAAAGAACGGTGATGGATGAAACCCAGATCAGTTGACTGGGGGTGAGTGCTTGCAATGTTCAACACTCCATCCATCATTTCCTTTGGTTTTTGCTTTGTTCGCCATAAGTTGGCAGGGTATGCTCAGATGTGAGTCCCTTGCTCACTTTGCCACTGGATTCAAGCAAGCCTAGCTGAAGACGGCTGAAATGCCAGAAACCGGACCTAGGAAGCTTGTTTCCGGGCCAGGAAAGACATGGCTTGGCAGTTCGGGCTGGACTGTTCCCATGAGGCACAGGGTCAGACTGATTTGCATAGGGCCATGTATGAACTGGGGTGGCAGAGTGGGCTAAAGAACGGTGATGGATTAAACCCAGATCAGTTGACTGGGGGTGAGTGCTTGCAATGTTCAACACTCCATCCATCATTTCCTTTGGTTTTTGCTTTGTTCGTCATAAGTTGGCAGGGTATGCTTAGACGTGAGTCCCTTGCTCACTTTGCCACTGGATTCAAGCAAGCCTGGCTGAAGACGGCTGAAATGCCAGAAACCGGTCCTAGGAAGCTTGTTTCCGGGCCAGGAAAGACATGGCTTGGCAGTTCGGGCTGGACTGTTCCCATGAGGCACAGGGTCAGACTGATTTGCATAGGGCCAAGTCTGAACTGGGGTGGCAGAGTGGGCTAAAGAACGGTGATGGATTAAACCCAGATCAGTTGACTGGGGGTGAGTGCTTGCAATGTTCAACACTCCATCCATCATTTCCTTTGGTTTTTGCTTTGTTCGCCATAAGTTGGCAGGGTATGCTCAGACGTGAGTCCCTTGCTCACTTTGCCACTGGATTTAAGCAAGCCTGGCTGAAGACGGCTGAAATGCCAGAAACCGGTCCTAGGAAGCTTGTTTCCGGGCCAGGAAAGACATGGCTTGGCAGTTCGGGCTGGACTGTTCCCATGAGGCACAGGGTCAGACTGATTTGCATAGGGCCATGTCTGAACTGGGGTGGCAGAGTGGGCTAAAGAACGGTGATGGATTAAACCCAGATCAGTTGACTGGGGGTGAGTGCTTGCAATGTTCAACACTCCATCCATCATTTCCTTTGGTTTTTGCTTTGTTCGCCATAAGTTGGCAGGTATGCTCAGACGTGAGTCCCTTGCTCACTTTGCCACTGGATTCAAGCAAGCCTGGCTGAAGACGGCTGAAATGCCAGAAACCGGTCCTAGGAAGCTTGTTTCCGGGCCAGGAAAGACATGGCTTGGCAGTTCGGGCAGGACTGTTCCCATGAGGCACAGGGTCAGACTGATTTGCATAGGGCCATGTCTGAACTGGGGTGGCAGAGTGGGCTAAAGAACGGTGATGGATTAAACCCAGATCAGTTGACTGGGGGTGAGTGCTTGCAATGTTCAACACTCCATCCATCATTTCCTTTGGTTTTTGCTTTGTTCGCCATAAGTTGGCAGGGTATGCTCAGACGTGAGTCCCTTGCTCACTTTGCCACTGGATTCAAGCAAGCCTGGCTGAAGACGGCTGAAATGCCAGAAACCGGTCCTAGGAAGCTTGTTTCCGGGCCAGGAAAGACATGGCTTGGCAGTTCGGGCTAGACTGTTCCCATGAGGCACAGGGTCAGACTGATTTGCATAGGGCCAAGTCTGAACTGGGGTGGCAGAGTGGGCTAAAGAACGGTGATGGATTAAACCCAGATCAGTTGACTGGGGGTGAGTGCTTGCAATGTTCAACACTCCATCCATCATTTCCTTTGGTTTTTGCTTTGTTCGCCATAAGTTGGCAGGTATGCTCAGACGTGAGTCCCTTGCTCACTTTGCCACTGGATTGAAGCAAGCCTGGCTGAAGACGGCTGAAATGCCAGAAACCGGTCCTAGGAAGCTTGTTTCCGGGCCAGGAAAGACATGGCTTGGCAGTTCGGGCAGGACTGTTCCCATGAGGCACAGGGTCAGACTGATTTGCATAGGGCCATGTCTGAACTGGGGTGGCAGAGTGGGCTAAAGAACGGTGATGGATTAAACCCAGATCAGTTGACTGGGGGTGAGTGCTTGCAATGTTCAACACTCCATCCATCATTTCCTTTGGTTTTTGCTTTGTTCGCCATAAGTTGGCAGGGTATGCTCAGACGTGAGTCCCTTGCTCACTTTGCCACTGGATTCAAGCAAGCCTGGCTGAAGCACGGCTAAAATGCCAGAAACCGGTCCTAGGAAGCTTGTTTCCGGTCCAGGAAAGACATGGCTTAGTAGTTTGGGCTGGACTGTTCCCATGAGGCACAGGGTCAGACTGATTTGCATAGGGCCTTGTCTGAACTGGGGTGGCAGAGTGGGCTAAAGAACGGTGATGGATTAAACCCAGATCAGTTGACTGGGGGTGAGTGCTTGCAATGTTCAACACTCCATCCATCATTAACTTTGGTTTTTGCTTTGTTCGCCATAAGTTGGCAGGGTATGCTCAGACGTGAGTCCCTTGCTCACTTTGCCACTGGATTCAAGCAAGCCTGGCTGAAGACGGCTGAAATGCCAGAAACCGGTCCTAGGAAGCTTGTTTCCGGGCCAGGAAAGACATGGCTTGGCAGTTCGGGCTGGACTGTTCCCATGAGGCACAGGGTCAGACTGATTTGCATAGGGCCATGTCTGAACTGGGGTGGCAGAGTGGGCTAAAGAACGGTGATGGATTAAACCCAGATCAGTTGACTGGGGGTGAGTGCTTGCAATGTTCAACACTCCATCCATCATTTCCTTTGGTTTTTGCTTTGTTCGCCATAAGTTGGCAGGGTATGCTCAGACGTAAGGCCCTTGCTCACTTTGCCACTGGATTTAAGCAAGCCTGGCTGAAGATGGCTGAAATGCCAGAAACCGGTCCTAGGAAGCTTGTTTCCGGGCCAGGAAAGACATGGCTTGGCAGTTCGGGCTGGACTGTTCCCATGAGGCACAGGGTCAGACTGATTTGCATAGGGCCATGTCTGAACTGGGGTGGCAGAGTGGGCTAAAGAACGGTGATGGATGAAACCCAGATCAGTTGACTGGGGGTGAGTTCTTGCAATGTTCAACACTCCATCCATCATTTCCTTTGGTTTTTGCTTTGTTCGCCATAAGTTGGCAGGGTATGCTCAGATGTGAGTCCCTTGCTCACTTTGCCACTGGATTCAAGCAAGCCTAGCTGAAGACGGCTGAAATGCCAGAAACCGGACCTAGGAAGCTTGTTTCCGGGCCAGGAAAGACATGGCTTGGCAGTTCGGGCTGGACTGTTCCCATGAGGCACAGGGTCAGACTGATTTGCATAGGGCCATGTCTGAACTGGGGTGGCAGAGTGGGTTAAAGAACGGTGATGGATTAAACCCAGATCAGTTGACTGGGGGTGAGTGCTTGCAATGTTCAACACTCCATCCATCATTTCCTTTGGTTTTTGCTTTGTTCGTCATAAGTTGGCAGGGTATGCTTAGACGTGAGTCCCTTGCTCACTTTGCCACTGGATTCAAGCAAGCCTGGCTGAAGACGGCTGAAATGCCAGAAACCGGTCCTAGGAAGCTTGTTTCCGGGCCAGGAAAGACATGGCTTGGCAGTTCGGGCTGGACTGTTCCCATGAGGCACAGGGTCAGACTGATTTGCATAGGGCCAAGTCTGAACTGGGGTGGCAGAGTGGGCTAAAGAACGGTGATGGATTAAACCCAGATCAGTTGACTGGGGGTGAGTGCTTGCAATGTTCAACACTCCATCCATCATTTCCTTTGGTTTTTGCTTTGTTCGCCATAAGTTGGCAGGGTATGCTCAGACGTGAGTCCCTTGCTCACTTTGCCACTGGATTTAAGCAAGCCTGGCTGAAGACGGCTGAAATGCCAGAAACCGGTCCTAGGAAGCTTGTTTCCGGGCCAGGAAAGACATGGCTTGGCAGTTCGGGCTGGACTGTTCCCATGAGGCACAGGGTCAGACTGATTTGCATAGGGCCATGTCTGAACTGGGGTGGCAGAGTGGGCTAAAGAACGGTGATGGATTAAACCCAGATCAGTTGACTGGGGGTGAGTGCTTGCAATGTTCAACACTCCATCCATCATTTCCTTTGGTTTTTGCTTTGTTCGCCATAAGTTGGCAGGTATGCTCAGACGTGAGTCCCTTGCTCACTTTGCCACTGGATTCAAGCAAGCCTGGCTGAAGACGGCTGAAATGCCAGAAACCGGTCCTAGGAAGCTTGTTTCCGGGCCAGGAAAGACATGGCTTGGCAGTTCGGGCAGGACTGTTCCCATGAGGCACAGGGTCAGACTGATTTGCATAGGGCCATGTCTGAACTGGGGTGGCAGAGTGGGCTAAAGAATGGTGATGGATTAAACCCAGATCAGTTGACTGGGGGTGAGTGCTTGCAATTTTCAACACTCCATCCATCATTTCCTTTGGTTTTTGCTTTGTTCGCCATAAGTTGGCAGGGTATGCTCAGACGTGAGTCCCTTGCTCACTTTGCCACTGGATTCAAGCAAGCCTGGCTGAAGACGGCTGAAATGCCAGAAACCGGTCCTAGGAAGCTTGTTTCCGGGCCAGGAAAGACATGGCTTGGCAGTTCGGGCTGGACTGTTCCCATGAGGCACAGGGTCAGACTGATTTGCATAGGGCCAAGTCTGAACTGGGGTGGCAGAGTGGGCTAAAGAACGGTGATGGATTAAACCCAGATCAGTTGACTGGGGGTGAGTGCTTGCAATGTTCAACACTCCATCCATCATTTCCTTTGGTTTTTGCTTTGTTCGCCATAAGTTGGCAGGGTATGCTCAGACGTGAGTCCCTTGCTCACTTTGCCACTGGATTCAAGCAAGCCTGGCTGAAGACGGCTGAAATGCCAGAAACCGGTCCTAGGAAGCTTGTTTCCGTGCCAGGAAAGACATGGCTTGGCAGTTCGGGCCTGACTGTTCCCATGAGGCACAGGGTCAGACTGATTTGCATAGGGCCATGTCTGAACTGGGGTGGCAGAGTGGGCTAAAGAACGGTGATGGATTAAACCCAGATCAGTTGACTGGGGGTGAGTGCTTGCAATGTTCAACACTCCATCCATCATTTCCTTTGGTTTTTGCTTTGTTCGCCATAAGTTGGCAGGTATGCTCAGACGTGAGTCCCTTGCTCACTTTGCCACTGGATTCAAGCAAGCCTGGCTGAAGACGGCTGAAATGCCAGAAACCGGTCCTAGGAAGCTTGTTTCCGGGCCAGGAAAGACATGGCTTGGCAGTTCGGGCAGGACTGTTCCCATGAGGCACAGGGTCAGACTGATGTGCATAGGGCCATGTCTGAACTGGGGTGGCAGATTGGGCTAAAGAACGGTGATGGATTAAACCCAGATCAGTTGACTGGGGGTGAGTGCTTGCAATGTTCAACACTCCATCCATCATTTCCTTTGGTTTTTGCTTTGTTCGCCATAGGTTGGCAGGGTATGCTCAGACGTGAGTCCCTTGCTCACTTTGCCACTGGATTCAAGCAAGCCTGGCTGAAGACAGCTAAAATGCCAGAAACCGGTCCTAGGAAGTTTGTTTCCGGGCCAGGAAAGACATGGCTTAGTAGTTTGGGCTGGACTGTTCCCATGAGGCACAGGGTCAGACTGATTTGCATAGGGCCATGTCTGAACTGGGGTGGCAGAGTGGGCTAAAGAACGGTGATGGATTAAACCCAGATCAGTTGACTGGGGGTGAGTGCTTGCAATGTTCAACACTCCATCCATCAATAACTTTGGTTTTTGCTTTGTTCGCCATAAGTTGGCAGGGTATGCTCAGACGTGAGTCCCTTGCTCACTTTGCCACTGGATTCAAGCAAGCCTGGCTGAAGACGGCTGAAATGCCAGAAACTGGTCCTAGGAAGCTTGTTTCCGGGCCAGGAAAGACATAGCTTGGCAGTTCGGGCAGGACTGTTCCCATGAGGCACAGGGTCAGACTGATTTGCATAGGGCCATGTCTGAACTGGGGTGGCAGAGTGGGCTAAAGAACGGTGATGGATTAAACCCAGATCAGTTGACTGGGGGTGAGTGCTTGCAATGTTCAACACTCCATCCATCATTTCCTTTGGTTTTTGCTTTGTTCGCCATAAGTTGGCAGGGTATGCTCAGATGTGAGTCCCTTGGTCACTTTGCCACTGGATTCAAGCAAGCCTGGCTGAAGACGGCTGAAATGCCAGAAACCGGTCCTAGGAAGCTTGTTTCCGGGCCAGGAAAGACATGGCTTGGCAGTTCGGGCTGGACTGTTCCCATGAGGCACAGGGTCAGACTGATTTGCATAGGGCCATGTCTGAACTGGGGTGGCAGAGTGGGCTAAAGAACGGTGATGGATTAAACCCAGATCAGTTGACTGGGGGTGAGTGCTTGCAATGTTCAACACTCCATCCATCATTTCCTTTGGTTTTTGCTTTATTCGCCATAAGTTGGCAGGGTATGCTCAGACGTGAGTCCCTTGCTCACTTTGCCACTGGATTCAAGCAAGCCTGGCTGAAGACGGCTGAAATGCCAGAAACCGGTCCTAGGAAGCTTGTTTCCGGGCCAGGAAAGACATGGCTTGGCAGTTCGGGCTGGACTGTTCCCATGAGGCACAGGGTCAGACTGATTTGCATAGGGCCATGTCTGAACTGGGGTGGCAGAGTGGGCTAAAGAACGGTGATGGATGAAACCCAGATCAGTTGACTGGGGGTGAGTGCTTGCAATGTTCAACACTCCATCCATCATTTCCTTTGGTTTTTGCTTTGTTCGCCATAAGTTGGCAGGGTATGCTCAGATGTGAGTCCCTTGCTCACTTTGCCACTGGATTCAAGCAAGCCTGGCTGAAGATGGCTGAAATGCCAGAAACCGGTCCTAGGAAGCTTGTTTCCGGGCCAGGAAAGACATGGCTTGGCAGTTCGGCCTGGACTGTTCCCATGAGGCACAGGGTCAGACTGATTTGCATAGGGCCATGTCTGAACTGGGGTGGCAGAGTGGGCTAAAGAACGGTGATGGATTAAACCCAGATCAGTTGACTGGGGGTGAGTGCTTGCAATGTTCAACACTCCATCCATCATTTCCTTTGGTTTTTGCTTTGTTCGCCATAAGTTGGCAGGGTATGCTCAGACGTGAGTCCCTTGCTCACTTTGCCACTGGATTCAAGCAAGCCTGGCTGAAGACGGCTGAAATGCCAGAAACCGGTCCTAGGAAGCTTGTTTCCGGGCCAGGAAAGACATGGCTCGGCAGTTCGGGCAGGACTGTTCCCATGAGGCACAGGGTCAGGCTGATTTGCATAGGGCCATGTCTGAACTGGGGTGGCAGAGTGGGCTAAAGAACGGTGATGGATTAAACCCAGATCAGTTGACTGGGGGTGAGTGCTTGCAATGTTCAACACTCCATCCATCATTTCCTTTGGTTTTTGCTTTGTTCGCCATAAGTTGATAGGGTATGCTCAGACGTGAGTCCCTTGCTCACTTTGCCACTGGATTCAAGCAAGCCTGGCTGAAGACGGCTAAAATGCCAGAAACCGGTCCTAGGAAGCTTGTTTCCGGGCCAGGAAAGACATTGCTTGGCAGTTCGGGCTGGACTGTTCCCATGAGGCACAGGGTCAGACTGATTTGCATAGGGCCATGTCTGAACTGGGGTGGCAGAGTGGGCTAAAGAACGGTGATGGATTAAACCCAGATCAGTTGACTGGGGGTGAGTGCTTGCAATGTTCAACACTCCATCCATCATTTCCTTTGGTTTTTGCTTTGTTCGCCATAAGTTGGCAGGTATGCTCAGACGTGAGTCCCTTGCTCACTTTGCCACTGGATTCAAGCAAGCCTGGCTGAAGACGGCTGAAATGCCAGAAACCGGTCCTAGGAAGCTTGTTTCCGGGCCAGGAAAGACATGGCTTGGCAGTTCGGGCAGGACTGTTCCCATGAGGCACAGGGTCAGACTGATTTGCATAGGGCCATGTCTGAACTGGGGTGGCAGAGTGGGCTAAAGAATGGTGATGGATTAAACCCAGATCAGTTGACTGGGGGTGAGTGCTTGCAATGTTCAACACTCCATCCATCATTTCCTTTGGTTTTTGCTTTGTTCGCCATAAGTTGGCAGGGTATGCTCAGACGTGAGTCCCTTGCTCACTTTGCCACTGGATTCAAGCAAGCCTGGCTGAAGACGGCTGAAATGCCAGAAACCGGTCCTAGGAAGCTTGTTTCCGGGCCAGGAAAGACATGGCTTGGCAGTTCGGGCTGGACTGTTCCCATGAGGCACAGGGTCAGACTGATTTGCATAGGGCCAAGTCTGAACTGGGGTGGCAGAGTGGGCTAAAGAACGGTGATGGATTAAACCCAGATCAGTTGACTGGGGGTGAGTGCTTGCAATGTTCAACACTCCATCCATCATTTCCTTTGGTTTTTGCTTTGTTCGCCATAAGTTGGCAGGGTATGCTCAGACGTGAGTCCCTTGCTCACTTTGCCACTGGATTCAAGCAAGCCTGGCTGAAGACGGCTGAAATGCCAGAAACCGGTCCTAGGAAGCTTGTTTCCGTGCCAGGAAAGACATGGCTTGGCAGTTCGGGCTGGACTGTTCCCATGAGGCACAGGGTCAGACTGATTTGCATAGGGCCATGTCTGAACTGGGGTGGCAGAGTGGGCTAAAGAACGGTGATGGATTAAACCCAGATCAGTTGACTGGGGGTGAGTGCTTGCAATGTTCAACACTCCATCCATCATTTCCTTTGGTTTTTGCTTTGTTCGCCATAAGTTGGCAGGTATGCTCAGACGTGAGTCCCTTGCTCACTTTGCCACTGGATTCAAGCAAGCCTGGCTGAAGACGGCTGAAATGCCAGAAACCGGTCCTAGGAAGCTTGTTTCCGGGCCAGGAAAGACATTGCTTGGCAGTTCGGGCAGGACTGTTCCCATGAGGCACAGGGTCAGACTGATGTGCATAGGGCCATGTCTGAACTGGGGTGGCAGATTGGGCTAAAGAACGGTGATGGATTAAACCCAGATCAGTTGACTGGGGGTGAGTGCTTGCAATGTTCAACACTCCATCCATCATTTCCTTTGGTTTTTGCTTTGTTCGCCATAGGTTGGCAGGGTATGCTCAGACGTGAGTCCCTTGCTCACTTTGCCACTGGATTCAAGCAAGCCTGGCTGAAGACAGCTAAAATGCCAGAAACCGGTCCTAGGAAGTTTGTTTCCGGGCCAGGAAAGACATGGCTTAGTAGTTTGGGCTGGACTGTTCCCATGAGGCACAGGGTCAGACTGATTTGCATAGGGCCATGTCTGAACTGGGGTGGCAGAGTGGGCTAAAGAACGGTGATGGATTAAACCCAGATCAGTTGACTGGGGGTGAGTGCTTGCAATGTTCAACACTCCATCCATCAATAACTTTGGTTTTTGCTTTGTTCGCCATAAGTTGGCAGGGTATGCTCAGACGTGAGTCCCTTGCTCACTTTGCCACTGGATTCAAGCAAGCCTGGCTGAAGACGGCTGAAATGCCAGAAACTGGTCCTAGGAAGCTTGTTTCCGGGCCAGGAAAGACATAGCTTGGCAGTTCGGGCAGGACTGTTCCCATGAGGCACAGGGTCAGACTGATTTGCATAGGGCCATGTCTGAACTGGGGTGGCAGAGTGGGCTAAAGAACGGTGATGGATTAAACCCAGATCAGTTGACTGGGGGTGAGTGCTTGCAATGTTCAACACTCCATCCATCATTTCCTTTGGTTTTTGCTTTGTTCGCCATAAGTTGGCAGGGTATGCTCAGATGTGAGTCCCTTGGTCACTTTGCCACTGGATTCAAGCAAGCCTGGCTGAAGACGGCTGAAATGCCAGAAACCGGTCCTAGGAAGCTTGTTTCCGGGCCAGGAAAGACATGGCTTGGCAGTTCGGGCTGGACTGTTCCCATGAGGCACAGGGTCAGACTGATTTGCATAGGGCCATGTCTGAACTGGGGTGGCAGAGTGGGCTAAAGAACGGTGATGGATTAAACCCAGATCAGTTGACTGGGGGTGAGTGCTTGCAATGTTCAACACTCCATCCATCATTTCCTTTGGTTTTTGCTTTATTCGCCATAAGTTGGCAGGGTATGCTCAGACGTGAGTCCCTTGCTCACTTTGCCACTGGATTCAAGCAAGCCTGGCTGAAGACGGCTGAAATGCCAGAAACCGGTCCTAGGAAGCTTGTTTCCGGGCCAGGAAAGACATGGCTTGGCAGTTCGGGCTGGACTGTTCCCATGAGGCACAGGGTCAGACTGATTTGCATAGGGCCATGTCTGAACTGGGGTGGCAGAGTGGGCTAAAGAACGGTGATGGATGAAACCCAGATCAGTTGACTGGGGGTGAGTGCTTGCAATGTTCAACACTCCATCCATCATTTCCTTTGGTTTTTGCTTTGTTCGCCATAAGTTGGCAGGGTATGCTCAGATGTGAGTCCCTTGCTCACTTTGCCACTGGATTCAAGCAAGCCTGGCTGAAGATGGCTGAAATGCCAGAAACCGGTCCTAGGAAGCTTGTTTCCGGGCCAGGAAAGACATGGCTTGGCAGTTCGGGCTGGACTGTTCCCATGAGGCACAGGGTCAGACTGATTTGCATAGGGCCATGTCTGAACTGGGGTGGCAGAGTGGGCTAAAGAACGGTGATGGATTAAACCCAGATCAGTTGACTGGGGGTGAGTGCTTGCAATGTTCAACACTCCATCCATCATTTCCTTTGGTTTTTGCTTTGTTCGCCATAAGTTGGCAGGGTATGCTCAGACGTGAGTCCCTTGCTCACTTTGCCACTGGATTCAAGCAAGCCTGGCTGAAGACGGCTGAAATGCCAGAAACCGGTCCTAGGAAGCTTGTTTCCGGGCCAGGAAAGACATGGCTCGGCAGTTCGGGCAGGACTGTTCCCATGAGGCACAGGGTCAGGCTGATTTGCATAGGGCCATGTCTGAACTGGGGTGGCAGAGTGGGCTAAAGAACGGTGATGGATTAAACCCAGATCAGTTGACTGGGGGTGAGTGCTTGCAATGTTCAACACTCCATCCATCATTTCCTTTGGTTTTTGCTTTGTTCGCCATAAGTTGATAGGGTATGCTCAGACGTGAGTCCCTTGCTCACTTTGCCACTGGATTCAAGCAAGCCTGGCTGAAGACGGCTAAAATGCCAGAAACCGGTCCTAGGAAGCTTGTTTCCGGGCCAGGAAAGACATTGCTTGGCAGTTCGGGCTGGACTGTTCCCATGAGGCACAGGGTCAGACTGATTTGCATAGGGCCATGTCTGAACTGGGGTGGCAGAGTGGGCTAAAGAACGGTGATGGATTAAACCCAGATCAGTTGACTGGGGGTGAGTGCTTGCAATGTTCAACACTCCATCCATCATTTCCTTTGGTTTTTGCTTTGTTTGCCATAAGTTGGCAGGGTATGCTCAGACGTGAGTCCCTTGCTCACTTTGCCACTGGATTCAAGCAAGCCTGGCTGAAGACGGCTGAAATGCCAGAAACCGGTCCTAGGAAGCTTGTTTCCGGGCCAGGAAAGACATGGCTTAGTAGTTTGGGCTGGACTGTTCCCATGAGGCACAGGGTCAGACTGATTTGCATAGGGCCATGTCTGAACTGGGGTGGCAGAGTGGGCTAAAGAACGGTGATGGATTAAACCCAGATCAGTTGACTGGGGGTGAGTGCTTGCAATGTTCAACACTCCATCCATCATTTCCTTTGGTTTTTGCTTTGTTCGCCATAAGTTGGCAGGGTATGCTCAGACGTGAGTCCCTTGCTCACTTTGCCACTGGATTCAAGCAAGCCTGGCTGAAGACGGCTGAAATGCCAGAAACCGGTCCTAGGAAGCTTGTTTCCGGGCCAGGAAAGACATGGCTTGGCAGTTCGGGCTGGACTGTTCCCATGAGGCACAGGGTCAGACTGATTTGCATAGGGCCATGTCTGAACTGGGGTGGCAGAGTGGGCTAAAGAACGGTGATGGATTGAACCCAGATCAGTTGACTGGGGGTGAGTGCTTGCAATGTTCAACACTCCATCCATCATTTCCTTTGGTTTTTGCTTTGTTCGCCATAAGTTGGCAGGGTATGCTCAGACGTGAGTCCCTTGCTCACTTTGCCACTGGATTCAAGCAAGCCTGGCTGAAGACGGCTGAAATGCCAGAAACCGGTCCTAGGAAGCTTGTTTCCGGGCCAGGAAAGACATGGCTTGGCAGTTCGGGCTGGACTGTTCCCATGAGGCACAGGGTCAGACTGATTTGCATAGGGCCATGTCTGAACTGGGGTGGCAGAGTGGGCTAAAGAACGGTGATGGATTAAACCCAGATCAGTTGACTGGGGGTGAGTGCTTGCAATGTTCAACACTCCATCCATCATTTCCTTTGGTTTTTGCTTTGTTCGCCATAAGTTGGCAGGGTATGCTCAGACGTGAGTCCCTTGCTCACTTTGCCACTGGATTCAAGCAAGCCTGGCTGAAGACGGCTGAAATGCCAGAAAGCGGTCCTAGGAAGCTTGTTTCCGGGCCAGGAAAGACATGGCTTGGCAGTTCGGGCTGGACTGTTCCCATGAGGCACAGGGTCAGACTGATTTGCATAGGGCCATGTCTGAACTGGGGTGGCAGAGTGGGCTAAAGAACGGTGATGGATGAAACCCAGATCAGTTGACTGGGGGTGAGTGCTTGCAATGTTCAACACTCCATCCATCATTTCCTTTGGTTTTTGCTTTGTTCGCCATAAGTTGGCAGGGTATGCTCAGATGTGAGTCCCTTGCTCACTTTGCCACTGGATTCAAGCAAGCCTGGCTGAAGACGGCTGAAATGCCAGAAACCGGTCCTAGGAAGCTTGTTTCCGGGCCAGGAAAGACATGGCTTGGCAGTTCGGGCTGGACTGTTCCCATGAGGCACAGGGTCAGACTGATTTGCATAGGGCCATGTCTGAACTGGGGTGGCAGAGTGGGCTAAAGAACGGTGATGGATTAAACCCAGATCAGTTGACTGGGGGTGAGTGCTTGCAATGTTCAACACTCCATCCATCATTTCCTTTGGTTTTTGCTTTGTTCGCCATAAGTTGGCAGGGTATGCTCAGACGTGAGTCCCTTGCTCACTTTGCCAATGGATTCAAGCAAGCCTGGCTGAAGACGGCTGAAATGCCAGAAACCGGTCCTAGGAAGCTTGTTTCCGGGCCAGGAAAGACATGGCTCGGCAGTTCGGGCTGGACTGTTCCCATGAGGCACAGGGTCAGACTGATTTGCATAGGGCCATGTCTGAACTGGGGTGGCAGAGTGGGCTAAAGAACGGTGATGGATTAAACCCAGATCAGTTGACTGGGGGTGAGTGCTTGCAATGTTCAACACTCCATCCATCATTTCCTTTGGTTTTTGCTTTGTTCGCCATAAGTTGGCAGGGTATGCTCAGACGTGAGTCCCTTGCTCACTTTGCCACTGGATTCAAGCAAGCCTGGCTGAAGACGGCTGAAATGCCAGAAACCGGTCCTAGGAAGCTTGTTTCCGGGCCAGGAAAGACATGGCTTGGCAGTTCGGGCTGGACTGTTCCCATGAGGCACAGGGTCAGACTGATTTGCATAGGGCCATGTCTGAACTGGGGTGGCAGAGTGGGCTAAAGAACGGTGATGGATTGAACCCAGATCAGTTGACTGGGGGTGAGTGCTTGCAATGTTCAACACTCCATCCATCATTTCCTTTGGTTTTTGCTTTGTTCGCCATAAGTTGGCAGGGTATGCTCAGACGTGAGTCCCTTGCTCACTTTGCCACTGGATTCAAGCAAGCCTGGCTGAAGACGGCTGAAATGCCAGAAACCGGTCCTAGGAAGCTTGTTTCCGGGCCAGGAAAGACATGGCTTGGCAGTTCGGGCTGGACTGTTCCAATGAGGCACAGGGTCAGACTGATTTGCATAGGGCCATGTCTGAACTGGGGTGGCAGAGTGGGCTAAAGAACGGTGATGGATTAAACCCAGATCAGTTGACTGGGGGTGAGTGCTTGCAATGTTCAACACTCCATCCATCATTTCCTTTGGTTTTTGCTTTGTTCGCCATAAGTTGGCAGGGTATGCTCAGACGTGAGTCCCTTGCTCACTTTGCCACTGGATTCAAGCAAGCCTGGCTGAAGACGGCTGAAATGCCAGAAAGCGGTCCTAGGAAGCTTGTTTCCGGGCCAGGAAAGACATGGCTTGGCAGTTCGGGCTGGACTGTTCCCATGAGGCACAGGGTCAGACTGATTTGCATAGGGCCATGTCTGAACTGGGGTGGCAGAGTGGGCTAAAGAACGGTGATGGATGAAACCCAGATCAGTTGACTGGGGGTGAGTGCTTGCAATGTTCAACACTCCATCCATCATTTCCTTTGGTTTTTGCTTTGTTCGCCATAAGTTGGCAGGGTATGCTCAGATGTGAGTCCCTTGCTCACTTTGCCACTGGATTCAAGCAAGCCTGGCTGAAGACGGCTGAAATGCCAGAAACCGGTCCTAGGAAGCTTGTTTCCGGGCCAGGAAAGACATGGCTTGGCAGTTCGGGCTGGACTGTTCCCATGAGGCACAGGGTCAGACTGATTTGCATAGGGCCATGTCTGAACTGGGGTGGCAGAGTGGGCTAAAGAACGGTGATGGATTAAACCCAGATCAGTTGACTGGGGGTGAGTGCTTGCAATGTTCAACACTCCATCCATCATTTCCTTTGGTTTTTGCTTTGTTCGCCATAAGTTGGCAGGGTATGCTCAGACGTGAGTCCCTTGCTCACTTTGCCAATGGATTCAAGCAAGCCTGGCTGAAGACGGCTGAAATGCCAGAAACCGGTCCTAGGAAGCTTGTTTCCGGGCCAGGAAAGACATGGCTCGGCAGTTCGGGCAGGACTGTTCCCATGAGGCACAGGGTCAGACTGATTTGCATAGGGCCATGTCTGAACTGGGGTGGCAGAGTGGGCTAAAGAACGGTGATGGATTAAACCCAGATCAGTTGACTGGGGGTGAGTGCTTGCAATGTTCAACACTCCATCCATCATTTCCTTTGGTTTTTGCTTTGTTCGCCATAAGTTGGCAGGGTATGCTCAGACGTGAGTCCCTTGCTCACTTTGCCACTGGATTCAAGCAAGCCTGGCTGAAGACGGCTGAAATGCCAGAAACCGGTCCTAGGAAGCTTGTTTCCGGGCCAAGAAAGACATGGCTTGGCAGTTCGGGCTGGACTGTTCCCATGAGGCACAGGGTCAGACTGATTTGCATAGGGCCATGTCTGAACTGGGGTGGCAGAGTGGGCTAAATAACGGTGATGGATTAAACCCAGATCAGTTGACTGGGGGTGAGTGCTTGCAATGTTCAACACTCCATCCATCATTTCCTTTGGTTTTTGCTTTGTTCGCCATAAGTTGGCAGGGTATGCTCAGACGTGAGTCCCTTGCTCACTTTGCCACTGGATTCAAGCAAGCCTGGCTGAAGACGGCTGAAATGCCAGAAACTGGTCCTAGGAAGCTTGTTTCCGGGCCAGGAAAGACATGGCTTGGCAGTTTGGGCTGGACTGTTCCCATGAGGCACAGGGTCAGACTGATTTGCATAGGGCCATGTCTGAACTGGGGTGGCAGAGTGGGCTAAAGAACGGTGATGGATGAAACCCAGATCAGTTAACTGGGGGTGAGTGCTTGCAATGTTCAACACTCCATCCATCATTTCCTTTGGTTTTTGCTTTGTTCGCCATAAGTTGGCAGGGTATGCTCAGATGTGAGTCCCTTGCTCACTTTGCCACTGGATTCAAGCAAGCCTGGCTGAAGACGGCTGAAATGCCAGAAACCGGTCCTAGGAAGCTTGTTTCCGGGCCAGGAAAGACATGGCTTGGCAGTTCGGGCTGGACTGTTCCCATGAGGCACAGGGTCAGACTGATTTGCATAGGGCCATGTCTGAACTGGGGTGGCAGAGTGGGCTAAAGAACGGTGATGGATTAAACCCAGATCAGTTGACTGGGGGTGAGTGCTTGCAATGTTCAACACTCCATCCATCATTTCCTTTGGTTTTTGCTTTATTCGCCATAAGTTGGCAGGGTATGCTCAGATGTGAGTCCCTTGCTCACTTTGCCACTGGATTCAAGCAAGCCTGGCTGAAGACGGCTGAAATGCCAGAAACCGGTCCTAGGAAGCTTGTTTCCGGGCCAGGAAAGACATGGCTTGGCAGTTTGGGCTGGACTGTTCCCATGAGGCACAGGGTCAGACTGATTTGCATAGGGCCATGTCTGAACTGGGGTGGCAGAGTGGGCTAAAGAACGGTGATGGATGAAACCCAGATCAGTTGACTGGGGGTGAGTGCTTGCAATGTTCAACACTCCATCCATCATTTCCTTTGGTTTTTGCTTTGTTCGCCATAAGTTGGCAGGGTATGCTCAGACGTGAGTCCCTTGCTCACTTTGCCACTGGATTCAAGCAAGCCTGGCTGAAGACGGCTAAAATGCCAGAAACCGGTCCTAGGAAGCTTGTTTCCGGGCCAGGAAAGACATTGCTTGGCAGTTCGGGCTGGACTGTTCCCATGAGGCACAGGGTCAGACTGATTTGCATAGGGCCATGTCTGAACTGGGGTGGCAGAGTGGGCTAAAGAACGGTGATGGATTAAACCCAGATCAGTTGACTGGGGGTGAGTGCTTGCAATGTTCAACTCTCCATCCATCATTTCCTTTGGTTTTTGCTTTGTTTGCCATAAGTTGGCAGGGTATGCTCAGACGTGAGTCCCTTGCTCACTTTGCCACTGGATTCAAGCAAGCCTGGCTGAAGATGGCTGAAATGCCAGAAACCGGTCCTAGGAAGCTTGTTTCCGGGCCAGGAAAGACATGGCTTAGTAGTTTGGGCTGGACTGTTCCCATGAGGCACAGGGTCAGATTGATTTGCATAGGGCCATGTCTGAACTGGGGTGGCAGAGTGGGCTAAAGAACGGTGATGGATTAAACCCAGATCAGTTGACTGGGGGTGAGTGCTTGCAATGTTCAACACTCCATCCATCATTTCCTTTGGTTTTTGCTTTATTCGCCATAAGTTGGCAGGGTATGCTCAGACGTGAGTCCCTTGCTCACTTTGCCACTGGATTCAAGCAAGCCTGGCTGAAGACGGCTGAAATGCCAGAAACCGGTCCTAGGAAGCTTGTTTCCGGGCCAGGAAAGACATGGCTTGGCAGTTTGGGCTGGACTGTTCCCATGAGGCACAGGGTCAGACTGATTTGCATAGGGCCATGTCTGAACTGGGGTGGCAGAGTGGGCTAAAGAACGGTGATGGATGAAACCCAGATCAGTTGACTGGGGGTGAGTGCTTGCAATGTTCAACACTCCATCCATCATTTCCATTGGTTTTTGCTTTGTTCGCCATAAGTTGGCAGGGTATGCTCAGATGTGAGTCCCTTGCTCACTTTGCCACTGGATTCAAGCAAGCCTGGCTGAAGACGGCTAAAATGCCAGAAACCGGTCCTAGGAAGCTTGTTTCCGGGCCAGGAAAGACATGGCTTGGCAGTTCGGGCTGGACTGTTCCCATGAGGCACAGGGTCAGACTGATTTGCATAGGGCCATGTCTGAACTGGGGTGGCAGAGTGGGCTAAAGAACGGTGATGGATTAAACCCAGATCAGTTGACTGGGGGTGAGTGCTTGCAATGTTCAACACTCCATCCATCATTTCCTTTGGTTTTTGCTTTATTCGCCATAAGTTGGCAGGGTATGCTCAGACGTGAGTCCCTTGCTCACTTTGCCACTGGATTCAAGCAAGCCTGGCTGAAGACGGCTGAAATGCCAGAAACCGGTCCTAGGAAGCTTGTTTCCGGGCCAGGAAAGACATGGCTTGGCAGTTTGGGCTGGACTGTTCCCATGAGGCACAGGGTCAGACTGATTTGCATAGGGCCATGTCTGAACTGGGGTGGCAGAGTGGGCTAAAGAACGGTGATGGATGAAACCCAGATGAGTTGACTGGGGGTGAGTGCTTGCAATGTTCAACACTCCATCCATCATTTCCTTTGGTTTTTGCTTTGTTCGCCATTAGTTGGCAGGGTATGCTCAGATGTGAGTCCCTTGCTCACTTTGCCACTGGATTCAAGCAAGCCTGGCTGAAGACGGCTGAAATGCCAGAAACCGGTCCTAGGAAGCTTGTTTCCGGGCCAGGAAAGACATGGCTTGGCAGTTCGGGCTGGACTGTTCCCATGAGGCACAGGGTCAGACTGATTTGCATAGGGCCATGTCTGAACTGGGGTGGCAGAGTGGGCTAAAGAACGGTGATGGATTAAACCCAGATCAGTTGACTGGGGGTGAGTGCTTGCAATGTTCAACACTCCATCCATCATTTCCTTTGGTTTTTGCTTTGTTAGCCATAAGTTGGCACGGTATGCTCAGACGTGAGTCCCTTGCTCACTTTGCCACTGGATTCAAGCAAGCCTGGCTGAAGACGGCTGAAATACCAGAAACCGGTCCTAGGAAGCTTGTTTCCGGGCCAGGAAAGACATGGCTCGGCAGTTGGGGCAGGACTGTTCCCATGAGGCACAGGGTCAGACTGATTTGCATAGGGCCATGTCTGAACTGGGGTGGCAGAGTGGGCTAAAGAACGGTGATGGATTAAACCCAGATCAGTTGACTGGGGGTGAGTGCTTGCAATGTTCAACACTCCATCCATCATTTCCGTTGGTTTTTGCTTTGTTCGCCATAAGTTGGCAGGGTATGCTCAGACGTGAGTCCCTTGCTCACTTTGCCACTGGATTCAAGCAAGCCTGGCTGAAGACGGCTAAAATGCCAGAAACCGGTCCTAGGAAGCTTGTTTCCGGGCCAGGAAAGACATTGCTTGGCAGTTCGGTCTGGACTGTTCCCATGAGGCACAGGGTCAGACTGATTTGCATAGGGCCATGTCTGAACTGGGGTGGCAGAGTGGGCTAAAGCACGGTGATGGATTAAACCCAGATCAGTTGACTGGGGGTGAGTGCTTGCAATGTTCAACACTCCATCCATCATTTCCTTTGGTTTTTGCTTTGTTCGCCATAAGTTGGCAGGGTATGCTCAGACGTGAGTCCCTTGCTCACTTTGCCACTGGATTCAAGCAAGCCTGGCTGAAGACGCCTGAAATGCCAGAAACCGGTCCTAGGAAGCTTGTTTCCGGGCCAGGAAAGACATGGCTTGGCAGTTCGGGCTGGACTGTTCCCATGAGGCACAGGGTCAGACTGATTTGCATAGGGCCATGTCTGAACTGGGGTGGCAGAGTGGGCTAAAGAACGGTGATGGATTAAACCCAGATCAGTTGACTGGGGGTGAGTGCTTGCAATGTTCAACACTCCATCCATCATTTCCTTTGGTTTTTGCTTTGTTCGCCATAAGTTGGCAGGGTATGCTCAGACGTGAGTCCCTTGCTCACTTTGCCACTGGATTTAAGCAAGCCTGGCTGAAGACGGCTGAAATGCCAGAAACCGGTCCTAGGAAGCTTGTTTCCGGGCCAGGAAAGACATGGCTTGGCAGTTCGGGCTGGACTGTTCCCATGAGGCACAGGGTCAGACTGATTTGCATAGGGCCATGTCTGAACTGGGGTGGCAGAGTGGGCTAAAGAACGGTGATGGATTAAACCCAGATCAGTTGACTGGGGGTGAGTGCTTGCAATGTTCAACACTCCATCCATCATTTCCTTTGGTTTTTGCTTTGTTCGCCATAAGTTGGCAGGTATGCTCAGACGTGAGTCCCTTGCTCACTTTGCCACTGGATTCAAGCAAGCCTGGCTGAAGACGGCTGAAATGCCAGAAACCGGTCCTAGGAAGCTTGTTTCCGGGCCAGGAAAGACATGGCTTGGCAGTTCGGGCAGGACTGTTCCCATGAGGCACAGGGTCAGACTGATTTGCATAGGGCCATGTCTGAACTGGGGTGGCAGAGTGGGCTAAAGAACGGTGATGGATTAAACCCAGATCAGTTGACTGGGGGTGAGTGCTTGCAATGTTCAACACTCCATCCATCATTTCCTTTGGTTTTTGCTTTGTTCGCCATAAGTTGGCAGGGTATGCTCAGACGTGAGTCCCTTGCTCACTTTGCCACTGGATTCAAGCAAGCCTGGCTGAAGACGGCTGAAATGCCAGAAACCGGTCCTAGGAAGCTTGTTTCCGGGCCAGGAAAGACATGGCTTGGCAGTTCGGGCTGGACTGTTCCCATGAGGCACAGGGTCAGACTGATTTGCATAGGGCCAAGTCTGAACTGGGGTGGCAGAGTGGGCTAAAGAACGGTGATGGATTAAACCCAGATCAGTTGACTGGGGGTGAGTGCTTGCAATGTTCAACACTCCATCCATCATTTCCTTTGGTTTTTGCTTTGTTCGCCATAAGTTGGCAGGGTATGCTCAGACGTGAGTCCCTTGCTCACTTTGCCACTGGATTCAAGCAAGCCTGGCTGAAGACGGCTGAAATGCCAGAAACCGGTCCTAGGAAGCTTGTTTCCGTGCCAGGAAAGACATGGCTTGGCAGTTCGGGCTGGACTGTTCCCATGAGGCACAGGGTCAGACTGATTTGCATAGGGCCATGTCTGAACTGGGGTGGCAGAGTGGGCTAAAGAACGGTGATGGATTAAAGCCAGATCAGTTGACTGGGGGTGAGTGCTTGCAATGTTCAACACTCCATCCATCATTTCCTTTGGTTTTTGCTTTGTTCGCCATAAGTTGGCAGGTATGCTCAGACGTGAGTCCCTTGCTCACTTTGCCACTGGATTCAAGCAAGCCTGGCTGAAGACGGCTGAAATGCCAGAAACCGGTCCTAGGAAGCTTGTTTCCGGGCCAGGAAAGACATGGCTTGGCAGTTCGGGCAGGACTGTTCCCATGAGGCACAGGGTCAGACTGATGTGCATAGGGCCATGTCTGAACTGGGGTGGCAGAGTGGGCTAAAGAACGGTGATGGATTAAACCCAGATCAGTTGACTGGGGGTGAGTGCTTGCAATGTTCAACACTCCATCCATCATTTCCTTTGGTTTTTGCTTTGTTCGCCATAGGTTGGCAGGGTATGCTCAGACGTGAGTCCCTTGCTCACTTTGCCACTGGATTCAAGCAAGCCTGGCTGAAGACGGCTAAAATGCCAGAAACCGGTCCTAGGAAGCTTGTTTCCGGGCCAGGAAAGACATGGCTTAGTAGTTTGGGCTGGACTGTTCCCATGAGGCACAGGGTCAGACTGATTTGCATAGGGCCATGTCTGAACTGGGGTGGCAGAGTGGGCTAAAGAACGGTGATGGATTAAACCCAGATCAGTTGACTGGGGGTGAGTGCTTGCAATGTTCAACACTCCATCCATCATTAACTTTGGTTTTTGCTTTGTTCGCCATAAGTTGGCAGGGTATGCTCAGACGTGAGTCCCTTGCTCACTTTGCCACTGGATTCAAGCAAGCCTGGCTGAAGACGGCTGAAATGCCAGAAACTGGTCCTAGGAAGCTTGTTTCCGGGCCAGGAAAGACATGGCTTGGCAGTTCAGGCTGGACTGTTCCCATGAGGCACAGGGTCAGACTGATTTGCATAGGGCCATGTCTGAACTGGGGTGGCAGAGTGGGCTAAAGAACGGTGATGGATTAAACCCAGATCAGTTGACTGGGGGTGAGTGCTTGCAATGTTCAACACTCCATCCATCATTTCCTTTGGTTTTTGCTTTGTTCGCCATAAGTTGGCAGGGTATGCTCAGACGTGAGTCCCTTGCTCACTTTGCCACTGGATTCAAGCAAGCCTGGCTGAAGACGGCTGAAATGCCAGAAACCGGTCCTAGGAAGCTTGTTTCCGGGCCAGGAAAGACATGGCTTAGTAGTTTGGGCTGGACTGTTCCCATGAGGCACAGGGTCAGACTGATTTGCATAGGGCCATGTCTGAACTGGGGTGGCAGAGTGGGCTAAAGAACGGTGATGGATTAAACCCAGATCAGTTGACTGGGGGTGAGTGCTTGCAATGTTCAACACTCCATCCATCATTTCCTTTGGTTTTTGCTTTGTTCGCCATAAGTTGGCAGGGTATGCTCAGACGTGAGTCCCTTGCTCACTTTGCCACTGGATTCAAGCAAGCCTGGCTGAAGACGGCTGAAATGCCAGAAACCGGTCCTAGGAAGCTTGTTTCCGGGCCAGGAAAGACATGGCTTGGCAGTTCGGGCTGGACTGTTCCCATGAGGCACAGGGTCAGACTGATTTGCATAGGGCCATGTCTGAACTGGGGTGGCAGAGTGGGCTAAAGAACGGTGATGGATTAAACCCAGATCAGTTGACTGGGGGTGAGTGCTTGCAATGTTCAACACTCCATCCATCATTTCCTTTGGTTTTTGCTTTGTTCGCCATAAGTTGGCAGGGTATGCTCAGACGTGAGTCCCTTGCTCACTTTGCCACTGGATTCAAGCAAGCCTGGCTGAAGACGGCTGAAATGCCAGAAACCGGTCCTAGGAAGCTTGTTTCCGGGCCAGGAAAGACATGGCTTGGCAGTTCGGGCTGGACTGTTCCCATGAGGCACAGGGTCAGACTGATTTGCATAGGGCCATGTCTGAACTGGGGTGGCAGAGTGGGCTAAAGAACGGTGATGGATTAAACCCAGATCAGTTGACTGGGGGTGAGTGCTTGCAATGTTCAACACTCCATCCATCATTAACTTTGGTTTTTGCTTTGTTCGCCATAAGTTGGCAGGGTATGCTCAGACGTGAGTCCCTTGCTCACTTTGCCACTGGATTCAAGCAAGCCTGGCTGAAGACGGCTGAAATGCCAGAAACTGGTCCTAGGAAGCTTGTTTCCGGGCCAGGAAAGACATGGCTTGGCAGTTCAGGCTGGACTGTTCCCATGAGGCACAGGGTCAGACTGATTTGCATAGGGCCATGTCTGAACTGGGGTGGCAGAGTGGGCTAAAGAACGGTGATGGATTAAACCCAGATCAGTTGACTGGGGGTGAGTGCTTGCAATGTTCAACACTCCATCCATCATTTCCTTTGGTTTTTGCTTTGTTCGCCATAAGTTGGCAGGGTATGCTCAGACGTGAGTCCCTTGCTCACTTTGCCACTGGATTCAAGCAAGCCTGGCTGAAGACGGCTGAAATGCCAGAAACCGGTCCTAGGAAGCTTGTTTCCGGGCCAGGAAAGACATGGCTTAGTAGTTTGGGCTGGACTGTTCCCATGAGGCACAGGGTCAGACTGATTTGCATAGGGCCATGTCTGAACTGGGGTGGCAGAGTGGGCTAAAGAACGGTGATGGATTAAACCCAGATCAGTTGACTGGGGGTGAGTGCTTGCAATGTTCAACACTCCATCCATCATTTCCTTTGGTTTTTGCTTTGTTCGCCATAAGTTGGCAGGGTATGCTCAGACGTGAGTCCCTTGCTCACTTTGCCACTGGATTCAAGCAAGCCTGGCTGAAGACGGCTGAAATGCCAGAAACCGGTCCTAGGAAGCTTGTTTCCGGGCCAGGAAAGACATGGCTTGGCAGTTCGGGCTGGACTGTTCCCATGAGGCACAGGGTCAGACTGATTTGCATAGGGCCATGTCTGAACTGGGGTGGCAGAGTGGGCTAAAGAACGGTGATGGATTAAACCCAGATCAGTTGACTGGGGGTGAGTGCTTGCAATGTTCAACACTCCATCCATCATTTCCTTTGGTTTTTGCTTTGTTCGCCATAAGTTGGCAGGGTATGCTCAGACGTGAGTCCCTTGCTCACTTTGCCACTGGATTCAAGCAAGCCTGGCTGAAGACGGCTGAAATGCCAGAAACCGGTCCTAGGAAGCTTGTTTCCGGGCCAGGAAAGACATGGCTTGGCAGTTCGGGCTGGACTGTTCCCATGAGGCACAGGGTCAGACTGATTTGCATAGGGCCATGTCTGAACTGGGGTGGCAGAGTGGGCTAAAGAACGGTGATGGATTAAACCCAGATCAGTTGACTGGGGGTGAGTGCTTGCAATGTTCAACACTCCATCCATCATTTCCTTTGGTTTTTGCTTTGTTCGCCATAAGTTGGCAGGGTATGCTCAGACGTGAGTCCCTTGCTCACTTTGCCACTGGATTCAAGCAAGCCTGGCTGAAGACGGCTGAAATGCCAGAAACCGGTCCTAGGAAGCTTGTTTCCGGGCCAGGAAAGACATGGCTTGGCAGTTCGGGCTGGACTGTTCCCATGAGGCACAGGGTCAGACTGATTTGCATAGGGCCATGTCTGAACTGGGGTGGCAGAGTGGGCTAAAGAACGGTGATGGATGAAACCCAGATCAGTTGACTGGGGGTGAGTGCTTGCAATGTTCAACACTCCATCCATCATTTCCTTTGGTTTTTGCTTTGTTCGCCATAAGTTGGCAGGGTATGCTCAGATGTGAGTCCCTTGCTCACTTTGCCACTGGATTCAAGCAAGCCTGGCTGAAGACGGCTGAAATGCCAGAAACCGGTCCTAGGAAGCTTGTTTCCGGGCCAGGAAAGACATGGCTTGGCAGTTCGGGCTGGACTGTTCCCATGAGGCACAGGGTCAGACTGATTTGCATAGGGCCATGTCTGAACTGGGGTGGCAGAGTGGGCTAAAGAACGGTGATGGATTAAACCCAGATCAGTTGACTGGGGGTGAGTGCTTGCAATGTTCAACACTCCATCCATCATTTCCTTTGGTTTTTGCTTTGTTCGCCATAAGTTGGCAGGGTATGCTCAGACGTGAGTCCCTTGCTCACTTTGCCAATGGATTCAAGCAAGCCTGGCTGAAGACGGCTGAAATGCCAGAATCCGGTCCTAGGAAGCTTGTTTCCGGGCCAGGAAAGACATGGCTCTGCAGTTCGGGCAGGACTGTTCCCATGAGGCACAGGGTCAGACTGATTTGCATAGGGCCATGTCTGAACTGGGGTGGCAGAGTGGGCTAAAGAACGGTGATGGATTAAACCCAGATCAGTTGACTGGGGGTGAGTGATTGCAATGTTCAACACTCCATCCATCATTTCCTTTGGTTTTTGCTTTGTTCGCCATAAGTTGGCAGGGTATGCTCAGACGTGAGTCCCTTGCTCACTTTGCCACTGGATTCAAGCAAGCCTGGCTGAAGACGGCTGAAATGCCAGAAACCGGTCCTAGGAAGCTTGTTTCCGGGCCAAGAAAGACATGGCTTGGCAGTTCGGGCTGGACTGTTCCCATGAGGCACAGGGTCAGACTGATTTGCATAGGGCCATGTCTGAACTGGGGTGGCAGAGTGGGCTAAATAACGGTGATGGATTAAACCCAGATCAGTTGACTGGGGGTGAGTGCTTGCAATGTTCAACACTCCATCCATCATTTCCTTTGGTTTTTGCTTTGTTCGCCATAAGTTGGCAGGGTATGCTCAGACGTGAGTCCCTTGCTCACTTTGCCACTGGATTCAAGCAAGCCTGGCTGAAGACGGCTGAAATGCCAGAAACCGGTCCTAGGAAGCTTGTTTCCGGGCTAGGAAAGACATGGCTTGGCAGTTCGGGCTGGACTGTTCCCATGAGGCACAGGGTCAGACTGATTTGCATAGGGCCATGTCTGAACTGGGGTGGCAGAGTGGGCTAAAGAACGGTGATGGATGAAACCCAGATCAGTTGACTGGGGGTGAGTGCTTGCAATGTTCAACACTCCATCCATCATTTCCTTTGGTTTTTGCTTTGTTCGCCATAAGTTGGCAGGGTATGCTCAGATGTGAGTCCCTTGCTCACTTTGCACTGGATTCAAGCAAGCCTGGCTGAAGACGGCTGAAATGCCAGAAACCGGTCCTAGGAAGCTTGTTTCCGGGCCAGGAAAGACATGGCTTGGCAGTTCGGGCTGGACTGTTCCCATGAGGCACAGGGTCAGACTGATTTGCATAGGGCCATGTCTGAACTGGGGTGGCAGAGTGGGCTAAAGAACGGTGATGGATTAAACCCAGATCAGTTGACTGGGGGTGAGTGCTTGCAATGTTCAACACTCCATCCATCATTTCCTTTGGTTTTTGCTTTGTTCGCCATAAGTTGGCAGGGTATGCTCAGACGTGAGTCCCTTGCTCACTTTGCCACTGGATTTAAGCAAGCCTGGCTGAAGACGGCTGAAATGCCAGAAACCGGTCCTAGGAAGCTTGTTTCCGGGCCAGGAAAGACATGGCTTGGCAGTTCGGGCTGGACTGTTCCCATGAGGCACAGGGTCAGACTGATTTGCATAGGGCCATGTCTGAACTGGGGTGGCAGAGTGGGCTAAAGAACGGTGATGGATTAAACCCAGATCAGTTGACTGGTGGTGAGTGCTTGCAATGTTCAACACTCCATCCATCATTTCCTTTGGTTTTTGCTTTGTTCGCCATAAGTTGGCAGGTATGCTCAGACGTGAGTCCCTTGCTCACTTTGCCACTGGATTCAAGCAAGCCTGGCTGAAGACGGCTGAAATGCCAGAAACCGGTCCTAGGAAGCTTGTTTCCGGGCCAGGAAAGACATGGCTTGGCAGTTCGGGCAGGACTGTTCCCATGAGGCACAGGGTCAGACTGATTTGCATAGGGCCATGTCTGAACTGGGGTGGCAGAGTGGGCTAAAGAACGGTGATGGATTAAACCCAGATCAGTTGACTGGGGGTGAGTGCTTGCAATGTTCAACACTCCATCCATCATTTCCTTTGGTTTTTGCTTTGTTCGCCATAAGTTGGCAGGGTATGCTCAGACGTGAGTCCCTTGCTCACTTTGCCACTGGATTCAAGCAAGCCTGGCTGAAGACGGCTGAAATGCCAGAAACCGGTCCTAGGAAGCTTGTTTCCGGACCAGGAAAGACATGGCTTGGCAGTTCGGGCTGGACTGTTCCCATGAGGCACAGGGTCAGACTGATTTGCATAGGGCCAAGTCTGAACTGGGGTGGCAGAGTGGGCTAAAGAACGGTGATGGATTAAACCCAGATCAGTTGACTGGGGGTGAGTGCTTGCAATGTTCAACACTCCATCCATCATTTCCTTTGGTTTTTGCTTTGTTCGCCATAAGTTGGCAGGGTATGCTCAGACGTGAGTCCCTTGCTCACTTTGCCACTGGATTCAAGCAAGCCTGGCTGAAGACGGCTGAAATGCCAGAAACCGGTCCTAGGAAGCTTGTTTCCGTGCCAGGAAAGACATGGCTTGGCAGTTCGGGCTGGACTGTTCCCATGAGGCACAGGGTCAGACTGATTTGCATAGGGCCATGTCTGAACTGGGGTGGCAGAGTGGGCTAAAGAACGGTGATGGATTAAACCCAGATCAGTTGACTGGGGGTGAGTGCTTGCAATGTTCAACACTCCATCCATCATTTCCTTTGGTTTTTGCTTTGTTCGCCATAAGTTGGCAGGTATGCTCAGACGTGAGTCCCTTGCTCACTTTGCCACTGGATTCAAGCAAGCCTGGCTGAAGACGGCTGAAATGCCAGAAACCGGTCCTAGGAAGCTTGTTTCCGGGCCAGGAAAGACATGGCTTGGCAGTTCGGGCAGGACTGTTCCCATGAGGCACAGGGTCAGACTGATGTGCATAGGGCCATGTCTGAACTGGGGTGGCAGAGTGGGCTAAAGAACGGTGAGGGATTAAACCCAGATCAGTTGACTGGGGGTGAGTGCTTGCAATGTTCAACACTCCATCCATCATTTCCTTTGGTTTTTGCTTTGTTCGCCATAGGTTGGCAGGGTATGCTCAGACGTGAGTGCCTTGCTCACTTTGCCACTGGATTCAAGCAAGCCTGGCTGAAGACGGCTAAAATGCCAGAAACCGGTCCTAGGAAGCTTGTTTTCGGGCCAGGAAAGACATGGCTTAGTAGTTTGGGCTGGACTGTTCCCATGAGGCACAGGGTCAGACTGATTTGCATAGGGCCATGTCTGAACTGGGGTGGCAGAGTGGGCTAAAGAACGGTGATGGATTAAACCCAGATCAGTTGACTGGGGGTGAGTGCTTGCAATGTTCAACACTCCATCCATCATTAACTTTGGTTTTTGCTTTGTTCGCCATAAGTTGGCAGGGTATGCTCAGACGTGAGTCCCTTGCTCACTTTGCCACTGGATTCAAGCAAGCCTGGCTGAAGACGGCAAAAATGCCAGAAACCGGTCCTCGGAAGCTTGTTTCCGGGCCAGGAAAGACATTGCTTGGCAGTTCGGGCTGGACTGTTCCCATGAGGCACAGGGTCAGACTGATTTGCATAGGGCCATGTCTGAACTGGGGTGGCAGAGTGGGCTAAAGAACGGTGATGGATTAAACCCAGATCAGTTGACTGGGGGTGAGTGCTTGCAATGTTCAACACTCCATCCATCATTTCCTTTGGTTTTTGCTTTGTTCGCCATAAGTTGGCCGGGTATGCTCAGACGTGAGTCCCTTGCTCACTTTGCCACTGGATTCAAGCAAGCCTGGCTGAAGACGGCTGAAATGCCAGAAACCGGTCCTAGGAAGCTTGTTTCCGGGCCAGGAAAGACATGGCTTAGTAGTTTGGGCTGGACTGTTCCCATGAGGCACAGGGTCAGACTGATTTGCATAGGGCCATGTCTGAACTGGGGTGGCAGAGTGGGCTAAAGAACGGTGATGGATTAAACCCAGATCAGTTGACTGGGGGTGAGTGCTTGCAATGTTCAACACTCCATCCATCATTTCCTTTGGTTTTTGCTTTGTTCGCCATAAGTTGGCAGGGTATGCTCAGATGTGAGTCCCTTGCTCACTTTGCACTGGATTCAAGCAAGCCTGGCTGAAGACGGCTGAAATGCCAGAAACCGGTCCTAGGAAGCTTGTTTCCGGGCCAGGAAAGACATGGCTTGGCAGTTCGGGCTGGACTGTTCCCATGAGGCACAGGGTCAGACTGATTAGCATAGGGCCATGTCTGAACTGGGGTGGCAGAGTGGGCTAAAGAACGGTAATGGATTAAACCCAGATCAGTTGACTGGGGGTGAGTGCTTGCAATGTTCAACACTCCATCCATCATTTCCTTTGGTTTTTGCTTTGTTCGCCATAAGTTGGCAGGGTATGCTCAGACATGAGTCCCTTGCTCACTTTGCCAATGGATTCAAGCAAGCCTGGCTGAAGACGGCTGAAATGCCAGAAACCGGTCCTAGGAAGCTTGTTTCCGGGCCAAGAAAGACATGGCTTGGCAGTTCGGGCTGGACTGTTCCCATGAGGCACAGGGTCAGACTGATTTGCATAGGGCCATGTCTGAACTGGGGTGGCAGAGTGGGCTAAAGAACGGTGATGGATTAAACCCAGATCAGTTGACTGGGGGTGAGTGCTTGCAATGTTCAACACTCCATCCATCATTTCCTTTGGTTTTTGCTTTGTTCGCCATAAGTTGGCAGGGTATGCTCAGACGTGAGTCCCTTGCTCACTTTGCCACTGGATTCAAGCAAGCCTGGCTGAAGACGGCTGAAATGCCAGAAACCGGTCCTAGGAAGCTTGTTTCCGGGCTAGGAAAGACATGGCTTGGCAGTTCGGGCTGGACTGTTCCCATGAGGCACAGGGTCAGACTGATTTGCATAGGGCCATGTCTGAACTGGGGTGGCAGAGTGGGCTAAAGAACGGTGATGGATGAAACCCAGATCAGTTGACTGGGGGTGAGTGCTTGCAATGTTCAACACTCCATCCATCATTTCCTTTGGTTTTTGCTTTTTTCGCCATAAGTTGGCAGGGTATGCTCAGATGTGAGTCCCTTGCTCACTTTGCACTGGATTCAAGCAAGCCTGGCTGAAGACGGCTGAAATGCCAGAAACCGGTCCTAGGAAGCTTGTTTCCGGGCCAGGAAAGACATGGCTTGGCAGTTCGGGCTGGACTGTTCCCATGAGGCACAGGGTCAGACTGATTTGCATAGGGCCATGTCTGAACTGGGGTGGCAGAGTGGGCTAAAGAACGGTGATGGATTAAACACAGATCAGTTGACTGGGGGTGAGTGCTTGCAATGTTCAACACTCCATCCATCATTTCCTTTGGTTTTTGCTTTGTTCGCCATAAGTTGGCAGGGTATGCTCAGACGTGAGTCCCTTGCTCACTTTGCCACTGGATTTAAGCAAGCCTGGCTGAAGACGGCTGAAATGCCAGAAACCGGTCCTAGGAAGCTTGTTTCCGGGCCAGGAAAGACATGGCTTGGCAGTTCGGGCTGGACTGTTCCCATGAGGCACAGGGTCAGACTGATTTGCATAGGGCCATGTCTGAACTGGGGTGGCAGAGTGGGCTAAAGAACGGTGATGGATTAAACCCAGATCAGTTGACTGGGGGTGAGTGCTTGCAATGTTCAACACTCCATCCATCATTTCCTTTGGTTTTTTCTTTGTTCGCCATAAGTTGGCAGGTATGCTCAGACGTGAGTCCCTTGCTCACTTTGCCACTGGATTCAAGCAAGCCTGGCTGAAGACGGCTGAAATGCCAGAAACCGGTCCTAGGAAGCTTGTTTCCGGGCCAGGAAAGACATGGCTTGGCAGTTCGGGCAGGACTGTTCCCATGAGGCACAGGGTCAGACTGATTTGCATAGGGCCATGTCTGAACTGGGGTGACAGAGTGGGCTAAAGAACGGTGATGGATTAAACCCAGATCAGTTGACTGGGGGTGAGTGCTTGCAATGTTCAACACTCCATCCATCATTTCCTTTGGTTTTTGCTTTGTTCGCCATAAGTTGGCAGGGTATGCTCAGACGTGAGTCCCTTGCTCACTTTGCCACTGGATTCAAGCAAGCCTGGCTGAAGACGGCTGAAATGCCAGAAACCGGTCCTAGGAAGCTTGTTTCCGGGCCAGGAAAGACATGGCTTGGCAGTTCGGGCTGGACTGTTCCCATGAGGCACAGGGTCAGACTGATTTGCATAGGGCCAAGTCTGAACTGGGGTGGCAGAGTGGGCTAAAGAACGGTGATGGATTAAACCCAGATCAGTTGACTGGGGGTGAGTGCTTGCAATGTTCAACACTCCATCCATCATTTCCTTTGGTTTTTGCTTTGTTCGCCATAAGTTGGCAGGGTATGCTCAGAAGTGAGTCCCTTGCTCACTTTGCCACTGGATTCAAGCAAGCCTGGCTGAAGACGGCTGAAATGCCAGAAACCGGTCCTAGGAAGCTTGTTTCCGTGCCAGGAAAGACATGGCTTGGCAGTTCGGGCTGGACTGTTCCCATGAGGCACAGGGTCAGACTGATTTGCATAGGGCCATGTCTGAACTGGGGTGGCAGAGTGGGCTAAAGAACGGTGATGGATTAAACCCAGATCAGTTGACTGGGGGTGAGTGCTTGCAATGTTCAACACTCCATCCATCATTTCCTTTGGTTTTTGCTTTGTTCGCCATAAGTTGGCAGGTATGCTCAGACGTGAGTCCCTTGCTCACTTTGCCACTGGATTCAAGCAAGCCTGGCTGAAGACGGCTGAAATGCCAGAAACCGGTCCTAGGAAGCTTGTTTCCGGGCCAGGAAAGACATGGCTAGGCAGTTCGGGCAGGACTGTTCCCATGAGGCACAGGGTCAGACTGATGTGCATAGGGCCATGTCTGAACTGGGGTGGCAGAGTGGGCTAAAGAACGGTGATGGATTAAACCCAGATCAGTTGACTGGGGGTGAGTGCTTGCAATGTTCAACACTCCATCCATCATTTCCTTCGGTTTTTGCTTTGTTCGCCATAGGTTGGCAGGGTATGCTCAGACGTGAGTCCCTTGCTCACTTTGCCACTGGATTCAAGGAAGCCTGGCTGAAGACGGCTAAAATGCCAGAAACCGGTCCTAGGAAGCTTGTTTCCGGGCCAGGAAAGACATGGCTTAGTAGTTTGGGCTGGACTGTTCCCATGAGGCACAGGGTCAGACTGATTTGCATAGGGCCATGTCTGAACTGGGGTGGCAGAGTGGGCTAAAGAACGGTGATGGATTAAACCCAGATCAGTTGACTGGGGGTGAGTGCTTGCAATGTTCAACACTCCATCCATCATTAACTTTGGTTTTTGCTTTGTTCGCCATAAGTTGGCAGGGTATGCTCAGACGTGAGTCCCTTGCTCACTTTGCCACTGGATTCAAGCAAGCCTGGCTGAAGACGGCTGAAATGCCAGAAACTGGTCCTAGGAAGCTTGTTTCCGGGCCAGGAAAGACATGGCTTGGCAGTTCGGGCTGGACTGTTCCCATGAGGCACAGGGTCAGACTGATTTGCATAGGGCCATGTCTGAACTGGGGTGGCAGAGTGGGCTAAAGAACGGTGATGGATTAAACCCAGATCAGTTGACTGGGGGTGAGTGCTTGCAATGTTCAACACTCCATCCATCATTTCCTTTGGTTTTTGCTTTGTTCGCCATAAGTTGGCAGGGTATGCTCAGACGTGAGTCCCTTGCTCACTTTGCCACTGGATTCAAGCAAGCCTGGCTGAAGACGGCTAAAATGCCAGAAACCGGTCCTAGGAAGCTTGTTTCCGGGCCAGGAAAGACATTGCTTGGCAGTTCGGGCTGGACTGTTCCCATGAGGCACAGGGTCAGACTGATTTGCATAGGGCCATGTCTGAACTGGGGTGGCAGAGTGGGCTAAAGAACGGTGATGGATTAAACCCAGATCAGTTGACTGGGGGTGAGTGCTTGCAATGTTCAACACTCCATCCATCATTTCCTTTGGTTTTTGCTTTGTTCGCCATAAGTTGGCAGGGTATGCTCAGACGTGAGTCCCTTGCTCACTTTGCCCCTGGATTCAAGCAAGCCTGGCTGAAGACGGCTGAAATGCCAGAAACCGGTCCTAGGAAGCTTGTTTCCGGGCCAGAAAGACATGGCTTAGTAGTTTGGGCTGGACTGTTCCCATGAGGCACAGGGTCAGACTGATTTGCATAGGGCCATGTCTGAACTGGGGTGGCAGAGTGGGCTAAAGAACGGTGATGGATTAAACCCAGATCAGTTGACTGGGGGTGAGTGCTTGCAATGTTCAACACTCCATCCATCATTTCCTTTGGTTTTTGCTTTGTTCGCCATAAGTTGGCAGGGTATGCTCAGACGTGAGTCCCTTGCTCACTTTGCCACTGGATTCAAGCAAGCCTGGCTGAAGACGGCTGAAATGCCAGAAACTGGTCCTAGGAAGCTTGTTTCCGGGCCAGGAAAGACATGGCTTGGCAGTTCAGGCTGGACTGTTCCCATGAGGCACAGGGTCAGACTGATTTGCATAGGGCCATGTCTGAACTGGGGTGGCAGAGTGGGCTAAAGAACGGTGATGGATTAAACCCAGATCAGTTGACTGGGGGTGAGTGCTTGCAATGTTCAACACTCCATCCATCATTTCCTTTGGTTTTTGCTTTGTTCGCCATAAGTTGGCAGGGTATGCTCAGACGTGAGTCCCTTGCTCACTTTGCCACTGGATTCAAGCAAGCCTGGCTGAAGACGGCTGAAATGCCAGAAACCGGTCCTAGGAAGCTTGTTTCCGGGCCAGGAAAGACATGGCTTAGTAGTTTGGGCTGGACTGTTCCCATGAGGCACAGGGTCAGACTGATTTGCATAGGGCCATGTCTGAACTGGGGTGGCAGAGTGGGCTAAAGAACGGTGATGGATTAAACCCAGATCAGTTGACTGGGGGTGAGTGCTTGCAATGTTCAACACTCCATCCATCATTTCCTTTGGTTTTTGCTTTGTTCGCCATAAGTTGGCAGGGTATGCTCAGACGTGAGTCCCTTGCTCACTTTGCCACTGGATTCAAGCAAGCCTGGCTGAAGACGGCTGAAATGCCAGAAACCGGTCCTAGGAAGCTTGTTTCCGGGCCAGGAAAGACATGGCTTGGCAGTTCGGGCTGGACTGTTCCCATGAGGCACAGGGTCAGACTGATTTGCATAGGGCCATGTCTGAACTGGGGTGGCAGAGTGGGCTAAAGAACGGTGATGGATTAAACCCAGATCAGTTGACTGGGGGTGAGTGCTTGCAATGTTCAACACTCCATCCATCATTTCCTTTGGTTTTTGCTTTGTTCGCCATAAGTTGGCAGGGTATGCTCAGACGTGAGTCCCTTGCTCACTTTGCCACTGGATTCAAGCAAGCCTGGCTGAAGACGGCTGAAATGCCAGAAACCGGTCCTAGGAAGCTTGTTTCCGGGCCAGGAAAGACATGGCTTGGCAGTTCGGGCTGGACTGTTCCCATGAGGCACAGGGTCAGACTGATTTGCATAGGGCCATGTCTGAACTGGGGTGGCAGAGTGGGCTAAAGAACGGTGATGGATTAAACCCAGATCAGTTGACTGGGGGTGAGTGCTTGCAATGTTCAACACTCCATCCATCATTTCCTTTGGTTTTTGCTTTGTTCGCCATAAGTTGGCAGGGTATGCTCAGACGTGAGTCCCTTGCTCACTTTGCCACTGGATTCAAGCAAGCCTGGCTGAAGACGGCTGAAATGCCAGAAACCGGTCCTAGGAAGCTTGTTTCCGGGCCAGGAAAGACATGGCTTGGCAGTTCGGGCTGGACTGTTCCCATGAGGCACAGGGTCAGACTGATTTGCATAGGGCCATGTCTGAACTGGGGTGGCAGAGTGGGCTAAAGAACGGTGATGGATAAAACCCAGATCAGTTGACTGGGGGTGAGTGCTTGCAATGTTCAACACTCCATCCATCATTTCCTTTGGTTTTTGCTTTGTTCGCCATAAGTTGGCAGGGTATGCTCAGATGTGAGTCCCTTGCTCACTTTGCCACTGGATTCAAGCAAGCCTGGCTGAAGACGGCTGAAATGCCAGAAACCGGTCCTAGGAAGCTTGTTTCCGGGCCAGGAAAGACATGGCTTGGCAGTTCGGGCTGGACTGTTCCCATGAGGCACAGGGTCAGACTGATTTGCATAGGGCCATGTCTGAACTGGGGTGGCAGAGTGGGCTAAAGAACGGTGATGGATTAAACCCAGATCAGTTGACTGGGGGTGAGTGCTTGCAATGTTCAACACTCCATCCATCATTTCCTTTGGTTTTTGCTTTGTTCGCCATAAGTTGGCAGGGTATGCTCAGACGTGAGTCCCTTGCTCACTTTGCCAATGGATTCAAGCAAGCCTGGCTGAAGACGGCTGAAATGCCAGAATCCGGTCCTAGGAAGCTTGTTTCCGGGCCAGGAAAGACATGGCTCTGCAGTTCGGGCAGGACTGTTCCCATGAGGCACAGGGTCAGACTGATTTGCATAGGGCCATGTCTGAACTGGGGTGGCAGAGTGGGCTAAAGAACGGTGATGGATTAAACCCAGATCAGTTGACTGGGGGTGAGTGCTTGCAATGTTCAACACTCCATCCATCATTTCCTTTGGTTTTTGCTTTGTTCGCCATAAGTTGGCAGGGTATGCTCAGACGTGAGTCCCTTGCTCACTTTGCCACTGGATTCAAGCAAGCCTGGCTGAAGACGGCTGAAATGCCAGAAACCGGTCCTAGGAAGCTTGTTTCCGGGCCAAGAAAGACATGGCTTGGCAGTTCGGGCTGGACTGTTCCCATGAGGCACAGGGTCAGACTGATTTGCATAGGGCCATGTCTGAACTGGGGTGGCAGAGTGGGCTAAAGAACGGTGATGGATTAAACCCAGATCAGTTGACTGGGGGTGAGTGCTTGCAATGTTCAACACTCCATCCATCATTTCCTTTGGTTTTTGCTTTGTTCGCCATAAGTTGGCAGGGTATGCTCAGACGTGAGTCCCTTGCTCACTTTGCCACTGGATTCAAGCAAGCCTGGCTGAAGACGGCTGAAATGCCAGAAACCGGTCCTAGGAAGCTTGTTTCCGGGCCAGGAAAGACATGGCTTGGCAGTTCGGGCTGGACTGTTCCCATGAGGCACAGGGTCAGACTGATTTGCATAGGGCCAAGTCTGAACTGGGGTGGCAGAGTGGGCTAAAGAACGGTGATGGATTAAACCCAGATCAGTTGACTGGGGGTGAGTGCTTGCAATGTTCAACACTCCATCCATCATTTCCTTTGGTTTTTGCTTTGTTCGCCATAAGTTGGCAGGGTATGCTCAGACGTGAGTCCCTTGCTCACTTTGCCACTGGATTCAAGCAAGCCTGGCTGAAGACGGCTGAAATGCCAGAAACCGGTCCTAGGAAGCTTGTTTCCGGGCCAGGAAAGACATGGCTTGGCAGTTCGGGCTGGACTGTTCCCATGAGGCACAGGGTCAGACTGATTTGCATAGGGCCAAGTCTGAACTGGGGTGGCAGAGTGGGCTAAAGAACGGTGATGGATTAAACCCAGATCAGTTGACTGGGGGTGAGTGCTTGCAATGTTCAACACTCCATCCATCATTTCCTTTGGTTTTTGCTTTGTTCGCCATAAGTTGGCAGGGTATGCTCAGACGTGAGTCCCTTGCTCACTTTGCCACTGGATTCAAGCAAGCCTGGCTGAAGACGGCTGAAATGCCAGAAACCGGTCCTAGGAAGCTTGTTTCCGTGCCAGGAAAGACATGGCTTGGCAGTTCGGGCTGGACTGTTCCCATGAGGCACAGGGTCAGACTGATTTGCATAGGGCCATGTCTGAACTGGGGTGGCAGAGTGGGCTAAAGAACGGTGATGGATTAAACCCAGATCAGTTGACTGGGGGTGAGTGCTTGCAATGTTCAACACTCCATCCATCATTTCCTTTGGTTTTTGCTTTGTTCGCCATAAGTTGGCAGGTATGCTCAGACGTGAGTCCCTTGCTCACTTTGCCACTGGATTCAAGCAAGCCTGGCTGAAGACGGCTGAAATGCCAGAAACCGGTCCTAGGAAGCTTGTTTCCGGGCCAGGAAAGACATGGCTTGGCAGTTCGGGCAGGACTGTTCCCATGAGGCACAGGGTCAGACTGATGTGCATAGGGCCATGTCTGAACTGGGGTGGCAGAGTGGGCTAAAGAACGGTGATGGATTAAACCCAGATCAGTTGACTGGGGGTGAGTGCTTGCAATGTTCAACACTCCATCCATCATTTCCTTTGGTTTTTGCTTTGTTCGCCATAGGTTGGCAGGGTATGCTCAGACGTGAGTCCCTTGCTCACTTTGCCACTGGATTCAAGCAAGCCTGGCTGAAGACGGCTAAAATGCCAGAAACCGGTCCTAGGAAGCTTGTTTCCGGGCCAGGAAAGACATGGCTTAGTAGTTTGGGCTGGACTGTTCCCATGAGGCACAGGGTCAGACTGATTTGCATAGGGCCATGTCTGAACTGGGGTGGCAGAGTGGGCTAAAGAACGGTGATGGATTAAACCCAGATCAGTTGACTGGGGGTGAGTGCTTGCAATGTTCAACACTCCATCCATCATTAACTTTGGTTTTTGCTTTGTTCGCCATAAGTTGGCAGGGTATGCTCAGACGTGAGTCCCTTGCTCACTTTGCCACTGGATTCAAGCAAGCCTGGCTGAAGACGGCTGAAATGCCAGAAACTGGTCCTAGGAAGCTTGTTTCCGGGCCAGGAAAGACATGGCTTGGCAGTTCGGGCTGGACTGTTCCCATGAGGCACAGGGTCAGACTGATTTGCATAGGGCCATGTCTGAACTGGGGTGGCAGAGTGGGCTAAAGAACGGTGATGGATTAAACCCAGATCAGTTGACTGGGGGTGAGTGCTTGCAATGTTCAACACTCCATCCATCATTTCCTTTGGTTTTTGCTTTGTTCGCCATAAGTTGGCAGGGTATGCTCAGACGTGAGTCCCTTGCTCACTTTGCCACTGGATTCAAGCAAGCCTGGCTGAAGACGGCTGAAATGCCAGAAACCGGTCCTAGGAAGCTTGTTTCCGGGCCAGGAAAGACATGGCTTGGCAGTTCGGGCTGGACTGTTCCCATGAGGCACAGGGTCAGACTGATTTGCATAGGGCCAAGTCTGAACTGGGGTGGCAGAGTGGGCTAAAGAACGGTGATGGATTAAACCCAGATCAGTTGACTGGGGGTGAGTGCTTGCAATGTTCAACACTCCATCCATCATTTCCTTTGGTTTTTGCTTTGTTCGCCATAAGTTGGCAGGGTATGCTCAGACGTGAGTCCCTTGCTCACTTTGCCACTGGATTCAAGCAAGCCTGGCTGAAGACGGCTGAAATGCCAGAAACCGGTCCTAGGAAGCTTGTTTCCGTGCCAGGAAAGACATGGCTTGGCAGTTCGGGCTGGACTGTTCCCATGAGGCACAGGGTCAGACTGATTTGCATAGGGCCATGTCTGAACTGGGGTGGCAGAGTGGGCTAAAGAACGGTGATGGATTAAACCCAGATCAGTTGACTGGGGGTGAGTGCTTGCAATGTTCAACACTCCATCCATCATTTCCTTTGGTTTTTGCTTTGTTCGCCATAAGTTGGCAGGTATGCTCAGACGTGAGTCCCTTGCTCACTTTGCCACTGGATTCAAGCAAGCCTGGCTGAAGACGGCTGAAATGCCAGAAACCGGTCCTAGGAAGCTTGTTTCCGGGCCAGGAAAGACATGGCTTGGCAGTTCGGGCAGGACTGTTCCCATGAGGCACAGGGTCAGACTGATGTGCATAGGACCATGTCTGAACTGGGGTGGCAGAGTGGGCTAAAGAACGGTGATGGATTAAACCCAGATCAGTTGACTGGGGGTGAGTGCTTGCAATGTTCAACACTCCATCCATCATTTCCTTTGGTTTTTGCTTTGTTCGCCATAGGTTGGCAGGGTATGATCAGACGTGTGTCCCTTGCTCACTTTGCCACTGGATTCAAGCAAGCCTGGCTGAAGACGGCTAAAATGCCAGAAACCGGTCCTAGGAAGCTTGTTTCCGGGCCAGGAAAGACATGGCTTAGTAGTTTGGGCTGGACTGTTCCCATGAGGCACAGGGTCAGACTGATTTGCATAGGGCCATGTCTGAACTGGGGTGGCAGAGTGGGCTAAAGAACGGTGATGGATTAAACCCAGATCAGTTGACTGGGGGTGAGTGCTTGCAATGTTCAACACTCCATCCATCATTAACTTTGGTTTTTGCTTTGTTCGCCATAAGTTGGCAGGGTATGCTCAGACGTGAGTCCCTTGCTCACTTTGCCACTGGATTCAAGCAAGCCTGGCTGAAGACGGCTGAAATGCCAGAAACTGGTCCTAGGAAGCTTGTTTCCGGGCCAGGAAAGACATGGCTTGGCAGTTCGGGCTGGACTGTTCCCATGAGGCACAGGGTCAGACTGATTTGCATAGGGCCATGTCTGAACTGGGGTGGCAGAGTGGGCTAAAGAACGGTGATGGATTAAACCCAGATCAGTTGACTGGGGGTGAGTGCTTGCAATGTTCAACACTCCATCCATCATTTCCTTTGGTTTTTGCTTTGTTCGCCATAAGTTGGCAGGGTATGCTCAGACGTGAGTCCCTTGCTCACTTTGCCACTTGATTCAAGCAAGCCTGGCTGAAGACGGCTGAAATGCCAGAAACCGGTCCTAGGAAGCTTGTTTCCGGGCCAGGAAAGACATGGCTTGGCAGTTCGGGCTGGACTGTTCCCATGAGGCACAGGGTCAGACTGATTTGCATAGGGCCATGTCTGAACTGGGGTGGCAGAGTGGGCTAAAGAACGGTGATGGATTAAACCCAGATCAGTTGACTGGGGGTGAGTGCTTGCAATGTTCAACACTCCATCCATCATTTCCTTTGGTTTTTGCTTTGTTCGCCATAAGTTGGCAGGGTATGCTCAGACGTGAGTCCCTTGCTCACTTTGCCACTGGATTCAAGCAAGCCTGGCTGAAGACGGCTGAAATGCCAGAAACCGGTCCTAGGAAGCTTGTTTCCGGGCCAGGAAAGACATGGCTTGGCAGTTCGGGCTGGACTGTTCCCATGAGGCACAGGGTCAGACTGATTTGCATAGGGCCATGTCTGAACTGGGGTGGCAGAGTGGGCTAAAGAACGGTGATGGATTAAACCCAGATCAGTTGACTGGGGGTGAGTGCTTGCAATGTTCAACACTCCATCCATCATTTCCTTTGGTTTTTGCTTTGTTCGCCATAAGTTGGCAGGGTATGCTCAGACGTGAGTCCCTTGCTCACTTTGCCACTGGATTCAAGCAAGCCTGGCTGAAGACGGCTGAAATGCCAGAAACCGGTCCTAGGAAGCTTGTTTCCGGGCCAGGAAAGACATGGCTTGGCAGTTCGGGCTGGACTGTTCCCATGAGGCACAGGGTCAGACTGATTTGCATAGGGCCATGTCTGAACTGGGGTGGCAGAGTGGGCTAAAGAACGGTGATGGATGAAACCCAGATCAGTTGACTGGGGGTGAGTGCTTGCAATGTTCAACACTCCATCCATCATTTCCTTTGGTTTTTGCTTTGTTCGCCATAAGTTGGCAGGGTATGCTCAGATGTGAGTCCCTTGCTCACTTTGCCACTGGATTCAAGCAAGCCTGGCTGAAGACGGCTGAAATGCCAGAAACCGGTCCTAGGAAGCTTGTTTCCAGGCCAGGAAAGACATGGCTTGGCAGTTCGGGCTGGACTGTTCCCATGAGGCACAGGGTCAGACTGATTTGCATAGGGCCATGTCTGAACTGGGGTGGCAGAGTGGGCTAAAGAACGGTGATGGATTAAACCCAGATCAGTTGACTGGGGGTGAGTGCTTGCAATGTTCAACACTCCATCCATCATTTCCTTTGGTTTTTGCTTTGTTCGCCATAAGTTGGCAGGGTATGCTCAGACGTGAGTCCCTTGCTCACTTTGCCAATGGATTCAAGCAAGCCTGGCTGAAGACGGCTGAAATGCCAGAAACCGGTCCTAGGAAGCTTGTTTCCGGGCCAGGAAAGACATGGCTCGGCAGTTCGGGCAGGACTGTTCCCATGAGGCACAGGGTCAGACTGATTTGCATAGGGCCATGTCTGAACTGGGGTGGCAGAGTGGGCTAAAGAACGGTGATGGATTAAACCCAGATCAGTTGACTGGGGGTGAGTGCTTGCAATGTTCAACACTCCATCCATCATTTCCTTTGGTTTTTGCTTTGTTCGCCATAAGTTGGCAGGGTATGCTCAGACGTGAGTCCCTTGCTCACTTTGCCACTGGATTCAAGCAAGCCTGGCTGAAGACGGCTGAAATGCCAGAAACCGGTCCTAGGAAGCTTGTTTCCGGGCCAAGAAAGACATGGCTTGGCAGTTCGGGCTGGACTGTTCCCATGAGGCACAGGGTCAGACTGATTTGCATAGGGCCATGTCTGAACTGGGGTGGCAGAGTGGGCTAAATAACGGTGATGGATTAAACCCAGATCAGTTGACTGGGGGTGAGTGCTTGCAATGTTCAACACTCCATCCATCATTTCCTTTGGTTTTTGCTTTGTTCACCATAAGTTGGCAGGGTATGCTCAGACGTGAGTCCCTTGCTCACTTTGCCACTGGATTCAAGCAAGCCTGGCTGAAGACGGCTGAAATGCCAGAACCCGGTCCTAGGAAGCTTGTTTCTGGGCTAGGAAAGACATGGCTTGGCAGTTCGGGCTGGACTGTTCCCATGAGGCACAGGGTCAGACTGATTTGCATAGGGCCATGTCTGAACTGGGGTGGCAGAGTGGGCTAAAGAACGGTGATGGATGAAACCCAGATCAGTTGACTGGGGGTGAGTGCTTGCAATGTTCAACACTCCATCCATCATTTCCTTTGGTTTTTGCTTTGTTCGCCATAAGTTGGCAGGGTATGCTCAGATGTGAGTCCCTTGCTCACTTTGCACTGGATTCAAGCAAGCCTGGCTGAAGACGGCTGAAATGCCAGAAACCGGTCCTAGGAAGCTTGTTTCCGGGCCAGGAAAGACATGGCTTGGCAGTTCGGGCTGGACTGTTCCCATGAGGCACAGGGTCAGACTGATTTGCATAGGGCCATGTCTGAACTGGGGTGGCAGAGTGGGCTAAAGAACGGTGATGGATTAAACCCAGATCAGTTGACTGGGGGTGAGTGCTTGCAATGTTCAACACTCCATCCATCATTTCCTTTGGTTTTTGCTTTGTTCGCCATAAGTTGGCAGGGTATGCTCAGACGTGAGTCCCTTGCTCACTTTGCCACTGGATTTAAGCAAGCCTGGCTGAAGACGGCTGAAATGCCAGAAACCGGTCCTAGGAAGCTTGTTTCCGGGCCAGGAACGACATGGCTTGGCAGTTCGGGCTGGACTGTTCCCATGAGGCACAGGGTCAGACTGATTTGCATAGGGCCATGTCTGAACTGGGGTGGCAGAGTGGGCTAAAGAACGGTGATGGATTAAACCCAGATCAGTTGACTGGGGGTGAGTGCTTGCAATGTTCAACACTCCATCCATCATTTCCTTTGGTTTTTGCTTTGTTCGCCATAAGTTGGCAGGTATGCTCAGACGTGAGTCCCTTGCTCACTTTGCCACTGGATTCAAGCAAGCCTGGCTGAAGACAGCTGAAATGCCAGAAACCGGTCCTAGGAAGCTTGTTTCCGGGCCAGGAAAGACATGGCTTCGCAGTTCGGGCAGGACTGTTCCCATGAGGCACAGGGTCAGACTGATTTGCATAGGGCCATGTCTGAACTGGGGTGGCAGAGTGGGCTAAAGAACGGTGATGGATTAAACCCAGATCAGTTGACTGGGGGTGAGTGCTTGCAATGTTCAACACTCCATCCATCATTTCCTTTGGTTTTTGCTTTGTTCGCCATAAGTTGGCAGGGTATGCTCAGACGTGAGTCCCTTGCTCACTTTGCCACTGGATTCAAGCAAGCCTGGCTGAAGACGGCTGAAATGCCAGAAACCGGTCTTAGGAAGCTTGTTTCCGGGCTAGGAAAGACATGGCTTGGCAGTTCGGGCTGGACTGTTCCCATGAGGCACAGGGTCAGACTGATTTGCATAGGGCCATGTCTGAACTGGGGTGGCAGAGAGGGCTAAAGAACGGTGATGGATGAAACCCAGATCAGTTGACTGGGGGTGAGTGCTTGCAATGTTCAACACTCCATCCATCATTTCCTTTGGTTTTTGCTTTGTTCGCCATAAGTTGGCAGGGTATGCTCAGATGTGAGTCCCTTGCTCACTTTGCCACTGGATTCAAGCAAGCCTGGCTGAAGGCGGCTGAAATGCCAGAAACCGGTCCTAGCAAGCTTGTTTCCGGGCCAGGAAAGACATGGCTTGGCAGTTCGGGCAGGACTGTTCCCATGAGGCACAGGGTCAGACTGATTTGCATAGGGCCATGTCTGAACTGGGGTGGCAGAGTGGGCTAAAGAACGGTGATGGATTAAACCCAGATCAGTTGACTGGGGGTGAGTGCTTGCAATGTTCAACACTCCATCCATCATTTCCTTTGGTTTTTGCTTTGTTCGCCATAAGTTGGCAGGGTATGATCAGACGTGAGTCCCTTGCTCACTTTGCCACTGGATTCAAGCAAGTCTGGCTGAAGACGGCTGAAATGCCAGAAACCGGTCCTAGGAAGCTTTTTTCCGGGCCAGGAAAGACATGGCTTGGCAGTTCGGGCTGGACTGCTCCCATGAGGCACAGGGTCAGACTGATTTGCATAGGGCCATGTCTGAACTTGGGTGGCAGAGATGGATAAAGAACGGTGATGGATTTAACCCAGATCAGTTGACTGGGGGTGAGTGCTTGCAATGTTCAACACTCCATCCATCATTTCCTTTGGTTTTTGCCTTGTTCGCCATAAGTCGGCAGGGTATGCTCAGACGTGAGTCCCTTGCTCACTTTGCCACTGGATTCAAGCAAGCCTGGCTGAAGACGGCTGAAATGCCAGAAACCGGTCCTAGGAAGCTTGTTTCCGGGCCAGGAAAGACATGGCTTGGCAGTTCGGGCTGGACTGCTCCCATGAGGCACAGGGTCAGACTGATTTGCATAGGGCCATGTCTGAACTGGGGTAGCAGAGTGGGCTAAAGAACGGTGATGGATTAAACCCAGATCAGTTGACTGGGGGTGAGTGCTTGCAATGTTCAACACTCCATCCATCATTTCCTTTGGTTTTTGCTTTGTTCGCCATAAGTTGGCAGGGTATGCTCAGACGTGAGTCCCTTGCTCACTTTGCCACTGGATTCAAGCAAGCCTGGCTGAAGACAGCTGAAATGACAGAAACCGGTCCTAGGAAGCTTGTTTCCGGGCCAGGAAAGACATGGCTTGGCAGTTCGGGCTGGACTGTTCCCATGAGGCACAGGGTCAGACTGATTTGCATAGGGCCATGTCTGAACTGGGGTGGCAGAGTGGGCTAAAGAACGGTGATGGATTAAACCCAGATCAGTTGACTGGGGGTGAGTGCTTGCAATGTTCAACACTCCATCCATCATTTCCTTTGGTTTTTGCTTTGTTCGCCATAAGTTGGCAGGGTATGCTCAGACGTGAGTCCCTTGCTCACTTTGCCACTGGATTCAAGCAAGCCTGGCTGAAGACGGCTGAAATACCAGAAACCGGTCCTAGGAAGCTTGTTTCCGGGCCAGGAAAGACATGGCTTGGCAGTTCGGGCTGGACTGTTCCCATGAGGCACAGGGTCAGACTGATTTGCATAGGGCCATGTCTGAACTGGGGTGGCAGAGTGGGCTAAAGAACGGTGATGGATTAAACCCAGATCAGTTGACTGGGGGTGAGTGCTTGCAATGTTCAACACTCCATCCATCATTTCCTTTGGTTTTTGCTTTGTTCGCCATAAGTTGGCAGGGTATGCTCAGACGTGAGTCCCTTGCTCACTTTGCCACTGGATTCAAGCAAGCCTGGCTGAAGACGGCTGAAATGCCAGAAACCGGTCCTAGGAAGCTTGTTTCCGGGCCATGAAAGACATGGCTTGGCAGTTCGGGCTGGACTGTTCCCATGAGGCACAGGGTCAGACTGATTTGCATAGGGCCATGTCTGAACTGGGGTGGCAGAGTGGGCTAAAGAACGGTGATGGTTTAAACCCAGATCAGTTGACTGGGGGTGAGTGCTTGCAATGTTCAACACTCCATCCATCATTTCCTTTGGTTTTTGCTTTGTTCGCCATAAGTTGGCAGGGTGTGCTCAGACGTGAGTCCCTTGCTCACCTTGCCACTGGATTCAAGCAAGCCTGGCTGAAGACGGCTGAAATGCCAGAAACCGGTCCTAGGAAGCTTGTTTCCGGGCCAGGAAAGACATGGCTTGGCAGTTCGGGCTGGACTGTTCCCATGAGGCACAGGGTCAGACTGATTTGCATAGGGCCATGTCTGAACTGGGGAGGCAGAGTGGGCTAAAGAACGGTGGTGGATGAAACCCAGATCAGTTGACTGGGGGTGAGTGCTTGCAATGTTCAACACTCCATCCATCATTTCCTTTGGTTTTTGCTTTGTTCGCCATAAGTTGGCAGGGTATGCTCAGATGTGAGTCCCTTGCTCACTTTGCCACTGGATTCAAGCAAGCCTGGCTGAAGACGGCTGAAATGCCAGAAACCGGACCTAGGAAGCTTGTTTCCGGGCCAGGAAAGACATGGCTTGGCAGTTCGGGCTGGACTGTTCCCATGAGGCACAGGGTCAGACTGATTTGCATAGGGCCATGTCTGAACTGGGGTGGCAGAGTGGGCTAAAGAACGGTGATGGATTAAACCCAGATCAGTTGAATGGGGGTGAGTGCTTGCAATGTTTAACACTCCATCCATCATTTCCTTTGGTTTTTGCTTTGTTCGCCATAAGTTGGCAGAGTATGCTCAGACGTGAGTCCCTTGCTCACTTTGCCACTGGATTCAAGCAAGCCTGGCTGAAGTCGCCTGAAATGCCAGAAACCGGTCCTAGGAAGCTTGTTTCCGGGCCAGGAAAGACATGGCTTGGCAGTTCGGGCTGGACTGTTCCCATGAGGCACAGGGTCAGACTGATTTGCATAGGGCCATGTCTGAACTGGGGTAGCAGAGTGGGCTAAAGAACGGTGATGGATTAAACCCAGATCAATTGACTGGGGGTGAGTGCTTGCAATGTTCAACACTCCATCCATCATTTCCTTTGGTTTTTGCTTTGTTCGCCATAAGTTGGCAGGGTATGCTCAGACGCGAGTCCCTTGCTCACTTTGCCACTGGATTCAAGCAAGCCTGGCTGAAGACGGCTGAAATGCCAGAAACCGGTCCTAGGAAGCTTGTTTCCGGGCCAGGAAAGACATGGCTTGGCAGTTCGGGCAGGACTGTTCCCATGAGGCACAGGGTCAGACTGATTTGCATAGGGCCATGTCTGAACTGGGGTGGCAGAGTGGGCTAAAGAACGGTGATGGATTAAACCCAGATCAGTTGACTGGGGGTGAGTGCTTGCAATGTTCAACACTCCATCCATCATTTCCTTTGGTTTTTGCTTTGTTCGCCATAAGTTGGCAGGGTATGCTCAGACGTGAGTCCCTTGCTCACTTTGACACTGGATTCAAGCAAGCCTGGCTGAAGACGGCTGAAATGCCAGAAACCGGTCCTAGGAAGCTTGTTTCCGGGCCAGGAAAGACATGGCTTGGCAGTTCGGGCTGGACTGTTCCCATGAGGCACAGGGTCAGACTGATTTGCATAGGGCCATGTCTGACCTGGGGTGGCAGAGTGGGCTAAAGAACGGTGATGGATTAAACCCAGATCAGTTGACTGGGGGTGAGTGCTTGCAATGTTCAACACTCCATCCATCATTTCCTTTGGTTTTTGCTTTGTTCGCCATAAGTTGGCAGGGTATGCTCAGACGTGAGTCCCTTGCTCACTTTGCCACTGGATTCAAGCAAGCCTGGCTGAAGACGGCTGAAATGCCAGAAACCGGTCCTAGGAAGCTTGTTTCCGGGCCAGGAAAGACATGGCTTGGCAGTTCGGGCTGGACTGTTCCCATGAGGCACAGGGCCAGACTGATTTGCATAGGGCCATGTCTGAACTGGGGTGGCAAAGTGGGCTAAAGAACGGTGATGGATGAAACCCAGATCAGTTGACTGGGGGTGAGTGCTTGCAATGTTCAACACTCCATCCATCATTTCCTTTGGTTTTTGCTTTGTTCGCCATAAGTTGGCAGGGTATGCTCAGATGTGAGTCCCTTGCTCACTTTGCCACTGGATTCAAGCAAGCCTAGCTGAAGACAACTGAAATGCCAGAAACCGGACCTAGGAAGCTTGTTTTTGGGCCAGGAAAGACATGACTTGGCAGATCGGGCTGGACTGTTCCGATGAGGCACAGGGCCAGACTGATTTGCATAGGGCCATGTCTGAACTGGGGTGGCAGAGTGGGCTAAAGAACGGTGATGGATGAAACCCAGATCAGTTGACTGGGGGTGAGTGCTTGCAATGTTCAACACTCCATCCATCATTTCCTTTGGTTTTTGCTTTGTTCGCCATAAGTTGGCAGGGTATGCTCAGATGTGAGTCCCTTGCTCACTTTGCCACTGGATTCAAGCAAGCCTGGCTGAAGAAGGCTGAAATGCCAGAAACCGGTCCTAGGAAGCTTGTTTCCGGGCCAGGAAAGACATGGCTTGGCAGTTCGGGCTGGACTGTTCCCATGAGGCACAGGGTCAGACTGATTTGCATAGGGTCATGTCTGAACTGGGGTGGCAGAGTGGGCTAAAGAACGGTGATGGATTAAACCCAGATCAGTTGACTGGGGGTGAGTGCTTGCAATGTTCAACACTCCATCCATCATTTCCTTTGGTTTTTGCTTTGTTCGCCATAAGTTGGCAGGGTATGCTCAGACGTGAGTCCCTTGCTCACTTTGCCACTGGATTCAAGCAAGCCTGGCTGAAGACGGCTGAAATGCCAGAAACCGATCCTAGGAAGCTTGTTTCCGGGCCAGGAAAGACATGGCTTGGCAGTTCGGGCTGGACTGTTCCCATGAGGCACAGGGTCAGACTGATTTGCATAGGGCCATGTCTGACCTGGGGTGGCAGAGTGGGCTAAAGAACGGTGATGGATTAAACCCAGATCAGTTGACTGGGGGTGAGTGCTTGCAATGTTCAACACTCCATCCATCATTTCCTTTGGTTTTTGCTTTGTTCGCCATAAGTTGGCAGGGTATGCTCAGACGTGAGTCCCTTGCTCACTTTGCCACTGGATTCAAGCAAGCCTGGCTGAAGACGGCTGAAATGCCAGAAACCGGTCCTAGGAAGCTTGTTTCCGGGCCAGGAAAGACATGGCTTGGCAGTTCGGGCAGGACTGTTCCCATGAGGCACAGGGTCAGACTGATTTGCATAGGGCCATGTCTGAACTGGGGTGGCAGAGTGGGCTAAAGAACGGTGATGGATTAAACCCAGATCAGTTGACTGGGGGTGAGTGCTTGCAATGTTCAACACTCCATCCATCATTTCCTTTGGTTTTTGCTTTGTTCGCCATAAGTTGGCAGGGTATGCTCAGACGTGAGTCCCTTGCTCACTTTGCCACTGGATTCAAGCAAGTCTGGCTGAAGACGTCTGAAATGCCAGAAACCGGTCCTAGGAAGCTTGTTTCCGGGCCAGGAAAGACATGGCTTGGCAGTTCGGGCTGGACTGCTCCCATGAGGCACAGGGTCAGACTGATTTGCATAGGGCCATGTCTGAACTTGGGTGGCAGAGATGGCTAAAGAACGGTGATGGATTAAACCCAGATCAGTTGACTGGGGGTGAGTGCTTGCAATGTTCAACACTCCATCCATCATTTCCTTTGGTTTTTGCCTTGTTCGCCATAAGTCGGCAGGGTATGCTCAGACGTGAGTCCCTTGCTTACTTTGCCACTGGATTCAAGCAAGCCTGGCTGAAGACGGCTGAAATGCCAGAAACCGGTCCTAGGAAGCTTGTTTCCGGGCCAGGAAAGACATGGCTTGGCAGTTCGGGCTGGACTGCTCCCATGAGGCACAGGGTCAGACTGATTTGCATAGGGCCATGTCTGAACTGGGGTGGCAGAGTGGGCTAAAGAACGGTGATGGATTAAACCCAGATCAGTTGACTGGGGGTGAGTGCTTGCAATGTTCAACACTCCATCCATCATTTCCTTTGGTTTTTGCTTTGTTCGCCATAAGTTGGCAGGGTATGCTCAGACGTGAGTCCTTTGCTCACTTTGCCACTGGATTCAAGCAAGCCTGGCTGAAGACGGCTGAAATGCCAGAAACCGGTCCTAGGAAGCTTGTTTCCGGGCCAGGAAAGACATAGCTTGGCAGTTCGGGCTGGACTGTTCCCATGAGGCACAGGGTCAGACTGATTTGCATAGGGCCATGTCTGAACTCGGGTGGCAGAGTGGGCTAAAGAACGGTGATGGATTAAACCCAGATCAGTTGACTGGGGGTGAGTTCTTGCAATGTTCAACACTCCATCCATCATTTCCTTTGGTTTTTGCTTTGTTCGCCATAAGTTGGCAGGGTATGCTCAGACGTGAGTCCCTTGCTCACTTTGCCACTGGATTCAAGCAAGCCTTGCTGAAGACGGCTGAAATGCCAGAAACCGGTCCTAGGAAGCTTGTTTCCGGGCCAGGAAAGACATGGCTTGGCAGTTCGGGCTGGACTGTTCCCATGAGGCACAGGGTCAGACTGATTTGCATAGGGCCATGTCTGAACTGGGGTGGCAGAGTGGGCTAAAGAACGGTGATGGTTTAAACCCAGATCAGTTGACTGGGGGTGAGTGCTTGCAATGCTCAACACTCCATCCATCATTTCCTTTGGTTTTTGCTTTGTTCGCCATAAGTTGGCAGGGTATGCTCAGACGTGAGTCCCTTGCTCACTTTGCCACTGGATTCAAGCAAGCCTGGCTGAAGACGGCTGAAATGCCAGAAACCGGTCCTAGGAAGCTTGTTTCCGGGCCAGGAAAGACATGGCTTGGCAGTTCGGGCTGGACTGTTCCCATGAGGCACAGGGTCAGACTGATTTGCATAGGGCCATGTCTGAACTGGGGTGGCAGAGTGGGCTAAAGAACGGTTCTGGATGAAACCCAGATCAGTTGACTGGGGGTGAGTGCTTGCAATGTTCAACACTCCATCCATCATTTCCTTTGGTTTTTGCTTTGTTCGCCATAAGTTGGCAGGGTATGCTCAGATGTGAGTCCCTTGCTCACTTTGCCACTGGATTCAAGCAAGCCTGGCTGAAGACGGCTGAAATGCCAGAAACCGGACCTAGGAAGCTTGTTTCCGGGCCAGGAAAGACATGGCTTGGCAGTTCGGGCTGGACTGTTCCCATGAGGCACAGGGTCAGACTGATTTGCATAGGGCCATGTCTGAACTGGGGTGGCAGAGTGGGCTAAAGAACGGTGATGGATTAAACCCAGATCAGTTGACTGGGGGTGAGTGCTTGCAATGTTCAACACTCCATCCATCATTTCCTTTGGTTTTTGCTTTGTTCGCCATAAGTTGGCAGGGTATGCTCAGACGTGAGTCCCTTGCTCACTTTGCCACTGGATTCAAGCAAGCCTGGCTGAAGACGGCTGAAATGCCAGAAACCGGTCCTAGGAAGCTTGTTTCCGGGCCAGGAAAGACATGGCTTGGCAGTTCGGGCTGGACTGTTCCCATGAGGCACAGGGTCAGACTGATTTGCATAGGGCCATGTCTGAACTGGGGTGGCAGAGTGGGCTAAAGAACGGTGATGGATTAAACCCAGATCAGTTGACTGGGGGTGAGTGCTTGCAATGTTCAACACTCCATCCATCATTTCCTTTGGTTTTTGCTTTGTTCGCCATAAGTTGGCAGGGTATGCTCAGACGTGAGTCCCTTGCTCACTTTGCCACTGGATTCAAGCAAGCCTGGCTGAAGACGGCTGAAATGCTAGAAACCGGTCCTAGGAAGCTTGTTTCCGGGCCAGGAAAGACATGGCCTGGCAGTTCGGGCAGGACTGTTCCCATGAGGCACAGGGTCAGACTGATTTGCATAGGGCCACGTCTGAACTGGGGTGGCAGAGTGGGCTAAAGAACGGTGATGGATTAAACCCAGATCAGTTGACTGGGGGTGAGTGCTTGCAATGTTCAACACTCCATCCATCATTTCCTTTGGTTTTTGCTTTGTTCGCCATAAGTTGGCAGGGTATGCTCAGACATGAGTCCCTTGCTCACTTTGCCACTGGATTCAAGCAAGTCTGGCTGAAGACGGCTGAAATGCCAGAAACCGGTCCTAGGAAGCTTGTTTCCGGCCCAGGAAAGACATGGCTTGGCAGTTCGGGCTGGACTGTTCCCATGAGGCACAGGGTCAGACTGATTTGCATAGGGCCATGTCTGAACTGGGGTGGCAGAGTGGGCTAAAGAACGGTGATGGATTAAACCCAGATCAGTTGACTGGGGGTGAGTGCTTGCAATGTTCAACACTCCATCCATCATTTCCTTTGGTTTTTGCTTTGTTCGCCATAAGTTGGCAGGGTATGCTCAGACGTGAGGCCCTTGCTCACTTTGCCACTGGATTCAAGCAAGCCTGGCTGAAGACGGCTGAAATGCCAGAAACCGGTCCTAGGAAGCTTGTTTCCGGGCCAGGAAAGACATGGCTTGGCAGTTCGGGCTGGACTGTTCCCATGAGGCACAGGGTCAGACTGAATAGCATAGGGCCATGTCTGAACTGGGGTGGCAGAGTGGGCTAAAGAACGGTGATGGATGAAACCCAGATCAGTTGACTGGGCATGAGTGCTTGCAATGTTCAACACTCCATCCATCATTTCCTTTGGTTTTTGCTTTGTTCGCCATAAGTTGGCAGGGTATGCTCAGATGTGAGTCCCTTGCTCACTTTGCCACTGGATTCAAGCAAGCCTAGCTGAAGACGGCTGAAATGCCAGAAACCGGACCTAGGAAGCTTGTTTTCGGGCCAGGAAAGACATGACTTGGCAGTTCGGGCTGGACTGTTCCCATGAGGCACAGGGTCAGACTGATTTGCATAGGGCCATGTCTGAACTGGGGTGGCAGAGTGGGCTAAAGAACGGTGATGGATTAAACCCAGATCGGTTGACTGGGGGTGAGTGCTTGCAATGTTCAACACTCTATCCATCATTTCCTTTGCTTTTTGCTTTGTTCGCCATAAGTTGGCAGGGTATGCTCAGACGTGAGTCCCTTGCTCACTTTGCCACTGGATTCAAGCAAGCCTAGCTGAAGACGGCTGAAATGCCAGAAACCGGTCCTAGGAAGCTTGTTTCCGGGCCAGGAAAGACATGGCTTGGCAGTTCGGGCTGGACTGTTCCCATGAGGCACAGGGTCAGACTGATTTGCATAGGGTCATGTCTGAACTGGGGTGGCAGAGTGGGCTAAAGAACGGTGATGGATTAAACCCAGATCAGTTGACTGGGGGTGAGTGCTTGCAATGTTCAACACTCCATCCATCATTTCCTTTGGTTTTTGCTTTGTTCGCCATAAGTTGGCAGGGTATGCTCAGACGTGAGTCCCTTGCTCACTTTGCCACTGGATTCAAGCAAGCCTGGCTGAAGACGGCTGAAATGCCAGAAACCGGTCCTAGGAAGCTTGTTTCCGGGCCAGGAAAGACATGGCTTGGCAGTTCGGGCTGGACTGTTCCCATGAGGCACAGGGTCAGACTGATTTGCATAGGGCCATGTCTGACCTGGGGTGGCAGAGTGGGCTAAAGAACGGTGATGGATTAAACCCAGATCAGTTGACTGGGGGTGAGTGCTTGCAATGTTCAACACTCCATCCATCATTTCCTTTGGTTTTTGCTTTGTTCGCCATAAGCTGACAGGGTATGCTCAGACGTGAGTCCCTTGCTCACTTTGCCACTGGATTCAAGCAAGCCTGGCTGAAGACGGCTGAAATGCCAGAAACCGGTCCTAGGAAGCTTGTTTCCGGGCCAGGAAAGACATGGCTCGGCAGTTCGGGCAGGACTGTTCCCATGAGGCACAGGGTCAGACTGATTTGCATAGGGCCATGTCTGAACTGGGGTGGCAGAGTGGGCTAAAGAACGGTGATGGATGAAACCCAGATCAGTTGACTGGGGGTGAGTGCTTGCAATGTTCAACACTCCATCCATCATTTCCTTTGGTTTTTGCTTTGTTCGCCATAAGTTGGCAGGGTATGCTCAGACGTGAGTCCCTTGCTCACTTTGCCACTGGATTCAAGCAAGCCTGGCTGAAGACGGCTGAAATGCCAGAAACCGGTCCTAGGAAGCTTGTTTCCGGGCCAGGAAAGACATGGCTTGGCAGTTCGGGCTGGACTGTTCCCATGAGGCACAGGGTCAGACTGATTTGCATAGGGCCATGTCTTAACTGGGGTGGCAGAGTGGGCTAAAGAACGGTGATGGATTAAACCCAGATCAGTTGACTGGGGGTGAGTGCTTGCAATGTTCAATACTCCATCCATCATTTCCTTTGGTTTTTGCTTTGTTCGCCATGAGTTGGCAGGGTATGCTCAGACGTGAGTCCCTTGCTCACTTTGCCACTGGATTCAAGCAAGCCTGGCTGAAGACGGCTGAAATGCCAGAAACCGGTCCTAGGAAGCTTGTTTCCGGGCCAGGAAAGACATGGCTTGGCAGTTCGGGCTGGACTGTTCCCATGAGGCACAGGGTCAGACTGATTTGCATAGGGCCATGTCACAACTGGGGTGGCAGAGTGGGCTAAAGAACGGTGATGGATGAAACCCAGATCAGTTGACTGGGCATGAGTGCTTGCAATGTTCAACACTCCATCCATCATTTCCTTTGGTTTTTGCTTTGTTCGCCATAAGTTGGCAGGGTATGCTCAGATGTGAGTCCCTTGCTCACTTTGCCACTGGATTCAAGCAAGCCTAGCTGAAGACGGCTGAAATGCCAGAAACCGGACCTAGGAAGCTTGTTTTCGGGCCAGGAAAGACATGACTTGGCAGTTCGGGCTGGACTGTTCCCATGAGGCACAGGGTCAGACTGATTTGCATAGGGCCATGTCTGAACTGGGGTGGCAGAGTGGGCTAAAGAACGGTGATGGATTAAACCCAGATCGGTTGACTGGGGGTGAGTGCTTGCAATGTTCAACACTCTATCCATCATTTCCTTTGGTTTTTGCTTTGTTCGCCATAAGTTGGCAGGGTATGCTCAGACGTGAGTCCCTTGCTCACTTTGCCACTGGATTCAAGCAAGCCTAGCTGAAGACGGCTGAAATGCCAGAAACCGGTCCTAGGAAGCTTGTTTCCGGGCCAGGAAAGACATGGCTTGGCAGTTCGGGCTGGACTGTTCCCATGAGGCACAGGGTCAGACTGATTTGCATAGGGTCATGTCTGAACTGGGGTGGCAGAGTGGGCTAAAGAACGGTGATGGATTAAACCCAGATCAGTTGACTGGGGGTGAGTGCTTGCAATGTTCAACACTCCATCCATCATTTCCTTTGGTTTTTGCTTTGTTCGCCATAAGTTGGCAGGGTATGCTCAGACGTGAGTCCCTTGCTCACTTTGCCACTGGATTCAAGCAAGCCTGGCTGAAGACGGCTGAAATGCCAGAAACCGGTCCTAGGAAGCTTGTTTCCGGGCCAGGAAAGACATGGCTTGGCAGTTCGGGCTGGACTGTTCCCATGAGGCACAGGGTCAGACTGATTTGCATAGGGCCATGTCTGACCTGGGGTGGCAGAGTGGGCTAAAGAACGGTGATGGATTAAACCCAGATCAGTTGACTGGGGGTGAGTGCTTGCAATGTTCAACACTCCATCCATCATTTCCTTTGGTTTTTGCTTTGTTCGCCATAAGCTGACAGGGTATGCTCAGACGTGAGTCCCTTGCTCACTTTGCCACTGGATTCAAGCAAGCCTGGCTGAAGACGGCTGAAATGCCAGAAACCGGTCCTAGGAAGCTTGTTTCCGGGCCAGGAAAGACATGGCTCGGCAGTTCGGGCAGGACTGTTCCCATGAGGCACAGGGTCAGACTGATTTGCATAGGGCCATGTCTGAACTGGGGTGGCAGAGTGGGCTAAAGAACGGTGATGGATGAAACCCAGATCAGTTGACTGGGGGTGAGTGCTTGCAATGTTCAACACTCCATCCATCATTTCCTTTGGTTTTTGCTTTGTTCGCCATAAGTTGGCAGGGTATGCTCAGACGTGAGTCCCTTGCTCACTTTGCCACTGGATTCAAGCAAGCCTGGCTGAAGACGGCTGAAATGCCAGAAACCGGTCCTAGGAAGCTTGTTTCCGGGCCAGGAAAGACATGGCTTGGCAGTTCGGGCTGGACTGTTCCCATGAGGCACAGGGTCAGACTGATTTGCATAGGGCCATGTCTTAACTGGGGTGGCAGAGTGGGCTAAAGAACGGTGATGGATTAAACCCAGATCAGTTGACTGGGGGTGAGTGCTTGCAATGTTCAATACTCCATCCATCATTTCCTTTGGTTTTTGCTTTGTTCGCCATGAGTTGGCAGGGTATGCTCAGACGTGAGTCCCTTGCTCACTTTGCCACTGGATTCAAGCAAGCCTGGCTGAAGACGGCTGAAATGCCAGAAACCGGTCCTAGGAAGCTTGTTTCCGGGCCAGGAAAGACATGGCTTGGCAGTTCGGGCTGGACTGTTCCCATGAGGCACAGGGTCAGACTGATTTGCATAGGGCCATGTCACAACTGGGGTGGCAGAGTGGGCTAAAGAACGGTGATGGATTAAACCCAGATCAGTTGACTGGGGGTGAGTGCTTGCAATGTTCAACACTCCATCCATCATTTCCTTTGGTTTTTGCTTTGTTCGCCATAAGTTGGCAGGGTATGCTCAGACGTGAGTCCCTTGCTCACTTTGCCACTGGATTCAAGCAAGCCTGGCTGAAGACGGCTGAAATACCAGAAACCGGTCCTAGGAAGCTTGTTTCCGGGCCAGGAAAGACATGGCTTGGCAGTTCGGGCTGGACTGTTCCCATGAGGCACAGGGTCAGACTGATTTGCATAGGGCCATGTCTGAACTGGCGTGGCAGAGTGGGCTAAAGAACGGTGATGGATTAAACCCAGATCAGTTGACTGGGGGTGAGTGCTTGCAATGTTCAACACTCCATCCATCATTTCCTTTGGTTTTTGCTTTGTTCGCCATAAGTTGGCAGGGTATGCTCAGACGTGAGTCCCTTGCTCACTTTGCCACTGGATTCAAGCAAGCCTGGCTGAAGACGGCTGAAATGCCAGAAACCGGTCCTAGGAAGCTTGTTTCCGGGCCAGGAAAGACATGGCTTGGCAGTTCAGGCTGGACTGTTCCCATGAGGCACAGGGTCAGACTGATTTGCATAGGGCCATGTCTGAACTGGGGTGGCAGAGTGGGCTAAAGAACGGTGATGGTTTAAACCCAGATCAGTTGACTGGGGGTGAGTGCTTGCAATGTTCAACACTCCATCCATCATTTCCTTTGGTTTTTGCTTTGTTCGCCATAAGTTGGCAGGGTATGCTCAGACGTGAGTCCCTTGCTCACTTTGCCACTGGATTCAAGCAAGCCTGGCTGAAGACGGCTGAAATGCCAGAAACCGGTCTAGGAAGCTTGTTTCTGGGCCAGGAAAGACATGGCTTGGCAGTTCGGGCTGGACTGTTCCCATGAGGCACAGGGTCAGACTGATTTGCATAGGGCCATGTCTGAACTGGGGTGGCAGAGTGGGCTAAAGAACGGTGATGGATGAAACCCAGATCAGTTGACTGGGGGTGAGTGCTTGCAATGTTCAACACTCCATCCATCATTTCCTTTGGTTTTTGCTTTGTTCGCCATAAGTTGGCAGGGTATGCTCAGATGTGAGTCCCTTGCTCACTTTGCCACTGGATTCAAGCAAGCCTGGCTGAAGACGGCTGAAATGCCAGAAACCGGACCTAGGAATCTTGTTTCCGGGCCAGGAAAGACATGGCTTGGCAGTTCGGGCTGGACTGTTCCCATGAGGCACAGGGTCAGACTGATTTGCATAGGGCCATGTCTGAACTGGGGTGGCAGAGTGGGCTAAAGAGCGGTGAAGGATTAAACCCAGATCAGTTGACTGGGGGTGAGTGCTTGCAATGTTCAACACTCCATCCATCATTTCCTTTGGTTTTTGCTTTGTTCGCCATAAGTTGGCAGGGTATGCTCAGACGTGAGTCCCTTGCTCACTTTGCCACTGGATTCAAGCAAGCCTGGCTGAAGACGGCTGAAATGCCAGAAACCGGTCCTAGGAAGCTTGTTTCCGGGCCAGGAAGGACATGGCTTGGCAGTTCGGGCTGGACTGTTCCCATGAGGCACAGGGTCAGACTGATTTGCATAGGGCCATGTCTGAACTGGGGTGGCAGAGTGGGCTAAAGAACGGTGATGGATTAAACCCAGATAAGTTGACTGGGGGTGAGTGCTTGCAATGTTCAACACTCCATCCATCATTTCCTTTGGTTTTTGCTTTGTTCGCCATAAGTTGGCAGGGTATGCTCAGACGTGAGTCCCTTGCTCACTTTGCCACTGGATTCAAGCAAGCCTGGCTGAAGACGGCTGAAATGCCAGAAACCGGTCCTAGGAAGATTGTTTCCGTGCCAGGAAAGACATGGCTTGGCAGTTTGGGCAGGACTGTTCCCATGAGGCACAGGGTCAGACTGATTTGCATAGGGCCATGTCTGAACTGGGGTGGCAGAGTGGGCTAAAGAACGGTGATGGATGAAACCCAGATCAGTTGACTGGGGGTGAGTGCTTGCAATGTTCAACACTCCATCCATCATTTCCTTTGGTTTTTGTTTTGTTCGCCATAAGTTGGCAGGGTATGCTCAGACGTGAGTCCCTTGCTCACTTTGCCACTGGATTCAAGCAAGCCTGGCTGAAGACGGCTGAAATGCCAGAAACCGGTCATAGGAAGCTTGTTTCCGGGCCAGGAAAGACATGGCTTGGCAGTTCGGGCTGGACTGTTCCCATGAGGCACAGGGTCAGACTGATTTGCATAGGGCCATGTCACAACTGGGGTGGCAGAGTGGGCTAAAGAACGGTGATGGATTAAACCCAGATCAGTTGACTGGGGGTGAGTGCTTCTAATGTTCAACACTCCATCCATCATTTCCTTTGGTTTTTGCTTTGTTCGCCATAAAGTTGGCAGGGTATGCTCAGACGTGAGTCCCTTGCTCACTTTGCCACTGGATTCAAGCAAGCCTGGCTGAAGACGGCTGAAATACCAGAAACCGGTCCTAGGAAGCTTGTTTCCGGGCCAGGAAAGACATGGCTTGGCAGTTCGGGCTGGACTGTTCCCATGAGGCACAGGGTCAGACTGATTTGCATAGGGCCATGTCTGAACTGGCGTGGCAGAGTGGGCTAAAGAACGGTGATGGATTAAACCCAGATCAGTTGACTGGGGGTGAGTGCTTGCAATGTTCAACACTCCATCCATCATTTCCTTTGGTTTTTGCTTTGTTCGCCATAAGTTGGCAGGGTATGCTCAGACGTGAGTCCCTTGCTCACTTTGCCACTGGATTCAAGCAAGCCTGGCTGAAGACGGCTGAAATGCCAGAAACCGGTCCTAGGAAGCTTGTTTCCGGGCCAGGAAAGACATGGCTTGGCAGTTCAGGCTGGACTGTTCCCATGAGGCACAGGGTCAGACTGATTTGCATAGGGCCATGTCTGAACTGGGGTGGCAGAGTGGGCTAAAGAACGGTGATGGTTTAAACCCAGATCAGTTGACTGGGGGTGAGTGCTTGCAATGTTCAACACTCCATCCATCATTTCCTTTGGTTTTTGCTTTGTTCGCCATAAGTTGGCAGGGTATGCTCAGACGTGAGTCCCTTGCTCACTTTGCCACTGGATTCAAGCAAGCCTGGCTGAAGACGGCTGAAATGCCAGAAACCGGTCTAGGAAGCTTGTTTCTGGGCCAGGAAAGACATGGCTTGGCAGTTAGGGCTGGACTGTTCCCATGAGGCACAGGGTCAGACTGATTTGCATAGGGCCATGTCTGAACTGGGGTGGCAGAGTGGGCTAAAGAACGGTGATGGATTAAACCCAGATCAGTTGACTGGGGGTGAGTGCTTGCAATGTTCAACACTCCATCCATCATTTCCTTTGGTTTTTGCTTTGTTCGCCATAAGTTGGCAGGGTATGCTCAGACATGAGTCCCTTGCTCACTTTGCCACTGGATTCAAGCAAGCCTGGCTGAAGACGGCTGAAATGCCAGAAACCGGTCCTAGGAAGCTTGTTTCCGGGCCAGGAAAGACATGGCTTGGCAGTTCGGGCAGGACTGTTCCCATGAGGCACAGGGTCAGACTGATTTGCATAGGGCCATGTCTGAACTGGGGTGGCAGAGTGGGCTAAAGAACGGTGATGGATGAAACCCAGATCAGTTGACTGGGGGTGAGTGCTTGAAATGTTCAACACTCCATCCATCATTTCCTTTGGTTTTTGCTTTGTTCGCCATAAGTTGGCAGGGTATGCTCAGACGTGAGTCCCTTGCTCACTTTGCCACTGGATTCAAGCAAGCCTGGCTGAAGACGGCTGAAATGCCAGAAACCGGTCCTAGGAAGCTTGTTTCCGGGCCAGGAAAGACATGGCTTGGCAGTTCGGGCAGGACTGTTCCCATGAGGCACAGGGTCAGACTGATTTGCATAGGGCCATGTCTGAACTGGGGTGGCAGAGTGGGCTAAAGAACGGTGATGGATGAAACCCAGATCAGTTGACTGGGGGTGAGTGCTTGCAATGTTCAACACTCCATCCATCATTTCCTTTGGTTTTTGCTTTGTTCGCCATAAGTTGGCAGGGTATGCTCAGACGTGAGTCCCTTGCTCACTTTGCCACTGGATTCAAGCAAGCCTGGCTGAAGACGGCTGAAATGCCAGAAACCGGTCCTAGGAAGCTTGTTTCCGGGCCAGGAAAGACATGGCTTGGCAGTTCGGGCAGGACTGTTCCCATGAGGCACAGGGTCAGACTGATTTGCATAGGGCCATGTCTGAACTGGGGTGGCAGAGTGGGCTAAAGAACGGTGATGGATTAAACCCAGATCAGTTGATTGGGGGTGAGTGCTTGCAATGTTCAACACTCCATCCATCATTTCCTTTGGTTTTTGCTTTGTTCGCCATAAGTTGGCAGGGTATGCTCAGACGTGAGTCCCTTGCTCACTTTGCCACTGGATTCAAGCAAGTCTGGCTGAAGACGGCTGAAATGCCAGAAACCGGTCCTAGGAAGCTTGTTTCCGGGCCAGGAAAGACATGGCTTGGCAGTTCGGGCTGGACTGTTCCCATGAGGCACAGGGTCAGACTGATTTGCATAGGGCCATGTCTGAACTGGGGTGGCAGAGTGGGCTAAAGAACGGTGATGGATTAAACCCAGATCAGTTGACTGGGGGTGAGTGCTTGCAATGTTCAACACTCCATCCATCATTTCCTTTGTTTTTTGCTTTGTTCGCCATAAGTTGGCAGGGTATGCTCAGACATGAGTCCCTTGCTCACTTTGCCACTGGATTCAAGCAAGCCTGGCTGAAGACGGCTGAAATGCCAGAAACCGGTCCTAGGAAGCTTGTTTCCGGGCCAGGAAAGACATGGCTTGGCAGTTCGGGCAGGACTGTTCCCATGAGGCACAGGGTCAGACTGATTTGCATAGGGCCATGTCTGAACTGGGGTGGCAGAGTGGGCTAAAGAACGGTGATGGATGAAACCCAGATCAGTTGACTGGGGGTGAGTGCTTGCAATGTTCAACACTCCATCCATCATTTCCTTTGGTTTTTGCTTTGTTCGCCATAAGTTGGCAGGGTATGCTCAGACGTGAGTCCCTTGCTCACTTTGCCACTGGATTCAAGCAAGCCTGGCTGAAGACGGCTGAAATGCCAGAAACCGGTCCTAGGAAGCTTGTTTCCGGGCCAGGAAAGACATGGCTTGGCAGTTCGGGCAGTACTGTTCCCATGAGGCACAGGGTCAGACTGATTTGCATAGGGCCATGTCTGAACTGGGGTGGCAGAGTGGGCTAAAGAACGGTGATGGATGAAACCCAGATCAGTTGACTGGGGGTGAGTGCTTGCAATGTTCAACACTCCATCCATCATTTCCTTTGGTTTTTGCTTTGTTCGCCATAAGTTGGCAGGGTATGCTCAGACGTGAGTCCCTTGCTCACTTTGCCACTGGATTCAAGCAAGCCTGGCTGAAGACGGCTGAAATGCCAGAAACCGGTCCTAGGAAGCTTGTTTCCGGGCCAGGAAAGACATGGCTTGGCAGTTCGGGCAGGACTGTTCCCATGAGGCACAGGGTCAGACTGATTTGCATAGGGCTATGTCTGAACTGGGGTGGCAGAGTGGGCTAAAGAACGGTGATGGATTAAACCCAGATCAGTTGATTGGGGGTGAGTGCTTGCAATGTTCAACACTCCATCCATCATTTCCTTTGGTTTTTGCTTGTTCGCCATAAGTTGGCAGGGTATGCTCAGACGTGAGTCCCTTGCTCACTTTGCCACTGGATTCAAGCAAGTCTGGCTGAAGACGGCTGAAATGCCAGAAACCGGTCCTAGGAAGCTTGTTTCCGGGCCAGGAAAGACATGGCTTGGCAGTTCGGGCTGGACTGTTCCCATGAGGCACAGGGTCAGACTGATTTGCATAGGGCCATGTCACAACTGGGGTGGCAGAGTGGGCTAAAGAACGGTGATGGATTAAACCCAGATCAGTTGACTGGGGGTGAGTGCTTCTAATGTTCAACACTCCATCCATCATTTCCTTTGGTTTTTGCTTTGTTCGCCATAAAGTTGGCAGGGTATGCTCAGACGTGAGTCCCTTGCTCACTTTGCCACTGGATTCAAGCAAGCCTGGCTGAAGACGGCTGAAATACCAGAAACCGGTCCTAGGAAGCTTGTTTCCGGGCCAGGAAAGACATGGCTTGGCAGTTCGGGCTGGACTGTTCCCATGAGGCACAGGGTCAGACTGATTTGCATAGGGCCATGTCTGAACTGGCGTGGCAGAGTGGGCTAAAGAACGGTGATGGATTAAACCCAGATCAGTTGACTGGGGGTGAGTGCTTGCAATGTTCAACACTCCATCCATCATTTCCTTTGGTTTTTGCTTTGTTCGCCATAAGTTGGCAGGGTATGCTCAGACGTGAGTCTCTTGCTCACTTTGCCACTGGATTCAAGCAAGCCTGGCTGAAGACGGCTGAAATGCCAGAAACCGGTCCTAGGAAGCTTGTTTCCGGGCCAGGAAAGACATGGCTTGGCAGTTCAGGCTGGACTGTTCCCATGAGGCACAGGGTCAGACTGATTTGCATAGGGCCATGTCTGAACTGGGGTGGCAGAGTGGGCTAAAGAACGGTGATGGTTTAAACCCAGATCAGTTGACTGGGGGTGAGTGCTTGCAATGTTCAACACTCCATCCATCATTTCCTTTGGTTTTTGCTTTGTTCGCCATAAGTTGGCAGGGTATGCTCAGACGTGAGTCCCTTGCTCACTTTGCCACTGGATTCAAGCAAGCCTGGCTGAAGACGGCTGAAATGCCAGAAACCGGTCTAGGAAGCTTGTTTCTGGGCCAGGAAAGACATGGCTTGGCAGTTAGGGCTGGACTGTTCCCATGAGGCACAGGGTCAGACTGATTTGCATAGGGCCATGTCTGAACTGGGGTGGCAGAGTGGGCTAAAGAACGGTGATGGATTAAACCCAGATCAGTTGACTGGGGGTGAGTGCTTGCAATGTTCAACACTCCATCCATCATTTCCTTTGGTTTTTGCTTTGTTCGCCATAAGTTGGCAGGGTATGCTCAGACATGAGTCCCTTGCTCACTTTGCCACTGGATTCAAGCAAGCCTGGCTGAAGACGGCTGAAATGCCAGAAACCGGTCCTAGGAAGCTTGTTTCCGGGCCAGGAAAGACATGGCTTGGCAGTTCGGGCAGGACTGTTCCCATGAGGCACAGGGTCAGACTGATTTGCATAGGGCCATGTCTGAACTGGGGTGGCAGAGTGGGCTAAAGAACGCTGATGGATGAAACCCAGATCAGTTGACTGGGGGTGAGTGCTTGAAATGTTCAACACTCCATCCATCATTTCCTTTGGTTTTTGCTTTGTTCGCCATAAGTTGGCAGGGTATGCTCAGACGTGAGTCCCTTGCTCACTTTGCCACTGGATTCAAGCAAGCCTGGCTGAAGACGGCTGAAATGCCAGAAACCGGTCCTAGGAAGCTTGTTTCCGGGCCAGGAAAGACATGGCTTGGCAGTTCGGGCAGGACTGTTCCCATGAGGCACAGGGTCAGACTGATTTGCATAGGGCCATGTCTGAACTGGGGTGGCAGAGTGGGCTAAAGAACGGTGATGGATGAAACCCAGATCAGTTGACTGGGGGTGAGTGCTTGCAATGTTCAACACTCCATCCATCATTTCCTTTGGTTTTTGCTTTGTTCGCCATAAGTTGGCAGGGTATGCTCAGACGTGAGTCCCTTGCTCACTTTGCCACTGGATTCAAGCAAGCCTGGCTGAAGACGGCTGAAATGCCAGAAACCGGTCCTAGGAAGCTTGTTTCCGGGCCAGGAAAGACATGGCTTGGCAGTTCGGGCAGGACTGTTCCCATGAGGCACAGGGTCAGACTGATTTGCATAGGGCCATGTCTGAACTGGGGTGGCAGAGTGGGCTAAAGAACGGTGATGGATTAAACCCAGATCAGTTGATTGGGGGTGAGTGCTTGCAATGTTCAACACTCCATCCATCATTTCCTTTGGTTTTTGCTTTGTTCGCCATAAGTTGGCAGGGTATGCTCAGACGTGAGTCCCTTGCTCACTTTGCCACTGGATTCAAGCAAGCCTGGCTGAAGACGGCTGAAATGCCAGAAACCGGTCCTAGGAAGCTTGTTTCCGGGCCAGGAAAGACATGGCTTGGCAGTTCGGGCAGGACTGTTCCCATGAGGCACAGGGTCAGACTGATTTGCATAGGGCCATGTCTGAACTGGGGTGGCAGAGTGGGCTAAAGAACGGTGATGGATGAAACCCAGATCAGTTGACTGGGGGTGAGTGCTTGCAATGTTCAACACTCCATCCATCATTTCCTTTGGTTTTTGCTTTGTTCGCCATAAGTTGGCAGGGTATGCTCAGACGTGAGTCCCTTGCTCACTTTGCCACTGGATTCAAGCAAGCCTGGCTGAAGACGGCTGAAATGCCAGAAACCGGTCCTAGGAAGCTTGTTTCCGGGCCAGGAAAGACATGGCTTGGCAGTTCGGGCAGGACTGTTCCCATGAGGCACAGGGTCAGACTGATTTGCATAGGGCTATGTCTGAACTGGGGTGGCAGAGTGGGCTAAAGAACGGTGATGGATTAAACCCAGATCAGTTGATTGGGGGTGAGTGCTTGCAATGTTCAACACTCCATCCATCATTTCCTTTGGTTTTTGCTTGTTCGCCATAAGTTGGCAGGGTATGCTCAGACGTGAGTCCCTTGCTCACTTTGCCACTGGATTCAAGCAAGTCTGGCTGAAGACGGCTGAAATGCCAGAAACCGGTCCTAGGAAGCTTGTTTCCGGGCCAGGAAAGACATGGCTTGGCAGTTCGGGCAGGACTGTTCCCATGAGGCACAGGGTCAGACTGATTTGCATAGGGCCATGTCTGAACTGGGGTGGCAGAGTGGGCTAAAGAACGGTGATGGATTAAACCCAGATCAGTTGACTGGGGGTGAGTGCTTGCAATGTTCAACACTCCATCCATCATTTCCTTTGGTTTTTGCTTTGTTCGCCATAAGTTGGCAGGGTATGCTCAGATGTGAGTCCCTTGCTCACTTTGCCACTGGATTCAAGCAAGCCTAGCTGAAGACGGCTGAAATGCCAGAAACCGGACCTAGGAAGCTTGTTTCCGGGCCAGGAAAGACATGACTTGGTAGTTCGGGCTGGACTGTTCCCATGAGGCACAGGGTCAGACTGATTTGCATAGGGCCATGTCTGAACTGGGGTGGCAGAGTGGGCTAAAGAACGGTGATGGATTAAACCCAGATCAGTTGATTGGGGGTGAGTGCTTGCAATGTTCAACACTCCATCCATCATTTCCTTTGGTTTTTGCTTTGTTCGCCATAAGTTGGCAGAAAAGCTCAGACGTGAGTCCCTTGCTCACTTTGCCACTGGATTCAAGCAAGTCTGGCTGAAGACGGCTGAAATGCCAGAAACCGGTCCTAGGAAGCTTGTTTCCGGGCCAGGAAAGACATGGCTTGGCAGTTCGGGCAGGACTGTTCCCATGAGGCACAGGGTCAGACTGATTTGCATAGGGCCATGTCTGAACTGGGGTGGCAGAGTGGGCTAAAGAACGGTGATGGATTAAACCCAGATCAGTTGACTGGGGGTGAGTGCTTGCAATGTTCAACACTCCATCCATCATTTCCTTTGGTTTTTGCTTTGTTCGCCATAAGTTGGCAGGGTATGCTCAGATGTGAGTCCCTTGCTCACTTTGCCACTGGATTCAAGCAAGCCTAGCTGAAGACGGCTGAAATGCCAGAAACCGGACCTAGGAAGCTTGTTTCCGGGCCAGGAAAGACATGACTTGGTAGTTCGGGCTGGACTGTTCCCATGAGGCACAGGGTCAGACTGATTTGCATAGGGCCATGTCTGAACTGGGGTGGCAGAGTGGGCTAAAGAACGGTGATGGATTAAACCCAGATCAGTTGACTGGGGGTGAGTGCTTGCAATGTTCAACACTCTATCCATCATTTCCTTTGGTTTTTGCTTTGTTCGCCATAAGTTGGCAGGGTATGCTCAGATGTGAGTCCCTTGCTCACTTTGCCACTGGATTCAAGCAAGCCTGGCTGAAGACTGCTGAAATGCCAGAAACCGGTCCTAGGAAGCTTGTTTCCGGGCCAGGAAAGACATGGCTTGGCAGTTCGGGCTGGACTGTTCCCATGAGGCACAGGGTCAGACTGATTTGCATAGGGCCATGTCTGAACTGGGGTGGCAGAGTGGGCTAAAGAACGGTGATGGATTAAACCCAGATCAGTTGACTGGGGGTGAGTGCTTGCAATGTTCAACACTCCATCCATCATTTCCTTTGGTTTTTGCTTTGTTCGCCATAAGTTGGCAGGGTATGTTCAGACGTGAGTCCCTTGCTCACTTTGCCACTGGATTCAAGCAAGCCTGGCTGAAGACGGCTGAAATACCAGAAACCGGTCCTAGGAAGCTTGTTTCTGGGCCAGGAAAGACATGGCTTGGCAGTTCGGGCTGGACTGTTCCCATGAGGCACAGGGTCAGACTGATTTGCATAGGGCCATGTCTGAACTGGGGTGGCAGAGTGGGCTAAAGAACGGTGATGGATTAAACCCAGATCAGTTGACTGGGGGTGAGTGCTTGCAATGTTCAACACTCCATCCATCATTTCCTTTTGTTTTTGCTTTGTTCGCCATAAGTTGGCAGGGTATGCTCAGACGTGAGTCCCTTGCTCACTTTGCCACTGGATTCAAGCAAGCCTGGCTGAAGACGGCTGAAATACCAGAAACCGGTCCTAGGAAGCTTGTTTCCGGGCCAGGAAAGACATGGCTTGGCAGTTCGGGCAGGACTGTTCCCATGAGGCACAGGGTCAGACTGATTTGCATAGTGCCATGTCTGAACTGGGGTGGCAGAGTGGGCTAAAGAACGGTGATGGATTAAACCCAGATCAGTTGACTGGGGGTGAGTGCTTGCAATGTTCAACACTCCATAAATCATTTCCTTTGGTTTTTGCTTTGTTCGCCATAAGTTGGCAGGGTATGCTCAGACGTGAGTCCCTTGCTCACTTTGCCACTGGATTCAAGCAAGCCTGGCTGAAGACGGCTGAAATGCCAGAAACCGGTCCTAGGAAGCTTGTTTCCGGGCCAGGAAAGACATGGCTTGGCAGTTCGGGCAGGACTGTTCCCATGAGGCACAGGGTCAGACTGATTTGCATAGGGCCATGTCTGAACTGGGGTGGCAGAGTGGGCTAAAGAACGGTGATGGATTAAACCCAGATCAGTTGATTGGGGGTGAGTGCTTGCAATGTTCAACACTCCATCCATCATTTCCTTTGGTTTTTGCTTTGTTCGCCATAAGTTGGCAGGGTATGCTCAGACGTGAGTCCCTTGCTCACTTTGCCACTGGATTCAAGCAAGCCTGGCTGAAGACGGCTGAAATGCCAGAAACCGGTCCTAGGAAGCTTTTTTCCGGGCCAGGAAAGACATGGCTTGGCAGTTCGGGCTGGACTGTTCCCATGAGGCACAGGGTCAGACTGATTTGCATAGGGTCATGTCTGAACTGGGGTGGCAGAGTGGGCTAAAGAACGGTGATGGATTAAACCCAGATCAGTTGACTGGGGGTGAGTGCTTGCAATGTTCAACACTCCATCCATCATTTCCTTTGGTTTTTGCTTTGTTCGCCATAAGTTGGCAGGGTATGCTCAGACGTGAGTCCCTTGCTCACTTTGCCACTGGATTCAAGCAAGTCTGGCTGAAGACGGCTGAAATGCCAGAAACCGGTCCTAGGAAGCTTGTTTCCGGGCCAGGAAAGACATGGCTTGGCAGTTCGGGCTGGACTGTTCCCATGAGGCACAGGGTCAGACTGATTTGCATAGGGCCATGTCTGAACTGGGGTGGCAGAGTGGGCTAAAGAACGGTGATGGATTAAACCCAGATCAGTTGACTGGGGATGAGTGCTTGCAATGTTCAACACTCCATCCATCATTTCCTTTGGTTTTTGCTTTGTTCGCCATAAGTTGGCAGGGTATGCTCAGACGTGAGGCCCTTGCTCACTTTGCCACTGGATTCAAGCAAGCCTGGCTGAAGACGGCTGAAATGCCAGAAACCGGTCCTAGGAAGCTTGTTTCCGGGACAGAAAAGACATGGCTTGGCAGTTCGGGCTGGACTGTTCCCATGAGGCACAGGGTCAGACTGATTTGCATAGGGCCATGTCTGAACTGGGGTGGCAGAGTGGGCTAAAGAACGGTGATGGATTAAACCCAGATCAGTTGACTGGGGGTGAGTGCTTGCAATGTTCAACACTCTATCCATCATTTCCTTTGGTTTTTGCTTTGTTCGCCATAAGTTGGCAGGGTATGCTCAGACGTGAGTCCCTTGCTCACTTTGCCACTGGATTCAAGCAAGCCTGGCTGAAGACGGCTGAAATGCCAGAAACCGGTCCTAGGAAGCTTGTTTCCGGGCCAGGAAAGACATGGCTTGGCAGTTCGGGCTGGACTGTTCCCATGAGGCACAGGGTCAGACTGATTTGCATAGGGTCATGTCTGAACTGGTGTGGCAGAGTGGGCTAAAGAACGGTGATGGATTAAACCCAGATCAGTTGACTGGGGGTGAGTGCTTGCAATGTTCAACACTCCATCCATCATTTCCTTTGGTTTTTGCTTTGTTCGCCATAAGTTGGCAGGGTATGCTCAGACGTGAGTCCCTTGCTCACTTTGCCACTGGATTCAAGCAAGTCTGGCTGAAGACGGCTGAAATGCCAGAAACCGGTCCTAGGAAGCTTTTTTCCGGGCCAGGAAAGACATGGCTTGGCAGTTTGGGCTGAACTGTTCCCATGAGGCACAGGGTCAGACTGATTTGCATAGGGCCATGTCTGAACTGGGGTGGCAGAGTGGGCTAAAGAACGGTGATGGATTAAACCCAGATCAGTTGACTGGGGGTGAGTGCTTGCAATGTTCAACACTCCATCCATCATTTCCTTTGGTTTTTGCTTTGTTCGCCATAAGTTGGCAGGGTATGCTCAGACGTTAGTCCCTTGCTCACTTTGCCACTGGATTCAAGCAAGCCTGGCTGAAGACGGCTGAAATGCCAGAAACCGGTCCTAGGAAGCTTGTTTCCGGGCCAGTAAAGACATGGATTGGCAGTTCGGGCTGGACTGTTCCCATGAGGCACAGGGTCAGACTGATTTGCATAGGGCCATGTCTGAACTGGGGTGGCAGAGTGGGCTAAAGAACGGTGATGGATTAAACCCAGATCAGTTGACTGGGGGTGAGTGCTTGCAATGTTCAACACTCCATCCATCATTTCCTTTGGTTTTTGCTTTGTTCGCCATAAGTTGGCGGGGTATGCTCAGACGTGAGTCCCTTGCTCACTTTGCCACTGGATTCAAGCAAGCCTGGCTGAAGATGGCTGAAATGCCAGAAACCGGTCCTAGGAAGCTTGTTTCCGGGCCAGGAAAGACATGGCTTGGCAGTTCGGGCAGGACTGTTCCCATGAGGCACAGGGTCAGACTGATTTGCATAGGGCCATGTCTGAACTGGGGTGGCAGAGTGGGCTAAAGAACGGTGATGGATTAAACCCAGATAAGTTGACTGGGGGTGAGTGCTTGCAATGTTCAACACTCCAGCCATCATTTCCTTTGGTTTTTGCTTTGTTCGCCATAAGTTGGCAGGGTATGCTCAGACGTGAGTCCCTTGCTCACTTTGCCACTGGATTCAAGCAAGCCTGGCTGAAGACGGCTGAAATGCCAGAAACCGGTCCTAGGAAGCTTGTTTCCGGGCCTGGAAAGACATGGCTTGGCAGTTCGGGCTGGACTGTTCCCATGAGGCACAGGGTCAGACTGACTTGCATAGGGCCATGTCTGAACTGGGGTGGCAGAGTGGGCTAAAGAACGGTGATGGTTTAAACCCAGATCAGTTGACTGGGGGTGAGTGCTTGCAATGTTCAACACTCCATCCATCATTTCCTTTGGTTTTTGCTTTGTTTGCCATAAGTTGGCAGGGTATGCTCAGACGTGAGTCCCTTGCTCACTTTGCCACTGGATTCAAGCAAGCCTGGCTGAAGACGGCTGAAATGCCAGAAACCGGTCCTAGGAAGCTTGTTTCCGGGCCAGGAAAGACATGGCTTGGCAGTTCGGGCTGGACTGTTCCCATGAGGCACAGGGTCAGACTGATTTGCATAGGGCCATGTCTGAACTGGGGTGGCAGAGTGGGCTAAAGAACGGTGATGGATGAAACCCAGATCAGTTCACTGGGGGTGAGTGCTTGCAATGTTCAACACTCCATCCATCAATTCCTTTGGTTTCTGCTTTGTTCGCCATAAGTTGGCAGGGTATGCTCAGATGTGAGTCCCTTGCTCACTTTGCCACTGGATTCAAGCAAGCCTGGCTGAAGACGGCTGAAATGCCAGAAACCGGACCTAGGAAGCTTGTTTCCGGGCCAGGAAAGACATGGCTTGGCAGTTCGGGCTGGACTGTTCCCATGAGGCACAGGGTCAGACTGATTTGCATAGGGCCATGTCTGAACTGGGGTGGCAGAGTGGGCTAAATAACGGTGATGGATTAAACCCAGATCAGTTGACTGGGGGTGAGTGCTTGCAATGTTCAACACTCCATCCATCATTTCCTTTGGTTTTTGCTTTGTTCACCATAAGTTGGCAGGGTATGCTCCGACGTGAGTCCCTTGCTCACTTTGCCACTGGATTCAAGCAAGCCTGGCTGAAGACGGCTGAAATGCCAGAAACCGGTCCTAGGAAGCTTGTTTCCGGGCCAGGAAAGACATGGCTTGGCAGTTCGGGCTGGACTGTTCCCATGAGGCACAGGGTCAGACTGATTTGCATAGGGCCATGTCTGAACTGGGGTGGCAGAGTGGGCTAAAGAACGGTGATGGATTAAACCCAGATCAGTTGACTGGGGGTGAGTGCTTGCAATGTTCAACACTCCATCCATCATTTCCTTTGGTTTTTGCTTTGTTCGCCATAAGTTGGCAGGGTATGCTCAGACGTGAGTCCCTTGCTCACTTTGCCACTGGATTCAAGCAAGCCTGGCTGAAGACGGCTGAAATGCCAGAAACCGGTCCTAGGAAGCTTGTTTCCGGGCCAGGAAAGACATGGCTTGGCAGTTCGGGCTGGACTGTTCCCATGAGGCACAGGGTCAGACTGATTTGCATAGGGCCATGTCTGAACTGGGGTGGCAGAGTGGGCTAAAGAACGGTGATGGATTAAACCCAGATCAGTTGACTGGGGGTGAGTGCTTGCAATGTTCAACACTCCATCCATCATTTCCTTTGGTTTTTGCTTTGTTCACCATAAGTTGGCAGGGTATGCTCCGACGTGAGTCCCTTGCTCACTTTGCCACTGGATTCAAGCAAGCCTGGCTGAAGACGGCTGAAATGCCAGAAACCGGTCCTAGGAAGCTTGTTTCCGGGCCAGGAAAGACATGGCTTGGCAGTTCGGGCTGGACTGTTCCCATGAGGCACAGGGTCAGACTGATTTGCATAGGGCCATGTCTGAACTGGGGTGGCAGAGTGGGCTAAAGAACGGTGATGGATTAAACCCAGATCAGTTGACTGGGGGTGAGTGCTTGCAATGTTCAACACTCCATCCATCATTTCCTTTGGTTTTTGCTTTGTTCGCCATAAGTTGGCAGGGTATGCTCAGACGTGAGTCCCTTGCTCACTTTGCCACTGGATTCAAGCAAGCCTGGCTGAAGACGGCTGAAATGCCAGAAACCGGTCCTAGGAAGCTTGTTTCCGGGCCAGGAAAGACATGGCTTGGCAGTTCGGGCTGGACTGTTCCCATGAGGCACAGGGTCAGACTGATTTGCGTAGGGCCATGTCTGAACTGGGGTGGCAGAGTGGGCTAAAGAACGGTGATGGATTAAACCTAGATCAGTTGACTGGGGGTGAGTGCTTGCAATGTTCATTACTCCATCCATCATTTCCTTTGGTTTTTGCTTTGTTCGCCATAAGTTGGCAGGGTATGCTCAGACGTGAGTCCCTTGCTCACTTTGCCACTGGATACAAGCAAGCCTGGCTGAAGATGGCTGAAATGCCAGAAACCGGTCCTAGGAAGCTTGTTTCCGGGCCAGGAAAGACATGGCTTGGCAGTTCGGGCAGGACTGTTCCCATGAGGCACAGGGTCAGACTGATTTGCATAGGGCCATGTCTGAACTGGGGTGGCAGAGTGGGCTAAAGAACGGTTATGGATTAAACCCAGATCAGTTGACTGGGGGTGAGTGCTTGCAATGTTCAACACTCCATCCATCGTTTCCTTTGGTTTTTGCTTTGTTCGCCATAAGTTGGCAGGGTATGCTCAGACGTGAGTCCCTTGCTCACTTTGCCACTGGATTCAAGCAAGTCTGGCTGAAGACGGCTGAAATGCCAGAAACCGGTCCTAGGAAGCTTGTTTCCGGGCCAGGAAAGACATGGCTTGGCAGTTCGGGCTGGACTGTTCCCATGAGGCACAGGGTCAGACTGATTTGCATAGTGCCATGTCTGAACTGGGGTGGCAGAGTGGGCTAAAGTACGGTGATGGATTAAACCCAGATCAGTTGACTGGGGGTGAGTGCTTGCAATGTTCAACACTCCATCCATCATTTCCTTTGGTTTTTGCTTTGTTCGCCATAAGTTGGCAGGGTATGCTCAGACGTGAGTCCCTTGCTCACTTTGCCACTGGATTCAAGCAAGTCTGGCTGAAGACGGCTGAAATGCCAGAAACCGGTCCTAGGAAGCTTGTTTCCGGGCCAGGAAAGACATGGCTTGGCAGTTCGGGCTGGACTGTTCCCATGAGGCACAGGGTCAGACTGATTTGCATAGGGCCATGTCTGAACTGGGGTGGCAGAGTGGGCTAAAGAACGGTGATGGATTAAACCCAGATCAGTTGACTGGGGGTGAGTGCTTGCAATGTTCAACACTCCATCCATCATTTCCTTTGGTTTTTGCTTTGTTCGCCATAAGTTGGCAGGGTATGCTCAGACGTGAGGCCCTTGCTCACTTTGCCACTGGATTCAAGCAAGCCTGGCTGAAGACGGCTGAAATGCCAGAAACCGGTCCTAGGAAGCTTGTTTTCGTGCCAGAAAAGACATGGCTTGGCAGTTCGGGCTGGACTGTTCCCATGAGGCACAGGTTCAGACTGATTTGCATAGGGCCATGTCTGAACTGGGGTGGCAGAGTGGGCTAAAGAACGGTGATGGATGAAACCCAGATCAGTTGACTGCGGGTGAGTGCTTGCAATGTTCAACACTCCATCCATCATTTCCTTTGGTTTTTGCTTTGTTCGCCATAAGTTGGCAGGGTATGCTCAGATGTGAGTCCCTTGCTTACTTTGCCACTGGATTCAAGCAAGCCTAGCTGAAGACGGCTGAAATGCCAGAAACCGGACCTAGGAAGCTTGTTTCCGGGCCAGGAAAGACATGACTTGGTAGTTCGGGCTGGACTGTTCCCATGAGACACAGGGTCAGACTGATTTGCATAGGGCCATGTCTGAACTGGGGTGGCAGAGTGGGCTAAAGAACGGTGATGGATTAAACCCAGATCAGTTGACTGGGGGTAAGTGCTTGCAATGTTCAACACTCTATCCATCATTTCCTTTGGTTTTTGCTTTGTTCGCCATAAGTTGGCAGGGTATGCTCAGACGTGAGTCCCTTGCTCACTTTGCCACTGGATTCAAGCAAGCCTGGCTGAAGACGGCTGAAATGCCAGAAACCGGTCCTAGGAAGCTTGTTTCCGGGCCAGGAAAGACATGGCTTGGCAGTTCGGGCTGGACTGTTCCCATGAGGCACAGGGTCAGACTGATTTGCATAGGGTCATGTCTGAACTGGGGTGGCAGAGTGGGCTAAAGAACGGTGATGGATTAAACCCAGATCAGTTGACTGGGGGTGAGTGCTTGCAATGTTCAACACTCCATCCATCATTTCCTTTGGTTTTTGCTTTGTTCGCCATAAGTTGGCAGGGTATGCTCAGACGTGAGTCCCTTGCTCACTTTGCCACTGGATTCAAGCAAGTCTGGCTGAAGACGGCTGAAGTGCCAGAAACCGGTCCTAGGAAGCTTTTTTCCGGGCCAGGAAAGACATGGCTTGGCAGTTTGGGCTGGACTGTTCCCATGAGGCACAGGGTCAGACTGATTTGCATAGGGCCATGTCTGAACTGGGGTGGCAGAGTGGGCTAAAGAACGGTGATGGATTAAACCCAGATCAGTTGACTGGGGGTGAGTGCTTGCAATGTTCAACACTCCATCCATCATTTCCTTTGGTTTTTGCTTTGTTCGCCATAAGTTGGCAGGGTATGCTCAGACGTGAGTCCCTTGCTCACTTTGCCACTGGATTCAAGCAAGCCTGGCTGAAGACGGCTGAAATGCCAGAAACCGTTCCTAGGAAGCTTGTTTCCGGGCCAGGAAAGACATGGCTTGGCAGTTCGGGCTGGACTGTTCCCATGAGGCACAGGGTCAGACTGATTTGCATAGGGCCATGTCTGAACTGGGGTGGCAGAGTGGGCTAAAGAACGGTGATGGATTAAACCCAGATCAGTTGACTGGGGGTGAGTGCTTGCAATGTTCAACACTCCATCCATCATTTCCTTTGGTTTTTGCTTTGTTCGCCATAAGTTGGCAGGGTATGCTCAGACGTGAGTCCCTTGCTCACTTTGCCACTGGATTCAAGCAAGCCTGGCTGAAGACGGCTGAAATGCCAGAAACCGGTCCTAGGAAGCTTGTTTCCGGGCCAGGAAAGACATGGCTTGGCAGTTCGGGCAGGACTGTTCCCATAAGGCACAGGGTCAGACTGATTTGCATAGGGCCATGTCTGAACTGGGGTGGCAGAGTGGGCTAAAGAACGGTGATGGATTAAACCCAGATCAGTTGACTGGGGGTGAGTGCTTGCAATGTTCAACACTCCATCCATCATTTCCTTTGGTTTTTGCTTTGTTCGCCATAAGTTGGCAGGGTATGCTCAGACGTGAGTCCCTTGCTCACTTTGCCACTGGATTCAAGCAAGCCTGGCTGAAGACGGCTGAAATGCCAGAAACCGGTCCTAGGAAGCTTGTTTCCGGGCCAGGAAAGACATGGCTTGGCAGTTCGGGCTGCACTGTTCCCATGAGGCACAGGGTCAGACTGATTTGCATAGGGCCATGTCTGAACTGGGGTGGCAGAGTGGGCTAAAGAACGGTGATGGTTTAAACCCAGATCAGTTGACTGGGGGTGAGTGCTTGCAATGTTCAACACTCCATCCATCATTTCCTTTGGTTTTTGCTTTGTTCGCCATAAGTTGGCAGGGTATGCTCAGACGTGAGTCCCTTGCTCACTTTGCCACTGGATTCAAGCAAGCCTGGCTGAAGACGGCTGAAATGCCAGAAACCGGTCCTAGGAAGCTTGTTTCCGGGCCAGGAAAGACATGGCTTGGCAGTTCGGGCTGGACTGTTCCCATGAGGCACAGGGTCAGACTGATTTGCATAGGGCCATGTCTGAACTGGGGTGGCAGAGTGGGCTAAAGAACTGTGATGGATGAAACCCAGATCAGTTGACTGGGGGTGAGTGCTTGCAATGTTCAACACTCCATCCATCAATTCCTTTGGTTTCTGCTTTGTTCGCCATAAGTTGGCAGGGTATGCTCAGATGTGAGTCCCTTGCTCACTTTGCCACTGGATTCAAGCAAGCCTGTCTGAAGACGGCTGAAATGCCAGAAACCGGACCTAGGAAGCTTGTTTCCGGGCCAGGAAAGACATGGCTTGGCAGTTCGGGCTGGACTGTTCCCATGAGGCACAGGGTCAGACTGATTTGCATAGGGCCATGTCTGAACTGGGGTGGCAGAGTGGGCTAAATAACGGTGATGGATTAAACCCAGATCAGTTGACTGGGGGTGAGTGCTTGCAATGTTCAACACTCCATCCATCATTTCCTTTGGTTTTTGCTTTGTTCACCATAAGTTGGCAGGGTATGCTCCGACGTGAGTCCCTTGCTCACTTTGCCACTGGATTCAAGCAAGCCTGGCTGAAGACGGCTGAAATGCCAGAAACCGGTCCTAGGAAGCTTGTTTCTGGGCCAGGAAAGACATGGCTTGGCAGTTCGGGCTGGACTGTTCCCATGATGCACAGGGTCAGACTGATTTGCATAGGGCCATGTCTGAACTGGGGTGGCAGAGTGGGCTAAAGAACGGTGATGGATTAAACCCAGATCAGTTGACTGGGGGTGAGTGCTTGCAATGTTCAACACTCCATCCATCATTTCCTTTGGTTTTTGCTTTGTTCGCCATAAGTTGGCAGGGTATGCTCAGACGTGAGTCCCTTGCTCACTTTGCCACTGGATTCAAGCAAGCCTGGCTGAAGACGGCTGAAATGCCAGAAACCGGTCCTAGGAAGCTTGTTTCCGGGCCAGGAAAGACATGGCTTGGCAGTTCGGGCTGGACTGTTCCCATGAGGCACAGGGTCAGACTGATTTGCATAGGGCCATGTCTGAACTGGGGTGGCAGAGTGGGCTAAAGAACGGTGATGGATTAAACCCAGATCAGTTAACTGGGGGTGAGTGCTTACAATGTTCAACACTCCATCCATCATTTCCTTTGGTTTTTGCTTTGTTCGCCATAAGTTGGCAGGGTATGCTCAGACGTGAGTCCCTTGCTCACTTTGCCACTGGATTCAAGCAAGCCTGGCTGAAGACGGCTGAAATGCCAGAAACCGGTCCTAGGAAGCTTGTTTCCGGGCCAGGAAAGACATGGCTTGGCAGTTCGGGCTGGACTGTTCCCATGAGGCACAGGGTCAGACTGATTTGCATAGGGCCATGTCTGAACTGGGGTGGCAGAGTGGGCTAAAGAACGGTGATGGATTAAACCCAGATCAGTTGACTGGGGGTGAGTGCTTGCAATGTTCAACACTCCATCCATCATTTCCTTTGGTTTTTGCTTTGTTCGCCATAAGTTGGCAGGGTATGCTCAGACGTGAGTCCCTTGCTCACTTTGCCACTGGGTTCAAGCAAGTCTGGCTGAAGACGGCTGAAATGCCAGAAACCGGTCCTAGGAAGCTTGTTTCCGGGCCAGGAAAGACATGGCTTGGCAGTTCGGGCTGGACTGTTCCCATGAGGCACAGGGTCAGACTGATTTGCATAGGGCCATGTCTGAACTGGGGTGGCAGAGTGGGCTAAAGAACGGTGATGGATTAAACCCAGATCAGTTGACTGGGGGTGAGTGCTTGCAATGTTCAACACTCTATCCATCATTTCCTTTGGTTTTTGCTTTGTTCGCCATAAGTTGGCAGGGTATGCTCAGACGTGAGTCCCTTGCTCACTTTGCCACTGGATTCAAGCAAGCCTGGCTGAAGACGGCTGAAATGCCAGAAACCGGTCCTAGGAAGCTTGTTTCCGGGCCAGGAAAGACATGGCTTGGCAGTTCGGGCTGGACTGTTCCCATGAGGCACAGGGTCAGACTGATTTGCATAGGGCCATGTCTGAACTGGGGTGGCAGAGTGGGCTAAAGAACGGTGATGGATTAAACCCAGATCAGTTGACTGGGGGTGAGTGCTTGCAATGTTCAACACTCCATCCATCATTTCCTTTGGTTTTTGCTTTGTTCGCCATAAGTTGGCAGGGTATGCTCAGACGTGAGTCCCTTGCTCACTTTGCCACTGGATTCAAGCAAGCCTAGCTGAAGACGGCTGAAATGCCAGAAACCGGACCTAGGAAGCTTGTTTCCGGGACAGGAAAGACATGACTTGGTAGTTCGGGCTGGACTGTTCCCATGAGGCACAGGGTCAGACTGATTTGCATAGGGCCATGTCTGAACTGGGGTGGCAGAGTGGGCTAAAGAACGGTGATGGATTAAACCCAGATCAGTTGATTGGGGGTGAGTGCTTGCAATGTTCAACACTCTATCCATCATTTCCTTTGGTTTTTGCTTTGTTCGCCATAAGTTGGCAGGGTATGCTCAGACGTGAGTCCCTTGCTCACTTTGCCACTGGATTCAAGCAAGCCTGGCTGAAGACGGCTGAAATGCCAGACACTGGTCCTAGGAAGCTTGTTTCCGGGCCAGGAAAGACATGGCTTAGCAGTTCGGGCTGGACTGTTCCCATGAGGCACAGGGTCAGACTGATTTGCATAGGGTCATGTCAGAACTGGGGTGGCAGAGTGGGCTAAAGAACGGTGATGGATTAAACCCAGATCAGTTGACTGGGGGTGAGTGCTTGCAATGTTCAACACTCCATCCATCATTTCCTTCGGTTTTTGCTTTGTTCGCCATAAGTTGGCAGGGTATGCTAAGACGTAAGTCCCTTGCTCACTTTGCCACTGGATTCAAGCAAGTCTGGCTGAAGACGGCTGAAATGCCAGAAACCGGTCCTAGGAAGCCTTTTTCCGGGCCAGGAAAGACATGGCTTGGCAGTTTGGGCTGGACTGTTCCCATGAGGCACAGGGTCAGACTGATTTGCATAGGGCCATGTCTGAACTGGGGTGGCAGAGTGGGCTAAAGAACGGTGATGGATTAAACCCAGATCAGTTGACTGGGGGTGAGTGCTTGCAATGTTCAACACTCCATCCATCATTTCCTTTGGTTTTTGCTTTGTTTGCCATAAGTTGGCAGGGTATGCTCAGACGTGAGTCCCTTGCTCACTTTGCCACTGGATTCAAGCAAGCCTGGCTGAAGACGGCTGAAATGCCAGAAACCGGTCCTAGGAAGCTTGTTTCCGGGCCAGGAAAGACATGGCTTGGCAGTTCGGGCTGGACTGTTCCCATGAGGCACAGGGTCAGACTGATTTGCATAGGGCCATGTCTGAACTGGGGTGGCAGAGTGGGCTAAAGAACGGTGATGGATTAAACCCAGATCAAATGACTGGGGGTGAGTGCTTGCAATGTTCAACACTCTATCCATCATTTCCTTTGGTTTTTGCTTTGTTCGCCATAAGTTGGCAGGGTATGCTCAGACGTGAGTCCCTTGCTCACTTTGCCACTGGATTCAAGCAAGCCTGGCTGAAGACGGCTGAAATGCCAGAAACCGGTCCTAGGAAGCTTGTTTCCGGGCCAGGAAAGACATGGCTTGGCAGTTAGGGCTGGACTGTTCCCATGAGGCACAGGGTCAGACTGATTTGCATAGGGTCATGTCTGAACTGGGGTGGGAGAGTGGGCTAAAGAACGGTGATGGATTAAACCCAGATCAGTTGACTGGGGGTGAGTGCTTGCAATGTTCAACACTCCATCCATCATTTCCTTTGGTTTTTGCTTTGTTCGCCATAAGTTGGCAGGGTATACTCAGACGTGAGTCCCTTGCTCACTTTGCCACTGGATTCAAGCAAGTCTGGCTGAAGACGGCTAAAATGCCAGAAACCGGTCCTAGGAAGCTTGTTTCCGGGCCAGGAAAGACATGGCTTGGCAGTTCGGGCTGGACTGTTCTCATGAGGCACAGGGTCAGACTGATTTGCATAGGGCCATGTCTGAACTGGGGTGGCAGAGTGGGCTAAAGAACGGTGATGGATTAAACCCAGATCAGTTGACTGGGGGTGAGTGCTTGCAATGTTCAACACTCCATTCATCATTTCCTTTGGTTTTTGCTTTGTTCGCCATAAGTTGGCAGGGTATGCTCAGACGTGAGTCCCTTGCTCACTTTGCCACTGGATTCAAGCAAGCCTGGCTGAAGACGGCTGAAATGCCAGAAACAGGTCCTAGGAAGCTTGTTTCCGGGCCAGGAAAGACATGGCTTGGCAGTTCGGGCTGGACTGTTCCCATGAGGCACAGGGTCAGACTGATTTGCATAGGGCCATGTCTGAACTGGGGTGGAGAGTGGGCTAAAGAACAGTGATGGATTAAACCCAGATCAGTTGACTGGGGGTGAGTGCTTGCAATGTTCAACACTCCATCCATCATTTCCTTTTGTTTTTGCTTTGTTCGCCATAAGTTGGCAGGGTATGCTCAGACGTGAGTCCCTTGCTCACTTTGCCACTGGATTCAAGCAAGCCTGGCTGAAGACGGCTGAAATACTAGAAATCGGTCCTAGGAAGCTTGTTTCCGGGCCAGGAAAGACATGGCTTGGCAGTTCGGGCAGGACTGTTCCCATGAGGCACAGGGTCAGACTGATTTGCATAGGGCCATGTCTGAACTGGGGTGGCAGAGTGGGCTAAAGTACGGTGATGGATTAAACCCAGATCAGTTGACTGGGGGTGAGTGCTTGCAATGTTCAACACTCCATCCATCATTTCCTTTGGTTTTTGCTTTGTTCGCCATAAGTTGGCAGGGTATGCTCAGACGTGAGTCCCTTGCTCACTTTGCCACTGGATTCAAGCAAGTCTGGCTGAAGACGGCTGAAATGCCAGAAACCGGTCCTAGGAAGCTTGTTTCCGGGCCAGGAAAGACATGGCTTGGCAGTTCGGGCTGGACTGTTCCCATGAGGCACAGGGTCAGACTGATTTGCATAGGGCCATGTCTGAACTGGGGTGGCAGAGTGGGCTAAAGAACGGTGATGGATTAAACCCAGATCAGTTGACTGGGGGTGAGTGCTTGCAATGTTCAACACTCCATCCATCATTTCCTTTGGTTTTTGCTTTGTTCGCCATAAGTTGGCAGGGTATGCTCAGACGTGAGGCCCTTGCTCACTTTGCCACTGGATTCAAGCAAGCCTGGCTGAAGACGGCTGAAATGCCAGAAACCGGTCCTAGGAAGCTTGTTTCCGTGCCAGAAAAGACATGGCTTGGCAGTTCGGGCTGGACTGTTCCCATGAGGCACAGGTTCAGACTGATTTGCATAGGGCCATGTCTGAACTGGGGTGGCAGAGTGGGCTAAAGAACGGTGATGGATGAAACCCAGATCAGTTGACTGGGGGTGAGTGCTTGCAATGTTCAACACTCCATCCATCATTTCCTTTGGTTTTTGCTTTGTTCGCCATAAGTTGGCAGGGTATGCTCAGATGTGAGTCCCTTGCTTACTTTGCCACTGGATTCAAGCAAGCCTAGCTGAAGACGGCTGAAATGCCAGAAACCGGACCTAGGAAGCTTGTTTCCGGGCCAGGAAAGACATGACTTGGTAGTTCGGGCTGGACTGTTCCCATGAGACACAGGGTCAGACTGATTTGCATAGGGCCATGTCTGAACTGGGGTGGCAGAGTAGGCTAAAGAACGGTGATGGATTAAACCCAGATCAGTTGACTGGGGGTAAGTGCTTGCAATGTTCAACACTCTATCCATCATTTCCTTTGGTTTTTGCTTTGTTCGCCATAAGTTGGCAGGGTATGCTCAGACGTGAGTCCCTTGCTCACTTTGCCACTGGATTCAAGCAAGCCTGGCTGAAGACGGCTGAAATGCCAGAAACCGGTCCTAGGAAGCTTGTTTCCGGGCCAGGAAAGACATGGCTTGGCAGTTCGGGCTGGACTGTTCCCATGAGGCACAGGGTCAGACTGATTTGCATAGGGTCATGTCTGAACTGGGGTGGCAGAGTGGGCTAAAGAACGGTGATGGATTAAACCCAGATCAGTTGACTGGGGGTGAGTGCTTGCAATGTTCAACACTCCATCCATCATTTCCTTTGGTTTTTGCTTTGTTCGCCATAAGTTGGCAGGGTATGCTCAGACGTGAGTCCCTTGCTCACTTTGCCACTGGATTCAAGCAAGTCTGGCTGAAGACGGCTGAAGTGCCAGAAAGCGGTCCTAGGAAGCTTTTTTCCGGGCCAGGAAAGACATGGCTTGGCAGTTTGGGCTGGACTGTTCCCATGAGGCACAGGGTCAGACTGATTTGCATAGGGCCATGTCTGAACTGGGGTGGCAGAGTGGGCTAAAGAACGGTGATGGATTAAACCCAGATCAGTTGACTGGGGGTGAGTGCTTGCAATGTTCAACACTCCATCCATCATTTCCTTTGGTTTTTGCTTTGTTCGCCATAAGTTGGCAGGGTATGCTCAGACGTGAGTCCCTTGCTCACTTTGCCACTGGATTCAAGCAAGCCTGGCTGAAGACGGCTGAAATGCCAGAAACCGTTCATAGGAAGCTTGTTTCCGGGCCAGGAAAGACATGGCTTGGCAGTTCGGGCTGGACTGTTCCCATGAGGCACAGGGTCAGACTGATTTGCATAGGGCCATGTCTGAACTGGGGTGGCAGAGTGGGCTAAAGAACGGTGATGGATTAAACCCAGATCAGTTGACTGGGGGTGAGTGCTTGCAATGTTCAACACTCCATCCATCATTTCCTTTGGTTTTTGCTTTGTTCGCCATAAGTTGGCAGGGTATGCTCAGACGTGAGTCCCTTGCTCACTTTGCCACTGGATTCAAGCAAGCCTGGCTGAAGACGGCTGAAATGCCAGAAACCGGTCCTAGGAAGCTTGTTTCCGGGCCAGGAAAGACATGGCTTGGCAGTTCGGGCAGGACTGTTCCCATGAGGCACAGGGTCAGACTGATTTGCATAGGGCCATGTCTGAACTGGGGTGGCAGAGTGGGCTAAAGAACGGTGATGGATTAAACCCAGATCAGTTGACTGGGGGTGAGTGCTTGCAATGTTCAACACTCCATCCATCATTTCCTTTGGTTTTTGCTTTGTTCGCCATAAGTTGGCAGGGTATGCTCAGACGTGAGTCCCTTGCTCACTTTGCCACTGGATTCAAGCAAGCCTGGCTGAAGACGGCTGAAATGCCAGAAACCGGTCCTAGGAAGCTTGTTTCCGGGCCAGGAAAGACATGGCTTGGCAGTTCGGGCAGGACTGTTCCCATGAGGCACAGGGTCAGACTGATTTGCATAGGGCCATGTCTGAACTGGGGTGGCAGAGTGGGCTAAAGAACGGTGATGGTTTAAACCCAGATCAGTTGACTGGGGGTGAGTGCTTGCAATGTTCAACACTCCATCCATCATTTCCTTTGGTTTTTGCTTTGTTCGCCATAAGTTGGCAGGGTATGCTCAGACGTGAGTCCCTTGCTCACTTTGCCACTGGATTCAAGCAAGCCTGGCTGAAGACGGCTGAAATGCCAGAAACCGGTCCTAGGAAGCTTGTTTCCGGGCCAGGAAAGACATGGCTTGGCAGTTCGGGCTGGACTGTTCCCATGAGGCACAGGGTCAGACTGATTTGCATAGGGCCATGTCTGAACTGGGGTGGCAGAGTGGGCTAAAGAACGGTGATGGATGAAACCCAGATCAGTTGACTGGGGGTGAGTGCTTGCAATGTTCAACACTCCATCCATCAATTCCTTTGGTTTCTGCTTTGTTCGCCATAAGTTGGCAGGGTATGCTCAGATGTGAGTCCCTTGCTCACTTTGCCACTGGATTCAAGCAAGCCTGGCTGAAGACGGCTGAAATGCCAGAAACCGGACCTAGGAAGCTTGTTTCCGGGCCAGGAAAGACATGGCTTGGCAGTTCGGGCTGGACTGTTCCCATGAGGCACAGGGTCAGACTGATTTGCATAGGGCCATGTCTGAACTGGGGTGGCAGAGTGGGCTAAATAACGGTGATGGATTAAACCCAGATCAGTTGACTGGGGGTGAGTGCTTGCAATGTTCAACACTCCATCCATCATTTCCTTTGGTTTTTGCTTTGTTCACCATAAGTTGGCAGGGTATGCTCCGACGTGAGTCCCTTGCTCACTTTGCCACTGGATTCAAGCAAGCCTGGCTGAAGACGGCTGAAATGCCAGAAACCGGTCCTAGGAAGCTTGTTTCTGGGCCAGGAAAGACATGGCTTGGCAGTTCGGGCTGGACTGTTCCCATGATGCACAGGGTCAGACTGATTTGCATAGGGCCATGTCTGAACTGGGGTGGCAGAGTGGGCTAAAGAACGGTGATGGATTAAACCCAGATCAGTTGACGGGGGTGAGTGCTTGCAATGTTCAACACTCCATCCATCATTTCCTTTGGTTTTTGCTTTGTTCGCCATAAGTTGGCAGGGTATGCTCAGACGTGAGTCCCTTGCTCACTTTGCCACTGGATTCAAGCAAGCCTGGCTGAAGACGGCTGAAATGCCAGAAACCGGTCCTAGGAAGCTTGTTTCCGGGCCAGGAAAGACATGGCTTGGCAGTTCGGGCTGGACTGTTCCCATGAGGCACAGGGTCAGACTGATTTGCATAGGGCCATGTCTGAACTGGGGTGGCAGAGTGGTCTAAAGAACGGTGATGGATTAAACCCAGATCAGTTAACTGGGGGTGAGTGCTTACAATGTTCAACACTCCATCCATCATTTCCTTTGGTTTTTGCTTTGTTCGCCATAAGTTGGCAGGGTATGCTCAGACGTGAGTCCCTTGCTCACTTTGCCACTGGATTCAAGCAAGCCTGGCTGAAGTCGGCTGAAATGCCAGAAACCGGTCCTAGGAAGCTTGTTTCCGGGCCAGGAAAGACATGGCTTGGCAGTTCGGGCTGGACTGTTCCCATGAGGCACAGGGTCAGACTGATTTGCATAGGGCCATGTCTGAACTGGGGTGGCAGAGTGGGCTAAAGAACGGTGATGGATTAAACCCAGATCAGTTGACTGGGGATGAGTGCTTGCAATGTTCAACACTCCATCCATCATTTCCTTTGGTTTTTGCTTTGTTCGCCATAAGTTGGCAGGGTATGCTCAGACGTGAGGCCCTTGCTCACTTTGCCACTGGATTCAAGCAAGCCTGGCTGAAGACGGCTGAAATGCCAGAAACCGGTCCTAGGAAGCTTGTTTCCGGGCCAGAAAAGACATGGCTTGGCAGTTCGGGCTGGACTGTTCCCATGAGGCACAGGGTCAGACTGATTTGCATAGGGCCATGTCTGAACTGGGGTGGCAGAGTGGGCTAAAGAACGGTGATGGATTAAACCCAGATCAGTTGACTGGGGGTGAGTGCTTGCAATGTTCAACACTCTATCCATCATTTCCTTTGGTTTTTGCTTTGTTCGCCATAAGTTGGCAGGGTATGCTCAGACGTGAGTCCCTTGCTCACTTTGCCACTGGATTCAAGCAAGCCTGGCTGAAGACGGCTGAAATGCCAAAAACCGGTCCTAGGAAGCTTGTTTCCGGGCCAGGAAAGACATGGCTTGGCAGTTCGGGCTGGACTGTTCCCATGAGGCACAGGGTCAGACTGATTTGCATAGGGTCATGTCTGAACTGGGGTGGCAGAGTGGGCTAAAGAACGGTGATGGATTAAACCCAGATCAGTTGACTGGGGGTGAGTGCTTGCAATGTTCAACACTCCATCCATCATTTCCTTTGGTTTTTGCTTTGTTCGCCATAAGTTGGCAGGGTATGCTCAGACGTGAGTCCCTTGCTCACTTTGCCACTGGATTCAAGCAAGTCTGGCTGAAGAAGGCTGAAATGCCAGAAACCGGTCCTAGGAAGCTTTTTTCCGGGCCAGGAAAGACATGGCTTGGCAGTTTGGGCTGGACTGTTCCCATGAGGCACAGGGTCAGACTGATTTACATAGGGCCATGTCTGAACTGGGGTGGCAGAGTGGGCTAAAGAACGGTGATGGATTAAACCCAGATCAGTTGACTGGGGGTGAGTGCTTGCAATGTTCAACACTCCATCCATCATTTCCTTTGGTTTTTACTTTGTTCGCCATAAGTTGGCAGGGTATGCTCAGAAGTGAGTCCCTTGCTCACTTTGCCACTGGATTCAAGCAAGCCTGGCTGAAGACGGCTGAAATGCCAGAAACCGGTCCTAGGAAGCTTGTTTCCGGGCCAGTAAAGACATGGATTGGCAGTTCGGGCTGGACTGTTCCCATGAGGCACAGGGTCAGACTGATTTGCATAGGGCCATGTCTGAACTGGGGTGGCAGAGTGGGCTAAAGAACGGTGATGGATTAAACCCAGATCAGTTGACTGGGGGTGAGTGCTTGCAATGTTCAACACTCCATCCATCATTTCCTTTGGTTTTTGCTTTGTTCGCCATAAGTTGGCGGGGTATGCTCAGACGTGAGTCCCTTGCTCACTTTGCCACTGGATTCAAGCAAGCCTGGCTGAAGATGGCTGAAATGCCAGAAACCGGTCCTAGGAAGCTTGTTTCCGGGCCAGGAAAGACATGGCTTGGCAGTTCGGGCAGGACTGTTCCCATGAGGCACAGGGTCAGACTGATTTGCATAGGGCCATGTCTGAACTGGGGTGGCAGAGTGGGCTAAAGAACGGTGATGGATTAAACCCAGATCAGTTGACTGGGGGTGAGTGCTTGCAATGTTCAACACTCCATCCATCATTTCCTTTGGTTTTTGCTTTGTTCGCCATAAGTTGGCAGGGTATGCTCAGACGTGAGTCCCTTGCTCACTTTGCCACTGGATTCAAGCAAGCCTGGCTGAAGACGGCTGAAATGCCAGAAACCGGTCCTAGGAAGCTTGTTTCCGGGCCTGGAAAGACATGGCTTGGCAGTTCGGGCTGGACTGTTCCCATGAGGCACAGGGTCAGACTGATTTGCATAGGGCCATGTCTGAACTGGGGTGGCAGAGTGGGCTAAAGAACGGTGATGGTTTAAACCCAGATCAGTTGACTGGGGGTGAGTGCTTGCAATGTTCAACACTCCATCCATCATTTCCTTTGGTTTTTGCTTTGTTCGCCATAAGTTGGCAGGGTATGCTCAGACGTGAGTCCCTTGCTCACTTTGCCACTGGATTCAAGCAAGCCTGGCTGAAGACGGCTGAAATGCCAGAAACCGGTCCTAGGAAGCTTGTTTCCGGGCCAGGAAAGACATGGCTTGGCAGTTCGGGCTGGACTGTTCTCATGAGGCACAGGGTCAGACTGATTTGCATAGGGCCATGTCTGAACTGGGGTGGCAGAGTGGGCTAAAGAACGGTGATGGATTAAACCCAGATCAGTTGACTGGGGGTGAGTGCTTGCAATGTTCAACACTCCATCCATCATTTCCTTTGGTTTTTGCTTTGTTCGCCATAAGTTGGCAGGGTATGCTCAGACGTGAGTCCCTTGCTCACTTTGCCACTGGATTCAAGCAAGCCTGGCTGAAGACGGCTGAAATGCCAGAAACAGGTCCTAGGAAGCTTGTTTCCGGGCCAGGAAAGACATGGCTTGGCAGTTCGGGCTGGACTGTTCCCATGAGGCACAGGGTCAGACTGATTTGCATAGGGCCATGTCTGAACTGGGGTGGCAGAGTGGGCTAAAGAACGGTGATGGATTAAACCCAGATCAGTTGACTGGGGGTGAGTGCTTGCAATGTTCAACACTCCATCCATCATTTCCTTTGGTTTTTGCTTTGTTCACCATAAGTTGGCAGGGTATGCTCCGACGTGAGTCCCTTGCTCACTTTGCCACTGGATTCAAGCAAGCCTGGCTGAAGACGGCTGAAATGCCAGAAACCGGTCCTAGGAAGCTTGTTTCCGGGCCAGGAAAGACATGGCTTGGCAGTTCGGGCTGGACTGTTCCCATGAGGCACAGGGTCAGACTGATTTGCATAGGGCCATGTCTGAACTGGGGTGGCAGAGTGGGCTAAAGAACGGTGATGGATTAAACCCAGATCAGTTGACTGGGGGTGAGTGCTTGCAATGTTCAACACTCCATCCATCATTTCCTTTGGTTTTTGCTTTGTTCGCCATAAGTTGGCAGGGTATGCTCAGACGTGAGTCCCTTGCTCACTTTGCCACTGGATTCAAGCAAGCCTGGCTGAAGACGGCTGAAATGCCAGAAACCGGTCCTAGGAAGCTTGTTTCCGGGCCAGGAAAGACATGGCTTGGCAGTTCGGGCTGGACTGTTCCCATGAGGCACAGGGTCAGACTGATTTGCATAGGGCCATGTCTGAACTGGGGTGGCAGAGTGGGCTAAAGAACGGTGATGGATTAAACCTAGATCAGTTGACTGGGGGTGAGTGCTTGCAATGTTCATTACTCCATCCATCATTTCCTTTGGTTTTTGCTTTGTTCGCCATAAGTTGGCAGGGTATGCTCAGACGTGAGTCCCTTGCTCACTTTGCCACTGGATACAAGCAAGCCTGGCTGAAGATGGCTGAAATGCCAGAAACCGGTCCTAGGAAGCTTGTTTCCGGGCCAGGAAAGACATGGCTTGGCAGTTCGGGCAGGACTGTTCCCATGAGGCACAGGGTCAGACTGATTTGCATAGGGCCATGTCTGAACTGGGGTGGCAGAGTGGGCTAAAGAACGGTGATGGATTAAACCCAGATCAGTTGACTGGGGGTGAGTGCTTGCAATGTTCAACACTCCATCCATCATTTCCTTTGGTTTTTGCTTTGTTCGCCATAAGTTGGCAGGGTATGCTCAGACGTGAGTCCCTTGCTTACTTTGCCACTGGATTCAATCAAGCCTAGCTGAAGACGGCTGAAAAGCCAGAAACCGGACCTAGGAAGCTTGTTTCCGGGCCAGGAAAGACATGACTTGGTAGTTCGGGCTGGACTGTTCCCATGAGACACAGGGTCAGACTGATTTGCATAGGGCCATGTCTGAACTGGGGTGGCAGAGTGGGCTAAAGAACGGTGATGGATTAAACCCAGATCAGTTGACTGGGGGTAAGTGCTTGCAATGTTCAACACTCTATCCATCATTTCCTTTGGTTTTTGCTTTGTTCGCCATAAGTTGGCAGGGTATGCTCAGACGTGAGTCCCTTGCTCACTTTGCCACTGGATTCAAGCAAGCCTGGCTGAAGACGGCTGAAATGCCAGAAACCGGTCCTAGGAAGCTTGTTTCCGGGCCAGGAAAGACATGGCTTGGCAGTTCGGGCTGGACTGTTCCCATGAGGCACAGGGTCAGACTGATTTGCATAGGGTCATGTCTGAACTGGGGTGGCAGAGTGGGCTAAAGAACGGTGATGGATTAAACCCAGATCAGTTGACTGGGGGTGAGTGCTTGCAATGTTCAACACTCCATCCATCATTTCCTTTGGTTTTTGCTTTGTTCGCCATAAGTTGGCAGGGTATGCTCAGACGTGAGTCCCTTGCTCACTTTGCCACTGGATTCAAGCAAGTCTGGCTGAAGACGGCTGAAGTGCCAGAAACCGGTCCTAGGAAGCTTGTTTCCGGGCCAGGAAAGACATGGCTTGGCAGTTCGGGCTGCACTGTTCCCATGAGGCACAGGGTCAGACTGATTTGCATAGGGCCATGTCTGAACTGGGCTGGCAGAGTGGGCTAAAGAACGGTGATGGTTTAAACCCAGATCAGTTGACTGGGGGTGAGTGCTTGCAATGTTCAACACTCCATCCATCATTTCCTTTGGTTTTTGCTTTGTTCGCCATAAGTTGGCAGGGTATGCTCAGACGTGAGTCCCTTGCTCACTTTGCCACTGGATTCAAGCAAGCCTGGCTGAAGACGGCTGAAATGCCAGAAACCGGTCCTAGGAAGCTTGTTTCCGGGCCAGGAAAGACATGGCTTGGCAGTTCGGGCTGGACTGTTCCCATGAGGCACAGGGTCAGACTGATTTGCATAGGGCCATGTCTGAACTGGGGTGGCAGAGTGGGCTAAAGAACGGTGATGGATGAAACCCAGATCAGTTGACTGGGGGTGAGTGCTTGCAATGTTCAACACTCCATCCATCAATTCCTTTGGTTTCTGCTTTGTTCGCCATAAGTTGGCAGGGTATGCTCAGACGTGAGTCCCTTGCTCACTTTGCCACTGGGTTCAAGCAAGTCTGGCTGAAGACGGCTGAAATGCCAGAAACCGGTCCTAGGAAGCTTGTTTCCGAGCCAGGAAAGACATGGCTTGGCAGTTCGGGCTGGACTGTTCCCATGAGGCACAGGGTCAGACTGATTTGCATAGGGCCATGTCTGAACTGGGGTGGCAGAGTGGGCTAAAGAACGGTGATGGATTAAACCCAGATCAGTTGACTGGGGGTGAGTGCTTGCAATGTTCAACACTCTATCCATCATTTCCTTTGGTTTTTGCTTTGTTCGCCATAAGTTGGCAGGGTATGCTCAGACGTGAGTCCCTTGCTCACTTTGCCACTGGATTCAAGCAAGCCTGGCTGAAGACGGCTGAAATGCCAGAAACCGGTCCTAGGAAGCTTGTTTCCGGGCCAGGAAAGACATGGCTTGGCAGTTCGGGCTGGACTGTTCCCATGAGGCACAGGGTCAGACTGATTTGCATAGGGCCATGTCTGAACTGGGGTGGCAGAGTGGGCTAAAGAACGGTGATGGATGAAACCCAGATCAGTTGACTGGGGGTGAGTGCTTGCAATGTTCAACACTCCATCCATCATTTCCTTTGGTTTTTGCTTTGTTCGCCATAAGTTGGCAGGGTATGCTCAGATGTGAGTCCCTTGCTTACTTTGCCACTGGATTCAAGCAAGCCTAGCTGAAGACGGCTGAAATGCCAGAAACCGGACCTAGGAAGCTTGTTTCCGGGCCAGGAAAGACATGACTTGGTAGTTCGGGCTGGACTGTTCCCATGAGACACAGGGTCAGACTGATTTGCATAGGGCCATGTCTGAACTGGGGTGGCAGAGTGGGCTAAAGAACGGTGATGGATTAAACCCAGATCAGTTGACTGGGGGTAAGTGCTTGCAATGTTCAACACTCTATCCATCATTTCCTTTGGTTTTTGCTTTGTTCGCCATAAGTTGGCAGGGTATGCTCAGACGTGAGTCCCTTGCTCACTTTGCCACTGGATTCAAGCAAGCCTGGCTGAAGACGGCTGAAATGCCAGAAACCGGTCCTAGGAAGCTTGTTTCCGGGCCAGGAAAGACATGGCTTGGCAGTTCGGGCTGGACTGTTCCCATGAGGCACAGGGTCAGACTGATTTGCATAGGGTCATGTCTGAACTGGGGTGGCAGAGTGGGCTAAAGAACGGTGATGGATTAAACCCAGATCAGTTGACTGGGGGTGAGTGCTTGCAATGTTCAACACTCCATCCATCATTTCCTTTGGTTTTTGCTTTGTTCGCCATAAGTTGGCAGGGTATGCTCAGACGTGAGTCCCTTGCTCACTTTGCCACTGGATTCAAGCAAGTCTGGCTGAAGACGGCTGAAGTGCCAGAAACCGGTCCTAGGAAGCTTTTTCCGGGCCAGGAAAGACATGGCTTGGCAGTTTGGGCTGGACTGTTCCCATAAGGCACAGGGTCAGACTGATTTGCATAGGGCCATGTCTGAACTGGGGTGGCAGAGTGGGCTAAAGAACGGTGATGGATTAAACCCAGATCAGTTGACTGGGGGTGAGTGCTTGCAATGTTCAACACTCCATCCATCATTTCCTTTGGTTTTTGCTTTGTTCGCCATAAGTTGGCAGGGTATGCTCAGACGTGAGTCCCTTGCTCACTTTGCCACTGGATTCAAGCAAGCCTGGCTGAAGACGGCTGAAATGCCAGAAACCGTTCCTAGGAAGCTTGTTTCCGGGCCAGGAAAGACATGGCTTGGCAGTTCGGGCTGGACTGTTCCCATGAGGCACAGGGTCAGACTGATTTGCATAGGGCCATGTCTGAACTGGGGTGGCAGAGTGGGCTAAAGAACGGTGATGGATTAAACCCAGATCAGTTGACTGGGGGTGAGTGCTTGCAATGTTCAACACTCCATCCATCATTTCCTTTGGTTTTTGCTTTGTTCGCCATAAGTTGGCAGGGTATGCTCAGACGTGAGTCCCTTGCTCACTTTGCCACTGGATTCAAGCAAGCCTGGCTGAAGACGGCTGAAATGCCAGAAACCGGTCCTAGGAAGCTTGTTTCCGGGCCAGGAAAGACATGGCTTGGCAGTTCGGGCAGGACTGTTCCCATGAGGCACAGGGTCAGACTGATTTGCATAGGGCCATGTCTGAACTGGGGTGGCAGAGTGGGCTAAAGAACGGTGATGGATTAAACCCAGATCAGTTGACTGGGGGTGAGTGCTTGCAATGTTCAACACTCCATCCATCATTTCCTTTGGTTTTTGCTTTGTTCGCCATAAGTTGGCAGGGTATGCTCAGACGTGAGTCCCTTGCTCACTTTGCCACTGGATTCAAGCAAGCCTGGCTGAAGACGGCTGAAATGCCAGAAACCGGTCCTAGGAAGCTTGTTTCCGAGCCAGGAAAGACATGGCTTGGCAGTTCGGGCTGGACTGTTCCCATGAGGCACAGGGTCAGACTGATTTGCATAGGGCCATGTCTGAACTGGGGTGGCAGAGTGGGCTAAAGAACGGTGATGGATTAAACCCAGATCAGTTGACTGGGGGTGAGTGCTTGCAATGTTCAACACTCTATCCATCATTTCCTTTGGTTTTTGCTTTGTTCGCCATAAGTTGGCAGGGTATGCTCAGACGTGAGTCCCTTGCTCACTTTGCCACTGGATTCAAGCAAGCCTGGCTGAAGACGGCTGAAATGCCAGAAACCGGTCCTAGGAAGCTTGTTTCCGGGCCAGGAAAGACATGGCTTGGCAGTTCGGGCTGGACTGTTCCCATGAGGCACAGGGTCAGACTGATTTGCATAGGGCCATGTCTGAACTGGGGTGGCAGAGTGGGCTAAAGAACGGTGATGGATGAAACCCAGATCAGTTGACTGGGGGTGAGTGCTTGCAATGTTCAACACTCCATCCATCATTTCCTTTGGTTTTTGCTTTGTTCGCCATAAGTTGGCAGGGTATGCTCAGATGTGAGTCCCTTGCTTACTTTGCCACTGGATTCAAGCAAGCCTAGCTGAAGACGGCTGAAATGCCAGAAACCGGACCTAGGAAGCTTGTTTCCGGGCCAGGAAAGACATGACTTGGTAGTTCGGGCTGGACTGTTCCCATGAGACACAGGGTCAGACTGATTTGCATAGGGCCATGTCTGAACTGGGGTGGCAGAGTGGGCTAAAGAACGGTGATGGATTAAACCCAGATCAGTTGACTGGGGGTAAGTGCTTGCAATGTTCAACACTCTATCCATCATTTCCTTTGGTTTTTGCTTTGTTCGCCATAAGTTGGCAGGGTATGCTCAGACGTGAGTCCCTTGCTCACTTTGCCACTGGATTCAAGCAAGCCTGGCTGAAGACGGCTGAAATGCCAGAAACCGGTCCTAGGAAGCTTGTTTCCGGGCCAGGAAAGACATGGCTTGGCAGTTCGGGCTGGACTGTTCCCATGAGGCACAGGGTCAGACTGATTTGCATAGGGTCATGTCTGAACTGGGGTGGCAGAGTGGGCTAAAGAACGGTGATGGATTAAACCCAGATCAGTTGACTGGGGGTGAGTGCTTGCAATGTTCAACACTCCATCCATCATTTCCTTTGGTTTTTGCTTTGTTCGCCATAAGTTGGCAGGGTATGCTCAGACGTGAGTCCCTTGCTCACTTTGCCACTGGATTCAAGCAAGTCTGGCTGAAGACGGCTGAAGTGCCAGAAACCAGTCCTAGGAAGCTTTTTTCCGGGCCAGGAAAGACATGGCTTGGCAGTTTGGGCTGGACTGTTCCCATAAGGCACAGGGTCAGACTGATTTGCATAGGGCCATGTCTGAACTGGGGTGGCAGAGTGGGCTAAAGAACGGTGATGGATTAAACCCAGATCAGTTGACTGGGGGTGAGTGCTTGCAATGTTCAACACTCCATCCATCATTTCCTTTGGTTTTTGCTTTGTTCGCCATAAGTTGGCAGGGTATGCTCAGACGTGAGTCCCTTGCTCACTTTGCCACTGGATTCAAGCAAGCCTGGCTGAAGACGGCTGAAATGCCAGAAACCGTTCCTAGGAAGCTTGTTTCCGGGCCAGGAAAGACATGGCTTGGCAGTTCGGGCTGGACTGTTCCCATGAGGCACAGGGTCAGACTGATTTGCATAGGGCCATGTCTGAACTGGGGTGGCAGAGTGGGCTAAAGAACGGTGATGGATTAAACCCAGATCAGTTGACTGGGGGTGAGTGCTTGCAATGTTCAACACTCCATCCATCATTTCCTTTGGTTTTTGCTTTGTTCGCCATAAGTTGGCAGGGTATGCTCAGACGTGAGTCCCTTGCTCACTTTGCCACTGGATTCAAGCAAGCCTGGCTGAAGACGGCTGAAATGCCAGAAACCGGTCCTAGGAAGCTTGTTTCCGGGCCAGGAAAGACATGGCTTGGCAGTTCGGGCAGGACTGTTCCCATGAGGCACAGGGTCAGACTGATTTGCATAAGGGCCATGTCTGAACTGGGGTGGCAGAGTGGGCTAAAGAACGGTGATGGATTAAACCCAGATCAGTTGACTGGGGGTGAGTGCTTGCAATGTTCAACACTCCATCCATCATTTCCTTTGGTTTTTGCTTTGTTCGCCATAAGTTGGCAGGGTATGCTCAGACGTGAGTCCCTTGCTCACTTTGCCACTGGATTCAAGCAAGCCTGGCTGAAGACGGCTGAAATGCCAGAAACCGGTCCTAGGAAGCTTGTTTCCGGGCCAGGAAAGACATGGCTTGGCAGTTCGGGCTGCACTGTTCCCATGAGGCACAGGGTCAGACTGATTTGCATAGGGCCATGTCTGAACTGGGGTGGCAGAGTGGGCTAAAGAACGGTGATGGTTTAAACCCAGATCAGTTGACTGGGGGTGAGTGCTTGCAATGTTCAACACTCCATCCATCATTTCCTTTGGTTTTTGCTTTGTTCGCCATAAGTTGGCAGGGTATGCTCAGACGTGAGTCCCTTGCTCACTTTGCCACTGGATTCAAGCAAGCCTGGCTAAAGACGGCTGAAATGCCAGAAACCGGTCCTAGGAAGCTTGTTTCCGGGCCAGGAAAGACATGGCTTGGCAGTTCGGGCTGGACTGTTCCCATGAGGCACAGGGTCAGACTGATTTGCATAGGGCCATGTCTGAACTGGGGTGGCAGAGTGGGCTAAAGAACGGTGATGGATGAAACCCAGATCAGTTTACTGGGGGTGAGTGCTTGCAATGTTCAACACTCCATCCATCAATTCCTTTGGTTTCTGCTTTGTTCGCCATAAGTTGGCAGGGTATGCTCAGACGTGAGTCCCTTGCTCACTTTGCCACTGGGTTCAAGCAAGTCTGGCTGAAGACGGCTGAAATGCCAGAAACCGGTCCTAGGAAGCTTGTTTCCGGGCCAGGAAAGACATGGCTTGGCAGTTCGGGCTGGACTGTTCCCATGAGGCACAGGGTCAGACTGATTTGCATAGGGCCATGTCTGAACTGGGGTGGCAGAGTGGGCTAAAGAACGGTGATGGATTAAACCCAGATCAGTTGACTGGGGGTGAGTGCTTGCAATGTTCAACACTCTATCCATCATTTCCTTTGGTTTTTGCTTTGTTCGCCATAAGTTGGCAGGGTATGCTCAGACGTGAGTCCCTTGCTCACTTTGCCACTGGATTCAAGCAAGCCTGGCTGAAGACGGCTGAAATGCCAGAAACCGGTCCTAGGAAGCTTGTTTCCGGGCCAGGAAAGACATGGCTTGGCAGTTCGGGCTGGACTGTTCCCATGAGGCACAGGGTCAGACTGATTTGCATAGGGCCATGTCTGAACTGGGGTGGCAGAGTGGGCTAAAGAACGGTGATGGATTAAACCCAGATCAGTTGACTGGGGGTGAGTGCTTGCAATGTTCAACACTCCATCCATCATTTCCTTTGGTTTTTGCTTTGTTCGCCATAAGTTGGCAGGGTATGCTCAGACGTGAGTCCCTTGCTCACTTTGCCACTGGATTCAAGCAAGCCTAGCTGAAGACGGCTGAAATGCCAGAAACCGGACCTAGGAAGCTTGTTTCCGGGACAGGAAAGACATGACTTGGTAGTTCGGGCTGGACTGTTCCCATGAGGCACAGGGTCAGACTGATTTGCATAGGGCCATGTCTGAACTGGGGTGGCAGAGTGGGCTAAAGAACGGTGATGGATTAAACCCAGATCAGTTGACTGGGGGTGAGTGCTTGCAATGTTCAACACTCTATCCATCATTTCCTTTGGTTTTTGCTTTGTTCGCCATAAGTTGGCAGGGTATGCTCAGACGTGAGTCCCTTGCTCACTTTGCCACTGGATTCAAGCAAGCCTGGCTGAAGACGGCTGAAATGCCAGACACTGGTCCTAGGAAGCTTGTTTCCGGGCCAGGAAAGACATGGCTTAGCAGTTCGGGCTGGACTGTTCCCATGAGGCACAGGGTCAGACTGATTTGCATAGGGTCATGTCAGAACTGGGGTGGCAGAGTGGGCTAAAGAACGGTGATGGATTAAACCCAGATCAGTTGACTGGGGGTGAGTGCTTGCAATGTTCAACACTCCATCCATCATTTCCTTCGGTTTTTGCTTTGTTCGCCATAAGTTGGCAGGGTATGCTAAGACGTAAGTCCCTTGCTCACTTTGCCACTGGATTCAAGCAAGTCTGGCTGAAGACGGCTGAAATGCCAGAAACCGGTCCTAGGAAGCTTTTTTCCGGGCCAGGAAAGACATGGCTTGGCAGTTTGGGCGGGACTGTTCCCATGAGGCACAGGGTCAGACTGATTTGCATAGGGCCATGTCTGAACTGGGGTGGCAGAGTTGGCTAAAGAACGGTGATGGATTAAACCCAGATCAGTTGACTGGGGGTGAGTGCTTGCAATGTTCAACACTCCATCCATCATTTCCTTTGGTTTTTGCTTTGTTTGCCATAAGTTGGCAGGGTATGCTCAGACGTGAGTCCCTTGCTCACTTTGCCACTGGATTCAAGCAAGCCTGGCTGAAGACGGCTGAAATGCCAGAAACCGGTCCTAGGAAGCTTGTTTCCGGGCCAGGAAAGACATGGCTTGGCAGTTCGGGCTGGACTGTTCCCATGAGGCACAGGGTCAGACTGATTTGCATAGGGCCATGTCTGAACTGGGGTGTCAGAGTGGGCTAAAGAACGGTGATGGATTAAACCCAGATCAGTTGACTGGGGGTGAGTGCTTGCAATGTTCAACACTCTATCCATCATTTCCTTTGGTTTTTGCTTTGTTCGCCATAAGTTGGCAGGGTATGCTCAGACGTGAGTCCCTTGCTCACTTTGCCACTGGATTCAAGCAAGCCTGGCTGAAGACGGCTGAAATGCCAGAAACCGGTCCTAGGAAGCTTGTTTCCGGGCCAGGAAAGACATGGCTTGGCAGTTCGGGCTGGACTGTTCCCATGAGGCACAGGGTCAGACTGATTTGCATAGGGTCATGTCTGAACTGGGGTGGCAGAGTGGGCTAAAGAACGGTGATGGATTAAACCCAGATCAGTTGACTGGGGGTGAGTGCTTGCAATGTTCAACACTCCATCCATCATTTCCTTTGGTTTTTGCTTTGTTCGCCATAAGTTGGCAGGGTATACTCAGACGTGAGTCCCTTGCTCACTTTGCCACTGGATTCAAGCAAGTCTGGCTGAAGACGGCTAAAATGCCAGAAACCGGTCCTAGGAAGCTTGTTTCCGGGCCAGGAAAGACATGGCTTGGCAGTTCGGGCTGGACTGTTCTCATGAGGCACAGGGTCAGACTGATTTGCATAGGGCCATGTCTGAACTGGGGTGGCAGAGTGGGCTAAAGAACGGTGATGGATTAAACCCAGATCAGTTGACTGGGGGTGAGTGCTTGCAATGTTCAACACTCCATCCATCATTTCCTTTGGTTTTTGCTTTGTTCGCCATAAGTTGGTAGGGTATGCTCAGACGTGAGTCCCTTGCTCACTTTGCCACTGGATTCAAGCAAGCCTGGCTGAAGACGGCTGAAATGCCAGAAACAGGTCCTAGGAAGCTTGTTTCCGGGCCAGGAAAGACATGGCTTGGCAGTTCGGGCTGGACTGTTCCCATGAGGCACAGGGTCAGACTGATTTGCATAGGGCCATGTCTGAACTGGGGTGGAGAGTGGGCTAAAGAACAGTGATGGATTAAACCCAGATCAGTTGACTGGGGGTGAGTGCTTGCAATGTTCAACACTCCATCCATCATTTCCTTTTGTTTTTGCTTTGTTCGCCATAAGTTGGCAGGGTATGCTCAGACGTGAGTCCCTTGCTCACTTTGCCACTGGATTCAAGCAAGCCTGGCTGAAGACGGCTGAAATACTAGAAATCGGTCCTAGGAAGCTTGTTTCCGGGCCAGGAAAGACATGGCTTGGCAGTTCGGGCAGGACTGTTCCCATGAGGCACAGGGTCAGACTGATTTGCATAGGGCCATGTCTGAACTGGGGTGGCAGAGTGGGCTAAAGTACGGTGATGGATTAAACCCAGATCAGTTGACTGGGGGTGAGTGCTTGCAATGTTCAACACTCCATCCATCATTTCCTTTGGTTTTTGCTTTGTTCGCCATAAGTTGGCAGGGTATGCTCAGACGTGAGTCCCTTGCTCACTTTGCCACTGGATTCAAGCAAGTCTGGCTGAAGACGGCTGAAATGCCAGAAACCGGTCCTAGGAAGCTTGTTTCCGGGCCAGGAAAGACATGGCTTGGCAGTTCGGGCTGGACTGTTCCCATGAGGCACAGGGTCAGACTGATTTGCATAGGGCCATGTCTGAACTGGGGTGGCAGAGTGGGCTAAAGAACGGTGATGGATTAAACCCAGATCAGTTGACTGGGGGTGAGTGCTTGCAATGTTCAACACTCCATCCATCATTTCCTTTGGTTTTTGCTTTGTTCGCCATAAGTTGGCAGGGTATGCTCAGACGTGAGGCCCTTGCTCACTTTGCCACTGGATTCAAGCAAGCCTGGCTGAAGACGGCTGAAATGCCAGAAACCGGTCCTAGGAAGCTTGTTTCCGTGCCAGAAAAGACATGGCTTGGCAGTTCGGGCTGGACTGTTCCCATGAGGCACAGGTTCAGACTGATTTGCATAGGGCCATGTCTGAACTGGGGTGGCAGAGTGGGCTAAAGAACGGTGATGGATGAAACCCAGATCAGTTGACTGGGGGTGAGTGCTTGCAATGTTCAACACTCCATCCATCATTTCCTTTGGTTTTTGCTTTGTTCGCCATAAGTTGGCAGGGTATGCTCAGATGTGAGTCCCTTGCTTACTTTGCCACTGGATTCAAGCAAGCCTAGCTGAAGACGGCTGAAATGCCAGAAACCGGACCTAGGAAGCTTGTTTCCGGGCCAGGAAAGACATGACTTGGTAGTTCGGGCTGGACTGTTCCCATGAGACACAGGGTCAGACTGATTTGCATAGGGCCATGTCTGAACTGGGGTGGCAGAGTGGGCTAAAGAACGGTGATGGATTAAACCCAGATCAGTTGACTGGGGGTAAGTGCTTGCAATGTTCAACACTCTATCCATCATTTCCTTTGGTTTTTGCTTTGTTCGCCATAAGTTGGCAGGGTATGCTCAGACGTGAGTCCCTTGCTCACTTTGCCACTGGATTCAAGCAAGCCTGGCTGAAGACGGCTGAAATGCCAGAAACCGGTCCTAGGAAGCTTGTTTCCGGGCCAGGAAAGACATGGCTTGGCAGTTCGGGCTGGACTGTTCCCATGAGGCACAGGGTCAGACTGATTTGCATAGGGTCATGTCTGAACTGGGGTGGCAGAGTGGGCTTAAGAACGGTGATGGATTAAACCCAGATCAGTTGACTGGGGGTGAGTGCTTGCAATGTTCAACACTCCATCCATCATTTCCTTTGGTTTTTGCTTTGTTCGCCATAAGTTGGCAGGGTATGCTCAGACGTGAGTCCCTTGCTCACTTTGCCACTGGATTCAAGCAAGTCTGGCTGAAGACGGCTGAAGTGCCAGAAACTGGTCCTAGGAAGCTTTTTTCCGGGCCAGGAAAGACATGGCTTGGCAGTTTGGGCTGGACTGTTCCCATGAGGCACAGGGTCAGACTGATTTGCATAGGGCCATGTCTGAACTGGGGTGGCAGAGTGGGCTAAAGAACGGTGATGGATTAAACCCAGATCAGTTGACTGGGGGTGAGTGCTTGCAATGTTCAACACTCCATCCATCATTTCCTTTGGTTTTTGCTTTGTTCGCCATAAGTTGGCAGGGTATGCTCAGACGTGAGTCCCTTGCTCACTTTGCCACTGGATTCAAGCAAGCCTGGCTGAAGACGGCTGAAATGCCAGAAACCGTTCATAGGAAGCTTGTTTCCGGGCCAGGAAAGACATGGCTTGGCAGTTCGGGCTGGACTGTTCCCATGAGGCACAGGGTCAGACTGATTTGCATAGGGCCATGTCTGAACTGGGGTTGCAGAGTGGGCTAAAGAACGGTGATGGATTAAACCCAGATCAGTTGACTGGGGGTGAGTGCTTGCAATGTTCAACACTCCATCCATCATTTCCTTTGGTTTTTGCTTTGTTCGCCATAAGTTGGCAGGGTATGCTCAGACGTGAGTCCCTTGCTCACTTTGCCACTGGATTCAAGCAAGCCTGGCTGAAGACAACTGAAATGCCAGAAACCGGTCCTAGGAAGCTTGTTTCCGGGCCAGGAAAGACATGGCTTGGCAGTTCGGGCTGGACTGTTCCCATGAGTCACAGTGTCAGACTGATTTGCATAGGGCCATGTCTGAACTGGGGTGGCAGAGTGGGCTAAAGAACGGTGATGGATGAAACCCAGATCAGTTGACTGGGGGTGAGTGCTTGCAATGTTCAACACTCCATCCATCAATTCCTTCGGTTTCTGCTTTGTTCGCCATAAGTTGGCAGGGTATGCTCAGATGTGAGTCCCTTGCTCACTTTGCCACTGGATTCAAGCAAGCCTGGCTGAAGACGGCTGAAATGCCAGAAACCGGACCTAGGAAGCTTGTTTCCGGGCCAGGAAAGACATGGCTTGGCAGTTCGGGCTGGACTGTTCCCATGAGGCACAGGGTCAGACTGATTTGCATAGGGCCATGTCTGAACTGGGGTGGCAGAGTGGGCTAAATAACGGTGATGGATTAAACCCAGATCAGTTGACTGGGGGTGAGTGCTTGCAATGTTCAACACTCCATCCATCATTTCCTTTGGTTTTTGCTTTGTTCACCATAAGTTGGCAGGGTATGCTCCGACGTGAGTCCCTTGCTCACTTTGCCACTGGATTCAAGCAAGCCTGGCTGAAGACGGCTGAAATGCCAGAAACCGGTCCTAGGAAGCTTGTTTCTGGGCCAGGAAAGACATGGCTTGGCAGTTCGGGCTGGACTGTTCCCATGATGCACAGGGTCAGACTGATTTGCATAGGGCCATGTCTGAACTGGGGTGGCAGAGTGGGCTAAAGAACGGTGATGGATTAAACCCAGATCAGTTGACTGGGGGTGAGTGCTTGCAATGTTCAACACTCCATCCATCATTTCCTTTGGTTTTTGCTTTGTTCGCCATAAGTTGGCAGGGTATGCTCAGACGTGAGTCCCTTGCTCACTTTGCCACTGGATTCAAGCAAGCCTGGCTGAAGACGGCTGAAATGCCAGAAACCGGTCCTAGGAAGCTTGTTTCCGGGCCAGGAAAGACATGGCTTGGCAGTTCGGGCTGGACTGTTCCCATGAGGCACAGGGTCAGACTGATTTGCATAGGGCCATGTCTGAACTGGGGTGGCAGAGTGGGCTAAAGAACGGTGATGGATTAAACCCAGATCAGTTAACTGGGGGTGAGTGCTTACAATGTTCAACACTCCATCCATCATTTCCTTTGGTTTTTGCTTTGTTCGCCATAAGTTGCCAGGGTATGCTCAGACGTGAGTCCCTTCCTCACTTTGCCACTGGATTCAAGCAAGCCTGGCTGAAGACGGCTGAAATGCCAGAAACCGGTCCTAGGAAGCTTGTTTCCGGGCCAGGAAAGACATGGCTTGGCAGTTCGGGCTGGACTGTTCCCATGAGGCACAGGGTCAGACTGATTTGCATAGGACCATGTCTGAACTGGGGTGGCAGAGTGGGCTAAAGAACGGTGATGGATTAAACCCAGATCAGTTGACTGGGGGTGAGTGCTTGCAATGTTCAACACTCCATCCATCATTTCCTTTGGTTTTTGCTTTGTTCGCCATAAGTTGGCAGGGTATGCTCAGACGTGAGTCCCTTGCTCACTTTGCCACTGGGTTCAAGCAAGTCTGGCTGAAGACGGCTGAAATGCCAGAAACCGGTCCTAGGAAGCTTGTTTCCGGGCCAGGAAAGACATGGCTTGGCAGTTCGGGCTGGACTGTTCCCATGAGGCACAGGGTCAGACTGATTTGCATAGGGCCATGTCTGAACTGGGGTGGCAGAGTGGGCTAAAGAACGGTGATGGATTAAACCCAGATCAGTTGACTGGGGGTGAGTGCTTGCAATGTTCAACACTCTATCCATCATTTCCTTTGGTTTTTGCTTTGTTCGCCATAAGTTGGCAGGGTATGCTCAGACGTGAGTCCCTTGCTCACTTTGCCACTGGATTCAAGCAAGCCTGGCTGAAGACGGCTGAAATGCCAGAAACCGGTCCTAGGAAGCTTGTTTCCGGGCCAGGAAAGACATGGCTTGGCAGTTCGGGCTGGACTGTTCCCATGAGGCACAGGGTCAGACTGATTTGCATAGGGCCATGTCTGAACTGGGGTGGCAGAGTGGGCTAAAGAACGGTGATGGATTAAACCCAGATCAGTTGACTGGGGGTGAGTGCTTGCAATGTTCAACACTCCATCCATCATTTCCTTTGGTTTTTGCTTTGTTCGCCATAAGTTGGCAGGGTATGCTCAGACGTGAGTCCCTTGCTCACTTTGCCACTGGATTCAAGCAAGCCTAGCTGAAGACGGCTGAAATGCCAGAAACCGGACCTAGGAAGCTTGTTTCCGGGACAGGAAAGACATGACTTGGTAGTTCGGGCTGGACTGTTCCCATGAGGCACAGGGTCAGACTGATTTGCATAGGGCCATGTCTGAACTGGGGTGGCAGAGTGGGCTAAAGAACGGTGATGGATTAAACCCAGATCAGTTGACTGGGGGTGAGTGCTTGCAATGTTCAACACTCTATCCATCATTTCCTTTGGTTTTTGCTTTGTTCGCCATAAGTTGGCAGGGTATGCTCAGACGTGAGTCCCTTGCTCACTTTGCCACTGGATTCAAGCAAGCCTGGCTGAAGACGGCTGAAATGCCAGACACTGGTCCTAGGAAGCTTGTTTCCGGGCCAGGAAAGACATGGCTTGGCAGTTCGGGCTGGACTGTTCCCATGAGGCACAGGGTCAGACTGATTTGCATAGGGCCATGTCTGAACTGGGGTGGCAGAGTGGGCTAAAGAACGGTGATGGATTAAACCCAGATCAGTTGACTGGGGGTGAGTGCTTGCAATGTTCAACACTCTATCCATCATTTCCTTTGGTTTTTGCTTTGTTCGCCATAAGTTGGCAGGGTATGCTCAGACGTGAGTCCCTTGCTCACTTTGCCACTGGATTCAAGCAAGCCTGGCTGAAGACGGCTGAAATGCCAGAAACCGGTCCTAGGAAGCTTGTTTCCGGGCCAGGAAAGACATGGCTTGGCAGTTCGGGCTGGACTGTTCCCATGAGGCACAGGGTCAGACTGATTTGCATAGGGTCATGTCTGAACTGGGGTGGCAGAGTGGGCTAAAGAACGGTGATGGATTAAACCCAGATCAGTTGACTGGGGGTGAGTGCTTGCAATGTTCAACACTCCATCCATCATTTTCTTTGGTTTTTGCTTTGTTCGCCATAAGTTGGCAGGGTATACTCAGACGTGAGTCCCTTGCTCACTTTGCCACTGGATTCAAGCAAGTCTGGCTGAAGACGGCTAAAATGCCAGAAACCGGTCCTAGGAAGCTTGTTTCCGGGCCAGGAAAGACATGGCTTGGCAGTTCGGGCTGGACTGTTCTCATGAGGCACAGGGTCAGACTGATTTGCATAGGGCCATGTCTGAACTGGGGTGGCAGAGTGGGCTAAAGAACGGTGATGGATTAAACCCAGATCAGTTGACTGGGGGTGAGTGCTTGTAATGTTCAACACTCCATCCATCATTTCCTTTGGTTTTTGCTTTGTTCGCCATAAGTTGGCAGGGTATGCTCAGACGTGAGTCCCTTGCTCACTTTGCCACTGGATTCAAGCAAGCCTGGCTGAAGACGGCTGAAATGCCAGAAACAGGTCCTAGGAAGCTTGTTTCCGGGCCAGGAAAGACATGGCTTGGCAGTTCGGGCTGGACTGTTCCCATGAGGCACAGGGTCAGACTGATTTGCATAGGGCCCTGTCTGAACTGGGGTGCAGAGTGGGCTAAAGAACAGTGATGGATTAAACCCAGATCAGTTGACTGGGGGTGAGTGCTTGCAATGTTCAACACTCCATCCATCATTTCCTTTTGTTTTTGCTTTGTTCGCCATAAGTTGGCAGGGTATGCTCAGACGTGAGTCCCTTGCTCACTTTGCCACTGGATTCAAGCAAGCCTGGCTGAAGACGGCTGAAATACTAGAAATCGGTCCTAGGAAGCTTGTTTCCGGGCCAGGAAAGACATGGCTTGGCAGTTCGGGCTGGACTGTTCTCATGAGGCACAGGGTCAGACTGATTTGCATAGGGCCATGTCTGAACTGGGGTGGCAGAGTGGGCTAAAGAACGGTGATGGATTAAACCCAGATCAGTTGACTGGGGGTGAGTGCTTGTAATGTTCAACACTCCATCCATCATTTCCTTTGGTTTTTGCTTTGTTCGCCATAAGTTGGCAGGGTATGCTCAGACGTGAGTCCCTTGCTCACTTTGCCACTGGATTCAAGCAAGCCTGGCTGAAGACGGCTGAAATGCCAGAAACAGGTCCTAGGAAGCTTGTTTCCGGGCCAGGAAAGACATGGCTTGGCAGTTCGGGCTGGACTGTTCCCATGAGGCACAGGGTCAGACTGATTTGCATAGGGCCCTGTCTGAACTGGGGTGCAGAGTGGGCTAAAGAACAGTGATGGATTAAACCCAGATCAGTTGACTGGGGGTGAGTGCTTGCAATGTTCAACACTCCATCCATCATTTCCTTTTGTTTTTGCTTTGTTCGCCATAAGTTGGCAGGGTATGCTCAGACGTGAGTCCCTTGCTCACTTTGCCACTGGATTCAAGCAAGCCTGGCTGAAGACGGCTGAAATACTAGAAATCGGTCCTAGGAAGCTTGTTTCCGGGCCAGGAAAGACATGGCTTGGCAGTTCGGGCAGGACTGTTCCCATGAGGCACAGGGTCAGACTGATTTGCATAGGGCCATGTCTGAACTGGGGTGGCAGAGTGGGCTAAAGAACGGTGATGGATTAAACCCAGATCAGTTGACTGGGGGTGAGTGCTTGCAATGTTCAACACTCCATCCATCATTTCCTTTGGTTTTTGCTTTGTTCGCCATAAGTTGGCAGGGTATGCTCAGACGTGAGTCCCTTGCTCACTTTGCCACTGGATTCAAGCAAGCCTGGCTGAAGACGCCTGAAATGCCAGAAACCGGTCCTAGGAAGCTTGTTTCCGGGCCAGGAAAGACATGGCTTGGCAGTTCGGGCAGGACTGTTCCCATGAAGCACAGGGTCAGACTGATTTGCATAGGGCCATGTCTGAACTGGGGTGGCAGAGTGGGCTAAAGAACGGTGATGGATTAAACCCAGATCAGTTGACTGGGGGTGAGTGCTTGCAATGTTCAACACTCCATCCATCATTTCCTTTGGTTTTTGCTTTGTTCGCCATAAGTTGGCAGGGTATGCTCAGACGTGAGTCCCTTGCTCACTTTGCCACTGGATTCAAGCAAGCCTGGCTGAAGACGGCTGAAATGCCAGAAACCGGTCCTAGGAAGCTTGTTTCCGGGCCAGGAAAGACATGGCTTGGCAGTTCAGGCTGGACTGTTCCCATGAGGCACAGGGTCAGACTGATTTGCATAGGGCCATGTCTGAACTGGGGTGGCAGAGTGGGCTAAAGAACGGTGATGGATTAAACCCAGATCAGTTGACTGGGGGTGAGTGCTTGCAATGTTCAACACTCCATCCATCATTTCCTTTGGTTTTTGCTTTGTTCGCCATAAGTTGGCAGGGTATGCTCAGACGTGAGGCCCTTGCTCACTTTGCCACTGGATTCAAGCAAGCCTGGCTGAAGACGGCTGAAATGCCAGAAACCGGTCCTAGGAAGCTTGTTTCCGGGCCAGGAAAGACATGGCTTGGCAGTTCGGGCTGGACTGTTCCCATGAGGCACAGGGTCAGACTGATTTGCATATGGCCATGTCTGAACTGGGGTGGCAGAGTGGGCTAAAGAACGGTGATGGATGAAACCCAGATCAGTTGACTGGGGGTGAGTGCTTGCAATGTTCAACACTCCATCCATCATTTCCTTTGGTTTTTGCTTTGTTCGCCATAAGTTGGCAGGGTATGCTCAGATGTGAGTCCCTTGCTCACTTTGCCACTGGATTCAAGCAAGCCTAGCTGAAGACGGCTGAAATGCCAGAAACCGGACCTAGGAAGCTTGTTTCCGGGCCAGGAAAGACATGACTTGGTAGTTCGGGCTGGACTGTTCCCATGAGGCACAGGGTCAGACTGATTTGCATAGGGCCATGTCTGAACTGGGGTGGCAGAGTGGGCTAAAGAACGGTGATGGATTAAACCCAGATCAGTTGACTGGGGGTGAGTGCTTGCAATGTTCAACACTCTATCCATCATTTCCTTTGTTTTTTGCTTTGTTCGCCATAAGTTGGCAGGGTATGCTCAGACGTGAGTCCCTTGCTCACTTTGCCACTGGATTCAAGCAAGCCTGGCTGAAGACGGCTGAAATGCCAGACACTGGTCCTAGGAAGCTTGTTTCCGGGCCAGGAAAGACATGGCTTAGCAGTTCGGGCTGGACTGTTCCCATGAGGCACAGGGTCAGACTGATTTGCATAGGGTCATGTCAGAACTGGGGTGGCAGAGTGGGCTAAAGAACGGTGATGGATTAAACCCAGATCAGTTGACTGGGGGTGAGTGCTTGCAATGTTCAACACTCCATCCATCATTTCCTTCGGTTTTTGCTTTGTTCGCCATAAGTTGGCAGGGTATGCTAAGACGTAAGTCCCTTGCTCACTTTGCCACTGGATTCAAGCAAGTCTGGCTGAAGACGGCTGAAATGCCAGAAACCGGTCCTAGGAAGCTTTTTTCCGGGCCAGGAAAGACATGGCTTGGCAGTTTGGGCTGGACTGTTCCCATGAGGCACAGGGTCAGACTGATTTGCATAGGGCCATGTCTGAACTGGGGTGGCAGAGTGGGCTAAAGAACGGTGATGGATTAAACCCAGATCAGTTGACTGGGGGTGAGTGCTTGCAATGTTCAACACTCCATCCATCATTTCCTTTGGTTTTTGCTTTGTTTGCCATAAGTTGGCAGGGTATGCTCAGACGTGAGTCCCTTGCTCACTTTGCCACTGGATTCAAGCAAGCCTGGCTGAAGACGGCTGAAATGCCAGAAACCGGTCCTAGGAAGCTTGTTTCCGGGCCAGGAAAGACATGGCTTGGCAGTTCGGGCTGGACTGTTCCCATGAGGCACAGGGTCAGACTGATTTGCATAGGGCCATATCTGAACTGGGGTGGCAGAGTGGGCTAAAGAACGGTGATGGATTAAACCCAGATCAGTTGACTGGGGGTGAGTGCTTGCAATGTTCAACACTCTATCCATCATTTCCTTTGGTTTTTGCTTTGTTCGCCATAAGTTGGCAGGGTATGCTCAGACGTGAGTCCCTTGCTCACTTTGCCACTGGATTCAAGCAAGCCTGGCTGAAGACGGCTGAAATGCCAGAAACCGGTCCTAGGAAGCTTGTTTCCGGGCCAGGAAAGACATGGCTTGGCAGTTCGGGCTGGACTGTTCCCATGAGGCACAGGGTCAGACTGATTTGCATAGGGTCATGTCTGAACTGGGGTGGCAGAGTGGGCTAAAGAACGGTGATGGATTAAACCCAGATCAGTTGACTGGGGGTGAGTGCTTGCAATGTTCAACACTCCATCCATCATTTCCTTTGGTTTTTGCTTTGTTCGCCATAAGTTGGCAGGGTATACTCAGACGTGAGTCCCTTGCTCACTTTGCCACTGGATTCAAGCAAGTCTGGCTGAAGACGGCTAAAATGCCAGAAACCGGTCCTAGGAAGCTTGTTTCCGGGCCAGGAAAGACATGGCTTGGCAGTTCGGGCTGGACTGTTCTCATGAGGCACAGGGTCAGACTGATTTGCATAGGGCCATGTCTGAACTGGGGTGGCAGAGTGGGCTAAAGAACGGTGATGGATTAAACCCAGATCAGTTGACTGGGGGTGAGTGCTTGCAATGTTCAACACTCCATCCATCATTTCCTTTGGTTTTTGCTTTGTTCGCCATAAGTTGGCAGGGTATGCTCAGACGTGAGTCCCTTGCTCACTTTGCCACTGGATTCAAGCAAGCCTGGCTGAAGACGGCTGAAATGCCAGAAACAGGTCCTAGGAAGCTTGTTTCCGGGCCAGGAAAGACATGGCTTGGCAGTTCGGGCTGGACTGTTCCCATGAGGCACAGGGTCAGACTGATTTGCATAGGGCCATGTCTGAACTGGGGTGCAGAGTGGGCTAAAGAACAGTGATGGATTAAACCCAGATCAGTTGACTGGGGGTGAGTGCTTGCAATGTTCAACACTCCATCCATCATTTCCTTTTGTTTTTGCTTTGTTCGCCATAAGTTGGCAGGGTATGCTCAGACGTGAGTCCCTTGCTCACTTTGCCACTGGATTCAAGCAAGCCTGGCTGAAGACGGCTGAAATACTAGAAATCGGTCCTAGGAAGCTTGTTTCCGGGCCAGGAAAGACATGGCTTGGCAGTTCGGGCAGGACTGTTCCCATGAGGCACAGGGTCAGACTGATTTGCATAGGGCCATGTCTGAACTGGGGTGGCAGAGTGGGCTAAAGAACGGTGATGGATTAAACCCAGATCAGTTGACTGGGGGTGAGTGCTTGCAATGTTCAACACTCCATCCATCATTTCCTTTGGTTTTTGCTTTGTTCGCCATAAGTTGGCAGGGTATGCTCAGACGTGAGTCCCTTGCTCACTTTGCCACTGGATTCAAGCAAGCCTGGCTGAAGACGCCTGAAATGCCAGAAACCGGTCCTAGGAAGCTTGTTTCCGGGCCAGGAAAGACATGGCTTGGCAGTTCGGGCAGGACTGTTCCCATGAAGCACAGGGTCAGACTGATTTGCATAGGGCCATGTCTGAACTGGGGTGGCAGAGTGGGCTAAAGAACGGTGATGGATTAAACCCAAATCAGTTGACTGGGGGTGAGTGCTTGCAATGTTCAACACTCCATCCATCATTTCCTTTGGTTTTTGCTTTGTTCGCCATAAGTTGGCAGGGTATGCTCAGACGTGAGTCCCTTGCTCACTTTGCCACTGGATTCAAGCAAGCCTGGCTGAAGACGGCTGAAATGCCAGAAACCGGTCCTAGGAAGCTTGTTTCCGGGCCAGGAAAGACATGGCTTGGCAGTTCAGGCTGGACTGTTCCCATGAGGCACAGGGTCAGACTGATTTGCATAGGGCCATGTCTGAACTGGGGTGGCAGAGTGGGCTAAAGAACGGTGATGGATTAAACCCAGATCAGTTGACTGGGGGTGAGTGCTTGCAATGTTCAACACTCCATCCATCATTTCCTTTGGTTTTTGCTTTGTTCGCCATAAGTTGGCAGGGTATGCTCAGACGTGAGGCCCTTGCTCACTTTGCCACTGGATTCAAGCAAGCCTGGCTGAAGACGGCTGAAATGCCAGAAACCGGTCCTAGGAAGCTTGTTTCCGGGCCAGGAAAGACATGGCTTGGCAGTTCGGGCTGGACTGTTCCCATGAGGCACAGGGTCAGACTGATTTGCATAGGGCCATGTCTGAACTGGGGTGGCAGAGTGGGCTAAAGAACGGTGATGGATGAAGCCCAGATCAGTTGACTGGGGGTGAGTGCTTGCAATGTTCAACACTCCATCCATCATTTCCTTTGGTTTTTGCTTTGTTCGCCATAAGTTGGCAGGGTATGCTCAGATGTGAGTCCCTTGCTCACTTTGCCACTGGATTCAAGCAAGCCTAGCTGAAGACGGCTGAAATGCCAGAAACCGGACCTAGGAAGCTTGTTTCCGGGCCAGGAAAGACATGACTTGGTAGTTCGGGCTGGACTGTTCCCATGAGGCACAGGGTCAGACTGATTTGCATAGGGCCATGTCTGAACTGGGGTGGCAGAGTGGGCTAAAGAACGGTGATGGATTAAACCCAGATCAGTTGACTGGGGGTGAGTGCTTGCAATGTTCAACACTCTATCCATCATTTCCTTTGTTTTTTGCTTTGTTCGCCATAAGTTGGCAGGGTATGCTCAGACGTGAGTCCCTTGCTCACTTTGCCACTGGATTCAAGCAAGCCTGGCTGAAGACGGCTGAAATGCCAGAAACCGGTCCTAGGAAGCTTGTTTCCGGGCCAGGAAAGACATGGCTTGGCAGTTCGGGCTGGACTTTTCCCATGAGGCACAGGGTCAGACTGATTTGCATAGGGTCATGTCTGAACTGGGGTGGCAGAGTGGGCTAAAGGACGGTGATGGATTAAACCCAGATCAGTTGACTGGGGGTGAGTGCTTGCAATTTTCAACACTCCATCCATCATTTCCTTTGGTTTTTGCTTTGTTCGCCATACGTTGGCAGGGTATGCTCAGACGTGAGTCCCTTGCTCACTTTGCCACTGGATTCAAGCAAGTCTGGCTGAAGACGGCTGAAATGCCAGAAACCGGTCCTAGGAAGCTTGTTTCCGGGCCAGGAAAGACATGGCTTGGCAGTTCGGGCTGGACTGTTCCCATGAGGCACAGGGTCAGACTGATTTGCATAGGGCCATGTCTGAACTGGGGTGGCAGAGTGGGCTAAAGAACGGTGATGGATTAAACCCAGATCAGTTGACTGGGGGTGAGTGCTTGCAATGTTCAACACTCCATCCATCATTTCCTTTGGTTTTTGCTTTGTTCGCCATAAGTTGGCAGGGTATGCTCAGACGTGAGTCCCTTGCTCACTTTGCCACTGGATTCAAGCAAGCCTGGCTGAAGACGGCTGAAATGCCAGAAACCGGTCCTAGGAAGCTTGTTTCCGGGCCAGGAAAGACATGGCTTGGCAGTTCGGGCTGGACTGTTCCCATGAGGCACAGGGTCAGACTGATTTGCATAGGGCCATGTCTGAACTGGGGTGGCAGAGTGGGCTAAAGAACGGTGATGGATTAAACCCAGATCAGTTGACTGGGGGTGAGTGCTTGCAATGTTCAACACTCCATCCATCATTTCCTTTGGTTTTTGCTTTGTTCGCCATAAGTTGGCAGGGTATGCTCAGACGTGAGTCCCTTGCTCACTTTGCCACTGGATTCAAGCAAGCCTGGCTGAAGACGGCTGAAATGCCAGAAACCGGTCCTAGGAAGCTTGTTTCCGGGCCAGGAAAGACATGGCTTGGCAGTTCGGGCAGGACTGTTCCCATGAGGCACATGGTCAGACTGATTTGCATAGGGCCATGTCTGAACTGGGGTGGCAGAGTGGGCTAAAGAACGGTGATGGATTAAACCCAGATCAGTTGACTGGGGGTGAGTGCTTGCAATGTTCAACACTCCATCCATCATTTCCTTTGGTTTTTGCTTTATTCGCCATAAGTTGGCAGGGTACGCTCAGACGTGAGTCCCTTGCTCACTTTGCCACTGGATTCAAGCAAGTCTGGCTGAAGACGGCTGAAATGCCAGAAACCGGTCCTAGGAAGCTTGTTTCCGGGCCAGGAAAGACATGGCTTGGCAGTTCGGGCTGGACTGCTCCCATGAGGCACAGGGTCAGACTGATTTGCATACGGCCATGTCTGAACTTGGGTGGCAGAGATGTCTAAAGAACGGTGATGGATTAAACCCAGATCAGTTGACTGGGGGTGAGTGCTTGCAAAGTTCAACACTCCATCCATCATTTCCTTTGGTTTTTGCCTTGTTCGCCATAAGTCGGCAGGGTATGCTCAGACGTGAGTCCCTTGCTCACTTTGCCACTGGATTCAAGCAAGCCTGGCTGAAGACGGCTGAAATGCCAGAAACCGGTCCTAGGAAGCTTGTTTCCGGGCCAGGAAAGACATGGCTTGGCAGTTCGGGCTAGACTGCTCCCATGAGGCACAGGGTCAGACTGATTTGCATAGGGCCATGTCTGAACTGGGGTGGCAGAGTGGGCTAAAGAACGGTGATGGATTAAACCCAGATCAGTTGACTGGGGGTGAGTGCTTGCAATGTTCAACACTCCATCCATCATTTCCTTTGGTTTTTGCTTTGTTCGCCATAAGTTGGCAGGGTATGCTCAGACGTGAGTCCCTTGCTCACTTTGCCACTGGATTCAAGCAAGCCTGGCTGAAGACGGCTGAAATGCCAGAAACCGGTCCTAGGAAGCTTGTTTCCGGGCCAGGAAAGACATGGCTTGGCAGTTCGGGCTGGACTGTTCCCATGAGGCACAGGGTCAGACTGATTTGCATAGGGCCATGTCTGAACTGGGGTGGCAGAGTGGGCTAAAGAACGGTGATGGATTAAACCCAGATCAGTTGACTGGGGGTGAGTGCTTGCAATTTTCAACACTCCATCCATCATTTCCTTTGGTTTTTGCTTTGTTCGCCATAAGTTGGCAGGGTATGCTCAGACGTGAGTCCCTTGCTCACTTTGCCACTGGATTCAAGCAAGCGTGGCTGAAGACGGCTGAAATGCCAGAAACCGGTCCTAGGAAGCTTGTTTCCGGGCCAGGAAAGACATGGCTTGGCAGTTCGGGCTGGACTGTTCCCATGAGGCACAGGGTCAGACTGATTTGCATAGGGCCATGTCTGAACTGGGGTGGCAGAGTGGGCTAAAGAACGGTGATGGATTAAACCCAGATCAGTTGACTGGGGGTGAGTGCTTGCAATGTTCAACACTCCATCCATCATTTCCTTTGGTTTTTGCTTTGTTCGCCATAAGTTGGCAGGGTATGCTCAGACGTGAGTCCCTTGCTCACTTTGCCACTGGATTCAAGCAAGCCTGGCTGAAGACGGCTGAAATGCCAGCAACCGGTCCTAGGAAGCTTGTTTCCGGGCCAGGAAAGACATGGCTTGGCAGTTCGGGCTGGACTGTTCCCATGAGGCACAGGGTCAGACTGATTTGCATAGGGCCATGTCTGAACTGGGGTGGCAGAGTGGGCTAAAGAACGGTGATGGATTAAACCCAGATCAGTTGACTGGAGGTGAGTGCTTGCAATGTTCAACACTCCATCCATCATTTCCTTTGGTTTTTGCTTTGTTCGCCATAAGTTGGCAGGGTATGCTCAGACGTGAGTCCCTTGCTCACTTTGCCACTGGATTTAAGCAAGCCTGGCTAAAGACGGCTGAAATGCCAGAAACCAGTCCTAGGAAGCTTGTTTCCGGGCCAGGAAAGACATGGCTTGGCAGTTCGGGCTGGACTGTTCCCATGAGGCACAGGGTCAGACTGATTTGCATTGGGCCAAGTCTGAACTGGGGTGGCAGAGTGGGCTAAAGAACGGTGATGGATTAAACCCAGATCAGTTGACTGAGGGTGAGTGCTTGCAATGTTCAACACTCCATCCATCATTTCCTTTGGTTTTCGCTTTATTCGCAATGAGTTAGCAGGGTATGCTCAGACGTGAGTCCCTTGCTCACTTTGCCACTGGATTCAAGCAAGCCTGGCTGAAGACGGCTGAAATGCCAGAAACCGGTCCTAGGAAGCTTGTTTCCGGGCCAGGAAAGACATGGCTTGGCAGTTCGGGCTGGACTGTTCCCATGAGGCACAGGGTCAGACTGATTTGCATAGGGCCATGTCTGAACTGGGGTGCAGAGTGGGCTAAAGAACGGTGATGGATTAAACCCAGATCAGTTGACTGGGGGTGAGTGCTTGCAATGTTCAACACTCCATCCATCATTTCCTTTTGTTTTTGCTTTGTTCGCCATAAGTTGGCAGGGTATGCTCAGACGTGAGTCCCTTGCTCACTTTGCCACTGGATTCAAGCAAGCCTGGCTGAAGACGGCTGAAATACCAGAAACCGGTCCTAGGAAGCTTGTTTCCGGGCCAGGAAAGACATGGCTTGGCAGTTCGGGCAGGACTGTTCCCATGAGGCACAGGGTCAGACTGATTTGCATAGGGCCATGTCTGAACTGGGGTGGCAGAGTGGGCTAAAGAACGGTGATGGATTAAACCCAGATCAGTTGACTGGGGGTGAGTGCTTGCAATGTTCAACACTCCATCCATCATTTCCTTTGGTTTTTGCTTTGTTCGCCATAAGTTGGCAGGGTATGCTCAGACGTGAGTCCCTTGCTCACTTTGCCACTGGATTCAAGCAAGCCTGGCTGAAGACGCCTGAAATGCCAGAAACCGGTCCTAGGAAGCTTGTTTCCGGGCCAGGAAAGACATGGCTTGGCAGTTCGGGCAGGACTGTTCCCATGAAGCACAGGGTCAGACTGATTTGCATAGGGCCATGTCTGAACTGGGGTGGCAGAGTGGGCTAAAGAACGGTGATGGATTAAACCCAGATCAGTTGACTGGGGGTGAGTGCTTGCAATGTTCAACACTCCATCCATCATTTCCTTTGGTTTTTGCTTTGTTCGCCATAAGTTGGCAGGGTATGCTCAGACGTAAGTCCCTTGCTCACTTTGCCACTGGATTCAAGCAAGTCTGGCTGAAGACGGCTGAAATGCCAGAAACCGGTCCTAGGAAGCTTGTTTCCGGGCCAGGAAAGACATGGCTTGGCAGTTCAGGCTGGACTGTTCCCATGAGGCACAGGGTCAGACTGATTTGCATAGGGCCATGTCTGAAATGGGGTGGCAGAGTGGGCTAAAGAACGGTGATGGATTAAACCCAGATCAGTTGACTGGGGGTGAGTGCTTGCAATGTTCAACACTCCATCCATCATTTCCTTTGGTTTTTGCTTTGTTCGCCATAAGTTGGCAGGGTATGCTCAGACGTGAGGCCCTTGCTCACTTTGCCACTGGATTCAAGCAAGCCTGGCTGAAGACGGCTGAAATGCCAGAAACCGGTCCTAGGAAGCTTGTTTCCGGGCCAGGAAAGACATGGCTTGGCAGTTCGGGCTGGACTGTTCCCATGAGGCACAGGGTCAGACTGATTTGCATAGGGCCATGTCTGAACTGGGGTGGCAGAGTTGGCTAAAGAACGGTGATGGATGAAACCCAGATCAGTTGACTGGGGGTGAGTGCTTGCAATGTTCAACACTCCATCCATCATTTCCTTTGGTTTTTGCTTTGTTCGCCATAAGTTGGCAGGGTATGCTCAGATGTGAGTCCCTTGCTCACTTTGCCACTGGATTCAAGCAAGCCTGGCTGAAGACGGCTGAAATGCCAGAAACCGGTCCTAGGAAGCTTGTTTCCGGGCCAGGAAAGACATGGCTTGGCAGTTCGGGCAGGACTGTTCCCATGAGGCACAGGGTCAGACTGATTTGCATAGGGCCATGTCTGAACTGGGGTGGCAGAGTGGGCTAAAGTACGGTGATGGATTAAACCCAGATCAGTTGACTGGGGGTGAGTGCTTGCAATGTTCAACACTCCATCCATCATTTCCTTTGGTTTTTGCTTTGTTCGCCATACGTTGGCAGGGTATGCTCAGACGTGAGTCCCTTGCTCACTTTGCCACTGGATTCAAGCAAGTCTGGCTGAAGACGGCTGAAATGCCAGAAACCGGTCCTAGGAAGCTTGTTTCCGGGCCAGGAAAGACATGGCTTGTCAGTTCGGGCTGGACTGTTCCCATGAGGCACAGGGTCAGACTGATTTGCATAGGGCCATGTCTGAACTGGGGTGGCAGAGTGGGCTAAAGAACGGTGATGGATTAAACCCAGATCAGTTGACTGGGGGTGAGTGCTTGCAATGTTCAACACTCCATCCATCATTTCCTTTGGTTTTTGCTTTGTTCGCCATAAGTTGGCAGGGTATGCTCAGACGTGAGTCCCTTGCTCACTTTGCCACTGGATTCAAGCAAGCCTGGCTGAAGACGGCTGAAATGCCGGAAACCGGTCCTAGGAAGCTTGTTTCCGGGCCAGGAAAGACATGGCTTGGCAGTTCGGGCAGGACTGTTCCCATGAGGCACAGGGTCAGACTGATTTGCATAGGGCCATGTCTGAACTGGGGTGGCAGAGTGGGCTAAAGAACGGTGATGGATTAAACCCAGATCAGTTGACTGGGGGTGAGTGATTGCAATGTTCAACACTCCATCCATCATTTCCTTTGGTTTTTGCTTTGTTCGCCATAAGTTGGCAGGGTACGCTCAGACGTGAGTCCCTTGCTCACTTTGCCACTGGATTCAAGCAAGTCTGGCTGAAGACGGCTGAAATGCCAGAAACCGGTCCTAGGAAGCTTGTTTCCGGGCCAGGAAAGACATGGCTTGGCAGTTCGGGCTGGACTGCTCCCATGAGGCACAGGGTCAGACTGATTTGCATACGGCCATGTCTGAACTTGGGTGGCAGAGATGGCTAAAGAACGGTGATGGATTAAACCCAGATCAGTTGACTGGGGGTGAGTGCTTGCAAAGTTCAACACTCCATCCATCATTTCCTTTGGTTTTTGCCTTGTTCGCCATAAGTCGGCAGGGTATGCTCAGACGTGAGTCCCTTGCTCACTTTGCCACTGGATTCAAGCAAGCCTGGCTGAAGACGGCTGAAATGCCAGAAACCGGTCCTAGGAAGCTTGTTTCCGGGCCAGGAAAGACATGGCTTGGCAGTTCGGGCTGGACTGCTCCCATGAGGCACAGGGTCAGACTGATTTGCATAGGGCCATGTCTGAACTGGGGTGGCAGAGTGGGCTAAAGAACGGTGATGGATTAAACCCAGATCAGTTGACTGGGGGTGAGTGCTTGCAATGTTCAACACTCCATCCATCATTTCCTTTGGTTTTTGCTATGTTCGCCATAATTTGGCAGGGTATGCTCAGACGTGAGTCCCTTGCTCACTTTGCCACTGGATTCAAGCAAGCCTGGCTGAAGACGGCTGAAATGCCAGAAACCGGTCCTAGGAAGCTTGTTTCCGGGCCAGGAAAGACATGGCTTGGCAGTTCGGGCTGGACTGTTCCCATGAGGCACAGGGTCAGACTGATTTGCATAGGGTCATGTCTGAACTGGGGTGGCAGAGTGGGCTAAAGAACGGTGATGGATTAAACCCAGATCAGTTGACTGGGGGTGAGTGCTTGCAATGTTCAACACTCCAACCATTATTTCCTTTGGTTTTTGCTTTGTTCGCCATAAGTTGGCAGGGTATGCTCAGACGTGAGTCCCTTGCTCACTTTGCCACTGGATTCAAGCAAGTCTGGCTGAAGACGGCTGAAATGCCAGAAACCGGTCCTAGGAAGCTTGTTTCCGGGCCAGGAAAGACATGGCTTGGCAGTTCGGGCAGGACTGTTCCCATGAGGCACAGGGTCAGACTGATTTGCATAGGGCCATGTCTGAACTGGGGTGGCAGAGTGGGCTAAAGAACGGTGATGGATTAAACCCAGATCAGTTGACTGGGGGTGAGTGCTTGCAATGTTCAACACTCCATCCATCATTTCCTTTGGTTTTTGCTTTGTTCGCCATAAGTTGGCAGGGTATGCTCAGACGTGAGTCCCTTGCTCACTTTGCCACTGGATTCAAGCAAGCCTGGCTGAAGACGGCTGAAATGCCAGAAACCGGTCCTAGGAAGCTTGTTTCCGGGCCAGGAAAGACATGGCTTGGCAGTTCGGGCTGGACTGTTCCCATGAGGCACAGGGTCAGACTGATTTGCATAGGGCCATGTCTGAACTGGGGTGGCAGAGTGGGCTAAAGAACGGTGATGGATTAAACCCAGATCAGTTGACTGGGGGTGAGTGCTTGCAATGTTCAACACTCCATCCATCATTTCCTTTGGTTTTTGCTTTGTTCGCCATAAGTTGGCAGGGTATGCTCAGACGTGAGTCCCTTGCTCACTTTGCCACTGGATTCAAGCAAGCCTGGCTGAAGACGGCTGAAATGCCAGAAACTGGTCCTAGGAAGCTTGTTTCCGGGCCAGGAAAGACATGGCTTGGCAGTTCGGGCTGGACTGTTCCCATGAGGCACAGGGTCAGACTGATTTGCATAGGGCCATGTCTGAACTGGGGTGGCAGAGTGGGCTAAAGAACGGTGATGGATTAAACCCAGATCAGTTGACTGGAGGTGAGTGCTTGCAATGTTCAACACTCCATCCATCATTTCCTTTGGTTTTTGCTTTGTTCGCCATAAGTTGGCAGGGTATGCTCAGACGTGAGTCCCTTGCTCACTTTGCCACTGGACTTAAGCAAGCCTGGCTAAAGACGGCTGAAATGCCAGAAACCGGTCCTAGGAAGCTTGTTTCCGGGCCAGGAAAGACATGGCTTGGCAGTTCGGGCTGGACTGTTCCCATGAGGCACAGGGTCAGACTGATTTGCATTGGGCCAAGTCTGAACTGGGGTGGCAGAGTGGGCTAAAGAACGGTGATGGATTAAACCCAGATCAGTTGACTGGGGGTGAGTGCTTGCAATGTTCAACACTCCATCCATCATTTCCTTTGGTTTTCGCTTTATTCGCCATGAGTTGGCAGGGTATGCTCAGACGTGAGTCCCTTGCTCACTTTGCCACTGGATTCAAGCAAGCCTGGCTGAAGACGGCTGAAATGCCAGAAACCGGTCCTAGGAAGCTTGTTTCCGGGCCAGGAAAGACATGGCTTGGCAGTTCGGGCTGGACTGTTCCCATGAGGCACAGGGTCAGACTGATTTGCATAGGGTCATGTCTGAACTGGGGTGGCAGAGTGGGCTAAAGAACAGTGATGGATTAAACCCAGATCAGTTGACTGGGGGTGAGTGCTTGCAATGTTCAACACTCCATCCATCATTTCCTTTGGTTTTTGCTTTGTTCGCCATAAGTTGGCAGGGTATGCTCAGACGTGAGTCCCTTGCTCACTTTGCCACTGGATTCAAGCAAGTCTGGCTGAAGACGGCTGAAATGCCAGAAACCCGTCCTAGGAAGCTTGTTTCCGGGCCAGGAAAGACATGGCTTGGCAGTTCGGGCTGGACTGTTCCCATGAGGCACAGGGTCAGACTGATTTGCATAGGGCCATGTCTGAACTGGGGTGGCAGAGTGGGCTAAAGAACGGTGATGGATTAAACCCAGATCAGTTGACTGGGGGTGAGTGCTTGCAATGTTCAACACTCCATCCATCATTTCCTTTGGTTTTTGCTTTGTTCGCCATAAGTTGGCAGGGTATGCTCAGACGTGAGTCCCTTGCTCACTTTGCCACTGGATTCAAGCAAGCCTGGCTGAAGACGGCTGAAATGCCAGAAACCGGTCCTAGGAAGCTTGTTTCCGGGCCAGGAAAGACATGGCTTGGCAGTTCGGGCTGGACTGTTCCCATGAGGCACAGGGTCAGACTGATTTGCATAGGGCCATGTCTGAACTGGGGTGGCAGAGTGGGCTAAAGAACGGTGATGGATTAAACCCAGATCAGTTGACTGGGGTGAGTGCTTGCAATGTTCAACACTCCATCCATCATTTCCTTTGGTTTTTGCTTTGTTCGCCATAAGTTGGCAGGGTATGCTCAGACGTGAGTCCCTTGCTCACTTTGCCACTGGATTCAAGCAAGCCTGGCTGAAGACGGCTGAAATGCCAGAAACCGGTCCTAGGAAGCTTGTTTCCGGGCCAGGAAAGACATGGCTTGGCAGTTCGGGCAGGACTGTTCCCATGAGGCACAGGGTCAGACTGATTTGCATAGGGCCATGTCTGAACTGGGGTGGCAGAGTGGGCTAAAGAACGGTGATGGATTAAACCCAGATCAGTTGACTGGGGGTGAGTGCTTGCAATGTTCAACACTCCATCCATCATTTCCTTTGGTTTTTGCTTTGTTCGCCATAAGTTGGCAGGGTATGCTCAGACGTGAGTCCCTTGCTCACTTTGCCACTGGATTCAAGCAAGCCTGGCTGAAGACGCCTGAAATGCCAGAAACCGGTCCTAGGAAGCTTGTTTCCGGGCCAGGAAAGACATGGCTTGGCAGTTCGGGCAGGACTGTTCCCATGAAGCACAGGGTCAGACTGATTTGCATAGGGCCATGTCTGAACTGGGGTGGCAGAGTGGGCTAAAGAACGGTGATGGATTAAACCCAGATCAGTTGACTGGGGGTGAGTGCTTGCAATGTTCAACACTCCATCCATCATTTCCTTTGGTTTTTGCTTTGTTCGCCATAAGTTGGCAGGGTATGCTCAGACGTGAGTCCCTTGCTCACTTTGCCACTGGATTCAAGCAAGTCTGGCTGAAGACGGCTGAAATGCCAGAAACCGGTCCTAGGAAGCTTGTTTCCGGGCCAGGAAAGACATGGCTTGGCAGTTCAGGCTGGACTGTTCCCATGAGGCACAGGGTCAGACTGATTTGCATAGGGCCATGTCTGAACTGGGGTGGCAGAGTGGGCTAAAGAACGGTGATGGATTAAACCCAGATCAGTTGACTGGGGGTGAGTGCTTGCAATGTTCAACACTCCATCCATCATTTCCTTTGTTTTTTGCTTTGTTCGCCATAAGTTGGCAGGGTATGCTCAGACGTGAGGCCCTTGCTCACTTTGCCACTGGATTCAAGCAAGCCTGGCTGAAGACGGCTGAAATGCCAGAAACCGGTCCTAGGAAGCTTGTTTCCGGGCCAGGAAAGACATGGCTTGGCAGTTCGGGCTGGACTGTTCCCATGAGGCACAGGGTCAGACTGATTTGCATAGGGCCATGTCTGAACTGGGGTGGCAGAGTTGGCTAAAGAACGGTGATGGATGAAACCCAGATCAGTTGACTGGGGGTGAGTGCTTGCAATGTTCAACACTCCATCCATCATTTCCTTTGGTTTTTGCTTTGTTCGCCATAAGTTGGCAGGGTATGCTCAGATGTGAGTCCCTTGCTCACTTTGCCACTGGATTCAAGCAAGCCTAGCTGAAGACGGCTGAAATGCCAGAAACCGGACCTAGGAAGCTTGTTTCCGGGCCAGGAAAGACATGACTTGGTAGTTCGGGCTGGACTGTTCCCATGAGGCACAGGGTCAGACTGATTTGCATAGGGCCATGTCTGAACTGGGGTGGCAGAGTGGGCTAAAGAACGGTGATGGATTAAACCCAGATCAGTTGACTGGGGGTGAGTGCTTGCAATGTTCAACACTCCATCCATCATTTCCTTTGGTTTTTGCTTTGTTCGCCATAAGTTGGCAGGGTATGCTCAGACGTGAGTCCCTTGCTCACTTTGCCACTGGATTCAAGCAAGCCTGGCTGAAGACGGCTGAAATGCCAGAAACCGGTCCTAGGAAGCTTGTTTCCGGGCCAGGAAAGACATGGCTTGGCAGTTCGGGCTGGACTGTTCCCATGAGGCACAGGGTCAGACTGATTTGCATAGGGCCATGTCTGAACTGGGGTGGCAGAGTGGGCTAAAGAACGGTGATGGATTAAACCCAGATCAGTTGACTGGGGGTGAGTGCTTGCAATGTTCAACACTCCATCCATCATTTCCATTGGTTTTTGCTTTGTTCGCCATAAGTTGGCAGGGTATGCTCAGACGTGAGTCCCTTGCTCACTTTGCCACTGGATTCAAGCAAGCCTGGCTGAAGACGGCTGAAATGCCAGAAACCGGTCCTAGGAAGCTTGTTTCCGGGCCAGGAAAGACATGGCTTGGCAGTTCGGGCAGGACTGTTCCCATGAGGCACAGGGTCAGACTGATTTGCATAGGGCCATGTCTGAACTGGGGTGGCAGAGTGGGCTAAAGAACGGTGATGGATTAAACCCAGATCAGTTGACTGGGGGTGAGTGCTTGCAATGTTCAACACTCCATCCATCATTTCCTTTGGTTTTTGCTTTGTTCGCCATAAGTTGGCAGGGTACGCTCAGACGTGAGTCCCTTGCTCACTTTGCCACTGGATTCAAGCAAGTCTGGCTGAAGACGGCTGAAATGCCAGAAACCGGTCCTAGGAAGCTTGTTTCCGGGCCAGGAAAGACATGGCTTGGCAGTTCGGGCTGGACTGCTCCCATGAGGCACAGGGTCAGACTGATTTGCATACGGCCATGTCTGAACTTGGGTGGCAGAGATGGCTAAAGAACGGTGATGGATTAAACCCAGATCAGTTGACTGGGGGTGAGTGCTTGCAAAGTTCAACACTCCATCCATCATTTCCTTTGGTTTTTGCCTTGTTCGCCATAAGTCGGCAGGGTATGCTCAGACGTGAGTCCCTTGCTCACTTTGCCACTGGATTCAAGCAAGCCTGGCTGAAGACGGCTGAAATGCCAGAAACCGGTCCTAGGAAGCTTGTTTCCGGGCCAGGAAAGACATGGCTTGGCAGTTCGGGCTGGACTGCTCCCATGAGGCACAGGGTCAGACTGATTTGCATAGAGACATGTCTGAACTGGGGTGGCAGAGTGGGCTAAAGAACGGTGATGGATTAAACCCAGATCAGTTGACTGGGGGTGAGTGCTTGCAATGTTCAACACTCCATCCATCATTTCCTTTGGTTTTTGCTTTGTTCGCCATAATTTGGCAGGGTATGCTCAGACGTGAGTCCCTTGCTCACTTTGCCACTGGATTCAAGCAAGCCTGGCTGAAGACGGCTGAAATGCCAGAAACCGGTCCTAGGAAGCTTGTTTCCGGGCCAGGAAAGACATGGCTTGGCAGTTCGGGCTGGACTGTTCCCATGAGGCACAGGGTCAGACTGATTTGCATAGGGCCATGTCTGAACTGGGGTGGCAGAGTGGGCTAAAGAACTGTGATGGATTAAACCCAGATCAGTTGACTGGGGGTGAGTGCTTGCAATGTTCAACACTCCATCCATCATTTCCTTTGGTTTTCGCTTTATTCGCCATGAGTTGGCAGGGTATGCTCAGACGTGAGTCCCTTGCTCACTTTGCCACTGGATTCAAGCAAGCCTGGCTGAAGACGGCTGAAATGCCAGAAACCGGTCCTAGGAAGCTTGTTTCCGGGCCAGGAAAGACATGGCTTGGCAGTTCGGGCTGGACTGTTCCCATGAGGCACAGGGTCAGACTGATTTGCATAGGGCCATGTCTGAACTGGGGTGGCAGAGTGGGCTAAAGAACGGTGATGGATTAAACCCAGATCAGTTGACTGGGGGTGAGTGCTTGCAATGTTCAACACTCCATCCATCATTTCCTTTGGTTTTTGCTTTGTTCGCCATAAGTTGGCAGGGTATGCTCAGACGTGAGTCCCTTGCTCACTTTGCCACTGGATTCAAGCAAGCCTGGCTGAAGACGGCTGAAATGCCAGAAACTGGTCCTAGGAAGCTTGTTTCCGGGCCAGGAAAGACATGGCTTGGCAGTTCGGGCTGGACTGTTCCCATGAGGCACAGGGTCAGACTGATTTGCATAGGGCCATGTCTGAACTGGGGTGGCAGAGTGGGCTAAAGAACGGTGATGGATTAAACCCAGATCAGTTGACTGGAGGTGAGTGCTTGCAATGTTCAACACTCCATCCATCATTTCCTTTGGTTTTTGCTTTGTTCGCCATAAGTTGGCAGGGTATGCTCAGACGTGAGTCCCTTGCTCACTTTGCCACTGGATTTAAGCAAGCCTGGCTAAAGACGGCTGAAATGCCAGAAACCGGTCCTAGGAAGCTTGTTTCCGGGCCAGGAAAGACATGGCTTGGCAGTTCGGGCTGGACTGTTCCCATGAGGCACAGGGTCAGACTGATTTGCATTGGGCCAAGTCTGAACTGGGGTGGCAGAGTGGGCTAAAGAACGGTGATGGATTAAACCCAGATCAGTTGACTGGGGGTGAGTGCTTGCAATGTTCAACACTCCATCCATCATTTCCTTTGGTTTTCGCTTTATTCGCCATGAGTTGGCAGGGTATGCTCAGACGTGAGTCCCTTGCTCACTTTGCCACTGGATTCAAGCAAGCCTGGCTGAAGACGGCTGAAATGCCAGAAACCGGTCCTAGGAAGCTTATTTCCGGGCCAGGAAAGACATGGCTTGGCAGTTCGGGCTGGACTGTTCCCATGAGGCACAGGGTCAGACTGATTTGCATAGGGTCATGTCTGAACTGGGGTGGCAGAGTGGGCTAAAGAACAGTGATGGATTAAACCCAGATCAGTTGACTGGGGGTGAGTGCTTGCAATGTTCAACACTCCATCCATCATTTCCTTTGGTTTTTGCTTTGTTCGCCATAAGTTGGCAGGGTATGCTCAGACGTGAGTCCCTTGCTCACTTTGCCACTGGATTCAAGCAAGTCTGGCTGAAGACGGCTGAAATGCCAGAAACCGGTCCTAGGAAGCTTGTTTCCGGGCCAGGAAAGACATGGCTTGGCAGTTCGGGCTGGACTGTTCCCATGAGGCACAGGGTCAGACTGATTTGCATAGGGCCATGTCTGAACTGGGGTGGCAGAGTGGGCTAAAGAACGGTGATGGATTAAACCCAGATCAGTTGACTGGGGGTGAGTGCTTGCAATGTTCAACACTCCATCCATCATTTCCTTTGGTTTTTGCTTTGTTCGCCATAAGTTGGCAGGGTATGCTCAGACGTGAGTCCCTTGCTCACTTTGCCACTGGATTCAAGCAAGCCTGGCTGAAGACGGCTGAAATGCCAGAAACCGGTCCTAGGAAGCTTGTTTCTGGGCCAGGAAAGACATGGCTTGGCAGTTCGGGCTGGACTGTTCCCATGAGGCACAGGGTCAGACTGATTTGCATAGGGCCATGTCTGAACTGGGGTGGCAGAGTGGGCTAAAGAACGGTGATGGATTAAACCCAGATCAGTTGACTGGGGGTGAGTGCTTGCAATGTTCAACACTCCATCCATCATTTCCTTTGGTTTTTGCTTTGTTCGCCATAAGTTGGCAGGGTATGCTCAGACGTGAGTCCCTTGCTCACTTTGCCACTGGATTCAAGCAAGCCTGGCTGAAGACGGCTGAAATGCCAGAAACCGGTCCTAGGAAGCTTGTTTCCGGGACAGGAAAGACATGGCTTGGCAGTTCGGGCTGGACTGTTCCCATGAGGCACAGGGTCAGACTGATTTGCATAGGGCCATGTCTGAACTGGGGTGGCAGAGTGGGCTAAAGAACGGTGATGGATTAAACCCAGATCAGTTGACTGGGGGTGAGTGCTTGCAATGTTCAACACTCCATCCATCATTTCCTTTGGTTTTTGCTTTGTTCGCCATAAGTTGGCAGGGTATGCTCAGACGTGAGTCCCTTGCTCACTTTGCCACTGGATTCAAGCAAGCCTGGCTGAAGACGGCTGAAATGCCAGAAACTGGTCCTAGGAAGCTTGTTTCCGGGCCAGGAAAGACATGGCTTGGCAGTTCGGGCTGGACTGTTCCCATGAGGCACAGGGTCAGACTGATTTGCATAGGGCCATGTCTGAACTGGGGTGGCAGAGTGGGCTAAAGAACGGTGATGGATTAAACCCAGATCAGTTGACTGGAGGTGAGTGCTTGCAATGTTCAACACTCCATCCATCATTTCCTTTGGTTTTTGCTTTGTTCGCCATAAGTTGGCAGGGTATGCTCAGACGTGAGTCCCTTGCTCACTTTGCCACTGGATTTAAGCAAGCCTGGCTAAAGACGGCTGAAATGCCAGAAACCGGTCCTAGGAAGCTTGTTTCCGGGCCAGGAAAGACATGGCTTGGCAGTTCGGGCTGGACTGTTCCCATGAGGCACAGGGTCAGACTGATTTGCATTGGGCCAAGTCTGAACTGGGGTGGCAGAGTGGGCTAAAGAACGGTGATGGATTAAACCCAGATCAGTTGACTGGGGGTGAGTGCTTGCAATGTTCAACACTCCATCCATCATTTCCTTTGGTTTTCGCTTTATTCGCCATGAGTTGGCAGGGTATGCTCAGACGTGAGTCCCTTGCTCACTTTGCCACTGGATTCAAGCAAGCCTGGCTGAAGACGGCTGAAATGCCAGAAACCGGTCCTAGGAAGCTTGTTTCCGGGCCAGGAAAGACATGGCTTGGCAGTTCGGGCTGGACTGTTCCCATGAGGCACAGGGTCAGACTGATTTGCATAGGGTCATGTCTGAACTGGGGTGGCAGAGTGGGCTAAAGAACAGTGATGGATTAAACCCAGATCAGTTGACTGGGGGTGAGTGCTTGCAATGTTCAACACTCCATCCATCATTTCCTTTGGTTTTTGCTTTGTTCGCCATAAGTTGGCAGGGTATGCTCAGACGTGAGTCCCTTGCTCACTTTGCCACTGGATTCAAGCAAGTCTGGCTGAAGACGGCTGAAATGCCAGAAACCGGTCCTAGGAAGCTTGTTTCCGGGCCAGGAAAGACATGGCTTGGCAGTTCGGGCTGGACTGTTCCCATGAGGCACAGGGTCAGACTGATTTGCATAGGGCCATGTCTGAACTGGGGTGGCAGAGTGGGCTAAAGAACGGTGATGGATTAAACCCAGATCAGTTGACTGGGGGTGAGTGCTTGCAATGTTCAACACTCCATCCATCATTTCCTTTGGTTTTTGCTTTGTTCGCCATAAGTTGGCAGGGTATGCTCAGACGTGAGTCCCTTGCTCACTTTGCCACTGGATTCAAGCAAGCCTGGCTGAAGACGGCTGAAATGCCAGAAACCGGTCCTAGGAAGCTTGTTTCCGGGCCAGGAAAGACATGGCTTGGCAGTTCGGGCTGGACTGTTCCCATGAGGCACAGGGTCAGACTGATTTGCATAGGGCCATGTCTGAACTGGGGTGGCAGAGTGGGCTAAAGAACGGTGATGGATTAAACCCAGATCAGTTGACTGGGGGTGAGTGCTTGCAATGTTCAACACTCCATCCATCATTTCCTTTGGTTTTTGCTTTGTTCGCCATAAGTTGGCAGGGTATGCTCAGACGTGAGTCCCTTGCTCACTTTGCCACTGGATTCAAGCAAGCCTGGCTGAAGACGGCTGAAATACCAGAAGCCGGTCCTAGGAAGCTTGTTTCCGGGCCAGGAAAGACATGGCTTGGCAGTTCGGGCTGGACTGTTCCCATGAGGCACAGGGTCAGACTGATTTGCATAGGGCCATGTCTGAACTGGGGTGGCAGAGTGGGCTAAAGAACGGTGATGGATTAAACCCAGATCAGTTGACTGGGGGTGAGTGCTTGCAATGTTCAACACTCCATCCATCATTTCCTTTGGTTTTTGCTTTGTTCGCCATAAGTTGGCAGGGTATGCTCCGACGTGAGTCCCTTGCTCACTGTGCCACTGGATTCAAGCAAGCCTGGCTGAAGACGGCTGAAATGCCAGAAACCGGTCCTAGGAAGCTTGTTTCCGGGCCAGGAAAGACATGGCTTGGCAGTTCGGGCTGGACTGTTCCCATGAGGCACAGGGTCAGACTGATTTGCATAGGGCCATGTCTGAACTGGGGTGGAAGAGTGGGCTAAAGAACGGTGATGGTTTAAACCCAGATCAGTTGACTGGGGGTGAGTGCTTGCAATGTTCAACACTCCATCCATCATTTCCTTTGGTTTTTGCTTTGTTCGCCATAAGTTGGCAGGGTATGCTCAGACGTGAGTCCCTTGCTCACTTTGCCACTGGATTCAAGCAAGCCTGGCTGAAGACGGCTGAAATGCCAGAAACCGGTCCTAGGAAGCTTGTTTCCGGGCCAGGAAAGACATGGCTTGGCAGTTCGGGCTGGACTGTTCCCATGAGGCACAGGGTCAGACTGATTTGCATAGGGCCATGTCTGAACTGGGGTGGCAGAGTGGGCTAAAGAACGGTGATGGATGAAACCCAGATCAGTTGACTGGGGGTGAGTGCTTGCAATGTTCAACACTCCATCCATCATTTCCTTTGGTTTCTGCTTTGTTCGCCATAAGTTGGCAGGGTATGCTCAGATGTGAGTCCCTTGCTCACTTTGCCACTGGATTCAAGCAAGCCTGGCTGAAGACGGCTGAAATGCCAGAAACCGGACCTAGGAAGCTTGTTTCCGGGCCATGAAAGACATGGCTTGGCAGTTCGGGCTGGACTGTTCCCATGAGGCACAGGGTCAGACTGATTTGCACAGGGTCATGTCTGAACTGGGGTGGCAGAGTGGGCTAAAGAACGGTGATGGATTAAACCCAGATCAGTTGACTGGGGGTGAGTGCTTGCAATGTTCAACACTCCATCCATCATTTCCTTTGGTTTTTGCTTTGTTCGCCATAAGTTGGCAGGGTATGCTCAGACGTGAGTCCCTTGCTCACTTTCCCACTGGATTTAAGCAAGCCTGGCTGAAGACGGCTGAAATGCCAGAAACCGGTCCTAGGAAGCTTGTTTCCGGGCCAGGAAAGACATGGCTTGGCAGTTCGGGCTGGACTGTTCCCATGAGGCACAGGGTCAGACTGATTTGCATAGGGCCATGTCTGAACTGGGGTGGCAGAGTGGGCTAAAGAACGGTGATGGATTAAACCCAGATCAGTTGACTGGGGGTGAGTGCTTGCAATGTTCAACACTCCATCCATCATTTCCTTTGGTTTTTGCTTTGTTCGCCATAAGTTGGCAGGGTATGCTCAGACGTGAGTCCCTTGCTCACTTTGCCACTGGATTCAAGCAAGCCTGGCTGAAGACGGCTGAAATGCCAGAAACCGGTCCTAGGAAGCTTGTTTCCGGGCCAGGAAAGACATGGCTTGGCAGTTCGGGCTGGACTGTTCCCATGAGGCACAGGGTCAGACTGATTTGCATAGGGCCATGTCTGAACTGGGGTGGCAGAGTGGGCTAAAGAACGGTGATGGATTAAACCCAGATCAGTTGACTGGGGGTGAGTGCTTGCAATGTTCAACACTCCATCCATCATTTCCTTTGGTTTTTGCTTTGTTCGCCATAAGTTGGCAGGGTATGCTCAGACGTGAGTCCCTTGCTCACTTTGCCACTGGATTCAAGCAAGCCTGGCTGAAGACGGCTGAAATGCCAGAAACCGGTCCTAGGAAGCTTGTTTCCGGGCCAGGAAAGACATGGCTTGGCAGATCGGGCAGGACTGTTCCCATGAGGCACAGGGTCAGACTGATTTGCATAGGGCCATGTCTGAACTGGGGTGGCAGAGTGGGCTAAAGAACGGTGATGGATTAAACCCAGATCAGTTGACTGGGGGTGAGTGCTTGCAATGTTCAACACTCCATCCATCATTTCCTTTGGTTTTTGCTTTGTTCGCCATAAGTTGGCAGGGTATGCTCAGACGTGAGTCCCTTGCTCACTTTGCCACTGGATTCAAGCAAGCCTGGCTGAAGACGGCTGAAATGCCAGAAACCGGTCCTAGGAAGCTTGTTTCCGGGCCAGGAAAGACATGGCTTGGCAGTTCGGGCTGGACTGTTCCCATGAGGCACAGGGTCAGACTGATTTGCATAGGGCCATGTCTGACCTGGGGTGGCAGAGTGGGCTAAAGAACGGTGATGGATTAAACCCAGATCAGTTGACTCGGGGTGAGTGCTTGCAATGTTCAACACTCCATCCATCATTTCCTTTGGTTTTTGCTTTGTTCGCCATAAGTTGGCAGGGTATGCTCAGACGTGAGTCCCTTGCTCACTTTGCCACTGGATTCAAGCAAGCCTGGCTGAAGACGGCTGAAATACCAGAAACCGGTCCTAGGAAGCTTGTTTCCAGGCCAGGAAAGACATGGCTTGGCAGTTCAGGCAGGACTGTTCCCATGAGGCACAGGGTCAGACTGATTTGCATAGGGCCATGTCTGAACTGGGGTGGCAGAGTGGGCTAAAGAACGGTGATGGATTAAACCCAGATCAGTTGACTGGGGGTGAGTGCTTGCAATGTTCAACACTCCATCCATCATTTCCTTTGGTTTTTGCTTTGTTCGCCATAAGTTGGCAGGGTATGCTCAGACGTGAGTCCCTTGCTCACTTTGCCACTGGATTCAAGCAAGCCTGGCTGAAGACGGCTGAAATGCCAGAAACCGGTCCTAGGAAGCTTGTTTCTGGGCCAGGAAAGACATGGCTTGGCAGTTCGGGCTGGACTGTTCCCATGAGGCACAGGGTCAGACTGATTTGCATAGGGCCATGTCTGAACTGGGGTGGCAGAGTGGGCTAAAGAACGGTGATGGATTAAACCCAGATCAGTTGACTGGGGGTGAGTGCTTGCAATGTTCAACACTCCATCCATCATTTCCTTTGGTTTTTGCTTTGTTCGCCATAAGTTGGCAGGGTATGCTCAGACGTGAGTCCCTTGCTCACTTTGCCACTGGATTCAAGCAAGCCTGGCTGAAGACGGCTGAAATGCCAGAAACCGTTCCTAGGAAGCTTGTTTCCGGGCCAGGAAAGTAATGGCTTGGCAGTTTGGGCTGGACTGCTCCCATGAGGCACAGGGTCAGACTGATTTGCATAGGGCCATGTCTGAACTGGGGTGGCAGAGTGGGCTAAAGAACGGTGATGGATTAAACCCAGATCAGTTGACTGGGGGTGAGTGCTTGCAATGTTCAACACTCCATCCATCATTTCCTTTGGTTTTTGCTTTGTTCGCCATAAGTTGGCAGGGTATGCTCAGACGTAAGTCCCTTGCTCACTTTGCCACTGGATTCAAGCAAGCCTGGATGAAGACGGCTGAAATGCCAGAAACCGGTCCTAGGAAGCTTGTTTCCGGGTCAGGAAAGACATGGCTTGGCAGTTCGGGCTGGACTGTTCCCATGAGGCACAGAGTCAGACTGATTTGCATAGGGCCATGTCTGAACTGGGGTGGCAGAGTGGGCTAAAGAACGGTGATGGATTAAACCCAGATCAGTTGACTGGGGGTGAGTGCTTGCAATGTTCAACACTCCATCCATCATTTCCTTTGGTTTTTGCTTTGTTCGCCATGAGTTGGCAGGGTATGCTCAGACGTGAGTCTCTTGCTCACTTTGCCACTGGATTCAAGCAAGGACGGCTGAAGACGGCTGAAATGCCAGAAACCGGTCCTAGGAAGCTTGTTTCCGGGCCAGGAAAGACATGGCTTGGCAGTTTGGGCTGGACTGTTCCCATGAGGCACAGGGTCAGACTGATTTGCATAGGGCCATGTCTGAACTGGGGTGGCAGAGTGGGCTAAAGAACGGTGATGGATTAAACCCAGATAAGTTGACTGGGGGTGAGTGCTTGCAATGTTCAACACTCCATCCATCATTTCCTTTGGTTTTTGCTTTGTTCGCCATAAGTTGGCAGGGTATGCTCAGACGTGAGTCCCTTGCTCACTTTGCCACTGGATTCAAGCAAGCCTGGCTGAAGACGGCTGAAATACCAGAAACCGGTCCTAGGAAGCTTGTTTCCGGGCCAGGAAAGACATAGCTTGGCAGTTCGGGCTGGACTGTTCCCATGAGGCACAGGGTCAGACTGATTTGCATAGGGCCATGTCTGAACTGGGGAATCAGAGTGGGCTAAAGAACGGTGATGGATTAAACCCAGATCAGTTGACTGGGGGTGAGTGCTTACAATGTTCAACACTCCATCCATCATTTCCTTTGGTTTTTGCTTTGTTCGCCATAAGTTGGCAGGGTATGCTCAGACGTGAGTCCCTTGCTCACTTTGCCACTGGATTCAAGCAAGCCTGGCTGAAGACGGCTGAAATGCCAGAAACCGGTCCTAGGAAGCTTGTTTCCGGGCCAGGAAAGACATGGCTTGGCAGTTCAGGCTGGACTGTTCCCATGAGGCACAGGGTCAGACTGATTTGCATAGGGCCATGTCTGAACTGGGGTGGCAGAGTGGGCTAAAGAACGTTGATAGTTTAAACCCAGATCAGTTGACTGGGGGTGAGTGCTTGCAATGTTCAACACTCCATCCATCATTTCCTTTGGTTTTTGCTTTGTTCGCCATAAGTTGGCAGGGTATGCTCAGACGTGAGTCCCTTGCTCACTTTGCAACTGGATTCAAGCAAGCCTGGCTGAAGACGGCTGAAATGCCAAAAACCGGTCTAGGAAGCTTGTTTCCGGGCCAGGAAAGACATGGCTTGGCAGTTCAGGCTGGACTGTTCCCATGAGGCACAGGGTCAGACTGATTTGCATAGGGCTATGTCTGAACTGGGGTGGCAGAGTGGGCTAAAGAACGGTGATGGATGAAACCCAGATCAGTTGACTGGGGGTGAGTGCTTGCAATGTTCAACACTCCATCCATCATTTCCTTTGGTTTTTGCTTTGTTCGCCATAAGTTGGCAGGGTATGCTCAGATGTGAGTCCCTTGCTCACTTTGCCACTGGATTCAAGCAAGCCTGGCTGAAGACGGCTGAAATGCCAGAAACCGGACCTAGGAAGCTTGTTTCCGGGCCAGGAAAGACATGGCTTGGCAGTTCGGGCTGGACTGTTCCCATGAGGCACAGGGTCAGACTGATTTGCATAGGGCCATCTCTGAACTGGGGTGGCAGAGTGGGCTAAAGAACGGTGATGGATTAAACCCAGATCAGTTGACTGGGGGTGAGTGCTTGCAATGTTCAACACTCCATCCATCATTTCCTTTGGTTTTTGCTTTGTTCGCCATAAGTTGGCAGGGTATGCTCAGAGGTGAGTCCCTTGCTCACTTTGCCACTGGATTCAAGCAAGCCTGGCTAAAGACGGCTGAAATGCCAGAAACCGGTCCTAGGAAGCTTGTTTCCGGACCAGGAAAGACATGGCTTGGCAGTTCGGGCTGGACTGTTCCCATGAGGCACAGGGTCAGACTGATTTGCATAGGGCCATGTCTGAACTGGGGTGGCAGAGTGGGCTAAAGAACGGTGATGGATTAAACCCAGATCAGTTGACTGGGGGTGAGTGCTTGCAATGTTCAACACTCCATCCATCATTTCCTTTGGTTTTTGCTTTGTTCGCCATAAGTTGGCAGGGTATGCTCAGACGTGAGTCCCTTGCTCACTTTGCCACTGGATTCAAGCAAGCCTGGCTGAAGACGGCTGAAATGCCAGAAACCGGTCCTAGGAAGCTTGTTTCCGGGCCAGGAAAGACATGGCTTGGCAGATCGGGCAGGACTGTTCCCATGAGGCACAGGGTCAGACTGATTTGCATAGGGCCATGTCAGAACTGGGGTGGCAGAGTGGGCTAAAGAACGGTGATGGATTAAACCCAGATCAGTTGACTGGGGGTGAGTGCTTGCAATGTTCAACACTCCATCCATCATTTCCTTTGGTTTTTGCTTTGTTCGCCATAAGTTGGCAGGGTATGCTCAGACGTGAGTCCCTTGCTCACTTTGCCACTGGATTCAAGCAAGCCTGGCTGAAGACGGCTGAAATGCCAGAAACCGGTCCTAGGAAGCTTGTTTCCGGGCCAGGAAAGACATGGCTTGGCAGTTCGGGCTGGACTGTTCCCATGAGGCACAGGGTCAGACTGATTTGCATAGGGCCATGTCTGACCTGGGGTGGCAGAGTGGGCTAAAGAACGGTGATGGATTAAACCCAGATCAGTTGACTGGGGGTGAGTGCTTGCAATGTTCAACACTCCATCCATCATTTTCTTTGGTTTTTGCTTTGTTCGCCATAAGTTGGCAGGGTATGCTCAGACGTGAGTCCCTTGCTCACTTTGCCACTGGATTCAAGCAAGCCTGGCTGAAGACGGCTGAAATGCCAGAAACCGGTCCTAGGAAGCTTGTTTCCAGGCCAGGAAAGACATGGCTTGGCAGTTCAGGCAGGACTGTTCCCATGAGGCACAGGGTCAGACTGATTTGCATAGGGCCATGTCTGAACTGGGGTGGCAGAGTGGGCTAAAGAACGGTGATGGATTAAACCCAGATCAGTTGACTGGGGGTGAGTGCTTGCAATGTTCAACACTCCATCCATCATTTCCTTTGGTTTTTGCTTTGTTCGCCATAAGTTGGCAGGGTATGCTCAGACGTGAGTCCCTTGCTCACTTTGCCACTGGATTCAAGCAAGCCTGGCTGAAGACGGCTGAAATGCCAGAAACCGGTCCTAGGAAGCTTGTTTCTGGGCCAGGAAAGACATGGCTTGGCAGTTCGGGCTGGACTGTTCCCATGAGGCACAGGGTCAGACTGATTTGCATAGGGCCATGTCTGAACTGGGGTGGCAGAGTGGGCTAAAGAACGGTGATGGATTAAACCCAGATCAGTTGACTGGGGGTGAGTGCTTGCAATGTTCAACACTCCATCCATCATTTCGTTTGGTTTTTGCTTTGTTCGCCATAAGTTGGCAGGGTATGCTCAGACGTGAGTCCCTTGCTCACTCTGCCACTGGATTCAAGCAAGTCTGGCTGAAGACGGCTGAAATGCCAGAAACCGGTCCTAGGAAGCTTGTTTCCGGGCCAGGAAAGACATGGCTTGGCAGTTCGGGCTGGACTGCTCCCATGAGGCACAGGGTCAGACTGATTTGCATAGGGCCATGTCTGAACTTGGGTGGCAGAGTTGGCTAAAGAACGGTGATGGATTAAACCCAGATCAGTTGACTGGGGGTGAGTGCTTGCAATGTTCAACACTCCATCCATCATTTCCTTTGGTTTTTGCCTTGTTCGCCATAAGTCGGCAGGGTATGCTCAGACGTGAGTCCCTTGCTCACTTTGCCACTGGATTCAAGCAAGCCTGGCTGAAGACGGCTGAAATGCCAGAAACCGTTCCTAGGAAGCTTGTTTCCGGGCCAGGAAAGTAATGGCTTGGCAGTTTGGGCTAGACTGCTCCCATGAGGCACAGGGTCAGACTGATTTTCATAGGGCCATGTCTGAACTGGGGTGGCAGAGTGGGCTAAAGAACGGTGATGGATTAAACCCAGATCAGTTGACTGGGGGTGAGTGCTTGCAATGTTCAACACTCCATCCATCATTTCCTTTGGTTTTTGCTTTGTTCGCCATAAGTTGGCAGGGTATGCTCAGACGTAAGTCCCTTGCTCACTTTGCCACTGGATTCAAGCAAGCCTGGCTGAAGACGGCTGAAATGCCAGAAACCGGTCCTAGGAAGCTTGTTTCCGGGCCAGGAAAGACATGGCTTGGCAGTTCGGGCTGGACTGTTCCCATGAGGCACAGAGTCAGACTGATTTGCATAGGGCCATGTCTGAACTGGGGTGGCAGAGTGGGCTAAAGAACGGTGATGGATTAAACCCAGATCAGTTGACTGGGGGTGAGTGCTTGCAATGTTCAACACTCCATCCATCATTTCCTTTGGTTTTTGCTTTGTTCGCCATGAGTTGGCAGGGTATGCTCAGACGTGAGTCTCTTGCTCACTTTGCCACTGGATTCAAGCAAGGACGGCTGAAGACGGCTGAAATGCCAGAAACCGGTCCTAGGAAGCTTGTTTCCGGGCCAGGAAAGACATGGCTTGGCAGTTCGGGCTGGACTGTTCCCATGAGGCACAGGGTCAGACTGATTTGCATAGGGCCATGTCTGAACTGGGGTGGCAGAGTGGGCTAAAGAACGGTGATGGATTAAACCCAGATAAGTTGACTGGGGGTGAGTGCTTGCAATGTTCAACACTCCATCCATCATTTCCTTTGGTTTTTGCTTTGTTCGCCATAAGTTGGCAGGGTATGCTCAGACGTGAGTCCCTTGCTCACTTTGCCACTGGATTCAAGCAAGCCTGGCTGAAGACGGCTGAAATACCAGAAACCGGTCCTAGGAAGCTTGTTTCCGGGCCAGGAAAGACATAGCTTGGCAGTTCGGGCTGGACTGTTCCCATGAGGCACAGGGTCAGACTGATTTGCATAGGGCCATGTCTGAACTGGGGTGGCAGAGTGGGCTAAAGAACGGTGATGGATTAAACCCAGATCAGTTGACTGGGGGTGAGTGCTTACAATGTTCAACACTCCATCCATCATTTCCTTTGGTTTTTGCTTTGTTCGCCATAAGTTGGCAGGGTATGCTCAGACGTGAGTCCCTTGCTCACTTTGCCACTGGATTCAAGCAAGCCTGGCTGAAGACGGCTGAAATGCCAGAAACCGGTCCTAGGAAGCTTGTTTCCGGGCCAGGAAAGACATGGCTTGGCAGTTCAGGCTGGACTGTTCCCATGAGGCACAGGGTCAGACTGATTTGCATAGGGCCATGTCTGAACTGGGGTGGCAGAGTGGGCTAAAGAACGTTGATAGTTTAAACCCAGATCAGTTGACTGGGGGTGAGTGCTTGCAATGTTCAACACTCCATCCATCATTTCCTTTGGTTTTTGCTTTGTTTGCCATAAGTTGGCAGGGTATGCTCAGACGTGAGTCCCTTGCTCACTTTGCCACTGGATTCAAGCAAGCCTGGCTGAAGACGGCTGAAATGCCAAAAACCGGTCTAGGAAGCTTGTTTCCGGGCCAGGAAAGACATGGCTTGGCAGTTCAGGCTGGACTGTTCCCATGAGGCACAGGGTCAGACTGATTTGCATAGGGCCATGTCTGAACTGGGGTGGCAGAGTGGGCTAAAGAACGGTGATGGATGAAACCCAGATCAGTTGACTGGGGGTGAGTGCTTGCAATGTTCAACACTCCATCCATCATTTCCTTTGGTTTTTGCTTTGTTCGCCATAAGTTGGCAGGGTATGCTCAGATGTGAGTCCCTTGCTCACTTTGCCACTGGATTCAAGCAAGCCTGGCTGAAGACGGCTGAAATGCCAGAAACCAGACCTAGGAAGCTTGTTTCCGGGCCAGGAAAGACATGGCTTGGCAGTTCGGGCTGGACTGTTCCCATGAGGCACAGGGTCAGACTGATTTGCATAGGGCCATCTCTGAACTGGGGTGGCAGAGTGGGCTAAAGAACGGTGATGGATTAAACCCAGATCAGTTGACTGGGGGTGAGTGCTTGCAATGTTCAACACTCCATCCATCATTTCCTTTGGTTTTTGCTTTGTTCGCCATAAGTTGGCAGGGTATGCTCAGAGGTGAGTCCCTTGCTCACTTTGCCACTGGATTCAAGCAAGCCTGGCTGAAGACGGCTGAAATGCCAGAAACCGGTCCTAGGAAGCTTGTTTCCGGACCAGTAAAAACATGGCTTGGCAGTTCGGGCTGGACTGTTCCCATGAGGCACAGGGTCAGACTGATTTGCATAGGGCCATGTCTGAGCTGGGGTGGCAGAGTGGGCTAAAGAACGGTGATGGATTAAACCCAGATCAGTTGACTGGGGGTGAGTGCTTGCAATGTTCAACACTCCATCCATCATTTCCTTTGGTTTTTGCTTTGTTCGCCATAAGTTGGCAGGGTATGCTCAGACGTGAGTCCCTTGCTCACTTTGCCACTGGATTCAAGCAAGCGTGGCTGAAGACGGCTGAAATGCCAAAAACCGGTCCTAGGAAGCTTGTTTCTGGGCCAGGAAAGACATGGCTTGGCAGTTTGGGCTGGACTGTTCCCATGAGACACAGGGTCAGACTGATTTGCATAGGGCCATGTCTGAACTGGGGTGGCAGAGTGGGCTAAAGAACGGTGATGGATGAAACCCAGAACAGTTGACTGGGGGTAAGTGCTTGCAATGTTCAGCACTCCATCCATCATTTCCTTTGGTTTTTGCTTTGTTCGCCATAAGTTGGCAGGGTATGCTCAGACGTGAGTCCCTTGCTCACTTTGCCACTGGATTCAAGCAAGCCTGGCTGAAGACGGCTGAAATGCCAGAAACCGGTCCTAGGAAGCTTGTTTCCGGGCCAGGAAAGACATGGCGTGGCAGTTCGGGCAGGACTGTTCCCATGAGGCACAGGGTCAGACTGATTTGCATAGGGCCATGTCTGAACTGGGGTGGCAGAGTGGGCTAAAGAACGGTGATGGATTAAACCCAGATCAGTTGACTGGGGGTGAGTGCTTGCAATGTTCAACACTCCATCCATCATTTCCTTTGGTTTTTGCTTTGTTCGCCATAAGTTGGCAGGGTATGCTCAGACGTGAGTCCCTTGCTCACTTTGCCACTGGATTCAAGCAAGCCTGGCTGAAGACGGCTGAAATGCCAGAAACCGGTCCTAGGAAGCTTGTTTCCAGGCCAGGAAAGACATGGCTTGGCAGTTCGGGCAGGACTGTTCCCATGAGGCACAGGGTCAGACTGATTTGCATAGGGCCATGTCTGAACTGGGGTGGCAGAGTGGGCTAAAGAACGGTGATGGATTAAACCCAGATCAGGTGACTGGGGGTGAGTGCTTGCAATGTTCAACACTCCATCCATCATTTCCTTTGGTTTTTGCTTTGTTCGCCATAAGTTGGCAGGGTATGCTCAGACGTGAGTCCCTTGCTCACTTTGCCACTGGATTCAAGCAAGCCTGGCTGAAGACGGCTGAAATGCCAGAAACCGTTCCTAGGAAGCTTGTTTCCGGGCCAGGAAAGTAATGGCTTGGCAGTTTGGGCTGGACTGCTCCCATGAGGCACAGGGTCAGACTGATTTTCATAGGGCCATGTCTGAACTGGGGTGGCAGAGTGGGCTAAAGAACGGTGATGGATTAAACCCAGATCAGTTGACTGGGTGTGAGTGCTTGCAATGTTCAACACTCCATCCATCATTTCCTTTGGTTTTTGCTTTGTTCGCCATAAGTTGGCAGGGTATGCTCAGACGTAAGTCCCTTGCTCACTTTGCCACTGGATTCAAGCAAGCCTGGCTGAAGACGGCTGAAATGCCAGAAACCGGTCCTAGGAAGCTTGTTTCCGGGCCAGGAAAGACATGGCTTGGCAGTTCGGGCTGGACTGTTCCCATGAGGCACAGAGTCAGACTGATTTGCATAGGGCCATGTCTGAACTGGGGTGGCAGAGTGGGCTAAAGAACGGTGATGGATTAAACCCAGATCAGTTGACTGGGGGTGAGTGCTTGCAATGTTCAACACTCCATCCATCATTTCCTTTGGTTTTTGCTTTGTTCGCCATGAGTTGGCAGGGTATGCTCAGACGTGAGTCTCTTGCTCACTTTGCCACTGGATTCAAGCAAGGACGGCTGAAGACGGCTGAAATGCCAGAAACCGGTCCTAGGAAGCTTGTTTCCGGGCCAGGAAAGACATGGCTTGGCAGTTCGGGCTGGACTGTTCCCATGAGGCACAGGGTCAGACTGATTTGCATAGGGCCATGTCTGAACTGGGGTGGCAGAGTGGGCTAAAGAACGGTGATGGATTAAACCCAGATAAGTTGACTGGGGGTGAGTGCTTGCAATGTTCAACACTCCATCCATCATTTCCTTTGGTTTTTGCTTTGTTCGCCATAAGTTGGCAGGGTATGCTCAGACGTGAGTCCCTTGCTCACTTTGCCACTGGATTCAAGCAAGCCTGGCTGAAGACGGCTGAAATACCAGAAACCGGTCCTAGGAAGCTTGTTTCCGGGCCAGGAAAGACATAGCTTGGCAGTTCGGGCTGGACTGTTCCCATGAGGCACAGGGTCAGACTGATTTGCATAGGGCCATGTCTGAACTAGGGGTGGGCGGAATTTGCGTAACCGCGTTACGCAAATCTCCGCGAAACGGTAAAAAATCTCCGCGAACACGCAGAAATTCCGCGAACACGCGGAATTGCTTGTTCGCGATACTTTTTTCCTGTTCGCGATCGCTGTTTGCGTGCTCGCGGTGAAATATCTCGCGAACACGCATATTGAGAACGCGAACAAGCAAAAAATTTCGCGAAGTCGCGGAACGCAGATTTTTGGGTAATTTCGCGTTCTCCGCGGAACGCGAAATTACCCAAATTCCGCAAATTTCGCGAACGGAACGGAATTTCCCGCCCAGGCCTAGTCTGAACTGGGGTGGCAGAGTGGGCTAAAGAACGGTGATGGATTAAACCCAGATCAGTTGACTGGGGGTGAGTGCTTACAATGTTCAACACTCCATCCATCATTTCCTTTGGTTTTTGCTTTGTTCGCCATAAGTTGGCAGGGTATGCTCAGACGTGAGTCCCTTGCTCACTTTGCCACTGGATTCAAGCAAGCCTGGCTGAAGACGGCTGAAATGCCAGAAACCGGTCCTAGGAAGCTTGTTTCCGGGCCAGGAAAGACATGGCTTGGCAGTTCAGGCTGGACTGTTCCCATGAGGCACAGGGTCAGACTGATTTGCATAGGGCCATGTCTGAACTGGGGTGGCAGAGTGGGCTAAAGAACGTTGATAGTTTAAACCCAGATCAGTTGACTGGGGGTGAGTGCTTGCAATGTTCAACACTCCATCCATCATTTCCTTTGGTTTTTGCTTTGTTCGCCATAAGTTGGCAGGGTATGCTCAGACGTGAGTCCCTTGCTCACTTTGCCACTGGATTCAAGCAAGCCTGGCTGAAGACGGCTGAAATGCCAAAAACCGGTCTAGGAAGCTTGTTTCCGGGCCAGGAAAGACATGGCTTGGCAGTTCAGGCTGGACTGTTCCCATGAGGCACAGGGTCAGACTGATTTGCATAGGGCCATGTCTGAACTGGGGTGGCAGAGTGGGCTAAAGAACGGTGATGGATGAAACCCAGATCAGTTGACTGGGGGTGAGTGCTTGCAATGTTCAACACTCCATCCATCATTTCCTTTGGTTTTTGCTTTGTTCGCCATAAGTTGGCAGGGTATGCTCAGATGTGAGTCCCTTGCTCACTTTGCCACTGGATTCAAGCAAGCCTGGCTGAAGACGGCTGAAATGCCAGAAACCGGACCTAGGAAGCTTGTTTCCGGGCCAGGAAAGACATGGCTTGGCAGTTCGGGCTGGACTGTTCCCATGAGGCACAGGGTCAGACTGATTTGCATAGGGCCATCTCTGAACTGGGGTGGCAGAGTGGGCTAAAGAACGGTGATGGATTAAACCCAGATCAGTTGACTGGGGGTGAGTGCTTGCAATGTTCAACACTCCATCCATCATTTCCTTTGGTTTTTGCTTTGTTCGCCATAAGTTGGCAGGGTATGCTCAGAGGTGAGTCCCTTGCTCACTTTGCCACTGGATTCAAGCAAGCCTGGCTGAAGACGGCTGAAATGCCAGAAACCAGTCCTAGGAAGCTTGTTTCCGGACCAGGAAAAACATGGCTTGGCAGTTCGGGCTGGACTGTTCCCATGAGGCACAGGGTCAGACTGATTTGCATAGGGCCATGTCTGAACTGGGGTGGCAGAGTGGGCTAAAGAACGGTGATGGATTAAACCCAGATCAGTTGACTGGGGGTGAGTGCTTGCAATGTTCAACACTCCATCCATCATTTCCTTTGGTTTTTGCTTTGTTCGCCATAAGTTGGCAGGGTATGCTCAGACGTGAGTCCCTTGCTCACTTTGCCACTGGATTCAAGCAAGCCTGGCTGAAGACGGCTGAAATGCCAGAAACCGGTCCTAGGAAGCTTGTTTCCGGGCCAGGAAAGACATGGCTTGGCAGTTTGGGCTGGACTGTTCCCATGAGGCACAGGGTCAGACTGATTTGCATAGGGCCATGTCTGAGCTGGGGTGGCAGAGTGGGCTAAAGAACGGTGATGGATTAAACCCAGATCAGTTGACTGGGGGTGAGTGCTTGCAATGTTCAACACTCCATCCATCATTTCCTTTGGTTTTTGCTTTGTTCGCCATAAGTTGGCAGGGTATGCTCAGACGTGAGTCCCTTGCTCACTTTGCCACTGGATTCAAGCAAGCCTGGCTGAAGACGGCTGAAATGCCAAAAACCGGTCCTAGGAAGCTTGTTTCTGGGCCAGGAAAGACATGGCTTGGCAGTTTGGGCTGGACTGTTCCCATGAGACACAGGGTCAGACTGATTTGCATAGGGCCATGTCTGAACTGGGGTGGCAGAGTGGGCTAAAGAACGGTGATGGATGAAACCCAGATCAGTTGACTGGGGGTAAGTGCTTGCAATGTTCAACACTCCATCCATCATTTCCTTTGGTTTTTGCTTTGTTCGCCATAAGTTGGCAGGGTATGCTCAGACGTGAGTCCCTTGCTCACTTTGCCACTGGATTCAAGCAAGCCTGGCTGAAGACGGCTGAAATGCCAGAAACCGGTCCTAGGAAGCTTGTTTCCGGGCCAGGAAAGACATGGCGTGGCAGTTCGGGCAGGACTGTTCCCATGAGGCACAGGGTCAGACTGATTTGCATAGGGCCATGTCTGAACTGGGGTGGCAGAGTGGGCTAAAGAACGGTGATGGATTAAACCCAGATCAGTTGACTGGGGGTGAGTGCTTGCAATGTTCAACACTCCATCCATCATTTCCTTTGGTTTTTGCTTTTTTCGCCATAAGTTGGCAGGGTATGCTCAGACGTGAGTCCCTTGCTCACTTTGCCACTGGATTCAAGCAAGCCTGGCTGAAGACGGCTGAAATGCCAGAAACCGGTCCTAGGAAGCTTGTTTCCAGGCCAGGAAAGACATGGCTTGGCAGTTCGGGCAGGACTGTTCCCATGAGGCACAGGGTCAGACTGATTTGCATAGGGCCATGTCTGAACTGGGGTGGCAGAGTGGGCTAAAGAACGGTGATGGATTAAACCCAGATCAGGTGACTGGGGGTGAGTGCTTGCAATGTTCAACACTCCATCCATCATTTCCTTTGGTTTTTGCTTTGTTCGCCATAAGTTGGCAGGGTATGCTCAGACGTGAGTCCCTTGCTCACTTTGCCACTGGATTCAAGCAAGCCTGGTTGAAGACGGCTGAAATGCCAGAAACCGGTCCTAGGAAGCTTGTTTCCGGGCCAGGAAAGACATGGCTTGGCAGTTCGGGCTGGACTGTTCCCATGAGGCACAGGGTCAGACTGATTTGCATAGGGCCATGTCTGAACTGGGGTGGCAGAGTGGGCTAAAGAACGGTGATGGATTAAACCCAGATCAGTTGACTGGGGGTGAGTGCTTGCAATGTTCAACACTCCATCCATCATTTCCTTTGGTTTTTGCTTTGTTCGCCATAAGTTGGCAGGGTATGCTCAGACGTGAGTCCCTTGCTCACTTTGCCACTGGTTTCAAGCAAGCCTGGCTGAAGACGGCTGAAATGCCAGAAACCGGTCCTAGGAAGCTTGTTTCCGGGCCAGGAAAGACATGGCTTGGCAGTTTGGGCTGGACTGTTCCCATGAGGCACAGGGTCAGACTGATTTGCATAGGGCCATGTCTGAACTGGGGTGGCAGAGTGGGCTAAAGAACGGTGATGGATTAAACCCAGATCAGTTGACTGGGGGTGAGTGCTTACAATGTTCAACACTCCATCCATCATTTCCTTTGGTTTTTGCTTTGTTCGCCATAAGTTGGCAGGGTATGCTCAGACGTGAGTCCCTTGCTCACTTTGCCACTGGATTCAAGCAAGCCTGGCTGAAGACGGCTGAAATGCCAGAAACCGGTCCTAGGAAGCTTGTTTCCGGGCCAGGAAAGACATGGCTTGGCAGTTCAGGCTGGACTGTTCCCATGAGGCACAGGGTCAGACTGATTTGCATAGGGCCATGTCTGAACTGGGGTGGCAGAGTGGGCTAAAGAACGTTGATAGTTTAAACCCAGATCAGTTGACTGGGGGTTAGTGCTTGCAATGTTCAACACTCCATCCATCATTTCCTTTGGTTTTTGCTTTGTTCGCAATAAGTTGGCAGGGTATGCTCAGACGTGAGTCCCTTGCTCACTTTGCCACTGGATTCAAGCAAGCCTGGCTGAAGACGGCTGAAATGCCAAAAACCGGTCTAGGAAGCTTGTTTCCGGGCCAGGAAAGACATTTCTTGGCAGTTCAGGCTGGACTGTTCCCATGAGGCACAGGGTCAGACTGATTTGCATAGGGCCATGTCTGAACTGGGGTGGCAGAGTGGGCTAAAGAACGGTGATGGATGAAACCCAGATCAGTTGACTGGGGGTGAGTGCTTGCAATGTTCAACACTCCATCCATCATTTCCTTTGGTTTTTGCTTTGTTCGCCATAAGTTGGCAGGGTATGCTCAGATGTGAGTCCCTTGCTCACTTTGCCACTGGATTCAAGCAAGCCTGGCTGAAGACGGCTGAAATGCCAGAAACCGGTCCTAGGAAGCTTGTTTCCGGGCCAGGAAAGACATGGCTTGGCAGTTCAGGCTGGACTGTTCCCATGAGGCACAGGGTCAGACTGATTTGCATAGGGCCATGTCTGAACTGGGGTGGCAGAGTGGGCTAAAGAACGTTGATAGTTTAAACCCAGATCAGTTGACTGGGGGTTAGTGCTTGCAATGTTCAACACTCCATCCATCATTTCCTTTGGTTTTTGCTTTGTTCGCAATAAGTTGGCAGGGTATGCTCAGACGTGAGTCCCTTGCTCACTTTGCCACTGGATTCAAGCAAGCCTGGCTGAAGACGGCTGAAATGCCAAAAACCGGTCTAGGAAGCTTGTTTCCGGGCCAGGAAAGACATTTCTTGGCAGTTCAGGCTGGACTGTTCCCATGAGGCACAGGGTCAGACTGATTTGCATAGGGCCATGTCTGAACTGGGGTGGCAGAGTGGGCTAAAGAACGGTGATGGATGAAACCCAGATCAGTTGACTGGGGGTGAGTGCTTGCAATGTTCAACACTCCATCCATCATTTCCTTTGGTTTTTGCTTTGTTCGCCATAAGTTGGCAGGGTATGCTCAGATGTGAGTCCCTTGCTCACTTTGCCACTGGATTCAAGCAAGCCTGGCTGAAGACGGCTGAAATGCCAGAAACCGGTCCTAGGAAGCTTGTTTCCGGGCCAGGAAAGACATGGCTTGGCAGTTCAGGCTGGACTGTTCCCATGAGGCACAGGGTCAGACTGATTTGCATAGGGCCATGTCTGAACTGGGGTGGCAGAGTGGGCTAAAGAACGTTGATAGTTTAAACCCAGATCAGTTGACTGGGGGTTAGTGCTTGCAATGTTCAACACTCCATCCATCATTTCCTTTGGTTTTTGCTTTGTTCGCCATAAGTTGGCAGGGTATGCTCAGACGTGAGTCCCTTGCTCACTTTGCCACTGGTTTCAAGCAAGCCTGGCTGAAGACGGCTGAAATGCCAGAAACCGGTCCTAGGAAGCTTGTTTCCGGGCCAGGAAAGACATGGCTTGGCAGTTTGGGCTGGACTGTTCCCATGAGGCACAGGGTCAGACTGATTTGCATAGGGCCATGTCTGAACTGGGGTGGCAGAGTGGGCTAAAGAACGGTGATGGATTAAACCCAGATCAGTTGACTGGGGGTGAGTGCTTACAATGTTCAACACTCCATCCATCATTTCCTTTGGTTTTTGCTTTGTTCGCCATAAGTTGGCAGGGTATGCTCAGACGTGAGTCCCTTGCTCACTTTGCCACTGGATTCAAGCAAGCCTGGCTGAAGACGGCTGAAATGCCAGAAACCGGTCCTAGGAAGCTTGTTTCCGGGCCAGGAAAGACATGGCTTGGCAGTTCAGGCTGGACTGTTCCCATGAGGCACAGGGTCAGACTGATTTGCATAGGGCCATGTCTGAACTGGGGTGGCAGAGTGGGCTAAAGAACGTTGATAGTTTAAACCCAGATCAGTTGACTGGGGGTTAGTGCTTGCAATGTTCAACACTCCATCCATCATTTCCTTTGGTTTTTGCTTTGTTCGCAATAAGTTGGCAGGGTATGCTCAGACGTGAGTCCCTTGCTCACTTTGCCACTGGATTCAAGCAAGCCTGGCTGAAGACGGCTGAAATGCCAAAAACCGGTCTAGGAAGCTTGTTTCCGGGCCAGGAAAGACATTTCTTGGCAGTTCAGGCTGGACTGTTCCCATGAGGCACAGGGTCAGACTGATTTGCATAGGGCCATGTCTGAACTGGGGTGGCAGAGTGGGCTAAAGAACGGTGATGGATGAAACCCAGATCAGTTGACTGGGGGTGAGTGCTTGCAATGTTCAACACTCCATCCATCATTTCCTTTGGTTTTTGCTTTGTTCGCCATAAGTTGGCAGGGTATGCTCAGATGTGAGTCCCTTGCTCACTTTGCCACTGGATTCAAGCAAGCCTGGCTGAAGACGGCTGAAATGCCAGAAACCGGACCTAGGAAGCTTGTTTCCGGGCCAGGAAAGACATGGCTTGGCAGTTCGGGCTGGACTGTTCCCATGAGGCACAGGGTCAGACTGATTTGCATCGGGCCATCTCTGAACTGGGGTGGCAGAGTGGGCTAAAGAACGGTGATGGATTAAACCCAGATCAGTTGACTGGGGGTGAGTGCTTGCAATGTTCAACACTCCATCCATCATTTCCTTTGGTTTTTGCTTTGTTCGCCATAAGTTGGCAGGGTATGCTCAGAGGTGAGTCCCTTGCTCACTTTGCCACTGGATTCAAGCAAGCCTGGCTGAAGACGGCTGAAATGCCAGAAACCGGTCCTAGGAAGCTTGTTTCCGGACCAGGAAAGACATGGCTTGGCAGTTCGGGCTGGACTGTTCCCATGAGGCACAGGGTCAGACTGATTTGCATAGGGCCATGTCTGAACTGGGGTGGCAGAGTGGGCTAAAGAACGGTGATGGATTAAACCCAGATCAGTTGACTGGGGGTGAGTGCTTGCAATGTTCAACACTCCATCCATCATTTCCTTTGGTTTTTGCTTTGTTCGCCATAAGTTGGCAGGGTATGCTCAGACGTGAGTCCCTTGCTCACTTTGCCACTGGATTCAAGCAAGCCTGGCTGAAGACGGCTGAAATGCCAAAAACCGGTCCTAGGAAGCTTGTTTCCGGGCCAGGAAAGACATGGCTTGGCAGTTTGGGCTGGACTGTTCCCATGAGGCACAGGGTCAGACTGATTTGCATAGGGCCATGTCTGAACTGGGGTGGCAGAGTGGGCTAAAGAACGGTGATGGATGAAACCCAGATCAGTTGACTGGGGGTAAGTGCTTGCAATGTTCAACACTCCATCCATCATTTCCTTTGGTTTTTGCTTTGTTCGCCATAAGTTGGCAGGGTATGCTCAGACGTGAGTCCCTTGCTCACTTTGCTACTGGATTCAAGCAAGCCTGGCTGAAGACGGCTGAAATGCCAGAAACCGGTCCTAGGAAGCTTGTTTCCGGGCCAGGAAAGACATGGCTTGGCAGTTCGGGCAGGACTGTTCCCATGAGGCACAGGGTCAGACTGATTTGCATAGGGCCATGTCTGAACTGGGGTGGCAGAGTGGGCTAAAGAATGGTGATGGATTAAACCCAGATCAGTTGACTGGGGGTGAGTGCTTGCAATGTTCAACACTCCATCCATCATTTCCTTTGGTTTTTGCTTTGTTCGCCATAAGTTGGCAGGGTATGCTCAGACGTGAGTCCCTTGCTCACTTTGCCACTGGATTCAAGCAAGCCTGGCTGAAGACGGCTGAAATGCCAGAAACCGGTCCTAGGAAGCTTGTTTCCAGGCCAGGAAAGACATGGCTTGGCAGTTCGGGCAGGACTGTTCCCATGAGGCACAGGGTCAGACTGATTTGCATAGGGCCATGTCTGAACTGGGGTGGCAGAGTGGGCTAAAGAACGGTGATGGATTAAACCCAGATCAGGTGACTGGGGGTGAGTGCTTGCAATGTTCAACACTCCATCCATCATTTCCTTTGGTTTTTGCTTTGTTCGCCATAAGTTGGCAGGGTATGCTCAGACGTGAGTCCCTTGCTCACTTTGCCACTGGATTCAAGCAAGCCTGGCTGAAGACGGCTGAAATGCCAGAAACCGGTCCTAGGAAGCTTGTTTCCGGGCCAGGAAAGACATGGCTTGGCAGTTCGGGCTGGACTGTTCCCATGAGGCACAGGGTCAGACTGATTTGCATAGGGCCATGTCTGAACTGGGGTGGCAGAGTGGGCTAAAGAACGGTGATGGATTAAACCCAGATCAGTTGACTGGGGGTGAGTGCTTGCAATGTTCAACACTCCATCCATCATTTCCTTTGGTTTTTGCTTTGTTCGCCATAAGTTGGCAGGGTATGCTCAGACGTGAGTCCCTTGCTCACTTTGCCACTGGTTTCAAGCAAGCCTGGCTGAAGACGGCTGAAATGCCAGAAACCGGTCCTAGGAAGCTTGTTACCGGGCCAGGAAAGACATTGCTTGGCAGTTTGGGCTGGACTGTTCCCATGAGGCACAGGGTCAGACTGATTTGCATAGGGCCATGTCTGAACTGGGGTGGCAGAGTGGGCTAAAGAACGGTGATGGATGAAACCCAGATCAGTTGACTGGGGGTGAGTGCTTGCAATGTTCAACACTCCATCCATCATTTCCTTTGGTTTTTGCTTTGTTCGCCATAAGTTGGCTGGGTATGCTCAGACGTGAGTCCCTTGCTCACTTTGCCACTGGATTCAAGCAAGCCTGGCTGAAGACGGCTGAAATGCCAGAAACCGGTCCTAGGAAGCTTGTTTCCGGGCCAGGAAAGACATGGCTTGGCAGTTCGGGCAGGACTGTTCCCATGAGGCACAGGGTCAGACTGATTTGCATAGGGCCATGTCTGAACTGGGGTGGCAGAGTGGGCTAAAGAACTGTGTGGATTAAACCCAGATCAGTTGACTGGGGGTGAGTGCTTGCAATGTTCAACACTCCATCCATCATTTCCTTTGGTTTTTGCTTTGTTCGCCATAAGTTGGCAGGGTATGCTCAGACGTGAGTCCCTTGCTCACTTTGCCACTGGATTCAAGCAAGCCTGGCTGAAGACGGCTGAAATGCCAGAAACCGGTCCTAGGAAGCTTGTTTCCGGGCCAGGAAAAACATGGCTTGGCAGTTCGGGCAGGACTGTTCCCATGAGGCACAGGGTCAGACTGATTTGCATAGGGCCATGTCTGAACTGGGGTGGCAGAGTGGGCTAAAGAATGGTGATGGATTAAACCCAGATCAGTTGACTGGGGGTGAGTGCTTGCAATGTTCAACACTCCATCCATCATTTCCTTTTGGTTTTTGCTTTGTTCGCCATAAGTTGGCAGGGTATGCTCAGACGTGAGTCCCTTGCTCACTTTGCCACTGGATTCAAGCAAGTCTGGCTGAAGACGGCTGAAATGCCAGAAACCGGTCCTAGGAAGCTTGTTTCCGGGCCAGGAAAGACATGGCTTGGCAGTTCGGGCTGGACTGATCCCATGAGGCACAGGGTCAGACTGATTTGCATAGGGCCATGTCTGAACTGGGGTGGCAGAGTGGGCTAAAGAACGGTGATGGATTAAACCCAGATCAGTTGACTGGGGGTGAGTGCTTGCAATGTTCAACACTCCATCCATCATTTCCTTTGGTTTTTGCTTTGTTTGCCATAAGTTGGCAGGGTATGCTCAGATGTGAGGCCCTTGCTCACTTTGCCACTGGATTCAAGCAAGCCTGGCTGAAGACGGCTGAAATGCCAGAAACCGGTCCTAGGAAGCTTGTTTCCGGGCCAGGAAAGACATGGCTTGGCAGTTTGGGCAGGACTGTTCCCATGAGGCACAGGGTCAGACTGATCTGCATAGGGCCATGTCTGAACTGGGGTGGCAGAGTGGGCTAAAGAACGGTGATGGATAAAACCCAGATCAGTTGACTGGGGGTGAGTGCTTGCAATGTTCAACACTCCATCCATCATTTCCTTTGGTTTTTGCTTTGTTCGCCATAAGTTGGCAGGGTATGCTCAGAAGTGAGTCCCTTGCTCACTTTGCCACTGGATTCAAGCAAGCCTGGCTGAAGACGGCTGAAATGCCAGAAACCGGTCCTAGGAAGCTTGTTTCCGGGCCAGGAAAGACATGGCTTGGCAGTTCGGGCAGGACTGTTCCCATGAGGCACAGGGTCAGACTGATTTGCATAGGGCCATGTCTGAACTGGGGTGGCAGAGTGGGCTAAAGAACGGTGATGGATTAAACCCAGATCAGTTGACTGGGGGTGAGTGCTTGCAATGTTCAACACTCCATCCATCATTTCCTTTGGTTTTTGCTTTGTTCGCCATAAGTTGGCAGGGTATGCTCAGACGTGAGTCCCTTGCTCACTTTGCCACTGGATTCAAGCAAGTCTGGCCAAGGACGGCTGACATGCCAGAAACCGGTCCTAGGAAGCTTGTTTCCGGGCCAGGAAAGACATGGCTTGGCAGTTCGGGCAGGACTGTTCCCATGAGGCACAGGGTCAGACTGATTTGCATAGGGCCATGTCTGAACTGGGGTGGCAGAGTGGGCTAAAGAACGGTGATGGATTAAACCCAGATCAGTTGACTGGGGGTGAGTGCTTGCAATGTTCAACACTCCATCCATCATTTCCTTTGGTTTTTGCTTTGTTCGCCATAAGTTGGCAGGGTATGCTCAGACGTGAGTCCCTTGCTCACTTTGCCACTGGATTCAAGCAAGCCTGGCTGAAGACGGCTGAAATGCCAGAAACCGGTCCTAGGAAGCTTGTTTCCGGGCCAGGAAAAACATGGCTTGGCAGTTCGGGCAGGACTGTTCCCATGAGGCACAGGGTCAGACTGATTTGCATAGGGCCATGTCTGAACTGGGGTGGCAGAGTGGGCTAAAGAATGGTGATGGATTAAACCCAGATCAGTTGACTGGGGGTGAGTGCTTGCAATGTTCAACACTCCATCCATCATTTCCTTTTGGTTTTTGCTTTGTTCGCCATAAGTTGGCAGGGTATGCTCAGACGTGAGTCCCTTGCTCACTTTTCCACTGGATTCAAGCAAGTCTGGCTGAAGACGGCTGAAATGCCAGAAACCGGTCCTAGGAAGCTTGTTTCCGGGCCAGGAAAGACATGGCTTGGCAGTTCGGGCTGGACTGATCCCATGAGGCACAGGGTCAGACTGATTTGCATAGGGCCATGTCTGAACTGGGGTGGCAGAGTGGGCTAAAGAACGGTGATGGATTAAACCCAGATCAGTTGACTGGGGGTGAGTGCTTGCAATGTTCAACACTCCATCCATCATTTCCTTTGGTTTTTGCTTTGTTTGCCATAAGTTGGCAGGGTATGCTCAGATGTGAGGCCCTTGCTCACTTTGCCACTGGATTCAAGCAAGCCTGGCTGAAGACGGCTGAAATGCCAGAAACCGGTCCTAGGAAGCTTGTTTCCGGGCCAGGAAAGACATGGCTTGGCAGTTTGGGCAGGACTGTTCCCATGAGGCACAGGGTCAGACTGATCTGCATAGGGCCATGTCTGAACTGGGGTGGCAGAGTGGGCCAAAGAACGGTGATGGATTAAACCCAGATCAGTTGACTTGGGGTGAGTGCTTGCAATGTTCAACACTCCATCCATCATTTCCTTTGGTTTTTGCTTTGTTCGCCATAAGTTGGCAGGGTATGCTCAGAAGTGAGTCCCTTGCTCACTTTGCCACTGGATTCATGCAAGCCTGGCTGAAGACGGCTGAAATGCCAGAAACCGGTCCTAGGAAGCTTGTTTCCGGGCCAGGAAAGACATGGCTTGGCAGTTCGGGCAGGACTGTTCCCATGAGGCACAGGGTCAGACTGATTTGCATAGGGCCATGTCTGAACTGGGGTGGCAGAGTGGGCTAAAGAACGGTGATGGATTAAACCCAGATCAGTTGACTGGGGGTGAGTGCTTGCAATGTTCAACACTCCATCCATCATTTCCTTTGGTTTTTGCTTTGTTCGCCATAAGTTGGCAGGGTATGCTCAGACGTGAGTCCCTTGCTCACTTTGCCACTGGATTCAAGCAAGTCTGGCTGAAGACGGCTGACATGCCAGAAACCGGTCCTAGGAAGCTTGTTTCCGGGCCAGGAAAGACATGGCTTGGCAGTTCGGGCTGGACTGTTCCCATGAGGCACAGGGTCAGACTGATTTGCATAGGGCCATGTCTGAACTGGGGTGGCAGAGTGGGCTAAAGAACGGTGATGGATTAAACCCAGATCAGTTGACTGGGGGTGAGTGCTTGCAATGTTCAACACTCCATCCATCATTTCCTTTGGTTTTTGCTTTGTTCGCCATAAGTTGGCAGGGTATGCTCAGACGTGAGGCCCTTGCTCACTTTGCCACTGGATTCAAGCAAGCCTGGCTGAAGACGGCTGAAATGCCAGAAACCGGTCCTAGGAAGCTTGTTTCCGGGCCAGGAAAGATATGGCTTGGCAGTTCGGGCTGGACTGTTCCCATGAGGCACAGGGTCAGACTGATTTTCATGGGGCCATGTCTGAACTGGGGTGGCAGAGTGGGCTAAAGAACGGTGGTGGATGAAACCCAGATCAGTTGACTGGGGGTGAGTGCTTGCAATGTTCAACACTCCATCCATCATTTCCTTTGGTTTTTGCTTTGTTCACCATAAGTTGGCAGGGTATGCTCAGATGTGAGTCCCTTGCTCATTTTGCCACTGGATTCAAGCAAGCCTAGCTGAAGACGGCTGTAATGCCAGAAACCGGACCTAGGAAGCTTGTTTCCGGGCCAGGAAAGACATGACTTGGTAGTTCGGGCTGGACTGTTCCCATGAGGCACAGGGTCAGACTGATTTGCATAGGGCCATGTCTGAACTGGGGTGGCAGAGTGGGCTAAAGAACGGTGATGGATTAAACCCAGATCAGTTGATTGGGGGTGAGTGCTTGCAATGTTCAACACTCTATCCATCATTTCCTTTGGTTTTTGCTTTGTTCGCCATAAGTTGGCAGGGTATGCTCAGACGTGAGTCCCTTGCTCACTTTGCCACTGTATTCAAGCAAGCCTGGCTGAAGACGGCTGAAATGCCAGAAACCGGTCCTAGGAAGCTTGTTTCCGGGCCAGGAAAGACATGGCTTAGCAGGTCGGGCTGGACTGTTCCCATGAGGCACAGGGTCAGACTGATTTGCATAGGGTCATGTCTGAACTGGGGTGGCAGAGTGGGCTAAAGAACGGTGATCGATTAAACCCAGATCAGTTGACTGGGGGTGAGTGCTTGCAATGTTCAACACTCCATCCATCATTTCCTTTGGTTTTTGCTTTGTTCGCCATAAGTTGGCAGGGTATGCTCAGACGTGAGTCCCTTGCTCACTTTGCCACTGGATTCAAGCAAGCCTGGCTGAAGACGGCTGAAATGCCAGAAACCGGTCCTAGGAAGCTTGTTTCCGGGCCAGGAAAGACATGGCTTGGCAGTTTGGGCTGGACTGTTCCCATGAGGCACAGGGTCAGACTGATTTGCATAGGGCCATGTCTGACCTGGGGTGGCAGAGTGGGCTAAAGAACGGTGATGGATTAAACCCAGATCAGTTGACTGGGGGTGAGTGCTTGCAATGTTTAACACTCCATCCATCATTTCCTTTGGTTTTTGCTTTGTTCGCCATAAGTTGGCAGGGTATGCTCAGACGTGAGGCCCTTGCTCACTTTGCCACTGGATTCAAGCAAGCCTGGCTGAACACAGCTGAAATGCCAGAAACCGGTCCTAGGAAGCTTGTTTCCGGGCCAGGAAAGACATGGCTTGGCAGTTCGGGCAGGACTGTTCCCATGAGGCACAGGGTCAGACTGATTTGCATAGGGCCATGTCTGAACTGGGGTGGCAGAGTGGGCTAAAGAACGGTGATGGATTAAACCCAGATCAGTTGACTGGGGGTGAGTGCTTGCAATGTTCAACACTCCATCCATCATTTCCTTTGGTTTTTGCTTTGTTCGCCATAAGTTTGCAGGGTATGCTCAGACGTGAGTCCCTTGCTCACTTTGCCACTGGATTCAAGCAAGCCTGGCTGAAGACGGCTGAAATGCCAGAAACCGGTCCTAGGACCTTGTTTCCGGGCCAGGAAAGACATGGCTTGGCAGTTCGGGCTGGACTGTTCCCATGAGGCACAGGGTCAGACTGATTTGCATAGGGCCATGTCTGAACTGGGGTGGCAGAGTGGGCTAAAGAACGGTGATGGATGAAACCCAGATCAGTTGACTGGGGGTGAGTGCTTGCAATGTTCAACACTCCATCCATCATTTCCTTTGGTTTTTGCTTTGTTCGCCATAAGTTGGCAGGGTATGCTCAGACGTGAGTCCCTTGCTCACTTTGCCACTGGATTCAAGCAAGCCTGGCTGAAGACGGCTGAAATGCCAGAAACCGGTCCTAGGAAGCTTGTTTCCGGGCCAGGAAAGACATGGCTTGGCAGTTCGGGCAGGACTGTTCCCATGAGGCACAGGGTCAGACTGATTTGCATAGGGCCATGTCTGAACTGGGGTGGCAGAGTGGGCTAAAGAACGGTGATGGATTAAACCCAGATCAGTTGACTGGGGGTGAGTGCTTGCAATGTTCAACACTCCATCCATCATTTCCTTTGGTTTTTGCTTTGTTCGCCATAAGTTGGCAGGGTATGCTCAGAAGTGAGTCCCTTGCTCACTTTGCCACTGGATTCAAGCAAGCCTGGCTGAAGACGGCTGAAATGCCAGAAACCGGTCCTAGGAAGCTTGTTTCCGGGCCAGGAAAGACATGGCTTGGCAGTTCGGGCAGGACTGTTCCCATGAGGCACAGGGTCAGACTGATTTGCATAGGGCCATGTCTGAACTGGGGTGGCAGAGTGGGCTAAAGAACGGTGATGGATTAAACCCAGATCAGTTGACTGGGGGTGAGTGCTTGCAATGTTCAACACTCCATCCATCATTTCCTTTGGTTTTTGCTTTGTTCGCCATAAGTTGGCAGGGTATGCTCATACGTGAGGCCCTTGCTCACTTTGCCACTGGATTCAAGCAAGTCTGGCTGAAGACAGCTGAAATGCCAGAAACCGGTCCTAGGAAGCTCGTTTCTGGGCCAGGAAAGACATGGCTTGGCAGTTCGGGCTGGACTGTTCCCATGAGGCACAGGGTCAGACTGATTTGCATAGGGCCATGTCTGAACTGGGGTGGCAGAGTGGGCTAAAGAACGGTGATGGTTTAAACCCAGATCAGTTGACTGGGGGTGAGTGCTTGCAATGTTCAACACTCCATCCATCATTTCCTTTGGTTTTTGCTTTGTTCGCCATAAGTTGGCAGGGTATGCTCATACGTGAGGCCCTTGCTCACTTTGCCACTGGATTCAAGCAAGCCTGGCTGAAGACGGCTGAAATGCCAGAAACCGGTTCTAGGAAGCTTGTTTCCGGGCCAGGAAAGACATGGCTTGGCAGTTCGGGCTGGACTGTTCCCATGAGGCACAGGGTCAGACTGATTTTCATAGGGCCATGTCTGAACTGGGGTGGCAGAGTGGGCTAAAGAACGGTGATGGATGAAACCCAGATCAGTTGACTGGGGGTGAGTGCTTGCAATGTTCAACACTCCATCCATCATTTCCTTTGGTTTTTGCTTTGTGCGCCATAAGTTGGCAGGGTATGCTCAGATGTGAGTCCCTTGCTCATTTTGCCACTGGATTCAAGCAAGCCTAGCTGAAGACGGCTGAAATGCCAGAAACCGGACCTAGGAAGCTTGTTTCCGGGCCAGGAAAGACATGACTTGGTAGTTCGGGCTGGACTGTTCCCATGAGGCACAGGGTCAGACTGATTTGCATAGGGCCATGTCTGAACTGGGGTGGCAGAGTGGGCTAAAGAACGGTGATGGATTAAACCCAGATCAGTAGACTGGGGGTGAGTCCTTGCAATGTTCAACACTCTATCCATCATTTCCTTTGGTTTTTGCTTTGTTCGCCATAAGTTGGCAGGGTATGCTCAGACGTGAGTCCCTTGCTCACTTTGCCACTGGATTCAAGCAAGCCTGGCTGAAGACGGCTGAAATGCCAGAAACCGGTCCTAGGAAGCTTGTTTCCGGGCCAGGAAAGACATGGCTTAGCAGGTCGGGCTGGACTGTTCCCATGAGGCACAGGGTCAGACTGATTTGCATAGGGTCATGTCTGAACTGGGGTGGCAGAGTGGGCTAAAGAACGGTGATCGATTAAACCCAGATCAGTTGACTGGGGGTGAGTGCTTGCAATGTTCAACACTCCATCCATCATTTCCTTTGGTTTTTGCTTTGTTCGCCATAAGTTGGCAGGGTATGCTCAGACGTGAGTCCCTTGCTCACTTTGCCACTGGATTCAAGCAAGCCTGGCTGAAGACGGATGAAATGCCAGAAACCGGTCCTAGGAAGCTTGTTTCCGGGCCAGGAAAGACATGGCTTGGCAGTTCGGGCTGGACTGTTCCCATGAGGCACAGGGTCAGACTGATTTGCATAGGGCCATGTCTGACCTGGGGTGGCAGAGTGGGCTAAAGAACGGAGATGGATTAAACCCAGATCAGTTGACTGGGGGTGAGTGCTTGCAATGTTCAACACTCCATCCATCATTTCCTTTGGTTTTTGCTTTGTTCGCCATAAGTTGGCAGGGTATGCTCAGACGTGAGTCCCTTGCTCACTTTGCCACTGGATTCAAGCAAGCCTGGCTGAAGACGGCTGAAATGCCAGAAACCGGTCCTAGGAAGCTTGTTTCCGGGCCAGGAAAGACATGGCTTGGCAGTTCGGGCTGGACTGTTCCCATGGAGCACAGGGTCAGACTGATTTGCATAGGGCCATGTCTGAACTGGGGTGGCAGAGTGGGCTAAAGAACAGTGATGGATTAAACCCAGATCAGTTGACTGGGGGTGAGTGCTTGCAATGTTCAACACTCCATCCATCATTTCCTTTGGTTTTTGCTTTGTTCGCCATAAGTTGGCAGGGTATGCTCAGACGTGAGTCCCTTGCTCACTTTGCCACTGGATTCAAGCAAGTCTGGCTGGAGACGGCTGAAATGCCAGAAACCGGTCCTAGGAAGCTTGTTTCCGGGCCAAGAAAGACATGGCTTGGCAGTTTGGGCTGGACTGCTCCCATGAGGCACAGGGTCAGACTGATTTGCATAGGGCCATGTCTGAACTTGGGTGGCAGAGTTGTCTAAAGAACGGTGATGGACTAAACCCAGATCAGTTGACTGGGGGTGAGTGCTTGCAATGTTCAACACTCCATCCATCATTTCCTTTGGTTTTTGCTTTGTTCGCCATAAGTTGGCAGGGTATGCTCAGACGTGAGTCCCTTGCTCACTTTGCCACTGGATTCAAGCAAGCCTGGCTGAAGACGGCTGAAATGCCAGAAACCGGTCCTAGGAAGCTTGTTTCCGGGCCAGGAAAGACATGGCTTAGCAGGTCGGGCTGGACTGTTCCCATGAGGCACAGGGTCAGACTGATTTGCATAGGGTCATGTCTGAACTGGGGTGGCAGAGTGGGCTAAAGAACGGTGATCGATTAAACCCAGATCAGTTGACTGGGGGTGAGTGCTTGCAATGTTCAACACTCCATCCATCATTTCCTTTGGTTTTTGCTTTGTTCGCCATAAGTTGGCAGGGTATGCTCAGACGTGAGTCCCTTGCTCACTTTGCCACTGGATTCAAGCAAGCCTGGCTGAAGACGGCTGAAATGCCAGAAACCGGTCCTAGGAAGCTTGTTTCCGGGCCAGGAAAGACATGGCTTGGCAGTTTGGGCTGGACTGTTCCCATGAGGCACAGGGTCAGACTGATTTGCATAGGGCCATGTCTGACCTGGGGTGGCAGAGTGGGCTAAAGAACGGTGATGGATTAAACCCAGATCAGTTGACTGGGGGTGAGTGCTTGCAATGTTCAACACTCCATCCATCATTTCCTTTGGTTTTTGCTTTGTTCGCCATAAGTTGGCAGGGTATGCTCAGACGTGAGGCCCTTGCTCACTTTGCCACTGGATTCAAGCAAGCCTGGCTGAACACAGCTGAAATGCCAGAAACCGGTCCTAGGAAGCTTGTTTCCGGGCCAGGAAAGACATGGCTTGGCAGTTCGGGCAGGACTGTTCCCATGAGGCACAGGGTCAGACTGATTTGCATAGGGCCATGTCTGAACTGGGGTGGCAGAGTGGGCTAAAGAACGGTGATGGATTAAACCCAGATCAGTTGACTGGGGGTGAGTGCTTGCAATGTTCAACACTCCATCCATCATTTCCTTTGGTTTTTGCTTTGTTCGCCATAAGTTGGCAGGGTATGCTCAGACGTGAGTCCCTTGCTCACTTTGCCACTGGATTCAAGCAAGCCTGGCTGAAGACGGCTGAAATGCCAGAAACCGGTCCTAGGAAGCTTGTTTCCGGGCCAGGAAAGACATGGCTTGGCAGTTCGGGCTGGACTGTTCCCATGAGGCACAGGGTCAGACTGATTTGCATAGGGCCATGTCTGAACTGGGGTGGCAGAGTGGGCTAAAGAACGGTGATGGATTAAACCCAGATCAGTTGACTGGGGGTGAGTGCTTGCAATGTTCAACACTCCATCCATCATTTCCTTTGGTTTTTGCTTTGTTCGCCATAAGTTTGCAGGGTATGCTCAGACGTGAGTCCCTTGCTCACTTTGCCACTGGATTCAAGCAAGCCTGGCTGAAGACGGCTGAAATGCCAGAAACCGGTCCTAGGAAGCTTGTTTCCGGGCCAGGAAAGACATGGCTTGGCAGTTCGGGCTGGACTGTTCCCATGAGGCACAGGGTCAGACTGATTTGCATAGGGCCATGTCTGAACTGGGGTGGCAGAGTGGGCTAAAGAACGGTGATGGATTAAACCCAGATCAGTTGACTGGGGGTGAGTGCTTGCAATGTTCAACACTCCATCCATAATTTCCTTTGGTTTTTGCTTTGTTCGCCATGAGTTGGCAGGGTATGCTCAGACGTGAGTCCCTTGCTCACTTTGCCACTGGATTCAAGCAAGCCTGGCTGAAGACGGCTGAAATGCCAGAAACCGGTCCTAGGAAGCTTGTTTCCGGGCCAGGAAAGACATGGCTTGGCAGTTTGGGCTGGACTGTTCCCATGAGGCACAGGGTCAGACTGATTTGCATAGGGCCATGTCTGAACTGGGGTGGCAGAGTGGGCTAAAGAACGGTGATGGATGAAACCCAGATCAGTTGACTGGGGGTGAGTGCTTGCAATGTTCAACACTCCATCCATCATTTCCTTTGGTTTTTGCTTTGTTCGCCATAAGTTGGCAGGGTATGCTCAGACGTGAGTCCCTTGCTCACTTTGCCACTGGATTCAAGCAAGCCTGGCTGAAGACGGCTGAAATGCCAGAAACCGGTCCTAGGAAGCTTGTTTCCGGGCCAGGAAAGACATGGCTTGGCAGTTCGGGCAGGACTGTTCCCATGAGGCACAGGGTCAGACTGATTTGCATAGGGCCATGTCTGAACTGGGGTGGCAGAGTGGGCTAAAGAACGGTGATGGATTAAACCCAGATCAGTTGACTGGGGGTGAGTGCTTGCAATGTTCAACACTCCATCCATCATTTCCTTTGGTTTTTGCTTTGTTCGCCATAAGTTGGCAGGGTATGCTCAGAAGTGAGTCCCTTGCTCACTTTGCCACTGGATTCAAGCAAGCCTGGCTGAAGACGGCTGAAATGCCAGAAACCGGTCCTAGGAAGCTTGTTTCCGGGCCAGGAAAGACATGGCTTGGCAGTTCGGGCAGGACTGTTCCCATGAGGCACAGGGTCAGACTGATTTGCATAGGGCCATGTCTGAACTGGGGTGGCAGAGTGGGCTAAAGAACGGTGATGGATTAAACCCAGATCAGTTGACTGGGGGTGAGTGCTTGCAATGTTCAACACTCCATCCATCATTTCCTTTGGTTTTTGCTTTGTTCGCCATAAGTTGGCAGGGTATGCTCATACGTGAGGCCCTTGCTCACTTTGCCACTGGATTCAAGCAAGTCTGGCTGAAGACGGCTGAAATGCCAGAAACCGGTCCTAGGAAGCTTGTTTCTGGGCCAGGAAAGACATGGCTTGGCAGTTCGGGCTGGACTGTTCCCATGAGGCACAGGGTCAGACTGATTTGCATAGGGCCATGTCTGAACTGGGGTGGCAGAGTGGGCTAAAGAACGGTGATGGTTTAAACCCAGATCAGTTGACTGGGGGTGAGTGCTTGCAATGTTCAACACTCCATCCATCATTTCCTTTGGTTTTTGCTTTGTTCGCCATAAGTTGGCAGGGTATGCTCATACGTGAGGCCCTTGCTCACTTTGCCACTGGATTCAAGCAAGCCTGGCTGAAGACGGCTAAAATGCCAGAAACCGGTTCTAGGAAGCTTGTTTCCGGGCCAGGAAAGACATGGCTTGGCAGTTCGGGCTGGACTGTTCCCATGAGGCACAGGGTCAGACTGATTTGCATAGGGCCATGTCTGAACTGGGGTGGCAGAGTGGGCTAAAGAACGGTGATGGTTTAAACCCAGATCAGTTGACTGGGGGTGAGTGCTTGCAATGTTCAACACTCCATCCATCATTTCCTTTGGTTTTTGCTTTGTTCGCCATAAGTTGGCAGGGTATGCTCAGATGTGAGTCCCTTGCTCATTTTGCCACTGGATTCAAGCAAGCCTAGCTGAAGACGGCTGAAATGCCAGAAACCGGACCTAGGAAGCTTGTTTCCGGGCCAGGAAAGACATGACTTGGTAGTTCGGGCTGGACTGTTCCCATGAGGCACAGGGTCAGACTGATTTGCATAGGGCCATGTCTGAACTGGGGTGGCAGAGTGGGCTAAAGAACGGTGATGGATTAAACCCAGATCAGTAGACTGGGGGTGAGTCCTTGCAATGTTCAACACTCTATCCATCATTTCCTTTGGTTTTTGCTTTGTTCGCCATAAGTTGGCAGGGTATGCTCAGACGTGAGTCCCTTGCTCACTTTGCCACTGGATTCAAGCAAGCCTGGCTGAAGACGGCTGAAATGCCAGAAACCGGTCCTAGGAAGCTTGTTTCCGGGCCAGGAAAGACATGGCTTAGCAGGTCGGGCTGGACTGTTCCCATGAGGCACAGGGTCAGACTGATTTGCATAGGGTCATGTCTGAACTGGGGTGGCAGAGTGGGCTAAAGAACGGTGATCGATTAAACCCAGATCAGTTGACTGGGGGTGAGTGCTTGCAATGTTCAACACTCCATCCATCCATCATTTCCTTTGGTTTTTGCTTTGTTCGCCATAAGTTGGCAGGGTATGCTCAGACGTGAGTCCCTTGCTCACTTTGCCACTGGATTCAAGCAAGCCTGGCTGAAGACGGATGAAATGCCAGAAACCGGTCCTAGGAAGCTTGTTTCCGGGCCAGGAAAGACATGGCTTGGCAGTTCGGGCTGGACTGTTCCCATGAGGCACAGGGTCAGACTGATTTGCATAGGGCCATGTCTGACCTGGGGTGGCAGAGTGGGCTAAAGAACGGAGATGGATTAAACCCAGATCAGTTGACTGGGGGTGAGTGCTTGCAATGTTCAACACTCCATCCATCATTTCCTTTGGTTTTTGCTTTGTTCGCCATAAGTTGGCAGGGTATGCTCAGACGTGAGTCCCTTGCTCACTTTGCCACTGGATTCAAGCAAGCCTGGCTGAAGACGGCTGAAATGCCAGAAACCGGTCCTAGGAAGCTTGTTTCCGGGCCAGGAAAGACATGGCTTGGCAGTTCGGGCTGGACTGTTCCCATGAGGCACAGGGTCAGACTGATTTGCATAGGGCCATGTCTGAACTGGGGTGGCAGAGTGGGCTAAAGAACAGTGATGGATTAAACCCAGATCAGTTGACTGGGGGTGAGTGCTTGCAATGTTCAACACTCCATCCATCATTTCCTTTGGTTTTTGCTTTGTTCGCCATAAGTTGGCAGGGTATGCTCAGACGTGAGTCCCTTGCTCACTTTGCCACTGGATTCAAGCAAGTCTGGCTGGAGACGGCTGAAATGCCAGAAACCGGTCCTAGGAAGCTTGTTTCCGGGCCAGGAAAGACATGGCTTGGCAGTTCGGGCTGGACTGTTCCCATGAGGCACAGGGTCAGACTGATTTGCATAGGGCCATGTCTGAACTGGGGTGGCAGAGTGGGCTAAAGAACAGTGATGGATTAAACCCAGATCAGTTGACTGGGGGTGAGTGCTTGCAATGTTCAACACTCCATCCATCATTTCCTTTGGTTTTTGCTTTGTTCGCCATAAGTTGGCAGGGTATGCTCAGACGTGAGTCCCTTGCTCACTTTGCCACTGGATTCAAGCAAGTCTGGCTGGAGACGGCTGAAATGCCAGAAACCGGTCCTAGGAAGCTTGTTTCCGGGCCAAGAAAGACATGGCTTGGCAGTTTGGGCTGGACTGCTCCCATGAGGCACAGGGTCAGACTGATTTGCATAGGGCCATGTCTGAACTTGGGTGGCAGAGTTGTCTAAAGAACGGTGATGGACTAAACCCAGATCAGTTGACTGGGGGTGAGTGCTTGCAATGTTCAACACTCCATCCATCATTTCCTTTGGTTTTTGCTTTGTTCGCCATAAGTTGGCAGGGTATGCTCAGACGTGAGTCCCTTGCTCACTTTGCCACTGGATTCAAGCAAGCCTGGCTGAAGACGGCTGAAATGCCAGAAACCGGTCCTAGGAAGCTTGTTTCCGGGCCAGGAAAGACATGGCTTGGCAGTTCGGGCTGGACTGTTCCCATGAGGCACAGGGTCAGACTGATTTGCATAGGGCCATGTCTGAACTGGGGTGGCAGAGTGGGCTAAAGAACGGTGATGGATTAAACCCAGATCAGTTGACTGGGGGTGAGTGCTTGCAATGTTCAACACTCCATCCATAATTTCCTTTGGTTTTTGCTTTGTTCGCCATGAGTTGGCAGGATATGCTCAGACGTGAGGCCCTTGCTCACTTTGCCACTGGATTCAAGCAAGCCTGGCTGAACACAGCTGAAATGCCAGAAACCGGTCCTAGGAAGCTTGTTTCTGGGCCAGGAAAGACATGGCTTGGCAGTTCGGGCAGGACTGTTCCCATGAGGCACAGGGTCAGACTGATTTGCATAGGGCCATGTCTGAACTGGGGTGGCAGAGTGGGCTAAAGAACGGTGATGGATTAAACCCAGATCAGTTGACTGGGGGTGAGTGCTTGCAATGTTCAACACTCCATCCATCATTTCCTTTGGTTTTTGCTTTGTTCGCCATAAGTTGGCAGGGTATGCTCAGATGTGAGTCCCTTGCTCACTTTGCCACTGGATTCAAGCAAGCCTGGCTGAAGACGGCTGAAATGCCAGAAACCGGTCCTAGGAAGCTTGTTTCCGGGCCAGGAAAGACATGGCTTGGCAGTTCGGGCTGGACTGTTCCCATGAGGCACAGGGTCAGACTGATTTGCATAGGGCCATGTCTGAACTGGGGTGGCAGAGTGGGCTAAAGAACGGTGATGGATTAAACCCAGATCAGTTGACTGGGGGTGAGTGCTTGCAATGTTCAACACTCCATCCATCATTTCCTTTGGTTTTTGCATTGTTCGCCATAAGTTGGCAGGGTATGCTCAGACGTGAGTCCCTTGCTCACTTTGCCACTGGATTCAAGCAAGCCTGGCTGAAGACGGCTGAAATGCCAGAAACCAGTCCTAGGAAGCTTGTTTCCGGGCCAGGAAAGACATGGCTTGGCAGTTCGGGCTGGACTGTTCCCATGAGGCACAGGGTCAGACTGATTTGTATAGGGCCATGTCTGAACTGGGGTGGCAGAGTGGGCTAAAGAACGGTGATGGATTAAACCCAGATCAGTTGACTGGGGGTGAGTGCTTGCAATGTTCAACACTCCATCCATAATTTCCTTTGGTTTTTGCTTTGTTCGCCATGAGTTGGCAGGGTATGCTCAGACGTGAGTCCCTTGCTCACTTTGCCACTGGATTCAAGCAAGCCTGGCTGAAGACGGCTGAAATGCCAGAAACCGGTCCTAGGAAGCTTGTTTCCGGGCCAGGAAAGACATGGCTTGGCAGTTTGGGCTGGACTGTTCCCATGAGGCACAGGGTCAGACTGATTTGCATAGGGCCATGTCTGAACTGGGGTGGCAGAGTGGGCTAAAGAACGGTGATGGATAAAACCCAGATCAGTTGACTGGGGGTGAGTGCTTGCAATGTTCAACACTCCATCCATCATTTCCTTTGGTTTTTGCTTTGTTCGCCATAAGTTGGCAGGGTATGCTCAGACGTGAGTCCCTTGCTCACTTTGCCACTGGATTCAAGCAAGCCTGGCTGAAGACGGCTGAAATGCCAGAAACCGGTCCTAGGAAGCTTGTTTCCGGGCCAGGAAAGACATGGCTTGGCAGTTCGGGCAGGACTGTTCCCATGAGGCACAGGGTCAGACTGATTTGCATAGGGCCATGTCTGAACTGGGGTGGCAGAGTGGGCTAAAGAACGGTGATGGATTAAACCCAGATCAGTTGACTGGGGGTGAGTGCTTGCAATGTTCAACACTCCATCCATCATTTCCTTTGGTTTTTGCTTTGTTCGCCATAAGTTGGCAGGGTATGCTCAGACGTGAGTCCCTTGCTCACTTTGCCACTGGATTCAAGCAAGCCTGGCTGAAGACGGCTGAAATGCCAGAAACCGGTCCTAGGAAGCTTGTTTCCGGGCCAGGAAAGACATGGCTTGGCAGTTCAGGCTGGACTGTTCCCATGAGGCACAGGGTCAGACTGATTTGCATAGGGCCATGTCTGAACTGGGGTGGCAGAGTGGGCTAAAGAACGGTGATGGATTAAACCCAGATCAGTTGACTGGGGGTGAGTGCTTGCAATGTTCAACACTCCATCCATAATTTCCTTTGGTTTTTGCTTTGTTCGCCATGAGTTGGCAGGATATGCTCAGACGTGAGGCCCTTGCTCACTTTGCCACTGGATTCAAGCAAGCCTGGCTGAACACAGCTGAAATGCCAGAAACCGGTCCTAGGAAGCTTGTTTCCGGGCCAGGAAAGACATGGCTTGGCAGTTCGGGCAGGACTGTTCCCATGAGGCACAGGGTCAGACTGATTTGCATAGGGCCATGTCTGAACTGGGGTGGCAGAGTGGGCTAAAGAACGGTGATGGATTAAACCCAGATCAGTTGACTGGGGGTGAGTGCTTGCAATGTTCAACACTCCATCCATCATTTCCTTTGGTTTTTGCTTTGTTCGCCATAAGTTGGCAGGGTATGCTCAGATGTGAGTCCCTTGCTCACTTTGCCACTGGATTCAAGCAAGCCTGGCTGAAGACGGCTGAAATGCCAGAAACCGGTCCTAGGAAGCTTGTTTCCGGGCCAGGAAAGACATGGCTTGGCAGTTCGGGCTGGACTGTTCCCATGAGGCACAGGGTCAGACTGATTTGCATAGGGCCATGTCTGAACTGGGGTGGCAGAGTGGGCTAAAGAACGGTGATGGATTAAACCCAGATCAGTTGACTGGGGGTGAGTGCTTGCAATGTTCAACACTCCATCCATAATTTCCTTTGGTTTTTGCTTTGTTCGCCATGAGTTGGCAGGATATGCTCAGACGTGAGGCCCTTGCTCACTTTGCCACTGGATTCAAGCAAGCCTGGCTGAACACAGCTGAAATGCCAGAAACCGGTCCTAGGAAGCTTGTTTCCGGGCCAGGAAAGACATGGCTTGGCAGTTCGGGCAGGACTGTTCCCATGAGGCACAGGGTCAGACTGATTTGCATAGGACCATGTCTGAACTGGGGTGGCAGAGTGGGCTAAAGAACGGTGATGGATTAAACCCAGATCAGTTGACTGGGGGTGAGTGCTTGCAATGTTCAACACTCCATCCATCATTTCCTTTGGTTTTTGCTTTGTTCGCCATAAGTTGGCAGGGTATGCTCAGATGTGAGTCCCTTGCTCACTTTGCCACTGGATTCAAGCAAGCCTGGCTGAAGACGGCTGAAATGCCAGAAACCGGTCCTAGGAAGCTTGTTTCCGGGCCAGGAAAGACATGGCTTGGCAGTTCGGGCTGGACTGTTCCCATGAGGCACAGGGTCAGACTGATTTGCATAGGGCCATGTCTGAACTGGGGTGGCAGAGTGGGCTAAAGAACGGTGATGGATTAAACCCAGATCAGTTGACTGGGGGTGAGTGCTTGCAATGTTCAACACTCCATCCATCATTTCCTTTGGTTTTTGCTTTGTTCGCCATAAGTTGGCAGGGTATGCTCAGACGTGAGTCCCTTGCTCACTTTGCCACTGGATTCAAGCAAGCCTGGCTGAAGACGGCTGAAATGCCAGAAACCAGTCCTAGGAAGCTTGTTTCCGGGCCAGGAAAGACATGGCTTGGCAGTTCGGGCTGGACTGTTCCCATGAGGCACAGGGTCAGACTGATTTGTATAGGGCCATGTCTGAACTGGGGTGGCAGAGTGGGCTAAAGAACGGTGATGGATTAAACCCAGATCAGTTGACTGGGGGTGAGTGCTTGCAATGTTCAACACTCCATCCATAATTTCCTTTGGTTTTTGCTTTGTTCGCCATGAGTTGGCAGGGTATGCTCAGACGTGAGTCCCTTGCTCACTTTGCCACTGGATTCAAGCAAGCCTGGCTGAAGACGGCTGAAATGCCAGAAACCGGTCCTAGGAAGCTTGTTTCCGGGCCAGGAAAGACATGGCTTGGCAGTTTGGGCTGGACTGTTCCCATGAGGCACAGGGTCAGACTGATTTGCATAGGGCCATGTCTGAACTGGGGTGGCAGAGTGGGCTAAAGAACGGTGATGGATAAAACCCAGATCAGTTGACTGGGGGTGAGTGCTTGCAATGTTCAACACTCCATCCATCATTTCCTTTGGTTTTTGCTTTGTTTGCCATAAGTTGGCAGGGTATGCTCAGACGTGAGTCCCTTGCTCACTTTGCCACTGGATTCAAGCAAGCCTGGCTGAAGACGGCTGAAATGCCAGAAACCGGTCCTAGGAAGCTTGTTTCCGGGCCAGGAAAGACATGGCTTGGCAGTTCGGGCAGGACTGTTCCCATGAGGCACAGGGTCAGACTGATTTGCATAGGGCCATGTCTGAACTGGGGTGGCAGAGTGGGCTAAAGAACGGTGATGGATTAAACCCAGATCAGTTGACTGGGGGTGAGTGCTTGCAATGTTCAACACTCCATCCATCATTTCCTTTGGTTTTTGCTTTGTTCGCCATAAGTTGGCAGGGTATGCTCAGACGTGAGTCCCTTGCTCACTTTGCCACTGGATTCAAGCAAGCCTGGCTGAAGACGGCTGAAATGCCAGAAACCGGTCCTAGGAAGCTTGTTTCCGGGCCAGGAAAGACATGGCTTGGCAGTTCGGGCAGGACTGTTCCCATGAGGCACAGGGTCAGACTGATTTGCATAGGGCCATGTCTGAACTGGGGTGGCAGAGTGGGCTAAAGAACGGTGATGGATTAAACCCAGATCAGTTGACTGGGGGTGAGTGCTTGCAATGTTCAACACTCCATCCATCATTTCCTTTGGTTTTTGCTTTGTTCGCCATAAGTTGGCAGGGTATGCTCAGACGTGAGTCCCTTGCTCACTTTGCCACTGGATTCAAGCAAGTCTGGCTGAAGACGGCTGAAATGCCAGAAACCGGTCCTAGGAAGCTTGTTTCCGGGCCAGGAAAGACATGGCTTGGCAGTTCGGGCTGGACTGTTCCCATGAGGCACAGGGTCAGACTGATTTGCATAGGGCCATGTCTGAACTGGGGTGGCAGAGTGGGCTAAAGAACGGTGATGGATTAAACCCAGATCAGTTGACTGGGGGTGAGTGCTTGCAATGTTCAACACTCCATCCATCATTTCCTTTGGTTTTTGCTTTGTTCGCCATAAGTTGGCAGGGTATGCTCAGACGTGAGGCCCTTGCTCACTTTGCCACTGGATTCAAGCAAGCCTGGCTGAAGACGGCTGAAATGCCAGAAACCGGTCCTAGGAAGCTTGTTTCCGGGCCAGGAAAGACATGGCTTGGCAGTTCGGGCTGGATTGTTCCCATGAGGCACAGGGTCAGACTGATTTGCATAGGGCCATGTCTGAACTGGGGTGGCAGAGTGGGCTAAAGAACGGTGATGGATGAAACCCAGATCAGTTGACTGGGGGTGAGTGCTTGCAATGTTCAACACTCCATCCATCATTTCCTTTGGTTTTTGCTTTGTTCGCCATAAGTTGGCAGGGTATGCTCAGATGTGAGTCCCTTGCTCACTTTGCCACTGGATTCAAGCAAGCCTGGCTGAAGACGGCTGAAATGCCAGAAACCGGTCCTAGGAAGCTTGTTTCCGGGCCAGGAAAGACATGGCTTGGCAGTTCGGGCTGGACTGTTCCCATGAGGCACAGGGTCAGACTGATTTGCATAGGGCCATGTCTGAACTGGGGTGGCAGAGTGGGCTAAAGAACGGTGATGGATGAAACCCAGATCAGTTGACTGGGGGTGAGTGCTTGCAATGTTCAACACTCCATCCATCATTTCCTTTGGTTTTTGCTTTGTTCGCCATAAGTTGGCAGGGTATGCTCAGACGTGAGTCCCTTGCTCACTTTGCCACTGGATTCAAGCAAGTCTGGCTGAAGACGGCTGAAATGCCAGAAACCGGTCCTAGGAAGCTTGTTTCTGGGCCAGGAAAGACATGGCTTGGCAGTTCGGGCTGGACTGTTCCCATGAGGCACAGGGTCAGACTGATTTGCATAGGGCCATGTCTGAACTGGGGTGGCAGAGTGGGCTAAAGAACGGTGATGGATTAAACCCAGATCAGTTGACTGGGGGTGAGTGCTTGCAATGTTCAACACTCCATCCATCATTTCCTTTGGTTTTTGCTTTGTTCGCCATAAGTTGGCAGGGTATGCTCAGACGTGAGTCCCTTGCTCACTTTGCCACTGGATTCAAGCAAGTCTGGCTGAAGACGGCTGAAATGCCAGAAACCGGTCCTAGGAAGCTTGTTTCCGGGCCAGGAAAGACATGGCTTGGCAGTTCGGGCTGGACTGTTCCCATGAGGCACAGGGTCAGACTGATTTGCATAGGGCCATGTCTGAACTGGGGTGGCAGAGTGGGCTAAAGAACGGTGATGGATTAAACCCAGATCAGTTGACTGGGGGTGAGTGCTTGCAATGTTCAACACTCCATCCATCATTTCCTTTGGTTTTTGCTTTGTTCGCCATAAGTTGGCAGGGTATGCTCAGACGTGAGGCCCTTGCTCACTTTGCCACTGGATTCAAGCAAGCCTGGCTGAAGACGGCTGAAATGCCAGAAACCGGTCCTAGGAAGCTTGTTTCCGGGCCAGGAAAGACATGGCTTGGCAGTTCGGGCTGGATTGTTCCCATGAGGCACAGGGTCAGACTGATTTGCATAGGGCCATGTCTGAACTGGGGTGGCAGAGTGGGCTAAAGAACGGTGATGGATGAAACCCAGATCAGTTGACTGGGGGTGAGTGCTTGCAATGTTCAACACTCCATCCATCATTTCCTTTGGTTTTTGCTTTGTTCGCCATAAGTTGGCAGGGTATGCTCAGATGTGAGTCCCTTGCTCACTTTGCCACTGGATTCAAGCAAGCCTGGCTGAAGACGGCTGAAATGCCAGAAACCGGTCCTAGGAAGCTTGTTTCCGGGCCAGGAAAGACATGGCTTGGCAGTTCGGGCTGGACTGTTCCCATGAGGCACAGGGTCAGACTGATTTGCATAGGGCCATGTCTGAACTGGGGTGGCAGAGTGGGCTAAAGAACGGTGATGGATGAAACCCAGATCAGTTGACTGGGGGTGAGTGCTTGCAATGTTCAACACTCCATCCATCATTTCCTTTGGTTTTTGCTTTGTTCGCCATAAGTTGGCAGGGTATGCTCAGACGTGAGTCCCTTGCTCACTTTGCCACTGGATTCAAGCAAGTCTGGCTGAAGACGGCTGAAATGCCAGAAACCGGTCCTAGGAAGCTTGTTTCTGGGCCAGGAAAGACATGGCTTGGCAGTTCGGGCTGGACTGTTCCCATGAGGCACAGGGTCAGACTGATTTGCATAGGGCCATGTCTGAACTGGGGTGGCAGAGTGGGCTAAAGAACGGTGATGGTTTAAACCCAGATCAGTTGACTGGGGGTGAGTGCTTGCAATGTTCAACACTCCATCCATCATTTCCTTTGGTTTTTGCTTTGTTCGCCATAAGTTGGCAGGGTATGCTCATACGTGAGGCCCTTGCTCACTTTGCCACTGGATTCAAGCAAGCCTGGCTGAAGACGGCTGAAATGCCAGAAACCGGTTCTAGGAAGCTTGTTTCCGGGCCAGGAAAGACATGGCTTGGCAGTTCGGGCTGGACTGTTCCCATGAGGCACAGGGTCAGACTGATTTTCATAGGGCCATGTCTGAACTGGGGTGGCAGAGTGGGCTAAAGAACGGTGATGGATGAAACCCAGATCAGTTGACTGGGGGTGAGTGCTTGCAATGTTCAACACTCCATCCATCATTTCCTTTGGTTTTTGCTTTGTGCGCCATAAGTTGGCAGGGTATGCTCAGATGTGAGTCCCTTGCTCATTTTGCCACTGGATTCAAGCAAGCCTAGCTGGAGACGGCTGAAATGCCAGAAACCGGACCTAGGAAGCTTGTTTCCGGGCCAGGAAAGACATGACTTGGTAGTTCGGGCTGGACTGTTCCCATGAGGCACAGGGTCAGACTGATTTGCATAGGGCCATGTCTGAACTGGGGTGGCAGAGTGGGCTAAAGAACGGTGATGGATTAAACCCAGATCAGTAGACTGGGGGTGAGTCCTTGCAATGTTCAACACTCTATCCATCATTTCCTTTGGTTTTTGCTTTGTTCGCCATAAGTTGGCAGGGTATGCTCAGACGTGAGTCCCTTGCTCACTTTGCCACTGGATTCAAGCAAGCCTGGCTGAAGACGGCTGAAATGCCAGAAACCGGTCCTAGGAAGCTTGTTTCCGGGCCAGGAAAGACATGGCTTAGCAGGTCGGGCTGGACTGTTCCCATGAGGCACAGGGTCAGACTGATTTGCATAGGGTCATGTCTGAACTGGGGTGGCAGAGTGGGCTAAAGAACGGTGATCGATTAAACCCAGATCAGTTGACTGGGGGTGAGTGCTTGCAATGTTCAACACTCCATCCATCATTTCCTTTGGTTTTTGCTTTGTTCGCCATAAGTTGGCAGGGTATGCTCAGACGTGAGTCCCTTGCTCACTTTGCCACTGGATTCAAGCAAGCCTGGCTGAAGACGGATGAAATGCCAGAAACCGGTCCTAGGAAGCTTGTTTCCGGGCCAGGAAAGACATGGCTTGGCAGTTCGGGCTGGACTGTTCCCATGAGGCACAGGGTCAGACTGATTTGCATAGGGCCATGTCTGACCTGGGGTGGCAGAGTGGGCTAAAGAACGGAGATGGATTAAACCCAGATCAGTTGACTGGGGGTGAGTGCTTGCAATGTTCAACACTCCATCCATCATTTCCTTTGGTTTTTGCTTTGTTCGCCATAAGTTGGCAGGGTATGCTCAGACGTGAGTCCCTTGCTCACTTTGCCACTGGATTCAAGCAAGCCTGGCTGAAGACGGCTGAAATGCCAGAAACCGGTCCTAGGAAGCTTGTTTCCGGGCCAGGAAAGACATGGCTTGGCAGTTCGGGCTGGACTGTTCCCATGAGGCACAGGGTCAGACTGATTTGCATAGGGCCATGTCTGAACTGGGGTGGCAGAGTGGGCTAAAGAACAGTGATGGATTAAACCCAGATCAGTTGACTGGGGGTGAGTGCTTGCAATGTTCAACACTCCATCCATCATTTCCTTTGGTTTTTGCTTTGTTCGCCATAAGTTGGCAGGGTATGCTCAGACGTGAGTCCCTTGCTCACTTTGCCACTGGATTCAAGCAAGTCTGGCTGGAGACGGCTGAAATGCCAGAAACCGGTCCTAGGAAGCTTGTTTCCGGGCCAAGAAAGACATGGCTTGGCAGTTTGGGCTGGACTGCTCCCATGAGGCACAGGGTCAGACTGATTTGCATAGGGCCATGTCTGAACTTGGGTGGCAGAGTTGTCTAAAGAACGGTGATGGACTAAACCCAGATCAGTTGACTTGGGGTGAGTGCTTGCAATGTTCAACACTCCATCCATCATTTCCTTTGGTTTTTGCTTTGTTCGCCATAAGTTGGCAGGGTATGCTCAGACGTGAGTCCCTTGCTCACTTTGCCACTGGATTCAAGCAAGCCTGGCTGAAGACGGCTGAAATGCCAGAAACCGGTCCTAGGAAGCTTGTTTCCGGGCCAGGAAAGACATGGCTTGGCAGTTCGGGCTGGACTGTTCCCATGAGGCACAGGGTCAGACTGATTTGCATAGGGCCATGTCTGAACTGGGGTGGCAGAGTGGGCTAAAGAACGGTGATGGATTAAACCCAGATCAGTTGACTGGGGGTGAGTGCTTGCAATGTTCAACACTCCATCCATAATTTCCTTTGGTTTTTGCTTTGTTCGCCATGAGTTGGCAGGATATGCTCAGACGTGAGGCCCTTGCTCACTTTGCCACTGGATTCAAGCAAGCCTGGCTGAACACAGCTGAAATGCCAGAAACCGGTCCTAGGAAGCTTGTTTCCGGGCCAGGAAAGACATGGCTTGGCAGTTCGGGCAGGACTGTTCCCATGAGGCACAGGGTCAGACTGATTTGCATAGGGCCATGTCTGAACTGGGGTGGCAGAGTGGGCTAAAGAACGGTGATGGATTAAACCCAGATCAGTTGACTGGGGGTGAGTGCTTGCAATGTTCAACACTCCATCCATCATTTCCTTTGGTTTTTGCTTTGTTCGCCATAAGTTGGCAGGGTATGCTCAGATGTGAGTCCCTTGCTCACTTTGCCACTGGATTCAAGCAAGCCTGGCTGAAGACGGCTGAAATGCCAGAAACCGGTCCTAGGAAGCTTGTTTCCGGGCCAGGAAAGACATGGCTTGGCAGTTCGGGCTGGACTGTTCCCATGAGGCACAGGGTCAGACTGATTTGCATAGGGCCATGTCTGAACTGGGGTGGCAGAGTGGGCTAAAGAACGGTGATGGATTAAACCCAGATCAGTTGACTGGGGGTGAGTGCTTGCAATGTTCAACACTCCATCCATCATTTCCTTTGGTTTTTGCTTTGTTCGCCATAAGTTGGCAGGGTCTGCTCAGACGTGAGTCCCTTGCTCACTTTGCCACTGGATTCAAGCAAGCCTGGCTGAAGACGGCTGAAATGCCAGAAACCAGTCCTAGGAAGCTTGTTTCCGGGCCAGGAAAGACATGGCTTGGAAGTTCGGGCTGGACTGTTCCCATGAGGCACAGGGTCAGACTGATTTGTATAGGGCCATGTCTGAACTGGGGTGGCAGAGTGGGCTAAAGAACGGTGATGGATTAAACCCAGATCAGTTGACTGGGGGTGAGTGCTTGCAATGTTCAACACTCCATCCATAATTTCCTTTGGTTTTTGCTTTGTTCGCCATGAGTTGGCAGGGTATGCTCAGACGTGAGTCCCTTGCTCACTTTGCCACTGGATTCAAGCAAGCCTGGCTGAAGACGGCTGAAATGCCAGAAACCGGTCCTAGGAAGCTTGTTTCCGGGCCAGGAAAGACATGGCTTGGCAGTTTGGGCTGGACTGTTCCCATGAGGCACAGGGTCAGACTGATTTGCATAGGGCCATGTCTGAACTGGGGTGGCAGAGTGGGCTAAAGAACGGTGATGGATAAAACCCAGATCAGTTGACTGGGGGTGAGTGCTTGCAATGTTCAACACTCCATCCATCATTTCCTTTGGTTTTTGCTTTGTTCGCCATAAGTTGGCAGGGTATGCTCAGACGTGAGTCCCTTGCTCACTTTGCCACTGGATTCAAGCAAGCCTGGCTGAAGACGGCTGAAATGCCAGAAACCGGTCCTAGGAAGCTTGTTTCCGGGCCAGGAAAGACATGGCTTGGCAGTTCGGGCAGGACTGTTCCCATGAGGCACAGGGTCAGACTGATTTGCATAGGGCCATGTCTGAACTGGGGTGGCAGAGTGGGCTAAAGAACGGTGATAGATTAAACCCAGATCAGTTGACTGGGGGTGAGTGCTTGCAATGTTCAACACTCCATCCATCATTTCCTTTGGTTTTTGCTTTGTTCGCCATAAGTTGGCAGGGTATGCTCAGACGTGAGTCCCTTGCTCACTTTGCCACTGGATTCAAGCAAGCCTGGCTGAAGACGGCTGAAATGCCAGAAACCGGTCCTAGGAAGCTTGTTTCCGGGCCAGGAAAGACATGGCTTGGCAGTTCGGGCTGGACTGTTCCCATGAGGCACAGGGTCAGACTGATTTGCATAGGGCCATGTCTGAACTGGGGTGGCAGAGTGGGCTAAAGAACGGTGATGGATTAAACCCAGATCAGTTGACTGGGGGTGAGTGCTTGCAATGTTCAACACTCCATCCATAATTTCCTTTGGTTTTTGCTTTGTTCGCCATGAGTTGGCAGGATATGCTCAGACGTGAGGCCCTTGCTCACTTTGCCACTGGATTCAAGCAAGCCTGGCTGAACACAGCTGAAATGCCAGAAACCGGTCCTAGGAAGCTTGTTTCCGGGCCAGGAAAGACATGGCTTGGCAGTTCGGGCAGGACTGTTCCCATGAGGCACAGGGTCAGACTGATTTGCATAGGGCCATGTCTGAACTGGGGTGGCAGAGTGGGCTAAAGAACGGTGATGGATTAAACCCAGATCAGTTGACTGGGGGTGAGTGCTTGCAATGTTCAACACTCCATCCATCATTTCCTTTGGTTTTTGCTTTGTTCGCCATAAGTTGGCAGGGTATGCTCAGATGTGAGTCCCTTGCTCACTTTGCCACTGGATTCAAGCAAGCCTGGCTGAAGACGGCTGAAATGCCAGAAACCGGTCCTAGGAAGCTTGTTTCCGGGCCAGGAAAGACATGGCTTGGCAGTTCGGGCTGGACTGTTCCCATGAGGCACAGGGTCAGACTGATTTGCATAGGGCCATGTCTGAACTGGGGTGGCAGAGTGGGCTAAAGAACGGTGATGGATTAAACCCAGATCAGTTGACTGGGGGTGAGTGCTTGCAATGTTCAACACTCCATCCATCATTTCCTTTGGTTTTTGCTTTGTTCGCCATAAGTTGGCAGGGTATGCTCAGACGTGAGTCCCTTGCTCACTTTGCCACTGGATTCAAGCAAGCCTGGCTGAAGACGGCTGAAATGCCAGAAACCAGTCCTAGGAAGCTTGTTTCCGGGCCAGGAAAGACATGGCTTGGCAGTTCGGGCTGGACTGTTCCCATGAGGCACAGGGTCAGACTGATTTGTATAGGGCCATGTCTGAACTGGGGTGGCAGAGTGGGCTAAAGAACGGTGATGGATTAAACCCAGATCAGTTGACTGGGGGTGAGTGCTTGCAATGTTCAACACTCCATCCATAATTTCCTTTGGTTTTTGCTTTGTTCGCCATGAGTTGGCAGGGTATGCTCAGACGTGAGTCCCTTGCTCACTTTGCCACTGGATTCAAGCAAGCCTGGCTGAAGACGGCTGAAATGCCAGAAACCGGTCCTAGGAAGCTTGTTTCCGGGCCAGGAAAGACATGGCTTGGCAGTTTGGGCTGGACTGTTCCCATGAGGCACAGGGTCAGACTGATTTGCATAGGGCCATGTCTGAACTGGGGTGGCAGAGTGGGCTAAAGAACGGTGATGGATAAAACCCAGATCAGTTGACTGGGGGTGAGTGCTTGCAATGTTCAACACTCCATCCATCATTTCCTTTGGTTTTTGCTTTGTTCGCCATAAGTTGGCAGGGTATGCTCAGACATGAGTCCCTTGCTCACTTTGCCACTGGATTCAAGCAAGCCTGGCTGAAGACGGCTGAAATGCCAGAAACCGGTCCTAGGAAGCTTGTTTCCGGGCCAGGAAAGACATGGCTTGGCAGTTCGGGCAGGACTGTTCCCATGAGGCACAGGGTCAGACTGATTTGCATAGGGCCATGTCTGAACTGGGGTGGCAGAGTGGGCTAAAGAACGGTGATGGATTAAACCCAGATCAGTTGACTGGGGGTGAGTGCTTGCAATGTTCAACACTCCATCCATCATTTCCTTTGGTTTTTGCTTTGTTCGCCATAAGTTGGCAGGGTATGCTCAGACGTGAGTCCCTTGCTCACTTTGCCACTGGATTCAAGCAAGCCTGGCTGAAGACGGCTGAAATGCCAGAAACCGGTCCTAGGAAGCTTGTTTCCGGGCCAGGAAAGACATGGCTTGGCAGTTCGGGCAGGACTGTTCCCATGAGGCACAGGGTCAGACTGATTTGCATAGGGCCATGTCTGAACTGGGGTGGCAGAGTGGGCTAAAGAACGGTGATGGATTAAACCCAGATCAGTTGACTGGGGGTGAGTGCTTGCAATGTTCAACACTCCATCCATCATTTCCTTTGGTTTTTGCTTTGTTCGCCATAAGTTGGCAGGGTATGCTCAGACGTGAGTCCCTTGCTCACTTTGCCACTGGATTCAAGCAAGTCTGGCTGAAGACGGCTGAAATGCCAGAAACCGGTCCTAGGAAGCTTGTTTCCGGGCCAGGAAAGACATGGCTTGGCAGTTCGGGCTGGACTGTTCCCATGAGGCACAGGGTCAGACTGATTTGCATAGGGCCATGTCTGAACTGGGGTGGCAGAGTGGGCTAAAGAACGGTGATGGATTAAACCCAGATCAGTTGACTGGGGGTGAGTGCTTGCAATGTTCAACACTCCATCCATCATTTCCTTTGGTTTTTGCTTTGTTCGCCATAAGTTGGCAGGGTATGCTCAGACGTGAGGCCCTTGCTCACTTTGCCACTGGATTCAAGCAAGCCTGGCTGAAGACGGCTGAAATGCCAGAAACCGGTCCTAGGAAGCTTGTTTCCGGGCCAGGAAAGACATGGCTTGGCAGTTCGGGCTGGACTGTTCCCATGAGGCACAGGGTCAGACTGATTTGCATAGGGCCATGTCTGAACTGGGGTGGCAGAGTGGGCTAAAGAACGGTGATGGATGAAACCCAGATCAGTTGACTGGGGGTGAGTGCTTGCAATGTTCAACACTCCATCCATCATTTCCTTTGGTTTTTGCTTTGTTCGCCATAAGTTGGCAGGGTATGCTCAGATGTGAGTCCCTTGCTCACTTTGCCACTGGATTCAAGCAAGCCTGGCTGAAGACGGCTGAAATGCCAGAAACCGGTCCTAGGAAGCTTGTTTCCGGGCCAGGAAAGACATGGCTTGGCAGTTCGGGCTGGACTGTTCCCATGAGGCACAGGGTCAGACTGATTTGCATAGGGCCATGTCTGAACTGGGGTGGCAGAGTGGGCTAAAGAACGGTGATGGATGAAACCCAGATCAGTTGACTGGGGGTGAGTGCTTGCAATGTTCAACACTCCATCCATCATTTCCTTTGGTTTTTGCTTTGTTCGCCATAAGTTGGCAGGGTATGCTCAGACGTGAGTCCCTTGCTCACTTTGCCACTGGATTCAAGCAAGTCTGGCTGAAGACGGCTGAAATGCCAGAAACCGGTCCTAGGAAGCTTGTTTCTGGGCCAGGAAAGACATGGCTTGGCAGTTCGGGCTGGACTGTTCCCATGAGGCACAGGGTCAGACTGATTTGCATAGGGCCATGTCTGAACTGGGGTGGCAGAGTGGGCTAAAGAACGGTGATGGTTTAAACCCAGATCAGTTGACTGGGGGTGAGTGCTTGCAATGTTCAACACTCCATCCATCATTTCCTTTGGTTTTTGCTTTGTTCGCCATAAGTTGGCAGGGTATGCTCATACGTGAGGCCCTTGCTCACTTTGCCACTGGATTCAAGCAAGCCTGGCTGAAGACGGCTGAAATGCCAGAAACCGGTTCTAGGAAGCTTGTTTCCGGGCCAGGAAAGACATGGCTTGGCAGTTCGGGCTGGACTGTTCCCATGAGGCACAGGGTCAGACTGATTTTCATAGGGCCATGTCTGAACTGGGGTGGCAGAGTGGGCTAAAGAACGGTGATGGATGAAACCCAGATCAGTTGACTGGGGGTGAGTGCTTGCAATGTTCAACACTCCATCCATCATTTCCTTTGGTTTTTGCTTTGTGCGCCATAAGTTGGCAGGGTATGCTCAGATGTGAGTCCCTTGCTCATTTTGCCACTGGATTCAAGCAAGCCTAGCTGAAGACGGCTGAAATGCCAGAAACCGGACCTAGGAAGCTTGTTTCCGGGCCAGGAAAGACATGACTTGGTAGTTCGGGCTGGACTGTTCCCATGAGGCACAGGGTCAGACTGATTTGCATAGGGCCATGTCTGAACTGGGGTGGCAGAGTGGGCTAAAGAACGGTGATGGATTAAACCCAGATCAGTAGACTGGGGGTGAGTCCTTGCAATGTTCAACACTCTATCCATCATTTCCTTTGGTTTTTGCTTTGTTCGCTATAAGTTGGCAGGGTATGCTCAGACGTGAGTCCCTTGCTCACTTTGCCACTGGATTCAAGCAAGCCTGGCTGAAGACGGCTGAAATGCCAGAAACCGGTCCTAGGAAGCTTGTTTCCGGGCCAGGAAAGACATGGCTTAGCAGGTCGGGCTGGACTGTTCCCATGAGGCACAGGGTCAGACTGATTTGCATAGGGTCATGTCTGAACTGGGGTGGCAGAGTGGGCTAAAGAACGGTGATCGATTAAACCCAGATCAGTTGACTGGGGGTGAGTGCTTGCAATGTTCAACACTCCATCCATCATTTCCTTTGGTTTTTGCTTTGTTCGCCATAAGTTGGCAGGGTATGCTCAGACGTGAGTCCCTTGCTCACTTTGCCACTGGATTCAAGCAAGCCTGGCTGAAGACGGATGAAATGCCAGAAACCGGTCCTAGGAAGCTTGTTTCCGGGCCAGGAAAGACATGGCTTGGCAGTTCGGGCTGGACTGTTCCCATGAGGCACAGGGTCAGACTGATTTGCATAGGGCCATGTCTGACCTGGGGTGGCAGAGTGGGCTAAAGAACGGAGATGGATTAAACCCAGATCAGTTGACTGGGGGTGAGTGCTTGCAATGTTCAACACTCCATCCATCATTTCCTTTGGTTTTTGCTTTGTTCGCCATAAGTTGGCAGGGTATGCTCAGACGTGAGTCCCTTGCTCACTTTGCCACTGGATTCAAGCAAGCCTGGCTGAAGACGGCTGAAATGCCAGAAACCGGTCCTAGGAAGCTTGTTTCCGGGCCAGGAAAGACATGGCTTGGCAGTTCGGGCTGGACTGTTCCCATGAGGCACAGGGTCAGACTGATTTGCATAGGGCCATGTCTGAACTGGGGTGGCAGAGTGGGCTAAAGAACAGTGATGGATTAAACCCAGATCAGTTGACTGGGGGTGAGTGCTTGCAATGTTCAACACTCCATCCATCATTTCCTTTGGTTTTTGCTTTGTTCGCCATAAGTTGGCAGGGTATGCTCAGACGTGAGTCCCTTGCTCACTTTGCCACTGGATTCAAGAAAGTCTGGCTGGAGACGGCTGAAATGCCAGAAACCGGTCCTAGGAAGCTTGTTTCCGGGCCAAGAAAGACATGGCTTGGCAGTTTGGGCTGGACTACTCCCATGAGGCACAGGGTCAGACTGATTTGCATAGGGCCATGTCTGAACTTGGGTGGCAGAGTTGTCTAAAGAACGGTGATGGACTAAACCCAGATCAGTTGACTGGGGGTGAGTGCTTGCAATGTTCAACACTCCATCCATCATTTCCTTTGGTTTTTGCTTTGTTCGCCATAAGTTGGCAGGGTATGCTCAGACGTGAGTCCCTTGCTCACTTTGCCACTGGATTCAAGCAAGCCTGGCTGAAGACGGCTGAAATGCCAGAAACCGGTCCTAGGAAGCTTGTTTCCGGGCCAGGAAAGACATGGCTTGGCAGTTCGGGCTGGACTGTTCCCATGAGGCACAGGGTCAGACTGATTTGCATAGGGCCATGTCTGAACTGGGGTGGCAGAGTGGGCTAAAGAACGGTGATGGATTAAACCCAGATCAGTTGACTGGGGGTGAGTGCTTGCAATGTTCAACACTCCATCCATAATTTCCTTTGGTTTTTGCTTTGTTCGCCATGAGTTGGCAGGATATGCTCAGACGTGAGGCCCTTGCTCACTTTGCCACTGGATTCAAGCAAGCCTGGCTGAACACAGCTGAAATGCCAGAAACCGGTCCTAGGAAGCTTGTTTCCGGGCCAGGAAAGACATGGCTTGGCAGTTCGGGCAGGACTGTTCCCATGAGGCACAGGGTCAGACTGATTTGCATAGGGCCATGTCTGAACTGGGGTGGCAGAGTGGGCTAAAGAACGGTGATGGATTAAACCCAGATCAGTTGACTGGGGGTGAGTGCTTGCAATGTTCAACACTCCATCCATCATTTCCTTTGGTTTTTGCTTTGTTCGCCATAAGTTGGCAGGGTATGCTCAGATGTGAGTCCCTTGCTCACTTTGCCACTGGATTCAAGCAAGCCTGGCTGAAGACGGCTGAAATGCCAGAAACCGGTCCTAGGAAGCTTGTTTCCGGGCCAGGAAAGACATGGCTTGGCAGTTCGGGCTGGACTGTTCCCATGAGGCACAGGGTCAGACTGATTTGCATAGGGCCATGTCTGAACTGGGGTGGCAGAGTGGGCTAAAGAACGGTGATGGATTAAACCCAGATCAGTTGACTGGGGGTGAGTGCTTGCAATGTTCAACACTCCATCCATCATTTCCTTTGGTTTTTGCTTTGTTCGCCATAAGTTGGCAGGGTATGCTCAGACGTGAGTCCCTTGCTCACTTTGCCACTGGATTCAAGCAAGCCTGGCTGAAGACGGCTGAAATGCCAGAAACCAGTCCTAGGAAGCTTGTTTCCGGGCCAGGAAAGACATGGCTTGGCAGTTCGGGCTGGACTGTTCCCATGAGGCACAGGGTCAGACTGATTTGTATAGGGCCATGTCTGAACTGGGGTGGCAGAGTGGGCTAAAGAACGGTGATGGATTAAACCCAGATCAGTTGACTGGGGGTGAGTGCTTGCAATGTTCAACACTCCATCCATAATTTCCTTTGGTTTTTGCTTTGTTCGCCATGAGTTGGCAGGGTATGCTCAGACGTGAGTCCCTTGCTCACTTTGCCACTGGATTCAAGCAAGCCTGGCTGAAGACGGCTGAAATGCCAGAAACCGGTCCTAGGAAGCTTGTTTCCGGGCCAGGAAAGACATGGCTTGGCAGTTTGGGCTGGACTGTTCCCATGAGGCACAGGGTCAGACTGATTTGCATAGGGCCATGTCTGAACTGGGGTGGCAGAGTGGGCTAAAGAACGGTGATGGATAAAACCCAGATCAGTTGACTGGGGGTGAGTGCTTGCAATGTTCAACACTCCATCCATCATTTCCTTTGGTTTTTGCTTTGTTCGCCATAAGTTGGCAGGGTATGCTCAGACGTGAGTCCCTTGCTCACTTTGCCACTGGATTCAAGCAAGCCTGGCTGAAGACGGCTGAAATGCCAGAAACCGGTCCTAGGAAGCTTGTTTCCGGGCCAGGAAAGACATGGCTTGGCAGTTCGGGCAGGACTGTTCCCATGAGGCACAGGGTCAGACTGATTTGCATAGGGCCATGTCTGAACTGGGGTGGCAGAGTGGGCTAAAGAACGGTGATGGATTAAACCCAGATCAGTTGACTGGGGGTGAGTGCTTGCAATGTTCAACACTCCATCCATCATTTCCTTTGGTTTTTGCTTTGTTCGCCATAAGTTGGCAGGGTATGCTCAGACGTGAGTCCCTTGCTCACTTTGCCACTGGATTCAAGCAAGTCTGGCTGAAGACGGCTGAAATGCCAGAAACCGGTCCTAGGAAGCTTGTTTCCGGGCCAGGAAAGACATGGCTTGGCAGTTCGGGCTGGACTGTTCCCATGAGGCACAGGGTCAGACTGATTTGCATAGGGCCATGTCTGAACTGGGGTGGCAGAGTGGGCTAAAGAACGGTGATGGATTAAACCCAGATCAGTTGACTGGGGGTGAGTGCTTGCAATGTTCAACACTCCATCCATCATTTCCTTTGGTTTTTGCTTTGTTCGCCATAAGTTGGCAGGGTATGCTCAGACGTGAGGCCCTTGCTCACTTTGCCACTGGATTCAAGCAAGCCTGGCTGAAGACGGCTGAAATGCCAGAAACCGGTCCTAGGAAGCTTGTTTCCGGGCCAGGAAAGACATGGCTTGGCAGTTCGGGCTGGACTGTTCCCATGAGGCACAGGGTCAGACTGATTTGCATAGGGCCATGTCTGAACTGGGGTGGCAGAGTGGGCTAAAGAACGGTGATGGATGAAACCCAGATCAGTTGACTGGGGGTGAGTGCTTGCAATGTTCAACACTCCATCCATCATTTCCTTTGGTTTTTGCTTTGTTCGCCATAAGTTGGCAGGGTATGCTCAGATGTGAGTCCCTTGCTCACTTTGCCACTGGATTCAAGCAAGCCTGGCTGAAGACGGCTGAAATGCCAGAAACCGGTCCTAGGAAGCTTGTTTCCGGGCCAGGAAAGACATGGCTTGGCAGTTCGGGCTGGACTGTTCCCATGAGGCACAGGGTCAGACTGATTTGCATAGGGCCATGTCTGAACTGGGGTGGCAGAGTGGGCTAAAGAACGGTGATGGATGAAACCCAGATCAGTTGACTGGGGGTGAGTGCTTGCAATGTTCAACACTCCATCCATCATTTCCTTTGGTTTTTGCTTTGTTCGCCATAAGTTGGCAGGGTATGCTCAGACGTGAGTCCCTTGCTCACTTTGCCACTGGATTCAAGCAAGCCTGGCTGAAGGCGGCTGAAATGCCAGAAACCGGTCCTAGGAAGCTTGTTTCCGGGCCAGGAAAGACATGGCTTGGCAGTTCGGGCTGGACTGTTCCCATGAGGCACAGGGTCAGACTGATTTGCATAGGGCCATGTCTGAACTGGGGTGGCAGAGTGGGCTAAAGAACGGTGATGGATTAAACCCAGATCAGTTGACTGGGGGTGAGTGCTTGCAATGTTCAACACTCCATCCATCATTTCCTTTGGTTTTTGCTTTGTTCGCCATAAGTTGGCAGGGTATGCTCAGATGTGAGTCCCTTGCTCACTTTGCCACTGGATTCAAGCAAGCCTGGCTGAAGACGGCTGAAATGCCAGAAACCGGTCCTAGGAAGCTTGTTTCCGGGCCAGGAAAGACATGGCTTGGCAGTTTGGGCTGGACTGTTCCCATGAGGCACAGGGTCAGACTGATTTGCATAGGGCCATGTCTGAACTGGGGTGGCAGAGTGGGCTAAAGAACGGTGATGGATTAAACCCAGATCAGTTGACTGGGGGTGAGTGCTTGCAATGTTCAACACTCCATCCATCATTTCCTTTGGTTTTTGCTTTGTTCGCCATAAGTTGGCAGGGTATGCTCAGACGTGAGTCCCTTGCTCACTTTGCCACTGGATTCAAGCAAGCCTGGCTGAAGACGGCTGAAATGCCAGAAACCAGTCCTAGGAAGCTTGTTTCCGGGCCAGGAAAGACATGGCTTGGCAGTTCGGGCTGGACTGTTCCCATGAGGCACAGGGTCAGACTGATTTGTATAGGGCCATGTCTGAACTGGGGTGGCAGAGTGGGCTAAAGAACGGTGATGGATTAAACCCAGATCAGTTGACTGGGGGTGAGTGCTTGCAATGTTCAACACTCCATCCATAATTTCCTTTGGTTTTTGCTTTGTTCGCCATGAGTTGGCAGGGTATGCTCAGACGTGAGTCCCTTGCTCACTTTGCCACTGGATTCAAGCAAGCCTGGCTGAAGACGGCTGAAATGCCAGAAACCGGTCCTAGGAAGCTTGTTTCCGGGCCAGGAAAGACATGGCTTGGCAGTTTGGGCTGGACTGTTCCCATGAGGCACAGGGTCAGACTGATTTGCATAGGGCCATGTCTGAACTGGGGTGGCAGAGTGGGCTAAAGAACGGTGATGGATGAAACCCAGATCAGTTGACTGGGGGTGAGTGCTTGCAATGTTCAACACTCCATCCATCATTTCCTTTGGTTTTTGCTTTGTTCGCCATAAGTTGGCAGGGTATGCTCAGACGTGAGTCCCTTGCTCACTTTGCCACTGGATTCAAGCAAGCCTGGCTGAAGACGGCTGAAATGCCAGAAACCGGTCCTAGGAAGCTTGTTTCCGGGCCAGGAAAGACATGGCTTGGCAGTTCGGGCAGGACTGTTCCCATGAGGCACAGGGTCAGACTGATTTGCATAGGGCCATGTCTGAACTGGGGTGGCAGAGTGGGCTAAAGAACGGTGATGGATTAAACCCAGATCAGTTGACTGGGGGTGAGTGCTTGCAATGTTCAACACTCCATCCATCATTTCCTTTGGTTTTTGCTTTGTTCGCCATAAGTTGGCAGGGTATGCTCAGACGTGAGTCCCTTGCTCACTTTGCCACTGGATTCAAGCAAGCCTGGCTGAAGACGGCTGAAATGCCAGAAACCGGTCCTAGGAAGCTTGTTTCCGGGCCAGGAAAGACATGGCTTGGCAGTTCGGGCAGGACTGTTCCCATGAGGCACAGGGTCAGACTGATTTGCATAGGGCCATGTCTGAACTGGGGTGGCAGAGTGGGCTAAAGAACGGTGATGGATTAAACCCAGATCAGTTGACTGGGGGTGAGTGCTTGCAATGTTCAACACTCCATCCATCATTTCCTTTGGTTTTTGCTTTGTTCGCCATAAGTTGGCAGGGTATGCTCAGACGTGAGTCCCTTGCTCACTTTGCCACTGGATTCAAGCAAGCCTGGCTGAAGACGGCTAAAATGCCAGAAACCGGTCCTAGGAAGCTTGTTTCCGGGCCAGGAAAGACATGGCTTGGCAGTTCGGGCAGGACTGTTCCCATGAGGCACAGGGTCAGACTGATTTGCATAGGGCCATGTCTGAACTGGGGTGGCAGAGTGGGCTAAAGAACGGTGATGGATTAAACCCAGATCAGTTGACTGGGGGTGAGTGCTTGCAATGTTCAACACTCCATCCATCATTTCCTTTGGTTTTTGCTTTGTTCGCCATAAGTTGGCAGGGTATGCTCAGACGTGAGTCCCTTGCTCACTTTGCCACTGGATTCAAGCAAGTCTGGCTGAAGACGGCTGAAATGCCAGAAACCGGTCCTAGGAAGCTTGTTTCCGGGCCAGGAAAGACATGGCTTGGCAGTTCGGGCTGGACTGTTCCCATGAGGCACAGGGTCAGACTGATTTGCATAGGGCCATGTCTGAACTGGGGTGGCAGAGTGGGCTAAAGAACGGTGATGGATTAAACCCAGATCAGTTGACTGGGGGTGAGTGCTTGCAATGTTCAACACTCCATCCATCATTTCCTTTGGTTTTTGCTTTGTTCGCCATAAGTTGGCAGGGTATGCTCAGACGTGAGGCCCTTGCTCACTTTGCCACTGGATTCAAGCAAGCCTGGCTGAAGACGGCTGAAATGCCAGAAACCGGTCCTAGGAAGCTTGTTTCCGGGCCAGGAAAGACATGGCTTGGCAGTTCGGGCTGGACTGTTCCCATGAGGCACAGGGTCAGACTGATTTGCATAGGGCCATGTCTGAACTGGGGTGGCAGAGTGGGCTAAAGAACGGTGATGGATGAAACCCAGATCAGTTGACTGGGGGTGAGTGCTTGCAATGTTCAACACTCCATCCATCATTTCCTTTGGTTTTTGCTTTGTTCGCCATAAGTTGGCAGGGTATGCTCAGATGTGAGTCCCTTGCTCACTTTGCCACTGGATTCAAGCAAGCCTGTCTGAAGACGGCTGAAATGCCAGAAACCGGTCCTAGGAAGCTTGTTTCCGGGCCAGGAAAGACATGGCTTGGCAGTTCGGGCTGGACTGTTCCCATGAGGCACAGGGTCAGACTGATTTGCATAGGGCCATGTCTGAACTGGGGTGGCAGAGTGGGCTAAAGAACGGTGATGGATGAAACCCAGATCAGTTGACTGGGGGTGAGTGCTTGCAATGTTCAACACTCCATCCATCATTTCCTTTGGTTTTTGCTTTGTTCGCCATAAGTTGGCAGGGTATGCTCAGACGTGAGTCCATTGCTCACTTTGCCACTGGATTCAAGCAAGCCTGGCTGAAGGCGGCTGAAATGCCAGAAACCGGTCCTAGGAAGCTTGTTTCCGGGCCAGGAAAGACATGGCTTGGCAGTTCGGGCAGGACTGTTCCCATGAGGCACAGGGTCAGACTGATTTGCATAGGACCGTGTCTGAACTGGGGTGGCAGAGTGGGCTAAAGAACGGTGATGGATTAAACCCAGATCAGTTGACTGGGGGTGAGTGCTTGCAATGTTCAACACTCCATCCATCATTTCCTTTGGTTTTTGCTTTGTTCGCCATAAGTTGGCAGGGTATGCTCAGAAGTGAGTCCCTTGCTCACTTTGCCACTGGATTCAAGCAAGCCTGGCTGAAGACGGCTGAAATGCCAGAAACCGGTCCTAGAAAGCTTGTTTCCGGGCCAGGAAAGACATGGCTTGGCAGTTCGGGCAGGACTGTTCCCATGAGGCACAGGGTCAGACTGATTTGCATAGGGCCATATCTGAACTGGGGTGGCAGAGTGGGCTAAAGAACGGTGATGGATTAAACCCAGATCAGTTGACTGGGGGTGAGTGCTTGCAATGTTCAACACTCCATCCATCATTTCCTTTGGTTTTTGCTTTGTTCGCCATAAGTTGGCAGGGTATGCTCATACGTGAGTCCCTTGCTCACTTTGCCACTGGATTCAAGCAAGCCTGGCTGAAGACGGCTGAAATGCCAGAAACCGGTCCTAGGAAGCTTGTTTCCGGGCCAGGAAAGACATGGCTTGGCAGTTCGGGCAGGACTGTTCCCATGAGGCACAGGGTCAGACTGATTTGCATAGGGCCATGTCTGAACTGGGGTGGCAGAGTGGGCTAAAGAACGGTGATGGATTAAACCCAGATCAGTTGACTGGGGGTGAGTGCTTGCAATGTTCAACACTCCATCCATCATTTCCTTTGGTTTTTGCTTTGTTCGCCATAAGTTGGCAGGGTATGCTCAGACGTGAGTCCCTTGCTCACTTTGCCACTGGATTCAAGCAAGCCTGGCTGAAGACGGCTAAAATGCCAGAAACCGGTCCTAGGAAGCTTGTTTCCGGGCCAGGAAAGACATGGCTTGGCAGTTCGGGCAGGACTGTTCCCATGAGGCACAGGGTCAGACTGATTTGCATAGGGCCATGTCTGAACTGGGGTGGCAGAGTGGGCTAAAGAACGGTGATGGATTAAACCCAGATCAGTTGACTGGGGGTGAGTGCTTGCAATGTTCAACACTCCATCCATCATTTCCTTTGGTTTTTGCTTTGTTCGCCATAAGTTGGCAGGGTATGCTCAGACGTGAGTCCCTTGCTCACTTTGCCACTGGATTCAAGCAAGTCTGGCTGAAGACGGCTGAAATGCCAGAAACCGGTCCTAGGAAGCTTGTTTCCGGGCCAGGAAAGACATGGCTTGGCAGTTCGGGCTGGACTGTTCCCATGAGGCACAGGGTCAGACTGATTTGCATAGGGCCATGTCTGAACTGGGGTGGCAGAGTGGGCTAAAGAACGGTGATGGATTAAACCCAGATCAGTTGACTGGGGGTGAGTGCTTGCAATGTTCAACACTCCATCCATCATTTCCTTTGGTTTTTGCTTTGTTCGCCATAAGTTGGCAGGGTATGCTCAGACGTGAGGCCCTTGCTCACTTTGCCACTGGATTCAAGCAAGCCTGGCTGAAGACGGCTGAAATGCCAGAAACCGGTCCTAGGAAGCTTGTTTCCGGGCCAGGAAAGACATGGCTTGGCAGTTCGGGCTGGACTGTTCCCATGAGGCACAGGGTCAGACTGATTTGCATAGGGCCATGTCTGAACTGGGGTGGCAGAGTGGGCTAAAGAACGGTGATGGATGAAACCCAGATCAGTTGACTGGGGGTGAGTGCTTGCAATGTTCAACACTCCATCCATCATTTCCTTTGGTTTTTGCTTTGTTCGCCATAAGTTGGCAGGGTATGCTCAGATGTGAGTCCCTTGCTCACTTTGCCACTGGATTCAAGCAAGCCTGTCTGAAGACGGCTGAAATGCCAGAAACCGGTCCTAGGAAGCTTGTTTCCGGGCCAGGAAAGACATGGCTTGGCAGTTCGGGCTGGACTGTTCCCATGAGGCACAGGGTCAGACTGATTTGCATAGGGCCATGTCTGAACTGGGGTGGCAGAGTGGGCTAAAGAACGGTGATGGATGAAACCCAGATCAGTTGACTGGGGGTGAGTGCTTGCAATGTTCAACACTCCATCCATCATTTCCTTTGGTTTTTGCTTTGTTCGCCATAAGTTGGCAGGGTATGCTCAGACGTGAGTCCATTGCTCACTTTGCCACTGGATTCAAGCAAGCCTGGCTGAAGGCGGCTGAAATGCCAGAAACCGGTCCTAGGAAGCTTGTTTCCGGGCCAGGAAAGACATGGCTTGGCAGTTCGGGCAGGACTGTTCCCATGAGGCACAGGGTCAGACTGATTTGCATAGGACCGTGTCTGAACTGGGGTGGCAGAGTGGGCTAAAGAACGGTGATGGATTAAACCCAGATCAGTTGACTGGGGGTGAGTGCTTGCAATGTTCAACACTCCATCCATCATTTCCTTTGGTTTTTGCTTTGTTCGCCATAAGTTGGCAGGGTATGCTCAGAAGTGAGTCCCTTGCTCACTTTGCCACTGGATTCAAGCAAGCCTGGCTGAAGACGGCTGAAATGCCAGAAACCGGTCCTAGAAAGCTTGTTTCCGGGCCAGGAAAGACATGGCTTGGCAGTTCGGGCAGGACTGTTCCCATGAGGCACAGGGTCAGACTGATTTGCATAGGGCCATATCTGAACTGGGGTGGCAGAGTGGGCTAAAGAACGGTGATGGATTAAACCCAGATCAGTTGACTGGGGGTGAGTGCTTGCAATGTTCAACACTCCATCCATCATTTCCTTTGGTTTTTGCTTTGTTCGCCATAAGTTGGCAGGGTATGCTCATACGTGAGGCCCTTGCTCACTTTGCCACTGGATTCAAGCAAGTCTGGCTGAAGACGGCTGAAATGCCAGAAACCGGTCCTAGGAAGCTTGTTTCCGGGCCAGGAAAGACATGGCTTGGCAGTTCGGGCTGGACTGTTCCCATGAGGCACAGGGTCAGACTGATTTGCATAGGGCCATGTCTGAACTGGGGTGGCAGAGTGGGCTAAAGAACGGTGATGGATTAAACCCAGATCAGTTGACTGGGGGTGAGTGCTTGCAATGTTCAACACTCCATCCATCATTTCCATTGGTTTTTGCTTTGTTCGCCATAAGTTGGCAGGGTATGCTCATACGTGAGGCCCTTGCTCACTTTGCCACTGGATTCAAGCAAGCCTGGCTGAAGACGGCTGAAATGCCAGAAACCGGTCCTAGGAAGCTTGTTTCCGGGCCAGGAAAGACATGGCTTGGCAGTTCGGGCTGGACTGTTCCCATGAGGCACAGGGTCAGACTGATTTTCATAGGGCCATTTCTGAACTGGGGTGGCAGAGTGGGCTAAAGAACGGTGATGGATGAAACCCAGATCAGTTGACTGGGGGTGAGTGCTTGCAATGTTCAACACTCCATCCATCATTTCCTTTGGTTTTTGCTTTGTTCGCCATAAGTTGGTAGAGTATGCTCAGACGTGAGTCCCTTGCTCACTTTGCCACTGGATTCAAGCAAGCCTGGCTGAAGACGGCTGAAATGCCAGAAACCGGTCCTAGGAAGCTTGTTTCCGGGCCAGGAAAGACATGGCTTGGCAGTTCGGGCAGGACTGTTCCCATGAGGCACAGGGTCAGACTGATTTGCATAGGGCCATGTCTGAACTGGGGTGGCAGAGTGGGCTAAAGAACGGTGATGGATTAAACCCAGATCAGTTGACTGGGGGTGAGTGCTTGCAATGTTCAACACTCCATCCATCATTTCCTTTGGTTTTTGCTTTGTTCGCCATAAGTTGGCAGGGTATGCTCAGACGTGAGTCCCTTGCTCACTTTGCCACTGGATTCAAGCAAGTCTGGCTGAAGACGGCTGAAATGCCAGAAACCGGTCCTAGGAAGCTTGTTTCCGGGCCAGGAAAGACATGGCTTGGCAGTTCGGGCTGGACTGTTCCCATGAGGCACAGGGTCAGACTGATTTGCATAGGGCCATGTCTGAACTGGGGTGGCAGAGTGGGCTAAAGAACGGTGATGGATTAAACCCAGATCAGTTGACTGGGGGTGAGTGCTTGCAATGTTCAACACTCCATCCATCATTTCCTTTGGTTTTTGCTTTGTTCGCCATAAGTTGGCAGGGTATGCTCAGACGTGAGGCCCTTGCTCACTTTGCCACTGGATTCAAGCAAGCCTGGCTGAAGACGGCTGAAATGCCAGAAACCGGTCCTAGGAAGCTTGTTTCCGGGCCAGGAAAGACATGGCTTGGCAGTTCGGGCTGGACTGTTCCCATGAGGCACAGGGTCAGACTGATTTGCATAGGGCCATGTCTGAACTGGGGTGGCAGAGTGGGCTAAAGAACGGTGATGGATGAAACCCAGATCAGTTGACTGGGGGTGAGTGCTTGCAATGTTCAACACTCCATCCATCATTTCCTTTGGTTTTTGCTTTGTTCGCCATAAGTTGGCAGGGTATGCTCAGATGTGAGTCCCTTGCTCACTTTGCCACTGGATTCAAGCAAGCCTGTCTGAAGACGGCTGAAATGCCAGAAACCGGTCCTAGGAAGCTTGTTTCCGGGCCAGGAAAGACATGGCTTGGCAGTTCGGGCTGGACTGTTCCCATGAGGCACAGGGTCAGACTGATTTGCATAGGGCCATGTCTGAACTGGGGTGGCAGAGTGGGCTAAAGAACGGTGATGGATGAAACCCAGATCAGTTGACTGGGGGTGAGTGCTTGCAATGTTCAACACTCCATCCATCATTTCCTTTGGTTTTTGCTTTGTTCGCCATAAGTTGGCAGGGTATGCTCAGACGTGAGTCCCTTGCTCACTTTGCCACTGGATTCAAGCAAGCCTGGCTGAAGGCGGCTGAAATGCCAGAAACCGGTCCTAGGAAGCTTGTTTCCGGGCCAGGAAAGACATGGCTTGGCAGTTCGGGCAGGACTGTTCCCATGAGGCACAGGGTCAGACTGATTTGCATAGGACCGTGTCTGAACTGGGGTGGCAGAGTGGGCTAAAGAACGGTGATGGATTAAACCCAGATCAGTTGACTGGGGGTGAGTGCTTGCAATGTTCAACACTCCATCCATCATTTCCTTTGGTTTTTGCTTTGTTCGCCATAAGTTGGCAGGGTATGCTCAGAAGTGAGTCCCTTGCTCACTTTGCCACTGGATTCAAGCAAGCCTGGCTGAAGACGGCTGAAATGCCAGAAACCGGTCCTAGAAAGCTTGTTTCCGGGCCAGGAAAGACATGGCTTGGCAGTTCGGGCAGGACTGTTCCCATGAGGCACAGGGTCAGACTGATTTGCATAGGGCCATATCTGAACTGGGGTGGCAGAGTGGGCTAAAGAACGGTGATGGATTAAACCCAGATCAGTTGACTGGGGGTGAGTGCTTGCAATGTTCAACACTCCATCCATCATTTCCTTTGGTTTTTGCTTTGTTCGCCATAAGTTGGCAGGGTATGCTCAGACGTGAGTCCCTTGCTCACTTTGCCACTGGATTCAAGCAAGTCTGGCTGAAGACGGCTGAAATGCAAGAAACCGGTCCTAGGAAGCTTGTTTCCGGGCCAGGAAAGACATGGCTTGGCAGTTCGGGCTGGACTGTTCCCATGAGGCACAGGGTCAGACTGATTTGCATAGGGCCATGTCTGAACTGGGGTGGCAGAGTGGGCTAAAGAACGGTGATGGATTAAACCCAGATCAGTTGACTGGGGGTGAGTGCTTGCAATGTTCAACACTCCATCCATCATTTCCTTTGGTTTTTGCTTTGTTCGCCATAAGTTGGCAGGGTATGCTCAGATGTGAGGCCCTTGCTCACTTTGCCACTGGATTCAAGCAAGCCTGGCTGAAGACGGCTGAAATGCCAGAAACCGGTCCTAGGAAGCTTGTTTCCGGGCCAGGAAAGACATGGCTTGGCAGTTCGGGCAGGACTGTTCCCATGAGGCACAGGGTCAGACTGATTTGCATAGGGCCATGTCTGAACTGGGGTGGCAGAGTGGGCTAAAGAACAGTGATGGATTAAACCCAGATCAGTTGACTGGGGGTGAGTGCTTGCAATGTTCAACACTCCATCCATCATTTCCTTTGGTTTTTGCTTTGTTCGCCATAAGTTGGCAGGGTATGCTCAGACGTGAGTCTCTTGCTCACTTTGCCACTGGATTCAAGCAAGTCTGGCTGGAGACGGCTGAAATGACAGAAACCGGTCCTAGGAAGCTTGTTTCCGGGCCAAGAAAGACATGGCTTGGCAGTTTGGGCTGGACTGCTCCCATGAGGCACAGGGTCACACTGATTTGCATAGGGCCATGTCTGAACTTGGGTGGCAGAGTTGGCTAAAGAACGGTGATGGACTAAACCCAGATCAGTTGACTGGGGGTGAGTGCTTGCAATGTTCAACACTCCATCCATCATTTCCTTTGGTTTTTGCTTTGTTCGCCATAAGTTGGCAGAGTATGCTCAGACGTGAGTCCCTTGCTCACTTTGCCACTGGATTCAAGCAAGCCTGGCTGAAGACGGCTGAAATGCCAGAAACCGGTCCTAGGAAGCTTGTTTCCGGGCCAGGAAAGACATGGCTTGGCAGTTCGGTCTGGACTGTTCCCATGAGGCACAGGGTCAGACTGATTTGCATAGGGCCATGTCTGAACTGGGGTGGCAGAGTGGGCTAAAGAACGGTGATGGATTAAACCCAGATCAGTTGACTGGGGGTGAGTGCTTGCAATGTTCAACACTCCATCCATAATTCCCTTTTGGATTTTGCTTTGTTCGCCATGAGTTGGCAGGGTATGCTCAGACGTGAGTCCCTTGCTCACTTTGCCACTGGATTCAAGCAAGCCTGGCTGAAGACGGCTGAAATGCCAGAAACCGGTCCTAGGAAGCTTGTTTCCGGGCCAGGAAAGACATGGCTTGGCAGTTCGGGCTGGACTGTTCCCATGAGGCACAGGGTCAGACTGATTTGCATAGGGCCATGTCTGAACTGGGGTGGCAGAGTGGGCTAAAGAACGGTGATGGATTAAACCCAGATCAGTTGACTGGGGGTGAGTGCTTGCAATGTTCAACACTCCATCCATCATTTCCTTTGGTTTTTGCTTTGTTCGCCATAAGTTGGCAGGGTATGCTCAGACGTGAGTCCCTTGCTCACTTTGCCACTGGATTCAAGCAAGCCTGGCTGAAGACGGCTGAAATGCCAGAAACCGGTCCTAGGAAGCTTGTTTCCGGGCCAGGAAAGACATGGCTTGGCAGTTCAGGCTGGACTGTTCCCATGAGGCACAGGGTCAGACTGATTTGCATAGGGCCATGTCTGAACTGGGGTGGCAGAGTGGGCTAAAGAACGGTGATGGTTTAAACCCAGATCAGTTGGCTGGGGGTGAGTGCTTGCAATGTTCAACACTCCATCCATCATTTCCTTTGGTTTTTGCTTTGTTCGCCATAAGTTGGCAGGGTATGCTCAGACGTGAGTCCCTTGCTCACTTTGCCACTGGATTCAAGCAAGCCTGGCTGAAGACGGCTGAAATGCCAGAAACCGGTCATAGGAAGCTTGTTTACGGGCCAGGAAAGACATGGCTTGGCAGTTCGGGCTGGACTGTTCCCATGAGGCACAGGGTCAGACTGATTTGCATAGGGCCATGTCTGAACTGGGGTGGCAGAGTGGGCTAAAGAACGGTGATGGATGAAACCCAGATCAGTTGACTGGGGGTGAGTGCTTGCAATGTTCAACACTCCATCCATCATTTCCTTTGGTTTTTGCTTTGTTCGCCATAAGTTGGCAGGGTATGCTCAGATGTGAGTCCCTTGCTCACTTTGCCACTGGATTCAAGCAAGTCTGGCTGAAGATGGCTGAAATGCCAGAAACCGGTCCTAGGAAGCTTGTTTCCGGGCCAGGAAAGACATGGCTTGGCAGTTTGGGCTGGACTGCTCCCATGAGGCACAGGGTCAGACTGATTTGCATAGGGCCATGTCTGAACTTGGGTGGCAGAGTGGGCTAAAGAACGGTGATGGATTAAACCCAGATCAGTTGACTGGGGGTGAGTGCTTGCAATGTTCAACACTCCATCCATCATTTCCTTTGGTTTTTGCCTTGTTCACCATAAGTCGGCAGGTTATGCTCAGACGTGAGTCCCTTGCTCACTTTGCCACTGGATTCAAGCAAGCCTGGCTGAAGACGGCTGAAATGCCAGAAACCGTTCCTAGGAAGCTTGTTTCCGGGCCAGGAAAGTAATGGCTTGGCAGTTCGGGCTGGACTGCTCCCATGAGGCACAGGGTCAGACTGATTTGCATAGGGCCATGTCTAAACTGGGGTGGCAGAGTGGGCTAAAGAACGGTGATGGATTAAACCCAGATCAGTTGACTGGGGGTGAGTACTTGCAATGTTCAACACTCCATCCATCATTTCCTTTGGTTTTTGCTTTGTTCGCCATAAGTTGGCAGGGTATGCTCAGACGTGAGTCCCTTGCTCACTTTGCCACTGGATTCAAGCAAGCCTGGCTGAAGACGGCTGAAATGCCAGAAACCGGTCCTAGGAAGCTTGTTTCCGGGCCAGGAAAGACATGGCTTGGCAGTTCGGGCTGGACTGTTCCCATGAGGCACAGGGTCAGACTGATTTGCACAGGGCCATGTCTGAACTGGGGTGGCAGAGTGGGCTAAAGAACGGTGATGGATTAAACCCAGATCAGTTGACTGGGGGTGAGTGCTTGCAATGTTCAACACTCCATCCATCATTTCCTTTGGTTTTTGCCTTGTTCACCATAAGTCGGCAGGTTATGCTCAGACGTGAGTCCCTTGCTCACTTTGCCACTGGATTCAAGCAAGCCTGGCTGAAGACGGCTGAAATGCCAGAAACCGTTCCTAGGAAGCTTGTTTCCGGGCCAGGAAAGTAATGGCTTGGCAGTTCGGGCTGGACTGCTCCCATGAGGCACAGGGTCAGACTGATTTGCATAGGGCCATGTCTGAACTGGGGTGGCAGAGTGGGCTAAAGAACGGTGATGGATTAAACCCAGATCAGTTGACTGGGGGTGAGTGCTTGCAATGTTCAACACTCCATCCATCATTTCCTTTGGTTTTTGCTTTGTTCACCATAAGTTGGCAGGGTATGCTCAGACGTGAGTCCCTTGCTCACTTTGCCACTGGATTCAAGCAAGCCTGGCTGAAGACGGCTGAAATGCCAGAAACCGGTCCTAGGAAGCTTGTTTCCGGGCCAGGAAAGACATGGCTTGGCAGTTCGGGCTGGACTGTTCCCATGAGGCACAGGGTCAGACTGATTTGCATAGGGCCATGTCTGAACTGGGGTGGCAGAGTGGGCTAAAGAACGGTGATGGATTAAACCCAGATCAGTTGACTGGGGGTGAGTGCTTGCAATGTTCAACACTCCATCCATAATTTCCTTTGGTTTTTGCTTTGTTCGCCATGAGTTGGCAGGGTATGCTCAGACGTGAGTCCCTTGCTCACTTTGCCACTGGATTCAAGCAAGCCTGGCTGAAGACGGCTGAAATGCCAGAAACCGGTCCTAGGAAGCTTGTTTCCGGGCCAGGAAAGACATGGCTTGGCAGTTCAGGCTGGACTGTTCCCATGAGGCACAGGGTCAGACTGATTTGCATAGGGCCATGTCTGAACTGGGGTGGCAGAGTGGGCTAAAGAACGGTGATGGATTAAACCCAGATCAGTTGACTGGGGGTGAGTGCTTGCAATGTTCAACACTCCATCCATAATTTCCTTTGGTTTTTGCTTTGTTCGCCATGAGTTGGCAGGGTATGCTCAGACGTGAGTCCCTTGCTCACTTTGCCACTGGATTCAAGCAAGCCTGGCTGAAGACGGCTGAAATGCCAGAAACGGGTCCTAGGAAGCTTGTTTCCGGGCCAGGAAAGACATGGCTTGGCAGTTCAGGCTGGACTGTTCCCATGAGGCACAGGGTCAGACTGATTTGCATAGGGCCATGTCTGAACTGGGGTGGCAGAGTGGGCTAAAGAACGGTGATGGATTAAACCCAGATCAGTTGACTGGGGGTGAGTGCTTGCAATGTTCAACACTCCATCCATCATTTCCTTTGGTTTTTGCTTTGTTCGCCATAAGTGGGCAGGGTATGCTCAGACGTGAGTCCCTTGCTCACTTTGCCACTGGATTCAAGCAAGCCTGGCTGAAGACGGCTGAAATGCCAGAAACCGGTCCTAGGAAGCTTGTTTCCGGGCCAGGAAAGACATGGCTTGGCAGTTCAGGCTGGACTGTTCCCATGAGGCACAGGGTCAGACTGATTTGCATAGGGCCATGTCTGAACTGGGGTGGCAGAGTGGGCTAAAGAACGGTGATGGTTTAAACCCAGATCAGTTGACTGGGGGTGAGTGCTTGCAATGTTCAACACTCCATCCATCATTTCCTTTGGTTTTTGCTTTGTTCGCCATAAGTTGGCAGGGTATGCTCAGACGTGAGGCCCTTGCTCACTTTGCCACTGGATTCAAGCAAGCCTGGCTGAAGACGGCTGAAATGCCAGAAACCGGTCCTAGGAAGCTTGTTTCCGGGCCAGGAAAGACATGGCTTGGCAGTTCGGGCAGGACTGTTCCCATGAGGCACAGGGTCAGACTGATTTGCATAGGGCCATGTCTGAACTGGGGTGGCAGAGTGGGCTAAAGAACGGTGATGGATTAAACCCAGATCAGTTGACTGGGGGTGAGTGCTTGCAATGTTCAACACTCCATCCATCATTTCCTTTGGTTTTTGCTTTGTTCGCCATAAGTTGGCAGGGTATGCTCAGACGTGAGTCCCTTGCTCACTTTGCCACTGGATTCAAGCAAGCCTGGCTGAAGACGGCTGAAATGCCAGAAACCGGTCCTAGGAAGCTTGTTTCTGGGCCAGGAAAGACATGGCTTGGCAGTTCGGGCTGGACTGTTCCCATGAGGCACAGGGTCAGACTGATTTGCATAGGGCCATGTCTGAACTGGGGTGGCAGAGTGGGCTAAAGAACGGTGATGGATTAAACCCAGATCAGTTGACTGGGGGTGAGTGCTTGCAATGTTCAACACTCCATCCATCATTTCCTTTGGTTTTTGCTTTGTTCGCCATAAGTTGGCAGGGTATGCTCAGACGTGAGTCCCTTGCTCACTTTGCCACTGGATTCAAGCAAGTCTGGCTGGAGACGGCTGAAATGCCAGAAACCGGTCCTAGGAAGCTTGTTTCCGGGCCAAGAAAGACATGGCTTGGCAGTTTGGGCTGGACTGCTCCCATGAGGCACAGGGTCAGACTGATTTGCATAGGGCCATGTCTGAACTTGGGTGGCAGAGTTGGCTAAAGAACGGTGATGGACTAAACCCAGATCAGTTGACTGGGGGTGAGTGCTTGCAATGTTCAACACTCCATCCATCATTTCCTTTGGTTTTTGCTTTGTTCGCCATAAGTTGGCAGGGTATGCTCAGACGTGAGTCCCTTGCTCACTTTGCTACTGGATTCAAGCAAGCCTGGCTGAAGACGGCTGAAATGCCAGAAACCGGTCCTAGGAAGCTTGTTTCCGGGCCAGGAAAGACATGGCTTGGCAGTTCGGGCTGGACTGTTCCCATGAGGCACAGGGTCAGACTGATTTGCATAGGGCCATGTCTGAACTGGGGTGGCAGAGTGGGCTAAAGAACGGTGATGGATTAAACCCAGATCAGTTGACTGGGGGTGAGTGCTTGCAATGCTCAACACTCCATCCATAATTTCCTTTGGTTTTTGCTTTGTTCGCCATGAGTTGGCAGGGTATGCTCAGACGTGAGTCCCTTGCTCACTTTGCCACTGGATTCAAGCAAGCCTGGCTGAAGACGGCTGAAATGCCAGAAACCGGTCCTAGGAAGCTTGTTTCCGGGCCAGGAAAGACATGGCTTGGCAGTTCGGGCTGGACTGTTCCCATGAGGCACAGGGTCAGACTGATTTGCATAGGGCCATGTCTGAACTGGGGTGGCAGAGTGGGCTAAAGAACGGTGATGGATTAAACCCAGATCAGTTGACTGGGGGTGAGTGCTTGCAATGTTCAACACTCCATCCATCATTTCCTTTGGTTTTTGCTTTGTTCGCCATAAGTTGGCAGGGTATGCTCAGACGTGAGTCCCTTGCTCACTTTGCCACTGGATTCAAGCAAGCCTGGCTGAAGACGGCTGAAATGCCAGAAACCGGTCCTAGGAAGCTTGTTTCCGGGCCAGGAAAGACATGGCTTGGCAGTTCAGGCTGGACTGTTCCCATGAGGCACAGGGTCAGACTGATTTGCATAGGGCCATGTCTGAACTGGGGTGGCAGAGTGGGCTAAAGAACGGTGATGGTTTAAACCCAGATCAGTTGACTGGGGGTGAGTGCTTGCAATGTTCAACACTCCATCCATCATTTCCTTTGGTTTTTGCTTTGTTCGCCATAAGTTGGCAGGTTATGCTCAGACGTGAGTCCCTTGCTCACTTTGCCACTGGATTCAAGCAAGCCTGGCTGAAGACGGCTGAAATGCCAGAAACCGGTCATAGGAAGCTTGTTTCCGGGCCAGGAAAGACATGGCTTGGCAGTTCGGGCTGGACTGTTCCCATGAGGCACAGGGTCATACTGATTTGCATAGGGCCATGTCTGAACTGGGGTGGCAGAGTGGGCTAAAGAACGGTGATGGATGAAACCCAGATCAGTTGACTGGGGGTGAGTGCTTGCAATGTTCAACACTCCATCCATCATTTCCTTTGGTTTTTGCTTTGTTCGCCATAAGTTGGCAGGGTATGCTCAGATGTGAGTCCCTTGCTCACTTTGCCACTGGATTCAAGCAAGTCTGGCTGAAGACGGCTGAAATGCCAGAAACCGGTCCTAGGAAGCTTGTTTCCGGGCCAGGAAAGACATGGCTTGGCAGTTTGGGCTGGACTGCTCCCATGAGGCACAGGGTCAGACTGATTTGCATAGGGCCATGTCTGAACTTGGGTGGCAGAGTTGGCTAAAGAACGGTGATGGATTAAACCCAGATCAGTTGACTGGGGGTGAGTGCTTGCAATGTTCAACACTCCATCCATCATTTCCTTTGGTTTTTGCCTTGTTCACCATAAGTCGGCAGGTTATGCTCAGACGTGAGTCCCTTGCTCACTTTGCCACTGGATTCAAGCAAGCCTGGCTGAAGACGGCTGAAATGCCAGAAACCGTTCCTAGGAAGCTTGTTTCCGGGCCAGGAAAGTAATGGCTTGGCAGTTCGGGCTGGACTGCTCCCATGAGGCACAGGGTCAGACTGATTTGCATAGGGCCATGTCTGAACTGGGGTGGCAGAGTGGGCTAAAGAACGGTGATGGATTAAACCCAGATCAGTTGACTGGGGGTGAGTGCTTGCAATGTTCAACACTCCATCCATCATTTCCTTTGGTTTTTGCTTTGTTCGCCATAAGTTGGCAGGGTATGCTCAGACGTGAGTCCCTTGCTCACTTTGCCACTGGATTCAAGCAAGCCTGGCTGAAGACGGCTGAAACGCCAGAAACCGGTCCTAGGAAGCTTGTTTCCGGGCCAGGAAAGACATGGCTTGGCAGTTCGGGCTGGACTGTTCCCATGAGGCACAGGGTCAGACTGATTTGCATAGGGCCATGTCTGAACTGGGGTGGCAGAGTGGGCTAAAGAACGGTGATGGATTAAACCCAGATCAGTTGACTGGGGGTGAGTGCTTGCAATGTTCAACACTCCATCCATAATTTCCTTTGGTTTTTGCTTTGTTCGCCATGAGTTGGCAGGGTATGCTCAGACGTGAGTCCCTTGCTCACTTTGCCACTGGATTCAAGCAAGCCTGGCTGAAGACGGCTGAAATGCCAGAAACCGGTCCTAGGAAGCTTGTTTCCGGGCCAGGAAAGACATGGCTTGGCAGTTCGGGCTGGACTGTTCCCATGAGGCACAGGGTCAGACTGATTTGCATAGGGCCATGTCTGAACTGGGGTGGCAGAGTGGGCTAAAGAACGGTGATGGATTAAACCCAGATCAGTTGACTGGGGGTGAGTGCTTGCAATGTTCAACACTCCATCCATCATTTCCTTTGGTTTTTGCTTTGTTCGCCATAAGTGGGCAGGGTATGCTCAGACGTGAGTCCCTTGCTCACTTTGCCACTGGATTCAAGCAAGCCTGGCTGAAGACGGCTGAAATGCCAGAAACCGGTCCTAGGAAGCTTGTTTCCGGGCCAGGAAAGACATGGCTTGGCAGTTCAGGCTGGACTGTTCCCATGAGGCACAGGGTCAGACTGATTTGCATAGGGCCATGTCTGAACTGGGGTGGCAGAGTGGGCTAAAGAACGGTGATGGTTTAAACCCAGATCAGTTGACTGGGGGTGAGTGCTTGCAATGTTCAACACTCCATCCATCATTTCCTTTGGTTTTTGCTTTGTTCGCCATAAGTTGGCAGGGTATGCTCAGACGTGAGTCCCTTGCTCACTTTGCCACTGGATTCAAGCAAGCCTGGCTGAAGACGGCTGAAATGCCAGAAACCGTTCATAGGAAGCTTGTGTCCAGGCCAGGAAAGACATGGCTTGGCAGTTCGGGCTGGACTGTTCCCATGAGGCACAGGGTCAGACTGATTTGCATAGGGCCATGTCTGAACTGGGGTGGCAGAGTGGGCTAAAGAACGGTGATGGATGAAACCCAGATCAGTTGACTGGGGGTGAGTGCTTGCAATGTTCAACACTCCATCCATCATTTCCTTTGGTTTTTGCTTTGTTCGCCATAAGTTGGCAGGGTATGCTCAGATGTGAGTCCCTTGCTCACTTTGCCACTGGATTCAAGCAAGCCTGGCTGAAGACGGCTGAAATGCCAGAAACCGGACCTAGGAAGCTTGTTTCCGGGCCAGGAAAGACATGGCTTGGCAGTTCGGGCTGGACTGTTCCCATGAGGCACAGGGTCAGACTGATTTGCATAGGGCCATGTCTGAACTGGGGTGGCAGAGTGGGCTAAAGAAGGGTGATGGATGAAACCCAGATCAGTTGACTGGGGGTGAGTGCTTGCAATGTTCAACACTCCATCCATCATTTCCTTTGGTTTTTGCTTTGTTCGCCATAAGTTGGCAGGGTATGCTCAGACGTGAGTCCCTTGCTCACTTTGCCACTGGATTCAAGCAAGCCTGGCTGAAGACGGCTGAAATGCCAGAAACCGGTCCTAGGAAGCTTGTTTCCGGGCCAGGAAAGACATGGCTTGGCAGTTCGGGCTGGACTGTTCCCATGAGGCACAGGGTCACACTGATTTGCATAGGGCCATGTCTGAACTGGGGTGGCAGAGTGGGCTAAAGAACGGTGATGGATTAAACCCAGATCAGTTGACTGGGGTGAGTGCTTGCAATGTTCAACACTCCATCCATCATTTCCTTTGGTTTTTGCTTTGTTCGCCATAAGTTGGCAGGGTATGCTCAGACGTGAGTCCCTTGCTCACTTTGCCACTGGATTCAAGCAAGCCTGGCTGAAGACGGCTGAAATGCCAGAAACCGGTCCTAGGAAGCTTGTTTCCGGGCCAGGAAAGACATGGCTTGGCAGTTCGGGCAGGACTGTTCCCATGAGGCACAGGGTCAGACTGATTTGCATAGGGCCATGTCTGAACTGGGGTGGCAGAGTGGGCTAAAGAACGGTGATGGATTAAACCCAGATCAGTTGACTGGGGGTGAGTGCTTGCAATGTTCAACACTCCATCCATCATTTCCTTTGGTTTTTGCTTTGTTCGCCATAAGTTGGCAGGGTATGCTCAGACGTGAGTCCCTTGCTCACTTTGCCACTGGATTCAAGCAAGTCTGGCTGAAGACGGTTGAAATGCCAGAAACCGGTCCTAGGAAGCTTGTTTCCGGGCCAGGAAAGACATGGCTTGGCAGTTCGGGCTGGACTGTTCCCATGAGGCACAGGGTCAGACTGATTTGCATAGGGCCATGTCTGAACTGGGGTGGCAGAGTGGGCTAAAGAACGGTGATGGATTAAACCCAGATCAGTTGACTGGGGGTGAGTGCTTGCAATGTTCAACACTCCATCAATCATTTCCTTTGGTTTTTGCTTTGTTCGCCATAAGTTGGCAGGGTATGCTCAGACATGAGGCCCTTGCTCACTTTGCCACTGGATTCAAGCAAGCCTGGCTGAAGACGGCTGAAATGCCAGAAAACGGTCCTAGGAAGCTTGTTTCCGGACCAGGAAAGACATGGCTTGGCAGTTCGGGCTGGACTGTTCCCATGAGGCACAAGGTCAGACTGATTTGCATAGGGCCATGTCTGAACTGGGGTGGCAGAGTGGGCTAAAGAACGGTGATGGATGAAACCCAGATCAGTTGACTGGGGGTGAGTGCTTGCAATGTTCAACACTCCATCCATCATTTCCTTTGGTTTTTGCTTTGTTCGCCATAAGTTGGCAGGGTATGCTCAGATGTGAGTCCCTTGCTCACTTTGCCACTGGATTCAAGCAAGCCTAGCTGAAGACGGCTGAAATGCCAGAAACCAGACCTAGGAAGCTTGTTTCCGGGCCAGGAAAGACATGGCTTGGCAGTTCGGGCTGGACTGTTCCCATGAGGCACAGGGTCAGACTGATTTGCATAGGGCCATGTCTGAACTGGGGTGGCAGAGTGGGCTAAAGAACGGTGATGGATTAAACCCAGATCAGTTGACTGGGGGTGAGTGCTTGCAATGTTCAACACTCCATCCATCATTTCCTTTGGTTTTTGCTTTGTTCGCCATAAGTTGGCAGGGTATGCTCAGACGTGAGTCCCTTGCTCACTTTGCCACTGGATTCAAGCAAGCCTGGCTGAAGACGGCTGAAATGCCAGAAACCGGTCCTAGGAAGCTTGTTTCCGGGCCAGGAAAGACATGGCTTGGCAGTTCGGGCTGGACTGTTCCCATGAGGCACAGGGTCAGACTGATTTGCATAGGGCCATGTCTGAACTGGGGTGGCAGAGTGGGCTAAAGAACGGTGATGGATTAAACCCAGATCAGTTGACTGGGGGTGAGTGCTTGCAATGTTCAACACTCCATCCATCATCTCTTTTGGTTTTTGCTTTGTTCGCCATAAGTTGGCAGGGTATGCTCAGACGTGAGTCCCTTGCTCACTTTGCCACTGGATTCAAGCAAGCCTGGCTGAAGACGGCTGAAATGCCAGAAACCGGTCCTAGGAAGCTTGTTTCCGGGCCAGGAAAGACATGGCTTGGCAGTTCGGGCTGGACTGTTCCCTTGAGGCACAGGGTCAGACTGATTTGCATAGGGCCATGTCTGAACTGGGGTGGCAGAGTGGGCTAAAGAACGGTGATGGATTAAACCCAGATCAGTTGACTGGGGGTGAGTGCTTGCAATGTTCAACACTCCATCCATCATTTCCTTTGGTTTTTGCTTTGTTCACCATAAGTTGGCAGGGTATGCTCAGACGTGAGTCCCTTGCTCACTTTGCCACTGGATTCAAGCAAGCCTTGCTGAAGACGGCTGAAATGCCAGAAACCGGTCCTAGGAAGCTTGTTTCCGGGCCAGGAAAGACATGGCTTGACAGTTCGGGCTGGACTGTTCCCATGAGGCACAGGGTCAGACTGATTTGCATAGGGCCTTTTCTGAACTGGGGTGGCAGAGTGGGCTAAAGAACGGTGATGGATTAAACCCAGATCAGTTGACTGGGGGTGAGTGCTTGCAATGTTCAACACTCCATCCATCATTTTCTTTGGTTTTTGCTTTGTTCGCCATAAGTTGGCAGGGTATGCTCAGACGTGAGTCCCTTGCTCACTTTGCCACTGGATTCAAGCAAGCCTGGCTGAAGACGGCTGAAATGCCAGAAACCGGTCCTAGGAAGCTTGTTTCCGGGCCAGGAAAGACATGGCTTGGCAGTTCGGGCTGGACTGTTCCCATGAGGCACAGGGTTAGACTGATTTGCATAGGGCCATGTCTGAACTGGGGTGGCAGAGTGGGCTAAAGAAGGGTGATGGATTAAACCCAGATCAGTTGACTGGGGGTGAGTGCTTGCAATGTTCAACACTCCATCCATCATTTCATTTGGTTTTTGCTTTGTTCGCCATAAGTTGGGAGGGTATGCTCAGACGTGAGTCCCTTGCTCACTTTACCACTGGATTCAAGCAAGCCTGGCTGAAGACGGCTGAAATGCCAGAAACCGGTCCTAGGAAGCTTGTTTCCGGGCCAGGAAAGACATGGCTTGGCCGTTCGGGCTGGACTGTTTCCATGAGGCACAGGGTCAGGCTGATTTATATAGGGCCATGTCTGAACTGGGGTGGCAGAGTGGGCTAAAGAACGGTGATGGATTAAACCCAGGTCAGTTGACTGGGGGTGAGTGCTTGCAATGTTCAACACTCCATCCATCATTTCCTTTGGTTTTTGCTTTGTTCGCCATAAGTTGGCAGGGTATGCTCAGACGTGAGTCCCTTGCTTACTTTGCCACTGGATTCAAGCAAGCCTGGCTGAAGACGGCTGAAATGCCAGAAACCGGTCCTAGGAAGCTTGTTTCCGGGGCAGGAAAGACATGGCTTGGCAGTTCGGGCTGGACTGTTCCCATGAGGCACAGGGTCAGACTGATTTGCATAGGGCCATGTCTGAACTGGGGTGGCAGAGAGGGCTAAAGAACGGTGATGGATTAAACCCAGATCAGTTGACTGGGGGTGAGTGCTTGCAATGTTCAACACTCCATCCATCATTTCCTTTGGTTTTTTGCTTTGTTCACCATAAGTTGGCAGGGTATGCTCAGACGTGAGTCCCTTGCTCACTTTGCCACTGGATTCAAGCAAGCCTGGCTGAAGACGGCTGAAATGCCAGAAACCGGTCCTAGGCAGCTTGATTCCGGGCCAGGAAAGACATGGCTTGACAGTTCGGGCTGGACTGTTCCCATGAGGCACAGGGTCAGACTGATTTGCATAGGGCCATGTCTGAACTGTGGTGGCAGAGTGGGCTAAAGAACGGTGATGGATTAAACCCAGATCAGTTGACTGGGGGTGAGTACTTGCAATGTTCAACACTCCATCCATCATTTCCTTTGGTTTTTGCTTTGTTCGCCATAAGTTGGCAGGGTATGCTCAGACGTGAGTCCCTTGCTCACTTTGCCACTGGATTCAAGCAAGCCTGGCTGAAGACGGCTGAAATGCCAGAAACCAGTCCTAGGAAGCTTGTTTCCGGGCCAGGAAAGACATGGCTTGGCAGTTCGGGCAGGACTGTTCCCATGAGGCACAGGGTCAGACTGATTTGCATAGGGCCATGTCTGAACTGGGGTGGCAGAGTGGGCTAAAGAACGGTGATGGATTAAACCCAGATCAGTTGACTGGGGGTGAGTGCTTGCAATGTTCAACACTCCATCCATCATTTCCTTTGGTTTTTGCTTTGTTCGCCATAAGTTGGCAGGGTATGCTCAGACTTGAGTCCCTTGCTCACTGTGCCACTGGATTCAAGCAAGTCTGGCTGAAGACGGCTGAAATGCCAGAAACCGGTCCTAGGAAGCTTGTTTCCAGGCCAGGAAAGACATGGCTTGGCAGTTCGGGCTGGACTGTTCCCATGAGGCACAGGGTCAGACTGATTTGCATAGGGCCATGTCTGAACTGGGGTGGCAGAGTGGGCTAAAGAACGGTGATGGATTAAACCCATATCAGTTGACTGGGGGTGAGTGCTTGCAATGTTCAACACTCCATCCATCATTTCCTTTGGTTTTTGCTTTGTTCGCCATAAGTTGGCAGGGTATGCTCAGACGTGAGGCCCTTGCTCACTTTGCCACTGGATTCAAGCAAGCCTGGCTGAAGACGGCTGAAATGCCAGAAACCGATCCTAGGAAGCTTGTTTCCGGGCCAGGAAAGACATGGCTTGGCAGTTCGGGCTGGACTGTTCCCATGAGGCACAGGGTCAGACTGATTTGCATAGGGCCATGTCTGAACTGGGGTGGCAGAGTGGGCTAAAGAACGGTGATGGATGAAACCCAGATCAGTTGACTGGGGGTGAGTGCTTGCAATGTTCAACACTCCATCCATCATTTCCTTTGGTTTTTGCTTTGTTGCCATAAGTTGGCAGGGTATGCTCAGATGTGAGTCCCTTGCTCACTTTGCCACTGGATTCAAGCAAACCTAGCTGAAGACGGCTGAAATGCCAGAAACCGGACCTAGGAAGCTTGTTTCCGGGCCAGGAAAGACATGACTTGGCAGTTCGGGCTGGACTGTTCCCATGAGGCACAGGGTCAGACTGATTTGCATAGGGCCATGTCTGAACTGGGGTGGCAGAGTGGGCTAAAGAACGGTGATGGATTAAACCCAGATCAGTTGACTGGGGGTGAGTGCTTGCAATGTTCAACACTCCATCCATCATTTCCTTTGGTTTTTGCTTTGTTCGCCATAAGTTGGCAGGGTATGCTCAGACGTGAGTCCCTTGCTCACTTTGCCACTGGATTCAAGCAAGCCTGGCTGAAGACGGCTGAAATGCCAGAAACCGGTCCTAGAAAGCTTGTTTCCGGGCCAGGAAAGACATGGCTTGGCAGTTCGGGCTGGACTGTTCCCATGAGGCACAGGGTCAGACTGATTTGCATAGGGCCATGTCTGACCTAGGGTGGCAGAGTGGGCTAAAGAACGGTGATGGATTAAACCCAGATCAGTTGACTGGGGGTGAGTGCTTGCAATGTTCAACACTCCATCCATCATTTCCTTTGGTTTTTGCTTTGTTCGCCATAAGTTGGCAGGGTATGCTCAGACGTGAGTCCCTTGCTCACTTAGCCACTGGATTCAAGCAAGCCTGGCTGAAGACGGCTGAAATGCCAGAAATCGGTCCTAGGAAGCTTGTTTCCGGGCCAGGAAAGACATGGCTTGGCAGTTCGGGCTGGACTGTTCCCATGAGGCACAGGGTCAGACTGATTTGCATAGGGCATGTCTGAACTAGGGTGGCAGAGTGGGCTAAAGAACGGTGATGGATTAAACCCAGATCAGTTGACTGGGGGTGAGTGCTTGCAATGTTCAACACTCCATCCATCATTTCCTTTGGTTTTTGCTTTGTTCGCCATAAGTTGGCAGGGTATGCTCAGACGTGAGTCCCTTGCTCACTTTGCCACTGGATTCAAGCAAGTCTGGCTGAAGACGGCTGAAATGCCAGAAACCGGTCCTAGGAAGGTTGTTTCCGGGCCAGGAAAGACATGGCTTGGCAGTTCGGGCTGGACTGCTCCCATGAGGCACAGGGTCAGACTGATTTGCATAGGGCCATGTCTGAACTTGGGTGGCAGAGTTGGCTAAAGAACGGTGATGGATTAAACCCAGATCAGTTGATTGGGGGTGAGTGCTTGCAATGTTCAACACTCCATCCATCATTTCCTTTGGTTTTTGCCTTGTTCGCCATAAGTCGGCAGGGTATGCTCAGACGTGAGTCCCTTGCTCACTTTGCCACTGGATTCAAGCAAGCCTGGCTGAAGGCGGCTGAAATGCCAGAAACCGTTCCTAGGAAGCTTGTTTCCGGGCCAGGAAAGTAATGGCTTGGCAGTTCGGGCTGGACTGCTCCCATGAGGCACAGGGTCAGACTGATTTGCATAGGGCCATGTCTGAACTGGGGTGGCAGAGTGGGCTAAAGAACGGTGATGGATTAAACCCAGATCAGTTGACTGGGGGTGAGTGCTTGCAATGTTCAACACTCCATCCATCATTTCCTTTGGTTTTTGCTTTGTTCGCCATAAGTTGGCAGGGTATGCTCAGACGTGAGTCCCTTGCTCACTTTGCCACTGGATTCAAGCAAGCCTGGCTGAAGACGGCTGAAATGCCAGAAACCGGTCATAGGAAGCTTGTTTCCGGGCCAGGAAAGACATGGCTTGGCAGTTCGGGCTGGACTGTTCCCATGAGGCACAGGGTCAGACTGATTTGCATAGGGCCATGTCTGAACTGGGGTGGCAGAGTGGGCTAAAGAACGGTGATGGATGAAACCCAGATCAGTTGACTGGGGGTGAGTGCTTGCAATGTTCAACACTCCATCCATCATTTCCTTTGGTTTTTGCTTTGTTCGCCATAAGTTGGCAGGGTATGCTCAGATGTGAGTCCCTTGCTCACTTTGCCACTGGATTCAAGCAAGTCTGGCTGAAGACGGCTGAAATGCCAGAAACCGGTCCTAGGAAGCTTGTTTCCGGGCCAGGAAAGACATGGCTTGGCAGTTTGGGCTGGACTGCTCCCATGAGGCACAGGGTCAGACTGATTTGCATAGGGCCATGTCTGAACTTGGGTGGCAGAGTTGGCTAAAGAACGGTGATGGATTAAACCCAGATCAGTTGACTGGGGGTGAGTGCTTGCAATGTTCAACACTCCATCCATCATTTCCTTTGGTTTTTGCCTTGTTCACCATAAGTCGGCAGGTTATGCTCAGACGTGAGTCCCTTGCTCACTTTGCCACTGGATTCAAGCAAGCCTGGCTGAAGACGGCTGAAATGCCAGAAACCGTTCCTAGGAAGCTTGTTTCCGGGCCAGGAAAGTAATGGCTTGGCAGTTCGGGCTGGACTGCTCCCATGAGGCACAGGGTCAGACTGATTTGCATAGGGCCATGTCTGAACTGGGGTGGCAGAGTGGGCTAAAGAACGGTGATGGATTAAACCCAGATCAGTTGACTGGGGGTGAGTGCTTGCAATGTTCAACACTCCATCCATCATTTCCTTTGGTTTTTGCTTTGTTCGCCATAAGTTGGCAGGGTATGCTCAGACGTGAGTCCCTTGCTCACTTTGCCACTGGATTCAAGCAAGCCTGGCTGAAGACGGCTGAAATGCCAGAAACCGGTCCTAGGAAGCTTGTTTCCGGGCCAGGAAAGACATGGCTTGGCAGTTCGGGCTGGACTGTTCCCATGAGGCACAGGGTCAGACAGATTTGCATAGGGCCATGTCTGAACTGGGGTGGCAGAGTGGGCTAAAGAACGGTGATGGATTAAACCCAGATCAGTTGACTGGGGGTGAGTGCTTGCAATGTTCAACACTCCATCCATAATTTCCTTTGGTTTTTGCTTTGTTCGCCATGAGTTGGCAGGGTATGCTCAGACGTGAGTCCCTTGCTCACTTTGCCACTGGATTCAAGCAAGCCTGGCTGAAGACGGCTGAAATGCCAGAAACCGGTCCTAGGAAGCTTGTTTCCGGGCCAGGAAAGACATGGCTTGGCAGTTCGGGCTGGACTGTTCCCATGAGGCACAGGGTCAGACTGATTTGCATAGGGCCATGTCTGAACTGGGGTGGCAGAGTGGGCTAAAGAACGGTGATGGATTAAACCCAGATCAGTTGACTGGGGGTGAGTGCTTGCAATGTTCAACACTCCATCCATCATTTCCTTTGGTTTTTGCTTTGTTCGCCATAAGTGGGCAGGGTATGCTCAGACGTGAGTCCCTTGCTCACTTTGCCACTGGATTCAAGCAAGCCTGGCTGAAGACGGCTGAAATGCCAGAAACCGGTCCTAGGAAGCTTGTTTCCGGGCCAGGAAAGACATGGCTTGGCAGTTCAGGCTGGACTGTTCCCATGAGGCACAGGGTCAGACTGATTTGCATAGGGCCATGTCTGAACTGGGGTGGCAGAGTGGGCTAAAGAACGGTGATGGTTTAAACCCAGATCAGTTGACTGGGGGTGAGTGCTTGCAATGTTCAACACTCCATCCATCATTTCCTTTGGTTTTTGCTTTGTTCGCCATAAGTTGGCAGGGTATGCTCAGACGTGAGTCCCTTGCTCACTTTGCCACTGGATTCAAGAAAGCCTGGCTGAAGACGGCTGAAATGCCAGAAACCGTTCATAGGAAGCTTGTTTCCGGGCCAGGAAAGACATGGCTTGGCAGTTCGGGCTGGACTGTTCCCATGAGGCACAGGGTCAGACTGATTTGCATAGGGCCATGTCTGAACTGGGGTGGCAGAGTGGGCTAAAGAACGGTGATGGATGAAACCCAGATCAGTTGACTGGGGGTGAGTGCTTGCAATGTTCAACACTCCATCCATCATTTCCTTTGGTTTTTGCTTTGTTCGCCATAAGTTGGCAGGGTATGCTCAGATGTGAGTCCCTTGCTCACTTTGCCACTGGATTCAAGCAAGCCTGGCTGAAGACGGCTGAAATGCCAGAAACCGGACCTAGGAAGCTTGTTTCCGGGCCAGGAAAGACATGGCTTGGCAGTTCGGGCTGGACTGTTCCCATGAGGCACAGGGTCAGACTGATTTGCATAGGGCCATGTCTGAACTGGGGTGGCAGAGTGGGCTAAAGAACGGTGATGGATGAAACCCAGATCAGTTGACTGGGGGTGAGTGCTTGCAATGTTCAACACTCCATCCATCATTTCCTTTGGTTTTTGCTTTGTTCGCCATAAGTTGGCAGGGTATGCTCAGATGTGAGTCCCTTGCTCACTTTGCCACTGGATTCAAGCAAGCCTGGCTGAAGATGGCTGAAATGCCAGAAACCGGACCTAGGAAGCTTGTTTCCGGGCCAGGAAAGACATGGCTTGGCAGTTCGGGCTGGACTGTTCCCATGAGGCACAGGGTCAGACTGATTTGCATAGGGCCATGTCTGAACTGGGGTGGCAGAGTGGGCTAAAGAACGGTGATGGATTAAACCCAGATCAGTTGACTGGGGGTGAGTGCTTGCAATGTTCAACACTCCATCCATCATTTCCTTTGGTTTTTGCTTTGTTCGCCATAAGTTGGCAGGGTATGCTCAGACGTGAGTCCCTTGCTCACTTTGCCACTGGATTCAAGCAAGCCTGGCTGAAGACGGCTGAAATGCCAGAAACCGGTCCTAGGAAGCTTGTTTCCGGGCCAGGAAAGACATGGCTTGGCGGTTCGGGCTGGACTGTTCCCATGAGGCACAGGGTCACACTGATTTGCATAGGGCCATGTCTGAACTGGGGTGGCAGAGTGGGCTAAAGAACGGTGATGGATTAAACCCAGATCAGTTGACTGGGGGTGAGTGCTTGCAATGTTCAACACTCCATCCATCATTTCCTTTGGTTTTTGCTTTGTTCGCCATAAGTTGGCAGGGTATGCTCAGACGTGAGTCCCTTGCTCACTTTGCCACTGGATTCAAGCAAGCCTGGCTGAAGACGGCTGAAATGCCAGAAACCGGTCCTAGGAAGCTTGTTTCCGGGCCAGGAAAGACATGGCTTGGCAGTTCGGGCTGGACTGTTCCCATGAGGCACAGGGTCAGACTGATTTGCATAGGGCCATGCCTGAACTGGGGTGGCAGAGTGGGCTAAAGAACGGTGATGGATGAAACCCAGATCAGTTGACTGGGGGTGAGTGCTTGCAATGTTCAACACTCCATCCATCATTTCCTTTGGTTTTTGCTTTGTTCGCCATAAGTTGGCAGGGTATGCTCAGACGTGAGTCCCTTGCTCACTTTGCCACTGGATTCAAGCAAGCCTGGCTGAAGACGGCTGAAATGCCAGAAACCGGTCCTAGGAAGCTTGTTTCCGGGCCAGGAAAGACATGGCTTGGCAGTTCGGGCAGGACTGTTCCCATGAGGCACAGGGTCAGACTGATTTGCATAGGGCCATGTCTGAACTGCGGTGGCAGAGTGGGCTAAAGAACGGTGATGGATTAAACCCAGATCAGTTGACTGGGGGTGAGTGCTTGCAATGTTCAACACTCCATCCATCATTTCCTTTGGTTTTTGCTTTGTTCGCCATAAGTTGGCAGGGTATGCTCAGACGTGAGTCCCTTGCTCACTTTGCCACTGGATTCAAGCAAGTCTGGCTGAAGACGGTTGAAATGCCAGAAACCGGTCCTAGGAAGCTTGTTTCCGGGCCAGGAAAGACATGGCTTGGCAGTTCGGGCTGGACTGTTCCCATGAGGCACAGGGTCAGACTGATTTGCATAGGGCCATGTCTGAACTGGGGTGGCAGAGTGGGCTAAAGAACGGTGATGGATTAAACCCAGATCAGTTGACTGGGGGTGAGTGCTTGCAATGTTCAACACTCCATCAATCATTTCCTTTGGTTTTTGCTTTGTTCGCCATAAGTTGGCAGGGTATGCTCAGACGTGAGGCCCTTGCTCACTTTGCCACTGGATTCAAGCAAGCCTGGCTGAAGACGGCTGAAATGCCAGAAACCGGTCCTAGGAAGCTTGTTTCCGGGCCAGGAAAGACATGGCTTGGCAGTTCGGGCTGGACTGTTCCCATGAGGCACAGGGTCAGACTGATTTGCATAGGGCCATGTCTGAACTGAGGTGGCAGAGTGGGCTAAAGAACGGTGATGGATGAAACCCAGATCAGTTGACTGGGGGTGAGTGCTTGCAATGTTCAACACTCCATCCATCATTTCCTTTGGTTTTTGCTTTGTTCGCCATAAGTTGGCAGGGTATGCTCAGATGTGAGTCCCTTGCTCACTTTGCCACTGGATTCAAGCAAGCCTAGCTGAAGACGGCTGAAATGCCAGAAACCGGACCTAGGAAGCTTGTTTCCGGGCCAGGAAAGACATGGCTTGGCAGTTCGGGCTGGACTGTTCCCATGAGGCACAGGGTCAGACTGATTTGCATAGGGCCATGTCTGAACTGGGGTGGCAGAGTGGGCTAAAGAACGGTGATGGATTAAACCCAGATCAGTTGACTGGGGGTGAGTGCTTGCAATGTTCAACACTCCATCCATCATTTCCTTTGGTTTTTGCTTTGTTCGCCATAAGTTGGCAGGGTATGCTCAGACGTGAGTCCCTTGCTCACTTTGCCACTGGATTCAAGCAAGCCTGGCTGAAGACGGCTGAAATGCCAGAAACCGGTCCTAGGAAGCTTGTTTCCGGGCCAGGAAAGACATGGCTTGGCAGTTCGGGCTGGACTGTTCCCATGAGGCACAGGGTCAGACTGATTTGCATAGGGCCATGTCTGAACTGGGGTGGCAGAGTGGGCTAAAGAACGGTGATGGATTAAACCCAGATCAGTTGACTGGGGGTGAGTGCTTGCAATGTTCAACACTCCATCCATCATCTCTTTTGGTTTTTGCTTTGTTCGCCATAAGTTGGCAGGGTATGCTCAGACGTGAGTCCCTTGCTCACTTTGCCACTGGATTCAAGCAAGCCTGGCTGAAGACGGCTGAAATGCCAGAAACCGGTCCTAGGAAGCTTGTTTCCGGGCCAGGAAAGACATGGCTTGGCAGTTCGGGCTAGACTGTTCCCATGAGGCACAGGGTCAGACTGATTTGCATAGGGCCATGTCTGAACTGGGGTGGCAGAGTGGGCTAAAGAACGGTGATGGATTAAACCCAGATCAGTTGACTGGGGTAGAGTGCTTGCAATGTTCAACACTCCATCCATCATTTCCTTTGGTTTTTGCTTTGTTCGCCATAAGTTGGCAGGGTATGCTCAGACGTGAGTCCCTTGCTCACTTTGCCACTGGATTCAAGCAAGCCTGGCTGAAGATGGCTGAAATGCCAGAAACCGGTCCTAGGAAGCTTGTTTCCGGGCCAGGAAAGAAATGGTTTGGCAGTCCGGGCTGGACTGTTCCCATGAGGCACAGGGTCAGACTGATTTGCATAGGGCCATGTCTGAACTGGGGTGGCAGAGTGGGCTAAAGAACGGTGATGGATTAAACCCAGATCAGTTGACTGGGGGTGAGTGCTTGCAATGTTCAACACTCCATCCATCATTTCCTTTGGTTTTTGTTTTTGTTCACCATAAGTTGGCAGGGTATGCTCAGACGTGAGTCCCTTGCTCACTTTGCCACTGGATTCAAGCAAGCCTGGCTGAAGACGGCTGAAATGCCAGAAACCGGTCCTAGGAAGCTTGTTTCCGGGCCAGGAAAGACATGGCTTGACAGTTCGGGCTGGACTGTTCCCATGAGGCACAGGGTCAGACTGATTTGCATAGGGCCTTTTCTGAACTGGGGTGGCAGAGTGGGCTAAAGAACGGTGATGGATTAAACCCAGATCAGTTGACTGGGGGTGAGTGCTTGCAATGTTCAACACTCCATCCATCATTTTCTTTGGTTTTTGCTTTGTTCGCCATAAGTTGGCAGGGTATGCTCAGACGTGAGTCCCTTGCTCACTTTGCCACTGGATTCAAGCAAGCCTGGCTGAAGACGGCTGAAATGCCAGAAACCGGTCCTAGGAAGCTTGTTTCCGGGCCAGGAAAGACATGGCTTGGCAGTTCGGGCTGGACTGTTCCCATGAGGCACAGGGTTAGACTAATTTGCATAGGGCCATGTCTGAACTGGGGTGGCAGAGTGGGCTAAAGAAGGGTGATGGATTAAACCCAGATCAGTTGACTGGGGGTGAGTGCTTGCAATGTTCAACACTCCATCCATCATTTCATTTGGTTTTTGCTTTGTTCGCCATAAGTTGGGAGGGTATGCTCAGACGTGAGTCCCTTGCTCACTTTGCCACTGGATTCAAGCAAGCCTGGCTGAAGACGGCTGAAATGCCAGAAACCGGTCCTAGGAAGCTTGTTTCCGGGCCAGGAAAGACATGGCTTGGCCGTTCGGGCTGGACTGTTTCCATGAGGCACAGGGTCAGGCTGATTTATATAGGGCCATGTCTGAACTGGGGTGGCAGAGTGGGCTAAAGAACGGTGATGGATTAAACCCAGGTCAGTTGACTGGGGGTGAGTGCTTGCAATGTTCAACACTCCATCCATCATTTCCTTTGGTTTTTGCTTTGTTCGCCATAAGTTGGCAGGGTATGCTCAGACGTGAGTCCCTTGCTCACTTTGCCACTGGATTCAAGCAAGCCTGGCTGAAGACGGCTGAAATGCCAGAAACCGGTCCTAGGAAGCTTGTTTCCGGGGCAGGAAAGACATGGCTTGGCAGTTCGGGCTGGACTGTTCCCATGAGGCACAGGGTCAGACTGATTTGCATAGGGTCATGTCTGAACTGGGGTGGCAGAGAGGGCTAAAGAACGGTGATGGATTAAACCCAGATCAGTTGACTGGGGGTGAGTGCTTGCAATGTTCAACACTCCATCCATCATTTCCTTTGGTTTTTTGCTTTGTTCCCCATAAGTTGGCAGGGTATGCTCAGACGTGAGTCCCTTGCTCACTTTGCCACTGGATTCAAGCAAGCCTGGCTGAAGACGGCTGAAATGCCAGAAACCGGTCCTAGGAAGCTTGATTCCGGGCCAGGAAAGACATGGCTTGACAGTTCGGGCTGGACTGTTCCCATGAGGCACAGGGTCAGACTGATTTGCATAGGGCCATGTCTGAACTGTGGTGGCAGAGTGGGCTAAAGAACGGTGATGGATTAAACCCAGATCAGTTGACTGGGGGTGAGTGCTTGCAATGTTCAACACTCCATCCATCATTTCCTTTGGTTTTTGCTTTGTTCGCCATAAGTTGGCAGGGTATGCTCAGATGTGAGTCCCTTGCTCACTTTGCCACTGGATTCAAGCAAGCCTAGCTGAAGACGGCTGAAATGCCAGAAACCGGACCTAGGAAGCTTGTTTCCGGGCCAGGAAAGACATGACTTGGCAGTTCGGGCTGGACTGTTCCCATGAGGCACAGGGTCAGACTGATTTGCATAGGGCCATGTCTGAACTGGGGTGGCAGAGTGGGCTAAAGAACGGTGATGGATTAAACCCAGATCAGTTGACTGGGGGTGAGTGCTTGCAATGTTCAACACTCCATCCATCATTTCCTTTGGTTTTTGCTTTGTTCGCCATAAGTTGGCAGGGTATGCTCAGACGTGAGTCCCTTGCTCACTTAGCCACTGGATTCAAGCAAGCCTGGCTGAAGACGGCTGAAATGCCAGAAATCGGTCCTAGGAAGCTTGTTTCCGGGCCAGGAAAGACATGGCTTGGCAGTTCGGGCTGGACTGTTCCCATGAGGCACAGGGTCAGACTGATTTGCATAGGGCATGTCTGAACTAGGGTGGCAGAGTGGGCTAAAGAACGGTGATGGATTAAACCCAGATCAGTTGACTGGGGGTGAGTGCTTGCAATGTTCAACACTCCATCCATCATTTCCTTTGGTTTTTGCTTTGTTCGCCATAAGTTGGCAGGGTATGCTCAGACGTGAGTCCCTTGCTCACTTTGCCACTGGATTCAAGCAAGTCTGGCTGAAGACGGCTGAAATGCCAGAAACCGGTCCTAGGAAGGTTGTTTCCGGGCCAGGAAAGACATGGCTTGGCAGTTCGGGCTGGACTGCTCCCATGAGGCACAGGGTCAGACTGATTTGCATAGGGCCATGTCTGAACTTGGGTGGCAGAGTTGGCTAAAGAACGGTGATGGATTAAACCCAGATCAGTTGACTGGGGGTGAGTGCTTGCAATGTTCAACACTCCATCCATCATTTCCTTTGGTTTTTGCCTTGTTCGCCATAAGTCGGCAGGGTATGCTCAGACGTGAGTCCCTTGCTCACTTTGCCACTGGATTCAAGCAAGCCTAGCTGAAGACGGCTGAAATGCCAGAAACCGGACCTAGGAAGCTTGTTTCCGGGCCAGGAAAGACATGACTTGGCAGTTCGGGCTGGACTGTTCCCATGAGGCACAGGGTCAGACTGATTTGCATAGGGCCATGTCTGAACTGGGGTGGCAGAGTGGGCTAAAGAACGGTGATGGATTAAACCCAGATCAGTTGACTGGGGGTGAGTGCTTGCAATGTTCAACACTCCATCCATCATTTCCTTTGGTTTTTGCTTTGTTCGCCATAAGTTGGCAGGGTATGCTCAGACGTGAGTCCCTTGCTCACTTTGCCACTGGATTCAAGCAAGCCTGGCTGAAGACGGCTGAAATGCCAGAAACCGGTCATAGGAAGCTTGTTTCCGGGCCAGGAAAGACATGGCTTGGCAGTTCGGGCTGGACTGTTCCCATGAGGCACAGGGTCAGACTGATTTGCATAGGGCCATGTCTGAACTGGGGTGGCAGAGTGGGCTAAAGAACGGTGATGGATGAAACCCAGATCAGTTGACTGGGGGTGAGTGCTTGCAATGTTCAACACTCCATCCATCATTTCCTTTGGTTTTTGCTTTGTTCGCCATAAGTTGGCAGGGTATGCTCAGATGTGAGTCCCTTGCTCACTTTGCCACTGGATTCAAGCAAGCCTGGCTGAAGACGGCTGAAATGCCAGAAACCGGTCCTAGGAAGCTTGTTTCCGGGCCAGGAAAGACATGGCTTGGCAGTTCGGGCTGGACTGCTCCCATGAGGCACAGGGTCAGACTGATTTGCATAGGGCCATGTCTGAACTGGGGTGGCAGAGTGGGCTAAAGAACGGTGATGGATTAAACCCAGATCAGTTGACTGGGGGTGAGTGCTTGCAATGTTCAACACTCCATCCATCATTTCCTTTGGTTTTTGCTTTGTTCGCCATAAGTTGGCAGGGTATGCTCAGACTTGAGTCCCTTGCTCACTGTGCCACTGGATTCAAGCAAGTCTGGCTGAAGACGGCTGAAATGCCAGAAACCGGTCCTAGGAAGCTTGTTTCCAGGCCAGGAAAGACGTGGCTTGGCAGTTCGGGCTGGACTGTTCCCATGAGGCACAGGGTCAGACTGATTTGCATAGGGCCATGTCTGAACTGGGGTGGCAGAGTGGGCTAAAGAACGGTGATGGATTAAACCCATATCAGTTGACTGGGGGTGAGTGCTTGCAATGTTCAACACTCCATCCATCATTTCCTTTGGTTTTTGCTTTGTTCGCCATAAGTTGGCAGGGTATGCTCAGACGTGAGGCCCTTGCTCACTTTGCCACTGGATTCAAGCAAGCCTGGCTGAAGACGGCTGAAATGCCAGAAACCGGTCCTAGGAAGCTTGTTTCCGGGCCAGGAAAGACATGGCTTGGCAGTTCGGGCTGGACTGTTCCCATGAGGCACAGGGTCAGACTGATTTGCATAGGGCCATGTCTGAACTGGGGTGGCAGAGTGGGCTAAAGAACGGTGATGGATGAAACCCAGATCAGTTGACTGGGGGTGAGTGCTTGCAATGTTCAACACTCCATCCATCATTTCCTTTGGTTTTTGCTTTGTTCGCCATAAGTTGGCAGGGTATGCTCAGATGTGAGTCCCTTGCTCACTTTGCCACTGGATTCAAGCAAGCCTAGCTGAAGACGGCTGAAATGCCAGAAACCGGACCTAGGAAGCTTGTTTCCGGGCCAGGAAAGACATGACTTGGCAGTTCGGGCTGGACTGTTCCCATGAGGCACAGGGTCAGACTGATTTGCATAGGGCCATGTCTGAACTGGGGTGGCAGAGTGGGCTAAAGAACGGTGATGGATTAAACCCAGATCAGTTGACTGGGGGTGAGTGCTTGCAATGTTCAACACTCCATCAATCATTTCCTTTGGTTTTTGCTTTGTTCGCCATAAGTTGGCAGGGTATGCTCAGACGTGAGTCCCTTGCTCACTTTGCCACTGGATTCAAGCAAGCCTGGCTGAAGACGGCTGAAATGCCAGAAACCGGTCCTAGGAAGCTTGTTTCCGGGCCAGGAAAGACATGGCTTGGCAGTTCGGGCTGGACTGTTCCCATGAGGCACAGGGTCAGACTGATTTGCATAGGGCCATGTCTGACCTGGGGTGGCAGAGTGGGCTAAAGAACGGTGATGGATTAAACCCAGATCAGTTGACTGGGGGTGAGTGCTTGCAATGTTCAACACTCCATCCATCATTTCCTTTGGTTTTTGCTTTGTTCGCCATGAGTCGGCAGGGTATGCTCAGACGTGAGTCCCTTGCTCACTTTGCCACTGGATTCAAGCAAGCCTGGCTGAAGACGGCTGAAATGCCAGAAATCGGTCCTAGGAAGCTTGTTTCCGGGCCAGGAAAGACATGGCTTGGCAGTTCGGGCTGGACTGTTCCCATGAGGCACAGGGTCAGACTGATTTGCATAGGGCATGTCTGAACTAGGGTGGCAGAGTGGGCTAAAGAACGGTGATGGATTAAACCCAGATCAGTTGACTGGGGGTGAGTGCTTGCAATGTTCAACACTCCATCCATCATTTCCTTTGGTTTTTGCTTTGTTCGCCATAAGTTGGCAGGGTATGCTCAGACGTGAGTCCCTTGCTCACTTTGCCACTGGATTCAAGCAAGTCTGGCTGAAGACGGCTGAAATGCCAGAAACCGGTCCTAGGAAGGTTGTTTCCGGGCCAGGAAAGACATGGCTTGGCAGTTCGGGCTGGACTGCTCCCATGAGGCACAGGGTCAGACTGATTTGCATAGGGCCATGTCTGAACTTGGGTGGCAGAGTGGGCTAAAGAACGGTGATGGATTAAACCCAGATCAGTTGACTGGGGGTGAGTGCTTGCAATGTTCAACACTCCATCCATCATTTCCTTTGGTTTTTGCTTTGTTCGCCATAAGTTGGCAGGGTATGCTCAGACGTGAGTCCCTTGCTCACTTTGCCACTGGATTCAAGCAAGCCTGGCTGAAGACGGCTGAAATGCCAGAAACCGGTCCTAGGAAGCTTGTTTCCAGGCCAGGAAAGACATGGCTTGGCAGTTCGGGCTGGACTGTTCCCATGAGGCACAGGGTCAGACTGATTTGCATAGGGCCATGTCTGAACTGGGGTGGCAGAGTGGGCTAAAGAACGGTGATGGATTAAACCCAGATCAGTTGACTGGGGGTGAGTGCTTGCAATGTTCAACACTCCATCCATCATTTCCTTTGGTTTTTGCTTTGTTCGCCATGAGTTGGCAGGGTATGCTCAGACGTGAGTCCCTTGCTCACTTTGCCACTGGATTCAAGCAAGCCTGGCTGAAGACGGCTGAAATGCCAGAAACCGGTCCTAGGAAGCTTGTTTCCGGGCCAGGAAAGACATGGCTTGGCAGTTCGGGCTGGACTGTTCCCATGAGGCACAGGGTCAGACTGATTTGCATAGGGCCATGTCTGAACTGGGGTGGCAGAGTGGGCTAAAGAACGGTGATGGATTAAACCCAGATCAGTTGACTGGGGGTGAGTGCTTGCAATGTTCAACACTCCATCCATCATTTCCTTTGGTTTTTGCTTTGTTCGCCATAAGTTGGCAGGGTATGCTCAGACGTGAGTCCCTTGCTCACTTTGCCACTGGATTTAAGCAAGCCTGGCTGAAGACGGCTGAAATGCCAGAAACCGGTCCTAGGAAGCTTGTTTCCGGGCCAGGAAAGACATGGCTTGGCAGTTCAGGCTGGACTGTTCCCATGAGGCACAGGGTCAGACTGATTTGCATAGGGCCATGTCTGAACTGGGGTGGCAGAGTGGGCTAAAGAACGGTGATGGTTTAAACCCAGATCAGTTGACTGGGGGTGAGTGCTTGCAATGTTCAACACTCCATCCATCATTTCCTTTGGTTTTTGCTTTGTTCGCCATAAGTTGGCAGGGTATGCTCAGACGTGAGTCCCTTGCTCACTTTGCCACTGGATTCAAGCAAGCCTGGCTGAAGACGGCTGAAATGCCAGAAACCGGTCATAGGAAGCTTGTTTACGGGCCAGGAAAGACATGGCTTGGCAGTTCGGGCTGGACTGTTCCCATGAGGCACAGGGTCAGACTGATTTGCATAGGGCCATGTCTGAACTGGGGTGGCAGAGTGGGCTAAAGAACGGTGATGGATGAAACCCAGATCAGTTGACTGGGGGTGAGTGCTTGCAATGTTCAACACTCCATCCATCATTTCCTTTGGTTTTTGCTTTGTTCGCCATAAGTTGGCAGGGTATGCTCAGATGTGAGTCCCTTGCTCACTTTGCCACTGGATTCAAGCAAGTCTGGCTGAAGACGGCTGAAATGCCAGAAACCGGTCCTAGGAAGCTTGTTTCCGGGCCAGGAAAGATATGGCTTGGCAGTTTGGGCTGGACTGCTCCCATGAGGCACAGGGTCAGACTGATTTGCATAGGGCCATGTCTGAACTTGGGTGGCAGAGTTGGCTAAAGAACGGTGATGGATTAAACCCAGATCAGTTGACTGGGGGTGAGTGCTTGCAATGTTCAACACTCCATCCATCATTTCCTTTGGTTTTTGCCTTGTTCACCATAAGTCGGCAGGTTATGCTCAGACGTGAGTCCCTTGCTCACTTTGCCACTGGATTCAAGCAAGCCTGGCTGAAGACGGCTGAAATGCCAGAAACCGTTCCTAGGAAGCTTGTTTCCGGGCCAGGAAAGTAATGGCTTGGCAGTTCGGGCTGGACTGCTCCCATGAGGCACAGGGTCAGACTGATTTGCATAGGGCCATGTCTGAACTGGGGTTGCAGAGTGGGCTAAAGAACGGTGATGGATTAAACCCAGATCAGTTGACTGGGGGTGAGTGCTTGCAATGTTCAACACTCCATCCATCATTTCCTTTGGTTTTTGCTTTGTTCGCCATAAGTTGGCAGGGTATGCTCAGACGTGAGTCCCTTGCTCACTTTGCCACTGGATTCAAGCAAGCCTGGCTGAAGACGGCTGAAATGCCAGAAACCGGTCCTAGGAAGCTTGTTTCCGGGCCAGGAAAGACATGGCTTGGCAGTTCGGGCTGGACTGTTCCCATGAGGCACAGGGTCAGACTGATTTGCATAGGGCCATGTCTGAACTGGGGTGGCAGAGTGGGCTAAAGAACGGTGATGGATTAAACCCAGATCAGTTGACTGGGGGTGAGTGCTTGCAATGTTCAACACTCCATCCATAATTTCCTTTGGTTTTTGCTTTGTTCGCCATGAGTTGGCAGGGTATGCTCAGACGTGAGTCCCTTGCTCACTTTGCCCCTGGATTCAAGCAAGCCTGGCTGAAGACGGCTGAAATGCCAGAAACCGGTCCTAGGAAGCTTGTTTCCGGGCCAGTAAAGACATGGCTTGGCAGTTCGGGCTGGACTGTTCCCATGAGGCACAGGGTCAGACTGATTTGCATAGGGCCATGTCTGAACTGGGGTGGCAGAGTGGGCTAAAGAACGGTGATGGATTAAACCCAGATCAGTTGACTGGGGGTGAGTGCTTGCAATGTTCAACACTCCATCCATCATTTCCTTTGGTTTTTGCTTTGTTCGCCATAAGTTGGCAGGGTATGCTCAGACGTGAGTCCCTTGCTCACTTTGCCACTGGATTCAAGCAAGCCTGGCTGAAGACGGCTGAAATGCCAGAAACCGGTCCTAGGAAGCTTGTTTCCGGGCCAGGAAAGACATGGCTTGGCAGTTCAGGCTGGACTGTTCCCATGAGGCACAGGGTCAGACTGATTTGCATAGGGCCATGTCTGAACTGGGGTGGCAGAGTGGGCTAAAGAACGGTGATGGTTTAAACCCAGATCAGTTGACTGGGGGTGAGTGCTTGCAATGTTCAACACTCCATCCATCATTTCCTTTGGTTTTTGCTTTGTTCGCCATAAGTTGGCAGGGTATGCTCAGACGTGGGTCCCTTGCTCACTTTGCCACTGGATTCAAGCAAGCCTGGCTGAAGACGGCTGAAATGCCAGAAACCGGTCATAGGAAGCTTGTTTCCGGGCCAGGAAATACATGGCTTGGCAGTTCGGGCTGGACTGTTCCCATGAGGCACAGGGTCAGACTGATTTGCATAGGGCCATGTCTGAACTGGGGTGGCAGAGTGGGCTAAAGAACGGTGATGGATGAAACCCAGATCAGTTGACTGGGGGTGAGTGCTTGCAATGTTCAACACTCCATCCATCATTTCCTTTGGTTTTTGCTTTGTTCGCCATAAGTTGGCAGGGTATGCTCAGATGTGAGTCCCTTGCTCACTTTGCCACTGGATTCAAGCAAGCCTGGCTGAAGACGGCTGAAATGCCAGAAACCGGACCTAGGAAGCTTGTTTCCGGGCCAGGAAAGACATGGCTTGGCAGTTCGGGCTGGACTGTTCCCATGAGGCACAGGGTCAGACTGATTTGCATAGGGCCATTTCTGAACTGGGGTGGCAGAGTGGGCTAAAGAACGGTGATGGATTAAACCCAGATCAGTTGACTGGGGGTGAGTGCTTGCAATGTTCAACACTCCATCCATCATTTCCTTTGGTTTTTGCTTTGTTCGCCATAAGTTGGCAGGGTATGCTCAGACGTGAGTCCCTTGCTCACTTTGCCACTGGATTCAAGCAAGCCTGGCTGAAGACGGCTGAAATGCCAGAAACCGGTCCTAGGAAGCTTGTTTCCGGGCCAGGAAAGACATGGCTTGGCAGTTCGGGCTGGACTGTTCCCATGAGGCACAGGGTCAGACTGATTTGCATAGGGCCATGTCTGAACTGGGGTGGCAGAGTGGGCTAAAGAACGGTGATGGATTAAACCCAGATCAGTTGACTGGGGGTGAGTGCTTGCAATGTTCAACACTCCATCCATCATTTCCATTGGTTTTTGCTTTGTTCGCCATAAGTTGGCAGGGTATGCTCAGACGTGAGTCCCTTGCTCACTTTGCCACTGGATTCAAGCAAGCCTGGCTGAAGACGGCTGAAATGCCAGAAACCGGTCCTAGGAAGCTTGTTTCCGGGCCAGGAAAGACATGGCTTGGCAGTTCGGGCTGGACTGTTCCCATGAGGCACAGGGTCAGACTGATTTGCATAGGGCCATGTCTGAACTGGGGTGGCTGAGTGGGCTAAAGAACGGTGATGGATTGAACCCAGATCAGTTGACTGGGGGTGAGTGCTTGCAATGTTCAACACTCCATCCATCATTTCCTTTGGTTTTTGCTTTGTTCGCCATAAGTTGGCAGGGTATGCTCAGACGTGAGTCCCTTGCTCACTTTGCCATTGGATTCAAGCAAGCCTGGCTGAAGACGGCTGAAATGCCAGAAACCGGTCCTAGGAAGCTTGTTTCCGGGCCAGGAAAGACATGGCTTGGCAGTTCGGGCAGGACTGTTCCCATGAGGCACAGGGTCAGACTGATTTGCATAGGGCCATGTCTGAACTGGGGTGGCAGAGTGGGCTAAAGAACGGTGATGGATGAAACCCAGATCAGTTGACTGGGGGTGAGTGCTTGCAATGTTCAACACTCCATCCATCATTTCCTTTGGTTTTTGCTTTGTTCGCCATAAGTTGGCAGGGTATGCTCAGATGTGAGTCCCTTGCTCACTTTGCCACTGGATTCAAGCAAGCCTAGCTGAAGACGGCTGAAATGCCAGAAACCGGACCTAGGAAGCTTGTTTCTGGGCCAGGAAAGACATGGCTTGGCAGTTCGGGCTGGACTGTTCCCATGAGGCACAGGGTCAGACTGATTTGCATAGGGCCATGTCTGAACTGGGGTGGCAGAGTGGGCTAAAGAACGGTGATGGATTAAACCCAGATCAGTTGACTGGGGGTGAGTGCTTGCAATGTTCAACACTCCATCCATCATTTCCTTTGGTTTTTGCTTTGTTCGCCATAAGTTGGCAGGGTATGCTCAGATGTGAGTCCCTTGCTCACTTTGCCACTGGATTCAAGCAAGCCTAGCTGAAGACGGCTGAAATGCCAGAAACCGGACCTAGGAAGCTTGTTTCTGGGCCAGGAAAGACATGGCTTGGCAGTTCGGGCTGGACTGTTCCCATGAGGCACAGGGTCAGACTGATTTGCATAGGGCCATGTCTGAACTGGGGTGGCAGAGTGGGCTAAAGAACGGTGATGGATTAAACCCAGATCAGTTGACTGGGGGTGAGTGCTTGCAATGTTCAACACTCCATCCATCATTTCCTTTGGTTTTTGCTTTGTTCGCCATAAGTTGGCAGGGTATGCTCAGACGTGAGTCCCTTGCTCACTTTGCCACTGGATTCAAGCAAGCCTGGCTGAAGACGGCTGAAATGCCAGAAACCGGTCCTAGGAAGCTTGTTTCCGGGCCAGGAAAGACATGGCTTGGCAGTTCGGGCTGGACTGTTCCCATGAGGCACAGGGTCAGACTGATTTGCATAGGGCCATGTCTGAACTGGGGTGGCAGAGTGGGCTAAAGAACGGTGATGGATTAAACCCAGATCAGTTGACTGGGGGTGAGTGCTTGCAATGTTCAACACTCCATCCATCATCTCTTTTGGTTTTTGCTTTGTTCGCCATAAGTTGGCAGGGTATGCTCAGACGTGAGTCCCTTACTCACTTTGCCACTGGATTCAAGCAAGCCTGGCTGAAGATGGCTGAAATGCCAGAAACCGGTCCTAGGAAGCTTGTTTCCGGGCCAGGAAAGACATGGCTTGGCAGTTCGGGCTGGACTGTTCCCATGAGGCACAGGGTCAGACTGATTTGCATAGGGCCATGTCTGAACTGGGGTGGCAGAGTGGGCTAAAGAACGGTGATGGATTAAACCCAGATCAGTTGACTGGGGTAGAGTGCTTGCAATGTTCAACACTCCATCCATCATTTCCTTTGGTTTTTGCTTTGTTCGCCATAAGTTGGCAGGGTATGCTCAGACGTGAGTCCCTTGCTCACTTTGCCACTGGATTCAAGCAAGCCTGGCTGAAGACGGCTGAAATGCCAGAAACCGGTCCTAGGAAGCTTGTTTCCGGGCCAGGAAAGACATGGTTTGGCAGTCCGGGCTGGACTGTTCCCATGAGGCACAGGGTCAGACTGATTTGCATAGGGCCATGTCTGAACTGGGGTGGCAGAGTGGGCTAAAGAACGGTGATGGATTAAACCCAGATCAGTTGACTGGGGGTGAGTGCTTGCAATGTTCAACACTCCATCCATCATTTCCTTTGGTTTTTGCTTTGTTCACCATAAGTTGGCAGGGTATGCTCAGACGTGAGTCCCTTGCTCACTTTGCCACTGGATTCAAGCAAGCCTGGCTGAAGACGGCTGAAATGCCAGAAACCGGTCCTAGGAAGCTTGTTTCCGGGCCAGGAAAGACATGGCTTGACAGTTCGGGCTGGACTGTTCCCATGAGGCACAGGGTCAGACTGATTTGCATAGGGCCTTTTCTGAACTGGGGTGGCAGAGTGGGCTAAAGAACGGTCATGGATTAAACCCAGATCAGTTGACTGGGGGTGAGTGCTTGCAATGTTCAACACTCCATCCATCATTTTCTTTGGTTTTTGCTTTGTTCGCCATAAGTTGGCAGGGTATGCTCAGACGTGATTCCCTTGCTCACTTTGCCACTGGATTCAAGCAAGCCTGGCTGAAGACGGCTGAAATGCCAGAAACCGGTCCTAGGAAGCTTGTTTCCGGGCCAGGAAAGACATGGCTTGGCAGTTCGGGCTGGACTGTTCCCATGAGGCACAGGGTCAGACTGATTTGCATAGGGCCATGTCTGAACTGGGGTGGCTGAGTGGGCTAAAGAACGGTGATGGATTGAACCCAGATCAGTTGACTGGGGGTGAGTGCTTGCAATGTTCAACACTCCATCCATCATTTCCTTTGGTTTTTGCTTTGTTGGCCATAAGTTGGCAGGGTATGCTCAGACGTGAGTCCCTTGCTCACTTTGCCATTGGATTCAAGCAAGCCTGGCTGAAGACGGCTGAAATGCCAGAAACCGGTCCTAGGAAGCTTGTTTCCGGGCCAGGAAAGACATGGCTTGGCAGTTCGGGCAGGACTGTTCCCATGAGGCACAGGGTCAGACTGATTTGCATAGGGCCATGTCTGAACTGGGGTGGCAGAGTGGGCTAAAGAACGGTGATGGATGAAACCCAGATCAGTTGACTGGGGGTGAGTGCTTGCAATGTTCAACACTCCATCCATCATTTCCTTTGGTTTTTGCTTTGTTCGCCATAAGTTGGCAGGGTATGCTCAGATGTGAGTCCCTTGCTCACTTTGCCACTGGATTCAAGCAAGCCTAGCTGAAGACGGCTGAAATGCCAGAAACCGGACCTAGGAAGCTTGTTTCTGGGCCAGGAAAGACATGGCTTGGCAGTTCGGGCTAGACTGTTCCCATGAGGCACAGGGTCAGACTGATTTGCATAGGGCCATGTCTGAACTGGGGTGGCAGAGTGGGCTAAAGAACGGTGATGGATTAAACCCAGATCAGTTGACTGGGGGTGAGTGCTTGCAATGTTCAACACTCCATCCATCATTTCCTTTGGTTTTTGCTTTGTTCGCCATAAGTTGGCAGGGTATGCTCAGACGTGAGTCCCTTGCTCACTTTGCCACTGGATTCAAGCAAGCCTGGCTGAAGACGGCTGAAATGCCAGAAACCGGTCCTAGGAAGCTTGTTTCAGGGCCAGGAAAGACATGGCTTGGCAGTTCGGGCTGGACTGTTCCCATGAGGCACAGGGTCAGACTGATTTGCATAGGGCCATGTCTGAACTGGGGTGGCAGAGTGGGCTAAAGAACGGTGATGGATTAAACCCAGATCAGTTGACTGGGGGTGAGTGCTTGCAATGTTCAACACTCCATCCATCATCTCTTTTGGTTTTTGCTTTGTTCGCCATAAGTTGGCAGGGTATGCTCAGACGTGAGTCCCTTACTCACTTTGCCACTGGATTCAAGCAAGCCTGGCTGAAGATGGCTGAAATGCCAGAAACCGGTCCTAGGAAGCTTGTTTCCGGGCCAGGAAAGACATGGCTTGGCAGTTCGGGCTGGACTGTTCCCATGAGGCACAGGGTCAGACTGATTTGCATAGGGCCATGTCTGAACTGGGGTGGCAGAGTGGGCTAAAGAACGGTGATGGATTAAACCCAGATCAGTTGACTGGGGTAGAGTGCTTGAATGTTCAACACTCCATCCATCATTTCCTTTGGTTTTTGCTTTGTTCGCCATAAGTTGGCAGGGTATGCTCAGACGTGAGTCCCTTGCTCACTTTGCCACTGGATTCAAGCAAGCCTGGATGAAGACGGGTGAAATGCCAGAAACCGGTCCTAGGAAGCTTGTTTCCGGGCCAGGAAAGACATGGTTTGGCAGTCCGGGCTGGACTGTTCCCATGAGGCACAGGGTCAGACTGATTTGCATAGGGCCATGTCTGAACTGGGGTGGCAGAGTGGGCTAAAGAACGGTGATGGATTAAACCCAGATCAGTTGACTGGGGGTGAGTGCTTGCAATGTTCAACACTCCATCCATCATTTCCTTTGGTTTTTGCTTTGTTCACCATAAGTTGGCAGGGTATGCTCAGACGTGAGTCTCTTGCTCACTTTGCCACTGGATTCAAGCAAGCCTGGCTGAAGACGGCTGAAATGCCAGAAACCGGTCCTAGGAAGCTTGTTTCCGGGCCAGGAAAGACATGGCTTGACAGTTCGGGCTGGACTGTTCCCATGAGGCACAGGGTCAGACTGATTTGCATAGGGCCTTTTCTGAACTGGGGTGGCAGAGTGGGCTAAAGAACGGTCATGGATTAAACCCAGATCAGTTGACTGGGGGTGAGTGCTTGCAATGTTCAACACTCCATCCATCATTTTCTTTGGTTTTTGCTTTGTTCGCCATACGTTGGGAGGGTATGCTCAGACGTGAGTCCCTTGCTCACTTTGCCACTGGATTCAAGCAAGCCTGGCTGAAGACGGCTGAAATGCCAGAAACCGGTCCTAGGAAGCTTGTTTCCGGGCCAGGAAAGACATGGCTTGGCCGTTCGGGCTGGACTGTTTCCATGAGGCACAGGGTCAGGCTGATTTATATAGGGCCATGTCTGAACTGGGGTGGCAGAGTGGGCTAAAGAACGGTGATGGATTAAACCCAGGTCAGTTGACTGGGGGTGAGTGCTTACAATGTTCAACACTCCATCCATCATTTCCTTTGGTTTTTGCTTTGTTCGCCATAGGTTGGCAGGGTATGCTCAGACGTGAGTCCCTTGCTCACTTTGCCACTGGATTCAAGCAAGCCTGGCTGAAGACGGCTGAAATGCCAGAAACCGGTCCTAGGAAGCTTGTTTCCGGGGCAGGAAAGACATGGCTTGGCAGTTCGGGCTGGACTGTTCCCATGAGGCACAGGGTCAGACTGATTTGCATAGGGCCATGTCTGAACTGGGGTGGCAGAGAGGGCTAAAGAACGGTGATGGATTAAACCCAGATCAGTTGACTGGGGGTGAGTGCTTGCAATGTTCAACACTCCATCCATCATTTCCTTTGGTTTTTTGCTTTGTTCACCATAAGTTGGCAGGGTATGCTCAGATGTGAGTCCCTTGCTCACTTTGCCACTGGATTCAAGCAAGCCTGGCTGAAGACGGCTGAAATGCCAGAAACCGGTCCTAGGAAGCTTGATTCCGGGCCAGGAAAGACATGGCTTGACAGTTCGGGCTGGACTGTTCCCATGGGGCACAGGGTCAGACTGATTTGCATAGGGCCATGTCTGAACTGGGGTGGCAGAGTGGGCTAAAGAACGGTGATGGATTAAACCCAGATCAGTTGACTGGGGGTGAGTGCTTGCAATGTTCAACACTCCATCCATCATTTCCTTTGGTTTTTGCTTTGTTCGCCATAAGTTGGCAGGGTATGCTCAGACGTGAGTCCCTTGCTCACTTTGCCACTGGATTCAAGCAAGCCTGGCTGAAGACGGCTGAAATGCCAGAAACCAGTCCTAGGAAGCTTGTTTCTGGGCCAGGAAAGGCATGGCTTGGCAGTTCGGGCTGGACTGTTCCCATGAGGCACAGGGTCAGACTGATTTGCATAGGGCCATGTCTGAACTGGGGTGGCAGAGTGGGCTAAAGATCGGTGATGGATTAAACCCAGATCAGTTGACTGGGGGTGAGTACTTGCAATGTTCAACACTCCATCCATCATTTCCTTTGGTTTTTGCTTTGTTCGCCATAAGTTGGCAGGGTATGCTCAGACGTGAGTCCCTTGCTCACTTTGCCACTGGATTCAAGCAAGCCTGGCTGAAGACGGCTGAAATGCCAGAAACCAGTCCTAGGAAGCTTGTTTCCGGGCCAGGAAAGACATGGCTTGGCAGTTCGGGCAGGACTGTTCCCATGAGGCACAGGGTCAGACTGATTTGCATAGGGCCATGTCTGAACTGGGGTGGCAGAGTGGGCTAAAGAACGGTGATGGATTAAACCCAGATCAGTTGACTGGGGGTGAGTGCTTGCAATGTTCAACACTCCATCCATCATTTCCTTTGGTTCTTGCTTTGTTCGCCATAAGTTGGCAGGGTATGCTCAGACTTGAGTCCCTTGCTCACTGTGCCACTGGATTCAAGCAAGTCTGGCTGAAGACGGCTGAAATGCCCGAAACCGGTCCTAGGAAGCTTGTTTCCGGGCCAGAATAGACATGGCTTGGCAGTTCGGGCTGGACTGTTCCCATGAGGCACAGGGTCAGACTGATTTGCATAGGGCCATGTCTGAACTGGGGTGGCAGAGTGGGCTAAAGAACGGTGATGGATTAAACCCAGATCAGTTGACTGGTGGTGAGTGCTTGCAATGTTCAGCACTCCATCCATCATTTCCTTTGGTTTTTGCTTTGTTCGCCATAAGTTGGCAGGGTATGCTCAGACGTGAGGCCCTTGCTCACTTTGCCACTGGATTCAAGCAAGCCTGGCTGAAGACGGCTGAAATGCCAGAAACCGGTCCTAGGAAGCTTGTTTCCGGGCCAGGAAAGACATGGCTTGGCAGTTCGGGCTGGACTGTTCCCATGAGGCACAGGGTCAGACTGATTTGCATAGGGCCATGTCTGAACTGGGGTGGCAGAGTGGGCTAAAGAACGGTGATGGATGAAACCCAGATCAGTTGACTGGGGGTGAGTGCTTGCAATGTTCAACACTCCATCCATCATTTCCTTTGGTTTTTGCTTTGTTCGCCATAAGTTGGCAGGGTATGCTCAGATGTGAGTCCCTTGCTCACTTTGCCACTGGATTCAAGCAACCCTAGCTGAAGACGGCTGAAATGCCAGAAACCGGACCTAGGAAGCTTGTTTCCGGGCCAGGAAAGACATGACTTGGCAGTTCGGGCTGGACTGTTCCCATGAGGCACAGGGTCAGACTGATTTGCATAGGGCCATGTCTGAACTGGGGTGGCAGAGTGGGCTAAAGAACGGTGATGGATTAAACCCAGATCAGTTGACTGGGGGTGAGTGCTTGCAATGTTCAACACTCCATCCATCATTTCCTTTGGTTTTTGCTTTGTTCGCCATAAGTTGGCAGGGTATGCTCAGACGTGAGTCCCTTGCTCACTTTGCCACTGGATTCAAGCAAGCCTGGCTGAAGACGGCTGAAATGCCAGAAACCAGTCCTAGGAAGCTTGTTTCCGGGCCAGGAAAGACATGGCTTGGCAGTTCGGGCTGGACTGTTCCCATGAGGCACAGGGTCAGACTGATTTGCATAGGGCCATGTCTGACCTGGGGTGGCAGAGTGGGCTAAAGAACGGTGATGGATTAAACCCAGATCAGTTGACTGGGGGTGAGTGCTTGCAATGTTCAACACTCAATCCATCATTTCCTTTGGTTTTTGCTTTGTTCGCCATAAGTTGGCAGGGTATGCTTAGACGTGAGTCCCTTGCTCACTTTGCCACTGGATTCAAGCAAGCCTGGCTGAAGACGGCTGAAATGCCAGAAATCGGTCCTAGGAAGCTTGTTTCCGGGCCAGGAAAGACATGGATTGGCAGTTCGGGCTGGACTGTTCCCATGAGGCACAGGGTCAGACTGATTTGCATAGGGCCATGTCTGAACTGGGGTGGCAGAGTTTGTTAAAGAACGATGATGGATTAAACCCCGATCAGTTGACTGGGGGTGAGTGCTTGCAATGTTCAACACTCCATCCATCATTTCCTTTGGTTTTTGCTTTGTTCGCCATAAGTTGGCAGGGTATGCTCAGACGTGAGTCCCTTGCTCACTTTGCCACTGGATTCAAGCAAGTCTGGCTGAAGACGGCTGAAATGCCAGAAACCGGTCCTAGGAAGGTTGTTTCCGGGCCAGGAAAGACATGGCTTGGCAGTTCGGGCTGGACTGCTCCCATGAGGCACAGGGTCAGACTGATTTGCATAGGGCCATGTCTGAACTTGGGTGGCAGAGTTGGCTAAAGAACGGTGATGGATTAAACCCAGATCAGTTGACTGGGGGTGAGTGCTTGCAATGTTCAACACTCCATCCATCATTTCCTTTGGTTTTTGCCTTGTTCGCCATAAGTTGGCAGGGTATGCTCAGACGTGAGTCCCTTGCTCACTTTGCCACTGGATTCAAGCAAGCCTGGCTGAAGACGGCTGAAATGCCAGAAAGCGGTCCTAGGAAGCTTGTTTCCGGGCCAGGAAAGACATGGCTTGGCAGTTCGGGCTGGACTGTTCCCATGAGGCACAGGGTCAGACTGATTTGCATAGGGCCATGTCTGAACTGGGGTGGCAGAGTGGGCTAAAGAACGGTGATGTATTAAACCCAGATCAGTTGACTGGGGGTGAGTGCTTGCAATGTTCAACACTCCATCCATCATTTCCTTTGGTTTTTGCTTTGTTCGCCATAAGTTGGCAGGGTATGCTCAGACGTGAGTCCTTTGCTCACTTTGCCACTGGATTCAAGCAAGCCTGGCTGAAGATGGCTGAAATGCCAGAAATCGGTCCTAGGAATCTTGTTTCCGGGCCAGGAAAGACATGGCATGGCAGTTCGGGCTGGACTGTTCCCATGAGGCACAGGGTCAGACTGATTTGCATAGGGCCATGTCTGAACTGGGGTGGCAGAGTGGGCTAAAGAACGGTGATGGATGAAACCCAGATCAGTTGACTGGGGGTGAGTGCTTGCAATGTTCAACACTCCATCCATCATTTCCTTTGGTTTTTGCTTTGTTCGCCATAAGTTGGCAGGGTATGCTCAGACGTGAGTCCCTTGCTCACTTTGCCACTGGATTCAAGCAAGCCTGGCTGAAGACGGCTGAAATGCCAGAAACCGGTCCTAGGAAGCTTGTTTCCGGGCCAGGAAAGACATGGCTTGGCAGTTCGGGCAGGACTGTTCCCATGAGGCACAGGGTCAGACTGATTTGCATAGGGCCATGTCTGAACTGGGGTGGCAGAGTGGGCTAAAGAACGGTGATGGATTAAACCCAGATCAGTTGACTGGGGGTGAGTGCTTGCAATGTTCAACACTCCATCCATCATTTCCTTTGGTTTTTGCTTTGTTCGCCATAAGTTGGCAGGGTATGCTCAGACGTGAGTCCCTTGCTCACTTTGCCACTGGATTCAAGCAAGCCTGGCTGAAGACGGCTGAAATGCCAGAAACCGGTCCTAGGAAGCTTGTTTCCGGGCCAGGAAAGACATGGCTTGGCAGTTCGGGCAGGACTGTTCCCATGAGGCACAGGGTCAGACTGATTTGCATAGGGCCATGTCTGAACTGGGGTGGCAGAGTGGGCTAAAGAACGGTGATGGATTAAACCCAGATCAGTTGACTGGGGGTGAGTGCTTGCAATGTTCAACACTCCATCCATCATTTCCTTTGGTTTTTGCTTTGTTCGCCATAAGTTGGCAGGGTATGCTCAGACGTGAGTCCCTTGCTCACTTTGCCACTGGATTCAAGCAAGTCTGGCTGAAGACGGTTGAAATACCAGAAACCGGTCCTAGGAAGCTTGTTTCCGGGCCAGGAAAGACATGGCTTGGCAGTTCGGGCTGGACTGTTCCCATGAGGCACAGGGTCAGACTGATTTGCATAGGGCCATGTCTGAACTGGGGTGGCAGAGTGGGCTAAAGAACGGTGATGGATTAAACCCAGATCAGTTGACTGGGGGTGAGTGCTTGCAATGTTCAACACTCCATCCATCATTTCCTTTGGTTTTTGCTTTGTTCGCCATAAGTTGGCAGGGTATGCTCAGACGTGAGGCCCTTGCTCACTTTGCCACTGGATTCAAGCAAGCCTGGCTGAAGACGGCTGAAATGCCAGAAACCGGTCCTAGGAAGCTTGTTTCCGGGCCAGGAAAGACATGGCTTGGCAGTTCGGGCTGGACTGTTCCCATGAGGCACAGGGTCAGACTGATTTGCATAGGGCCATGTCTGAACTGGGGTGGCAGAGTGGGCTAAAGAACGGTGATGGATGAAACCCAGATCAGTTGACTGGGGTTGAGTGCTTGCAATGTTCAACACTCCATCCATCATTTCCTTTGGTTTTTGCTTTGTTCGCCATAAGTTGGCAGGGTATGCTCAGATGTGAGTCCCTTGCTCACTTTGCCCCTGGATTCAAGCAAGCCTAGCTGAAGATGGCTGAAATGCCAGAAACCGGACCTAGGAAGCTTGTTTCCGGGCCAGGAAAGACATGGCTTGGCAGTTCGGGCTGGACTGTTCCCATGAGGCACAGGGTCAGACTGATTTGCATAGGGCCATGTCTGAACTGGGGTGGCAGAGTGGGCTAAAGAACGGTGATGGATTAAACCCAGATCAGTTGACTGGGGGTGAGTGCTTGCAATGTTCAACACTCCATCCATCATTTCCTTTGGTTTTTGCTTTGTTCGCCATAAGTTGGCAGGGTATGCTCAGACGTGAGTCCCTTGCTCACTTTGCCACTGGATTCAAGCAAGCCTGGCTGAAGACGGCTGAAATGCCAGAAACCGGTCCTAGGAAGCTTGTTTCCGGGCCAGGAAAGACATGGCTTGGCAGTTCGGGCTGGACTGTTCCCATGAGGCACAGGGTCAGACTGATTTGCATAGGGCCATGTCTGAACTGGGGTGGCAGAGTGGGCTAAAGAACGGTGATGGATTATCCCAGATCAGTTGACTGGGGTAGAGTGCTTGCAATGTTCAACACTCCATCCATCATTTCCTTTGGTTTTTGCTTTGTTCGCCATAAGTTGGCAGGGTATGCTCAGACGTGAGTCCCTCGCTCACTTTGCCACTGGATTCAAGCAAGCCTGGCTGAAGACGGCTGAAATGCCAGAAACCGGTCCTAGGAAGCTTGTTTCCGGGCCAGGAAAGACATGGTTTGGCAGTCCGGGCTGGACTGTTCCCATGAGGCACAGGGTCAGACTGATTTGCATAGGGCCATGTCTGAACTGGGGTGGCAGAGTGGGCTAAAGAACGGTGATGGATTAAACCCAGATCAGTTGACTGGGGGGTGAGTGCTTGCAATGTTCAACACTCCATCCATCATTTCCTTTGGTTTTTGCTTTGTTCGCCATAAGTTGGCAGGGTATGCTCAGACGTGAGTCCCTTGCTCACTTTGGCACTGGATTCAAGCAACCCTGGCTGAAGACGGCTGAAATGCCAGAAATCGGTCCTAGGAAGCTTGTTTCCGGGCCAGGAAAGACATGGCTTGGCAGTTCGGGCTGGACTGTTCCCATGAGGCACAGGGTCAGACTGATTTGCATAGGGCCATGTCTGAACTGGGGTGGCAGAGTGGGCTAAAGAATGGTGATGGATTAAACCCAGATCAGTTGACTGGGGGTGAGTGCTTGCAATGTTCAACACTCCATCCATCATTTCCTTTGGTTTTTGCTTTGTTCGCCATAAGTTGGCAGGTTATGCTCAGACGTGAGTCCCTTGCTCACTTTGCCACTGGATTCAAGCAAGTCTGGCTGAAGACGGCTGAAATGCCAGAAACCGGTCCTAGGAAGGTTGTTTCCGGGCCAGGAAAGACATGGCTTGGCAGTTCGGGCTGGACTGCTCCCATGAGGCACAGGGTCAGACTGATTTGCATAGGGCCATGTCTGAACTTGGGTGGCAGAGTTGGCTAAAGAACGGTGATGGATTAAACCCAGATCAGTTGACTGGGGGTGAGTGCTTGCAATGTTCAACACTCCATCCATCATTTCCTTTGGTTTTTGCCTTGTTCGCCATAAATCGGCAGGGTATGCTCAGACGTGAGTCCCTTGCTCACTTTGCCACTGGATTCAAGCAAGCCTGGCTGAAGACGGCTGAAATGCCAGAAACCGTTCCTAGGAAGCTTGTTTCCGGGCCAGGAAAGTAATGGCTTGGCAGTTCGGGCTGGACTGCTCCCATGAGGCACAGGGTCAGACTGATTTGCATAGGGCCATGTCTGAACTGGGGTGGCAGAGTGGGCTAAAGAACGGTGATGGATGAAACCCAGATCAGTTGACTGGGGGTGAGTGCTTGCAATGTTCAACACTCCATCCATCATTTCCTTTGGTTTTTGCTTTGTTCGCCATAAGTTGGCAGGGTATGCTCAGATGTGAGTCCCTTGCTCACTTTGCCACTGGATTCAAGCAAGCCTGGCTGAAGACGGCTGAAATGCCAGAAACCGGACCTAGGAAGCTTGTTTCCGGGCCAGGAAAGACATGGCTTGGCAGTTCGGGCTGGACTGTTCCCATGAGGCACAGGGTCAGACTGATTTGCATAGGGCCATGTCTGAACTGGGGTGGCAGAGTGGGCTAAAGAACGGTGATGGATTAAACCCAGATCAGTTGACTGGGGGTGAGTGCTTGCAATGTTCAACACTCCATCCATCATTTCCTTTGGTTTTTGCTTTGTTCGCCATAAGTTGGCAGGGTATGCTCAGACGTGAGTCCCTTGCTCACTTTGCCACTGGATTCAAGCAAGCCTGGCTGAAGACGGCTGAAATGCCAGAAACCGGTCCTAGGAAGCTTGTTTCCGGGCCAGGAAAGACATGGCTTGGCAGTTCGGGCTGGACTGTTCCCATGAGGCACAGGGTCAGACTGATTTGCATAGGGCCATGTCTGAACTGGGGTGGCAGAGTGGGCTAAAGAACGGTGATGTATTAAACCCAGATCAGTTGACTGGGGGTGAGTGCTTGCAATGTTCAACACTCCATCCATCATTTCCTTTGGTTTTTGCTTTGTTCGCCATAAGTTGGCAGGGTATGCTCAGACGTGAGTCCCTTGCTCACTTTGCCACTGGATTCAAGCAAGCCTGGCTGAAGACGGCTGAAATGCCAGAAACCGGTCCTAGGAAGCTTGTTTCCGGGCCAGGAAAGACATGGCTTGGCAGTTCGGGCAGGACTGTTCCCATGAGGCACAGGGTCAGACTGATTTGCATAGGGCCATGTCTGAACTGGGGTGGCAGAGTGGGCTAAAGAACGGTGATGGATTAAACCCAGATCAGTTGACTGGGGGTGAGTGCTTGCAATGTTCAACACTCCATCCATCATTTCCTTTGGTTTTTGCTTTGTTCGCCATAAGTTGGCAGGGTATGCTCAGACGTGAGTCCCTTGCTCACTTTGCCACTGGATTCAAGCAAGCCTGGCTGAAGACGGCTGAAATGCCAGAAACCGGTCCTAGGAAGCTTGTTTCCGGGCCAGGAAAGACATGGCTTGGCAGTTCGGGCAGGACTGTTCCCATGAGGCACAGGGTCAGACTGATTTGCATAGGGCCATGTCTGAACTGGGGTGGCAGAGTGGGCTAAAGAACGGTGATGGATTAAACCCAGATCAGTTGACTGGGGGTGAGTGCTTGCAATGTTCAACACTCCATCCATCATTTCCTTTGGTTTTTGCTTTGTTCACCATAAGTTGGCAGGGTATGCTCAGACGTGAGTCCCTTGCTCACTTTGCCACTGGATTCAAGCAAGTCTGGCTGAAGACGGTTGAAATACCAGAAACCGGTCCTAGGAAGCTTGTTCCGGGCCAGGAAAGACATGGCTTGGCAGTTCGGGCTGGACTGTTCCCATGAGGCACAGGGTCAGACTGATTTGCATAGGGCCATGTCTGAACTGGGGTGGCAGAGTGGGCTAAAGAACGGTGATGGATTAAACCCAGATCAGTTGACTGGGGGTGAGTGCTTGCAATGTTCAACACTCCATCCATCATTTCCTTTGGTTTTTGCTTTGTTCGCCATAAGTTGGCAGGGTATGCTCAGATGTGAGTCCCTTGCTCACTTTGCCCCTGGATTCAAGCAAGCCTAGCTGAAGACGGCTGAAATGCCAGAAACCGGACCTAGGAAGCTTGTTTCCGGGCCAGGAAAGACATGGCTTGGCAGTTCGGGCTGGACTGTTCCCATGAGGCACAGGGTCAGACTGATTTGCATAGGGCCATGTCTGAACTGGGGTGGCAGAGTGGGCTAAAGAACGGTGATGGATTAAACCCAGATCAGTTGACTGGGGGTGAGTGCTTGCAATGTTCAACACTCCATCCATCATTTCCTTTGGTTTTTGCTTTGTTCGCCATAAGTTGGCAGGGTATGCTCAGAAGTGAGTCCCTTGCTCACTTTGCCACTGGATTCAAGCAAGCCTGGCTGAAGACGGCTGAAATGCCAGAAACCGGTCCTAGGAAGCATGTTTCCGGGCCAGGAAAGACATGGCTTGGCAGTTCGGGCTGGACTGTTCCCATGAGGCACAGGGTCAGACTGATTTGCATAGGGCTATGTCTGAACTGGGGTGGCAGAGTGGGCTAAAGAACGGTGATGGATTATCCCAGATCAGTTGACTGGGGTAGAGTGCTTGCAATGTTCAACACTCCATCCATCATTTCCTTTGGTTTTTGCTTTGTTCGCCATAAGTTGGCAGGGTATGCTCAGACGTGAGTCCCTCGCTCACTTTGCCACTGGATTCAAGCAAGCCTGGCTGAAGACGGCTGAAATGCCAGAAACCGGTCCTAGGAAGCTTGTTTCCGGGCCAGGAAAGACATGGTTTGGCAGTCCGGGCTGGACTGTTCCCATGAGGCACAGGGTCAGACTGATTTGCATAGGGCCATGTCTGAACTGGGGTGGCAGAGTGGGCTAAAGAACGGTGATGGATTAAACCCAGATCAGTTGACTGGGGGGTGGGTGCTTGCAATGTTCAACACTCCATCCATCATTTCCTTTGGTTTTTGCTTTGTTCGCCATAAGTTGGCAGGGTATGCTCAGACGTGAGTCCCTTGCTCACTTTGCCACTGGATTCAAGCAAGTCTGGCTGAAGACGGCTGAAATGCCAGAAACCGGTCCTAGGAAGGTTGTTTCCGGGCCAGGAAAGACATGGCTTGGCAGTTCGGGCTGGACTGCTCCCATGAGGCACAGGGTCAGACTGATTTGCATAGGGCCATGTCTGAACTTGGGTGGCAGAGTTGGCTAAAGAACGGTGATGGATTAAACCCAGATCAGTTGACTGGGGGTGAGTGCTTGCAATGTTCAACACTCCATCCATCATTTCCTTTGGTTTTTGCCTTGTTCGCCATAAGTCGGCAGGGTATGCTCAGACGTGAGTCCCTTGCTCACTTTGCCACTTTATTCAAGCAAGCCTGGCTGAAGACGGCTGAAATGCCAGAAACCGTTCCTAGGAAGCTTGTTTCCGGGCCAAGAAAGTAATGGCTTGGCAGTTCGGGCTGGACTGCTCCCATGAGGCACAGGGTCAGACTGATTTGCATAGGGCCATGTCTGAACTGGGGTGGCAGAGTGGGCTAAAGAACGGTGATGGATGAAACCCAGATCAGTTGACTGGGGGTGAGTGCTTGCAATGTTCAACACTCCATCCATCATTTCCTTTGGTTTTTGCTTTGTTCGCCATAAGTTGGCAGGGTATGCTCAGATGTGAGTCCCTTGCTCACTTTGCCACTGGATTCAAGCAAGCCTGGCTGAAGACGGCTGAAATGCCAGAAACCGGACCTAGGAAGCTTGTTTCCGGGCCAGGAAAGACATGGCTTGGCAGTTCGGGCTGGACTGTTCCCATGAGGCACAGGGTCAGACTGATTTGCATAGGGCCATGTCTGAACTGGGGTGGCAGAGTGGGCTAAAGAACGGTGATGGATTAAACCCAGATCAGTTGACTGGGGGTGAGTGCTTGCAATGTTCAACACTCCATCCATCATTTCCTTTGGTTTTTGCTTTGTTCGCCATAGGTTGGCAGGGTATGCTCAGACGTGAGTCCCTTGCTCACTTTGCCACTGGATTCAAGCAAGCCTGGCTGAAGACGGCTGAAATGCCAGAAACCGGTCCTAGGAAGCTTGTTTCCGGGCCAGGAAAGACATGGCTTGGCAGTTCGGGCTGGACTGTTCCCATGAGGCACAGGGTCAGACTGATTTGCATAGGGCCATGTCTGAACTGGGGTGGCAGAGTGGGCTAAAGAACGGTGATGTATTAAACCCAGATCAGTTGACTGGGGGTGAGTGCTTGCAATGTTCAACACTCCATCCATCATTTCCTTTGGTTTTTGCTTTGTTCGCCATAAGTTGGCAGGGTATGCTCAGACGTGAGTCCCTTGCTCACTTTGCCACTGGATTCAAGCAAGCCTGGCTGAAGATGGCTGAAATGCCAGAAACCGGTCCTAGGAAGCTTGTTTCCGGGCCAGGAAAGACATGGCATGGCAGTTCGGGCTGGACTGTTCCCATGAGGCACAGGGTCAGACTGATTTGCATAGGGCCATGTCTGAACTGGAGTGGCAGAGTGGGCTAAAGAACGGTGATGGATGAAACCCAGATCAGTTGACTGGGGGTGAGTGCTTGCAATGTTCAACACTCCATCCATCATTTCCTTTGGTTTTTGCTTTGTTCGCCATAAGTTGGCAGGGTATGCTCAGACGTGAGTCCCTTGCTCACTTTGCCACTGGATTCAAGCAAGCCTGGCTGAAGACGGCTGAAATGCCAGAAACCGGTCCTAGGAAGCTTGTTTCCGGGCCAGGAAAGACATGGCTTGGCAGTTCGGGCAGGACTGTTCCCATGAGGCACAGGGTCAGACTGATTTGCATAGGGCCATGTCTGAACTGGGGTGGCAGAGTGGGCTAAAGAACGGTGATGGATTAAACCCAGATCAGTTGACTGGGGGTGAGTGCTTGCAATGTTCAACACTCCATCCATCATTTCCTTTGGTTTTTGCTTTGTTCGCCATAAGTTGGCAGGGTATGCTCAGACGTGAGTCCCTTGCTCACTTTGCCACTGGATTCGAGCAAGCCTGGCTGAAGACGGCTGAAATGCCAGAAACCGGTCCTAGGAAGCTTGTTTCCGGGCCAGGAAAGACATGGCTTGGCAGTTCGGGCAGGACTGTTCCCATGAGGCACAGGGTCAGACTGATTTGCATAGGGCCATGTCTGAACTGGGGTGGCAGAGTGGGCTAAAGAACGGTGATGGATTAAACCCAGATCAGTTGACTGGGGGTGAGTGCTTGCAATGTTCAACACTCCATCCATCATTTCCTTTGGTTTTTGCTTTGTTCGCCATAAGTTGGCAGGGTATGCTCAGACGTGAGTCCCTTGCTCACTTTGCCACTGGATTCAAGCAAGTCTGGCTGAAGACGGTTGAAATACCAGAAACCGGTCCTAGGAAGCTTGTTTCCGGGCCAGGAAAGACATGGCTTGGCAGTTCGGGCTGGACTGTTCCCATGAGGCACAGGGTCAGACTGATTTGCATAGGGCCATGTCTGAACTGGGGTGGCAGAGTGGGCTAAAGAACGGTGATGGATTAAACCCAGATCAGTTGACTGGGGGTGAGTGCTTGCAATGTTCAACACTCCATCCATCATTTCCTTTGATTTTTGCTTTGTTCGCCATAAGTTGGCAGGGTATGCTCAGACGTGAGGCCCTTGCTCACTTTGCCACTGGATTCAAGCAAGCCTGGCTGAAGACGGCTGAAATGCCAGAAACCGGTCCTAGGAAGCTTGTTTCCGGGCCAGGAAAGACATGGCTTGGCAGTTCGGGCTGGACTGTTCCCATGAGGCACAGGGTCAGACTGATTTGCATAGGGCCATGTCTGAACTGGGGTGGCAGAGTGGGCTAAAGAACGGTGATGGATGAAACCCAGATCAGTTGACTGGGGGTGAGTGCTTGCAATGTTCAACACTCCATCCATCATTTCCTTTGGTTTTTGCTTTGTTCGCCATAAGTTGGCAGGGTATGCTCAGATGTGAGTCCCTTGCTCACTTTGCCCCTGGATTCAAGCAAGCCTAGCTGAAGACGGCTGAAATGCCAGAAACCGGACCTAGGAAGCTTGTTTCCGGGCCAGGAAAGACATGGCTTGGTAGTTCGGGCTGGACTGTTCCCATGAGGCACAGGGTCAGACTGATTTGCATAGGGCCATGTCTGAACTGGGGTGGCAGAGTGGGCTAAAGAACGGTGATGGATTAAACCCAGATCAGTTGACTGGGGGTGAGTGCTTGCAATGTTCAACACTCCATCCATCATTTCCTTTGGTTTTTGCTTTGTTCGCCATAAGTTGGCAGGGTATGCTCAGACGTGAGTCCCTTGCTCACTTTGCCACTGGATTCAAGCAAGCCTGGCTGAAGACGGCTGAAATGCCAGAAACCGGTCCTAGGAAGCTTGTTTCCGGGCCAGGAAAGACATGGCTTGGCAGTTCGGGCTGGACTGTTCCCATGAGGCACAGGGTCAGACTGATTTGCATAGGGCCATGTCTGAACTGGGGTGGCAGAGTGGGCTAAAGAACGGTGATGGATTATCCCAGATCAGTTGACTGGGGTAGAGTGCTTGCAATGTTCAACACTCCATCCATCATTTCCTTTGGTTTTTGCTTTGTTCGCCATAAGTTGGCAGGGTATGCTCAGACGTGAGTCCCTCGCTCACTTTGCCACTGGATTCAAGCAAGCCTGGCTGAAGACGGCTGAAATGCCAGAAACCGGTCCTAGGAAGCTTGTTTCCGGGCCAGGAAAGACATGGTTTGGCAGTCCGGGCTGGACTGTTCCCATGAGGCACAGGGTCAGACTGATTTGCATAGGGCCATGTCTGAACTGGGGTGGCAGAGTGGGCTAAAGAACGGTGATGGATTAAACCCAGATCAGTTGACTGGGGGGTGAGTGCTTGCAATGTTCAACACTCCATCCATCATTTCCTTTGGTTTTTGCTTTGTTCGCCATAAGTTGGCAGGGTATGCTCAGACGTGAGTCCCTTGCTCACTTTGCCACTGGATTCAAGCAAGCCTGGCTGAAGACGGCTGAAATGCCAGAAATCGGTCCTAGGAAGCTTGTTTCCGGGCCAGGAAAGACATGGCTTGGCAGTTCGGGCTGGACTGTTCCCATGAGGCACAGGGTCAGACTGATTTGCATAGGGCCATGTCTGAACTGGGGTGGCAGAGTGGGCTAAAGAATGGTGATGGATTAAACCCAGATCAGTTGACTGGGGGTGAGTGCTTGCAATGTTCAACACTCCATCCATCATTTCCTTTGGTTTTTGCTTTGTTCGCCATAAGTTGGCAGGGTATGCTCAGACGTGAGTCCTTTGCTCACTTTGCCACTGGATTCAAGCAAGTCTGGCTGAAGACGGCTGAAATGCCAGAAACCGGTCCTAGGAAGGTTGTTTCCGGGCCAGGAAAGACATGGCTTGGCAGTTCGGGCTGGACTGCTCCCATGAGGCACAGGGTCAGACTGATTTGCATAGGGCCATGTCTGAACTTGGGTGGCAGAGTTGGCTAAAGAACGGTGATGGATTAAACCCAGATCAGTTGACTGGGGGTGAGTGCTTGCAATGTTCAACACTCCATCCATCATTTCCTTTGGTTTTTGCCTTGTTCGCCATAAGTCGGCAGGGTATGCTCAGACGTGAGTCCCTTGCTCACTTTGCCACTGGATTCAAGCAAGCCTGGCTGAAGACGGCTGAAATGCCAGAAACCGTTCCTAGGAAGCTTGTTTCCGGGCCAGGAAAGTAATGGCTTGGCAGTTTGGGCTGGACTGCTCCCATGAGGCACAGGGTCAGACTGATTTGCATAGGGCCATGTCTGAACTGGGGTGGCAGAGTGGGCTAAAGAACGGTGATGGATGAAACCCAGATCAGTTGACTGGGGGTGAGTGCTTGCAATGTTCAACACTCCATCCATCATTTCCTTTGGTTTTTGCTTTGTTCGCCATAAGTTGGCAGGGTATGCTCAGATGTGAGTCCCTTGCTCACTTTGCCACTGGATTCAAGCAAGCCTGGCTGAAGACGGCTGAAATGCCAGAAACCGGACCTAGGAAGCTTGTTTCCGGGCCAGGAAAGACATGGCTTGGCAGTTCGGGCTGGACTGTTCCCATGAGGCACAGGGTCAGACTGATTTGCATAGGGCCATGTCTGAACTGGGGTGGCAGAGTGGGCTAAAGAACGGTGATGGATTAAACCCAGATCAGTTGACTGGGGGTGAGTGCTTGCAATGTTCAACACTCCATCCATCATTTCCTTTGGTTTTTGCTTTGTTCGCCATAAGTTGGCAGGGTATGCTCAGACGTGAGTCCCTTGCTCACTTTGCCACTGGATTCAAGCAAGCCTGGCTGAAGACGGCTGAAATGCCAGAAACCGGTCCTAGGAAGCTTGTTTCCGGGCCAGGAAAGACATGGCTTGGCAGTTCGGGCTGGACTGTTCCCATGAGGCACAGGGTCAGACTGATTTGCATAGGGCCATGTCTGAACTGGGGTGGCAGAGTGGGCTAAAGAACGGTGATGTATTAAACCCAGATCAGTTGACTGGGGGTGAGTGCTTGCAATGTTCAACACTCCATCCATCATTTCCTTTGGTTTTTGCTTTGTTCGCCATAAGTTGGCAGGGTATGCTCAGACTTGAGTCCCTTGCTCACTTTGCCACTGGATTCAAGCAAGCCTGGCTGAAGATGGCTGAAATGCCAGAAACCGGTCCTAGGAAGCTTGTTTCCGGGCCAGGAAAGACATGGCATGGCAGTTCGGGCTGGACTGTTCCCATGAGGCACAGGGTCAGACTGATTTGCATAGGGCCATGTCTGAACTGGGGTGGCAGAGTGGGCTAAAGAACGGTGATGGATGAAACCCAGATCAGTTGACTGGGGGTGAGTGCTTGCAATGTTCAACACTCCATCCATCATTTCCTTTGGTTTTTGCTTTGTTCGCCATAAGTTGGCAGGGTATGCTCAGACGTGAGTCCCTTGCTCACTTTGCCACTGGATTCAAGCAAGCCTGGCTGAAGACGGCTGAAATGCCAGAAACCGGTCCTAGGAAGCTTGTTTCCGGGCCAGGAAAGACATGGCTTGGCAGTTCGGGCAGGACTGTTCCCATGAGGCACAGGGTCAGACTGATTTGCATAGGGCCATGTCTGAACTGGGGTGGCAGAGTGGGCTAAAGAACGGTGATGGATTAAACCCAGATCAGTTGACTGGGGGTGAGTGCTTGCAATGTTCAACACTCCATCCATCATTTCCTTTGGTTTTTGCTTTGTTCGCCATAAGTTGGCAGGGTATGCTCAGACGTGAGTCCCTTGCTCACTTTGCCACTGGATTCAAGCAAGCCTGGCTGAAGACGGCTGAAATGCCAGAAACCGGTCCTAGGAAGCTTGTTTCCGGGCCAGGAAAGACATGGCTTGGCAGTTCGGGCAGGACTGTTCCCATGAGGCACAGGGTCAGACTGATTTGCATAGGGCCATGTCTGAACTGGGGTGGCAGAGTGGGCTAAAGAACGGTGATGGATTAAACCCAGATCAGTTGACTGGGGGTGAGTGCTTGCAATGTTCAACACTCCATCCATCATTTCCTTTGGTTTTTGCTTTGTTCGCCATAAGTTGGCAGGGTATGCTCAGACGTGAGTCCCTTGCTCACTTTGCCACTGGATTCAAGCAAGTCTGGCTGAAGACGGTTGAAATACCAGAAACCGGTCCTAGGAAGCTTGTTTCCGGGCCAGGAAAGACATGGCTTGGCAGTTCGGGCTGGACTGTTCCCATGAGGCACAGGGTCAGACTGATTTGCATAGGGCCATGTCTGAACTGGGGTGGCAGAGTGGGCTAAAGAACGGTGATGGATTAAACCCAGATCAGTTGACTGGGGGTGAGTGCTTGCAATGTTCAACACTCCATCCATCATTTCCTTTGGTTTTTGCTTTGTTCGCCATAAGTTGGTTTTGTATGCTCAGACGTGAGGCCCTTGCTCACTTTGCCACTGGATTCAAGCAAGCCTGGCTGAAGACGGCTGAAATGCCAGAAACCGGTCCTAGGAAGCTTGTTTCCGGGCCAGGAAAGACATGGCTTGGCAGTTCGGGCTGGACTGTTCCCATGAGGCACAGGGTCAGACTGATTTGCATAGGGCCATGTCTGAACTGGGGTGGCAGAGTGGGCTAAAGAACGGTGATGGATGAAACCCAGATCAGTTGACTGGGGGTGAGTGCTTGCAATGTTCAACACTCCATCCATCATTTCCTTTGGTTTTTGCTTTGTTCGCCATAAGTTGGCAGGGTATGCTCAGATGTGAGTCCCTTGCTCACTTTGCCCCTGGATTCAAGCAAGCCTAGCTGAAGACGGCTGAAATGCCAGAAACCGGACCTAGGAAGCTTGTTTCCGGGCCAGGAAAGACATGGCTTGGCAGTTCGGGCTGGACTGTTCTCATGAGGCACAGGGTCAGACTGATTTGCATAGGGCCATGTCTGAACTGGGGTGGCAGAGTGGGCTAAAGAACGGTGATGGATTAAACCCAGATCAGTTGACTGGGGGTGAGTGCTTGCAATGTTCAACACTCCATCCATCATTTCCTTTGGTTTTTGCTTTGTTCGCCATAAGTTGGCAGGGTATGCTCAGACGTGAGTCCCTTGCTCACTTTGCCACTGGATTCAAGCAAGCCTGGCTGAAGACGGCTGAAATGCCAGAAACCGGTCCTAGGAAGCTTGTTTCCGGGCCAGGAAAGACATGGCTTGGCAGTTCGGGCTGGACTGTTCCCATGAGGCACAGGGTCAGACTGATTTGCATAGGGCCATGTCTGAACTTGGGTGGCAGAGTGGGCTAAAGAACGGTGATGGATTATCCCAGATCAGTTGACTGGGGTAGAGTGCTTGCAATGTTCAACACTCCATCCATCATTTCCTTTGGTTTTTGCTTTGTTCGCCATAAGTTGGCAGGGTATGCTCAGACGTGAGTCCCTCGCTCACTTTGCCACTGGATTCAAGCAAGCCTGGCTGAAGACGGCTGAAATGCCAGAAACCGGTCCTAGGAAGCTTGTTTCCGGGCCAGGAAAGACATGGTTTGGCAGTCCGGGCTGGACTGTTCCCATGAGGCACAGGGTCAGACTGATTTGCATAGGGCCATGTCTGAACTGGGGTGGCAGAGTGGGCTAAAGAACGGTGATGGATTAAACCCAGATCAGTTGACTGGGGGGTGAGTGCTTGCAATGTTCAACACTCCATCCATCATTTCCTTTGGTTTTTGCTTTGTTCGCCATAAGTTGGCAGGGTATGCTCAGACGTGAGTCCCTTGCTCACTTTGCCACTGGATTCAAGCAAGCCTGGCTGAAGACGGCTGAAATGCCAGAAATCGGTCCTAGGAAGCTTGTTTCCGGGCCAGGAAAGACATGGCTTGGCAGTTCGGGCTGGACTGTTCCCATGAGGCACAGGGTCAGACTGATTTGCATAGGGCCATGTCTGAACTGGGGTGGCAGAGTGGGCTAAAGAATGGTGATGTATTAAACCCAGATCAGTTGACTGGGGGTGAGTGCTTGCAATGTTCAACACTCCATCCATCATTTCCTTTGGTTTTTGCTTTGTTCGCCATAAGTTGGCAGGGTATGCTCAGACGTGAGTCCCTTGCTCACTTTGCCACTGGATTCAAGCAAGTCTGGCTGAAGACGGCTGAAATGCCAGAAACCGGTCCTAGGAAGGTTGTTTCCGGGCCAGGAAAGACATGGCTTGGCAGTTCGGGCTGGACTGCTCCCATGAGGCACAGGGTCAGACTGATTTGCATAGGGCTATGTCTGAACTGGGGTGGCAGAGTGGGCTAAAGAACGGTGATGGATTATCCCAGATCAGTTGACTGGGGTAGAGTGCTTGCAATGTTCAACACTCCATCCATCATTTCCTTTGGTTTTTGCTTTGTTCGCCATAAGTTGGCAGGGTATGCTCAGACGTGAGTCCCTCGCTCACTTTGCCACTGGATTCAAGCAAGCCTGGCTGAAGACGGCTGAAATGCCAGAAACCGGTCCTAGGAAGCTTGTTTCCGGGCCAGGAAAGACATGGTTTGGCAGTCCGGGCTGGACTGTTCCCATGAGGCACAGGGTCAGACTGATTTGCATAGGGCCATGTCTGAACTGGGGTGGCAGAGTGGGCTAAAGAACGGTGATGGATTAAACCCAGATCAGTTGACTGGGGGGTGAGTGCTTGCAATGTTCAACACTCCATCAATCATTTCCTTTGGTTTTTGCTTTGTTCGCCATAAGTTGGCAGGGTATGCTCAGACGTGAGTCCCTTGCTCACTTTGCCACTGGATTCAAGCAAGCCTGGCTGAAGACGGCTGAAATGCCAGAAATCGGTCCTAGGAAGCTTGTTTCCGGGCCAGGAAAGACATGGCTTGGCAGTTCGGGCTGGACTGTTCCCATGAGGCACAGGGTCAGACTGATTTGCATAGGGCCATGTCTGAACTGGGGTGGCAGAGTGGGCTAAAGAATGGTGATGGATTAAACCCAGATCAGTTGACTGGGGGTGAGTGCTTGCAATGTTCAACACTCCATCCATCATTTCCTTTGGTTTTTGCTTTGTTCGCCATAAGTTGGCAGGGTATGCTCAGACGTGAGTCCCTTGCTCACTTTGCCACTGGATTCAAGCAAGTCTGGCTGAAGACGGCTGAAATGCCAGAAACCGGTCCTAGGAAGGTTGTTTCCGGGCCAGGAAAGACATGGCTTGGCAGTTCGGGCTGGACTGCTCCCATGAGGCACAGGGTCAGACTGATTTGCATAGGGCCATGTCTGAACTTGGGTGGCAGAGTTGGCTAAAGAACGGTGATGGATTAAACCCAGATCAGTTGACTGGGGGTGAGTGCTTGCAATGTTCAACACTCCATCCATCATTTACTTTGGTTTTTGCCTTGTTCGCCATAAGTCGGCAGGGTATGCTCAGACGTGAGTCCCTTGCTCACTTTGCCACTGGATTCAAGCAAGCCTGGCTGAAGACGGCTGAAATGCCAGAAACCGTTCCTAGGAAGCTTGTTTCCGTGCCAGGAAAGTAATGGCTTGGCAGTTCGGGCTGGACTGCTCCCATGAGGCACAGGGTCAGACTGATTTGCATAGGGCCATGTCTGAACTGGGGTGGCAGAGTGGGCTAAAGAACGGTGATGGATTAAACCCAGATAAGTTGACTGGGGGTGAGTGCTTGCAATGTTCAACACTCCATCCATCATTTCCTTTGGTTTTTGCTTTGTTCGCCATAAGTTGGCAGGGTATGCTCAGACGTGAGTCCCTTGCTCACTTTGCCACTGGATTCAAGCAAGCCTGGCTGAAGACGGCTGAAATGCCAGAAACCGGTCCTAGGAAGCTTGTTTCCGGGCCAGGAAAGACATGGCTTGGCAGTTCGGGCTGGACTGTTCCCATGAGGCACAGGGTCAGACTGATTTGCATAGGGCCATGTCTGAACTGGGGTGGCAGAGTGGGCTAAAGAACGGTGATGGATTAAACCCAGATCAGTTGACTGGGGGTGAGTGCTTGCAATGTTCAACACTCCATCCATCATTTCCTTTGGTTTTTGCTTTGTTCGCCATAAGTTGGCAGGGTATGCTCAGACGTGAGTCCCTTGCTCACTTTGCCACTGGATTCAAGCAAGCCTGGCTGAAGACGGCTGAAATGCCAGAAACCGGTCCTAGGAAGCTTGTTTCTGGGCCAGGAAAGTCATGGCTTGGCAGTTCAGGCTGGACTGTTCCCATGAGGCACAGGGTCAGACTGATTTGCATAGGGCCATGTCTGAACTGGGGTGGCAGAGTGGGCTAAAGAACGGTGATGGTTTAAACCCAGATCAGTTGACTGGGGGTGAGTGCTTGCAATGTTCAACACTCCATCCATCATTTCGTTTGGTTTTTGCTTTGTTCGCCATAAATTGGCAGGGTATGCTCAGACGTGAGTCCCTTGCTCACTTTGCCACTGGATTCAAGCAAGCCTGGCTGAAGACGGCTGAAATGCCAGAAACCGGTCCTAGGAAGCTTGTTTCCGGGCCAGGAAAGACATGGCTTGGCAGTTCGGGCTGGACTGTTCCCATGAGGCACCGGGTCAGACTGATTTGCATAGGGCCATGTCTGAACTGGGGTGGCAGAGTGGGCTAAAGAACGGTGATGGATGAAACCCAGATCAGTTGACTGGGGGTGAGTGCTTGCAATGTTCAACACTCCATCCATCATTTCCTTTGGTTTTTGCTTTGTTCGCCATAAGTTGGCAGGGTATGCTCAGATGTGAGTCCCTTGCTCACTTTGCCACTGGATTCAAGCAAGCCTGGCTGAAGACGGCTGAAATGCTAGAAACCGGACCTAGGAAGCTTGTTTCCGGGCCAGGAAAGACATGGCTTGGCAGTTCGGGCTGGACTGTTCCCATGAGGCACAGGGTCAGACTGATTTGCATAGGGCCATGTCTGAACTGGGGTGGCAGAGTGGGCTAAAGAACGGTGATGGATTAAACCCAGATCAGTTGACTGGGGGTGAGTGCTTGCAATGTTCAACACTCCATCCATCATTTCCTTTGGTTTTTGCTTTGTTCGCCATAAGTTGGCAGGGTATGCTCAGACGTGAGTCCCTTGCTCACTTTGCCACTGGATTCAAGCAAGCCTGGCTGAAGACGGCTGAAATGCCAGAAACCGGTCCTAGGAAGCTTGTTTCCGGGCCAGGAAAGACATGGCTTGGCAGTTCGGGCTGGACTGTTCCCATGAGGCACAGGGTCAGACTGATTTGCATAGGGCCATGTCTGAACTGGGGTGGCAGAGTGGGCTAAAGAACGGTGATGTATTAAACCCAGATCAGTTGACTGGGGGTGAGTGCTTGCAATGTTCAACACTCCATCCATCATTTCCTTTGGTTTTTGTTTTGTTCGCCATAAGTTGGCAGGGTATGCTCAGACGTGAGTCCCTTGCTCACTTTGCCACTGGATTCAAGCAAGCCTGGCTGAAGACGGCTGAAATGCCAGAAACCAGTCCTAGGAAGCTTGTTTCCGGGCCAGGAAAGACATGGCATGGCAGTTCGGGCTGGACTGTTCCCATGAGGCACAGGGTCAGACTGATTTGCATAGGGCCATGTCTGAATTGGGGTGGCAGAGTGGGCTAAAGAACGGTGATGGATGAAACCCAGATCAGTTGACTGGGGCTGAGTGCTTGCAATGTTCAACACTCCATCCATCATTTCCTTTGGTTTTTGCTTTGTTCGCCATAAGTTGGCAGGGTATGCTCAGACGTGAGTCCCTTGCTCACTTTGCCACTGGATTCAAGCAAGCCTGGCTGAAGACGGCTGAAATGCCAGAAACCGGTCCTAGGAAGCTTGTTTCCGGGCCAGGAAAGACATGGCTTGGCAGTTCGGGCAGGACTGTTCCCATGAGGCACAGGGTCAGAATGATTTGCATAGGGCCATGTCTGAACTGGGGTGGCAGAGTGGGCTAAAGAACGGTGATGGATTAAACCCAGATCAGTTGACTGGGGGTGAGTGCTTGCAATGTTCAACACTCCATCCATCATTTCCTTTGGTTTTTGCTTTGTTCGCCATAAGTTGGCAGGGTATGCTCAGACGTGAGTCCCTTGCTCACTTTGCCACTGGATTCAAGCAAGCCTGGCTGAAGACGGCTGAAATGCCAGAAACCGGTCCTAGGAAGCTTGTTTCCGGGCCAGGAAAGACATGGCTTGGCAGTTCGGGCTGGACTGTTCCCATGAGGCACAGGGTCAGACTGATTTGCATAGGGCCATGTCTGAACTGGGGTGGCAGAGTGGGCTAAAGAACGGTGATGTATTAAACCCAGATCAGTTGACTGGGGGTGAGTGCTTGCAATGTTCAACACTCCATCCATCATTTCCTTTGGTTTTTGCTTTGTTCGCCATAAGTTGGCAGGGTATGCTCAGATGTGAGTCCCTTGCTCACTTTGCCCCTGGATTCAAGCAAGCCTAGCTGAAGACGGCTGAAATGCCAGAAACCGGTCCTAGGAAGCTTGTTTCCGGGCCAGGAAAGACATGGCTTGGCAGTTCGGGCTGGACTGTTCCCATGAGGCACAGGGTCAGACTGATTTGCATAGGGCCATGTCTGAACTGGGGTGGAAGAGTGGGCTAAAGAACGGTGATGGATTAAACCCAGATCAGTTGACTGGGGGTGAGTGCTTGCAATGTTCAACACTCTATCCATCATTTCCTTTGGTTTTTGCTTTGTTCGCCATAAGTTGGCAGGGTATGCTCAGACGTGAGTCCCTTGCTCACTTTGCCACTGGATTCAAGCAAGCCTGGCTGAAGACGGCTGAAATGCCAGAAACCGGTCCTAGGAAGCTTGTTTCCGGGCCAGGAAAGACATGGCTTGGCTGTTCGGGCAGGACTGTTCCCATGAGGAACAGGGTCAGACTGATTTGCATAGGGCCATGTCTGAACTGGGGTGGCAGAGTGGGCTAAAGAACGGTGATGGATTAAACCCAGATCAGTTGACTGGGGGTGAGTGCTTGCAATGTTCAACACTCCATCCATCATTTACTTTGGTTTTTGCTTTGTTCGCCATAAGTTGGCAGGGTATGCTCAGACGTGAGTCCCTTGCTCACTTTGCCACTGGATTCAAGCAAGTCTGGCTGAAGACGGCTGAAATGCAAGAAACCGGTCCTAGGAAGCTTGTTTCCGAGCCAGGAAAGACATGGCTTGGCAGTTCGGGCTGGACTGTTCCCATGAGGCACAGGGTCAGACTGATTTGCATAGGGCCATGTCTGAACTGGGGTGGCAGAGTGGGCTAAAGAACGGTGATGGATTAAACCCAGATCAGTTGACTGGGGGTGAGTGCTTGCAATGTTCAACACTCCATCCATCATTTCCTTTGGTTTTTGCTTTGTTCGCCATAAGTTGGCAGGGTATGCTCAGGCGTGAGTCCCTTGCTCACTTTGCCACTGGATTCAAGCAAGCCTGGCTGAAGACGGCTGAAATGCCAGAAACCGGTCCTAGGAAGCTTGTTTCCGGGCCAGGAAAGACATGGCTTGGCAGTTCGGGCTGGACTGTTCCCATGAGGCACAGGGTCAGACTGATTTGCATAGGGCCATGTCTGAACTGGGGTGGCAGAGTGGGCTAAAGAACGGTGATGGATTAAACCCAGATCAATTGACTGGGGGTGAGTGCTTGCAATGTTCAACACTCCATCCATCATTTCCTTTGGTTTTTGCTTTGTTCGCCATAAGTTGGCAGGGTATGCTCAGATGTGAGTCCCTTGCTCACTTTGCCACTGGATTCAAGTAAGCCTAGCTGAAGACGGCTGAAATGCCAGAAACCGGACCTAGGGAGCTTGTTTCCGGGCCAGGAAAGACATGGCTTGGCAGTTCGGGCTGGACTGTTCCCATGAGGCACAGGGTCAGACTGATTTGCATAGGGCCATGTCTGAACTGGGGTGGAAGAGTGGGCTAAAGAACGGTGATGGATTAAACCCAGATCAGTTGACTGGGGGTGAGTGCTTGCAATGTTCAACACTCCATCCATCATTTCCTTTGGTTTTTGCTTTGTTCGCCATAAGTTGGCAGGGTATGCTCAGACATGAGTCCCTTGCTCACTTTGCCACTGGATTCAAGCAAGCCTGGCTGAAGACGGCTGAAATGCCAGAAACCGGTCCTAGGAAGCTTGTTTCCGGGCCAGGAAAGACATGGCTTGGCAGATCGGGCTGGACTGTTCCCATGAGGCACAGGGTCAGACTGATTTGCATAGGGCCATGTCTGAACTGGGGTGGCAGAGTGGGCTAAAGAACGGTGATGGATTAAACCCAGATCAGTTGACTGGGGGTGAGTGCTTGCAATGTTCAACACTCCATCCATCATCTCTTTTGGTTTTTGCTTTGTTCGCCTTAAGTTGGCAGGGTATGCTCAGACGTGAGTCCCTTGCTCACTTTGCCACTGGATTCAAGCAAGCCTGGCTGAAGACGGCTGAAATGCCAGAAACCGGTCCTAGGAAGCTTGTTTCCGGGCCAGGAAAGACATGGCTTGGCAGTTCGGGCTGGACTGTTCCCATGAGGCACAGGGTCAGACTGATTTGCATAGGGCCATGTCTGAACTGGGGTGGCAGAGTGGGCTAAAGAACGGTGATGGATTATCCCAGATCAGTTGACTGGGGTAGAGTGCTTGCAATGTTCAACACTCCATCCATCATTTCCTTTGGTTTTTGCTTTGTTCGCCATAAGTTGGCAGGGTATGCTCAGACGTGAGTCCCTCGCTCACTTTGCCACTGGATTCAAGCAAGCCTGGCTGAAGACGGCTGAAATGCCAGAAACCGGTCCTAGGAAGCTTGTTTCCGGGCCAGGAAAGACATGGTTTGGCAGTCCGGGCTGGACTGTTCCCATGAGGCACAGGGTCAGACTGATTTGCATAGGGCCATGTCTGAACTGGGGTGGCAGAGTGGGCTAAAGAACGGTGATGGATTAAACCCAGATCAGTTGACTGGGGGTGAGTGCTTGCAATGTTCAACACTCCATCCATCATTTCCTTTGGTTTTTGCTTTGTTCGCCATAAGTTGGCAGGGTATGCTCAGACGTGAGGCCCTTGCTCACTTTGCCACTGGATTCAAGCAAGCCTGGCTGAAGACGGCTGAAATGCCAGAAACCGGTCCTAGGAAGCTTGTTTCCGGGCCAGGAAAGACATGGCTGGGCAGTTCGGGCTGGCCTGTTCCCATGAGGCACAGGGTCAGACTGATTTGCATAGGGCCATGTCTGAACTGGGGTGGCAGAGTGGGCTAAAGAACGGTGATGGATGAAACCCAGATCAGTTGACTGGGGGTGAGTGCTTGCAATGTTCAACACTCCATCCGTCATTTCCTTTGGTTTTTGCTTTGTTCGCCATAAGTTGGCAGGGTATGCTCAGACGTGAGTCCCTTGCTCACTTTGCCACTGGATTCAAGCAAGCCTGGCTGAAGACGGCTGAAATGCCAGAAACCGGTCCTAGGAAGCTTGTTTCCGGGCCAGGAAAGACATGGCTTGGCAGTTCGGGCTGGACTGTTCCCATGAGGCACAGGGTCAGACTGATTTGCATAGGGCCATGTCTGACCTGGGGTGGCAGAGTGGGCTAAAGAACGGTGATGGATTAAACCCAGATCAGTTGACTGGGGGTGAGTGCTTGCAATGTTCAACACTCCATCCATCATTTCCTTTGGTTTTTGCTTTCTTCGCCATAAGTTGGCAGGGTATGCTCAGACTTGAGTCCCTTGCTCACTTTGCCACTGGATTCAAGCAAGTCTGGCTGAAGACGGCTGAAATGCCAGAAACCGGTCCTAGGAAGCTTGTTTCAGGGCCAGGAAAGACATGGCTTGGCAGTTCGAGCTGGACCGTTCCCATGAGGCACAGGGTCAGACTGATTTGCATAGGGCCATGTCTGAACTGGGGTGGCAGAGTGGGCTAAAGAACGGTGATGGATTAAACCCAGATCAGTTGACTGGGGGTGAGTGCTTGCAATGTTCAACACTCCATCCATCATTTCCTTTGGTTTTTGCTTTGTTCGCCATAAGTTGGCAGGGTATGCTCAGACGTGAGGCCCTTGCTCACTTTGCCACTGGATTCAAGCAAGCCTGGCTGAAGACGGCTTTAATGCCAGAAACCGGTCCTAGGAAGCTTGTTTCCGGGCCAGGAAAGACATGGCTGGGCAGTTCGGGCTGGCCTGTTCCCATGAGGCACAGGGTCAGACTGATTTGCATAGGGCCATGTCTGAACTGGGGTGGCAGAGTGGGCTAAAGAACGGTGATGGATGAAACCCAGATCAGTTGACTGGGGGTGAGTGCTTGCAATGTTCAACACTCCATCCATCATTTCCTTTGGTTTTTGCTTTGTTCGCCATAAGTTGGCAGGGTATGCTCAGATGTGAGTCCCTTGCTCACTTTGCCACTGGATTCAAGCAAGCCTAGCTGAAGACAGCTGAAATGCCAGAAACCGGACCTAGGAAGCTTGTTTCCGGGCCAGGAAAGACATGACTTGGCAGTTCGGGCTGGACTGTTCCCATGAGGCACAGGGTCAGACTGATTTGCATAGGGCCATGTCTGAACTGGGGTGGCAGAGTTGGCTAAAGAACGGTGATGGATTAAACCCAGATCAGTTGACTGGGGGTGAGTGCTTGCAATGTTCAACACTCTATCCATCATTTCCTTTGGTTTTTGCTTTGTTCGCCATAAGTTGGCAGGGTATGCTCAGACGTGAGTCCCTTGCTCACTTTGCCACTGGATTCAAGCAAGCCTGGCTGAAGACGGCTGAAATGCCAGAAACCGGTCCTAGGAAGCTTGTTTCCGGGCCAGGAAAGACATGGCTTGGCAGTTCGGGCTGGACTGTTCCCATGAGGAAAAGGGTCAGACTGATTTGCATAGGGTCATGTCTGAACTGGGGTGGCAGAGTGGGCTAAAGAACGGTGATGGATTAAACCCAGATCAGTTGACTGGGGGTGAGTGCTTGCAATGTTCAACACTCCATCCATCATTTCCTTTGGTTTTTGCTTTGTTCGCCATAAGTTGGCAGGGTATGCTCAGATGTGAGTCCCTTGCTCACTTTGCCACTGGATTCAAGCAAGCCTGGCTGAAGACGGCTGAAATGCCAGAAACCGGTCCTAGGAAGCTTGTTTCCGGGCCAGGAAAGACATGGCTTGGCAGTTCGGGCAGGACTGTTCCCATGAGGCACAGGGTCAGACTGATTTGCATAGGGCCATGTCTGAACTGGGGTGGCAGAGTGGGCTAAAGAACGGTGATGGATTAAACCCAGATCAGTTGACTGGGGGTGAGTGCTTGCAATGTTCAACACTCCATCCATCATTTCCTTTGGTTTTTGCTTTGTTCGCCATAAGTTGTCAGGGTATGCTCAGACTTGAGTCCCTTGCTCACTTTGCCACTGGATTCAAGCAAGTCTGGCTGAAGACGGCTGAAATGCCAGAAACCGGTCCTAGGAAGCTTGTTTCCGGGCCAGGAAAGACATGGCTTGGCAGTTCGGGCTGGACCGTTCCCATGAGGCACAGGGTCAGACTGATTTGCATAGGGCCATGTCTGAACTGGGGTGGCAGAGTGGGCTAAAGAACGGTGATGGATTAAACCCAGATCAGTTGACTGGGGGTGAGTGCTTGCAATGTTCAACACTCCATCCATCATTTCCTTTGGTTTTTGCTTTGTTCGCCATAAGTTGGCAGGGTATGCTCAGACGTGAGGCCCTTGCTCACTTTGCCACTGGATTCAAGCAAGCCTGGCTGAAGACGGCTGAAATGCCAGAAACCGGTCCTAGGAAGCTTGTTTCTGGGCCAGGAAAGACATGGCTGGGCAGTTCGGGCTGGCCTGTTCCCATGAGGCACAGGGTCAGACTGATTTGCATAGGGCCATGTCTGAACTGGGGTGGCAGAGTGGGCTAAAGAACGGTGATGGATGAAACCCAGATCAGTTGACTGGGGGTGAGTGCTTGCAATGTTCAACACTCCATCCATCATTTCCTTTGGTTTTTGCTTTGTTCGCCATAAGTTGGCAGGGTATGCTCAGATGTGAGTCCCTTGCTCACTTTGCCACTGGATTCAAGCAAGCCTAGCTGAAGACAGCTGAAATGCCAGAAACCGGACCTAGGAAGCTTGTTTCCGGGCCAGGAAAGACATGACTTGGCAGTTCGGGCTGGACTGTTCCCATGAGGCACAGGGTCAGACTGATTTGCATAGGGCCATGTCTGAACTGGGGTGGCAGAGTTGGCTAGAGAACGGTGATGGATTAAACCCAGATCAGTTGACTGGGGGTGAGTGCTTGCAATGTTCAACACTCTATCCATCATTTCCTTTGGTTTTTGCTTTGTTCGCCATAAGTTGGCAGGGTATGCTCAGACGTGAGTCCCTTGCTCACTTTGCCACTGGATTCAAGCAAGCCTGGCTGAAGACGGCTGAAATGCCAGAAACCGGTCCTAGGAAGCTTGTTTCCGGGCCAGGAAAGACATGGCTTGGCAGTTCGGGCTGGACTGTTCCCATGAGCAAAAGGGTCAGACTGATTTGCATAGGGTCATGTCTGAACTGGGGTGGCAGAGTGGGCTAAAGAACGGTGATGGATTAAACCCAGATCAGTTGACTGGGGGTGAGTGCTTGCAATGTTCAACACTCCATCCATCATTTCCTTTGGTTTTTGCTTTGTTCGCCATAAGTTGGCAGGGTATGCTCAGACGTGAGTCCCTTGCTCACTTTGCCACTGGATTCAAGCAAGCCTGGCTGAAGACGGCTGAAATGCCAGAAACCGGTCCTAGGAAGCTTGTTTCCGGGCCAGGAAAGACATGGCTTGGCAGTTCGGGCTGGACTGTTCCCATGAGGCACAGGGTCAGACTGATTTGCATAGGGCCATGTCTGAACTGGGGTGGCAGAGTTGGCTAAAGAACGGTGATGGATTAAACCCAGATCAGTTGACTGGGGGTGAGTGCTTGCAATGTTCAACACTCTATCCATCATTTCCTTTGGTTTTTGCTTTGTTCGCCATAAGTTGGCAGGGTATGCTCAGACGTGAGTCCCTTGCTCACTTTGCCACTGGATTCAAGCAAGCCTGGCTGAAGACGGCTGAAATGCCAGAAACCGGTCCTAGGAAGCTTGTTTCCGGGCCAGGAAAGACATGGCTTGGCAGTTCGGGCTGGACTGTTCCCATGAGGAAAAGGGTCAGACTGATTTGCATAGGGTCATGTCTGAACTGGGGTTGCAGAGTGGGCTAAAGAACGGTGATGGATTAAACCCAGATCAGTTGACTGGGGGTGAGTGCTTGCAATGTTCAACACTCCATCCATCATTTCCTTTGGTTTTTGCTTTGTTCGCCATAAGTTGGCAGGGTATGCTCAGATGTGAGTCCCTTGCTCACTTTGCCACTGGATTCAAGCAAGCCTGGCTGAAGACGGCTGAAATGCCAGAAACCGGTCCTAGGAAGCTTGTTTCCGGGCCAGGAAAGACATGGCTTGGCAGTTCGGGCAGGACTGTTCCCATGAGGCACAGGGTCAGACTGATTTGCATAGGGCCATGTCTGAACTGGGGTGGCAGAGTGGGCTAAAGAACGGTGATGGATTAAACCCAGATCAGTTGACTGGGGGTGAGTGCTTGCAATGTTCAACACTCCATCCATCATTTCCTTTGGTTTTTGCTTTGTTCGCCATAAGTTGGCAGGGTATGCTCAGACTTGAGTCCCTTGCTCACTTTGCCACTGGATTCAAGCAAGTCTGGCTGAAGACGGCTGAAATGCCAGAAACCGGTCCTAGGAAGCTTGTTTCAGGGCCAGGAAAGACATGGCTTGGCAGTTCGGGCTGGACCGTTCCCATGAGGCACAGGGTCAGACTGATTTGCATAGGGCCATGTCTGAACTGGGGTGGCAGAGTGGGCTAAAGAACGGTGATGGATTAAACCCAGATCAGTTGACTGGGGGTGAGTGCTTGCAATGTTCAACACTCCATCCATCATTTCCTTTGGTTTTTGCTTTGTTCGCCATAAGTTGGCAGGGTATGCTCAGACGTGAGGCCCTTGCTCACTTTGCCACTGGATTCAAGCAAGCCTGGCTGAAGACGGCTTTAATGCCAGAAACCGGTCCTAGGAAGCTTGTTTCCGGGCCAGGAAAGACATGGCTGGGCAGTTCGGGCTGGCCTGTTCCCATGAGGCACAGGGTCAGACTGATTTGCATAGGGCCATGTCTGAACTGGGGTGGCAGAGTGGGCTAAAGAACGGTGATGGATGAAACCCAGATCAGTTGACTGGGGGTGAGTGCTTGCAATGTTCAACACTCCATCCATCATTTCCTTTGGTTTTTGCTTTGTTCGCCATAAGTTGGCAGGGTATGCTCAGATGTGAGTCCCTTGCTCACTTTGCCACTGGATTCAAGCAAGCCTAGCTGAAGACAGCTGAAATGCCAGAAACCGGACCTAGGAAGCTTGTTTCCGGGCCAGGAAAGACATGACTTGGCAGTTCGGGCTGGACTGTTCCCATGAGGCACAGGGTCAGACTGATTTGCATAGGGCCATGTCTGAACTGGGGTGGCAGAGTTGGCTAAAGAACGGTGATGGATTAAACCCAGATCAGTTGACTGGGGGTGAGTGCTTGCAATGTTCAACACTCTATCCATCATTTCCTTTGGTTTTTGCTTTGTTCGCCATAAGTTGGCAGGGTATGCTCAGACGTGAGTCCCTTGCTCACTTTGCCACTGGATTCAAGCAAGCCTGGCTGAAGACGGCTGAAATGCCAGAAACCGGTCCTAGGAAGCTTGTTTCCGGGCCAGGAAAGACATGGCTTGGCAGTTCGGGCTGGACTGTTCCCATGAGGAAAAGGGTCAGACTGATTTGCATAGGGTCATGTCTGAACTGGGGTGGCAGAGTGGGCTAAAGAACGGTGATGGATTAAACCCAGATCAGTTGACTGGGGGTGAGTGCTTGCAATGTTCAACACTCCATCCATCATTTCCTTTGGTTTTTGCTTTGTTCGCCATAAGTTGGCAGGGTATGCTCAGATGTGAGTCCCTTGCTCACTTTGCCACTGGATTCAAGCAAGCCTGGCTGAAGACGGCTGAAATGCCAGAAACCGGTCCTAGGAAGCTTGTTTCCGGGCCAGGAAAGACATGGCTTGGCAGTTCGGGCAGGACTGTTCCCATGAGGCACAGGGTCAGACTGATTTGCATAGGGCCATGTCTGAACTAGGGTGGCAGAGTGGGCTAAAGAACGGTGATGGATTAAACCCAGATCAGTTGACTGGGGGTGAGTGCTTGCAATGTTCAACACTCCATCCATCATTTCCTTTGGTTTTTGCTTTGTTCGCCATAAGTTGTCAGGGTATGCTCAGACTTGAGTCCCTTGCTCACTTTGCCACTGGATTCAAGCAAGTCTGGCTGAAGACGGCTGAAATGCCAGAAACCGGTCCTAGGAAGCTTGTTTCCGGGCCAGGAAAGACATGGCTTGGCAGTTCGGGCTGGACCGTTCCCATGAGGCACAGGGTCAGACTGATTTGCATAGGGCCATGTCTGAACTGGGGTGGCAGAGTGGGCTAAAGAACGGTGATGGATTAAACCCAGATCAGTTGACTGGGGGTGAGTGCTTGCAATGTTCAACACTCCATCCATCATTTCCTTTGGTTTTTGCTTTGTTCGCCATAAGTTGGCAGGGTATGCTCAGACGTGAGGCCCTTGCTCACTTTGCCACTGGATTCAAGCAAGCCTGGCTGAAGACGGCTGAAATGCCAGAAACCGGTCCTAGGAAGCTTGTTTCCGGGCCAGGAAAGACATGGCTGGGCAGTTCGGGCTGGCCTGTTCCCATGAGGCACAGGGTCAGACTGATTTGCATAGGGCCATGTCTGAACTGGGGTGGCAGAGTGGGCTAAAGAACGGTGATGGATGAAACCCAGATCAGTTGACTGGGGGTGAGTGCTTGCAATGTTCAACACTCCATCCATCATTTCCTTTGGTTTTTGCTTTGTTCGCCATAAGTTGGCAGGGTATGCTCAGATGTGAGTCCCTTGCTCACTTTGCCACTGGATTCAAGCAAGCCTAGCTGAAGACAGCTGAAATGCCAGAAACCGGACCTAGGAAGCTTGTTTCCGGGCCAGGAAAGACATGACTTGGCAGTTCGGGCTGGACTGTTCCCATGAGGCACAGGGTCAGACTGATTTGCATAGGGCCATGTCTGAACTGGGGTGGCAGAGTTGGCTAGAGAACGGTGATGGATTAAACCCAGATCAGTTGACTGGGGGTGAGTGCTTGCAATGTTCAACACTCTATCCATCATTTCCTTTGGTTTTTGCTTTGTTCGCCATAAGTTGGCAGGGTATGCTCAGACGTGAGTCCCTTGCTCACTTTGCCACTGGATTCAAGCAAGCCTGGCTGAAGACGGCTGAAATGCCAGAAACCGGTCCTAGGAAGCTTGTTTCCGGGCCAGGAAAGACATGGCTTGGCAGTTCGGGCTGGACTGTTCCCATGAGCAAAAGGGTCAGACTGATTTGCATAGGGTCATGTCTGAACTGGGGTGGCAGAGTGGGCTAAAGAACGGTGATGGATTAAACCCAGATCAGTTGACTGGGGGTGAGTGCTTGCAATGTTCAACACTCCATCCATCATTTCCTTTGGTTTTTGCTTTGTTCGCCATAAGTTGGCAGGGTATGCTCAGACGTGAGTCCCTTGCTCCGTTTGCCACTGGATTCAAGCAAGCCTGGCTGAAGACGGCTGAAATGCCAGAAACCGGTCCTAGGAAGCTTGTTTCCGGGCCAGGAAAGACATGGCTTGGCAGTTCGGGCTGGACTGTTCCCATGAGGCACAGGGTCAGACTGATTTGCATAGGGCCATGTCTGAACTGGGGTGGCAGAGTTGGCTAAAGAACGGTGATGGATTAAACCCAGATCAGTTGACTGGGGGTGAGTGCTTGCAATGTTCAACACTCTATCCATCATTTCCTTTGGTTTTTGCTTTGTTCGCCATAAGTTGGCAGGGTATGCTCAGACGTGAGTCCCTTGCTCACTTTGCCACTGGATTCAAGCAAGCCTGGCTGAAGACGGCTGAAATGCCAGAAACCGGTCCTAGGAAGCTTGTTTCCGGGCCAGGAAAGACATGGCTTGGCAGTTCGGGCTGGACTGTTCCCATGAGGAAAAGGGTCAGACTGATTTGCATAGGGTCATGTCTGAACTGGGGTTGCAGAGTGGGCTAAAGAACGGTGATGGATTAAACCCAGATCAGTTGACTGGGGGTGAGTGCTTGCAATGTTCAACACTCCATCCATCATTTCCTTTGGTTTTTGCTTTGTTCGCCATAAGTTGGCAGGGTATGCTCAGATGTGAGTCCCTTGCTCACTTTGCCACTGGATTCAAGCAAGCCTGGCTGAAGACGGCTGAAATGCCAGAAACCGGTCCTAGGAAGCTTGTTTCCGGGCCAGGAAAGACATGGCTTGGCAGTTCGGGCAGGACTGTTCCCATGAGGCACAGGGTCAGACTGATTTGCATAGGGCCATGTCTGAACTGGGGTGGCAGAGTGGGCTAAAGAACGGTGATGGATTAAACCCAGATCAGTTGACTGGGGGTGAGTGCTTGCAATGTTCAACACTCCATCCATCATTTCCTTTGGTTTTTGCTTTGTTCGCCATAAGTTGGCAGGGTATGCTCAGACTTGAGTCCCTTGCTCACTTTGCCACTGGATTCAAGCAAGTCTGGCTGAAGACGGCTGAAATGCCAGAAATCGGTCCTAGGAAGCTTGTTTCCGGGCCAGGAAAGACATGGCTTGGCAGTTCGGGCTGGACCGTTCCCATGAGGCACAGGGTCAGACTGATTTGCATAGGGCCATGTCTGAACTGGGGTGGCAGAGTGGGCTAAAGAACGGTGATGGATTAAACCCAGATCAGTTGACTGGGGGTGAGTGCTTGCAATGTTCAACACTCCATCCATCATTTCCTTTGGTTTTTGCTTTGTTCGCCATAAGTTGGCAGGGTATGCTCAGACGTGAGGCCCTTGCTCACTTTGCCACTGGATTCAAGCAAGCCTGGCTGAAGACGGCTGAAATGCCAGAAACCGGTCCTAGGAAGCTTGTTTCCGGGCCAGGAAAGACATGGCTGGGCAGTTCGGGCTGGCCTGTTCCCATGAGGCACAGGGTCAGACTGATTTGCATAGGGCCATGTCTGAACTGGGGTGGCAGAGTGGGCTAAAGAACGGTGATGGATGAAACCCAGATCAGTTGACTGGGGGTGAGTGCTTGCAATGTTCAACACTCCATCCATCATTTCCTTTGGTTTTTGCTTTGTTCGCCATAAGTTGGCAGGGTATGCTCAGATGTGAGTCCCTTGCTCACTTTGCCACTGGATTCAAGCAAGCCTAGCTGAAGACAGCTGAAATGCCAGAAACCGGACCTAGGAAGCTTGTTTCCGGGCCAGGAAAGACATGACTTGGCAGTTCGGGCTGGACTGTTCCCATGAGGCACAGGGTCAGACTGATTTGCATAGGGCCATGTCTGAACTGGGGTGGCAGAGTTGGCTAGAGAACGGTGATGGATTAAACCCAGATCAGTTGACTGGGGGTGAGTGCTTGCAATGTTCAACACTCTATCCATCATTTCCTTTGGTTTTTGCTTTGTTCGCCATAAGTTGGCAGGGTATGCTCAGACGTGAGTCCCTTGCTCACTTTGCCACTGGATTCAAGCAAGCCTGGCTGAAGACGGCTGAAATGCCAGAAACCGGTCCTAGGAAGCTTGTTTCCGGGCCAGGAAAGACATGGCTTGGCAGTTCGGGCTGGACTGTTCCCATGAGCAAAAGGGTCAGACTGATTTGCATAGGGTCATGTCTGAACTGGGGTGGCAGAGTGGGCTAAAGAACGGTGATGGATTAAACCCAGATCAGTTGACTGGGGGTGAGTGCTTGCAATGTTCAACACTCCATCCATCATTTCCTTTGGTTTTTGCTTTGTTCGCCATAAGTTGGCAGGGTATGCTCAGACGTGAGTCCCTTGCTCACTTTGCCACTGGATTCAAGCAAGCCTGGCTGAAGACGGCTGAAATGCCAGAAACCGGTCCTAGGAAGCTTGTTTCCGGGCCAGGAAAGACATGGCTTGGCAGTTCGGGCTGGACTGTTCCCATGAGGCACAGGGTCAGACTGATTTGCATAGGGCCATGTCTGAACTGGGGTGGCAGAGTTGGCTAAAGAACGGTGATGGATTAAACCCAGATCAGTTGACTGGGGGTGAGTGCTTGCAATGTTCAACACTCTATCCATCATTTCCTTTGGTTTTTGCTTTGTTCGCCATAAGTTGGCAGGGTATGCTCAGACGTGAGTCCCTTGCTCACTTTGCCACTGGATTCAAGCAAGCCTGGCTGAAGACGGCTGAAATGCCAGAAACCGGTCCTAGGAAGCTTGTTTCCGGGCCAGGAAAGACATGGCTTGGCAGTTCGGGCTGGACTGTTCCCATGAGGAAAAGGGTCAGACTGATTTGCATAGGGTCATGTCTGAACTGGGGTTGCAGAGTGGGCTAAAGAACGGTGATGGATTAAACCCAGATCAGTTGACTGGGGGTGAGTGCTTGCAATGTTCAACACTCCATCCATCATTTCCTTTGGTTTTTGCTTTGTTCGCCATAAGTTGGCAGGGTATGCTCAGATGTGAGTCCCTTGCTCACTTTGCCACTGGATTCAAGCAAGCCTGGCTGAAGACGGCTGAAATGCCAGAAACCGGTCCTAGGAAGCTTGTTTCCGGGCCAGGAAAGACATGGCTTGGCAGTTCGGGCAGGACTGTTCCCATGAGGCACAGGGTCAGACTGATTTGCATAGGGCCATGTCTGAACTGGGGTGGCAGAGTGGGCTAAAGAACGGTGATGGATTAAACCCAGATCAGTTGACTGGGGGTGAGTGCTTGCAATGTTCAACACTCCATCCATCATTTCCTTTGGTTTTTGCTTTGTTCGCCATAAGTTGGCAGGGTATGCTCAGACTTGAGTCCCTTGCTCACTTTGCCACTGGATTCAAGCAAGTCTGGCTGAAGACGGCTGAAATGCCAGAAACCGGTCCTAGGAAGCTTGTTTCCGGGCCAGGAAAGACATGGCTTGGCAGTTCGGGCTGGACCGTTCCCATGAGGCACAGGGTCAGACTGATTTGCATAGGGCCATGTCTGAACTGGGGTGGCAGAGTGGGCTAAAGAACGGTGATGGATTAAACCCAGATCAGTTGACTGGGGGTGAGTGCTTGCAATGTTCAACACTCCATCCATCATTTCCTTTGGTTTTTGCTTTGTTCGCCATAAGTTGGCAGGGTATGCTCAGACGTGAGGCCCTTGCTCACTTTGCCACTGGATTCAAGCAAGCCTGGCTGAAGACGGCTGAAATGCCAGAAACCGGTCCTAGGAAGCTTGTTTCCGGGCCAGGAAAGACATGGCTGGGCAGTTCGGGCTGGCCTGTTCCCATGAGGCACAGGGTCAGACTGATTTGCATAGGGCCATGTCTGAACTGGGGTGGCAGAGTGGGCTAAAGAACGGTGATGGATGAAACCCAGATCAGTTGACTGGGGGTGAGTGCTTGCAATGTTCAACACTCCATCCATCATTTCCTTTGGTTTTTGCTTTGTTCGCCATAAGTTGGCAGGGTATGTTCAGATGTGAGTCCCTTGCTCACTTTGCCACTGGATTCAAGCAAGCCTAGCTGAAGACAGATGAAATGCCAGAAACCGGACCTAGGAAGCTTGTTTCCGGGCCAGGAAAGACATGACTTGGCAGTTCGGGCTGGACTGTTCCCATGAGGCACAGGGTCAGACTGATTTGCATAGGGCCATGTCTGAACTGGGGTGGCAGAGTTGGCTAGAGAACGGTGATGGATTAAACCCAGATCAGTTGACTGGGGGTGAGTGCTTGCAATGTTCAACACTCTATCCATCATTTCCTTTGGTTTTTGCTTTGTTCGCCATAAGTTGGCAGGGTATGCTCAGACGTGAGTCCCTTGCTCACTTTGCCACTGGATTCAAGCAAGCCTGGCTGAAGACGGCTGAAATGCCAGAAACCGGTCCTAGGAAGCTTGTTTCCGGGCCAGGAAAGACATGGCTTGGCAGTTCGGGCTGGACTGTTCCCATGAGGAAAAGGGTCAGACTGATTTGCATAGGGTCATGTCTGAACTGGGGTGGCAGAGTGGGCTAAAGAACGGTGATGGATTAAACCCAGATCAGTTGACTGGGGGTGAGTGCTTGCAATGTTCAACACTCCATCCATCATTTCCTTTGGTTTTTGCTTTGTTCGCCATAAGTTGGCAGGGTATGCTCAGACGTGAGTCCCTTGCTCACTTTGCCACTGGATTCAAGCAAGCCTGGCTGAAGACGGCTGAAATGCCAGAAACCGGTCCTAGGAAGCTTGTTTCCGGGCCAGGAAAGACATGGCTTGGCAGTTCGGGCTGGACTGTTCCCATGAGGCACAGGGTCAGACTGATTTGCATAGGGCCATGTCTGAACTGGGGTGGCAGAGTGGGCTAAAGAACGGTGATGGATTAAACCCAGATCAGTTGACTGGGTGTGAGTGCTTGCAATGTTCAACACTCCATCCATCATTTCCTTTGGTTTTTGCTTTGTTCGCCATAAGTTGGCAGGGTATGCTCAGATGTGAGGCCCTTGCTCACTTTGCCACTGGATTCAAGCAAGCCTGGCTGAAGACGGCTGAAATGCCAGAAACCGGTCCTAGGAAGCTTGTTTCCGGGCCAGGAAAGACATGGCTTGGCAGTTCGGGCTGGACTGTTCCCAAGAGGCACAGGGTCAGACTGATTTGCATAGGGCCATATCTGAACTGGGGTGGCAGAGTGGGCTAAAGAACGGTGATGGATGAAACCCAGATCAGTTGACTGGGGGTGAGTGCTTGCAATGTTCAACACTCCATCCATCATTTCATTTGGTTTTTGCTTTGTTGGCCATAAGTTGGCAGGGTATGCTCAGATGTGAATCCCTTGCTCACTTTGCCACTGGATTCAAGCAAGCCTAGCTGAAGACGGCTGAAATGCCAGAAACGGGACCTAGGAAGCTTGTTTCCGGGCCAGGAAAGACATGGCTTGGCAGTTCGGGCTGGACTGTTCCCATGAGGCACAGGGTCAGACTGATTTGCATAGGGCCATGTCTGAACTGGGGTGGCAGAGTGGGCTAAAGAACGGTGATGGATTAAACCCAGATCAGTTGACTGGGGGTGAGTGCTTGCAATGTTCAACACTCCATCCATCATTTCCTTTGGTTTTTGCTTTGTTCGCCATAAGTTGGCAGGGTATGCTCAGACGTGAGTCCCTTGCTCACTTTGCCACTGGATTCAAGCAAGCCTGGCTGAAGACGGCTGAAATGCCAGAAACCGGTCCTAGGAAGCTTGTTTCCGGGCCAGGAAAGACATGGCTTGGCAGTTCGGGCTGGACTGTTCCCATGAGGCACAGGGTCAGACTGATTTGCATAGGGCCATGTCTGAACTGAGGTGGCAGAGTGGGCTAAAGAACGGTGATGGTTTAAACCCAGATCAGTTGACTGGGGGTGAGTGCTTGCAATGTTCAACACTCCATCCATCATCTCTTTTGGTTTTTGCTTTGTTCGCCATAAGTTGGCAGGGTATGCTCAGACGTGAGTCCCTTGCTCACTTTGCCACTGGATTCAAGCAAGCCTGGCTGAAGACGGCTGAAATGCCAGAAACCGGTCCTAGGAAGCTTGTTTCCGGGCCAGGAAAGACATGGCTTGGCAGTTCGGGCTGGACTGTTCCCATGAGTCACAGGGTCAGACTGATTTGCATAGGGCCATGTCTGAACTGGGGTGGCAGAGTGGGCTAAAGAACGGTGATGGATTAAACCCAGATCAGTTTACTGGGGGTGAGTGCTTGCAATGTTCAACACTCCATCCATCATTTCCTTTGGTTTTTGCTTTGTTCGCCATAAGTTGGCAGGGTATGCTCAGACGTGAGTCCCTTGCTCACTTTGCCACTGGATTCAAGCAAGCCTGGCTGAAGACGGCTGAAATGCCAGAAACCGGTCCTAGGAAGCTTGTTTCCGGGCCAGGAAAGACATGGCTTGGCAGTGCGGGCTGGACTGTTCCCATGAGGCACAGGGTCAGACTGATTTGCATAGGGCCATGTCTGAACTGGGGTGGTAGAGTGGGCTAAAGAACGGTGATGGATTAAACCCAGATCAGTTGACTGGGGTAGAGTGCTTGCAATGTTCAACACTCCATCCATCATTTCCTTTGGTTTTTGCTTTGTTCGCCATAAGTTGGCAGGGTATGCTCAGACGTGAGTCCCTTGCTCACTTTGCCACTGGATTCAAGCAAGCCTGGCTGAAGATGGCTGAAATGCCAGAAACCGGTCCTAGGAAGCTTGTTTCCGGGCCAGGAAAGACATGGCTTGACAGTTCGGGCTGGACTGTTCCCATGAGGCACAGGGTCAGACTGATTTGCATAGGGCCTTTTCTGAACTGGGGTGGCAGAGTGGGCTAAAGAAGGGTGATGGATTAAACCCAGATCAGTTGACTGGGGATGAGTGCTTGCAATGTTCAACACTCCATCCATCATTTCATTTGGTTTTTGCTTTGTTCGCCATAAGTTGGGAGGGTATGCTCAGACGTGAGTCCCTTGCTCACTTTGCCACTGGATTCAAGCAAGCCTGTCTGAAGACGGCTGAAATGCCAGAAACCGGTCCGAGGAAGCTTGTTTCCGGGCCAGGAAAGACATGGCTTGGCAGTTCGGGCTGGACTGTTTCCATGAGGCACAGGGTCAGGCTGATTTATATAGGGCCATGTCTGAACTGGGGTGGCAGAGTGGGCTAAAGAACGGTGATGGATTAAACCCAGGTCAGTTGACTGGGGGTGAGTGCTTGCAATGTTCAACACTCCATCCATCATTTCCTTTGGTTTTTGCTTTGTTCGCCATAAGTTGGCAGGGTATGCTCAGACGTGAGTCCCTTGCTCACTTTGCCACTGGATTCAAGCGAGCCTGGCTGAAGACGGCTGAAATGCCAGAAACCGGTCCTAGGAAGCTTGTTTCCGGGCCAAGAAAGACATGGCTTGACAGTTCGGGCTGGACTGTTCCCATGAGGCACAGGGTCAGACTGATTTGCATAGGGCCATGTCTGAACTGGGGTGGCAGAGTTGGCTAAAGAACGGTGATGGATTAAACCCAGATCAGTTGACTGGGGGTGAGTGCTTGCAATGTTCAACACTCTATCCATTATTTCCTTTGGTTTTTGCTTTGTTCGCCATAAGTTGGCAGGGTATGCTCAGACGTGAGTCCCTTGCTCACTTTGCCACTGGATTCAAGCAAGCCTGGCTGAAGACGGCTGAAATGCCAGAAACCGGTCCTAGGAAGCTTGTTTCCGGGCCAGGAAAGACATGGCTTGGCAGTTCGGGCTGGACTGTTCCCATGAGGAAAAGGGTCAGACTGATTTGCATAGGGTCATGTCTGAACTGGGGTGGCAGAGTGGGCTAAAGAACGGTGATGGATTAAACCCAGATCAGTTGACTGGGGGTGAGTGCTTGCAATGTTCAACACTCCATCCATCATTTCCTTTGGTTTTTGCTTTGTTCGCCATAAGTTGGCAGGGTATGCTCAGACGTGAGTCCCTTGCTCACTTTGCCACTGGATTCAAGCAAGCCTGGCTGAAGACGGCTGAAATGCCAGAAACCGGTCCTAGGAAGCTTGTTTCTGGGCCAGGAAAGACATGGCTTGGCAGTTCGGGCAGGACTGTTCCCATGAGGCACAGGGTCAGACTGATTTGCATAGGGCCATGTCTGAACTGGGGTGGCAGAGTGGGCTAAAGAACGGTGATGGATTAAACCCAGATCAGTTGACTGGGGGTGAGTGCTTGCAATGTTCAACACTCCATCCATCATTTCCTTTGGTTTTTGCTTTGTTCGCCATAAGTTGGCAGGGTATGCTCAGACTTGAGTCCCTTGCTCACTTTGCCACTGGATTCAAGCAAGTCTGGCTGAAGACGGCTGAAATGCCAGAAACCGGTCCTAGGAAGCTTGTTTCCGGGCCAGGAAAGACATGGCTTGGCAGTTCGGGCTGGACCGTTCCCATGAGGCACAGGGTCAGACTGATTTGCATAGGGCCATGTCTGAACTGGGGTGGCAGAGTGGGCTAAAGAACGGTGATGGATTAAACCCAGATCAGTTGACTGGGGGTGAGTGCTTGCAATGTTCAACACTCCATCCATCATTTCCTTTGGTTTTTGCTTTGTTCGCCATAAGTTGGCAGGGTATGCTCAGACGTGAGGCCCTTGCTCACTTTGCCACTGGATTCAAGCAAGCCTGGCTGAAGACGGCTGAAATGCCAGAAACCGGTCCTAGGAAGCTTGTTTCCGGGCCAGGAAAGACATGGCTGGGCAGTTCGGGCTGGCCTGTTCCCATGAGGCACAGGGTCAGACTGATTTGCATAGGGCCATGTCTGAACTGGGGTGGCAGAGTGGGCTAAAGAACGGTGATGGATGAAACCCAGATCAGTTGACTGGGGGTGAGTGCTTGCAATGTTCAACACTCCATCCATCATTTCCTTTGGTTTTTGCTTTGTTCGCCATAAGTTGGCAGGGTATGCTCAGACGTGAGTCCCTTGCTCACTTTGCCACTGGATTCAAGCAAGCCTGGCTGAAGACGGCTGAAACGCCAGAAACCGGTCCTAGGAAGCTTGTTTCCGGGCCAGGAAAGACATGGCTTGGCAGTTCGGGGTGGACTATTCCCATGAGGCACAGGGTCAGACTGATTTGCATAGGGCCATGTCTGACCTGGGGTGGCAGAGTGGGCTAAAGAACGGTGATGGATTAAACCCAGATCAGTTGACTGGGGGTGAGTGCTTGCAATGTTCAACACTCCATCCATCATTTCCTTTGGTTTTTGCTTTCTTCGCCATAAGTTGGCAGGGTATGCTCAGACTTGAGTCCCTTGCTCACTTTGCCACTGGATTCAAGCAAGTCTGGCTGAAGACGGCTGAAATGCCAGAAACCGGTCCTAGGAAGCTTGTTTCCGGGCCAGGAAAGACATGGCTTGGCAGTTCGGGCTGGACCGTTCCCATGAGGCACAGGGTCAGACTGATTTGCATAGGGCCATGTCTGAACTGGGGTGGCAGAGTGGGCTAAAGAACGGTGATGGATTAAACCCAGATCAGTTGACTGGGGGTGAGTGCTTGCAATGTTCAACACTCCATCCATCATTTCCTTTGGTTTTTGCTTTGTTCGCCATAGGTTGGCAGGGTATGCTCAGACGTGAGTCCCTTGCTCACTTTGCCACTGGATTCAAGCAAGTCTGGCTGAAGACGGCTGAAATGCCAGAAACCGGTCCTAGGAAGCTTGTTTCCGGGCAAGGAAAGACATGGCTTGGCAGTTCGGGCTGGACTGCTCCCATGAGGCACAGGGTCAGACTGATTTGCATAGGGCCATGTCTGAACTTGGGTGGCAGAGTTGGCTAAAGAACGGTGATGGATTAAACCCAGATCAGTTGACTGGGGATGAGTGCTTGCAATGTTCAACACTCCATCCATCATTTCCTTTGGTTTTTGCTTTGTTCGCCATAAGTTGGCAGGGCATGCTCAGACGTGAGTCCCTTGCTCACTTTGCCACTGGATTCAAGCAAGCCTGGCTGAAGACGGCTGAAATGCCAGAAACCGGTCCTAGGAAGCTTGTTTCCGGGCCAGGAAAGACATGGCTTGGCAGTTCGGGCAGGACTGTTCCCATGAGGCACAGGGTCAGACTGATTTGCATAGGGCCATGTCTGAACTGGGGTGGCAGAGTGGCTAAAGAACGGTGATGGATTAAACCCAGATCAGTTGACTGGGGGTGAGTGCTTGCAATGTTCAACACTCCATCCATCATTTCCTTTGGTTTTTGCTTTGTTCGCCATAAGTTGGCAGGGTATGCTCAGACGCGAGTCCCTTGCTCACTTTGCCACTGGATTCAAGCAAGCCTGGCTGAAGACGGCTGAAATGCCAGAAACCGGTCCTAGGAAGCTTGTTTCCGGGCCAGGAAAGACATGGCTTGGCAGTTCGGGCAGGACTGTTCCCATGAGGCACAGGGTCAGACTGATTTGCATAGGGCCATGTCTGAACTGGGGTGGCAGAGTGGGCTAAAGAACGGTGATGGATTAAACCCAAATCAGTTGACTGGGGGTGAGTGCTTGCAATGTTCAACACTCCATCCATCATTTCCTTTGGTTTTTGCTTTGTTCGCCATAAGTTGGCAGGGTATGCTCAGACGTGAGTCCCTTGCTCACTTTGCCACTGGATTCAAGCAAGTCTGGCTGAAGACGGCTGAAATGCCAGAAACCGGTCCTAGGAAGCTTGTTTCCGGGCCAGGAAAGACATGGCTTGGCAGTTCGGGCTGGACTGTTCCCATGAGGCACAGGGTCAGACTGATTTGCATAGGGCCATGTCTGAACTGGGGTGGCAGAGTGGGCTAAAGAACGGTGATGGATTAAACCCAGATCAGTTGACTGGGTGTGAGTGCTTGCAATGTTCAACACTCCATCCATCATTTCCTTTGGTTTTTGCTTTGTTCGCCATAAGTTGGCAGGGTATGCTCAGATGTGAGGCCCTTGCTCACTTTGCCACTGGATTCAAGCAAGCCTGGCTGAAGACGGCTGAAATGCCAGAAACCGGTCCTAGGAAGCTTGTTTCCGGGCCAGGAAAGACATGGCTTGGCAGTTCGGGCTGGACTGTTCCCATGAGGCACAGGGTCAGACTGATTTGCATAGGGCCATATCTGAACTGGGGTGGCAGAGTGGGCTAAAGAACGGTGATGGATGAAACCCAGATCAGTTGACTGGTGGTGAGTGCTTGCAATGTTCAACACTCCATCCATCATTTCATTTGGTTTTTGCTTTGTTGGCCATAAGTTGGCAGGGTATGCTCAGATGTGAATCCCTTGCTCACTTTGCCACTGGATTCAAGCAAGCCTAGCTGAAGACGGCTGAAATGCCAGAAACGGGACCTAGGAAGCTCGTTTCCGGGCCAGGAAAGACATGGCTTGGCAGTTCGGGCTGGACTGTTCCCATGAGGCACAGGGTCAGACTGATTTGCATAGGGCCATGTCTGAACTGGGGTGGCAGAGTGGGCTAAAGAACGGTGATGGATTAAACCCAGATCAGTTGACTGGGGGTGAGTGCTTGCAATGTTCAACACTCCATCCATCATTTCCTTTGGTTTTTGCTTTGTTCGCCATAAGTTGGCAGGGTATGCTCAGACGTGAGTCCCTTGCTCACTTTGCCACTGGATTCAAGCAAGCCTGGCTGAAGACGGCTGAAATGCCAGAAACCGGTCCTAGGAAGCTTGTTTCCGGGCCAGGAAAGACATGGCTTGGCAGTTCGGGCTGGACTGTTCCCATGAGGCACAGGGTCAGACTGATTTGCATAGGGCCATGTCTGAACTGAGGTGGCAGAGTGGGCTAAAGAACGGTGATGGTTTAAACCCAGATCAGTTGACTGGGGGTGAGTGCTTGCAATGTTCAACACTCCATCCATCATCTCTTTTGGTTTTTGCTTTGTTCGCCATAAGTTGGCAGGGTATGCTCAGACGTGAGTCCCTTGCTCACTTTGCCACTGGATTCAAGCAAGCCTGGCTGAAGACGGCTGAAATGCCAGAAACCGGTCCTAGGAAGCTTGTTTCCGGGCCAGGAAAGACATGGCTTGGCAGTTCGGGCTGGACTGTTCCCATGAGTCACAGGGTCAGACTGATTTGCATAGGGCCATGTCTGAACTGGGGTGGCAGAGTGGGCTAAAGAACGGTGATGGATTAAACCCAGATCAGTTTACTGGGGGTGAGTGCTTGCAATGTTCAACACTCCATCCATCATTTCCTTTGGTTTTTGCTTTGTTCGCCATAAGTTGGCAGGGTATGCTCAGACGTGAGTCCCTTGCTCACTTTGCCACTGGATTCAAGCAAGCCTGGCTGAAGACGGCTGAAATGCCAGAAACCGGTCCTAGGAAGCTTGTTTCCGGGCCAGGAAAGACATGGCTTGGCAGTGCGGGCTGGACTGTTCCCATGAGGCACAGGGTCAGACTGATTTGCATAGGGCCATGTCTGAACTGGGGTGGCAGAGTGGGCTAAAGAACGGTGATGGATTAAACCCAGATCAGTTGACTGGGGTAGAGTGCTTGCAATGTTCAACACTCCATCCATCATTTCCTTTGGTTTTTGCTTTGTTCGCCATAAGTTGGCAGGGTATGCTCAGACGTGAGTCCCTTGCTCACTTTGCCACTGGATTCAAGCAAGCCTGGCTGAAGACGGCTGAAATGCCAGAAACCGGTCCTAGGAAGCTTGTTTCCGGGCCAGGAAAGACATGGCTTGGCAGTTCGGGCTGGACTGTTCCCATGAGGCACAGCGTCAGACTGATTTGCATAGGGCCATGTCTGAACTGGGGTGGCAGAGTGGGCTAAAGAACGGTGATGGATTAAACCCAGATCAGTTGACTGGGTGTGAGTGCTTGCAATGTTCAACACTCCATCCATCATTTCCTTTGGTTTTTGCTTTGTTCGCCATAAGTTGGCAGGGTATGCTCAGATGTGAGGCCCTTGCTCACTTTGCCACTGGATTCAAGCAAGCCTGGCTGAAGACGGCTGAAATGCCAGAAACCGGTCCTAGGAAGCTTGTTTCCGGGCCAGGAAAGACATGGCTTGGCAGTTCGGGCTGGACTGTTCCCATGAGGCACAGGGTCAGACTGATTTGCATAGGGCCATATCTGAACTGGGGTGGCAGAGTGGGCTAAAGAACGGTGATGGATGAAACCCAGATCAGTTGACTGGTGGTGAGTGCTTGCAATGTTCAACACTCCATCCATCATTTCATTTGGTTTTTGCTTTGTTGGCCATAAGTTGGCAGGGTATGCTCAGATGTGAATCCCTTGCTCACTTTGCCACTGGATTCAAGCAAGCCTAGCTGAAGACGGCTGAAATGCCAGAAACGGGACCTAGGAAGCTCGTTTCCGGGCCAGGAAAGACATGGCTTGGCAGTTCGGGCTGGACTGTTCCCATGAGGCACAGGGTCAGACTGATTTGCATAGGGCCATGTCTGAACTGGGGTGGCAGAGTGGGCTAAAGAACGGTGATGGATTAAACCCAGATCAGTTGACTGGGGGTGAGTGCTTGCAATGTTCAACACTCCATCCATCATTTCCTTTGGTTTTTGCTTTGTTCGCCATAAGTTGGCAGGGTATGCTCAGACGTGAGTCCCTTGCTCACTTTGCCACTGGATTCAAGCAAGCCTGGCTGAAGACGGCTGAAATGCCAGAAACCGGTCCTAGGAAGCTTGTTTCCGGGCCAGGAAAGACATGGCTTGGCAGTTCGGGCTGGACTGTTCCCATGAGGCACAGGGTCAGACTGATTTGCATAGGGCCATGTCTGAACTGAGGTGGCAGAGTGGGCTAAAGAACGGTGATGGTTTAAACCCAGATCAGTTGACTGGGGGTGAGTGCTTGCAATGTTCAACACTCCATCCATCATCTCTTTTGGTTTTTGCTTTGTTCGCCATAAGTTGGCAGGGTATGCTCAGACGTGAGTCCCTTGCTCACTTTGCCACTGGATTCAAGCAAGCCTGGCTGAAGACGGCTGAAATGCCAGAAACCGGTCCTAGGAAGCTTGTTTCCGGGCCAGGAAAGACATGGCTTGGCAGTTCGGGCTGGACTGTTCCCATGAGTCACAGGGTCAGACTGATTTGCATAGGGCCATGTCTGAACTGGGGTGGCAGAGTGGGCTAAAGAACGGTGATGGATTAAACCCAGATCAGTTTACTGGGGGTGAGTGCTTGCAATGTTCAACACTCCATCCATCATTTCCTTTGGTTTTTGCTTTGTTCGCCATAAGTTGGCAGGGTATGCTCAGACGTGAGTCCCTTGCTCACTTTGCCACTGGATTCAAGCAAGCCTGGCTGAAGACGGCTGAAATGCCAGAAACCGGTCCTAGGAAGCTTGTTTCCGGGCCAGGAAAGACATGGCTTGGCCGTGCGGGCTGGACTGTTCCCATGAGGCACAGGGTCAGACTGATTTGCATAGGGCCATGTCTGAACTGGGGTGGCAGAGTGGGCTAAAGAACGGTGATGGATTAAACCCAGATCAGTTGACTGGGGTAGAGTGCTTGCAATGTTCAACACTCCATCCATCATTTCCTTTGGTTTTTGCTTTGTTTGCCATAAGTTGGCAGGGTATGCTCAGACGTGAGTCCCTTGCTCACTTTGCCACTGGATTCAAGCAAGCCTGGCTGAAGATGGCTGAAATGCCAGAAACCGGTCCTAGTAGCTTGTTTCCGGGCCAGGAAAGACATGGCTTGACAGTTCGGGCTGGACTGTTCCCATGAGGCACAGGGTCAGACTGATTTGCATAGGGCCTTTTCTGAACTGGGGTGGCAGAGTGGGCTAAAGAACGGTGATGGATTAAACCCAGATCAGTTGACTGGGGGTGAGTGCTTGCAATGTTCAACACTCCATCCATCATTTTCTTTGGTTTTTGCTTTGTTCGCCATAAGTTGGCAGGGTATGCTCAGACGTGAGTCCCTTGCTCACTTTGCCACTGGATTCAAGCAAGCCTGGCTGAAGACGGCTGAAATGCCAGAAACCGGTCCTAGGAAGCTTGTTTGCGGGCCAGGAAAGACATGGCTTGGCAGTTCAGGCTGGACTGTTCCCATGAGGCACAGGGTTAGACTGATTTGCATAGGGCCATGTCTGAACTGGGGTGGCAGAGTGGGCTAAAGAAGGGTGATGGATTAAACCCAGATCAGTTGACTGGGGGTGAGTGCTTGCAATGTTCAACACTCCATTCATCATTTCATTTGGTTTTTGCTTTGTTCGCCATAAGTTGGGAGGGTATGCTCAGACGTGAGTCCCTTGCTCACTTTGCCACTGGATTCAAGCAAGCCTGTCTGAAGACGGCTGAAATGCCAGAAACCGGTCCTAGGAAGCTTGTTTCCGGGCCAGGAAAGACATGGCTTGGCAGTTCGGGCTGGACTGTTTCCATGAGGCACAGGGTCAGGCTGATTTATATAGGGCCATGTCTGAACTGGGGTGGCAGAGTGGGCTAAAGAACGGTGATGGATTAAACCCAGGTCAGTTGACTGGGGGTGAGTGCTTGCAATGTTCAACACTCCATCCATCATTTCCTTTGGTTTTTGCTTTGTTCGCCATAAGTTGGCAGGGTATGCTCAGACGTGAGTCCCTTGCTCACTTTGCCACTGGATTCAAGCGAGCCTGGCTGAAGACGGCTGAAATGCCAGAAACCGGTCCTAGGAAGCTTGTTTCCGGGCCAAGAAAGACATGGCTTGACAGTTCGGGCTGGACTGTTCCCATGAGGCACAGGGTCAGACTGATTTGCATAGGGCCATGTCTGAACTGGGGTGGCAGAGTTGGCTAAAGAACGGTGATGGATTAAACCCAGATCAGTTGACTGGGGGTGAGTGCTTGCAATGTTCAACACTCTATCCATCATTTCCTTTGGTTTTTGCTTTGTTCGCCATAAGTTGGCAGGGTATGCTCAGACGTGAGTCCCTTGCTCACTTTGCCACTGGATTCAAGCAAGCCTAGCTGAAGACAGCTGAAATGCCAGAAACCGGACCTAGGAAGCTTGTTTCCGGGCCAGGAAAGACATGACTTGGCAGTTCGGGCTGGACTGTTCCCATGAGGCACAGGGTCAGACTGATTTGCATAGGGCCATGTCTGAACTGGGGTGGCAGAGTTGGCTAAAGAACGGTGATGGATTAAACCCAGATCAGTTGACTGGGGGTGAGTGCTTGCAATGTTCAACACTCTATCCATCATTTCCTTTGGTTTTTGCTTTGTTCGCCATAAGTTGGCAGGGTATGCTCAGACGTGAGTCCCTTGCTCACTTTGCCACTGGATTCAAGCAAGCCTGGCTGAAGACGGCTGAAATGCCAGAAACCGGTCCTAGGAAGCTTGTTTCCGGGCCAGGAAAGACATGGCTTGGCAGTTCGGGCTGGACTGTTCCCATGAGGCACAGGGTCAGACTGATTTGCATAGGGCCATGTCTGAACTGGGGTGGCAGAGTGGGCTAAAGAACGGTGATGGATTAAACCCAGATCAGTTGACTGGGGGTGAGTGCTTGCAATGTTCAACACTCCATCCATCATTTCCTTTGGTTTTTGCTTTGTTCACCATAAGTTGGCAGGGTATGCTCAGGCGTGAGTCCCTTGCTCACTTTGCCACTGGATTCAAGCAAGCCTGGCTGAAGACGGCTGAAATGCCAGAAACCGGTCCTAGGAAGCTTGTTTCTGGGCCAGGAAAGACATGGCTTGGCAGTTCGGGCTGGACTGTTCCCATGAGGCACAGGGTCAGACTGATTTGCATAGGGCCATGTCTGAACTGGGGTGGCAGAGTGGGCTAAAGAACGGTGATGGATTAAACCCAGATCAGTTGACTGGGGGTGAGTGCTTGCAATGTTCAACACTCCATCCATCATTTCCTTTGGTTTTTGCTTTGTTCACCATAAGTTGGCAGGGTATGCTCAGGCGTGAGTCCCTTGCTCACTTTGCCACTGGATTCAAGCAAGCCTGGCTGAAGACGGCTGAAATGCCAGAAACCGGTCCTAGGAAGCTTGTTTCTGGGCCAGGAAAGACATGGCTTGGCAGTTCGGGCAGGACTGTTCCCATGAGGCACAGGGTCAGACTGATTTGCATAGGGCCATGTCTGAACTGGGGTGGCAGAGTGGGCTAAAGAACGGTGATGGATTAAACCCAGATCAGTTGACTGGGGGTGAGTGCTTGCAATGTTCAACACTCCATCCATCATTTCCTTTGGTTTTTGCTTTGTTCGCCATAAGTTGGCAGGGTATGCTCAGACTTGAGTCCCTTGCTCACTTTGCCACTGGATTCAAGCAAGTCTGGCTGAAGACGGCTGAAATGCCAGAAACCGGTCCTAGGAAGCTTGTTTCCGGGCCAGGAAAGACATGGCTTGGCAGTTCGGGCTGGACCGTTCCCATGAGGCACAGGGTCAGACTGATTTGCATAGGGCCATGTCTGAACTGGGGTGGCAGAGTGGGCTAAAGAACGGTGATGGATTAAACCCAGATCAGTTGACTGGGGGTGAGTGCTTGCAATGTTCAACACTCCATCCATCATTTCCTTTGGTTTTTGCTTTGTTCGCCATAAGTTGGCAGGGTATGCTCAGACGTGAGGCCCTTGCTCACTTTGCCACTGGATTCAAGCAAGCCTGGCTGAAGACGGCTGAAATGCCAGAAACCGGTCCTAGGAAGCTTGTTTCCGGGCCAGGAAAGACATGGCTGGGCAGTTCGGGATGGCCTGTTCCCATGAGGCACAGGGTCAGACTGATTTGCATAGGGCCATGTCTGAACTGGGGTGGCAGAGTGGGCTAAAGAACGGTGATGGATGAAACCCAGATCAGTTGACTGGGGGTGAGTGCTTGCAATGTTCAACACTCCATCCATCATTTCCTTTGGTTTTTGCTTTGTTCGCCATAAGTTGGCAGGGTATGCTCAGACGTGAGTCCCTTGCTCACTTTGCCACTGGATTCAAGCAAGCCTGGCTGAAGACGGCTGAAATGCCAGAAACCGGTCCTAGGAAGCTTGTTTCCGGGCCAGGAAAGACATGGCTTGGCAGTTCGGGGTGGACTGTTCCCATGAGGCACAGGGTCAGACTGATTTGCATAGGGCCATGTCTGACCTGGGGTGGCAGAGTGGGCTAAAGAACGGTGATGGATTAAACCCAGATCAGTTGACTGGGGGTGAGTGCTTGCAATGTTCAACACTCCATCCATCATTTCCTTTGGTTTTTGCTTTCTTCGCCATAAGTTGGCAGGGTATGCTCAGACTTGAGTCCCTTGCTCACTTTGCCACTGGATTCAAGCAAGTCTGGCTGAAGACGGCTGAAATGCCAGAAACCGGTCCTAGGAAGCTTGTTTCCGGGCCAGGAAAGACATGGCTTGGCAGTTCGGGCTGGACCGTTCCCATGAGGCACAGGGTCAGACTGATTTGCATAGGGCCATGTCTGAACTGGGGTGGCAGACTGGGCTAAAGAACGGTGATGGATTATACCCAGATCAGTTGACTGGGGGTGAGTGCTTGCAATGTTCAACACTCCATCCATCATTTCCTTTGGTTTTTGCTTTGTTCGCCATAAGTTGGCAGGGTATGCTCAGACGTGAGGCCCTTGCTCACTTTGCCACTGGATTCAAGCAAGCCTGGCTGAAGACGGCTGAAATGCCAGAAACCGGTCCTAGGAAGCTTGTTTCCGGGCCAGGAAAGACATGGCTGGGCAGTTCGGGCGGGCCTGTTCCCATGAGGCACAGGGTCAGACTGATTTGCATAGGGCCATGTCTGAACTGGGGTGGCAGAGTGGGCTAAAGAACGGTGATGGATGAAACCCAGATCAGTTGACTGGGGGTGAGTGCTTGCAATGTTCAACACTCCATCCATCATTTCCTTTGGTTTTTGCTTTGTTCGCCATAAGTTGGCAGGGTATGCTCAGATGTGAGTCCCTTGCTCACTTTGCCACTGGATTCAAGCAAGCCTAGCTGAAGACAGCTGAAATGCCAGAAACCGGACCTAGGAAGCTTGTTTCCGGGCCAGGAAAGACATGACTTGGCAGTTCGGGCTGGACTGTTCCCATGAGGCACAGGGTCAGACTGATTTGCATAGGGCCATGTCTGAACTGGGGTGGCAGAGTTGGCTAAAGAACGGTGATGGATTAAACCCAGATCAGTTGACTGGGGGTGAGTGCTTGCAATGTTCAACACTCTATCCATCATTTCCTTTGGTTTTTGCTTTGCTCGCCATAAGTTGGCAGGGTATGCTCAGACGTGAGTCCCTTGCTCACTTTGCCACTGGATTCAAGCAAGCCTGGCTGAAGACGGCTGAAATGCCAGAAACCGGTCCTAGGAAGCTTGTTTCCGGGCCAGGAAAGACATGGCTTGGCAGTTCGGGCTGGACTGTTCCCATGAGGAAAAGGGTCAGACTGATTTGCATAGGGTCATGTCTGAACTGGGGTGGCAGAGTGGGCTAAAGAACGGTGATGGATTAAACCCAGATCAGTTGACTGGGGGTGAGTGCTTGCAATGTTCAACACTCCATCCATCATTTCCTTTGGTTTTTGCTTTGTTCGCCATAAGTTGGCAGGGTATGCTCAGACGTGAGTCCCTTGCTCACTTTGCCACTGGATTCAAGCAAGCCTGGCTGAAGACGGCTGAAATGCCAGAAACCGGTCCTAGGAAGCTTGTTTCCGGGCCAGGAAAGACATGGCTTGGCAGTTCGGGCAGGACTGTTCCCATGAGGCACAGGGTCAGACTGATTTGCATAGGGCCATGTCTGAACTGGGGTGGCAGAGTGGGCTAAAGAACGGTGATGGATTAAACCCAGATCAGTTGACTGGGGGTGAGTGCTTGCAATGTTCAACACTCCATCCATCATTTCCTTTGGTTTTTGCTTTGTTCGCCATAAGTTGGCAGGGTATGCTCAGACTTGAGTCCCTTGCTCACTTTGCCACTGGATTCAAGCAAGCCTGGCTGAAGACGGCTGAAATGCCAGAAACCGGTCCTAGGAAGCTTGTTTCCGGGCCAGGAAAGACATGGCTGGGCAGTTCGGGCTGGCCTGTTCCCTTGAGGCACAGGGTCAGACTGATTTGCATAGGGCCATGTCTGAACTGGGGTGGCAGAGTGGGCTAAAGAACGGTGATGGATGAAACCCAGATCAGTTGACTGGGGGTGAGTGCTTGCAATGTTCAACACTCCATCCATCATTTCCTTTGGTTTTTGCTTTGTTCGCCATAAGTTGGCAGGGTATGCTCAGATGTGAGTCCCTTGCTCACTTTGCCACTGGATTCAAGCAAGCCTAGCTGAAGACAGCTGAAATGCCAGAAACCGGACCTAGGAAGCTTGTTTCCGGGCCAGGAAAGACATGACTTGGCATTTCGGGCTGGACTGTTCCCATGAGGCACAGGGTCAGACTGATTTGCATAGGGCCATGTCTGAACTGGGGTGGCAGAGTTGGCTAAAGAACGGTGATGGATTAAACCCAGATCAGTTGACTGGGGGTGAGTGCTTGCAATGTTCAACACTCTATCCATCATTTCCTTTGGTTTTTGCTTTGTTCGCCATAAGTTGGCAGGGTATGCTCAGACGTGAGTCCCTTGCTCACTTTGCCACTGGATTCAAGCAAGCCTGGCTGAAGACGGCTGAAATGCCAGAAACCGGTCCTAGTAAGCTTGTTTCCGGGCCAGGAAAGACATGGCTTGGCAGTTCGGGCTGGACTGTTCCCATGAGGAAAAGGGTCAGACTGATTTGCATAGGGTCATGTCTGAACTGGGGTGGCAGAGTGGGCTAAAGAACGGTGATGGATTAAACCCAGATCAGTTGACTGGGGGTGAGTGCTTGCAATGTTCAACACTCCATCCATCATTTCCTTTGGTTTTTGCTTTGTTCGCCATAAGTTGGCAGGGTATGCTCAGACGTGAGTCCCTTGCTCACTTTGCCACTGGATTCAAGCAAGCCTGGCTGAAGACGGCTGAAATGCCAGAAACCGGTCCTAGGAAGCTTGTTTCCGGGCCAGGAAAGACATGGCTTGGCAGTTCGGGCTGGACTGTTCCCATGAGGCACAGGGTCAGACTGATTTGCATAGGGCCATGTCTGACCTGGGGTGGCAGAGTGGGCTAAAGAACGGTGATGGATTAAACCCAGATCAGTTGACTGGGGGTGAGTGCTTGCAATGTTCAACACTCCATCCATCATTTCCTTTGGTTTTTGCTTTCTTCGCCATAAGTTGGCAGGGTATGCTCAGACTTGAGTCCCTTGCTCACTTTGCCACTGGATTCAAGCAAGCCTGGCTGAAGACGGCTGAAATGCCAGAAACCGGTCCTAGGAAGCTTGTTTCCGGGCCAGGAAAGACATGGCTTGGCAGTTCGGGCAGGACTGTTCCCATGAGGCACAGGGTCGGACTGATTTGCATAGGGCCATGTCTGAACTGGGGTGGCAGAGTGGCTAAAGAACGGTGATGGATTAAACCCAGATCAGTTGACTGGGGGTGAGTGCTTGCAATGTTCAACACTCCATCCATCATTTCCTTTGGTTTTTGCTTTGTTCGCCATAGGTTGGCAGGGTATGCTCAGACGTGAGTCCCTTGCTCACTTTGCCACTTGATTCAAGCAAGTCTGGCTGAAGACGGCTGAAATGCCAGAAACCGGTCCTAGGAAGCTTGTTTCCGGGCAAGGAAAGACATGGCTTGGCAGTTCGGGCTGGACTGCTCCCATGAGGCACAGGGTCAGACTGATTTGCATAGGGTCATGTCTGAACTTGGGTGGCAGAGTTGGCTAAAGAACGGTGATGGATTAAACCCAGATCAGTTGACTGGGGGTGAGTGCTTGCAATGTTCAACACTCCATCCATCATTTCCTTTGGTTTTTGCTTTGTTCGCCATAAGTTGGCAGGGCATGCTCAGACATGAGTCCCTTGCTCACTTTGCCACTGGATTCAAGCAAGCCTGGCTGAAGACGGCTGAAATGCCAGAAACCGGTCCTAGGAAGCTTGTTCCCGGGGCAGGAAAGACATGGCTTGGCAGTTCGGGCAGGACTGGTACCATGAGGCACAGGGTCAGACTGATTTGCATAGGGCCATGTCTGAACTGGGGTGGCAGAGTGGGCTAAAGAACGGTGATGGATTAAACCCAGATCAGTTGACTGGGGGTGAGTGCTTGCAATGTTCAACACTCCATCCATCATTTCCTTTGGTTTTTGCTTTGTTCGCCATAAGTTGGCAGGGTATGCTCAGACGCGAGTCCCTTGCTCACTTTGCCACTGGATTCAAGCAAGCCTGGCTGAAGACGGCTGAAATGCCAGAAACCGGTCCTAGGAAGCTTGTTTCCGGGCCAAGAAAGACATGGCTTGGCAGTTCGGGCAGGACTGTTCCCATGAGGCACAGGGTCAGACTGATTTGCATAGGGCCATGTCTGAACTGGGGTGGCAGAGTGGGCTAAAGAACGGTGATGGATTAAACCCAAATCAGTTGACTGGGGGTGAGTGCTTGCAATGTTCAACACTCCATCCATCATTTCCTTTGGTTTTTGCTTTGTTCGCCATAAGTTGGCAGGGTATGCTCAGACGTGAGTCCCTTGCTCACTTTGCCACTGGATTCAAGCAAGTCTGGCTGAAGACGGCTGAAATGCCAGAAACCGGTCCTAGGAAGCTTGTTTCCGGGCCAGGAAAGACATGGCTTGGCAGTTCGGGCTGGACTGTTCCCATGAGGCACAGGGTCAGACTGATTTGCATAGGGCCATGTCTGAACTGGGGTGGCAGAGTGGGCTAAAGAACGGTGATGGATTAAACCCAGATCAGTTGACTGGGTGTGAGTGCTTGCAATGTTCAACACTCCATCCATCATTTCCTTTGGTTTTTGCTTTGTTCGCCATAAGTTGGCAGGGTATGCTCAGATGTGAGGCCCTTGCTCACTTTGCCACTGGATTCAAGCAAGCCTGGCTGAAGACGGCTGAAATGCCAGAAACCGGTCCTAGGAAGCTTGTTTCCGGGCCAGGAAAGACATGGCTTGGCAGTTCGGGCTGGACTGTTCCCATGAGGCACAGGGTCAGACTGATTTGCATAGGGCCATATCTGAACTGGGGTGGCAGAGTGGGCTAAAGAACGGTGATGGATGAAACCCAGATCAGTTGACTGGGGGTGAGTGCTTGCAATGTTCAACACTCCATCCATCATTTCATTTGGTTTTTGCTTTGTTGGCCATAAGTTGGCAGGGTATGCTCAGATGTGAGTCCCTTGCTCACTTTGCCACTGGATTCAAGCAAGCCTAGCTGAAGATGGCTGAAATGCCAGAAACGGGACCTAGGAAGCTTGTTTCCGGGCCAGGAAAGACATCGCTTGGCAGTTCGGGCTGGACTGTTCCCATGAGGCACAGGGTCAGACTGATTTGCATAGGGCCATGTCTAAACTGGGGTGGCAGAGTGGGCTAAAGAACGGTGATGGATTAAACCCAGATCAGTTGACTGGGGGTGAGTGCTTGCAATGTTCAACACTTTATCCATCATTTCCTTTGGTTTTTGCTTTGTTCGCGTGAGTCCCTTGCTCACTTTGCCACTGGATTCAAGCAAGCCTGGCTGAAGACGGCTGAAATGCCAGAACCCGGTCCTAGGAAGCTTGTTTCCGGGCCAGGAAAGACATGGCTTGGCAGTTCGGGCTGGACTGTTCCCATGAGGCACAGGGTCAGACTGATTTGCATAGGGCCATGTCTGAACTGAGGTGGCAGAGTGGGCTAAAGAACGGTGATGGTTTAAACCCAGATCAGTTGACTGGGGGTGAGTGCTTGCAATGTTCAACACTCCATCCATCATCTCTTTTGGTTTTTGCTTTTTTCGCCATAAGTTGGCAGGGTATGCTCAGACGTGAGTCCCTTGCTCACTTTGCCACTGGATTCAAGCAAGCCTGGCTGAAGACGGCTGAAATGCCAGAAACCGGTCCTAGGAAGCTTGTTTCCGGGCCAGGAAAGACATGGCTTGGCAGTTCGGGCTGGACTGTTCCCATGAGTCACAGGGTCAGACTGATTTGCATAGGGCCATGTCTGAACTGGGGTGGCAGAGTGGGCTAAAGAACGGTGATGGATTAAACACAGATCAGTTTACTGGGGGTGAGTGCTTGCAATGTTCAACACTCCATCCATCATTTCCTTTGGTTTTTGCTTTGTTCGCCATAAGTTGGCAGGGTATGCTCAGACGTGAGTCCCTTGCTCACTTTGCCACTGGATTCAAGCAAGCCTGGCTGAAGACGGCTGAAATGCCAGAAACCGGTCCTAGGAAGCTTGTTTCCGGGCCAGGAAAGACATGGCTTGGCAGTGCGGGCTGGACTGTTCCCATGAGGCACAGGGTCAGACTGATTTGCATAGGGCCATGTCTGAACTGGGGTGGCAGAGTGGGCTAAAGAACGGTGATGGATGAAACCCAGATCAGTTGACTGGGGTAGAGTGCTTGCAATGTTCAACACTCCATCCATCATTTCCTTTGGTTTTTGCTTTGTTCGCCATAAGTTGGCAGGGTATGCTCAGACGTGAGTCCCTTGCTCACTTTGCCACTGGATTCAAGCAAGCCTGGCTGAAGATGGCTGAAATGCCAGAAACCGGTCCTAGGAAGCTTGTTTCCGGGCCAGGAAAGACATGGCTTGACAGTTCGGGCTGGACTGTTCCCATGAGGCACAGGGTCAGACTGATTTGCATAGGGCCTTTTCTGAACTAGGGTGGCAGAGTGGGCTAAAGAACGGTGATGGATTAAACCCAGATCAGTTGACTGGGGGTGAGTGCTTGCAATGTTCAACACTCCATCCATCATTTTCTTTGGTTTTTGCTTTGTTCGCCATAAGTTGGCAGGGTATGCTCAGACGTGAGTCCCTTGCTCACTTTGCCACTGGATTCAAGCAAGCCTGGCTGAAGACGGCTGAAATGCCAGAAACCGGTCCTAGGAAGCTTGTTTGCGGGCCAGGAAAGACATGGCTTGGCAGTTCAGGCTGGACTGTTCCCATGAGGCACAGGGTTAGACTGATTTGCATAAAGCCATGTCTGAACTGGGGTGGCAGAGTGGGATAAAGAAGGGTGATGGATTAAACCCAGATCAGTTGACTGGGGGTGAGTGCTTGCAATGTTCAATACTCCATCCATCATTTCATTTGGTTTTTGCTTTGTACGCCATAAGTTGGGAGGGTATGCTCAGACGTGAGTCCCTTGCTCACTTTGCCACTGGATTCAAGCAAGCCTGTCTGAAGACGGCTGAAATGCCAGAAACCGGTCCTAGGAAGCTTGTTTCCGGGCCAGGAAAGACATGGCTTGGCAGTTCGGGCTGGACTGTTTCCATGAGGCACAGGGTCAGGCTGATTTATATAGGGCCATGTCTGAACTGGGGTGGCAGAGTGGGCTAAAGAACGGTGATGGATTAAACCCAGGTCAGTTGACTGGGGGTGAGTGCTTGCAATGTTCAACACTCCATCCATCATTTCCTTTGGTTTTTGCTTTGTTCGCCATAAGTTGGCAGGGTATGCTCAGACGTGAGTCCCTTGCTCACTTTGCCACTGGATTCAAGCGAGCCTGGCTGAAGACGGCTGAAATGCCAGAAACCGGTCCTAGGAAGCTTGTTTCCGGGCCAAGAAAGACATGGCTTGACAGTTCGGGCTGGACTGTTCCCATGAGGCACAGGGTCAGACTGATTTGCATAGGGCCATGTCTGAACTGGGGTGGCAGAGTGGGCTAAAGAACGGTGATGGATTAAACCCAGATCAGTTGACTGGGGGTGAGTGCTTGCAATGTTCAACACTCCATCCATCATTTCCTTTGGTTTTTGCTTTGTTCGCCATAAGTTGGCAGGGTATGCTCAGACGTGAGTCCCTTGCTCACTTTGCCACTGGATTCAAGCAAGCCTGGCTGCAGATGGCTGAAATGCCAGAAACCAGTCCTAGGAAGCTTGTTTCCGGGCCAGGAAAGACATGGCTTGGCAGTTCGGGCTGGACTGTTCCCATGAGGCACAGGGTCAGACTGATTTGCATAGGGCCATGTCTGAACTGGGGTGGCAGAGTGGGCTAAAGAACGGTGATGGATTAAACACAGATCAGTTGACTGGGGGTGAGTGCTTGCAATGTTCAACACTCCATCCATCATTTCCTTTGGTTTTTGCTTTGTTCGCCATAAGTTGGCAGGGTATGCTCAGACGTGAGTCCCTTGCTCACTTTGCCACTGGATTCAAGCAAGCCTGGCTGAAGACGGCTGAAATGCCAGAAACCGGTCCTAGGAAGCTTGTTTCCGGGCCAGGAGAGACATGGCTTGGCAGTTCGGGCTGGACTGTTCCCATGAGGCACAGGGTCAGACTGATTTGCATAGGGCCATGTCTGAACTGGGGTGGCAGAGTGGGCTAAAGAACGGTGATGGATTAAACCCAGATCAGTTGACTGGGGGTGAGTGCTTGCAATGTTCAACACTCCATCCATCATTTCCTTTGGTTTTTGCTTTGTTCGCCATAAGTTGGCAGGGTATGCTCAGACGTGAGTCCCTTGCTCACTTTGCCACTGGATTCAAGCAAGCCTGGCTGAAGACGGCTGAAATGCCAGAAACCGGTCCTAGGAAGCTTGTTTCCGGGCCAGGAAAGACATGGCTTGGCCGTTCGGGCTGGACTGTTCCCATGAGGCACAGGGTCAGACTGATTTGCATAGGGCCATGTCTGAACTGGGGTGGCAGAGTGGGCTAAAGAACGGTGATGGATTAAACCCAGATCAGTTGACTGGGGGTGAGTGCTTGCAATGTTCAACACTCCATCCATCATTTCCTTTGGTTTTTGCTTTGTTCGCCATAAGTTGGCAGGGTATGCTCAGACGTGAGTCCCTTGCTCACGTTGCCACTGGATTCAAGCAAGCCTGGCTGCAGATGGCTGAAATGCCAGAAACCAGTCCTAGGAAGCTTGTTTCCGGGCCAGGAAAGACATGGCTTGGCAGTTCGGGCTGGACTGTTCCCATGAGGCACAGGGTCAGACTGATTTGCATAGGGCCATGTCTGAACTGGGGTGGCAGAGTGGGCTAAAGAACGGTGATGGATTAAACACAGATCAGTTGACTGGGGGTGAGTGCTTGCAATGTTCAACACTCCATCCATCATTTCCTTTGGTTTTTGCTTTGTTCGCCATAAGTTGGCAGGGTATGCTCAGACGTGAGTCCCTTGCTCACTTTGCCACTGGATTCAAGCAAGCCTGGCTGAAGACGGCTGAAATGCCAGAAACCAGTCCTAGGAAGCTTGTTTCCGGGCCAGGAAAGACATGGCTTGGCAGTTCGGGCTGGACTGTTCCCATGAGGCACAGGGTCAGACTGATTTGCATAGGGCCATGTCTGAACTGGGGTGGCAGAGTGGGCTAAAGAACGGTGATGGATTAAACACAGATCAGTTGACTGGGGGTGAGTGCTTGCAATGTTCAACACTCCATCCATCATTTCCTTTGGTTTTTGCTTTGTTCGCCATAAGTTGGCAGGGTATGCTCAGACGTGAGTCCCTTGCTCACTTTGCCACTGGATTCAAGCAAGCCTGGCTGAAGACGGCTGAAATGCCAGAAACCGGTCCTAGGAAGCTTGTTTCCGGGCCAGGAGAGACATGGCTTGGCAGTTCGGGCTGGACTGTTCCCATGAGGCACAGGGTCAGACTGATTTGCATAGGGCCATGTCTGAACTGGGGTGGCAGAGTGGGCTAAAGAACGGTGATGGATTAAACCCAGATCAGTTGACTGGGGGTGAGTGCTTGCAATGTTCAACACTCCATCCATCATTTCCTTTGGTTTTTGCTTTGTTCGCCATAAGTTGGCAGGGTATGCTCAGACGTGAGTCCCTTGCTCACTTTGCCACTGGATTCAAGCAAGCCTGGCTGAAGACGGCTGAAATGCCAGAAACCGGTCCTAGGAAGCTTGTTTCCGGGCCAGGAAAGACATGGCTTGGCCGTTCGGGCTGGACTGTTCCCATGAGGCACAGGGTCAGACTGATTTGCATAGGGCCATGTCTGAACTGGGGTGGCAGAGTGGGCTAAAGAACGGTGATGGATTAAACCCAGATCAGTTGACTGGGGGTGAGTGCTTGCAATGTTCAACACTCCATCCATCATTTCCTTTGGTTTTTGCTTTGTTCGCCATAAGTTGGCAGGGTATGCTCAGACGTGAGTCCCTTGCTCACTTTGCCACTGGATTCAAGCAAGCCTGGCTGAAGACGGCTGAAATGCCAGAAACCGGTCCTAGGAAGCTTGTTTCCGGGCCAGGAAAGACATGGCTTGGCAGTTCGGGCAGGACTGTTCCCATGAGGCACAGGGTCAGACTGATTTGCATAGGGCCATGTCTGAACTGGGGTGGCAGAGTGGGCTAAAGAACGGTGATGGATTAAACCCAGATCAGTTGACTGGGGGTGAGTGCTTGCAATGTTCAACACTCCATCCATCATTTCCTTTGGTTTTTGCTTTCTTCGCCATAAGTTGGCAGGGTATGCTCAGACGTGAGTCTCTTGCTCACTTTGCCACTGGATTCAAGCAAGTCTGGCTGAAGACGGCTGAAATGCCACAAACCAGTCCTAGGAAGCTTGTTTCCGGGCCAGGAGAGACATGGCTTGGCAGTTCGGGCTGGACTGTTCCCATGAGGCACAGGGTCAGACTGATTTGCATAGGGCCATGTCTGAACTGGGGTGGCAGAGTGGGCTAAAGAACGGTGATGGATTAAACCCAGATCAGTTGACTGGGGGTGAGTGCTTGCAATGTTCAACACTCCATCCATCATTTCCTTTGGTTTTTGCTTTGTTCGCCATAAGTTGGCAGGGTATGCTCAGACGTGAGGCCCTTGCTCACTTTGCCACTGGATTCAAGCAAGCCTGGCTGAAGACGGCTGAAATGCCAGAAACCGGTCCTGGGAAGCTTGTTTCCGGGCCAGGAAAGACATGGCTTGGCAGTTCGGGCTGGATTGTTCCCATGAGGCACAGGGTCAGACTGATTTGCATAGGGCCATGTCTGAACTGGGGTGGCAGAGTGGGCTAAAGAACGGTGATGGATGAAACCCAGATCAGTTGACTGGGGGTGAGTGCTTGCAATGTTCAACACTCCATCCATCATTTCCTTTGGTTTTTGCTTTGTTCGCCTTAAGTTGGCAGGGTACGCTCAGACGTGAGTCCCTTGCTCACTTTGCCACTGGATTCAAGCAAGCCTGGCTGAAGACGGCTGAAATGCCAGAAACCGGTCCTAGGAAGCTTGTTTCCGGGCCAGGAAAGACATGGCTTGGCAGTTCGGGCTGGACTGTTCCCATGAGGCACAGGGTCAGACTGATTTGCATAGGGCCATGTCTGAACTGGGGTGGCAGAGTGGGCTAAAGAACAGTGATGGATTAAACCCAGATCAGTTGACTGGGGGTGAGTGCTTGCAATGTTCAACACTCCATCCATCATTTCCTTTGGTTTTTGCTTTGTTCGCCATAAATTGGCAGGGTATGCTCAGACGTGAGTCCCTTGCTCACTTTGCCACTGGATTCAAGCAAGCCTGGCTGAAGACGGCTGAAATACCAGAAACCGGTCCTAGGAAGCTTGTTTCCGGGCCAGGAAAGACATGGCTTGGCAGTTCGGGCTGGACTGTTCCCATGAGGCACAGGGTCAGACTGATTTGCATAGGGCCATGTCTGAACTGGGGTGGCAGAGTGGGCTAAAGAACGGTGATGAATTAAACCCAGATCAGTTGACTGGGGGTGAGTGCTTGCAATGTTCAACACTCCATCCATCATTTCCTTTGGTTTTTGCTTTGTTCGCCATAAGTTGGCAGGGTATGCTCAGACGTGAGTCCCTTGCTCACTTTGCCACTGGATTCAAGCAAGCCTGGCTGAAGACGGCTGAAATGCCAGAAACCGGTCCTAGGAAGCTTGTTTCCGGGCCAGGAAAGACATGGATTGGCAGATCGGGCTGGACTGTTCCCATGAGGCACAGGGTCAGACTGATTTGCATAGGGCCATGTCTGAACTGGGGTGGCAGAGTGGGCTAAAGAACGGTGATGGATTAAACCCAGATCAGTTGACTGGGGGTGAGTGCTTGCAATGTTCAACACTCTATTCATCATTTCCTTTGGTTTTTGCTTTGTTTGCCATAAGTTGGCAGGGTATGCTCAGACGTGAGTCCCTTGCTCACTTTGCCACTGGATTCAAGCAAGCCTGGCTGAAGACGGCTGAAATGCCAGAAACCGGTCCTAGGAAGCTTGTTTCAGGGCCAGGAAAGACATGGCTTGGCAGTTCGGGCTGGACTGTTCCCATGAGGCACAGGGTCAGACTGATTTGCATAGGGCCATGTCTGAACTGGGGTGGCAGAGTGGGCTAAAGAACGGTGATGGATTAAACCCAGATCAGTTGACTGGGGGTGAGTGCTTGCAATGTTCAACACTCCATCCATCATTTCCTTTGGTTTTTGCTTTGTTCGCCATAAGTTGGCAGGGTATGCTCAGACGTGAGTCCCTTGCTCACTTTGCCACTGGATTCAAGCAAGCCTGGCTGAAGACGGCAGAAATGCCAGAAAGCGGTCCTAGGAAGCTTGTTTCCGGGCCAGGAAAGACATGGCTTGGCAGTTCGGGCAGGACTGTTCCCATGAGGCACAGGGTCAGACTGATTTGCATAGGGCCATGTCTGAACTGGGGTGGCAGAGTGGGCTAAAGAACGGTGATGGATTAAACCCAGATCAGTTGACTGGGGGTGAGTGCTTGCAATGTTCAACACTCCATCCATCATTTCCTTTGGTTTTTGCTTTGTTCGCCATAAGTTGGCAGGGTATGCTCAGACGTGAGTCCCTTGCTCACTTTGCCACTGGATTCAAGCAAGCCTGGCTGAAGACGGCTGAAATGCCAGAAAACGGTCCTAGGAAGCTTGTTTCCAGGCTAGGAAAGACATGGCTTGGCAGTTCGGGCTGGACTGCTCCCATGAGGCACAGGGTCAGACTGATTTGCATAGGGCCATGTCTGAACTGGGGTGGCAGAGTAAGCTAAAGAACGGTGATGGATTAAACCCAGATCAGTTGACTGGGGGTGAGTGCTTGCAATGTTCAACACTCCATCCATCATTTCCTTTGGTTTTTGCTTTGTTTGCCATAAGTTGGCAGGGTATGCTCAGACGTGAGTCCCTTGCTCACTTTGCCACTGGATTCAAGCAAGCCTGGCTGAAGACGGCTGAAATGCCAGAAACCGGTCCTAGGAAGCTTGTTTCAGGGCCAGGAAAGACATGGCTTGGCAGTTCGGGCTGGACTGTTCCCATGAGGCACAGGGTCAGACTGATTTGCATAGGGCCAAGTCTGAACTGGGGTGGCAGAGTGGGCTAAAGAACGGTGATGGATTAAACCCAGATCAGTTGACTGGGGGTGAGTGCTTGCAATGTTCAACACTCCATCCATCATTTCCTTTGGTTTTTGCTTTGTTCGCCATAAGTTGGCAGGGTATGCTCAGACGTGAGTCCCTTGCTCACTTTGCCACTGGATTCAAGCAAGCCTGGCTGAAGACGGCAGAAATGCCAGAAAGCGGTCCTAGGAAGCTTGTTTCCGGGCCAGGAAAGACATGGCTTGGCAGTTCGGGCAGGACTGTTCCCATGAGGCACAGGGTCAGACTGATTTGCATAGGGCCATGTCTGAACTGGGGTGGCAGAGTGGGCTAAAGAACGGTGATGGATTAAACCCAGATCAGTTGACTGGGGGTGAGTGCTTGCAATGTTCAACACTCCATCCATCATTTCCTTTGGTTTTTGCTTTGTTCGCCATAAGTTGGCAGGGTATGCTCAGACGTGAGTCCCTTGCTCACTTTGCCACTGGATTCAAGCAAGCCTGGCTGAAGACGGCTGAAATGCCAGAAAACGGTCCTAGGAAGCTTGTTTCCAGGCTAGGAAAGACATGGCTTGGCAGTTCGGGCTGGACTGCTCCCATGAGGCACAGGGTCAGACTGATTTGCATAGGGCCATGTCTGAACTGGGGTGGCAGAGTAAGCTAAAGAACGGTGATGGATTAAACCCAGATCAGTTGACTGGGGGTGAGTGCTTGCAATGTTCAACACTCCATCCATCATTTCCTTTGGTTTTTGCTTTGTTTGCCATAAGTTGGCAGGGTATGCTCAGACGTGAGTCCCTTGCTCACTTTGCCACTGGATTCAAGCAAGCCTGGCTGAAGACGGCTGAAATGCCAGAACCCGGTCCTAGGAAGCTTGTTTCCGGGCCAGGAAAGACATGGCTTGGCAGTTCGGGCTGGACTGTTCCCATGAGGCACAGGGTCAGACTGATTTGCATAGGGCCATGTCTGAACTGGGGTGGCAGAGTGTGCTAAAGAACGGTGATGGATTAAACCCAGATCAGCTGACTGGGGGTGAGTGCTTGCAGTGTTCAACACTCCATCCATCATTTCCTTTGGTTTTTGCTTTGTTCGCCATAAGTTGGCAGGGTATGCTCAGATGTGAGTCCCTTGCTCACTTTGCCACTGGATTCAAGCAAGCCTGGCTGAAGACGGCTGAAATGCCAGAAACCGGTCCTAGGAAGCTTGTTTCCGGGCCAGGAAAGACATGGCTTGGCAGTTCGGGCTGGACTGTTCCCATGAGGCACAGGGTCAGACTGATTTCCATAGGGCCATGTCTGAACTGGGGTGGCAGAGTGGGCTAAAGAACGGTGATGGATTAAACCCAGATCAGTTGACTGGGGGTGAGTGCTTGCAATGTTCAACACTCCATCCATCATTTCCTTTGGTTTTTGCTTTGTTCGCCATAAGTTGGCAGGGTGTGCTCAGACGTGAGTCCCTTGCTCACTTTGCCACTGGTTTCAAGCAAGACTGGCTGAAGACGGCTGAAATACCAGAAACCGGTCCTAGGAAGCTTGTTTCCGGGCCAGGAAAGACATGGCTTGGCAGTTCGGGCTGGAGTATTCCCATGAGGCACATGGTGAGACTGATTTGCATAGGGCCATGTCTGAACTGGGGTGGCAGAGTGGGCTAAAGAACGGTGATGGATTAAACACAGATCAGTTGACTGGGGGTGAGTGCTTGCAATGTTCAACACTCCATCCAATATTTCCTTTGGTTTTTGCTTTGTTCGCTATAAGTTGGCAGGGTATGCTCAGACGTGAGTCCCTTGCTCACTTTGCCACTGGATTCAAGCAAGCCTGGCTGAAGACGGCTGAAATGCCAGAAACCGGTCCTAGGAAGCTTGTTTCCGGGCCAGGAAAGACATGGCTTGGCAGTTCGGGCTGGACTGTTCCCATGAGGCACAGGGTCAGACTGATTTGCATAGGGCCATGTCTGAACTGGGTGGCAGTGTGGGCTAAAGAACGGTGATGGTTTAAACCCGGATCAGTTGACTGGGGGTGAGTGCTTGCAATGTTCAACACTCCATCCATCATTTCCTTTGGTTTTTGCTTTGTTCGCCATAAGTTGGCAGGGTATGCTCAGACGTGAGTCCCTTGCTCACTTTGCCACTGGATTCAAGCAAGCCTGGCTGAAGACGGCTGAAATGCCAGAAACCGGTCCTAGGAAGCTTGTTTCCGGGCCAGGAAAGACATGGCTTGGCAGTTCGGGCTGGACTGTTCCCATGAGGCACAGGGTCAGACTGATTTGCATAGGGCCATGTCTGAACTGGGGTGGCAGAGTGGGCTAAAGAACGGTGATGGATGAAACCCAGATCAGTTGACTGGGGGTGAGTGCTTGCAATGTTCAAAACTCCATCCATCATTTCCTTTGGTTTTTGCTTTGTTCGCCATAAGTTGGCAGGGTATGCTCAGATGTGAGTCCCTTGCTCACTTTGCCACTGGATTCAAGCAAGCCTGGCTGAAGACGGCTGAAATGCCAGAAACCGGACCTAGGAAGCTTGTTTCCGGGCCAGGAAAGACATGGCTTGGCAGTTCGGGCTGGACTGTTCCCATGAGGCACAGGGTCAGACTGAATTGCATAGGGCCATGTCTGAACTGGGGTGGCAGAGTGGGCTAAAGAACGGTGATGGATTAAACCCAGATCAGTTGACTGGGGGTGAGTGCTTGCAATGTTCAACACTCCATTCATCATTTCCTTTGGTTTCTGCTTTGTTCGCCATAAGTTGGCAGGGTATGCTCAGACGTGAGTCCCTTGCTCACTTTGCCACTGGATTCAAGCAAGGCTGGCTGAAGACGGCTGAAATGCCAGATACCGGTCCTAGGAAGCTTGTTTCCGGGCCAGGAAAGACATGGCTTGGCAGTTCGGGCTGGACTGTTCCCATGAGGCACAGGGTCAGACTGATTTGCATAGGGCCATGTCTGAACTGGGGTGGCAGAGTGGGCTAAAGAACGGTGATGGATTAAACCCAGATCAGTTGACTGGGGGTGAGTGCTTGCAATGTTCAACACTCCATCCATCATTTCCTTTGGTTTTTGCTTTGTTCGCCATAAGTTGGCAGGGTATGCTCAGACGTGAGTCCCTTGCTCACTTTGCCACTGGATTCAAGCAAGTCTGGCTGAAGACGGCTGAAATGCCAGAAACCGGTCCTAGGAAGCTTGTTTCCGGGCCAGGAAAGACATGTCTTGGCAGTTCGGGCTGGACTGTTCCCATGAGGCACAGGGTCAGACTGATTTGCATAGGGCCATGTCTGAACTGGGGTGGCAGAGTGTGCTAAAGAACGGTGATGGATTAAACCCAGATCAGCTGACTGGGGGTGAGTGCTTGCAATGTTCAACACTCCATCCATCATTTCCTTTGGTTTTTGCTTTGTTCGCCATAAGTTGGCAGGGTATGCTCAGATGTGAGTCCCTTGCTCACTTTGCCACTGGATTCAAGCAAGCCTGGCTGAAGACGGCTGAAATGCCAGAAACCGGTCCTAGGAAGCTTGTTTCCGGGCCAGGAAAGACATGGCTTGGCAGTTCGGGCTGGACTGTTCCCATGAGGCACAGGGTCAGACTGATTTCCATAGGGCCATGTCTGAACTGGGGTGGCAGAGTGGGCTAAAGAACGGTGATGGATTAAACCCAGATCAGTTGACTGGGGGTGAGTGCTTGCAATGTTCAACACTCCATCCATCATTTCCTTTGGTTTTTGCTTTGTTCGCCATAAGTTGGCAGGGTATGCTCAGACGTGAGTCCCTTGCTCACTTTGCCACTGGATTCAAGCAAGCCTGGCTGAAGACGGCTGAAATACCAGAAACCGGTCCTAGGAAGCTTGTTTCCGGGCCAGGAAAGACATGGCTTGGCAGTTCGGGCTGGAGTATTCCCATGAGGCACAGGGTCAGACTGATTTGCATAGGGCCATGTCTGAACTGGGGTGGCAGAGTGGGCTAAAGAACGGTGATGGATTAAACACAGATCAGTTGACTGGGGGTGAGTGCTTGCAATGTTCAACACTCCATCCATCATTTCCTTTGGTTTTTGCTTTGTTCGCTATAAGTTGGCAGGGTATGCTCAGACGTGAGTCCCTTGCTCACTTTGCCACTGGATTCAAGCAAGCCTGGCTGAAGACGGCTGAAATGCCAGAAACCGGTCCTAGGAAGCTTGTTTCCGGGCCAGGAAAGACATGGCTTGGCAGTTCGGGCTGGACTGTTCCCATGAGGCACAGGGTCAGACTGATTTGCATAGGGCCATGTCTGAACTGGGGTGGCAGAGTGGGCTAAAGAACGGTGATGGATTAAACCCAGATCAGTTGACTGGGGGTGAGTGCTTGCAATGTTCAACACTCCATCCATCATTTCCTTTGGTTTTTGCTTTGTTCGCCATAAGTTGGCAGGGTATGCTCAGACGTGAGTCCCTTGCTCACTTTGCCACTGGATTCAAGCAAGTCTGGCTGAAGACGGCTGAAATGCCAGAAACCGGTCCTAGGAAGCTTGTTTCAGGGCCAGGAAAGACATGGCTTGGCAGTTCGGGCTGGACTGTTCCCATGAGGCACAGGGTCAGACTGATTTGCATAGGGCCATGTCTGAACTGGGGTGGCAGAGTGGGCTAAAGAACGGTGATGGATTAAACCCAGATCAGTTGACTGGGGGTGAGTGCTTGCAATGTTCAACACTCCATCCATCATTTCCTTTGGTTTTTGCTTTGTTCGCCATAAGTTGGCAGGGTATGCTCAGACGTGAGTCCCTTGCTCACTTTGCCACTGGATTCAAGCAAGCCTGGCTGAAGACGGCAGAAATGCCAGAAAGCGGTCCTAGGAAGCTTGTTTCCGGGCCAGGAAAGACATGGCTTGGCAGTTCGGGCAGGACTGTTCCCATGAGGCACAGGGTCAGACTGATTTGCATAGGGCCATGTCTGAACTGGGGTGGCAGAGTGGGCTAAAGAACGGTGATGGATTAAACCCAGATCAGTTGACTGGGGGTGAGTGCTTGCAATGTTCAACACTCCATCCATCATTTCCTTTGGTTTTTGCTTTGTTCGCCATAAGTTGGCAGGGTATGCTCAGACGTGAGTCCCTTGCTCACTTTGCCACTGGATTCAAGCAAGCCTGGCTGAAGACGGCTGAAATGCCAGAAAACGGTCCTAGGAAGCTTGTTTCCAGGCTAGGAAAGACATGGCTTGGCAGTTCGGGCTGGACTGCTCCCATGAGGCACAGGGTCAGACTGATTTGCATAGGGCCATGTCTGAACTGGGGTGGCAGAGTAAGCTAAAGAACGGTGATGGATTAAACCCAGATCAGTTGACTGGGGGTGAGTGCTTGCAATGTTCAACACTCCATCCATCATTTCCTTTGGTTTTTGCTTTGTTTGCCATAAGTTGGCAGGGTATGCTCAGACGTGAGTCCCTTGCTCACTTTGCCACTGGATTCAAGCAAGCCTGGCTGAAGACGGCTGAAATGCCAGAAACCGGTCCTAGGAAGCTTGTTTCAGGGCCAGGAAAGACATGGCTTGGCAGTTCAGGCTGGACTGTTCCCATGAGGCACAGGGTCAGACTGATTTGCATAGGGCCATGTCTGAACTGGGGTGGCAGAGTGGGCTAAAGAACGGTGATGGATTAAACCCAGATCAGTTGACTGGGGGTGAGTGCTTGCAATGTTCAACACTCCATCCATCATTTCCTTTGGTTTTTACTTTGTTCGCCATAAGTTGGCAGGGTATGCTCAGACGTGAGTCCCTTGCTCACTTTGCCACTGGATTCAAGCAAGCCTGGCTGAAGACGGCAGAAATGCAGAAAGCGGTCCTAGGAAGCTTGTTTCCGGGCCAGGAAAGACATGGCTTGGCAGTTCGGGCAGGACTGTTCCCATGAGGCACAGGGTCAGACTGATTTGCATAGGGCCATGTCTGAACTGGGGTGGCAGAGTGGGCTAAAGAACGGTGATGGATTAAACCCAGATCAGTTGACTGGGGGTGAGTGCTTGCAATGTTCAACACTCCATCCATCATTTCCTTTGGTTTTTGCTTTGTTCGCCATAAGTTGGCAGGGTATGCTCAGACGTGAGTCCCTTGCTCACTTTGCCACTGGATTCAAGCAAGCCTGGCTGAAGACGGCTGAAATGCCAGAAAACGGTCCTAGGAAGCTTGTTTCCAGGCTAGGAAAGACATGGCTTGGCAGTTCGGGCTGGACTGCTCCCATGAGGCACAGGGTCAGACTGATTTGCATAGGGCCATGTCTGAACTGGGGTGGCAGAGTAAGCTAAAGAACGGTGATGGATTAAACCCAGATCAGTTGACTGGGGGTGAGTGCTTGCAATGTTCAACACTCCATCCATCATTTCCTTTGGTTTTTGCTTTGTTTGCCATAAGTTGGCAGGGTATGCTCAGACGTGAGTCCCTTGCTCACTTTGCCACTGGATTCAAGCAAGCCTGGCTGAAGACGGCTGAAATGCCAGAACCCGGTCCTAGGAAGCTTGTTTCCGGGCCAGGAAAGACATGGCTTGGCAGTTCGGGCTGGACTGTTCCCATGAGGCACAGGGTCAGACTGATTTGCATAGGGCCATGTCTGAACTGGGGTGGCAGAGTGTGCTAAAGAACGGTGATGGATTAAACCCAGATCAGCTGACTGGGGGTGAGTGCTTGCAGTGTTCAACACTCCATCCATCATTTCCTTTGGTTTTTGCTTTGTTCGCCATAAGTTGGCAGGGTATGCTCAGATGTGAGTCCCTTGCTCACTTTGCCACTGGATTCAAGCAAGCCTGGCTGAAGACGGCTGAAATGCCAGAAACCGGTCCTAGGAAGCTTGTTTCCGGGCCAGGAAAGACATGGCTTGGCAGTTCGGGCTGGACTGTTCCCATGAGGCACAGGGTCAGACTGATTTCCATAGGGCCATGTCAGAACTGGGGTGGCAGAGTGGGCTAAAGAACGGTGATGGATTAAACCCAGATCAGTTGACTGGGGGTGAGTGCTTGCAATGTTCAACACTCCATCCATCATTTCCTTTGGTTTTTGCTTTGTTCGCCATAAGTTGGCAGGGTATGCTCAGACGTGAGTCCCTTGCTCACTTTGCCACTGGATTCAAGCAAGTCTGGCTGAAGACGGCTGAAATGCCAGAAACCGGTCCTAGGAAGCTTGTTTCAGGGCCAGGAAAGACATGGCTTGGCAGTTCGGGCTGGACTGTTCCCATGAGGCACAGGGTCAGACTGATTTGCATAGGGCCATGTCTGAACTGGGGTGGCAGAGTGGGCTAAAGAACGGTGATGGATTAAACCCAGATCAGTTGACTGGGGGTGAGTGCTTGCAATGTTCAACACTCCATCCATCATTTCCTTTGGTTTTTGCTTTGTTCGCCATAAGTTGGCAGGGTATGCTCAGACGTGAGTCCCTTGCTCACTTTGCCACTGGATTCAAGCAAGCCTGGCTGAAGACGGCAGAAATGCCAGAAAGCGGTCCTAGGAAGCTTGTTTCCGGGCCAGGAAAGACATGGCTTGGCAGTTCGGGCAGGACTGTTCCCATGAGGCACAGGGTCAGACTGATTTGCATAGGGCCATGTCTGAACTGGGGTGGCAGAGTGGGCTAAAGAACGGTGATGGATTAAACCCAGATCAGTTGACTGGGGGTGAGTGCTTGCAATGTTCAACACTCCATCCATCATTTCCTTTGGTTTTTGCTTTGTTCGCCATAAGTTGGCAGGGTATGCTCAGACGTGAGTCCCTTGCTCACTTTGCCACTGGATTCAAGCAAGCCTGGCTGAAGACGGCTGAAATGCCAGAAAACGGTCCTAGGAAGCTTGTTTCCAGGCTAGGAAAGACATGGCTTGGCAGTTCGGGCTGGACTGCTCCCATGAGGCACAGGGTCAGACTGATTTGCATAGGGCCATGTCTGAACTGGGGTGGCAGAGTAAGCTAAAGAACGGTGATGGATTAAACCCAGATCAGTTGACTGGGGGTGAGTGCTTGCAATGTTCAACACTCCATCCATCATTTCCTTTGGTTTTTGCTTTGTTTGCCATAAGTTGGCAGGGTATGCTCAGACGTGAGTCCCTTGCTCACTTTGCCACTGGATTCAAGCAAGCCTGGCTGAAGACGGCTGAAATGCCAGAAACCGGTCCTAGGAAGCTTGTTTCAGGGCCAGGAAAGACATGGCTTGGCAGTTCAGGCTGGACTGTTCCCATGAGGCACAGGGTCAGACTGATTTGCATAGGGCCATGTCTGAACTGGGGTGGCAGAGTGGGCTAAAGAACGGTGATGGATTAAACCCAGATCAGTTGACTGGGGGTGAGTGCTTGCAATGTTCAACACTCCATCCATCATTTCCTTTGGTTTTTACTTTGTTCGCCATAAGTTGGCAGGGTATGCTCAGACGTGAGTCCCTTGCTCACTTTGCCACTGGATTCAAGCAAGCCTGGCTGAAGACGGCAGAAATGCCAGAAAGCGGTCCTAGGAAGCTTGTTTCCGGGCCAGGAAAGACATGGCTTGGCAGTTCGGGCAGGACTGTTCCCATGAGGCACAGGGTCAGACTGATTTGCATAGGGCCATGTCTGAACTGGGGTGGCAGAGTGGGCTAAAGAACGGTGATGGATTAAACCCAGATCAGTTGACTGGGGGTGAGTGCTTGCAATGTTCAACACTCCATCCATCATTTCCTTTGGTTTTTGCTTTGTTCGCCATAAGTTGGCAGGGTATGCTCAGACGTGAGTCCCTTGCTCACTTTGCCACTGGATTCAAGCAAGCCTGGCTGAAGACGGCTGAAATGCCAGAAAACGGTCCTAGGAAGCTTGTTTCCAGGCTAGGAAAGACATGGCTTGGCAGTTCGGGCTGGACTGCTCCCATGAGGCACAGGGTCAGACTGATTTGCATAGGGCCATGTCTGAACTGGGGTGGCAGAGTAAGCTAAAGAACGGTGATGGATTAAACCCAGATCAGTTGACTGGGGGTGAGTGCTTGCAATGTTCAACACTCCATCCATCATTTCCTTTGGTTTTTGCTTTGTTTGCCATAAGTTGGCAGGGTATGCTCAGACGTGAGTCCCTTGCTCACTTTGCCACTGGATTCAAGCAAGCCTGGCTGAAGACGGCTGAAATGCCAGAACCCGGTCCTAGGAAGCTTGTTTCCGGGCCAGGAAAGACATGGCTTGGCAGTTCGGGCTGGACTGTTCCCATGAGGCACAGGGTCAGACTGATTTGCATAGGGCCATGTCTGAACTGGGGTGGCAGAGTGTGCTAAAGAACGGTGATGGATTAAACCCAGATCAGCTGACTGGGGGTGAGTGCTTGCAGTGTTCAACACTCCATCCATCATTTCCTTTGGTTTTTGCTTTGTTCGCCATAAGTTGGCAGGGTATGCTCAGATGTGAGTCCCTTGCTCACTTTGCCACTGGATTCAAGCAAGCCTGGCTGAAGACGGCTGAAATGCCAGAAACCGGTCCTAGGAAGCTTGTTTCCGGGCCAGGAAAGACATGGCTTGGCAGTTCGGGCTGGACTGTTCCCATGAGGCACAGGGTCAGACTGATTTCCATAGGGCCATGTCAGAACTGGGGTGGCAGAGTGGGCTAAAGAACGGTGATGGATTAAACCCAGATCAGTTGACTGGGGGTGAGTGCTTGCAATGTTCAACACTCCATCCATCATTTCCTTTGGTTTTTGCTTTGTTCGCCATAAGTTGGCAGGGTGTGCTCAGACGTGAGTCCCTTGCTCACTTTGCCACTGGTTTCAAGCAAGACTGGCTGAAGACGGCTGAAATACCAGAAACCGGTCCTAGGAAGCTTGTTTCCGGGCCAGGAAAGACATGGCTTGGCAGTTCGGGCTGGAGTATTCCCATGAGGCACATGGTGAGACTGATTTGCATAGGGCCATGTTTGAACTGGGGTGGCAGAGTGGGCTAAAGAACGGTGATGGATTAAACCCAGATCAGTTGACTGGGGGTGAGTGCTTGCAATGTTCAACACTCCATCCATCATTTCCTTTGGTTTTTGCTTTGTTCGCCATAAGTTGGCAGGGTATGCTCAGATGTGAGGCCCTTGCTCACTTTGCCACTGGATTCAAGCAAGCCTGGCTGAAGACGGCTGAAATGCCAGAAACCGGTCCTAGGAAGCTTGTTTCCGGGCCAGGAAAGACATGGCTTGGCAGTTCGGGCTGGACTGTTCCCATGAGGCACAGGGTCAGACTGATTTGCATAGGGCCATATCTGAACTGGGGTGGCAGAGTGGGCTAAAGAACGGTGATGGATGAAACCCAGATCAGTTGACTGGGGGTGAGTGCTTGCAATGTTCAACACTCCATCCATCATTTCATTTGGTTTTTGCTTTGTTGGCCATAAGTTGGCAGGGTATGCTCAGATGTGAGTCCCTTGCTCACTTTGCCACTGGATTCAAGCAAGCCTAGCTGAAGACGGCTGAAATGCCAGAAACGGGACCTAGGAAGCTTGTTTCCGGGCCAGGAAAGACATGGCTTGGCAGTTCGGGCTGGACTGTTCCCATGAGGCACAGGGTCAGACTGATTTGCATAGGGCCATGTCTGAACTGGGGTGGCAGAGTGGGCTAAAGAACGGTGATGGATTAAACCCAGATCAGTTGACTGGGGGTGAGTGCTTGCAATGTTCAACACTCCATCCATCATTTCCTTTGGTTTTTGCTTTGTTCGCGTGAGTCCCTTGCTCACTTTGCCACTGGATTCAAGCAAGCCTGGCTGAAGACGGCTGAAATGCCAGAACCCGGTCCTAGGAAGCTTGTTTCCGGGCCAGGAAAGACATGGCTTGGCAGTTCGGGCTGGACTGTTCCCATGAGGCACAGGGTCAGACTGATTTGCATAGGGCCATGTCTGAACTGAGGTGGCAGAGTGGGCTAAAGAACGGTGATGGTTTAAACCCAGATCAGTTGACTGGGGGTGAGTGCTTGCAATGTTCAACACTCCATCCATCATCTCTTTTGGTTTTTGCTTTGTTCGCCATAAGTTGGCAGGGTATGCTCAGACGTGAGTCCCTTGCTCACTTTGCCACTGGATTCAAGCAAGCCTGGCTGAAGACGGCTGAAATGCCAGAAACCGGTCCTAGGAAGCTTGTTTCCGGGCCAGGAAAGACATGGCTTGGCAGTTCGGGCTGGACTGTTCCCATGAGTCACAGGGTCAGACTGATTTGCATAGGGCCATGTCTGAACTGGGGTGGCAGAGTGGGCTAAAGAACGGTGATGGATTAAACCCAGATCAGTTTACTGGGGGTGAGTGCTTGCAATGTTCAACACTCCATCCATCATTTCCTTTGGTTTTTGCTTTGTTCGCCATAAGTTGGCAGGGTATGCTCAGACGTGAGTCCCTTGCTCACTTTGCCACTGGATTCAAGCAAGCCTGGCTGAAGACGGCTGAAATGCCAGAAACCGGTCCTAGGAAGCTTGTTTCCGGGCCAGGAAAGACATGGCTTGGCAGTTCGGGCTGGACTGTTCCCATGAGGCACAGGGTCAGACTGATTTGCATAGGGCCATATCTGAACTGGGGTGGCAGAGTGGGCTAAAGAACGGTGATGGATGAAACCCAGATCAGTTGACTGGGGGTGAGTGCTTGCAATGTTCAACACTCCATCCATCATTTCATTTGGTTTTTGCTTTGTTGGCCATAAGTTGGCAGGGTATGCTCAGATGTGAGTCCCTTGCTCACTTTGCCACTGGATTCAAGCAAGCCTAGCTGAAGACGGCTGAAATGCCAGAAACGGGACCTAGGAAGCTTGTTTCCGGGCCAGGAAAGACATGGCTTGGCAGTTCGGGCTGGACTGTTCCCATGAGGCACAGGGTCAGACTGATTTGCATAGGGCCATGTCTGAACTGGGTGGCAGTGTGGGCTAAAGAACGGTGATGGTTTAAACCAGGATCAGTTGACTGGGGGTGAGTGCTTGCAATGTTCAACACTCCATCCATCATTTCCTTTGGTTTTTGCTTTGTTCGCCATAAGTTGGCAGGGTATGCTCAGACGTGAGTCCCTTGCTCACTTTGCCACTGGATTCAAGCAAGCCTGGCTGAAGACGGCTGAAATGCCAGAAACCGGTCCTAGGAAGCTTGTTTCCGGGCCAGGAAAGACATGGCTTGGCAGTTCGGGCTGGACTGTTCCCATGAGGCACAGGGTCAGACTGATTTGCATAGGGCCATGTCTGAACTGGGGTGGCAGAGTGGGCTAAAGAACGGTGATGGATGAAACCCAGATCAGTTGACTGGGGGTGAGTGCTTGCAATGTTCAAAACTCCATCCATCATTTCCTTTGGTTTTTGCTTTGTTCGCCATAAGTTGGCAGGGTATGCTCAGATGTGAGTCCCTTGCTCACTTTGCCACTGGATTCAAGCAAGCCTGGCTGAAGACGGCTGAAATGCCAGAAACCGGACCTAGGAAGCTTGTTTCCGGGCCAGGAAAGACATGGCTTGGCAGTTCGGGCTGGACTGTTCCCATGAGGCACAGGGTCAGACTGAATTGCATAGGGCCATGTCTGAACTGGGGTGGCAGAGTGGGCTAAAGAACGGTGATGGATTAAACCCAGATCAGTTGACTGGGGGTGAGTGCTTGCAATGTTCAACACTCCATTCATCATTTCCTTTGGTTTTTGCTTTGTTCGCCATAAGTTGGCAGGGTATGCTCAGACGTGAGTCCCTTGCTCACTTTGCCACTGGATTCAAGCAAGGCTGGCTGAAGACGGCTGAAATGCCAGATACCGGTCCTAGGAAGCTTGTTTCCGGGCCAGGAAAGACATGGCTTGGCAGTTCGGGCTGGACTGTTCCCATGAGGCACAGGGTCAGACTGATTTGCATAGGGCCATGTCTGAACTGGGGTGGCAGAGTGGGCTAAAGAACGGTGATGGATTAAACCCAGATCAGTTGACTGGGGGTGAGTGCTTGCAATGTTCAACACTCCATCCATCATTTCCTTTGGTTTTTGCTTTGTTCGCCATAAGTTGGCAGGGTATGCTCAGACGTGAGTCCCTTGCTCACTTTGCCACTGGATTCAAGCAAGTCTGGCTGAAGACGGCTGAAATGCCAGAAACCGGTCCTAGGAAGCTTGTTTCCGGGCCAGGAAAGACATGGCTTGGCAGTTCGGGCTGGACTGTTCCCATGAGGCACAGGGTCAGACTGATTTGCATAGGGCCATGTCTGAACTGGGGTGGCAGAGTGTGCTAAAGAACGGTGATGGATTAAACCCAGATCAGCTGACTGGGGGTGAGTGCTTGCAATGTTCAACACTCCATCCATCATTTCCTTTGGTTTTTGCTTTGTTCGCCATAAGTTGGCAGGGTATGCTCAGATGTGAGTCCCTTGCTCACTTTGCCACTGGATTCAAGCAAGCCTGGCTGAAGACGGCTGAAATGCCAGAAACCGGTCCTAGGAAGCTTGTTTCCGGGCCAGGAAAGACATGGCTTGGCAGTTCGGGCTGGACTGTTCCCATGAGGCACAGGGTCAGACTGATTTCCATAGGGCCATGTCTGAACTGGGGTGGCAGAGTGGGCTAAAGAACGGTGATGGATTAAACCCAGATCAGTTGACTGGGGGTGAGTGCTTGCAATGTTCAACACTCCATCCATCATTTCCTTTGGTTTTTGCTTTGTTCGCCATAAGTTGGCAGGGTATGCTCAGACGTGAGTCCCTTGCTCACTTTGCCACTGGATTCAAGCAAGCCTGGCTGAAGACGGCTGAAATACCAGAAACCGGTCCTAGGAAGCTTGTTTCCGGGCCAGGAAAGACATGGCTTGGCAGTTCGGGTTGGAGTATTCCCATGAGGCACAGGGTCAGACTGATTTGCATAGGGCCATGTCTGAACTGGGGTGGCAGAGTGGGCTAAAGAACGGTGATGGATTAAACACAGATCAGTTGACTGGGGGTGAGTGCTTGCAATGTTCAACACTCCATCCATCATTTCCTTTGGTTTTTGCTTTGTTCGCTATAAGTTGGCAGGGTATGCTCAGACGTGAGTCCCTTGCTCACTTTGCCACTGGATTCAAGCAAGCCTGGCTGAAGACGGCTGAAATGCCAGAAACCGGTCCTAGGAAGCTTGTTTCCGGGCCAGGAAAGACATGGCTTGGCAGTTCGGGCTGGACTGTTCCCATGAGGCACAGGGTCAGACTGATTTGCATAGGGCCATGTCTGAACTGGGTGGCAGTGTGGGCTAAAGAACGGTGATGGTTTAAACCCAGATCAGTTGACTAGGGGTGAGTGCTTGCAATGTTCAACACTCCATCCATCATTTCCTTTGGTTTTTGCTTTGTTCGCCATAAGTTGGCAGGGTATGCTCAGACGTGAGTCCCTTGCTCACTTTGCCACTGGATTCAAGCAAGCCTGGCTGAAGACGGCTGAAATGCCAGAAACCGGTCCTAGGAAGCTTGTTTCCGGGCCAGGAAAGACATGGCTTGGCAGTTCGGGCTGGACTGTTCCCATGAGGCACAGGGTCAGACTGATTTGCATAGGGCCATGTCTGAACTGGGGTGGCAGAGTGGGCTAAAGAACGGTGATGGATGAAACCCAGATCAGTTGACTGGGGGTGAGTGCTTGCAATGTTCAAAACTCCATCCATCATTTCCTTTGGTTTTTGCTTTGTTCGCCATAAGTTGGCAGGGTATGCTCAGATGTAAGTCCCTTGCTCACTTTGCCACTGGATTCAAGCAAGCCTGGCTGAAGACGGCTGAAATGCCAGAAACCGGACCTAGGAAGCTTGTTTCCGGGCCAGGAAAGACATGGCTTGGCAGTTCGGGCTGGACTGTTCCCATGAGGCACAGGGTCAGACTGAATTGCATAGGGCCATGTCTGAACTGGGGTGGCAGAGTGGGCTAAAGAACGGTGATGGATTAAACCCAGATCAGTTGACTGGGAGTGAGTGCTTGCAATGTTCAACACTCCATTCATCATTTCCTTTGGTTTTTGCTTTGTTCGCCATAAGTTGGCAGGGTATGCTCAGACGTGAGTCCCTTGCTCACTTTGCCACTGGATTCAAGCAAGCCTGCCTGAAGACGGCTGAAATGCCAGAAACCGGTCCTAGGAAGCTTGTTTCCGGGCCAGGAAAGACATGGCTTGGCAGTTCGGGCTGGACTGTTCCCATGAGGCACAGGGTCAGACTGATTTGCATAGGGCCATGTCTGAACTGGGGTGGCAGAGTGGGCTAAAGAACGGTGATGGATTAAACCCAGATCAGTTGACTGGGGGTGAGTGCTTGCAATGTTCAACACTCCATCCATCATTTCCTTTGGTTTTTGCTTTGTTCGTCATAAGTTGGCAGGGTATGCTCAGACGTGAGTCCCTTGCTCACTTTGCCACTGGATTCAAGCAAGTCTGGCTGAAGACGGCTGAAATGCCAGAAACCGGTCCTAGGAAGCTTGTTTCCAGGCCAGGAAAGACATGGCTTGGCAGTTCGGGCTGGACTGTTCCCATGAGGCACAGGGTCAGACTGATTTGCATAGGGCCATGTCTGAACTGGGGTGGCAGAGTGGGCTAAAGAACGGTGATGGATTAAACCCAGATCAGTTGACTGGGGGTGAGTGCTTGCAATGTTCAACACTCCATCCATCATTTCCTTTGGTTTTTGCTTTGTTCGCCATAAGTTGGCAGGGTATGCTCAGACGTGAGTCCCTTGCTCACTTTGCCACTGGATTCAAGCAAGCCTGGCTGAAGACGGCTGAAATGCCAGAAACCGGTCCTAGGAAGCTTGTTTCCGGGCCAGGAAAGACATGGCTTGGCAGTTCGGGCTGGACTGTTCCCATGAGGCACAGGGTCGGACTGATTTGCATAGGGCCATGTCTGAACTGGGGTGGCAGAGTGGCTAAAGAACGGTGATGGATTAAACCCAGATCAGTTGACTGGGGGTGAGTGCTTGCAATGTTCAACACTCCATCCATCATTTCCTTTGGTTTTTGCTTTGTTCGCCATAGGTTGGCAGGGTATGCTCAGACGTGAGTCCCTTGCTCACTTTGCCACTGGATTCAAGCAAGTCTGGCTGAAGACGGCTGAAATGCCAGAAACCGGTCCTAGGAAGCTTGTTTCCGGGCAAGTAAAGACATGGCTTGGCAGTTCGGGCTGGACTGCTCCCATGAGGCACAGGGTCAGACTGATTTGCATAGGGCCATGTCTGAACTTGGGTGGCAGAGTTGGCTAAAGAACGGTGATGGATTAAACCCAGATCAGTTGACTGGGGGTGAGTGCTTGCAATGTTCAACACTCCATCCATCATTTCCTTTGGTTTTTGCTTTGTTCGCCATAAGTTGGCAGGGCATGCTCAGACATGAGTCCCTTGCTCACTTTGCCACTGGATTCAAGCAAGCCTGGCTGAAGACGGCTGAAATGCCAGAAACCGGTCCTAGGAAGCTTGTTCCCGGGGCAGGAAAGACATGGCTTGGCAGTTCGGGCAGGACTGGTACCATGAGGCACAGGGTCAGACTGATTTGCATAGGGCCATGTCTGAACTGGGGTGGCAGAGTGGGCTAAAGAACGGTGATGGATTAAACCCAGATCAGTTGACTGGGGGTGAGTGCTTGCAATGTTCAACACTCCATCCATCATTTCCTTTGGTTTTTGCTTTGTTCGCCATAAGTTGGCAGGGTATGCTCAGACGCGAGTCCCTTGCTCACTTTGCCACTGGATTCAAGCAAGCCTGGCTGAAGACGGCTGAAATGCCAGAAACCGGTCCTAGGAAGCTTGTTTCCGGGCCAGGAAAGACATGGCTTGGCAGTTCGGGCAGGACTGTTCCCATGAGGCACAGGGTCAGACTGATTTGCATAGGGCCATGTCTGAACTGGGGTGGCAGAGTGGGCTAAAGAACGGTGATGGATTAAACCCAAATCAGTTGACTGGGGGTGAGTGCTTTCAATGTTCAACACTCCATCCATCATTTCCTTTGGTTTTTGCTTTGTTCGCCATAAGTTGGCAGGGTATGCTCAGACGTGAGTCCCTTGCTCACTTTGCCACTGGATTCAAGCAAGTCTGGCTGAAGACGGCTGAAATGCCAGAAACCGGTCCTAGGAAGCTTGTTTCCGGGCCAGGAAAGACATGGCTTGGCAGTTCGGGCTGGACTGTTCCCATGAGGCACAGGGTCAGACTGATTTGCATAGGGCCATGTCTGAACTGGGGTGGCAGAGTGGGCTAAAGAACGGTGATGGATTAAACCCAGATCAGTTGACTGGGTGTGAGTGCTTGCAATGTTCAACACTCCATCCATCATTTCCTTTGGTTTTTGCTTTGTTCGCCATAAGTTGGCAGGGTATGCTCAGATGTGAGGCCCTTGCTCACTTTGCCACTGGATTCAAGCAAGCCTGGCTGAAGACGGCTGAAATGCCAGAAACCGGTCCTAGGAAGCTTGTTTCCGGGCCAGGAAAGACATGGCTTGGCAGTTCGGGCTGGACTGTTCCCATGAGGCACAGGGTCAGACTGATTTGCATAGGGCCATATCTGAACTGGGGTGGCAGAGTGGGCTAAAGAACGGTGATGGATGAAACCCAGATCAGTTGACTGGGGGTGAGTGCTTGCAATGTTCAACACTCCATCCATCATTTCATTTGGTTTTTGCTTTGTTGGCCATAAGTTGGCAGGGTATGCTCAGATGTGAGTCCCTTGCTCACTTTGCCACTGGATTCAAGCAAGCCTAGCTGAAGACGGCTGAAATGCCAGAAACGGGACCTAGGAAGCTTGTTTCCGGGCCAGGAAAGACATGGCTTGGCAGTTCGGGCTGGACTGTTCCCATGAGGCACAGGGTCAGACTGATTTGCATAGGGCCATGTCTGAACTGGGGTGGCAGAGTGGGCTAAAGAACGGTGATGGATTAAACCCAGATCAGTTGACTGGGGGTGAGTGCTTGCAATGTTCAACACTCCATCCATCATTTCCTTTGGTTTTTGCTTTGTTCGCGTGAGTCCCTTGCTCACTTTGCCACTGGATTCAAGCAAGCCTGGCTGAAGACGGCTGAAATGCCAGAACCCGGTCCTAGGAAGCTTGTTTCCGGGCCAGGAAAGACATGGCTTGGCAGTTCGGGCTGGACTGTTCCCATGAGGCACAGGGTCAGACTGATTTGCATAGGGCCATGTCTGAACTGAGGTGGCAGAGTGGGCTAAAGAACGGTGATGGTTTAAACCCAGATCAGTTGACTGGGGGTGAGTGCTTGCAATGTTCAACACTCCATCCATCATCTCTTTTGGTTTTTGCTTTGTTCGCCATAAGTTGGCAGGGTATGCTCAGACGTGAGTCCCTTGCTCACTTTGCCACTGGATTCAAGCAAGCCTGGCTGAAGACGGCTGAAATGCCAGAAACCGGTCCTAGGAAGCTTGTTTCCGGGCCAGGAAAGACATGGCTTGGCAGTTCGGGCTGGACTGTTCCCATGAGTCACAGGGTCAGACTGATTTGCATAGGGCCATGTCTGAACTGGGGTGGCAGAGTGGGCTAAAGAACGGTGATGGATTAAACCCAGATCAGTTTACTGGGGGTGAGTGCTTGCAATGTTCAACACTCCATCCATCATTTCCTTTGGTTTTTGCTTTGTTCGCCATAAGTTGGCAGGGTATGCTCAGACGTGAGTCCCTTGCTCACTTTGCCACTGGATTCAAGCAAGCCTGGCTGAAGACGGCTGAAATGCCAGAAACCGGTCCTAGGAAGCTTGTTTCCGGGCCAGGAAAGACATGGCTTGGCAGTTCGGGCTGGACTGTTCCCATGAGGCACAGGGTCAGACTGATTTGCATAGGGCCATATCTGAACTGGGGTGGCAGAGTGGGCTAAAGAACGGTGATGGATGAAACCCAGATCAGTTGACTGGGGGTGAGTGCTTGCAATGTTCAACACTCCATCCATCATTTCATTTGGTTTTTGCTTTGTTGGCCATAAGTTGGCAGGGTATGCTCAGATGTGAGTCCCTTGCTCACTTTGCCACTGGATTCAAGCAAGCCTAGCTGAAGACGGCTGAAATGCCAGAAACGGGACCTAGGAAGCTTGTTTCCGGGCCAGGAAAGACATGGCTTGGCAGTTCGGGCTGGACTGTTCCCATGAGGCACAGGGTCAGACTGATTTGCATAGGGCCATGTCTGAACTGGGTGGCAGTGTGGGCTAAAGAACGGTGATGGTTTAAACCCGGATCAGTTGACTGGGGGTGAGTGCTTGCAATGTTCAACACTCCATCCATCATTTCCTTTGGTTTTTGCTTTGTTCGCCATAAGTTGGCAGGGTATGCTCAGACGTGAGTCCCTTGCTCACTTTGCCACTGGATTCAAGCAAGCCTGGCTGAAGACGGCTGAAATGCCAGAAACCGGTCCTAGGAAGCTTGTTTCCGGGCCAGGAAAGACATGGCTTGGCAGTTCGGGCTGGACTGTTCCCATGAGGCACAGGGTCAGACTGATTTGCATAGGGCCATGTCTGAACTGGGGTGGCAGAGTGGGCTAAAGAACGGTGATGGATGAAACCCAGATCAGTTGACTGGGGGTGAGTGCTTGCAATGTTCAAAACTCCATCCATCATTTCCTTTGGTTTTTGCTTTGTTCGCCATAAGTTGGCAGGGTATGCTCAGATGTGAGTCCCTTGCTCACTTTGCCACTGGATTCAAGCAAGCCTGGCTGAAGACGGCTGAAATGCCAGAAACCGGACCTAGGAAGCTTGTTTCCGGGCCAGGAAAGACATGGCTTGGCAGTTCGGGCTGGACTGTTCCCATGAGGCACAGGGTCAGACTGAATTGCATAGGGCCATGTCTGAACTGGGGTGGCAGAGTGGGCTAAAGAACGGTGATGGATTAAACCCAGATCAGTTGACTGGGGGTGAGTGCTTGCAATGTTCAACACTCCATTCATCATTTCCTTTGGTTTTTGCTTTGTTCGCCATAAGTTGGCAGGGTATGCTCAGACGTGAGTCCCTTGCTCACTTTGCCACTGGATTCAAGCAAGGCTGGCTGAAGACGGCTGAAATGCCAGATACCGGTCCTAGGAAGCTTGTTTCCGGGCCAGGAAAGACATGGCTTGGCAGTTCGGGCTGGACTGTTCCCATGAGGCACAGGGTCAGACTGATTTGCATAGGGCCATGTCTGAACTGGGGTGGCAGAGTGGGCTAAAGAACGGTGATGGATTAAACCCAGATCAGTTGACTGGGGGTGAGTGCTTGCAATGTTCAACACTCCATCCATCATTTCCTTTGGTTTTTGCTTTGTTCGCCATAAGTTGGCAGGGTATGCTCAGACGTGAGTCCCTTGCTCACTTTGCCACTGGATTCAAGCAAGTCTGGCTGAAGACGGCTGAAATGCCAGAAACCGGTCCTAGGAAGCTTGTTTCCGGGCCAGGAAAGACATGGCTTGGCAGTTCGGGCTGGACTGTTCCCATGAGGCACAGGGTCAGACTGATTTGCATAGGGCCATGTCTGAACTGGGGTGGCAGAGTGTGCTAAAGAACGGTGATGGATTAAACCCAGATCAGCTGACTGGGGGTGAGTGCTTGCAATGTTCAACACTCCATCCATCATTTCCTTTGGTTTTTGCTTTGTTCGCCATAAGTTGGCAGGGTATGCTCAGATGTGAGTCCCTTGCTCACTTTGCCACTGGATTCAAGCAAGCCTGGCTGAAGACGGCTGAAATGCCAGAAACCGGTCCTAGGAAGCTTGTTTCCGGGCCAGGAAAGACATGGCTTGGCAGTTCGGGCTGGACTGTTCCCATGAGGCACAGGGTCAGACTGATTTCCATAGGGCCATGTCTGAACTGGGGTGGCAGAGTGGGCTAAAGAACGGTGATGGATTAAACCCAGATCAGTTGACTGGGGGTGAGTGCTTGCAATGTTCAACACTCCATCCATCATTTCCTTTGGTTTTTGCTTTGTTCGCCATAAGTTGGCAGGGTATGCTCAGACGTGAGTCCCTTGCTCACTTTGCCACTGGATTCAAGCAAGCCTGGCTGAAGACGGCTGAAATACCAGAAACCGGTCCTAGGAAGCTTGTTTCCGGGCCAGGAAAGACATGGCTTGGCAGTTCGGGCTGGAGTATTCCCATGAGGCACAGGGTCAGACTGATTTGCATAGGGCCATGTCTGAACTGGGGTGGCAGAGTGGGCTAAAGAACGGTGATGGATTAAACACAGATCAGTTGACTGGGGGTGAGTGCTTGCAATGTTCAACACTCCATCCATCATTTCCTTTGGTTTTTGCTTTGTTCGCTATAAGTTGGCAGGGTATGCTCAGACGTGAGTCCCTTGCTCACTTTGCCACTGGATTCAAGCAAGCCTGGCTGAAGACGGCTGAAATGCCAGAAACCGGTCCTAGGAAGCTTGTTTCCGGGCCAGGAAAGACATGGCTTGGCAGTTCGGGCTGGACTGTTCCCATGAGTCACAGGGTCAGACTGATTTGCATAGGGCCATGTCTGAACTGGGTGGCAGTGTGGGCTAAAGAACGGTGATGGTTTAAACCCAGATCAGTTGACTAGGGGTGAGTGCTTGCAATGTTCAACACTCCATCCATCATTTCCTTTGGTTTTTGCTTTGTTCGCCATAAGTTGGCAGGGTATGCTCAGACGTGAGTCCCTTGCTCACTTTGCCACTGGATTCAAGCAAGCCTGGCTGAAGACGGCTGAAATGCCAGAAACCGGTCCTAGGAAGCTTGTTTCCGGGCCAGGAAAGACATGGCTTGGCAGTTCGGGCTGGACTGTTCCCATGAGGCACAGGGTCAGACTGATTTGCATAGGGCCATGTCTGAACTGGGGTGGCAGAGTGGGCTAAAGAACGGTGATGGATGAAACCCAGATCAGTTGACTGGGGGTGAGTGCTTGCAATGTTCAAAACTCCATCCATCATTTCCTTTGGTTTTTGCTTTGTTCGCCATAAGTTGGCAGGGTATGCTCAGATGTAAGTCCCTTGCTCACTTTGCCACTGGATTCAAGCAAGCCTGGCTGAAGACGGCTGAAATGCCAGAAACCGGACCTAGGAAGCTTGTTTCCGGGCCAGGAAAGACATGGCTTGGCAGTTCGGGCTGGACTGTTCCCATGAGGCACAGGGTCAGACTGAATTGCATAGGGCCATGTCTGAACTGGGGTGGCAGAGTGGGCTAAAGAACGGTGATGGATTAAACCCAGATCAGTTGACTGGGAGTGAGTGCTTGCAATGTTCAACACTCCATTCATCATTTCCTTTGGTTTTTGCTTTGTTCGCCATAAGTTGGCAGGGTATGCTCAGACGTGAGTCCCTTGCTCACTTTGCCACTGGATTCAAGCAAGCCTGGCTGAAGACGGCTGAAATGCCAGAAACCGGTCCTAGGAAGCTTGTTTCCGGGCCAGGAAAGACATGGCTTGGCAGTTCGGGCCGGACTGTTCCCATGAGGCACAGGGTCAGACTGATTTGCATAGGGCCATGTCTGAACTGGGGTGGCAGAGTGGGCTAAAGAACGGTGATGGATTAAACCCAGATCAGTTGACTGGGGGTGAGTGCTTGCAATGTTCAACACTCCATCCATCATTTCCTTTGGTTTTTGCTTTGTTCGTCATAAGTTGGCAGGGTATGCTCAGACGTGAGTCCCTTGCTCACTTTGCCACTGGATTCAAGCAAGTCTGGCTGAAGACGGCTGAAATGCCAGAAACCGGTCCTAGGAAGCTTGTTTCCAGGCCAGGAAAGACATGGCTTGGCAGTTCGGGCTGGACTGTTCCCATGAGGCACAGGGTCAGACTGATTTGCATAGGGCCATGTCTGAACTGGGGTGGCAGAGTGGGCTAAAGAACGGTGATGGATTAAACCCAGATCAGTTGACTGGGGGTGAGTGCTTGCAATGTTCAACACTCCATCCATCATTTCCTTTGGTTTTTGCTTTGTTCGCCATAAGTTGGCAGGGTATGCTCAGACGTGAGTCCCTTGCTCACTTTGCCACTGGATTCAAGCAAGCCTGGCTGAAGACGGCTGAAATGCCAGAAACCGGTCCTAGGAAGCTTGTTTCCGGGCCAGGAAAGACATGGCTTGGCAGTTCGGGCTGGACTGTTCCCATGAGGCACAGGGTCGGACTGATTTGCATAGGGCCATGTCTGAACTGGGGTGGCAGAGTGGCTAAAGAACGGTGATGGATTAAACCCAGATCAGTTGACTGGGGGTGAGTGCTTGCAATGTTCAACACTCCATCCATCATTTCCTTTGGTTTTTGCTTTGTTCGCCATAGGTTGACAGGGTATGCTCAGACGTGAGTCCCTTGCTCACTTTGCCACTGGATTCAAGCAAGTCTGGCTGAAGACGGCTGAAATGCCAGAAACCGGTCCTAGGAAGCTTGTTTCCGGGCAAGTAAAGACATGGCTTGGCAGTTCGGGCTGGACTGCTCCCATGAGGCACAGGGTCAGACTGATTTGCATAGGGCCATGTCTGAACTTGGGTGGCAGAGTTGGCTAAAGAACGGTGATGGATTAAACCCAGATCAGTTGACTGGGGGTGAGTGCTTGCAATGTTCAACACTCCATCCATCATTTCCTTTGGTATTTGCTTTGTTCGCCATAAGTTGGCAGGGCATGCTCAGACATGAGTCCCTTGCTCACTTTGCCACTGGATTCAAGCAAGCCTGGCTGAAGACGGCTGAAATGCCAGAAACCGGTCCTAGGAAGCTTGTTCCCGGGGCAGGAAAGACATGGCTTGGCAGTTCGGGCAGGACTGGTACCATGAGGCACAGGGTCAGACTGATTTGCATAGGGCCATGTCTGAACTGGGGTGGCAGAGTGGGCTAAAGAACGGTGATGGATTAAACCCAGATCAGTTGACTGGGGGTGAGTGCTTGCAATGTTCAACACTCCATCCATCATTTCCTTTGGTTTTTGCTTTGTTCGCCATAAGTTGGCAGGGTATGCTCAGACGCGAGTCCCTTGCTCACTTTGCCACTGGATTCAAGCAAGCCTGGCTGAAGACGGCTGAAATGCCAGAAACCGGTCCTAGGAAGCTTGTTTCCGGGCCAGGAAAGACATGGCTTGGCAGTTCGGGCAGGACTGTTCCCATGAGGCACAGGGTCAGACTGATTTGCATAGGGCCATGTCTGAACTGGGGTGGCAGAGTGGGCTAAAGAACGGTGATGGATTAAACCCAAATCAGTTGACTGGGGGTGAGTGCTTTCAATGTTCAACACTCCATCCATCATTTCCTTTGGTTTTTGCTTTGTTCGCCATAAGTTGGCAGGGTATGCTCAGACGTGAGTCCCTTGCTCACTTTGCCACTGGATTCAAGCAAGTCTGGCTGAAGACGGCTGAAATGCCAGAAACCGGTCCTAGGAAGCTTGTTTCCGGGCCAGGAAAGACATGGCTTGGCAGTTCGGGCTGGACTGTTCCCATGAGGCACAGGGTCAGACTGATTTGCATAGGGCCATGTCTGAACTGGGGTGGCAGAGTGGGCTAAAGAACGGTGATGGATTAAACCCAGATCAGTTGACTGGGTGTGAGTGCTTGCAATGTTCAACACTCCATCCATCATTTCCTTTGGTTTTTGCTTTGTTCGCCATAAGTTGGCAGGGTATGCTCAGATGTGAGGCCCTTGCTCACTTTGCCACTGGATTCAAGCAAGCCTGGCTGAAGACGGCTGAAATGCCAGAAACCGGTCCTAGGAAGCTTGTTTCCGGGCCAGGAAAGACATGGCTTGGCAGTTCGGGCTGGACTGTTCCCATGAGGCACAGGGTCAGACTGATTTGCATAGGGCCATATCTGAACTGGGGTGGCAGAGTGGGCTAAAGAACGGTGATGGATGAAACCCAGATCAGTTGACTGGGGGTGAGTGCTTGCAATGTTCAACACTCCATCCATCATTTCATTTGGTTTTTGCTTTGTTGGCCATAAGTTGGCAGGGTATGCTCAGATGTGAGTCCCTTGCTCACTTTGCCACTGGATTCAAGCAAGCCTAGCTGAAGACGGCTGAAATGCCAGAAACGGGACCTAGGAAGCTTGTTTCCGGGCCAGGAAAGACATGGCTTGGCAGTTCGGGCTGGACTGTTCCCATGAGGCACAGGGTCAGACTGATTTGCATAGGGCCATGTCTGAACTGGGGTGGCAGAGTGGGCTAAAGAACGGTGATGGATTAAACCCAGATCAGTTGACTGGGGGTGAGTGCTTGCAATGTTCAACACTCCATCCATCATTTCCTTTGGTTTTTGCTTTGTTCGCGTGAGTCCCTTGCTCACTTTGCCACTGGATTCAAGCAAGCCTGGCTGAAGACGGCTGAAATGCCAGAACCCGGTCCTAGGAAGCTTGTTTCCGGGCCAGGAAAGACATGGCTTGGCAGTTCGGGCTGGACTGTTCCCATGAGGCACAGGGTCAGACTGATTTGCATAGGGCCATGTCTGAACTGAGGTGGCAGAGTGGGCTAAAGAACGGTGATGGTTTAAACCCAGATCAGTTGACTGGGGGTGAGTGCTTGCAATGTTCAACACTCCATCCATCATCTCTTTTGGTTTTTGCTTTGTTCGCCATAAGTTGGCAGGGTATGCTCAGACGTGAGTCCCTTGCTCACTTTGCCACTGGATTCAAGCAAGCCTGGCTGAAGACGGCTGAAATGCCAGAAACCGGTCCTAGGAAGCTTGTTTCCGGGCCAGGAAAGACATGGCTTGGCAGTTCGGGCTGGACTGATCCCATGAGTCACAGGGTCAGACTGATTTGCATAGGGCCATGTCTGAACTGGGGTGGCAGAGTGGGCTAAAGAACGGTGATGGATTAAACCCAGATCAGTTTACTGGGGGTGAGTGCTTGCAATGTTCAACACTCCATCCATCATTTCCTTTGGTTTTTGCTTTGTTCGCCATAAGTTGGCAGGGTATGCTCAGACGTGAGTCCCTTGCTCACTTTGCCACTGGATTCAAGCAAGCCTGGCTGAAGACGGCTGAAATGCCAGAAACCGGTCCTAGGAAGCTTGTTTCCGGGCCAGGAAAGACATGGCTTGGCAGTGCGGGCTGGACTGTTCCCATGAGGCACAGGGTCAGACTGATTTGCATAGGGCCATGTCTGAACTGGGGTGGCAGAGTGGGCTAAAGAACGGTGATGGATGAAACCCAGATCAGTTGACTGGGGTAGAGTGCTTGCAATGTTCAACACTCCATCCATCATTTCCTTTGGTTTTTGCTTTGTTCGCCATAAGTTGGCAGGGTATGCTCAGACGTGAGTCCCTTGCTCACTTTGCCACTGGATTCAAGCAAGCCTGGCTGAAGATGGCTGAAATGCCAGAAACCGGTCCTAGGAAGCTTGTTTCCGGGCCAGGAAAGACATGGCTTGACAGTTCGGGCTGGACTGTTCCCATGAGGCACAGGGTCAGACTGATTTGCATAGGGCCTTTTCTGAACTGGGGTGGCAGAGTGGGCTAAAGAACGGTGATGGATTAAACCCAGATCAGTTGACTGGGGGTGAGTGCTTGCAATGTTCAACACTCCATCCATCATTTTCTTTGGTTTTTGCTTTGTTCGCCATAAGTTGGCAGGGTATGCTCAGACGTGAGTCCCTTGCTCACTTTGCCACTGGATTCAAGCAAGCCTGGCTGAAGACGGCTGAAATGCCAGAAACCGGTCCTAGGAAGCTTGTTTGCGGGCCAGGAAAGACATGGCTTGGCAGTTCAGGCTGGACTGTTCCCATGAGGCACAGGGTTAGACTGATTTGCATAGGGCCATGTCTGAACTGGGGTGGCAGAGTGGGATAAAGAAGGGTGATGGATTAAACCCAGATCAGTTGACTGGGGGTGAGTGCTTGCAATGTTCAATACTCCATCCATCATTTCATTTGGTTTTTGCTTTGTTCGCCATAAGTTGGGAGGGTATGCTCAGACGTGAGTCCCTTGCTCACTTTGCCACTGGATTCAAGCAAGCCTGTCTGAAGACGGCTGAAATGCCAGAAACCGGTCCTAGGAAGCTTGTTTCCGGGCCAGGAAAGACATGGCTTGGCAGTTCGGGCTGGACTGTTTCCATGAGGCACAGGGTCAGGCTGATTTATATAGGGCCATGTCTGAACTGGGGTGGCAGAGTGGGCTAAAGAACGGTGATGGATTAAACCCAGGTCAGTTGACTGGGGGTGAGTGCTTGCAATGTTCAACACTCCATCCATCATTTCCTTTGGTTTTTGCTTTGTTCGCCATAAGTTGGCAGGGTATGCTCAGACGTGAGTCCCTTGCTCACTTTGCCACTGGATTCAAGCGAGCCTGGCTGAAGACGGCTGAAATGCCAGAAACCGGTCCTAGGAAGCTTGTTTCCGGGCCAAGAAAGACATGGCTTGACAGTTCGGGCTGGACTGTTCCCATGAGGCACAGGGTCAGACTGATTTGCATAGGGCCATGTCTGAACTGGGGTGGCAGAGTGGGCTAAAGAACGGTGATGGATTAAACCCAGATCAGTTGACTGGGGGTGAGTGCTTGCAATGTTCAACACTCCATCCATCATTTCCTTTGGTTTTTGCTTTGTTCGCCATAAGTTGGCAGGGTATGCTCAGACGTGAGTCCCTTGCACACGTTGCCACTGGATTCAAGCAAGCCTGGCTGCAGATGGCTGAAATGCCAGAAACCAGTCCTAGGAAGCTTGTTTCCGGGCCAGGAAAGACATGGCTTGGCAGTTCGGGCTGGACTGTTTCCATGAGGCACAGGGTCAGACTGATTTGCATAGGGCCATGTCTGAACTGGGGTGGCAGAGTGGGCTAAAGAACGGTGATGGATGAAACCCAGATCAGTTGACTGGGGGTGAGTGCTTGCAATGTTCAAAACTCCATCCATCATTTCCTTTGGTTTTTGCTTTGTTCGCCATAAGTTGGCAGGGTATGCTCAGATGTAAGTCCCTTGCTCACTTTGCCACTGGATTCAAGCAAGCCTGGCTGAAGACGGCTGAAATGCCAGAAACCGGACCTAGGAAGCTTGTTTCCGGGCCAGGAAAGACATGGCTTGGCAGTTCGGGCTGGACTGTTCCCATGAGGCACAGGGTCAGACTGAATTGCATAGGGCCATGTCTGAACTGGGGTGGCAGAGTGGGCTAAAGAACGGTGATGGATTAAACCCAGATCAGTTGACTGGGAGTGAGTGCTTGCAATGTTCAACACTCCATTCATCATTTCCTTTGGTTTTTGCTTTGTTCGCCATAAGTTGGCAGGGTATGCTCAGACGTGAGTCCCTTGCTCACTTTGCCACTGGATTCAAGCAAGCCTGGCTGAAGACGGCTGAAATGCCAGAAACCGGTCCTAGGAAGCTTGTTTCCGGGCCAGGAAAGACATGGCTTGGCAGTTCGGGCTGGACTGTTCCCATGAGGCACAGGGTCAGACTGATTTGCATAGGGCCATGTCTGAACTGGGGTGGCAGAGTGGGCTAAAGAACGGTGATGGATTAAACCCAGATCAGTTGACTGGGGGTGAGTGCTTGCAATGTTCAACACTCCATCCATCATTTCCTTTGGTTTTTGCTTTGTTCGTCATAAGTTGGCAGGGTATGCTCAGACGTGAGTCCCTTGCTCACTTTGCCACTGGATTCAAGCAAGTCTGGCTGAAGACGGCTGAAATGCCAGAAACCGGTCCTAGGAAGCTTGTTTCCAGGCCAGGAAAGACATGGCTTGGCAGTTCGGGCTGGACTGTTCCCATGAGGCACAGGGTCAGACTGATTTGCATAGGGCCATGTCTGAACTGGGGTGGCAGAGTGGGCTAAAGAACGGTGATGGATTAAACCCAGATCAGTTGACTGGGGGTGAGTGCTTGCAATGTTCAACACTCCATCCATCATTTCCTTTGGTTTTTGCTTTGTTCGCCATAAGTTGGCAGGGTATGCTCAGACGTGAGTCCCTTGCTCACTTTGCCACTGGATTCAAGCAAGCCTGGCTGAAGACGGCTGAAATGCCAGAAACCGGTCCTAGGAAGCTTGTTTCCGGGCCAGGAAAGACATGGCTTGGCAGTTCGGGCTGGACTGTTCCCATGAGGCACAGGGTCGGACTGATTTGCATAGGGCCATGTCTGAACTGGGGTGGCAGAGTGGCTAAAGAACGGTGATGGATTAAACCCAGATCAGTTGACTGGGGGTGAGTGCTTGCAATGTTCAACACTCCATCCATCATTTCCTTTGGTTTTTGCTTTGTTCGCCATAGGTTGGCAGGGTATGCTCAGACGTGAGTCCCTTGCTCACTTTGCCACTGGATTCAAGCAAGTCTGGCTGAAGACGGCTGAAATGCCAGAAACCGGTCCTAGGAAGCTTGTTTCCGGGCAAGTAAAGACATGGCTTGGCAGTTCGGGCTGGACTGCTCCCATGAGGCACAGGGTCAGACTGATTTGCATAGGGCCATGTCTGAACTTGGGTGGCAGAGTTGGCTAAAGAACGGTGATGGATTAAACCCAGATCAGTTGACTGGGGGTGAGTGCTTGCAATGTTCAACACTCCATCCATCATTTCCTTTGGTTTTTGCTTTGTTCGCCATAAGTTGGCAGGGCATGCTCAGACATGAGTCCCTTGCTCACTTTGCCACTGGATTCAAGCAAGCCTGGCTGAAGACGGCTGAAATGCCAGAAACCGGTCCTAGGAAGCTTGTTCCCGGGGCAGGAAAGACATGGCTTGGCAGTTCGGGCAGGACTGGTACCATGAGGCACAGGGTCAGACTGATTTGCATAGGGCCATGTCTGAACTGGGGTGGCAGAGTGGGCTAAAGAACGGTGATGGATTAAACCCAGATCAGTTGACTGGGGGTGAGTGCTTGCAATGTTCAACACTCCATCCATCATTTCCTTTGGTTTTTGCTTTGTTCGCCATAAGTTGGCAGGGTATGCTCAGACGCGAGTCCCTTGCTCACTTTGCCACTGGATTCAAGCAAGCCTGGCTGAAGACGGCTGAAATGCCAGAAACCGGTCCTAGGAAGCTTGTTTCCGGGCCAGGAAAGACATGGCTTGGCAGTTCGGGCAGGACTGTTCCCATGAGGCACAGGGTCAGACTGATTTGCATAGGGCCATGTCTGAACTGGGGTGGCAGAGTGGGCTAAAGAACGGTGATGGATTAAACCCAAATCAGTTGACTGGGGGTGAGTGCTTTCAATGTTCAACACTCCATCCATCATTTCCTTTGGTTTTTGCTTTGTTCGCCATAAGTTGGCAGGGTATGCTCAGACGTGAGTCCCTTGCTCACTTTGCCACTGGATTCAAGCAAGTCTGGCTGAAGACGGCTGAAATGCCAGAAACCGGTCCTAGGAAGCTTGTTTCCGGGCCAGGAAAGACATGGCTTGGCAGTTCGGGCTGGACTGTTCCCATGAGGCACAGGGTCAGACTGATTTGCATAGGGCCATGTCTGAACTGGGGTGGCAGAGTGGGCTAAAGAACGGTGATGGATTAAACCCAGATCAGTTGACTGGGTGTGAGTGCTTGCAATGTTCAACACTCCATCCATCATTTCCTTTGGTTTTTGCTTTGTTCGCCATAAGTTGGCAGGGTATGCTCAGATGTGAGGCCCTTGCTCACTTTGCCACTGGATTCAAGCAAGCCTGGCTGAAGACGGCTGAAATGCCAGAAACCGGTCCTAGGAAGCTTGTTTCCGGGCCAGGAAAGACATGGCTTGGCAGTTCGGGCTGGACTGTTCCCATGAGGCACAGGGTCAGACTGATTTGCATAGGGCCATATCTGAACTGGGGTGGCAGAGTGGGCTAAAGAACGGTGATGGATGAAACCCAGATCAGTTGACTGGGGGTGAGTGCTTGCAATGTTCAACACTCCATCCATCATTTCATTTGTTTTTTGCTTTGTTGGCCATAAGTTGGCAGGGTATGCTCAGATGTGAGTCCCTTGCTCACTTTGCCACTGGATTCAAGCAAGCCTAGCTGAAGACGGCTGAAATGCCAGAAACGGGACCTAGGAAGCTTGTTTCCGGGCCAGGAAAGACATGGCTTGGCAGTTCGGGCTGGACTGTTCCCATGAGGCACAGGGTCAGACTGATTTGCATAGGGCCATGTCTGAACTGGGGTGGCAGAGTGGGCTAAAGAACGGTGATGGATTAAACCCAGATCAGTTGACTGGGGGTGAGTGCTTGCAATGTTCAACACTCCATCCATCATTTCCTTTGGTTTTTGCTTTGTTCGCGTGAGTCCCTTGCTCACTTTGCCACTGGATTCAAGCAAGCCTGGCTGAAGACGGCTGAAATGCCAGAACCCGGTCCTAGGAAGCTTGTTTCCGGGCCAGGAAAGACATGGCTTGGCAGTTCGGGCTGGACTGTTCCCATGAGGCACAGGGTCAGACTGATTTGCATAGGGCCATGTCTGAACTGAGGTGGCAGAGTGGGCTAAAGAACGGTGATGGTTTAAACCCAGATCAGTTGACTGGGGGTGAGTGCTTGCAATGTTCAACACTCTATCCATCATCTCTTTTGGTTTTTGCTTTGTTCGCCATAAGTTGGCAGGGTATGCTCAGACGTGAGTCCCTTGCTCACTTTGCCACTGGATTCAAGCAAGCCTGGCTGAAGACGGCTGAAATGCCAGAAACCGGTCCTAGGAAGCTTGTTTCCGGGCCAGGAAAGACATGGCTTGGCAGTTCGGGCTGGACTGTTCCCATGAGTCACAGGGTCAGACTGATTTGCATAGGGCCATGTCTGAACTGGGGTGGCAGAGTGGGCTAAAGAACGGTGATGGATTAAACCCAGATCAGTTTACTGGGGGTGAGTGCTTGCAATGTTCAACACTCCATCCATCATTTCCTTTGGTTTTTGCTTTGTTCGCCATAAGTTGGCAGGGTATGCTCAGACGTGAGTCCCTTGCTCACTTTGCCACTGGATTCAAGCAAGCCTGGCTGAAGACGGCTGAAATGCCAGAAACCGGTCCTAGGAAGCTTGTTTCCGGGCCAGGAAAGACATGGCTTGGCAGTGCGGGCTGGACTGTTCCCATGAGGCACAGGGTCAGACTGATTTGCATAGGGCCATGTCTGAACTGGGGTGGCAGAGTGGGCTAAAGAACGGTGATGGATGAAACCCAGATCAGTTGACTGGGGTAGAGTGCTTGCAATGTTCAACACTCCATCCATCATTTCCTTTGGTTTTTGCTTTGTTCGCCATAAGTTGGCAGGGTATGCTCAGACGTGAGTCCCTTGCTCACTTTGCCACTGGATTCAAGCAAGCCTGGCTGAAGATGGCTGAAATGCCAGAAACCGGTCCTAGGAAGCTTGTTTCCGGGCCAGGAAAGACATGGCTTGACAGTTCGGGCTGGACTGTTCCCATGAGGCACAGGGTCAGACTGATTTGCATAGGGCCTTTTCTGAACTGGGGTGGCAGAGTGGGCTAAAGAACGGTGATGGATTAAACCCAGATCAGTTGACTGGGGGTGAGTGCTGGCAATGTTCAACACTCCATCCATCATTTTCTTTGGTTTTTGCTTTGTTCGCCATAAGTTGGCAGGGTATGCTCAGACGTGAGTCCCTTGCTCACTTTGCCACTGGATTCAAGCAAGCCTGGCTGAAGACGGCTGAAATGCCAGAAACCGGTCCTAGGAAGCTTGTTTGCGGGCCAGGAAAGACATGGCTTGGCAGTTCAGGCTGGACTGTTCCCATGAGGCACAGGGTTAGACTGATTTGCATAGGGCCATGTCTGAACTGGGGTGGCAGAGTGGGATAAAGAAGGGTGATGGATTAAACCCAGATCAGTTGACTGGGGGTGAGTGCTTGCAATGTTCAATACTCCATCCATCATTTCATTTGGTTTTTGCTTTGTTCGCCATAAGTTGGGAGGGTATGCTCAGACGTGAGTCCCTTGCTCACTTTGCCACTGGATTCAAGCAAGCCTGTCTGAAGACGGCTGAAATGCCAGAAACCGGTCCTAGGAAGCTTGTTTCCGGGCCAGGAAAGACATGGCTTGGCAGTTCGGGCTGGACTGTTTCCATGAGGCACAGGGTCAGGCTGATTTATATAGGGCCATGTCTGAACTGGGGTGGCAGAGTGGGCTAAAGAACGGTGATGGATTAAACCCAGGTCAGTTGACTGGGGGTGAGTGCTTGCAATGTTCAACACTCCATCCATCATTTCCTTTGGTTTTTGCTTTGTTCGCCATAAGTTGGCAGGGTATGCTCAGACGTGAGTCCCTTGCTCACTTTGCCACTGGATTCAAGCGAGCCTGGCTGAAGACGGCTGAAATGCCAGAAACCGGTCCTAGGAAGCTTGTTTCCGGGCCAAGAAAGACATGGCTTGACAGTTCGGGCTGGACTGTTCCCATGAGGCACAGGGTCAGACTGATTTGCATAGGGCCATGTCTGAACTGGGGTGGCAGAGTGGGCTAAAGAACGGTGATGGATTAAACCCAGATCAGTTGACTGGGGGTGAGTGCTTGCAATGTTCAACACTCCATCCATCATTTCCTTTGGTTTTTGCTTTGTTCGCCATAAGTTGGCAGGGTATGCTCAGACGTGAGTCCCTTGCACACGTTGCCACTGGATTCAAGCAAGCCTGGCTGCAGATGGCTGAAATGCCAGAAACCAGTCCTAGGAAGCTTGTTTCCGGGCCAGGAAAGACATGGCTTGGCAGTTCGGGCTGGACTGTTTCCATGAGGCACAGGGTCAGACTGATTTGCATAGGGCCATGTCTGAACTGGGGTGGCAGAGTGGGCTAAAGAACGGTGATGGATTAAACACAGATCAGTTGACTGGGGGTGAGTGCTTGCAATGTTCAACACTCCATCCATCATTTCCTTTGGTTTTTGCTTTGTTCGCCATAAGTTGGCAGGGTATGCTCAGACGTGAGTCCCTTGCTCACTTTGCCACTGGATTCAAGCAAGCCTGGCTGAAGACGGCTGAAATGCCAGAAACCGGTCCTAGGAAGCTTGTTTCCGGGCCAGGAGAGACATGGCTTGGCAGTTCGGGCTGGACTGTTCCCATGAGGCACAGGGTCAGACTGATTTGCATAGGGCCATGTCTGAACTGGGGTGGCAGAGTGGGCTAAAGAACGGTGATGGATTAAACCCAGATCAGTTGACTGGGGGTGAGTGCTTGCAATGTTCAACACTCCATCCATCATTTCCTTTGGTTTTTGCTTTGTTCGCCATAAGTTGGCAGGGTATGCTCAGACGTGAGTCCCTTGCTCACTTTGCCACTGGATTCAAGCAAGCCTGGCTGAAGACGGCTGAAATGCCAGAAACCGGTCCTAGGAAGCTTGTTTCCGGGCCAGGAAAGACATGGCTTGGCCGTTCGGGCTGGACTGTTCCCATGAGGCACAGGGTCAGACTGATTTGCATAGGGCCATGTCTGAACTGGGGTGGCAGAGTGGGCTAAAGAACGGTGATGGATTAAACCCAGATCAGTTGACTGGGGGTGAGTGCTTGCAATGTTCAACACCCCATCCATCATTTCCTTTGGTTTTTGCTTTGTTCGCCATAAGTTGGCAGGGTATGCTCAGACGTGAGTCCCTTGCTCACGTTGCCACTGGATTCAAGCAAGCCTGGCTGCAGATGGCTGAAATGCCAGAAACCAGTCCTAGGAAGCTTGTTTCCGGGCCAGGAAAGACATGGCTTGGCAGTTCGGGCTGGACTGTTCCCATGAGGCACAGGGTCAGACTGATTTGCATAGGGCCATGTCTGAACTGGGGTGGCAGAGTGGGCTAAAGAACGGTGATGGATTAAACACAGATCAGTTGACTGGGGGTGAGTGCTTGCAATGTTCAACACTCCATCCATCATTTCCTTTGGTTTTTGCTTTGTTCGCCATAAGTTGGCAGGGTATGCTCAGACGTGAGTCCCTTGCTCACTTTGCCACTGGATTCAAGCAAGCCTGGCTGAAGACGGCTGAAATGCCAGAAACCAGTCCTAGGAAGCTTGTTTCCGGGCCAGGAAAGACATGGCTTGGCAGTTCGGGCTGGACTGTTCCCATGAGGCACAGGGTCAGACTGATTTGCATAGGGCCATGTCTGAACTGGGGTGGCAGAGTGGGCTAAAGAACGGTGATGGATTAAACACAGATCAGTTGACTGGGGGTGAGTGCTTGCAATGTTCAACACTCCATCCATCATTTCCTTTGGTTTTTGCTTTGTTCGCCATAAGTTGGCAGGGTATGCTCAGACGTGAGTCCCTTGCTCACTTTGCCTCTGGATTCAAGCAAGCCTGGCTGAAGACGGCTGAAATGCCAGAAACCGGTCCTAGGAAGCTTGTTTCCGGGCCAGGAGAGACATGGCTTGGCAGTTCGGGCTGGACTGTTCCCATGAGGCACAGGGTCAGACTGATTTGCATAGGGCCATGTCTGAACTGGGGTGGCAGAGTGGGCTAAAGAACGGTGATGGATTAAACCCAGATCAGTTGACTGGGGGTGAGTGCTTGCAATGTTCAACACTCCATCCATCATTTCCTTTGGTTTTTGCTTTGTTCGCCATAAGTTGGCAGGGTATGCTCAGACGTGAGTCCCTTGCTCACTTTGCCACTGGATTCAAGCAAGCCTGGCTGAAGACGGCTGAAATGCCAGAAACCGGTCCTAGGAAGCTTGTTTCCGGGCCAGGAAAGACATGGCTTGGCAGTTCGGGCAGGACTGTTCCCATGAGGCACAGGGTCAGACTGATTTGCATAGGGCCATGTCTGAACTGGGGTGGCAGAGTGGGCTAAAGAACGGTGATGGATTAAACCCAGATCAGTTGACTGGGGGTGAGTGCTTGCAATGTTCAACACTCCATCCATCATTTCCTTTGGTTTTTGCTTTCTTCGCCATAAGTTGGCAGGGTATGCTCAGACGTGAGTCTCTTGCTCACTTTGCCACTGGATTCAAGCAAGTCTGGCTGAAGACGGCTGAAATGCCACAAACCGGTCCTAGGAAGCTTGTTTCCGGGCCAGGAGAGACATGGCTTGGCAGTTCGGGCTGGACTGTTCCCATGAGGCACAGGGTCAGACTGATTTGCATAGGGCCATGTCTGAACTGGGGTGGCAGAGTGGGCTAAAGAACGGTGATGGATTAAACCCAGATCAGTTGACTGGGGGTGAGTGCTTGCAATGTTCAACACTCCATCCATCATTTCCTTTGGTTTTTGCTTTGTTCGCCATAAGTTGGCAGGGTATGCTCAGACGTGAGGCCCTTGCTCACTTTGCCACTGGATTCAAGCAAGCCTGGCTGAAGACGGCTGAAATGCCAGAAACCGGTCCTGGGAAGCTTGTTTCCGGGCCAGGAAAGACATGGCTTGGCAGTTCGGGCTGGACTGTTCCCATGAGGCACAGGGTCAGACTGATTTGCATAGGGCCATGTCTGAACTGGGGTGGCAGAGTGGGCTAAAGAACGGTGATGGATGAAACCCAGATCAGTTGACTGGGGGTGAGTGCTTGCAATGTTCAACACTCCATCCATCATTTCCTTTGGTTTTTGCTTTGTTCGCCTTAAGTTGGCAGGGTACGCTCAGACGTGAGTCCCTTGCTCACTTTGCCACTGGATTCAAGCAAGCCTGGCTGAAGACGGCTGAAATGCCAGAAACCGGTCCTAGGAAGCTTGTTTCCGGGCCAGGAAAGACATGGCTTGGCAGTTCGGGCTGGACTGTTCCCATGAGGCACAGGGTCAGACTGATTTGCATAGGGCCATGTCTGAACTGGGGTGGCAGAGTGGGCTAAAGAACAGTGATGGATTAAACCCAGATCAGTTGACTGGGGGTGAGTGCTTGCAATGTTCAACACTCCATCCATCATTTCCTTTGGTTTTTGCTTTGTTCGCCATAAGTTGGCAGGGTATGCTCAGACGTGAGTCCCTTGCTCACTTTGCCACTGGATTCAAGCAAGCCTGGCTGAAGACGGCTGAAATGCCAGAAACCGGTCCTAGGAAGCTTGTTTCAGGGCCAGGAAAGACATGGCTTGGCAGTTCGGGCTGGACTGTTCCCATGAGGCACAGGGTCAGACTGATTTGCATAGGGCCATGTCTGAACTGGGGTGGCAGAGTGGGCTAAAGAACGGTGATGGATTAAACCCAGATCAGTTGACTGGGGGTGAGTGCTTGCAATGTTCAACACTCCATCCATCATTTCCTTTGGTTTTTGCTTTGTTCGCCATAAGTTGGCAGGGTATGCTCAGACGTGAGTCCCTTGCTCACTTTGCCACTGGATTCAAGCAAGCCTGGCTGAAGACGGCAGAAATGCCAGAAAGCGGTCCTAGGAAGCTTGTTTCCGGGCCAGGAAAGACATGGCTTGGCAGTTCGGGCAGGACTGTTCCCATGAGGCACAGGGTCAGACTGATTTGCATAGGGCCATGTCTGAACTGGGGTGGCAGAGTGGGCTAAAGAACGGTGATGGATTAAACCCAGATCAGTTGACTGGGGGTGAGTGCTTGCAATGTTCAACACTCCATCCATCATTTCCTTTGGTTTTTGCTTTGTTCGCCATAAGTTGGCAGGGTATGCTCAGACGTGAGTCCCTTGCTCACTTTGCCACTGGATTCAAGCAAGCCTGGCTGAAGACGGCTGAAATGCCAGAAAACGGTCCTAGGAAGCTTGTTTCCAGGCTAGGAAAGACATGGCTTGGCAGTTCGGGCTGGACTGCTCCCATGAGGCACAGGGTCAGACTGATTTGCATAGGGCCATGTCTGAACTGGGGTGGCAGAGTAAGCTAAAGAACGGTGATGGATTAAACCCAGATCAGTTGACTGGGGGTGAGTGCTTGCAATGTTCAACACTCCATCCATCATTTCCTTTGGTTTTTGCTTTGTTTGCCATAAGTTGGCAGGGTATGCTCAGACGTGAGTCCCTTGCTCACTTTGCCACTGGATTCAAGCAAGCCTGGCTGAAGACGGCTGAAATGCCAGAACCCGGTCCTAGGAAGCTTGTTTCCGGGCCAGGAAAGACATGGCTTGGCAGTTCGGGCTGGACTGTTCCCATGAGGCACAGGGTCAGACTGATTTGCATAGGGCCATGTCTGAACTGGGGTGGCAGAGTGTGCTAAAGAACGGTGATGGATTAAACCCAGATCAGCTGACTGGGGGTGAGTGCTTGCAGTGTTCAACACTCCATCCATCATTTCCTTTGGTTTTTGCTTTGTTCGCCATAAGTTGGCAGGGTATGCTCAGATGTGAGTCCCTTGCTCACTTTGCCACTGGATTCAAGCAAGCCTGGCTGAAGACGGCTGAAATGCCAGAAACCGGTCCTAGGAAGCTTGTTTCCGGGCCAGGAAAGACATGGCTTGGCAGTTCGGGCTGGACTGTTCCCATGAGGCACAGGGTCAGACTGATTTCCATAGGGCCATGTCTGAACTGGGGTGGCAGAGTGGGCTAAAGAACGGTGATGGATTAAACCCGGGATCAGTTGACTGGGGGTGAGTGCTTGCAATGTTCAACACTCCATCCATCATTTCCTTTGGTTTTTGCTTTGTTCGCCATAAGTTGGCAGGGTGTGCTCAGACGTGAGTCCCTTGCTCACTTTGCCACTGGATTCAAGCAAGACTGGCTGAAGACGGCTGAAATACCAGAAACCGGTCCTAGGAAGCTTGTTTCCGGGCCAGGAAAGACATGGCTTGGCAGTTCGGGCTGGAGTATTCCCATGAGGCACATGGTGAGACTGATTTGCATAGGGCCATGTCTGAACTGGGGTGGCAGAGTGGGCTAAAGAACGGTGATGGATTAAACACAGATCAGTTGACTGGGGGTGAGTGCTTGCAATGTTCAACACTCCATCCAATATTTCCTTTGGTTTTTGCTTTGTTCGCTATAAGTTGGCAGGGTATGCTCAGACGTGAGTCCCTTGCTCACTTTGCCACTGGATTCAAGCAAGCCTGGCTGAAGACGGCTGAAATGCCAGAAACCGGTCCTAGGAAGCTTGTTTCCGGGCCAGGAAAGACATGGCTTGGCAGTTCGGGCTGGACTGTTCCCATGAGGCACAGGGTCAGACTGATGTGCATAGGGCCATGTCTGAACTGGGTGGCAGTGTGGGCTAAAGAACGGTGATGGTTTAAACCCGGATCAGTTGACTGGGGGTGAGTGCTTGCAATGTTCAACACTCCATCCATCATTTCCTTTGGTTTTTGCTTTGTTCGCCATAAGTTGGCAGGGTATGCTCAGACGTGAGTCCCTTGCTCACTTTGCTACTGGATTCAAGCAAGCCTGGCTGAAGACGGCTGAAATGCCAGAAACCGGTCCTAGGAAGCTTGTTTCCGGGCCAGGAAAGACATGGCTTGGCAGTTCGGGCTGGACTGTTCCCATGAGGCACAGGGTCAGACTGATTTGCATAGGGCCATGTCTGAACTGGGGTGGCAGAGTGGGCTAAAGAACGGTGATGGATGAAACCCAGATCAGTTGACTGGGGGTGAGTGCTTGCAATGTTCAAAACTCCATCCATCATTTCCTTTGGTTTTTGCTTTGTTCGCCATAAGTTGGCAGGGTATGCTCAGATGTGAGTCCCTTGCTCACTTTGCCACTGGATTCAAGCAAGCCTGGCTGAAGACGGCTGAAATGCCAGAAACCGGACCTAGGAAGCTTGTTTCCGGGCCAGGAAAGACATGGCTTGGCAGTTCAGGCTGGACTGTTCCCATGAGGCACAGGGTCAGACTGAATTGCATAGGGCCATGTCTGAACTGGGGTGGCAGAGTGGGCTAAAGAACGGTGATGGATTAAACCCAGATCAGTTGACTGGGGGTGAGTGCTTGCAATGTTCAACACTCCATTCATCATTTCCTTTGGTTTTTGCTTTGTTCGCCATAAGTTGGCAGGGTATGCTCAGACGTGAGTCCCTTGCTCACTTTGCCACTGGATTCAAGCAAGCCTGGCTGAAGACGGCTGAAATGCCAGATACCGGTCCTAGGAAGCTTGTTTCCGGGCCAGGAAAGACATGGCTTGGCAGTTCGGGCTGGACTGTTCCCATGAGGCACAGGGTCAGACTGATTTGCATAGGGCCATGTCTGAACTGGGGTGGCAGAGTGGGCTAAAGAACGGTGATGGATTAAACCCAGATCAGTTGACTGGGGGTGAGTGCTTGCAATGTTCAACACTCCATCCATCATTTCCTTTGGTTTTTGCTTTGTTCGCCATAAGTTGGCAGGGTATGCTCAGACGTGAGTCCCTTGCTCACTTTGCCACTGGATTCAAGCAAGTCTGGCTGAAGACGGCTGAAATGCCAGAAACCGGTCCTAGGAAGCTTGTTTCCGGGCCAGGAAAGACATGGCTTGGCAGTTCGGGCTGGACTGTTCCCATGAGGCACAGGGTCAGACTGATTTGCATAGGGCCATGTCTGAACTGGGGTGGCAGAGTGTGCTAAAGAACGGTGATGGATTAAACCCAGATCAGCTGACTGGGGGTGAGTGCTTGCAATGTTCAACACTCCATCCATCATTTCCTTTGGTTTTTGCTTTGTTCGCCATAAGTTGGCAGGGTATGCTCAGACGTGAGTCCCTTGCTCACTTTGCCACTGGATTCAAGCAAGCCTGGCTGAAGACGGCTGAAATACCAGAAACCGGTCCTAGGAAGCTTGTTTCCGGGCCAGGAAAGACATGGCTTGGCAGTTCGGGCTGGAGTATTCCCATGAGGCACAGGGTCAGACTGATTTGCATAGGGCCATGTCTGAACTGGGGTGGCAGAGTGGGCTAAAGAACGGTGATGGATTAAACACAGATCAGTTGACTGGGGGTGAGTGCTTACAATGTTCAACACTCCATCCATCATTTCCTTTGGTTTTTGCTTTGTTCGCTATAAGTTGGCAGGGTATGCTCAGACGTGAGTCCCTTGCTCACTTTGCCACTGGATTCAAGCAAGCCTGGCTGAAGACGGCTGAAATCCCAGAAACCTGTCCTAGGAAGCTTGTTTCCGGGCCAGGAAAGACATGGCTTGGCAGTTCGGGCTGGACTGTTCCCATGAGGCACAGGGTCAGACTGATTTGCATAGGGCCATGTCTGAACTGGGTGGCAGTGTGGGCTAAAGAACGGTGATGGTTTAAACCCAGATCAGTTGACTAGGGGTGAGTGCTTGCAATGTTCAACACTCCATCCATCATTTCCTTTGGTTTTTGCTTTGTTCGCCATAAGTTGGCAGGGTATGCTCAGACGTGAGTCCCTTGCTCACTTTGCCACTGGATTCAAGCAAGCCTGGCTGAAGACGGCTGAAATGCCCGAAACCGGTCCTAGGAAGCTTGTTTCCGGGCCAGGAAAGACATGGCTTAGCAGTTCGGGCTGGACTGTTCCCATAAGGCACAGGGTCAGACTGATTTGCATAGGGCCATGTCTGAACTGGGGTGGCAGAGTGGGCTAAAGAACGGTGATGGATGAAACCCAGATCAGTTGACTGGAGGTGAGTGCTTGCAATGTTCAAAACTCCATCCATCATTTCCTTTGGTTTTTGCTTTGTTCGCCATAAGTTGGCAGGGTATGCTCAGATGTAAGTCCCTTGCTCACTTTGCCACTGGATTCAAGCAAGCCTGGCTGAAGACGGCTGAAATGCCAGAAACCGGACCTAGGAAGCTTGTTTCCGGGCCAGGAAAGACATGGCTTGGCAGTTCGGGCTGGACTGTTCCCATGAGGCACAGGGTCAGACTGAATTGCATAGGGCCATGTCTGAACTGGGGTGGCAGAGTGGGCTAAAGAACGGTGATGGATTAAACCCAGATCAGTTGACTGGGAGTGAGTGCTTGCAATGTTCAACACTCCATTCATCATTTCCTTTGGTTTTTGCTTTGTTCGCTATAAGTTGGCAGGGTATGCTCAGACGTGAGTCCCTTGCTCACTTTGCCACTGGATTCAAGCAAGCCTGGCTGAAGACGGCTGAAATGCCAGAAACCGGTCCTAGGAAGCTTGTTTCCGGGCCAGGAAAGACATGGCTTGGCAGTTCGGGCTGGACTGTTCCCATGAGGCACAGGGTCAGACTGATTTGCATAGGGCCATGTCTGAACTGGGTGGCAGTGTGGGCTAAAGAACGGTGATGGTTTAAACCCGGATCAGTTGACTGGGGGTGAGTGCTTGCAATGTTCAACACTCCATCCATCATTTCCTTTGGTTTTTGCTTTGTTCGCCATAAGTTGGCAGGGTATGCTCAGACGTGAGTCCCTTGCTCACTTTGCTACTGGATTCAAGCAAGCCTGGCTGAAGACGGCTGAAATGCCAGAAACCGGTCCTAGGAAGCTTGTTTCCGGGCCAGGAAAGACATGGCTTGGCAGTTCGGGCTGGACTGTTCCCATGAGGCACAGGGTCAGACTGATTTGCATAGGGCCATGTCTGAACTGGGGTGGCAGAGTGGGCTAAAGAACGGTGATGGATGAAACCCAGATCAGTTGACTGGGGGTGAGTGCTTGCAATGTTCAAAACTCCATCCATCATTTCCTTTGGTTTTTGCTTTGTTCGCCATAAGTTGGCAGGGTATGCTCAGATGTGAGTCCCTTGCTCACTTTGCCACTGGATTCAAGCAAGCCTGGCTGAAGACGGCTGAAATGCCAGAAACCGGACCTAGGAAGCTTGTTTCCGGGCCAGGAAAGACATGGCTTGGCAGTTCAGGCTGGACTGTTCCCATGAGGCACAGGGTCAGACTGAATTGCATAGGGCCATGTCTGAACTGGGGTGGCAGAGTGGGCTAAAGAACGGTGATGGATTAAACCCAGATCAGTTGACTGGGGGTGAGTGCTTGCAATGTTCAACACTCCATTCATCATTTCCTTTGGTTTTTGCTTTGTTCGCCATAAGTTGGCAGGGTATGCTCAGACGTGAGTCCCTTGCTCACTTTGCCACTGGATTCAAGCAAGCCTGGCTGAAGACGGCTGAAATGCCAGATACCGGTCCTAGGAAGCTTGTTTCCGGGCCAGGAAAGACATGGCTTGGCAGTTCGGGCTGGACTGTTCCCATGAGGCACAGGGTCAGACTGATTTGCATAGGGCCATGTCTGAACTGGGGTGGCAGAGTGGGCTAAAGAACGGTGATGGATTAAACCCAGATCAGTTGACTGGGGGTGAGTGCTTGCAATGTTCAACACTCCATCCATCATTTCCTTTGGTTTTTGCTTTGTTCGCCATAAGTTGGCAGGGTATGCTCAGACGTGAGTCCCTTGCTCACTTTGCCACTGGATTCAAGCAAGTCTGGCTGAAGACGGCTGAAATGCCAGAAACCGGTCCTAGGAAGCTTGTTTCCGGGCCAGGAAAGACATGGCTTGGCAGTTCGGGCTGGACTGTTCCCATGAGGCACAGGGTCAGACTGATTTGCATAGGGCCATGTCTGAACTGGGGTGGCAGAGTGTGCTAAAGAACGGTGATGGATTAAACCCAGATCAGCTGACTGGGGGTGAGTGCTTGCAATGTTCAACACTCCATCCATCATTTCCTTTGGTTTTTGCTTTGTTCGCCATAAGTTGGCAGGGTATGCTCAGACGTGAGTCCCTTGCTCACTTTGCCACTGGATTCAAGCAAGCCTGGCTGAAGACGGCTGAAATACCAGAAACCGGTCCTAGGAAGCTTGTTTCCGGGCCAGGAAAGACATGGCTTGGCAGTTCGGGCTGGAGTATTCCCATGAGGCACAGGGTCAGACTGATTTGCATAGGGCCATGTCTGAACTGGGGTGGCAGAGTGGGCTAAAGAACGGTGATGGATTAAACACAGATCAGTTGACTGGGGGTGAGTGCTTGCAATGTTCAACACTCCATCCATCATTTCCTTTGGTTTTTGCTTTGTTCGCTATAAGTTGGCAGGGTATGCTCAGACGTGAGTCCCTTGCTCACTTTGCCACTGGATTCAAGCAAGCCTGGCTGAAGACGGCTGAAATGCCAGAAACCGGTCCTAGGAAGCTTGTTTCCGGGCCAGGAAAGACATGGCTTGGCAGTTCGGGCTGGACTGTTCCCATGAGGCACAGGGTCAGACTGATTTGCATAGGGCCATGTCTGAACTGGGTGTCAGTGTGGGCTAAAGAATGGTGATGGTTTAAACCCAGATCAGTTGACTAGGGGTGAGTGCTTGCAATGTTCAACACTCCATCCATCATTTCCTTTGGTTTTTGCTTTGTTCGCCATAAGTTGGCAGGGTATGCTCAGACGTGAGTCCCTTGCTCACTTTGCCACTGGATTCAAGCAAGCCTGGCTGAAGACGGCTGAAATGCCCGAAACCGGTCCTAGGAAGCTTGTTTCCGGGCCAGGAAAGACATGGCTTAGCAGTTCGGGCTGGACTGTTCCCATAAGGCACAGGGTCAGACTGATTTGCATAGGGCCATGTCTGAACTGGGGTGGCAGAGTGGGCTAAAGAACGGTGATGGATGAAACCCAGATCAGTTGACTGGGGGTGAGTGCTTGCAATGTTCAAAACTCCATCCATCATTTCCTTTGGTTTTTGCTTTGTTCGCCATAAGTTGGCAGGGTATGCTCAGATGTAAGTCCCTTGCACACTTTGCCACTGGATTCAAGCAAGCCTGGCTGAAGACGGCTGAAATGCCAGAAACCGGACCTAGGAAGCTTGTTTCCGGGCCAGGAAAGACATGGCTTGGCAGTTCGGGCTGGACTGTTCCCATGAGGCACAGGGTCAGACTGAATTGCATAGGGCCATGTCTGAACTGGGGTGGCAGAGTGGGCTAAAGAACGGTGATGGATTAAACCCAGATCAGTTGACTGGGAGTGAGTGCTTGCAATGTTCAACACTCCATTCATCATTTCCTTTGGTTTTTGCTTTGTTCGCCATAAGTTGGCAGGGTATGCTCAGACGTGAGTCCCTTGCTCACTTTGCCACTGGATTCAAGCAAGCCTGGCTGAAGACGGCTGAAATGCCAGAAACCGGTCCTAGGAAGCTTGTTTCCGGGCCAGGAACACATGGCTTGGCAGTTCGGGCTGGACTGTTCCCATGAGGCACAGGGTCAGACTGATTTGCATAGGGCCATGTCTGAACTGGGGTGGCAGAGTGGGCTAAAGAACGGTGATGGATTAAACCCAGATCAGTTGACTGGGGGTGAGTGCTTGCAATGTTCAACACTCCATCCATCATTTCCTTTGGTTTTTGCTTTGTTCGTCATAAGTTGGCAGGGTATGCTCGGACGTGAGTCCCTTGCTCACTTTGCCACTGGATTCAAGCAAGTCTGGCTGAAGACGGCTGAAATGCCAGAAACCGGTCCTAGGAAGCTTGTTTCCAGGCCAGGAAAGACATGGCTTGGCAGTTCGGGCTGGACTGTTCCCATGAGGCACAGGGTCAGACTGATTTGCATAGGGCCATGTCTGAACTGGGGTGGCAGAGTGGGCTAAAGAACAGTGATGGATTAAACCCAGATCAGTTGACTGGGGGTGAGTGCTTGCAATGTTCAACACTCCATCCATCATTTCCTTTGGTTTTTGCTTTGTTCGCCATAAGTTGGCAGGGTATGCTCAGACGTGAGTCCCTTGCTCACTTTGCCACTGGATTCAAGCAAGTCTGGCTGAAGACAGCTGAAATGCCAGAAACCGGTCCTAGGAAGCTTGTTTCCGAGCCAGGAAAGACATGGCTTGGCAGTTCGGGCTGGACTGTTCCCATGAGGCACAGGGTCAGACTGATTTGCATAGGGCCATGTCTGAACTGGGGTGGCAGAGTGGGCTAAAGAACGGTGATGGATTAAACCCAGATCAGTTAAATGGGGGTGAGTGCTTGCAATGTTCAACAGTCCATCCATCATTTCCTTTGGTTTTTGCTTTGTTCGCCATAAGTTGGCAGGGTATGCTCAGACGTGAGGCCCTTGCTCACTTTGCCACTGGATTCAAGCAAGCCTGGCTGAAGACGGCTGAAATGCCAGAAACCGGTCCTAGGAAGCTTGTTTCCGGGCCAGGAAAGACATGGCTTGGCAGTTCGGGCTGGACTGTTCCCATGAGGCACAGGGTCAGACTGATTTGCATAGGGCTATGTCTGAACTGGGGTGGCAGAGTGGGCTAAAGAACGGTGATGGATGAAACCCAGATCAGTTGACTGGGGTGAGTGCTTGCAATGTTCAACACTCCATCCATCATTTCCTTTGGTTTTTGCTTTGTTCGCCATAAGTTGGCAGGGTATGCTCAGACGTGAGGCCCTTGCTCACTTTGCCACTGGATTCAAGCAAGCCTGGCTGAAGACGGCTGAAATGCCAGAAACCGGTCCTAGGAAGCTTGTTTCCGGGCCAGGAAAGACATGGCTTGGCAGTTCGGGCTGGACTGTTCCCATGAGGCACAGGGTCAGACTGATTTGCATAGGGCTATGTCTGAACTGGGGTGGCAGAGTGGGCTAAAGAACGGTGATGGATGAAACCCAGATCAGTTGACTGGGGTGAGTGCTTGCAATGTTCAACACTCCATCCATCATTTCCTTTGGTTTTTGCTTTGTTCGCCATAAGTTGGTAGGGAATGCTCAGACGTGAGTCCCTTGCTCACTTTGCCACTGGATTCAAGCAAGCCTGGCTGAAGACGGCTGAAATGCCAGAAACCGGTCCTAGGAAGCTTGTTTCCGGGCCAGGAAAGACATGGCTTTGCAGTTCGGGCTGGACTGTTCCCATGAGGCACAGGGTCAGACTGATTTGCATAGGGCCATGTCTGAACTGGGGTGGCAGAGTTGGCTAAAGAACGGTGATGGATTAAACCCAGATCAGTTGACTGGGGGTGAGTGCTTGCAATGTTCAACACTCCATCCATCATTTCCTTTGGTTTTTGCCTTGTTCGCCATAAGTCGGCAGGGTATGCTCAGACGTGAGTCCCTTGCTCACTTTGCCACTGGATTCAAGCAAGCCTGGCTGAAGACGGCTGAAATGCCAGAAACCGGTCCTAGGAAGCTTGTTTCCGGGCCAGGAAAGACATGGCTTGGCAGTTCGGGCTGGACTGCTCCCATGAGGCACAGGGTCAGACTGATTTGCATAGGGCCATGTCTGAACTGGGGTGGCAGAGTGGGCTCTAAGAACGGTAACGGATTAAACGCAGATCAGTTGACTGGGGGTGAGTGCTTGCAATGTTCAACACTCCATCCATCATTTCCTTTGGTTTTTGCTTTGTTCGCCATAAGTTGGCAGGGTATGCTCAGACGTGAGTCCCTTGCTCACTTTGCCACTGGATTCAAGCAAGCCTGGCTGAAGACGGCTGAAATGCCAGAAACCGGTCCTAGGAAGCTTGTTTCCGGGCCAGGAAAGACATGGCTTGGCAGTTCGGGCTGGGACTGTTCCCATGAGGCACAGGGTCAGACTGATTTGCATAGGGCCATGTCTGAACTGGGGTGGCAGAGTGGGCTAAAGAACGGTGATGGATTAAACCCAGATCAGTTGACTGGGGGTGAGTGCTTGCAATGTTCAACACTCCATCCATCATTTCCTTTGGTTTTTGCTTTGTTCGCCATGAGTTGGCAGGGTATGCTCAGACGTGAGTCCCTTGCTCACTTTGCCACTGGATTCAAGCAAGCCTGGCTGAAGACGGCTGAAACGCCATAAACCGGTCCTAGGAAGCTTGTTTCCGGGCCAGGAAAGACATGGCTTGGCAGTTCGGGCTGGACTGTTCCCATGAGGCACAGGGTCAGACTGATTTGCATAGGGCCATGTCTGAACTGGGGTGGCAGAGTGGGCTAAAGAACGGTGATGGATTAAACCCGGATCAGTTGACTGGGGGTGAGTGCTTGCAATGTTCAACACTCCATCCATCATTTCCTTTGGTTTTTGCTTTGTTCGCCATAAGTTGGCAGGGTATGCTCAGACGTGAGTCCCTTGCTCACTTTGCCACTGGATTCAAGCAAGCCTGGCTGAAGACGGCTGAAATACCAGAAACCGGTCCTAGGAAGCTTGTTTCCGGGCCAGGAAAGACATGGCTTGGCAGTTCGGGCTGGACTGTTCCCATGAGGCACAGGGTCAGACTGATTTGCATAGGGCCATGTCTGAACTGGGGTGGCAGAGTGGGCTAAAGAACGGTGATGGATTAAACCCAGATCAGTTGACTGGGGTTGAGTGCTTGCAATGTTCAACACTCCATCCATCATTTCCTTTGGTTTTTGCTTTGTTCGCCATAAGTTGGCAGGGTATGCTCAGACGTGAGTCCCTTGCTCACTTTGCCACTGGATTCAAGCAAGCCTGGCTGAAGACGGCAGAAATGCCAGAAAGCGGTCCTAGGAAGCTTGTTTCCGGGCCAGGAAAGACATGGCTTGGCAGTTCGGGCAGGACTGTTCCCATGAGGCACAGGGTCAGACTGATTTGCATAGGGCCATGTCTGAACTGGGGTGGCAGAGTGGGCTAAAGAACGGTGATGGATTAAACCCAGATCAGTTGACTGGGGGTGAGTGCTTGCAATGTTCAACACTCCATCCATCATTTCCTTTGGTTTTTGCTTTGTTCGCCATAAGTTGGCAGGGTATGCTCAGACGTGAGTCCCTTGCTCACTTTGCCACTGGATTCAAGCAAGCCTGGCTGAAGACGGCTGAAATGCCAGAAAACGGTCCTAGGAAGCTTGTTTCCAGGCTAGGAAAGACATGGCTTGGCAGTTCGGGCTGGACTGCTCCCATGAGGCACAGGGTCAGACTGATTTGCATAGGGCCATGTCTGAACTGGGGTGGCAGAGTAAGCTAAAGAACGGTGATGGATTAAACCCAGATCAGTTGACTGGGGGTGAGTGCTTGCAATGTTCAACACTCCATCCATCATTTCCTTTGGTTTTTGCTTTGTTTGCCATAAGTTGGCAGGGTATGCTCAGACGTGAGTCCCTTGCTCACTTTGCCACTGGATTCAAGCAAGCCTGGCTGAAGACGGCTGAAATGCCAGAACCCGGTCCTAGGAAGCTTGTTTCCGGGCCAGGAAAGACATGGCTTGGCAGTTCGGGCTGGACTGTTCCCATGAGGCACAGGGTCAGACTGATTTGCATAGGGCCATGTCTGAACTGGGGTGGCAGAGTGTGCTAAAGAACGGTGATGGATTAAACCCAGATCAGCTGACTGGGGGTGAGTGCTTGCAGTGTTCAACACTCCATCCATCATTTCCTTTGGTTTTTGCTTTGTTCGCCATAAGTTGGCAGGGTATGCTCAGATGTGAGTCCCTTGCTCACTTTGCCACTGGATTCAAGCAAGCCTGGCTGAAGACGGCTGAAATGCCAGAAACCGGTCCTAGGAAGCTTGTTTCCGGGCCAGGAAAGACATGGCTTGGCAGTTCGGGCTGGACTGTTCCCATGAGGCACAGGGTCAGACTGATTTCCATAGGGCCATGTCTGAACTGGGGTGGCAGAGTGGGCTAAAGAACGGTGATGGATTAAACCCAGATCAGTTGACTGGGGGTGAGTGCTTGCAATGTTCAACACTCCATCCATCATTTCCTTTGGTTTTTGCTTTGTTCGCCATAAGTTGGCAGGGTGTGCTCAGACGTGAGTCCCTTGCTCACTTTGCCACTGGATTCAAGCAAGACTGGCTGAAGACGGCTGAAATACCAGAAACCGGTCCTAGGAAGCTTGTTTCCGGGCCAGGAAAGACATGGCTTGGCAGTTCGGGCTGGAGTATTCCCATGAGGCACATGGTGAGACTGATTTGCATAGGGCCATGTCTGAACTGGGGTGGCAGAGTGGGCTAAAGAACGGTGATGGATTAAACACAGATCAGTTGACTGGGGGTGAGTGCTTGCAATGTTCAACACTCCATCCAATATTTCCTTTGGTTTTTGCTTTGTTCGCTATAAGTTGGCAGGGTATGCTCAGACGTGAGTCCCTTGCTCACTTTGCCACTGGATTCAAGCAAGCCTGGCTGAAGACGGCTGAAATGCCAGAAACCGGTCCTAGGAAGCTTGTTTCCGGGCCAGGAAAGACATGGCTTGGCAGTTCGGGCTGGATGGTTCCCATGAGGCACAGGGTCAGACTGATGTGCATAGGGCCATGTCTGAACTGGGTGGCAGTGTGGGCTAAAGAACGGTGATGGTTTAAACCCGGATCAGTTGACTGGGGGTGAGTGCTTGCAATGTTCAACACTCCATCCATCATTTCCTTTGGTTTTTGCTTTGTTCGCCATAAGTTGGCAGGGTATGCTCAGACGTGAGTCCCTTGCTCACTTTGCTACTGGATTCAAGCAAGCCTGGCTGAAGACGGCTGAAATGCCAGAAACCGGTCCTAGGAAGCTTGTTTCCGGGCCAGGAAAGACATGGCTTGGCAGTTCGGGCTGGACTGTTCCCATGAGGCACAGGGTCAGACTGATTTGCATAGGGCCATGTCTGAACTGGGGTGGCAGAGTGGGCTAAAGAACGGTGATGGATGAAACCCAGATCAGTTGACTGGGGGTGAGTGCTTGCAATGTTCAAAACTCCATCCATCATTTCCTTTGGTTTTTGCTTTGTTCGCCATAAGTTGGCAGGGTATGCTCAGATGTGAGTCCCTTGCTCACTTTGCCACTGGATTCAAGCAAGCCTGGCTGAAGACGGCTGAAATGCCAGAAACCGGACCTAGGAAGCTTGTTTCCGGGCCAGGAAAGACATGGCTTGGCAGTTCAGGCTGGACTGTTCCCATGAGGCACAGGGTCAGACTGAATTGCATAGGGCCATGTCTGAACTGGGGTGGCAGAGTGGGCTAAAGAACGGTGATGGATTAAACCCAGATCAGTTGACTGGGGGTGAGTGCTTGCAATGTTCAACACTCCATTCATCATTTCCTTTGGTTTTTGCTTTGTTCGCCATAAGTTGGCAGGGTATGCTCAGACGTGAGTCCCTTGCTCACTTTGCCACTGGATTCAAGCAAGCCTGGCTGAAGACGGCTGAAATGCCAGATACCGGTCCTAGGAAGCTTGTTTCCGGGCCAGGAAAGACATGGCTTGGCAGTTCGGGCTGGACTGTTCCCATGAGGCACAGGGTCAGACTGATTTGCATAGGGCCATGTCTGAACTGGGGTGGCAGAGTGGGCTAAAGAACGGTGATGGATTAAACCCAGATCAGTTGACTGGGGGTGAGTGCTTGCAATGTTCAACACTCCATCCATCATTTCCTTTGGTTTTTGCTTTGTTCGCCATAAGTTGGCAGGGTATGCTCAGACGTGAGTCCCTTGCTCACTTTGCCACTGGATTCAAGCAAGTCTGGCTGAAGACGGCTGAAATGCCAGAAACCGGTCCTAGGAAGCTTGTTTCCGGGCCAGGAAAGACATGGCTTGGCAGTTCGGGCTGGACTGTTCCCATGAGGCACAGGGTCAGACTGATTTGCATAGGGCCATGTCTGAACTGGGGTGGCAGAGTGTGCTAAAGAACGGTGATGGATTAAACCCAGATCAGCTGACTGGGGGTGAGTGCTTGCAATGTTCAACACTCCATCCATCATTTCCTTTGGTTTTTGCTTTGTTCGCCATAAGTTGGCAGGGTATGCTCAGACGTGAGTCCCTTGCTCACTTTGCCACTGGATTCAAGCAAGCCTGGCTGAAGACGGCTGAAATACCAGAAACCGGTCCTAGGAAGCTTGTTTCCGGGCCAGGAAAGACATGGCTTGGCAGTTCGGGCTGGAGTATTCCCATGAGGCACAGGGTCAGACTGATTTGCATAGGGCCATGTCTGAACTGGGGTGGCAGAGTGGGCTAAAGAACGGTGATGGATTAAACACAGATCAGTTGACTGGGGGTGAGTGCTTACAATGTTCAACACTCCATCCATCATTTCCTTTGGTTTTTGCTTTGTTCGCTATAAGTTGGCAGGGTATGCTCAGACGTGAGTCCCTTGCTCACTTTGCCACTGGATTCAAGCAAGCCTGGCTGAAGACGGCTGAAATCCCAGAAACCTGTCCTAGGAAGCTTGTTTCCGGGCCAGGAAAGACATGGCTTGGCAGTTCGGGCTGGACTGTTCCCATGAGGCACAGGGTCAGACTGATTTGCATAGGGCCATGTCTGAACTGGGTGGCAGTGTGGGCTAAAGAACGGTGATGGTTTAAACCCAGATCAGTTGACTAGGGGTGAGTGCTTGCAATGTTCAACACTCCATCCATCATTTCCTTTGGTTTTTGCTTTGTTCGCCATAAGTTGGCAGGGTATGCTCAGACGTGAGTCCCTTGCTCACTTTGCCACTGGATTCAAGCAAGCCTGGCTGAAGACGGCTGAAATGCCCGAAACCGGTCCTAGGAAGCTTGTTTCCGGGCCAGGAAAGACATGGCTTAGCAGTTCGGGCTGGACTGTTCCCATAAGGCACAGGGTCAGACTGATTTGCATAGGGCCATGTCTGAACTGGGGTGGCAGAGTGGGCTAAAGAACGGTGATGGATGAAACCCAGATCAGTTGACTGGAGGTGAGTGCTTGCAATGTTCAAAACTCCATCCATCATTTCCTTTGGTTTTTGCTTTGTTCGCCATAAGTTGGCAGGGTATGCTCAGATGTAAGTCCCTTGCTCACTTTGCCACTGGATTCAAGCAAGCCTGGCTGAAGACGGCTGAAATGCCAGAAACCGGACCTAGGAAGCTTGTTTCCGGGCCAGGAAAGACATGGCTTGGCAGTTCGGGCTGGACTGTTCCCATGAGGCACAGGGTCAGACTGAATTGCATAGGGCCATGTCTGAACTGGGGTGGCAGAGTGGGCTAAAGAACGGTGATGGATTAAACCCAGATCAGTTGACTGGGAGTGAGTGCTTGCAATGTTCAACACTCCATTCATCATTTCCTTTGGTTTTTGCTTTGTTCGCTATAAGTTGGCAGGGTATGCTCAGACGTGAGTCCCTTGCTCACTTTGCCACTGGATTCAAGCAAGCCTGGCTGAAGACGGCTGAAATGCCAGAAACCGGTCCTAGGAAGCTTGTTTCCGGGCCAGGAAAGACATGGCTTGGCAGTTCGGGCTGGACTGTTCCCATGAGGCACAGGGTCAGACTGATTTGCATAGGGCCATGTCTGAACTGGGTGGCAGTGTGGGCTAAAGAACGGTGATGGTTTAAACCCGGATCAGTTGACTGGGGGTGAGTGCTTGCAATGTTCAACACTCCATCCATCATTTCCTTTGGTTTTTGCTTTGTTCGCCATAAGTTGGCAGGGTATGCTCAGACGTGAGTCCCTTGCTCACTTTGCTACTGGATTCAAGCAAGCCTGGCTGAAGACGGCTGAAATGCCAGAAACCGGTCCTAGGAAGCTTGTTTCCGGGCCAGGAAAGACATGGCTTGGCAGTTCGGGCTGGACTGTTCCCATGAGGCACAGGGTCAGACTGATTTGCATAGGGCCATGTCTGAACTGGGGTGGCAGAGTGGGCTAAAGAACGGTGATGGATGAAACCCAGATCAGTTGACTGGGGGTGAGTGCTTGCAATGTTCAAAACTCCATCCATCATTTCCTTTGGTTTTTGCTTTGTTCGCCATAAGTTGGCAGGGTATGCTCAGATGTGAGTCCCTTGCTCACTTTGCCACTGGATTCAAGCAAGCCTGGCTGAAGACGGCTGAAATGCCAGAAACCGGACCTAGGAAGCTTGTTTCCGGGCCAGGAAAGACATGGCTTGGCAGTTCAGGCTGGACTGTTCCCATGAGGCACAGGGTCAGACTGAATTGCATAGGGCCATGTCTGAACTGGGGTGGCAGAGTGGGCTAAAGAACGGTGATGGATTAAACCCAGATCAGTTGACTGGGGGTGAGTGCTTGCAATGTTCAACACTCCATTCATCATTTCCTTTGGTTTTTGCTTTGTTCGCCATAAGTTGGCAGGGTATGCTCAGACGTGAGTCCCTTGCTCACTTTGCCACTGGATTCAAGCAAGCCTGGCTGAAGACGGCTGAAATGCCAGATACCGGTCCTAGGAAGCTTGTTTCCGGGCCAGGAAAGACATGGCTTGGCAGTTCGGGCTGGACTGTTCCCATGAGGCACAGGGTCAGACTGATTTGCATAGGGCCATGTCTGAACTGGGGTGGCAGAGTGGGCTAAAGAACGGTGATGGATTAAACCCAGATCAGTTGACTGGGGGTGAGTGCTTGCAATGTTCAACACTCCATCCATCATTTCCTTTGGTTTTTGCTTTGTTCGCCATAAGTTGGCAGGGTATGCTCAGACGTGAGTCCCTTGCTCACTTTGCCACTGGATTCAAGCAAGTCTGGCTGAAGACGGCTGAAATGCCAGAAACCGGTCCTAGGAAGCTTGTTTCCGGGCCAGGAAAGACATGGCTTGGCAGTTCGGGCTGGACTGTTCCCATGAGGCACAGGGTCAGACTGATTTGCATAGGGCCATGTCTGAACTGGGGTGGCAGAGTGTGCTAAAGAACGGTGATGGATTAAACCCAGATCAGCTGACTGGGGGTGAGTGCTTGCAATGTTCAACACTCCATCCATCATTTCCTTTGGTTTTTGCTTTGTTCGCCATAAGTTGGCAGGGTATGCTCAGACGTGAGTCCCTTGCTCACTTTGCCACTGGATTCAAGCAAGCCTGGCTGAAGACGGCTGAAATACCAGAAACCGGTCCTAGGAAGCTTGTTTCCGGGCCAGGAAAGACATGGCTTGGCAGTTCGGGCTGGAGTATTCCCATGAGGCACAGGGTCAGACTGATTTGCATAGGGCCATGTCTGAACTGGGGTGGCAGAGTGGGCTAAAGAACGGTGATGGATTAAACACAGATCAGTTGACTGGGGGTGAGTGCTTGCAATGTTCAACACTCCATCCATCATTTCCTTTGGTTTTTGCTTTGTTCGCTATAAGTTGGCAGGGTATGCTCAGACGTGAGTCCCTTGCTCACTTTGCCACTGGATTCAAGCAAGCCTGGCTGAAGACGGCTGAAATGCCAGAAACCGGTCCTAGGAAGCTTGTTTCCGGGCCAGGAAAGACATGGCTTGGCAGTTCGGGCTGGACTGTTCCCATGAGGCACAGGGTCAGACTGATTTGCATAGGGCCATGTCTGAACTGGGTGTCAGTGTGGGCTAAAGAATGGTGATGGTTTAAACCCAGATCAGTTGACTAGGGGTGAGTGCTTGCAATGTTCAACACTCCATCCATCATTTCCTTTGGTTTTTGCTTTGTTCGCCATAAGTTGGCAGGGTATGCTCAGACGTGAGTCCCTTGCTCACTTTGCCACTGGATTCAAGCAAGCCTGGCTGAAGACGGCTGAAATGCCCGAAACCGGTCCTAGGAAGCTTGTTTCCGGGCCAGGAAAGACATGGCTTAGCAGTTCGGGCTGGACTGTTCCCATAAGGCACAGGGTCAGACTGATTTGCATAGGGCCATGTCTGAACTGGGGTGGCAGAGTGGGCTAAAGAACGGTGATGGATGAAACCCAGATCAGTTGACTGGGGGTGAGTGCTTGCAATGTTCAAAACTCCATCCATCATTTCCTTTGGTTTTTGCTTTGTTCGCCATAAGTTGGCAGGGTATGCTCAGATGTAAGTCCCTTGCACACTTTGCCACTGGATTCAAGCAAGCCTGGCTGAAGACGGCTGAAATGCCAGAAACCGGACCTAGGAAGCTTGTTTCCGGGCCAGGAAAGACATGGCTTGGCAGTTCGGGCTGGACTGTTCCCATGAGGCACAGGGTCAGACTGAATTGCATAGGGCCATGTCTGAACTGGGGTGGCAGAGTGGGCTAAAGAACGGTGATGGATTAAACCCAGATCAGTTGACTGGGAGTGAGTGCTTGCAATGTTCAACACTCCATTCATCATTTCCTTTGGTTTTTGCTTTGTTCGCCATAAGTTGGCAGGGTATGCTCAGACGTGAGTCCCTTGCTCACTTTGCCACTGGATTCAAGCAAGCCTGGCTGAAGACGGCTGAAATGCCAGAAACCGGTCCTAGGAAGCTTGTTTCCGGGCCAGGAACACATGGCTTGGCAGTTCGGGCTGGACTGTTCCCATGAGGCACAGGGTCAGACTGATTTGCATAGGGCCATGTCTGAACTGGGGTGGCAGAGTGGGCTAAAGAACGGTGATGGATTAAACCCAGATCAGTTGACTGGGGGTGAGTGCTTGCAATGTTCAACACTCCATCCATCATTTCCTTTGGTTTTTGCTTTGTTCGTCATAAGTTGGCAGGGTATGCTCGGACGTGAGTCCCTTGCTCACTTTGCCACTGGATTCAAGCAAGTCTGGCTGAAGACGGCTGAAATGCCAGAAACCGGTCCTAGGAAGCTTGTTTCCAGGCCAGGAAAGACATGGCTTGGCAGTTCGGGCTGGACTGTTCCCATGAGGCACAGGGTCAGACTGATTTGCATAGGGCCATGTCTGAACTGGGGTGGCAGAGTGGGCTAAAGAACAGTGATGGATTAAACCCAGATCAGTTGACTGGGGGTGAGTGCTTGCAATGTTCAACACTCCATCCATCATTTCCTTTGGTTTTTGCTTTGTTCGCCATAAGTTGGCAGGGTATGCTCAGACGTGAGTCCCTTGCTCACTTTGCCACTGGATTCAAGCAAGTCTGGCTGAAGACAGCTGAAATGCCAGAAACCGGTCCTAGGAAGCTTGTTTCCGAGCCAGGAAAGACATGGCTTGGCAGTTCGGGCTGGACTGTTCCCATGAGGCACAGGGTCAGACTGATTTGCATAGGGCCATGTCTGAACTGGGGTGGCAGAGTGGGCTAAAGAACGGTGATGGATTAAACCCAGATCAGTTAAATGGGGGTGAGTGCTTGCAATGTTCAACAGTCCATCCATCATTTCCTTTGGTTTTTGCTTTGTTCGCCATAAGTTGGCAGGGTATGCTCAGACGTGAGGCCCTTGCTCACTTTGCCACTGGATTCAAGCAAGCCTGGCTGAAGACGGCTGAAATGCCAGAAACCGGTCCTAGGAAGCTTGTTTCCGGGCCAGGAAAGACATGGCTTGGCAGTTCGGGCTGGACTGTTCCCATGAGGCACAGGGTCAGACTGATTTGCATAGGGCTATGTCTGAACTGGGGTGGCAGAGTGGGCTAAAGAACGGTGATGGATGAAACCCAGATCAGTTGACTGGGGTGAGTGCTTGCAATGTTCAACACTCCATCCATCATTTCCTTTGGTTTTTGCTTTGTTCGCCATAAGTTGGCAGGGTATGCTCAGACGTGAGGCCCTTGCTCACTTTGCCACTGGATTCAAGCAAGCCTGGCTGAAGACGGCTGAAATGCCAGAAACCGGTCCTAGGAAGCTTGTTTCCGGGCCAGGAAAGACATGGCTTGGCAGTTCGGGCTGGACTGTTCCCATGAGGCACAGGGTCAGACTGATTTGCATAGGGCTATGTCTGAACTGGGGTGGCAGAGTGGGCTAAAGAACGGTGATGGATGAAACCCAGATCAGTTGACTGGGGTGAGTGCTTGCAATGTTCAACACTCCATCCATCATTTCCTTTGGTTTTTGCTTTGTTCGCCATAAGTTGGTAGGGAATGCTCAGACGTGAGTCCCTTGCTCACTTTGCCACTGGATTCAAGCAAGCCTGGCTGAAGACGGCTGAAATGCCAGAAACCGGTCCTAGGAAGCTTGTTTCCGGGCCAGGAAAGACATGGCTTTGCAGTTCGGGCTGGACTGTTCCCATGAGGCACAGGGTCAGACTGATTTGCATAGGGCCATGTCTGAACTGGGGTGGCAGAGTTGGCTAAAGAACGGTGATGGATTAAACCCAGATCAGTTGACTGGGGGTGAGTGCTTGCAATGTTCAACACTCCATCCATCATTTCCTTTGGTTTTTGCCTTGTTCGCCATAAGTCGGCAGGGTATGCTCAGACGTGAGTCCCTTGCTCACTTTGCCACTGGATTCAAGCAAGCCTGGCTGAAGACGGCTGAAATGCCAGAAACCGGTCCTAGGAAGCTTGTTTCCGGGCCAGGAAAGACATGGCTTGGCAGTTCGGGCTGGACTGCTCCCATGAGGCACAGGGTCAGACTGATTTGCATAGGGCCATGTCTGAACTGGGGTGGCAGAGTGGGCTCTAAGAACGGTAACGGATTAAACGCAGATCAGTTGACTGGGGGTGAGTGCTTGCAATGTTCAACACTCCATCCATCATTTCCTTTGGTTTTTGCTTTGTTCGCCATAAGTTGGCAGGGTATGCTCAGACGTGAGTCCCTTGCTCACTTTGCCACTGGATTCAAGCAAGCCTGGCTGAAGACGGCTGAAATGCCAGAAACCGGTCCTAGGAAGCTTGTTTCCGGGCCAGGAAAGACATGGCTTGGCAGTTCGGGCTGGGACTGTTCCCATGAGGCACAGGGTCAGACTGATTTGCATAGGGCCATGTCTGAACTGGGGTGGCAGAGTGGGCTAAAGAACGGTGATGGATTAAACCCAGATCAGTTGACTGGGGGTGAGTGCTTGCAATGTTCAACACTCCATCCATCATTTCCTTTGGTTTTTGCTTTGTTCGCCATGAGTTGGCAGGGTATGCTCAGACGTGAGTCCCTTGCTCACTTTGCCACTGGATTCAAGCAAGCCTGGCTGAAGACGGCTGAAACGCCATAAACCGGTCCTAGGAAGCTTGTTTCCGGGCCAGGAAAGACATGGCTTGGCAGTTCGGGCTGGACTGTTCCCATGAGGCACAGGGTCAGACTGATTTGCATAGGGCCATGTCTGAACTGGGGTGGCAGAGTGGGCTAAAGAACGGTGATGGATTAAACCCGGATCAGTTGACTGGGGGTGAGTGCTTGCAATGTTCAACACTCCATCCATCATTTCCTTTGGTTTTTGCTTTGTTCGCCATAAGTTGGCAGGGTATGCTCAGACGTGAGTCCCTTGCTCACTTTGCCACTGGATTCAAGCAAGCCTGGCTGAAGACGGCTGAAATACCAGAAACCGGTCCTAGGAAGCTTGTTTCCGGGCCAGGAAAGACATGGCTTGGCAGTTCGGGCTGGACTGTTCCCATGAGGCACAGGGTCAGACTGATTTGCATAGGGCCATGTCTGAACTGGGGTGGCAGAGTGGGCTAAAGAACGGTGATGGATTAAACCCAGATCAGTTGACTGGGGTTGAGTGCTTGCAATGTTCAACACTCCATCCATCATTTCCTTTGGTTTTTGCTTTGTTCGCCATAAGTTGGCAGGGTATGCTCAGACGTGAGTCCCTTGCTCACTTTGCCACTGGATTCAAGCAAGCCTGGCTGAAGACGGCTGAAATGCCAGATACCGGTCCTAGGAAGCTTGTTTCCGGGCCAGGAAAGACATGGCTTGGCAGTTCGGGCTGGACTGTTCCCATGAGGCACAGGGTCAGACTGATTTGCATAGGGCCATGTCTGAACTGGGGTGGCAGAGTGGGCTAAAGAACGGTGATGGATTAAACCCAGATCAGTTGACTGGGGGTGAGTGCTTGCAATGTTCAACACTCCATCCATCATTTCCTTTGGTTTTTGCTTTGTTCGCCATAAGTTGGCAGGGTATGCTCAGACGTGAGTCCCTTGCTCACTTTGCCACTGGATTCAAGCAAGTCTGGCTGAAGACGGCTGAAATGCCAGAAACCGGTCCTAGGAAGCTTGTTTCCGGGCCAGGAAAGACATGGCTTGGCAGTTCGGGCTGGACTGTTCCCATGAGGCACAGGGTCAGACTGATTTGCATAGGGCCATGTCTGAACTGGGGTGGCAGAGTGTGCTAAAGAACGGTGATGGATTAAACCCAGATCAGCTGACTGGGGGTGAGTGCTTGCAATGTTCAACACTCCATCCATCATTTCCTTTGGTTTTTGCTTTGTTCGCCATAAGTTGGCAGGGTATGCTCAGACGTGAGTCCCTTGCTCACTTTGCCACTGGATTCAAGCAAGCCTGGCTGAAGACGGCTGAAATACCAGAAACCGGTCCTAGGAAGCTTGTTTCCGGGCCAGGAAAGACATGGCTTGGCAGTTCGGGCTGGAGTATTCCCATGAGGCACAGGGTCAGACTGATTTGCATAGGGCCATGTCTGAACTGGGGTGGCAGAGTGGGCTAAAGAACGGTGATGGATTAAACACAGATCAGTTGACTGGGGGTGAGTGCTTGCAATGTTCAACACTCCATCCATCATTTCCTTTGGTTTTTGCTTTGTTCGCTATAAGTTGGCAGGGTATGCTCAGACGTGAGTCCCTTGCTCACTTTGCCACTGGATTCAAGCAAGCCTGGCTGAAGACGGCTGAAATGCCAGAAACCGGTCCTAGGAAGCTTGTTTCCGGGCCAGGAAAGACATGGCTTGGCAGTTCGGGCTGGACTGTTCCCATGAGGCACAGGGTCAGACTGATTTGCATAGGGCCATGTCTGAACTGGGTGTCAGTGTGGGCTAAAGAATGGTGATGGTTTAAACCCAGATCAGTTGACTAGGGGTGAGTGCTTGCAATGTTCAACACTCCATCCATCATTTCCTTTGGTTTTTGCTTTGTTCGCCATAAGTTGGCAGGGTATGCTCAGACGTGAGTCCCTTGCTCACTTTGCCACTGGATTCAAGCAAGCCTGGCTGAAGACGGCTGAAATGCCCGAAACCGGTCCTAGGAAGCTTGTTTCCGGGCCAGGAAAGACATGGCTTAGCAGTTCGGGCTGGACTGTTCCCATAAGGCACAGGGTCAGACTGATTTGCATAGGGCCATGTCTGAACTGGGGTGGCAGAGTGGGCTAAAGAACGGTGATGGATGAAACCCAGATCAGTTGACTGGGGGTGAGTGCTTGCAATGTTCAAAACTCCATCCATCATTTCCTTTGGTTTTTGCTTTGTTCGCCATAAGTTGGCAGGGTATGCTCAGATGTAAGTCCCTTGCACACTTTGCCACTGGATTCAAGCAAGCCTGGCTGAAGACGGCTGAAATGCCAGAAACCGGACCTAGGAAGCTTGTTTCCGGGCCAGGAAAGACATGGCTTGGCAGTTCGGGCTGGACTGTTCCCATGAGGCACAGGGTCAGACTGAATTGCATAGGGCCATGTCTGAACTGGGGTGGCAGAGTGGGCTAAAGAACGGTGATGGATTAAACCCAGATCAGTTGACTGGGAGTGAGTGCTTGCAATGTTCAACACTCCATTCATCATTTCCTTTGGTTTTTGCTTTGTTCGCCATAAGTTGGCAGGGTATGCTCAGACGTGAGTCCCTTGCTCACTTTGCCACTGGATTCAAGCAAGCCTGGCTGAAGACGGCTGAAATGCCAGAAACCGGTCCTAGGAAGCTTGTTTCCGGGCCAGGAACACATGGCTTGGCAGTTCGGGCTGGACTGTTCCCATGAGGCACAGGGTCAGACTGATTTGCATAGGGCCATGTCTGAACTGGGGTGGCAGAGTGGGCTAAAGAACGGTGATGGATTAAACCCAGATCAGTTGACTGGGGGTGAGTGCTTGCAATGTTCAACACTCCATCCATCATTTCCTTTGGTTTTTGCTTTGTTCGTCATAAGTTGGCAGGGTATGCTCGGACGTGAGTCCCTTGCTCACTTTGCCACTGGATTCAAGCAAGTCTGGCTGAAGACGGCTGAAATGCCAGAAACCGGTCCTAGGAAGCTTGTTTCCAGGCCAGGAAAGACATGGCTTGGCAGTTCGGGCTGGACTGTTCCCATGAGGCACAGGGTCAGACTGATTTGCATAGGGCCATGTCTGAACTGGGGTGGCAGAGTGGGCTAAAGAACAGTGATGGATTAAACCCAGATCAGTTGACTGGGGGTGAGTGCTTGCAATGTTCAACACTCCATCCATCATTTCCTTTGGTTTTTGCTTTGTTCGCCATAAGTTGGCAGGGTATGCTCAGACGTGAGTCCCTTGCTCACTTTGCCACTGGATTCAAGCAAGTCTGGCTGAAGACAGCTGAAATGCCAGAAACCGGTCCTAGGAAGCTTGTTTCCGAGCCAGGAAAGACATGGCTTGGCAGTTCGGGCTGGACTGTTCCCATGAGGCACAGGGTCAGACTGATTTGCATAGGGCCATGTCTGAACTGGGGTGGCAGAGTGGGCTAAAGAACGGTGATGGATTAAACCCAGATCAGTTAAATGGGGGTGAGTGCTTGCAATGTTCAACAGTCCATCCATCATTTCCTTTGGTTTTTGCTTTGTTCGCCATAAGTTGGCAGGGTATGCTCAGACGTGAGGCCCTTGCTCACTTTGCCACTGGATTCAAGCAAGCCTGGCTGAAGACGGCTGAAATGCCAGAAACCGGTCCTAGGAAGCTTGTTTCCGGGCCAGGAAAGACATGGCTTGGCAGTTCGGGCTGGACTGTTCCCATGAGGCACAGGGTCAGACTGATTTGCATAGGGCTATGTCTGAACTGGGGTGGCAGAGTGGGCTAAAGAACGGTGATGGATGAAACCCAGATCAGTTGACTGGGGTGAGTGCTTGCAATGTTCAACACTCCATCCATCATTTCCTTTGGTTTTTGCTTTGTTCGCCATAAGTTGGCAGGGTATGCTCAGACGTGAGGCCCTTGCTCACTTTGCCACTGGATTCAAGCAAGCCTGGCTGAAGACGGCTGAAATGCCAGAAACCGGTCCTAGGAAGCTTGTTTCCGGGCCAGGAAAGACATGGCTTGGCAGTTCGGGCTGGACTGTTCCCATGAGGCACAGGGTCAGACTGATTTGCATAGGGCTATGTCTGAACTGGGGTGGCAGAGTGGGCTAAAGAACGGTGATGGATGAAACCCAGATCAGTTGACTGGGGTGAGTGCTTGCAATGTTCAACACTCCATCCATCATTTCCTTTGGTTTTTGCTTTGTTCGCCATAAGTTGGTAGGGAATGCTCAGACGTGAGTCCCTTGCTCACTTTGCCACTGGATTCAAGCAAGCCTGGCTGAAGACGGCTGAAATGCCAGAAACCGGTCCTAGGAAGCTTGTTTCCGGGCCAGGAAAGACATGGCTTTGCAGTTCGGGCTGGACTGTTCCCATGAGGCACAGGGTCAGACTGATTTGCATAGGGCCATGTCTGAACTGGGGTGGCAGAGTTGGCTAAAGAACGGTGATGGATTAAACCCAGATCAGTTGACTGGGGGTGAGTGCTTGCAATGTTCAACACTCCATCCATCATTTCCTTTGGTTTTTGCCTTGTTCGCCATAAGTCGGCAGGGTATGCTCAGACGTGAGTCCCTTGCTCACTTTGCCACTGGATTCAAGCAAGCCTGGCTGAAGACGGCTGAAATGCCAGAAACCGGTCCTAGGAAGCTTGTTTCCGGGCCAGGAAAGACATGGCTTGGCAGTTCGGGCTGGACTGCTCCCATGAGGCACAGGGTCAGACTGATTTGCATAGGGCCATGTCTGAACTGGGGTGGCAGAGTGGGCTCTAAGAACGGTAACGGATTAAACGCAGATCAGTTGACTGGGGGTGAGTGCTTGCAATGTTCAACACTCCATCCATCATTTCCTTTGGTTTTTGCTTTGTTCGCCATAAGTTGGCAGGGTATGCTCAGACGTGAGTCCCTTGCTCACTTTGCCACTGGATTCAAGCAAGCCTGGCTGAAGACGGCTGAAATGCCAGAAACCGGTCCTAGGAAGCTTGTTTCCGGGCCAGGAAAGACATGGCTTGGCAGTTCGGGCTGGGACTGTTCCCATGAGGCACAGGGTCAGACTGATTTGCATAGGGCCATGTCTGAACTGGGGTGGCAGAGTGGGCTAAAGAACGGTGATGGATTAAACCCAGATCAGTTGACTGGGGGTGAGTGCTTGCAATGTTCAACACTCCATCCATCATTTCCTTTGGTTTTTGCTTTGTTCGCCATGAGTTGGCAGGGTATGCTCAGACGTGAGTCCCTTGCTCACTTTGCCACTGGATTCAAGCAAGCCTGGCTGAAGACGGCTGAAACGCCATAAACCGGTCCTAGGAAGCTTGTTTCCGGGCCAGGAAAGACATGGCTTGGCAGTTCGGGCTGGACTGTTCCCATGAGGCACAGGGTCAGACTGATTTGCATAGGGCCATGTCTGAACTGGGGTGGCAGAGTGGGCTAAAGAACGGTGATGGATTAAACCCGGATCAGTTGACTGGGGGTGAGTGCTTGCAATGTTCAACACTCCATCCATCATTTCCTTTGGTTTTTGCTTTGTTCGCCATAAGTTGGCAGGGTATGCTCAGACGTGAGTCCCTTGCTCACTTTGCCACTGGATTCAAGCAAGCCTGGCTGAAGACGGCTGAAATACCAGAAACCGGTCCTAGGAAGCTTGTTTCCGGGCCAGGAAAGACATGGCTTGGCAGTTCGGGCTGGACTGTTCCCATGAGGCACAGGGTCAGACTGATTTGCATAGGGCCATGTCTGAACTGGGGTGGCAGAGTGGGCTAAAGAACGGTGATGGATTAAACCCAGATCAGTTGACTGGGGTTGAGTGCTTGCAATGTTCAACACTCCATCCATCATTTCCTTTGGTTTTTGCTTTGTTCGCCATAAGTTGGCAGGGTATGCTCAGACGTGAGTCCCTTGCTCACTTTGCCACTGGATTCAAGCAAGCCTGGCTGAAGACGGCTGAAATGCCAGAAACCGGTCCTAGGAAGCTTGTTTCCGGGCCAGGAAAGACATGGCTTGGCAGTTCGGGCTGGACTGTTCCCATGAGGCACAGGGTCAGACTGATTTGCATAGGGCCATGTCTGAACTGGGGTGGAAGAGTGGGCTAAAGAACGGTGATGGATTAAACCCAGATCAGTTGACTGGGGGTGAGTGCTTGCAATGTTCAACACTCCATCCATCATTTCCTTTGGTTTTTGCTTTGTTCGCCAAAAGTTGGCAGGGTATGCTCAGACGTGAGTCCCTTGCTCACTTTGCCACTGGATTCAAGCAAGCCTGGCTGAAGACGGCTGAAATGCCAGAAACCGGTCCTAGGAAGCTTGTTTCCGGGCCAGGAAAGACATGGCTTGGCTGTTCGGGCAGGACTGTTCCCATGAGGAACAGGGTCAGACTGATTTGCATAGGGCCATGTCTGAACTGGGGTGGCAGAGTGGGCTAAAGAACGGTGATGGATTAAACCCAGATCAGTTGACTGGGGGTGAGTGCTTGCAATGTTCAACACTCCATCCATCATTTACTTTGGTTTTTGCTTTGTTCGCCATAAGTTGGCAGGGTATGCTCAGACGTGAGTCCCTTGCTCACTTTGCCACTGGATTCAAGCAAATCTGGCTGAAGACGGCTGAAATGCCAGAAACCGGTCCTAGGAAGCTTGTTTCCGGGCCAGGAAAGACATGGCTTGGCAGTTCGGGCTGGACTGCTCCCATGAGGCACAGGGTCAGACTGATTTGCATAGGGCCATGTCTGAACTGGGGTGGCAGAGTTGGCTAAAGAACGGTGATGGATTAAACCCAGATCAGTTGACTGGGGGTGAGTGCTTGTAATGTTCAACACTCCATCCATCATTTCCTTTGGTTTTTGCCTTGTTCGCCATAAGTCGGCAGGGTATCCTCAGACGTGAGTCCCTTGCTCACTTTGCCACTGGATTCAAGCAAGCCTGGCTGAAGACGGCTGAAATGCCAGAAACCGGTCCTAGGAAGCTTGTTTCCGGGCCAGGAAAGACATGGCTTGGCAGTTCGGGCTGGACTGTTCCCATGAGGCACAGGGTCAGACTGATTTGCATAGGGCCATGTCTGAACTGGGGTGGCAGAGTGGGCTAAAGAACGGTGATGGATTAAACCCAGATCAGTTGACTGGGGGTGAGTGCTTGCAATGTTCAACACTCCATCCATCATTTCCTTTGGTTTTTGCTTTGTTCGCCATGAGTTGGCAGGGTATGCTCAGACGTGAGTCCCTTGCTCACTTTGCCACTGGATTCAAGCAAGCCTGGCTGAAGACGGCTGAAACGCCATAAACCGGTACTAGGAAGCTTGTTTTCGGGCCAGGAAAGACATGGCTTGGCAGTTCGGGCTGGACTGTTCCCATGAGGCACAGGGTCAGACTGATTTGCATAGGGCCATGTCTGAACTGGGGTGGCAGAGTGGGCTAAAGAACGGTGATGGATTAAACCCAGATCAGTTGACTGGGGGGGAGTGCTTGCAATGTTCAACACTCCATCCATCATTTCCTTTGGCTTTTGCTTTGTTCGCCATAAGTTGGCAGGGTATGCTCAGACATGAGACCCTTGCTCACTTTGCCACTGGATTCAAGCAAGCCTGGCTGAAGACGGCTGAAATACCAGAAACCGGTCCTAGGAAGCTTGTTTCCGGGCCAGGAAAGACATGGCTTGGCAGTTCGGGCTGGACTGTTCCCATGAGGCACAGGGTCAGACTGATTTGCATAGGGCCATGTCTGAACTGGGGTCGCAGAGTGGGCTAAAGAACGGTGATGGATTAAACCCAGATCAGTTGACTGGGGGTGAGTGCTTGCAATGTTCAACACTCCATCCATCATTTCCTTTGGTTTTTGCTTTGTTCGCCATAAGTTGGCAGGGTATGCTCAGAAGTGAGTCCCTTGCTCACTTTGCCACGGGATTCAAGCAAGCCTGGCTGAAGACGGCTGAAATGCCAGAAACCGGTCCTAGGAAGCTTGTTTCCGGGCCAGGAAAGACATGGCTTGGCAGTTCGGGCTGGACTGTTCCCATGAGGCACAGGGTAAGACTGATTTGCATAGGGCCATGTCTGAACTGGGGTGGAAGAGTGGGCTAAAGAACGGTGATGGTTTAAACCCAGATCAGTTGACTGGGGGTGAGTGCTTGCAATGTTCAACACTCCATCCATCATTTCCTTTGGTTTTTGCTTTGTTCGCCATAAGTTGGCAGGGTATGCTCAGACGTGAGTCCCTTGCTCACTTTGCCACTGGATTCAAGCAAGCATAGCTGAAGACGGCTGAAATGCAAGAAACCGGTCCTAGGAAGCTTGTTTCCGGGCCAGGAAAGACATGGCTTGGCAGTTCGGGCTGGACTGCTCCCATGAGGCACAGGGTCAGACTGATTTGCATAGGGCCATGTCTGAACTGGGGTGGCAGAGTGGGCTAAAGAACGGTGATGGATTAAACCCAGATCAGTTGACTGGGGGTGAGTGCTTGCAATGTTCAACACTCCATCCATCATTTCCTTTGGTTTTTGCTTTGTTCGCCATAAGTTGGCAGGGTATGCGCAGACGTGAGTCCCTTGCTCACTTTGCCACTGGATTCAAGCAAGCCTGGCTGAAGACGGCTGAAATGCCAGAAACCGGTCCTAGGAAGCTTGTTTCCGGGCCAGGAAAGACATGGCTTGGCAGTTCGGGCTGGACTGTTCCCATGAGGCACAGGGTCAGACTGATTTGCAGAGGGCCATGTCTGAACTGGGGTGGCAGAGTGGGCTAAAGAACGGTGATGGATTAAACCCAGATCAGTTGACTGGGGGTGAGTGCTTGCAATGTTCAACACTCCATCCATCATTTCCTTTGGTTTTTGCTTTGTTCGCCATGAGTTGGCAGGGTATGCTCAGACGTGAGTCCCTTGCTCACTTTGCCACTGGATTCAAGCAAGCCTGGCTGAAGACGGCTGAAACGCCATAAACCGGTCCTAGGAAGCTTGTTTCCGGGCCAGGAAAGACATGGCTTGGCAGTTCGGGCTGGACTGTTCCCATGAGGCACAGGGTCAGACTGATTTGCATAGGGCCATGTCTGAACTGGGGTGGCAGAGTGGGCTAAAGAACGGTGATGGATTAAACCCAGATCAGTTGACTGGGGGTGAGTGCTTGCAATGTTCAACACTCCATCCATCATTTCCTTTGGCTTTTGCTTTGTTCGCCATAAGTTGGCAGGGTATGCTCAGACGTGAGTCCCTTGCTCACTTTGCCACTGGATTCAAGCAAGCCTGGCTGAAGACGGCTGAAATACCAGAAACCGGTCCTAGGAAGCTTGTTTCCGGGCCAGGAAAGACATGGCTTGGCAGTTCGGGCTGGACTGTTCCCATGAGGCACAGGGTCAGACTGATTTGCATAGGGCCATGTCTGAACTGGGGTGGCAGAGTGGGCTAAAGAACGGTGATGGATTAAACCCAGATCAGTTGACTGGGGGTGAGTGCTTGCAATGTTCAACACTCCATCCATCATTTCCTTTGGTTTTTGCTTTGTTCGCCATAAGTTGGCAGGGTATGCTCAGACGTGAGTCCCTTGCTCACTTTTCCACTGGATTCAAGCAAGCCTGGCTGAAGACGGCTGAAATGCCAGAAACCGGTCCTAGGAAGCTTGTTTCCGGGCCAGGAAAGACATGGCTTGGCAGTTCGGGCTGGACTGTTCCCATGAGGCACAGGGTCAGACTGATTTGCATAGGGCCATGTCTGAACTGGGGTAGAAGAGTGGGCTAAAGAACGGTGATGGTTTAAACCCAGATCAGTTGACTGGGGGTGAGTGATTGCAATGTTTAACACTCCATCCATCATTTCCTTTGGTTTTTGCTTTGTTCGCCATAAGTTGGCAGGGTATGCTCAGACGTGAGTCCCTTGCTCACTTTGCCACTGGATTCAAGCAAGCCTGGCTGAAGACGGCTGAAATGCCAGAAACCGGTCCTAGGAAGCTTGTATCCGGGCCAGGAAAGACATGGCTTGGCAGTTCGGGCTGGACTTTTCCCATGAGGCACAGGGTCAGACTGATTTGCATAGGGCCATGTCTGAACTGGGGTGGCAGAGTGGGCTAAAGAACGGTGATGGATGAAACCCAGATCAGTTGACTGGGGGTGAGTGCTTGCAATGTTCAACACTCCATACATCATTTCCTTTGGTTTTTGCTTTGTTCGCCATAAGTTGGCAGGGTATGCTCAGATGTGAGTCCCTTGCTCACTTTGCCACTGGATTCAAGTAAGCCTGGCTGAAGATGGCTGAAATGCCAGAAACCGGACCTAGGAAGCTTGTTTCCGGGCCAGGAAAGACATGGCTTGGCAGTTCGGGCTGGACTGTTCCCATGAGGCACAGGGTCAGACTGATTTGCATAGGGCCATGTCTGAACTGGGGTGGCAGAGTGGGCTAAAGAACGGTGATGGATTAAACCCAGATCAGTTGACTGGTGGTGAGTGCTTGCAATGTTCAACACTCCATCCATCATTTCCTTTGGTTTTTGCTTTGTTCACCATAAGTTGGCAGGGCATGCTCAGACGTGAGGCCCTTGCTCACTTTGCCACTGGATTCAAGCAAGCCTGGCTGAAGACGGCTGAAATGCCAGAAACCGGTCCTAGGAAGCTTGTTTCCGGGCCAGGAAAGACATGGCTTGGCAGTTCGGGCTGGACTGTTCCCATGAGGCACAGGGTCAGACTGATTTGCATAGGGCTATGTCTGAACTGGGGTGGCAGAGTGGGCTAAAGAACGGTGATGGATGAAACCCAGATCAGTTGACTGGGGGTGAGTGCTTGCAATGTTCAACACTCCATCCATCATTTCCTTTGGTTTTTGCTTTGTTCGCCATAAGTTGGCAGGGAATGCTCAGACGTGAGTCCCTTGCTCACTTTGCCACTGGATTCAAGCAAGCCTGGCTGAAGACGGCTGAAATGCCAGAAACCGGTCCTAGGAAGCTTGTTTCCGGGCCAGGAAAGACATGGCTTGGCAGTTAGGGCTGGACTGTTCCCATGAGGCACAGGGTCAGACTGATTTGCATAGGGCCATGTCTGAACTGGGGTGGAAGAGTGGGCTAAAGAACGGTGATGGATTAAACCCAGATCACTTGACTGGGGGTGAGTGCTTGCAATGTTCAACACTCCATCCATCATTTCCTTTGGTTTTTGCTTTGTTCACCATAAGTTGGCAGGGTATGCTCAGACGTGAGTCCCTTGCTCACTTTGCCACTGGATTCAAGCAAGCCTGGCTGAAGACGGCTGAAATGCCAGAAACCGGTCCTAGGAAGCTTGTTTCCGGGCCAGGAAAGACATGGCTTGGCTGTTCGGGCAGGACTGTTCCCATGAGGCACAGGGTCAGACTGATTTGCATAGGGCCATGTCTGAACTGGGGTGGCAGAGTGGGCTAAAGAACGGTGATGGATTAAACCCAGATCAGTTGACTGGGGGTGAGTGCTTGCAATGTTCAACACTCCATCCATCATTTCCTTTGGTTTTTGCTTTGTTCGCCATAAGTTGGCAGGGTATGCTCAGACGTGAGTCCCTTGCTCACTTTGCCACTGGATTCAAGCAAGTCTGGCTGAAGACGGCTGAAATGCCAGAAACCGGTCCTAGGAAGCTTGTTTCCGGGCCAGGAAAGACATGGCTTGGCAGTTCGGGCTGGACTGCTCCCATGAGGCACAGGGTCAGACTGATTTGCATAGGGCCATGTCTGAACTGGGGTGGCAGAGTTGGCTAAAGAACGGTGATGGATTAAACCCAGATCAGTTGACTGGGGGTGAGTGCTTGCAATGTTCAACACTCCATCCATCATTTCCTTTGGTTTTTGCTTTGTTCGCCATAGGTTGGCAGGGTATGCTCAGACGTGAGTCCCTTGCTCACTTTGCCACTGGATTCAAGCAAGCCTGGCTGAAGACGGCTGAAATGCCAGAAACCGGTCCTAGGAAGCTTGTTTCCGGGCCAGGAAAGACATGGCTTGGCAGTTCGGGCTGGACTGTTCCCATGAGGCACAGGGTCAGACTGATTTGCATAGGGCCATGTCTGAACTGGGGTGGCAGAGTGGGCTAAAGAACGGTGATGGATTAAACCCAGATCAGTTGACTGGGGGTGAGTGCTTGCAATGTTCAACACTCCATCCATCATTTCCTTTGGCTTTTGCTTTGTTCGCCATAAGTTGGCAGGGTATGCTCAGACGTGAGTCCCTTGCTCACTTTGCCACTGGATTCAAGCAAGCCTGGCTGAAGACGGCTGAAATACCAGAAACCGGTCCTAGGAAGCTTGTTTCCGGGCCAGGAAAGACATGGCTTGGCAGTTCGGGCTGGACTGTTCCCATGAGGCACAGGGTCAGACTGATTTGCATAGGGCCATGTCTGAACTGGGGTGGCAGAGTGGGCTAAAGAACGGTGATGGATTAAACCCAGATCAGTTGACTGGGGGTGAGTGCTTGCAATGTTCAACACTCCATCCATCATTTCCTTTGGTTTTTGCTTTGTTCGCCATAAGTTGGCAGGGTATGCTCAGACGTGAGTCCCTTGCTCACTTTGCCACTGGATTCAAGCAAGCCTGGCTGAAGACGGCTGAAATGCCAGAAACCGGTCCTAGGAAGCTTGTTTCCGGGCCAGGAAAGACATGGCTTGGCAGTTCGGGCTGGACTGTTCCCATGAGGCACAGGGTCAGACTGATTTGCATAGGGCCATGTCTGAACTGGGGTGGAAGAGTGGGCTAAAGAACGGTGATGGTTTAAACCCAGATCAGTTGACTGGGGGTGAGTGCTTGCAATGTTCAACACTCCATCCATCATTTCCTTTGGTTTTTGCTTTGTTCGCCATAAGTTGGCAGGGTATGCTCAGACGTGAGTCCCTTGCTCACTTTGCCACTGGATTCAAGCAAGCCTGGCTGAAGACGGCTGAAATGCCAGAAACCGGTCCTAGGAAGCTTGTTTCCGGGCCAGGAAAGACATGGCTTGGTAGTTCGGGCTGGACTGTTCCCATGAGGCACAGGGTCAGACTGATTTGCATAGGGCCATGTCTGAACTGGGGTGGAAGAGTGGGCTAAAGAACGGTGATGGTTTAAACCCAGATCAGTTGACTGGGGGTGAGTGCTTGCAATGTTCAACACTCCATCCATCATTTCCTTTGGTTTTTGCTTTGTTCGCCATAAGTTGGCAGGGTATGCTCAGACGTGAGTCCCTTGCTCACTTTGCCACTGGATTCAAGCAAGCCTGGCTGAAGACGGCTGAAATGCCAGAAACCGGTCCTAGGAAGCTTGTTTCCGGGCCAGGAAAGACATGGCTTGGCAGTTCGGGCTGGACTGCTCCCATGAGGCACAGGGTCAGACTGATTTGCATAGGGCCATGTCTGGACTGGGGTGGCAGAGTGGGCTAAAGAACGGTGATGGATTAAACCCAGATCAGTTGACTGGGGGTGAGTGCTTGCAATGTTCAACACTCCATCCATCATTTCCTTTGGTTTTTGCTTTGTTCGCCATAGGTTGGCAGGGTATGCTCAGACGTGAGTCCCTTGCTCACTTTGCCACTGGATTCAAGCAAGCCTGGCTGAAGACGGCTGAAATGCCAGAAACCGGTCCTAGGAAGCTTGTTTCCAGGCCAGGAAAGACATGGCTTGGCAGTTCGGGCTGGACTGTTCCCATGAGGCACAGGGTCAGACTGATTTGCATAGGGCCATGTCTGAACTGGGGTGGCAGAGTGGGCTAAAGAACGGTGATGGATTAAACCCAGATCAGTTGACTGGGGGTGAGTGCTTGCAATGTTCAACACTCCATCCATCATTTCCTTTGGTTTTTGCTTTGTTCGCCATGAGTTGGCAGGGTATGCTCAGATGTGAGTCCCTTGCTCACTTTGCCCTGGATTCAAGCAAGCCTGGCTGAAGCCGGCTGAAACGCCATAAACCGGTCCTAGGAAGCTTGTTTCCGGGCCAGGAAAGACATGGCTTGGCAGTTCGGGCTGGACTGTTCCCATGAGGCACAGGGTCAGACTGATTTGCATAGGGCCATGTCTGAACTGGGGTGGCAGAGTGGGCTAAAGAACAGTGATGGATTAAACCCAGATCAGTTGACTGGGGGTGAGTGCTTGCAATGTTCAACACTCCATCCATCATTTCCTTTGGCTTTTGCTTTGTTCGCCATAAGTTGGCAGGGTATGCTCAGACGTGAGTCCCTTGCTCACTTTGCCACTGGATTCAAGCAAGCCTGGCTGAAGACGGCTGAAATACCAGAAACCGGTCCTAGGAAGCTTGATTCCGGGCCAGGAAAGACATGGCTTGGCAGTTCGGGCTGGACTGTTCCCATGAGGCACAGGGTCAGACTGATTTGCATAGGGCCATGTCTGAACTGGGGTGGCAGAGTGGGCTAAAGAACGGTGATGGATTAAACCCAGATCAGTTGACTGGGGGTGAGTGCTTGCAATGTTCAACACTCCATCCATCATTTCCTTTGGTTTTTGCTTTGTTCGCCATAAGTTGGCAGGGTATGCTCAGACGTGAGTCCCTTGCTCACTTTGCCACTGGATTCAAGCAAGCCTGGCTGAAGACGGCTGAAATGCCAGAAACCGGTCCTAGGAAGCTTGTTTCCGGGCCAGGAAAGACATGGCTTGGCAGTTCGGGCTGGACTGTTCCCATGAGGCACAGGGTCAGACTGATTTGCATAGGGCCATGTCTGAACTGGGGTGGAAGAGTGGGCTAAAGAACGGTGATGGTTTAAACCCAGATCAGTTGACTGGGGGTGAGTGCTTGCAATGTTCAACACTCCATCCATCATTTCCTTTGGTTTTTGCTTTGTTCGCCGTAAGTTGGCAGGGTATGCTCAGACGTGAGTCCCTTGCTCACTTTGCCACTGGATTCAAGCAAGCCTGGCTGAAGACGGCTGAAATGCCAGAAACCGGTCCTAGGAAGCTTGTTTCCGGGCCAGGAAAGACATGGCTTGGCAGTTCGGGCTGGACTGCTCCCATGAGGCACAGGGTCAGACTGATTTGCATAGGGCCATGTCTGAACTGGGGTGGCAGAGTGGGCTAAAGAACGGTGATGGATTAAACCCAGATCAGTTGACTGGGGGTGAGTGCTTGCAATGTTCAACACTCCATCCATCATTTCCTTTGGTTTTTGCTTTGTTCGCCATAAGTTGGCAGGGTATGCTCAGACGTGAGTCCCTTGCTCACTTTGCCACTGGATTCAAGCAAGCCTGGCTGAAGACGGCTGAAATTCCAGAAACCGGTCCTAGGAAGCTTGTTTCCCGGCCAGGAAAGACATGGCTTGGCAGTTCGGGCTGGACTGCTCCCATGAGGCACAGGGTCAGACTCATTTGCATAGGGCCATGTCTGAACTGGGGTGGCAGAGTGGGCTAAAGAACGGTGATGGATTAAACCCAGATCAGTTGACTGGGGGTGAGTGCTTGCAATGTTCAACACTCCAGCCATCATTTCCTTAGGTTTTTGCTTTGTTCGCCATGAGTTGGCAGGGTATGCTCAGACGTGAGTCCCTTGCTCACTTTGCCACTGGATTCAAGCAAGCCTGGCTAAAGACGGCTGAAACGCCATAAACCGGTCCTAGGAAGCTTGTTTCCGGGCCAGGAAAGACATGGCTTGGCAGTTCGGGCTGGACTGTTCCCATGAGGCACAGGGTCAGACTGATTTGCATAGGGCCATGTCTGAACTGGGGTGGCAGAGTGGGCTAAAGAACGGGGATGGATTAAACCCAGATCAGTTGACTGGGGGTGAGTGCTTGCAATGTTCAACACTCCATCCATCATTTCCTTTGGTTTTTGCTTTGTTCGCCATAAGTTGGCAGGGTATGCTCAGACGTGAGTCCCTTGCTCACTTTGCCACTGGATTCAAGCAAGCCTGGCTGAAGACGGCTGAAATTCCAGAAACCGGTCCTAGGAAGCTTGTTTCCGGGCCAGGAAAGACATGGCTTGGCAGTTCGGGCTGGACTGTTCCCATGAGGCACAGGGTCAGACTGATTTGCATAGGGCCATGTCTGAACTGGGGTGGCAGAGTGGGCTAAAGAACGGTGATGGATGAAACCCAGATCAGTTGACTGGGGGTGAGTGCTTGCAATGTTCAACACTCCATCCATCATTTCCTTTGGTTTTTGCTTTGTTTGCCATAAGTTGGCAGGGTATGCTCAGACGTGAGTCCCTTGCTCACTTTGCCACTGGATTCAAGCAAGCCTGGCTGAAGACGGCTGAAATGCCAGAAACCGGTCCTAGGAAGCTTGTTTCCGGGCCAGGAAAGACATGGCTTGGCAGTTCGGGCTGGACTGTTCCCATGAGGCACAGGGTCAGACTGATTTGCATAGGGCCATGTCTGAACTGGGGTGGCAGAGTGGGCAAAAGAACGGTGATGGATTAAACCCAGATCAGTTGACTGGGGGTGAGTGCTTGCAATGTTCAACACTCCATCCATCATTTCCTTTGGTTTTTGCTTTGTTCGCCATAAGTTGGCAGGGTATGCTCAGACGTGAGTCCCTTGCTCACTTTGCCACTGGATTCAAGCAAGCCTGGCTGAAGACGGCTGAAATGCCAGAAACCGGTCCTAGGAAGCTTGTTTCCGGGCCAGGAAAGACATGGCTTGGCAGTTCGGGCTGGACTGTTCCCATGAGGCACAGGGTCAGACTGATTTGCATAGGGCCATGTCTGAACTGGGGTGGCAGAGTGGGCTAAAGAACGGTGATGGATTAAACCCAGATCAGTTGACTGGGGGTGAGTGCTTGCAATGTTCAACACTCCATCCATCATTTTCTTTTGTTTTTGCTTTGTTCGTCATAAGTTGGCAGGGTATGCTCAGACGTGAGTCCCTTGCTCACTTTGCCACTGGATTCAAGCAAGCCTGGCTGAAGACGGCTGAAATGCCAGAAACCGGTCCTAGGAAGCTTGTTTCCGGGCCAGGAAAGACATGGCTTGGCAGTTCGGGCTGGACTGTTCCCATGAGGCACAGGGTCAGACTGATTTGCATAGAGCCATGTCTGAACTGGGGTGGCAGAGTGGGCTAAAGAACGGTGATGGTTTAAACCCAGATCAGTTGACTGGGGGTGAGTGCTTGCAATGTTCAACACTCCATCCATCATTTCCTTTGGTTTTTGCTTTGTTCGCCATAAGTTGGCAGGGTATGCTCAGACGTGAAACCCTTGCTCACTTTGCCACTGGATTCAAGCAAGCCTGGCGGAAGACGGCTGAAATGCCAGAAACCGGTCCTAGGAAGCTTGTTTCTGGGCCAGGAAAGACATGGCTTGGCAGTTCGGGCAGGACTGTTCCCATGAGGCACAGGGTCAGACTGATTTGCATAGGGCCATGTCTGAACTGGGGTGGCAGAGTGGGCTAAAGAACGGTGATGGATTAAACCCAGATCAGTTGACTGGGGGTGAGTGCTTGCAATGTTCAACACTCCATCCATCATTTCCTTTGGTTTTTGCTTTGTTCGCCATAAGTTGGCAGGGTATGCTCAGACGTGAGTCCCTTGCTCACTTTCCCACTGGATTCAAGCAAGTCTGGCTGAAGACGGCTGAAATGCCAGAAACCGGTCCTAGGAAGCTTGTTTCCGGGCCAGGAAAGACATGGCTTGGCAGTTCGGGCTGGACTGTTCCCATGAGGCACAGGGTCAGACTGATTTGCATAGGGCCATGTCTGAACTGGGGTGGCAGAGTGGGCTAAAGAACGGTGATGGATGAAACCCAGATCAGTTGACTGGGGGTGAGTGCTTGCAATGTTAAACACTCCATCCATCATTTCCTTTGGTTTTTGCTCTGTTCGCCATAAGTTGGCAGGGTATGCTCAGATGTGAGTCCCTTGCTCACTTTGCCACTGGATTCAAGCAAGCCTGGCTGAAGACGGCTGAAATGCCAGAAACCGGACCTAGGAAGCTTGTTTCCGGGCCAGGAAAGACATGGCTTGGCAGTTCGGGCTGGACTGTTTCCATGAGGCACAGGGTCAGACTGATTTGCATAGGGCCATGTCTGAACTGGGGTGGCAGAGTGGGCTAAAGAACAGTGATGGATTAAACCCAGATCAGTTGACTGGGGGTGAGTGCTTGCAATGTTCAACACTCCATCCATCATTTCCTTTGGTTTTTGCTTTGTTCGCCATAAGTTGGCAGGGTATGCTCAGACGTGAGTCCCTTGCTCACTTTGCCACTGGATTCAAGCAAACCTGGCTGAAGACGGCTGAAATGCCAGAAACCGGTCCTAGGAAGCTTGTTTCCGGGCCAGGAAAGACATGGCTTGGCAGTTCGGGCTGGACTGTTCCCATGAGGCACAGGGTCAGACTGATTTGCATAGGGCCATGTCTGAACTGGGGTGGCAGAGTGGGCTAAAGAACGGTGATGGATTAAACCCAGATCAGTTGACTGGGGGTGAGTGCTTGCAATGTTCAACACTCCATCCATCATTTCCTTTGGTTTTTGCTTTGTTCGCCATAAGTTGGCAGGGTATGCTCAGACGTGAGTCCCTTGCTCACTTTGCCACTGGATTCAAGCAAGCCTGGCTGAAGACGGCTGAAATGCCAGAAACGGGTCCTAGGAAGCTTGTTTCCGGGCCAGGAAAGACATGGCTTGGCAGTTCGGGCTGGACTGTTCCCATGAAGCACAGGGTCAGACTGATTTGCATAGGGCCATGTCTGAACTGGGGTGGCAGAGTGGGCTAAAGAACGGTGATGGATTAAACCCAGATCAGTTGACTGGGGGTGAGTGCTTGCAATGTTCAACACTCCATCCATCATTTCCTTTGGTTTTTGCTTTGTTCGCCATAAGTTGGCAGGGTATGCTCAGATGTGAGTCCCTTGCTCACTTTGCCACTGGATTCAAGCAAGCCTAGCTGAAGACGGCTGAAATGCCAGAAACCGGACCTAGGAAGCTTGTTTCCGGGCCAGGAAAGACATGGCTTGGCAGTTCGGGCTGGACTGTTCACATGAGGCACAGGGTCAGACTGATTTGAATAGGGCCATGTCTGAACTGGGGTGGCAGAGTGGGCTAAAGAACGGTGATGGATTAAACCCAGATCAGTTGATTGGGGGTGAGAGCTTGCAATGTTCAACACTCCATCCATCATTTCCTTTGGTTTTTGCTTTGTTCGCCATAAGTTGGCAGGGTATGCTCAGACGTGAGTCCCTTGCTCACTTTGCCACTGGATTCAAGCAAGCCTGGCTGAAGACGGCTGAAATGCCAGAAACCGGTCCTAGGAAGCTTGTTTCCGGGCCAGGAAAGACATGGCTTGGCAGTTCGGGCTGGACTGTTCCCATGAGGCACAGGGTCAGACTGATTTGCATAGAGCCATGTCTGAACTGGGGTGGCAGAGTGGGCTAAAGAACGGTGATAGATTAAACCCAGATCAGTTGACTGGGGGTGAGTGCTTGCAATGTTCAACACTCCATCCATCATTTCCTTTGGTTTTTGCTTTGTTCGCCATAGGTTGGCAGGGTAAGCTCAGACGTGAGTCCCTTGCTCACTTTGCCACTGGATTCAAGCAAGCCTGGCTGAAGACGGCTGAAATACCAGAAACCGGTCCTAGGAAGCTTGATTCCGGGCCAGGAAAGACATGGCTTGGCAGTTCGGGCTGGACTGTTCCCATGAGGCACAGGGTCAGACTGATTTGCATAGGGCTATGTCTGAACTGGGGTGGCAGAGTGGGCTAAAGAACGGTGATGGATGAAACCCAGATCAGTTGACTGGGGGTGAATGCTTGCAATGTTCAACACTCCATCCATCATTTCCTTTGGTTTTTGCTTTGTTCGCCATAAGTTGGCAGGGTATGCTCAGATGTCAGTCCCTTGCTCACTTTGCCACTGGATTCAAGCAAGCCTAGCTGAAGACGGCTGAAATGCCAGAAACCGGACCTAGGAAGCTTGTTTCCGGGCCAGGAAAGACATGGCTTGGCAGTTCGGGCTGGACTGTTCACATGAGGCACAGGGTCAGACTGATTTGAATAGGGCCATGTCTGAACTGGGGTGGCAGAGTGGGCTAAAGAACGGTGATGGATTAAACCCAGATCAGTTGATTGGGGGTGAGAGCTTGCAATGTTCAACACTCCATCCATCATTTCCTTTGGTTTTTGCTTTGTTCGCCATAAGTTGGCAGGGTATGCTCAGACGTGAGTCCCTTGCTCACTTTGCCACTGGATTCAAGCAAGCCTGGCTGAAGACGGCTAAAATGCCAGAAACCGGTCCTAGGAAGCTTGTTTCCGGGCCAGGAAAGACATGGCTTGGCAGTTCGGGCTGGACTGTTCCCATGAGGCACAGGGTCAGACTGATTTGCATAGAGCCATGTCTGAACTGGGGTGGCAGAGTGGGCTAAAGAACGGTGATAGATTAAACCCAGATCAGTTGACTGGGGGTGAGTGCTTGCAATGTTCAACACTCCATCCATCATTTTCTTTGGTTTTTGCTTTGTTCGCCATAGGTTGGCAGGGTAAGCTCAGACGTGAGTCCCTTGCTCACTTTGCCACTGGATTCAAGCAAGCCTGGCTGAAGACGGCTGAAATACCAGAAACCGGTCCTAGGAAGCTTGATTCCGGGCCAGGAAAGACATGGCTTGGCAGTTCGGGCTGGACTGTTCCCATGAGGCACAGGGTCAGACTGATTTGCATAGGGCCATGTCTGAACTGGGGTGGCAGAGTGGGCTAAAGAACGGTGATGGATTAAACCCAGATCAGTTGACTGGGGGTGAGTGCTTGCAATGTTCAACACTCCATCCATCATTTCCTTTGGTTTTTGCTTTGTTCGCCATAAGTTGGCAGGGTATGCTCAGACGTGAGTCCCTTGCTCACTTTGCCACTGGATTCAAGCAAGCCTGGCTAAAGACGGCTGAAATGCCAGAAACCGGTCCTAGGAAGCTTGTTTCTGGGCCAGGAAAGACATGGCTTGGCAGTTCGGGCAGGACTGTTCCCATGAGGCACAGGGTCAGACTGATTTGCATAGGGCCATGTCTGAACTGGGGTGGCAGAGTGGGCTAAAGAACGGTGATGGATTAAACCCAGATCAGTTGACTGGGGGTGAGTGCTTGCAATGTTCAACACTCCATCCATCATTTCCTTTGGTTTTTGCTTTGTTCGCCATAAGTTGGCACGGTATGCTCAGACGTGAGTCCCTTGCTCACTTTGCCACTGGATTCAAGCAAGTCTGGCTGAAGACGGCTGAAATGCCAGAAACCGGACCTAGGAAGCTTGTTTCCGGGCCAGGAAAGACATGGCTTGGCAGTTCGGGCTGGACTGTTCCCATGAGGCACAGGGTCAGACTGATTTGCATAGGGCCATGTCTGAACTGGGGTGGCAGAGTGGGCTAAAGAACGGTGATGGATTAAACCCAGATCAGTTGACTGGGGGTGAGTGCTTGCAATGTTCAACACTCCATCCATCATTTCCTTTGGTTTTTGCTTTGTTCGCCATAAGTTGGCAGGGTATGCTCAGACGTGAGTCCCTTGCTCACTTTGCCACTGGATTCAAGCAAGCCTGGCTGAAGACGGCTGAAATGCCAGAAACCGGTCCTAGGAAGCTTGTTTCCGGGCCAGGAAAGACATGGCTTGGCAGTTCGGGCTGGACTGTTCCCATGAGGCACAGGGTCAGACTGATTTGCATAGGGCCATGTCTGAACTGGGGTGGCAGAGTGGGCTAAAGAACGGTGATGGATGAAACCCAGATCAGTTGACTGGGGGTGAGTGCTTGCAATGTTCAACACTCCATCCATCATTTCCTTTGGTTTTTGCTTTGTTTGCCATAAGTTGGCAGGGTATGCTCAGACGTGAGTCCCTTGCTCACTTTGCCACTGGATTCAAGCAAGCCTGGCTGAAGACGGCTGAAATGCCAGAAACCGGTCCTAGGAAGCTTGTTTCCGGGCCAGGAAAGACATGGCTTGGCAGTTCGGGCTGGACTGTTCCCATGAGGCACAGGGTCAGACTGATTTGCATAGGGCCATGTCTGAACTGGGGTGGCAGAGTGGGCTAAAGAACGGTGATGGATTAAACCCAGATCAGATGACTGGGGGTGAGTGCTTGCAATGTTCAACACTCCATCCATCATTTCCTTTGGTTTTTGCTTTGTTCGCCATAAGTTGGCAGGGTATGCTCAGACGTGAGTCCCTTGCTCACTTTGCCACTGGATTCAAGCAAGCCTGGCTGAAGACGGCCAAAATGCCAGAAACCGGTCCTAGGAAGCTTGTTTCCGGGCCAGGAAAGACATGGCTTGGCAGTTCGGGCTGGACTGTTCCCATGAGGCACAGGGTCAGACTGATTTGCATAGGGCCATGTCTGAACTGGGGTGGCAGAGTGGGCTAAAGAACGGTGATGGATTAAACCCAGATCAGTTGACTGGGGGTGAGTGCTTGCAATGTTCAACACTCCATCCATCATTTTCTTTGGTTTTTGCTTTGTTCGTCATAAGTTGGCAGGGTATGCTCAGACGTGAGTCCCTTGCTCACTTTGCCACTGGATTCAAGCAAGCCTGGCTGAAGACGGCTGAAATGCCAGAAACCGGTCCTAGGAAGCTTGTTTCCGGACCAGGAAAGACATGGCTTGGCAGTTCGGGCTGGACTGTTCCCATGAGGCACAGGGTCAGACTGATTTGCATAGAGCCATGTCTGAACTGGGGTGGCAGAGTGGGCTAAAGAACGGTGATGGTTTAAACCCAGATCAGTTGACTGGGGGTGAGTGCTTGCAATGTTCAACACTCCATCCATCATTTCCTTTGGTTTTTGCTTTGTTCGCCATAAGTTGGCAGGGTATGCTCAGACGTGAAACCCTTGCTCACTTTGCCACTGGATTCAAGCAAGCCTGGCGGAAGACGGCTGAAATGCCAGAAACCGGTCCTAGGAAGCTTGTTTCTGGGCCAGGAAAGACATGGCTTGGCAGTTCGGGCTCGACTGTTCCCATGAGGCACAGGGTCAGACTGATTTGCATAGGGCCATATCTGAACTGGGGTGGCAGAGTGGGCTAAAGAACGGTGATGGATGAAACCCAGATCAGTTGACTGGGGGTGAGTGCTTGCAATGTTCAACACTCCATCCATCATTTCCTTTGGTTTTTGCTCTGTTCCCCATAAGTTGGCAGGGTATGGTCAGATGTGAGTCCCTTGCTCACTTTGCCACTGGATTCAAGCAAGCCTGGCTGAAGACGGCTGAAATGCCAGAAACCGGTCCTAGGAAGCTTGTTTCCGGGCTAGGAAAGACATGGCTTGGCAGTTCGGGCAGGACTGTTCCCATGAGGCACAGGGTCAGACTGATTTGCATAGGGCCATGTCTGAACTGGGGTGGCAGAGTGGGCTAAAGAACGGTGATGGATTAAACCCAGATCAGTTGACTGGGGGTGAGTGCTTGCAATGTTCAACACTCCATCCATCATTTCCTTTGGTTTTTGCTTTGTTCGCCATAAGTTGGCAGGGTATGCTCAGACGTGAGTCCCTTGCTCACTTTCCCACTGGATTCAAGCAAGTCTGGCTGAAGACGGCTGAAATGCCAGAAACCGGTCCTAGGAAGCTTGTTTCCGGGCCAGGAAAGACATGGCTTGGCAGTTCGGGCTGGACTGTTCCCATGAGGCACAGGGTCAGACTGATTTGCATAGGGCCATGTCTGAACTGGGGTGGCAGAGTGGGCTAAAGAACGGTGATGGATGAAACCCAGATCAGTTGACTGGGGGTGAGTGCTTGCAATGTTCAACACTCCATCCATCATTTCCTTTGGTTTTTGCTCTGTTCGCCATAAGTTGGCAGGGTATGCTCAGATGTGAGTCCCTTGCTCACTTTGCCACTGGATTCAAGCAAGCCTGGCTGAAGACGGCTGAAATGCCAGAAACCGGACCTAGGAAGCTTGTTTCCGGGCCAGGAAAGACATGGCTTGGCAGTTCGGGCTGGACTGTTTCCATGAGGCACAGGGTCAGACTGATTTGCATAGGGCCATGTCTGAACTGGGGTGGCAGAGTGGGCTAAAGAACAGTGATGGATTAAACCCAGATCAGTTGACTGGGGTGAGTGGTTGCAATGTTCAACACTCCATCCATCATTTCCTTTGGTTTTTGCTTTGTTCGCCATAAGTTGGCAGGGTATGCTCAGACGTGAGTCCCTTGCTCACTTTGCCACTGGATTCAAGCAAACCTGGCTGAAGACGGCTGAAATGCCAGAAACCGGTCCTAGGAAGCTTGTTTCCGGGCCAGGAAAGACATGGCTTGGCAGTTCGGGCTGGACTGTTCCCATGAGGCACAGGGTCAGACTGATTTGCATAGGGCCATGTCTGAACTGGGGTGGCAGAGTGGGCTAAAGAACGGTGATGGATTAAACCCAGATCAGTTGACTGGGGGTGAGTGCTTGCAATGTTCAACACTCCATCCATCATTTCCTTTGGTTTTTGCTTTGTTCGCCATAAGTTGGCAGGGTATGCTCAGACGTGAGTCCCTTGCTCACTTTGCCACTGGATTCAAGCAAGCCTGGCTGAAGACGGCTGAAATGCCAGAAACGGGTCCTAGGAAGCTTGTTTCCGGCCAGGAAAGACATGGCTTGGCAGTTCGGGCTGGACTGTTCCCATGAAGCACAGGGTCAGACTGATTTGCATAGGGCCATGTCTGAACTGGGGTGGCAGAGTGGGCTAAAGAACGGTGATGGATTAAACCCAGATCAGTTGACTGGGGGTGAGTGCTTGCAATGTTCAACACTCCATCCATCATTTCCTTTGGTTTTTGCTTTGTTCGCCATAAGTTGGCAGGGTATGCTCAGACGTGAGTCCCTTGCTAACTTTGCCACTGGATTCAAGCAAGCCTGGCTGAAGACGGCTGAAATGCCAGAAACCGGTCCTAGGAAGCCTGTTTCCGGGCTAGGAAAGACATGGCTTGGCAGTTCGGGCAGGACTGTTCCCATGAGGCACAGGATCCGACTGATTTGCATAGGGCCATGTCTGAACTGGGGTGGCAGAGTGGGCTAAAGAACGGTAATGGATTAAACCCAGATCAGTTGACTGGGGGTGAGTGCTTGCAATGTTCAACACTCCATCCATCATTTCCTTTGGTTTTTGCTTTGTTCGCCATAAGTTGGCAGGGTATGCTCAGACGTGAGTCCCTTGCTCACTTTCCCACTGGATTCAAGCAAGTCTGGCTGAAGACGGCTGAAATGCCAGAAACCGGTCCTAGGAAGCTTGTTTCCGGGCCAGGAAAGACATGGCTTGGCAGTTCGGGCTGGACTGTTCCCATGAGGCACAGGGTCAGACTGATTTGCATAGGGCCATGTCTGAACTGGGGTGGCAGAGTGGGCTAAAGAACGGTGATGGATGAAACCCAGATCAGTTGACTGGGGGTGAGTGCTTGCAATGTTCAACACTCCATCCATCATTTCCTTTGGTTTTTGCTCTGTTCGCCATAAGTTGGCAGGGTATGCTCAGATGTGAGTCCCTTGCTCACTTTGCCACTGGATTCAAGCAAGCCTGGCTGAAGACGGCTGAAATGCCAGAAACCGGACCTAGGAAGCTTGTTTCCGGGCCAGGAAAGACATGGCTTGGCAGTTCGGGCTGGACTGTTTCCATGAGGCACAGGGTCAGACTGATTTGCATAGGGCCATGTCTGAACTGGGGTGGCAGAGTGGGCTAAAGAACAGTGATGGATTAAACCCAGATCAGTTGACTGGGGGTGAGTGCTTGCAATGTTCAACACTCCATCCATCATTTCCTTTGGTTTTTGCTTTGTTCGCCATAAGTTGGCAGGGTATGCTCAGACGTGAGTCCCTTGCTCACTTTGCCACTGGATTCAAGCAAACCTGGCTGAAGACGGCTGAAATGCCAGAAACCGGTCCTAGGAAGCTTGTTTCCGGGCCAGGAAAGACATGGCTTGGCAGTTCGGGCTGGACTGTTCCCATGAGGCACAGGGTCAGACTGATTTGCATAGGGCCATGTCTCAACTGGGGTGGCAGAGTGGGCTAAAGAACGGTGATGGATTAAACCCAGATCAGTTGACTGGGGGTGAGTGCTTGCAATGTTCAACACTCCATCCATCATTTCCTTTGGTTTTTGCTTTGTTCGCCATAAGTTGGCAGGGTATGCTCAGACGTGAGTCCCTTGCTCACTTTGCAACTGGATTCAAGCAAGCCTGGCTGAAGACGGCTGAAATGCCAGAAACGGGTCCTAGGAAGCTTGTTTCCGGGCCAGGAAAGACATGGCTTGGCAGTTCGGGCTGGACTGTTCCCATGAAGCACAGGGTCAGACTGATTTGCATAGGGCCATGTCTGAACTGGGGTGGCAGAGTGGGCTAAAGAACGGTGATGGATTAAACCCAGATCAGTTGACTGGGGGTGAGTGCTTGCAATGTTCAACACTCCATCCATCATTTCCTTTGGTTTTTGCTTTGTTCGCCATAAGTTGGCAGGGTATGCTCAGACGTGAGTCCCTTGCTAACTTTGCCACTGGATTCAAGCAAGCCTGGCTGAAGACGGCTGAAATGCCAGAAACCGGTCCTAGGAAGCTTGTTTCCGGGCTAGGAAAGACATGGCTTGGCAGTTCGGGCAGGACTGTTCCCATGAGGCACAGGGTCCGACTGATTTGCATAGGGCCATGTCTGAACTGGGGTGGCAGAGTGGGCTAAAGAACGGTGATGGATGAAACCCAGATCAGTTGACTGGGGGTGAGTGCTTGCAATGTTCAACACTCCATCCATCATTTCCTTTGGTTTTTGCTTTGTTCGCCATAAGTTGGCAGGGTATGCTCAGACGTGAGTCCCTTGCTCACTTTGCCACTGGATTCAAGCAAGTCTGGCTGAAGACGGCTGAAATGCCAGAAACCGGTCCTAGGAAGCTTGTTTCCGGGCCAGGAAAGACATGGCTTGGCAGTTCGGGCTGGACTGTTCCCATGAGGCACAGGGTCAGACTGATTTGCATAGGGCCATGTCTGAACTGGGGTGGCAGAGTGGGCTAAAGAACGGTGATGGATTAAACCCAGATCAGTTGACTGGGGGTGAGTGCTTGCAATGTTCAACACTCCATCCATCATTTCCTTTGGTTTTTGCTTTGTTCGCCATAAATTGGCAGGGTATGCTCAGACGTGAGTCCCTTGCTCACTTTGCCACTGGATTCAAGCAAGCCTGGCTGAAGACGGCTGAAATGCCAGAAACCGGTCCTAGGAAGCTTGTTTCCGGGCCAGGAAAGACATGGCTTGGCAGATCGGGCTGGACTGTTCCCATGAGGCACAGGGTCAGACTGATTTGCATAGGGCCATGTCTGAACTGGGGTGGCAGAGTGGGCTAAAGAACGGTGATGGATGAAACCCAGATCAGTTGACTGGGGGTGAGTGCTTGCAATGTTCAACACTCCATCCATCATTTCCTTTGGTTTTTGCTTTGTTCGCCAGAAGTTGGCAGGTTATGCTCAGACGTGAGTTCCTTGCTCACTTTGCCACTGGATTCAAGCAAGCCTGGCTGAAGACGGCTGAAATGCCAGAAACCGGACCTAGGAAGCTTGTTTCCGGGCCAGGAAAGACATGGCTTGGCAGTTCGGGCTGGACTGTTCCCATGAGGCACAGGGTCAGACTGATTTGCATAGGGCCATGTCTGAACTGGGGTGGCAGAGTGGGCTAAAGAACGGTGATGGATTAAACCCAGATCAGTTGACTGGGGGGTGAGTGCTTGCAATGTTCAACACTCCATCCATCATTTCCTTTGGTTTTTGCTTTGTTCGCCATAAGTTGGCAGGGTATGCTCAGACGTGAGTCCCTTGCTCACTTTGCCACTGGATTCAAGCAAGCCTGGCTGAAGACGGCTGAAATGCCAGAAACCGGTCCTAGGACGCTTGTTTCCGGGCCAGGAAAGACATGGCTTGGCAGTTCGGGCTGGACTGTTCCCATGAGGCACAGGGTCAGACTGATTTGCATAAGGCCATGTCTGAACTGGGGTGGCAGAGTGGGTTAAAGCACGGTGATGGATTAAACCCAGATCAGTTGACTGGGGGTGAGTGCTTGCAATGTTCAACACTCCATCCATCATTTCCTTTGGTTTTTGCTTTGTTCGCCATAAGTTGGCAGGGTATGCTCAGACGTGAGTCCCTTGCTCACTTTGCCACTGGATTCAAGCAAGCCTGGCTGAAGACGGCTGAAATGCCAGAAACCGGTCCTAGGAAGCTTGTTTCCGGGCCAGGAAAGACATGGCTTGGCAGTTCGGGCTTTACTGTTCCCATGAGGCACAGGGTCAGACTGATTTGCATAGGGCCATGTCTGAACTGGGGTTGCAGAGTGGGCTAAAGAACGGTGATGGATTAAACCCAGATCAGTTGACTGGGGGTGAGTGCTAGCAATGTTAAACACTCCATCCATCATTTCCTTTGGTTTTTGCTTTGTTCGCCATAAGTTGGCAGGGTATGCTCAGACGTGAGTCCCTTGCTCACTTTGCCACTGGATTCAAGCAAGCCTGGCTGAAGACGGCTGAAATGCCAGAAACCGGTCCTAGGAAGCTTGTTTCTGGGCCAGGAAAGACATGGCTTGGCAGTTCGGGCTGGACTGTTCCCATGAGGCACAGGGTCAGACTGATTTGCATAGGGCCATGTCTGAACTGGGGTGGCAGAGTGGGCTAAAGAACTGTGATGGATTAAACCCAGATCAGTTGACTGGGGGTGAGTGCTTGCAATGTTCAACACTCTATCCATCATTTCCTTTGGTTTTTGCTTTGTTCGCCATAAGTTGGCAGAGTATGCTCAGACGTGAGTCCCTTGCTCACTTTGCCACTGGATTCAAGCAAGCCTGGCTGAAGACGGCTGAAATGCCAGAAACCGGTCCTAGGAAGCTTGTTTCCGGGCCAGGAAAGACATGGCTTGGCAGTTCGGGCTGGACTGTTCCCATGAGGCACAGGGTCAGACTGATTTGCAAAGGGCCATGTCTAAACTGGGGTGGCAGAGTGGGCTAAAGAACGGTGATGGATTAAACCCAGATCAGTTGACTGGGGGTGAGTGCTTGCAATGTTCAACACTCCATCCATCATTTTCTTTGGTTTTTGCTTTGTTTGTCATAAGTTGGCAGGGTATGCTCAGACGTGAGTCCCTTGCTCACTTTGCCACTGGATTCAAGCAAGCCTGGCTGAAGACGGCTGAAATGCCAGAAACCGGTCCTAGGAAGCTTGTTTCCGGGCCAGGAAAGACATGGCTTGGCAGTTCGGGCTGGACTGTTCCCATGAGGCACGGGGTCAGACTGATTTGCATAGGGCCATGTCTGAACTGGGGTGGCAGAGTGGGCTAAAGAACGGTGATGGTTTAAACCCAGATCAGTTGACTGGGGGTGAGTGCTTGCAATGTTCAACACTCCATCCATCATTTCCTTTGGTTTTTGCTTTGTTCGCCATAAGTTGGCAGGGTATGCTTAGACGTGAAACCCTTGCTCACTTTGCCACTGGATTCAAGCAAGACTGGCGGAAGACGGCTGAAATGCCAGAAACCGGTCCTAGGAAGCTTGTTTCTGGGCCAGGAAAGACATGGCTTGGCAGTTCGGGCTGGACTGTTCCCATGAGGCACAGGGTCAGACTGATTTGCATAGGGCCATGTCTGAACTGGGGTGGCAGAGTGGGCTAAAGAACGGTGATGGATGAAACCCAGATCAGTTGACTGGGGGTGAGTGCTTGCAATGTTCAACACTCCATCCATCATTTCCTTTGGTTTTTGCTCTGTTCCCCATAAGTTGGCAGGGTATGCTCAGATGTGAGACACTTGCTCACTTTGCCACTGGATTCAAGCAAGCTTGGCTGAAGACGGCTGAAATGCCAGAAACCGGACCTAGGAAGCTTGTTTCCGGGCCATTGAAAGACATGGCTTGGCAGTTCGGGCTGGACTGTTCCCATGAGGCACAGGGTCAGACTGATTTGCATAGGGCCATGTCTGAACTGGGGTGGCAGAGTGGGCTAAAGAACAGTGATGGATTAAACCCAGATCAGTTGACTGGGGGTGAGTGCTTGCAATGTTCAACACTCCATCCATCATTTCCTTTGGTTTTTGCTTTGTTCGCCATAAGTTGGCAGGGTATGCTCAGACGTGAGTCCCTTGCTCACTTTGCCACTGGATTCAAGCAAACCTGGCTGAAGACGGCTGAAATGCCAGAAACCGGTCCTAGGAAGCTTGTTTCCGGGCCAGGAAAGAAATGGCTTGGCAGTTCGGGCTGGACTGTTCCCATGAGGCACAGGGTCAGACTGATTTGCATAGGGCCATGTCTGAACTGGGGTTGCAGAGTGGGCTAAAGAACGGTGATGGATTAAACCCAGATCAGTTGACTGGGGGTGAGTGCTAGCAATGTTAAACACTCCATCCATCATTTCCTTTGGTTTTTGCTTTGTTCGCCATAAGTTGGCAGGGTATGCTCAGACGTGAGTCCCTTGCTCACTTTGCCACTGGATTCAAGCAAGCCTGGCTGAAGACGGCTGAAATGCCAGAAACCGGTCCTAGGAAGCTTGTTTCCGGGCCAGGAAAGACATGGCTTGGCAGTTCGGGCTGGACTGTTCCCATGAGGCACAGGGTCAGACTGATTTGCATAGGGCCACGTCTGAACTGGGGTGGCAGAGTGGGCTAAAGAACGGTGATGGATTAAACCCAGATCAGTTGACTGGGGGTGAGTGCTTGCAATGTTCAACACTCTATCCATCATTTCCTTTGGTTTTTGCTTTGTTCGCCATAAGTGGGCAGGGTATGCTCAGACGTGAGTCCCTTGCTCACTTTGCCACTGGATTCAAGCAAGCCTGGCTGAAGACGGCTGAAATGCCAGAAACCGGTCCTAGGAAGCTTGTTTCCGGGCCAGGAAAGACATGGCTTGGCAGTTCGGGTTGGACTGTTCCCATGAGGCACAGGGTCAGACTGATTTGCATAGGGCCATGTCTGAACTGGGGTGGCAGAGTGGGCTAAAGAACAGTGATAGATTAAACCCAGATCAGTTGACTGGGGGTGAGTGCTTGCAATGTTCAACACTCCATCCATCATTTCCTTTGGTTTTTGCTTTGTTCGCCATAAGTTGGCAGGGTATGATCAGACATGAGTCCCTTGCTCACTTTGCCACTGGATTCAAGCAAGCCTGGCTGAAGACGGCTGAAATGCCAGAAACCGGTCCTAGGAAGCTTGTTTCCGGGCCAGGAAAGACATGGCTTGGCAGTTCGGGCTGGACTGTTCCCATGAGGCACAGGGTCAGACTGATTTGCATAGGGCCATGTCTGAACTGGGGTTGCAGAGTGGGCTAAAGAACGGTGAAGGATTAAACCCAGATCAGTTGACTGGGGATGAGTGCTAGCAATGTTAAACACTCCATCCATCATTTCCTTTGGTTTTTGCTTTGTTCGCCATAAGTTGGCAGGGTATGCTCAGACGTGAGTCCCTTGCTCACTTTGCCACTGGATTCAAGCAAGCCTGGCTGAAGACGGCTGAAATGCCAGAAACCAGTCCTAGGAAGCTTGTTTCCGGGCCAGGAAAGACATGGCTTGGCAGTTCGGGCTGGACTGTTCCCATGAGGCACAGGGTCAGACTGATTTGCATAGGGCCACGTCTGAACTGGGGTGGCAGAGTGGGCTAAAGAACGGTGATGGATTAAACCCAGATCAGTTGACTGGGGGTGAGTGCTTGCAATGTTCAACACTCTATCCATCATTTCCTTTGGTTTTTGCTTTGTTCGCCATAAGTGGGCAGGGTATGCTCAGACGTGAGTCCTTTGCTCACTTTGCCACTGGATTCAAGCAAGCCTGGCTGAAGACGGCTGAAATGCCAGAAACCGGTCCTAGGAAGCTTGTTTCAGGGCCAGGAAAGACATGGCTTGGCAGTTCGGGCTGGACTGTTCCCATGAGGCACAGGGTCAGACTGATTTGCATAGGGCCATGTCTGAACTGGGGTGGCAGAGTGGGCTAAAGAACGGTGATGGATTAAACCCAGATCAGTTGACTGGGGGTGAGTGCTTGCAATGTTCAACACTCCATCCATCATTTCCTTTGGTTTTTGCTTTGTTCGCCATAAGTTGGCAGGGTATGCTCAGACGTGAGTCCCTTGCTCACTTTGCCACTGGATTCAAGCAAGCCTGGCTGAAGACGGCTGAAATGCCAGAAACGGGTCCTAGGAAGCTTGTTTCCGGGCCAGGAAAGACATGGCTTGGCAGTTCGGGCTGGACTGTTCCCATGAAGCACAGGGTCAGACTGAGTTGCATAGGGCCATGTCTGAACTGGGGTGGCAGAGTGGGCTAAAGAACGGTGATGGATTAAACCCAGATCAGTTGACTGGGGGTGAGTGCTTGCAATGTTCAACACTCCATCCATCATTTCCTTTGGTTTTTGCTTTGTTCGCCATAAGTTGGCAGGGTATGCTCAGACGTGAGTCCCTTGCTAACTTTGCCACTGGATTCAAGCAAGCCTGGCTGAAGACGGCTGAAATGCCAGAAACCGGTCCTAGGAAGCTTGTTTCCGGGCTAGGAAAGACATGGCTTGGCAGTTCGGGCAGGACTGTTCCCATGAGGCACAGGGTCCGACTGATTTGCATAGGGCCATGTCTGAACTGGGGTGGCAGAGTGGGCTAAAGAACGGTGATGGATTAAACCCAGATCAGTTGACTGGGGGTGAGTGCTTGCAATGTTCAACACTCCATCCATCATTTCCTTTGGTTTTTGCTTTGTTCGCCATAAGTTGGCAGGGTATGCTCAGACGTGAGTCCCTTGCTCACTTTGCCACTGGATTCAAGCAAGTCTGGCTGAAGACGGCTGAAATGCCAGAAACCGGTCCTAGGAAGCTTGTTTCCGGGCCAGGAAAGACATGGCTTGGCAGTTCGGGCTGGACTGTTCCCATGAGGCACAGGGTCAGACTGATTTGCATAGGGCCATGTCTGAACTGGGGTGGCAGAGTGGGCTAAAGAACGGTGATGGATTAAACCCAGATCAGTTGACTGGGGGTGAGTGCTTGCAATGTTCAACACTCCATCCATCATTTCCTTTGGTTTTTGCTTTGTTCGCCATAAATTGGCAGGGTATGCTCAGACGTGAGTCCCTTGCTCACTTTGCCACTGGATTCAAGCAAGCCTGGCTGAAGACGGCTGAAATGCCAGAAACCGGTCCTAGGAAGCTTGTTTCCGGGCCAGGAAAGACATGGCTTGGCAGATCGGGCTGGACTGTTCCCATGAGGCACAGGGTCAGACTGATTTGCATAGGGCCATGTCTGAACTGGGGTGGCAGAGTGGGCTAAAGAACGGTGATGGATGAAACCCAGATCAGTTGACTGGGGGTGAGTGCTTGCAATGTTCAACACTCCATCCATCATTTCCTTTGGTTTTTGCTTTGTTCGCCAGAAGTTGGCAGGGTATGCTCAGACGTGAGTTCCTTGCTCACTTTGCCACTGGATTCAAGCAAGCCTGGCTGAAGACGGCTGAAATGCCAGAAACCGGACCTAGGAAGCTTGTTTCCGGGCCAGGAAAGACATGGCTTGGCAGTTTGGGCTGGACTGTTCCCATGAGGCACAGGGTCAGACTAATTTGCATAGGGCCATGTCTGAACTGGGGTGGCAGAGTGGGCTAAAGAACGGTGATGGATGAAACCCAGATCAGTTGACTGGGGGTGAGTGCTTGCAATGTTCAACACTCCATCCATCATTTCCTTCGGTTTTTGCTCTGTTCGCCATAAGTTGGCAGGGTATGCTCAGATGTGAGTCCCTTGCTCACTTTGCCACTGGATTCAAGCAAGCCTGGCTGAAGACGGCTGAAATGCCAGAAACCGGACCTAGGAAGCTTGTTTCCGGGCCAGGAAAGACATGGCTTGGCAGTTCGGGCTGGACTGTTTCCATGAGGCACAGGGTCAGACTGATTTGCATAGGGCCATGTCTGAACTGGGGTGGCAGAGTGGGCTAAAGAACAGTGATGGATTAAACCCAGATCAGTTGACTGGGGGTGAGTGCTTGCAATGTTCAACACTCCATCCATCATTTCCTTTGGTTTTTGCTTTGTTCGCCATAAGTTGGCAGGGTATGCTCAGACGTGAGTCCCTTGCTCACTTTGCCACTGGATTCAAGCAAACCTGGCTGAAGACGGCTGAAATGCCAGAAACCGGTCCTAGGAAGCTTGTTTCCGGGCCAGGAAAGACATGGCTTGGCAGTTCGGGCTGGACTGTTCCCATGAGGCACAGGGTCAGACTGATTTGCATAGGGCCATGTCTGAACTGGGGTGGCAGAGTGGGCTAAAGAACGGTGATGGATTAAACCCAGATCAGTTGACTGGGGGTGAGTGCTTGCAATGTTCAACACTCCATCCATCATTTCCTTTGGTTTTTGCTTTGTTCGCCATAAGTTGGCAGGGTAGGCTCAGACGTGAGTCCCTTGCTCACTTTGCCACTGGATTCAAGCAAGCCTTGCTGAAGACGGCTGAAATGCCAGAAACGGGTCCTAGGAAGCTTGTTTCCGGGCCAGGAAAGACATGGCTTGGCAGTTCGGGCTGGACTGTTCCCATGAAGCACAGGGTCAGACTGATTTGCATAGGGCCATGTCTGAACTGGGGTGGCAGAGTGGGCTAAAGAACGGTGATGGATTAAACCCAGATCAGTTGACTGGGGGTGAGTGCTTGCAATGTTCAACACTCCATCCATCATTTCCTTTGGTTTTTGCTTTGTTCGCCATAAGTTGGCAGGGTATGCTCAGACGTGAGTCCCTTGCTAACTTTGCCACTGGATTCAAGCAAGCCTGGCTGAAGACGGCTGAAATGCCAGAAACCGGTCCTAGGAAGCTTGTTTCCGGGCTAGGAAAGACATGGCTTGGCAGTTCGGGCAGGACTGTTCCCATGAGGCACAGGGTCCGACTGATTTGCATAGGGCCATGTCTGAACTGGGGTGGCAGAGTGGGCTAAAGAACGGTAATGGATTAAACCCAGATCAGTTGACTGGGGGTGAGTGCTTGCAATGTTCAACACTCTATCCATCATTTCCTTTGGTTTTTGCTTTGTTCGCCATAAGTTGGCAGAGTATGCTCAGACGTGAGTCCCTTGCTCACTTTGCCACTGGATTCAAGCAAGCCTGGCTGAAGACGGCTGAAATGCCAGAAACCGGTCCTAGGAAGCTTGTTTCCGGGCCAGGAAAGACATGGCTTGGCAGTTCGGGCTGGACTGTTCCCATGAGGCACAGGGTCAGACTGATTTGCAAAGGGCCATGTCTAAACTGGGGTGGCAGAGTGGGCTAAAGAACGGTGATGGATTAAACCCAGATCAGTTGACTGGGGGTGAGTGCTTGCAATGTTCAACACTCCATCCATCATTTTCTTTGGTTTTTGCTTTGTTTGTCATAAGTTGGCAGGGTATGCTCAGACGTGAGTCCCTTGCTCACTTTGCCACTGGATTCAAGCAAGCCTGGCTGAAGACGGCTGAAATGCCAGAAACCGGTCCTAGGAAGCTTGTTTCCGGGCCAGGAAAGACATGGCTTGGCAGTTCGGGCTGGACTGTTCCCATGAGGCACGGGGTCAGACTGATTTGCATAGGGCCATGTCTGAACTGGGGTGGCAGAGTGGGCTAAAGAACGGTGATGGTTTAAACCCAGATCAGTTGACTGGGGGTGAGTGCTTGCAATGTTCAACACTCCATCCATCATTTCCTTTGGTTTTTGCTTTGTTCGCCATAAGTTGGCAGGGTATGCTTAGACGTGAAACCCTTGCTCACTTTGCCACTGGATTCAAGCAAGACTGGCGGAAGACGGCTGAAATGCCAGAAACCGGTCCTAGGAAGCTTGTTTCTGGGCCAGGAAAGACATGGCTTGGCAGTTCGGGCTGGACTGTTCCCATGAGGCACAGGGTCAGACTGATTTGCATAGGGCCATGTCTGAACTGGGGTGGCAGAGTGGGCTAAAGAACGGTGATGGATGAAACCCAGATCAGTTGACTGGGGGTGAGTGCTTGCAATGTTCAACACTCCATCCATCATTTCCTTTGGTTTTTGCTCTGTTCCCCATAAGTTGGCAGGGTATGCTCAGATGTGAGACACTTGCTCACTTTGCCACTGGATTCAAGCAAGCTTGGCTGAAGACGGCTGAAATGCCAGAAACCGGACCTAGGAAGCTTGTTTCCGGGCCATTGAAAGACATGGCTTGGCAGTTCGGGCTGGACTGTTCCCATGAGGCACAGGGTCAGACTGATTTGCATAGGGCCATGTCTGAACTGGGGTGGCAGAGTGGGCTAAAGAACAGTGATGGATTAAACCCAGATCAGTTGACTGGGGGTGAGTGCTTGCAATGTTCAACACTCCATCCATCATTTCCTTTGGTTTTTGCTTTGTTCGCCATAAGTTGGCAGGGTATGCTCAGACGTGAGTCCCTTGCTCACTTTGCCACTGGATTCAAGCAAACCTGGCTGAAGACGGCTGAAATGCCAGAAACCGGTCCTAGGAAGCTTGTTTCCGGGCCAGGAAAGAAATGGCTTGGCAGTTCGGGCTGGACTGTTCCCATGAGGCACAGGGTCAGACTGATTTGCATAGGGCCATGTCTGAACTGGGGTTGCAGAGTGGGCTAAAGAACGGTGATGGATTAAACCCAGATCAGTTGACTGGGGGTGAGTGCTAGCAATGTTAAACACTCCATCCATCATTTCCTTTGGTTTTTGCTTTGTTCGCCATAAGTTGGCAGGGTATGCTCAGACGTGAGTCCCTTGCTCACTTTGCCACTGGATTCAAGCAAGCCTGGCTGAAGACGGCTGAAATGCCAGAAACCGGTCCTAGGAAGCTTGTTTCCGGGCCAGGAAAGACATGGCTTGGCAGTTCGGGCTGGACTGTTCCCATGAGGCACAGGGTCAGACTGATTTGCATAGGGCCACGTCTGAACTGGGGTGGCAGAGTGGGCTAAAGAACGGTGATGGATTAAACCCAGATCAGTTGACTGGGGGTGAGTGCTTGCAATGTTCAACACTCTATCCATCATTTCCTTTGGTTTTTGCTTTGTTCGCCATAAGTGGGCAGGGTATGCTCAGACGTGAGTCCCTTGCTCACTTTGCCACTGGATTCAAGCAAGCCTGGCTGAAGACGGCTGAAATGCCAGAAACCGGTCCTAGGAAGCTTGTTTCCGGGCCAGGAAAGACATGGCTTGGCAGTTCGGGTTGGACTGTTCCCATGAGGCACAGGGTCAGACTGATTTGCATAGGGCCATGTCTGAACTGGGGTGGCAGAGTGGGCTAAAGAACAGTGATAGATTAAACCCAGATCAGTTGACTGGGGGTGAGTGCTTGCAATGTTCAACACTCCATCCATCATTTCCTTTGGTTTTTGCTTTGTTCGCCATAAGTTGGCAGGGTATGATCAGACATGAGTCCCTTGCTCACTTTGCCACTGGATTCAAGCAAGCCTGGCTGAAGACGGCTGAAATGCCAGAAACCGGTCCTAGGAAGCTTGTTTCCGGGCCAGGAAAGACATGGCTTGGCAGTTCGGGCTGGACTGTTCCCATGAGGCACAGGGTCAGACTGATTTGCATAGGGCCATGTCTGAACTGGGGTTGCAGAGTGGGCTAAAGAACGGTGAAGGATTAAACCCAGATCAGTTGACTGGGGATGAGTGCTAGCAATGTTAAACACTCCATCCATCATTTCCTTTGGTTTTTGCTTTGTTCGCCATAAGTTGGCAGGGTATGCTCAGACGTGAGTCCCTTGCTCACTTTGCCACTGGATTCAAGCAAGCCTGGCTGAAGACGGCTGAAATGCCAGAAACCAGTCCTAGGAAGCTTGTTTCCGGGCCAGGAAAGACATGGCTTGGCAGTTCGGGCTGGACTGTTCCCATGAGGCACAGGGTCAGACTGATTTGCATAGGGCCACGTCTGAACTGGGGTGGCAGAGTGGGCTAAAGAACGGTGATGGATTAAACCCAGATCAGTTGACTGGGGGTGAGTGCTTGCAATGTTCAACACTCTATCCATCATTTCCTTTGGTTTTTGCTTTGTTCGCCATAAGTGGGCAGGGTATGCTCAGACGTGAGTCCTTTGCTCACTTTGCCACTGGATTCAAGCAAGCCTGGCTGAAGACGGCTGAAATGCCAGAAACCGGTCCTAGGAAGCTTGTTTCAGGGCCAGGAAAGACATGGCTTGGCAGTTCGGGCTGGACTGTTCCCATGAGGCACAGGGTCAGACTGATTTGCATAGGGCCATGTCTGAACTGGGGTGGCAGAGTGGGCTAAAGAACGGTGATGGATTAAACCCAGATCAGTTGACTGGGGGTGAGTGCTTGCAATGTTCAACACTCCATCCATCATTTCCTTTGGTTTTTGCTTTGTTCGCCATAAGTTGGCAGGGTATGCTCAGACGTGAGTCCCTTGCTCACTTTGCCACTGGATTCAAGCAAGCCTGGCTGAAGACGGCTGAAATGCCAGAAACGGGTCCTAGGAAGCTTGTTTCCGGGCCAGGAAAGACATGGCTTGGCAGTTCGGGCTGGACTGTTCCCATGAAGCACAGGGTCAGACTGAGTTGCATAGGGCCATGTCTGAACTGGGGTGGCAGAGTGGGCTAAAGAACGGTGATGGATTAAACCCAGATCAGTTGACTGGGGGTGAGTGCTTGCAATGTTCAACACTCCATCCATCATTTCCTTTGGTTTTTGCTTTGTTCGCCATAAGTTGGCAGGGTATGCTCAGACGTGAGTCCCTTGCTAACTTTGCCACTGGATTCAAGCAAGCCTGGCTGAAGACGGCTGAAATGCCAGAAACCGGTCCTAGGAAGCTTGTTTCCGGGCTAGGAAAGACATGGCTTGGCAGTTCGGGCAGGACTGTTCCCATGAGGCACAGGGTCCGACTGATTTGCATAGGGCCATGTCTGAACTGGGGTGGCAGAGTGGGCTAAAGAACGGTGATGGATTAAACCCAGATCAGTTGACTGGGGGTGAGTGCTTGCAATGTTCAACACTCCATCCATCATTTCCTTTGGTTTTTGCTTTGTTCGCCATAAGTTGGCAGGGTATGCTCAGACGTGAGTCCCTTGCTCACTTTGCCACTGGATTCAAGCAAGTCTGGCTGAAGACGGCTGAAATGCCAGAAACCGGTCCTAGGAAGCTTGTTTCCGGGCCAGGAAAGACATGGCTTGGCAGTTCGGGCTGGACTGTTCCCATGAGGCACAGGGTCAGACTGATTTGCATAGGGCCATGTCTGAACTGGGGTGGCAGAGTGGGCTAAAGAACGGTGATGGATTAAACCCAGATCAGTTGACTGGGGGTGAGTGCTTGCAATGTTCAACACTCCATCCATCATTTCCTTTGGTTTTTGCTTTGTTCGCCATAAATTGGCAGGGTATGCTCAGACGTGAGTCCCTTGCTCACTTTGCCACTGGATTCAAGCAAGCCTGGCTGAAGACGGCTGAAATGCCAGAAACCGGTCCTAGGAAGCTTGTTTCCGGGCCAGGAAAGACATGGCTTGGCAGATCGGGCTGGACTGTTCCCATGAGGCACAGGGTCAGACTGATTTGCATAGGGCCATGTCTGAACTGGGGTGGCAGAGTGGGCTAAAGAACGGTGATGGATGAAACCCAGATCAGTTGACTGGGGGTGAGTGCTTGCAATGTTCAACACTCCATCCATCATTTCCTTTGGTTTTTGCTTTGTTCGCCAGAAGTTGGCAGGGTATGCTCAGACGTGAGTTCCTTGCTCACTTTGCCACTGGATTCAAGCAAGCCTGGCTGAAGACGGCTGAAATGCCAGAAACCGGACCTAGGAAGCTTGTTTCCGGGCCAGGAAAGACATGGCTTGGCAGTTTGGGCTGGACTGTTCCCATGAGGCACAGGGTCAGACTAATTTGCATAGGGCCATGTCTGAACTGGGGTGGCAGAGTGGGCTAAAGAACGGTGATGGATGAAACCCAGATCAGTTGACTGGGGGTGAGTGCTTGCAATGTTCAACACTCCATCCATCATTTCCTTCGGTTTTTGCTCTGTTCGCCATAAGTTGGCAGGGTATGCTCAGATGTGAGTCCCTTGCTCACTTTGCCACTGGATTCAAGCAAGCCTGGCTGAAGACGGCTGAAATGCCAGAAACCGGACCTAGGAAGCTTGTTTCCGGGCCAGGAAAGACATGGCTTGGCAGTTCGGGCTGGACTGTTTCCATGAGGCACAGGGTCAGACTGATTTGCATAGGGCCATGTCTGAACTGGGGTGGCAGAGTGGGCTAAAGAACAGTGATGGATTAAACCCAGATCAGTTGACTGGGGGTGAGTGCTTGCAATGTTCAACACTCCATCCATCATTTCCTTTGGTTTTTGCTTTGTTCGCCATAAGTTGGCAGGGTATGCTCAGACGTGAGTCCCTTGCTCACTTTGCCACTGGATTCAAGCAAACCTGGCTGAAGACGGCTGAAATGCCAGAAACCGGTCCTAGGAAGCTTGTTTCCGGGCCAGGAAAGACATGGCTTGGCAGTTCGGGCTGGACTGTTCCCATGAGGCACAGGGTCAGACTGATTTGCATAGGGCCATGTCTGAACTGGGGTGGCAGAGTGGGCTAAAGAACGGTGATGGATTAAACCCAGATCAGTTGACTGGGGGTGAGTGCTTGCAATGTTCAACACTCCATCCATCATTTCCTTTGGTTTTTGCTTTGTTCGCCATAAGTTGGCAGGGTAGGCTCAGACGTGAGTCCCTTGCTCACTTTGCCACTGGATTCAAGCAAGCCTTGCTGAAGACGGCTGAAATGCCAGAAACGGGTCCTAGGAAGCTTGTTTCCGGGCCAGGAAAGACATGGCTTGGCAGTTCGGGCTGGACTGTTCCCATGAAGCACAGGGTCAGACTGATTTGCATAGGGCCATGTCTGAACTGGGGTGGCAGAGTGGGCTAAAGAACGGTGATGGATTAAACCCAGATCAGTTGACTGGGGGTGAGTGCTTGCAATGTTCAACACTCCATCCATCATTTCCTTTGGTTTTTGCTTTGTTCGCCATAAGTTGGCAGGGTATGCTCAGACGTGAGTCCCTTGCTAACTTTGCCACTGGATTCAAGCAAGCCTGGCTGAAGACGGCTGAAATGCCAGAAACCGGTCCTAGGAAGCTTGTTTCCGGGCTAGGAAAGACATGGCTTGGCAGTTCGGGCAGGACTGTTCCCATGAGGCACAGGGTCCGACTGATTTGCATAGGGCCATGTCTGAACTGGGGTGGCAGAGTGGGCTAAAGAACGGTAATGGATTAAACCCAGATCAGTTGACTGGGGGTGAGTGCTTGCAATGTTCAACACTCCATCCATCATTTCCTTTGGTTTTTGCTTTGTTCGCCATAAGTTGGCAGGGTATGCTCAGACGTGAGTCCCTTGCTCACTTTCCCACTGGATTCAAGCAAGTCTGGCTGAAGACGGCTGAAATGCCAGAAACCGGTCCTAGGAAGCTTGTTTCCGGGCCAGGAAAGACATGGCTTGGCAGTTCGGGCTGGACTGTTCCCATGAGGCACAGGGTCAGACTGATTTGCATAGGGCCATGTCTGAACTGGGGTGGCAGAGTGGGCTAAAGAACGGTGATGGATGAAACCCAGATCAGTTGACTGGGGGTGAGTGCTTGCAATGTTCAACACTCCATCCATCATTTCCTTTGGTTTTTGCTCTGTTCGCCATAAGTTGGCAGGGTATGCTCAGATGTGAGTCCCTTGCTCACTTTGCCACTGGATTCAAGCAAGCCTGGCTGAAAACGGCTGAAATGCCAGAAACCGGACCTAGGAAGCTTGTTTCCGGGCCAGGAAAGACATGGCTTGGCAGTTCGGGCTGGACTGTTTCCATGAGGCACAGGGTCAGACTGATTTGCATAGGGCCATGTCTGAACTGGGGTGGCAGAGTGGGCTAAAGAACAGTGATGGATTAAACCCAGATCAGTTGACTGGGGGTGAGTGCTTGCAATGTTCAACACTCCATCCATCATTTCCTTTGGTTTTTGCTTTGTTCGCCATAAGTTGGCAGGGTATGCTCAGACGTGAGTCCCTTGCTCACTTTGCCACTGGATTCAAGCAAACCTGGCTGAAGACGGCTGAAATGCCAGAAACCGGTCCTAGGAAGCTTGTTTCCGGGCCAGGAAAGACATGGCTTGGCAGTTCGGGCTGGACTGTTCCCATGAGGCACAGGGTCAGACTGATTTGCATAGGGCCACGTCTGAACTGGGGTGGCAGAGTGGGCTAAAGAACGGTGATGGATTAAACCCAGATCAGTTGACTGGGGGTGAGTGCTTGCAATGTTCAACACTCCATCCATTATTTCCTTTGGTTTTTGCTTTGTTCGCCATAAGTTGGCAGGGTATGCTCAGACGTGAGTCCCTTGCTCACTTTGCAACTGGATTCAAGCAAGCCTGGCTGAAGACGGCTGAAATGCCAGAAACGGGTCCTAGGAAGCTGGTTTCCGGGCCAGGAAAGACATGGCTTGGCAGTTCGGGCTGGACTGTTCCCATGAAGCACAGGGTCAGACTGATTTGCATAGGGCCATGTCTGAACTGGGGTGGCAGAGTGGGCTAAAGAACGGTGATGGATTAAACCCAGATCAGTTGACTGGGGGTGAGTGCTTGCAATGTTCAACACTCCATCCATCATTTCCTTTGGTTTTTGCTTTGTTCGCCATAAGTTGGCAGGGTATGCTCAGACGTGAGTCCCTTGCTAACTTTGCCACTGGATTCAAGCAAGCCTGGCTGAAGACGGCTGAAATGCCAGAAACTGGTCCTAGGAAGCTTGTTTCCGGGCTAGGAAAGACATGGCTTGGCAGTTCGGGCAGGACTGTTCCCATGAGGCACAGGGTCCGACTGATTTGCATAGGGCCATGTCTGAACTGGGGTGGCAGAGTGGGCTAAAGAACGGTGATGGATGAAACCCAGATCAGTTGACTGGGGGTGAGTGCTTGCAATGTTCAACACTCCATCCATCATTTCCTTTGGTTTTTGCTTTGTTCGCCATAAGTTGGCAGGGTATGCTCAGACGTGAGTCCCTTGCTCACTTTGCCACTGGATTCAAGCAAGTCTGGCTGAAGACGGCTGAAATGCCAGAAACCGGTCCTAGGAAGCTTGTTTCCGGGCCAGGAAAGACATGGCTTGGCAGTTCGGGCTGGACTGTTCCCATGAGGCACAGGGTCAGACTGATTTGCATAGGGCCATGTCTGAACTGGGGTGGCAGAGTGGGCTAAAGAACGGTGATGGATTAAACCCAGATCAGTTGACTGGGGGTGAGTGCTTGCAATGTTCAACACTCCATCCATCATTTCCTTTGGTTTTTGCTTTGTTCGCCATAAGTTGGCAGGGTATGCTCAGACGTGAGTCCCTTGCTCACTTTGCCACTGGATTCAAGCAAGCCTGGCTGAAGACGGCTGAAATGCCAGAAACCGGTCCTAGGAAGCTTGTTTCCGGGCCAGGAAAGACATGGCTTGGCAGTTCGGGCTTTACTGTTCCCATGAGGCACAGGGTCAGACTGATTTGCATAGGGCCATGTCTGAACTGGGGTTGCAGAGTGGGCTAAAGAACGGTGATGGATTAAACCCAGATCAGTTGACTGGGGGTGAGTGCTAGCAATGTTAAACACTCCATCCATCATTTCCTTTGGTTTTTGCTTTGTTCGCCATAAGTTGGCAGGGTATGCTCAGACGTGAGTCCCTTGCTCACTTTGCCACTGGATTCAAGCAAGCCTGGCTGAAGACGGCTGAAATGCCAGAAACCGGTCCTAGGAAGCTTGTTTCTGGGCCAGGAAAGACATGGCTTGGCAGTTCGGGCTGGACTGTTCCCATGAGGCACAGGGTCAGACTGATTTGCATAGGGCCATGTCTGAACTGGGGTGGCAGAGTGGGCTAAAGAACGGTGATGGATTAAACCCAGATCAGTTGACTGGGGGTGAGTGCTTGCAATGTTCAACACTCTATCCATCATTTCCTTTGGTTTTTGCTTTGTTCGCCATAAGTTGGCAGAGTATGCTCAGACGTGAGTCCCTTGCTCACTTTGCCACTGGATTCAAGCAAGCCTGGCTGAAGACGGCTGAAATGCCAGAAACCGGTCCTAGGAAGCTTGTTTCCGGGCCAGGAAAGACATGGCTTGGCAGTTCGGGCTGGACTGTTCCCATGAGGCACAGGGTCAGACTGATTTGCAAAGGGCCATGTCTAAACTGGGGTGGCAGAGTGGGCTAAAGAACGGTGATGGATTAAACCCAGATCAGTTGACTGGGGGTGAGTGCTTGCAATGTTCAACACTCCATCCATCATTTTCTTTGGTTTTTGCTTTGTTTGTCATAAGTTGGCAGGGTATGCTCAGACGTGAGTCCCTTGCTCACTTTGCCACTGGATTCAAGCAAGCCTGGCTGAAGACGGCTGAAATGCCAGAAACCGGTCCTAGGAAGCTTGTTTCCGGGCCAGGAAAGACATGGCTTGGCAGTTCGGGCTGGACTGTTCCCATGAGGCACGGGGTCAGACTGATTTGCATAGGGCCATGTCTGAACTGGGGTGGCAGAGTGGGCTAAAGAACGGTGATGGTTTAAACCCAGATCAGTTGACTGGGGGTGAGTGCTTGCAATGTTCAACACTCCATCCATCATTTCCTTTGGTTTTTGCTTTGTTCGCCATAAGTTGGCAGGGTATGCTTAGACGTGAAACCCTTGCTCACTTTGCCACTGGATTCAAGCAAGACTGGCGGAAGACGGCTGAAATGCCAGAAACCGGTCCTAGGAAGCTTGTTTCTGGGCCAGGAAAGACATGGCTTGGCAGTTCGGGCTGGACTGTTCCCATGAGGCACAGGGTCAGACTGATTTGCATAGGGCCATGTCTGAACTGGGGTGGCAGAGTGGGCTAAAGAACGGTGATGGATGAAACCCAGATCAGTTGACTGGGGGTGAGTGCTTGCAATGTTCAACACTCCATCCATCATTTCCTTTGGTTTTTGCTCTGTTCCCCATAAGTTGGCAGGGTATGCTCAGATGTGAGACACTTGCTCACTTTGCCACTGGATTCAAGCAAGCTTGGCTGAAGACGGCTGAAATGCCAGAAACCGGACCTAGGAAGCTTGTTTCCGGGCCATTGAAAGACATGGCTTGGCAGTTCGGGCTGGACTGTTCCCATGAGGCACAGGGTCAGACTGATTTGCATAGGGCCATGTCTGAACTGGGGTGGCAGAGTGGGCTAAAGAACAGTGATGGATTAAACCCAGATCAGTTGACTGGGGGTGAGTGCTTGCAATGTTCAACACTCCATCCATCATTTCCTTTGGTTTTTGCTTTGTTCGCCATAAGTTGGCAGGGTATGCTCAGACGTGAGTCCCTTGCTCACTTTGCCACTGGATTCAAGCAAACCTGGCTGAAGACGGCTGAAATGCCAGAAACCGGTCCTAGGAAGCTTGTTTCCGGGCCAGGAAAGAAATGGCTTGGCAGTTCGGGCTGGACTGTTCCCATGAGGCACAGGGTCAGACTGATTTGCATAGGGCCATGTCTGAACTGGGGTTGCAGAGTGGGCTAAAGAACGGTGATGGATTAAACCCAGATCAGTTGACTGGGGGTGAGTGCTAGCAATGTTAAACACTCCATCCATCATTTCCTTTGGTTTTTGCTTTGTTCGCCATAAGTTGGCAGGGTATGCTCAGACGTGAGTCCCTTGCTCACTTTGCCACTGGATTCAAGCAAGCCTGGCTGAAGACGGCTGAAATGCCAGAAACCGGTCCTAGGAAGCTTGTTTCCGGGCCAGGAAAGACATGGCTTGGCAGTTCGGGCTGGACTGTTCCCATGAGGCACAGGGTCAGACTGATTTGCATAGGGCCACGTCTGAACTGGGGTGGCAGAGTGGGCTAAAGAACGGTGATGGATTAAACCCAGATCAGTTGACTGGGGGTGAGTGCTTGCAATGTTCAACACTCTATCCATCATTTCCTTTGGTTTTTGCTTTGTTCGCCATAAGTGGGCAGGGTATGCTCAGACGTGAGTCCCTTGCTCACTTTGCCACTGGATTCAAGCAAGCCTGGCTGAAGACGGCTGAAATGCCAGAAACCGGTCCTAGGAAGCTTGTTTCCGGGCCAGGAAAGACATGGCTTGGCAGTTCGGGTTGGACTGTTCCCATGAGGCACAGGGTCAGACTGATTTGCATAGGGCCATGTCTGAACTGGGGTGGCAGAGTGGGCTAAAGAACAGTGATAGATTAAACCCAGATCAGTTGACTGGGGGTGAGTGCTTGCAATGTTCAACACTCCATCCATCATTTCCTTTGGTTTTTGCTTTGTTCGCCATAAGTTGGCAGGGTATGATCAGACATGAGTCCCTTGCTCACTTTGCCACTGGATTCAAGCAAGCCTGGCTGAAGACGGCTGAAATGCCAGAAACCGGTCCTAGGAAGCTTGTTTCCGGGCCAGGAAAGACATGGCTTGGCAGTTCGGGCTGGACTGTTCCCATGAGGCACAGGGTCAGACTGATTTGCATAGGGCCATGTCTGAACTGGGGTTGCAGAGTGGGCTAAAGAACGGTGAAGGATTAAACCCAGATCAGTTGACTGGGGATGAGTGCTAGCAATGTTAAACACTCCATCCATCATTTCCTTTGGTTTTTGCTTTGTTCGCCATAAGTTGGCAGGGTATGCTCAGACGTGAGTCCCTTGCTCACTTTGCCACTGGATTCAAGCAAGCCTGGCTGAAGACGGCTGAAATGCCAGAAACCAGTCCTAGGAAGCTTGTTTCCGGGCCAGGAAAGACATGGCTTGGCAGTTCGGGCTGGACTGTTCCCATGAGGCACAGGGTCAGACTGATTTGCATAGGGCCACGTCTGAACTGGGGTGGCAGAGTGGGCTAAAGAACGGTGATGGATTAAACCCAGATCAGTTGACTGGGGGTGAGTGCTTGCAATGTTCAACACTCTATCCATCATTTCCTTTGGTTTTTGCTTTGTTCGCCATAAGTGGGCAGGGTATGCTCAGACGTGAGTCCTTTGCTCACTTTGCCACTGGATTCAAGCAAGCCTGGCTGAAGACGGCTGAAATGCCAGAAACCGGTCCTAGGAAGCTTGTTTCAGGGCCAGGAAAGACATGGCTTGGCAGTTCGGGCTGGACTGTTCCCATGAGGCACAGGGTCAGACTGATTTGCATAGGGCCATGTCTGAACTGGGGTGGCAGAGTGGGCTAAAGAACGGTGATGGATTAAACCCAGATCAGTTGACTGGGGGTGAGTGCTTGCAATGTTCAACACTCCATCCATCATTTCCTTTGGTTTTTGCTTTGTTCGCCATAAGTTGGCAGGGTATGCTCAGACGTGAGTCCCTTGCTCACTTTGCCACTGGATTCAAGCAAGCCTGGCTGAAGACGGCTGAAATGCCAGAAACGGGTCCTAGGAAGCTTGTTTCCGGGCCAGGAAAGACATGGCTTGGCAGTTCGGGCTGGACTGTTCCCATGAAGCACAGGGTCAGACTGAGTTGCATAGGGCCATGTCTGAACTGGGGTGGCAGAGTGGGCTAAAGAACGGTGATGGATTAAACCCAGATCAGTTGACTGGGGGTGAGTGCTTGCAATGTTCAACACTCCATCCATCATTTCCTTTGGTTTTTGCTTTGTTCGCCATAAGTTGGCAGGGTATGCTCAGACGTGAGTCCCTTGCTAACTTTGCCACTGGATTCAAGCAAGCCTGGCTGAAGACGGCTGAAATGCCAGAAACCGGTCCTAGGAAGCTTGTTTCCGGGCTAGGAAAGACATGGCTTGGCAGTTCGGGCAGGACTGTTCCCATGAGGCACAGGGTCCGACTGATTTGCATAGGGCCATGTCTGAACTGGGGTGGCAGAGTGGGCTAAAGAACGGTGATGGATTAAACCCAGATCAGTTGACTGGGGGTGAGTGCTTGCAATGTTCAACACTCCATCCATCATTTCCTTTGGTTTTTGCTTTGTTCGCCATAAGTTGGCAGGGTATGCTCAGACGTGAGTCCCTTGCTCACTTTGCCACTGGATTCAAGCAAGTCTGGCTGAAGACGGCTGAAATGCCAGAAACCGGTCCTAGGAAGCTTGTTTCCGGGCCAGGAAAGACATGGCTTGGCAGTTCGGGCTGGACTGTTCCCATGAGGCACAGGGTCAGACTGATTTGCATAGGGCCATGTCTGAACTGGGGTGGCAGAGTGGGCTAAAGAACGGTGATGGATTAAACCCAGATCAGTTGACTGGGGGTGAGTGCTTGCAATGTTCAACACTCCATCCATCATTTCCTTTGGTTTTTGCTTTGTTCGCCATAAATTGGCAGGGTATGCTCAGACGTGAGTCCCTTGCTCACTTTGCCACTGGATTCAAGCAAGCCTGGCTGAAGACGGCTGAAATGCCAGAAACCGGTCCTAGGAAGCTTGTTTCCGGGCCAGGAAAGACATGGCTTGGCAGATCGGGCTGGACTGTTCCCATGAGGCACAGGGTCAGACTGATTTGCATAGGGCCATGTCTGAACTGGGGTGGCAGAGTGGGCTAAAGAACGGTGATGGATGAAACCCAGATCAGTTGACTGGGGGTGAGTGCTTGCAATGTTCAACACTCCATCCATCATTTCCTTTGGTTTTTGCTTTGTTCGCCAGAAGTTGGCAGGGTATGCTCAGACGTGAGTTCCTTGCTCACTTTGCCACTGGATTCAAGCAAGCCTGGCTGAAGACGGCTGAAATGCCAGAAACCGGACCTAGGAAGCTTGTTTCCGGGCCAGGAAAGACATGGCTTGGCAGTTTGGGCTGGACTGTTCCCATGAGGCACAGGGTCAGACTAATTTGCATAGGGCCATGTCTGAACTGGGGTGGCAGAGTGGGCTAAAGAACGGTGATGGATGAAACCCAGATCAGTTGACTGGGGGTGAGTGCTTGCAATGTTCAACACTCCATCCATCATTTCCTTCGGTTTTTGCTCTGTTCGCCATAAGTTGGCAGGGTATGCTCAGATGTGAGTCCCTTGCTCACTTTGCCACTGGATTCAAGCAAGCCTGGCTGAAGACGGCTGAAATGCCAGAAACCGGACCTAGGAAGCTTGTTTCCGGGCCAGGAAAGACATGGCTTGGCAGTTCGGGCTGGACTGTTTCCATGAGGCACAGGGTCAGACTGATTTGCATAGGGCCATGTCTGAACTGGGGTGGCAGAGTGGGCTAAAGAACAGTGATGGATTAAACCCAGATCAGTTGACTGGGGGTGAGTGCTTGCAATGTTCAACACTCCATCCATCATTTCCTTTGGTTTTTGCTTTGTTCGCCATAAGTTGGCAGGGTATGCTCAGACGTGAGTCCCTTGCTCACTTTGCCACTGGATTCAAGCAAACCTGGCTGAAGACGGCTGAAATGCCAGAAACCGGTCCTAGGAAGCTTGTTTCCGGGCCAGGAAAGACATGGCTTGGCAGTTCGGGCTGGACTGTTCCCATGAGGCACAGGGTCAGACTGATTTGCATAGGGCCATGTCTGAACTGGGGTGGCAGAGTGGGCTAAAGAACGGTGATGGATTAAACCCAGATCAGTTGACTGGGGGTGAGTGCTTGCAATGTTCAACACTCCATCCATCATTTCCTTTGGTTTTTGCTTTGTTCGCCATAAGTTGGCAGGGTAGGCTCAGACGTGAGTCCCTTGCTCACTTTGCCACTGGATTCAAGCAAGCCTTGCTGAAGACGGCTGAAATGCCAGAAACGGGTCCTAGGAAGCTTGTTTCCGGGCCAGGAAAGACATGGCTTGGCAGTTCGGGCTGGACTGTTCCCATGAAGCACAGGGTCAGACTGATTTGCATAGGGCCATGTCTGAACTGGGGTGGCAGAGTGGGCTAAAGAACGGTGATGGATTAAACCCAGATCAGTTGACTGGGGGTGAGTGCTTGCAATGTTCAACACTCCATCCATCATTTCCTTTGGTTTTTGCTTTGTTCGCCATAAGTTGGCAGGGTATGCTCAGACGTGAGTCCCTTGCTAACTTTGCCACTGGATTCAAGCAAGCCTGGCTGAAGACGGCTGAAATGCCAGAAACCGGTCCTAGGAAGCTTGTTTCCGGGCTAGGAAAGACATGGCTTGGCAGTTCGGGCAGGACTGTTCCCATGAGGCACAGGGTCCGACTGATTTGCATAGGGCCATGTCTGAACTGGGGTGGCAGAGTGGGCTAAAGAACGGTAATGGATTAAACCCAGATCAGTTGACTGGGGGTGAGTGCTTGCAATGTTCAACACTCCATCCATCATTTCCTTTGGTTTTTGCTTTGTTCGCCATAAGTTGGCAGGGTATGCTCAGACGTGAGTCCCTTGCTCACTTTCCCACTGGATTCAAGCAAGTCTGGCTGAAGACGGCTGAAATGCCAGAAACCGGTCCTAGGAAGCTTGTTTCCGGGCCAGGAAAGACATGGCTTGGCAGTTCGGGCTGGACTGTTCCCATGAGGCACAGGGTCAGACTGATTTGCATAGGGCCATGTCTGAACTGGGGTGGCAGAGTGGGCTAAAGAACGGTGATGGATGAAACCCAGATCAGTTGACTGGGGGTGAGTGCTTGCAATGTTCAACACTCCATCCATCATTTCCTTTGGTTTTTGCTCTGTTCGCCATAAGTTGGCAGGGTATGCTCAGATGTGAGTCCCTTGCTCACTTTGCCACTGGATTCAAGCAAGCCTGGCTGAAAACGGCTGAAATGCCAGAAACCGGACCTAGGAAGCTTGTTTCCGGGCCAGGAAAGACATGGCTTGGCAGTTCGGGCTGGACTGTTTCCATGAGGCACAGGGTCAGACTGATTTGCATAGGGCCATGTCTGAACTGGGGTGGCAGAGTGGGCTAAAGAACAGTGATGGATTAAACCCAGATCAGTTGACTGGGGGTGAGTGCTTGCAATGTTCAACACTCCATCCATCATTTCCTTTGGTTTTTGCTTTGTTCGCCATAAGTTGGCAGGGTATGCTCAGACGTGAGTCCCTTGCTCACTTTGCCACTGGATTCAAGCAAACCTGGCTGAAGACGGCTGAAATGCCAGAAACCGGTCCTAGGAAGCTTGTTTCCGGGCCAGGAAAGACATGGCTTGGCAGTTCGGGCTGGACTGTTCCCATGAGGCACAGGGTCAGACTGATTTGCATAGGGCCACGTCTGAACTGGGGTGGCAGAGTGGGCTAAAGAACGGTGATGGATTAAACCCAGATCAGTTGACTGGGGGTGAGTGCTTGCAATGTTCAACACTCCATCCATTATTTCCTTTGGTTTTTGCTTTGTTCGCCATAAGTTGGCAGGGTATGCTCAGACGTGAGTCCCTTGCTCACTTTGCAACTGGATTCAAGCAAGCCTGGCTGAAGACGGCTGAAATGCCAGAAACGGGTCCTAGGAAGCTTGTTTCCGGGCCAGGAAAGACATGGCTTGGCAGTTCGGGCTGGACTGTTCCCATGAAGCACAGGGTCAGACTGATTTGCATAGGGCCATGTCTGAACTGGGGTGGCAGAGTGGGCTAAAGAACGGTGATGGATTAAACCCAGATCAGTTGACTGGGGGTGAGTGCTTGCAATGTTCAACACTCCATCCATCATTTCCTTTGGTTTTTGCTTTGTTCGCCATAAGTTGGCAGGGTATGCTCAGACGTGAGTCCCTTGCTAACTTTGCCACTGGATTCAAGCAAGCCTGGCTGAAGACGGCTGAAATGCCAGAAACCGGTCCTAGGAAGCTTGTTTCCGGGCTAGGAAAGACATGGCTTGGCAGTTCGGGCAGGACTGTTCCCATGAGGCACAGGGTCCGACTGATTTGCATAGGGCCATGTCTGAACTGGGGTGGCAGAGTGGGCTAAAGAACGGTGATGGATGAAACCCAGATCAGTTGACTGGGGGTGAGTGCTTGCAATGTTCAACACTCCATCCATCATTTCCTTTGGTTTTTGCTTTGTTCGCCATAAGTTGGCAGGGTATGCTCAGACGTGAGTCCCTTGCTCACTTTGCCACTGGATTCAAGCAAGTCTGGCTGAAGACGGCTGAAATGCCAGAAACCGGTCCTAGGAAGCTTGTTTCCGGGCCAGGAAAGACATGGCTTGGCAGTTCGGGCTGGACTGTTCCCATGAGGCACAGGGTCAGACTGATTTGCATAGGGCCATGTCTGAACTGGGGTGGCAGAGTGGGCTAAAGAACGGTGATGGATTAAACCCAGATCAGTTGACTGGGGGTGAGTGCTTGCAATGTTCAACACTCCATCCATCATTTCCTTTGGTTTTTGCTTTGTTCGCCATAAGTTGGCAGGGTATGCTCAGACGTGAGTCCCTTGCTCACTTTGCCACTGGATTCAAGCAAGCCTGGCTGAAGACGGCTGAAATGCCAGAAACCGGTCCTAGGAAGCTTGTTTCCGGGCCAGGAAAGACATGGCTTGGCAGTTCGGGCTTTACTGTTCCCATGAGGCACAGGGTCAGACTGATTTGCATAGGGCCATGTCTGAACTGGGGTTGCAGAGTGGGCTAAAGAACGGTGATGGATTAAACCCAGATCAGTTGACTGGGGGTGAGTGCTAGCAATGTTAAACACTCCATCCATCATTTCCTTTGGTTTTTGCTTTGTTCGCCATAAGTTGGCAGGGTATGCTCAGACGTGAGTCCCTTGCTCACTTTGCCACTGGATTCAAGCAAGCCTGGCTGAAGACGGCTGAAATGCCAGAAACCGGTCCTAGGAAGCTTGTTTCTGGGCCAGGAAAGACATGGCTTGGCAGTTCGGGCTGGACTGTTCCCATGAGGCACAGGGTCAGACTGATTTGCATAGGGCCATGTCTGAACTGGGGTGGCAGAGTGGGCTAAAGAACGGTGATGGATTAAACCCAGATCAGTTGACTGGGGGTGAGTGCTTGCAATGTTCAACACTCTATCCATCATTTCCTTTGGTTTTTGCTTTGTTCGCCATAAGTTGGCAGAGTATGCTCAGACGTGAGTCCCTTGCTCACTTTGCCACTGGATTCAAGCAAGCCTGGCTGAAGACGGCTGAAATGCCAGAAACCGGTCCTAGGAAGCTTGTTTCCGGGCCAGGAAAGACATGGCTTGGCAGTTCGGGCTGGACTGTTCCCATGAGGCACAGGGTCAGACTGATTTGCAAAGGGCCATGTCTAAACTGGGGTGGCAGAGTGGGCTAAAGAACGGTGATGGATTAAACCCAGATCAGTTGACTGGGGGTGAGTGCTTGCAATGTTCAACACTCCATCCATCATTTTCTTTGGTTTTTGCTTTGTTTGTCATAAGTTGGCAGGGTATGCTCAGACGTGAGTCCCTTGCTCACTTTGCCACTGGATTCAAGCAAGCCTGGCTGAAGACGGCTGAAATGCCAGAAACCGGTCCTAGGAAGCTTGTTTCCGGGCCAGGAAAGACATGGCTTGGCAGTTCGGGCTGGACTGTTCCCATGAGGCACGGGGTCAGACTGATTTGCATAGGGCCATGTCTGAACTGGGGTGGCAGAGTGGGCTAAAGAACGGTGATGGTTTAAACCCAGATCAGTTGACTGGGGGTGAGTGCTTGCAATGTTCAACACTCCATCCATCATTTCCTTTGGTTTTTGCTTTGTTCGCCATAAGTTGGCAGGGTATGCTTAGACGTGAAACCCTTGCTCACTTTGCCACTGGATTCAAGCAAGACTGGCGGAAGACGGCTGAAATGCCAGAAACCGGTCCTAGGAAGCTTGTTTCTGGGCCAGGAAAGACATGGCTTGGCAGTTCGGGCTGGACTGTTCCCATGAGGCACAGGGTCAGACTGATTTGCATAGGGCCATGTCTGAACTGGGGTGGCAGAGTGGGCTAAAGAACGGTGATGGATGAAACCCAGATCAGTTGACTGGGGGTGAGTGCTTGCAATGTTCAACACTCCATCCATCATTTCCTTTGGTTTTTGCTCTGTTCCCCATAAGTTGGCAGGGTATGCTCAGATGTGAGACACTTGCTCACTTTGCCACTGGATTCAAGCAAGCTTGGCTGAAGACGGCTGAAATGCCAGAAACCGGACCTAGGAAGCTTGTTTCCGGGCCATTGAAAGACATGGCTTGGCAGTTCGGGCTGGACTGTTCCCATGAGGCACAGGGTCAGACTGATTTGCATAGGGCCATGTCTGAACTGGGGTGGCAGAGTGGGCTAAAGAACAGTGATGGATTAAACCCAGATCAGTTGACTGGGGGTGAGTGCTTGCAATGTTCAACACTCCATCCATCATTTCCTTTGGTTTTTGCTTTGTTCGCCATAAGTTGGCAGGGTATGCTCAGACGTGAGTCCCTTGCTCACTTTGCCACTGGATTCAAGCAAACCTGGCTGAAGACGGCTGAAATGCCAGAAACCGGTCCTAGGAAGCTTGTTTCCGGGCCAGGAAAGAAATGGCTTGGCAGTTCGGGCTGGACTGTTCCCATGAGGCACAGGGTCAGACTGATTTGCATAGGGCCATGTCTGAACTGGGGTTGCAGAGTGGGCTAAAGAACGGTGATGGATTAAACCCAGATCAGTTGACTGGGGGTGAGTGCTAGCAATGTTAAACACTCCATCCATCATTTCCTTTGGTTTTTGCTTTGTTCGCCATAAGTTGGCAGGGTATGCTCAGACGTGAGTCCCTTGCTCACTTTGCCACTGGATTCAAGCAAGCCTGGCTGAAGACGGCTGAAATGCCAGAAACCGGTCCTAGGAAGCTTGTTTCTGGGCCAGGAAAGACATGGCTTGGCAGATCGGGCTGGACTGTTCCCATGAGGCACAGGGTCAGACTGATTTGCATAGGGCCATGTCTGAACTGGGGTGGCAGAGTGGGCTAAAGAACGGTGATGGATGAAACCCAGATCAGTTGACTGGGGGTGAGTGCTTGCAATGTTCAACACTCCATCCATCATTTCCTTTGGTTTTTGCTTTGTTCGCCAGAAGTTGGCAGGTTATGCTCAGACGTGAGTTCCTTGCTCACTTTGCCACTGGATTCAAGCAAGCCTGGCTGAAGACGGCTGAAATGCCAGAAACCGGACCTAGGAAGCTTGTTTCCGGGCCAGGAAAGACATGGCTTGGCAGTTCGGGCTGGACTGTTCCCATGAGGCACAGGGTCAGACTGATTTGCATAGGGCCATGTCTGAACTGGGGTGGCAGAGTGGGCTAAAGAACGGTGATGGATTAAACCCAGATCAGTTGACTGGGGGGTGAGTGCTTTCAATGTTCAACACTCCATCCATCATTTCCTTTGGTTTTTGCTTTGTTCGCCATAAGTTGGCAGGGTATGCTCAGACGTGAGTCCCTTGCTCACTTTGCCACTGGATTCAAGCAAGCCTGGCTGAAGACGGCTGAAATGCCAGAAACCGGTCCTAGGACGCTTGTTTCCGGGCCAGGAAAGACATGGCTTGGCAGTTCGGGCTGGACTGTTCCCATGAGGCACAGGGTCAGACTGATTTGCATAAGGCCATGTCTGAACTGGGGTGGCAGAGTGGGTTAAAGCACGGTGATGGATTAAACCCAGATCAGTTGACTGGGGGTGAGTGCTTGCAATGTTCAACACTCCATCCATCATTTCCTTTGGTTTTTGCTTTGTTCGCCATAAGTTGGCATTGTATGCTCAGACGTGAGTCCCTTGCTCACTTTGCCACTGGATTCAAGCAAGCCTGGCTGAAGACGGCTGAAATGCCAGAAACCAGTCCTAGGAAGCTTGTTTCCGGGCCAGGAAAGACATGGCTTGGCAGTTCGGGCTTTACTGTTCCCATGAGGCACAGGGTCAGACTGATTTGCATAGGGCCATGTCTGAACTGGGGTGGCAGAGTGGGCTAAAGAACGGTGATGGATGAAACCCAGATCAGTTGACTGGGGGTGAGTGCTTGCAATGTTCAACACTCCATCCATCATTTCCTTTGGTTTTTGCTCTGTTCGCCATAAGTTGGCAGGGTATGCTCAGATGTGAGTCCCTTGCTCACTTTGCCACTGGATTCAAGCAAGCCTGGCTGAAGACGGCTGAAATGCCAGAAACCGGACCTAGGAAGCTTGTTTCCGGGCCAGGAAAGACATGGCTTGGCAGTTCGGGCTGGACTGTTTCCATGAGGCACAGGGTCAGACTGATTTGCATAGGGCCATGTCTGAACTGGGGTGGCAGAGTGGGCTAAAGAACAGTGATGGATTAAACCCAGATCAGTTGACTGGGGGTGAGTGCTTGCAATGTTCAACACTCCATCCATCATTTCCTTTGGTTTTTGCTTTGTTCGCCATAAGTTGGCAGGGTAGGCTCAGACGTGAGTCCCTTGCTCACTTTGCCACTGGATTCAAGCAAGCCTTGCTGAAGACGGCTGAAATGCCAGAAACGGGTCCTAGGAAGCTTGTTTCCGGGCCAGGAAAGACATGGCTTGGCAGTTCGGGCTGGACTGTTCCCATGAAGCACAGGGTCAGACTGATTTGCATAGGGCCATGTCTGAACTGGGGTGGCAGAGTGGGCTAAAGAACGGTGATGGATTAAACCCAGATCAGTTGACTGGGGGTGAGTGCTTGCAATGTTCAACACTCCATCCATCATTTCCTTTGGTTTTTGCTTTGTTCGCCATAAGTTGGCAGGGTATGCTCAGACGTGAGTCCCTTGCTAACTTTGCCACTGGATTCAAGCAAGCCTGGCTGAAGACGGCTGAAATGCCAGAAACCGGTCCTAGGAAGCTTGTTTCCGGGCTAGGAAAGACATGGCTTGGCAGTTCGGGCAGGACTGTTCCCATGAGGCACAGGGTCCGACTGATTTGCATAGGGCCATGTCTGAACTGGGGTGGCAGAGTGGGCTAAAGAACGGTAATGGATTAAACCCAGATCAGTTGACTGGGGGTGAGTGCTTGCAATGTTCAACACTCCATCCATCATTTCCTTTGGTTTTTGCTTTGTTCGCCATAAGTTGGCAGGGTATGCTCAGACGTGAGTCCCTTGCTCACTTTCCCACTGGATTCAAGCAAGTCTGGCTGAAGACGGCTGAAATGCCAGAAACCGGTCCTAGGAAGCTTGTTTCCGGGCCAGGAAAGACATGGCTTGGCAGTTCGGGCTGGACTGTTCCCATGAGGCACAGGGTCAGACTGATTTGCATAGGGCCATGTCTGAACTGGGGTGGCAGAGTGGGCTAAAGAACGGTGATGGATGAAACCCAGATCAGTTGACTGGGGGTGAGTGCTTGCAATGTTCAACACTCCATCCATCATTTCCTTTGGTTTTTGCTCTGTTCGCCATAAGTTGGCAGGGTATGCTCAGATGTGAGTCCCTTGCTCACTTTGCCACTGGATTCAAGCAAGCCTGGCTGAAGACGGCTGAAATGCCAGAAACCGGACCTAGGAAGCTTGTTTCCGGGCCAGGAAAGACATGGCTTGGCAGTTCGGGCTGGACTGTTTCCATGAGGCACAGGGTCAGACTGATTTGCATAGGGCCATGTCTGAACTGGGGTGGCAGAGTGGGCTAAAGAACAGTGATGGATTAAACCCAGATCAGTTGACTGGGGGTGAGTGCTCGCAATGTTCAACACTCCATCCATCATTTCCTTTGGTTTTTGCTTTGTTCGCCATAAGTTGGCAGGGTATGCTCAGACGTGAGTCCCTTGCTCACTTTGCCACTGGATTCAAGCAAACCTGGCTGAAGACGGCTGAAATGCCAGAAACCGGTCCTAGGAAGATTGTTTCCGGGCCAGGAAAGACATGGCTTGGCAGTTCGGGCTGGACTGTTCCCATGAGGCACAGGGTCAGACTGATTTGCATAGGGCCACGTCTGAACTGGGGTGGCAGAGTGGGCTAAAGAACGGTGATGGATTAAACCCAGATCAGTTGACTGGGGGTGAGTGCTTGCAATGTTCAACACTCCATCCATTATTTCCTTTGGTTTTTGCTTTGTTCGCCATAAGTTGGCAGGGTATGCTCAGACGTGAGTCCCTTGCTCACTTTGCAACTGGATTCAAGCAAGCCTGGCTGAAGACGGCTGAAATGCCAGAAACGGGTCCTAGGAAGCTTGTTTCCGGGCCAGGAAAGACATGGCTTGGCAGTTCGGGCTGGACTGTTCCCATGAAGCACAGGGTCAGACTGATTTGCATAGGGCCATGTCTGAACTGGGGTGGCAGAGTGGGCTAAAGAACGGTGATGGATTAAACCCAGATCAGTTGACTGGGGGTGAGTGCTTGCAATGTTCAACACTCCATCCATCATTTCCTTTGGTTTTTGCTTTGTTCGCCATAAGTTGGCAGGGTATGCTCAGACGTGAGTCCCTTGCTAACTTTGCCACTGGATTCAAGCAAGCCTGGCTGAAGACGGCTGAAATGCCAGAAACCGGTCCTAGGAAGCTTGTTTCCGGGCTAGGAAAGACATGGCTTGGCAGTTCGGGCAGGACTGTTCCCATGAGGCACAGGGTCCGACTGATTTGCATAGGGCCATGTCTGAACTGGGGTGGCAGAGTGGGCTAAAGAACGGTGATGGATGAAACCCAGATCAGTTGACTGGGGGTGAGTGCTTGCAATGTTCAACACTCCATCCATCATTTCCTTTGGTTTTTGCTTTGTTCGCCATAAGTTGGCAGGGTATGCTCAGACGTGAGTCCCTTGCTCACTTTGCCACTGGATTCAAGCAAGTCTGGCTGAAGACGGCTGAAATGCCAGAAACCGGTCCTAGGAAGCTTGTTTCCGGGCCAGGAAAGACATGGCTTGGCAGTTCGGGCTGGACTGTTCCCATGAGGCACAGGGTCAGACTGATTTGCATAGGGCCATGTCTGAACTGGGGTGGCAGAGTGGGCTAAAGAATGGTGATGGATTAAACCCAGATCAGTTGACTGGGGGTGAGTGCTTGCAATGTTCAACACTCCATCCATCATTTCCTTTGGTTTTTGCTTTGTTCGCCATAAATTGGCAGGGTATGCTCAGACGTGAGTCCCTTGCTCACTTTGCCACTGGATTCAAGCAAGCCTGGCTGAAGACGGCTGAAATGCCAGAAACCGGTCCTAGGAAGCTTGTTTCCGGGCCAGGAAAGACATGGCTTGGCAGATCGGGCTGGACTGTTCCCATGAGGCACAGGGTCAGACTGATTTGCATAGGGCCATGTCTGAACTGGGGTGGCAGAGTGGGCTAAAGAACGGTGATGGATGAAACCCAGATCAGTTGACTGGGGGTGAGTGCTTGCAATGTTCAACACTCCATCCATCATTTCCTTTGGTTTTTGCTTTGTTCGCCAGAAGTTGGCAGGTTATGCTCAGACGTGAGTTCCTTGCTCACTTTGCCACTGGATTCAAGCAAGCCTGGCTGAAGACGGCTGAAATGCCAGAAACCGGACCTAGGAAGCTTGTTTCCGGGCCAGGAAAGACATGGCTTGGCAGTTCGGGCTGGACTGTTCCCATGAGGCACAGGGTCAGACTGATTTGCATAGGGCCATGTCTGAACTGGGGTGGCAGAGTGGGCTAAAGAACGGTGATGGATTAAACCCAGATCAGTTGACTGGGGGGTGAGTGCTTTCAATGTTCAACACTCCATCCATCATTTCCTTTGGTTTTTGCTTTGTTCGCCATAAGTTGGCAGGGTATGCTCAGACGTGAGTCCCTTGCTCACTTTGCCACTGGATTCAAGCAAGCCTGGCTGAAGACGGCTGAAATGCCAGAAACCGGTCCTAGGACGCTTGTTTCCGGGCCAGGAAAGACATGGCTTGGCAGTTCGGGCTGGACTGTTCCCATGAGGCACAGGGTCAGACTGATTTGCATAAGGCCATGTCTGAACTGGGGTGGCAGAGTGGGTTAAAGCACGGTGATGGATTAAACCCAGATCAGTTGACTGGGGGTGAGTGCTTGCAATGTTCAACACTCCATCCATCATTTCCTTTGGTTTTTGCTTTGTTCGCCATAAGTTGGCAGGGTATGCTCAGACGTGAGTCCCTTGCTCACTTTGCCACTGGATTCAAGCAAGCCTGGCTGAAGACGGCTGAAATGCCAGAAACCAGTCCTAGGAAGCTTGTTTCCGGGCCAGGAAAGACATGGCTTGGCAGTTCGGGCTTTACTGTTCCCATGAGGCACAGGGTCAGACTGATTTGCATAGGGCCATGTCTGAACTGGGGTTGCAGAGTGGGCTAAAGAACGGTGATGGATTAAACCCAGATCAGTTGACTGGGGGTGAGTGCTAGCAATGATAAACACTCCATCCATCATTTCCTTTGGTTTTTGCTTTGTTCGCCATAAGTTGGCAGGGTATGCTCAGACGTGAGTCCCTTGCTCACTTTGCCACTGGATTCAAGCAAGCCTGGCTGAAGACGGCTGAAATGCCAGAAACCGGTCCTAGGAAGCTTGTTTCTGAGCCAGGAAAGACATGGCTTGGCAGTTCGGGCTGGACTGTTCCCATGAGGCACAGGGTCAGACTGATTTGCATAGGGCCATGTCTGAACTGGGGTGGCAGAGTGGGCTAAAGAACGGTGATGGATTAAACCCAGATCAGTTGACTGGGGGTGAGTGCTTGCAATGTTCAACACTCCATCCATCATTTTCTTTGGTTTTTGCTTTGTTTGTCATAAGTTGGCAGGGTATGCTCAGACGTGAGTCCCTTGCTCACTTTGCCACTGGATTCAAGCAAGCCTGGCTGAAGACGGCTGAAATGCCAGAAACCGGTCCTAGGAAGCTTGTTTCCGGGCCAGGAAAGACATGGCTTGGCAGTTCGGGCTGGACTGTTCCCATGAGGCACGGGGTCAGACTGATTTGCATAGGGCCATGTCTGAACTGGGGTAGCAGAGTGGGCTAAAGAACGGTGATGGTTTAAACCCAGATCAGTTGACTGGGGGTGAGTGCTTGCAATGTTCAACACTCCATCCATCATTTCCTTTGGTTTTTGCTTTGTTCGCCATAAGTTGGCAGGGTATGCTTAGACGTGAAACCCTTGCTCACTTTGCCACTGGATTCAAGCAAGCCTGGCGGAAGACGGCTGAAATGCCAGAAACCGGTCCTAGGAAGCTTGTTTCTGGGCCAGGAAAGACATGGCTTGGCAGTTCGGGCTGGACTGTTCCCATGAGGCACAGGGTCAGACTGATTTGCATAGGGCCATGTCTGAACTGGGGTGGCAGAGTGGGCTAAAGAACGGTGATGGATGAAACCCAGATCAGTTGACTGGGGGTGAGTGCTTGCAATGTTCAACACTCCATCCATCATTTCCTTTGGTTTTTGCTCTGTTCCCCATAAGTTGGCAGGGTATGCTCAGATGTGAGACACTTGCTCACTTTGCCACTGGATTCAAGCAAGCTTGGCTGAAGACGGCTGAAATGCCAGAAACCGGACCTAGGAAGCTTGTTTCCGGGCCATTGAAAGACATGGCTTGGCAGTTCGGGCTGGACTGTTCCCATGAGGCACAGGGTCAGACTGATTTGCATAGGGCCATGTCTGAACTGGGGTGGCAGAGTGGGCTAAAGAACAGTGATGGATTAAACCCAGATCAGTTGACTGGGGGGTGAGTGCTTGCAATGTTCAACACTCCATCCATCATTTCCTTTGGTTTTTGCTTTGTTCGCCATAAGTTGGCAGGGTATGCTCAGACGTGAGTCCCTTGCTCACTTTGCCACTGGATTCAAGCAAGCCTGGCTGAAGACGGCTGAAATGCCAGAAACCGGTCCTAGGAAGCTTGTTTCCGGGCCAGGAAAGAAATGGCTTGGCAGTTCGGGCTGGACTGTTCCCATGAGGCACAGGGTCAGACTGATTTGCATAGGGCCATGTCTGAACTGGGGTTGCAGAGTGGGCTAAAGAACGGTGATGGATTAAACCCAGATCAGTTGACTGGGGGTGAGTGCTTGCAATGTTCAACACTCCATCCATCATTTCCTTTGGTTTTTGCTTTGTTCGCCATAAATTGGCAGGGTATGCTCAGACGTGAGTCCCTTGCTCACTTTGCCACTGGATTCAAGCAAGCCTGGCTGAAGACGGCTGAAATGCCAGAAACCGGTCCTAGGAAGCTTGTTTCCGGGCCAGGAAAGACATGGCTTGGCAGATCGGGCTGGACTGTTCCCATGAGGCACAGGGTCAGACTGATTTGCATAGGGCCATGTCTGAACTGGGGTGGCAGAGTGGGCTAAAGAACGGTGATGGATGAAACCCAGATCAGTTGACTGGGGGTGAGTGCTTTCAATGTTCAACACTCCATCCATCATTTCCTTTGGTTTTTGCTTTGTTCGCCATAAGTTGGCAGGGTATGCTCAGACGTGAGTCCCTTGCTCACTTTGCCACTGGATTCAAGCAAGCCTGGCTGAAGACGGCTGAAATGCCAGAAACCGGTCCTAGGACGCTTGTTTCCGGGCCAGGAAAGACATGGCTTGGCAGTTCGGGCTGGACTGTTCCCATGAGGCACAGGGTCAGACTGATTTGCATAAGGCCATGTCTGAACTGGGGTGGCAGAGTGGGTTAAAGCACGGTGATGGATTAAACCCAGATCAGTTGACTGGGGGTGAGTGCTTGCAATGTTCAACACTCCATCCATCATTTCCTTTGGTTTTTGCTTTGTTCGCCATAAGTTGGCAGGGTATGCTCAGACGTGAGTCCCTTGCTCACTTTGCCACTGGATTCAAGCAAGCCTGGCTGAAGACGGCTGAAATGCCAGAAACCAGTCCTAGGAAGCTTGTTTCCGGGCCAGGAAAGACATGGCTTGGCAGTTCGGGCTTTACTGTTCCCATGAGGCACAGGGTCAGACTGATTTGCATAGGGCCATGTCTGAACTGGGGTTGCAGAGTGGGCTAAAGAACGGTGATGGATTAAACCCAGATCAGTTGACTGGGGGTGAGTGCTAGCAATGATAAACACTCCATCCATCATTTCCTTTGGTTTTTGCTTTGTTCGCCATAAGTTGGCAGGGTATGCTCAGACGTGAGTCCCTTGCTCACTTTGCCACTGGATTCAAGCAAGCCTGGCTGAAGACGGCTGAAATGCCAGAAACCGGTCCTAGGAAGCTTGTTTCTGGGCCAGGAAAGACATGGCTTGGCAGTTCGGGCTGGACTGTTCCCATGAGGCACAGGGTCAGACTGATTTGCATAGGGCCATGTCTGAACTGGGGTGGCAGAGTGGGCTAAAGAACGGTGATGGATTAAACCCAGATCAGTTGACTGGGGGTGAGTGCTTGCAATGTTCAACACTCTATCCATCATTTCCTTTGGTTTTTGCTTTGTTCGCCATAAGTTGGCAGGGTATGCTCAGACGTGAGTCCCTTGCTCACTTTGCCACTGGATTCAAGCAAGCCTGGCTGAAGACGGCTGAAATGCCAGAAACCGGTCCTAGGAAGCTTGTTTCCGGGCCAGGAAAGACATGGCTTGGCAGTTCGGGCTGGACTGTTCCCATGAGGCACAGGGTCAGACTGATTTGCATAGGGCCATGTCTGAACTGGGGTGGCAGAGTGGGCTAAAGAACGGTGATGGATTAAACCCAGATCAGTTGACTGGGGGTGAGTGCTTGCAATGTTCAACACTCCATCCATCATTTTCTTTGGTTTTTGCTTTGTTTGTCATAAGTTGGCAGGGTATGCTCAGACGTGAGTCCCTTGCTCACTTTGCCACTGGATTCAAGCAAGCCTGGCTGAAGACGGCTGAAATGCCAGAAACCGGTCCTAGGAAGCTTGTTTCCGGGCCAGGAAAGACATGGCTTGGCAGTTCGGGCTGGACTGTTCCCATGAGGCACGGGGTCAGACTGATTTGCATAGGGCCATGTCTGAACTGGGGTAGCAGAGTGGGCTAAAGAACGGTGATGGTTTAAACCCAGATCAGTTGACTGGGGGTGAGTGCTTGCAATGTTCAACACTCCATCCATCATTTCCTTTGGTTTTTGCTTTGTTCGCCATAAGTTGGCAGGGTATGCTTAGACGTGAAACCCTTGCTCACTTTGCCACTGGATTCAAGCAAGCCTGGCGGAAGACGGCTGAAATGCCAGAAACCGGTCCTAGGAAGCTTGTTTCTGGGCCAGGAAAGACATGGCTTGGCAGTTCGGGCTGGACTGTTCCCATGAGGCACAGGGTCAGACTGATTTGCATAGGGCCATGTCTGAACTGGGGTGGCAGAGTGGGCTAAAGAACGGTGATGGATGAAACCCAGATCAGTTGACTGGGGGTGAGTGCTTGCAATGTTCAACACTCCATCCATCATTTCCTTTGGTTTTTGCTCTGTTCCCCATAAGTTGGCAGGGTATGCTCAGATGTGAGACACTTGCTCACTTTGCCACTGGATTCAAGCAAGCTTGGCTGAAGACGGCTGAAATGCCAGAAACCGGACCTAGGAAGCTTGTTTCCGGGCCATTGAAAGACATGGCTTGGCAGTTCGGGCTGGACTGTTCCCATGAGGCACAGGGTCAGACTGATTTGCATAGGGCCATGTCTGAACTGGGGTGGCAGAGTGGGCTAAAGAACAGTGATGGATTAAACCCAGATCAGTTGACTGGGGGTGAGTGCTTGCAATGTTCAACACTCCATCCATCATTTCCTTTGGTTTTTGCTTTGTTCGCCATAAGTTGGCAGGGTATGCTCAGACGTGAGTCCCTTGCTCACTTTGCCACTGGATTCAAGCAAGCCTGGCTGAAGACGGCTGAAATGCCAGAAACGGGTCCTAGGAAGCTTGTTTCCGGGCCAGGAAAGACATGGCTTGGCAGTTCGGGCTGGACTGTTCCCATGAAGCACAGGGTCAGACTGAGTTGCATAGGGCCATGTCTGAACTGGGGTGGCAGAGTGGGCTAAAGAACGGTGATGGATTAAACCCAGATCAGTTGACTGGGGGTGAGTGCTTGCAATGTTCAACACTCCATCCATCATTTCCTTTGGTTTTTGCTTTGTTCGCCATAAGTTGGCAGGGTATGCTCAGACGTGAGTCCCTTGCTAACTTTGCCACTGGATTCAAGCAAGCCTGGCTGAAGACGGCTGAAATGCCAGAAACCGGTCCTAGGAAGCTTGTTTCCGGGCTAGGAAAGACATGGCTTGGCAGTTCGGGCAGGACTGTTCCCATGAGGCACAGGGTCCGACTGATTTGCATAGGGCCATGTCTGAACTGGGGTGGCAGAGTGGGCTAAAGAACGGTGATGGATTAAACCCAGATCAGTTGACTGGGGGTGAGTGCTTGCAATGTTCAACACTCCATCCATCATTTCCTTTGGTTTTTGCTTTGTTCGCCATAAATTGGCAGGGTATGCTCAGACGTGAGTCCCTTGCTCACTTTGCCACTGGATTCAAGCAAGCCTGGCTGAAGACGGCTGAAATGCCAGAAACCGGTCCTAGGAAGCTTGTTTCCGGGCCAGGAAAGACATGGCTTGGCAGATCGGGCTGGACTGTTCCCATGAGGCACAGGGTCAGACTGATTTGCATAGGGCCATGTCTGAACTGGGGTGGCAGAGTGGGCTAAAGAACGGTGATGGATGAAACCCAGATCAGTTGACTGGGGGTGAGTGCTTTCAATGTTCAACACTCCATCCATCATTTCCTTTGGTTTTTGCTTTGTTCGCCATAAGTTGGCAGGGTATGCTCAGACGTGAGTCCCTTGCTCACTTTGCCACTGGATTCAAGCAAGCCTGGCTGAAGACGGCTGAAATGCCAGAAACCGGTCCTAGGACGCTTGTTTCCGGGCCAGGAAAGACATGGCTTGGCAGTTCGGGCTGGACTGTTCCCATGAGGCACAGGGTCAGACTGATTTGCATAAGGCCATGTCTGAACTGGGGTGGCAGAGTGGGTTAAAGCACGGTGATGGATTAAACCCAGATCAGTTGACTGGGGGTGAGTGCTTGCAATGTTCAACACTCCATCCATCATTTCCTTTGGTTTTTGCTTTGTTCGCCATAAGTTGGCAGGGTATGCTCAGACGTGAGTCCCTTGCTCACTTTGCCACTGGATTCAAGCAAGCCTGGCTGAAGACGGCTGAAATGCCAGAAACCAGTCCTAGGAAGCTTGTTTCCGGGCCAGGAAAGACATGGCTTGGCAGTTCGGGCTTTACTGTTCCCATGAGGCACAGGGTCAGACTGATTTGCATAGGGCCATGTCTGAACTGGGGTTGCAGAGTGGGCTAAAGAACGGTGATGGATTAAACCCAGATCAGTTGACTGGGGGTGAGTGCTAGCAATGATAAACACTCCATCCATCATTTCCTTTGGTTTTTGCTTTGTTCGCCATAAGTTGGCAGGGTATGCTCAGACGTGAGTCCCTTGCTCACTTTGCCACTGGATTCAAGCAAGCCTGGCTGAAGACGGCTGAAATGCCAGAAACCGGTCCTAGGAAGCTTGTTTCTGGGCCAGGAAAGACATGGCTTGGCAGTTCGGGCTGGACTGTTCCCATGAGGCACAGGGTCAGACTGATTTGCATAGGGCCATGTCTGAACTGGGGTGGCAGAGTGGGCTAAAGAACGGTGATGGATTAAACCCAGATCAGTTGACTGGGGGTGAGTGCTTGCAATGTTCAACACTCTATCCATCATTTCCTTTGGTTTTTGCTTTGTTCGCCATAAGTTGGCAGGGTATGCTCAGACGTGAGTCCCTTGCTCACTTTGCCACTGGATTCAAGCAAGCCTGGCTGAAGACGGCTGAAATGCCAGAAACCGGTCCTAGGAAGCTTGTTTCCGGGCCAGGAAAGACATGGCTTGGCAGTTCGGGCTGGACTGTTCCCATGAGGCACAGGGTCAGACTGATTTGCATAGGGCCATGTCTGAACTGGGGTGGCAGAGTGGGCTAAAGAACGGTGATGGATTAAACCCAGATCAGTTGACTGGGGGTGAGTGCTTGCAATGTTCAACACTCCATCCATCATTTTCTTTGGTTTTTGCTTTGTTTGTCATAAGTTGGCAGGGTATGCTCAGACGTGAGTCCCTTGCTCACTTTGCCACTGGATTCAAGCAAGCCTGGCTGAAGACGGCTGAAATGCCAGAAACCGGTCCTAGGAAGCTTGTTTCCGGGCCAGGAAAGACATGGCTTGGCAGTTCGGGCTGGACTGTTCCCATGAGGCACGGGGTCAGACTGATTTGCATAGGGCCATGTCTGAACTGGGGTAGCAGAGTGGGCTAAAGAACGGTGATGGTTTAAACCCAGATCAGTTGACTGGGGGTGAGTGCTTGCAATGTTCAACACTCCATCCATCATTTCCTTTGGTTTTTGCTTTGTTCGCCATAAGTTGGCAGGGTATGCTTAGACGTGAAACCCTTGCTCACTTTGCCACTGGATTCAAGCAAGCCTGGCGGAAGACGGCTGAAATGCCAGAAACCGGTCCTAGGAAGCTTGTTTCTGGGCCAGGAAAGACATGGCTTGGCAGTTCGGGCTGGACTGTTCCCATGAGGCACAGGGTCAGACTGATTTGCATAGGGCCATGTCTGAACTGGGGTGGCAGAGTGGGCTAAAGAACGGTGATGGATGAAACCCAGATCAGTTGACTGGGGGTGAGTGCTTGCAATGTTCAACACTCCATCCATCATTTCCTTTGGTTTTTGCTCTGTTCCCCATAAGTTGGCAGGGTATGCTCAGATGTGAGACACTTGCTCACTTTGCCACTGGATTCAAGCAAGCTTGGCTGAAGACGGCTGAAATGCCAGAAACCGGACCTAGGAAGCTTGTTTCCGGGCCATTGAAAGACATGGCTTGGCAGTTCGGGCTGGACTGTTCCCATGAGGCACAGGGTCAGACTGATTTGCATAGGGCCATGTCTGAACTGGGGTGGCAGAGTGGGCTAAAGAACAGTGATGGATTAAACCCAGATCAGTTGACTGGGGGTGAGTGCTTGCAATGTTCAACACTCCATCCATCATTTCCTTTGGTTTTTGCTTTGTTCGCCATAAGTTGGCAGGGTATGCTCAGACGTGAGTCCCTTGCTCACTTTGCCACTGGATTCAAGCAAGCCTGGCTGAAGACGGCTGAAATGCCAGAAACGGGTCCTAGGAAGCTTGTTTCCGGGCCAGGAAAGACATGGCTTGGCAGTTCGGGCTGGACTGTTCCCATGAAGCACAGGGTCAGACTGAGTTGCATAGGGCCATGTCTGAACTGGGGTGGCAGAGTGGGCTAAAGAACGGTGATGGATTAAACCCAGATCAGTTGACTGGGGGTGAGTGCTTGCAATGTTCAACACTCCATCCATCATTTCCTTTGGTTTTTGCTTTGTTCGCCATAAGTTGGCAGGGTATGCTCAGACGTGAGTCCCTTGCTAACTTTGCCACTGGATTCAAGCAAGCCTGGCTGAAGACGGCTGAAATGCCAGAAACCGGTCCTAGGAAGCTTGTTTCCGGGCTAGGAAAGACATGGCTTGGCAGTTCGGGCAGGACTGTTCCCATGAGGCACAGGGTCCGACTGATTTGCATAGGGCCATGTCTGAACTGGGGTGGCAGAGTGGGCTAAAGAACGGTGATGGATTAAACCCAGATCAGTTGACTGGGGGTGAGTGCTTGCAATGTTCAACACTCCATCCATCATTTCCTTTGGTTTTTGCTTTGTTCACCATAAGTTGGCAGGGTATGCTCAGACGTGAGTCCCTTGCTCACTTTGCCACTGGATTCAAGCAAGTCTGGCTGAAGACGGCTGAAATGCCAGAAACCGGTCCTAGGAAGCTTGTTTCCGGGCCAGGAAAGACATGGCTTGGCAGTTCGGGCTGGACTGTTCCCATGAGGCACAGGGTCAGACTGATTTGCATAGGGCCATGTCTGAACTGGGGTGGCAGAGTGGGCTAAAGAACGGTGATGGATTAAACCCAGATCAGTTGACTGGGGGTGAGTGCTTGCAATGTTCAACACTCCATCCATCATTTCCTTTGGTTTTTGCTTTGTTCGCCATAAATTGGCAGGGTATGCTCAGACGTGAGTCCCTTGCTCACTTTGCCACTGGATTCAAGCAAGCCTGGCTGAAGACGGCTGAAATGCCAGAAACCGGTCCTAGGAAGCTTGTTTCCGGGCCAGGAAAGACATGGCTTGGCAGATCGGGCTGGACTGTTCCCATGAGGCACAGGGTCAGACTGATTTGCATAGGGCCATGTCTGAACTGGGGTGGCAGAGTGGGCTAAAGAACGGTGATGGATGAAACCCAGATCAGTTGACTGGGGGTGAGTGCTTGCAATGTTCAACACTCCATCCATCATTTCCTTTGGTTTTTGCTTTGTTCGCCAGAAGTTGGCAGGGTATGCTCAGACGTGAGTTCCTTGCTCACTTTGCCACTGGATTCAAGCAAGCCTGGCTGAAGACGGCTGAAATGCCAGAAACCGGTCCTAGGAAGCTTGTTTCCGGGCTAGGAAAGACATGGCTTGGCAGTTCGGGCTGGACTGTTCCCATGAGGCACAGGGTCAGACTGATTTGCATAGGGCCACGTCTAAACTGGGGTGGCAGAGTGGGCTAAAGAACGGTGATGGATTAAACCCAGATCAGTTGACTGGGGGTGAGTGCTTGCAATGTTCAACACTCTATCCATCATTTCCTTTGGTTTTTGCTTTGTTCGCCATAAGTGGGCAGGGTATGCTCAGACATGAGTCCCTTGCTCACTTTGCCACTGGATTCAAGCAAGCCTGGATGAAGACGGCTGAAATGCCAGAAACCGGTCCTAGGAAGCTTGTTTCCGGGCCAGGAAAGACATGGCTTGGCAGTTCGGGCTGGACTGTTCCCATGAGGCACAGGGTCAGACTGATTTGCATAGGGCCATGTCTGAACTGGGGTGGCAGAGTGGGCTAAAGAACAGTGATGGATTAAACCCAGATCAGTTGACTGGGGGTGAGTGCTTGCAATGTTCAACACTCCATCCATCATTTCCTTTGGTTTTTGCTTTGTTCGCCATAAGTTGGCAGGGTATGCTCAGACGTGAGTCCCTTGCTCACTTTGCGACTGGATTCAAGCAAGCCTGGCTGAAGACGGCTGAAATGCCAGAAACCAGTCCTAGGAAGCTTGTTTCCGGGCCAGGAAAGACATGGCTTGGCAGTTCGGGCTGGACTGTTCCCATGAGGCACAGGGTCAGACTGATTTGCATAGGGCCATGTCTGAACTGGGGTTGCAGAGTGGGCTAAAGAACGGTGAAGGATTAAACCCAGATCAGTTGACTGGGGGTGAGTGCTAGCAATGTTAAACACTCCATCCATCATTTCCTTTAGTTTTTGCTTTGTTCGCCATAAGTTGGCAGGGTATGCTCAGACGTGAGTCCCTTGCTCACTTTGCCACTGGATTCAAGCAAGCCTGGCTGAAGACGGCTGAAATGCCAGAAACCGGTCCTAGGAAGCTTGTTTCCGGGCCAGGAAAGACATGGCTTGGCAGTTCGGGCTGGACTGTTCCCATGAGGCACAGGGTCAGACTGATTTGCATAGGGCCACGTCTGAACTGGGGTGGCAGAGTGGGCTAAAGAACGGTGATGGATTAAACCCAGATCAGTTGACTGGGGGTGAGTGCTTGCAATGTTCAACACTCTATCCATCATTTCCTTTGGTTTTTGCTTTGTTCGCCATAAGTGGGCAGGGTATGCTCAGACGTGAGTCCCTTGCTCACTTTGCCACTGGATTCAAGCAAGCCTGGCTGAAGACGGCTGAAATGCCAGAAACCGGTCCTAGGAAGCTTGTTTCCGGGCCAGGAAAGACATGGCTTGGCAGTTCGGGCTGGACTGTTCCCATGAGGCACAGGGTCAGACTGATTTGCATAGGGCCATGTCTGAACTGGGGTGGCAGAGTGGGCTAAAGAACGGTGATGGATTAAACCCAGATCAGTTGACTGGGGGTGAGTGCTTGCAATGTTCAACACTCCATCCATCATTTCCTTTGGTTTTTGCTTTGTTCGCCATAAATTGGCAGGGTATGCTCAGACGTGAGTCCCTTGCTCACTTTGCCACTGGATTCAAGCAAGCCTGGCTGAAGACGGCTGAAATGCCAGAAACGGGTCCTAGGAAGCTTGTTTCCGGGCCAGGAAAGACATGGCTTGGCAGTTCGGGCTGGACTGTTCCCATGAAGCACAGGGTCAGACTGAGTTGCATAGGGCCATGTCTGAACTGGGGTGGCAGAGTGGGCTAAAGAACGGTGATGGATTAAACCCAGATCAGTTGACTGGGGGTGAGTGCTTGCAATGTTCAACACTCCATCCATCATTTCCTTTGGTTTTTGCTTTGTTCGCCATAAGTTGGCAGGGTATGCTCAGACGTGAGTCCCTTGCTAACTTTGCCACTGGATTCAAGCAAGCCTGGCTGAAGACGGCTGAAATGCCAGAAACCGGTCCTAGGAAGCTTGTTTCCGGGCTAGGAAAGACATGGCTTGGCAGTTCGGGCAGGACTGTTCCCATGAGGCACAGGGTCCGACTGATTTGCATAGGGCCATGTCTGAACTGGGGTGGCAGAGTGGGCTAAAGAACGGTGATGGATTAAACCCAGATCAGTTGACTGGGGGTGAGTGCTTGCAATGTTCAACACTCCATCCATCATTTCCTTTGGTTTTTGCTTTGTTCACCATAAGTTGGCAGGGTATGCTCAGACGTGAGTCCCTTGCTCACTTTGCCACTGGATTCAAGCAAGTCTGGCTGAAGACGGCTGAAATGCCAGAAACCGGTCCTAGGAAGCTTGTTTCCGGGCCAGGAAAGACATGGCTTGGCAGTTCGGGCTGGACTGTTCCCATGAGGCACAGGGTCAGACTGATTTGCATAGGGCCATGTCTGAACTGGGGTGGCAGAGTGGGCTAAAGAACGGTGATGGATTAAACCCAGATCAGTTGACTGGGGGTGAGTGCTTGCAATGTTCAACACTCCATCCATCATTTCCTTTGGTTTTTGCTTTGTTCGCCATAAATTGGCAGGGTATGCTCAGACGTGAGTCCCTTGCTCACTTTGCCACTGGATTCAAGCAAGCCTGGCTGAAGACGGCTGAAATGCCAGAAACCGGTCCTAGGAAGCTTGTTTCCGGGCCAGGAAAGACATGGCTTGGCAGATCGGGCTGGACTGTTCCCATGAGGCACAGGGTCAGACTGATTTGCATAGGGCCATGTCTGAACTGGGGTGGCAGAGTGGGCTAAAGAACGGTGATGGATGAAACCCAGATCAGTTGACTGGGGGTGAGTGCTTGCAATGTTCAACACTCCATCCATCATTTCCTTTGGTTTTTGCTTTGTTCGCCAGAAGTTGGCAGGGTATGCTCAGACGTGAGTTCCTTGCTCACTTTGCCACTGGATTCAAGCAAGCCTGGCTGAAGACGGCTGAAATGCCAGAAACCGGACCTAGGAAGCTTGTTTCCGGGCCAGGAAAGACATGGCTTGGCAGTTCGGGCTGGACTGTTCCCATGAGGCACAGGGTCAGACTGATTTGCATAGGGCCATGTCTGAACTGGGGTGGCAGAGTGGGCTAAAGAACGGTGATGGATTAAACCCAGATCAGTTGACTGGGGGGTGAGTGCTTGCAATGTTCAACACTCCATCCATCATTTCCTTTGGTTTTTGCTTTGTTCGTCATAAGTTGGCAGGGTATGCTCAGACGTGAGTCCCTTGCTCACTTTGCCACTGGATTCAAGCAAGCCTGGCTGAAGACGGCTGAAGTGCCAGAAACCGGTCCTAGGACGCTTGTTTCCGGGCCAGGAAAGACATGGCTTGGCAGTTCGGGCTGGACTGTTCCCATGAGGCACAGGGTCAGACTGATTTGCATAAGGCCATGTCTGAACTGGGGTGGCAGAGTGGGCTAAAGCACGGTGATGGATTAAACCCAGATCAGTTGACTGGGGGTGAGTGCTTGCAATGTTCAACACTCCATCCATCATTTCCTTTGGTTTTTGCTTTGTTCGCCATAAGTTGGCAGGGTATGCTCAGACGTGAGTCCCTTGCTCACTTTGCCACTGGATTCAAGCAAGCCTGGCTGAAGATGGCTGAAATGCCAGAAACCGGTCCTAGGAAGCTTATTTCCGGGCCAGGAAAGACATGGCTTGGCAGTTCGGGCTGGACTGTTGCCATGAGGCACAGGGTCAGACTGATTTGCATAGGGCCATGTCTGAACTGGGGTGGCAGAGTGGGCTAAAGAACGGTGATGGATTAAACCCAGATCAGTTGACTGGGGGTGAGTGCTTGCAATGTTCAACACTCCATCCATCATTTCCTTTGGTTTTTGCTTTGTTCGCCATAAGTTGGCAGGGTATGCTCAGACGTGAGTCCCTTGCTCAGTTTGCCACTGGATTCAAGCAAGCCTGGCTGAAGACGGCTGAAATGCCAGAAACGGGTCCTAGGAAGCTTGTTTCCGGGCCAGGAAAGACATGGCTTGGCAGTTCAGGCTTTACTGTTCCCATGAGGCACAGGGTCAGACTGATTTGCATAGGGCCATGTCTGAACTGGGGTTGCAGAGTGGGCTAAAGAACGGTGATGGATTGAACCCAGATCAGTTGACTGGGGGTTAGTGCTAGCAATGTTAAACACTCCATCCATCATTTCCTTTGGTTTTTGCTTTGTTTGCCATAAGTTGGCAGGGTATGCTCAGACGTGAGTCCCTTGCTCACTTTGCCACTGGATTCAAGCAAGCCTGGCTGAAGACGTCTGAAATGCCAGAAACCGGTCCTAGGAAGCTTGTTTCCGGGCCAAGAAAGACATGGCTTGGCAGTTCGGGCTGGACTGTTCCCATGAGGCACAGGGTCAGACTGATTTGCATAGGGCCATGTCTGAACTGGGGTGGCAGAGTGGGCTAAAGAACGGTGATGGATTAAACCCAGATCAGTTGACTGGGGGTGAGTGCTTGCAATGTTCAACACTCCATCCATCATTTCCTTTGGTTTTTGCTTTGTTCGCCATAAATTGGCAGGGTATGCTCAGACGTGAGTCCCTTGCTCACTTTGCCACTGGATTCAAGCAAGCCTGGCTGAAGACGGCTGAAATGCCAGAAACCGGTCCTAGGAAGCTTGTTTCCGGGCCAGGAAAGACATGGCTTGGCAGATCGGGCTGGACTGTTCCCATGAGGCACAGGGTCAGACTGATTTGCATAGGGCCATGTCTGAACTGGGGTGGCAGAGTGGGCTAAAGAACGGTGATGGATGAAACCCAGATCAGTTGACTGGGGGTGAGTGCTTGCAATGTTCAACACTCCATCCATCATTTCCTTTGGTTTTTGCTTTGTTCGCCAGAAGTTGGCAGGGTATGCTCAGACGTGAGTTCCTTGCTCACTTTGCCACTGGATTCAAGCAAGCCTGGCTGAAGACGGCTGAAATGCCAGAAACCGGACCTAGGAAGCTTGTTTCCGGGCCAGGAAAGACATGGCTTGGCAGTTCGGGCTGGACTGTTCCCATGAGGCACAGGGTCAGACTGATTTGCATAGGGCCATGTCTGAACTGGGGTGGCAGAGTGGGCTAAAGAACGGTGATGGATTAAACCCAGATCAGTTGACTGGGGGGTGAGTGCTTGCAATGTTCAACACTCCATCCATCATTTCCTTTGGTTTTTGCTTTGTTCGTCATAAGTTGGCAGGGTATGCTCAGACGTGAGTCCCTTGCTCACTTTGCCACTGGATTCAAGCAAGCCTGGCTGAAGACGGCTGAAGTGCCAGAAACCGGTCCTAGGACGCTTGTTTCCGGGCCAGGAAAGACATGGCTTGGCAGTTCGGGCTGGACTGTTCCCATGAGGCACAGGGTCAGACTGATTTGCATAAGGCCATGTCTGAACTGGGGTGGCAGAGTGGGCTAAAGCACGGTGATGGATTAAACCCAGATCAGTTGACTGGGGGTGAGTGCTTGCAATGTTCAACACTCCATCCATCATTTCCTTTGGTTTTTGCTTTGTTCGCCATAAGTTGGCAGGGTATGCTCAGACGTGAGTCCCTTGCTCACTTTGCCACTGGATTCAAGCAAGCCTGGCTGAAGATGGATGAAATGCCAGAAACCGGTCCTAGGAAGCTTATTTCCGGGCCAGGAAAGACATGGCTTGGCAGTTCGGGCTGGACTGTTGCCATGAGGCACAGGGTCAGACTGATTTGCATAGGGCCATGTCTGAACTGGGGTGGCAGAGTGGGCTAAAGAACGGTGATGGATTAAACCCAGATCAGTTGACTGGGGGTGAGTGCTTGCAATGTTCAACACTCCATCCATCATTTCCTTTGGTTTTTGCTTTGTTCGCCAGAAGTTGGCAGGGTATGCTCAGACGTGAGTTCCTTGCTCACTTTGCCACTGGATTCAAGCAAGCCTGGCTGAAGACGGCTGAAATGCCAGAAACCGGTCCTAGGAAGCTTGTTTCTGGGCCAGGAAAGACATGGCTTGGCAGTTCGGGCTGGACTGTTCCCATGAGGCACAGGGTCAGACTGATTTGCATAGGGCCATGTCTGAACTGGGGTGGCAGAGTGGGCTAAAGAACGGTGATGGATGAAACCCAGATCAGTTGACTGGGGTGAGTGCTTGCAATGTTCAACACTCCATCCATCATTTCCTTTGGTTTTTGCTCTGTTCCCCATAAGTTGGCAGGGTATGCTCAGATGTGAGACACTTGCTCACTTTGCCACTGGATTCAAGCAAGCTTGGCTGAAGACGGCTGAAATGCCAGAAACCGGACCTAGGAAGCTTGTTTCCGGGCCAGGAAAGACATGGCTTGGCAGTTCGGGCTGGACTGTTCCCATGAGGCACAGGGTCAGACTGATTTGCATAGGGCCATGTCTGAACTGGGGTGGCAGAGTGGTGCTAAAGAACGGTGATGGATTAAACCCAGATCAGTTGACTGGGGGTGAGTGCTTGCAATGTTCAACACTCCATCCATCATTTCCTTTGGTTTTTGCTTTGTTTGCCATAAGTTGGCAGGGTATGCTCAGACGTGAGGCCCTTGCTCACTTTGCCACTGGATTCAAGCAAGCCTGGCTGAAGACGGCTGAAATGCCAGAAACCGGTCCTAGGAAGCTTGTTTCCGGGCCAGGAAAGACATGGCTTGGCAGTTCGGGCTGGACTGTTCCCATGAGGCACAGGGTCAGACTGATTTGCATAGGGTCATGTCTGAACTGGGGTGGCAGAGTGGGCTAAAGAACGGTGATGGATGAAACCCAGATCAGTTGACTGGGGGTGAGTGCTTGCAATGTTCAACACTCCATCCATCATTTCCTTTGGTTTTTGCTTTGTTCGCCATAAGTTGGCAGGGTATGCTCAGACGTGAGTCCCTTGCTCACTTTGCCACTGGATTCAAGCAAGACTAGCTGAACACGGCTGAAATGCCAGAAACCGGACCTAGGAAGCTTGTTTCCGGGCCAGGAAAGACATGGCTTGGCAGTTCGGGCTGGACTGTTGCCATGAGGCACAGGGTCAGACTGATTTGCATAGGGCCATGTCTGAACTGGGGTGGCAGAGTGGGTTAAAGAACGGTGATGGATTAAACCCAGATCAGTTGACTGGGGGTGAGTGCTTGCAATGTTCAACACTCCATCCATCATTTCCTTTGGTTTTTGCTTTGTTCGCCATAAGTTGGCAGGGTATGCTCAGACGTGAGTCCCTTGCTCACTTTGCCACTGGATTCAAGCAAGCCTGGCTGAAGACGGCTGAAATGCCAGAAACTGGTCCTAGGAAGCTTGTTTCCGGGCCAGGAAAGACATGGCTTGGCAGTTCGGGCTTTACTGTTCCCATGAGGCACAGGGTCAGACTGATTTGCATAGGGCCATGTCTGAACTGGGGTTGCAGAGTGGGCTAAAGAACGGTGATGGATTAAACCCAGATCAGTTGACTGGGGGTGAGTGCTAGCAATGTTAAACACTCCATCCATCATTTCCTTTGGTTTTTGCTTTGTTCGCCATAAGTTGGCAGGGTATGCTCAGACGTGAGTCCCTTGCTCACTTTGCCACTGGATTCAAGCAAGCCTGGCTGAAGACGGCTGAAATGCCAGAAACCGGTCCTAGGAAGCTTGTTTCCGGGCCAGGAAAGACATGGCTTGGCAGTTCGGGCTGGACTGTTCCCATGAGGCACAGGGTCAGACTGATTTGCATAGGGCCATGTCTGAACTGGGGTGGCAGAGTGGGCTAAAGAACGGTGATGGATTAAACCCCCAGATCAGTTGACTGGGGGTGAGTGCTTGCAATGTTCAACACTCTATCCATCATTTCCTTTGGTTTTTGCTTTGTTTGCCATAAGTTGGCAGGGTATGCTCAGACGTGAGTCCCTTGCTCACTTTGCCACTGGATTCAAGCAAGCCTGGCTGAAGACGGCTGAAATGCCAGAAACCGGTCCTAGGAAGCTTGTTTCCGGGCCAGGAAAGACATGGCTTGGCAGTTCGGGCTAGACTGTTCCCATGAGGCACAGGGTCAGACTGATTTGCATAGGGCCATGTCTGAACTGGGGTGGCAGAGTGGGCTAAAGAACGGTGATGGATTAAACCCAGATCAGTTGACTGGGGGTGAGTGCTTGCAATGTTCAACACTCCATCCATCATTTTCTTTGGTTTTTGCTTTGTTTGTCATAAGTTGGCAGGGTATGCTCAGACGTGAGTCCCTTGCTCACTTTGCCACTGGATTCAAGCAAGCCTGGCTGAAGACAGCTGAAATGCCAGAAACCAGTCCTAGGAAGCTTGTTTCCGGGCCAGGAAAGACATGGCTTGGCAGTTCGGGCTGGACTGTTCCCATGAGGCACAGGGTCAGACTGATTTGCATAGGGCCATGTCTGAACTGGGGTGGCAGAGTGGGCTAAAGAACGGTGATGGATGAATCCCAGATCAGTTGACTGGGGGTGAGTGCTTGCAATCTTCAACACTCCATCCATCATTTCCTTTGGTTTTTGCTCTGTTCCCCATAAGTTGGCAGGGTATGCTCAGATGTGAGTCACTTGCTCACTTTGCCACTGGATTCAAGCAAGCTTGGCTGAAGACGGCTGAAATGCCAGAAACCGGACCTAGGAAGCTTGTTTCCGGGCCAGGAAAGACATGGCTTGGCAGTTCGGGCTGGACTGTTCCCATGAGGCACAGCGTCAGACTGATTTGCATAGGGCCATGTCTGAACTGGGGTGGCAGAGTGGGCTAAAGAACGGTGATGGATTAAACCCAGATCAGTTGACTGGGGGTGAGTGCTTGCAATGTTCAACACTCCATCCATCATTTCCTTTGGTTTTTGCTTTGTTCGCCATAAGTTGGCAGGGTATGCTTAGATGTGAGTCCCTTGCTCACTTTGCCACTGGATTCAAGCAAGCCTGGCTGAAGACGGCTGAAATGCCAGAAACCGGTCCTAGGAAGCTTGTTTCCGGGCCAGGAAAGACATGGCTTGGCAGTTCGGGCTGGACTGTTCCCATGAGGCACAGGGTCAGACTGATTTGCATAGGGCCATGTCTGAACTGGGGTGGCGGAGTGGGCTAAAGAACGGTGATGGATTAAACCCAGATCAGTTGACTGGGGGTGAGTGCTTGCAATGTTCAACACTCCATCCATCATTTCCTTTGGTTTTTGCTTTGTTCGCCATAAGTTGGCAGGGTATGCTCAGACGTGAGTCCCTTGCTCACTTTGCCACTGGATTCAAGCAAGCCTGGCTGAAGACGGCTGAAATGCCAGAAACCGGTCCTAGGAAGCTTGTTTCCGGGCCAGGAAAGACATGGCTTGGCAGTTCGGGCTGGACTGTTCCCATGAGGCACAGGGTCAGACTGATTTGCATAGGGCCATGTCTGAACTGGGGTGGCAGAGTGGGCTAAAGAACGGTGATGGATGAAACCCAGATCAGTTGACTGGGGGTGAGTGCTTGCAATGTTCAACACTCCATCCATCATTTCCTTTGGTTTTTGCTTTGTTCAATATAAGTTGGCAGGGTATGCTCAGACGTGAGTCCCTTGCTCACTTTGCCACTGTATTCAAGCAAGCCTGGCTGAAGACGGCTGAAATGCCAGAAACCGGTCCTAGGAAGCTTGTTTCCGGGCCAGGAAAGACATGGCTTGGCAGTTCGGGCTGGACTGTTCCCATGAGGCACAGGGTCAGACTGATTTGCATAGGGCCATGTCTGAACTGGGGTGGCAGAGTGGGCTAAAGAACGGTGATGGTTTAAACCCAGATCAGTTGACTGGGGGTGAGTGCTTGCAATGTTCAACACTCCATCCATCATTTCCTTTGGTTTTTGCTTTGTTCGCCATAAGTTGGCAGGGTATGCTCAGACGTGAAACCCTTGCTCACTTTGCCACTGGATTCAAGCAAGCCTGGCGGAAGACGGCTGAAATGCCAGAAACCGGTCCTAGGAAGCTTGTTTCTGGGCCAGGAAAGACATGGCTTGGCAGTTCGGGCTGGACTGTTCCCATGAGGCACAGGGTCAGACTGATTTGCATAGGGCCATGTCTGAACTGGGGTGGCAGAGTGGGCTAAAGAACGGTGATGGATGAAACCCAGATCAGTTGACTGGGGATGAGTGCTTGCAATGTTCAACACTCCATCCATCATTTCCTTTGGTTTTTGCTCTGTTCCCCATAAGTTGGCAGGGTATGCTCAGATGTGAGTCCCTTGCTCACTTTGCCACTGGATTCAAGCAAGCTTTGCTGAAGACGGCTGAAATGCCAGAAACCGGACCTAGGAAGCTTGTTTCCGGGCCAGGAAAGACATGGCTTGGCAGTTCGGGCTGGACTGTTCCCATGAGGCACAGGGTCAGACTGATTTGCATAGGGCCATGTCTGAACTGGGGTGGCAGAGTGGGCTAAAGAACAGTGATGGATTAAACCCAGATCAGTTGACTGGGGGTGAGTGCTTGCAATGTTCAACACTCCATCCATCATTTCCTTTGGTTTTTGCTTTGTTCGCCATAAGTTGGCAGGGTATGCTCAGACGTGAGTCCCTTGCTCACTTTGCCACTGGATTCAAGCAAGCCTGGCTGAAGACGGCTGAAATGCCAGAAACCGGTGATAGGAAGCTTGTTTCCGGGCCAGGAAAGACATGGCTTGGCAGTTCGGGCTGGACTGTTCCCATGAGGCACAGGGTCAGACTGATTTGCATAGGGCCATGTCTGAACTGGGGTGGCAGAGTGGGCTAAAGAACGGTGATGGATTAAACCCAGATCAGTTGACTGGGGGTGAGTGCTTGCAATGTTCAACACTCCATCCATCATTTCCTTTGGTTTTTGCTTTGTTCGCCATAAGTTGGCAGGGTATGCTCAGATGTGGGTCCCTTGCTCACTTTGCCACTGGATTCAAGCAAGCCTGGCTGAAGACGGCTGAAATGCCAGAAACCGGTCCTAGGAAGCTTGTTTCCGGGCCAGGAAAGACATGGCTTGGCAGTTCGGGCTGGACTGTTCCCATGAGGCACAGGGTCAGACTGATTTGCATAGGGCCATGTCTGAACTGGGGTGGCAGAGTGGGCTAAAGAACGGTGATGGATTAAACCCAGATCAGTTGACTGGGGTGAGTGCTTGCAATGTTCAACACTCCATCCATCATTTCCTTTGGTTTTTGCTTTGTTCGCCATAAGTTGGCAGGGTATGCTCAGACGTGAGTCCCTTGCTCACTTTGCCACTGGATTCAAGCAAGCCTGGCGGAAGACGGCTGAAATGCCAGAAACCGGTCCTAGGAAGCTTGTTTCTGGGCCAGGAAAGACATGGCTTGGCAGTTCGGGCTGGAGTGTTCCCATGAGGCACAGGGTCAGACTGATTTGCATAGGGCCATGTCTGAACTGGGGTGGCAGAGTGGGCTAAAGAACGGTGATGGATGAAACCCAGATCAGTTGACTGGGGGTGAGTGCTTGCAATGTTCAACACTCCATCCATCATTTCCTTTGGTTTTTGCTCTGTTCCCAATAAGTTGGCAGGGTATGCTCAGATGTGAGTCCCTTGCTCACTTTGCCACTGGATTCAAGCAAGCTTTGCTGAAGACGGCTGAAATGCCAGAAACCGGACCTAGGAAGCTTGTTTCCGGGCCAGGAAAGACATGGCTTGGCAGTTCGGGCTGGACTGTTCCCATGAGGCACAGGGTCAGACTGATTTTCATAGGGCCATGTCTGAACTGGGGTGGCAGAGTGGGCTAAAGAACAGTGATGGATTAAACCCAGATCAGTTGACTGGGGGTGAGTGCTTGCAATGTTCAACACTCCATCCATCATTTCCTTTGGTTTTTGCTTTGTTCGCCATAAGTTGGCAGGGTATGCTCAGACGTGAGTCCCTTGCTCACTTTGCCACTGGATTCAAGCAAGCCTGGCTGAAGACGGCTGAAATGCCAGAAACCGGTCCTAGGAAGCTTGTTTCCGGGCCAGGAAAGACATGGCTTGGCAGTTCGGGCTGGACTGTTCCCATGAGGCACAGGGTCAGACTGATTTGCATAGGGCCATGTCTGAACTGGGGTGGTAGAGTGGGCTAAAGAACGGTGATGGATTAAACCCAGATCAGTTGACTGGGGGTGAGTGCTTGCAATGTTCAACACTCCATCCATCATTTCCTTTGGTTTTTGCTTTGTTCGCCATAAGTTGGCAGGGTATGCTCAGATGTGAGTCCCTTGCTCACTTTGCCACTGGATTCAAGCAAGCCTGGCTGAAGACGGCTGAAATGCCAGAAACCGGTCCTAGGAAGCTTGTTTCCGGGCCAGGAAAGACATGGCTTGGCAGTTCGGGCTGGACTGTTCCCATGAGGCACAGGGTCAGACTGATTTGCATAGGGCCAGGTCTGAACTGGGGTGGCAGAGTGGGCTAAAGAACGGTGATGGATTAAACCCAGATCAGTTGACTGGGGGTGAGTGCTTGCAATGTTCAACACTCTATCCATCATTTCCTTTGGTTTTTGCTTTGTTCGCCATAAGTTGGCAGGGTATGCTCAGACATGAGTCCCTTGCTCACTTTGCCACTGGATTCAAGCAAGCCTGGCTGAAGACGGCTGAAATGCCAGAAACCGGTCCTAGGAAGCTTGTTTCCGGGCCAGGAAAGACATGGCTTGGCAGTTCGGGCTGGACTGTTCCCATGAGGCACAGGGTCAGACTGATTTGCATAGGGCCATGTCTGAACTGGGGTGGCAGAGTGGGCTAAAGAACGGTGATGGATTAAACCCAGATCAGTTGACTGGGGGTGAGTGCTTGCAATGTTCAACACTCCATCCATCATTTTCTTTGGTTTTTGCTTTGTTCGTCATAAGTTGGCAGGGTATGCTCAGACATGAGTCCCTTGCTCACTTTGCCACTGGATTCAAGCAAGCCTGGCTGAAGACGGCTGAAATGCCAGAAACCGGTCCTAGGAAGCTTGTTTCCGGGCCAGGAAAGACATGGCTTGGCAGTTCGGGCTGGACTGTTCCCATGAGGCACAGGGTCAGACTGATTTGCATAGAGCCATGTCTGAACTGGGGTGGCAGAGTGGGCTAAAGAACGGTGATGGTTTAAACCCAGATCAGTTGACTGGGGGTGAGTGCTTGCAATGTTCAACACTCCATCCATCATTTCCTTTGGTTTTTGCTTTGTTCGCCATAAGTTGGCAGGGTATGCTCAGACGTGAAACCCTTGCTCACTTTGCCACTGGATTCAAGCAAGCCTGGCGGAAGACGGCTGAAATGCCAGAAACCGGTCCTAGGAAGCTTGTTTCTGGGCCAGGAAAGACATGGCTTGGCAGTTCGGGCTGGACTGTTCCCATGAGGCACAGGGTCAGACTGATTTGCATAGGGCCATGTCTGAACTGGGGTGGCAGAGTGGGCTAAAGAACGGTGATGGATGAAACCCAGATCAGTTGACTGGGGGTGAGTGCTTGCAATGTTCAACACTCCATCCATCATTTCCTTTGGTTTTTGCTCTGTTCCCCATAAGTTGGCAGGGTATGCTCAGATGTGAGTCCCTTGCTCACTTTGCCACTGGATACAAGCAAGCTTGGCTGAAGACGGCTGAAATGCCAGAAACCGGACCTAGGAAGCTTGTTTCCGGGCCAGGAAAGACATGGCTTGGCAGTTCGGGCTGGACTGTTCCCATGAGGCACAGGGTCAGACTGATTTGCATAGGGCCATGTCTGAACTGGGGTGGCAGAGTGGGCTAAAGAACAGTGATGGATTAAACCCAGATCAGTTGACTGGGGGTGAGTGCTTGCAATGTTCAACACTCCATCCATCATTTCCTTTGGTTTTTGCTTTGTTCGCCATAAGTTGGCAGGGTATGCTCAGACATGAGTCCCTTGCTCACTTTGCCACTGGATTCAAGCAAGCCTGGCTGAAGACGGCTGAAATGCCAGAAACCGGTCCTAGGAAGCTTGTTTCCGGGCCAGGAAAGACATGGCTTGGCAGTTCGGGCTGGACTGTTCCCATGAGGCACAGGGTCAGACTGATTTGCATAGGGCCATGTCTGAACTGGGGTGGCAGAGTGGGCTAAAGAACAGTGATGGATTAAACCCAGATCAGTTGACTGGGGGTGAGTGCTTGCAATGTTCAACACTCCATCCATCATTTCCTTTGGTTTTTGCTTTGTTCGCCATAAGTTGGCAGGGTATGCTCAGACATGAGTCCCTTGCTCACTTTGCCACTGGATTCAAGCAAGCCTGGCTGAAGACGGCTGAAATGCCAGAAACCGGTCCTAGGAAGCTTGTTTCCGGGCCAGGAAAGACATGGCTTGGCAGTTCGGGCTGGACTGTTCCCATGAGGCACAGGGTCAGACTGATTTGCATAGGGCCATGTCTGAACTGGGGTGGCAGAGTGGGCTAAAGAACGGTGATGGATTAAACCCAGATCAGTTGACTGGGGGTGAGTGCTTGCAATGTTCAACACTCCATCCATCATTTTCTTTGGTTTTTGCTTTGTTCGTCATAAGTTGGCAGGGTATGCTCAGACGTGAGTCCCTTGCTCACTTTGCCACTGGATTCAAGCAAGCCTGGCTGAAGACGGCTGAAATGCCAGAAACCGGTCCTAGGAAGCTTGTTTCCGGGCCAGGAAAGACATGGCTTGGCAGTTCGGGCTGGACTGTTCCCATGAGGCACAGGGTCAGACTGATTTGCATAGAGCCATGTCTGAACTGGGGTGGCAGAGTGGGCTAAAGAACGGTGATGGTTTAAACCCAGATCAGTTGACTGGGGGTGAGTGCTTGCAATGTTCAACACTCCATCCATCATTTCCTTTGGTTTTTGCTTTGTTCGCCATAAGTTGGCAGGGTATGCTCAGACGTGAAACCCTTGCTCACTTTGCCACTGGATTCAAGCAAGCCTGGCGGAAGACGGCTGAAATGCCAGAAACCGGTCCTAGGAAGCTTGTTTCTGGGCCAGGAAAGACATGGCTTGGCAGTTCGGGCTGGACTGTTCCCATGAGGCACAGGGTCAGACTGATTTGCATAGGGCCATGTCTGAACTGGGGTGGCAGAGTGGGCTAAAGAACGGTGATGGATGAAACCCAGATCAGTTGACTGGGGGTGAGTGCTTGCAATGTTCAACACTCCATCCATCATTCCTTTTGGTTTTTGCTCTGTTCCCCATAAGTTGGCAGGGTATGCTCAGATGTGAGTCCCTTGCTCACTTTGCCACTGGATTCAAGCAAGCCTGGCTGAAGACGGCTGAAATGCCAGAAACCGGACCTAGGAAGCTTGTTTCCGGGCCAGGAAAGACATGGCTTGGCAGTTCGGGCTGGACTGTTCCCATGAGGCACAGGGTCAGACTGATTTGCATAGGGCCATGTCTGAACTGGGGTGGCAGAGTGGGCTAAAGAACAGTGATGGATTAAACCCAGATCAGTTGACTGGGGGTGAGTGCTTGCAATGTTCAACACTCCATCCATCATTTCCTTTGGTTTTTGCTTTGTTCGCCATAAGTTGGCAGGGTATGCTCAGACATGAGTCCCTTGCTCACTTTGCCACTGGATTCAAGCAAGCCTGGCTGAAGACGGCTGAAATGCCAGAAACCGGTCCTAGGAAGCTTGTTTCCGGGCCAGGAAAGACATGGCTTGGCAGTTCGGGCTGGACTGTTCCCATGAGGCACAGGGTCAGACTGATTTGCATAGGGCCATGTCTGAACTGGGGTGGCAGAGTGGGCTAAAGAACGGTGATGGATTAAACCCAGATCAGTTGACTGGGGGTGAGTGCTTGCAATGTTCAACACTCCATCCATCATTTCCTTTGGTTTTTGCTTTGTTCGCCATAAGTTGGCAGGGTATGCTCAGACGTGAGTCCCTTGCTCACTTTGCCACTTGATTCAAGCAAGCCTGGCTGAAGACGGCTGAAATGCCAGAAACGGGTCCTAGGAAGCTTGTTTCCGGGCCAGGAAAGACATGGCTTGGCAGTTCGGGCTGGACTGTTCCCATGAAGCACAGGGTCAGACTGATTTGCATAGGGCCATGTCTGAACTGGGGTGGCAGAGTCGGCTAAAGAACGTGATGGATTAAACCCAGATCAGTTGACTGGGGGTGAGTGCTTGCAATGTTCAACACTCCATCCATCATTTTCTTTGGTTTTTGCTTTGTTTGTCATAAGTTGGCAGGGTATGCTCAGACGTGAGTCCCTTGCTCACTTTGCCACTGGATTCAAGCAAGCCTGGCTGAAGACGGCTGAAATGCCAGAAACCGGTCCTAGGAAGCTTGTTTCCGGGCCAGGAAAGACATGGCTTGGCAGTTCGGGCTGGACTGTTCCCATGAGGCACAGGGTCAGACTGATTTGCATAGGGCCATGTCTGAACTGGGGTGGCAGAGTGGGCTAAAGAACGGTGATGGTTTAAACCCAGATCAGTTGACTGGGGTGAGTGCTTGCAATGTTCAACACTCCATCCATCATTTCCTTTGGTTTTTGCTTTGTTCGCCATAAGTTGGCAGGGTATGCTCAGACGTGAAACCCTTGCTCACTTTGCCACTGGATTCAAGCAAGCCTGGCGGAAGACGGCTGAAATGCCAGAAACCGGTCCTAGGAAGCTTGTTTCTGGGCCAGGAAAGACATGGCTTGGCAGTTCGGGCTGGATTGTTCCCATGAGGCACAGGGTCAGACTGATTTGCATAGGGCCATGTCTGAACTGGGGTGGCAGAGTGGGCTAAAGAACGGTGATGGATGAAACCCAGATCAGTTGACTGGGGGTGAGTGCTTGCAATGTTCAACACTCCATCCATCATTTCCTTTGGTTTTTGCTCTGTTCCCCATAAGTTGGCAGGGTATGCTCAGATGTGAGTCCCTTGCTCACTTTGCCACTGGATTCAAGCAAGCTTGGCTGAAGATGGCTGAAATGCCAGAAACCGGACCTAGGAAGCTTGTTTCCGGGCCAGGAAAGACATGGCTTGGCAGTTCGGGCTGGACTGTTCCCATGAGGCACAGGGTCAGACTGATTTGCATAGGGCCATGTCTGAACTGGGGTGGCAGAGTGGGCTAAAGAACAGTGATGGATTAAACCCAGATCAGTTGACTGGGGGTGAGTGCTTGCAATGTTCAACACTCCATCCATCATTTCCTTTGGTTTTTGCTCTGTTCGCCATAAGTTGGCAGGGTATGCTCAGATGTGAGTCCCTTGCTCACTTTGCCACTGGATTCAAGCAAGCCTGGCTGAAGACGGCTGAAATGCCAGAAACCGGACCTAGGAAGCTTGTTTCCGGGCCAGGAAAGACATGGCTTGGCAGTTCGGGATGGACTGTTTCCATGAGGCACAGGGTCAGACTGATTTGCATAGGGCCATGTCTGAACTGGGGTGGCAGAGTGGGCTAAAGAACAGTGATGGATTAAACCCAGATCAGTTGACTGGGGGTGAGTGCTTGCAATGTTCAACACTCCATCCATCATTTCCTTTGGTTTTTGCTTTGTTCGCCATAAGTTGGCAGGGTATGCTCAGACGTGAGTCCCTTGCTCACTTTGCCACTGTATTCAAGCAAACCTGGCTGAAGACGGCTGAAATGCCAGAAACCGGTCCTAGGAAGCTTGTTTCCGGGCCAGGAAAGACATGGCTTGGCAGTTCGGGCTGGACTGTTCCCATGAGGCACAGGGTCAGACTGATTTGCATAGGGCCATGTCTGAACTGGGGTGGCAGAGTGGGCTAAAGAACGGTGATGGATTAAACCCAGATCAGTTGACTGGGGGTGAGTGCTTGCAATGTTCAACACTCCATCCATCATTTCCTTTGGTTTTTGCTTTGTTCGCCATAAGTTGGCAGGGTATGCTCAGACGTGAGTCCCTTGCTCACTTTGCAACTGGATTCAAGCAAGCCTGGCTGAAGACGGCTGAAATGCCAGAAACGGGTCCTAGGAAGCTTGTTTCCGGGCCAGGAAAGACATGGCTTGGCAGTTCGGGCTGGACTGTTCCCATGAAGCACAGGGTCAGACTGATTTGCATAGGGCCATGTCTGAACTGGGGTGGCAGAGTGGGCTAAAGAACGGTGATGGATTAAACCCAGATCAGTTGACTGGGGGTGAGTGCTTGCAATGTTCAACACTCCATCCATCATTTTCTTTGGTTTTTGCTTTGTTCGTCATAAGTTGGCAGGGTATGCTCAGACGTGAGTCCCTTGCTCACTTTGCCACTGGATTCAAGCAAGCCTGGCTGAAGACGGCTGAAATGCCAGAAACCGGTCCTAGGAAGCTTGTTTCCGGGCCAGGAAAGACATGGCTTGGCAGTTCGGGCTGGACTGTTCCCATGAGGCACAGGGTCAGACTGATTTGCATAGAGCCATGTCTGAACTGGGGTGGCAGAGTGGGCTAAAGAACGGTGATGGTTTAAACCCAGATCAGTTGACTGGGGGTGAGTGCTTGCAATGTTCAACACTCCATCCATCATTTCCTTTGGTTTTTGCTTTGTTCGCCATAAGTTGGCAGGGTATGCTCAGACGTGAAACCCTTGCTCACTTTGCCACTGGATTCAAGCAAGCCTGGCGGAAGACGGCTGAAATGCCAGAAACCGGTCCTAGGAAGCTTGTTTCTGGGCCAGGAAAGACATGGCTTGGCAGTTCGGGCTGGACTGTTCCATGAGGCACAGGGTCAGACTGATTTGCATAGGGCCATGTCTGAACTGGGGTGGCAGAGTGGGCTAAAGAACGGTGATGGATGAAACCCAGATCAGTTGACTGGGGGTGAGTGCTTGCAATGTTCAACACTCCATCCATCATTTCCTTTGGTTTTTGCTCTGTTCCCCATAAGTTGGCAGGGTATGCTCAGATGTGAGTCCCTTGCTCACTTTGCCACTGGATTCAAGCAAGCCTGGCTGAAGACGGCTGAAATGCCAGAAACCGGACCTAGGAAGCTTGTTTCCGGGCCAGGAAAGACATGGCTTGGCAGTTCGGGCTGGACTGTTCCCATGAGGCACAGGGTCAGACTGATTTGCATAGGGCCATGTCCGAACTGGGGTGGCAGAGTGGGCTAAAGAACAGTGATGGATTAAACCCAGATCAGTTGACTGGGGGTGAGTGCTTGCAATGTTCAACACTCCATCCATCATTTCCTTTGGTTTTTGCTTTGTTCGCCATAAGTTGGCAGGGTATGCTCAGACATGAGTCCCTTGCTCACTTTGCCACTGGATTCAAGCAAGCCTGGCTGAAGACGGCTGAAATGCCAGAAACCGGTCCTAGGAAGCTTGTTTCCGGGCCAGGAAAGACATGGCTTGGCAGTTCGGGCTGGACTGTTCCCATGAGGCACAGGGTCAGACTGATTTGCATAGGGCCATGTCTGAACTGGGGTGGCAGAGTGGGCTAAAGAACGGTGATGGATTAAACCCAGATCAGTTGACTGGGGGTGAGTGCTTGCAATGTTCAACACTCCATCCATCATTTCCTTTGGTTTTTGCTTTGTTCGCCATAAGTTGGCAGGGTATGCTCAGACGTGAGTCCCTTGCTCACTTTGCCACTGGATTCAAGCAAGCCTGGCTGAAGACGGCTGAAATGCCAGAAACGGGTCCTAGGAAGCTTGTTTCCGGGCCAGGAAAGACATGGCTTGGCAGTTCGGGCTGGACTGTTCCCATGAAGCACAGGGTCAGACTGATTTGCATAGGGCCATGTCTGAACTGGGGTGGCAGAGTCGGCTAAAGAACGTGATGGATTAAACCCAGATCAGTTGACTGGGGGTGAGTGCTTGCAATGTTCAACACTCCATCCATCATTTTCTTTGGTTTTTGCTTTGTTTGTCATAAGTTGGCAGGGTATGCTCAGACGTGAGTCCCTTGCTCACTTTGCCACTGGATTCAAGCAAGCCTGGCTGAAGACGGCTGAAATGCCAGAAACCGGTCCTAGGAAGCTTGTTTCCGGGCCAGGAAAGACATGGCTTGGCAGTTCGGGCTGGACTGTTCCCATGAGGCACAGGGTCAGACTGATTTGCATAGGGCCATGTCTGAACTGGGGTGGCAGAGTGGGCTAAAGAACGGTGATGGTTTAAACCCAGATCAGTTGACTGGGGTGAGTGCTTGCAATGTTCAACACTCCATCCATCATTTCCTTTGGTTTTTGCTTTGTTCGCCATAAGTTGGCAGGGTATGCTCAGACGTGAAACCCTTGCTCACTTTGCCACTGGATTCAAGCAAGCCTGGCGGAAGACGGCTGAAATGCCAGAAACCGGTCCTAGGAAGCTTGTTTCTGGGCCAGGAAAGACATGGCTTGGCAGTTCGGGCTGGACTGTTCCCATGAGGCACAGGGTCAGACTGATTTGCATAGGGCCATGTCTGAACTGGGGTGGCAGAGTGGGCTAAAGAACGGTGATGGATGAAACCCAGATCAGTTGACTGGGGGTGAGTGCTTGCAATGTTCAACACTCCATCCATCATTTCCTTTGGTTTTTGCTCTGTTCGCCATAAGTTGGCAGGGTATGCTCAGATGTGAGTCCCTTGCTCACTTTGCCACTGGATTCAAGCAAGCCTGGCTGAAGACGGCTGAAATGCCAGAAACCGGACCTAGGAAGCTTGTTTCCGGGCCAGGAAAGACATGGCTTGGCAGTTCGGGCTGGACTGTTTCCATGAGGCACAGGGTCAGACTGATTTGCATAGGGCCATGTCTGAACTGGGGTGGCAGAGTGGGCTAAAGAACAGTGATGGATTAAACCCAGATCAGTTGACTGGGGGTGAGTGCTTGCAATGTTCAACACTCCATCCATCATTTCCTTTGGTTTTTGCTTTGTTCGCCATAAGTTGGCAGGGTATGCTCAGACGTGAGTCCCTTGCTCACTTTGCCACTGTATTCAAGCAAACCTGGCTGAAGACGGCTGAAATGCCAGAAACCGGTCCTAGGAAGCTTGTTTCCGGGCCAGGAAAGACATGGCTTGGCAGTTCGGGCTGGACTGTTCCCATGAGGCACAGGGTCAGACTGATTTGCATAGGGCCATGTCTGAACTGGGGTGGCAGAGTGGGCTAAAGAACGGTGATGGATTAAACCCAGATCAGTTGACTGGGGGTGAGTGCTTGCAATGTTCAACACTCCATCCATCATTTCCTTTGGTTTTTGCTTTGTTCGCCATAAGTTGGCAGGGTATGCTCAGACGTGAGTCCCTTGCTCACTTTGCAACTGGATTCAAGCAAGCCTGGCTGAAGACGGCTGAAATGCCAGAAACGGGTCCTAGGAAGCTTGTTTCCGGGCCAGGAAAGACATGGCTTGGCAGTTCGGGCTGGACTGTTCCCATGAAGCACAGGGTCAGACTGATTTGCATAGGGCCATGTCTGAACTGGGGTGGCAGAGTGGGCTAAAGAACGGTGATGGATTAAACCCAGATCAGTTGACTGGGGGTGAGTGCTTGCAATGTTCAACACTCCATCCATCATTTCCTTTGGTTTTTGCTTTGTTCGCCATAAGTTGGCAGGGTATGCTCAGACGTGAGTCCCTTGCTCACTTTGCCACTGGATTCAAGCAAGTCTGGCTGAAGACGGCTGAAATGCCAGAAACCGGTCCTAGGAAGCTTGTTTCCGGGCCAGGAAAGACATGGCTTGGCAGTTCGGGCTGGACTGTTTCCATGAGGCACAGGGTCAGACTGATTTGCATAGGGCCATGTCTGAACTGGGGTGGCAGAGTGGGCTAAAGAACAGTGATGGATTAAACCCAGATCAGTTGACTGGGGGTGAGTGCTTGCAATGTTCAACACTCCATCCATCATTTCCTTTGGTTTTTGCTTTGTTCGCCATAAGTTGGCAGGGTATGCTCAGAAGTGAGTTCCTTGCTCACTTTGCCACTGGATTCAAGCAAGCCTGGCTGAAGACGGCTGAAATGCCAGAAACCGGACCTAGGAAGCTTGTTTCCGGGCCAGGAAAGACATGGCTTGGCAGTTCGGGCTGGACTGTTCCCATGAGGCACAGGGTCAGACTGATTTGCATAGGGCCATGTCTGAACTGGGGTGGCAGAGTGGGCTAAAGAACGGTGATGGATTAAACCCAGATCAGTTGACTGGGGGGTGAGTGCTTGCAATGTTCAACACTCCATCCATCATTTCCTTTGGTTTTTGCTTTGTTCGCCATAAGTTGGCAGGGTATGCTCAGACGTGAGTCCCTTGCTCACTTTGCCACTGGATTCAAGCAAGCCTGGCTGAAGACGGCTGAAGTGCCAGAAACCGGTCCTAGGACGCTTGTTTCCGGGCCAGGAAAGACATGGCTTGGCAGTTCGGGCTGGACTGTTCCCATGAGGCACAGGGTCAGACTGATTTGCATAAGGCCATGTCTGAACTGGGGTGGCAGAGTGGGCTAAAGCACGGTGATGGATTAAACCCAGATCAGTTGACTGGGGGTGAGTGCTTGCAATGTTCAACACTCCATCCATCATTTCCTTTGGTTTTTGCTTTGTTCGCCATAAGTTGGCAGGGTATGCTCAGACGTGAGTCCCTTGCTCACTTTGCCACTGGATTCAAGCAAGCCTGGCTGAAGATGGCTGAAATGCCAGAAACCGGTCCTAGGAAGCTTATTTCCGGGCCAGGAAAGACATGGCTTGGCAGTTCGGGCTGGACTGTTGCCATGAGGCACAGGGTCAGACTGATTTGCATAGGGCCATATCTGAACTGGGGTGGCAGAGTGGGCTAAAGAACGGTGATGGATTAAACCCAGATCAGTTGACTGGGGGTGAGTGCTTGCAATGTTCAACACTCCATCCATCATTTCCTTTGGTTTTTGCTTTGTTCGCCATAAGTTGGCAGGGTATGCTCAGACGTGAGTCCCTTGCTCACTTTGCCACTGGATTCAAGCAAGCCTGGCTGAAGACGGCTGAAATGCCAGAAACCGGTCCTAGGAAGCTTGTTTCCGGGCCAGGAAAGACATGGCTTGGCAGTTCAGGCTTTACTGTTCCCATGAAGCACAGGGTCAGACTGATTTGCATAGGGCCATGTCTGAACTGGGGTTGCAGAGTGGGCTAAAGAACGGTGATGGATTAAACCCAGATCAGTTGACTGGGGGTGAGTGCTAGCAATGTTAAACACTCCATCCATCATTTCCTTTGGTTTTTGCTTTGTTCGCCATAAGTTGGCAGGGTATGCTCAGACGTGAGTCCCTTGCTCACTTTGCCACTGGATTCAAGCAAGCCTGGCTGAAGACGGCTGAAATGCCAGAAACCGGTCCTAGGAAGCTTGTTTCCGGGCCAGGAAAGACATGGCTTGGCAGTTCGGGCTGGACTGTTCCCATGAGGCACAGGGTCAGACTGATTTGCATAGGGCCATGTCTGAACTGGGGTGGCAGAGTGGGCTAAAGAACGGTGATGGATTAAACCCAGATCAGTTGACTGGGGGTGAGTGCTTGCAATGTTCAACACTCTATCCATCATTTCCTTTGGTTTTTGCTTTGTTCGCCATAAGTTGGCAGGGTATGCTCAGACGTGAGTCCCTTGCTCACTTTGCCACTGGATTCAAGCAAGCCTGGCTGAAGACGGCTGAAATGCCAGAAACCGGTCCTAGGAAGCTTGTTTCCGGGCCAGGAAAGACATGGCTTGGCAGTTCGGGCTGGACTGTTCCCATGAGGCACAGGGTCAGACTGATTTGCATAGGGCCATGTCTGAACTGGGGTGGCAGAGTGGGCTAAAGAACGGTGATGGATTAAACCCAGATCAGTTGACTGGGGGTGAGTGCTTGCAATGTTCAACACTCCATCCATCATTTTCTTTGGTTTTTGCTTTGTTTGTCATAAGTTGGCAGGGTATGCTCAGACGTGAGTCCCTTGCTCTCTTTGCCACTGGATTCAAGCAAGCCTGGCTGAAGACGGCTGAAATGCCAGAAACCGGTCCTAGGAAGCTTGTTTCCGGGCCAGGAAAGACATGGCTTGGCAGTTCGGGCTGGACTGTTCCCATGAGGCACGGGGTCAGACTGATTTGCATAGGGCCATGTCTGAACTGGGGTGGCAGAGTGGGCTAAAGAACGGTGATGGTTTAAACCCAGATCAGTTGACTGGGGGTGAGTGCTTGCAATGTTCAACACTCCATCCATCATTTCCTTTGGTTTTTGCTTTGTTCGCCATAAGTTGGCAGGGTATGCTTAGACGTGAAACCCTTGCTCACTTTGCCACTGGATTCAAGCAAGCCTGGCGGAAGACGGCTGAAATGCCAGAAACCGGTCCTAGGAAGCTTGTTTCTGGGCCAGGAAAGACATGGCTTGGCAGTTCGGGCTGGACTGTTCCCATGAGGCACAGGGTCAGACTGATTTGCATAGGGCCATGTCTGAACTGGGGTGGCAGAGTGGGCTAAAGAACGGTGATGGATGAAACCCAGATCAGTTGACTGGGGGTGAGTGCTTGCAATGTTCAACACTCCATCCATCATTTCCTTTGGTTTTTGCTCTGTTCCCCATAAGTTGGCAGGGTATGCTCAGATGTGAGACACTTGCTCACTTTGCCACTGGATTCAAGCAAGCTTGGCTGAAGACGGCTGAAATGCCAGAAACCGGACCTAGGAAGCTTGTTTCCGGGCCAGGAAAGACATGGCTTGGCAGTTCGGGCTGGACTGTTCCCATGAGGCACAGGGTCAGACTGATTTGCATAGGGCCATGTCTGAACTGGGGTGGCAGAGTGGTGCTAAAGAACGGTGATGGATTAAACCCAGATCAGTTGACTGGGGGTGAGTGCTTGCAATGTTCAACACTCCATCCATCATTTCCTTTGGTTTTTGCTTTGTTCGCCATAAGTTGGCAGGGTATGCTCAGACGTGAGTCCCTTGCTCACTTTGCCACTGGATTCAAGCAAGACTAGCTGAACACGGCTGAAATGCCAGAAACCGGACCTAGGAAGCTTGTTTCCGGGCCAGGAAAGACATGGCTTGGCAGTTCGGGCTGGACTGTTGCCATGAGGCACAGGGTCAGACTGATTTGCATAGGGCCATGTCTGAACTGGGGTGGCAGAGTGGGCTAAAGAACGGTGATGGATTAAACCCAGATCAGTTGACTGGGGGTGAGTGCTTGCAATGTTCAACACTCCATCCATCATTTCCTTTGGTTTTTGCTTTGTTCGCCATAAGTTGGCAGGGTATGCTCAGACGTGAGTCCCTTGCTCACTTTGCCACTGGATTCAAGCAAGCCTGGCTGAAGACGGCTGAAATGCCAGAAACTGGTCCTAGGAAGCTTGTTTCCGGGCCAGGAAAGACATGGCTTGGCAGTTCGGGCTTTACTGTTCCCATGAGGCACAGGGTCAGACTGATTTGCATAGGGCCATGTCTGAACTGGGGTTGCAGAGTGGGCTAAAGAACGGTGATGGATTAAACCCAGATCAGTTGACTGGGGGTGAGTGCTAGCAATGTTAAACACTCCATCCATCATTTCCTTTGGTTTTTGCTTTGTTCGCCATAAGTTGGCAGGGTATGCTCAGACGTGAGTCCCTTGCTCACTTTGCCACTGGATTCAAGCAAGCCTGGCTGAAGACGGCTGAAATGCCAGTAACCGGTCCTAGGAAGCTTGTTTCCGGGCCAGGAAAGACATGGCTTGGCAGTTCAGGCTGGACTGTTCCCATGAGGCACAGGGTCAGACTGATTTGCATAGGGCCATGTCTGAACTGGGATGGCAGAGTGGGCTAAAGAACGGTGATGGATTAAACCCCCAGATCAGTTGACTGGGGGTGAGTGCTTGCAATGTTCAACACTCTATCCATCATTTCCTTTGGTTTTTGCTTTGTTCGCCATAAGTTGGCAGGGTATGCTCAGACGTGAGTCCCTTGCTCACTTTGCCACTGGATTCAAGCAAGCCTGGCTGAAGACGGCTGAAATGCCAGAAACCGGTCCTAGGAAGCTTGTTTCCGGGCCAGGAAAGACATGGCTTGGCAGTTCGGGCTAGACTGTTCCCATGAGGCACAGGGTCAGACTGATTTGCATAGGGCCATGTCTGAACTGGGGTGGCAGAGTGGGCTAAAGAACGGTGATGGATTAAACCCAGATCAGTTGACTGGGGGTGAGTGCTTGCAATGTTCAACACTCCATCCATCATTTTCTTTGGTTTTTGCTTTGTTTGTCATAAGTTGGCAGGGTATGCTCAGACGTGAGTCCCTTGCTCACTTTGCCACTGGATTCAAGCAAGCCTGGCTGAAGACAGCTGAAATGCCAGAAACCAGTCCTAGGAAGCTTGTTTCCGGGCCAGGAAAGACATGGCTTGGCAGTTCGGGCTGGACTGTTCCCATGAGGCACAGGGTCAGACTGATTTGCATAGGGCCATGTCTGAACTGGGGTGGCAGAGTGGGCTAAAGAACGGTGATGGATGAATCCCAGATCAGTTGACTGGGGGTGAGTGCTTGCAATCTTCAACACTCCATCCATCATTTCCTTTGGTTTTTGCTCTGTTCCCCATAAGTTGGCAGGGTATGCTCAGATGTGAGTCACTTGCTCACTTTGCCACTGGATTCAAGCAAGCTTGGCTGAAGACGGCTGAAATGCCAGAAACCGGACCTAGGAAGCTTGTTTCCGGGCCAGGAAAGACATGGCTTGGCAGTTCGGGCTGGACTGTTCCCATGAGGCACAGGGTCAGACTGATTTGCATAGGGCCATGTCTGAACTGGGGTGGCAGAGTGGGCTAAAGAACGGTGATGGATTAAACCCAGATCAGTTGACTGGGGGTGAGTGCTTGCAATGTTCAACACTCCATCCATCATTTCCTTTGGTTTTTGCTTTGTTCGCCATAAGTTGGCAGGGTATGCTCAGACGTGAGTCCCTTGCTCACTTTGCCACTGGATTCAAGCAAGCCTGGCTGAAGACGGCTGAAATGCCAGAAACCGGTCCTAGGAAGCTTGTTTCCGGGCCAGGAAAGACATGGCTTGGCAGTTCGGGCTGGACTGTTCCCATGAGGCACAGGGTCAGACTGATTTGCATAGGGCCATGTCTGAACTGGGGTGGCAGAGTGGGCTAAAGAACGGTGATGGATTAAACCCAGATCAGTTGACTGGGGGTGAGTGCTTGCAATGTTCAACACTCCATCCATCATTTCCTTTGGTTTTTGCTTTGTTCGATATAAGTTGGCAGGGTATGCTCAGACGTGAGTCCCTTGCTCACTTTGCCACTGGATTCAAGCAAGCCTGGCTGAAGACGGATGAAATGCCAGAAACCGGTCCTAGGAAGCTTGTTTCCGGGCCAGGAAAGACATGGCTTGGCAGTTCGGGCTGGACTGTTCCCATGAGGCACAGGGTCAGACTGATTTGCATAGGGCCATGTCTGAACTGGGGTGGCAGAGTGGGCTAAAGAACGGTGATGGTTTAAACCCAGATCAGTTGACTGGGGGTGAGTGCTTGCAATGTTCAACACTCCATCCATCATTTCCTTTGGTTTTTGCTTTGTTCGCCATAAGTTGGCAGGGTATGCTCAGACGTGAAACCCTTGCTCACTTTGCCACTGGATTCAAGCAAGCCTGGCGGAAGATGGCTGAAATGCCAGAAACCGGTCCTAGGAAGCTTGTTTCTGGGCCAGGAAAGACATGGCTTGGCAGTTCGGGCTGGACTGTTCCCATGAGGCACAGGGTCAGACTGATTTGCATAGGGCCATGTCTGAACTGGGGTGGCAGAGTGGGCTAAAGAACGGTGATGGATGAAACCCAGATCAGTTGACTGGGGATGAGTGCTTGCAATGTTCAACACTCCATCCATCATTTCCTTTGGTTTTTGCTCTGTTCCCCATAAGTTGGCAGGGTATGCTCAGATGTGAGTCCCTTGCTCACTTTGCCACTGGATTCAAGCAAGCTTGGCTGAAGACGGCTGAAATGCCAGAAACCGGACCTAGGAAGCTTGTTTCCGGGCCAGGAAAGACATGGCTTGGCAGTTCGGGCTGGACTGTTCCCATGAGGCACAGGGTCAGACTGATTTGCATAGGGCCATGTCTGAACTGGGGTGGCAGAGTGGGCTAAAGAACAGTGATGGATTAAACCCAGATCAGTTGACTGGGGGTGAGTGCTTGCAATGTTCAACACTCCATCCATCATTTCCTTTGGTTTTTGCTTTGTTCGCCATAAGTTGGCAGGGTATGCTCAGACGTGAGTCCCTTGCTCACTTTGCCACTGGATTCAAGCAAGCCTGGCTGAAGACGGCTGAAATGCCAGAAACCGGTCCTAGGAAGCTTGTTTCCGGGCCAGGAAAGACATGGCTTGGCAGTTCGGGCTGGACTGTTCCCATGAGGCACAGGGTCAGACTGATTTGCATAGGGCCATGTCTGAACTGGGGTGGCAGAGTGGGCTAAAGAACGGTGATGGATTAAACCCAGATCAGTTGACTGGGGGTGAGTGCTTGCAATGTTCAACACTCCATCCATCATTTCCTTTGGTTTTTGCTTTGTTCGCCATAAGTTGGCAGGGTATGCTCAGATGTGAGTCCCTTGCTCACTTTGCCACTGGATTCAAGCAAGCCTGGCTGAAGACGGCTGAAATGCCAGAAACCGGTCCTAGGAAGCTTGTTTCCGGGCCAGGAAAGACATGGCTTGGCAGTTCGGGCTGGACTGTTCCCATGAGGCACAGGGTCAGACTGATTTGCATAGGGCCATGTCTGAACTGGGGTGGCAGAGTGGGCTAAAGAACGGTGATGGATTAAACCCAGATCAGTTGACTGGGGTGAGTGCTTGCAATGTTCAACACTCCATCCATCATTTCCTTTGGTTTTTGCTTTGTTCGCCATAAGTTGGCAGGGTATGCTCAGACGTGAGTCCCTTGCTCACTTTGCCACTGGATTCAAGCAAGCCTGGCGGAAGACGGCTGAAATGCCAGAAACCGGTCCTAGGAAGCTTGTTTCTGGGCCAGGAAAGACATGGCTTGGCAGTTCGGGCTGGACTGTTCCCATGAGGCACAGGGTCAGACTGATTTGCATAGGGCCATGTCTGAACTGGGGTGGCAGAGTGGGCTAAAGAACGGTGATGGATGAAACCCAGATCAGTTGACTGGGGGTGAGTGCTTGCAATGTTCAACACTCCATCCATCATTTCCTTTGGTTTTTGCTCTGTTCCCAATAAGTTGGCAGGGTATGCTCAGATGTGAGTCCCTTGCTCACTTTGCCACTGGATTCAAGCAAGCTTTGCTGAAGACTGCTGAAATGCCAGAAACCGGACCTAGGAAGCTTGTTTCCGGGCCAGGAAAGACATGGCTTGGCAGTTCGGGCTGGACTGTTCCCATGAGGCACAGGGTCAGACTGATTTTCATAGGGCCATGTCTGAACTGGGGTGGCAGAGTGGGCTAAAGAACAGTGATGGATTAAACCCAGATCAGTTGACTGGGGGTGAGTGCTTGCAATGTTCAACACTCCATCCATCATTTCCTTTGGTTTTTGCTTTGTTCGCCATAAGTTGGCAGGGTATGCTCAGACGTGAGTCCCTTGCTCACTTTGCCACTGGATTCAAGCAAGCCTGGCTGAAGACGGCTGAAATGCCAGAAACCGGTCCTAGGAAGCTTGTTTCCGGGCCAGGAAAGACATGGCTTGGCAGTTTGGGCTGGACTGTTCCCATGAGGCACAGGGTCAGACTGATTTGCATAGGGCCATGTCTGAACTGGGGTGGCAGAGTGGGCTAAAGAACGGTGATGGATTAAACCCAGATCAGTTGACTGGGGGTGAGTGCTTGCAATGTTCAACACTCCATCCATCATTTCCTTTGGTTTTTGCTTTGTTCGCCATAAGTTGGCAGGGTATGCTCAGACATGAGTCCCTTGCTCACTTTGCCACTGGATTCAAGCAAGCCTGGCTGAAGACGGCTGAAATGCCAGAAACCGGTCCTAGGAAGCTTGTTTCCGGGCCAGGAAAGACATGGCTTGGCAGTTCGGGCTGGACTGTTCCCATGAGGCACAGGGTCAGACTGATTTGCATAGGGCCATGTCTGAACTGGGGTGGCAGAGTGGGCTAAAGAACGGTGATGGATTAAACCCAGATCAGTTGACTGGGGGTGAGTGCTTGCAATGTTCAACACTCCATCCATCATTTTCTTTGGTTTTTGCTTTGTTCGTCATAAGTTGGCAGGGTATGCTCAGACATGAGTCCCTTGCTCACTTTGCCACTGGATTCAAGCAAGCCTGGCTGAAGACGGCTGAAATGCCAGAAACCGGTCCTAGGAAGCTTGTTTCCGGGCCAGGAAAGACATGGCTTGGCAGTTCGGGCTGGACTGTTCCCATGAGGCACAGGGTCAGACTGATTTGCATAGAGCCATGTCTGAACTGGGGTGGCAGAGTGGGCTAAAGAACGGTGATGGTTTAAACCCAGATCAGTTGACTGGGGGTGAGTGCTTGCAATGTTCAACACTCCATCCATCATTTCCTTTGGTTTTTGCTTTGTTCGCCATAAGTTGGCAGGGTATGCTCAGACGTGAAACTCTTGCTCACTTTGCCACTGGATTCAAGCAAGCCTGGCGGAAGACGGCTGAAATGCCAGAAACCGGTCCTAGGAAGCTTGTTTCTGGGCCAGGAAAGACATGGCTTGGCAGTTCGGGCTGGACTGTTCCCATGAGGCACAGGGTCAGACTGATTTGCATAGGGCCATGTCTGAACTGGGGTGGCAGAGTGGGCTAAAGAACGGTGATGGATGAAACCCAGATCAGTTGACTGGGGGTGAGTGCTTGCAATGTTCAACACTCCATCCATCATTTCCTTTGGTTTTTGCTCTGTTCCCCATAAGTTGGCAGGGTATGCTCAGATGTGAGTCCCTTGCTCACTTTGCCACTGGATACAAGCAAGCTTGGCTGAAGACGGCTGAAATGCCAGAAACCGGACCTAGGAAGCTTGTTTCCGGGCCAGGAAAGACATGGCTTGGCAGTTCGGGCTGGACTGTTCCCATGAGGCACAGGGTCAGACTGATTTGCATAGGGCCATGTCTGAACTGGGGTGGCAGAGTGGGCTAAAGAACGGTGATGGATTAAACCCAGATCAGTTGACTGGGGGTGAGTGCTTGCAATGTTCAACACTCCATCCATCATTTCCTTTGGTTTTTGCTTTGTTCGCCATAAGTTGGCAGGGTATGCTCAGACATGAGTCCCTTGCTCACTTTGCCACTGGATTCAAGCAAGCCTGGCTGAAGACGGCTGAAATGCCAGAAACCGGTCCTAGGAAGCTTGTTTCCGGGCCAGGAAAGACATGGCTTGGCAGTTCGGGCTGGACTGTTCCCATGAGGCACAGGGTCAGACTGATTTGCATAGGGCCATGTATGAACTGGGGTGGCAGAGTGGGCTAAAGAACGGTGATGGATTAAACCAAGATCAGTTGACTGGGGGTGAGTGCTTGCAATGTTCAACACTCCATCCATCATTTTCTTTGGTTTTTGCTTTGTTTTTCATAAGTTGGCAGGGTATGCTCAGACGTGAGTCCCTTGCTCACTTTGCCACTGGATTCAAGCAAGCCTGGCTGAAGACGGCTGAAATGCCAGAAACCGGTCCTAGGAAGCTTGTTTCCGGGCCAGGAAAGACATGGCTTGGCAGTTCGGGCTGGACTGTTCCCATGAGGCACAGGGTCAGACTGATTTGCATAGGGCCATGTCTGAACTGGGGTGGCAGAGTGGGCTAAAGAACGGTGATGGTTTAAACCCAGATCAGTTGACTGGGGGTGAGTGCTTGCAATGTTCAACACTCCATCCATCATTTCCTTTGGTTTTTGCTTTGTTCGCCATAAGTTGGCAGGGTATGCTCAGACGTGAAACCCTTGCTCACTTTGCCACTGGATTCAAGCAAGCCTGGCGGAAGACGGCTGAAATGCCAGAAACTGGTCCTAGGAAGCTTGTTTCTGGGCCAGGAAAGACATGGCTTGGCAGTTCGGGCTGGACTGTTCCCATGAGGCACAGGGTCAGACTGATTTGCATAGGGCCATGTCTGAACTGGGGTGGCAGAGTGGGCTAAAGAACGGTGATGGATGAAACCCAGATCAGTTGACTGGGGGTGAGTGCTTGCAATGTTCAACACTCCATCCATCATTTCCTTTGGTTTTTGCTCTGTTCGCCATAAGTGGGCAGGGTATGCTCAGATGTGAGTCCCTTGCTCACTTTGCCACTGGATTCAAGCAAGCCTGGCTGAAGACGGCTGAAATGCCAGAAACCGGACCTAGGAAGCTTGTTTCCGGGCCAGGAAAGACATGGCTTGGCAGTTCGGGCTGGACTGTTCCTATGAGGCTTAGGGTCAGACTGATTTGCATAGGGCCATGTCTGAACTGGGGTGGCAGAGTGGGCTAAAGAACAGTGATGGATTAAACCCAGATCAGTTGACTGGGGGTGAGTGCTTGCAATGTTCAACACTCCATCCATCATTTCCTTTGGTTTTTGCTTTGTTCGCCATAAGTTGGCAGGGTATGCTCAGACGTGAGTCCCTTGCTCACTTTGCCACTGGATTCAAGCAAGCCTGGCTGAAGACGGCTGAAATGCCAGAAACCGGTCCTAGGAAGCTTTTTTCCGGGCCAGGAAAGACATGGCTTGGCAGTTCGGGCTGGACTGTTCCCATGAGGCACAGGGTCAGACTGATTTGCATAGGGCCATGTCTGAACTGGGGTGGCAGAGTGGGCTAAAGAACGGTGATGGATTAAACCCAGATCAGTTGACTGGGGGTGAGTGCTTGCAATGTTCAACACTCCATCCATCATTTCCTTTGGTTTTTGCTTTGTTTGCCATAAGTTGGCAGGGTATGCTCAGACGTGAGTCCCTTGCTCACTTTGCCACTGGATTCAAGCAAGCCTGGCTGAAGACGGCTGAAATGCCAGAAACGGGTCCTAGGAAGCTTGTTTCCGGGCCAGGAAAGACATGGAATGGCAGTTCGGGCTGGACTGTTCCCATGAAGCACAGGGTCAGACTGATTTGCATAGGGCCATGTCTGAACTGGGGTGGCAGAGTCGGCTAAAGAACGTGATGGATTAAACCCAGATCAGTTGACTGGGGGTGAGTGCTTGCAATGTTCAACACTCCATCCATCATTTTCTTTGGTTTTTGCTTTGTTCGCCATAAGTTGGCAGGGTATGCTCAGACGTGAGTCCCTTGCTAACTTTGCCACTGGATTCAAGCAAGCCTGGCTGAAGACGGCTGAAATGCCAGAAACCGGTCCTAGGAAGCTTGTTTCTGGGCTAGGAAAGACATGGCTTAGCAGATCGGGCAGGACTGTTCCCATGAGGCACAGGGTCCGACTGATTTGCATAGGGCCATGTCTGAACTGGGGTGGCAGAGTGGGCTAAAGAACGGTGATGGATTAAACCCAGATCAGTTGACTGGGGGTGAGTGCTTGCAATGTTCAACACTCCATCCATCATTTCCTTTGGTTTTTGCTTTGTTCGCCATAAGTTGGCAGGGTATGCTCAGACGTGAGTCCCTTGCTAACTTTGCCACTGGATTCAAGCAAGTCTGGCTGAAGACGGCTGAAATGCCAGAAACCGGTCCTAGGAAGCTTGTTTCCGGGCCAGGAAAGACATTGCTTGGCAGTTCGGGCTGGACTGTTCCCATGAGGCACAGGGTCAGACTGATTTGCATAGGGCCATGTCTGAACTGGGGTGGCAGAGTGGGCTAAAGAACGGTGATGGATTAAACCCAGATCAGTTGACTGGGGGTGAGTGCTTACAATGTTCAACACTCCATCCATCATTTTCTTTGGTTTTTTCTTTGTTCGTCATAAGTTGGCAGTGTATGCTCAGACGTGAGTCCCTTGCTCACTTTGCCACTGGATTCAAGCAAGCCTGGCTGAAGACGGCTGAAATGCCAGAAACCGGTCCTAGGAAGCTTGTTTCCGGGCCAGGAAAGACATGGCTTGGCAGTTCGGGCTGGACTGTTCCCATGAGGCACAGGGTCAGACTGATTTGCATAGAGCCATGTCTGAACTGGGGTGGCAGAGTGGGCTAAAGAACGGTGATGGTTTAAACCCAGATCAGTTGACTGGGGGTGAGTGCTTGCAAGGTTCAACACTCCATCCATCATTTCCTTTGGTTTTTGCTTTGTTCGCCATAAGTTGGCAGGGTATGCTCAGACATGAAACCCTTGCTCACTTTGCCACTGGATTCAAGCAAGCCTGGCGGATGATGGCTGAAATGCCAGAAACCGGTCCTAGGAAGCTTGTTTCTGGGCCAGGAAAGACATGGCTTGGCAGTTCGGGCTGGACTGTTCCCATGAGGCACAGGGTCAGACTGATTTGCATAGGGCCATGTCTGAACTGGGGTGGCAGAGTGGGCTAAAGAACGGTGATGGATGAAACCCAGATCAGTTGACTGGGGGTGAGTGCTTGCAATGTTCAACACTCCATCCATCATTTCCTTTGGTTTTTGCTCTGTTCCCCATAAGTTGGCAGGGTATGCTCAGATGTGAGTCCCTTGCTCACTTTGCCACTGGATACAAGCAAGCTTGGCTGAAGACGGCTGAAATGCCAGAAACCGGACCTAGGAAGCTTGTTTCCGGGCCAGGAAAGACATGGCTTGGCAGTTCGGGCTGGACTGTTCCCATGAGGCACAGGGTCAGACTGATTTGCATAGGGCCATGTCTGAACTGGGGTGGCAGAGTGGGCTAAAGAACAGTGATGGATTAAACCCAGATCAGTTGACTGGGGGTGAGTGCTTGCAATGTTCAACACTCCATCCATCATTTCCTTTGGTTTTTGCTTTGTTCGCCATAAGTTGGCAGGGTATGCTCAGACGTGAGTCCCTTGCTCACTTTGCCACTGGATTCAAGCAAGCCTGGCTGAAGACGGCTGAAATGCCAGAAACCGGTCCTAGGAAGCTTGTTTCCGGGCCAGGAAAGACATGGCTTGGCAGTTCGGGCTGGACTGTTCCCATGAGGCACAGGGTCAGACTGATTTGCATAGGGCCATGTCGGAACTGGGGTGGCAGAGTGGGCTAAAGAACAGTGATGGATTAAACCCAGATCAGTTGACTGGGGGTGAGTGCTTGCAATGTTCAACACTCCATCCATCATTTTCTTTGGTTTTTGCTTTGTTTGTCATAAGTTGGCAGGGTATGCTCAGACGTGAGTCCCTTGCTCACTTTGCCACTGGATTCAAGCAAGCCTGGCTGAAGACGGCTGAAATGCCAGAAACCGGTCCAAGGAAACTTGTTTCCGGGCCAGGAAAGACATGGCTTGGCAGTTCGGGCTGGACTGTTCCCATGAGGCACAGGGTCAGACTGATTTGCATAGGGCCATGTCTGAACTGGGGTGGCAGAGTGGGCTAAAGAACGGTGATGGTTTAAACCCAGATCAGTTGACTGGGGTGAGTGCTTGCAATGTTCAACACTCCATCCATCATTTCCTTTGGTTTTTGCTTTGTTCGCCATAAGTTGGCAGGGTATGCTCAGACGTGAAACCCTTGCTCACTTTGCCACTGGATTCAAGCAAGCCTGGCGGAAGACGGCTGAAATGCCAGAAACCGGTCCTAGGAAGCTTGTTTCTGGGCCAGGAAAGACATGGCTTGGCAGTTCGGGCTAGACTGTTCCCATGAGGCACAGGGTCAGACTGATTTGCATAGGGCCATGTCTGAACTGGGGTGGCAGAGTGGGCTAAAGAACGGTGATGGATGAAACCCAGATCAGTTGACTGGGGGTGAGTGCTTGCAATGTTCAACACTCCATCCATCATTTCCTTTGGTTTTTGCTCTGTTCCCCATAAGTTGGCAGGGTATGCTCAGATGTGAGTCCCTTGCTCACTTTGCCACTGGATTCAAGCACGCTTGGCTGAAGATGGCTGAAATGCCAGAAACCGGACCTAGGAAGCTTGTTTCCGGGCCAGGAAAGACATGGCTTGGCAGTTCGGGCTGGACTGTTCCCATGAGGCACAGGGTCAGACTGATTTGCATAGGGCCATGTCTGAACTGGGGTGGCAGAGTGGGCTAAAGAACAGTGATGGATTAAACCCAGATCAGTTGACTGGGGGTGAGTGCTTGCAATGTTCAACACTCCATCCATCATTTCCTTTGGTTTTTGCTTTGTTCGCCATAAGTTGGCAGGGTATGCTCAGACGTGAGTCCCTTGCTCACTTTGCCACTGGATTCAAGCAAGCCTGGCTGAAGACGGCTGAAATGCCAGAAACCGGTCCTAGGAAGCTTGTTTCCGGGCCAGGAAAGACATGGCTTGGCAGTTCGGGCTGGACTGTTCCCATGAGGCACAGGGTCAGACTGATTTGCAAAGGGCCATGTCTGAACTGGGGTGGCAGAGTGGGCTAAAGAACGGTGATGGATTAAACCCAGATCAGTTGACTGGGGGTGAGTGCTTGCAATGTTCAACACTCCATCCATCATTTCCTTTGGTTTTTGCTTTGTTCGCCATAAGTTGGCAGGGTATGCTCAGACGTGAGTCCCTTGCTCACTTTGCCACTGGATTCAAGCAAGCCTGGCTGAAGACGGCTGAAATGCCAGAAACCGGTCCTAGGAAGCTTGTTTCCGGGCCAGGAAAGACATGGCTTGGCAGTTCGGGCTGGACTGTTCCCATGAGGCACAGGGTCAGACTGATTTGCATAGGGCCATATATGAACTGGGGTGGCAGAGTGGGCTAAAGAACGGTGATGGGTTAAACCCAGATCAGTTGACTGGGGGTGAGTGCTTGCAATGTTCAACACTCCATCCATCATTTTCTTTGGTTTTTGCTTTGTTTGTCATAAGTTGGCAGGGTATGCTCAGACGTGAGTCCCTTGCTCACTTTGCCACTGGATTCAAGCAAGCCTGGCTGAAGACGGCTGAAATGCCAGAAACCGGTCCTAGGAAGCTTGTTTCCGGGCCAGGAAAGACATGGCTTGGCAGTTCGGGCTGGACTGTTCCCATGAGGCACAGGGTCAGACTGATTTGCATAGGGCCATGTCTGAACTGGGGTGGCAGAGTGGGCTAAAGAACGGTGATGGTTTAAACCCAGATCAGTTGACTGGGGGTGAGTGCTTGCAATGTTCAACACTCCATCCATCATTTCCTTTGGTTTTTGCTTTGTTCGCCATAAGTTGGCAGGGTATGCTCAGACGTGAAACCCTTGCTCACTTTGCCACTGGATTCAAGCAAGCCTGGCGGAAGACGGCTGAAATGCCAGAAACTGGTCCTAGGAAGCTTGTTTCTGGGCCAGGAAAGACATGGCTTGGCAGTTCGGGCTGGACTGTTCCCATGAGGCACAGGGTCAGACTGATTTGCATAGGGCCATGTCTGAACTGGGGTGGCAGAGTGGGCTAAAGAACGGTGATGGATGAAACCCAGATCAGTTGACTGGGGGTGAGTGCTTGCAATGTTCAACACTCCATCCATCATTTCCTTTGGTTTTTGCTCTGTTCGCCATAAGTGGGCATGGTATGCTCAGATGTGAGTCCCTTGCTCACTTTCCCACTGGATTCAAGCAAGCCTGGCTGAAGACGGCTGAAATGCCAGAAACCGGTCCTAGGAAGCTTTTTTCCGGGCCAGGAAAGACATGGCTTGGCAGTTCGGGCTGGACTGTTCCCATGAGGCACAGGGTCAGACTGATTTGCATAGGGCCATGTCTGAACTGGGGTGGCAGAGTGGGCTAAAGAACGGTGATGGATTAAACCCAGATCAGTTGACTGGGGGTGAGTGCTTGCAATGTTCAACACTCCATCCATCATTTCCTTTGGTTTTTGCTTTGTTTGCCATAAGTTGGCAGGGTATGCTCAGACGTGAGTCCCTTGCTCACTTTGCCACTGGATTCAAGCAAGCCTGGCTGAAGACGGCTGAAATGCCAGAAACGGGTCCTAGGAAGCTTGTTTCCGGGCCAGGAAAGACATGGCTTGGCAGTTCGGGCTGGACTGTTCCCATGAAGCACAGGGTCAGACTGATTTGCATAGGGCCATGTCTGAACTGGGGTGGCAGAGTCGTCTAAAGAACGTGATGGATTAAACCCAGATCAGTTGACTGGGGGTGAGTGCTTGCAATGTTCAACACTCCATCCATCATTTCCTTTGGTTTTTGCTTTGTTCGCCATAAGTTGGCAGGGTATGCTCAGACGTGAGTCCCTTGCTAACTTTGCCACTGGATTCAAGCAAGCCTGGCTGAAGACGGCTGAAATGCCAGAAACCGGTCCTAGGAAGCTTGTTTCTGGGCTAGGAAAGACATGGCTTGGCAGATCGGGCAGGACTGTTCCCATGAGGCACAGGGTCCGACTGATTTGCATAGGGCCATGTCTGAACTGGGGTGGCAGAGTAGGCTAAAGAACGGTGATGGATTAAACCCAGATCAGTTGACTGGGGGTGAGTGCTTGCAATGTTCAACACTCCATCCATCATTTCCTTTGGTTTTTGCTTTGTTCGCCATAAGTTGGCAGGGTATGCTCAGACGTGAGTCCCTTGCTCACTTTGCCACTGGATTCAAGCAAGTCTGGCTGAAGACGGCTGAAATGCCAGAAACCGGTCCTAGGAAGCTTGTTTCCGGGCCAGGAAAGACATTGCTTGGCAGTTCGGGCTGGACTGTTCCCATGAGGCACAGGGTCAGACTGATTTGCATAGGGCCATGTCTGAACTGGGGTGGCAGAGTGGGCTAAAGAACGGTGATGGATTAAACCCAGATCAGTTGACTGGGGGTGAGTGCTTACAATGTTCAACACTCCATCCATCATTTTCTTTGGTTTTTGCTTTGTTCGTCATAAGTTGGCAGGGTATGCTCAGACGTGAGTCCCTTGCTCACTTTGCCACTGGATTCAAGCAAGCCTGGCTGAAGACGGCTGAAATGCCAGAAACCGGTCCTAGGAAGCTTGTTTCCGGGCCAGGAAAGACATGGCTTGGCAGTTCGGGCTGGACTGTTCCCATGAGGCACAGGGTCAGACTGATTTGCATAGAGCCATGTCTGAACTGGGGTGGCAGAGTGGGCTAAAGAACGGTGATGGTTTAAACCCAGATCAGTTGACTGGGGGTGAGTGCTTGCAAGGTTCAACACTCCATCCATCATTTCCTTTGGTTTTTGCTTTGTTCGCCATAAGTTGGCAGGGTATGCTCAGACGTGAAACCCTTGCTCACTTTGCCACTGGATTCAAGCAAGCCTGGCGGATGACGGCTGAAATGCCAGAAACCGGTCCTAGGAAGCTTGTTTCTGGGCCAGGAAAGACATGGCTTGGCAGTTCGGGCTGGACTGTTCCCATGAGGCACAGGGTCAGACTGATTTGCATAGGGCCATGTCTGAACTGGGGTGGCAGAGTGGGCTAAAGAACGGTGATGGATGAAACCCAGATCAGTTGACTGGGGGTGAGTGCTTGCAATGTTCAACACTCCATCCATCATTTCCTTTGGTTTTTGCTCTGTTCCCCATAAGTTGGCAGGGTATGCTCAGATGTGAGTCCCTTGCTCACTTTGCCACTGGATACAAGCAAGCTTGGCTGAAGACGGCTGAAATGCCAGAAACCGGACCTAGGAAGCTTGTTTCCGGGCCAGGAAAGACATGGCTTGGCAGTTCGGGCTGGACTGTTCCCATGAGGCACAGGGTCAGACTGATTTGCATAGGGCCATGTCTGAACTGGGGTGGCAGAGTGGGCTAAAGAACAGTGATGGATTAAACCCAGATCAGTTGACTGGGGGTGAGTGCTTGCAATGTTCAACACTCCATCCATCATTTCCTTTGGTTTTTGCTTTGTTCGCCATAAGTTGGCAGGGTATGCTCAGACGTGAGTCCCTTGCTCACTTTGCCACTGGATTCAAGCAAGCCTGGCTGAAGACGGCTGAAATGCCAGAAACCGGTCCTAGGAAGCTTGTTTCCGGGCCAGGAAAGACATGGCTTGGCAGTTCGGGCTGGACTGTTCCCATGAGGCACAGGGTCAGACTGATTTGCATAGGGCCATGTCGGAACTGGGGTGGCAGAGTGGGCTAAAGAACAGTGATGGATTAAACCCAGATCAGTTGACTGGGGGTGAGTGCTTGCAATGTTCAACACTCCATCCATCATTTTCTTTGGTTTTTGCTTTGTTTGTCATAAGTTGGCAGGGTATGCTCAGACGTGAGTCCCTTGCTCACTTTGCCACTGGATTCAAGCAAGCCTGGCTGAAGACGGCTGAAATGCCAGAAACCGGTCCAAGGAAGCTTGTTTCCGGGCCAGGAAAGACATGGCTTGGCAGTTCGGGCTGGACTGTTCCCATGAGGCACAGGGTCAGACTGATTTGCATAGGGCCATGTCTGAACTGGGGTGGCAGAGTGGGCTAAAGAACGGTGATGGTTTAAACCCATATCAGTTGACTGGGGTGAGTGCTTGCAATGTTCAACACTCCATCCATCATTTCCTTTGGTTTTTGCTTTGTTCGCCATAAGTTGGCAGGGTATGCTCAGACGTGAAACCCTTGCTCACTTTGCCACTGGATTCAAGCAAGCCTGGCGGAAGACGGCTGAAATGCCAGAAACCGGTCCTAGGAAGCTTGTTTCTGGGCCAGGAAAGACATGGCTTGGCAGTTCGGGCTAGACTGTTCCCATGAGGCACAGGGTCAGACTGATTTGCATAGGGCCATGTCTGAACTGGGGTGGCAGAGTGGGCTAAAGAACGGTGATGGATGAAACCCAGATCAGTTGACTGGGGGTGAGTGCTTGCAATGTTCAACACTCCATCCATCATTTCCTTTGGTTTTTGCTTTGTTCGCCATAAGTTGGCAGGGTATGCTCAGACGTGAAACCCTTGCTCACTTTGCCACTGGATTCAAGCAAGCCTGGCGGAAGACGGCTGAAATGCCAGAAACCGGACCTAGGAAGCTTGTTTCCGGGCCAGGAAAGACATGGCTTGGCAGTTCGGGCTGGACTGTTCCCATGAGGCACAGGGTCAGACTGATTTGCATAGGGCCATGTCTGAACTGGGGTGGCAGAGTGGGCTAAAGAACAGTGATGGATTAAACCCAGATCAGTTGACTGGGGGTGAGTGCTTGCAATGTTCAACACTCCATCCATCATTTCCTTTGGTTTTTGCTTTGTTCGCCATAAGTTGGCAGGGTATGCTCAGACGTGAGTCCCTTGCTCACTTTGCCACTGGATTCAAGCAAGCCTGGCTGAAGACGGCTGAAATGCCAGAAACCGGTCCTAGGAAGCTTGTTTCCGGGCCAGGAAAGACATGGCTTGGCAGTTCGGGCTGGACTGTTCCCATGAGGCACAGGGTCAGACTGATTTGCAAAGGGCCATGTCTGAACTGGGGTGGCAGAGTGGGCTAAAGAACGGTGATGGATTAAACCCAGATCAGTTGACTGGGGGTGAGTGCTTGCAATGTTCAACACTCCATCCATCATTTCCTTTGGTTTTTGCTTTGTTCGCCATAAGTTGGCAGGGTATGCTCAGACGTGAGTCCCTTGCTCACTTTGCCACTGGATTCAAGCAAGCCTGGCTGAAGACGGCTGAAATGCCAGAAACCGGTCCTAGGAAGCTTGTTTCCGGGCCAGGAAAGACATGGCTTGGCAGTTCGGGCTGGACTGTTCCCATGAGGCACAGGGTCAGACTGATTTGCATAGGGCCATGTATGAACTGGGGTGGCAGAGTGGGCTAAAGAACGGTGATGGATTAAACCCAGATCAGTTGACTGGGGGTGAGTGCTTGCAATGTTCAACACTCCATCCATCATTTTCTTTGGTTTTTGCTTTGTTTGTCATAAGTTGGCAGGGTATGCTCAGACGTGAGTCCCTTGCTCACTTTGCCACTGGATTCAAGCAAGCCTGGCTGAAGACGGCTGAAATGCCAGAAACCGGTCCTAGGAAGCTTGTTTCCGGGCCAGGAAAGACATGGCTTGGCAGTTCGGGCTGGACTGTTCCCATGAGGCACAGGGTCAGACTGATTTGCATAGGGCCATGTCTGAACTGGGGTGGCAGAGTGGGCTAAAGAACGGTGATGGTTTAAACCCAGATCAGTTGACTGGGGGTGAGTGCTTGCAATGTTCAACACTCCATCCATCATTTCCTTTGGTTTTTGCTTTGTTCGCCATAAGTTGGCAGGGTATGCTCAGACGTGAAACCCTTGCTCACTTTGCCACTGGATTCAAGCAAGCCTGGCGGAAGACGGCTGAAATGCCAGAAACTGGTCCTAGGAAGCTTGTTTCTGGGCCAGGAAAGACATGGCTTGGCAGTTCGGGCTGGACTGTTCCCATGAGGCACAGGGTCAGACTGATTTGCATAGGGCCATGTCTGAACTGGGGTGGCAGAGTGGGCTAAAGAACGGTGATGGATGAAACCCAGATCAGTTGACTGGGGGTGAGTGCTTGCAATGTTCAACACTCCATCCATCATTTCCTTTGGTTTTTGCTCTGTTCGCCATAAGTGGGCAGGGTATGCTCAGATGTGAGTCCCTTGCTCACTTTCCCACTGGATTCAAGCAAGCCTGGCTGAAGACGGCTGAAATGCCAGAAACTGGTCCTAGGAAGCTTGTTTCCGGGCCAGGAAAGACATGGCTTGGCAGTTCGGGCTGGACTGTTCCCATGAGGCACAGGGTCAGACTGATTTGCAAAGGGCCATGTCTGAACTGGGGTGGCAGAGTGGGCTAAAGAACGGTGATGGTTTAAACCCAGATCAGTTGACTGGGGGTGAGTGCTTGCAATGTTCAACACTCCATCCATCATTTCCTTTGGTTTTTGCTTTGTTCGCCATAAGTTGGCAGGGTATGCTCAGACGTGAAACCCTTGCTCACTTTGCCACTGGATTCAAGCAAGCCTGGCGGAAGACGGCTGAAATGCCAGAAACTGGTCCTAGGAAGCTTGTTTCTGGGCCAGGAAAGACATGGCTTGGCAGTTCGGGCTGGACTGTTCCCATGAGGCACAGGGTCAGACTGATTTGCATAGGGCCATGTCTGAACTGGGGTGGCAGAGTGGGCTAAAGAACGGTGATGGATGAAACCCAGATCAGTTGACTGGGGGTGAGTGCTTGCAATGTTCAACACTCCATCCATCATTTCCTTTGGTTTTTGCTTTGTTCGCCATAAGTTGGCAGGGTATGCTCAGACGTGAAACCCTTGCTCACTTTGCCACTGGATTCAAGCAAGCCTGGCGGAAGACGGCTGAAATGCCAGAAACCGGACCTAGGAAGCTTGTTTCCGGGCCAGGAAAGACATGGCTTGGCAGTTCGGGCTGGACTGTTCCCATGAGGCACAGGGTCAGACTGATTTGCATAGGGCCATGTCTGAACTGGGGTGGCAGAGTGGGCTAAAGAACAGTGATGGATTAAACCCAGATCAGTTGACTGGGGGTGAGTGCTTGCAATGTTCAACACTCCATCCATCATTTCCTTTGGTTTTTGCTTTGTTCGCCATAAGTTGGCAGGGTATGCTCAGACGTGAGTCCCTTGCTCACTTTGCCACTGGATTCAAGCAAGCCTGGCTGAAGACGGCTGAAATGCCAGAAACCGGTCCTAGGAAGCTTGTTTCCGGGCCAGGAAAGACATGGCTTGGCAGTTCGGGCTGGACTGTTCCCATGAGGCACAGGGTCAGACTGATTTGCAAAGGGCCATGTCTGAACTGGGGTGGCAGAGTGGGCTAAAGAACGGTGATGGATTAAACCCAGATCAGTTGACTGGGGGTGAGTGCTTGCAATGTTCAACACTCCATCCATCATTTCCTTTGGTTTTTGCTTTGTTCGCCATAAGTTGGCAGGGTATGCTCAGACGTGAGTCCCTTGCTCACTTTGCCACTGGATTCAAGCAAGCCTGGCTGAAGACGGCTGAAATGCCAGAAACCGGTCCTAGGAAGCTTGTTTCCGGGCCAGGAAAGACATGGCTTGGCAGTTCGGGCTGGACTGTTCCCATGAGGCACAGGGTCAGACTGATTTGCATAGGGCCATGTATGAACTGGGGTGGCAGAGTGGGCTAAAGAACGGTGATGGATTAAACCCAGATCAGTTGACTGGGGGTGAGTGCTTGCAATGTTCAACACTCCATCCATCATTTTCTTTGGTTTTTGCTTTGTTTGTCATAAGTTGGCAGGGTATGCTCAGACGTGAGTCCCTTGCTCACTTTGCCACTGGATTCAAGCAAGCCTGGCTGAAGACGGCTGAAATGCCAGAAACCGGTCCTAGGAAGCTTGTTTCCGGGCCAGGAAAGACATGGCTTGGCAGTTCGGGCTGGACTGTTCCCATGAGGCACAGGGTCAGACTGATTTGCATAGGGCCATGTCTGAACTGGGGTGGCAGAGTGGGCTAAAGAACGGTGATGGTTTAAACCCAGATCAGTTGACTGGGGGTGAGTGCTTGCAATGTTCAACACTCCATCCATCATTTCCTTTGGTTTTTGCTTTGTTCGCCATAAGTTGGCAGGGTATGCTCAGACGTGAAACCCTTGCTCACTTTGCCACTGGATTCAAGCAAGCCTGGCGGAAGACGGCTGAAATGCCAGAAACTGGTCCTAGGAAGCTTGTTTCTGGGCCAGGAAAGACATGGCTTGGCAGTTCGGGCTGGACTGTTCCCATGAGGCACAGGGTCAGACTGATTTGCATAGGGCCATGTCTGAACTGGGGTGGCAGAGTGGGCTAAAGAACGGTGATGGATGAAACCCTGATCAGTTGACTGGGGGTGAGTGCTTGCAATGTTCAACACTCCATCCATCATTTCCTTTGGTTTTTGCTCTGTTCGCCATAAGTGGGCAGGGTATGCTCAGATGTGAGTCCCTTGCTCACTTTCCCACTGGATTCAAGCAAGCCTGGCTGAAGACGGCTGAAATGCCAGAAACTGGTCCTAGGAAGCTTGTTTCCGGGCCAGGAAAGACATGGCTTGGCAGTTCGGGCTGGACTGTTCCCATGAGGCACAGGGTCAGACTGATTTGCAAAGGGCCATGTCTGAACTGGGGTGGCAGAGTGGGCTAAAGAACGGTGATGGATTAAACCCAGATCAGTTGACTGGGGGTGAGTGCTTGCAATGTTCAACACTCCATCCATCATTTCCTTTGGTTTTTGCTTTGTTCGCCATAAGTTGGCAGGGTATGCTCAGACGTGAGTCCCTTGCTCACTTTGCCACTGGATTCAAGCAAGCCTGGCTGAAGATGGCTGAAATGCCAGAAACCGGTCCTAGGAAGCTTGTTTCCGGGCCAGGAAAGACATGGCTTGGCAGTTCGGGCTGGACTGTTCCCATGAGGCACAGGGTCAGACTGATTTGCATAGGGCCATGTATGAACTGGGGTGGCAGAGTGGGCTAAAGAACGGTGATGGATTAAACCCAGATCAGTTGACTGGGGGTGAGTGCTTGCAATGTTCAACACTCCATCCATCATTTTCTTTGGTTTTTGCTTTGTTTGTCATAAGTTGGCAGGGTATGCTCAGACGTGAGTCCCTTGCTCACTTTGCCACTGGATTCAAGCAAGCCTGGCTGAAGACGGCTGAAATGCCAGAAACCGGTCCTAGGAAGCTTGTTTCCGGGCCAGGAAAGACATGGCTTGGCAGTTCGGGCTGGACTGTTCCCATGAGGCACAGGGTCAGACTGATTTGCATAGGGCCATGTCTGAACTGGGGTGGCAGAGTGGGCTAAAGAACGGTGATGGTTTAAACCCAGATCAGTTGACTGGGGGTGAGTGCTTGCAATGTTCAACACTCCATCCATCATTTCCTTTGGTTTTTGCTTTGTTCGCCATAAGTTGGCAGGGTATGCTCAGACGTGAAACCCTTGCTCACTTTGCCACTGGATTCAAGCAAGCCTGGCGGAAGACGGCTGAAATGCCAGAAACTGGTCCTAGGAAGCTTGTTTCTGGGCCAGGAAAGACATGGCTTGGCAGTTCGGGCTGGACTGTTCCCATGAGGCACAGGGTCAGACTGATTTGCATAGGGCCATGTCTGAACTGGGGTGGCAGAGTGGGCTAAAGAACGGTGATGGATGAAACCCAGATCAGTTGACTGGGGGTGAGTGCTTGCAATGTTCAACACTCCATCCATCATTTCCTTTGGTTTTTGCTCTGTTCGCCATAAGTGGGCAGGGTATGCTCAGATGTGAGTCCCTTGCTCACTTTCCCACTGGATTCAAGCAAGCCTGGCTGAAGACGGCTGAAATGCCAGAAACCGGACCTAGGAAGCTTGTTTCCGGGCCAGGAAAGACATGGCTTGGCAGTTCGGGCTGGACTGTTCCTATGAGGCTTAGGGTCAGACTGATTTGCATAGGGCCATGTCTGAACTGGGGTGGCAGAGTGGGCTAAAGAACAGTGATGGATTAAACCCAGATCAGTTGACTGGGGGTGAGTGCTTGCAATGTTCAACACTCCATCCATCATTTCCTTTGGTTTTTGCTTTGTTCGCCATAAGTTGGCAGGGTATGCTCAGACGTGAGTCCCTTGCTCACTTTGCCACTGGATTCAAGCAAGCCTGGCTGAAGACGGCTGAAATGCCAGAAACCGGTCCTAGGAAGCTTTTTTCCGGGCCAGGAAAGACATGGCTTGGCAGTTCGGGCTGGACTGTTCCCATGAGGCACAGGGTCAGACTGATTTGCATAGGGCCATGTCTGAACTGGGGTGGCAGAGTGGGCTAAAGAACGGTGATGGATTAAACCCAGATCAGTTGACTGGGGGTGAGTGCTTGCAATGTTCAACACTCCATCCATCATTTCCTTTGGTTTTTGCTTTGTTTGCCATAAGTTGGCAGGGTATGCTCAGACGTGAGTCCCTTGCTCACTTTGCCACTGGATTCAAGCAAGCCTGGCTGAAGACGGCTGAAATGCCAGAAACGGGTCCTAGGAAGCTTGTTTCCGGGCCAGGAAAGACATGGCTTGGCAGTTCGGGCTGGACTGTTCCCATGAAGCACAGGGTCAGACTGATTTGCATAGGGCCATGTCTGAACTGGGGTGGCAGAGTCGGCTAAAGAACGTGATGGATTAAACCCAGATCAGTTGACTGGGGGTGAGTGCTTGCAATGTTCAACACTCCATCCATCATTTCCTTTGGTTTTTGCTTTGTTCGCCATAAGTTGGCAGGGTATGCTCAGACGTGAGTCCCTTGCTAACTTTGCCACTGGATTCAAGCAAGCCTGGCTGAAGACGGCTGAAATGCCAGAAACCGGTCCTAGGAAGCTTGTTTCTGGGCTAGGAAAGACATGGCTTGGCAGATCGGGCAGGACTGTTCCCATGAGGCACAGGGTCCGACTGATTTGCATAGGGCCATGTCTGAACTGGGGTGGCAGAGTAGGCTAAAGAACGGTGATGGATTAAACCCAGATCAGTTGACTGGGGGTGAGTGCTTGCAATGTTCAACACTCCATCCATCATTTCCTTTGGTTTTTGCTTTGTTCGCCATAAGTTGGCAGGGTATGCTCAGACGTGAGTCCCTTGCTCACTTTGCCACTGGATTCAAGCAAGTCTGGCTGAAGACGGCTGAAATGCCAGAAACCGGTCCTAGGAAGCTTGTTTCCGGGCCAGGAAAGACATTGCTTGGCAGTTCGGGCTGGACTGTTCCCATGAGGCACAGGGTCAGACTGATTTGCATAGGGCCATGTCTGAACTGGGGTGGCAGAGTGGGCTAAAGAACGGTGATGGATTAAACCCAGATCAGTTGACTGGGGGTGAGTGCTTACAATGTTCAACACTCCATCCATCATTTTCTTTGGTTTTTGCTTTGTTCGTCATAAGTTGGCAGGGTATGCTCAGACGTGAGTCCCTTGCTCACTTTGCCACTGGATTCAAGCAAGCCTGGCTGAAGACGGCTGAAATGCCAGAAACCGGTCCTAGGAAGCTTGTTTCCGGGCCAGGAAAGACATGGCTTGGCAGTTCGGGCTGGACTGTTCCCATGAGGCACAGGGTCAGACTGATTTGCATAGAGCCATGTCTGAACTGGGGTGGCAGAGTGGGCTAAAGAACGGTGATGGTTTAAACCCAGATCAGTTGACTGGGGGTGAGTGCTTGCAAGGTTCAACACTCCATCCATCATTTCCTTTGGTTTTTGCTTTGTTCGCCATAAGTTGGCAGGGTATGCTCAGACGTGAAACCCTTGCTCACTTTGCCACTGGATTCAAGCAAGCCTGGCGGATGACGGCTGAAATGCCAGAAACCGGTCCTAGGAAGCTTGTTTCTGGGCCAGGAAAGACATGGCTTGGCAGTTCGGGCTGGACTGTTCCCATGAGGCACAGGGTCAGACTGATTTGCATAGGGCCATGTCTGAACTGGGGTGGCAGAGTGGGCTAAAGAACGGTGATGGATGAAACCCAGATCAGTTGACTGGGGGTGAGTGCTTGCAATGTTCAACACTCCATCCATCATTTCCTTTGGTTTTTGCTCTGTTCCCCATAAGTTGGCAGGGTATGCTCAGATGTGAGTCCCTTGCTCACTTTGCCACTGGATACAAGCAAGCTTGGCTGAAGACGGCTGAAATGCCAGAAACCGGACCTAGGAAGCTTGTTTCCGGGCCAGGAAAGACATGGCTTGGCAGTTCGGGCTGGACTGTTCCCATGAGGCACAGGGTCAGACTGATTTGCATAGGGCCATGTCTGAACTGGGGTGGCAGAGTGGGCTAAAGAACAGTGATGGATTAAACCCAGATCAGTTGACTGGGGGTGAGTGCTTGCAATGTTCAACACTCCATCCATCATTTCCTTTGGTTTTTGCTTTGTTCGCCATAAGTTGGCAGGGTATGCTCAGACGTGAGTCCCTTGCTCACTTTGCCACTGGATTCAAGCAAGCCTGGCTGAAGACGGCTGAAATGCCAGAAACCGGTCCTAGGAAGCTTGTTTCCGGGCCAGGAAAGACATGGCTTGGCAGTTCGGGCTGGACTGTTCCCATGAGGCACAGGGTCAGACTGATTTGCATAGGGCCATGTCGGAACTGGGGTGGCAGAGTGGGCTAAAGAACAGTGATGGATTAAACCCAGATCAGTTGACTGGGGGTGAGTGCTTGCAATGTTCAACACTCCATCCATCATTTTCTTTGGTTTTTGCTTTGTTTGTCATAAGTTGGCAGGGTATGCTCAGACGTGAGTCCCTTGCTCACTTTGCCACTGGATTCAAGCAAGCCTGGCTGAAGACGGCTGAAATGCCAGAAACCGGTCCAAGGAAGCTTGTTTCCGGGCCAGGAAAGACATGGCTTGGCAGTTCGGGCTGGACTGTTCCCATGAGGCACAGGGTCAGACTGATTTGCATAGGGCCATGTCTGAACTGGGGTGGCAGAGTGGGCTAAAGAACGGTGATGGTTTAAACCCAGATCAGTTGACTGGGGTGAGTGCTTGCAATGTTCAACACTCCATCCATCATTTCCTTTGGTTTTTGCTTTGTTCGCCATAAGTTGGCAGGGTATGCTCAGACGTGAAACCCTTGCTCACTTTGCCACTGGATTCAAGCAAGCCTGGCGGAAGACGGCTGAAATGCCAGAAACCGGTCCTAGGAAGCTTGTTTCTGGGCCAGGAAAGACATGGCTTGGCAGTTCGGGCTAGACTGTTCCCATGAGGCACAGGGTCAGACTGATTTGCATAGGGCCATGTCTGAACTGGGGTGGCAGAGTGGGCTAAAGAACGGTGATGGATGAAACCCAGATCAGTTGACTGGGGGTGAGTGCTTGCAATGTTCAACACTCCATCCATCATTTCCTTTGGTTTTTGCTTTGTTCGCCATAAGTTGGCAGGGTATGCTCAGACGTGAAACCCTTGCTCACTTTGCCACTGGATTCAAGCAAGCCTGGCGGAAGACGGCTGAAATGCCAGAAACCGGTCCTAGGAAGCTTGTTTCTGGGCCAGGAAAGACATGGCTTGGCAGTTCGGGCTAGACTGTTCCCATGAGGCACAGGGTCAGACTGATTTGCATAGGGCCATGTCTGAACTGGGGTGGCAGAGTGGGCTAAAGAACGGTGATGGATGAAACCCAGATCAGTTGACTGGGGGTGAGTGCTTGCAATGTTCAACACTCCATCCATCATTTCCTTTGGTTTTTGCTCTGTTCCCCATAAGTTGGCAGGGTATGCTCAGATGTGAGTCCCTTGCTCACTTTGCCACTGGATTCAAGCAAGCTTGGCTGAAGATGGCTGAAATGCCAGAAACCGGACCTAGAAAGCTTGTTTCCGGGCCAGGAAAGACATGGCTTGGCAGTTCGGGCTGGACTGTTCCCATGAGGCACAGGGTCAGACTGATTTGCATAGGGCCATGTCTGAACTGGGGTGGCAGAGTGGGCTAAAGAACAGTGATGGATTAAACCCAGATCAGTTGACTGGGGGTGAGTGCTTGCAATGTTCAACACTCCATCCATCATTTCCTTTGGTTTTTGCTTTGTTCGCCATAAGTTGGCAGGGTATGCTCAGACATGAGTCCCTTGCTCACTTTGCCACTGGATTCAAGCAAGCCTGGCTGAAGACGGCTGAAATGCCAGAAACCGGTCCTAGGAAGCTTGTTTCCGGGCCAGGAAAGACATGGCTTGGCAGTTCGGGCTGGACTGTTCCCATGAGGCACAGGGTCAGACTGATTTGCAAAGGGCCATGTCTGAACTGGGGTGGCAGAGTGGGCTAAAGAACGGTGATGGATTAAACCCAGATCAGTTGACTGGGGGTGAGTGCTTGCAATGTTCAACACTCCATCCATCATTTCCTTTGGTTTTTGCTTTGTTCGCCATAAGTTGGCAGGGTATGCTCAGACGTGAGTCCCTTGCTCACTTTGCCACTGGATTCAAGCAAGCCTGGCTGAAGACGGCTGAAATGCCAGAAACCGGTCCTAGGAAGCTTGTTTACGGGCCAGGAAAGACATGGCTTGGCAGTTCGGGCTGGACTGTTCCCATGAGGCACAGGGTCAGACTGATTTGCATAGGGCCATGTATGAACTGGGGTGGCAGAGTGGGCTAAAGAACGGTGATGGATTAAACCCAGATCAGTTGACTGGGGGTGAGTGCTTGCAATGTTCAACACTCCATCCATCATTTTCTTTGGTTTTTGCTTTGTTTGTCATAAGTTGGCAGGGTATGCTCAGACGTGAGTCCCTTGCTCACTTTCCCACTGGATTCAAGCAAGCCTGGCTGAAGACGGCTGAAATGCCAGAAACCGGTCCTAGGAAGCTTGTTTCCGGGCCAGGAAAGACATGGCTTGGCAGTTCGGGCTGGACTGTTCCCATGAGGCACAGGGTCAGACTGATTTGCATAGGGCCATGTCTGAACTGGGGTGGCAGAGTGGGCTAAAGAACGGTGATGGTTTAAACCCAGATCAGTTGACTGGGGGTGAGTGCTTGCAATGTTCAACACTCCATCCATCATTTCCTTTGGTTTTTGCTTTGTTCGCCATAAGTTGGCAGGGTATGCTCAGACGTGAAACCCTTGCTCACTTTGCCACTGGATTCAAGCAAGCCTGGCGGAAGACGGCTGAAATGCCAGAAACTGGTCCTAGGAAGCTTGTTTCTGGGCCAGGAAAGACATGGCTTGGCAGTTCGGGCTGGACTGTTCCCATGAGGCACAGGGTCAGACTGATTTGCATAGGGCCATGTCTGAACTGGGGTGGCAGAGTGGGCTAAAGAACGGTGATGGATGAAACCCAGATCAGTTGACTGGGGGTGAGTGCTTGCAATGTTAAACACTCCATCCATCATTTCCTTTGGTTTTTGCTCTGTTCGCCATAAGTGGGCAGGGTATGCTCAGATGAGAGTCCCTTGCTCACTTTCCCACTGGATTCAAGCAAGCCTGGCTGAAGACGGCTGAAATGCCAGAAACCGGACCTAGGAAGCTTGTTTCCGGGCCAGGAAAGACATGGCTTGGCAGTTCGGGCTGGACTGTTCCTATGAGGCTTAGGGTCAGACTGATTTGCATAGGGCCATGTCTGAACTGGGGTGGCAGAGTGGGCTAAAGAACAGTGATGGATTAAACCCAGATCAGTTGACTGGGGGTGAGTGCTTGCAATGTTCAACACTCCATCCATCATTTCCTTTGGTTTTTGCTTTGTTCGCCATAAGTTGGCAGGGTATGCTCAGACGTGAGTCCCTTGCTCACTTTGCCACTGGATTCAAGCAAGCCTGGCTGAAGACGGCTGAAATGCCAGAAACCGGTCCTAGGAAGCTTTTTTCCGGGCCAGGAAAGACATGGCTTGGCAGTTCGGGCTGGACTGTTCCCATGAGGCACAGGGTCAGACTGATTTGCATAGGGCCATGTCTGAACTGGGGTGGCAGAGTGGGCTAAAGAACAGTGATGGATTAAACCCAGATCAGTTGACTGGGGGTGAGTGCTTGCAATGTTCAACACTCCATCCATCATTTCCTTTGGTTTTTGCTTTGTTTGCCATAAGTTGGCAGGGTATGCTCAGACGTGAGTCCCTTGCTCACTTTGCCACTGGATTCAAGCAAGCCTGGCTGAAGACGGCTGAAATGCCAGAAACGGGTCCTAGGAAGCTTGTTTCCGGGCCAGGAAAGACATGGCTTGGCAGTTCGGGCTGGACTGTTCCCATGAAGCACAGGGTCAGACTGATTTGCATAGGGCCATGTCTGAACTGGGGTGGCAGAGTCGGCTAAAGAACGTGATGGATTAAACCCAGATCAGTTGACTGGGGGTGAGTGCTTGCAATGTTCAACACTCCATCCATCATTTCCTTTGGTTTTTGCTTTGTTCGCCATAAGTTGGCAGGGTATGCTCAGACGTGAGTCCCTTGCTAACTTTGCCACTGGATTCAAGCAAGCCTGGCTGAAGACGGCTGAAATGCCAGAAACCGGTCCTAGGAAGCTTGTTTCTGGGCTAGGAAAGACATGGCTTGGCAGATCGGGCAGGACTGTTCCCATGAGGCACAGGGTCCGACTGATTTGCATAGGGCCATGTCTGAACTGGGGTGGCAGAGTAGGCTAAAGAACGGTGATGGATTAAACCCAGATCAGTTGACTGGGGGTGAGTGCTTGCAATGTTCAACACTCCATCCATCATTTCCTTTGGTTTTTGCTTTGTTCGCCATAAGTTGGCAGGGTATGCTCAGACGTGAGTCCCTTGCTCACTTTGCCACTGGATTCAAGCAAGTCTGTCTGAAGACGGCTGAAATGCCAGAAACCGGTCCTAGGAAGCTTGTTTCCGGGCCAGGAAAGACATTGCTTGGCAGTTCGGGCTGGACTGTTCCCATGAGGCACAGGGTCAGACTGATTTGCATAGGGCCATGTCTGAACTGGGGTGGCAGAGTGGGCTAAAGAACGGTGATGGATTAAACCCAGATCAGTTGACTGGGGGTGAGTGCTTACAATGTTCAACACTCCATCCATCATTTTCTTTGGTTTTTGCTTTGTTCGTCATAAGTTGGCAGGGTATGCTCAGACGTGAGTCCCTTGCTCACTTTGCCACTGGATTCAAGCAAGCCTGGCTGAAGACGGCTGAAATGCCAGAAACCGGTCCTAGGAAGCTTGTTTCCGGGCCAGGAAAGACATGGCTTGGCAGTTCGGGCTGGACTGTTCCCATGAGGCACAGGGTCAGACTGATTTGCATAGAGCCATGTCTGAACTGGGGTGGCAGAGTGGGCTAAAGAACGGTGATGGTTTAAACCCAGATCAGTTGACTGGGGGTGAGTGCTTGCAATGTTCAACACTCCATCCATCATTTCCTTTGGTTTTTGCTTTGTTCGCCATAAGTTGGCAGGGTATGCTCAGACGTGAAACCCTTGCTCACTTTGCCACTGGATTCAAGCAAGCCTGGCGGAAGACGGCTGAAATGCCAGAAACTGGTCCTAGGAAGCTTGTTTCTGGGCCAGGAAAGACATGGCTTGGCAGTTCGGGCTGGACTGTTCCCATGAGGCACAGGGTCAGACTGATTTGCATAGGGCCATGTCTGAACTGGGGTGGCAGAGTGGGCTAAAGAACGGTGATGGATGAAACCCTGATCAGTTGACTGGGGGTGAGTGCTTGCAATGTTCAACACTCCATCCATCATTTCCTTTGGTTTTTGCTCTGTTCGCCATAAGTGGGCAGGGTATGCTCAGATGTGAGTCCCTTGCTCACTTTCCCACTGGATTCAAGCAAGCCTGGCTGAAGACGGCTGAAATGCCAGAAACTGGTCCTAGGAAGCTTGTTTCCGGGCCAGGAAAGACATGGCTTGGCAGTTCGGGCTGGACTGTTCCCATGAGGCACAGGGTCAGACTGATTTGCAAAGGGCCATGTCTGAACTGGGGTGGCAGAGTGGGCTAAAGAACGGTGATGGATTAAACCCAGATCAGTTGACTGGGGGTGAGTGCTTGCAATGTTCAACACTCCATCCATCATTTCCTTTGGTTTTTGCTTTGTTCGCCATAAGTTGGCAGGGTATGCTCAGACGTGAGTCCCTTGCTCACTTTGCCACTGGATTCAAGCAAGCCTGGCTGAAGATGGCTGAAATGCCAGAAACCGGTCCTAGGAAGCTTGTTTCCGGGCCAGGAAAGACATGGCTTGGCAGTTCGGGCTGGACTGTTCCCATGAGGCACAGGGTCAGACTGATTTGCATAGGGCCATGTATGAACTGGGGTGGCAGAGTGGGCTAAAGAACGGTGATGGATTAAACCCAGATCAGTTGACTGGGGGTGAGTGCTTGCAATGTTCAACACTCCATCCATCATTTTCTTTGGTTTTTGCTTTGTTTGTCATAAGTTGGCAGGGTATGCTCAGACGTGAGTCCCTTGCTCACTTTGCCACTGGATTCAAGCAAGCCTGGCTGAAGACGGCTGAAATGCCAGAAACCGGTCCTAGGAAGCTTGTTTCCGGGCCAGGAAAGACATGGCTTGGCAGTTCGGGCTGGACTGTTCCCATGAGGCACAGGGTCAGACTGATTTGCATAGGGCCATGTCTGAACTGGGGTGGCAGAGTGGGCTAAAGAACGGTGATGGTTTAAACCCAGATCAGTTGACTGGGGGTGAGTGCTTGCAATGTTCAACACTCCATCCATCATTTCCTTTGGTTTTTGCTTTGTTCGCCATAAGTTGGCAGGGTATGCTCAGACGTGAAACCCTTGCTCACTTTGCCACTGGATTCAAGCAAGCCTGGCGGAAGACGGCTGAAATGCCAGAAACTGGTCCTAGGAAGCTTGTTTCTGGGCCAGGAAAGACATGGCTTGGCAGTTCGGGCTGGACTGTTCCCATGAGGCACAGGGTCAGACTGATTTGCATAGGGCCATGTCTGAACTGGGGTGGCAGAGTGGGCTAAAGAACGGTGATGGATGAAACCCAGATCAGTTGACTGGGGGTGAGTGCTTGCAATGTTCAACACTCCATCCATCATTTCCTTTGGTTTTTGCTCTGTTCGCCATAAGTGGGCAGGGTATGCTCAGATGTGAGTCCCTTGCTCACTTTCCCACTGGATTCAAGCAAGCCTGGCTGAAGACGGCTGAAAAGCCAGAAACCGGACCTAGGAAGCTTGTTTCCGGGCCAGGAAAGACATGGCTTGGCAGTTCGGGCTGGACTGTTCCTATGAGGCTTAGGGTCAGACTGATTTGCATAGGGCCATGTCTGAACTGGGGTGGCAGAGTGGGCTAAAGAACAGTGATGGATTAAACCCAGATCAGTTGACTGGGGGTGAGTGCTTGCAATGTTCAACACTCCATCCATCATTTCCTTTGGTTTTTGCTTTGTTCGCCATAAGTTGGCAGGGTATGCTCAGACGTGAGTCCCTTGCTCACTTTGCCACTGGATTCAAGCAAGCCTGGCTGAAGACGGCTGAAATGCCAGAAACCGGTCCTAGGAAGCTTTTTTCCGGGCCAGGAAAGACATGGCTTGGCAGTTCGGGCTGGACTGTTCCCATGAGGCACAGGGTCAGACTGATTTGCATAGGGCCATGTCTGAACTGGGGTGGCAGAGTGGGCTAAAGAACGGTGATGGATTAAACCCAGATCAGTTGACTGGGGGTGAGTGCTTGCAATGTTCAACACTCCATCCATCATTTCCTTTGGTTTTTGCTTTGTTTGCCATAAGTTGGCAGGGTATGCTCAGACGTGAGTCCCTTGCTCACTTTGCCACTGGATTCAAGCAAGCCTGGCTGAAGACGGCTGAAATGCCAGAAACGGGTCCTAGGAAGCTTGTTTCCGGGCCAGGAAAGACATGGCTTGGCAGTTCGGGCTGGACTGTTCCCATGAAGCACAGGGTCAGACTGATTTGCATAGGGCCATGTCTGAACTGGGGTGGCAGAGTCGGCTAAAGAACGTGATGGATTAAACCCAGATCAGTTGACTGGGGGTGAGTGCTTGCAATGTTCAACACTCCATCCATCATTTCCTTTGGTTTTTGCTTTGTTCGCCATAAGTTGGCAGGGTATGCTCAGACGTGAGTCCCTTGCTAACTTTGCCACTGGATTCAAGCAAGCCTGGCTGAAGACGGCTGAAATGCCAGAAACCGGTCCTAGGAAGCTTGTTTCTGGGCTAGGAAAGACATGGCTTGGCAGATCGGGCAGGACTGTTCCCATGAGGCACAGGGTCCGACTGATTTGCATAGGGCCATGTCTGAACTGGGGTGGCAGAGTAGGCTAAAGAACGGTGATGGATTAAACCCAGATCAGTTGACTGGGGGTGAGTGCTTGCAATGTTCAACACTCCATCCATCATTTCCTTTGGTTTTTGCTTTGTTCGCCATAAGTTGGCAGGGTATGCTCAGACGTGAGTCCCTTGCTCACTTTGCCACTGGATTCAAGCAAGTCTGGCTGAAGACGGCTGAAATGCCAGAAACCGGTCCTAGGAAGCTTGTTTCCGGGCCAGGAAAGACATTGCTTGGCAGTTCGGGCTGGACTGTTCCCATGAGGCACAGGGTCAGACTGATTTGCATAGGGCCATGTCTGAACTGGGGTGGCAGAGTGGGCTAAAGAACGGTGATGGATTAAACCCAGATCAGTTGACTGGGGGTGAGTGCTTACAATGTTCAACACTCCATCCATCATTTTCTTTGGTTTTTGCTTTGTTCGTCATAAGTTGGCAGGGTATGCTCAGACGTGAGTCCCTTGCTCACTTTGCCACTGGATTCAAGCAAGCCTGGCTGAAGACGGCTGAAATGCCAGAAACCGGTCCTAGGAAGCTTGTTTCCGGGCCAGGAAAGACATGGCTTGGCAGTTCGGGCTGGACTGTTCCCATGAGGCACAGGGTCAGACTGATTTGCATAGAGCCATGTCTGAACTGGGGTGGCAGAGTGGGCTAAAGAACGGTGATGGTTTAAACCCAGATCAGTTGACTGGGGGTGAGTGCTTGCAAGGTTCAACACTCCATCCATCATTTCCTTTGGTTTTTGCTTTGTTCGCCATAAGTTGGCAGGGTATGCTCAGACGTGAAACCCTTGCTCACTTTGCCACTGGATTCAAGCAAGCCTGGCGGATGACGGCTGAAATGCCAGAAACCGGTCCTAGGAAGCTTGTTTCTGGGCCAGGAAAGACATGGCTTGGCAGTTCGGGCTGGACTGTTCCCATGAGGCACAGGGTCAGACTGATTTGCATAGGGCCATGTCTGAACTGGGGTGGCAGAGTGGGCTAAAGAACGGTGATGGATGAAACCCAGATCAGTTGACTGGGGGTGAGTGCTTGCAATGTTCAACACTCCATCCATCATTTCCTTTGGTTTTTGCTCTGTTCCCCATAAGTTGGCTGGGTATGCTCAGATGTGAGTCCCTTGCTCACTTTGCCACTGGATACAAGCAAGCTTGGCTGAAGACGGCTGAAATGCCAGAAACCGGACCTAGGAAGCTTGTTTCCGGGCCAGGAAAGACATGGCTTGGCAGTTCGGGCTGGACTGTTCCCATGAGGCACAGGGTCAGACTGATTTGCATAGGGCCATGTCTGAACTGGGGTGGCAGAGTGGGCTAAAGAACAGTGATGGATTAAACCCAGATCAGTTGACTGGGGGTGAGTGCTTGCAATGTTCAACACTCCATCCATCATTTCCTTTGGTTTTTGCTTTGTTCGCATAAGTTGGCAGGGTATGCTCAGACGTGAGTCCCTTGCTCACTTTGCCACTGGATTCAAGCAAGCCTGGCTGAAGACGGCTGAAATGCCAGAAACCGGTCCTAGGAAGCTTGTTTCTGGGCCAGGAAAGACATGGCTTGGCAGTTCGGGCTGGACTGTTCCCATGAGGCACAGGGTCAGACTGATTTGCATAGGGCTATGTCGGAACTGGGGTGGCAGAGTGGGCTAAAGAACAGTGATGGATTAAACCCAGATCAGTTGACTGGGGGTGAGTGCTTGCAATGTTCAACACTCCATCCATCATTTTCTTTGGTTTTTGCTTTGTTTGTCATAAGTTGGCAGGGTATGCTCAGACGTGAGTCCCTTGCTCACTTTGCCACTGGATTCAAGCAAGCCTGGCTGAAGACGGCTGAAATGCCAGAAACCGGTCCAAGGAAGCTTGTTTCCGGGCCAGGAAAGACATGGCTTGGCAGTTCGGGCTGGACTGTTCCCATGAGGCACAGGGTCAGACTGATTTGCATAGGGCCATGTCTGAACTGGGGTGGCAGAGTGGGCTAAAGAACGGTGATGGTTTAAACCCAGATCAGTTGACTGGGGTGAGTGCTTGCAATGTTCAACACTCCATCCATCATTTCCTTTGGTTTTTGCTTTGTTCGCCATAAGTTGGCAGGGTATGCTCAGACGTGAAACCCTTGCTCACTTTGCCACTGGATTCAAGCAAGCCTGGCGGAAGACGGCTGAAATGCCAGAAACCGGTCCTAGGAAGCTTGTTTCTGGGCCAGGAAAGACATGGCTTGGCAGTTCGGGCTAGACTGTTCCCATGAGGCACAGGGTCAGACTGATTTGCATAGGGCCATGTCTGAACTGGGGTGGCAGAGTGGGCTAAAGAACGGTGATGGATGAAACCCAGATCAGTTGACTGGGGGTGAGTGCTTGCAATGTTCAACACTCCATCCATCATTTCCTTTGGTTTTTGCTTTGTTCGCCATAAGTTGGCAGGGTATGCTCAGACGTGAAACCCTTGCTCACTTTGCCACTGGATTCAAGCAAGCCTGGCGGAAGACGGCTGAAATGCCAGAAACCGGTCCTAGGAAGCTTGTTTCTGGGCCAGGAAAGACATGGCTTGGCAGTTCGGGCTAGACTGTTCCCATGAGGCACAGGGTCAGACTGATTTGCATAGGGCCATGTCTGAACTGGGGTGGCAGAGTGGGCTAAAGAACGGTGATGGATGAAACCCAGATCAGTTGACTGGGGGTGAGTGCTTGCAATGTTCAACACTCCATCCATCATTTCCTTTGGTTTTTGCTCTGTTCCCCATAAGTTGGCAGGGTATGCTCAGATGTGAGTCCCTTGCTCACTTTGCCACTGGATTCAAGCAAGCTTGGCTGAAGATGGCTGAAATGCCAGAAACCGGACCTAGGAAGCTTGTTTCCGGGCCAGGAAAGACATGGCTTGGCAGTTCGGGCTGGACTGTTCCCATGAGGCACAGGGTCAGACTGATTTGCATAGGGCCATGTCTGAACTGGGGTGGCAGAGTGGGCTAAAGAACAGTGATGGATTAAACCCAGATCAGTTGACTGGGGGTGAGTGCTTGCAATGTTCAACACTCCATCCATCATTTCCTTTGGTTTTTGCTTTGTTCGCCATAAGTTGGCAGGGTATGCTCAGACATGAGTCCCTTGCTCACTTTGCCACTGGATTCAAGCAAGCCTGGCTGAAGACGGCTGAAATGCCAGAAACCGGTCCTAGGAAGCTTGTTTCCGGGCCAGGAAAGACATGGCTTGGCAGTTCGGGCTGGACTGTTCCCATGAGGCACAGGGTCAGACTGATTTGCAAAGGGCCATGTCTGAACTGGGGTGGCAGAGTGGGCTAAAGAACGGTGATGGATTAAACCCAGATCAGTTGACTGGGGGGGAGTGCTTGCAATGTTCAACACTCCATCCATCATTTCCTTTGGTTTTTGCTTTGTTCGCCATAAGTTGGCAGGGTATGCTCAGACGTGAGTCCCTTGCTCACTTTGCCACTGGATTCAAGCAAGCCTGGCTGAAGACGGCTGAAATGCCAGAAACCGGTCCTAGGAAGCTTGTTTACGGGCCAGGAAAGACATGGCTTGGCAGTTCGGGCTGGACTGTTCCCATGAGGCACAGGGTCAGACTGATTTGCATAGGGCCATGTATGAACTGGGGTGGCAGAGTGGGCTAAAGAACGGTGATGGATTAAACCCAGATCAGTTGACTGGGGGTGAGTGCTTGCAATGTTCAACACTCCATCCATCATTATCTTTGGTTTTTGCTTTGTTTGTCATAAGTTGGCAGGGTATGCTCAGACGTGAGTCCCTTGCTCACTTTCCCACTGGATTCAAGCAAGCCTGGCTGAAGACGGCTGAAATGCCAGAAACCGGTCCTAGGAAGCTTGTTTCCGGGCCAGGAAAGACATGGCTTGGCAGTTCGGGCTGGACTGTTCCCATGAGGCACAGGGTCAGACTGATTTGCATAGGGCCATGTCTGAACTGGGGTGGCAGAGTGGGCTAAAGAACGGTGATGGTTTAAACCCAGATCAGTTGACTGGGGGTGAGTGCTTGCAATGTTCAACACTCCATCCATCATTTCCTTTGGTTTTTGCTTTGTTCGCCATAAGTTGGCAGGGTATGCTCAGACGTGAAACCCTTGCTCACTTTGCCACTGGATTCAAGCAAGCCTGGCGGAAGACGGCTGAAATGCCAGAAACTGGTCCTAGGAAGCTTGTTTCTGGGCCAGGAAAGACATGGCTTGGCAGTTCGGGCTGGACTGTTCCCATGAGGCACAGGGTCAGACTGATTTGCATAGGGCCATGTCTGAACTGGGGTGGCAGAGTGGGCTAAAGAACGGTGATGGATGAAACCCAGATCAGTTGACTGGGGGTGAGTGCTTGCAATGTTAAACACTCCATCCATCATTTCCTTTGGTTTTTGCTCTGTTCGCCATAAGTGGGCAGGGTATGCTCAGATGTGAGTCCCTTGCTCACTTTCCCACTGGATTCAAGCAAGCCTGGCTGAAGACGGCTGAAATGCCAGAAACCGGACCTAGGAAGCTTGTTTCCGGGCCAGGAAAGACATGGCTTGGCAGTTCGGGCTGGACTGTTCCTATGAGGCTTAGGGTCAGACTGATTTGCATAGGGCCATGTCTGAACTGGGGTGGCAGAGTGGGCTAAAGAACAGTGATGGATTAAACCCAGATCAGTTGACTGGGGGTGAGTGCTTGCAATGTTCAACACTCCATCCATCATTTCCTTTGGTTTTTGCTTTGTTCGCCATAAGTTGGCAGGGTATGCTCAGACGTGAGTCCCTTGCTCACTTTGCCACTGGATTCAAGCAAGCCTGGCTGAAGACGGCTGAAATGCCAGAAACCGGTCCTAGGAAGCTTTTTTCCGGGCCAGGAAAGACATGGCTTGGCAGTTCGGGCTGGACTGTTCCCATGAGGCACAGGGTCAGACTGATTTGCATAGGGCCATGTCTGAACTGGGGTGGCAGAGTGGGCTAAAGAACAGTGATGGATTAAACCCAGATCAGTTGACTGGGGGTGAGTGCTTGCAATGTTCAACACTCCATCCATCATTTCCTTTGGTTTTTGCTTTGTTTGCCATAAGTTGGCAGGGTATGCTCAGACGTGAGTCCCTTGCTCACTTTGCCACTGGATTCAAGCAAGCCTGGCTGAAGACGGCTGAAATGCCAGAAACGGGTCCTAGGAAGCTTGTTTCCGGGCCAGGAAAGACATGGCTTGGCAGTTCGGGCTGGACTGTTCCCATGAAGCACAGGGTCAGACTGATTTGCATAGGGCCATGTCTGAACTGGGGTGGCAGAGTCGGCTAAAGAACGTGATGGATTAAACCCAGATCAGTTGACTGGGGGTGAGTGCTTGCAATGTTCAACACTCCATCCATCATTTCCTTTGGTTTTTGCTTTGTTCGCCATAAGTTGGCAGGGTATGCTCAGACGTGAGTCCCTTGCTAACTTTGCCACTGGATTCAAGCAAGCCTGGCTGAAGACGGCTGAAATGCCAGAAACCGGTCCTAGGAAGCTTGTTTCTGGGCTAGGAAAGACATGGCTTGGCAGATCGGGCAGGACTGTTCCCATGAGGCACAGGGTCCGACTGATTTGCATAGGGCCATGTCTGAACTGGGGTGGCAGAGTAGGCTAAAGAACGGTGATGGATTAAACCCAGATCAGTTGACTGGGGGTGAGTGCTTGCAATGTTCAACACTCCATCCATCATTTCCTTTGGTTTTTGCTTTGTTCGCCATAAGTTGGCAGGGTATGCTCAGACGTGAGTCCCTTGCTCACTTTGCCACTGGATTCAAGCAAGTCTGTCTGAAGACGGCTGAAATGCCAGAAACCGGTCCTAGGAAGCTTGTTTCCGGGCCAGGAAAGACATTGCTTGGCAGTTCGGGCTGGACTGTTCCCATGAGGCACAGGGTCAGACTGATTTGCATAGGGCCATGTCTGAACTGGGGTGGCAGAGTGGGCTAAAGAACGGTGATGGATTAAACCCAGATCAGTTGACTGGGGGTGAGTGCTTACAATGTTCAACACTCCATCCATCATTTTCTTTGGTTTTTGCTTTGTTCGTCATAAGTTGGCAGGGTATGCTCAGACGTGAGTCCCTTGCTCACTTTGCCACTGGATTCAAGCAAGCCTGGCTGAAGACGGCTGAAATGCCAGAAACCGGTCCTAGGAAGCTTGTTTCCGGGCCAGGAAAGACATGGCTTGGCAGTTCGGGCTGGACTGTTCCCATGAGGCACAGGGTCAGACTGATTTGCATAGAGCCATGTCTGAACTGGGGTGGCAGAGTGGGCTAAAGAACGGTGATGGTTTAAACCCAGATCAGTTGACTGGGGGTGAGTGCTTGCAAGGTTCAACACTCCATCCATCATTTCCTTTGGTTTTTGCTTTGTTCGCCATAAGTTGGCAGGGTATGCTCAGACGTGAAACCCTTGCTCACTTTGCCACTGGATTCAAGCAAGCCTGGCGGATGACGGCTGAAATGCCAGAAACCGGTCCTAGGAAGCTTGTTTCTGGGCCAGGAAAGACATGGCTTGGCAGTTCGGGCTGGACTGTTCCCATGAGGCACAGGGTCAGACTGATTTGCATAGGGCCATGTCTGAACTGGGGTGGCAGAGTGGGCTAAAGAACGGTGATGGATGAAACCCAGATCAGTTGACTGGGGGTGAGTGCTTGCAATGTTCAACACTCCATCCATCATTTCCTTTGGTTTTTGCTCTGTTCCCCATAAGTTGGCAGGGTATGCTCAGATGTGAGTCCCTTGCTCACTTTGCCACTGGATACAAGCAAGCTTGGCTGAAGACGGCTGAAATGCCAGAAACCGGACCTAGGAAGCTTGTTTCCGGGCCAGGAAAGACATGGCTTGGCAGTTCGGGCTGGACTGTTCCCATGAGGCACAGGGTCAGACTGATTTGCATAGGGCCATGTCTGAACTGGGGTGGCAGAGTGGGCTAAAGAACAGTGATGGATTAAACCCAGATCAGTTGACTGGGGGTGAGTGCTTGCAATGTTCAACACTCCATCCATCATTTCCTTTGGTTTTTGCTTTGTTCGCCATAAGTTGGCAGGGTATGCTCAGACGTGAGTCCCTTGCTCACTTTTCCACTGGATTCAAGCAAGCCTGGCTGAAGACGGCTGAAATGCCAGAAACCGGTCCTAGGAAGCTTGTTTCCGGGCCAGGAAAGACATGGCTTGGCAGTTCGGGCTGGACTGTTCTCATGAGGCACAGGGTCAGACTGATTTGCATAGGGCCATGTCGGAACTGGGGTGGCAGAGTGGGCTAAAGAACAGTGATGGATTAAACCCAGATCAGTTGACTGGGGGTGAGTGCTTGCAATGTTCAACACTCCATCCATCATTTTCTTTGGTTTTTGCTTTGTTTGTCATAAGTTGGCAGGGTATGCTCAGACGTGAGTCCCTTGCTCACTTTGCCACGGGATTCAAGCAAGCCTGGCTGAAGACGGCTGAAATGCCAGAAACCGGTCCAAGGAAGCTTGTTTCCGGGCCAGGAAAGACATGGCTTGGCAGTTCGGGCTGGACTGTTCCCATGAGGCACAGGGTCAGACTGATTTGCATAGGGCCATGTCTGAACTGGGGTGGCAGAGTGGGCTAAAGAACGGTGATGGTTTAAACCCAGATCAGTTGACTGGGGTGAGTGCTTGCAATGTTCAACACTCCATCCATCATTTCCTTTGGTTTTTGCTTTGTTCGCCATAAGTTGGCAGGGTATGCTCAGACGTGAAACCCTTGCTCACTTTGCCACTGGATTCAAGCAAGCCTGGCGGAAGACGGCTGAAATGCCAGAAACCGGTCCTAGGAAGCTTGTTTCTGGGCCAGGAAAGACATGGCTTGGCAGTTCGGGCTAGACTGTTCCCATGAGGCACAGGGTCAGACTGATTTGCATAGGGCCATGTCTGAACTGGGGTGGCAGAGTGGGCTAAAGAACGGTGATGGATGAAACCCAGATCAGTTGACTGGGGGTGAGTGCTTGCAATGTTCAACACTCCATCCATCATTTCCTTTGGTTTTTGCTCTGTTCCCCATAAGTTGGCAGGGTATGCTCAGATGTGAGTCCCTTGCTCACTTTGCCACTGGATTCAAGCAAGCTTGGCTGAAGATGGCTGAAATGCCAGAAACCGGACCTAGGAAGCTTGTTTCCGGGCCAGGAAAGACATGGCTTGGCAGTTCGGGCTGGATTGTTCCCATGAGGCACAGGGTCAGACTGATTTGCATAGGGCCATGTCTGAACTGGGGTGGCAGAGTGGGCTAAAGAACAGTGATGGATTAAACCCAGATCAGTTGACTGGGGGTGAGTGCTTGCAATGTTCAACACTCCATCCATCATTTCCTTTGGTTTTTGCTTTGTTCGCCATAAGTTGGCAGGGTATGCTCAGACGTGAGTCCCTTGCTCACTTTGCCACTGGATTCAAGCAAGCCTGGCTGAAGACGGCTGAAATGCCAGAAACCGGTCCTAGGAAGCTTGTTTCCGGGCCAGGAAAGACATGGCTTGGCAGTTCGGGCTGGACTGTTCCCATGAGGCACAGGGTCAGACTGATTTGCAAAGGGCCATGTCTGAACTGGGGTGGCAGAGTGGGCTAAAGAACGGTGATGGATTAAACCCAGATCAGTTGACTGGGGGTGAGTGCTTGCAATGTTCAACACTCCATCCATCATTTCCTTTGGTTTTTGCTTTGTTCGCCATAAGTTGGCAGGGTATGCTCAGACGTGAGTCCCTTGCTCACTTTGCCACTGGATTCAAGCAAGCCTGGCTGAAGACGGCTGAAATGCCAGAAACCGGTCCTAGGAAGCTTGTTTCCGGGCTAGGAAAGACATGGCTTGGCAGTTCGGGCAGGACTGTTCCCATGAGGCACAGGGTCAGACTGATTTGCATAGGGCCATGTCTGAACTGGGGTGGCAGAGTGGGCTAAAGAACGGTGATGGATTAAACCCAGATCAGTTGACTGGGGGTGAGTGCTTGCAATGTTCAACACTCCATCCATCATTTCCTTTGGTTTTTGCTTTGTTCGCCATAAGTTGGCAGGGTATGCTCAGACGTGAGTCCCTTGCTCACTTTCCCACTGGATTCAAGCAAGTCTGGCTGAAGAAGGCTGAAATGCCAGAAACCGGTCCTAGGAAGCTTGTTTCCGGGCCAGGAAAGACATGGATTGGCAGTTCGGGCTGGACTGTTCCCATGAGGCACAGGGTCAGACTGATTTGCATAGGGCCATGTCTAAATTGGGGTGGCAGAGTGGGCTAAAGAACGGTGATGGATGAAACCCAGATCAGTTGACTGGGGGTGAGTGCTTGCAATGTTCAACACTCCATCCATCATTTCCTTTGGTTTTTGCTCTGTTCGCCATAAGTTGGCAGGGTATGCTCAGATGTGAGTCCCTTGCTCACTTTGCCACTGGATTCAAGCAAGCCTGGCTGAAGACGGCTGAAATGCCAGAAACCGGACCTAGGAAGCTTGTTTCCGGGCCAGGAAAGACATGGCTTGGCAGTTCGGGCTGGACTGTTCCCATGAGGCACAGGATCAGACTGATTTGCAAAGGGCCATGTCTGAACTGGGGTGGCAGAGTGGGCTAAAGAACGGTGATGGTTTAAACCCAGATCAGTTGACTGGGGGTGAGTGCTTGCAATGTTCAACACTCCATCCATCATTTCCTTTGGTTTTTGCTTTGTTCGCCATAAGTTGGCAGGGTATGCTCAGACGTGAGTCCCTTGCTCACTTTGCCACTGGATTCAAGCAAGCCTGGCTGAAGACGGCTGAAATGCCAGAAACCGGTCCTAGGAAGCTTGTTTCCGGGTTAGGAAAGACATGGCTTGGCAGTTCGGGCAGGACTGTTCCCATGAGGCACAGGGTCAGACTGATTTGCATAGGGCCATGTCTGAACTGGGGTGGCAGAGTGGGCTAAAGAACGGTGATGGATTAAACCCAGATCAGTTGACTGGGGGTGAGTGCTTGCAATGTTCAACACTCCATCCATCATTTCCTTTGGTTTTTGCTTTGTTCGCCATAAGTTGGCAGGGTATGCTCAGACGTGAGTCCCTTGCTCACTTTGCCACTGGATTCAAGCAAGCCTGGCTGAAGACGGCTGAAATGCCAGAAACGGGTCCTAGGAAGCTTGTTTCCGGGCCAGGAAAGACATGGCTTGGCAGTTCGAGCTGGACTGTTCCCATGAAGCACAGGGTCAGACTGATTTGCATAGGGCCATGTCTGAACTGGGGTGGCAGAGTCGGCTAAAGAACGTGATGGATTAAACCCAGATCAGTTGACTGGGGGTGAGTGCTTGCAATGTTCAACACTCCATCCATCATTTCCTTTGGTTTTTGCTTTGTTCGCCATAAATTGGCAGGGTATGCTCAGACGTGAGTCCCTTGCTCACTTTGCCACTGGATTCAAGCAAGCCTGGCTGAAGACGGCTGAAATGCCAGAAACCGGTCCTAGGAAGCTTGTTTCCGGGCCAGGAAAGACATGGCTTGGCAGATCGGGCTGGACTGTTCCCATGAGGCACAGGGTCAGACTGATTTGCATAGGGCCATGTCTGAACTGGGGTGGCAGAGTGGGCTAAAGAACGGTGATGGATGAAACCCAGATCAGTTGACTGGGGGTGAGTGCTTGCAATGTTCAACACTCCATCCATCATTTCCTTTGGTTTTTGCTTTGTTCGCCAGAAGTTGGCAGGGTATGCTCAGACGTGAGTTCCTTGCTCACTTTGCCACTGGATTCAAGCAAGCCTGGCTGAAGACGGCTGAAATGCCAGAAACCGGACCTAGGAAGCTTGTTTCCGGGCCAGGAAAGACATGGCTTGGCAGTTCAGGCTGGACTGTTCCCATGAGGCACAGGGTCAGACTGATTTGCATAGGGCCATGTCTGAACTGGGGTGGCAGAGTGGGCTAAAGAACGGTGATGGATTAAACCCAGATCAGTTGACTGGGGGGTGAGTGCTTGCAATGTTCAACACTCCATCCATCATTTCCTTTGGTTTTTGCTTTGTTTGCCATAAGTTGGCAGGGTATGCTCAGACGTGAGTCCCTTGCTCACTTTGCCACTGGATTCAAGCAAGCCTGGCTGAAGACGGCTGAAATGCCAGAAACCGGTCCTAGGAAGCTTGTTTCCGGGCCAGGAAAGACATGGCTTGGCAGATCGGGCTGGACTGTTCCCATGAGGCACAGGGTCAGACTGATTTGCATAGGGCCATGTCTGAACTGGGGTGGCAGAGTGGGCTAAAGAACGGTGATGGATGAAACCCAGATCAGTTGACTGGGGGTGAGTGCTTGCAATGTTCAACACTCCATCCATCATTTCCTTTGGTTTTTGCTTTGTTCGCCAGAAGTTGGCAGGGTATGCTCAGACGTGAGTTCCTTGCTCACTTTGCCACTGGATTCAAGCAAGCCTGGCTGAAGACGGCTGAAATGCCAGAAACCGGACCTAGGAAGCTTGTTTCCGGGCCAGGAAAGACATGGCTTGGCAGTTCGGGCTGGACTGTTCCCATGAGGCACAGGGTCAGACTGATTTGCATAGGGCCATGTCTGAACTGGGGTGGCAGAGTGGGCTAAAGAACGGTGATGGATTAAACCCAGATCAGTTGACTGGGGGGTGAGTGCTTGCAATGTTCAACACTCCATCCATCATTTCCTTTGGTTTTTGCTTTGTTCGCCATAAGTTGGCAGGGTATGCTCAGACGTGAGTCCCTTGCTCACTTTGCCACTGGATTCAAGCAAGCCTGGCTGAAGACGGCTGAAATGCCAGAAACCGGTCCTAGGACGCTTGTTTCCGGGCCAGGAAAGACATGGCTTGGCAGTTCGGGCTGGACTGTTCCCATGAGGCACAGGGTCAGACTGATTTGCATAAGGCCATGTCTGAACTGGTGTGGCAGAGTGGGCTAAAGCACGGTGATGGATTAAACCCAGATCAGTTGACTGGGGGTGAGTGCTTGCAATGTTCAACACTCCATCCATCATTTCCTTTGGTTTTTGCTTTGTTCGCCATAAGTTGGCAGGGTATGCTCAGACGTGAGTCCCTTGCTCACTTTGCCACTGGATTCAAGCAAGCCTGGCTGAAGACGGCTGAAATGCCAGAAACCGGTCCTAGGAAGCTTATTTCCGGGCCAGGAAATACATGGCTTGTCAGTTCGGGCTGGACTGTTCCCATGAGGCACAGGGTCAGACTGATTTGCATAGGGCCATGTCTGAACTGGGGTGGCAGAGTGGGCTAAAGAACGGTGATGGATTAAACCCAGATCAGTTGACTGGGGGTGAGTGCTTGCAATGTTCAACACTCCATCCATCATTTCCTTTGGTTTTTGCTTTGTTCGCCATAAGTTGGCAGGGTATGCTCAGACGTGAGTCCCTTGCTCACTTTGCCACTGGATTCAAGCAAGCCTGGCTGAAGACGGCTGAAATGCCAGAAACCGGTCCTAGGAAGCTTGTTTCCGGGCCAGGAAAGACATGGCTTGGCAGTTCGGGCTTTACTGTTCCCATGAGGCACAGGGTCAGACTGATTTGCATAGGGCCATGTCTGAACTGGGGTTGCAGAGTGGGCTAAAGAACGGTGATGGATTAAACCCAGATCAGTTGACTGGGGGTGAGTGCTAGCAATGTTAAACACTCCATCCATCATTTCCTTTGGTTTTTGCTTTGATCGCCATAAGTTGGCAGGGTATGCTCAGACGTGAGTCCCTTGCTCACTTTGCCACTGGATTCAAGCAAGCCTGGCTGAAGACGGCTGAAATGCCAGAAACCGGTCCTAGGAAGCTTGTTTCCGGGCCAGGAAAGACATGGCTTGGCAGTTCGGGCTGGACTGTTCCCATGAGGCACAGGGTCAGACTGATTTGCATAGGGCCATCTCTGAACTGGGGTGGCAGAGTGGGCTAAAGAACGGTGATGGATTAAACCCAGATCAGTTGACTGGGGGTGAGTGCTTGCAATGTTCAACACTCTATCCATCATTTCCTTTGGTTTTTGCTTTGTTCGCCATAAGTTGGCAGGGTATGCTCAGACGTGAGTCCCTTGCTCACTTTGCCACTGGATTCAAGCAAGCCTGGCTGAAGACGGCTGAAATGCCAGAAACCGGTCCTAGGAAGCTTGTTTCCGGGCCAGGAAAGACATGGCTTGGCAGTTCGGGCTGGACTGTTCCCATGAAGCACAGGGTCAGACTGGTTTGCATAGGGCCATGTCTGAACTGGGGTGGCAGAGTGGGCTAAAGAACGGTGATGGATTAAACCCAGATCAGTTTACTGGGGGTGAGTGCTTGCAATGTTCAACACTCCATCCATCATTTTCTTTGGTTTTTGCTTTGTTTGTCATAAGTTGGCAGGGTATGCTCAGACGTGAGTCCCTTGCTCACTTTGCCACTGGATTCAAGCAAGCCTGGCTGAAGACGTCTGAAATGCCAGAAACCGGTCCTAGGAAGCTTGTTTCCGGGCCAGGAAAGACATGGCTTGGCAGTTCGGGCTGGACTGTTCCCATGAGGCACAGGGTCAGACTGATTTGCATAGGGCCATGTCTGAACTGGGGTGGCAGAGTGGGCTAAAGAACGGTGATGGTTTAAACCCAGATCAGTTGACTGGGTGTGAGTGCTTGCAATGTTCAACACTCCATCCATCATTTCCTTTGGTTTTTGCTTTGTTCGCCATAAGTTGGCAGGGTATGCTCAGACGTGAAACCCTTGCTCACTTTGCCACTGGATTCAAGCAAGCCTGGCTGAAGACGGCTGAAATGCCAGAAACCGGTCCTAGGAAGCTTGTTTCTGGGCCAGGAAAGACATGGCTTGGCAGTTCGGGCTGGACTGTTCCCATGAGGCACAGGGTCAGACTGATTTGCATAGGGCCATGTCTGAACTGGGGTGGCAGAGTGGGCTAAAGAACGGTGATGGATGAAACCCAGATCAGTTGACTGGGGGTGAGTGCTTGCAATGTTCAACACTCCATCCATCATTTCCTTTGGTTTTTGCTCTGTTCCCCATAAGTTGGCAGGGTATGCTCAGATGTGAGTCCCTTGCTCACTTTGCCACTGGATTCAAGCAAGCTTGGCTGAAGACGGCTGAAATGCCAGAAACCGGTCCTAGGAAGCTTGTTTCCGGGCCAGGAAAGACATGGCTTGGCAGATCGGGCTGGACTGTTCCCATGAGGCACAGGGTCAGACTGATTTGCATAGGGCCATGTCTGAACTGGGGTGGCAGAGTGGGCTAAAGAACGGTGATGGATGAAACCCAGATCAGTTGACTGGGGGTGAGTGCTTGCAATGTTCAACACTCCATCCATCATTTCCTTTGGTTTTTGCTTTGTTCGCCAGAAGTTGGCAGGGTATGCTCAGACGTGAGTTCCTTGCTCTCTTTGCCACTGGATTCAAGCAAGCCTGGCTGAAGACGGCTGAAATGCCAGAAACCGGACCTAGGAAGCTTGTTTCCGGGCCAGGAAAGACATGGCTTGGCAGTTCGGGCTGGACTGTTCCCATGAGGCACAGGGTCAGACTGATTTGCATAGGGCCATGTCTGAACTGGGGTGGCAGAGTGGGCTAAAGAACGGTGATGGATTAAACCCAGATCAGTTGACTGGGGGGTGAGTGCTTGCAATGTTCAACACTCCATCCATCATTTCCTTTGGTTTTTGCTTTGTTTGCCATAAGTTGGCAGGGTATGCTCAGACGTGAGTCCCTTGCTCACTTTGCCACTGGATTCAAGCAAGCCTGGCTGAAGACTGCTGAAATGCCAGAAACCGGTCCTAGGAAGCTTGTTTCCGGGCCAGGAAAGACATGGCTTGGCAGATCGGGCTGGACTGTTCCCATGAGGCACAGGGTCAGACTGATTTGCATAGGGCCATGTCTGAACTGGGGTGGCAGAGTGGGCTAAAGAACGGTGATGGATGAAACCCAGATCAGTTGACTGGGGGTGAGTGCTTGCAATGTTCAACACTCCATCCATCATTTCCTTTGGTTTTTGCTTTGTTCGCCAGAAGTTGGCAGGGTATGCTCAGACGTGAGTTCCTTGCTCACTTTGCCACTGGATTCAAGCAAGCCTGGCTGAAGACGGCTGAAATGCCAGAAACCGGACCTAGGAAGCTTGTTTCCGGGCCAGGAAAGACATGGCTTGGCAGTTCGGGCTGGACTGTTCCCATGAGGCACAGGGTCAGACTGATTTGCATAGGGCCATGTCTGAACTGGGGTGGCAGAGTGGGCTAAAGAACGGTGATGGATTAAACCCAGATCAGTTGACTGGGGGGTGAGTGCTTGCAATGTTCAACACTCCATCCATCATTTCCTTTGGTTTTTGCTTTGTTCGCCATAAGTTGGCAGGGTATGCTCAGACGTGAGTCCCTTGCTCACTTTGCCACTGGATTCAAGCAAGCCTGGCTGAAGACGGCTGAAATGCCAGAAACCGGTCCTAGGACGCTTGTTTCCGGGCCAGGAAAGACATGGCTTGGCAGTTCGGGCTGGACTGTTCCCATGAGGCACAGGGTCAGACTGATTTGCATAAGGCCATGTCTGAACTGGTGTGGCAGAGTGGGCTAAAGCACGGTGATGGATTAAACCCAGATCAGTTGACTGGGGGTGAGTGCTTGCAATGTTCAACACTCCATCCATCATTTCCTTTGGTTTTTGCTTTGTTCGCCATAAGTTGGCAGGGTATGCTCAGACGTGAGTCCCTTGCTCACTTTGCCACTGGATTCAAGCAAGCCTGGCTGAAGACGGCTGAAATGCCAGAAACCGGTCCTAGGAAGCTTATTTCCGGGCCAGGAAATACATGGCTTGTCAGTTCGGGCTGGACTGTTCCCATGAGGCACAGGGTCAGACTGATTTGCATAGGGCCATGTCTGAACTGGGGTGGCAGAGTGGGCTAAAGAACGGTGATGGATTAAACCCAGATCAGTTGACTGGGGGTGAGTGCTTGCAATGTTCAACACTCCATCCATCATTTCCTTTGGTTTTTGCTTTGTTCGCCATAAGTTGGCAGGGTATGCTCAGACGTGAGTCCCTTGCTCACTTTGCCACTGGATTCAAGCAAGCCTGGCTGAAGACGGCTGAAATGCCAGAAACCGGTCCTAGGAAGCTTGTTTCCGGGCCAGGAAAGACATGGCTTGGCAGTTCGGGCTTTACTGTTCCCATGAGGCACAGGGTCAGACTGATTTGCATAGGGCCATGTCTGAACTGGGGTTGCAGAGTGGGCTAAAGAACGGTGATGGATTAAACCCAGATCAGTTGACTGGGGGTGAGTGCTAGCAATGTTAAACACTCCATCCATCATTTCCTTTGGTTTTTGCTTTGATCGCCATAAGTTGGCAGGGTATGCTCAGACGTGAGTCCCTTGCTCACTTTGCCACTGGATTCAAGCAAGCCTGGCTGAAGACGGCTGAAATGCCAGAAACCGGTCCTAGGAAGCTTGTTTCCGGGCCAGGAAAGACATGGCTTGGCAGTTCGGGCTGGACTGTTCCCATGAGGCACAGGGTCAGACTGATTTGCATAGGGCCATCTCTGAACTGGGGTGGCAGAGTGGGCTAAAGAACGGTGATGGATTAAACCCAGATCAGTTGACTGGGGGTGAGTGCTTGCAATGTTCAACACTCTATCCATCATTTCCTTTGGTTTTTGCTTTGTTCGCCATAAGTTGGCAGGGTATGCTCAGACGTGAGTCCCTTGCTCACTTTGCCACTGGATTCAAGCAAGCCTGGCTGAAGACGGCTGAAATGCCAGAAACCGGTCCTAGGAAGCTTGTTTCCAGGCCAGGAAAGACATGGCTTGGCAGTTCGGGCTGGACTGTTCCCATGAAGCACAGGGTCAGACTGGTTTGCATAGGGCCATGTCTGAACTGGGGTGGCAGAGTGGGCTAAAGAACGGTGATGGATTAAACCCAGATCAGTTTACTGGGGGTGAGTGCTTGCAATGTTCAACACTCCATCCATCATTTTCTTTGGTTTTTGCTTTGTTTGTCATAAGTTGGCAGGGTATGCTCAGACGTGAGTCCCTTGCTCACTTTGCCACTGGATTCAAGCAAGCCTGGCTGAAGACGTCTGAAATGCCAGAAACCGGTCCTAGGAAGCTTGTTTCCGGGCCAGGAAAGACATGGCTTGGCAGTTCGGGCTGGACTGTTCCCATGAGGCACAGGGTCAGACTGATCTGCATAGGGCCATGTCTGAACTGGGGTGGCAGAGTGGGCTAAAGAACGGTGATGGTTTAAACCCAGATCAGTTGACTGGGTGTGAGTGCTTGCAATGTTCAACACTCCATCCATCATTTCCTTTGGTTTTTGCTTTGTTCGCCATAAGTTGGCAGGGTATGCTCAGACGTGAAACCCTTGCTCACTTTGCCACTGGATTCAAGCAAGCCTGGCTGAAGACGGCTGAAATGCCAGAAACCGGTCCTAGGAAGCTTGTTTCTGGGCCAGGAAAGACATGGCTTGGCAGTTCGGGCTGGACTGTTCCCATGAGGCACAGGGTCAGACTGATTTGCATAGGGCCATGTCTGAACTGGGGTGGCAGAGTGGGCTAAAGAACGGTGATGGATGAAACCCAGATCAGTTGACTGGGGGTGAGTGCTTGCAATGTTCAACACTCCATCCATCATTTCCTTTGGTTTTTGCTCTGTTCCCCATAAGTTGGCAGGGTATGCTCAGATGTGAGTCCCTTGCTCACTTTGCCACTGGATTCAAGCAAGCTTGGCTGAAGACGGCTGAAATGCCAGAAACCGGACCTAGGAAGCTTGTTTCCGGGCCAGGAAAGACATGGCTTGGCAGTTCGGGCTGGACTGTTCCCATGAGGCACAGGGTCAGACTGATTTGCATAGGGCCATGTCTGAACTGGGGTGGCAGAGTGGGCTAAAGAACAGTGATGGATGAAACCCAGATCAGTTGACTGGGGGTGAGTGCTTGCAATGTTCAACACTCCATCCATCATTTCCTTTGGTTTTTGCTCTGTTCCCCATAAGTTGGCAGGGTATGCTCAGATGTGAGTCCCTTGCTCACTTTGCCACTGGATTCAAGCAAGCTTGGCTGAAGACGGCTGAAATGCCAGAAACCGGACCTAGGAAGCTTGTTTCCGGGCCAGGAAAGACATGGCTTGGCAGTTCGGGCTGGACTGTTCCCATGAGGCACAGGGTCAGACTGATTTGCATAGGGCCATGTCTGAACTGGGGTGGCAGAGTGGGCTAAAGAACAGTGATGGATTAAACCCAGATCAGTTGACTGGGGGTGAGTGCTTGCAATGTTCAACACTCCATCCATCATTTCCTTTGGTTTTTGCTTTGTTCGCCATAAGTTGGCAGGGTATGCTCAGACGTGAGTCCCTTGCTCACTTTGCCACTGGATTCAAGCAAGCCTGGCTGAAGACGGCTGAAATGCCAGAAACCGGTCCTAGGAAGCTTGTTTCCGGGCCAGGAAAGACATGGCTTGGCAGTTCGGGCTGGACTGTTCCCATGAGGCACAGGGTCAGACTGATTTGCATAGGGCCATGTCTGAACTGGGGTGGCAGAGTGGGCTAAAGAACGGTGATGGATTAAACCCAGATCAGTTGACTGGGGGTGAGTGCTTGCAATGTTCAACGATCCATCCATGATTTCCTTTGGTTTTTGCTTTGTTCGCCATAAGTTGGCAGGGTATGCTCAGACGTGAGTCCCTTGCTCACTTTGCCACTGGATTCAAGCAAGCCTGGCTGAAGCCGGCTGAAATGCCAGAAACCGGTCCTAGGAAGCTAGTTTCCGGGCTAGGAAAGACATGGCTTGGCAGTTCGGGCAGGACTGTTCCCATGAGGCACAGGGTCAGACTGATTTGCATAGGGCCATGTCTGAACTGGGGTGGCAGAGTGGGCTAAAGAACGGTGATGGATTAAACCCAGATCAGTTGACTGGGGGTGAGTGCTTGCAATGTTCAACACTCCATCCATCATTTCCTTTGGTTTTTGCTTTGTTCGCCATAAGTTGGCAGGGTATGCTCAGACGTGAGTCCCTTGCTCACTTTCCACCTGGATTCAAGCAAGTCTGGCTGAAGACGGCTGAAATGCCAGAAACCGGTCCTAGGAAGCTTGTTTCCGGGCCAGGAAAGACATGGCTTGGCAGTTCGGGCTGGACTGTTCCCATGAGGCACAGGGTCAGACTGATTTGCATAGGGCCATGTCTGAACTGGGGTGGCAGAGTGGGCTAAAGAACGGTGATGGTTTAAACCCAGATCAGTTGACTGGGTGTGAGTGCTTGCAATGTTCAACACTCCATCCATCATTTCCTTTGGTTTTTGCTTTGTTCGCCATAAGTTGGCAGGGTATGCTCAGACGTGAAACCCTTGCTCACTTTGCCACTGGATTCAAGCAAGCCTGGCGGAAGACGGCTGAAATGCCAGAAACCGGTCCTAGGAAGCTTGTTTCTGGGCCAGGAAAGACATGGCTTGGCAGTTCGGGCTGGACTGTTCCCATGAGGCACAGGGTCAGACTGATTTGCATAGGGCCATGTCTGAACTGGGGTGGCAGAGTGGGCTAAAGAACGGTGATGGATGAAACCCAGATCAGTTGACTGGGGGTGAGTGCTTGCAATGTTCAACACTCCATCCATCATTTCCTTTGGTTTTTGCTCTGTTCCCCATAAGTTGGCAGGGTATGCTCAGATGTGAGTCCCTTGTTCACTTTGCCACTGGATTCAAGCAAGCTTGGCTGAAGACGGCTGAAATGCCAGAAACCGGACCTAGGAAGCTTGTTTCCGGGCCAGGAAAGACATGGCTTGGCAGTTCGGGCTGGACTGTTCCCATGAGGCACAGGGTCAGACTGATTTGCATAGGGCCATGTCTGAACTGGGGTGGCAGAGTGGGCTAAAGAACAGTGATGGATTAAACCCAAATCAGTTGACTGGGGGTGAGTGCTTGCAATGTTCAACACTCCATCCATCATTTCCTTTGGTTTTTGCTTTGTTCGCCATAAGTTGGCAGAGTATGCTCAGACGTGAGTCCCTTGCTCACTTTGCCACTGGATTCAAGCAAGCCTGGCGGAAGACGGCTGAAATGCCAGAAACCGGTCCTAGGAAGCTTTTTTCTGGGCCAGGAAAGACATGGCTTGGCAGTTCGGGCTGGACTGTTCCCATGAGGCACAGGGTCAGACTGATTTGCATAGGGCCATGTCTGAACTGGGGTGGCAGAGTGGGCTAAAGAACGGTGATGGATGAAATCCAGATCAGTTGACTGGGGGTGAGTGCTTGCAATGTTCAATACTCCATCCATCATTTCCTTTGGTTTTTGTTTTGTTCGCCATAAGTTGGCAGGGTATGCTCAGACGTGAGTCCCTTGCTCACTTTCCCACTGGATTCAAGCAAGTCTGGCTGAAGACGGCTGAAATGCCAGAAACCAGTCCTAGGAAGCTTGTTTCCGGGCCAGGAAAGACATGGCTTGGCAGTTCGGGCTGGACTGTTCCCATGAGGCACAGGGTCAGACTGATTTGCATAGGGCCATGTCTGAATTGGGGTGGCAGAGTGGGCTAAAGAACAGTGATGGATGAAACCCAGATCAGTTGACTGGGGGTGAGTGCTTACAATGTTCAACACTCCATCCATCATTTCCTTTGGTTTTTGCTCTGTTCGCCATAAGTTGGCAGGGTATTCTCAGATGTGAGTCCCTTGCTCACTTTGCCACTGGATTCAAGCAAGCCTGGCTGAAGACGGCTGAAATGCCAGAAACCGGACCTAGGAAGCTTGTTTCCGGGCCAGGAAAGACATGGCTTGGCAGTTCGGGCTGGACTGTTCCCATGAGGCACAGGGTCAGACTGATTTGCATAGGGCCATGTCTGAACTGGGGTGGCAGAGTGGGCTAAAGAACAGTGATGGATTAAACCCAGATCAGTTGACTGGGGGTGAGTGCTTGCAATGTTCAACACTCCATCCATCATTTCCTTTGGTTTTTGCTTTGTTCGCCATAAGTTGGCAGGGTATGCTCAGACGTGAGTCCCTTGCTCACTTTGCCACTGGATTCAAGCAAGCCTGGCTGAAGACGGCTGAAATGCCAGAAACGGGTCCTAGGAAGCTTGTTTCCGGGCCAGGAAAGACATGGCTTGGCAGTTCGGGCTGGACTGTTCCCATGAAGCACAGGGTCAGACTGATTTGCATAGGGCCATGTCTGAACTGGGGTGGCAGAGTCGGCTAAAGAACGTGATGGATTAAACCCAGATCAGTTGACTGGGGGTGAGTGCTTGCAATGTTCAACACTCCATCCATCATTTCCTTTGGTTTTTGCTTTGTTCGCCATAAGTTGGCAGGGTATGCTCAGACGTGAGTCCCTTGCTAACTTTGCCACTGGATTCAAGCAAGCCTGGCTGAAGACGGCTGAAATGCCAGAAACCGGTCCTAGGAAGCTTGTTTCCGGGCTAGGAAAGACATGGCTTGGCAGTTCGGGCAGGACTGTTCCCATGAGGCACAGGGTCCGACTGATTTGCATAGGGCCATGTCTGAACTGGGGTGGCAGAGTGGGCTAAAGAACGGTGATGGATTAAACCCAGATCAGTTGACTGGGGGTGAGTGCTTGCAATGTTCAACACTCCATCCATCATTTCCTTTGGTTTTTGCTTTGTTCGCCATAAGTTGGCAGGGTATGCTCAGACATGAGTCCCTTGCTCACTTTGCCACTGGATTCAAGCAAGTCTGGCTGAAGACGGCTGAAATGCCAGAAACCGGTCCTAGGAAGCTTGTTTCCGGGCCAGGAAAGACATGGCTTGGCAGTTCGGGCTGGACTGTTCCCATGAGGCACAGGGTCAGACTGATTTGCATAGGGCCATGTCTGAACTGGGGTGGCAGAGTGGGCTAAAGAACGGTGATGGATTAAACCCAGATCAGTTGACTGGGGGTGAGTGCTTGCAATGTTCAACACTCCATCCATCATTTCCTTTGGTTTTTGCTTTGTTCGCCATAAATTGGCAGGGTATGCTCAGACGTGAGTCCCTTGCTCACTTTGCCACTGGATTCAAGCAAGCCTGGCTGAAGACGGCTGAAATGCCAGAAACCGGTCCTAGGAAGCTTGTTTCCGGGCCAGGAAAGACATGGCTTGGCATATCGGGCTGGACTGTTCCCATGAGGCACAGGGTCAGACTGATTTGCATAGGGCCATGTCTGAACTGGGGTGGCAGAGTGGGCTAAAGAACGGTGATGGATGAAACCCAGATCAGTTGACTGGGGGTGAGTGCTTGCAATGTTCAACACTCCATCCATCATTTCCTTTGGTTTTTGCTTTGTTCGCCAGAAGTTGGCAGGGTATGCTCAGACGTGAGTTCCTTGCTCACTTTGCCACTGGATTCAAGCAAGCCTGGCTGAAGACGGCTGAAATGCCAGAAACCGGACCTAGGAAGCTTGTTTCCGGGCCAGGAAAGACATGGCTTGGCAGTTCGGGCTGGACTGTTCCCATGAGGCACAGGGTCAGACTGATTTGCATAGGGCCATGTCTGAACTGGGGTGGCAGAGTGGGCTAAAGAACGGTGATGGATTAAACCCAGATCAGTTGACTGGGGGGTGAGTGCTTGCAATGTTCAACACTCCATCCATCATTTCCTTTGGTTTTTGCTTTGTGCGACATAAGTTGGCAGGGTATGCTCAGACGTGAGTCCCTTGCTCACTTTGCCACTGGATTCAAGCAAGCCTGGCTGAAGACGGCTGAAATGCCAGAAACCGGTCCTAGGACGCTTGTTTCCGGGCCAGGAAAGACATGGCTTGGCAGTTCGGGCTGGACTGTTCCCATGAGGCACAGGGTCAGACTGATTTGCATAAGGCCATGTCTGAACTGGTGTGGCAGAGTGGGCTAAAGCACGGTGATGGATTAAACCCAGATCAGTTGACTGGGGGTGAGTGCTTGCAATGTTCAACACTCCATCCATCATTTCCTTTGGTTTTTGCTTTGTTCGCCATAAGTTGGCAGGGTATGCTCAGACGTGAGTCCCTTGCTCACTTTGCCACTGGATTCAAGCAAGCCTGGCTGAAGACAGCTGAAATGCCAGAAACCGGTCCTAGGAAGCTTATTTCCGGGCCAGGAAAGACATGGCTTGTCAGTTCGGGCTGGACTGTTCCCATAAGGCACAGGGTCAGACTGATTTGCATAGGGCCATGTCTGAACTGGGGTGGCAGAGTGGGCTAAAGAACGGTGATGGATTAAACCCAGATCAGTTGACTGGGGGTGAGTGCTCGCAATGTTCAACACTCCATCCATCTTTTCCTTTGGTTTTTGCTTTGTTCGCCATAAGTTGGCAGGGTATGCTCAGACGTGAGTCCCTTGCTCACTTTGCCACTGGATTCAAGCAAGCCTGGCTGAAGACGGCTGAAATGCCAGAAACCGGTCCTAGGAAGCTTGTTTCCGGGCCAGGAAAGACATGGCTTGGCAGTTCGGGCTTTACTGTTCCCATGAGGCACAGGGTCAGACTGATTTGCATAGGGCCATGTCTGAACTGGGGTTGCAGAGTGGGCTAAAGAACGGTGATGGATTAAACCCAGATCAGTTGACTGGGGGTGAGTGCTAGCAATGTTAAACACTCCATCCATCATTTCCTTTGGTTTTTGCTTTGTTCGCCATAAGTTGGCAGGGTATGCTCAGACGTGAGTCCCTTGCTCACTTTGCCACTGGATTCAAGCAAGCCTGGCTGAAGACGGCTGAAATGCCAGAAACCGGTCCTAGGAAGCTTGTTTCCGGGCCAGGAAAGACATGGCTTGGCAGTTCGGGCTGGACTGTTCCCATGAGGCACAGGGTCAGACTGATTTGCATAGGGCCATCTCTGAACTGGGGTGGCAGAGTGGGCTAAAGAACGGTGATGGATTAAACCCAGATCAGTTGACTGGGGGTGAGTGCTTGCAATGTTCAACACTTTATCCATCATTTCCTTTGGTTTTTGCTTTGTTCGCCATAAGTTGGCAGGGTATGCTCAGACGTGAGTCCCTTGCTCACTTTGCCACTGGATTCAAGCAAGCCTGGCTGAAGACGGCTGAAATGCCAGAAACCGGTCCTAGGAAGCTTGTTTCCGGGCCAGGAAAGACATGGCTTGGCAGTTCGGACTGGACTGTTCCCATGAGGCACAGGGTCAGACTGATTTGCATAGGACCATGTCTGAACTGGGGTGGCAGAGTGGGCTAAAGAACGGTGATGGATTAAACCCAGATCAGTTGACTGGGGGTGAGTGCTTGCAATGTTCAACACTCCATCCATCATTTCCTTTGGTTTTTGCTTTGTTCGCCATAAGTTGGCAGGGTATGCTCAGACGTGAGTCCCTTGCTCACTTTGCCACTGGATTCAAGCAAGCCTGGCTGAAGACGGCTGAAATGCCAGAAACCGGTCCTAGGAAGCTTATTTCCAGGCCAGGAAAGACATGGCTTGTCAGTTCGGGCTGGACTGTTCCCATGAGGCACAGGGTCAGACTGATTTGCATAGGGCCATGTCTGAACTGGGGTGGCAGAGTGAGCTAAAGAACGGTGATGGATTAAACCCAGATCAGTTGACTGGGGGTGAGTGCTTGCAATGTTCAACACTCCATCCATCATTTCCTTTGGTTTTTGCTTTGTTCGCCATAAGTTGGCAGGGTATGCTCAGACGTGAGTCCCTTGCTCACTTTGCCACTGGATTCAAGCAAGCCTGGCTGAAGACGGCTGAAATGCCAGAAACCGGTCCTAGGAAGCTTGTTTCCGGGCCAGGAAAGACATGGCTTGGCAGTTCGGGCTTTACTGTTCCCATGAGGCACAGGGTCAGACTGATTTGCATAGGGCCATGTCTGAACTGGGGTTGCAGAGTGGGCTAAAGAACGGTGATGGATTAAACCCAGATCAGTTGACTGGGGGTGAGTGCTAGCAATGTTAAACACTCCATCCATCATTTCCTTTGGTTTTTGCTTTGTTCGCCATAAGTTGGCAGGGTATGCTCAGACGTGAGTCCCTTGCTCACTTTGCCACTGGATTCAAGCAAGCCTGGCTGAAGACGGCTGAAATGCCAGAAACCGGTCCTAGGAGGCTTGTTTCCGGGCCAGGAAAGACATGGCTTGGCAGTTCGGGCTGGACTGTTCCCATGAGGCACAGGGTCAGACTGATTTGCATAGGGCCATCTCTGAACTGGGGTGGCAGAGTGGGCTAAAGAACGGTGATGGATTAAACCCAGATCAGTTGACTGTGGGTGAGTGCTTGCAATGTTCAACACTCTATCCATCATTTCCTTTGGTTTTTGCTTTGTTCGCCATAAGTTGGCAGGGTATGCTCAGACGTGAGTCCCTTGCTCACTTTGCCACTGGATTCAAGCAAGCCTGGCTGAAGACGGCTGAAATGCCAGAAACCGGTCCTAGGAAGCTTGTTTCCGGGCCAGGAAAGACATGGCTTGGCAGTTCGGGCTGGACTGTTCCCATGAAGCACAGGGTCAGACTGATTTGCATAGGGCCATGTCTGAACTGGGGTGGCAGAGTGGGCTAAAGAACGGTGATGGATTACACCCAGATCAGTTGACTGGGGGTGAGTGCTTGCAATGTTCAACACTCCATCCATCATTTTCTTTGGTTTTTGCTTTGTTTGTCATAAGTTGGCAGGGTATGCTCAGACGTGAGTCCCTTGCTCACTTTGCCACTGGATTCAAGCAAGCCTGGCTGAAGACGGCTGAAATGCCAGAAACCGGTCCTAGGAAGCTTGTTTCCGGGCCAGGAAAGACATGGCTTGGCAGTTCGGGCTGGACTGTTCCCATGAGGCACAGGGTCAGACTGATTTGCATAGGGCAATGTCTGAACTGGGGTGGCAGAGTGGGCTAAAGAACGGTGATGGTTTAAACCCAGATCAGTTGACTGGGTGTGAGTGCTTGCAATGTTCAACACTCCATCCATCATTTCCTTTGGTTTTTGCTTTGTTCGCCATAAGTTGGCAGGGTATGCTCAGACGTGAAACCCTTGCTCACTTTGCCACTGGATTCAAGCAAGCCTGGCGGAAGACGGCTGAAATGCCAGAAACCGGTCCTAGGAAGCTTGTTTCTGGGCCAGGAAAGACATGGCTTGGCAGTTTGGGCTGGACTGTTCCCATGAGGCACAGGGTCAGACTGATTTGCATAGGGCCATGTCTGAACTGGGGTGGCAGAGTGGGCTAAAGAACAGTGATGGATTAAACCCAGATCAGTTGACTGGGGGTGAGTGCTTGCAATGTTCAACACTCCATCCATCATTTCCTTTGGTTTTTGCTTTGTTCGCCATAAGTTGGCAGGGTATGCTCAGACGTGAGTAACTTGCTCACTTTGCCACTGGATTCAAGCAAGCCTGGCGGAAGACGGCTGAAATGCCAGAAACCGGTCCTAGGAAGCTTGTTTCTGGGACAGGAAAGACATGGCTTGGCAGTTCGGGCTGGACTGTTCCCATGAGGCACAGGGTCAGACTGATTTGCATAGGGCCATGTCTGAACTGGGGTGGCAGAGTGGGCTAAAGAACGGTGATGGATGAAACCCAGATCAGTTGACTGGGGGTGAGTGCTTGCAATGTTCAACACTCCATCCATCATTTCCTTTGGTTTTTGCTCTGTTCCCCATAAGTTGGCAGGGTATGCTCAGATGTGAGTCCCTTGCTCACTTTGCCACTGGATTCAAGCAAGCTTGGCTGAAGACGGCTGAAATGCCAGAAACCAGACCTAGGAAGCTTGTTTCCGGGCCAGGAAAGACATGGCTTGGCAGTTCGGGCTGGACTGTTCCCATGAGGCACAGGGTCAGACTGATTTGCATAGGGCCATGTCTGAACTGGGGTGGCAGAGTGGGCTAAAGAACAGTGATGGATTAAACCCAGATCAGTTGACTGGGGGTGAGTGCTTGCAATGTTCAACACTCCATCCATCATTTCCTTTGGTTTTTGCTTTGTTCGCCATAAGTTGGCAGGGTATGCTCAGACGTGAGTCCCTTGCTCACTTTGCCACTGGATTCAAGCAAGCCTGGCTGAAGACGGCTGAAATGCCAGAAACCGGTCCTAGGAAGCTTGTTTCCGGGCCAGGAAAGACATGGCTTGGCAGTTCGGGCTGGACTGTTCCCATGAGGCACAGGGTCAGACTGATTTGCATAGGGCCATGTCTGAACTGGGGTGGCAGAGTGGGCTAAAGAACGGTGATGGATTAAACCCAGATCAGTTGACTGGGGGTGAGTGCTTGCAATGTTCAACACTCCATCCATCATTTCCTTTGGTTTTTGCTTTGTTCGCCATAAGTTGGCAGGGTATGCTCAGACGTGAGTCCCTTGCTCACTTTGCCACTGGATTCAAGCAAGCCTGGCTGAAGACGGCTGAAATGCCAGAAACCGGTCCTAGGAAGCTTGTTTCCGGGCTAGGAAAGACATGGCTTGGCAGTTCGGGCAGGACTGTTCCCATGAGGCACAGGGTCAGACTGATTTGCATAGGGCCATGTCTGAACTGGGGTGGCAGAGTGGGCTAAAGAACGGTGATGGATTAAACCCAGATCAGTTGACTGGGGGTGAGTGCTTGCAATGTTCAACACTCCATCCATCATTTCCTTTGGTTTTTGCTTTGTTCGCCATAAGTTGGCAGGGTATGCTCAGACGTGAGTCCCTTGCTCACTTTCCCACTGGATTCAAGCAAGTCTGGCTGAAGACGGCTGAAATGCCAGAAACCGGTCCTAGGAAGCTTGTTTCCGGGCCAGGAAAGACATGGCTTGGCAGTTCGGGCTGGACTGTTCCCATGAGGCACAGGGTCAGACTGATTTGCATAGGGCCATGTCTGAATTGGGGTGGCAGAGTGGGCTAAAGAACAGTGATGGATGAAACCCAGATCAGTTGACTGGGGGTGAGTGCTTGCAATGTTCAACACTCCATCCATCATTTCCTTTGGTTTTTGCTCTGTTCGCCATAAGTTGGCAGGGTATGCTCAGATGTGAGTCCCTTGCTCACTTTGCCACTGGATTCAAGCAAGCCTGGCTGAAGACGGCTGAAATGCCAGAAACCGGACCTAGGAAGATTGTTTCCGGGCCAGGAAAGACATGGCTTGGCAGTTCGGGCTGGACTGTTCCCATGAGGCACAGGGTCAGACTGATTTGCATAGGGCCATGTCTGAACTGGGGTGGCAGAGTGGGCTAAAGAACAGTGATGGATTAAACCCAGATCAGTTGACTGGGGGTGAGTGCTTGCAATGTTCAACACTCCATCCATCATTTCCTTTGGTTTTTGCTTTGTTCGCCATAAGTTGGCAGGGTATGCTCAGACGTGAGTCCCTTGCTCACTTTGCCACTGGAATCAAGCAAGCCTGGCTGAAGACGGCTGAAATGCCAGAAACGGGTCCTAGGAAGCTTGTTTCTGGGCCAGGAAAGACATGGCTTGGCAGTTCGAGCTGGACTGTTCCCATGAGGCACAGGGTCAGACTGATTTGCATAGGGCCATGTCTGAACTGGGGTGGCAGAGTGGGCTAAAGAACGGTGATGGATTAAACCCAGATCAGTTGACTGGGGGTGAGTGCTTGCAATGTTCAACACTCCATCCATCATTTCCTTTGGTTTTTGCTTTGTTCGCCATAAATTGGCAGGGTATGCTCAGACGTGAGTCCCTTGCTCACTTTGCCACTGGATTCAAGCAAGCCTGGCTGAAGACGGCTGAAATGCCAGAAACCGGTCCTAGGAAGCTTGTTTCCCGGCCAGGAAAGACATGGCTTGGCATATCGAGCTGGACTGTTCCCATGAGGCACAGGGTCAGACTGATTTGCATAGGGCCATGTCTGAACTGGGGTGGCAGAGTGGGCTAAAGAACGGTGATGGATTAAACCCAGATCAGTTGACTGGGGGTGAGTGCTTGCAGTGTTCAACACTCCATCCATCATTTCCTTTGGTTTTTGCTTTGTTCGCCAGAAGTTGGCAGGGTATGCTCAGACGTGAGTTCCTTGCTCACTTTGCCACTGGATTCAAGCAAGCCTGGCTGAAGACGGCTGAAATGCCAGAAACCGGACCTAGGAAGCTTGTTTCCGGGCCAGGAAAGACATGGCTTGGCAGTTCGGGCTGGACTGTTCCCATGAGGCACAGGGTCAGACTGATTTGCATAGGGCCATGTCTGAACTGGGGTGGCAGAGTGGGCTAAAGAACGGTGATGGATTAAACCCAGATCAGTTGACTGGGGGTGAGTGCTTGCAATGTTCAACACTCCATCCATCATTTCCTTTGGTTTTTGCTTTGTTCGCCATAAGTTGGCAGGGTATGCTCAGACGTGAGTCCCTTGCTCACTTTGCCACTGGATTCAAGCAAGCCTGGCTGAAGACGGCTGAAATGCCAGAAACCGGTCCTAGGACGCTTGTTTCCGGGCCAGGAAAGACATGGCTTGGCAGTTCGGGCTGGACTGTTCCCATGAGGCACAGGGTCAGACTGATTTGCATAAGGCCATGTCTGAACTGGTGTGGCAGAGTGGGCTAAAGCACGGTGATGGATTAAACCCAGATCAGTTGACTGGGGGTGAGTGCTTGCAATGTTCAACACTCCATCCATCATTTCCTTTGGTTTTTGCTTTGTTCGCCATAAGTTGGCAGGGTATGCTCAGACGTGAGTCCCTTGCTCACTTTGCCACTGGATTCAAGCAAGCCTGGCTGAAGACGGCTGAAATGCCAGAAACCGGTCCTAGGAAGCTTATTTCCGGGCCAGGAAAGACATGGCTTGTCAGTTCGGGCTGGACTGTTCCCATGAGGCACAGGGTCAGACTGATTTGCATAGGGCCATGTCTGAACTGGGGTGGCAGAGTGGGCTAAAGAACGGTGATGGATTAAACCCAGATCAGTTGACTGGGGGTGAGTGCTCGCAATGTTCAACACTCCATCCATCATTTCCTTTGGTTTTTGCTTTGTTCGCCATAAGTTGGCAGGGTATGCTCAGACGTGAGTCCCTTGCTCACTTTGCCACTGGATTCAAGCAAGCCTGGCTGAAGACGGCTAAAATGCCAGAAACCGGTCCTAGGAAGCTTGTTTCCGGGCCAGGAAAGACATGGCTTGGCAGTTCGGGCTTTACTGTTCCCATGAGGCACAGGGTCAGACTGATTTGCATAGGGCCATGTCTGAACTGGGGTTGCAGAGTGGGCTAAAGAACGGTGATGGATTAAACCCAGATCAGTTGACTGGGGGTGAGTGCTAGCAATGTTAAACACTCCATCCATCATTTCCTTTGGTTTTTGCTTTGTTCGCCATAAGTTGGCAGGGTATGCTCAGACGTGAGTCCCTTGCACACTTTGCCACTGGATTCAAGCAAGCCTGGCTGAAGACGGCTGAAATGCCAGAAACCGGTACTAGGAAGCTTGTTTCCGGGCCAGGAAAGACATGGCTTGGCAGTTCGGGCTGGACTGTTGCCATGAGGCACAGGGTCAGACTGATTTGCATAGGGCCATCTCTGAACTGGGGAGGCAGAGTGGGCTAAAGAACGGTGATGGATTAAACCCAGATCAGTTGACTGGGGGTGAGTGCTTGCAATGTTCAACACTCTATCCATCATTTCCTTTGGTTTTTGCTTTGTTCGCCATAAGTTGGCAGGGTATGCTCAGACGTGAGTCCCTTGCTCACTTTGCCACTGGATTCAAGCAAGCCTGGCTGAAGACGGCTGAAATGCCAGAAACCGGTCCTAGGAAGCTTGTTTCCGGGCCAGGAAAGACATGGCTTGGCAGTTCGGGCTGGACTGTTCCCATGAGGCACAGGGTCAGACTGATTTGCATAGGGCCATGTCTGAACTGGGGTGGCAGAGTGGGCTAAAGAACGGTGATGGATTAAACCCAGATCAGTTGACTGGGGGTGAGTGCTTGCAATGTTCAACACTCCATCCATCATTTCCTTTGGTTTTTGCTTTGCTCGCCATAAGTTGGCAGGGTATGCTCAGATGTGAGTCCCTTGCTCACTTTGCCACTGGATTCAAGCAAGCCTGGCTGAAGACGGCTGAAATGCCAGAAACCGGTCCTAGGAAGCTTGTTTCCGGGCCAGGAAAGACATGGCTTGGCAGTTCGGGCTGGACTGTTCCCATGAGGCACAGGGTCAGACTGATTTGCGTAGGGCCATGTCTGAACTGGGGTGGCAGAGTGGGCTAAAGAACGGTGATGGATTAAACCCAGATCAGTTGACTGGGGGTGAGTGCTTGCAATGTTCAACACTCCATCCATCATTTCCTTTGGTTTTTGCTTTGTTCGCCATAAGTTGGCAGGGTATGCTCAGACGTGAGTCCCTTGCTCACTTTGCCACTGGATTCAAGCAAGCCTGGCTGAAGACGGCTGAAATGCCAGAAACCGGACCTAGGAAGCTTGTTTCTGGGCTAGGAAAGACATGGCTTGGCAGTTCGGGCAGGACTGTTCCCATGAGGCACAGGGTCAGACTGATTTGCATAGGGCCATGTCTGAACTGGGGTGGCAGAGTGGGCTAAAGAACGGTGATGGATTAAACCCAGATCAGTTGACTGGGGGTGAGTGCTTGCAATGTTCAACACTCCATCCATCATTTCCTTTGGTTTTTGCTTTGTTCGCCATAAGTTGGCAGGGTATGCTCAGACGTGAGTCCCTTGCTCACTTTGCCACTGGATTCAAGCAAGTCTGGCTGAAGACGGCTGAAATGCCAGAAACCGGTCCTAGGAAGCTTGTTTCCGGCCAGGAAAGACATGGCTTGGCAGTTCGGGCTGGACTGTTCCCATGAGGCACAGGGTCAGACTGAATTGCATAGGGCCATGTCTGAACTGGGTGGCAGAGTGGGCTAAAGAACGGTGATGGATGAAACCCAGATCAGTTGACTGGGGGTGAGTGCTTGCAATGTTCAACACTCCATCCATCATTTCCTTTGGTTTTTGCTCTGTTCGCCATAAGTTGGCAGGGTATGCTCAGATGTGAGTCCCTTGCTCACTTTGCCACTGGATTCAAGCAAGCCTGGCTGAAGACGGCTGAAATGCCAGAAACCGGACCTAGGAAGCTTGTTTCCGGGCCAGGAAAGACATGGCTTGGCAGTTCGGGCTGGACTGTTTCCATGAGGCACAGGGTCAGACTGATTTGCATAGGGCCATGTCTGAACTGGGGTGGCAGAGTGGGCTAAAGAACAGTGATGGATTAAACCCAGATCAGTTGACTGGGGGTGAGTGCTTGCAATGTTCAACACTCCATCCATCATTTCCTTTGGTTTTTGCTTTGTTCGCCATAAGTTGGCAGGGTATGCTCAGACGTGAGTCCCTTGCTCACTTTGCCACTGGATTCAAGCAAGCCTGGCTGAATACGGCTGAAATGCCAGAAACCGGTCCTAGGAAGCTTGTTTCCGGGCCAGGAAAGACATGGCTTGGCAGTTCGGGCTGGACTGTTCCCATGAGGCACAGGGTCAGACTGATTTGCATAGGGCCATGTCTGAACTGGGTTGGCAGAGTGGGCTAAAGAACGGTGATGGATTAAACCCAGATCAGTTGACTGGGGGTGAGTGCTTGCAATGTTCAACACTCCATCCATCATTTCCTTTGGTTTTTGCTTTGTTCGCCATAAGTTGGCAGGGTATGCTCAGACGTGAGTCCCTTGCTCACTTTGCCACTGGATTCAAGCAAGCCTGGCTGAAGACGGCTGAAATGCCAGAAACGGGTCCTAGGAAGCTTGTTTCCGGGCCAGTAAAGACATGGCTTGGCAGTTCGGGCTGGACTGTTCCCATGAAGCACAGGGTCAGACTGATTTGCATAGGGCCATGTCTGAACTGGGGTGGCAGAGTGGGCTAAAGACCGGTGATGGATTAAACCCAGATCAGTTGACTGGGGGTGAGTGCTTGCAATGTTCAACACTCCATCCATCATTTCCTTTGGTTTTTGCTTTGTTCGCCATAAGTTGGCAGGGTATGCTCAGACGTGAGTCCCTTGCTCACTTTGCCACTGGATTCAAGCAAGCCTGGCTGAAGACGGCTGAAATGCCAGAAACAGGTCCTAGGAAGCTTGTTTCCGGGCCTGGAAAGACATGGCTTGGCAGTTCGGGCTGGACTGTTCCCATGAAGCACAGGGTCAGACTGATTTGCATAGGGCCATGTCTGAACTGGGGTGGCAGAGTCGGCTAAAGAACGTGATGGATTAAACCCAGATCAGTTGACTGGGGGTGAGTGCTTGCAATGTTCAACACTCCATCCATCATTTCCTTTGGTTTTTGCTTTGTTCGCCATAAGTTGGCAGGGTATGCTCAGACGTGAGTCCCTTGCTCACTTTGCCACTGGATTCAAGCAAGCCTGGCTGAAGACGGCTGAAATGCCAGAAACGGGTCCTAGGAAGCTTGTTTCCGGGCCTGGAAAGACATGGCTTGGCAGTTCGGGCTGGACTGTTCCCATGAAGCACAGGGTCAGACTGATTTGCATAGGGCCATGTCTGAACTGGGGTGGCAGAGTCGGCTAAAGAACGTGATGGATTAAACCCAGATCAGTTGACTGGGGGTGAGTGCTTGCAATGTTCAACACTCCAGCCATCATTTCCTTTGGTTTTTGCTTTGTTCGCCATAAGTTGGCAGGGTATGCCCCGAACGTGAGTCCCTTGCTAACTTTGCCACTGGATTCAAGCAAGCCTGGCTGAAGACGGCTGAAATGCCAGAAACCGGTCCTAGGAAGCTTGTTTCCGGGCCAGGAAAGACATGGCTTGGCATATCGGGCTGGACTGTTCCCATGAGGCACAGGGTCAGACTGATTTGCATAGGGCCATGTCTGAACTGGGGTGGCAGAGTGGGCTAAAGAACGGTGATGGATGAAACCCAGATCAGTTGACTGGGGGGTGAGTGCTTGCAATGTTCAACACTCCATCCATCATTTCCTTTGGTTTTTGCTTTGTTCGCCATAAGTTGGCAGGGTATGCTCAGACGTGAGTCCCTTGCTCACTTTGCCACTGGATTCAAGCAAGCCTGGCTGAAGACGGCTGAAATGCCAGAAACCGGTCCTAGGACGCTTGTTTCCGGGCCAGGAAAGACATGGCTTGGCAGTTCGGGCTGGACTGTTCCCATGAGGCACAGGGTCAGACTGATTTGCATAAGGCCATGTCTGAACTGGTGTGGCAGAGTAGGCTAAAGCACGGTGATGGATTAAACCCAGATCAGTTGACTGGGGGTGAGTGCTTGCAATGTTCAACACTCCATCCATCATTTCCTTTGGTTTTTGATTTGTTCGCCATAAGTTGGCAGGGTATGCTCAGACGTGAGTCCCTTGCTCACTTTGCCACTGGATTCAAGCAAGCCTGGCTGAAGACGGCTGAAATGCCAGAAACCGGTCCTAGGAAGCTTATTTCCGGGCCAGGAAAGACATGGCTTGTCAGTTCGGGCTGGACTGTTCCCATGAGGCACAGGGTCAGACTGATTTGCATAGGGCCATGTCTGAACTCGTTCCAAAGAACGGTGATGGATTAAACCCAGATCAGTTGACTGGGGGTGAGTGCTCGCAATGTTCAACACTCCATCCATCATTTCCTTTGGTTTTTGCTTTGTTCGCCATAAGTTGGCAGGGTATGCTCAGACGTGAGTCCCTTGCTCACTTTGCCACTGGATTCAAGCAAGCCTGGCTGAAGACGGCTAAAATGCCAGAAACCGGTCCTAGGAAGCTTGTTTCCGGGCCAGGAAAGACATGGCTTGGCAGTTCGGGCTTTACTGTTCCCATGAGGCACAGGGTCAGACTGATTTGCATAGGGCCATGTCTGAACTGGGGTTGCAGAGTGGGCTAAAGAACGGTGATGGATTAAACCCAGATCAGTTGACTGGGGGTGAGTGCTAGCAATGTTAAACACTCCATCCATCATTTCCTTTGGTTTTTGCTTTGTTCGCCATAAGTTGGCAGGGTATGCTCAGACGTGAGTCCCTTGCTCACTTTGCCACTGGATTCAAGCAAGCCTGGCTGAAGACGGCTGAAATGCCAGAAACCGGTCTTAGGAAGCTTGTTTCCGGGCCAGGAAAGACATGGCTTGGCAGTTCGGGCTGGACTGTTCCCATGAGGCACAGGGTCAGACTGATTTGCATAGGGCCATCTCTGAACTGGGGAGGCAGAGTGGGCTAAAGAACGGTGATGGATTAAACCCAGATCAGTTGACTGGGGGTGAGTGCTTGCAATGTTCAACACTCTATCCATCATTTCCTTTGGTTTTTGCTTTGTTCGCCATAAGTTGGCAGGGTATGCTCAGACGTGAGTCCCTTGCTCACTTTGCCACTGGATTCAAGCAAGCCTGGCTGAAGACGGCTGAAATGCCAGAAACCGGTCCTAGGAAGCTTGTTTCCGGGCCAGGAAAGACATGGCTTGGCAGTTCGGACTGGACTGTTCCCATGAGGCACAGGGTCAGACTGATTTGCATAGGGCCATGTCTGAACTGGGGTGGCAGAGTGGGCTAAAGAACGGTGATGGATTAAACCCAGATCAGTTGACTGGGGGTGAGTGCTTGCAATGTTCAACACTCCATCCATCATTTTCTTTAGTTTTTGCTTTGTTTGTCATAAGTTGGCAGGGTATGCTCAGACGTGAGTCCCTTGCTCACTTTGCCACTGGATTCAAGCAAGCCTGGCTGAAGACGGCTGAAATGCCAGAAACCGGTCCTAGGAAGCTTGTTTCCGGGCCAGGAAAGACATGGCTTGGCAGTTCGGGCTGGACTGTTCCCATGAGGCACAGGGTCAGACTGATTTGCATAGGGCCATGTCTGAACTGGGGTGGCAGAGTGGGCTAAAGAACGGTGATGGTTTAAACCCAGATCAGTTGACTGGGGGTGAGTGCTTGCAATGTTCAACACTCCATCCATCATTTCCTTTGGTTTTTGCTTTGTTCGCCATAAGTTGGCAGGGTATGCTCAGACGTGAAACCCTTGCTCACTTTGCCACTGGATTCAAGCAAGCCTGGCGGAAGACGGCTGAAATGCCAGAAACCGGTCCTAGGAAGCTTGTTTCTGGGCCAGGAAAGACATGGCTTGGCAGTTCGGGCTGGACTGTTCCCATGAGGAACAGGGTCAGACTGGTTTGCATAGGGCCATGTCTGAACTGGGGTGGCAGAGTGGGCTAAAGAACGGTGATGGATGAAACCCAGATCAGTTGACTGGGGGTGAGTGCTTGCAATGTTCAACACTCCATCCATCATTTCCTTTGGTTTTTGCTCTGTTCCCCATAAGTTGGCAGGGTATGCTCAGATGTGAGTCCCTTGCTCACTTTGCCACTGGATTCAAGCAAGCCTGGCTGAAGACGGCTGAAATGCCAGAAACCGGTCCTAGGAAGCTTGTTTCCGGGCCAGGAAAGACATGGCTTGGCAGTTCGGGCTGGACTGTTCCCATGAGGCACAGGGTCAGACTGATTTGCGTAGGGCCATGTCTGAACTGGGGTGGCAGAGTGGGCTAAAGAACGGTGATGGATTAAACCCAGATCAGTTGACTGGGGGTGAGTGCTTGCAATGTTCAACACTCCATCCATCATTTCCTTTGGTTTTTGCTTTGTTCGCCATAAGTTGGCAGGGTATGCTCAGACGTGAGTCCCTTGCTCACTTTGCCACTGGATTCAAGCAAGCCTGGCTGAAGACGGCTGAAATGCCAGAAACCGGACCTAGGAAGCTTGTTTCCGGGCTAGGAAAGACATGGCTTGGCAGTTCGGGCAGGACTGTTCCCATGAGGCACAGGGTCAGACTGATTTGCATAGGGCCATGTCTGAACTGGGGTGGCAGAGTGGGCTAAATAACGGTGATGGATTAAACCCAGATCAGTTGACTGGGGGTGAGTGCTTGCAATGTTCAACACTCCATCCATCATTTCCTTTGGTTTTTGCTTTGTTCGCCATAAGTTGGCAGGGTATGCTCAGACGTGAGTCCCTTGCTCACTTTGCCACTGGATTCAAGCAAGTCTGGCTGAAGACGGCTGAAATGCCAGAAACCGGTCCTAGGAAGCTTGTTTCCGGCCAGGAAAGACATGGCTTGGCAGTTCGGGCTGGACTGTTCCCATGAGGCACAGGGTCAGACTGATTTGCATAGGGCCATGTCTGAACTGGGTGGCAGAGTGGGCTAAAGAACGTTGATGGATGAAACCCAGATCAGTTGACTGGGGGTGAGTGCTTGCAATGTTCAACACTCCATCCATCATTTCCTTTGGTTTTTGCTCTGTTCGCCATAAGTTGGCAGGGTATGCTCAGATGTGAGTCCCTTGCTCACTTTGCCACTGGATTCAAGCAAGCCTGGCTGAAGACGGCTGAAATGCCAGAAACCGGACCTAGGAAGCTTGTTTCCGGCCAGGAAAGACATGGCTTGTCAGTTCGGGCCGGACTGTTCCCATGAGGCACAGGGTCAGACTGATTTGCATAGGGCCATGTCTGAACTGGGGTGGCAGAGTGGGCTAAAGAACAGTGATGGATTAAACCCAGATCAGTTGACTGGGGGTGAGTGCTTGCAATGTTCAACACTCCATCCATCATTTCCTTTGGTTTTTGCTTTGTTCGCCATAAGTTGGCAGGGTATGCTCAGACGTGAGTCCCTTGCTCACTTTGCCACTGGATTCAAGCAAGCCTGGCTGAATACGGCTGAAATGCCAGAAACCGGTCCTAGGAAGCTTGTTTCCGGGCCAGGAAAGACATGGCTTGGCAGTTCGGGCTGGACTGTTCCCATGAGGCACAGGGTCAGACTGATTTGCATAGGGCCATGTCTGAACTGGGTTGGCAGAGTGGGCTAAAGAACGGTGATGGATTAAACCCAGATCAGTTGACTGGAGGTGAGTGCTTGCAATGTTCAACACTCCATCCATCATTTCCTTTGGTTTTTGCTTTGTTCGCCATAAGTTGGCAGGGTATGCTCAGACGTGAGTCCCTTGCTCACTTTGCCACTGGATTCAAGCAAGCCTGGCTGAAGACGGCTGAAATGCCAGAAACGGGTCCTAGGAAGCTTGTTTCCGGGCCAGGAAAGACATGGCTTGGCAGTTCGGGCTGGACTGTTCCCATGAAGCACAGGGTCAGACTGATTTGCATAGGGCCATGTCTGAACTGGGGTGGCAGAGTGGGCTAAAGACCGGTGATGGATTAAACCCAGATCAGTTGACTGGGGGTGAGTGCTTGCAATGTTCAACACTCCATCCATCATTTCCTTTGGTTTTTGCTTTGTTCGCCATAAGTTGGCAGGGTATGCTCAGACGTGAGTCCCTTGCTAACTTTGCCACTGGATTCAAGCAAGCCTGGCTGAAGACGGCTGAAATGCCAGAAACCGGTCCTAGGAAGCTTGTTTCAGGGCTAGGAAAGACATGGCTTGGCAGTTCGGGCAGGACTGTTCCCATGAGGCACAGGGTCCGACTGATTTGCATAGGGCCATGTCTGAACTGGGGTGGCAGAGTGGGCTAAAGAACGGTGATGGATTAAACCCAGATCAGTTGACTGGGGGTGAGTGCTTACAATGTTCAACACTCCATCCATCATTTCCTTTGGTTTTTCCTTTGTTCGCCATAAGTTGGCAGGGTATGCTCAGACGTGAGTCCCTTGCTCACTTTGCCACTGGATTCAAGCAAGTCTGGCTGAAGACGGCTGAAATGCCAGAAACCGGTCCTAGGAAGCTTGTTTCCGGGCCAGGAAAGACATGGCTTGGCAGTTCGGGCTGGACTGTTCCCATGAGGCACAGGGTCAGACTGATTTGCATAGGGCCATGTCTGAACTGGGGTGGCAGAGTGGGCTAAAGAACGGTGATGGATTAAACCCAGATCAGTTGACTGGGGGTGAGTGCTTGCAATGTTCAACACTCCATCCATCATTTCCTTTGGTTTTTGCTTTGTTCGCATAAATTGGCAGGGTATGCTCAGATGTGAGTCCCTTGCTCACTTTGCCACAGGATTCAAGCAAGCCTGGCTGAAGACGGCTGAAATGCCAGAAACCGGTCCTAGGAAGCTTGTTTCCGGGCCAGGAAAGACATGGCTTGGCAGTTCGGGCTGGACTGTTCCCATGAGACACAGGGTCAGACTGATTTGCATAGGGCCATGTCTGAACTGGGGTGGCAGAGTGGGCTAAAGAATGGTGATGGATGAAACCCAGATCAGTTGACTGGGGGTGAGTGCTTGCAATGTTCAACACTCCATCCATCATTTCCTTTGGTTTTTGCTTTGTTCGCCATAAGTTGGCAGGGTATGCTCAGACGTGAGTTCCTTGCTCACTTTGCCACTGGATTCAAGCAAGCCTGGCTGAAGACGGCTGAAATGCCAGAAACCGGACCTAGGAAGCTTGTTTTTGGGCCAGGAAAGACATGGCTTGGCAGTTCGGGCTGGACTGTTCCCATGAGGCACAGGGTCAGACTGATTTGCATAGGGCCATGTCTGAACTGGGGTGGCAGAGTGGGCTAAAGAACGGTGATGGATTAAACCCAGATCAGTTGACTGGGGGGTGAGTGCTTGCAATGTTCAACACTCCATCCATCATTTCCTTTGGTTTTTGCTTTGTTCGCCATAAGTTGGCAGGGTATGCTCAGAGGTGAGTCCCTTGCTCACTTTGCCACTGGATTCAAGCAAGTCAAGCTGAAGACGGCTGAAATGCCAGGAACCGGTCCTAGGACGCTTGTTTCCGGGCCAGGAAAGACATGGCTTGGCAGTTCGGGCTGGACTGTTCCCATGAGGCACAGGGTCAGACTGATTTGCATAAGGCCATGTCTGAACTGGGGTGGCAGAGTGGGCTAAAGCACGGTGATGGATTAAACCCAGATCAGTTGACTGGGGGTGAGTGCTTGCAATGTTCAACACTCCATCCATCATTTCCTTTGGTTTTTGCTTTGTTCGCCATAAGTTGGCAGGGTATGCTCAGACGTGAGTCCCTTGCTCACTTTGCCACTGGATTCAAGCAAGCCTGGCTGAAGACGGCTGAAATGCCCGAAACCGGTCCTAGGAAGCTTGTTTCCAGGCCAGGAAAGACATGGCTTGGCAGTTCGGGCTGGACTGTTCCCATGAGGCACAGGGTCAGACTGATTTGCTTAGGGCCATGTCTGAACTGGGGTGGCAGAGTGGGCTAAAGAACGGTGATGGATTAAACCCAGATCAGTTGACTGGGGGTGAGTGCTTGCAATGTTCAACACTCCATCCATCATTTCCTTTGGTTTTTGCTTTGTTCGCCATAAGTTAGCAGGGTATGCTCAGACGTGAGTCCCTTGCTCACTTTGCCACTGGATTCAAGCAAGCCTGGCTGAAGACGGCTGAAATGCCAGAAACCGGTCCTAGGAAGCTTGTTTCCGGGCCAGGAAAGACATGGCTTGGCAGTTCGGGGTTGGACTGTTCCCATGAGGCACAGGGTCAGACTGATTTGCATAGGGCCATGTCTGAACTGGGGTGGCAGAGTGGGCTAAAGAACGGTGATGGATTAAACCCAGATCAGTTGACTGGGGGTGAGTGCTTGCAATGTTCAACACTCCATCCATCATTTCCTTTGGTTTTTGCTTTGTTCGCCATAAGTTGGCAGGGTATGCTCAGACGTGAGTCCCTTGCTCACTTTGCCACTGGATTCAAGCAAGCCTGGCTGAAGACGGCTGAAATGCCAGAAACCGGTCCTAGGAAGCTTGTTTCCGGGCCAGGAAAGACATGGCTTGGCAGTTCGGGCTGGACTGTTCCCATGAGGCACAGGGTCAGACTGATTTGCGTAGGGCCATGTCTGAACTGGGGTGGCAGAGTGGGCTAAAGAACGGTGATGGATTAAACCCAGATCAGTTGACTGGGGGTGAGTGCTTGCAATGTTCAACACTCCATCCATCATTTCCTTTGGTTTTTGCTTTGTTCGCCATAAGTTGGCAGGGTATGCTCAGACGTGAGTCCCTTGCTCACTTTGCCACTGGATTCAAGCAAGCCTGGCTGAAGACGGCTGAAATGCCAGAAACCGGACCTAGGAAGCTTGTTTCCGGGCTAGGAAAGACATGGCTTGGCAGTTCGGGCAGGACTGTTCCCATGAGGCACAGGGTCAGACTGATTTGCATAGGGCCATGTCTGAACTGGGGTGGCAGAGTGGGCTAAATAACGGTGATGGATTAAACCCAGATCAGTTGACTGGGGGTGAGTGCTTGCAATGTTCAACACTCCATCCATCATTTCCTTTGGTTTTTGCTTTGTTCGCCATAAGTTGGCAGGGTATGCTCAGACGTGAGTCCCTTGCTCACTTTGCCACTGGATTCAAGCAAGTCTGGCTGAAGACGGCTGAAATGCCAGAAACCGGTCCTAGGAAGCTTGTTTCCGGGCCAGGAAAGACATGGCTTGGCAGTTCGGGCTGGACTGTTCCCATGAGGCACAGGGTGAGACTGATTTGCGTAGGGCCATGTCTGAACTGGGGTAGCAGAGTGGGCTAAAGAACGGTGATGGATTAAACCCAGATCAGTTGACTGGGGGTGAGTGCTTGCAATGTTCAACACTCCATCCATCATTTCCTTTGGTTTTTGCTTTGTTCGCCATAAGTTGGCAGGGTATGCTCAGACGTGAGTCCCTTGCTCACTTTGCCACTGGATTCAAGCAAGCCTGGCTGAAGACGGCTGAAATGCCAGAAACCGGACCTAGGAAGCTTGTTTCCGGGCTAGGAAAGACATGGCTTGGCAGTTCGGGCAGGACTGTTCCCATGAGGCACAGGGTCAGACTGATTTGCATAGGGCCATGTCTGAACTGGGGTGGCAGAGTGGGCTAAATAACGGTGATGGATTAAACCCAGATCAGTTGACTGGGGGTGAGTGCTTGCAATGTTCAACACTCCATCCATCATTTCCTTTGGTTTTTGCTTTGTTCGCCATAAGTTGGCAGGGTATGCTCAGACGTGAGTCCCTTGCTCACTTTGCCACTGGATTCAAGCAAGTCTGGCTGAAGACGGCTGAAATGCCAGAAACCGGTCCTAGGAAGCTTGTTTCCGGCCAGGAAAGACATGGCTTGGCAGTTCGGGCTGGACTGTTCCCATGAGGCACAGGGTCAGACTGATTTGCATAGGGCCATGTCTGAACTGGGTGGCAGAGTGGGCTAAAGAACGTTGATGGATGAAACCCAGATCAGTTGACTGGGGGTGAGTGCTTGCGTTCAACACTCCATCCATCATTTCCTTTGGTTTTTGCTCTGTTCGCCATAAGTTGGCAGGGTATGCTCAGATGTGAGTCCCTTGCTCACTTTGCCACTGGATTCAAGCAAGCCTGGCTGAAGACGGCTGAAATGCCAGAAACCGGACCTAGGAAGCTTGTTTCCGGCCAGGAAAGACATGGCTTGTCAGTTCGGGCCGGACTGTTCCCATGAGGCACAGGGTCAGACTGATTTGCATAGGGCCATGTCTGAACTGGGGTGGCAGAGTGGGCTAAAGAACAGTGATGGATTAAACCCAGATCAGTTGACTGGGGGTGAGTGCTTGCAATGTTCAACACTCCATCCATCATTTCCTTTGGTTTTTGCTTTGTTCGCCATAAGTTGGCAGGGTATGCTCAGACGTGAGTCCCTTGCTCACTTTGCCACTGGATTCAAGCAAGCCTGGCTGAAGACGGCTGAAATGCCAGAAACCGGTCCTAGGAAGCTTGTTTCCGGGCCAGGAAAGACATGGCTTGGCAGTTCGGGCTGGACTGTTCCCATGAGGCACAGGGTCAGACTGATTTGCATAGGGCCATGTCTGAACTGGGTTGGCAGAGTGGGCTAAAGAACGGTGATGGATTAAACCCAGATCAGTTGACTGGAGGTGAGTGCTTGCAATGTTCAACACTCCATCCATCATTTCCTTTGGTTTTTGCTTTGTTCGCCATAAGTTGGCAGGGTATGCTCAGACGTGAGTCCCTTGCTCACTTTGCCACTGGATTCAAGCAAGCCTGGCTGAAGACGGCTGAAATGCCAGAAACGGGTCCTAGGAAGCTTGTTTCCGGGCCAGGAAAGACATGGCTTGGCAGTTCGGGCTGGACTGTTCCCATGAAGCACAGGGTCAGACTGATTTGCATAGGGCCATGTCTGAACTGGGGTGGCAGAGTGGGCTAAAGACCGGTGATGGATTAAACCCAGATCAGTTGACTGGGGGTGAGTGCTTGCAATGTTCAACACTCCATCCATCATTTCCTTTGGTTTTTGCTTTGTTCGCCATAAGTTGGCAGGGTATGCTCAGACGTGAGTCCCTTGCTAACTTTGCCACTGGATTCAAGCAAGCCTGGCTGAAGACGGCTGAAATGCCAGAAACCGGTCCTAGGAAGCTTGTTTCCGGGCTAGGAAAGACATGGCTTGGCAGTTCGGGCAGGACTGTTCCCATGAGGCACAGGGTCCGACTGATTTGCATAGGGCCATGTCTGAACTGGGGTGGCAGAGTGGGCTAAAGAACGGTGATGGATTAAACCCAGATCAGTTGACTGGGGGTGAGTGCTTACAATGTTCAACACTCCATCCATCATTTCCTTTGGTTTTTCCTTTGTTCGCCATAAGTTGGCAGGGTATGCTCAGACGTGAGTCCCTTGCTCACTTTGCCACTGGATTCAAGCAAGTCTGGCTGAAGACGGCTGAAATGCCAGAAACCGGTCCTAGGAAGCTTGTTTCCGGGCCAGGAAAGACATGGCTTGGCAGTTCGGGCTGGACTGTTCCCATGAGGCACAGGGTCAGACTGATTTGCATAGGGCCATGTCTGAACTGGGGTGGCAGAGTGGGCTAAAGAACGGTGATGGATTAAACCCAGATCAGTTGACTGGGGGTGAGTGCTTGCAATGTTCAACACTCCATCCATCATTTCCTTTGGTTTTTGCTTTGTTCGCCATAAATTGGCAGGGTATGATCAGATGTGAGTCCCTTGCTCACTCTGCCACAGGATTCAAGCAAGCCTGGCTGAAGACGGCTGAAATGCCAGAAACCGGTCCTAGGAAGCTTGTTTCCGGGCCAGGAAAGACATGGCTTGGCAGTTCGGGCTGGACTGTTCCCATGAGACACAGGGTCAGACTGATTTGCATAGGGCCATGTCTGAACTGGGGTGGCAGAGTGGGCTAAAGAATGGTGATGGATGAAACCCAGATCAGTTGACTGGGGGTGAGTGCTTGCAATGTTCAACACTCCATCCATCATTTCCTTTGGTTTTTGCTTTGTTCGCCATAAGTTGGCAGGGTATGCTCAGACGTGAGTTCCTTGCTCACTTTGCCACTGGATTCAAGCAAGCCTGGCTGAAGACGGCTGAAATGCCAGAAACCGGACCTAGGAAGCTTGTTTTTGGGCCAGGAAAGACATGGCTTGGCAGTTCGGGCTGGACTATTCCCATGAGGCACAGGGTCAGACTGATTTGCATAGGGCCATGTCTGAACTGGGGTGGCAGAGTGGGCTAAAGAACGGTGATGGATTAAACCCAGATCAGTTGACTGGGGGTGAGTGCTTGCAATGTTCAACACTCCATCCATCATTTCCTTTGGTTTTTGCTTTGTTCGCCATAAGTTGGCAGGGTATGCTCAGAGGTGAGTCCCTTGCTCACTTTGCAACTGGATTCAAGCAAGTCAAGCTGAAGACGGCTGAAATGCCAGGAACCGGTCCTAGGACGCTTGTTTCCGGGCCAGGAAAGACATGGCTTGGCAGTTCGGGCTGGACTGTTCCCATGAGGCACAGGGTCAGACTGATTTGCATAAGGCCATGTCTGAACTGGGGTGGCAGAGTGGGCTAAAGCACGGTGATGGATTAAACCCAGATCAGTTGACTGGGGGTGAGTGCTTGCAATGTTCAACACTCCATCCATCATTTCCTTTGGTTTTTGCTTTGTTCGCCATAAGTTGGCAGGGTATGCTCAGACGTGGGTCCCTTGCTCACTTTGCCACTGGATTCAAGCAAGCCTGGCTGAAGACGGCTGAAATGCCAGAAACCGGTCCTAGGAAGCTTGTTTCCAGGCCAGGAAAGACATGGCTTGGCAGTTCGGGCTGGACTGTTCCCATGAGGCACAGGGTCAGACTGATTTGCTTAGGGCCATGTCTGAACTGGGGTGGCAGAGTGGGCTAAAGAACGGTGATGGATTAAACCCAGATCAGTTGACTGGGGGTGAGTGCTTGCAATGTTCAACACTCCATCCATCATTTCCTTTGGTTTTTGCTTTGTTCGCCATAAGTTGGCAGGGTATGCTCAGACGTGAGTCCCTTGCTCACTTTGCCACTGGATTCAAGCAAGCCTGGCTGAAGACGGCTGAAATGCCAGAAACCGGTCCTAGGAAGCTTGTTTCCGGGCCAGGAAAGACATGGCTTGGCAGTTCGGGCTGGACTGTTCCCATGAGGCACAGGGTCAGACTGATTTGCGTAGGGCCATGTCTGAACTGGGGTGGCAGAGTGGGCTAAAGAACGGTGATGGATTAAACCCAGATCAGTTGACTGGGGGTGAGTGCTTGCAATGTTCAACACTCCATCCATCATTTCCTTTGGTTTTTGCTTTGTTCGCCATAAGTTGGCAGGGTATGCTCAGACGTGAGTCCCTTGCTCACTTTGCCACTGGATTCAAGCAAGCCTGGCTGAAGACGGCTGAAATGCCAGAAACCGGACCTAGGAAGCTTGTTTCCGGGCTAGGAAAGACATGGCTTGGCAGTTCGGGCAGGACTGTTCCCATGAGGCACAGGGTCAGACTGATTTGCATAGGGCCATGTCTGAACTGGGGTGGCAGAGTGGGCTAAATAACGGTGATGGATTAAACCCAGATCAGTTGACTGGGGGTGAGTGCTTGCAATGTTCAACACTCCATCCATCATTTCCTTTGGTTTTTGCTTTGTTCGCCATAAGTTGGCAGGGTATGCTCAGACGTGAGTCCCTTGCTCACTTTGCCACTGGATTCAAGCAAGTCTGGCTGAAGACGGCTGAAATGCCAGAAACCGGTCCTAGGAAGCTTGTTTCCGGGCCAGGAAAGACATGGCTTGGCAGTTCGGGCTGGACTGTTCCCATGAGGCACAGGGTTAGACTGATTTGCGTAGGGCCATGTCTGAACTGGGGTAGCAGAGTGGGCTAAAGAACGGTGATGGATTAAACCCAGATCAGTTGACTGGGGGTGAGTGCTTGCAATGTTCAACACTCCATCCATCATTTCCTTTGGTTTTTGCTTTGTTCGCCATAAGTTGGCAGGGTATGCTCAGACGTGAGTCCCTTGCTCACTTTGCCACTGGATTCAAGCAAGCCTGGCTGAAGACGGCTGAAATGCCAGAAACCGGACCTAGGAAGCTTGTTTCCGGGCTAGGAAAGACATGGCTTGGCAGTTCGGGCAGGACTGTTCCCATGAGGCACAGGGTCAGACTGATTTGCATAGGGCCATGTCTGAACTGGGGTGGCAGAGTGGGCTAAATAACGGTGATGGATTAAACCCAGATCAGTTGACTGGGGGTGAGTGCTTGCAATGTTCAACACTCCATCCATCATTTCCTTTGGTTTTTGCTTTGTTCGCCATAAGTTGGCAGGGTATGCTCAGACGTGAGTCCCTTGCTCACTTTGCCACTGGATTCAAGCAAGTCTGGCTGAAGACGGCTGAAATGCCAGAAACCGGTCCTAGGAAGCTTGTTTCCGGCCAGGAAAGACATGGCTTGGCAGTTCGGGCTGGACTGTTCCCATGAGGCACAGGGTCAGACTGATTTGCATAGGGCCATGTCTGAACTGGGTGGCAGAGTGGGCTAAAGAACGTTGATGGATGAAACCCAGATCAGTTGACTGGGGGTGAGTGCTTGCAATGTTCAACACTCCATCCATCATTTCCTTTGGTTTTTGCTCTGTTCGCCATAAGTTGGCAGGGTATGCTCAGATGTGAGTCCCTTGCTCACTTTGCCACTGGATTCAAGCAAGCCTGGCTGAAGACGGCTGAAATGCCAGAAACCGGACCTAGGAAGCTTGTTTCCGGCCAGGAAAGACATGGCTTGTCAGTTCGGGCCGGACTGTTCCCATGAGGCACAGGGTCAGACTGATTTGCATAGGGCCATGTCTGAACTGGGGTGGCAGAGTGGGCTAAAGAACAGTGATGGATTAAACCCAGATCAGTTGACTGGGGGTGAGTGCTTGCAATGTTCAACACTCCATCCATCATTTCCTTTGGTTTTTGCTTTGTTCGCCATAAGTTGGCAGGGTATGCTCAGACGTGAGTCCCTTGCTCACTTTGCCACTGGATTCAAGCAAGCCTGGCTGAAGACGGCTGAAATGCCAGAAACCGGTCCTAGGAAGCTTGTTTCCGGGCCAGGAAAGACATGGCTTGGCAGTTCGGGCTGGACTGTTCCCATGAGGCACAGGGTCAGACTGATTTGCATAGGGCCATGTCTGAACTGGGTTGGCAGAGTGGGCTAAAGAACGGTGATGGATTAAACCCAGATCAGTTGACTGGAGGTGAGTGCTTGCAATGTTCAACACTCCATCCATCATTTCCTTTGGTTTTTGCTTTGTTCGCCATAAGTTGGCAGGGTATGCTCAGACGTGAGTCCCTTGCTCACTTTGCCACTGGATTCAAGCAAGCCTGGCTGAAGACGGCTGAAATGCCAGAAACGGGTCCTAGGAAGCTTGTTTCCGGGCCAGGAAAGACATGGCTTGGCAGTTCGGGCTGGACTGTTCCCATGAAGCACAGGGTCAGACTGATTTGCATAGGGCCATGTCTGAACTGGGGTGGCAGAGTGGGCTAAAGACCGGTGATGGATTAAACCCAGATCAGTTGACTGGGGGTGAGTGCTTGCAATGTTCAACACTCCATCCATCATTTCCTTTGGTTTTTGCTTTGTTCGCCATAAGTTGGCAGGGTATGCTCAGACGTGAGTCCCTTGCTAACTTTGCCACTGGATTCAAGCAAGCCTGGCTGAAGACGGCTGAAATGCCAGAAACCGGTCCTAGGAAGCTTGTTTCCGGGCTAGGAAAGACATGGCTTGGCAGTTCGGGCAGGACTGTTCCCATGAGGCACAGGGTCCGACTGATTTGCATAGGGCCATGTCTGAACTGGGGTGGCAGAGTGGGCTAAAGAACGGTGATGGATTAAACCCAGATCAGTTGACTGGGGGTGAGTGCTTACAATGTTCAACACTCCATCCATCATTTCCTTTGGTTTTTCCTTTGTTCGCCATAAGTTGGCAGGGTATGCTCAGACGTGAGTCCCTTGCTCACTTTGCCACTGGATTCAAGCAAGTCTGGCTGAAGACGGCTGAAATGCCAGAAACCGGTCCTAGGAAGCTTGTTTCCGGGCCAGGAAAGACATGGCTTGGCAGTTCGGGCTGGACTGTTCCCATGAGGCACAGGGTCAGACTGATTTGCATAGGGCCATGTCTGAACTGGGGTGGCAGAGTGGGCTAAAGAACGGTGATGGATTAAACCCAGATCAGTTGACTGGGGGTGAGTGCTTGCAATGTTCAACACTCCATCCATCATTTCCTTTGGTTTTTGCTTTGTTCGCCATAAATTGGCAGGGTATGATCAGATGTGAGTCCCTTGCTCACTCTGCCACAGGATTCAAGCAAGCCTGGCTGAAGACAGCTGAAATGCCAGAAACCGGTCCTAGGAAGCTTGTTTCCGGGCCAGGAAAGACATGGCTTGGCAGTTCGGGCTGGACTGTTCCCATGAGACACAGGGTCAGACTGATTTGCATAGGGCCATGTCTGAACTGGGGTGGCAGAGTGGGCTAAAGAATGGTGATGGATGAAACCCAGATCAGTTGACTGGGGGTGAGTGCTTGCAATGTTCAACACTCCATCCATCATTTCCTTTGGTTTTTGCTTTGTTCGCCATAAGTTGGCAGGGTATGCTCAGACGTGAGTTCCTTGCTCACTTTGCCACTGGATTCAAGCAAGCCTGGCTGAAGACGGCTGAAATGCCAGAAACCGGACCTAGGAAGCTTGTTTTTGGGCCAGGAAAGACATGGCTTGGCAGTTCGGGCTGGACTATTCCCATAAGGCACAGGGTCAGACTAATTTCTAATTTCTAATTTAAAATACTTCTAGAGCGCAGCGTACACCTTGCGGTTTCTTGGCGCTAGGGGGATTGGCAACTGAGGGGGAAAGACCAGGGAGAGGTGAAGGGAATTTTGAGGGAGTTTAAGTGAGGAAAGCCTGGCTGAAGAGGAACGTTTTCAGATCTCTGCGAAAGGGGAGATACTGAGTGGCAGAGCGGAGGTGATCAGGGAGCGAGTTCCAAAAGGTTGGAGCCAGGGTGGAGAAATTGGCCCCGCCCCACTTTTTGCGAGAGAAACGAGGGATCTGAAGGAGGGACTTGGAGGAAGACCGGAGTTCTCTTAATGGTACATAAGACTTGATTAGTGAGGAGATGAAGGCGGGGGCAGTGCCCTGGCGGGCCTGGAAGACCATGCAGCCGATCTTAAATAGGGCCCGTTCCTTTATGGGGAGCCAGTGAAGCTCCCTAAGAAGAGGGGTGGAGTGGTGATACCGAGGAAGACCGTACACCAGCCGGGCTGCTTGGTTCTGGACAGTCTGGAGTCTACGCAAACTGTATGCGGGGATACCGTGGTAAAGAGCGTTTGCGTAGTCCAGTTTCGATATCACGAGTGCGGCCATAATGGTCTTAAGTGCCTGGGGGGAAAAGAAGCGGGAGACAGTGCGGATAGTGCGAAGAGAGAGGAAGCAGGAGGACACCACAGAGCTGATTTGTGAACGGAGGGTGAGTTGGCTATTTATTTTGACACCAAGTGTTTTGACCGTAGTGGAGGGGGTCGGTGCAGTGCCGAGGGAGGGGGGCCAGAAGAGAGAGTTCCAGGGACTGGACGAACCACCAGTGAGAACCAGCTCGGTTTTATCCGGGTTCAGCTTAAGGTGGTTGTGGTTCATCCAGTCCCTGATGAATGTCATAGTTGACTGGAAATTAGAAACCGAGAGAGGAGATAGGGACAGATCAAAGATGAGCTGGAGGTCATCCGCGTAATTATAGACGGTGACCTCCAGCTGCTGTAGTGCAAAGATAAGAGGAAAGATATAAAGGTTGAAAAGTAAGGGGGAGAGAGAGGATCCCTGGGGGACACCACAGGTGACAGGGAGGGGAGTGGCCGTGAAGTCGCCTAGCCGGACCGCCTGAGTGCGTTCCCTCAGAAAGGAGGAGAGCCAGATCAAGGCTGATCCCCCGATGCCGGCCGCCTTGACACGGGTAAGTAAGATGGTGTGGTCCACCGTGTCAAAGGCGGCGGAGAGATCAAGGAGGACCAGTGCCTGGTGTTTGTTTCCATCCATACCTTTTCTGAGTTTGTCCAAGACTGAGTTTTCTGAGTTTGTCCAAGACTGAGACAACAGACTGATTTGCATAGGGCCATGTCTGAACTGGGGTGGCAGAGTGGGCTAAAGAACGGTGATGGATTAAACCCAGATCAGTTGACTGGGGGTGAGTGCTTGCAATGTTCAACACTCCATCCATCATTTCCTTTGGTTTTTGCTTTGTTCGCCATAAGTTGGCAGGGTATGCTCAGAGGTGAGTCCCTTGCTCACTTTGCAACTGGATTCAAGCAAGTCAAGCTGAAGACGGCTGAAATGCCAGGAACCGGTCCTAGGACGCTTGTTTCCGGGCCAGGAAAGACATGGCTTGGCAGTTCGGGCTGGACTGTTCCCATGAGGCACAGGGTCAGACTGATTTGCATAAGGCCATGTCTGAACTGGGGTGGCAGAGTGGGCTAAAGCACGGTGATGGATTAAACCCAGATCAGTTGACTGGGGGTGAGTGCTTGCAATGTTCAACACTCCATCCATCATTTCCTTTGGTTTTTGCTTTGTTCGCCATAAGTTGGCAGGGTATGCTCAGACGTGGGTCCCTTGCTCACTTTGCCACTGGATTCAAGCAAGCCTGGCTGAAGACGGCTGAAATGCCAGAAACCGGTCCTAGGAAGCTTGTTTCCAGGCCAGGAAAGACATGGCTTGGCAGTTCGGGCTGGACTGTTCCCATGAGGCACAGGGTCAGACTGATTTGCTTAGGGCCATGTCTGAACTGGGGTGGCAGAGTGGGCTAAAGAACGGTGATGGATTAAACCCAGATCAGTTGACTGGGGGTGAGTGCTTGCAATGTTCAACACTCCATCCATCATTTCCTTTGGTTTTTGCTTTGTTCGCCATAAGTTAGCAGGGTATGCTCAGACGTGAGTCCCTTGCTCACTTTGCCACTGGATTCAAGCAAGCCTGGCTGAAGACGGCTGAAATGCCAGAAACCGGTCCTAGGAAGCTTGTTTCCGGGCCAGGAAAGACATGGCTTGGCAGTTCGGGGTTGGACTGTTCCCATGAGGCACAGGGTCAGACTGATTTGCATAGGGCCATGTCTGAACTGGGGTGGCAGAGTGGGCTAAAGAACGGTGATGGATTAAACCCAGATCAGTTGACTGGGGGTGAGTGCTTGCAATGTTCAACACTCCATCCATCATTTCCTTTGGTTTTTGCTTTGTTCGCCATAAGTTGGCAGGGTATGCTCAGACGTGAGTCCCTTGCTCACTTTGCCACTGGATTCAAGCAAGCCTGGCTGAAGACGGCTGAAATGCCAGAAACCGGTCCTAGGAAGCTTGTTTCCGGGCCAGGAAAGACATGGCTTGGCAGTTCGGGCTGGACTGTTCCCATGAGGCACAGGGTCAGACTGATTTGCGTAGGGCCATGTCTGAACTGGGGTGGCAGAGTGGGCTAAAGAACGGTGATGGATTAAACCCAGATCAGTTGACTGGGGGTGAGTGCTTGCAATGTTCAACACTCCATCCATCATTTCCTTTGGTTTTTGCTTTGTTCGCCATAAGTTGGCAGGGTATGCTCAGACGAGAGTCCCTTGCTCACTTTGCCACTGGATTCAAGCAAGCCTGGCTGAAGACGGCTGAAATGCCAGAAACCGGACCTAGGAAGCTTGTTTCCGGGCTAGGAAAGACATGGCTTGGCAGTTCGGGCAGGACTGTTCCTATGAGGCACAGGGTCAGACTGATTTGCATAGGGCCATGTCTGAACTGGGGTGGCAGAGTGGGCTAAATAACGGTGATGGATTAAACCCAGATCAGTTGACTGGGGGTGAGTGCTTGCAATGTTCAACACTCCATCCATCATTTCCTTTGGTTTTTGCTTTGTTCGCCATAAGTTGGCAGGGTATGCTCAGACGTGAGTCCCTTGCTCACTTTGCCACTGGATTCAAGCAAGCCTGGCTGAAGACGGCTGAAATGCCAGAAACCGGTCCTAGGAAGCTTGTTTCCGGGCCAGGAAAGACATGGCTTGGCAGTTCGGGGTTGGACTGTTCCCATGAGGCACAGGGTCAGACTGATTTGCATAGGGCCATGTCTGAACTGGGGTGGCAGAGTGGGCTAAAGAACGGTGATGGATTAAACCCAGATCAGTTGACTGGGGGTGAGTGCTTGCAATGTTCAACACTCCATCCATCATTTCCTTTGGTTTTTGCTTTGTTCGCCATAAGTTGGCAGGGTATGCTCAGACGTGAGTCCCTTGCTCACTTTGCCACTGGATTCAAGCAAGCCTGGCTGAAGACGGCTGAAATGCCAGAAACCGGTCCTAGGAAGCTTGTTTCCGGGCCAGGAAAGACATGGCTTGGCAGTTCGGGCTGGACTGTTCCCATGAGGCACAGGGTCAGACTGATTTGCGTAGGGCCATGTCTGAACTGGGGTGGCAGAGTGGGCTAAAGAACGGTGATGGATTAAACCCAGATCAGTTGACTGGGGGTGAGTGCTTGCAATGTTCAACACTCCATCCATCATTTCCTTTGGTTTTTGCTTTGTTCGCCATAAGTTGGCAGGGTATGCTCAGACGAGAGTCCCTTGCTCACTTTGCCACTGGATTCAAGCAAGCCTGGCTGAAGACGGCTGAAATGCCAGAAACCGGACCTAGGAAGCTTGTTTCCGGGCTAGGAAAGACATGGCTTGGCAGTTCGGGCAGGACTGTTCCCATGAGGCACAGGGTCAGACTGATTTGCATAGGGCCATGTCTGAACTGGGGTGGCAGAGTGGGCTAAATAACGGTGATGGATTAAACCCAGATCAGTTGACTGGGGGTGAGTGCTTGCAATGTTCAACACTCCATCCATCATTTCCTTTGGTTTTTGCTTTGTTCGCCATAAGTTGGCAGGGTATGCTCAGACGTGAGTCCCTTGCTCACTTTGCCACTGGATTCAAGCAAGTCTGGCTGAAGACGGCTGAAATGCCAGAAACCGGTCCTAGGAAGCTTGTTTCCGGCCAGGAAAGACATGGCTTGGCAGTTCGGGCTGGACTGTTCCCATGAGGCACAGGGTCAGACTGATTTGCATAGGGCCATGTCTGAACTGGGTGGCAGAGTGGGCTAAAGAACGGTGATGGATGAAACCCAGATCAGTTGACTGGGGGTGAGTGCTTGCAATGTTCAACACTCCATCCATCATTTCCTTTGGTTTTTGCTCTGTTCGCCATAAGTTGGCAGGGTATGCTCAGATGTGAGTCCCTTGCTCACTTTGCCACTGGATTCAAGCAAGCCTGGCTGAAGACGGCTGAAATGCCAGAAACCGGACCTAGGAAGCTTGTTTCCGGGCCAGGAAAGACATGGCTTGTCAGTTCGGGCCGGACTGTTCCCATGAGGCACAGGGTCAGACTGATTTGCATAGGGCCATGTCTGAACTGGGGTGGCAGAGTGGGCTAAAGAACAGTGATGGATTAAACCCAGATCAGTTGACTGGGGTTGAGTGCTTGCAATGTTCAACACTCCATCCATCATTTCCTTTGGTTTTTGCTTTGTTCGCCATAAGTTGGCAGGGTATGCTCAGACGTGAGTCCCTTGCTCACTTTGCCACTGGATTCAAGCAAGCCTGGCTGAATACGGCTGAAATGCCAGAAACCGGTCCTAGGAAGCTTGTTTCCGGGCCAGGAAAGACATGGCTTGGCAGTTCGGGCTGGACTGTTCCCATGAGGCACAGGGTCAGACTGATTTGCATAGGGCCATGTCTGAACTGGGTTGGCAGAGTGGGCTAAAGAACGGTGATGGATTAAACCCAGATCAGTTGACTGGAGGTGAGTGCTTGCAATGTTCAACACTCCATCCATCATTTCCTTTGGTTTTTGCTTTGTTCGCCATAAGTTGGCAGGGTATGCTCAGACGTGAGTCCCTTGCTCACTTTGCCACTGGATTCAAGCAAGCCTGGCTGAAGACGGCTGAAATGCCAGAAACGGGTCCTAGGAAGCTTGTTTCCGGGCCAGGAAAGACATGGCTTGGCAGTTCGGGCTGGACTGTTCCCATGAAGCACAGGGTCAGACTGATTTGCATAGGGCCATGTCTGAACTGGGGTGGCAGAGTGGGCTAAAGACCGGTGATGGATTAAACCCAGATCAGTTGACTGGGGGTGAGTGCTTGCAATGTTCAACACTCCATCCATCATTTCCTTTGGTTTTTGCTTTGTTCGCCATAAGTTGGCAGGGTATGCTCAGATGTGAGTCCCTTGCTCACTTTGCCACTGGATTCAAGCAAGCCTGGCTGAAGACGGCTGAAATGCAAGAAACCGGTCCTAGGAAGCTTGTTTCCGGGCTAGGAAAGACATGGCTTGGCAGTTCGGGCAGGACTGTTCCCATGAGGCACAGGGTCCGACTGATTTGCATAGGGCCATGTCTGAACTGGGGTGGCAGAGTGGGCTAAAGAACGGTGATGGATTAAACCCAGATCAGTTGACTGGGGGTGAGTGCTTACAATGTTCAACACTCCATCCATCATTTCCTTTGGTTTTTCCTTTGTTCGCCATAAGTTGGCAGGGTATGCTCAGACGTGAGTCCCTTGCTCACTTTGCCACTGGATTCAAGCAAGTCTGGCTGAAGACGGCTGAAATGCCAGAAACCGGTCCTAGGAAGCTTGTTTCCGGGCCAGGAAAGACATGGCTTGGCAGTTCGGGCTGGACTGTTCCCATGAGGCACAGGGTCAGACTGATTTGCATAGGGCCATGTCTGAACTGGGGTGGCAGAGTGGGCTAAAGAACGGTGATGGATTAAACCCAGATCAGTTGACTGGGGGTGAGTGCTTGCAATGTTCAACACTCCATCCATCATTTCCTTTGGTTTTTGCTTTGTTCACCATAAATTGGCAGGGTATGCTCAGATGTGAGTCCCTTGCTCACTTTGCCACAGGATTCAAGCAAGCCTGGCTGAAGACGGCTGAAATGCCAGAAACCTGTCCTAGGAAGCTTGTTTCCGGGCCAGGAAAGACATGGCTTGGCAGTTCGGGCTGGACTGTTCCCATGAGACACAGGGTCAGACTGATTTGCATAGGGCCATGTCTGAACTGGGGTGGCAGAGTGGGCTAAAGAATGGTGATGGATGAAACCCAGATCAGTTGACTGGGGGTGAGTGCTTGCAATGTTCAACACTCCATCCATCATTTCCTTTGGTTTTTGCTTTGTTCGCCATAAGTTGGCAGGGTATGCTCAGACGTGAGTTCCTTGCTCACTTTGCCACTGGATTCAAGCAAGCCTGGCTGAAGACGGCTGAAATGCCAGAAACCGGACCTAGGAAGCTTGTTTTTGGGCCAGGAAAGACATGGCTTGGCAGTTCGGGCTGGACTATTCCCATGAGGCACAGGGTCAGACTGATTTGCATAGGGCCATGTCTGAACTGGGGTGGCAGAGTGGGCTAAAGAACGGTGATGGATTAAACCCAGATCAGTTGACTGGGGGGTGAGTGCTTGCAATGTTCAACACTCCATCCATCATTTCCTTTGGTTTTTGCTTTGTTCGCCATAAGTTGGCAGGGTATGCTCAGACGTGAGTCCCTTGCTCACTTTGCCACTGGATTCAAGCAAGCCTGGCTGAAGACGGCTGAAATGCCAGAAACCGGTCCTAGGAAGCTTGTTTCCAGGCCAGGAAAGACATGGCTTGGCAGTTCGGGCTGGACTGTTCCCATGAGGCACAGGGTCAGACTGATTTGCTTAGGGCCATGTCTGAACTGGGGTGGCAGAGTGGGCTAAAGAACGGTGATGGATTAAACCCAGATCAGTTGACTGGGGGTGAGTGCTTGCAATGTTCAACACTCCATCCATCATTTCCTTTGGTTTTTGCTTTGTTCGCCATAAGTTAGCAGGGTATGCTCAGACGTGAGTCCCTTGCTCACTTTGCCACTGGATTCAAGCAAGCCTGGCTGAAGACGGCTGAAATGCCAGAAACCGGTCCTAGGAAGCTTGTTTCCGGGCCAGGAAAGACATGGCTTGGCAGTTCGGGGTTGGACTGTTCCCATGAGGCACAGGGTCAGACTGATTTGCATAGGGCCATGTCTGAACTGGGGTGGCAGAGTGGGCTAAAGAACGGTGATGGATTAAACCCAGATCAGTTGACTGGGGGTGAGTGCTTGCAATGTTCAACACTCCATCCATCATTTCCTTTGGTTTTTGCTTTGTTCGCCATAAGTTGGCAGGGTATGCTCAGACGTGAGTCCCTTGCTCACTTTGCCACTGGATTCAAGCAAGCCTGGCTGAAGACGGCTGAAATGCCAGAAACCGGTCCTAGGAAGCTTGTTTCCGGGCCAGGAAAGACATGGCTTGGCAGTTCGGACTGGACTGTTCCCATGAGGCACAGGGTCAGACTGATTTGCATAGGGCCATGTCTGAACTGGGGTGGCAGAGTGGGCTAAAGAACGGTGATGGATTAAACCCAGATCAGTTGACTGGGGGTGAGTGCTTGCAATGTTCAACACTCCATCCATCATTTTCTTTGGTTTTTGCTTTGTTTGTCATAAGTTGGCAGGGTATGCTCAGACGTGAGTCCCTTGCTCACTTTGCCACTGGATTCAAGCAAGCCTGGCTGAAGACGGCTGAAATGCCAGAAACCGGTCCTAGGAAGCTTGTTTCCGGGCCAGGAAAGACATGGCTTGGCAGTTCGGGCTGGACTGTTCCCATGAGGCACAGGGTCAGACTGATTTGCATAGGGCCATGTCTGAACTGGGGTGGCAGAGTGGGCTAAAGAACGGTGATGGTTTAAACCCAGATCAGTTGACTGGGGGTGAGTGCTTGCAATGTTCAACACTCCATCCATCATTTCCTTTGGTTTTTGCTTTGTTCGCCATAAGTTGGCAGGGTATGCTCAGACGTGAAACCCTTGCTCACTTTGCCACTGGATTCAAGCAAGCCTGGCGGAAGACGGCTGAAATGCCAGAAACCGGTCCTAGGAAGCTTGTTTCTGGGCCAGGAAAGACATGGCTTGGCAGTTCGGGCTGGACTGTTCCCATGAGGCACAGGGTCAGACTGATTTGCATAGGGCCATGTCTGAACTGGGGTGGCAGAGTGGGCTAAAGAACGGTGATGGATGAAACCCAGATCAGTTGACTGGGGGTGAGTGCTTGCAATGTTCAACACTCCATCCATCATTTCCTTTGGTTTTTGCTCTGTTCCCCATAAGTTGGCAGGGTATGCTCAGATGTGAGTCCCTTGCTCACTTTGCCACTGGATTCAAGCAAGCTTGGCTGAAGACGGCTGAAATGCCAGAAACCGGACCTAGGAAGCTTGTTTCCGGACCAGGAAAGACATGGCTTGGCAGTTCGGGCTGGACTGTTCCCATGAGGCACAGGGTCAGACTGATTTGCATAGGGCCATGTCTGAACTGGGGTGGCAGAGTGGGCTAAAGAACAGTGATGGATTAAACCCAGATCAGTTGACTGGGGGTGAGTGCTTGCAATGTTCAACACTCCATCCATCATTTCCTTTGGTTTTTGCTTTGTTCGCCATAAGTTGGCAGGGTATGCTCAGACGTGAGTCCCTTGCTCACTTTGCCACTGGATTCAAGCAAGCCTGGCTGAAGACGGCTGAAATGCCAGAAACCGGTCCTAGGAAGCTTGTTTCCGGGCCAGGAAAGACATGGCTTGGCAGTTCGGGCTGGACTGTTCCCATGAGGCACAGGGTCAGACTGATTTGCATAGGGCCATGTCTGAACTGGGGTGGCAGAGTGGGCTAAAGAACGGTGATGGATTAAACCCAGATCAGTTGACTGGGGGTGAGTGCTTGCAATGTTCAACACTCCATCCATCATTTCCTTTGGTTTTTGCTTTGTTCGCCATAAGTTGGCAGGGTATGCTCAGACGTGAGTCCCTTGCTCACTTTGCCACTGGATTCAAGCAAGCCTGGCTGAAGACGGCTGAAATGCCAGAAACCGGTCCTAGGAAGCTTGTTTCCGGGCCAGGAAAGACATGGCTTGGCAGTTCGGGCTGGACTGTTCCCATGAGGCACAGGGTCAGACTGATTTGCATAGGGCCATGTCTGAACTGGGGTGGCAGAGTGGGTTAAAGAACAGTGATGGATTAAACCCAGATCAGTTGACTGGGGGTGAGTGCTTGCAATGTTCAGCACTCCATCCATCATTTCCTTTGGTTTTTGCTTTGTTCGCCATAAGTTGGCAGGGTATGCTCAGATGTGAGTCCCTTGCTCACTTTGCCAATGGATTCAAGCAAGCCTGGCTGAAGACGGCTGAAATGCCAGAAACCGGTCCTAGGAAGCTTGTTTCTGGGCCAGGAAAGACATGGCTTGGCAGTTCGGGCTGGACTGCTCCCATGAGGCACAGAGTCAGACTGATTTGCATAGGGCCATGTCTGAACTGGGGTGGCAGAGTGGGCTAAAGAACGGTGATGGATTAAACCCAGATCAGTTGACTGGGGGTGAGTGCTTGCAATGTTCAACACTCCATCCATCATTTCCTTTGGTTTTTGCTTTGTTCGCCATAAGTTGGCAGGGTATGCTCAGACGTGAGTCCCTTGCTCACTTTGCCACTGGATTCAAGCAAGCCTGGCTGAAGTCGGCTGAAATGCCAGAAACCGGTCCTAGGAAGCTTGTTTCCGGGCCAGGAAAGACATGGCTTGGCAGTTCGGGCTGGACTGTTCCCATGAGGCACAGGGTCAGACTGATTTGCATAGGGCCATGTCTGAACTGGGGTGGCAGAGTGGGCTAAAGAACGGTGATGGATTAAACCCAGATCAGTTGACTGGGGGTGAGTGCTTGCAATGTTCAACACTCCATCCCTCATTTCCTTTGGTTTTTGCTTTGTTCGCCATAAGTTGGCAGGGTATGCTCAGACGTGAGTCCCTTGCTAACTTTGCCACTGGATTCAAGCAAGCCTGGCTGAAGACGGCTGAAATGCCAGAAACCGGTCCTAGGAAGCTTGTTTCCGGGCTAGGAAAGACATGGCTTGGCAGTTCGGGCTGGACTGTTCCCATGAGGCACAGGGTCAGACTGATTTGCATAGGGCCATGTCTGAACTGGGGTGGCAGAGTGGGCTAAAGAACGGTGATGGATTAAACCCAGATCAGTCGACTGGGGGTGAGTGCTTGCAATGTTCAACACTCCATCCATTATTTCCTTTGGTTTTTGCTTTGTTCGCCATAAATTGGCAGGGTATGCTCAGACGTGAGTCCCTTGCTCACTTTGCCACTGGATTCAAGCAAGCCTGGCTGAAGACGGCTGAAATGCCAGAAACCGGTCCTAGGAAGCTTGTTTCCGGGCCAGGAAAGACATGGCTTGGCAGTTCGGGGTTGGACTGTTCCCATGAGGCACAGGGTCAGACTGATTTGCATAGGGCCATGTCTGAACTGGGGTGGCAGAGTGGGCTAAAGAACGGTGATGGATTAAACCCAGATCAGTTGACTGGGGGTGAGTGCTTGCAATGTTCAACACTCCATCCATCATTTCCTTTGGTTTTTGCTTTGTTCGCCATAAGTTGGCAGGGTATGCTCAGACGTGAGTCCCTTGCTCACTTTGCCACTGGATTCAAGCAAGCCTGGCTGAAGACGGCTGAAATGCCAGAAACCGGTCCTAGGAAGCTTGTTTCCGGGCCAGGAAAGACATGGCTTGGCAGTTCGGACTGGACTGTTCCCATGAGGCACAGGGTCAGACTGATTTGCATAGGGCCATGTCTGAACTGGGGTGGCAGAGTGGGCTAAAGAACGGTGATGGATTAAACCCAGATCAGTTGACTGGGGGTGAGTGCTTGCAATGTTCAACACTCCATCCATCATTTTCATTGGTTTTTGCTTTGTTTGTCATAAGTTGGCAGGGTATGCTCAGACGTGAGTCCCTTGCTCACTTTGCCACTGGATTCAAGCAAGCCTGGCTGAAGACGGCTGAAATTCCAGAAACCGGTCCTAGGAAGCTTGTTTCCGGGCCAGGAAAGACATGGCTTGGCAGTTCGGGCTGGACTGTTCCCATGAGGCACAGGGTCAGACTGATTTGCATAGGGCCATGTCTGAACTGGGGTGGCAGAGTGGGCTAAAGAACGGTGATGGTTTAAACCCAGATCAGTTGACTGGGGGTGAGTGCTTGCAATGTTCAACACTCCATCCATCATTTCCTTTGGTTTTTGCTTTGTTCGCCATAAGTTGGCAGGGTATGCTCAGACGTGAAACCCTTGCTCACTTTGCCACTGGATTCAAGCAAGCCTGGCGGAAGACGGCTGAAATGCCAGAAACCGGTCCTAGGAAGCTTGTTTCTGGGCCAGGAAAGACATGGCTTGGCAGTTCGGGCTGGACTGTTCCCATGAGGCACAGGGTCAGACTGATTTGCATAGGGCCATGTCTGAACTGGGGTGGCAGAGTGGGCTAAAGAACGGTGATGGATGAAACCCAGATCAGTTGACTGGGGGTGAGTGCTTGCAATGTTCAACACTCCATCCATCATTTCCTTTGGTTTTTGCTCTGTTCCCCATAAGTTGGCAGGGTATGCTCAGATGTGAGTCCCTTGCTCACTTTGCCACTGGATTCAAGCAAGCTTGGCTGAAGACGGCTGAAATGCCAGAAACCGGACCTAGGAAGCTTGTTTCCGGACCAGGAAAGACATGGCTTGGCAGTTCGGGCTGGACTGTTCCCATGAGGCACAGGGTCAGACTGATTTGCATAGGGCCATGTCTGAACTGGGGTGGCAGAGTGGGCTAAAGAACAGTGATGGATTAAACCCAGATCAGTTGACTGGGGGTGAGTGCTTGCAATGTTCAACACTCCATCCATCATTTCCTTTGGTTTTTGCTTTGTTCGCCATAAGTTGGCAGGGTATGCTCAGACGTGAGTCCCTTGCTCACTTTGCCACTGGATTCAAGCAAGCCTGGCTGAAGACGGCTGAAATGCCAGAAACCGGTCCTAGGAAGCTTGTTTCCGGGCCAGGAAAGACATGGCTTGGCAGTTCGGGCTGGACTGTTCCCATGAGGCACAGGGTCAGACTGATTTGCATAGGGCCATGTCTGAACTGGGGTGGCAGAGTGGGCTAAAGAACGGTGATGGATTAAACCCAGATCAGTTGACTGGGGGTGAGTGCTTGCAATGTTCAACACTCCATCCATCATTTCCTTTGGTTTTTGCTTTGTTCGCCATAAGTTGGCAGGGTATGCTCAGACGTGAGTCCCTTGCTCACTTTGCCACTGGATTCAAGCAAGCCTGGCTGAAGACGGCTGAAATGCCAGAAACCGGTCCTAGGAAGCTTGTTTCCGGGCCAGGAAAGACATGGCTTGGCAGTTCGGGCTGGACTGTTCCCATGAGGCACAGGGTCAGACTGATTTGCATAGGGCCATGTCTGAACTGGGGTGGCAGAGTGGGTTAAAGAACAGTGATGGATTAAACCCAGATCAGTTGACTGGGGGTGAGTGCTTGCAATGTTCAGCACTCCATCCATCATTTCCTTTGGTTTTTGCTTTGTTCGCCATAAGTTGGCAGGGTATGCTCAGATGTGAGTCCCTTGCTCACTTTGCCACTGGATTCAAGCAAGCCTGGCTGAAGACGGCTGAAATGCCAGAAACCGGTCCTAGGAAGCTTGTTTCCGGGCCAGGAAAGACATGGCTTGGCAGTTCGGGCTGGACTGCTCCCATGAGGCACAGAGTCAGACTGATTTGCATAGGGCCATGTCTGAACTGGGGTGGCAGAGTGGGCTAAAGAACGGTGATGGATTAAACCCAGATCAGTTGACTGGGGGTGAGTGCTTGCAATGTTCAACACTCCATCCATCATTTCCTTTGGTTTTTGCTTTGTTCGACATAAGTTGGCAGGGTATGCTCAGACGTGAGTCCCTTGCTCACTTTGCCACTGGATTCAAGCAAGCCTGGCTGAAGTCGGCTGAAATGCCAGAAACCAGTCCTAGGAAGCTTGTTTCCGGGCCAGGAAAGACATGGCTTGGCAGTTCGGGCTGGACTGTTCCCATGAGGCACAGGGTCAGACTGATTTGCATAGGGCCATGTCTGAACTGGGGTGGCAGAGTGGGCTAAAGAACGGTGATGGATTAAACCCAGATCAGTTGACTGGGGGTGAGTGCTTGCAATGTTCAACACTCCATCCCTCATTTCCTTTGGTTTTTGCTTTGTTCGCCATAAGTTGGCAGGGTATGCTCAGACGTGAGTCCCTTGCTAACTTTGCCACTGGATTCAAGCAAGCCTGGCTGAAGACGGCTGAAATGCCAGAAACCGGTCCTAGGAAGCTTGTTTCCGGGCTAGGAAAGACATGGCTTGGCAGTTCGGGCAGGACTGTTCCCATGAGGCACAGGGTCCGACTGATTTGCATAGGGCCATGTCTGAACTGGGGTGGCAGAGTGGGCTAAAGAACAGTGATGGATTAAACCCAGATCAGTTGACTGGGGCTGAGTGCTTGCAATGTTCAACACTCCATCCATCATTTCCTTTGGTTTTTGCTTTGTTCGCCATAAGTTGGCAGGGTATGCTCAGACGTGAGTCCCTTGCTCACTTTGCCACTGGATTCAAGCAAGTCTGGCTGAAGACGGCTGAAATGCCAGAAACCGGTCCTAGGAAGCTTGTTTCCGGGCCAGGAAAGACATGGCTTGGCAGTTCGGGCTGGACTGTTCCCATGAGGCACAGGGTCAGACTGATTTGCATAGGGCCATGTCTGAACTGGGGTGACAGAGTGGGCTAAAGAACGGTGATGGATTAAACCCAGATCAGTCGACTGGGGGTGAGTGCTTGCAATGTTCAACACTCCATCCATTATTTCCTTTGGTTTTTGCTTTGTTCGCCATAAATTGGCAGGGTATGCTCAGACGTGAGTCCCTTGCTCACTTTGCCACTGGATTCAAGCAAGCCTGGCTGAAGACGGCTGAAATGCCAGAAACCGGTCCTAGGAAGCTTGTTTCCGGGCCAGGAAAGACATGGCTTGGCAGTTCGGGCTGGACTGTTCCCATGAGGCACAGGGTCAGACTGATTTGCATAGGGCCATGTCTGAACTGGGGTGGCAGAGTGGGCTAAAGAACGGTGATGGATGAAACCCAGATCAGTTGACTGGGGGTGAGTGCTTGCAATGTTCAACACTCCATCCATCATTTCCTTTGGTTTTTGCTCTGTTCGCCATAAGTTGGCAGGGTATGCTCAGACGTGAGTTCCTTGCTCACTTTGCCACTGGATTCAAGCTAGCCTGGCTGAAGACGGCTGAAATGCCAGAAACCGGACCTAGGAAGCTTGTTTCCGGGCCAGGAAAGACATGGCTTGGCAGTTCGGGCTGGACTGTTCCCATGAGGCACAGGGTCAGACTGATTTGCATAGGGCCATGTCTGAACTGGGGTGGCAGAGTGGGCTAAAGAACGGTGATGGATTAAACCCAGATCAGTTGAATGGGGGTGAGTGCTTGCAATGTTCAACACTCCATCCATCATTTCCTTTGGTTTTTGCTTTGTTCGCCATAAGTTGGCAGGGTATGCTCAGACATGAGTCCCTTGCTCACTTTGCCACTGGATTCAAGCAAGCCTGGCTGAAGACGGCTGAAATGCCAGAAACCGGTCCTAGGACGCTTGTTTCCGGGCCAGGAAAGACATGGCTTGGGAGTTCGGGCTGGACTGTTCCCATGAGGCACAGGGTCAGACTGATTTGCATAAGGCCATGTCTGAACTGGGGTGGCAGAGTGGGCTAAAGCACGGTGATGGATTAAACCCAGATCAGTTGACTGGGGGTGAGTGCTTGCAATGTTCAACACTCCATCCATCATTTCCTTTGGTTTTTGCTTTGTTCGCCATAAGTTGGCAGGGTATGCTCAGACGTGAGTCCCTTGCTCACTTTGCCACTGGATTCAAGCAAACCTGGCTGAAGACGGCTGAAATGCCAGAAACCGGTCCTAGGAAGCTTGTTTCCAGGCCAGGAAAGACATGGCTTGGCAGTTCGGGCTGGACTGTTCCCATGAGGCACAGGGTCAGACTGATTTGCATAGGGCCATGTCTGAACTGGGGTGGCAGAGTGGGCTAAAGAACGGTGATGGATTAAACCCAGATCAGTTGACTGGGGGTGAGTGCTTGCAATGTTCAACACTCCATCCATCATTTCCTTTGGTTTTTGCTTTGTTCGCCATAAGTTGGCAGGGTATGCTCAGACGTGAGTCCCTTGCTCACTTTGCCACTGGATTCAAGCAAGCCTGGCTGAAGACGGCTGAAATGCCAGAAACCGGTCCTAGGAAGCTTGTTTCCGGGCCAGGAAAGACATGGCTTGGCAGTTCGGGCAGGACTGTTCCCATGAGGCACAGGGTCAGACTGATTTGCATAGGGCCATGTATGAACTGGGGTGGCAGAGTGGGCTAAAGAACGGTGATGGATTAAACCCAGATCAGTTGACTGGGGGTGAGTGCTTGCAATGTTCAACACTCCATCCATCATTTCCTTTGGTTTTTGCTTTGTTCGCCATAAGTTGGCAGGGTATGCTCAGACGTGAGTCCCTTGCTCACTTTGCCACTGGATTCAAGCAAGCCTGGCTGAAGACGGCTGAAATGCCAGAAACCGGTCCTAGGAATCTTGTTTCCAGGCCAGGAAAGACATGGCTTGGCAGTTCGGGCTGGACTGTTCCCATGAGGCACAGGGTCAGACTGATTTGCATAGGGCCATGTCTGAACTGGGGTGGCAGAGTGGGCTAAAGAACGGTGATGGATTAAACCCAGATCAGTTGACTGGGGGTGAGTGCTTGCAATGTTCAACACTCCATCCATCATTTCCTTTGGTTTTTGCTTTGTTCGCCATAAGTTGGCAGGGTATGCTCAGACGTGAGTCCCTTGCTCACTTTGCCACTGGATTCAAGCAAGCCTGGCTGAATACGGCTGAAATACCAGAAACCGGTCCTAGGAAGCTTGTTTCCAGGCCAGGAAAGACATGGCTTGGCAGTTCGGGCTGGACTGTTCCCATGAGGCACAGGGTCAGACTGATTTGCATAGGGCCATGTCTGAACTGGGGTGGCAGAGTGGGCTAAAGAACGGTGATGGATTAAACCCAGATCAGTTGACTGGGGGTGAGTGCTTGCAATGTTCAACACTCCATCCATCATTTCCTTTGGTTTTTGCTTTGTTCGCCATAAGTTGGCAGGGTATGCTCAGACGTGAGTCCCTTGCTCACTTTGCCACTGGATTCAAGCAAGCCTCACTGAAGACGGCTGAAATGCCAGAAACGGGTCCTAGGAAGCTTGTTTCCGGGCCAGGAAAGACATGGCTTGGCAGTTCGGGCTGGACTGTTCCCATGAGGCACAGGGTCAGACTGATTAGCATAGGGCCATGTCTGAACTGGGGTGGCAGAGTGGGCTAAAGAACGGTGATGGATTAAACCCAGATCAGTTGACTGGGGGTGAGTGCTTGCAATGTTCAACACTCCATCCCTCATTTCCTTTGGTTTTTGCTTTGTTCGCCATAAGTTGGCAGGGTATGCTCAGACGTGAGTCCCTTGCTAACTTTGCCACTGGATTCAAGCAAGCCTGGCTGAAGACGGCTGAAATGCCAGAAACCGGTCCTAGGAAGCTTGTTTCCGGGCTAGGAAAGACATGGCTTGGCAGTTCGGGCAGGACTGTTCCCATGAGGCACAGGGTCTGACTGATTTGCATAGGGCCATGTCTGAACTGGGGTGGCAGAGTGGGCTAAAGAACAGTGATGGATTAAACCCAGATCAGTTGACTGGGGCTGAGTGCTTGCAATGTTCAACACTCCATCCATCATTTCCTTTGGTTTTTGCTTTGTTCGCCATAAGTTGGCAGGGTATGCTCAGACGTGAGTCCCTTGCTCACTTTGGCACTGGATTCAAGCAAGTCTGGCTGAAGACGGCTGAAATGCCAGAAACCGGTCCTAGGAAGCTTGTTTCCGGGCCAGGAAAGACATGGCTTGGCAGTTCGGGCTGGACTGTTCCCATGAGGCACAGGGTCAGACTGATTTGCATAGGGCCATGTCTGAACTGGGGTGGCAGAGTGGGCTAAAGAACGGTGATGGATGAAACCCAGATCAGTTGACTGGGGGTGAGTGCTTGCAATGTTCAACACTCCATCCATCATTTCCTTTGGTTTTTGCTTTGTTCGCCATAAGTTGGCAGGGTATGCTCAGACGTGAGTTCCTTGCTCACTTTGCCACTGGATTCAAGCAAGCCTGGCTGAAGACGGCTGAAATGCCAGAAACCGGACCTAGGAAGCTTGTTTCTGGGCCAGGAAAGACATGGCTTGGCAGTTCGGGCTGGACTGTTCCCATGAGGCACAGGGTCAGACTGATTTGCATAGGGCCATGTCTGAACTGGGGTGGCAGAGTGGGCTAAAGAACGGTGATGGATTAAACCCAGATCAGTTGACTGGGGGGTGAGTGCTTGCAATGTTCAACACTCCATCCATCATTTCCTTTGGTTTTTGCTTTGTTCGCCATAAGTTGGCAGGGTATGCTCAGACGTGAGTCCCTTGCTCACTTTGCCACTGGATTCAAGCAAGCCTGGCTGAAGACGGCTGAAATGCCAGAAACCGGTCCTAGGACGCTTGTTTCCGGGCCAGGAAAGACATGGCTTGGCAGTTCGGGCTGGACTGTTCCCATGAGGCACAGGGTCAGACTGATTTGCATAAGGCCATGTCTGAACTGGGGTGGCAGAATGGGCTAAAGCACGGTGATGGATTAAACCCAGATCAGTTGACTGGGGGTGAGTGCTTGCAATGTTCAACACTCCATCCATCATTTCCTTTGGTTTTTGCTTTGTTCGCCATAAGTTGGCAGGGTATGCTCAGACGTGAGTCCCTTGCTCACTTTGCCACTGGATTCAAGCAAGCCTGGCTGAAGACGGCTGAAATGCCAGAAACCGGTCCTAGGAAGCTTGTTTCCAGGCCAGGAAAGACATGGCTTGGCAGTTCGGGCTGGACTGTTCCCATGAGGCACAGGGTCAGACTGATTTGCATAGGGCCATGTCTGAACTGGGGTGGCAGAGTGGGCTAAAGAACGGTGATGGATTAAACCCAGATCAGTTGACTGGGGGTGAGTGCTTGCAATGTTCAACACTCCATCCATCATTTCCTTTGGTTTTTGCTTTGTTCGCCATAAGTTGGCAGGGTATGCTCAGACGTGAGTCCCTTGCTCACTTTGCCACTGGATTCAAGCAAGCCTGGCTGAAGACGGCTGAAATGCCAGAAACCGGTCCTAGGAAGCTTGTTTCCGGGCCAGGAAAGACATGGCTTGTCAGTTCGGGCAGGACTGTTCTCATGAGGCACAGGGTCAGACTGATTTGCATAGGGCCATGTCTGAACTGGGGTGGCAGAGTGGGCTAAAGAACGGTGATGGATTAAACCCAGATCAGTTGACTGGGGGTGAGTGCTTGCAATGTTCAACACTCCATCCATCATTTCCTTTGGTTTTTGCTTTGTTCGCCATAAGTTGGCAGGATATGCTCAGACGTGAGTCCCTTGCTCACTTTGCCACTGGATTCAAGCAAGTCTGGCTGAAGACGGCTGAAATGCCAGAAACCGGTCCTAGGAAGCTTGTTTCCTGGCCAGGAAAGACATGGCTTGGCCGTTCGGGCTGGACTGCTCCCATGAGGCACAGGGTCAGACTGATTTGCATAGGGCCATGTCTGAACTTGGGTGGCAGAGTTGGCTAAAGAACGGTGATGGATTAAACCCAGATCAGTTGACTGGGGGTGAGTGCTTGCAATCTTCAACACTCCATCCATCATTTCCTTTGGTTTTTGCCTTGTTCACCATAAGTCGGCAGGGTATGCTCAGACGTGAGTCCCTTGCTCACTTTGCCACTGGATTCAAGCAAGCCTGGCTGAAGACGGCTGAAATGCCAGAAACCGGTCCTAGGAAGCTTGTTTCCGGGCCAGGAAAGACATGGCTTGGCAGTTCGGGCTGGACTGCTCCCATGAGGCACAGGGTCAGACTGATTTGCATAGGGCCATGTCTGAACTGGGGTGGCAGAGTGGGCTAAAGAACGGTGATGGATTAAACCCAGATCAGTTGACTGGGGGTGAGTGCTTGCAATGTTCAACACTCCATCCATCATTTCCTTTGGTTTTTGCTTTGTTCGCCATAAGTTGGCAGGGTATGCTCAGACGTGAGTCCCTTGCTCACTTTGCCACTGGATTCAAGCAAGCCTGGCTGAAGACGGCTGAAATGCCAGAAACCGGTCCTAGGAATCTTGTTTCCGGGCCAGGAAAGACATGGCTTGGCAGTTCGGGCTGGACTGTTCCCATGAGGCACAGGGTCAGACTGATTTGCATAGGGCCATGTCTGAACTGGGGTGGCAGAGTGGGCTAAAGAACGGTGATGGATTAAACCCAGATCAGTTGACTGGGGGTGAGTGCTTGCAATGTTCAACACTCCATCCATCATTTCCTTTGGTTTTTGCTTTGTTCGCCATAAGTTGGCAGGGTATGCTCAGACGTGAGTCCCTTGCTCACTTTGCCACTGGATTCAAGCAAGCCTGGCTGAAGACGGCTGAAATGCCAGAAACCGGTCCTAGGAAGCTTGTTTCCGGGCCAGGAAAGACATGGCTTGTCAGTTCGGGCAGGACTGTTCTCATGAGGCACAGGGTCAGACTGATTTGCATAGGGCCATGTCTGAACTGGGGTGGCAGAGTGGGCTAAAGAACGGTGATGGATTAAACCCAGATCAGTTGACTGGGGGTGAGTGCTTGCAATGTTCAACACTCCATCCATCATTTCCTTTGGTTTTTGCTTTGTTCGCCATAAGTTGGCAGGATATGCTCAGACGTGAGTCCCTTGCTCACTTTGCCACTGGATTCAAGCAAGTCTGGCTGAAGACGGCTGAAATGCCAGAAACCGGTCCTAGGAAGCTTGTTTCCTGGCCAGGAAAGACATGGCTTGGCCGTTCGGGCTGGACTGCTCCCATGAGGCACAGGGTCAGACTGATTTGCATAGGGCCATGTCTGAACTTGGGTGGCAGAGTTGGCTAAAGAACGGTGATGGATTAAACCCAGATCAGTTGACTGGGGGTGAGTGCTTGCAATCTTCAACACTCCATCCATCATTTCCTTTGGTTTTTGCCTTGTTCACCATAAGTCGGCAGGGTATGCTCAGACGTGAGTCCCTTGCTCACTTTGCCACTGGATTCAAGCAAGCCTGGCTGAAGACGGCTGAAATGCCAGAAACCGGTCCTAGGAAGCTTGTTTCCGGGCCAGGAAAGACATGGCTTGGCAGTTCGGGCTGGACTGCTCCCATGAGGCACAGGGTCAGACTGATTTGCATAGGGCCATGTCTGAACTGGGGTGGCAGAGTGGGCTAAAGAACGGTGATGGATTAAACCCAGATCAGTTGACTGGGGGTGAGTGCTTGCAATGTTCAACACTCCATCCATCATTTCCTTTGGTTTTTGCTTTGTTCGCCATAAGTTGGCAGGGTATGCTCAGACGTGAGTCCCTTGCTCACTTTGCCACTGGATTCAAGCAAGCCTGGCTGAAGACGGCTGAAATGCCAGAAACCGGTCCTAGGAATCTTGTTTCCGGGCCAGGAAAGACATGGCTTGGCAGTTCGGGCTGGACTGTTCCCATGAGGCACAGGGTCAGACTGATTTGCATAGGGCCATGTCTGAACTGGGGTGGCAGAGTGGGCTAAAGAACGGTGATGGATTAAACCCAGATCAGTTGACTGGGGGTGAGTGCTTGCAATGTTCAACACTCCATCCATCATTTCCTTTGGTTTTTGCTTTGTTCGCCATAAGTTGGCAGGGTATGCTCAGACGTGAGTCCCTTGCTCACTTTGCCACTGGATTCAAGCAAGCCTGGCTGAAGACGGCTGAAATACCAGAAACCGGTCCTAGGAAGCTTGTTTCCGGGCCAGGAAAGACATGGCTTGGCAGTTCGGGCTGGACTGTTCTCATGAGGCACAGGGTCAGACTGATTTGCATAGGGCCATGTCTGAACTGGGGTGGCAGAGTGGGCTAAAGAACGGTGATGGATTAAACCCAGATCAGTTGACTGGGGGTGAGTGCTTGCAATGTTCAACACTCCATCCATCATTTCCTTTGGTTTTTGCTTTGTTCGCCATAAGTTGGCAGGGTATGTTCAGACGTGAGTCCCTTGCTCACTTTGCCACTGGATTCAAGCAAGCCTGGCTGAAGACGGCTGAAATGCCAGAAACCGGTCCTAGGAAGCTTGTTTCCGGGCCAGGAAAGACATGGCTTGGCAGTTCGGGCTGGACTGTTCCCATGAGGCACAGGGTCAGACTGATTTGCATAGGGCCATGTCTGAACTGGGGTGGCAGAGTGGGCTAAAGAACGGTGATGGTTTAAACCCAGATCAGTTGACTGGGGTGAGTGCTTGCAATGTTCAACACTCCATCCATCATTTCCTTTGGTTTTTGCTTTCTTCGCCATAAGTTGGCAGGGTATGCTCAGACGTGAGTCCCTTGCTCACTTTGCCACTGGATTCAAGCAAGCCTGGCTGAAGACGGCTGAAATGCCAGAAACCGGTCCTAGGAAGCTTGTTTCCGGGCCAGGAAAGACATGGCTTGGCAGTTCGGGCTGGACTGTTCCCATGAGGCCCAGGGTCAGACTTATTTGCATAGGGCCATGTCTGAACTGGGGTGGCAGAGTGGGCTAAAGAACGGTGATGGATGAAACCCAGATCAGTTGACTGGGGGTGAGTGCTTGCAATGTTCAACACTCCATCCATCATTTCCTTTGGTTTTTGCTTTGTTCGCCATAAGTTGGCAGGGTATGCTCAGACGTGAGTCCCTTGCTCACTTTGCCACTGGATTCAAGCAAGCCTGGCTGAAGACGGCTGAAATGCCAGAAACCGGTCCTAGGAAGCTTGTTTCCCGGCCAGGAAAGACATGGCTTGGCAGTTCGGGCTGGACTGTTCCCATGAGGCACAGGGTCAGACTGATTTGCATAGGGCCATGTCTGAACTGGGGTGGCAGAGTGGGCTAAAGAACGGTGATGGATTAAACCCAGATCAGTTGACTGGGGGTGAGTGCTTGCAATGTTCAACACTCCATCCATCATTTCCTTTGGTTTTTGCTTTGTTCGCCATAAGTTGGCAGGGTATGCTCAGACGTGAGTCCCTTGCTCACTTTGCCACTGGATTCAAGCAAGTCTGGCTGAAGACGGCTGAAATGCCAGAAACCGGTCCTAGGAAGCTTGTTTCCGGGCCAGGAAAGACATGGCTTGGCAGTTCGGGCTGGACTGTTCCCATGAGGCACAGGGTTGGACTGATTTGCATAGGGCCATGTCTGAACTGGGGTGGCAGAGTGGGCTAAAGAACGGTGATGGATTAAACCCAGATCAGTTGACTGGGGGTGAGTGCTTGCAATGTTCAACACTCCATCCATCATTTCCTTTGGTTTTTGCTTTGTTCGCCATAAGTTGGCAGGGTATGCTCAGACGTGAGTTCCTTGCTCACTTTGCCACTGGATTCAAGCAAGCCTGGCTGAAGACGGCTGAAATGCCAGAAACCGGACCTAGGAAGCTTGTTTCTGGGCCAGGAAAGACATGGCTTGGCAGTTCGGGCTGGACTGTTCCCATGAGGCACAGGGTCAGACTGATTGGCATAGGGCCATGTCTGAACTGGGGTGGCAGAGTGGGCTAAAGAACGGTGATGGATTAAACCCAGATCAGTTGACTGGGGGGTGAGTGCTTGCAATGTTCAACACCCCATCCATCATTTCCTTTGGTTTTTGCTTTGTTCGCCATAAGTTGGCAGGGTATGCTCAGACGTGAGTCCCTTGCTCACTTTGCCACTGGATTCAAGCAAGCCTGGCTGAAGACGGCTGAAATGCCAGAAACCGGTCCTAGGAAGCTTGTTTCCGGGCCAGGAAAGACATGGCTTGGCAGTTCGGGCTGGACTGCTCCAATGAGGCACAGGGTCAGACTGATTTGCATAGGGCCATGTCTGAACTGGGGTGGCAGAGTGGGCTAAAGAACGGTGATGGATTAAACCCAGATCAGTTGACTGGGGGTGAGTGCTTGCAATGTTCAACACTCCATCCATCATTTCCTTTGGTTTTTGCTTTGTTCGCCATAAGTTGGCAGGGTATGCTCAGACGTGAGTCCCTTGCTCACTTTGCCACTGGATTCAAGCAAGCCTGGCTGAAGACGGCTGAAATGCCAGAAACCTGTCCTAGGAATCTTGTTTCCGGGCCAGGAAAGACATGGCTTGGCAGTTCGGGCTGGACTGTTCCCATGAGGCACAGGGTCAGACTGATTTGCATAGGGCCATGTCTGAACTGGGGTGGCAGAGTGGGCTAAAGAACGGTGATGGATTAAAACCAGATCAGTTGACTGGGGGTGAGTGCTTGCAATGTTCAACACTCCATCCATCATTTCCTTTGGTTTTTGCTTTGTTCGCCATAAGTTGGCAGGGTATGCTCAGACGTGAGTTCCTTGCTCACTTTGCCACTGGATTCAAGCAAGCCTGGCTGAAGACGGCTGAAATGCCAGAAACCGGACCTAGGAAGCTTGTTTCTGGGCCAGGAAAGACATGGCTTGGCAGTTCGGGCTGGACTGTTCCCATGAGGCACAGGGTCAGACTGATTTGCATAGGGCCATGTCTGAACTGGGGTGGCAGAGTGGGCTAAAGAACGGTGATGGATTAAACCCAGATCAGTTGACTGGGGGGTGAGTGCTTGCAATGTTCAACACTCCATCCATCATTTCCTTTGGTTTTTGCTTTGTTCGCCATAAGTTGGCAGGGTATGCTCAGACGTGAGTCCCTTGCTCACTTTGCCACTGGATTCAAGCAAGCCTGGCTGAAGACGGCTGAAATGCCAGAAACCGGTCCTAGGAAGCTTGTTTCCGGGCCAGGAAAGACATGGCTTGGCAGTTCGGGCTGGACTGCTCCCATGAGGCACAGGGTCAGACTGATTTGCATAGGGCCATGTCTGAACTGGGGTGGCAGAGTGGGCTAAAGAACGGTGATGGATTAAACCCAGATCAGTTGACTGGGGGTGAGTGCTTGCAATGTTCAACACTCCATCCATCATTTCCTTTGGTTTTTGCTTTGTTCACCATAAGTTGGCAGGGTATGCTCAGACGTGAGTCCCTTGCTCACTTTGCCACTGGATTCAAGCAAGCCTGGCTGAAGACGGCTGAAATGCCAGAAACCTGTCCTAGGAATCTTGTTTCCGGGCCAGGAAAGACATGGCTTGGCAGTTCGGGCTGGACTGTTCCCATGAGGCACAGGGTCAGACTGATTTGCATAGGGCCATGTCTGAACTGGGGTGGCAGAGTGGGCTAAAGAACGGTGATGGATTAAACCCAGATCAGTTGACTGGGGGTGAGTGCTTGCAATGTTCAACACTCCATCCATCATTTCCTTTGGTTTTTGCTTTGTTCGCCATAAGTTGGCAGGGTATGCTCAGACGTGAGTCCCTTGCTCACTTTGCCACTGGATTCAAGCAAGCCTGGCTGAAGACGGCTGAAATGCCAGAAACCGGTCCTAGGAAGCTTGTTTCCGGGCCAGGAAAGACATGGCTTGGCAGTTCGGGCTGGACTGCTCCCATGAGGCACAGGGTCAGACTGATTTGCATAGGGCCATGTCTGAACTGGGGTGGCAGAGTGGGCTAAAGAACGGTGATGGATTAAACCCAGATCAGTTGACTGGGGGTGAGTGCTTGCAATGTTCAACACTCCATCCATCATTTCCTTTGGTTTTTGCTTTGTTCGCCATAAGTTGGCAGGGTATGCTCAGACGTGAGTCCCTTGCTCACTTTGCCACTGGATTCAAGCAAGCCTGGCTGAAGACGGCTGAAATGCCAGAAACCTGTCCTAGGAATCTTGTTTCCGGGCCAGGAAAGACATGGCTTGGCAGTTCGGGCTGGACTGTTCCCATGAGGCACAGGGTCAGACTGATTTGCATAGGGCCATGTCTGAACTGGGGTGGCAGAGTGGGCTAAAGAACGGTGATGGATTAAACCCAGATCAGTTGACTGGGGGTGAGTGCTTGCAATGTTCAACACTCCATCCATCATTTCCTTTGGTTTTTGCTTTGTTCGCCATAAGTTGGCAGGGTATGCTCAGACGTGAGTTCCTTGCTCACTTTGCCACTGGATTCAAGCAAGCCTGGCTGAAGACGGCTGAAATGCCAGAAACCGGACCTAGGAAGCTTGTTTCTGGGCCAGGAAAGACATGGCTTGGCAGTTCGGGCTGGACTGTTCCCATGAGGCACAGGGTCAGACTGATTTGCATAGGGCCATGTCTGAACTGGGGTGGCAGAGTGGGCTAAAGAACGGTGATGGATTAAACCCAGATCAGTTGACTGGGGGGTGAGTGCTTGCAATGTTCAACACTCCATCCATCATTTCCTTTGGTTTTTGCTTTGTTCGCCATAAGTTGGCAGGGTATGCTCAGACGTGAGTCCCTTGCTCACTTTGCCACTGGATTCAAGCAAGCCTGGCTGAAGACGGCTGAAATGCCAGAAACCGGTCCTAGGAAGCTTGTTTCCGGGCCAGGAAAGACATGGCTTGGCAGTTCGGGCTGGACTGCTCCCATGAGGCACAGGGTCAGACTGATTTGCATAGGGCCATGTCTGAACTGGGGTGGCAGAGTGGGCTAAAGAACGGTGATGGATTAAACCCAGATCAGTTGACTGGGGGTGAGTGCTTGCAATGTTCAACACTCCATCCATCATTTCCTTTGGTTTTTGCTTTGTTCACCATAAGTTGGCAGGGTATGCTCAGACGTGAGTCCCTTGCTCAGTTTGCCACTGGATTCAAGCAAGCCTGGCTGAAGACGGCTGAAATGCCAGAAACCTGTCCTAGGAATCTTGTTTCCGGGCCAGGAAAGACATGGCTTGGCAGTTCGGGCTGGACTGTTCCCATGAGGCACAGGGTCAGACTGATTTGCATAGGGCCATGTCTGAACTGGGGTGGCAGAGTGGGCTAAAGAACGGTGATGGATTAAACCCAGATCAGTTGACTGGGGGTGAGTGCTTGCAATGTTCAACACTCCATCCATCATTTCCTTTGGTTTTTGCTTTGTTCGCCATAAGTTGGCAGGGTATGCTCAGACGTGAGTCCCTTGCTCACTTTGCCACTGGATTCAAGCAAGCCTGGCTGAAGACGGCTGAAATACCAGAAACCGGTCCTAGGAAGCTTGTTTCCGGGCCAGGAAAGACATGGCTTGGCAGTTCGGGCTGGACTGTTCCCATGAGGCACAGGGTCAGACTGATTTGCATAGGGCCATGTCTGAACTGGGGTGGCAGAGTGGGCTAAAGAACGGTGATGGATTAAACCCAGATCAGTTGACTGGGGGTGAGTGCTTGCAATGTTCAACACTCCATCCATCATTTCCTTTGGTTTTTGCTTTGTTCGCCATAAGTTGGCAGGGTATGCTCAGACGTGAGTCCCTTGCTCACTTTGCCACTGGATTCAAGCAAGCCTGGCTGAAGACGGCTGAAATGCCAGAAACCGGTCCTAGGAAGCTTGTTTCCGGGCCAGGAAAGACATGGCTTGGCAGTTCGGGCTGGACTGTTCCCATGAGGCACAGGGTCAGACTGATTTGCATAGGGCCATGTCTGAACTGGGGTGGCAGAGTGGGCTAAAGAACGGTGATGGTTTAAACCCAGATCAGTTGACTGGGGTGAGTGCTTGCAATGTTCAACACTCCATCCATCATTTCCTTTGGTTTTTGCTTTCTTCGCCATAAGTTGGCAGGGTATGCTCAGGCGTGAGTCCCTTGCTCACTTTGCCACTGGATTCAAGCAAGCCTGGCTGAAGACGGCTGAAATGCCAGAAACCGGTCCTAGGAAGCTTGTTTCCGGGCCAGGAAAGACATGGCTTGGCAGTTCGGGCTGGACTGTTCCCATGAGGCACAGGGTCAGACTGATTTGCATAGGGCCATGTCTGAACTGGGGTGGCAGAGTGGGCTAAAAAACGGTGATGGTTTAAACCCAGATCAGTTGACTGGGGGTGAGTGCTTACAATGTTCAACACTCCATCCATCATTTCCTTTGGTTTTTGCTTTCTTCGCCATAAGTTGGCAGGGTATGCTCAGACGTGAGTCCCTTGCTCACTTTGCCACTGGATTCAAGCAAGCCTGGCTGAAGACGGCTGAAATGCCAGAAACCGGTCCTAGGAAGCTTGTTTCCGGGCCAGGAAAGACATGGCTTGGCAGTTCGGGCTGGACTGTTCCCATGAGGCACAGGGTCAGACTTATTTGCATAGGGCCATGTCTGAACTGGGGTGGCAGAGTGGGCTAAAGAACGGTGATGGATGAAACCCAGATCAGTTGACTGGGGGTGAGTGCTTGCAATGTTCAACACTCCATCCATCATTTCCTTTGGTTTTTGCTTTGTTCGCCATAAGTTGGCAGGGTATGCTCAGACGTGAGTCCCTTGCTCACTTTGCCACTGGATTCAAGCAAGCCTGGCTGAAGATGGCTGAAATGCCAGAAACCGGTCCTAGGAAGCTTGTTTCCGGGCCAGGAAAGACATGGCTTGGCAGTTCGGGCTGGACTGCTCCCATGAGGCACAGGGTCAGACTGATTTGCATAGGGCCATGTCTGAACTGGGGTGGCAGAGTGGGCTAAAGAACGGTGATGGATTAAACCCAGATCAGTTGACTGGGGGTGAGTGCTTGCAATGTTCAACACTCCATCCATCATTTCCTTTGGTTTTTGCTTTGTTCGCCATAAGTTGGCAGGGTATGCTCAGACGTGAGTCCCTTGCTCACTTTGCCACTGGATTCAAGCAAGCCTGGCTGAAGACGGCTGAAATGCCAGAAACCTGTCCTAGGAATCTTGTTTCCGGGCCAGGAAAGACATGGCTTGGCAGTTCGGGCTGGACTGTTCCCATGAGGCACAGGGTCAGACTGATTTGCATAGGGCCATGTCTGAACTGGGGTGGCAGAGTGGGCTAAAGAACGGTGATGGATTAAACCCAGATCAGTTGACTGGGGGTGAGTGCTTGCAATGTTCAACACTCCATCCATCATTTCCTTTGGTTTTTGCTTTGTTCGCCATAAGTTGGCAGGGTATGCTCAGACGTGAGTCCCTTGCTCACTTTGCCACTGGATTCAAGCAAGCCTGGCTGAAGACGGCTGAAATGCCAGAAACCGGTCCTAGGACGCTTGTTTCCGGGCCAGGAAAGACATGGCTTGGCAGTTCGGGCTGGACTGTTCCCATGAGGCACAGGGTCAGACTGATTTGCATAAGGCCATGTCTGAACTGGGGTGGCAGAGTGGGCTAAAGCACGGTGATGGATTAAACCCAGATCAGTTGACTGGGGGTGAGTGCTTGCAATGTTCAACACTCCATCCATCATTTCCTTTGGTTTTTGCTTTGTTCGCCATAAGTTGGCAGGGTATGCTCAGACGTGAGTCCCTTGCTCACTTTGCCACTGGATTCAAGCAAGCCTGGCTGAAGACGGCTGAAATGCCAGAAACCGGTCCTAGGAAGCTTGTTTCCAGGCCAGGAAAGACATGGCTTGGCAGTTCGGGCTGGACTGTTCCCATGAGGCACAGGGTCAGACTGATTTGCATAGGGCCATGTCTGAACTGGGGTGGCAGAGTGGGCTAAAGAACGGTGATGGATTAAACCCAGATCAGTTGACTGGGGGTGAGTGCTTGCAATGTTCAACACTCCATCCATCATTTCCTTTGGTTTTTGCTTTGTTCGCCATAAGTTGGCAGGGTATGCTCAGACGTGAGTCCCTTGCTCACTTTGCCACTGGATTCAAGCAAGCCTGGCTGAAGACGGCTGAAATGCCAGAAACCGGTCCTAGGAAGCTTGTTTCCGGGCCAGGAAAGACATGGCTTGTCAGTTCGGGCAGGACTGTTCTCATGAGGCACAGGGTCAGACTGATTTGCATAGGGCCATGTCTGAACTGGGGTGGCAGAGTGGGCTAAAGAACGGTGATGGATTAAACCCAGATCAGTTGACTGGGGGTGAGTGCTTGCAATGTTCAACACTCCATCCATCATTTCCTTTGGTTTTTGCTTTGTTCGCCATAAGTTGGCAGGGTATGCTCAGACGTGAGTCCCTTGCTCACTTTGCCACTGGATTCAAGCAAGTCTGGCTGAAGACGGCTGAAATGCCAGAAACCGGTCCTAGGAAGCTTGTTTCCTGGCCAGGAAAGACATGGCTTGGCCGTTCGGGCTGGACTGCTCCCATGAGGCACAGGGTCAGACTGATTTGCATAGGGCCATGTCTGAACTTGGGTGGCAGAGTTGGCTAAAGAACGGTGATGGATTAAACCCAGATCAGTTGACTGGGGGTGAGTGCTTGCAATCTTCAACACTCCATCCATCATTTCCTTTGGTTTTTGCCTTGTTCACCATAAGTCGGCAGGGTATGCTCAGACGTGAGTCCCTTGCTCACTTTGCCACTGGATTCAAGCAAGCCTGGCTGAAGACGGCTGAAATGCCAGAAACCGGTCCTAGGAAGCTTGTTTCCGGGCCAGGAAAGACATGGCTTGGCAGTTCGGGCTGGACTGCTCCCATGAGGCACAGGGTCAGACTGATTTGCATAGGGCCATGTCTGAACTGGGGTGGCAGAGTGGGCTAAAGAACGGTGATGGATTAAACCCAGATCAGTTGACTGGGGGTGAGTGCTTGCAATGTTCAACACTCCATCCATCATTTCCTTTGGTTTTTGCTTTGTTCGCCATAAGTTGGCAGGGTATGCTCAGACGTGAGTCCCTTGCTCACTTTGCCACTGGATTCAAGCAAGCCTGGCTGAAGACGGCTGAAATGCCAGAAACCGGTCCTAGGAATCTTGTTTCCGGGCCAGGAAAGACATGGCTTGGCAGTTCGGGCTGGACTGTTCCCATGAGGCACAGGGTCAGACTGATTTGCATAGGGCCATGTCTGAACTGGGGTGGCAGAGTGGGCTAAAGAACGGTGATGGATTAAACCCAGATCAGTTGACTGGGGGTGAGTGCTTGCAATGTTCAACACTCCATCCATCATTTCCTTTGGTTTTTGCTTTGTTCGCCATAAGTTGGCAGGGTATGCTCAGACGTGAGTCCCTTGCTCACTTTGCCACTGGATTCAAGCAAGCCTGGCTGAAGACGGCTGAAATACCAGAAACCGGTCCTAGGAAGCTTGTTTCCGGGCCAGGAAAGACATGGCTTGGCAGTTCGGGCTGGACTGTTCTCATGAGGCACAGGGTCAGACTGATTTGCATAGGGCCATGTCTGAACTGGGGTGGCAGAGTGGGCTAAAGAACGGTGATGGATTAAACCCAGATCAGTTGACTGGGGGTGAGTGCTTGCAATGTTCAACACTCCATCCATCATTTCCTTTGGTTTTTGCTTTGTTCGCCATAAGTTGGCAGGGTATGTTCAGACGTGAGTCCCTTGCTCACTTTGCCACTGGATTCAAGCAAGCCTGGCTGAAGACGGCTGAAATGCCAGAAACCGGTCCTAGGAAGCTTGTTTCCGGGCCAGGAAAGACATGGCTTGGCAGTTCGGGCTGGACTGTTCCCATGAGGCACAGGGTCAGACTGATTTGCATAGGGCCATGTCTGAACTGGGGTGGCAGAGTGGGCTAAAGAACGGTGATGGTTTAAACCCAGATCAGTTGACTGGGGTGAGTGCTTGCAATGTTCAACACTCCATCCATCATTTCCTTTGGTTTTTGCTTTCTTCGCCATAAGTTGGCAGGGTATGCTCAGACGTGAGTCCCTTGCTCACTTTGCCACTGGATTCAAGCAAGCCTGGCTGAAGACGGCTGAAATGCCAGAAACCGGTCCTAGGAAGCTTGTTTCCGGGCCAGGAAAGACATGGCTTGGCAGTTCGGGCTGGACTGTTCCCATGAGGCACAGGGTCAGACTGATTTGCATAGGGCCATGTCTGAACTGGGGTGGCAGAGTGGGCTAAAAAACGGTGATGGTTTAAACCCAGATCAGTTGACTGGGGGTGAGTGCTTGCAATGTTCAACACTCCATCCATCATTTCCTTTGGTTTTTGCTTTCTTCGCCATAAGTTGGCAGGGTATGCTCAGACGTGAGTCCCTTGCTCACTTTGCCACTGGATTCAAGCAAGCCTGGCTGAAGACGGCTGAAATGCCAGAAACCGGTCCTAGGAAGCTTGTTTCCGGGCCAGGAAAGACATGGCTTGGCAGTTCGGGCTGGACTGTTCCCATGAGGCCCAGGGTCAGACTTATTTGCATAGGGCCATGTCTGAACTGGGGTGGCAGAGTGGGCTAAAGAACGGTGATGGATGAAACCCAGATCAGTTGACTGGGGGTGAGTGCTTGCAATGTTCAACACTCCATCCATAATTTCCTTTGGTTTTTGCTTTGTTCGCCATAAGTTGGCAGGGTATGCTCAGACGTGAGTCCCTTGCTCACTTTGCCACTGGATTCAAGCAAGCCTGGCTGAAGACGGCTGAAATGCCAGAAACCGGTCCTAGGAAGCTTGTTTCCCGGCCAGGAAAGACATGGCTTGGCAGTTCGGGCTGGACTGTTCCCATGAGGCACAGGGTCAGACTGATTTGCATAGGGCCATGTCTGAACTGGGGTGGCAGAGTGGGCTAAAGAACGGTGATGGATTAAACCCAGATCAGTTGACTGGGGGTGAGTGCTTGCAATGTTCAACACTCCATCCATCATTTCCTTTGGTTTTTGCTTTGTTCGCCATAAGTTGGCAGGGTATGCTCAGACGTGAGTCCCTTGCTCACTTTGCCACTGGATTCAAGCAAGTCTGGCTGAAGACGGCTGAAATGCCAGAAACCGGTCCTAGGAAGCTTGTTTCCGGGCCAGGAAAGACATGGCTTGGCAGTTCGGGCTGGACTGTTCCCATGAGCCACAGGGTTGGACTGATTTGCATAGGGCCATGTCTGAACTGGGGTGGCAGAGTGGGCTAAAGAACGGTGATGGATTAAACCCAGATCAGTTGACTGGGGGTGAGTGCTTGCAATGTTCAACACTCCATCCATCATTTCCTTTGGTTTTTGCTTTGTTCGCCATAAGTTGGCAGGGTATGCTCAGACGTGAGTTCCTTGCTCACTTTGCCACTGGATTCAAGCAAGCCTGGCTGAAGACGGCTGAAATGCCAGAAACCGGACCTAGGAAGCTTGTTTCTGGGCCAGGAAAGACATGGCTTGGCAGTTCGGGCTGGACTGTTCCCATGAGGCACAGGGTCAGACTGATTGGCATAGGGCCATGTCTGAACTGGGGTGGCAGAGTGGGCTAAAGAACGGTGATGGATTAAACCCAGATCAGTTGACTGGGGGGTGAGTGCTTGCAATGTTCAACACTCCATCCATCATTTCCTTTGGTTTTTGCTTTGTTCGCCATAAGTTGGCAGGGTATGCTCAGACGTGAGTCCCTTGCTCACTTTGCCACTGGATTCAAGCAAGCCTGGCTGAAGACGGCTGAAATGCCAGAAACCGGTCCTAGGAAGCTTGTTTCCGGGCCAGGAAAGACATGGCTTGGCAGTTCGGGCTGGACTGCTCCCATGAGGCACAGGGTCAGACTGATTTGCATAGGGCCATGTCTGAACTGGGGTGGCAGAGTGGGCTAAAGAACGGTGATGGATTAAACCCAGATCAGTTGACTGGGGGTGAGTGCTTGCAATGTTCAACACTCCATCCATCATTTCCTTTGGTTTTTGCTTTGTTCGCCATAAGTTGGCAGGGTATGCTCAGACGTGAGTCCCTTGCTCACTTTGCCACTGGATTCAAGCAAGCCTGGCTGAAGACGGCTGAAATGCCAGAAACCTGTCCTAGGAATCTTGTTTCCGGGCCAGGAAAGACATGGCTTGGCAGTTCGGGCTGGACTGTTCCCATGAGGCACAGGGTCAGACTGATTTGCATAGGGCCATGTCTGAACTGGGGTGGCAGAGTGGGCTAAAGAACGGTGATGGATTAAACCCAGATCAGTTGACTGGGGGTGAGTGCTTGCAATGTTCAACACTCCATCCATCATTTCCTTTGGTTTTTGCTTTGTTCGCCATAAGTTGGCAGGGTATGCTCAGACGTGAGTTCCTTGCTCACTTTGCCACTGGATTCAAGCAAGCCTGGCTGAAGACGGCTGAAATGCCAGAAACCGGACCTAGGAAGCTTGTTTCTGGGCCAGGAAAGACATGGCTTGGCAGTTCGGGCTGGACTGTTCCCATGAGGCACAGGGTCAGACTGATTTGCATAGGGCCATGTCTGAACTGGGGTGGCAGAGTGGGCTAAAGAACGGTGATGGATTAAACCCAGATCAGTTGACTGGGGGGTGAGTGCTTGCAATGTTCAACACTCCATCCATCATTTCCTTTGGTTTTTGCTTTGTTCGCCATAAGTTGGCAGGGTATGCTCAGACGTGAGTCCCTTGCTCACTTTGCCACTGGATTCAAGCAAGCCTGGCTGAAGACGGCTGAAATGCCAGAAACCGGTCCTAGGAAGCTTGTTTCCGGGCCAGGAAAGACATGGCTTGGCAGTTCGGGCTGGACTGCTCCCATGAGGCACAGGGTCAGACTTATTTGCATAGGGCCATGTCTGAACTGGGGTGGCAGAGTGGGCTAAAGAACGGTGATGGATTAAACCCAGATCAGTTGACTGGGGGTGAGTGCTTGCAATGTTCAACACTCCATCCATCATTTCCTTTGGTTTTTGCTTTGTTCACCATAAGTTGGCAGGGTATGCTCAGACGTGAGTCCCTTGCTCACTTTGCCACTGGATTCAAGCAAGCCTGGCTGAAGACGGCTGAAATGCCAGAAACCTGTCCTAGGAATCTTGTTTCCGGGCCAGGAAAGACATGGCTTGGCAGTTCGGGCTGGACTGTTCCCATGAGGCACAGGGTCAGACTGATTTGCATAGGGCCATGTCTGAACTGGGGTGGCAGAGTGGGCTAAAGAACGGTGATGGATTAAACCCAGATCAGTTGACTGGGGGTGAGTGCTTGCAATGTTCAACACTCCATCCATCATTTCCTTTGGTTTTTGCTTTGTTCGCCATAAGTTGGCAGGGTATGCTCAGACGTGAGTCCCTTGCTCACTTTGCCACTGGATTCAAGCAAGCCTGGCTGAAGACGGCTGAAATACCAGAAACCGGTCCTAGGAAGCTTGTTTCCGGGCCAGGAAAGACATGGCTTGGCAGTTCGGGCTGGACTGTTCCCATGAGGCACAGGGTCAGACTGATTTGCATAGGGCCATGTCTGAACTGGGGTGGCAGAGTGGGCTAAAGAACGGTGATGGATTAAACCCAGATCAGTTGACTGGGGGTGAGTGCTTGCAATGTTCAACACTCCATCCATCATTTCCTTTGGTTTTTGCTTTGTTCGCCATAAGTTGGCAGGGTATGCTCAGACGTGAGTCCCTTGCTCACTTTGCCACTGGATTCAAGCAAGCCTGGCTGAAGACGGCTGAAATGCCAGAAACCGGTCCTAGGAAGCTTGTTTCCGGGCCAGGAAAGACATGGCTTGGCAGTTCGTGCTGGACTGTTCCCATGAGGCACAGGGTCAGACTGATTTGCATAGGGCCATGTCTGAACTGGGGTGGCAGAGTGGGCTAAAGAACGGTGATGGTTTAAACCCAGATCAGTTGACTGGGGTGAGTGCTTGCAATGTTCAACACTCCATCCAACATTTCCTTTGGTTTTTGCTTTCTTCGCCATAAGTTGGCAGGGTATGCTCAGGCGTGAGTCCCTTGCTCACTTTGCCACTGGATTCAAGCAAGCCTGGCTGAAGACGGCTGAAATGCCAGAAACCGGTCCTAGGAAGCTTGTTTCCGGGCCAGGAAAGACATGGCTTGGCAGTTCGGGCTGGACTGTTCCCATGAGGCACAGGGTCAGACTGATTTGCATAGGGCCATGTCTGAACTGGGGTGGCAGAGTGGGCTAAAAAACGGTGATGGTTTAAACCCAGATCAGTTGACTGGGGGTGAGTGCTTGCAATGTTCAACACTCCATCCATCATTTCCTTTGGTTTTTGCTTTCTTCGCCATAAGTTGGCAGGGTATGCTCAGACGTGAGTCCCTTGCTCACTTTGCCACTGGATTCAAGCAAGCCTGGCTGAAGACGGCTGAAATGCCAGAAACCGGTCCTAGGAAGCTTGTTTCCGGGCCAGGAAAGACATGGCTTGGCAGTTCGGGCTGGACTGTTCCCATGAGGCACAGGGTCAGACTTATTTGCATAGGGCCATGTCTGAACTGGGGTGGCAGAGTGGGCTAAAGAACGGTGATGGATGAAACCCAGATCAGTTGACTGGGGGTGAGTGCTTGCAATGTTCAACACTCCATCCATCATTTCCTTTGGTTTTTGCTTTGTTCGCCATAAGTTGGCAGGGTATGCTCAGACGTGAGTCCCTTGCTCACTTTGCCACTGGATTCAAGCAAGCCTGGCTGAAGACGGCTGAAATGCCAGAAACCGGTCCTAGGAAGCTTGTTTCCGGGCCAGGAAAGACATGGCTTGGCAGTTCGGGCTGGACTGCTCCCATGAGGCACAGGGTCAGACTGATTTGCATAGGGCCATGTCTGAACTGGGGTGGCAGAGTGGGCTAAAGAACGGTGATGGATTAAACCCAGATCAGTTGACTGGGGGTGAGTGCTTGCAATGTTCAACACTCCATCCATCATTTCCTTTGGTTTTTGCTTTGTTCGCCATAAGTTGGCAGGGTATGCTCAGACGTGAGTCCCTTGCTCACTTTGCCACTGGATTCAAGCAAGCCTGGCTGAAGACGGCTGAAATGCCAGAAACCTGTCCTAGGAATCTTGTTTCCGGGCCAGGAAAGACATGGCTTGGCAGTTCGGGCTGGACTGTTCCCATGAGGCACAGGGTCAGACTGATTTGCATAGGGCCATGTCTGAACTGGGGTGGCAGAGTGGGCTAAAGAACGGTGATGGATTAAACCCAGATCAGTTGACTGGGGGTGAGTGCTTGCAATGTTCAACACTCCATCCATCATTTCCTTTGGTTTTTGCTTTGTTCGCCATAAGTTGGCAGGGTATGCTCAGACGTGAGTCCCTTGCTCACTTTGCCACTGGATTCAAGCAAGCCTGGCTGAAGACGGCTGAAATACCAGAAACCGGTCCTAGGAAGCTTGTTTCCGGGCCAGGAAAGACATGGATTGGCAGTTCGGGCTGGACTGTTCCCATGAGGCACAGGGTCAGACTGATTTGCATAGGGCCATGTCTGAACTGGGGTGGCAGAGTGGGCTAAAGAACGGTGATGGATTAAACCCAGATCAGTTGACTGGGGGTGAGTGCTTGCAATGTTCAACACTCCATCCATCATTTCCTTTGGTTTTGCTTTGTTCGCCATAAGTTGGCAGGGTATGCTCAGACGTGAGTCCCTTGCTCACTTTGCCACTGGATTCAAGCAAGCCTGGCTGAAGACGGCTGAAATGCCAGAAACCGGTCCTAGGAAGCTTGTTTCCGGGCCAGGAAAGACATGGCTTGGCAGTTCGGGCTGGACTGTTCCCATGAGGCACAGGGTCAGACTGATTTGCATAGGGCCATGTCTGAACTGGGGTGGCAGAGTGGGCTAAAGAACGGTGATGGTTTAAACCCAGATCAGTTGACTGGGGTGAGTGCTTGCAATGTTCAACACTCCATCCATCATTTCCTTTGGTTTTTGCTTTCTTCGCCATAAGTTGGCAGGGTATGCTCAGGCGTGAGTCCCTTGCTCACTTTGCCACTGGATTCAAGCAAGCCTGGCTGAAGACGGCTGAAATGCCAGAAACCGGTCCTAGGAAGCTTGTTTCCGGGCCAGGAAAGACATGGCTTGGCAGTTCGGGCTGGACTGTTCCCATGAGGCACAGGGTCAGACTGATTTGCATAGGGCCATGTCTGAACTGGGGTGGCAGAGTGGGCTAAAAAACGGTGATGGTTTAAACCCAGATCAGTTGACTGGGGGTGAGTGCTTGCAATGTTCAACACTCCATCCATCATTTCCTTTGGTTTTTGCTTTCTTCGCCATAAGTTGGCAGGGTATGCTCAGACGTGAGTCCCTTGCTCACTTTGCCACTGGATTCAAGCAAGCCTGGCTGAAGACGGCTGAAATGCCAGAAACCGGTCCTAGGAAGCTTGTTTCCGGGCCAGGAAAGACATGGCTTGGCAGTTCGGGCTGGACTGTTCCCATGAGGCACTGGGTCAGACTTATTTGCATAGGGCCATGTCTGAACTGGGGTGGCAGAGTGGGCTAAAGAACGGTGATGGATGAAACCCAGATCAGTTGACTGGGGGTGAGTGCTTGCAATGTTCAACACTCCATCCATCATTTCCTTTGGTTTTTGCTTTGTTCGCCATAAGTTGGCAGGGTATGCTCAGACGTGAGTCCCTTGCTCACTTTGCCACTGGATTCAAGCAAGCCTGGCTGAAGACGGCTGAAATGCCAGAAACCGGTCCTAGGAAGCTTGTTTCCCGGCCAGGAAAGACATGGCTTGGCAGTTCGGGCTGGACTGTTCCCATGAGGCACAGGGTCAGACTGATTTGCATAGGGCCATGTCTGAACTGGGGTGGCAGAGTGGGCTAAAGAACGGTGATGGATTAAACCCAGATCAGTTGACTGGGGGTGAGTGCTTGCAATGTTCAACATTCCATCCATCATTTCCTTTGGTTTTTGCTTTGTTCGCCAGAAGTTGGCAGGGTATGCTCAGACGTGAGTCCCTTGCTCACTTTGCCACTGGATTCAAGCAAGTCTGGCTGAAGACGGCTGAAATGCCAGAAACCGGTCCTAGGAAGCTTGTTTCCGGGCCAGGAAAGACATGGCTTGGCAGTTCGGGCTGGACTGTTCCCATGAGGCACAGGGTCGGACTGATTTGCATAGGGCCATGTCTGAACTGGGGTGGCAGAGTGGGCTAAAGAACGGTGATGGATTAAACCCAGATCAGTTGACTGGGGGTGAGTGCTTGCAATGTTCAAAACTCCATCCATCATTTCCTTTGGTTTTTGCTTTGTTCGCCATAAGTTGGCAGGGTATGCTCAGACGTGAGGCCCTTGCTCACTTTGCCACTGGATTCAAGCAAGCCTGGCTGAAGACGGCTGAAATGCCAGAAACCGGTCCTAGGAAGCTTGTTTCCGGGCCAGGAAAGACATGGCTTGGCAGTTCGGGCTGGACTGTTCCCATGAGGCACAGGGTCGGACTGATTTGCATAGGGCCATGTCTGAACTGGGGTGGCAGAGTGGGCTAAAGAACGGTGATGGATGAAACCCACATCAGTTGACTGGGGGTGAGTGCTTGCAATGTTCAACACTCCATCCATCATTTCCTTTGGTTTTTGCTTTGTTCGCCATAAGTTGGCAGGGTATGCTCAGATGTGAGTCCCTTGCTCACTTTGCCACTGGATTCAAGCAAGCCTAGCTGAAGACGGCTGAAATGCCAGAAACCGGACCTAGGAAGCTTGTTTCCGGGCCAGGAAAGACATGGCTTGGCAGTTCGGGCTGGACTGTTCCCATGAGGCACAGGGTCAGACTGATTTGCATAGGGCCATGTCTGAACTGGGGTGGCAGAGTGGGCTAAAGAACGGTGATGGATTAAACCCAGATCAGTTGACTGGGGGTAAGTGCTTGCAATGTTCAACACTCTATCCATCATTTCCTTTGGTTTTTGCTTTGTTCGCCATAAGTTGGCAGGGTATGCTCAGACGTGAGTCCCTTGCTCACTTTGCCACTGGATTCAAGCAAGCCTGGCTGAAGACGGCTGAAATGCCAGAAACCGGTCCTAGGAAGCTTGTTTCCGGGCCAGGAAAGACATGGCTTGGCAGTTCGGGCTGGACTGTTCCCGTGAGGCACAGGGTCAGACTGATTTGCATAGGGCCATGTCTGAACTGGGGTGGCAGAGTGGGCTAAAGAACGGTGATGAATTAAACCCAGATCAGTTGACTAGGGGTGAGTGCTTGCAATGTTCAACACTCCATCCATCATTTCCTTTGGTTTTTGCTTTGTTCGCCATAAGTTGGCAGGGTATGCTCAGACGTGAGTCCCTTGCTCACTTTGCCACTGGATTCAAGCAAGCCTAGCTGAAGACGGCTGAAATGCCAGAAACCGGACCTAGGAAGCTTGTTTCCGGGCCAGGAAAGACATGGCTTGGCAGTTCGGGCTGGACTGTTCCCATGAGGCACAGGGTCAGACTGATTTGCATAGGGCCATGTCTGAACTGGGGTGGCAGAGTGGGCTAAAGAACGGTGATGGATTAAACCCAGATCAGTTGACTGGGGGTAAGTGCTTGCAATGTTCAACACTCTATCCATCATTTCCTTTGGTTTTTGCTTTGTTCGCCATAAGTTGGCAGGGTATGCTCAGACGTGAGTCCCTTGCTCACTTTGCCACTGGATTCAAGCAAGCCTGGCTGAAGACGGCTGAAATGCCAGAAACCGGTCCTAGGAAGCTTGTTTCCGGGCCAGGAAAGACATGGCTTGGCAGTTCGGGCTGGACTGTTCCCGTGAGGCACAGGGTCAGACTGATTTGCATAGGGCCATGTCTGAACTGGGGTGGCAGAGTGGGCTAAAGAACGGTGATGAATTAAACCCAGATCAGTTGACTAGGGGTGAGTGCTTGCAATGTTCAACACTCCATCCATCATTTCCTTTGGTTTTTGCTTTGTTCGCCATAAGTTGGCAGGGTATGCTCAGACGTGAGTCCCTTGTTCACTTTGCCACTGGATTCAAGCAAGCCTGGCTGAAGACGGCTGAAATGCCAGAAACCGGTCCTAGGAAGCTTGTTTCCGGGCCAGGAAAGACATGGCTTGGCAGTTCGAGCTAGACTGTTCCCATGAGGCACAGGGTCAGACTGATTTGCATAGGGCCATGTCTGAACTGGGGTGGCAGAGTGGGCTAAAGAACGGTGATGGATTAAACCCAGATCAGTTGACTGGGGGTGAGTGCTTGCAATGTTCAACACTCCATCCATCATTTCCTTTGGTTTTTGCTTTGTTCGCCATAAGTTGGCAGGGTATGCTCAGACGTGAGTCCCTTGCTCACTTTGCCACTGGATTCAAGCAAGCCTGGCTGAAGACGGCTGAAATGCCAGAAACCTGTCCTAGGAATCTTGTTTCCGGGCCAGGAAAGACATGGCTTGGCAGTTCGGGCTGGACTGTTCCCATGAGGCACAGGGTCAGACTGATTTGCATAGGGCCATGTCTGAACTGGGGTGGCAGAGTGGGCTAAAGAACGGTGATGGATTAAACCCAGATCAGTTGACTGGGGGTGAGTGCTTGCAATGTTCAACACTCCATCCATCATTTCCTTTGGTTTTTGCTTTGTTCGCCATAAGTTGGCAGGGTATGCTCAGACGTGAGTCCCTTGCTCACTTTGCCACTGGATTCAAGCAAGCCTGGCTGAAGACGGCTGAAATGCCAGAAACCTGTCCTAGGAATCTTGTTTCCGGGCCAGGAAAGACATGGCTTGGCAGTTCGGGCTGGACTGTTCCCATGAGGCACAGGGTCAGACTGATTTGCATAGGGCCATGTCTGAACTGGGGTGGCAGAGTGGGCTAAAGAACGGTGATGGATTAAACCCAGATCAGTTGACTGGGGGTGAGTGCTTGCAATGTTCAACACTCCATCCATCATTTCCTTTGGTTTTTGCTTTGTTCGCCATAAGTTGGCAGGGTATGCTCAGACGTGAGTCCCTTGCTCACTTTGCCACTGGATTCAAGCAAGCCTGGCTGAAGACGGCTGAAATACCAGAAACCGGTCCTAGGAAGCTTGTTTCCGGGCCAGGAAAGACATGGCTTGGCAGTTCGGGCTGGACTGTTCCCATGAGGCACAGGGTCAGACTGATTTGCATAGGGCCATGTCTGAACTGGGGTGGCAGAGTGGGCTAAAGAACGGTGATGGATTAAACCCAGATCAGTTGACTGGGGGTGAGTGCTTGCAATGTTCAACACTCCATCCATCATTTCCTTTGGTTTTTGCTTTGTTCGCCATAAGTTGGCAGGGTATGCTCAGACGTGAGTCCCTTGCTCACTTTGCCACTGGATTCAAGCAAGCCTGGCTGAAGACGGCTGAAATGCCAGAAACCGGTCCTAGGAAGCTTGTTTCCGGGCCAGGAAAGACATGGCTTGGCAGTTCGGGCTGGACTGTTCCCATGAGGCACAGGGTCAGACTGATTTGCATAGGGCCATGTCTGAACTGGGGTGGCAGAGTGGGCTAAAGAACGGTGATGGTTTAAACCCAGATCAGTTGACTGGGGTGAGTGCTTGCAATGTTCAACACTCCATCCATCATTTCCTTTGGTTTTTGCTTTCTTCGCCATAAGTTGGCAGGGTATGCTCAGGCGTGAGTCCCTTGCTCACTTTGCCACTGGATTCAAGCAAGCCTGGCTGAAGACGGCTGAAATGCCAGAAACCGGTCCTAGGAAGCTTGTTTCCGGGCCAGGAAAGACATGGCTTGGCAGTTCGGGCTGGACTGTTCCCATGAGGCACAGGGTCAGACTGATTTGCATAGGGCCATGTCTGAACTGGGGTGGCAGAGTGGGCTAAAAAACGGTGATGGTTTAAACCCAGATCAGTTGACTGGGGGTGAGTGCTTGCAATGTTCAACACTCCATCCATCATTTCCTTTGGTTTTTGCTTTCTTCGCCATAAGTTGGCAGGGTATGCTCAGACGTGAGTCCCTTGCTCACTTTGCCACTGGATTCAAGCAAGCCTGGCTGAAGACGGCTGAAATGCCAGAAACCGGTCCTAGGAAGCTTGTTTCCGGGCCAGGAAAGACATGGCTTGGCAGTTCGGGCTGGACTGTTCCCATGAGGCACAGGGTCAGACTTATTTGCATAGGGCCATGTCTGAACTGGGGTGGCAGAGTGGGCTAAAGAACGGTGATGGATGAAACCCAGATCAGTTGACTGGGGGTGAGTGCTTGCAATGTTCAACACTCCATCCATCATTTCCTTTGGTTTTTGCTTTGTTCGCCATAAGTTGGCAGGGTATGCTCAGACGTGAGTCCCTTGCTCACTTTGCCACTGGATTCAAGCAAGCCTGGCTGAAGACGGCTGAAATGCCAGAAACCGGTCCTAGGAAGCTTGTTTCCCGGCCAGGAAAGACATGGCTTGGCAGTTCGGGCTGGACTGTTCCCATGAGGCACAGGGTCAGACTGATTTGCATAGGGCCATGTCTGAACTGGGGTGGCAGAGTGGGCTAAATAACGGTGATGGATTAAACCCAGATCAGTTGACTGGGGGTGAGTGCTTGCAATGTTCAACATTCCATCCATCATTTCCTTTGGTTTTTGCTTTGTTCGCCAGAAGTTGGCAGGGTATGCTCAGACGTGAGTCCCTTGCTCACTTTGCCACTGGATTCAAGCAAGTCTGGCTGAAGACGGCTGAAATGCCAGAAACCGGTCCTAGGAAGCTTGTTTCCGGGCCAGGAAAGACATGGCTTGGCAGTTCGGGCTGGACTGTTCCCATGATTCACAGGGTCGGACTGATTTGCATAGGGCCATGTCTGAACTGGGGTGGCAGAGTGGGCTAAAGAACGGTGATGGATTAAACCCAGATCAGTTGACTGGGGGTGAGTGCTTGCAATGTTCAAAACTCCATCCATCATTTCCTTTGGTTTTTGCTTTGTTCGCCATAAGTTGGCAGGGTATGCTCAGACGTGAGGCCCTTGCTCACTTTGCCACTGGATTCAAGCAAGCCTGGCTGAAGACGGCTGAAATGCCAGAAACCGGTCCTAGGAAGCTTGTTTCCGGGCCAGGAAAGACATGGCTTGGCAGTTCGGGCTGGACTGTTCCCATGAGGCACAGGGTCGGACTGATTTGCATAGGGCCATGTCTGAACTGGGGTGGCAGAGTGGGCTAAAGAACGGTGATGGATGAAACCCACATCAGTTGACTGGGGGTGAGTGCTTGCAATGTTCAACACTCCATCCATCATTTCCTTTGGTTTTTGCTTTGTTCGCCATAAGTTGGCAGGGTATGCTCAGATGTGAGTCCCTTGCTCACTTTGCCACTGGATTCAAGCAAGCCTAGCTGAAGACGGCTGAAATGCCAGAAACCGGACCTAGGAAGCTTGTTTCCGGGCCAGGAAAGACATGGCTTGGCAGTTCGGGCTGGACTGTTCCCATGAGGCACAGGGTCAGACTGATTTGCATAGGGCCATGTCTGAACTGGGGTGGCAGAGTGGGCTAAAGAACGGTGATGGATTAAACCCAGATCAGTTGACTGGGGGTAAGTGCTTGCAATGTTCAACACTCTATCCATCATTTCCTTTGGTTTTTGCTTTGTTCGCCATAAGTTGGCAGGGTATGCTCAGACGTGAGTCCCTTGCTCACTTTGCCACTGGATTCAAGCAAGCCTGGCTGAAGACGGCTGAAATGCCAGAAACCGGTCCTAGGAAGCTTGTTTCCGGGCCAGGAAAGACATGGCTTGGCAGTTCGGGCTGGACTGTTCCCATGAGGCACAGGGTCAGACTGATTTGCATAGGGCCATGTCTGAACTGGGGTGGCAGAGTGGGCTAAAGAACGGTGATGAATTAAACCCAGATCAGTTGACTAGGGGTGAGTGCTTGCAATGTTCAACACTCCATCCATCATTTCCTTTGGTTTTTGCTTTGTTCGCCATAAGTTGGCAGGGTATGCTCAGACGTGAGTCCCTTGTTCACTTTGCCACTGGATTCAAGCAAGCCTGGCTGAAGACGGCTGAAATGCCAGAAACCGGTCCTAGGAAGCTTGTTTCCGGGCCAGGAAAGACATGGCTTGGCAGTTCGAGCTAGACTGTTCCCATGAGGCACAGGGTCAGACTGATTTGCATAGGGCCATGTCTGAACTGGGGTGGCAGAGTGGGCTAAAGAACGGTGATGGATTAAACCCAGATCAGTTGACTGGGGGTGAGTGCTTGCAATGTTCAACACTCCATCCATCATTTCCTTTGGTTTTTGCTTTGTTCGCCATAAGTTGGCAGGGTATGCTCAGACGTGAGTCCCTTGCTCACTTTGCCACTGGATTCAAGCAAGCCTGGCTGAAGACTGCTGAAATGCTAGAAACCGGTCCTAGGAAGCTTGTTTCCGGCCCAGGAAAGACATGGCTTGGCAGTTCGGGCAGGACTGTTCCCATGAGGCACAGGGTCAGACTGATTTGCATAGGGCCATGTCTGAACTGGGGTGGCAGAGTGGGCTAAAGAACGGTGATGGATTAAACCCAGATCAGTTGACTGGGGTGAGTGCTTGCAATGTTCAACACTCCATCCATCATTTCCTTTGGTTTTTGCTTTGTTCGCCATAAATTGGCAGGGTATGCTCAGACGTGAGTCCCTTGCTCACTTTGCCACTGGATTCCAGCAAGCCTGGCTGAAGACGGCTGAAATGCCAGAAACCGGTCATAGGAAGCTTGTTTCCGGGCCAGGAAAGACATGGCTTGACAGTTCGGGCTGGACTGTTCCCATGAGGCACAGGGTCAGACTGATTTGCATAGGGCCATCTCTGAACTGGGGTGGCAGAGTGGGCTAAAGAACGGTGATGGATTAAACCCAGATCAGTTGACTGGGGGTGAGTGCTTGCAATGTTCAACACTCCATCCATCATTTCCTTTGGTTTTTGCTTTGTTCGCCATAAGTTGGCAGGGTATGCTCAGACGTGAGTCCCTTGCTCACTTTGCCACTGGATTCAAGCAAGCCTGGCTGAAGACGGCTGAAATGCCAGAAACCGGTCCTAGGAAGCTTGTTTCCGGGCCAGGAAAGACATGGCTTGGCAGTTCGGGCTGGACTGTTCCCATGAGGCACAGGGTCAGACTGATTTGCATAGGGCCATGTCTGAACTGGGGTGGCAGAGTGGGCTAAAGAACGGTGATGGTTTAAACCCAGATCAGTTGACTGGGGTGAGTGCTTGCAATGTTCAACACTCCATCCATCATTTCCTTTGGTTTTTGCTTTCTTCGCCATAAGTTGGCAGGGTATGCTCAGACGTGAGTCCCTTGCTCACTTTGCCACTGGATTCAAGCAAGCCTGGCTGAAGACGGCTGAAATGCCAGAAACCGGTCCTAGGAAGCTTGTTTCCGGGCCAGGAAAGACATGGCTTGGCAGTTCGGGCTGGACTGTTCCCATGAGGCACAGGGTCAGACTGATTTGCATAGGGCCATGTCTGAACTGGGGTGGCAGAGTAGGCTAAAAAACGGTGATGGTTTAAACCCAGATCAGTTGACTGGGGGTGAGTGCTTGCAATGTTCAACACTCCATCCATCATTTCCTTTGGTTTTTGCTTTCTTCGCCATAAGTTGGCAGGGTATGCTCAGACGTGAGTCCCTTGCTCACTTTGTCACTGGATTCAAGCAAGCCTGGCTGAAGACGGCTGAAATGCCTGAAACCGGTCCTAGGAAGCTTGTTTCCGGGCCAGGAAAGACATGGCTTGGCAGTTCGGGCTGGACTGTTCCCATGAGGCACAGGGTCAGACTTATTTGCATAGGGCCATGTCTGAACTGGGGTGGCAGAGTGGGCTAAAGAATGGTGATGGATGAAACCCAGATCAGTTGACTGGGGGTGAGTGCTTGCAATGTTCAACACTCCATCCATCATTTCCTTTGGTTTTTGCTTTGTTCGCCATAAGTTGGCAGGGTATGCTCAGACGTGAGTCCCTTGCTCACTTTGCCACTGGATTCAAGCAAGCCTGGCTGAAGACGGCTGAAATGCCAGAAACCGGTCCTAGGAAGCTTGTTTCCCGGCCAGGAAAGACATGGCTTGGCAGTTCGGGCTGGACTGTTCCCATGAGGCACAGGGTCAGACTGATTTGCATAGGGCCATGTCTGAACTGGGGTGGCAGAGTGGGCTAAAGAACGGTGATGGATTAAACCCAGATCAGTTGACTGGGGGTGAGTGCTTGCAATGTTCAACACTCCATCCATCATTTCCTTTGGTTTTTGCTTTGTTCGCCATAAGTTGGCAGGGTATGCTCAGACGTGAGTCCCTTGCTCACTTTGCCACTGGATTCAAGCAAGTCTGGCTGAAGACGGCTGAAATGCCAGAAACCGGTCCTAGGAAGCTTGTTTCCGGGCCAGGAAAGACATGGCTTGGCAGTTCGGGCTGGACTGTTCCCATGAGGCACAGGGTCGGACTGATTTGCATAGGGCCATGTCTGAACTGGGGTGGCAGAGTGGGCTAAAGAACGGTGATGGATTAAACCCAGATCAGTTGACTGGGGGTGAGTGCTTGCCATGTTCAACACTCCATCCATCATTTCCTTTGGTTTTTGCTTTGTTCGCCATAAGTTGGCAGGGTATGCTCAGACGTGAGGCCCTTGCTCACTTTGCCACTGGATTCAAGCAAGCCTGGCTGAAGACGGCTGAAATGCCAGAAACCGGTCCTAGGAAGCCTGTTTCCGGGCCAGGAAAGACATGGCTTGGCAGTTCGGGCTGGACTGTTCCCATGAGGCACAGGGTCGGACTGATTTGCATAGGGCCATGTCTGAACTGGGGTGGCAGAGTGGGCTAAAGAACGGTGATGGATGAAACCCAGATCAGTTGACTGGGGGTGAGTGCTTGCAATGTTCAACACTCCATCCATCATTTCCTTTGGTTTTTGCTTTGTTCGCCATAAGTTGGCAGGGTATGCTCAGATGTGAGTCCCTTGCTCACTTTGCCACTGGATTCAAGCAAGCCTAGCTGAAGACGGCTGAAATGCCAGAAACCGGACCTAGGAAGCTTGTTTCCGGGCCAGGAAAGACATGGCTTGGCAGTTCGGGCCGGACTGTTCCCATGAGGCACAGGGTCAGACTGATTTGCATAGGGCCATGTCTGAACTGGGGTGGCAGAGTGGGCTAAAGAACGGTGATGGATTAAACCCAGATCAGTTGACTGGGGGTAAGTGCTTGCAATGTTCAACACTCTATCCATCATTTCCTTTGGTTTTTGCTTTGTTCGCCATAAGTTGGCAGGGTATGCTCAGACGTGAGTCCCTTGCTCACTTTGCCACTGGATTCAAGCAAGCCTGGCTGAAGACGGCTGAAATGCCAGAAACCGGTCCTAGGAAGCTTGTTTCCGGGCCAGGAAAGACATGGCTTGGCAGTTCGGGCTGGACTGTTCCCATGAGGCACAGGGTCAGACTGATTTGCATAGGGCCATGTCTGAACTGGGGTGGCAGAGTGGGCTAAAGAACGGTGATGGATTAAACCCAGATCAGTTGACTAGGGGTGAGTGCTTGCAATGTTCAACACTCCATCCATCATTTCCTTTGGTTTTTGCTTTGTTCGCCATAAGTTGGCAGGGTATGCTCAGACGTGAGTCCCTTGTTCACTTTGCCACTGGATTCAAGCAAGCCTGGCTGAAGACGGCTGAAATGCCAGAAACCGGTCCTAGGAAGCTTGTTTCCGGGCCAGGAAAGAAATGGCTTGGCAGTTCGAGCTAGACTGTTCCCATGAGGCACAGGGTCAGACTGATTTGCATAGGGCCATGTCTGAACTGGGGTGGCAGAGTGGGCTAAAGAACGGTGATGGATTAAACCCAGATCAGTTGACTGGGGGTGAGTGCTTGCAATGTTCAACACTCCATCCATCATTTCCTTTGGTTTTTGCTTTGTTCGCCATAAGTTGGCAGGGTATGCTCAGACGTGAGTCCCTTGCTCACTTTGCCACTGGATTCAAGCAAGCCTGGCTGAAGACTGCTGAAATGCCAGAAACCGGTCCTAGGAAGCTTGTTTCCAGGCCAGGAAAGACATGGCTTGGCAGTTCGGGCAGGACTGTTCCCATGAGGCACAGGGTCAGACTGATTTGCATAGGGCCATGTCTGAACTGGGGTGGCAGAGTGGGCTAAAGAACGGTGATGGATTAAACCCAGATCAGTTGACTGGAGGTGAGTGCTTGCAATGTTCAACACTCCATCCATCATTTCCTTTGGTTTTTGCTTTGTTCGCCATAAATTGGCAGGGTATGCTCAGACGTGAGTCCCTTGCTCACTTTGCCACTGGATTCAAGCAAGCCTGGCTGAAGACGGCTGAAATGCCAGAAACCGGTCCTAGGAAGCTTGTTTCCGGGCCAGGAAAGACATGGCTTGACAGTTCGGGCTGGACTGTTCCCATGAGGCACAGGGTCAGACTGATTTGCATAGGGCCATCTCTGAACTGGGATGGCAGAGTGGGCTAAAGAACGGTGATGGATTAAACCCAGATCAGTTGACTGGGGGTGAGTGCTTGCAATGTTCAACACTCCATCCATCATTTCCTTTGGTTTTTGCTTTGTTCGCCATAAGTTGACAGGGTATGCTCAGACGTGAGTCCCTTGCTCACTTTGCCACTGGATTCAAGCAAGTCTGGCTGAAGACGGCTGAAATGCCAGAAACCGGTCCTAGGAAGCTTGTTTCCGGGCCAGGAAAGACATGGCTTGGCAGTTCGGGCTGGACTGCTCCCATGAGGCACAGGGTCAGAATGATTTGCATAGGGCCATGTCTAAACTTGGGTGGCAGAGTTGGCTAAAGAACGGTGATGGATTAAACCCAGATCAGTTGACTGGGGGTGAGTGCTTGCAATGTTCAACACTCCATCCATCATTTCCTTTGGTTTTTGCTTTGTTCGCCATAAGTCGGCAGGGTATGCTCAGACGTGAGTCCCTTGCTCACTTTGCCACTGGATTCAAGCAAGCCTGGCTGAAGACGGCTGAAATGCCAGAAACCGGTCCTAGGAAGCTTGTTTCCGGGCCAGGAAAGACATGGCTTGGCAGTTCGGGCTGGACTGCTCCCATGAGGCACAGGGTCAGACTGATTTGCATAGGGCCATGTCTGAACTGGGGTGGCAGAGTGGGCTAAAGAACGGTGATGGATTAAACCCAGATCAGTTGACTGGGGATGAGTGCTTGCAATGTTCAACACTCCATCCACCATTTCCTTTGGTTTTTGCTTTGTTCGCCATAAGTTGGCAGGGTATGCTCAGACGTGAGTCCCTTGCTCACTTTGCCACTGGATTCAAGCAAGCCTGGCTGAAGACGGCTGAAATGCCAGAAACCGGTCCTAGGAAGCTTGTTTCCGGGCCAGGAAAGACATGGCTTGGCAGTTCGGGCTGGACTGTTCCCATGAGGCACAGGGTCAGACTGATTTGCATAGGGCCATGTCTGAACTGGGGTTGCAGAGTGGGCTAAAGAACGGTGATGGATTAAACCCAGATCAGTTGACTGGGGGTGAGTGCTTGCAATGTTCAACACTCCATCCATCATTTCTTTGGTTTTTGCTTTGTTCGCCATGAGTTGGCAGGGTATGCTCAGACGTGAGTCCCTAGCTCACTTTGCCACTGGATTCAAGCAAGCCTGGCTGAAGACGGCTGAAATGCCAGAAACCGGTCCTAGGAAGCTTGTTTCCGGGCCAGGAAAGACATGGCTTGGCAGTTCGGGCTGGACTGTTCCCATGAGGCACATGGTAAGACTGATTTGCATAGGGCCATGTCTGAACTGGGGTGGCAGAGTGGGCTAAAGAACGGTGATGGATTAAACCCAGATCAGTTGACTGGGGGTGAGTGCTTGCAATGTTCAACACTCCATCCATCATTTCCTTTGGTTTTTGCTTTGTTCGCCATAAGTTGGCAGGGTATGCTCAGACGTGAGTCCCTTGCTCACTTTGCCACTGGATTCAAGCAAGCCTGGCTGAAGACGGCTGAAATACCAGAAACCGGTCCTAGGAAGCTTGTTTCCGGGCCAGGAAAGACATGGCTTGGCAGTTCGTGCTGGACTGTTCCCATGAGGCACAGGGTCAGACTGATTTGCATAGTGCCATGTCTGAACTGGGGTGGCAGAGTGGGCTAAAGAACGGTGATGGATTAAACCCAGATCAGTTGACTGGGGGTGAGTGCTTGCAATGTTCAACACTCCATCCATCATTTCCTTTGGTTTTTGCTTTGTTCGCCATAAGTTGGCAGGGTATGCTCAGACGTGAGTCCCTTGCTCACTTTGCCACTGGATTCAAGCAAGTCTGGCTGAAGACGGCTGAAATGCCAGAAACCGGTCCTAGGAAGCTTGTTTCCGGGCAAGGAAAGACATGGCTTGGCACTTCGGGCTGGACTGTTCCCATGAGGCACAGGGTCAGACTGATTTGCATAGGGCCATGTTTGAACTGGGGTGGCAGAGTGGGCTAAAGAACGGTGATGGATTAAACCCAGATCAGTTGACTGGGGGTGAGTGCTTGCAATGTTCAACACTCCATCCATCATTTCCTTTGGTTTTTGCTTTGTTCGCCATAAATTGGCAGGGTATGCTCAGACGTGAGTCCCTTGCTCACTTTGCCACTGGATTCAAGCAAGCCTGGCTGAAGACGGCTGAAATGCCAGAAACCGGTCCTAGGAAGCTTGTTTCCGGGCCAGGAAAGACATGGCTTGGCAGTTCGGGCTGGACTGTTCCCATGAGGCACAGGGTCAGACTGATTTGCATAGGGCCATGTCTGAACTGGGGTGGCAGAGTGGGCTAAAGAACGGTGATGGATGAAACCCAGATCAGTTGACTGGGGGTGAGTGCTTGCAATGTTCAACACTCCATCCATCATTTCCTTTGGTTTTTGCTTTGTTCGCCATAAGTTGGCAGGGTATGCTCAGACGTGAGTTCCTTGCTCACTTTGCCACTGGATTCAAGCAAGCCTGGCTGAAGACGGCTGAAATGCCAGAAACCGGACCTAGGAAGCTTGTTTCCGGGCCAGGAAAGACATGGCTTGGCAGTTCGGGCTGGACTGTTCCCATGAGGCACAGGGTCAGACTGATTTGCATAGGGCCATGTCTGAACTGGGGTGGCAGAGTGGGCTAAAGAACGGTGATGGATTAAACCCAGATCAGTTGACTGGAGGTGAGTGCTTGCAATGTTCAACACTCCATCCATCATTTCCTTTGGTTTTTGCTTTGTTCGCCATAAATTGGCAGGGTATGCTCAGACGTGAGTCCCTTGCTCACTTTGCCACTGGATTCAAGCAAGCCTGGCTGAAGACGGCTGAAATGCCAGAAACCGGTCCTAGGAAGCTTGTTTCCGGGCCAGGAAAGACATGGCTTGACAGTTCGGGCTGGACTGTTCCCATGAGGCACAGGGTCAGACTGATTTGCATAGGGCCATCTCTGAACTGGGATGGCAGAGTGGGCTAAAGAACGGTGATGGATTAAACCCAGATCAGTTGACTGGGGGTGAGTGCTTGCAATGTTCAACACTCCATCCATCATTTCCTTTGGTTTTTGCTTTGTTCGCCATAAGTTGACAGGGTATGCTCAGACGTGAGTCCCTTGCTCACTTTGCCACTGGATTCAAGCAAGTCTGGCTGAAGACGGCTGAAATGCCAGAAACCGGTCCTAGGAAGCTTGTTTCCGGGCCAGGAAAGACATGGCTTGGCAGTTCGGGCTGGACTGCTCCCATGAGGCACAGGGTCAGAATGATTTGCATAGGGCCATGTCTGAACTTGGGTGGCAGAGTTGGCTAAAGAACGGTGATGGATTAAACCCAGATCAGTTGACTGGGGGTGAGTGCTTGCAATGTTCAACACTCCATCCATCATTTCCTTTGGATTTTGCTTTGTTCGCCATAAGTCGGCAGGGTATGCTCAGACGTGAGTCCCTTGCTCACTTTGCCACTGGATTCAAGCAAGCCTGGCTGAAGACGGCTGAAATGCCAGAAACCGGTCCTAGGAAGCTTGTTTCCGGGCCAGGAAAGACATGGCTTGGCAGTTCGGGCTGGACTGCTCCCATGAGGCACAGGGTCAGACTGATTTGCATAGGGCCATGTCTGAACTGGGGTGGCAGAGTGGGCTAAAGAACGGTGATGGATTAAACCCAGATCAGTTGACTGGGGATGAGTGCTTGCAATGTTCAACACTCCATCCATCATTTCCTTTGGTTTTTGCTTTGTTCGCCATAAGTTGGCAGGGTATGCTCAGATGTGAGTCCCTTGCTCACTTTGCCACTGGATTCAAGCAAGCCTGGCTGAAGACGGCTGAAATGCCAGAAACCGGTCCTAGGAAGCTTGTTTCCGGGCCAGGAAAGACATGGCTTGGCAGTTCGGGCTGGACTGTTCCCATGAGGCACAGGGTCAGACTGATTTGCATAGGGCCATGTCTGAACTGGGGTTGCAGAGTGGGCTAAAGAACGGTGATGGATTAAACCCAGATCAGTTGACTGGGGGTGAGTGCTTGCAATGTTCAACACTCCATCCATCATTTCTTTGGTTTTTGCTTTGTTCGCCATGAGTTGGCAGGGTATGCTCAGACGTGAGTCCCTAGCTCACTTTGCCACTGGATTCAAGCAAGCCTGGCTGAAGACGGCTGAAATGCCAGAAACCGGTCCTAGGAAGCTTGTTTCCGGGCCAGGAAAGACATGGCTTGGCAGTTCGGGCTGGACTGTTCCCATGAGGCACAGGGTCAGACTGATTTGCATAGGGCCATGTCTGAACTGGGGTGGCAGAGTGGGCTAAAGAACGGTGATGGATTAAACCCAGATCAGTTGACTGGGGGTGAGTGCTTGCAATGTTCAACACTCCATCCATCATTTCCTTTGGTTTTTGCTTTGTTCGCCATAAGTTGGCAGGGTATGCTCAGACGTGAGTCCCTTGCTCACTTTGCCACTGGATTCAAGCAAGCCTGGCTGAAGACGGCTGAAATACCAGAAACCGGTCCTAGGAAGATTGTTTCCGGGCCAGGAAAGACATGGCTTGGCAGTTCGGGCTGGACTGTTCCCATGAGGCACAGGGTCAGACTGATTTGCATAGTGTCATGTCTGAACTGGGGTGGCAGAGTGGGCTAAAGAACGGTGATGGATTAAACCCAGATCAGTTGACTGGGGGTGAGTGCTTGCAATGTTCAACACTCCATCCATCATTTCCTTTGGTTTTTGCTTTGTTCGCCATAAGTTGGCAGGGTATGCTCAGACGTGAGTCCCTTGCTCACTTTGCCACTGGATTCAAGCAAGTCTGGCTGAAGACGGCTGAAATGCCAGAAACCGGTCCTAGGAAGCTTGTTTCCGGGCAAGGAAAGACATGGCTTGGCAGTTCGGGCTGGACTGTTCCCATGAGGCACAGGGTCAGACTGATTTGCATAGGGCCATGTTTGAACTGGGGTGGCAGAGTGGGCTAAAGAACGGTGATGGATTAAACCCAGATCAGTTGACTGGGGGTGAGTGCTTGCAATGTTCAACACTCCATCCATCATTTCCTTTGGTTTTTGCTTTGTTCGCCATAAATTGGCAGGGTATGCTCAGACGTGAGTCCCTTGCTCACTTTGCCACTGGATTCAAGCAAGCCTGGCTGAAGACGGCTGAAATGCCAGAAACCGGTCCTAGGAAGCTTGTTTCCGGGCCAGGAAAGACATGGCTTGGCAGTTCGGGCTGGACTGTTCCCATGAGGCACAGGGTCAGACTGATTTGCATAGGGCCATGTCTGAACTGGGGTGGCAGAGTGGGCTAAAGAACGGTGATGGATGAAACCCAGATCAGTTGACTGGGGGTGAGTGCTTGCAATGTTCAACACTCCATCCATCATTTCCTTTGGTTTTTGCTTTGTTCGCCATAAGTTGGCAGGGTATGCTCAGACGTGAGTTCCTTGCTCACTTTGCCACTGGATTCAAGCAAGCCTGGCTGAAGACGGCTGAAATGCCAGAAACCGGACCTAGGAAGCTTGTTTCCGGGCCAGGAAAGACATGGCTTGGCAGTTCGGGCTGGACTGTTCCCATGAGGCACAGGGTCAGACTGATTTGCATAGGGCCATGTCTGAACTGGGGTGGCAGAGTGGGCTAAAGAACGGTGATGGATTAAACCCAGATCAGTTGAGTGGGGGGTGAGTGCTTGCAATGTTCAACACTCCATCCATCATTTCCTTTGGTTTTTGCTTTGTTCGCCATAAGTTGGCAGGATATGCTCAGACGTGACTCCCTTCCTCACTTTGCCACTGGATTCAAGCAAGCCTGGCTGAAGACGGCTGAAATGCCAGAAACCGGTCCTAGGAAGCTTGTTTCCAGGCCAGGAAAGCCATGGCTTGGCGGTTCGGGCTGGACTGTTCCCTTGAGGCACAGGGTCAGACTGATTTGCATAGGGCCATGTCTGAACTGGGGTGGCAGAGTGGGCTAAAGAACGGTGATGGATTAAACCCAGATCAGTTGACTGGGGGTGAGTGCTTGCAATGTTCAACACTCCATCCATCATTTCCTTTGGTTTTTGCTTTGTTCGCCATAAGTTGGCAGGGTATGCTCAGACGTGAGTCCCTTGCTCACTTTGCCACTGGATTCAAGCAAGCCTGGCTGAAGACGGCTGAAATGCCAGAAACCGGTCCTAGGAAGCTTGTTTCCGGGCCAGGAAAGACATGGCTTGGCAGTTCGGGGTTGGACTGTTCCCATGAGGCACAGGGTCAGACTGATTTGCATAGGGCCATGTCTGAACTGGGGTGGCAGAGTGGGCTAAAGAACGGTGATGGATTAAACCCAGATCAGTTGACTGGGGGTGAGTGCTTGCAATGTTCAACACTCCATCCATCATTTCCTTTGGTTTTTGCTTTGTTCGCCATAAGTTGGCAGGGTATGCTCAGACGTGAGTCCCTTGCTCACTTTGCCACTGGATTCAAGCAAGCCTGGCTGAAGACGGCTGAAATGCCAGAAACCGGTCCTAGGAAGCTTGTTTCTGGGCCAGGAAAGACATGGCTTGGCAGTTCGGGCAGGACTGTTCCCATGAGGCACAGGGTCAGACTGATTTGCATAGGGCCATGTCTGAACTGGGGTGGCAGAGTGGGCTAAAGAACGGTGATGGATTAAACCCAGATCAGTTGACTGGGGGTGAGTGCTTGCAATGTTCAACACTCCATCCATCATTTCCTTTGGTTTTTGCTTTGTTCGCCATAAGTTGGCAGGGTATGCTCAGACGTGAGTCCCTTGCTCACTTTGCCACTGGATTCAAGCAAGTCTGGCTGAAGACGGCTGAAATGCCAGAAACCGGTCCTAGGAAGCTTGTTTCCGGGCCAGGAAAGACATGGCTTGGCAGTTCGGGCTGGACTGTTCCCATGAGGCACAGGGTCAGACTGATTTGCATAGGGCCATGTCTGAACTGGGGTGGCAGAGTGGGCTAAAGAACGGTGATGGATTAAACCCAGATCAGTTGACTGGGGGTGAGTGCTTGCAATGTTCAACACTCCATCCATCATTTCCTTTGGTTTTTGCTTTGTTCGCCATAAGTCGGCAGGGTATGCTCAGACGTGAGTCCCTTGCTCACTTTGCCACTGGATTCAAGCAAGCCTGGCTGAAGACGGCTGAAATGCCAGAAACCGGTCCTAGGAAGCTTGTTTCCGGGCCAGGAAAGACATGGCTTGGCAGTTCGGGCTGGACTGCTCCCATGAGGCACAGGGTCAGACTGATTTGCATAGGGCCATGTCTGAACTGGGGTGGCAGAGTGGGCTAAAGAACGGTGATGGATTAAACCCAGATCAGTTGACTGGGGATGAGTGCTTGCAATGTTCAACACTCCATCCATCATTTCCTTTGGTTTTTGCTTTGTTCGCCATAAGTTGGCAGGGTATGCTCAGACGTGAGTCCCTTGCTCACTTTGCCACTGGATTCAAGCAAGCCTGGCTGAAGACGGCTGAAATGCCAGAAACCGGTCCTAGGAAGCTTGTTTCCGGGCCAGGAAAGACATGGCTTGGCAGTTCGGGCTGGACTGTTCCCATGAGGCACAGGGTCAGACTGATTTGCATAGGGCCATGTCTGAACTGGGGTTGCAGAGTGGGCTAAAGAACGGTGATGGATTAAACCCAGATCAGTTGACTGGGGGTGAGTGCTTGCAATGTTCAACACTCCATCCATCATTTCTTTGGTTTTTGCTTTGTTCGCCATGAGTTGGCAGGGTATGCTCAGACGTGAGTCCCTAGCTCACTTTGCCACTGGATTCAAGCAAGCCTGGCTGAAGACGGCTGAAATGCCAGAAACCGGTCCTAGGAAGCTTGTTTCCGGGCCAGGAAAGACATGGCTTGGCAGTTCGGGCTGGACTGTTCCCATGAGGCACAGGGTCAGACTGATTTGCATAGGGCCATGTCTGAACTGGGGTGGCAGAGTGGGCTAAAGAACGGTGATGGATTAAACCCAGATCAGTTGACTGGGGGTGAGTGCTTGCAATGTTCAACACTCCATCCATCATTTCCTTTGGTTTTTGCTTTGTTCGCCATAAGTTGGCAGGGTATGCTCAGACGTGAGTCCCTTGCTCACTTTGCCACTGGATTCAAGCAAGCCTGGCTGAAGACGGCTGAAATACCAGAAACCGGTCCTAGGAAGATTGTTTCCGGGCCAGGAAAGACATGGCTTGGCAGTTCGGGCTGGACTGTTCCCATGAGGCACAGGGTCAGACTGATTTGCATAGTGTCATGTCTGAACTGGGGTGGCAGAGTGGGCTAAAGAACGGTGATGGATTAAACCCAGATCAGTTGACTGGGGGTGAGTGCTTGCAATGTTCAACACTCCATCCATCATTTCCTTTGGTTTTTGCTTTGTTCGCCATAAGTTGGCAGGGTATGCTCAGACGTGAGTCCCTTGCTCACTTTGCCACTGGATTCAAGCAAGTCTGGCTGAAGACGGCTGAAATGCCAGAAACCGGTCCTAGGAAGCTTGTTTCCGGGCAAGGAAAGACATGGCTTGGCAGTTCGGGCTGGACTGTTCCCATGAGGCACAGGGTCAGACTGATTTGCATAGGGCCATGTTTGAACTGGGGTGGCAGAGTGGGCTAAAGAACGGTGATGGATTAAACCCAGATCAGTTGACTGGGGGTGAGTGCTTGCAATGTTCAACACTCCATCCATCATTTCCTTTGGTTTTTGCTTTGTTCGCCATAAATTGGCAGGGTATGCTCAGACGTGAGTCCCTTGCTCACTTTGCCACTGGATTCAAGCAAGCCTGGCTGAAGACGGCTGAAATGCCAGAAACCGGTCCTAGGAAGCTTGTTTCCGGGCCAGGAAAGACATGGCTTGGCAGTTCGGGCTGGACTGTTCCCATGAGGCACAGGGTCAGACTGATTTGCATAGGGCCATGTCTGAACTGGGGTGGCAGAGTGGGCTAAAGAACGGTGATGGATGAAACCCAGATCAGTTGACTGGGGGTGAGTGCTTGCAATGTTCAACACTCCATCCATCATTTCCTTTGGTTTTTGCTTTGTTCGCCATAAGTTGGCAGGGTATGCTCAGACGTGAGTTCCTTGCTCACTTTGCCACTGGATTCAAGCAAGCCTGGCTGAAGACGGCTGAAATGCCAGAAACCGGACCTAGGAAGCTTGTTTCCGGGCCAGGAAAGACATGGCTTGGCAGTTCGGGCTGGACTGTTCCCATGAGGCACAGGGTCAGACTGATTTGCATAGGGCCATGTCTGAACTGGGGTGGCAGAGTGGGCTAAAGAACGGTGATGGATTAAACCCAGATCAGTTGAGTGGGGGGTGAGTGCTTGCAATGTTCAACACTCCATCCATCATTTCCTTTGGTTTTTGCTTTGTTCGCCATAAGTTGGCAGGATATGCTCAGACGTGACTCCCTTCCTCACTTTGCCACTGGATTCAAGCAAGCCTGGCTGAAGACGGCTGAAATGCCAGAAACCGGTCCTAGGAAGCTTGTTTCCAGGCCAGGAAAGCCATGGCTTGGCGGTTCGGGCTGGACTGTTCCCTTGAGGCACAGGGTCAGACTGATTTGCATAGGGCCATGTCTGAACTGGGGTGGCAGAGTGGGCTAAAGAACGGTGATGGATTAAACCCAGATCAGTTGACTGGGGGTGAGTGCTTGCAATGTTCAACACTCCATCCATCATTTCCTTTGGTTTTTGCTTTGTTCGCCATAAGTTGGCAGGGTATGCTCAGACGTGAGTCCCTTGCTCACTTTGCCACTGGATTCAAGCAAGCCTGGCTGAAGACGGCTGAAATGCCAGAAACCGGTCCTAGGAAGCTTGTTTCCGGGCCAGGAAAGACATGGCTTGGCAGTTCGGGGTTGGACTGTTCCCATGAGGCACAGGGTCAGACTGATTTGCATAGGGCCATGTCTGAACTGGGGTGGCAGAGTGGGCTAAAGAACGGTGATGGATTAAACCCAGATCAGTTGACTGGGGGTGAGTGCTTGCAATGTTCAACACTCCATCCATCATTTCCTTTGGTTTTTGCTTTGTTCGCCATAAGTTGGCAGGGTATGCTCAGACGTGAGTCCCTTGCTCACTTTGCCACTGGATTCAAGCAAGCCTGGCTGAAGACGGCTGAAATGCCAGAAACCGGTCCTAGGAAGCTTGTTTCTGGGCCAGGAAAGACATGGCTTGGCAGTTCGGGCAGGACTGTTCCCATGAGGCACAGGGTCAGACTGATTTGCATAGGGCCATGTCTGAACTGGGGTGGCAGAGTGGGCTAAAGAACGGTGATGGATTAAACCCAGATCAGTTGACTGGGGGTGAGTGCTTGCAATGTTCAACACTCCATCCATCATTTCCTTTGGTTTTTGCTTTGTTCGCCATAAGTTGGCAGGGTATGCTCAGACGTGAGTCCCTTGCTCACTTTGCCACTGGATTCAAGCAAGTCTGGCTGAAGACGGCTGAAATGCCAGAAACCGGTCCTAGGAAGCTTGTTTCCGGGCCAGGAAAGACATGGCTTGGCAGTTCGGGCTGGACTGTTCCCATGAGGCACAGGGTCAGACTGATTTGCATAGGGCCATGTCTGAACTGGGGTGGCAGAGTGGGCTAAAGAACGGTGATGGATTAAACCCAGATCAGTTGACTGGGGGTGAGTGCTTGCAATGTTCAACACTCCATCCATCATTTCCTTTGGTTTTTGCTTTGTTCGCCATAAGTTGGCAGGGTATGCTCAGACGTGAGTCCCTTGCTCACTTTGCCACTGGATTCAAGCAAGCCTGGCTGAAGACGGCTGAAATACCAGAAACCGGTCCTAGGAAGCTTGTTTCCGGGCCAGGAAAGACATGGATTGGCAGTTCGGGCTGGACTGTTCCCATGAGGCACAGGGTCAGACTGATTTGCATAGGGCCATGTCCGAACTGGGGTGGCAGAGTGGGCTAAAGAACGGTGATGGATTAAACCCAGATCAGTTGACTGGGGGTGAGTGCTTGCAATGTTCAACACTCCATCCATCATTTCCTTTGGTTTTTGCTTTGTTCGCCATAAGTTGGCAGGGTATGCTCAGACGTGAGTCCCTTGCTCACTTTGCCACTGGATTCAAGCAAGCCTGGCTGAAGACGGCTGAAATGCCAGAAACCGGCCTAGGAAGCTTGTTTCCGGGCCAGGAAAGACATGGCTTGGCAGTTCGGGCTGGACTGTTCCCATGAGGCACAGGGTCAGACTGATTTGCATAGGGCCATGTCTGAACTGGGGTGGCAGAGTGGGCTAAAGAACGGTGATGGTTTAAACCCAGATCAGTTGACTGGGGGTGAGTGCTTGCAATGTTCAACACTCCATCCATCATTTCCTTTGGTTTTTGCTTTCTTCGCCATAAGTTGGCAGGGTATGCTCAGACGTGAGTCCCTTGCTCACTTTGCCACTGGATTCAAGCAAGCCTGGCTGAATACGGCTCAAATGCCAGAAACCGGTCCTAGTAAGCTTGTTTCCGGGCCAGGAAAGACATGGCTTGGCAGTTCGGGCTGGACTGTTCCCATGAGGCACAGGGTCAGACTGATTTGCATAGGGCCATGTCTGAACTGAGGTGGCAGAGTGGACTAAAGAACGGAGATGGTTTAAACCCAGATCAGTTGACTGGGGGTGAGTGCTTGCAATGTTCAACACTCCATCCATCATTTCCTTTGGTTTTTGCTTTCTTCGCCATAAGTTGGCAGGGTAAGCTCAGACGTGAGTCCCTTGCTCACTTTGCCACTGGATTCAAGCAAGCCTGGCTGAAGACGGCTGAAATGCCAGAAACCGGTCCTAGGAAGCTTGTTTCCGGGCCAGGAAAGACATGGCTTGGCAGTTCGGGCTGGACTGTTCCCATGAGGCACAGGGTCAGACTTATTTGCATAGGGCCATGTCTGAACTGGGGTGGCAGAGTGGGCTAAAGAACGGTGATGGATGAAACCCAGATCAGTTGACTGGGGGTGAGTGCTTGCAATGTTCAACACTCCATCCATCATTTCCTTTGGTTTTTGCTTTGTTCGCCATAAGTTGGCAGGGTATGCTCAGACGTGAGTCCCTTGCTCACTTTGCCACTGGATTCAAGCAAGCCTGGCTGAAGACAGCTGAAATGCCAGAAACCGGTACTAGGAAGCTTGTTTCCAGGCCAGGAAAGACATGGCTTGGCAGTTCGGGCTGGACTGTTCCCATGAGGCACAGGGTCAGACTGATTTGCATAGGGCCATGTCTGAACTGGGGTGGCAGAGTGGGCTAAAGAACGGTGATGGATTAAACCCAGATCAGTTGACTGGGGGTGAGTGCTTGCAATGTTCAACACTCCATCCATCATTTCCTTTGGTTTTTGCGTTGTTCGCCATAAATTGGCAGGGTATGCTCAGACGTGAGTCCCTTGCTCACTTTGCCACTGGATTCAAGCAAGCCTGGCTGAAGAAGGCTGAAATGCCAAAAACCGGTCCTAGGAAGCTTGTTTCCGGGCCAGGAAAGACATGGCTTGGCAGTTCGGGCAGGACTGTTCCCATGAGGCACAGGGTCAGACTGATTTGCATAGGGCCATGTCTGAACTGGGGTGGCAGAGTGGGCTAAAGAACGGTGATGGATGAAACCCAGATCAGTTGTCTGGGGGTGAGTGCTTGCAATGTTCAACACTCCATCCATCATTTCCTTTGGTTTTTGCTCTGTTCGCCATAAGTTGGCAGGGTATGCTCAGATGTGAGTCCCTTGCTCACTTTGCCACTGGATTCAAGCAAGCCTGGCTGAAGACGGCTGAAATGCCAGAAACCGGACCTAGGAAGCTTGTTTCCGGGCCAGGAAAGACATGGCTTGGCAGTTCGGGCTGGACTGTTCCCATGAGGCACAGGGTCAGACTGATTTGCATAGGGCCATGTCTGAACTGGGGTGGCAGAGTGGGCTAAAGAACAGTGATGGATTAAACCCAGATCAGTTGACTGGGGGTGAGTGCTTGCAATGTTCAACACTCCATCCATCATTTCCTTTGGTTTTTGCTTTGTTCGCCATAAGTTGGCAGGGTATGCTCAGATGTGAGTCCCTTGCTCACTTTGCCACTGGATTCAAGCAAGCCTGGCTGAAGACAGCTAAAATGCCAGAAACCGGTCCTAGGAAGCTTGTTTCCGTGCCAGGAAAGACATGGCTTGGCAGTTCGGGCTGGACTGTTCCCATGAGGCACAGGTTCAGACTGATTTGCATAGGGCCATGTCTGAACTGGGGTGGCAGAGTGGGCTAAAGAACGGTGATGGATTAAACCCAGATCAGTTGACTGGGGGTGAGTGCTTGCAATGTTCAACACTCCATCCATCATTTCCTTTGGTTTTTGCTTTGTTTGCCATAAGTTGGCAGGGTATGCTCAGACGTGAGTCCCTTGCTCACTTTGCCACTGGATTCAAGCAAGCCTGGCTGAAGACGGCTGAAATGCCAGAAACGGGTCCTAGGAAGCTTGTTTCCGGGCCAGGAAAGACATGGCTTGGCAGTTCGGGCTGGACTGTTCCCATGAGGCACAGGGTCAGACTGATTTGCATAGGGCCATGTCTGAACTGGGGTGGCAGAGTGGGCTAAAGAACGGTGATGGATTAAACCCAGATCAGTTGACTGGGGGTGAGTGCTTGCAATGTTCAACACTCCATCCATCATTTCCTTTGGTTTTTGCTTTGTTCGCCATAAGTTGGCAGGGTATGCTCAGACGTGAGTCCCTTGCTATCTTTGCCACTGGATTCAAGCAAGCCTGGCTGAAGACGGCTGAAATGCCAGAAACCGGTCCTAGGAAGCTTGTTTCCGGGCTAGGAAAGACATGGCTTGGCAGTTCGGGCAGGACTGTTCCCATGAGGCACAGGGTAAGACTGATTTGCATAGGGCCATGTCTGAACTGGGGTGGCAGAGTGGGCTAAAGAACGGTGATGGATTAAACCCAGATCAGTTGACTGGGGGTGAGTGCTTGCAATGTTCAACACTCCATCCATCATTTCCTTTGGTTTTTGCTTTGTTCGCCATAAGTTGGCAGGGTATGCTCAGACGTGAGTCCCTTGCTCACTTTGCCACTGGATTCAAGCAAGTCTGGCTGAAGACGGCTGAAATGCCAGAAACCGGTCCTAGGAAGCTTGTTTCCGGGCCAGGAAAGACATGGCTTGGCAGTTCGGGCTGGACTGCTCCCATGAGGCACAGGGCAGACTGATTTGCATAGGGCCATGTCTGAACTTGGGTGGCAGAGTTGGCTAAAGAACGGTGATGGATTAAACCCAGATCAGTTGACTGGGGGTGAGTGCTTGCAATGTTCAACACTCCATCCATCATTTCCTTTGGTTTTTGCCTTGTTCGCCATAAGTCGGCAGGGTATGCTCAGACGTGAGTCCCGTGCTCACTTTGCCACTGGATTCAAGCAAGCCTGGCTGAAGACGGCTGAAATGCCAGAAACCGGTCCTAGGAAGCTTGTTTCCGGGCCAGGAAAGACATGGCTTGGCAGTTCGGGCTGGACTGCTCCCATGAGGCACAGGGTCAGACTGATTTGCATAGGGCCATGTCTGAACTGGGGTGGCAGAGTGGGCTAAAGAACGGTGATGGATTAAACCCAGATCAGTTGACTGGGGGTGAGTGCTTGCAATGTTCAACACTCCATCCATCATTTCCTTTGGTTTTTGCTTTGTTCGCCATAAGTTGGCAGGGTATGCTCAGACGTGAGTCCCTTGCTCACTTTGCCACTGGATTCAAGCAAGCCTGGCTGAAGACGGCTGAAATGCCAGAAACCGGTCCTAGGAAGCTTGTTTCCGGGCCAGGAAAGACATGGCTTGGCAGTTCGGGCTGGACTGTTCCCATGAGGCACAGGGTCAGACTGATTTGCATAGGGCCATGTCTGAACTGGGGTGGCAGAGTGGGCTAAAGAACGGTGATGGATTAAACCCAGATCAGTTGACTGGGGGTGAGTGCTTGCAATGTTCAACACTCCATCCATCATTTCCTTTGGTTTTTGCTTTGTTCGCCATAAGTTGGCAGGGTATGCTCAGACGTGATTCCCTTGCTCACTTTGCCACTGGATTCAAGCAAGCCTGGCTGAAGACGGCTAAAATACCAGAAACCGGTCCTAGGAAGCTTGTTTCCGGGCCAGGAAAGACATGGATTGGCAGTTCGGGCTGGACTGTTCCCATGAGGCACAGGGTCAGACTGATTTGCATAGGGCCATGTCTGAACTGGGGTGGCAGAGTGGGCTAAAGAACGGTGATGGATTAAACCCAGATCAGTTGACTGGGGGTGAGTGCTTGCAATGTTCAACACTCCATCCATCATTTCCTTTGGTTTTTGCTTTGTTCGCCATAAGTTGGCAGGGTATGCTCAGACGTGAGTCCCTTGTTCACTTTGCCACTGGATTCAAGCAAGCCTGGCTGAAGACGGCTGAAATGCCAGAAACCGGTCCTAGGAAGCTTGTTTCCGGGCCAGGAAAGACATTGCTTGGCAGTTCGGGCTGGACTGTTCCCATGAGGCACAGGGTCAGACTGATTTGCATAGGGCCATGTCTGAACTGGGGTGGCAGAGTGGGCTAAAGAACGGTGATGGTTTAAACCCAGATCAGTTGACTGGGGGTGAGTGCTTGCAATGTTCAACACTCCATCCATCATTTCCTTTGGTTTTTGCTTTCTTCGCCATAAGTTGGCAGGGTATGCTCAGACGTGAGTCCCTTGCTCACTTTGCCACTGGATTCAAGCAAGCCTGGCTGAATACGGCTCAAATGCCAGAAACCGGTCCTAGGAAGCTTGTTTCCGGGCCAGGAAAGACATGGCTTGGCAGTTCGGGCTGGACTGTTCCCATGAGGCACAGGGTCAGACTGATTTGCATAGGGCCATGTCTGAACTGGGGTGGCAGAGTGGACTAAAGAACGGAGATGGTTTAAACCCAGATCAGTTGACTGGGGGTGAGTGCTTGCAATGTTCAACACTCCATCCATCATTTCCTTTGGTTTTTGCTTTCGTCGCCATAAGTTGGCAGAGTAAGCTCAGACGTGAGTCCCTTGCTCACTTTGCCACTGGATTCAAGCAATCCTGGCTGAAGACGGCTGAAATGCCAGAAACCGGTCCTAGGAAGCTTGTTTCCGGGCCAGGAAAGACATGGCTTGGCAGTTCGGGCTGGACTGTTCCCATGAGGCACAGGGTCAGACTTATTTGCATAGGGCCAAGTCTGAACTGGGATGGCAGAGTGGGCTAAAGAACGGTGATGGATGAAACCCAGATCAGTTGACTGGGGGTGAGTGCTTGCAATGTTCAACACTCCATCCATCATTTCCTTTGGTTTTTGCTTTGTTCGCCATAAGTTGGCAGGGTATGCTCAGACGTGAGTCCCTTGCTCACTTTGCCACTGGATTCAAGCAAGCCTGGCTGAAGACGGCTGAAATGCCAGAAACCGGTACTAGGAAGCTTGTTTCTGGGCCAGGAAAGACATGGCTTGGCAGTTCGGGCTGGACTGTTCCCATGAGGCACAGGGTCAGACTGATTTGCATAGGGCCATGTCTGAACTGGGGTGGCAGAGTGGGCTAAAGAACGGTGATGGATTAAACCCAGATCAGTTGACTGGGGGTGAGTGCTTGCAATGTTCAACACTCCATCCATCATTTCCTTTGGTTTTTGCTTTGTTCGCCATAAGTTGGCAGGGTATGCTCAGACGTGAGTCCCTTGCTCACTTTGCCACTGGATTCAAGCAAGCCTGGCTGAAGAAGGCTGAAATGCCAGAAACCGGTCCTAGGAAGCTTGTTTCCGGGCCAGGAAAGACATGGCTTGGCAGTTCGGGCAGGACTGTTCCCATGAGGCACAGGGTCAGACTGATTTGCATAGGGCCATGTCTGAACTGGGGTGGCAGAGTGGGCTAAAGAACGGTGATGGATGAAACCCAGATCAGTTGTCTGGGGGTGAGTGCTTGCAATGTTCAACACTCCATCCATCATTTCCTTTGGTTTTTGCTCTGTTCGCCATAAGTTGGCAGGGTATGCTCAGATGTGAGTCCCTTGCTCACTTTGCCACTGGATTCAAGCAAGCCTGGCTGAAGACTGCTGAAATGCCAGAAACCGGACCTAGGAAGCTTGTTTCCGGGCCAGGAAAGACATGGCTTGGCAGTTCGGGCTGGACTGTTCCCATGAGGCACAGGGTCAGACTGATTTGCATAGGGCCATGTCTGAACTGGGGTGGCAGAGTGGGCTAAAGAACAGTGATGGATTAAACCCAGATCAGTTGACTGGGGGTGAGTGCTTGCAATGTTCAACACTCCATCCATCATTTCCTTTGGTTTTTGCTTTGTTCGCCATAAGTTGGCAGGGTATGCTCAGATGTGAGTCCCTTGCTCACTTTGCCACTGGATTCAAGCAAGCCTGGCTGAAGACAGCTGAAATGCCAGAAACCGGTCCTAGGAAGCTTGTTTCCGTGCCAGGAAAGACATGGCTTGGCAGTTCGGGCTGGACTGTTCCCATGAGGCACAGGTTCAGACTGATTTGCATAGGGCCATGTCTGAACTGGGGTGGCAGAGTGGGCTAAAGAACGGTGATGGATTAAACCCAGATCAGTTGACTGGGGGTGAGTGCTTGCAATGTTCAACACTCCATCCATCATTTCCTTTGGTTTTTGCTTTGTTCGCCATAAGTTGGCAGGGTATGCTCAGACGTGAGTCCCTTGCTCACTTTGCCACTGGATTCAAGCAAGCCTGGCTGAAGACGGCTGAAATGCCAGAAACGGGTCCTAGGAAGCTTGTTTCCGGGCCAGGAAAGACATGGCTTGGCAGTTCGGGCTGGACTGTTCCCATGAGGCACAGGGTCAGACTGATTTGCATAGGGCCATGTCTGAACTGGGGTGGCAGAGTGGGCTAAAGAACGGTGATGGATTAAACCCAGATCAGTTGACTGGGGGTGAGTGCTTGCAATGTTCAACACTCCATCCATCATTTCCTTTGGTTTTTGCTTTGTTCGCCATAAGTTGGCAGGGTATGCTCAGACGTGAGTCCCTTGCTATCTTTGCCACTGGATTCAAGCAAGCCTGGCTGAAGACGGCTGAAATGCCAGAAACCGGTCCTAGGAAGCTTGTTTCCGGGCTAGGAAAGACATGGCTTGGCAGTTCGGGCAGGACTGTTCCCATGAGGCACAGGGCCCAACTGATTTGCATAGGGCCATGTCTGAACTGGGATGGCAGAGTGGGCTAAAGAACGGTGATGGATTAAACCCAGATCAGTTGACTGGGGGTGAGTGCTTGCAATGTTCAACACTCCATCCATCATTTCCTTTGGTTTTTGCTTTGTTCGCCATAAGTTGGCAGGGTATGCTCAGACGTGAGTCCCTTGCTCAATTTGCCACTGGATTCAAGCAAGTCTGGCTGAAGACGGCTGAAATGCCAGAAACCGGTCCTAGGAAGCTTGTTTCCGGGCCAGGAAAGACATGGCTTGGCAGTTCGGGCTGGACTGTTCCCATGAGGCACAGGGTCAGACTGATTTGCATAGGGCCATGTCTGAACTGGGGTGGCAGAGTGGGCTAAAGAACGGTGATGGATTAAACCCAGATCAGTTGACTGGGGGTGAGTGCTTGCAATGTTCAACACTCCATCCATCATTACCTTTGGTTTTTGCTTTGTTCGCCATAAATTGGCAGGGTATGCTCAGACGTGAGTCCCTTGCTCACTACCACTGGATTCAAGCAAGCCTGGCTGAAGATGGCTGAAATGCCAGAAACCGGTCCTAGGAAGCTGGTTTCCGGGCCAGGAAAGACATGGCTTGGCAGTTCGGGCTGGACTGTTCGCATGAGGCACAGGGTCAGACTGATTTGCATACGGCCATGTCTGAACTGGGGTGGCAGAGTGGGCTAAAGAACGGTGATGGATGAAACCCAGATCAGTTGACTGGGGGTGAGTGCTTGCAATGTTCAACACTCCATCCATCATTTCCTTTGGTTTTTGCTTTGTTCGCCATAAGTTGGCAGGGTATGCTCAGACGTGAGTTCCTTGCTCACTTTGCCACTGGATTCAAGCAAGCCTGGCTGAAGACGGCTGAAATGCCAGAAACCAGACCTAGGAAGCTTGTTTCTGGGCCAGGAACCGCATGGCTTGGCAGTTCGGGCTGGACTGTTCCCATGAGGCACAGGGTCAGACTGATTTGCATAGGGCCATGTCTGAACTGGGGTGGCAGAGTGGGCTAAAGAATGGTGATGGATTAAACCCAGATCAGTTGACTGGGGGGTGAGTGCTTGCAATGTTCAACACTCCATCCAACATTTCCTTTGGTTTTTGCTTTGTTCGCCATAAGTTGGCAGGGTGTGCTCAGACGTGAGTCCCTTGCTCACTTTGCCACTGGATTCAAGCAAGCCTGGCTGAAGACGGCTGAAATGCCAGAAACCGGTCCTAGGACGCTTGTTTCCGGGCCAGGAAAGACATGGCTTGGCAGTTCGGGCTGGACTGTTCCCATGAGGCACAGGGTCAGACTGATTTGCATAAGGCCATGTCTGAACTGGGGTGGCAGAGTGGGCTAAAGCACGGTAATGGATTAAACCCAGATCAGTTGACTGGGGGTGAGTGCTTGCAATGTTCAACACTCCATCCATCATTTCCTTTGGTTTTTGCTTTGTTCGCCATAAGTTGGCAGGGTATGCTCAGACGTGAGTCCCTTGCTCACTTTGCCACTGGATTCAAGCAAGCCTGGCTGAAGACGGCTGAAATGCCAGAAACCGGTCCTAGGAAGCTTGTTTCCAGGCCAGGAAAGACATGGCTTGGCAGTTCGGGCTGGACTGTTCCCATGAGGCACAGGGTCAGACTGATTTGCATAGGGCCATGTCTGAACTGGGGTGGCAGAGTGGGCTAAAGAACGGTGATGGATTAAACCCAGATCAGTTGACTGGGGTGAGTGCTTGCAATGTTCAACACTCCATCCATCATTTCCTTTGGTTTTTGCTTTGTTCGCCATAAGTTGGCAGGGTATGCTCAGACGTGAGTCCCTTGCTCACTTTGCCACTGGATTCAAGCAAGCCTGGCTGAAGACGGCTGAAATGCCAGAAACCGGTCCTAGGAAGCTTGTTTCCGGGCCAGGAAAGACAAGGCTTGGCAGTTCGGGATTGGACTGTTCCCATGAGGCACAGGGTCAGACTGATTTGCATAGGGCCATGTCTGAACTGGGGTGGCAGAGTGGGCTAAAGAACGGTGATGGATTAAACCCAGATCAGTTGACTGGGGGTGAGTGCTTGCAATGTTCAACACTCCATCCATCATTTCCTTTGGTTTTTGCTTTGTTCGCCATAAGTTGGGAGGGTATGCTCAGACGTGAGTCCCTTGCTCACTTTGCCACTGGATTCAAGCAAGCCTGGCTGAAGACGGCTGAAATGCCAGACACCGGTCCTAGGAAGCTTGTTTCCGGGCCAGGAAAGACATGGCTTGGCAGTTCGGGCAGGACTGTTCCCATGGGCACAGGGTCAGACTGATTTGCATAGGGCCATGTCTGAACTGGGGTGGCAGAGTGGGCTAAAGAACGGTGATGGATTAAACCCAGATCAGTTGACTGGGGGTGAGTGCTTGCAATGTTCAACACTCCATCCATCATTTCCTTTGGTTTTTGCTTTGTTCGCCATAAGTTGGCAGGGTATGCTCAGACGTGAGTCCCTTGCTCACTTTGCCACTGGATTCAAGCAAGTCTGGCTGAAGACGGCTGAAATGCCAGAAACCGGTCCTAGGAAGCTTGTTTCCGGGCCAGGAAAGACATGGCTTGGCAGTTCGGGCTGGACTGCTCCCATGAGGCACAGGGTCAGACTGATTTGCATAGGGCCATGTCTGAACTTGGGTGGCAGAGTTGGCTAAAGAACGGTGATGGATTAAACCCAGATCAGTTGACTGGGGGTGAGTGCTTGCAATGTTCAACACTCCATCCATCATTTCCTTTGGTTTTTGCCTTGTTCGCCATAAGTCGGCAGGGTATGCTCAGACGTGAGTCCCTTGCTCACTTTGCCACTGGATTCAAGCAAGCCTGCCTGAAGACGACTGAAATGCCTGAAACCGGTCCTAGGAAGCTTGTTTCCGGGCCAGGAAAGACATGGCTTGGCAGTTCGGGCTGGACTGCTCCCATGAGGCACAGGGTCAGACTGATTTGCATAGGGCCATGTCTGAACTGGGGTGGCAGAGTGGGCTAAAGAACGGTGATGGATTAAACCCAGATCAGTTGACTGGGGGTGAGTGCTTGCAATGTTCAACACTCCATCCATCATTTCCTTTGGTTTTTGCTTTGTTCGCCATAAGTTGGCAGGGTATGCTCAGACGTGAGTCCCTTGCTCACTTTGCCACTGGATTCAAGCAAGCCTGGCTGAAGACGGCTGAAATGCCAGAAACCGGTCCTAGGAAGCTTGTTTCCGGGCCAGGAAAGACATGGCTTGGCAGTTCGGGCTGGACTGTTCCCATGAGGCACAGGGTCAGACTGATTTGCATAGGGCCATGTCTGAACTGGGGTGGCAGAGTGGGCTAAAGAACGGTGATGGATTAAACCCAGATCAGTTGACTGGGGGTGAGTGCTTGCAATGTTCAACACTCCATCCATCATTTCCTTTGGTTTTTGCTTTGTTCGCCATAAGTTGGCAGGGTATGCTCAGACGTGAGTCCCTTGCTCACTTTGCCACTGGATTCAAGCAAGCCTGGCTGAAGACGGCTGAAATACCAGAAACCGGTCCTAGGAAGCTTGTTTCCGGGCCAGGAAAGACATGGCTTGGCAGTTCGGGCTGGACTGTTCCCATGAGGCACAGGGTCAGACTGATTTGCATAGGGCCATGTCTGAACTGGGGTGGCAGAGTGGGCTAAAGAACGGTGATGGATTAAACCCAGATCAGTTGACTGGGGGTGAGTGCTTGCAATGTTCAACACTCCATCCATCATTTCCTTTGGTTTTTGCTTTGTTCGCCATAAGTTGGCAGGGTATGCTCAGACGTGAGTCCCTTGCTCACTTTGCCACTGGATTCAAGCAAGCCTGGCTGAAGACGGCTGAAATGCCAGAAACCGGTCCTAGGAAGCTTGTTTCCGGGCCAGGAAAGACATGGCTTGGCAGTTCGGGCTGGACTGTTCCCATGAGGCACAGGGTCAGACTGATTTGCATAGGGCCATGTCTGAACTGGGGTGGCAGAGTGGGCTAAAGAACGGTGATGGTTTAAACCCAGATCAGTTGACGGGGGGTGAGTGCTTGCAATGTTCAACACTCCATCCATCATTTCCTTTGGTTTTTGCTTTCTTCGCCATAAGTTGGCAGGGTATGCTCAGACGTGAGTCCCTTGCTCACTTTGCCACTGGATTCAAGCAAGCCTGGCTGAAGACGGCTGAAATGCCAGAAACCGGTCCTAGGAAGCTTGTTTCCGGGCGAGGAAAGACATGGCTTGGCAGTTCGGGCTGGACTGTTCCCATGAGGCACAGGGTCAGACTGATTTGCATAGGGCCATGTCTGAACTGGGGTGGCAGAGTGGGCTAAAGAACGGTGATGGTTTAAACCCAGATCAGTTGACTAGGGGTGAGTGCTTGCAATGTTCAACACTCCATCCATCATTTCCTTTGGTTTTTGCTTTCTTCGCCATATGTTGGCAGGGTATGCTCAGACGTGAGTCCCTTGCTCACTTTGCCACTGGATTCAAGCAAGCCTGGCTGAAAACGGCTGAAATGCCAGAAACCGGTCCTAGGAAGCTTGTTTCCGGGCCAGGAAAGACATGGCTTGGCAGTTCGGGCTGGACTGTTCCCATGAGGCACAGGGTCAGACTTATTTGCATAGGGCCATGTCTGAACTGGGGTGGCAGAGTGGGCTAAAGAACGGTGATGGATGAAACCCAGATCAGTTGACTGGGGGTGAGTGCTTGCAATGTTCAACACTCCATCCATCATTTCCTTTGGTTTTTGCTTTGTTTGCCATAAGTTGTCAGGGTATGCTCAGACGTGAGTCCCTTGCTCACTTTGCCACTGGATTCAAGCAAGCCTGGCTGAAGACGGCTGAAATGCCAGAAACCGGTCCTAGGAAGCTTGTTTCCTGGCCAGGAAAGACATGGCTTGGCAGTTCGGGCTGGACTGTTCCCATGAGGCACAGGGTCAGACTGATTTGCATAGGGCCATGTCTGAACTGGGGTGGCAGAGTGGGCTAAAGAACGGTGATGGATTAAACCCAGATCAGTTGACTGGGGGTGAGTGCTTGCAATGTTCAACACTCCATACATCATTTCCTTTGGTTTTTGCTTTGTTCGCCATAAGTCGGCAGGGTATGCTCAGACGTGAGTCCCTTGCTCACTTTGCCACTGGATTCAAGCAAGCCTGCCTGAAGACGACTGAAATGCCTGAAACCGGTCCTAGGAAGCTTGTTTCCGGGCCAGGAAAGACATGGCTTGGCAGTTCGGGCTGGACTGCTCCCATGAGGCACAGGGTCAGACTGATTTGCATAGGGCCATGTCTGAACTGGGGTGGCAGAGTGGGCTAAAGAACGGTGATGGATTAAACCCAGATCAGTTGACTGGGGGTGAGTGCTTGCAATGTTCAACACTCCATCCATCATTTCCTTTGGTTTTTGCTTTGTTCGCCATAAGTTGGCAGGGTATGCTCAGACGTGAGTCCCTTGCTCACTTTGCCACTGGATTCAAGCAAGCCTGGCTGAAGACGGCTGAAATGCCAGAAACCGGTCCTAGGAAGCTTGTTTCCGGGCCAGGAAAGACATGGCTTGGCAGTTCGGGCTGGACTGTTCCCATGAGGCACAGGGTCAGACTGATTTGCATAGGGCCATGTCTGAACTGGGGTGGCAGAGTGGGCTAAAGAACGGTGATGGATTAAACCCAGATCAGTTGACTGGGGGTGAGTGCTTGCAATGTTCAACACTCCATCCATCATTTCCTTTGGTTTTTGCTTTGTTCGCCATAAGTTGGCAGGGTATGCTCAGACGTGAGTCCCTTGCTCACTTTGCCACTGGATTCAAGCAAGCCTGGCTGAAGACGGCTGAAATACCAGAAACCGGTCCTAGGAAGCTTGTTTCCGGGCCAGGAAAGACATGGCTTGGCAGTTCGGGCTGGACTGTTCCCATGAGGCACAGGGTCAGACTGATTTGCATAGGGCCATGTCTGAACTGGGGTGGCAGAGTGGGCTAAAGAACGGTGATGGATTAAACCCAGATCAGTTGACTGGGGGTGAGTGCTTGCAATGTTCAACACTCCATCCATCATTTCCTTTGGTTTTTGCTTTGTTCGCCATAAGTTGGCAGGGTATGCTCAGACGTGAGTCCCTTGCTCACTTTGCCACTGGATTCAAGCAAGCCTGGCTGAAGACGGCTGAAATGCCAGAAACCGGTCCTAGGAAGCTTGTTTCCGGGCCAGGAAAGACATGGCTTGGCAGTTCGGGCTGGACTGTTCCCATGAGGCACAGGGTCAGACTGATTTGCATAGGGCCATGTCTGAACTGGGGTGGCAGAGTGGGCTAAAGAACGGTGATGGTTTAAACCCAGATCAGTTGACGGGGGGTGAGTGCTTGCAATGTTCAACACTCCATCCATCATTTCCTTTGGTTTTTGCTTTCTTCGCCATAAGTTGGCAGGGTATGCTCAGACGTGAGTCCCTTGCTCACTTTGCCACTGGATTCAAGCAAGCCTGGCTGAAGACGGCTGAAATGCCAGAAACCGGTCCTAGGAAGCTTGTTTCCGGGCGAGGAAAGACATGGCTTGGCAGTTCGGGCTGGACTGTTCCCATGAGGCACAGGGTCAGACTGATTTGCATAGGGCCATGTCTGAACTGGGGTGGCAGAGTGGGCTAAAGAACGGGGATGGTTTAAACCCAGATCAGTTGACTAGGGGTGAGTGCTTGCAATGTTCAACACTCCATCCATCATTTCCTTTGGTTTTTGCTTTCTTCGCCATATGTTGGCAGGGTATGCTCAGACGTGAGTCCCTTGCTCACTTTGCCACTGGATTCAAGCAAGCCTGGCTGAAAACGGCTGAAATGCCAGAAACCGGTCCTAGGAAGCTTGTTTCCGGGCCAGGAAAGACATGGCTTGGCAGTTCGGGCTGGACTGTTCCCATGAGGCACAGGGTCAGACTTATTTGCATAGGGCCATGTCTGAACTGGGGTGGCAGAGTGGGCTAAAGAACGGTGATGGATGAAACCCAGATCAGTTGACTGGGGGTGAGTGCTTGCAATGTTCAACACTCCATCCATCATTTCCTTTGGTTTTTGCTTTGTTTGCCATAAGTTGTCAGGGTATGCTCAGACGTGAGTCCCTTGCTCACTTTGCCACTGGATTCAAGCAAGCCTGGCTGAAGACGGCTGAAATGCCAGAAACCGGTCCTAGGAAGCTTGTTTCCTGGCCAGGAAAGACATGGCTTGGCAGTTCGGGCTGGACTGTTCCCATGAGGCACAGGGTCAGACTGATTTGCATAGGGCCATGTCTGAACTGGGGTGGCAGAGTGGGCTAAAGAACGGTGATGGATTAAACCCAGATCAGTTGACTGGGGGTGAGTGCTTGCAATGTTCAACACTCCATACATCATTTCCTTTGGTTTTTGCTTTGTTCGCCATAAGTTGGCAGGGTATGCTCAGACGTGAGTCCCTTGCTCACTTTGCCACTGGATTCAAGCAAGCCTGGCTGAAGACGGCTGAAATGCCAGAAACCGGTCCTAGGAAGCTTGTTTCCGGGGCAGGAAAGACATGGCTTGGCAGTTCGGGCTGGACTGTTCCCATGAGGCACAGGGTCAGACTGATTTGCATAGGGCCATGTCTGAACTGGGGTGGCAGAGAGGGCTAAAGAACGGTGATGGATTAAACCCAGATCAGTTGACTGGGGGTGAGTGCTTGCAATGTTCAACACTCCATCCATCATTTCCTTTGGTTTTTTGCTTTGTTCACCATAAGTTGGCAGGGTATGCTCAGACGTGAGTCCCTTGCTCACTTTGCCACTGGATTCAAGCAAGTCTGGCTGAAGACGGCTGAAATGCCAGAAACCGGTCCTAGGAAGCTTGTTTCCGGGCCAGGAAAGACATGGCTTGGCAGTTCGGGCTGGACTGTTCCCATGAGGCACAGGGTCAGACTGATTTGCATAGGGCCATGTCTGAACTTGGGTGGCAGAGTGGGCTAAAGAACGGTGATGGATTAAACCCAGATCAGTTGACTGGGGGTGAGTGCTTGCAATGTTCAACACTCCATCCATCATTTCCTTTGGTTTTTGCTTTGTTCGCCATAAGTTGGCAGGGTATGCTCAGACGTGAGGCCCTTGCTCACTTTGCCACTGGATTCAAGCAAGCCTGGCTGAAGACGGCTGAAATGCCAGAAACCGGTCCTAGGAAGCTTGTTTCCGGGCCAGGAAAGACATGGCTTGGCAGTTCCGGCTGGACTGTTCCCATGAGGCACAGGGTCAGACTGATTTGCATAGGGCCATGTCTGAACTGGGGTGGCAGAGTGGGCTAAAGAACGGTGCTGGATGAAACCCAGATCAGTTGACTGGGGGTGAGTGCTTGCAATGTTCAACACTCCATCCATCATTTCCTTTGGTTTTTGCTTTGTTCGCCATAAGTTGGCAGGGTATGCTCAGATGTGAGTCCCTTGCTCACTTTGCCACTGGATTCAAGCAAGCCTAGCTGAAGACGGCTAAAATGCCAGAAACCGGACCTAGGAAGCTTGTTTCCGGGCCAGGAAAGACATGGCTTGGCAGTTCGGGCTGGACTGTTCCCATGAGGCACAGGGTCAGACTGATTTGCATAGGGCCATGCCTGAACTGGGGTGGCAGAGTGGGCTAAAGAACGGTGATGGATTAAACCCAGATCAGTTGACTGGGGGTGAGTGCTTGCAATGTTCAACACTCTATCCATCATTTCCTTTGGTTTTTGCTTTGTTCGCCATAAGTTGGCAGGGTATGCTCAGACGTGAGTCCCTTGCTCACTTTGCCACTGGATTCAAGCAAGCCTGGCTGAAGACGGCTGAAATGCCAGAAACCGGTCCTAGGAATCTTGTTTCCGGGCCAGGAAAGACATGGCTTGGCAGTTCGGGCTGGACTGTTCCCATGAGGCACAGGGTCAGACTGATTTGCATAGGGCCATGTCTGAACTGGGGTGGCAGAGTGGGCTAAAGAACGGTGATGGATTAAACCCAGATCAGTTGACTGGGGTGAGTGCTTGCAATGTTCAACACTCCATCCATCATTTCCTTTGGTTTTTGCTTTGTTCGCCATAAGTTGGCAGGGTATGCTCAGACGTGAGTCCCTTGCTCACTTTGCCACTGGATTCAAGCAAGCCTGGCTGAAGACGGCTGAAATGCCAGAAACCGGTCCTAGGAAGCTTGTTTCCGGGCCAGGAAAGACATGGCTTGGCAGTTCGGGCTGGACTGTTCCCATGAGGCACAGGGTCAGACTGATTTGCATAGGGCCATGTCTGAACTGGGGTGGCAGAGTGGGCTTAAGAACGGTGATGGATTAAACCCAGATCAGTTGAGTGGGGGTGAGTGCTTGCAATGTTCAACACTCCATCCATCATTTCCTTTGGTTTTTGCTTTGTTCGCCATAAGTTGGCAGGGTATGCTCAGACGTGAGTCCCTTGCTCACTTTGCCACTGGATTCAAGCAAGCCTGGCTGAAGACGGCTGAAATGCCAGAAACCGGTCCTAGGAAGCTTGTTTCCGGGCCAGGAAAGACATGGCTTGAGAGTTCGGGCTGGACTGTTCCCATGAGGCACAGGGTCAGACTGATTTGCATAGGGCCATGTCTGAACTGGGGTGGCAGAGTGGGCTAAAGAACGGTGATGGATTAAACCCAGATCAGTTGACTGGGGGTGAGTGCTTGCAATGTTCAACACTCCATCCATCATTTCCTTTGGTTTTTGCTTTGTTCGCCATAAGTTGGCAGGGTATGCTCAGACGTGAGTCACTTGCTCACTTTGCCACTGGATTCAAGCAAGTCTGGCTGAAGACGGCTGAAATGCCAGAAACCGGTCCTAGGAAGCTTGTTTCCGGGCCAGGAAAGACATGGCTTGGCAGTTCGGGCTGGACTGCTCCCATGAGGCACAGGGTCAGACTGATTTGCATAGGGCCATGTCTGAACTTGGGTGGCAGAGTTGGCTAAAGAACGGTGATGGATTAAACCCAGATCAGTTGACTGGGGGTGAGTGCTTGCAATGTTCAACACTCCATCCATCATTTCCTTTGGTTTTTGCCTTGTTCGCCATAAGTCGGCAGGGTATGCTCAGACGTGAGTCCCTTGCTCACTTTGCCACTGGATTCAAGCAAGCCTGGCTGAAGACGGCTGAAATGCCAGAAACCGGTCCTAGGAAGCTTGTTTCCGGGCCAGGAAAGACATGGCTTGGCAGTTCGGGCTGGACTGCTCCCATGAGGCACAGGGTCAGACTGATTTGCATAGGGCCATGTCTGAACTGGGGTGGCAGAGTGGGCTAAAGAACGGTGATGGATTAAACCCAGATCAGTTGACTGGTGGTGAGTGCTTGCAATGTTCAACACTCCATCCATCATTTCCTTTGGTTTTTGCTTTGTTCGCCATAAGTTTGCAGGGTATGCTCAGACGTGAGTCCCTTGCTTACTTTGCCACTGGATTCAAGCAAGCCTGGCTGAAGACGGCTGAAATGCCAGAAACCGGTCCTAGGAAGCTTGTTTCCGGGCCAGGAAAGACATGGCTTGGCAGTTCGGGCTGGACTGCTCCCATGAGGCACAGGGTCAGACTGATTTGCATAGGGCCATGTCTGAACTGGGGTGGCAGAGTGGGCTAAAGAACGGTGATGGATTAAACCCAGATCAGTTGACTGGTGGTGAGTGCTTGCAATGTTCAACACTCCATCCATCATTTCCTTTGGTTTTTGCTTTGTTCGCCATAAGTTTGCAGGGTATGCTCAGACGTGAGTCCCTTGCTTACTTTGCCACTGGATTCAAGCAAGCCTGGCTGAAGACGGCTGAAATGCCAGAAACCGGTCCTAGGAAGCTTGTTTCCGGGCCAGGAAAGACATGGCTTGGCAGTTCGGGCTGGACTGTTACCATGAGGCACAGGGTCAGACTGATTTGCATAGGGCCATGTCTGAACTGGGGTGGCAGAGTGGGCTAAAGAACGGTGATGGATTAAACCCAGATCAGTTGACTGGGGGTGAGTGCTTGCAATGTTCAACACTCTATCCATCATTTCCTTTGGTTTTTGCGTTGTTCGCCATGAGTTGGCAGGGTATGCTCAGACGTGAGTCCCTTGCTCACTTTGCCACTGGATTCAAGCAAGCCTGGCTGAAGACGGCTGAAATGCCAGAAACCGGTCCTAGGAAGCTTGTTTCCGGGCCAGGAAAGACATGGCTTGGCAGATCGGGCTGGACTGTTCCCATGAGGCACAGGGTCAGACTGATTTGCATAGGGCCATGTCTGAACTGGGGTGGCAGAGTGGGCTAAAGAACGGTGATGGATTAAACCCAGATCAGTTGACTGGGGGTGAGTGCTTGCAATGTTCAACACTCCATCCATCATTTCCTTTGGTTTTTGCTTTGTTCGCCATAAGTTGGCAGGGTATGCTCAGACGTGAGTCCCTTGCTCACTTTGCCACTGGATTCAAGCAAGCCTGGCTGAAGACGGCTGAAATACCAGAAACCGGTCCTAGGAAGCTTGTTTCCGGGCCAGGAAAGCCATGGCTTGGCAGTTCGGGCTGGACTGTTCCCATGAGGCACAGGGTCAGACTGATTTGCATAGGGCCATGTCTGAACTGGGGTGGCAGAGTGGGCTAAAGAACGGTGATGGATTAAACCCAGATCAGTTGACTGGGGGTGAGTGCTTGCAATGTTCAACACTCCATCCATCATTTCCTTTGGTTTTTGCTTTGTTCGCCATAAGTTGGCAGGGTATGCTCAGACGTGAGTCCCTTGCTCACTTTGCCACTGGATTCAAGCAAGCCTGGCTGAAGACGGCTGAAATACCAGAAACCGGTCCTAGGAAGCTTGTTTCCGGGCCAGGAAAGACATGGCTTGGCAGTTCGGGCTGGACTGTTCCCATGAGGCACAGGGTCAGACTGATTTGCATAGGGCCATGTCTGAACTGGGGTGGCAGAGTGGGCTAAAGAACGGTGATGGATTAAACCCAGATCAGTTGACTGGGGTGAGTGCTTGCAATGTTCAACACTCCATCCATCATTTCCTTTGGTTTTTGCTTTGTTCGCCATAAGTTGGCAGGGTATGCTCAGACGTTAGTCCCTTGCTCACTTTGCCACTGGATTCAAGCAAGCCTGGCTGAAGACGGTTGAAATGCCAGAAACCGGTCCTAGGAAGCTTGTTTCCGGGCCAGGAAAGACATGGCTTGGCAGTTCAGGCTGGACTGTTCCCATGAGGCACAGGGTCAGACTGATTTGCATAGGGCCATGTCTGAACTGGGGTGGCAGAGTGGGCTAAAGAACGGTGATGGTTTAAACCCAGATCAGTTGACTGGGGGTGAGTGCTTGCAATGTTTAACACTCCATCCATCATTTCCTTTGGTTTTTGCTTTGTTCGCCATAAGTTGGCAGGGTATGCTCAGACGTGAGTCCCTTGCTCACTTTGCCACTGGATTCAAGCAAGCCTGGCTGAAGACGGCTGAAATGCCAGAAACTGGTCCTAGGAAGCTTGTTTCCGGGCCAGGAAAGACATGGCTTGGCAGTTCGGGCTGGACTGTTCCCATGAGGCACAGGGTCAGACTGATTTGCATAGGGCCATGTCTGAACTGGGGTGGCAGAGTGGGCTAAAGAACGGTGATGGATGAAACCCAGATCAGTTGACTGGGGGTGAGTGCTTGCAATGTTCAACACTCCATCCATCATTTCCTTTGGTTTTTGCTTTGTTCGCCATAAGTATGGCAGGGTATGCTCAGATGTGAGTCCCTTGCTCACTTTGCCACTGTATTCAAGCAAGCCTGGCTGAAGACGGCTGAAATGCCAGAAACCGGACCTAGGAAGCTTGTTTCTGGGCCAGGAAAGACATGGCTTGGCAGTTCGGGCTGGACTGTTCCCATGAGGCACAGGGTCAGACTGATTTGCATAGGGCCATGTCTGAACTGGGGTGGCAGAGTGGGCTAAAGAACGGTGATGGATTAAACCCAGATCAGTTGACTGGGGGTGAGTGCTTGCAATGTTCAACACTCCATCCATCATTTCCTTTGGCTTTTGCTTTGTTCGCCATAAGTTGGCAGGGTATGCTCAGACGTGAGTCCCTTGCTCACTTTGCCACTGGATTCAAGCAAGCCTGGCTGAAGACGGCTGAAATGCCAGAAACCAGTCCTAGGAAGCTTGTTTCCGGGCCAGGAAAGACATGGCTTGGCAGTTCGGGCTTTACTGTTCCCTTGAGGCACAGGGTCAGACTGATTTGCATAGGGCCATGTCTGAACTGGGGTGGCAGATGGGGCTAAAGAACGGTGATGGATTAAACCCAGATCAGTTGACTGGGGGTGAGTGCTTGCAATGTTCAACACTCCATCCATCATTTCCTTTGGTTTTTGCTTTGTTCGCCATAAGTTGGCAGGGTATGCTCAGACGTGAGTCCCTTGCTCACTTTGCCACTGGATTCAAGCAAGCCTGGCTGAAGACGGCTGAAATGCCAGAAACCGGTCCTAGGAAGCTTGTTTCCGGGCCAGGAAAGACATGGATTGGCAGTTCGGGCAGGACTGTTCCCATGAGGCACAGGGTCAGACTGATTTGCATAGGGCCATGTCTGAACTGGGGTGGCAGAGTGGGCTAAAGAACGGTGATTGATTAAACCCAGATCAGTTGACTGGGGGTGAGTGCTTGCAATGTTCAACACTCCATCCATCATTTCCTTTGGTTTTTGCTTTGTTCGCCATAAGTTGGCAGGGTATGCTCAGACGTGAGTCCCTTGCTCACTTTGCCACTGGATTCAAGCAAGCCTGGCTGAAGACGGCTGAAATGCCAGAAACCGGTCCTAGGAAGCTTGTTTCCGGGCCAGGAAAGACATGGCTTGGCAGTTCGGGCTGGACTGTTCCCATGAGGCACAGGGTCAGACTGATTTGCATAGGGCCATGTCTGAACTGGGGTGGCAGAGTGGGCTAAAGAACGGTGATGGATTAAACCCAGATCAGTTGACTGGGGGTGAGTGCTTGCAATGTTCAACACTCCATCCATCATTTCCTTTGGTTTTTGCTTTGTTCGCCATAAGTTGGCAGGGTATGCTCAGACGTGAGTCCCTTGCTCACTTTGCCACTGGATTCAAGCAAGCCTGGCTGAAGACGGCTGAAATGCCAGAAACCGGTCCTAGGAAGCTTGTTTCCGGGCCAGGAAAGACATGGCTTGGCAGTTCGGGCAGGACTGTTCCCATGAGGCACAGGGTCAGACTGATTTGCATAGGGCCATGTCTGAACTGGGGTGGCAGAGTGGGCTAAAGAACGGTGATGGATTAAACCCAGATCAGTTGACTGGGGGTGAGTGCTTGCAATGTTCAACACTCCATCCATCATTTCCTTTGGTTTTTGCTTTGTTCGCCATAAGTTGGCAGGGTATGCTCAGACGTGAGTCCCTTGCTCACTTTGCCACTGGATTCAAGCAAGCCTGGCTAAAGACGGCTGAAATGCCAGAAACCGGTCCTAGGAAGCTTGTTTCCTGGCCAGGAAAGACATGGCTTGGCAGTTCGGGCTGGACTGTTCCCATGAGGCACAGGGTCAGACTGATTTGCATGGGGCCATGTCTGAACTGGGGTGGCAGAGTGGGCTAAAGAACGGTGATGGATTAAACCCAGATCAGTTGACTGGGGGTGAGTGCTTGCAATGTTCAACACTCCATCCATCATTTCCATTGGTTTTTGCTTTATTCGCCATAAGTTGGCAGGGTATGCTCAGACGTGAGTCCCTTGCTCACTTTGCCACTGGATTCAAGCAAGCCTGGCTGAAGACGGCTGAAATGCCAGAAACCGGTCCTAGGAAGCTTGTTTCCGGGCCAGGAAAGACATGGCTTAGCAGTTTGGGCTGGACTGTTCCCATGAGGCACAGGGTCAGACTGATTTGCATAGGGCCATGTCTGAACTGGGGTGGCAGAGTGGGCTAAAGAACGGTGATGGATTAAACCCAGATCAGTTGACTGGGGGTGAGTGCTTGCAATGTTCAACACTCCATCCATCATTTCCTTTGGTTTTTGCTTTGTTCGCCATAAGTTGGCAGGGTATGCTCAGACGTGAGTCCCTTGGTCACTTTGCCACTGGATTCAAGCAAGCCTGGCTGAAGACGGCTGAAATGCCAGAAACCGGTCCTAGGAAGCTTGTTTCCGGGCCAGGAAAGACATGGCTTGGCAGTTCGGGCTGGACTGTTCCCATGAGGCACAGGGTCAGACTGATTTGCCAAGGGCCATGTCTGAACTGGGGTGGCAGAGTGGGCTAAAGAACGGTGATGGATTAAAACCAGATCAGTTGACTGGGGGTGAGTGCTTGCAATGTTCAACACTCCATCCATCATTTCCTTTGGTTTTTGCTTTGTTCGCCATAAGTTGGCAGGGTATGCTCAGACGTGAGTCCCTTGCTCACTTTGCCACTGGATTCAAGCAAGCCTGGCTGAAGACGGCTGAAATGCCAGAAACCGGTCCTAGGAAGCTTGTTTCCGGGCCAGGAAAGACATGGCTTAGCAGTTTGGGCTGGACTGTTCCCATGAGGCACAGGGTCAGACTGATTTGCATAGGGCCATGTCTGAACTGGGGTGGCAGAGTGGGCTAAAGAACGGTGATGGTTTAAACCCAGATCAGTTGACTGGGGGTGAGTGCTTGCAATGTTCAACACTCCATCCATCATTTCCTTTGGTTTTTGCTTTGTTCGCCATAAGTTGGCAGGGTATGCTCAGACGTGAGTCCCTTGCTCACTTTGCCACTGGATTCAAGCAAGCCTGGCTGAAGACGGCTGAAATGCCAGAAACCGGTCCTAGGAAGCTTGTTTCCGGGCCAGGAAAGACATGGCTTGGCAGTTCGGGCTGGACTGTTCCCATGAGGCACAGGGTCAGACTGATTTGCATAGGGCCATGTCTGAACTGGGGTGGCATAGTGGGCTAAAGAACGGTGATGGATTAAACCCAGATCAGTTGACTGGGGGTGAGTGCTTGCAATGTTCAACACTCCATCCATCATTTCCTTTGGTTTTTGCTTTGTTCGCCATGAGTTGACAGGGTATGCTCAGACGTGAGTCCCTTGCTCACTTTGCCACTGGATTCAAGCAAGCCTGGCTGAAGACGGCTGAAATGCCAGAAACCGGTCCTAGGAAGCTTGTTTCCGGGCCAGGAAAGACATGGCTTGGCAGTTCGGGCTGGACTGTTCCCATGAGGCACAGGGTCAGACTGATTTGCATAGGGCCATGTCTGAACTGGGGTGGCAGAGTGGGCTAAAGAACGGTGATGGATTAAACCCAGATCAGTTGACTGGGGGTGAGTGCTTGCAATGTTCAACACTCCATCCATCATTTCCTTTGGTTTTTGCTTTGTTCGCCATAAGTTGGCAGGGTATGCTCAGACGTGAGTCCCTTGCTCACTTTGCCACTGGATTCAAGCAAGCCTGGCTGAAGACGGCTGAAATACCAGAAACGGGTCCTAGGAAGCTTGTTTCCGGGCCAGGAAAGACATGGCTTGGCAGTTCGGGCTGGACTGTTCCCATGAGGCACAGGGTCAGACTGATTTGCATAGGGCCATGTCTGAACTGGGGTGGCAGAGTGGGCTAAAGAACGGTGATGGATTAAACCCAGATCAGTTGACTGGGGGTGAGTGCTTGCAATGTTCAACACTCCATCCATCATTTCCTTTGGTTTTTGCTTTGTTCGCCATAAGTTGGCAGGGTATGCTCAGACGTTAGTCCCTTGCTCACTTTGCCACTGGATTCAAGCAAGCCTGGCTGAAGACGGCTGAAATGCCAGAAACCGGTCCTAGGAAGCTTGTTTCCGGGCCAGGAAAGACATGGCTTGGCAGTTCAGGCTGGACTGTTCCCATGAGGCACAGGGTCAGACTGATTTGCATAGGGCCATGTCTGAACTGGGGTGGCAGAGTGGGCTAAAGAACGGTGATGGATTAAACCCAGATCAGTTGACTGGGGGTGAGTGCTTGCAATGTTCAACACTCCATCCATCATTTCCTTTGGTTTTTGCTTTGTTCGCCATAAGTTGGCAGGGTATGCTCAGACGTGAGTCCCTTGCTCACTTTGCCACTGGATTCAAGCAAGCCTGGCTGAAGACGGCTGAAATGCCAGAAACCGGTCCTAGGAAGCTTGTTTCCGGGCCAGGAAAGACATGGCTTGGCAGTTCGGGCAGGACTGTTCCCATGAGGCACAGGGTCAGACTGATTTGCATAGGGCCATGTCTGAACTGGGGTGGCAGAGTGGGCTAAAGAACGGTGATGGATTAAACCCAGATCAGTTGACTGGGGGTGAGTGCTTGCAATGTTCAACACTCCATCCATCATTTCCTTTGGTTTTTGCTTTGTTCGCCATAAGTTGTCAGGGTATGCTCAGACGTGAGTCCCTTGCTCACTTTGCCACTGGATTCAAGCAAGCCTGGCTGAAGACGGCTGAAATGCCAGAAACCGGTCCTAGGAAGCTTGTTTCCGGGCCAGGAAAGACATGGCTTGGCAGTTCGGGCTGGACTGTTCCCATGAGGCACAGGGTCAGGCTGATTTGCATAGGGCCATGTCTGAACTGGGGTGGCAGAGTGGGCTAAAGAACGGTGATGGATTAAACCCAGATCAGTTGACTGGGGGTGAGTGCTTGCAATGTTCAACACTCCATCCATCATTTCCATTGGTTTTTACTTTGTTCGCCATAAGTTGGCAGGGTATGCTCAGACGTGAGTCCCTTGCTCACTTTGCCACTGGATTCAAGCAAGCCTGGCTGAAGATGGCTGAAATGCCAGAAACCGGTCCTAGGAAGCTTGTTTCCGGGCCAGGAAAGACATGGCTTGGCAGTTCGGGCAGGACTGTTCCCATGAGGCACAGGGTCAGACTGATTTGCATAGGGCCATGTCTGAACTGGGGTGGCAGAGTGGGCTAAAGAACCGTGATGGATTAAACCCAGATCAGTTGACTGGGGGTGAGTGCTTGCAATGTTCAACACTCCATCCATCATTTCCTTTGGTTTTTGCTTTGTTCGCCATAAGTTGGCAGGGTATGCTCAGACGTGAGTCCCTTGCTCACTTTGCCACTGGATTCAAGCAAGCCTGGCTGAAGACGGCTGAAATGCCAGAAACCGGTCCTAGGAAGCTTGTTTCCGGGCCAGGAAAGACATGGCTTGGCAGTTCGGGCTGGACTGTTCCCATGAGGCACAGGGTCAGACTGATTTGCATAGGGCCATGTCTGAACTGGGGTGGCAGAGTGGGCTAAAGAACGGTGATGGATTAAACCCAAATCAGTTGACTGGGGGTGAGTGCTTGCAATGTTCAACACTCCATCCATCATTTCCTTTGATTTTTGCCTTGTTCGCCATAAGTTGGCAGGGTATGCTCAGACGTGAGTCCCTTGCTCACTTTGCCACTGGATTCAAGCAAGCCTGGCTGAAGACGGCTGAAATGCCAGAAACCGGTCCTAGGAAGCTTGTTTCCGGGCCAGGAAAGACATGGCTTGGCAGTCCGGGCAGGACTGTTCCCATGAGGCACAGGGTCAGACTGATTTGCATAGGGCCATGTCTGAACTGGGGTGGCAGAGTGGGCTAAAGAACGGTGATGGATTAAACCCAGATCAGTTGACTGGGGGTGAGTGCTTGCAATGTTCAACACTCCATCCATCATTTCCTTTGGTTTTTGCTTTGTTCGCCATAAGTTGGCAGGGTATGCTCAGACGTGAGTCCCTTGCTCACTTTGCCACTGGATTCAAGCAAGCCTGGCTAAAGACGGCTGAAATGCCAGAAACCGGTCCTAGGAAGCTTGTTTCCGGGCCAGGAAAGACATGGCTTGGCAGTTCGGGCTGGACTGTTCCCATGAGGTACAGGGTCAGACTGATTTGCATAGGGCCATGTCTGAACTGGGGTGGCAGAGTGGGCTAAAGAACGGTGATGGATTAAACCCAGATCAGTTGACTGGGGGTGAGTGCTTGCAATGTTCAACACTCCATCCATCATTTCCATTGGTTTTTGCTTTGTTCGCCATAAGTTGGCAGGGTATGCTCAGACGTGAGTCCCTTGCTCACTTTGCCACTGGATTCAAGCATGCCTGGCTGAAGACGGCTGAAATGCCAGAAACCGGTCCTAGGAAGCTTGTTTCCGGGCCAGGAAAGACATGGCTTGGCAGTTCGGGCAGGACTGTTCCCACGAGGCACAGGGTCAGACTGATTTGCATAGGGCCATGTCTGAACTGGGGTGGCAGAGTGGGCTAAAGAACGGTGATGGATTAAACCCAGATCAGTTGACTGGGGGTGAGTGCTTGCAATGTTCAACACTCCATCCTTCATTTCCTTTGGTTTTTGCTTTGTTCGCCATAAGTTGGCAGGGTATGCTCAGACGTGAGTCCCTTGCTCACTTTGCCACTGGATTCAAGCAAGCCTGGCTAAAGACAGCTGAAATGCCAGAAACCGGTCCTAGGAAGCTTGTTTCCGGGCCAGGAAAGACATGGCTTGGCAGTTCGGGCTGGACTGTTCCCATGAGGCACAGGGTCAGACTGATTTGCATAGGGCCATGTCTGAACTGGGGTGGCAGAGTGGGCTAAAGAACGGTGATGGATTAAACCCAGATCAGTTGACTGGGGGTGAGTGCTTGCAATGTTCAACACTCCATCCATCATTTCCATTGGTTTTTGCTTTGTTCGCCATAAGTTGGCAGGGTATGCTCAGACGTGAGTCCCTTGCTCACTTTGCCACTGGATTCAAGCAAGCCTGGCTGAAGACGGCTGAAATGCCAGAAACCGGTCCTAGGAAGCTTGTTTCCGGGCCAGGAAAGACATGGCTTGGCAGTTCGGGCAGGACTGTTCCCATGAGGCACAGGGTCAGACTGATTTGCATAGGGCCATGTCTGAACTGGGGTGGCAGAGTGGGCTAAAGAACGGTGATGGATTAAACCCAGATCAGTTGACTGGGGGTGAGTGCTTGCAATGTTCAACACTCCATCCATCATTTCCTTTGGTTTTTGCTTTGTTCGCCATAAGTTGGCAGGGTATGCTCAGACGTGAGTACCTTGCTCACTTTGCCACTGGATTCAAGCAAGCCTGGCTAAAGACGGCTGAAATGCCAGAAACCGGTCCTAGGAAGCTTGTTTCCGGGCCAGGAAAGACATGGCTTGGCAGTTCGGGCTGGACTGTTCCCATGAGGCACAGGGTCAGACTGATTTGCATAGGGCCATGTCTGAACTGGGGTGGCAGAGTGGGCTAAAGAACGGTGATGGTTTAAACCCAGATCAGTTGACTGGGGGTGAGTGCTTGCAATGTTCAACACTCCATCCATCATTTCCTTTGGTTTTTGCTTTGTTCGCCATGAGTTGGCAGGGTATGCTCAGACGTGAGTCCCTTGCTCACTTTGCCACTGGATTCAAGCAAGCCTGGCTGAAGACGGCTGAAATGCCAGAAACCGGTCCTAGGAAGCTTGTTTCCGGGCCAGGAAAGGCATGGCTTGGCAGTTCGGGCTGGACTGTTCCCATGAGGCACAGGGTCAGACTGATTTGCATAGGGCCATGTCTGAACTGGGGTGGCAGAGTGGGCTAAAGAACGGTGATGGATTAAACCCAGATCAGTTGACTGGGGGTGAGTGCTTGCAATGTTCAACACTCCATCCATCATTTCCTTTTGTTTTTGCTTTGTTCGTCATAAGTTGGCAGGGTATGCTCAGACGTTAGTCCCTTGCTCACTTTGCCACTGGATTCAAGCAAGCCTGGCTGAAGACGGCTGACATGCCAGAAACCGGTCCTAGGAAGCTTGTTTCCGGGCCAGGAAAGACATGGCTTGGCAGTTCAGGCTGGACTGTTCCCATGAGGCACAGGGTCAGACTGATTTGCATAGGGCCATGTCTGAACTGGGGTGGCAGAGTGGGCTAAAGAACGGTGATGGTTTAAACCCAGATCAGTTGACTGGGGGTGAGTGCTTGCAATGTTCAACACTCCATCCATCATTTCCTTTGGTTTTTGCTTTGTTCGCCATAAGTTGGCAGGGTATGCTCAGACGTGAGTCCCTTGCTCACTTTGCCACTGGATTCAAGCAAGCCTGGCTGAAGACGGCTGAAATGCCAGAAACCGGTCCTAGGAAGCTTGTTTCCGGGCCAGGAAAGACATGGCTTGGCAGTTCGGGCTGGACTGTTCCCATGAGGCACAGGGTCAGACTGATTTGCATAGGGCCATGTCTGAACTGGGGTGGCAGAGTGGGCTAAAGAACGGTGATGGATGAAACCCAGATCAGTTGACTGGGGGTGAGTGCTTGCAATGTTCAACACTCCATCCATCATTTCCTTTGGTTTTTGCTTTGTTCGCCATAAGTTGGCAGGGTATGCTCAGACGTGAGTCCCTTGCTCACTTTGCCACTGGATTCAAGCAAGCCTGGCTGAAGACGGCTGAAATGCCAGAAACCGGTCCTAGGAAGATTGTTTCCGGGCCAGGAAAGACATGGCTTGGCAGTTCGGGCAGGACTGTTCCCATGAGGCACAGGGTCAGACTGATTTGCATAGGGCCATGTCTGAACTGGGGTGGCAGAGTGGGCTAAAGAACGGTGATGGATGAAACCCTGATCAGTTGACTGGGGGTGAGTGCTTGCAATGTTCAACACTCCATCCATCATTTCCTTTGGTTTTTGCTTTGTTCGCCATAAGTTGGCAGGGTATGCTCAGACGTGAGTCCCTTGCTCACTTTGCCACTGGATTCAAGCAAGCCTGGCTGAAGACGGCTGAAATGCCAGAAACCGGTCCTAGGAAGCTTGTTTCCGGGCCAGGAAAGACATGGCTTGGCAGTTCAGGCTGGACTGTTCCCATGAGGCACAGGGTCAGACTGATTTGCATAGGGCCATGTCTGAACTGGGGTAGCAGAGTGGGCTAAAGAACGGTGATGGATTAAACCCAGATCAGTTGACTGGGGGTGAGTGCTTGCAATGTTCAACACTCCATCCATCATTTCCATTGGTTTTTGCTTTGTTCGCCATAAGTTGGCAGGGTATGCTCAGACGTGAGTCCCTTGCTCACTTTGCCACTGGATTCAAGCAAGCCTGGCTGAAGATGGCTGAAATGCCAGAAACCGGTCCTAGGAAGCTTGTTTCCGGGCCAGGAAAGACATGGCTTGGCAGTTCGGGCAGGACTGTTCCCATGAAGCACAGGGTCAGACTGATTTGCATAGGGCCATGTCTGAACTGGGGTGGCAGAGTGGGCTAAAGAACGGTGATGGATTAAACCCAGATCAGTTGACTGGGGGTGAGTGCTTGCAATGTTCAACACTCCATCCATCATTTCCTTTGGTTTTTGCTTTGTTCGCCATAAGTTGGCAGGGTATGCTCAGACGTGTGTCCCTTGCTCACTTTGCCACTGGATTCAAGCAAGCCTGGCTGAAGACGGCTGAAATGCCAGAAACCGGTCCTAGGAAGCTTGTTTCCGGGCCAGGAAAGACATGGCTTGGCAGTTCGGGCCGGACTGTTCCCATGAGGCACAGGGTCAGACTGATTTGCATAGGGCCATGTCTGAACTGGGGTGGCAGAGTGGGCTAAAGAACGGTGATGGATTAAACCCAGATCAGTTGACTGGGGGTGAGTGCTTGCAATGTTCAAAACTCCATCCATCATTTCCATTGGTTTTTGCTTTGTTCGCCATAAGTTGGCAGGGTATGCTCAGACGTGAGTCCCTTGCTCACTTTGCCACTGGATTCAAGCAAGCCTGGCTGAAGACGGCTGAAATGCCAGAAACCGGTCCTAGGAAGCTTGTTTCCAGGCCAGGAAAGACATGGCTTAGCAGTTTGGGCTGGACTGTTCCCATGAGGCACAGGGTCAGACTGATGTGCATAGGGCCATGTCTGAACTGGGTGGCAGAGTGGGCTAAAGAACGGTGATGGATTAAACCCAGATCAGTTGACTGGGGGTGAGTGCTTGCAATGTTCAACACTCCATCCATCATTTCCTTTGGTTTTTTCTTTGTTCGCCATAAGTTGGCAGGGTATGCTCAGACGTGAGTCCCTTGGTCACTTTGCCACTGGATTCAAGCAAGCCTGGCTGAAGACGGCTGAAATGCCAGAAACCGGTCCTAGGAAGCTTGTTTCCGGGCCAGGAAAGACATGGCTTGGCAGTTCGAACTGGACTGTTCCCATGAGGCACAGGGTCAGACTGATTTGCATAGGGCCATGTCTGAACTGGGGTGGCAGAGTGGGCTAAAGAACGGTCATGGATTAAACCCAGATCAGTTGACTGGGGGTGAGTGCTTGCAATGTTCAACACTCCATCCATCATTTCCTTTGGTTTTTGCTTTGTTCGCCATAAGTTGGCAGGGTATGCTCAGACGTGAGTCCCTTACTCACTTTGCCACTGGATTCAAGCAAGCCTGGCTGAAGACGGCTGAAATGCCAGAAACCGGTCCTAGGAAGCTTGTTTCCGGGCCAGGAAAGACATGGCTTAGCAGTTTGGGCTGGACTGTTCCCATGAGGCACAGGGTCAGACTGATTTGCATAGGGCCATGTCTGAACTGGGGTGGCAGAGTGGGCTAAAGAACGGTGATGGTTTAAACCCAGATCAGTTGACTGGGGGTGAGTGCTTGCAATGTTCAACACTCCATCCATTATTTCGTTTGGTTTTTGCTTTGTTCGCCATAAGTTGGCACGGTATGCTCAGACGTGAGTCCCTTGCTCACTTTGCCACTGGATTCAAGCAAGCCTGGCTAAAGACGGCTGAAATGCCAGAAACCGGTCCTAGGAAGCTTGTTTCCGGGCCAGGAAAGACATGGCTTGGCAGTTCGGGCTGGACTGTTCCCACGAGGCACAGGGTCAGACTGATTTGCATAGGGCCATGTCTGAACTGGGGTGGCAGAGTGGGCTAAAGAACGGTGATGGTTTAAACCCAGATCAGTTGACTGGGGGTGAGTGCTTGCAATGTTCAACACTCCATCCATCATTTCCTTTGGTTTTTGCTTTGTTCGCCATGAGTTGGCAGGGTATGCTCAGACGTGAGTCCCTTGCTCACTTTGCCACTGGATTCAAGCAAGCCTGGCTGAAGACGGCTGAAATGCCAGAAACCGGTCCTAGGAAGCTTGTTTCCGGGCCAGGAAAGGCATGGCTTGGCAGTTCGGGCTGGACTGTTCCCATGAGGCACAGGGTCAGACTGATTTGCATAGGGCCATGTCTGAACTGGGGTGGCAGAGTGGGCTAAAGAACGGTGATGGAATAAACCCAGATCAGTTGACTGGGGGTGAGTGCTTGCAATGTTCAACACTCCATCCATCATTTCCTTTTGTTTTTGCTTTGTTCGCCATAAGTTGGCAGGGTATGCTCAGACGTTAGTCCCTTGCTCACTTTGCCACTGGATTCAAGCAAGCCTGGCTGAAGACGGCTGACATGCCAGAAACCGGTCCTAGGAAGCTTGTTTCCGGGCCAGGAAAGACATGGCTTGGCAGTTCAGGCTGGACTGTTCCCATGAGGCACAGGGTCAGACTGATTTGCATAGGGCCATGTCTGAACTGGGGTGGCAGAGTGGGCTAAAGAACGGTGATGGTTTAAACCCAGATCAGTTGACTGGGGGTGAGTGCTTGCAATGTTCAACACTCCATCCATCATTTCCTTTGGTTTTTGCTTTGTTCGCCATAAGTTGGCAGGGTATGCTCAGACGTGAGTCCCTTGCTCACTTTGCCACTGGATTCAAGCAAGCCTGGCTGAAGACGGCTGAAATGCCAGAAACCGGTCCTAGGAAGCTTGTTTCCGGGCCAGGAAAGACATGGCTTGGCAGTTCGGGCTGGACTGTTCCCATGAGGCACAGGGTCAGACTGATTTGCATAGGGCCATGTCTGAACTGGGGTGGCAGAGTGGGCTAAAGAACGGTGATGGATGAAACCCAGATCAGTTGACTGGGGGTGAGTGCTTGCAATGTTCAACACTCCATCCATCATTTCCTTTGGTTTTTGCTTTGTTCGCCATAAGTTGGCAGGGTATGCTCAGACGTGAGTCCCTTGCTCACTTTGCCACTGGATTCAAGCAAGCCTGGCTGAAGATGGCTGAAATGCCAGAAACCGGTCCTAGGAAGCTTGTTTCCGGGCCAGGAAAGACATGGCTTGGCAGTTCGGGCAGGACTGTTCCCATGAGGCACAGGGTCAGACTGATTTGCATAGGGCCATGTCTGAACTGGGGTGGCAGAGTGGGCTAAAGAATGGTGATGGATTAAACCCAGATCAGTTGACTGGGGGTGAGTGCTTGCAATGTTCAACACTCCATCCATCATTTCCTTTGGTTTTTGCTTTGTTCGCCATAAGTTGGCAGGGTATGCTCAGACGTGAGTCCCTTGCTCACTTTGCCACTGGATTCAAACAAGCCTGGCTGAAGACGGCTGAAATGCCAGAAACCGGTCCTAGGAAGCTTGTTTCCGGGCCAGGAAAGACATGGCTTGGCAGTTCGGGCTGGACTGTTCCCATGAGGCACAGGGTCAGACTGATTTGCATAGGGCCATGTCTGAACTGGGGTGGCAGAGTGGGCAAAAGAACGGTGATGGATTAAACCCAGATCAGTTGACTGGGGGTGAGTGCTTGCAATGTTCAACACTCCATCCATCATTTCCTTTGGTTTTTGCTTTGTTCGCCATAAGTTGGCAGGGTATGCTCAGACGTGAGTCCCTTGCTCACTTTGCCACTGGATTCAAGCAAGCCTGGCTGAAGACGGCTGAAATGCCAGAAACCGGTCCTAGGAAGCTTGTTTCCGGGCCAGGAAAGACATGGCTTGGCAGTTCGGGCAGGACTGTTCCCATGAGGCACAGGGTCAGACTGATTTGCATAGGGCCATGTCTGAACTGGGGTGGCAGAGTGGGCTAAAGAACGGTGATGGATTAAACCCAGATCAGTTGACTGGGGGTGAGTGCTTGCAATGTTCAACACTCCATCCATCATTTCCTTTGGTTTTTGCTTTGTTCGCCATAAGTTGGCAGGGTATGCTCAGACGTGAGTCCCTTGCTCACTTTGCCACTGGATTCAAGCAAGCCTGGCTGAAGACGGCTGAAATGCCAGAAACCAGTCCTAGGAAGCTTGTTTCCGGGCCAGGAAAGACATGGCTTGGCAGTTCGGGCTGGACTGTTCCCATGAGGCACAGGGTCAGACTGATTTGCATAGGGCCATGTCTGAACTGGGGTGGCAGAGTGGGCTAAAGAACGGTGATGGATTAAACCCAGATCAGTTGACTGGGGGTGAGTGCTTGCAATGTTCAACACTCCATCCATCATTTCAATTGGTTTTTGCTTTGTTCGCCATAAGTTGGCAGGGTATGCTCAGATGTGAGTCCCTTGCTCACTTTGCCACTGGATTCAAGCAAGCCTGGCTGAAGACGGCTGAAATGCCAGAAACCGGTCCTAGGAAGCTTGTTTCCGGGCCAGGAAAGACATGGCTTAGCAGTTTGGGCTGGACTGTTCCCATGAGGCACAGGGTCAGACTGATTTGCATAGGGCCATGTCTGAACTGGGGTGGCAGAGTGGGCTAAAGAACAGTGATGGATTAAACCCAGATCAGTTGACTGGGGGTGAGTGCTTGCAATGTTCAACACTCCATCCATCATTTCCTTTGGTTTTTGCTTTGTTCGCCATAAGTTGGCAGGGTATGCTCAGACGTGAGTCCCTTGCTCACTTTGCCACTGGATTCAAGCAAGCCTGGCTGAAGATGGCTGAAATGCCAGAAACCGGTCCTAGGAAGCTTGTTTCCGGGCCAGGAAAGACATGGCTTGGCAGTTCGGGCTGGACTGTTCCCATGAGGCACAGGGTCAGACTGATTTGCATAGGGCCATGTCTGAACTGGGGTGGCAGAGTGGGCTAAAGAACGGTGATGGATGAAACCCAGATCAGTTGACTGGGGGTGAGTGCTTGCAATGTTCAACACTCCATCCATCATTTCCTTTGGTTTTTGCTTTGTTCGCCATAAGTTGGCAGGGTATGCTCAGACGTGAGTCCCTTGCTCACTTTGCCACTGGATTCAAACAAGCCTGGCTGAAGACGGCTGAAATGCCAGAAACCGGTCCTAGGAAGCTTGTTTCCGGGCCAGGAAAGACATGGCTTGGCAGTTCGGGCTGGACTGTTCCCATGAGGCACAGGGTCAGACTGATTTGCATAGGGCCATGTCTGAACTGGGGTGGCAGAGTGGGCAAAAGAACGGTGATGGATTAAACCCAGATCAGTTGACTGGGGGTGAGTGCTTGCAATGTTCAACACTCCATCCATCATTTCCTTTGGTTTTTGCTTTGTTCGCCATAAGTTGGCAGGGTATGCTCAGACGTGAGTCCCTTGCTCACTTTGCCACTGGATTCAAGCAAGCCTGGCTGAAGACGGCTGAAATGCCAGAAACCGGTCCTAGGAAGCTTGTTTCCGGGCCAGGAAAGACATGGCTTGGCAGTTCGGGCAGGACTGTTCCCATGAGGCACAGGGTCAGACTGATTTGCATAGGGCCATGTCTGAACTGGGGTGGCAGAGTGGGCTAAAGAACGGTGATGGATTAAACCCAGATCAGTTGACTGGGGTGAGTGCTTGCAATGTTCAACACTCCATCCATCATTTCCTTTGGTTTTTGCTTTGTTCGCCATAAGTTGGCAGGGTATGCTCAGACGTGAGTCCCTTGCTCACTTTGCCACTGGATTCAAGCAAGCCTGGCTGAAGACGGCTGAAATGCCAGAAACCGGTCCTAGGAAGCTTGTTTCCGGGCCAGGAAAGACATGGCTTGGCAGTTCGGGCTGGATTGTTCCCATGAGGCACAGGGTCAGACTGATTTGCATAGGGCCATGTCTGAACTGGGGTGGCAGAGTGGGCTAAAGAACGGTGATGGATTAAACCCAGATCAGTTGACGGGGGTGAGTGCTTGCAATGTTCAACACTCCATCCATCATTTCCATTGGTTTTTGCTTTGTTCGCCATAAGTTGGCAGGGTATGCTCAGATGTGAGTCCCTTGCTCACTTTGCCACTGGATTCAAGCAAGCCTGGCTGAAGACGGCTGAAATGCCAGAAACCGGTCCTAGGAAGCTTGTTTCCGGGCCAGGAAAGACATGGCTTAGCAGTTTGGGCTGGACTGTTCCCATGAGGCACAGGGTCAGACTGATTTGCATAGGGCCATGTCTGAACTGGGGTGGCAGAGTGGGCTAAAGAACAGTGATGGATTAAACCCAGATCAGTTGACTGGGGGTGAGTGCTTGCAATGTTCAACACTCCATCCATCATTTCCTTTGGTTTTTGCTTTGTTCGCCATAAGTTGGCAGGGTATGCTCAGACGTGAGTCCCTTGCTCACTTTGCCACTGGATTCAAGCAAGCCTGGCTGAAGATGGCTGAAATGCCAGAAACCGGTCCTAGGAAGCTTGTTTCCGGGCCAGGAAAGACATGGCTTGGCAGTTCGGGCTGGACTGTTCCCATGAGGCACAGGGTCAGACTGATTTGCATAGGGCCATGTCTGAACTGGGGTGGCAGAGTGGGCTAAAGAACGGTGATGGATTAAACCCAGATCAGTTGACTGGTGGTGAGTGCTTGCAATGTTCAACACTCCATCCATCATTTCCTTTGGTTTTTGCTTTGTTCGCCATAAGTTGGCAGGGTATGCTCAGACGTGAGTCCCTTGCTCACTTTGCCACTGGATTCAAGCAAGCCTGGCTGAAGACGGCTGAAATGCCAGAAACCGGTCCTAGGAAGCTTGTTTCCGGGCCAGGAAAGACATGGCTTGGCAGTTCGGGCAGGACTGTTCCCATGAGGCACAGGGTCAGACTGATTTGCATAGGGCCATGTCTGAACTGGGGTGGCAGAGTGGGCTAAAGAACGGTGATGGATTAAACCCAGATCAGTTGACTGGGGGTGAGTGCTTGCAATGTTCAACACTCCATACATCATTTCCTTTGGTTTTTGCTTTGTTGGCCATAAGTTGGCAGGGTATGCTCAGACGTGAGTCCCTTGCTCACTTTGCCACTGGATTCAAGCAAGCCTGGCTGAAGACGGCTGAAATGCCAGAAACCCGTCCTAGGAAGCTTGTTTCCGGGCCAGGAAAGACATGGCTTGGCAGTTCGGGCTGGACTGTTCCCATGAGGCACAGGGTCAGACTGATTTGCATAGGGCCATGTCTGAACTGGGGTGGCAGAGTGGGCTAAAGAACGGTGATGGATTAAACCCAGATCAGTTGACTGGGGGTGAGTGCTTGCAATGTTCAACACTCCATCCATCATTTCCATTGGTTTTTGCTTTGTTCGCCATAAGTTGGCAGGGTATGCTCAGATGTGAGTCCCTTGCTCACTTTGCCACTGGATTCAAGCAAGCCTGGCTGAAGACGGCTGAAATGCCAGAAACCGGTCCTAGGAAGCTTGTTTCCGGGCCAGGAAAGACATGGCTTAGCAGTTTGGGCTGGACTGTTCCCATGAGGCACAGGGTCAGACTGATTTGCATAGGGCCATGTCTGAACTGGGGTGGCAGAGTGGGCTAAAGAACGGTGATGGATTAAACCCAGATCAGTTGACTGGGGGTGAGTGCTTGCAATGTTCAACACTCCATCCATCATTTCCTTTGGTTTTTGCTTTGTTCGCCAGAAGTTGGCAGGGTATGCTCAGACGTGAGTCCCTTGGTCACTTTGCCACTGGATTCATGCAAGCCTGGCTGAAGACGGCTGAAATGCCAGAAACCGGTCCTAGGAAGCTTGTTTCCGGGCCAGGAAAGACATGGCTTGGCAGTTCGGGCTGGACTGTTCCCATGAGGCACAGGGTCAGACTGATTTGCATAGGGCCATGTCTGAACTGGGGTGGCAGAGTGGGCTAAAGAACGGTGATGGATTAAACCCAGATCAGTTGACTGGGGGTGAGTGCTTGCAATGTTCAACACTCCATCCATCATTTCCATTGGTTTTTGCTTTGTTCGCCATAAGTTGGCAGGGTATGCTCAGATGTGAGTCCCTTGCTCACTTTGCCACTGGATTCAAGCAAGCCTGGCTGAAGACGGCTGAAATGCCAGAAACCGGTCCTAGGAAGCTTGTTTCCGGGCCAGGAAAGACATGGCTTAGCAGTTTGGGCTGGACTGTTCCCATGAGGCACAGGGTCAGACTGATTTGCATAGGGCCATGTCTGAACTGGGGTGGCAGAGTGGGCTAAAGAACGGTGATGGATTAAACCCAGATCAGTTGACTGGGGGTGAGTGCTTGCAATGTTCAACACTCCATCCATCGTTTCCTTTGGTTTTTGCTTTGTTCGCCATAAGTTGGCAGGGTATGCTCAGACGTGAGTCCCTTGGTCACTTTGCCACTGGATTCATGCAAGCCTGGCTGAAGACGGCTGAAATGCCAGAAACCGGTCCTAGGAAGCTTGTTTCCGGGCCAGGAAAGACATGGCTTGGCAGTTCGGGCTGGACTGTTCCCATGAGGCACAGGGTCAGACTGATTTGCATAGGGCCATGTCTGAACTGGGGTGGCAGAGTGGGCTAAAGAACGGTGATGGATTAAACCCAGATCAGTTGACTGGGGGTGAGTGCTTGCAATGTTCAAGACTCCATCCATCATTTCCTTTGGTTTTTGCTTTGTTCGCCATAAGTTGGCAGGGTATGCTCAGACGTGAGTCCCTTGCTCACTTTGCCACTGGATTCAAGCAAGCCTGGCTGAAGACGGCTGAAATGCCAGAAACCGGTCCTAGGAAGCTTGTTTCCGGGCCAGGAAAGACATGGCTTAGCAGTTTCGGCTAGACTGTTCCCATGAGGCACAGGGTCAGACTGATTTGCATAGGGCCATGTCTGAACTGGGGTGGCAGAGTGGGCTAAAGAACGGTGATGGTTTAAACCCAGATCAGTTGACTGGGGGTGAGTGCTTGCAATGTTCAACACTCCATCCATCATTTCCTTTGGTTTTTGCTTTGTTCGCCATAAGTTGGCAGGGTATGCTCAGACGTGAGTCCCTTGCTCACTTTGCCACTGGATTCAAGCAAGCCTGGCTGAAGACGACTGAAATGCCAGAAACCGGTCCTAGGAAGCTTGTTTCTGGGCCAGGAAAGACATGGCTTGGCAGTTCGGGCTGGACTGTTCCCATGAGGCACAGGGTCAGACTGATTTGCATAGGGCCATGTCTGAACTGGGGTGGCAGAGTGGGCTAAAGAACGGTGATGGATTAAACCCAGATCAGTTGACTGGGGGTGAGTGCTTGCAATGTTCAACACTCCATCCATGATTTCCTTTGGTTTTTGCTTTGTTCGCCATGAGTTGGCAGGGTATGCTCAGACGTGAGTCCCTTGCTCACTTTGCCACTGGATTCAAGCAAGCCTGGCTGAAGACGGCTGAAATGCCAGAAACCGGTCCTAGGAAGCTTGTTTCCGGGCCAGGAAAGACATGGCTTGGCAGTTCAGGCTGGACTGTTCCCATGAGGCACAGGGTCAGACTGATTTGCATAGGGCCATGTCTGAACTGGGGTGGCAGAGTGGGCTAAAGAACGGTGATGGATTAAACCCAGATCAGTTGACTGGGGGTGAGTGCTTGCAATGTTCAACACTCCATCGATCATTTCCTTTGGTTTTTGCTTTGTTCGCCATAAGTTGGCAGGGTATGCTCAGACGTTAGTCCCTTGCTCACTTTGCCACTGGATTCAAGCAAGCCTGGCTGAAGACGGCTAAAATGCCAGAAACCGGTCCTAGGAAGCTTGTTTCCGGGCCAGGAAAGACATGGCTTGGCAGTTCAGGCTGGACTGTTCCCATGAGGCACAGGGTCAGACTGATTTGCATAGGGCCATGTCTGAACTGGGGTGGCAGAGTGGGCTAAAGAACGGTGATGGTTTAAACCCAGATCAGTTGACTGGGGGTGAGTGCTTGCAATGTTCAACACTCCATCCATCATTTCCTTTGATTTTTGCTTTGTTCGCCATAAGTTGGCAGGGTATGCTCAGACGTGAGTCCCTTGCTCACTTTGCCACTGGATTCAAGCAAGCCTGGCTGAAGACGGCTGAAATGCCAGAAACCGGTCCTAGGAAGCTTGTTTCCGGGCCAGGAAAGACATGGCTTGGCAGTTCGGGCTGGACTGTTCCCATGAGGCACAGGGTCAGACTGATTTGCATAGGGCCATGTCTGAACTGGGGTGGCAGAGTGGGCTAAAGAACGGTGATGGATGAAACCCAGATCAGTTGACTGGGGGTGAGTGCTTGCAATGTTCAACACTCCATCCATCATTTCCTTTGGTTTTTGCTTTGTTCGCCATAAGTTGGCAGGGTATGCTCAGATGTGAGTCCCTTGCTCACTTTGCCACTGGATTCAAGCAAGCCTGGCTGAAGACGGCTGAAATGCCAGAAACCGGACCTAGGAAGCTTGTTTCCGGGCCAGGAAAGACATGGCTTGGCAGTTCGGGCTGGACTGTTCCCATGAGGCACAGGGTCAGACTGATTTGCATAGGGCCATGTCTGAACTGGGGTGGCAGAGTGGGCTAAAGAACGGTGATGGATTAAACCCAGATCAGTTGACTGGGGGTGAGTGCTTGCAATGTTCAACACTCCATCCATCATTTCCTTTGGTTTTTGCTTTGTTCGCCATAAGTTGGCAGGGTATGCTCAGACGTGAGTCCCTTGCTCACTTTGCCACTGGATTCAAGCAAGCCTGGCTGAAGACAGCTGAAATGCCAGAAACCAGTCCTAGGAAGCTTGTTTCCGGGCCAGGAAAGACATGGCTTGGCAGTTCGGGCTGGACTGTTCCCATGAGGCACAGGGTCAGACTGATTTGCATAGGGCCATGTCTGAACTGGGGTGGCAGAGTGGGCTAAAGAACGGTGATGGATTAAACCCAGATCAGTTGACTGGGGGTGAGTGCTTGCAATGTTCAACACTCCATCCATCATTTCCTTTGGTTTTTGCTTTGTTCGCCATAAGTTGGCAGGGTATGCTCAGACGTGAGTCCCTTGCTCACTTTGCCACTGGATTCAAGCAAGCCTGGCTGAAGACGGCTGAAATGCCAGAAACCGGTCCTAGGAAGCTTGTTTCCGGGCCAGGAAAGACATGGCTTGGCAGTTCGGGCAGGACTGTTCCCATGAGGCACAGGGTCAGACTGATTTGCATAGGGCCATGTCTGAACTGGGGTGGCAGAGTGGGCTAAAGAACGGTGATGGATTAAACCCAGATCAGTTGACTGGGGGTGAGTGCTTGCAATGTTCAACACTCCATCCATCATTTCCTTTGGTTTTTGCTTTGTTCGCCATAAGTTGGCAGGGTATGCTCAGATGTGAGTCCCTTGCTCACTTTGCCACTGGATTCAAGCAAGCCTGGCTGAAGACGGCTGAAATGCCAGAAACCGGTCCTAGGAAGCTTGTTTCCGGGCCAGGAAAGACATGGCTTGGCAGTTCGGGCTGGACTGTTCCCATGAGGCACAGGGTCAGACTGATTTGCATAGGGCCATGTCTGAACTGGGGTGGCAGAGTGGGCTAAAGAACGGTGATGGATTAAACCCAGATCAGTTGACTGGGGGTGAGTGCTTGCAATGTTCAACACTCCATCCATCATTTCCTTTGGTTTTTGCTTTGTTCGCCATAAGTTGGCAGGGTATGCTCAGACGTGAGTCCCTTGCTCACTTTGCCACTGGATTCAAGCAAGCCTGGCTGAAGACGGCTGAAATGCCAGAAACCGGTCCTAGGAAGCTTGTTTCCGGGCCAGGAAAGACATGGCTTGGCAGTTCGGGCTATACTGTTCCCATGAGGCACAGGGTCAGACTGATTTGCATAGGGCCATGTCTGAACTGGGGTGGCAGAGTGGGCTAAAGAACGGTGATGGATTAAACCCAGATCAGTTGACTGGGGGTGAGTGCTTGCAATGTTCAACACTCCATCCATCATTTCCATTGGTTTTTGCTTTGTTCGCCATAAGTTGGCAGGGTATGCTCAGACGTGAGTCCCTTGCTCACTTTGCCAGTGGATTCAAGCAAGCCTGGCTGAAGACGGCTGAAATGCCAGAAACCGGTCCTAGGAAGCTTGTTTCCGGGCCAGGAAAGACATGGCTTAGCAGTTTGGGCTGGACTGTTCTCATGAGGCACAGGGTCAGACTGATTTGCATAGGGCCATGTCTGAACTGGGGTGGCAGAGTGGGCTAAAGAACGGTGATGGATTAAACCCAGATCAGTTGACTGGGGGTGAGTGCTTGCAATGTTCAACACTCCATCCATCATTTCCTTTGGTTTTTGCTTTGTTCGCCATAAGTTGGCAGGGTATGCTCAGACGTGAGTCCCTTGCTCACTTTGCCACTGGATTCAAGCAAGCCTGGCTGAAGACGGCTGAAATGCCAGAAACCGGTCCTAGGAAGCTTGTTTCCGGGCCAGGAAAGACATGGCTTGGCAGTTCGGGCAGGACTGTTCCCATGAGGCACAGGGTCAGACTGATTTGCATAGGGCCATGTCTGAACTGGGGTGGCAGAGTGGGCTAAAGAACGGTGATGGATTAAACCCAGATCAGTTGACTGGGGGTGAGTGCTTGCAATGTTCAACACTCCATCCATCATTTCCTTTGGTTTTTGCTTTGTTCGCCATAAGTTGGCAGGGTATGCTCAGACGTGAGTCCCTTGCTCACTTTGCCACTGGATTCAAGCAAGCCTGGCTGAAGACGGCTGAAATGCCAGAAACCGGTCCTAGGAAGCTTGTTTCCGGGCCAGGAAAGACATGGCTTGGCAGTTCGGGCTGGACTGTTCCCATGAGGCACAGGGTCAGACTGATTTGCATAGGGCCATGTCTGAACTGGGGTGGCAGAGTGGGCTAAAGAACGGTGATGGATTAAACCCAGATCAGTTGACTGGGGGTGAGTGCTTGCAATGTTCAACACTCCATCCATCATTTCCTTTGGTTTTTGCTTTGTTCGCCATAAGTTGGCAGGGTATGCTCAGACGTGAGTCCCTTGCTCACTTTGCCACTGGATTCAAGCAAGCCTGGCTGAAGACGGCTGAAATGCCAGAAACCAGTCCTAGGAAGCTTGTTTCCGGGCCAGGAAAGACATGGCTTGGCAGTTCGGGCTATACTGTTCCCATGAGGCACAGGGTCAGACTGATTTGCATAGGGCCATGTCTGAACTGGGGTGGCAGAGTGGGCTAAAGAACGGTGATGGATTAAACCCAGATCAGTTGACTGGGGGTGAGTGCTTGCAATGTTCAACACTCCATCCATCATTTCCATTGGTTTTTGCTTTGTTCGCCATAAGTTGGCAGGGTATGCTCAGACGTGAGTCCCTTGCTCACTTTGCCAGTGGATTCAAGCAAGCCTGGCTGAAGACGGCTGAAATGCCAGAAACCGGTCCTAGGAAGCTTGTTTCCGGGCCAGGAAAGACATGGCTTAGCAGTTTGGACTGGACTGTTCTCATGAGGCACAGGGTCAGACTGATTTGCATAGGGCCATGTCTGAACTGGGGTGGCAGAGTGGGCTAAAGAACGGTGATGGATTAAACCCAGATCAGTTGACTGGGGGTGAGTGCTTGCAATGTTCAACACTCCATCCATCATTTCCTTTGGTTTTTGCTTTGTTCGCCATAAGTTGGCAGGGTATGCTCAGACGTGAGTCCCTTGCTCACTTTGCCACTGGATTCAAGCAAGCCTGGCTGAAGACGGCTGAAATGCCAGAAACCGGTCCTAGGAAGCTTGTTTCCGGGCCAGGAAAGACATGGCTTGGCAGTTCGGGCTGGACTGTTCCCATGAGGCACAGGGTCAGACTGATTTGCATAGGGCCATGTCTGAACTGGGGTGGCAGAGTGGGCTAAAGAACGGTGATGGATTAAACCCAGATCAGTTGACTGGGGGTGAGTGCTTGCAATGTTCAACACTCCATCCATCATTTCCTTTGGTTTTTGCTTTGTTCGCCATAAGTTGGCAGGGTATGCTCAGACATGAGTCCCTTGCTCACTTTGCCACTGGATTCAAGCAAGCCTGGCTGAAGACGGCTGAAATGCCAGAAACCGGTCCTAGGAAGCTTGTTTCCGGGCCAGGAAAGACATGGCTTAGCAGTTTGGGCTGGACAGTTCCCATGAGGCACAGGGTCAGACTGATTTGCATAGGGCCATGTCTGAACTGGGGTGGCAGAGTGGGCTAAAGAACGGTGATGGTTTAAACCCAGATCAGTTGACTGGGGGTGAGTGCTTGCAATGTTCAACACTCCATCCATCATTTCCTTTGGTTTTTGCTTTGTTCGCCATAAGTTGGCAGGGTATGCTCAGACATGAGTCCCTTGCTCACTTTGCCACTGGATTCAAGCAAGCCTGGCTGAAGACGGCTGACATGCCAGAAACCGGTCCTAGGAAGCTTGTTTCCGGGCCAGGAAAGACATGGCTTGGCAGTTCAGGCTGGACTGTTCCCATGAGGCACAGGGTCAGACTGATTTGCATAGGGCCATGTCTGAACTGGGGTGGCAGAGTGGGCTAAAGAACGGTGATGGTTTAAACCCAGATCAGTTGACTGGGGGTGAGTGCTTGCAATGTTCAACACTCCATCCATCATTTCCTTTGGTTTTTGCTTTGTTCGCCATAAGTTGGCAGGGTATGCTCAGACGTGAGTCCCTTGCTCACTTTGCCACTGGATTCAAGCAAGCCTGGCTGAAGACGGCTGAAATGCCAGAAACCGGTCCTAGGAAGCTTGTTTCCGGGCCAGGAAAGACATGGCTTGGCAGTTCGGGCTGGACTGTTCCCATGAGGCACAGGGTCAGACTGATTTGCATAGGGCCATGTCTGAACTGGGGTGGCAGAGTGGGCTAAAGAACGGTGATGGATGAAACCCAGATCAGTTGACTGGGGGTGAGTGCTTGCATTGTTCAACACTCCATCCATCATTTCCTTTGGTTTTTGCTTTGTTCGCCATAAGTTGGCAGGGTATGCTCAGACGTGAGTCCCTTGCTCACTTTGCCACTGGATTCAAGCAAGCCTGGCTGAAGACGGCTGAAATGCCAGAAACCGGTCCTAGGAAGCTTGTTTCCGGGCCAGGAAAGACATGGCTTGGCAGTTCGGGCAGGACTGTTCCCATGAGGCACAGGGTCAGACTGATTTGCATAGGGCCATGTCTGAACTGGGGTGGCAGAGTGGGCTAAAGAACGGTGATGGATTAAACCCAGATCAGTTGACTGGGGGTGAGTGCTTGCAATGTTCAACACTCCATCCATCATTTCCTTTGGTTTTTGCTTTGTTCGCCATAAGTTGGCAGGGTATGCTCAGACGTGAGTCCCTTGCTCACTTTGCCACTGGATTCAAACAAGCCTGGCTGAAGACGGCTGAAATGCCAGAAACCGGTCCTAGGAAGCTTGTTTCCAGGCCAGGAAAGACATGGCTTGGCAGTTCGGGCTGGACTGTTCCCATGAGGCACAGGGTCAGACTGATTTGCATAGGGCCATGTCTGAACTGGGGTGGCAGAGTGGGCAAAAGAACGGTGATGGATTAAACCCAGATCAGTTGACTGGGGGTGAGTGCTTGCAATGTTCAAAACTCCATCCATCATTTCCTTTGGTTTTTGCTTTGTTCGCCATAAGTTGGCAGGGTATGCTCAGACGTGAGTCCCTTGCTCACTTTGCCACTGGATTCAAGCAAGCCTGGCTGAAGACGGCTGAAATGCCAGAAACCGGTCCTAGGAAGCTTGTTTCCGGGCCAGGAAAGACATGGCTTGGCAGTTCGGGCAGGACTTTTCCCATGAGGCACAGGGTCAGACTGATTTGCATAGGGCCATGTCTGAACTGGGGTGGCAGAGTGGGCTAAAGAACGGTGATGGATTAAACCCAGATCAGTTGACTGGGGGTGAGTGCTTGCAATGTTCAACACTCCATCCATCATTTCCATTGGTTTTTGCTTTGTTCGCCATAAGTTGGCAGGGTATGCTCAGACGTGAGTCCCTTGCTCACTTTGCCACTGGATTCAAGCAAGCCTGGCTGAAGACGGCTGAAATGCCAGAAACCAGTCCTAGGAAGCTTGTTTCCGGGCCAGGAAAGACATGGCTTAGCAGTTTGGGCTGGACTGTTCCCATGAGGCACAGGGTCAGACTGATTTGCATAGGGCCATGTCTGAACTGGGGTGGCAGAGTGGGCTAAAGAACGGTGATGGATTAAACCCAGATCAGTTGACTGGGGGTGAGTGCTTGCAATGTTCAACACTCCATCCATCATTTCCTTTGGTTTTTGCTTTGTTCGCCATAAGTTGGCAGGGTATGCTCAGACGTGAGTCCCTTGCTCACTTTGCCACTGGATTCAAGCAAGCCTGGCTGAAGATAGCTGAAATGCCAGAAACCGGTCCTAGGAAGCTTGTTTCCGGGCCAGGAAAGACATGGCTTGGCAGTTCGGGCTGGACTGTTCCCATGAGGCACAGGGTCAGACTGTTTTGCATAGGGCCATGTCTGAACTGGGGTGGCAGAGTGGGCTAAAGAACGGTGATGGATTAAACCCAGATCAGTTGACTGGGGGTGAGTGCTTGCAATGTTCAATACTCCATCCATCATTTCCTTTGGTTTTTGCTTTGTTCGCCATAAGTTGGCAAGGTATGCTCAGACGTGAGTCCCTTGCTCACTTTGCCACTGGATTCAAGCAAGCCTGGCTGAAGACGGCTGAAATGCCAGAAACCGGTCCTAGGAAGCTTGTTTCCGGGCCAGGAAAGACATGGCTTGGCAGTTCGGGCAGGACTGTTCCCATGAGGCACAGGGTCAGACTGATTTGCATAGGGCCATGTCTGAACTGGGGTGGCAGAGTGGGCTAAAAAACGGTGATGGATTAAACCCAGATCAGTTGACTGGGGGTGAGTGCTTGCAATGTTCAACACTCCATCCATCATTTACTTTGGTTTTTGCTTTGTTCGCCATAAGTTGGCAGGGTATGCTCAGACGTGAGTCCCTTGCTCACTTTGCCACTGGATTCAAGCAAGCCTGGCTGAAGACGGCTGAAATGCCAGAAACCGGTCCTAGGAAGCTTGTTTCCGGGCCAGGAAAGACATGGCTTGGCAGTTCGGGCTGGACTGTTCCCATGAGGCACAGGGTCAGACTGATTTGCATAGGGCCATGTCTGAACTGGGGTGGCAGAGTGGGCTAAAGAACGGTGATGGATTAAACCCAGATCAGTTGACTGGGGGTGAGTGCTTGCAATGTTCAACACTCCATCCATCATTTCCTTTGGTTTTTGCTTTGTTCGCCATAAGTTGGCAGGGTATGCTCAGACGTGAGTCCCTTGCTCACTTTGCCACTGGATTCAAGCAAGCCTGGCTGAAGACGGCTGAAATGCCAGAAACCGGTCCTAGGAAGCTTGTTTCCGGGCCAGGAAAGACATGGCTTGGCAGTTCGGGCTATACTGTTCCCATGAGGCACAGGGTCAGACTGATTTGCATAGGGCCATGTCTGAACTGGGGTGGCAGAGTGGGCTAAAGAACGGTGATGGATTAAACCCAGATCAGTTGACTGGGGGTGAGTGCTTGCAATGTTCAACACTCCATCCATCATTTCCATTGGTTTTTGCTTTGTTCGCCATAAGTTGGCAGGGTATGCTCAGACGTGAGTCCCTTGCTCACTTTGCCAGTGGATTCAAGCAAGCCTGGCTGAAGACGGCTGAAATGCCAGAAACCGGTCCTAGGAAGCTTGTTTCCGGGCCAGGAAAGACATGGCTTAGCAGTTTGGGCTGGACTGTTCTCATGAGGCACAGGGTCAGACTGATTTGCATAGGGCCATGTCTGAACTGGGGTGGCAGAGTGGGCTAAAGAACGGTGATGGATTAAACCCAGATCAGTTGACTGGGGGTGAGTGCTTGCAATGTTCAACACTCCATCCATCATTTCCTTTGGTTTTTGCTTTGTTCGCCATAAGTTGGCAGGGTATGCTCAGACGTGAGTCCCTTGCTCACTTTGCCACTGGATTCAAGCAAGCCTGGCTGAAGACGGCTGAAATGCCAGAAACCGGTCCTAGGAAGCTTGTTTCCGGGCCAGGAAAGACATGGCTTGGCAGTTCGGGCAGGACTGTTCCCATGAGGCACAGGGTCAGACTGATTTGCATAGGGCCATGTCTGAACTGGGGTGGCAGAGTGGGCTAAAGAACGGTGATGGATTAAACCCAGATCAGTTGACTGGGGGTGAGTGCTTGCAATGTTCAACACTCCATCCATCATTTCCTTTGGTTTTTGCTTTGTTCGCCATAAGTTGGCAGGGTATGCTCAGACGTGAGTCCCTTGCTCACTTTGCCACTGGATTCAAGCAAGCCTGGCTGAAGACGGCTGAAATGCCAGAAACCGGTCCTAGGAAGCTTGTTTCCGGGCCAGGAAAGACATGGCTTGGCAGTTCGGGCTGGACTGTTCCCATGAGGCACAGGGTCAGACTGATTTGCATAGGGCCATGTCTGAACTGGGGTGGCAGAGTGGGCTAAAGAACGGTGATGGATTAAACCCAGATCAGTTGACTGGGGGTGAGTGCTTGCAATGTTCAACACTCCATCCATCATTTCCTTTGGTTTTTGCTTTGTTCGCCATAAGTTGGCAGGGTATGCTCAGACGTGAGTCCCTTGCTCACTTTGCCACTGGATTCAAGCAAGCCTGGCTGAAGACGGCTGAAATGCCAGAAACCGGTCCTAGGAAGCTTGTTTCCGGGCCAGGAAAGACATGGCTTGGCAGTTCGGGCTATACTGTTCCCATGAGGCACAGGGTCAGACTGATTTGCATAGGGCCATGTCTGAACTGGGGTGGCAGAGTGGGCTAAAGAACGGTGATGGATTAAACCCAGATCAGTTGACTGGGGGTGAGTGCTTGCAATGTTCAACACTCCATCCATCATTTCCATTGGTTTTTGCTTTGTTCGCCATAAGTTGGCAGGGTATGCTCAGACGTGAGTCCCTTGCTCACTTTGCCAGTGGATTCAAGCAAGCCTGGCTGAAGACGGCTGAAATGCCAGAAACCGGTCCTAGGAAGCTTGTTTCCGGGCCAAGAAAGACATGGCTTAGCAGTTTGGGCTGGACTGTTCTCATGAGGCACAGGGTCAGACTGATTTGCATAGGGCCATGTCTGAACTGGGGTGGCAGAGTGGGCTAAAGAACGGTGATGGATTAAACCCAAATCAGTTGACTGGGGGTGAGTGCTTGCAATGTTCAACACTCCATCCATCATTTCCTTTGGTTTTTGCTTTGTTCGCCATAAGTTGGCAGGGTATGCTCAGACGTGAGTCCCTTGCTCACTTTGCCACTGGATTCAAGCAAGCCTGGCTGAAGACGGCTGAAATGCCAGAAACCGGTCCTAGGAAGCTTGTTTCCGGGCCAGGAAAGACATGGCTTGGCAGTTCGGGCTGGACTGTTCCCATGAGGCACAGGGTCAGACTGATTTGCATAGGGCCATGTCTGAACTGGGGTGGCAGAGTGGGCTAAAGAACGGTGATGGATTAAACCCAGATCAGTTGACTGGGGGTGAGTGCTTGCAATGTTCAACACTCCATCCATCATTTCCTTTGGTTTTTGCTTTGTTCGCCATAAGTTGGCAGGGTATGCTCAGACATGAGTCCCTTGCTCACTTTGCCACTGGATTCAAGCAAGCCTGGCTGAAGACGGCTGAAATGCCAGAAACCGGTCCTAGGAAGCTTGTTTCCGGGCCAGGAAAGACATGGCTTAGCAGTTTGGGCTGGACAGTTCCCATGAGGCACAGGGTCAGACTGATTTGCATAGGGCCATGTCTGAACTGGGGTGGCAGAGTGGGCTAAAGAACGGTGATGGTTTAAACCCAGATCAGTTGACTGGGGGTGAGTGCTTGCAATGTTCAACACTCCATCCATCATTTCCTTTGGTTTTTGCTTTGTTCGCCATAAGTTGGCAGGGTATGCTCAGACATGAGTCCCTTTCTCACTTTGCCACTGGATTCAAGCAAGCCTGGCTGAAGACGGCTGACATGCCAGAAACCGGTCCTAGGAAGCTTGTTTCCGGGCCAGGAAAGACATGGCTTGGCAGTTCAGGCTGGACTGTTCCCATGAGGCACAGGGTCAGACTGATTTGCATAGGGCCATGTCTGAACTGGGGTGGCAGAGTGGGCTAAAGAACGGTGATGGTTTAAACCCAGATCAGTTGACTGGGGGTGAGTGCTTGCAATGTTCAACACTCCATCCATCATTTCCTTTGGTTTTTGCTTTGTTCGCCATAAGTTGGCAGGGTATGCTCAGACGTGAGTCCCTTGCTCACTTTGCCACTGGATTCAAGCAAGCCTGGCTGAAGACGGCTGAAATGCCAGAAACCGGTCCTAGGAAGCTTGTTTCCGGGCCAGGAAAGACATGGCTTGGCAGTTCGGGCTGGACTGTTCCCATGAGGCACAGGGTCAGACTGATTTGCATAGGGCCATGTCTGAACTGGGGTGGCAGAGTGGGCTAAAGAACGGTGATGGATGAAACCCAGATCAGTTGACTGGGGGTGAGTGCTTGCATTGTTCAACACTCCATCCATCATTTCCTTTGGTTTTTGCTTTGTTCGCCATAAGTTGGCAGGGTATGCTCAGACGTGAGTCCCTTGCTCACTTTGCCACTGGATTCAAGCAAGCCTGGCTGAAGACGGCTGAAATGCCAGAAACCGGTCCTAGGAAGCTTGTTTCCGGGCCAGGAAAGACATGGCTTGGCAGTTCGGGCAGGACTGTTCCCATGAGGCACAGGGTCAGACTGATTTGCATAGGGCCATGTCTGAACTGGGGTGGCAGAGTGGGCTAAAGAACGGTGATGGATTAAACCCAGATCAGTTGACTGGGGGTGAGTGCTTGCAATGTTCAACACTCCATCCATCATTTCCTTTGGTTTTTGCTTTGTTCGCCATAAGTTGGCAGGGTATGCTCAGACGTGAGTCCCTTGCTCACTTTGCCACTGGATTCAAACAAGCCTGGCTGAAGACGGCTGAATTGCCAGAAACCGGTCCTAGGAAGCTTGTTTCCAGGCCAGGAAAGACATGGCTTGGCAGTTCGGGCTGGACTGTTCCCATGAGGCACAGGGTCAGACTGATTTGCATAGGGCCATGTCTGAACTGGGGTGGCAGAGTGGGCAAAAGAACGGTGATGGATTAAACCCAGATCAGTTGACTGGGGGTGAGTGCTTGCAATGTTCAAAACTCCATCCATCATTTCCTTTGGTTTTTGCTTTGTTCGCCATAAGTTGGCAGGGTATGCTCAGACGTGAGTCCCTTGCTCACTTTGCCACTGGATTCAAGCAAGCCTGGCTGAAGACGGCTGAAATGCCAGAAACCGGTCCTAGGAAGCTTGTTTCCGGGCCAGGAAAGACATGGCTTGGCAGTTCGGGCAGGACTTTTCCCATGAGGCACAGGGTCAGACTGATTTGCATAGGGCCATGTCTGAACTGGGGTGGCAGAGTGGGCTAAAGAACGGTGATGGATTAAACCCAGATCAGTTGACTGGGGGTGAGTGCTTGCAATGTTCAACACTCCATCCATCATTTCCTTTGGTTTTTGCTTTGTTCGCCATAAGTTGGCAGGGTATGCTCAGACGTGAGTCCCTTGCTCACTTTGCCACTGGATTCAAGCAAGCCTGGCTGAAGACGGCTGAAATGCCAGAAACCGGTCCTAGGAAGCTTATTTCCGGGCCAGGAAAGACATGGCTTGACAGTTCGGGCTGGACTGTTCCCATGAGGCACAGGGTCAGACTGATTTGCATAGGGCCATGTCTGAACTGGGGTGGCAGAGTGGGCTAAAGAACGGTGATGGATTAAACCCAGATCAGTTGACTGGGGGTGAGTGCTTGCAATGTTCAACACTCCATCCATCATTTCCATTGGTTTTTGCTTTGTTCGCCATAAGTTGGGAGGGTATGCTCAGACGTGAGTCCCTTGCTCACTTTGCCACTGGATTCAAGCAAGCCTGGTTGAAGACGGCTGAAATGCCAGAAACCAGTCCTAGGAAGCTTGTTTCCGGGCCAGGAAAGACATGGCTTAGCAGTTTGGGCTGGACTGTTCCCATGAGGCACAGGGTCAGACTGATTTGCATAGGGCCATGTCTGAACTGGGGTGGCAGAGTGGGCTAAAGAATGGTGATGGATTAAACCCAGATCAGTTGACTGGGGGTGAGTGCTTGCAATGTTCAACACTCCATCCATCATTTCCTTTGGTTTTTGCTTTGTTCGCCATAAGTTGGCAGGGTATGCTCAGACGTGAGTCCCTTGCTCACTTTGCCACTGGATTCAAGCAAGCCTGGCTGAAGACGGCTGAAATGCCAGAAACCGGTCCTAGGAAGCTTGTTTCCGGGCCAGGAAAGACATGGCTTGGCAGTTCGGGCTGGACTGTTCCCATGAGGCACAGGGTCAGACTGATTTGCATAGGGCCATGTCTGAACTGGGGTGGCAGAGTGGGCTAAAGAACGGTGATGGATTAAACCCAGATCAGTTGACTGGGGGTGAGTGCTTGCAATGTTCAACACTCCATCCATCATTTCCTTTGGTTTTTGCTTTGTTCGCCATAAGTTGGCAGGGTATGCTCAGACATGAGTCCCTTGCTCACTTTGCCACTGGATTCAAGCAAGCCTGGCTGAAGACGGCTGAAATGCCAGAAACCGGTCCTAGGAAGCTTGTTTCCGGGCCAGGAAAGACATGGCTTAGCAGTTTGGGCTGGACAGTTCCCATGAGGCACAGGGTCAGACTGATTTGCATAGGGCCATGTCTGAACTGGGGTGGCAGAGTGGGCTAAAGAACGGTGATGGTTTAAACCCAGATCAGTTGACTGGGGGTGAGTGCTTGCAATGTTCAACACTCCATCCATCATTTCCTTTGGTTTTTGCTTTGTTCGCCATAAGTTGGCAGGGTATGCTCAGACATGAGTCCCTTGCTCACTTTGCCACTGGATTCAAGCAAGCCTGGCTGAAGACGGCTGACATGCCAGAAACCGGTCCTAGGAAGCTTGTTTCCGGGCCAGGAAAGACATGGCTTGGCAGTTCAGGCTGGACTGTTCCCATGAGGCACAGGGTCAGACTGATTTGCATAGGGCCATGTCTGAACTGGGGTGGCAGAGTGGGCTAAAGAACGGTGATGGTTTAAACCCAGATCAGTTGACTGGGGGTGAGTGCTTGCAATGTTCAACACTCCATCCATCATTTCCTTTGGTTTTTGCTTTGTTCGCCATAAGTTGGCAGGGTATGCTCAGACGTGAGTCCCTTGCTCACTTTGCCACTGGATTCAAACAAGCCTGGCTGAAGACGGCTGAATTGCCAGAAACCGGTCCTAGGAAGCTTGTTTCCAGGCCAGGAAAGACATGGCTTGGCAGTTCGGGCTGGACTGTTCCCATGAGGCACAGGGTCAGACTGATTTGCATAGGGCCATGTCTGAACTGGGGTGGCAGAGTGGGCAAAAGAACGGTGATGGATTAAACCCAGATCAGTTGACTGGGGGTGAGTGCTTGCAATGTTCAAAACTCCATCCATCATTTCCTTTGGTTTTTGCTTTGTTCGCCATAAGTTGGCAGGGTATGCTCAGACGTGAGTCCCTTGCTCACTTTGCCACTGGATTCAAGCAAGCCTGGCTGAAGACGGCTGAAATGCCAGAAACCGGTCCTAGGAAGCTTGTTTCCGGGCCAGGAAAGACATGGCTTGGCAGTTCGGGCAGGACTTTTCCCATGAGGCACAGGGTCAGACTGATTTGCATAGGGCCATGTCTGAACTGGGGTGGCAGAGTGGGCTAAAGAACGGTGATGGATTAAACCCAGATCAGTTGACTGGGGGTGAGTGCTTGCAATGTTCAACACTCCATCCATCATTTCCTTTGGTTTTTGCTTTGTTCGCCATAAGTTGGCAGGGTATGCTCAGACGTGAGTCCCTTGCTCACTTTGCCACTGGATTCAAGCAAGCCTGGCTGAAGACGGCTGAAATGCCAGAAACCGGTCCTAGGAAGCTTATTTCCGGGCCAGGAAAGACATGGCTTGACAGTTCGGGCTGGACTGTTCCCATGAGGCACAGGGTCAGACTGATTTGCATAGGGCCATGTCTGAACTGGGGTGGCAGAGTGGGCTAAAGAACGGTGATGGATTAAACCCAGATCAGTTGACTGGGGGTGAGTGCTTGCAATGTTCAACACTCCATCCATCATTTCCATTGGTTTTTGCTTTGTTCGCCATAAGTTGGGAGGGTATGCTCAGACGTGAGTCCCTTGCTCACTTTGCCACTGGATTCAAGCAAGCCTGGTTGAAGACGGCTGAAATGCCAGAAACCAGTCCTAGGAAGCTTGTTTCCGGGCCAGGAAAGACATGGCTTAGCAGTTTGGGCTGGACTGTTCCCATGAGGCACAGGGTCAGACTGATTTGCATAGGGCCATGTCTGAACTGGGGTGGCAGAGTGGGCTAAAGAATGGTGATGGATTAAACCCAGATCAGTTGACTGGGGGTGAGTGCTTGCAATGTTCAACACTCCATCCATCATTTCCTTTGGTTTTTGCTTTGTTCGCCATAAGTTGGCAGGGTATGCTCAGACGTGAGTCCCTTGCTCACTTTGCCACTGGATTCAAGCAAGCCTGGCTGAAGACGGCTGAAATGCCAGAAACCGGTCCTAGGAAGCTTGTTTCCGGGCCAGGAAAGACATGGCTTGGCAGTTCGGGCTGGACTGTTCCCATGAGGCACAGGGTCAGACTGATTTGCATAGGGCCATGTCTGAACTGGGGTGGCAGAGTGGGCTAAAGAACGGTGATGGATTAAACCCAGATCAGTTGACTGGGGGTGAGTGCTTGCAATGTTCAACACTCCATCCATCATTTCCTTTGGTTTTTGCTTTGTTCGCCATAAGTTGGCAGGGTATGCTCAGACATGAGTCCCTTGCTCACTTTGCCACTGGATTCAAGCAAGCCTGGCTGAAGACGGCTGAAATGCCAGAAACCGGTCCTAGGAAGCTTGTTTCCGGGCCAGGAAAGACATGGCTTAGCAGTTTGGGCTGGACAGTTCCCATGAGGCACAGGGTCAGACTGATTTGCATAGGGCCATGTCTGAACTGGGGTGGCAGAGTGGGCTAAAGAACGGTGATGGTTTAAACCCAGATCAGTTGACTGGGGGTGAGTGCTTGCAATGTTCAACACTCCATCCATCATTTCCTTTGGTTTTTGCTTTGTTCGCCATAAGTTGGCAGGGTATGCTCAGACATGAGTCCCTTGCTCACTTTGCCACTGGATTCAAGCAAGCCTGGCTGAAGACGGCTGACATGCCAGAAACCGGTCCTAGGAAGCTTGTTTCCGGGCCAGGAAAGACATGGCTTGGCAGTTCAGGCTGGACTGTTCCCATGAGGCACAGGGTCAGACTGATTTGCATAGGGCCATGTCTGAACTGGGGTGGCAGAGTGGGCTAAAGAACGGTGATGGTTTAAACCCAGATCAGTTGACTGGGGGTGAGTGCTTGCAATGTTCAACACTCCATCCATCATTTCCTTTGGTTTTTGCTTTGTTCGCCATAAGTTGGCAGGGTATGCTCAGACGTGAGTCCCTTGCTCACTTTGCCACTGGATTCAAGCAAGCCTGGCTGAAGACGGCTGAAATGCCAGAAACCGGTCCTAGGAAGCTTGTTTCCGGGCCAGGAAAGACATGGCTTGGCAGTTCGGGCTGGACTGTTCCCATGAGGCACAGGGTCAGACTGATTTGCATAGGGCCATGTCTGAACTGGGGTGGCAGAGTGGGCTAAAGAACGGTGATGGATGAAACCCAGATCAGTTGACTGGGGGTGAGTGCTTGCATTGTTCAACACTCCATCCATCATTTCCTTTGGTTTTTGCTTTGTTCGCCATAAGTTGGCAGGGTATGCTCAGACGTGAGTCCCTTGCTCACTTTGCCACTGGATTCAAGCAAGCCTGGCTGAAGACGGCTGAAATGCCAGAAACCGGTCCTAGGAAGCTTGTTTCCGGGCCAGGAAAGACATGGCTTGGCAGTTCGGGCAGGACTGTTCCCATGAGGCACAGGGTCAGACTGATTTGCATAGGGCCATGTCTGAACTGGGGTGGCAGAGTGGGCTAAAGAACGGTGATGGATTAAACCCAGATCAGTTGACTGGGGGTGAGTGCTTGCAATGTTCAACACTCCATCCATCATTTCCATTGGTTTTTGCTTTGTTCGCCATAAGTTGGCAGGGTATGCTCAGACGTGAGTCCCTTGCTCACTTTGCCACTGGATTCAAGCAAGCCTGGCTGAAGACGGCTGAAATGCCAGAAACCAGTCCTAGGAAGCTTGTTTCCGGGCCAGGAAAGACATGGCTTAGCAGTTTGGGCTGGACTGTTCCCATGAGGCACAGGGTCAGACTGATTTGCATAGGGCCATGTCTGAACTGGGGTGGCAGAGTGGGCTAAAGAACGGTGATGGATTAAACCCAGATCAGTTGACTGGGGGTGAGTGCTTGCAATGTTCAACACTCCATCCATTATTTCCTTTGGTTTTTGCTTTGTTCGCCATAAGTTGGCAGGGTATGCTCAGACGTGAGTCCCTTGCTCACTTTGCCACTGGATTCAAGCAAGCCTGGCTGAAGATAGCTGAAATGCCAGAAACCGGTCCTAGGAAGCTTGTTTCCGGGCCAGGAAAGACATGGCTTGGCAGTTCGGGCTGGACTGTTCCCATGAGGCACAGGGTCAGACTGTTTTGCATAGGGCCATGTCTGAACTGGGGTGGCAGAGTGGGCTAAAGAACGGTGATGGATTAAACCCAGATCAGTTGACTGGGGGTGAGTGCTTGCAATGTTCAATACTCCATCCATCATTTCCTTTGGTTTTTGCTTTGTTCGCCATAAGTTGGCAAGGTATGCTCAGACGTGAGTCCCTTGCTCACTTTGCCACTGGATTCAAGCAAGCCTGGCTGAAGACGGCTGAAATGCCAGAAACCGGTCCTAGGAAGCTTGTTTCCGGGCCAGGAAAGACATGGCTTGGCAGTTCGGGCAGGACTGTTCCCATGAGGCACAGGGTCAGACTGATTTGCATAGGGCCATGTCTGAACTGGGGTGGCAGAGTGGGCTAAAGAACGGTGATGGATTAAACCCAGATCAGTTGACTGGGGGTGAGTGCTTGCAATGTTCAACACTCCATCCATCATTTCCTTTGGTTTTTGCTTTGTTCGCCATAAGTTGGCAGGGTATGCTCAGACGTGAGTCCCTTGCTCACTTTGCCACTGGATTCAAGCAAGCCTGGCTGAAGACGGCTGAAATGCCAGAAACCGGTCCTAGGAAGCTTGTTTCCGGGCCAGGAAAGACATGGCTTGGCAGTTCGGGCTGGACTGTTCCCATGAGGCACAGGGTCAGACTGATTTGCATAGGGCCATGTCTGAACTGGGGTGGCAGAGTGGGCTAAAGAACGGTGATGGATTAAACCCAGATCAGTTGACTGGGGGTGAGTGCTTGCAATGTTCAACACTCCATCCATCATTTCCTTTGGTTTTTGCTTTGTTCGCCATAAGTTGGCAGGGTATGCTCAGACGTGAGTCCCTTGCTCACTTTGCCACTGGATTCAAGCAAGCCTGGCTGAAGACGGCTGAAATGCCAGAAACCGGTCCTAGGAAGCTTGTTTCCGGGCCAGGAAAGACATGGCTTGGCAGTTCGGGCTATACTGTTCCCATGAGGCACAGGGTCAGACTGATTTGCATAGGGCCATGTCTGAACTGGGGTGGCAGAGTGGGCTAAAGAACGGTGATGGATTAAACCCAGATCAGTTGACTGGGGGTGAGTGCTTGCAATGTTCAACACTCCATCCATCATTTCCATTGGTTTTTGCTTTGTTCGCCATAAGTTGGCAGGGTATGCTCAGACGTGAGTCCCTTGCTCACTTTGCCACTGGATTCAAGCAAGCCTGGCTGAAGACGGCTGAAATGCCAGAAACCGGTCCTAGGAAGCTTGTTTCCGGGCCAGGAAAGACATGGCTTGGCAGTTCGGGCTGGACTGTTCCCATGAGGCACAGGGTCAGACTGATTTGCATAGGGCCATGTCTGAACTGGGGTGGCAGAGTGGGCTAAAGAACGGTGATGGATTAAACCCAGATCAGTTGACTGGGGGTGAGTGCTTGCAATGTTCAACACTCCATCCATCATTTCCTTTGGTTTTTGCTTTGTTCGCCATAAGTTGGCAGGGTATGCTCAGACATGAGTCCCTTGCTCACTTTGCCACTGGATTCAAGCAAGCCTGGCTGAAGACGGCTGAAATGCCAGAAACCGGTCCTAGGAAGCTTGTTTCCGGGCCAGGAAAGACATGGCTTAGCAGTTTGGGCTGGACAGTTCCCATGAGGCACAGGGTCAGACTGATTTGCATAGGGCCATGTCTGAACTGGGGTGGCAGAGTGGGCTAAAGAACGGTGATGGTTTAAACCCAGATCAGTTGACTGGGGGTGAGTGCTTGCAATGTTCAACACTCCATCCATCATTTCCTTTGGTTTTTGCTTTGTTCGCCATAAGTTGGCAGGGTATGCTCAGACATGAGTCCCTTTCTCACTTTGCCACTGGATTCAAGCAAGCCTGGCTGAAGACGGCTGACATGCCAGAAACCGGTCCTAGGAAGCTTGTTTCCGGGCCAGGAAAGACATGGCTTGGCAGTTCAGGCTGGACTGTTCCCATGAGGCACAGGGTCAGACTGATTTGCATAGGGCCATGTCTGAACTGGGGTGGCAGAGTGGGCTAAAGAACGGTGATGGTTTAAACCCAGATCAGTTGACTGGGGGTGAGTGCTTGCAATGTTCAACACTCCATCCATCATTTCCTTTGGTTTTTGCTTTGTTCGCCATAAGTTGGCAGGGTATGCTCAGACGTGAGTCCCTTGCTCACTTTGCCACTGGATTCAAGCAAGCCTGGCTGAAGACGGCTGAAATGCCAGAAACCGGTCCTAGGAAGCTTGTTTCCGGGCCAGGAAAGACATGGCTTGGCAGTTCGGGCTGGACTGTTCCCATGAGGCACAGGGTCAGACTGATTTGCATAGGGCCATGTCTGAACTGGGGTGGCAGAGTGGGCTAAAGAACGGTGATGGATGAAACCCAGATCAGTTGACTGGGGGTGAGTGCTTGCATTGTTCAACACTCCATCCATCATTTCCTTTGGTTTTTGCTTTGTTCGCCATAAGTTGGCAGGGTATGCTCAGACGTGAGTCCCTTGCTCACTTTGCCACTGGATTCAAGCAAGCCTGGCTGAAGACGGCTGAAATGCCAGAAACCGGTCCTAGGAAGCTTGTTTCCGGGCCAGGAAAGACATGGCTTGGCAGTTCGGGCAGGACTGTTCCCATGAGGCACAGGGTCAGACTGATTTGCATAGGGCCATGTCTGAACTGGGGTGGCAGAGTGGGCTAAAGAACGGTGATGGATTAAACCCAGATCAGTTGACTGGGGGTGAGTGCTTGCAATGTTCAACACTCCATCCATCATTTCCTTTGGTTTTTGCTTTGTTCGCCATAAGTTGGCAGGGTATGCTCAGACGTGAGTCCCTTGCTCACTTTGCCACTGGATTCAAACAAGCCTGGCTGAAGACGGCTGAATTGCCAGAAACCGGTCCTAGGAAGCTTGTTTCCAGGCCAGGAAAGACATGGCTTGGCAGTTCGGGCTGGACTGTTCCCATGAGGCACAGGGTCAGACTGATTTGCATAGGGCCATGTCTGAACTGGGGTGGCAGAGTGGGCAAAAGAACGGTGATGGATTAAACCCAGATCAGTTGACTGGGGGTGAGTGCTTGCAATGTTCAAAACTCCATCCATCATTTCCTTTGGTTTTTGCTTTGTTCGCCATAAGTTGGCAGGGTATGCTCAGACGTGAGTCCCTTGCTCACTTTGCCACTGGATTCAAGCAAGCCTGGCTGAAGACGGCTGAAATGCCAGAAACCGGTCCTAGGAAGCTTGTTTCCGGGCCAGGAAAGACATGGCTTGGCAGTTCGGGCAGGACTTTTCCCATGAGGCACAGGGTCAGACTGATTTGCATAGGGCCATGTCTGAACTGGGGTGGCAGAGTGGGCTAAAGAACGGTGATGGATTAAACCCAGATCAGTTGACTGGGGGTGAGTGCTTGCAATGTTCAACACTCCATCCATCATTTCCTTTGGTTTTTGCTTTGTTCGCCATAAGTTGGCAGGGTATGCTCAGACGTGAGTCCCTTGCTCACTTTGCCACTGGATTCAAGCAAGCCTGGCTGAAGACGGCTGAAATGCCAGAAACCGGTCCTAGGAAGCTTATTTCCGGGCCAGGAAAGACATGGCTTGACAGTTCGGGCTGGACTGTTCCCATGAGGCACAGGGTCAGACTGATTTGCATAGGGCCATGTCTGAACTGGGGTGGCAGAGTGGGCTAAAGAACGGTGATGGATTAAACCCAGATCAGTTGACTGGGGGTGAGTGCTTGCAATGTTCAACACTCCATCCATCATTTCCATTGGTTTTTGCTTTGTTCGCCATAAGTTGGGAGGGTATGCTCAGACGTGAGTCCCTTGCTCACTTTGCCACTGGATTCAAGCAAGCCTGGTTGAAGACGGCTGAAATGCCAGAAACCAGTCCTAGGAAGCTTGTTTCCGGGCCAGGAAAGACATGGCTTAGCAGTTTGGGCTGGACTGTTCCCATGAGGCACAGGGTCAGACTGATTTGCATAGGGCCATGTCTGAACTGGGGTGGCAGAGTGGGCTAAAGAATGGTGATGGATTAAACCCAGATCAGTTGACTGGGGGTGAGTGCTTGCAATGTTCAACACTCCATCCATCATTTCCTTTGGTTTTTGCTTTGTTCGCCATAAGTTGGCAGGGTATGCTCAGACGTGAGTCCCTTGCTCACTTTGCCACTGGATTCAAGCAAGCCTGGCTGAAGACGGCTGAAATGCCAGAAACCGGTCCTAGGAAGCTTGTTTCCGGGCCAGGAAAGACATGGCTTGGCAGTTCGGGCTGGACTGTTCCCATGAGGCACAGGGTCAGACTGATTTGCATAGGGCCATGTCTGAACTGGGGTGGCAGAGTGGGCTAAAGAACGGTGATGGATTAAACCCAGATCAGTTGACTGGGGGTGAGTGCTTGCAATGTTCAACACTCCATCCATCATTTCCTTTGGTTTTTGCTTTGTTCGCCATAAGTTGGCAGGGTATGCTCAGACATGAGTCCCTTGCTCACTTTGCCACTGGATTCAAGCAAGCCTGGCTGAAGACGGCTGAAATGCCAGAAACCGGTCCTAGGAAGCTTGTTTCCGGGCCAGGAAAGACATGGCTTAGCAGTTTGGGCTGGACAGTTCCCATGAGGCACAGGGTCAGACTGATTTGCATAGGGCCATGTCTGAACTGGGGTGGCAGAGTGGGCTAAAGAACGGTGATGGTTTAAACCCAGATCAGTTGACTGGGGGTGAGTGCTTGCAATGTTCAACACTCCATCCATCATTTCCTTTGGTTTTTGCTTTGTTCGCCATAAGTTGGCAGGGTATGCTCAGACATGAGTCCCTTGCTCACTTTGCCACTGGATTCAAGCAAGCCTGGCTGAAGACGGCTGACATGCCAGAAACCGGTCCTAGGAAGCTTGTTTCCGGGCCAGGAAAGACATGGCTTGGCAGTTCAGGCTGGACTGTTCCCATGAGGCACAGGGTCAGACTGATTTGCATAGGGCCATGTCTGAACTGGGGTGGCAGAGTGGGCTAAAGAACGGTGATGGTTTAAACCCAGATCAGTTGACTGGGGGTGAGTGCTTGCAATGTTCAACACTCCATCCATCATTTCCTTTGGTTTTTGCTTTGTTCGCCATAAGTTGGCAGGGTATGCTCAGACGTGAGTCCCTTGCTCACTTTGCCACTGGATTCAAGCAAGCCTGGCTGAAGACGGCTGAAATGCCAGAAACCGGTCCTAGGAAGCTTGTTTCCGGGCCAGGAAAGACATGGCTTGGCAGTTCGGGCTGGACTGTTCCCATGAGGCACAGGGTCAGACTGATTTGCATAGGGCCATGTCTGAACTGGGGTGGCAGAGTGGGCTAAAGAACGGTGATGGATGAAACCCAGATCAGTTGACTGGGGGTGAGTGCTTGCATTGTTCAACACTCCATCCATCATTTCCTTTGGTTTTTGCTTTGTTCGCCATAAGTTGGCAGGGTATGCTCAGACGTGAGTCCCTTGCTCACTTTGCCACTGGATTCAAGCAAGCCTGGCTGAAGACGGCTGAAATGCCAGAAACCGGTCCTAGGAAGCTTGTTTCCGGGCCAGGAAAGACATGGCTTGGCAGTTCGGGCAGGACTGTTCCCATGAGGCACAGGGTCAGACTGATTTGCATAGGGCCATGTCTGAACTGGGGTGGCAGAGTGGGCTAAAGAACGGTGATGGATTAAACCCAGATCAGTTGACTGGGGGTGAGTGCTTGCAATGTTCAACACTCCATCCATCATTTCCATTGGTTTTTGCTTTGTTCGCCATAAGTTGGCAGGGTATGCTCAGACGTGAGTCCCTTGCTCACTTTGCCACTGGATTCAAGCAAGCCTGGCTGAAGACGGCTGAAATGCCAGAAACCAGTCCTAGGAAGCTTGTTTCCGGGCCAGGAAAGACATGGCTTAGCAGTTTGGGCTGGACTGTTCCCATGAGGCACAGGGTCAGACTGATTTGCATAGGGCCATGTCTGAACTGGGGTGGCAGAGTGGGCTAAAGAACGGTGATGGATTAAACCCAGATCAGTTGACTGGGGGTGAGTGCTTGCAATGTTCAACACTCCATCCATTATTTCCTTTGGTTTTTGCTTTGTTCGCCATAAGTTGGCAGGGTATGCTCAGACGTGAGTCCCTTGCTCACTTTGCCACTGGATTCAAGCAAGCCTGGCTGAAGATAGCTGAAATGCCAGAAACCGGTCCTAGGAAGCTTGTTTCCGGGCCAGGAAAGACATGGCTTGGCAGTTCGGGCTGGACTGTTCCCATGAGGCACAGGGTCAGACTGTTTTGCATAGGGCCATGTCTGAACTGGGGTGGCAGAGTGGGCTAAAGAACGGTGATGGATTAAACCCAGATCAGTTGACTGGGGGTGAGTGCTTGCAATGTTCAATACTCCATCCATCATTTCCTTTGGTTTTTGCTTTGTTCGCCATAAGTTGGCAAGGTATGCTCAGACGTGAGTCCCTTGCTCACTTTGCCACTGGATTCAAGCAAGCCTGGCTGAAGACGGCTGAAATGCCAGAAACCGGTCCTAGGAAGCTTGTTTCCGGGCCAGGAAAGACATGGCTTGGCAGTTCGGGCAGGACTGTTCCCATGAGGCACAGGGTCAGACTGATTTGCATAGGGCCATGTCTGAACTGGGGTGGCAGAGTGGGCTAAAGAACGGTGATGGATTAAACCCAGATCAGTTGACTGGGGGTGAGTGCTTGCAATGTTCAACACTCCATCCATCATTTCCTTTGGTTTTTGCTTTGTTCGCCATAAGTTGGCAGGGTATGCTCAGACGTGAGTCCCTTGCTCACTTTGCCACTGGATTCAAGCAAGCCTGGCTGAAGACGGCTGAAATGCCAGAAACCGGTCCTAGGAAGCTTGTTTCCGGGCCAGGAAAGACATGGCTTGGCAGTTCGGGCTGGACTGTTCCCATGAGGCACAGGGTCAGACTGATTTGCATAGGGCCATGTCTGAACTGGGGTGGCAGAGTGGGCTAAAGAACGGTGATGGATTAAACCCAGATCAGTTGACTGGGGGTGAGTGCTTGCAATGTTCAACACTCCATCCATCATTTCCTTTGGTTTTTGCTTTGTTCGCCATAAGTTGGCAGGGTATGCTCAGACGTGAGTCCCTTGCTCACTTTGCCACTGGATTCAAGCAAGCCTGGCTGAAGACGGCTGAAATGCCAGAAACCGGTCCTAGGAAGCTTGTTTCCGGGCCAGGAAAGACATGGCTTGGCAGTTCGGGCTATACTGTTCCCATGAGGCACAGGGTCAGACTGATTTGCATAGGGCCATGTCTGAACTGGGGTGGCAGAGTGGGCTAAAGAACGGTGATGGATTAAACCCAGATCAGTTGACTGGGGGTGAGTGCTTGCAATGTTCAACACTCCATCCATCATTTCCATTGGTTTTTGCTTTGTTCGCCATAAGTTGGCAGGGTATGCTCAGACGTGAGTCCCTTGCTCACTTTGCCAGTGGATTCAAGCAAGCCTGGCTGAAGACGGCTGAAATGCCAGAAACCGGTCCTAGGAAGCTTGTTTCCGGGCCAGGAAAGACATGGCTTAGCAGTTTGGGCTGGACTGTTCTCATGAGGCACAGGGTCAGACTGATTTGCATAGGGCCATGTCTGAACTGGGGTGGCAGAGTCGGCTAAAGAACGGTGATGGATTAAACCCAGATCAGTTGACTGGGGGTGAGTGCTTGCAATGTTCAACACTCCATCCATCATTTCCTTTGGTTTTTGCTTTGTTCGCCATAAGTTGGCAGGGTATGCTCAGACGTGAGTCCCTTGCTCACTTTGCCACTGGATTCAAGCAAGCCTGGCTGAAGACGGCTGAAATGCCAGAAACCGGTCCTAGGAAGCTTGTTTCCGGGCCAGGAAAGATATGGCTTGGCAGTTCGGGCAGGACTGTTCCCATGAGGCACAGGGTCAGACTGATTTGCATAGGGCCATGTCTGAACTTGGGTGGCAGAGTGGGCTAAAGAACGGTGATCGATTAAACCCAGATCAGTTGACTGGGGGTGAGTGCTTGCAATGTTCAACACTCCATCCATCATTTCCTTTGGTTTTTGCTTTGTTCGCCATAAGTTGGCAGGGTATGCTCAGACGTGAGTCCCTTGCTCACTTTGCCACTGGATTCAAGCAAGCCTGGCTGAAGACGGCTGAAATGCCAGAAACCGGTCCTAGGAAGCTTGTTTCCGGGCCAGGAAAGACATGGCTTGGCAGTTTGGGCTGGACTGTTCCCATGAGGCACAGGGTCAGACTGATTTGCATAGGGCCATGTCTGAACTGGGGTGGCAGAGTGGGCTAAAGAACGGTGATGGATTAAACCCAGATCAGTTGACTGGGGGTGAGTGCTTGCAATGTTCAACACTTCATCCATCATTTCCTTTGGTTTTTGCTTTGTTCGCCATAAGTTGGCAGGGTATGCTCAGACGTGAGTCCCTTGCTCACTTTGCCACTGGATTCAAGCAAGCCTGGCTGAAGATGGCTGAAATGCCAGAAACCGGTCCTAGGAAGCTTGTTTCCGGGCCAGGAAAGACATGGCTTGGCAGTTCGGGCTGGACTGTTCCCATGAGGCACAGGGTCAGACTGTTTTGCATAGGGCCATGTCTGAACTGGGGTGGCAGAGTGGGCTAAAGAACGGTGATGGATTAAACCCAGATCAGTTGACTGGGGGTGAGTGCTTGCAATGTTCAACACTCCATCCATCATTTCCTTTGGTTTTTGCTTTGTTCGCCATAAGTTGGCAGGGTATGCTCAGACGTGAGTCCCTTGCTCACTTTGCCACTGGATTCAAGCAAGCCTGGCTGAAGACGGCTGAAATGCCAGAAACCGGTCCTAGGAAGCTTGTTTCCGGGCCAGGAAAGACATGGCTTAGCAGTTTCGGCTGGACTGTTCCCATGAGGCACAGGGTCAGACTGATTTGCATAGGGCCATGTCTGAACTGGGGTGGCAGAGTGGGCTAAAGAACGGTGATGGTTTAAACCCAGATCAGTTGACTGGGGGTGAGTGCTTGCAATGTTCAACACTCCATCCATCATTTCCTTTGGTTTTTGCTTTGTTCGCCATAAGTTGGCAGGGTATGCTCAGACGTGAGTCCCTTGCTCACTTTGCCACTGGATTCAAGCAAGCCTGGCTGAAGACGGCTGAAATGCCAGAAACCGGTCCTAGGAAGCTTGTTTCCGGGCCAGGAAAGACATGGCTTGGCAGTTCGGGCTGGACTGTTCCCATGAGGCACAGGGTCAGACTGATTTGCATAGGGCCATGTCTGAACTGGGGTGGCAGAGTGGGCTAAAGAACGGTGATGGATTAAACCCAGATCAGTTGACTGGGGGTGAGTGCTTGCAATGTTCAACACTCCATCCATGATTTCCTTTGGTTTTTGCTTTGTTCGCCATAAGTTGGCAGGGTATGCTCAGACGTGAGTCCCTTGCTCACTTTGCCACTGGATTCAAGCAAGCCTGGCTGAAGATGGCTGAAATGCCAGAAACCGGTCCTAGGAAGCTTGTTTCCGGGCCAGGAAAGACATGGCTTGGCAGTTCGGGCTGGACTGTTCCCATGAGGCACAGGGTCAGACTGATTTGCATAGGGCCATGTCTGAACTGGGGTGGCAGAGTGGGCTAAAGAACGGTGATGGATTAAACCCAGATCAGTTGACTGGGGGTGAGTGCTTGCAATGTTCAACACTCCATCCATCATTTCCTTTGGTTTTTGCTTTGTTCGCCATAAGTTGGCAGGGTATGCTCAGACGTGAGTCCCTTGCTCACTTTGCCACTGGATTCAAGCAAGCCTGGCTGAAGACGGCTGAAATACCAGAAACCGGTCCTAGGAAGCTTGTTTCCGGGCCAGGAAAGACATGGCTTGGCAGTTCGGGCTATACTGTTCCCATGAGGCACAGGGTCAGACTGATTTGCATAGGGCCATGTCTGAACAGGGGTGGCAGAGTGGGCTAAAGAACGGTGATGGATTAAACCCAGATTAGTTGACTGGGTGTGAGTGCTTGCAATGTTCAACACTCCATCCATCATTTCCATTGGTTTTTGCTTTGTTCGCCATAAGTTGGCAGGGTATGCTCAGACGTGAGTCCCTTGCTCACTTTGCCAGTGGATTCAAGCAAGCCTGGCTGAAGACGGCTGAAATGCCAGAAACCGGTCCTAGGAAGCTTGTTTCCGGGCCAGGAAAGACATGGCTTAGCAGTTTGGGCTGGACTGTTCTCATGAGGCACAGGGTCAGACTGATTTGCATAGGGCCATGTCTGAACTGGGGTGGCAGAGTGGGCTAAAGAACGGTGATGGATTAAACCCAGATCAGTTGACTGGGGGTGAGTGCTTGCAATGTTCAACACTCCATCCATCATTTCCTTTGGTTTTTGCTTTGTTCGCCATAAGTTGGCAGGGTATGCTCAGACGTGAGTCCCTTGCTCACTTTGCCACTGGATTCAAGCAAGCCTGGCTGAAGACGGCTGAAATGCCAGAAACCGGTCCTAGGAAGCTTGTTTCCGGGCCAGGAAAGACATGGCTTGGCAGTTCGGGCTGGACTGTTCCCATGAGGCACAGGGTCAGACTGATTTGCATAGGGCCATGTCTGAACTGGGGTGGCAGAGTGGGCTAAAGAACGGTGATGGATTAAACCCAGATCAGTTGACTGGGGGTGAGTGCTTGCAATGTTCAACACTCCATCCATCATTTCCTTTGGTTTTTGCTTTGTTCGCCATAAGTTGGCAGGGTATGCTCAGACGTGAGTCCCTTGCTCACTTTGCCACTGGATTCAAGCAAGCCTGGCTGAAGACGGCTGAAATGCCAGAAACCGGTCCTAGGAAGCTTGTTTCCGGGCCAGGAAAGACATGGCTTAGCAGTTTGGGCTGGACAGTTCCCATGAGGCACAGGGTCAGACTGATTTGCATAGGGCCATGTCTGAACTGGGGTGGCAGAGTGGGCTAAAGAACGGTGATGGTTTAAACCCAGATCAGTTGACTGGGGGTGAGTGCTTGCAATGTTCAACACTCCATCCATTATTTCCTTTGGTTTTTGCTTTGTTCGCCATAAGTTGGCAGGGTATGCTCAGACATGAGTCCCTTGCTCACTTTGCCACTGGATTCAAGCAAGCCTGGCTGAAGACGGCTGACATGCCAGAAACCGGTCCTAGGAAGCTTGTTTCCGGGCCAGGAAAGACATGGCTTGGCAGTTCAGGCTGGACTGTTCCCATGAGGCACAGGGTCAGACTGATTTGCATAGGGCCATGTCTGAACTGGGGTGGCAGAGTGGGCTAAAGAACGGTGATGGTTTAAACCCAGATCAGTTGACTGGGGGTGAGTGCTTGCAATGTTCAACACTCCATCCATCATTTCCTTTGGTTTTTGCTTTGTTCGCCATAAGTTGGCAGGGTATGCTCAGACGTGAGTCCCTTGCTCACTTTGCCACTGGATTCAAGCAAGCCTGGCTGAAGACGGCTGAAATGCCAGAAACCGGTCCTAGGAAGCTTGTTTCCGGGCCAGGAAAGACATGGCTTGGCAGTTCGGGCTGGACTGTTCCCATGAGGCACAGGGTCAGACTGATTTGCATAGGGCCATGTCTGAACTGGGGTGGCAGAGTGGGCTAAAGAACGGTGATGGATGAAACCCAGATCAGTTGACTGGGGGTGAGTGCTTGCATTGTTCAACACTCCATCCATCATTTCCTTTGGTTTTTGCTTTGTTCGCCATAAGTTGGCAGGGTATGCTCAGACGTGAGTCCCTTGCTCACTTTGCCACTGGATTCAAGCAAGCCTGGCTGAAGACGGCTGAAATGCCAGAAACCGGTCCTAGGAAGCTTGTTTCCGGGCCAGGAAAGACATGGCTTGGCAGTTCGGGCAGGACTGTTCCCATGAGGCACAGGGTCAGACTGATTTGCATAGGGCCATGTCTGAACTGGGGTGGCAGAGTGGGCTAAAGAACGGTGATGGATTAAACCCAGATCAGTTGACTGGGGGTGAGTGCTTGCAATGTTCAACACTCCATCCATCATTTCCTTTGGTTTTTGCTTTGTTCGCCATAAGTTGGCAGGGTATGCTCAGACGTGAGTCCCTTGCTCACTTTGCCACTGGATTCAAACAAGCCTGGCTGAAGACGGCTGAAATGCCAGAAACCGGTCCTAGGAAGCTTGTTTCCAGGCCAGGAAAGACATGGCTTGGCAGTTCGGGCTGGACTGTTCCCATGAGGCACAGGGTCAGACTGATTTGCATAGGGCCATGTCTGAACTGGGGTGGCAGAGTGGGCAAAAGAACGGTGATGGATTAAACCCAGATCAGTTGACTGGGGGTGAGTGCTTGCAATGTTCAAAACTCCATCCATCATTTCCTTTGGTTTTTGCTTTGTTCGCCATAAGTTGGCAGGGTATGCTCAGACGTGAGTCCCTTGCTCACTTTGCCACTGGATTCAAGCAAGCCTGGCTGAAGACGGCTGAAATGCCAGAAACCGGTCCTAGGAAGCCTGTTTCCGGGCCAGGAAAGACATGGCTTGGCAGTTCGGGCAGGACTGTTCCCATGAGGCACAGGGTCAGACTGATTTGCATAGGGCCATGTCTGAACTGGGGTGGCAGAGTGGGCTAAAGAACGGTGATGGATTAAACCCAGATCAGTTGACTGGGGGTGAGTGCTTGCAATGTTCAACACTCCATCCATCATTTCCATTGGTTTTTGCTTTGTTCGCCATAAGTTGGCAGGGTATGCTCAGACGTGAGTCCCTTGCTCACTTTGCCACTGGATTCAAGCAAGCCTGGCTGAAGACGGCTGAAATGCCAGAAACCAGTCCTAGGAAGCTTGTTTCCGGGACAGGAAAGACATGGCTTAGCAGTTTGGGCTGGACTGTTCCCATGAGGCACAGGGTCAGACTGATTTGCATAGGGCCATGTCTGAACTGGGGTGGCAGAGTGGGCTAAAGAACGGTGATGGATTAAACCCAGATCAGTTGACTGGGGGTGAGTGCTTGCAATGTTCAACACTCCATCCATCATTTCCTTTGGTTTTTGCTTTGTTCGCCATAAGTGTGCAGGGTATGCTCAGACGTGAGTCCCTTGCTCACTTTGCCACTGGATTCAAGCAAGCCTGGCTGAAGATGGCTGAAATGCCAGAAACCGGTCCTAGGAAGCTTGTTTCCGGGCCAGGAAAGACATGGCTTGGCAGTTCGGGCTGGACTGTTCCCATGAGGCACAGGGTCAGACTGTTTTGCATAGGGCCATGTCTGAACTGGGGTGGCAGAGTGGGCTAAAGAACGGTGATGGATTAAACCCAGATCAGTTGACTGGGGGTGAGTGCTTGCAATGTTCAACACTCCATTCATCATTTCCTTTGGTTTTTGCTTTGTTCGCCATAAGTTGGCAGGGTATGCTCAGACGTGAGTCCCTTGCTCACTTTGCCACTGGATTCAAGCAAGCCTGGCTGAAGATGGCTGAAATGCCAGAAACCGGTCCTAGGAAGCTTGTTTCCGGGCCAGGAAAGACATGGCTTGGCAGTTCGGGCTGGACTGTTCCCATGAGGCACAGGGTCAGACTGATTTGCATAGGGCCATGTCTGAACTGGGGTGGCAGAGTGGGCTAAAGAACGGTGATGGATTAAACCCAGATCAGTTGACTGGGGGTGAGTGCTTGCAATGTTCAACACTCCATCCATCATTTCCTTTGGTTTTTGCTTTGTTCGCCATAAGTTGGCAGGGTATGCTCAGACGTGAGTCCCTTGCTCACTTTGCCACTGGATTCAAGCAAGCCTGGCTGAAGACGGCTGAAATACCAGAAACCGGTCCTAGGAAGCTTGTGTCCGGGCCAGGAAAGACATGGCTTGGCAGTTCGGGCTATACTGTTCCCATGAGGCACAGGGTCAGACTGATTTGCATAGGGCCATGTCTGAACTGGGGTGGCAGAGTGGGCTAAAGAACGGTGATGGATTAAACCCAGATCAGTTGACTGGGGGTGAGTGCTTGCAATGTTCAACACTCCATCCATCATTTCCATTGGTTTTTGCTTTGTTCGCCATAAGTTGGCAGGGTATGCTCAGACGTGAGTCCCTTGCTCACTTTGCCAGTGGATTCAAGCAAGCCTGGCTGAAGACGGCTGAAATGCCAGAAACCGGTCCTAGGAAGCTTGTTTCCGGGCCAGGAAAGACATGGCTTAGCAGTTTGGGCTGGACTGTTCTCATGAGGCACAGGGTCAGACTGATTTGCATAGGGCCATGTCTGAACTGGGGTGGCAGAGTGGGCTAAAGAACGGTGATGGATTAAACCCAGATCAGTTTACTGGGGGTGAGTGCTTGCAATGTTCAACACTCCATCCATCATTTCCTTTGGTTTTTGCTTTGTTCGCCATAAGTTGGCAGGGTATGCTCAGACGTGAGTCCCTTGCTCACTTTGCCACTGGATTCAAGCAAGCCTGGCTGAAGACGGCTGAAATGCCAGAAACCGGTCCTAGGAAGCTTGTTTCCAGGCCAGGAAAGACATGGCTTGGCAGTTCGGGCTGGACTGTTCCCATGAGGCACAGGGTCAGACTGATTTGCATAGGGCCATGTCTGAACTGGGGTGGCAGAGTGGGCTAAAGAACGGTGATGGTTTAAACCCAGATCAGTTGACTGGGGGTGAGTGCTTGCAATGTTCAACACTCCATCCATCATTTCCTTTGGTTTTTGCTTTGTTCGCCATAAGTTGGCAGGGTATGCTCAGACGTGAGTCCCTTGCTCACTTTGCCACTGGATTCAAGCAAGCCTGGCTGAAGACGGCTGAAATGCCAGAAACCGGTCCTAGGAAGCTTGTTTCCGGGCCAGGAAAGACATGGCTTGGCAGTTCGGGCTGGACTGTTCCCATGAGGCACAGGGTCTGACTGATTTGCATAGGGCCATGTCTGAACTGGGGTGGCAGAGTGGGCTAAAGAACGGTGATGGATGAAACCCAGATCAGTTGACTGGGGGTGAGTGCTTGCATTGTTCAACACTCCATCCATCATTTCCTTTGGTTTTTGCTTTGTTCGCCATAAGTTGGCAGGGTATGCTCAGACGTGAGTCCCTTGCTCACTTTGCCACTGGATTCAAGCAAGCCTGGCTGAAGATGACTGAAATGCCAGAAACCGGTCCTAGGAAGCTTGTTTCCGGGCCAGGAAAGACATGGCTTGGCAGTTCGGGCAGGACTGTTCCCATGAGGCACAGGGTCAGACTGATTTGCATAGGGCCATGTCTGAACTGGGGTGGCAGAGTGGGCTAAAGAACGGTGATGGATTAAACCCAGATCAGTTGACTGGGGGTGAGTGCTTGCAATGTTCAACACTCCATCCATCATTTCCTTTGGTTTTTGCTTTGTTCGCCATAAGTTGGCAGGGTATGCTCAGACGTGAGTCTCTTGCTCACTTTGCCACTGGATTCAAACAAGCCTGGCTGAAGACGGCTGAAATGCCAGAAACCGGTCCTAGGAAGCTTGTTTCCAGGCCAGGAAAGACATGGCTTGGCAGTTCGGGCTGGACTGTTACCATGAGGCACAGGGTCAGACTGATTTGCATAGGGCCATGTCTGAACTGGGGTGGCAGAGTGGGCAAAAGAACGGTGATGGATTAAACCCAGATCAGTTGACTGGGGGTGAGTGCTTGCAATGTTCAAAACTCCATCCATCATTTCCTTTGGTTTTTGCTTTGTTCGCCATAAGTTGGCAGGGTATGCTCAGACGTGAGTCCCTTGCTCACTTTGCCACTGGATTCAAGCAAGCCTGGCTGAAGACGGCTGAAATGCCAGAAACCGGTCCTAGGAAGCTTGTTTCCGGGCCAGGAAAGACATGGCTTGGCAGTTCGGGCAGGACTGTTCCCATGAGGCACAGGGTCAGACTGATTTGCATAGGGCCATGTCTGAACTGGGGTGGGAGAGTGGGCTAAAGAACGGTGATGGATTAAACCCAGATCAGTTGACTGGGGGTGAGTGCTTGCAATGTTCAACACTCCATCCATCATTTCCTTTGGTTTTTGCTTTGTTCGCCATAAGTTGGCAGGGTATGCTCAGACGTGAGTCCCTTGCTCACTTTGCCACTGGATTCAAGCAAGCCTGGCTGAAGACGGCTGAAATGCCAGAAACCGGTCCTAGGAAGCTTGTTTCCGGGCCAGGAAAGACATGGCTTGGCAGTTCGGGCTGGACTGTTCCCATGAGGCACAGGGTCAGACTGATTTGCATAGGGCCATGTCTGAACTGGGGTGGCAGAGTGGGCTAAAGAACGGTGATGGATTAAACCCAGATCAGTTGACTGGGGGTGAGTGCTTGCAATGTTCAACACTCCATCCATCATTTCCTTTGGTTTTTGCTTTGTTCGCCATAAGTTGGCAGGGTATGCTCAGACGTGAGTCCCTTGCTCACTTTGCCACTGGATTCAAGCAAGCCTGGCTGAAGATGGCTGAAATGCCAGAAACCGGTCCTAGGAAGCTTGTTTCCGGGCCAGGAAAGACATGGCTTGGCAGTTCGGGCTGGACTGTTCCCATGAGGCACAGGGTCAGACTGTTTTGCATAGGGCCATGTCTGAACTGGGGTGGCAGAGTGGGCTAAAGAACGGTGATGGATTAAACCCAGATCAGTTGACTGGGGGTGAGTGCTTGCAATGTTCAACACTCCATACATCATTTCCTTTGGTTTTTGCTTTGTTCGCCATAAGTTGGCAGGGTATGCTCAGACGTGAGTCCCTTGCTCACTTTGCCACTGGATTCAAGCAAGCCTGGCTGAAGACGGCTGAAATGCCAGAAACCGGTCCTAGGAAGCTTGTTTCCGGGCCAGGAAAGACATGGCTTGGCAGTTCGGGCTGGACTGTTCCCATGAGGCACAGGGTCAGACTGATTTGCATAGGGCCATGTCTGAACTGGGGTGGCAGAGTGGGCTAAAGAACGGTGATGGATTAAACCCAGATCAGTTGACTGGGGGTGAGTGCTTGCAATGTTCAACACTCCATCCATCATTTCCATTGGTTTTTGCTTTGTTCGCCATAAGTTGGCAGGGTATGCTCAGACGTGAGTCCCTTGCTCACTTTGCCACTGGATTCAAGCAAGCCTGGCTGAAGACGGCTGAAATGCCAGAAACCGGTCCTAGGAAGCTTGTTTCCGGGCCAGGAAAGACATGGCTTAGCAGTTTGGGCTGGACTGTTCCCATGAGGCACAGGGTCAGACTGATTTGCATAGGGCCATGTCTGAACTGGGGTGGCAGAGTGGGCTAAAGAACGGTGATGGATTAAACCCAGATCAGTTGACTGGGGGTGAGTGCTTGCAATGTTCAACACTCCATCCATCATTTCCTTTGGTTTTTGCTTTGTTCGCCATAAGTTGGCAGGGTATGCTCAGACGTGAGTCCCTTGCTCACTTTGCCACTGGATTCAAGCAAGCCTGGCTGAAGATGGCTGAAATGCCAGAAACCGGTCCTAGGAAGCTTGTTTCCGGGCCAGGAAAGACATGGCTTGGCAGTTCGGGCTGGACTGTTCCCATGAGGCACAGGGTCAGACTGTTTTGCATAGGGCCATGTCTGAACTGGGGTGGCAGAGTGGGCTAAAGAACGGTGATGGATTAAACCCAGATCAGTTGACTGGGGGTGAGTGCTTGCAATGTTCAACACTCCATCCATCATTTCCTTTGGTTTTTGCTTTGTTCGCCATAAGTTGGCAAGGTATGCTCAGACGTGAGTCCCTTGCTCACTTTGCCACTGGATTCAAGCAAGCCTGGCTGAAGACGGCTGAAATGCCAGAAACCGGTCCTAGGAAGCTTGTTTCCGGGCCAGGAAAGACATGGTTTGGCAGTTCGGGCAGGACTGTTCCCATGAGGCACAGGGTCAGACTGATTTGCATAGGGCCATGTCTGAACTGGGGTGGCAGAGTGGGCTAAAGAACGGTGATGGATTAAACCCAGATCAGTTGACTGGGGGTGAGTGCTTGCAATGTTCAACACTCCATACATCATTTCCTTTGGTTTTTGCTTTGTTCGCCATAAGTTGGCAGGGTATGCTCAGACGTGAGTCCCTTGCTCACTTTGCCACTGGATTCAAGCAAGCCTGGCTGAAGACGGCTGAAATGCCAGAAACCGGTCCTAGGAAGCTTGTTTCCGGGCCAGGAAAGACATGGCTTGGCAGTTCGGGCTGGACTGTTCCCATGAGGCACAGGGTCAGACTGATTTGCATAGGGCCATGTCTGAACTGGGGTGGCAGAGTGGGCTAAAGAACGGTGATGGATTAAACCCAGATCAGTTGACTGGGGGTGAGTGCTTGCAATGTTCAACACTCCATCCATCATTTCCATTGGTTTTTGCTTTGTTCGCCATAAGTTGGCAGGGTATGCTCAGACGTGAGTCCCTTGCTCACTTTGCCACTGGATTCAAGCAAGCCTGGCTGAAGACGGCTGAAATGCCAGAAACCGGTCCTAGGAAGCTTGTTTCCGGGCCAGGAAAGACATGGCTTAGCAGTTTGGGCTGGACTGTTCCCATGAGGCACAGGGTCAGACTGATTTGCATAGGGCCATGTCTGAACTGGGGTGGCAGAGTGGGCTAAAGAACGGTGATGGATTAAACCCAGATCAGTTGACTGGGGGTGAGTGCTTGCAATGTTCAACACTCCATACATCATTTCCTTTGGTTTTTGCTTTGTTCGCCATAAGTTGGCAGGGTATGCTCAGACGTGAGTCCCTTGGTCACTTTGCCACTGGATTCAAGCAAGCCTGGCTGAAGACGGCTGAAATGCCAGAAACCGGTCCTAGGAAGCTTGTTTCCGGGCCAGGAAAGACATGGCTTGGCAGTTCGGGCTGGACTGTTCCCATGAGGCACAGGGTCAGACTGATTTGCATAGGGCCATGTCTGAACTGGGGTGGCAGAGTGGGCTAAAGAACGGTGATGGATTAAACCCAGATCAGTTGACTGGGGGTGAGTGCTTGCAATGTTCAACACTCCATCCATCATTTCCTTTGGTTTTTGCTTTGTTCGCCATAAGTTGGCAGGGTATGCTCAGACGTGAGTCCCTTGCTCACTTTGCCACTGGATTCAAGCAAGCCTGGCTGAAGACGGCTGAAATGCCAGAAACCGGTCCTAGGAAGCTTGTTTCCGGGCCAGGAAAGACACGGTTTGGCAGTTCGGGCAGGACTGTTCCCATGAGGCACAGGGTCAGACTGATTTGCATAGGGCCATGTCTGAACTGGGGTGGCAGAGTGGGCTAAAGAACGGTGATGGATTAAACCCAGATCAGTTGACTGGGGGTGAGTGCTTGCAATGTTCAACACTCCATACATCATTTCCTTTGGTTTTTGCTTTGTTCGCCATAAGTTGGCAGGGTATGCTCAGACGTGAGTCCCTTGCTCACTTTGCCACTGGATTCAAGCAAGCCTGGCTGAAGACGGCTGAAATGCCAGAAACCAGTCCTAGGAAGCTTGTTTCCGGGCCAGGAAAGACATGGCTTAGCAGTTTGGGCTGGACTGTTCCCATGAGGCACAGGGTCAGACTGATTTGCATAGGGCCATGTCTGAACTGGGGTGGCAGAGTGGGCTAAAGAACGGTGATGGATTAAACCCAGATCAGTTGACTGTGGGTGAGTGCTTGCAATGTTCAACACTCCATCCATCATTTCCTTTGGTTTTTGCTTTGTTCGCCATAAGTTGGCAGGGTATGCTCAGACGTGAGTCCCTTGCTCACTTTGCCACTGGATTCAAGCAAGCCTGGCTGAAGATGGCTGAAATGCCAGAAACCGGTCCTAGGAAGCTTGTTTCCGGGCCAGGAAAGACATGGCTTGGCAGTTCGGGCTGGACTGTTCCCATGAGGCACAGGGTCAGACTGTTTTGCATAGGGCCATGTCTGAACTGGGGTGGCAGAGTGGGCTAAAGAACGGTGATGGATTAAACCCAGATCAGTTGACTGGGGGTGAGTGCTTGCAATGTTCAACACTCCATCCATCATTTCCTTTGGTTTTTGCTTTGTTCGCCATAAGTTGGCAAGGTATGCTCAGACGTGAGTCCCTTGCTCACTTTGCCACTGGATTCAAGCAAGCCTGGCTGAAGACGGCTGAAATGCCAGAAACCGGTCCTAGGAAGCTTGTTTCCGGGCCAGGAAAGACATGGTTTGGCAGTTCGGGCAGGACTGTTCCCATGAGGCACAGGGTCAGACTGATTTGCATAGGGCCATGTCTGAACTGGGGTGGCAGAGTGGGCTAAAGAACGGTGATGGATTAAACCCAGATCAGTTGACTGGGGGTGAGTGCTTGCAATGTTCAACACTCCATACATCATTTCCTTTGGTTTTTGCTTTGTTCGCCATAAGTTGGCAGGGTATGCTCAGACGTGAGTCCCTTGCTCACTTTGCCACTGGATTCAAGCAAGCCTGGCTGAAGACGGCTGAAATGCCAGAAACCGGTCCTAGGAAGCTTGTTTCCGGGCCAGGAAAGACATGGCTTGGCAGTTCGGGCTGGACTGTTCCCATGAGGCACAGGGTCAGACTGATTTGCATAGGGCCATGTCTGAACTGGGGTGGCAGAGTGGGCTAAAGAACGGTGATGGATTAAACCCAGATCAGTTGACTGGGGGTGAGTGCTTGCAATGTTCAACACTCCATCCATCATTTCCATTGGTTTTTGCTTTGTTCGCCATAAGTTGGCAGGGTATGCTCAGACGTGAGTCCCTTGCTCACTTTGCCACTGGATTCAAGCAAGCCTGGCTGAAGACGGCTGAAATGCCAGAAACCGGTCCTAGGAAGCTTGTTTCCGGGCCAGGAAAGACATGGCTTAGCAGTTTGGGCTGGACTGTTCCCATGAGGCACAGGGTCAGACTGATTTGCATAGGCCATGTCTGAACTGGGGTGGCAGAGTGGGCTAAAGAACGGTGATGGATTAAACCCAGATCAGTTGACTGGGGGTGAGTGCTTGCAATGTTCAACACTCCATACATCATTTCCTTTGGTTTTTGCTTTGTTCGCCATAAGTTGGCAGGGTATGCTCAGACGTGAGTCCCTTGGTCACTTTGCCACTGGATTCAAGCAAGCCTGGCTGAAGACGGCTGAAATGCCAGAAACCGGTCCTAGGAAGCTTGTTTCCGGGCCAGGAAAGACATGGCTTGGCAGTTCGGGCTGGACTGTTCCCATGAGGCACAGGGTCAGACTGATTTGCATAGGGCCATGTCTGAACTGGGGTGGCAGAGTGGGCTAAAGAACGGTGATGGATTAAACCCAGATCAGTTGACTGGGGGTGAGTGCTTGCAATGTTCAACACTCCATCCATCATTTCCTTTGGTTTTTGCTTTGTTCGCCATAAGTTGGCAGGGTATGCTCAGACGTGAGTCCCTTGCTCACTTTGCCACTGGATTCAAGCAAGCCTGGCTGAAGACGGCTGAAATGCCAGAAACCGGTCCTAGGAAGCTTGTTTCCGGGCCAGGAAAGACATGGCTTGGCAGTTCGGGCTGGACTGTTCCCATGAGGCACAGGGTCAGACTGATTTGCATAGGGCCATGTCTGAACTGGGGTGGCAGAGTGGGCTAAAGAACGGTGATGGATTAAACCCAGATCAGTTGACTGGGGGTGAGTGCTTGCAATGTTCAACACTCCATCCATCATTTCCATTGGTTTTTGCTTTGTTCGCCATAAGTTGGCAGGGTATGCTCAGACGTGAGTCCCTTGCTCACTTTGCCACTGGATTCAAGCAAGCCTGGCTGAAGACGGCTGAAATGCCAGAAACCGGTCCTAGGAAGCTTGTTTCCGGGCCAGGAAAGACATGGCTTAGCAGTTTGGGCTGGACTGTTCCCATGAGGCACAGGGTCAGACTGATTTGCATAGGGCCATGTCTGAACTGGGGTGGCAGAGTGGGCTAAAGAACGGTGATGGATTAAACCCAGATCAGTTGACTGGGGGTGAGTGCTTGCAATGTTCAACACTCCATCCATCATTTCCTTTGGTTTTTGCTTTGTTCGCCATAAGTTGGCAGGGTATGCTCAGACGTGAGTCCCTTGGTCACTTTGCCACTGGATTCAAGCAAGCCTGGCTGAAGACGGCTGAAATGCCAGAAACCGGTCCTAGGAAGCTTGTTTCCGGGCCAGGAAAGACATGGCTTGGCAGTTCGGGCTGGACTGTTCCCATGAGGCACAGGGTCAGACTGATTTGCATAGGGCCATGTCTGAACTGGGGTGGCAGAGTGGGCTAAAGAACGGTGATGGATTAAACCCAGATCAGTTGACTGGGGGTGAGTGCTTGCAATGTTCAACACTCCATCCATCATTTCCTTTGGTTTTTGCTTTGTTAGCCATAAGTTGGCAGGGTATGCTCAGACGTGAGTCCCTTGCTCACTTTGCCACTGGATTCAAGCAAGCCTGGCTGAAGACGGCTGAAATGCCAGAAACCGGTCCTAGGAAGCTTGTTTCCGGGCCAGGAAAGACATGGCTTAGCAGTTTCGGCTGGACTGTTCCCATGAGGCACAGGGTCAGACTGATTTGCATAGGGCCATGTCTGAACTGGGGTGGCAGAGTGGGCTAAAGAACGGTGATGGTTTAAACCCAGATCAGTTGACTGGGGGTGAGTGCTTGCAATGTTCAACACTCCATCCATCATTTCCTTTGGTTTTTGCTTTGTTCGCCATAAGTTGGCAGGGTATGCTCAGACGTGAGTCCCTTGCTCACTTTGCCACTGGATTCAAGCAAGCCTGGCTGAAGACGGCTGAAATGCCAGAAACTGGTCCTAGTAAGCTTGTTTCCGGGCCAGGAAAGACATGGCTTGGCAGTTCGGGCTGGACTGTTCCCATGAGGCACAGGGTCAGACTGATTTGCATAGGGCCATGTCTGAACTGGGGTGGCAGAGTGGGCTAAAGAACGGTGATGGATTAAACCCAGATCAGTTGACTGGGGGTGAGTGCTTGCAATGTTCAACACTCCATCCATGATTTCCTTCGGTTTTTGCTTTGTTCGCCATGAGTTGGCAGGGTATGCTCAGACGTGAGTCCCTTGCTCACTTTGCCACTGGATTCAAGCAAGCCTGGCTGAAGACGGCTGAAATGCCAGAAACCGGTCCTAGGAAGCTTGTTTCCGGGCCAGGAAAGACATGGCTTGGCAGTTCGGGCTGGACTGTTCCCAAGAGGCACAGGGTCAGACTGATTTGCATAGGGCCATGTCTGAACTGGGGTGGCAGAGTGGGCTAAAGAACGGTGATGGATTAAACCCAGATCAGTTGACTGGGGGTGAGTGCTTGCAATGTTCAACACTCCATCCATCATTTCCTTTGGTGTTTGCTTTGTTCGCCATAAGTTGGCAGGGTATGCTCAGACGTGAGTCCCTTGCTCACTTTGCCACTGGATTCAAGCAAGCCTGGCTGAAGACGGCTGAAATACCAGAAACCGGTCCTAGGAAGCTTGTTTCCGGGCCAGGAAATACATGGCTTGGCAGTTCGGGCTGGACTGTTCCCATGAGGCACAGGGTCAGACTGATTTGCATAGGGCCATGTCTGAACTGGGGTGGCAGAGTGGGCTAAAGAACAGTGATGGATTAAACCCAGATCAGTTGACTGGGGGTGAGTGCTTGCAATGTTCAACACTCCATCCATCATTTCCTTTGGTTTTTGCTTTGTTCGCCATAAGTTGGCAGGGTATGCTCAGACGTTAGTCCCTTGCTCACTTTGCCACTGGATTCAAGCAAGCCTGGCTGAAGACGGCTGAAATGCCAGAAACCGGTCCTAGGAAGCTTGTTTCCGGGCCAGGAAAGACATGGCTTGGCAGTTCGGGCTGGACTGTTCCCATGAGGCACAGGGTCAGACTGATTTGCATAGGGCCATGTCTGAACTGGGGTGGCAGAGTGGGCTAAAGAACAGTGATGGATTAAACCCAGATCAGTTGACTGGGGGTGAGTGCTTGCAATGTTCAACACTCCATCCATCATTTCCTTTGGTTTTTGCTTTGTTCGCCATAAGTTGGCAGGGTATGCTCAGACGTTAGTCCCTTGCTCACTTTGCCACTGGATTCAAGCAAGCCTGGCTGAAGACGGCTGAAATGCCAGAAACCGGTCCTAGGAAGCTTGTTTCCGGGCCAGGAAAGACATGGCTTGGCAGTTCAGGCTGGACTGTTCCCATGAGGCACAGGGTCAGACTGATTTGCATAGGGCCATGTCTGAACTGGGGTGGCAGAGTGGGCTAAAGAACGGTGATGGTTTAAACCCAGATCAGTTGACTGGGGGTGAGTGCTTGCAATGTTCAACACTCCATCCATCATTTCCTTTGGTTTTTGCTTTGTTCGCCATAAGTTGGCAGGGTATGCTCAGACGTGAGTCCCTTGCTCACTTTGCCACTGGATTCAAGCAAGCCTGGCTGAAGACGGCTGAAATGCCAGAAACCGGTCCTAGGAAGCTTGTTTCCGGGCCAGGAAAGACATGGCTTGGCAGTTCGGGCTGGACTGTTCCCATGAGGCACAGGGTCAGACTGATTTGCATAGGGCCATGTCTGAACTGGGGTGGCAGAGTGGGCTAAAGAACGGTGATGGATGAAACCCAGATCAGTTGACTGGGGGTGAGTGCTTGCAATGTTCAACACTCCATCCATCATTTCCTTTGGTTTTTGCTTTGTTCGCCATAAGTTGGCAGGGTATGCTCAGATGTGAGTCCCTTGCTCACTTTGCCACTGGATTCAAGCAAGCCTGGCTGAAGACGGCTGAAATGCCAGAAACCGGACCTAGGAAGCTTGTTTCCGGGCCAGGAAAGACATGGCTTGGCAGTTCGGGCTGGACTGTTCCCATGAGGCACAGGGTCAGACTGATTTGCATAGGGCCATGTCTGAACTGGGGTGGCAGAGTGGGCTAAAGAACGGTATTGGATTAAACCCAGATCAGTTGACTGGGGGTGAGTGCTTGCAATGTTCAACTCTCCATCCATCATTTCCTTTGGTTTTTGCTTTGTTCGCCATAAGTTGGCAGGGTATGCTCAGACGTGAGTCCCTTGCTCACTTTGCCACTGGATTTAAGCAAGCCTGGCTGAAGACGGCTGAAATGCCAGAAACCGGTCCTAGGAAGCTTGTTTCCGGGCCAGGAAAGACATGGCTTGGCAGTTCGGGCTGGACTGTTCCCATGAGGCACAGGGTCAGACTGATTTGCATAGGGCCATGTCTGAACTGGGGTGGCAGAGTGGGCTAAAGAACGGTGATGGATTAAACCCAGATCAGTTGACTGGGGGTGAGTGCTTGCAATGTTCAACACTCCATCCATCATTTCCTTTGGTTTTTGCTTTGTTCGCCATAAGTTGGCAGGGTATGCTCAGACGTGAGTCCCTTGCTCACTTTGCCACTGGATTCAAGCAAGCCTGGCTGAAGACGGCTGAAATGCCAGAAACCGGTCCTAGGAAGCTTGTTTCCGGGCCAGGAAAGACATGGCTTGGCAGTTCGGGCAGGACTGTTCCCATGAGGCACAGTGTCAGACTGATTTGCATAGGTCCATGTCTGAACTGGGGTGGCAGAGTGGGCTAAAGAACGGTGATGGATTAAACCCAGATCAGTTGACTGGGGGTGAGTGCTTGCAATGTTCAACACTCCATCCATCATTTCCTTTGGTTTTTGCTTTGTTCGCCATAAGTTGGCAGGGTATGCTCAGACGTGAGTCCCTTGCTCACTTTGCCACTGGATTCAAGCAAGCCTGGCTGAAGACGGCTGAAATGCCAGAAACCGGTCCTAGGAAGCTTGTTTCCGGGCCAGGAAAGACATGGCTTGGCAGTTCGGGCTGGACTGTTCCCATGAGGCACAGGGTCAGACTGATTTGCATAGGGCCATGTCTGAACTGGGGTGGCAGAGTGGGCTAAAGAACGGTGATGGATTAAACCCAGATCAGTTGACTGGGGGTGAGTGCTTGCAATGTTCAACACTCCATCCATCATTTCCTTTGGTTTTTGCTTTGTTCGCCATAAGTTGGCAGGGTATGCTCAGACGTGAGTCCCTTGCTCACTTTGCCACTGGATTCAAGCAAGCCTGGCTGAAGATGGCTGAAATGCCAGAAACCGGTCCTAGGAAGCTTGTTTCCGGGCCAGGAAAGACATGGCTTGGCAGTTCGGGCAGGACTGTTCCCATGAGGCACAGGGTCAGACTGATTTGCATAGGGCCATGTCTGAACTGGGGTGGCAGAGTGGGCTAAAGAACGGTGATGGATTAAACCCAGATCAGTTGACTGGGGGTGAGTGCTTGCAATGTTCAACACTCCATCCATCATTTCCTTTGGTTTTTGCTTTGTTCGCCATAAGTTGGCAGGGTATGCTCAGACGTGAGTCCCTTGCTCACTTTGCCACTGGATTCAAGCAAGCCTGGCTGAAGACGGCTGAAATGCCAGAAACCGGTCCTAGGAAGCTTGTTTCCGGGCCAGGAAAGACATGGCTTGGCAGTTCGGGCTGGACTGTTCCCATGAGGCACAGGGTCAGACTGATTTGCATAGGGCCATGTCTGAACTGGGGTGGCAGAGTGGGCTAAAGAACGGTGATGAATTAAACACAGATCAGTTGACTGGGGGTGAGTGCTTGCAATGTTCAACACTCCATCCATCATTTCCTTTGGTTTTTGCTTTGTTCGCCATAAGTTGGCAGGGTATGCTCAGACGTGAGTCCCTTGCTCACTTTGCCACTGGATTCAAGCAAGCCTGGCTGAAGACGGCTGAAATGCCAGAAACCGGTCCTAGGAAGCTTGTTTCCGGGCCAGGAAAGACATGGCTTGGCAGTTCGGGCAGGACTGTTCCCATGAGGCACAGGGTCAGACTGATTTGCATAGGGCCATGTCTGAACTGGGGTGGCAGAGTGGGCTTAAGAACGGTGATGGATTAAACCCAGATCAGTTGACTGGGGGTGAGTGCTTGCAATGTTCAACACTCCATCCATCATTTCCTTTGGTTTTTGCTTTGTTCGCCATAAGTTGGCAGGGTATGCTCAGACGTGAGTCCCTTGCTCACTTTGCCACTGGATTCAAGCAAGCCTGGCTGAAGACGGCTGAAATGCCAGAAACCGGTCCTAGGAAGCTTGTTTCCGGGCCAGGAAAGACATGGCTTGGCAGTTCGGGCTGGACTGTTCCCATGAGGCACAGGGTCAGACTGATTTGCATAGGGCCATGTCTGAACTGGGGTGGCAGAGTGGGCTAAAGAACGGTGATGGATTAAACCCAGATCAGTTGACTGGGGGTGAGTGCTTGCAATGTTCAACACTCCATCCATCATTTCCTTTGGTTTTTGCTTTGTTCGCCATAAGTTGGCAGGGTATGCTCAGACGTGAGTCCCTTGCTCACTTTGCCACTGGATTCAAGCAAGCCTGGCTGAAGATGGCTGAAATGCCAGAAACCGGTCCTAGGAAGCTTGTTTCCGGGCCAGGAAAGACATGGCTTGGCAGTTCGGGCTAGACTGTTCCCATGAGGCACAGGGTCAGACTGTTTTGCATAGGGCCATGTCTGAACTGGGGTGGCAGAGTGGGCTAAAGAACGGTGATGGATTAAACCCAGATCAGTTGACTGGGGGTGAGTGCTTGCAATGTTCAACACTCCATCCATCATTTCCTTTGGTTTTTGCTTTGTTCGCCATAAGTTGGCAAGGTATGCTCAGACGTGAGTCCCTTGCTCACTTTGCCACTGGATTCAAGCAAGCCTGGCTGAAGACGGCTGAAATGCCAGAAACCGGTCCTAGGAAGCTTGTTTCCGGGCCAGGAAAGACATGGTTTGGCAGTTCGGGCAGGACTGTTCCCATGAGGCACAGGGTCAGACTGATTTGCATAGGGCCATGTCTGAACTGGGGTGGCAGAGTGGGCTAAAGAACGGTGATGGATTAAACCCAGATCAGTTGACTGGGGGTGAGTGCTTGCAATGTTCAACACTCCATACATCATTTCCTTTGGTTTTTGCTTTGTTCGCCATAAGTTGGCAGGGTATGCTCAGACGTGAGTCCCTTGCTCACTTTGCCACTGGATTCAAGCAAGCCTGGCTGAAGACAGCTGAAATGCCAGAAACCGGTCCTAGGAAGCTTGTTTCCGGGCCAGGAAAGACATGGCTTGGCAGTTCGGGCTGGACTGTTCCCATGAGGCACAGGGTCAGACTGATTTGCATAGGGCCATGTCTGAACTGGGGTGGCAGAGTGGGCTAAAGAACGGTGATGGATTAAACCCAGATCAGTTGACTGGGGGTGAGTGCTTGCAATGTTCAACACTCCATCCATCATTTCCATTGGTTTTTGCTTTGTTCGCCATAAGTTGGCAGGGTATGCTCAGACGTGAGTCCCTTGCTCACTTTGCCACTGGATTCAAGCAAGCCTGGCTGAAGACGGCTGAAATGCCAGAAACCGGTCCTAGGAAGCTTGTTTCTGGGCCAGGAAAGACATGGCTTAGCAGTTTGGGCTGGACTGTTCCCATGAGGCACAGGGTCAGACTGATTTGCATAGGGCCATGTCTGAACTGGGGTGGCAGAGTGGGCTAAAGAACGGTGATGGATTAAACCCAGATCAGTTGACTGGGGGTGAGTGCTTGCAATGTTCAACACTCCATCCATCATTTCCTTTGGTTTTTGCTTTGTTCGCCATAAGTTGGCAGGGTATGCTCAGACGTGAGTCCCTTGGTCACTTTGCCACTGGATTCAAGCAAGCCTGGCTGAAGACGGCTGAAATGCCAGAAACCGGTCCTAGGAAGCTTGTTTCCGGGCCAGGAAAGACATGGCTTGGCAGTTCGGGCTGGACTGTTCCCATGAGGCACAGGGTCAGACTGATTTGCATAGGGCCATGTCTGAACTGGGGTGGCAGAGTGGGCTAAAGAACGGTGATGGATTAAACCCAGATCAGTTGACTGGGGGTGAGTGCTTGCAATGTTCAACACTCCATCCATCATTTCCTTTGGTTTTTGCTTTGTTCGCCATAAGTTGGCAGGGTATGCTCAGACGTGAGTCCCTTGCTCACTTTGCCACTGGATTCAAGCAAGCCTGGCTGAAGACGGCTGAAATGCCAGAAACCGGTCCTAGGAAGCTTGTTTCCGGGCCAGGAAAGACACGGTTTGGCAGTTCGGGCAGGACTGTTCCCATGAGGCACAGGGTCAGACTGATTTGCATAGGGCCATGTCTGAACTGGGGTGGCAGAGTGGGCTAAAGAACGGTGATGGATTAAACCCAGATCAGTTGACTGGGGGTGAGTGCTTGCAATGTTCAACACTCCATACATCATTTCCTTTGGTTTTTGCTTTGTTCGCCATAAGTTGGCAGGGTATGCTCAGACGTGAGTCCCTTGCTCACTTTGCCACTGGATTCAAGCAAGCCTGGCTGAAGACGGCTGAAATGCCAGAAACCGGTCCTAGGAAGCTTGTTTCCGGGCCAGGAAAGACATGGCTTGGCAGTTCGGGCTGGACTGTTCCCATGAGGCACAGGGTCAGACTGATTTGCATAGGGCCATGTCTGAACTGGGTGGCAGAGTGGGCTAAAGAACGGTGATGGATTAAACCCAGATCAGTTGACTGGGGGTGAGTGCTTGCAATGTTCAACACTCCATCCATCATTTCCATTGGTTTTTGCTTTGTTCGCCATAAGTTGGCAGGGTATGCTCAGACGTGAGTCCCTTGCTCACTTTGCCACTGGATTCAAGCAAGCCTGGCTGAAGACGGCTGAAATGCCAGAAACCGGTCCTAGGAAGCTTGTTTCCGGGCCAGGAAAGACATGGCTTAGCAGTTTGGGCTGGACTGTTCCCATGAGGCACAGGGTCAGACTGATTTGCATAGGGCCATGTCTGAACTGGGGTGGCAGAGTGGGCTAAAGAACGGTGATGGATTAAACCCAGATCAGTTGACTGGGGGTGAGTGCTTGCAATGTTCAACACTCCATCCATCATTTCCTTTGGTTTTTGCTTTGTTCGCCATAAGTTGGCAGGGTATGCTCAGACGTGAGTCCCTTGCTCACTTTGCCACTGGATTCAAGCAAGCCTGGCTGAAGACGGCTGAAATGCCAGAAACCGGTCCTAGGAAGCTTGTTTCCGGGCCAGGAAAGACATGGCTTAGCAGTTTCGGCTGGACTGTTCCCATGAGGCACAGGGTCAGACTGATTTGCATAGGGCCATGTCTGAACTGGGGTGGCAGAGTGGGCTAAAGAACGGTGATGGTTTAAACCCAGATCAGTTGACTGGGGGTGAGTGCTTGCAATGTTCAACACTCCATCCATCATTTCCTTTGGTTTTTGCTTTGTTCGCCATAAGTTGGCAGGGTATGCTCAGACGTGAGTCCCTTGCTCACTTTGCCACTGGATTCAAGCAAGCCTGGCTGAAGACGGCTGAAATGCCAGAAACTGGTCCTAGGAAGCTTGTTTCCGGGCCAGGAAAGACATGGCTTGGCAGTTCGGGCTGGACTGTTCCCATGAGGCACAGGGTCAGACTGATTTGCATAGGGCCATGTCTGAACTGGGGTGGCAGAGTGGGCTAAAGAACGGTGATGGATTAAACCCAGATCAGTTGACTGGGGGTGAGTGCTTGCAATGTTCAACACTCCATCCATGATTTCCTTTGGTTTTTGCTTTGTTCACCATGAGTTGGCAGGGTATGCTCAGACGTGAGTCCCTTGCTCACTTTGCCACTGGATTCAAGCAAGCCTGGCTGAAGACGGCTGAAATGCCAGAAACTGGTCCTAGGAAGCTTGTTTCCTGGCCAGGAAAGACATGGCTTGGCAGTTCGGGCTGGACTGTTCCCATGAGGCACAGGGTCAGACTGATTTGCATAGGGCCATGTCTGAACTGGGGTGGCAGAGTGGGCTAAAGAACGGTGATGGATTAAACCCAGATCAGTTGACTGGGGGTGAGTGCTTGCAATGTTCAACACTCCATCCATCATTTCCTTTGGTTTTTGCTTTGTTCGCCATAAGTTGGCAGGGTATGCTCAGACGTGAGTCCCTTGCTCACTTTGCCACTGGATTCAAGCAAGCCTGGCTGAAGACGGCTGAAATGCCAGAAACCGGTCCTAGGAAGCTTGTTTCCGGGCCAGGAAAGACATGGCTTGGCAGTTCGGGCTGGACTGTTCCCATGAGGCACAGGGTCAGACTGATTTGCATAGGGCCATGTCTGAACTGGGGTGGCAGAGTGGGCTAAAGAACGGTGATGGATTAAACCCAGATCAGTTGACTGGGGGTGAGTGCTTGCAATGTTCAACACTCCATCCATCATTTCCTTTGGTTTTTGCTTTGTTCGCCATAAGTTGGCAGGGTATGCTCAGACGTGAGTCCCTTGCTCACTTTGCCACTGGATTCAAGCAAGCCTGGCTGAAGATGGCTGAAATGCCAGAAACCGGTCCTAGGAAGCTTGTTTCCGGGCCAGGAAAGACATGGCTTGGCAGTTCGGGCAGGACTGTTCCCATGAGGCACAGGGTCAGACTGATTTGCATAGGGCCATGTCTGAACTGGGGTGGCAGAGTGGGCTAAAGAACGGTGATGGATTAAACCCAGATCAGTTGACTGGGGGTGAGTGCTTGCAATGTTCAACACTCCATCCATCATTTCCTTTGGTTTTTGCTTTGTTCGCCATAAGTTGGCAGGGTATGCTCAGACGTGAGTCCCTTGCTCACTTTGCCACTGGATTCAAGCAAGCCTGGCTGAAGACGGCTGAAATGCCAGAAACCGGTCCTAGGAAGCTTGTTTCCGGGCCAGGAAAGACATGGCTTGGCAGTTCGGGCTGGACTGTTCCCATGAGGCACAGGGTCAGACTGATTTGCATAGGGCCATGTCTGAACTGGGGTGGCAGAGTGGGCTAAAGAACGGTGATGGATTAAACCCAGATCAGTTGACTGGGGGTGAGTGCTTGCAATGTTCAACACTCCATCCATCATTTCCTTTGGTTTTTGCTTTGTTCGCCATAAGTTGGCAGGGTATGCTCAGACGTGAGTCCCTTGCTCACTTTGCCACTGGATTCAAGCAAGCCTGGCTGAAGACGGCTGAAATGCCAGAAACCGGTCCTAGGAAGCTTGTTTCCGGGCCAGGAAAGACATGGCTTGGCAGTTCGGGCAGGACTGTTCCCATGAGGCACAGGGTCAGACTGATTTGCATAGGGCCATGTCTGAACTGGGGTGGCAGAGTGGGCTAAAGAACGGTGATGGATTAAACCCAGATCAGTTGACTGGGGGTGAGTGCTTGCAATGTTCAACACTCCATCCATCATTTCCTTTGGTTTTTGCTTTGTTCGCCATAAGTTGGCAGGGTATGCTCAGACGTGAGTCCCTTGCTCACTTTGCCACTGGATTCAAGCAAGCCTGGCTGAAGACGGCTGAAATGCCAGAAACCGGTCCTAGGAAGCTTGTTTCCGGGCCAGGAAAGACATGGCTTGGCAGTTCGGGCTGGACTGTTCCCATGAGGCACAGGGTCAGACTGATTTGCATAGGGCCATGTCTGAACTGGGGTGGCAGAGTGGGCTAAAGAACGGTGATGGATTAAACCCAGATCAGTTGACTGGGGGTGAGTGCTTGCAATGTTCAACACTCCATCCATCATTTCCTTTGGTTTTTGCTTTGTTCGCCATAAGTTGGCAGGGTATGCTCAGACGTGAGTCCCTTGCTCACTTTGCCACTGGATTCAAGCAAGCCTGGCTGAAGACGGCTGAAATGCCAGAAACCGGTCCTAGGAAGCTTGTTTCTGGGCCAGGAAAGACATGGCTTGGCAGTTCGGGCAGGACTGTTCCCATGAGGCACAGGGTCAGACTGATTTGCATAGGGCCATGTCTGAACTGGGGTGGCAGAGTGGGCTAAAGAACGGTGATGGATTAAACCCAGATCAGTTGACTGGGGGTGAGTGCTTGCAATGTTCAACACTCCATCCATCATTTCCTTTGGTTTTTGCTTTGTTCGCCATAAGTTGGCAGGGTATGCTCAGACGTGAGTCCCTTGCTCACTTTGCCACTGGATTCAAGCAAGCCTGGCTGAAGACGGCTGAAATGCCAGAAACCGGTCCTAGGAAGCTTGTTTCCGGGCCAGGAAAGACATGGCTTGGCAGTTCAGGCTATACTGTTCCCATGAGGCACAGGGTCAGACTGATTTGCATAGGGCCATGTCTGAACTGGGGTGGCAGAGTGGGCTAAAGAACGGTAATGGATTAAACCCAGATCAGTTGACTGGGGGTGAGTGCTTGCAATGTTCAACACTCCATCCATCATTTCCATTGGTTTTTGCTTTGTTCGCCATAAGTTGGCAGGGTATGCTCAGACGTGAGTCCCTTGCTCACTTTGCCAGTGGATTCAAGCAAGCCTGGCTGAAGACGGCTGAAATGCCAGAAACCGGTCCTAGGAAGCTTGTTTCCGGGCCAGGAAAGACATGGCTTAGCAGTTTGGGCTGGACTGTTCCCATGAGGCACAGGGTCAGACTGATTTGCATAGGGCCATGTCTGAACTGGGGTGGCAGAGTGGGCTAAAGAACGGTGATGGATTAAACCCAGATTAGTTGACTGGGGGTGAGTGCTTGCAATGTTCAACACTCCATCCATCATTTCCTTTGGTTTTTGCTTTGTTCGCCATAAGTTGGCAGGGTATGCTCAGACGTGAGTCCCTTGGTCACTTTGCCACTGGATTCAAGCAAGCCTGGCTGAAGACGGCTGAAATGCCAGAAACCGGTCCTAGGAAGCTTGTTTCCGGGCCAGTAAAGACATGGCTTGGCAGTTCGGGCTGGACTGTTCCCATGAGGCACAGGGTCAGACTGATTTGCATAGGGCCATGTCTGAACTGGGGTGGCAGAGTGGGCTAAAGAACGGTGATGGATTAAACCCAGATCAGTTGACTGGGGGTGAGTGCTTGCAATGTTCAACACTCCATCCATCATTTCCTTTGGTTTTTGCTTTGTTCGCCATAAGTTGGCAGGGTATGCTCAGACGTGAGTCCCTTGCTCACTTTGCCACTGGATTCAAGCAAGCCTGGCTGAAGACGGCTGAAATGCCAGAAACCGGTCCTAGGAAGCTTGTTTCCGGGCCAGGAAAGACATGGCTTGGCAGTTCGGGCAGGACTGTTCCCATGAGGCACAGGGTCAGACTGATTTGCATAGGGCCATGTCTGAACTGGGGTGGCAGAGTGGGCTAAAGAACGGTGATGGATTAAACCCAGATCAGTTGACTGGGGGTGAGTGCTTGCAATGTTCAACACTCCATCCATCATTTCCTTTGGTTTTTGCTTTGTGCGCCATAAGTTGGCAGGGTATGCTCAGACGTGAGTCCCTTGCTCACTTTGCCACTGGATTCAAGCAAGCCTGGCTGAAGACGGCTGAAATGCCAGAAACCGGTCCTAGGAAGCTTGTTTCCGGACCAGGAAAGACATGGCTTGGCAGTTCGGGCTGGACTGTTCCCATGAGGCACAGGGTCAGACTGATTTGCATAGGGCCATGTCTGAACAGGGGTGGCAGAGTGGGCTAAAGAACGGTGATGGATTAAACCCAGATCAGTTGACTGGGGGTGAGTGCTTGCAATGTTCAACACTCCATCCATCATTTCCATTGTTTTTTGCTTTGTTCGCCATAAGTTGGCAGGGTATGCTCAGACGTGAGTCCCTTGCTCACTTTGCCAGTGGATTCAAGCAAGCCTGGCTGAAGACGGCTGAAATGCCAGAAACCGGTCCTAGGAAGCTTGTTTCCGGGCCAGGAAAGACATGGCTTAGCAGTTTGGGCTGGACTGTTCCCATGAGGCACAGGGTCAGACTGATTTGCATAGGGCCATGTCTGAACTGGGGTGGCAGAGTGGGCTAAAGAACGGTGATGGATTAAACCCAGATCAGTTGACTGGGGGTGAGTGCTTGCAATGTTCAACACTCCATCCATCATTTCCTTTGGTTTTTGCTTTGTTAGCCATAAGTTGCCAGGGTATGCTCAGACGTGAGTCCCTTGGTCACTTTGCCACTGGATTCAAGCAAGCCTGGCTGAAGACGGCTGAAATGCCAGAAACCGGTCCTAGGAAGCTTGTTTCCGGGCCAGGAAAGACATGGCTTGGCAGTTCGGGCTGGACTGTTCCCATGAGGCACAGGGTCAGACTGATTTGCATAGGGCCATGTCTGAACTGGGGTGGCAGAGTGGGCTAAAGAACGGTGATGGATTAAACCCAGATCAGTTGACTGGGGGTGAGTGCTTGCAATGTTCAACACTCCATCCATCATTTCCTTTGGTTTTTGCTTTGTTCGCCATAAGTTGGCAGGGTATGCTCAGACGTGAGTCCCTTGCTCACTTTGCCACTGGATTCAAGCAAGCCTGGCTGAAGATGGCTGAAATGCCAGAAACCGGTCCTAGGAAGCTTGTTTCCGGGCCAAGGAAAGACATGGCTTGGCAGTTCGGGCTGGACTGTTCCCATGAGGCACAGGGTCAGATTGTTTTGCATAGGGCCATGTCTGAACTGGGGTGGCAGAGTGGGCTAAAGAACGGTGATGGATTAAACCCAGATCAGTTGACTGGGGGTGAGTGCTTGCAATGTTCAACACTCCATCCATCATTTCCTTTGGTTTTTGCTTTGTTCGCCATAAGTTGGCAAGGTATGCTCAGACGTGAGTCCCTTGCTCACTTTGCCACTGGATTCAAGCAAGCCTGGCTGAAGACGGCTGAAATGCCAGAAACCGGTCCTAGGAAGCTTGTTTCCGGGCCAGGAAAGACATGGTTTGGCAGTTCGGGCAGGACTGTTCCCATGAGGCACAGGGTCAGACTGATTTGCATAGGGCCATGTCTGAACTGGGGTGGCAGAGTGGGCTAAAGAACGGTGATGGATTAAACCCAGATCAGTTGACTGGGGGTGAGTGCTTGCAATGTTCAACACTCCATACATCATTTCCTTTGGTTTTTGCTTTGTTCGCCATAAGTTGGCAGGGTATGCTCAGACGTGAGTCCCTTGCTCACTTTGCCACTGGATTCAAGCAAGCCTGGCTGAAGACGGCTGAAATGCCAGAAACCGGTCCTAGGAAGCTTGTTTCCGGGACAGGAAAGACATGGCTTGGCAGTTCGGGCTGGACTGTTCCCATGAGGCACAGGGTCAGACTGATTTGCATAGGGCCATGTCTGAACTGGGGTGGCAGAGTGGGCTAAAGAACGGTGATGGTTTAAACCCAGATCAGTTGACTGGGGGTGAGTGCTTGCAATGTTCAACACTCCATCCATCATTTCCTTTGGTTTTTGCTTTGTTCGCCATAAGTTGGAGGGTATGCTCAGACGTGAGTCCCTTGCTCACTTTGCCACTGGATTCAAGCAAGCCTGGCTGAAGACGGCTGAAATGCCAGAAACCGGTCCTAGGAAGCTTGTTTCCGGGCCAGGAAAGACATGGCTTGGCAGTTCGGGCTGGACTGTTCCCATGAGGCACAGGGTCAGACTGATTTGCATAGGGCCATGTCTGAACTGGGGTGGCAGAGTGGGCTAAAGAACGGTGATGGATTAAACCCAGATCAGTTGACTGGGGGTGAGTGCTTGCAATGTTCAACACTCCATCCATGATTTCCTTTGGTTTTTGCTTTGTTCGCCATGAGTTGGCAGGGTATGCTCAGACGTGAGTCCCTTGCTCACTTTGCCACTGGATTCAAGCAAGCCTGGCTGAAGACGGCTGAAATGCCAGAAACCGGTCCTAGGAAGCTTGTTTCCGGGCCAGGAAAGACATGGCTTGGCAGTTCGGGCTGGACTGTTCCCATGAGGCACAGGGTCAGACTGATTTGCATAGGGCCATGTCTGAACTGGGGTGGCAGAGTGGGCTAAAGAACGGTGATGGATTAAACCCAGATCAGTTGACTGGGGGTGAGTGCTTGCAATGTTCAACACTCCATCCATCATTTCCTTTGGTTTTTGCTTTGTTCGCCATAAGTTGGCAGGGTATGCTCAGACGTGAGTCCCTTGCTCACTTTGCCACTGGATTCAAGCAAGCCTGGCTGAAGACGGCTGAAATACCAGAAACCGGTCCTAGGAAGCTTGTTTCCGGGCCAGGAAAGACATGGCTTGGCAGTTCGGGCTGGACTGTTATCATGAGGCACAGGGTCAGACTGATTTGCATAGGGCCATGTCTGAACTGGGGTGGCAGAGTGGGCTAAAGAACAGTGATGGATTAAACCCAGATCAGTTGACTGGGGGTGAGTGCTTGCAATGTTCAACACTCCATCCATCATTTCCTTTGGTTTTTGCTTTGTTCGCCATAAGTTGGCAGGGTATGCTCAGACGTTAGTCCCTTGCTCACTTTGCCACTGGATTCAAGCAAGCCTGGCTGAAGACGGCTGAAATGCCAGAAACCGGTCCTAGGAAGCTTGTTTCCGGGCCAGGAAAGACATGGCTTGGCAGTTCAGGCTGGACTGTTCCCATGAGGCACAGGGTCAGACTGATTTGCATAGGGCCATGTCTGAACTGGGGTGGCAGAGTAGGCTAAAGAACGGTGATGGTTTAAACCCAGATCAGTTGACTGGGGGTGAGTGCTTGCAATGTTCAACACTCCATCCATCATTTCCTTTGGTTTTTGCTTTGTTCGCCATAAGTTGGCAGGGTATGCTCAGACGTGAGTCCCTTGCTCACTTTGCCACTGGATTCAAGCAAGCCTGGCTGAAGACGGCTGAAATGCCAGAAACCGGTCCTAGGAAGCTTGTTTCCGGGCCAGGAAAGACATGGCTTGGCAGTTCGGGCTGGACTGTTCCCATGAGGCACAGGGTCAGACTGATTTGCATAGGGCCATGTCTGAACTGGGGTGGCAGAGTGGGCTAAAGAACGGTGATGGATGAAACCCAGATCAGTTGACTGGGGGTGAGTGCTTGCAATGTTCAACACTCCATCCATCATTTCCTTTGGTTTTTGCTTTGTTCGCCATAAGTTGGCAGGGTATGCTCAGATGTGAGTCCCTTGCTCACTTTGCCACTGGATTCAAGAAAGCCTGGCTGAAGACGGCTGAAATGCCAGAAACCGGACCTAGGAAGCTTGTTTCCGGGCCAGGAAAGACATGGCTTGGCAGTTCGGGCTGGACTGTTCCCATGAGGCACAGGGTCAGACTGATTTGCATAGGGCCATGTCTGAACTGGGGTGGCAGAGTGGGCTAAAGAACGGTGATGGATTAAACCCAGATCAGTTGACTGGGGGTGAGTGCTTGCAATGTTCAACTCTCCATCCATCATTTCCTTTGGTTTTTGCTTTGTTCGCCATAAGTTGGCAGGGTATGCTCAGACGTGAGTCCCTTGCTCACTTTGCCACTGGATTCAAGCAAGCCTGGCTGAAGACGGCTGAAATGCCAGAAACCGGTCCTAGGAAGCTTGTTTCCGGGCCAGGAAAGACATGGCTTGGCAGTTCGGGCTGGACTGTTCCCATGAGGCACAGGGTCAGACTGATTTGCATAGGGCCATGTCTGAACTGGGGTGGCAGAGTGGGCTAAAGAACGGTGATGGATTAAACCCAGATCAGTTGACTGGGGGTGAGTGCTTGCAATGTTCAACACTCCATCCATCATTTCCTTTGGTTTTTGCTTTGTTCGCCATAAGTTGGCAGGGTATGCTCAGACGTGAGTCCCTTGCTCACTTTGCCACTGGATTCAAGCAAGCCTGGCTGAAGACGGCTGAAATGCCAGAAACCGGTCCTAGGAAGCTTGTTTCCGGGCCAGGAAAGACATGGCTTGGCAGTTCGGGCAGGACTGTTCCCATGAGGCACAGGGTCAGACTGATTTGCATAGGTCCATGTCTGAACTGGGGTGGCAGAGTGGGCTAAAGAACGGTGATGGATTAAACCCAGATCAGTTGACTGGGGGTGAGTGCTTGCAATGTTCAACACTCCATCCATCATTTCCTTTGGTTTTTGCTTTGTTCGCCATAAGTTGGCAGGGTATGCTCAGACGTGAGTCCCTTGCTCACTTTGCCACTGGATTCAAGCAAGCCTGGCTGAAGATGGCTGAAATGCCAGAAACCGGTCCTAGGAAGCTTGTTTCCGGGCCAGGAAAGACATGGCTTGGCAGTTCGGGCTGGACTGTTCCCATGAGGCACAGGGTCAGACTGATTTGCATAGGGCCATGTCTGAACTGGGGTGGCAGAGTGGGCTAAAGAACGGTGATGGATTAAACCCAGATCAGTTGACTGGGGGTGAGTGCTTGCAATGTTCAACACTCCATCCATCATTTCCTTTGGTTTTTGCTTTGTTCGCCATAAGTTGGCAGGGTATGCTCAGACGTGAGTCCCTTGCTCACTTTGCCACTGGATTCAAGCAAGCCTGGCTGAAGATGGCTGAAATGCCAGAAACCGGTCCTAGGAAGCTTGTTTCCGGGCCAGGAAAGACATGGCTTGGCAGTTCGGGCAGGACTGTTCCCATGAGGCACAGGGTCAGACTGATTTGCATAGGGCCATGTCTGAACTGGGGTGGCAGAGTGGGCTAAAGAACGGTGATGGATTAAACCCAGATCAGTTGACTGGGGGTGAGTGCTTGCAATGTTCAACACTCCATCCATCATTTCCTTTGGTTTTTGCTTTGTTCGCCATAAGTTGGCAGGGTATGCTCAGACGTGAGTCCCTTGCTCACTTTGCCACTGGATTCAAGCAAGCCTGGCTGAAGACGGCTGAAATGCCAGAAACCGGTCCTAGGAAGCTTGTTTCCGGGCCAGGAAAGACATGGCTTGGCAGTTCGGGCTGGACTGTTCCCATGAGGCACAGGGTCAGACTGATTTGCATAGGGCCATGTCTGAACTGGGGTGGCAGAGTGGGCTAAAGAACGGTGATGGATTAAACCCAGATCAGTTGACTGGGGGTGAGTGCTTGCAATGTTCAACACTCCATCCATCATTTCCTTTGGTTTTTGCTTTGTTCGCCATAAGTTGGCAGGGTATGCTCAGACGTGAGTCCCTTGCTCACTTTGCCACTGGATTCAAGCAAGCCTGGCTGAAGACGGCTGAAATGCCAGAAACCGGTCCTAGGAAGCTTGTTTCCGGGCCAGGAAAGACATGGCTTGGCAGTTCGGGCAGGACTGTTTCCATGAGGCACAGGGTCAGACTGATTTGCATAGGGCCATGTCTGAACTGGGGTGGCAGAGTGGGCTAAAGAACGGTGATGGATTAAACCCAGATCAGTTGACTGGGGGTGAGTGCTTGCAATGTTCAACACTCCATCCATCATTTCCTTTGGTTTTTGCTTTGTTCGCCATAAGTTGGCAGGGTATGCTCAGACGTGAGTCCCTTGCTCACTTTACCACTGGATTCAAGCAAGCCTGGCTGAAGACGGCTGAAATGCCAGAAACCGGTCCTAGGAAGCTTGTTTCCGGGCCAGGAAAGACATGGCTTGGCAGTTCGGGCTGGACTGTTCCCATGAGGCACAGGGTCAGACTGATTTGCATAGGGCCATGTCTGAACTGGGGTGGCAGAGTGGGCTAAAGAACGGTGATGGATTAAACCCAGATCAGTTGACTGGGGGTGAGTGCTTGCAATGTTCAACACTCCATCCATCATTTTCATTGGTTTTTGCTTTGTTCGCCATAAGTTGGCAGGGTATGCTCAGACGTGAGTCCCTTGCTCACTTTGCCACTGGATTCAAGCAAGCCTGGCTGAAGACGGCTGAAATGCCAGAAACCAGTCCTAGGAAGCTTGTTTCCGGGCCAGGAAAGACATGGCTTAGCAGTTTGGGCTGGACTGTTCCCATGAGGCACAGGGTCAGACTGATTTGCATAGGGCCATGTCTGAACTGGGGTGGCAGAGTGGGCTAAAGAACGGTGATGGATTAAACCCAGATCAGTTGACTGGGGGTGAGTGCTTGCAATGTTCAACACTCCATCCATCATTTCCTTTGGTTTTTGCTTTGTTCGCCATAAGTTGGCAGGGTATGCTCAGACGTGAGTTCCTTGCTCACTTTGCCACTGGATTCAAGCAAGCCTGGCTGAAGATGGCTGAAATGCCAGAAACCGGTCCTAGGAAGCTTGTTTCCGGGCCAGGAAAGACATGGCTTGGCAGTTCGGGCTGGACTGTTCCCATGAGGCACAGGGTCAGACTGTTTTGCATAGGGCCATGTCTGAACTGGGGTGGCAGAGTGGGCTAAAGAACGGTGATGGATTAAACCCAGATCAGTTGACTGGGGGTGAGTGCTTGCAATGTTCAACACTCCATCCATCATTTCCTTTGGTTTTTGCTTTGTTCGCCATAAGTTGGCAAGGTATGCTCAGACGTGAGTCCCTTGCTCACTTTGCCACTGGATTCAAGCAAGCCTGGCTGAAGACGGCTGAAATGCCAGAAACCGGTCCTAGGAAGCTTGTTTCCGGGCCAGGAAAGACATGGTTTGGCAGTTCGGGCAGGACTGTTCCCATGAGGCACAGGGTCAGACTGATTTGCATAGGGCCATGTCTGAACTGGGGTGGCAGAGTGGGCTAAAGAACGGTGAGGGATTAAACCCAGATCAGTTGACTGGGGGTGAGTGCTTGCAATGTTCAACACTCCATACATCATTTCCTTTGGTTTTTGCTTTGTTCGCCATAAGTTGGCAGGGTATGCTCAGACGTGAGTCCCTTGCTCACTTTGCCACTGGATTCAAGCAAGCCTGGCTGAAGACAGCTGAAATGCCAGAAACCGGTCCTAGGAAGCTTGTTTCCGGGCCAGGAAAGACATGGCTTGGCAGTTCGGGCTGGACTGTTCCCATGAGGCACAGGGTCAGACTGATTTGCATAGGGCCATGTCTGAACTGGGGTGGCAGAGTGGGCTAAAGAACGGTGATGGATTAAACCCAGATCAGTTGACTAGGGGTGAGTGCTTGCAATGTTCAACACTCCATCCATCATTTCCATTGGTTTTTGCTTTGTTCGCCATAAGTTGGCAGGGTATGCTCAGACGTGAGTCCCTTGCTCACTTTGCCACTGGATTCAAGCAAGCCTGGCTGAAGACGGCTGAAATGCCAGAAACCGGTCCTAGGAAGCTTGTTTCTGGGCCAGGAAAGACATGGCTTAGCAGTTTGGGCTGGACTGTTCTCATGAGGCACAGGGTCAGACTGATTTGCATAGGGCCATGTCTGAACTGGGGTGGCAGAGTGGGCTAAAGAACGGTGATGGATTAAACCCAGATCAGTTGACTGGGGGTGAGTGCTTGCAATGTTCAACACTCCATCCATCATTTCCTTTGGTTTTTGCTTTGTTCGCCATAAGTTGGCAGGGTATGCTCAGACGTGAGTCCCTTGCTCACTTTGCCACTGGATTCAAGCAAGCCTGGCTGAAGACGGCTGAAATGCCAGAAACCGGTCCTAGGAAGCTTGTTTCCGGGCCAGGAAAGACACGGTTTGGCAGTTTGGGCAGGACTGTTCCCATGAGGCACAGGGTCAGACTGATTTGCATAGGGCCATGTCTGAACTGGGGTGGCAGAGTGGGCTAAAGAACGGTGATGGATTAAACCCAGATCAGTTGACTGGGGGTGAGTGCTTGCAATGTTCAACACTCCATACATCATTTCCTTTGGTTTTTGCTTTGTTCGCCATAAGTTGGCAGGGTATGCTCAGACGTGAGTCCCTTGCTCACTTTGCCACTGGATTCAAGCAAGCCTGGCTGAAGACGGCTGAAATGCCAGAAACCGGTCCTAGGAAGCTTGTTTCCGGGCCAGGAAAGACATGGCTTGGCAGTTCGGGCTGGACTGTTCCCATGAGGCACAGGGTCAGACTGATTTGCATAGGGCCATGTCTGAACTGGGGTGGCAGAGTGGGCTAAAGAACGGTGATGGATTAAACCCAGATCAGTTGACTGGGGGTGAGTGCTTGCAATGTTCAACACTCCATCCATCATTTCCATTGGTTTTTGCTTTGTTCGCCATAAGTTGGCAGGGTATGCTCAGACGTGAGTCCCTTGCTCACTTTGCCACTGGATTCAAGCAAGCCTGGCTGAAGACGGCTGAAATGCCAGAAACCGGTCCTAGGAAGCTTGTTTCCGGGCCAGGAAAGACATGGCTTAGCATTTTGGGCTGGACTGTTCCCATGAGGCACAGGGTCAGACTGATTTGCATAGGGCCATGTCTGAACTGGGGTGGCAGAGTTGGCTAAAGAACGGTGATGGATTAAACCCAGATCAGTTGACTGGGGGTGAGTGCTTGCAATGTTCAACACTCCATCCATCATTTCCTTTGGTTTTTGCTTTGTTCGCCATAAGTTGGCAGGGTATGTTCAGACGTGAGTCCCTTGGTCACTTTGCCACTGGATTCAAGCAAGCCTGGCTGAAGACGGCTGAAATGCCAGAAACCGGTCCTAGGAAGCTTGTTTCCGGGCCAGGAAAGACATGGCTTGGCAGTTCGGGCTGGACTGTTCCCATGAGGCACAGGGTCAGACTGATTTGCATAGGGCCATGTCTGAACTGGGGTGGCAGAGTGGGCTAAAGAACGGTGATGGATTAAACCCAGATCAGTTGACTGGGGGTGAGTGCTTGCAATGTTCAACACTCCATCCATCACTTCCTTTGGTTTTTGCTTTGTTCGCCATAAGTTGGCAGGGTATGCTCAGACGTGAGTCCCTTGCTCACTTTGCCACTGGATTCAAGCAAGCCTGGCTGAAGACGGCTGAAATGCCAGAAACCGGTCCTAGGAAGCTTGTTTCCGGGCCAGGAAAGACATGGCTTAGCAGTTTCGGCTGGACTGTTCCCATGAGGCACAGGGTCAGACTGATTTGCATAGGGCCATGTCTGAACTGGGGTGGCAGAGTGGGCTAAAGAACGGTGATGGTTTAAACCCAGATCAGTTGACTGGGGGTGAGTGCTTGCAATGTTCAACACTCCATCCATCATTTCCTTTGGTTTTTGCTTTGTTCGCCATAAGTTGGCAGGGTATGCTCAGACGTGAGTCCCTTGCTCACTTTGCCACTGGATTCAAGCAAGACTGGCTGAAGACGGCTGAAATGCCAGAAACTGGTCCTAGGAAGCTTGTTTCCGGGCCAGGAAAGACATGGCTTGGCAGTTCGGGCTGGACTGTTCCCATGAGGCACAGGGTCAGACTGATTTGCATAGGGCCATGTCTGAACTGGGGTGGCAGAGTGGGCTAAAGAACGGTGATGGATTAAACCCAGATCAGTTGACTGGGGGTGAGTGCTTGCAATGTTCAACACTCCATCCATGATTTCCTTTGGTTTTTGCTTTGTTCGCCATGAGTTGGCAGGGTATGCTCAGACGTGAGTCCCTTGCTCACTTTGCCACTGGATTCAAGCAAGCCTGGCTGAAGACGGCTGAAATGCCAGAAACCGGTCCTAGGAAGCTTGTTTTCGGGCCAGGAAAGACATGGCTTGGCAGTTCGGGCTGGACTGTTCCCATGAGGCACAGGGTCAGACTGATTTGCATAGGGCCATGTCTGAACTGGGGTGGCAGAGTGGGCTAAAGAACGGTGATGGATTAAACCCAGATCAGTTGACTGGGGGTGAGTGCTTGCAATGTTCAACACTCCATCCATCATTTCCTTTGGTTTTTGCTTTGTTCGCCATAAGTTGGCAGGGTATGCTCAGACGTGAGTCCCTTGCTCACTTTGCCACTGGATTCAAGCAAGCCTGGCTGAAGACGGCTGAAATACCAGAAACCGGTCCTAGGAAGCTTGTTTCCAGGCCAGGAAAGACATGGCTTGGCAGTTCAGGCTGGACTGTTCCCATGAGGCACAGGGTCAGACTGATTTGCATAGGGCCATGTCTGAACTGGGGTGGCAGAGTGGGCTAAAGAACAGTGATGGATTAAACCCAGATCAGTTGACTGGGGGTGAGTGCTTGCAATGTTCAACACTCCATCCATCATTTCCTTTGGTTTTTGCTTTGTTCGCCATAAGTTGGCAGGGTATGCTCAGACGTTAGTCCCTTGCTCACTTTGCCACTGGATTCAAGCAAGCCTGGCTGAAGACGGCTGAAATGCCAGAAACCGGTCCTAGGAAGCTTGTTTCCGGGCCAGGAAAGACATGGCTTGGCAGTTCAGGCTGGACTGTTCCCATGAGGCACAGGGTCAGACTGATTTGCATAGGGCCATGTTTGAACTGGGGTGGCAGAGTGGGCTAAAGAACGGTGATGGTTTAAACCCAGATCAGTTGACTGGGGGTGAGTGCTTGCAATGTTCAACACTCCATCCATCATTTCCTTTGGTTTTTGCTTTGTTCGCCATAAGTTGGCAGGGTATGCTCAGACGTGAGTCCCTTGCTCACTTTGCCACTTGATTCAAGCAAGCCTGGCTGAAGACGGCTGAAATGCCAGAAACCGGTCCTAGGAAGCTTGTTTCCGGGCCAGGAAAGACATGGCTTGGCAGTTCGGGCTGGACTGTTCCCATGAGGCACAGGGTCAGACTGATTTGCATAGGGCCATGTCTGAACTGGGGTGGCAGAGTGGGCTAAAGAACGGTGATGGATGAAACCCAGATCAGTTGACTGGGGGTGAGTGCTTGCAATGTTCAACACTCCATCCATCATTTCCTTTGGTTTTTGCTTTGTTCGCCATAAGTTGGCAGGGTATGCTCAGATGTGAGTCCCTTGCTCACTTTGCCACTGGATTCAAGCAAGCCTGGCTGAAGACGGCTGAAATGCCAGAAACCGGACCTAGGAAGCTTGTTTCCGGGCCAGGAAAGACATGGCTTGGCAGTTCGGGCTGGACTGTTCCCATGAGGCACAGGGTCAGACTGATTTGCATAGGGCCATGTCTGAACTGGGGTGGCAGAGTGGGCTAAAGAACGGTGATGGATTAAACCCAGATCAGTTGACTGGGGGTGAGTGCTTGCAATGTTCAACTCTCCATCCATCATTTCCTTTGGTTTTTGCTTTGTTCGCCATAAGTTGGCAGGGTATGCTCAGACGTGAGTCCCTTGCTCACTTTGCCACTGGATTCAAGCAAGCCTGGCTGAAGACGGCTGAAATGCCAGAAACCGGTCCTAGGAAGCTTGTTTCCGGGCCAGGAAAGACATGGCTTGGCAGTTCGGGCTGGACTGTTCCCATGAGGCACAGGGTCAGACTGATTTGCATAGGGCCATGTCTGAACTGGGGTGGCAGAGTGGGCTAAAGAACGGTGATGGATTAAACCCAGATCAGTTGACTGGGGGTGAGTGCTTGCAATGTTCAACACTCCATCCATCATTTCCTTTGGTTTTTGCTTTGTTCGCCATAAGTTGGCAGGGTATGCTCAGACGTGAGTCCCTTGCTCACTTTGCCACTGGATTCAAGCAAGCCTGGCTGAAGACGGCTGAAATGCCAGAAACCGGTCCTAGGAAGCTTGTTTCCGGGCCAGGAAAGACATGGCTTGGCAGTTCGGGCAGGACTGTTCCCATGAGGCACAGGGTCAGACTGATTTGCATAGGTCCATGTCTGAACTGGGGTGGCAGAGTGGGCTAAAGAACGGTGATGGATTAAACCCAGATCAGTTGACTGGGGGTGAGTTCTTGCAATGTTCAACACTCCATCCATCATTTCCTTTGGTTTTTGCTTTGTTCGCCATAAGTTGGCAGGGTATGCTCAGACGTGAGTCCCTTGCTCACTTTGCCACTGGATTCAAGCAAGCCTGGCTGAAGACGGCTGAAATGCCAGAAACCGGTCCTAGGAAGCTTGTTTCCGGGCCAGGAAAGACATGGCTTGGCAGTTCGGGCTGGACTGTTCCCATGAGGCACAGGGTCAGACTGATTTGCATAGGGCCATGTCTGAACTGGGGTGGCAGAGTGGGCTAAAGAACGGTGATGGATTAAACCCAGATCAGTTGACTGGGGGTGAGTGCTTGCAATGTTCAACACTCCATCCATCATTTCCTTTGGTTTTTGCTTTGTTCGCCATAAGTTGGCAGGGTATGCTCAGACGTGAGTCCCTTGCTCACTTTGCCACTGGATTCAAGCAAGCCTGGCTGAAGATGGCTGAAATGCCAGAAACCGGTCCTAGGAAGCTTGTTTCCGGGCCAGGAAAGACATGGCTTGGCAGTTCGGGCAGGACTGTTCCCATGAGGCACAGGGTCAGACTGATTTGCATAGGGCCATGTCTGAACTGGGGTGGCAGAGTGGGCTAAAGAACGGTGATGGATTAAACCCAGATCAGTTGACTGGGGGTGAGTGCTTGCAATGTTCAACACTCCATCCATCATTTCCTTTGGTTTTTGCTTTGTTCGCCATAAGTTGGCAGGGTATGCTCAGACGTGAGTCCCTTGCTCACTTTGCCACTGGATTCAAGCAAGCCTGGCTGAAGACGGCTGAAATGCCAGAAACCGGTCCTAGGAAGCTTGTTTCCGGGCCAGGAAAGACATGGCTTGGCAGTTCGGGCTGGACTGTTCCCATGAGGCACAGGGTCAGACTGATTTGCATAGGGCCATGTCTGAACTGGGGTGGCAGAGTGGGCTAAAGAACGGTGATGGATTAAACCCAGATCAGTTGACTGGGGGTGAGTGCTTGCAATGTTCAACACTCCATCCATCATTTCCTTTGGTTTTTGCTTTGTTCGCCATAAGTTGGCAGGGTATGCTCAGACGTGAGTCCCTTGCTCACTTTGCCACTGGATTCAAGCAAGCCTGGCTGAAGACGGCTGAAATGCCAGAAACCGGTCCTAGGAAGCTTGTTTCCGGGCCAGGAAAGACATGGCTTGGCAGTTCGGGCAGGACTGTTCCCATGAGGCACAGGGTCAGACTGATCTGCATAGGGCCATGTCTGAACTGGGGTGGCAGAGTGGGCTAAAGAACGGTGATGGATTAAACCCAGATCAGTTGACTGGGGGTGAGTGCTTGCAATGTTCAACACTCCATCCATCATTTCCTTTGGTTTTTGCTTTGTTCGCCATAAGTTGGCAGGGTATGCTCAGACGTGAGTCCCTTGCTCACTTTGCCACTGGATTCAAGCAAGCCTGGCTGAAGACGGCTGAAATGCCAGAAACCGGTCCTAGGAAGCTTGTTTCCAGGCCAGGAAAGACATGGCTTGGCAGTTCGGGCTGGACTGTTCCCATGAGGCACAGGGTCAGACTGATTTGCATAGGGCCATGTCTGAACTGGGGTGGCAGAGTGGGCTAAAGAACGGTGATGGATTAAACCCAGATCAGTTGACTGGGGGTGAGTGCTTGCAATGTTCAACACTCCATCCATCATTTCCTTTGGTTTTTGCTTTGTTCGCCATAAGTTGGCAGGGTATGCTCAGACGTGAGTCCCTTGCTCACTTTGCCACTGGATTCAAGCAAGCCTGGCTGAAGACGGCTTAAATGCCAGAAACCGGTCCTAGGAAGCTTGTTTCTGGGCCAGGAAAGACATGGCTTGGCAGTTCGGGCAGGACTGTTCCCATGAGGCACAGGGTCAGACTGATTTGCATAGGGCCATGTCTGAACTGGGGTGGCAGAGTGGGCTAAAGAACGGTGATGGATTAAACCCAGATCAGTTGACTGGGGGTGAGTGCTTGCAATGTTCAACACTCCATCCATCATTTCCTTTGGTTTTTGCTTTGTTCGCCTTAAGTTGGCAGGGTATGCTCAGACGTGAGTCCCTTGCTCACTTTGCCACTGGATTCAAGCAAGCCTGGCTGAAGACGGCTGAAATGCCAGAAACCTGTCCTAGGAAGCTTGTTTCCGGGCCAGGAAAGACATGGCTTGGCAGTTCGGGCTATACTGTTCCCATGAGGCACAGGGTCAGACTGATTTGCATAGGGCCATGTCTGAACTGGGGTGGCAGAGTGGGCTAAAGAACGGTGATGGATTAAACCCAGATCAGTTGACTGGGGGTGAGTGCTTGCAATGTTCAACACTCCATCCATCATTTCCATTGGTTTTTGCTTTGTTCGCCATAAGTTGGCAGGGTATGCTCAGACGTGAGTCCCTTGCTCACTTTGCCAGTGGATTCAAGCAAGCCTGGCTGAAGACGGCTGAAATGCCAGAAACCGGTCCTAGGAAGCTTGTTTCCGGGCCAGGAAAGACATGGCTTAGCAGTTTGGGCTGGACTGTTCCCATGAGGCACAGGGTCAGACTGATTTGCATCGGGCCATGTCTGAACTGGGGTGGCAGAGTGGGCTAAAGAACGGTGATGGATTAAACCCAGATCAGTTGACTGGGGGTGAGTGCTTGCAATGTTCAACACTCCATCCATCATTTCCTTTGGTTTTTGCTTTGTTCGCCATAAGTTGGCAGGGTATGCTCAGACGTGAGTCCCTTGCTCACTTTGCCACTGGATTCAAGCAAGCCTGGCTGAAGACGGCTGAAATGCCAGAAACCGGTCCTAGGAAGCTTGTTTCCGGGCCAGGAAAGACATGGCTTGGCAGTTCAAGCAGGACTGTTCCCATGAGGCACAGGGTCAGACTGATTTGCATAGGGCCATGTCTGAACTGGGGTGGCAGAGTGGGCTAAAGAACGGTGATGGATTAAACCCAGATCAGTTGACTGGGGGTGAGTGCTTGCAATGTTCAACACTCCATCCATCATTTCCTTTGGTTTTTGCTTTGTGCGCCATAAGTTGGCAGGGTATGCTCAGACGTGAGTCCCTTGCTCACTTTGCCACTGGATTCAAGCAAGCCTGGCTGAAGACGGCTGAAATGCCAGAAACCGGTCCTAGGAAGCTTGTTTCCGGGCCAGGAAAGACATGGCTTGGCAGTTCGGGCTGGACTGTTCCCATGAGGCACAGGGTCAGACTGATTTGCATAGGGCCATGTCTGAACTGGGGTGGCAGAGTGGGCTAAAGAACGGTGATGGATTAAACCCAGATCAGTTGACTGGGGGTGAGTGCTTGCAATGTTCAACACTCCATCCATCATTTCCATTGGTTTTTGCTTTGTTCGCCATAAGTTGGCAGGGTATGCTCAGACGTGAGTCCCTTGCTCACTTTGCCAGTGGATTCAAGCAAGCCTGGCTGAAGACGGCTGAAATGCCAGAAACCGGTCCTAGGAAGCTTGTTTCCGGAACAGGAAAGACATGGCTTAGCAGTTTGGGCTGGACTGTTCCCATGAGGCACAGGGTCAGACTGATTTGCATAGGGCCATGTCTGAACTGGGGTGGCAGAGTGGGCTAAAGAACGGTGATGGATTAAACCCAGATCAGTTGACTGGGGGTGAGTGCTTGCAATGTTCAACACTCCATCCATCATTTCCTTTGGTTTTTGCTTTGTTAGCCATAAGTTGCCAGGGTATGCTCAGACGTGAGTCCCTTGGTCACTTTGCCACTGGATTCAAGCAAGCCTGGCTGAAGACGGCTGAAATGCCAGAAACCGGTCCTAGGAAGCTTGTTTCCGGGCCAGGAAAGACATGGCTTGGCAGTTCGGGCTGGACTGTTCCCATGAGGCACAGGGTCAGACTGATTTGCATAGGGCCATGTCTGAACTGGGGTGGCAGAGTGGGCTAAAGAACGGTGATGGATTAAACCCAGATCAGTTGACTGGGGGTGAGTGCTTGCAATGTTCAACACTCCATCCATCATTTCCTTTGGTTTTTGCTTTGTTCGCCATAAGTTGGCACGGTATGCTCAGATGTGAGTCCCTTGCTCACTTTGCCACTGGATTCAAGCAAGCCTGGCTGAAGACGGCTGAAATGCCAGAAACCGGACCTAGGAAGCTTGTTTCCGGGCCAGGAAAGACATGGCTTGGCAGTTCGGGCTGGACTGTTCCCATGAGGCACAGGGTCAGACTGATTTGCATAGGGCCATGTCTGAACTGGGGTGGCAGAGTGGGCTAAAGAACGGTGATGGATTAAACCCAGATCAGTTGACTGGGGGTGAGTGCTTGCAATGTTCAACACTCCATCCATCATTTCCTTTGGTTTTTGCTTTGTTCGCCATAAGTTGGCAGGGTATGCTCAGACGTGAGTCCCTTGCTCACTTTGCCACTGGATTCAAGCAAGCCTGGCTGAAGACGGCTGAAATGCCAGAAACCGGTCCTAGGAAGGTTGTTTCCGGGCCAGGAAAGACATGGCTTGGCAGTTCGGGCTGGACTGTTCCCATGAGGCACAGGGTCAGACTGATTTGCATAGGGCCATGTCTGAACTGGGGTGGCAGAGTGGGCTAAAGAACGGTGATGGATTAAACCCAGATCAGTTGACTGGGGGTGAGTGCTTGCAATGTTCAACACTCCATCCATCATTTCCTTTGGTTTTTGCTTTGTTCGCCATAAGTTGGCAGGGTATGCTCAGACGTGAGTCCCTTGCTCACTTTGCCACTGGATTCAAGCAAGCCTGGCTGAAGACGGCTGAAATGCCAGAAACCGGTCCTAGGAAGCTTGTTTCCGGGCCAGGAAAGACATGGCTTGGCAGTTCGGGCAGGACTGTTCCCATGAGGCACAGGGTCAGACTGATTTGCATAGGGCCATGTCTGAAATGGGATGGCAGAGTGGGCTAAAGAACGGTGATGGATTAAACCCAGATCAGTTGACTGGGGGTGAGTGCTTGCAATGTTCAACACTCCATCCATCATTTCCTTTGGTTTTTGCTTTGTTCGCCATAAGTTGGCAGGGTATGCTCAGACGTGAGTCCCTTGCTCACTTTGCCACTGGATTCAAGCAAGCCTGGCTGAAGACGGCTGAAATGCCAGAAACCGGTCCTAGGAAGCTTGTTTCCGGGCCAGGAAAGACATGGCTTGGCAGTTCGGGCTGGACTGTTCCCATGAGGCACAGGGTCAGACTGATTTGCATAGGGCCATGTCTGAACTGGGGTGGCAGAGTGGGCTAAAGAACGGTGATGGATTAAACCCAGATCAGTTGACTGGGGGTGAGTGCTTGCAATGTTCAACACTCCATCCATCATTTCCATTGGTTTTTGCTTTGTTCGCCATTAGTTGGCAGGGTATGCTCAGACGTGAGTCCCTTGCTCACTTTGCCACTGGATTCAAGCAAGCCTGGCTGAAGACGGCTGAAATGCCAGAAACCGGTCCTAGGAAGCTTGTTTCCGGGCCAGGAAAGACATGGCTTAGCAGTTTGGGCTGGACTGTTCCCATGAGGCACAGGGTCAGACTGATTTGCATAGGGTCATGTCTGAACTGGGGTGGCAGAGTGGGCTAAAGAACGGTGATGGATTAAACCCAGATCAGTTGACTGGGGGTGAGTGCTTGCAATGTTCAACACTCCATCCATCATTTCCTTTGGTTTTTGCTTTGTTCGCCATAAGTTGGCAGGGTATGCTCAGACGTGAGTCCCTTGCTCACTTTGCCACTGGATTCAAGCAAGCCTGGCTGAAGACGGCTGAAATGCCAGAAACCGGTCCTAGGAAGCTTGTTTCCGGGCCAGGAAAGACATGGCTTGGCAGTTCGGGCTGGACTGTTCCCATGAGGCACAGGGTCAGACTGATTTGCATAGGGCCATGTCTGAACTGGGGTGGCAGAGTGGGCTAAAGAACGGTGATGGATTAAACCCAGATCAGTTGACTGGGGGTGAGTGCTTGCAATGTTCAACTCTCCATCCATCATTTCCTTTGGTTTTTGCTTTGTTCGCCATAAGTTGGCAGGGTATGCTCAGACGTGAGTCCCTTGCTCACTTTGCCACTGGATTCAAGCAAGCCTGGCTGAAGACGGCTGAAATGCCAGAAACCGGTCCTAGGAAGCTTGTTTCCGGGCCAGGAAAGACATGGCTTGGCAGTTCGGGCAGGACTGTTCCCATGAGGCACAGGGTCAGACTGATTTGCATAGGTCCATGTCTGAACTGGGGTGGCAGAGTGGGCTAAAGAACGGTGATGGATTAAACCCAGATCAGTTGACTGGGGGTGAGTGCTTGCAATGTTCAACACTCCATCCATCATTTCCTTTGGTTTTTGCTTTGTTCGCCATAAGTTGGCAGGGTATGCTCAGACGTGAGTCCCTTGCTCACTTTGCCACTGGATTCAAGCAAGCCTGGCTGAAGATGGCTGAAATGCCAGAAACCGGTCCTAGGAAGCTTGTTTCCGGGCCAGGAAAGACATGGCTTGGCAGTTCGGGCTGGACTGTTCCCATGAGGCACAGGGTCAGACTGATTTGCATAGGGCCATGTCTGAACTGGGGTGGCAGAGTGGGCTAAAGAACGGTGATGGATTAAACCCAGATCAGTTGACTGGGGGTGAGTGCTTGCAATGTTCAACACTCCATCCATCATTTCCTTTGGTTTTTGCTTTGTTCGCCATAAGTTGGCAGGGTATGCTCAGACGTGAGTCCCTTGCTCACTTTGCCACTGGATTCAAGCAAGCCTGGCTGAAGATGGCTGAAATGCCAGAAACCGGTCCTAGGAAGCTTGTTTCCGGGCCAGGAAAGACATGGCTTGGCAGTTCGGGCAGGACTGTTCCCATGAGGCACAGGGTCAGACTGATTTGCATAGGGCCATGTCTGAACTGGGGTGGCAGAGTGGGCTAAAGAACGGTGATGGATTAAACCCAGATCAGTTGACTGGGGGTGAGTGCTTGCAATGTTCAACACTCCATCCATCATTTCCTTTGGTTTTTGCTTTGTTCGCCATAAGTTGGCAGGGTATGCTCAGACGTGAGTCCCTTGCTCACTTTGCCACTGGATTCAAGCAAGCCTGGCTGAAGACGGCTGAAATGCCAGAAACCGGTCCTAGGAAGCTTGTTTCCGGGCCAGGAAAGACATGGCTTGGCAGTTCGGGCTGGACTGTTCCCATGAGGCACAGGGTCAGACTGATTTGCATAGGGCCATGTCTGAACTGGGGTGGCAGAGTGGGCTAAAGAACGGTGATGGATTAAACCCAGATCAGTTGACTGGGGGTGAGTGCTTGCAATGTTCAACACTCCATCCATCATTTCCTTTGGTTTTTGCTTTGTTCGCCATAAGTTGGCAGGGTATGCTCAGACGTGAGTCCCTTGCTCACTTTGCCACTGGATTCAAGCAAGCCTGGCTGAAGACGGCTGAAATGCCAGAAACCGGTCCTAGGAAGCTTGTTTCCGGGCCAGGAAAGACATGGCTTGGCAGTTCGGGCAGGACTGTTCCCATGAGGCACAGGGTCAGACTGATTTGCATAGGGCCATGTCTGAACTGGGGTGGCAGAGTGGGCTAAAGAACGGTGATGGATTAAACCCAGATCAGTTGACTGGGGGTGAGTGCTTGCAATGTTCAACACTCCATCCATCATTTCCTTTGGTTTTTGCTTTGTTCGCCATAAGTTGGCAGGGTATGCTCAGACGTGAGTCCCTTGCTCACTTTACCACTGGATTCAAGCAAGCCTGGCTGAAGACGGCTGAAATGCCAGAAACCGGTCCTAGGAAGCTTGTTTCCGGGCCAGGAAAGACATGGCTTGGCAGTTCGGGCTGGACTGTTCCCATGAGGCACAGGGTCAGACTGATTTGCATAGGGCCATGTCTGAACTGGGGTGGCAGAGTGGGCTAAAGAACGGTGATGGATTAAACCCAGATCAGTTGACTGGGGGTGAGTGCTTGCAATGTTCAACACTCCATCCATCATTTTCATTGGTTTTTGCTTTGTTCGCCATAAGTTGGCAGGGTATGCTCAGACGTGAGTCCCTTGCTCACTTTGCCACTGGATTCAAGCAAGCCTGGCTGAAGACGGCTGAAATGCCAGAAACCAGTCCTAGGAAGCTTGTTTCCGGGCCAGGAAAGACATGGCTTAGCAGTTTGGGCTGGACTGTTCCCATGAGGCACAGGGTCAGACTGATTTGCATAGGGCCATGTCTGAACTGGGGTGGCAGAGTGGGCTAAAGAACGGTGATGGATTAAACCCAGATCAGTTGACTGGGGGTGAGTGCTTGCAATGTTCAACACTCCATCCATCATTTCCTTTGGTTTTTGCTTTGTTCGCCATAAGTTGGCAGGGTATGCTCAGACGTGAGTTCCTTGCTCACTTTGCCACTGGATTCAAGCAAGCCTGGCTGAAGATGGCTGAAATGCCAGAAACCGGTCCTAGGAAGCTTGTTTCCGGGCCAGGAAAGACATGGCTTGGCAGTTCGGGCTGGACTGTTCCCATGAGGCACAGGGTCAGACTGTTTTGCATAGGGCCATGTCTGAACTGGGGTGGCAGAGTGGGCTAAAGAACGGTGATGGATTAAACCCAGATCAGTTGACTGGGGGTGAGTGCTTGCAATGTTCAACACTCCATCCATCATTTCCTTTGGTTTTTGCTTTGTTCGCCATAAGTTGGCAAGGTATGCTCAGACGTGAGTCCCTTGCTCACTTTGCCACTGGATTCAAGCAAGCCTGGCTGAAGACGGCTGAAATGCCAGAAACCGGTCCTAGGAAGCTTGTTTCCGGGCCAGGAAAGACATGGTTTGGCAGTTCGGGCAGGACTGTTCCCATGAGGCACAGGGTCAGACTGATTTGCATAGGGCCATGTCTGAACTGGGGTGGCAGAGTGGGCTAAAGAACGGTGATGGATTAAACCCAGATCAGTTGACTGGGGGTGAGTGCTTGCAATGTTCAACACTCCATACATCATTTCCTTTGGTTTTTGCTTTGTTCGCCATAAGTTGGCAGGGTATGCTCAGACGTGAGTCCCTTGCTCACTTTGCCACTGGATTCAAGCAAGCCTGGCTGAAGACAGCTGAAATGCCAGAAACCGGTCCTAGGAAGCTTGTTTCCGGGCCAGGAAAGACATGGCTTGGCAGTTCGGGCTGGACTGTTCCCATGAGGCACAGGGTCAGACTGATTTGCATAGGGCCATGTCTGAACTGGGGTGGCAGAGTGGGCTAAAGAACGGTGATGGATTAAACCCAGATCAGTTGACTAGGGGTGAGTGCTTGCAATGTTCAACACTCCATCCATCATTTCCATTGGTTTTTGCTTTGTTCGCCATAAGTTGGCAGGGTATGCTCAGACGTGAGTCCCTTGCTCACTTTGCCACTGGATTCAAGCAAGCCTGGCTGAAGACGGCTGAAATGCCAGAAACCGGTCCTAGGAAGCTTGTTTCTGGGCCAGGAAAGACATGGCTTAGCAGTTTGGGCTGGACTGTTCTCATGAGGCACAGGGTCAGACTGATTTGCATAGGGCCATGTCTGAACTGGGGTGGCAGAGTGGGCTAAAGAACGGTGATGGATTAAACCCAGATCAGTTGACTGGGGGTGAGTGCTTGCAATGTTCAACACTCCATCCATCATTTCCTTTGGTTTTTGCTTTGTTCGCCATAAGTTGGCAGGGTATGCTCAGACGTGAGTCCCTTGCTCACTTTGCCACTGGATTCAAGCAAGCCTGGCTGAAGACGGCTGAAATGCCAGAAACCGGTCCTAGGAAGCTTGTTTCCGGGCCAGGAAAGACACGGTTTGGCAGTTCGGGCAGGACTGTTCCCATGAGGCACAGGGTCAGACTGATTTGCATAGGGCCATGTCTGAACTGGGGTGGCAGAGTGGGCTAAAGAACGGTGATGGATTAAACCCAGATCAGTTGACTGGGGGTGAGTGCTTGCAATGTTCAACACTCCATACATCATTTCCTTTGGTTTTTGCTTTGTTCGCCATAAGTTGGCAGGGTATGCTCAGACGTGAGTCCCTTGCTCACTTTGCCACTGGATTCAAGCAAGCCTGGCTGAAGACGGCTGAAATGCCAGAAACCGGTCCTAGGAAGCTTGTTTCCGGGCCAGGAAAGACATGGCTTGGCAGTTCGGGCTGGACTGTTCCCATGAGGCACAGGGTCAGACTGATTTGCATAGGGCCATGTCTGAACTGGGGTGGCAGAGTGGGCTAAAGAACGGTGATGGATTAAACCCAGATCAGTTGACTGGGGGTGAGTGCTTGCAATGTTCAACACTCCATCCATCATTTCCATTGGTTTTTGCTTTGTTCGCCATAAGTTGGCAGGGTATGCTCAGACGTGAGTCCCTTGCTCACTTTGCCACTGGATTCAAGCAAGCCTGGCTGAAGACGGCTGAAATGCCAGAAACCGGTCCTAGGAAGCTTGTTTCCGGGCCAGGAAAGACATGGCTTAGCAGTTTGGGCTGGACTGTTCCCATGAGGCACAGGGTCAGACTGATTTGCATAGGGCCATGTCTGAACTGGGGTGGCAGAGTGGGCTAAAGAACGGTGATGGATTAAACCCAGATCAGTTGACTGGGGGTGAGTGCTTGCAATGTTCAACACTCCATCCATCATTTCCTTTGGTTTTTGCTTTGTTCGCCATAAGTTGGCAGGGTATGTTCAGACGTGAGTCCCTTGGTCACTTTGCCACTGGATTCAAGCAAGCCTGGCTGAAGACGGCTGAAATGCCAGAAACCGGTCCTAGGAAGCTTGTTTCCGGGCCAGGAAAGACATGGCTTGGCAGTTCGGGCTGGACTGTTCCCATGAGGCACAGGGTCAGACTGATTTGCATAGGGCCATGTCTGAACTGGGGTGGCAGAGTGGGCTAAAGAACGGTGATGGATTAAACCCAGATCAGTTGACTGGGGGTGAGTGCTTGCAATGTTCAACACTCCATCCATCACTTCCTTTGGTTTTTGCTTTGTTCGCCATAAGTTGGCAGGGTATGCTCAGACGTGAGTCCCTTGCTCACTTTGCCACTGGATTCAAGCAAGCCTGGCTGAAGACGGCTGAAATGCCAGAAACCGGTCCTAGGAAGCTTGTTTCCGGGCCAGGAAAGACATGGCTTAGCAGTTTCGGCTGGACTGTTCCCATGAGGCACAGGGTCAGACTGATTTGCATAGGGCCATGTCTGAACTGGGGTGGCAGAGTGGGCTAAAGAACGGTGATGGTTTAAACCCAGATCAGTTGACTGGGGGTGAGTGCTTGCAATGTTCAACACTCCATCCATCATTTCCTTTGGTTTTTGCTTTGTTCGCCATAAGTTGGCAGGGTATGCTCAGACGTGAGTCCCTTGCTCACTTTGCCACTGGATTCAAGCAAGACTGGCTGAAGACGGCTGAAATGCCAGAAACTGGTTAGGAAGCTTGTTTCCGGGCCAGGAAAGACATGGCTTGGCAGTTCGGGCTGGACTGTTCCCATGAGGCACAGGGTCAGACTGATTTGCATAGGGCCATGTCTGAACTGGGGTGGCAGAGTGGGCTAAAGAACGGTGATGGATTAAACCCAGATCAGTTGACTGGGGGTGAGTGCTTGCAATGTTCAACACTCCATCCATGATTTCCTTTGGTTTTTGCTTTGTTCGCCATGAGTTGGCAGGGTATGCTCAGACGTGAGTCCCTTGCTCACTTTGCCACTGGATTCAAGCAAGCCTGGCTGAAGACGGCTGAAATGCCAGAAACCGGTCCTAGGAAGCTTGTTTCCGGGCCAGGAAAGACATGGCTTGGCAGTTCGGGCTGGACTGTTCCCATGAGGCACAGGGTCAGACTGATTTGCATAGGGCCATGTCTGAACTGGGGTGGCAGAGTGGGCTAAAGAACGGTGATGGATTAAACCCAGATCAGTTGACTGGGGGTGAGTGCTTGCAATGTTCAACACTCCATCCATCATTTCCTTTGGTTTTTGCTTTGTTCGCCATAAGTTGGCAGGGTATGCTCAGACGTGAGTCCCTTGCTCACTTTGCCACTGGATTCAAGCAAGCCTGGCTGAAGACGGCTGAAATACCAGAAACCGGTCCTAGGAAGCTTGTTTCCAGGCCAGGAAAGACATGGCTTGGCAGTTCAGGCTGGACTGTTCCCATGAGGCACAGGGTCAGACTGATTTGCATAGGGCCATGTCTGAACTGGGGTGGCAGAGTGGGCTAAAGAACAGTGATGGATTAAACCCAGATCAGTTGACTGGGGGTGAGTGCTTGCAATGTTCAACACTCCATCCATCATTTCCTTTGGTTTTTGCTTTGTTCGCCATAAGTTGGCAGGGTATGCTCAGACGTTAGTCCCTTGCTCACTTTGCCACTGGATTCAAGCAAGCCTGGCTGAAGACGGCTGAAATGCCAGAAACCGGTCCTAGGAAGCTTGTTTCCGGGCCAGGAAAGACATGGCTTGGCAGTTCAGGCTGGACTGTTCCCATGAGGCACAGGGTCAGACTGATTTGCATAGGGCCATGTTTGAACTGGGGTGGCAGAGTGGGCTAAAGAACGGTGATGGTTTAAACCCAGATCAGTTGACTGGGGGTGAGTGCTTGCAATGTTCAACACTCCATCCATCATTTCCTTTGGTTTTTGCTTTGTTCGCCATAAGTTGGCAGGGTATGCTCAGACGTGAGTCCCTTGCTCACTTTACCACTTGATTCAAGCAAGCCTGGCTGAAGACGGCTGAAATGCCAGAAACCGGTCCTAGGAAGCTTGTTTCCGGGCCAGGAAAGACATGGCTTGGCAGTTCGGGCTGGACTGTTCCCATGAGGCACAGGGTCAGACTGATTTGCATAGGGCCATGTCTGAACTGGGGTGGCAGAGTGGGCTAAAGAACGGTGATGGATGAAACCCAGATCAGTTGACTGTGGGTGAGTGCTTGCAATGTTCAACACTCCATCCATCATTTCCTTTGGTTTTTGCTTTGTTCGCCATAAGTTGGCAGGGTATGCTCAGATGTGAGTCCCTTGCTCACTTTGCCACTGGATTCAAGCAAGCCTGGCTGAAGACGGCTGAAATGCCAGAAACCGGACCTAGGAAGCTTGTTTCCGGGCCAGGAAAGACATGGCTTGGCAGTTCGGGCTGGACTGTTCCCATGAGGCACAGGGTCAGACTGATTTGCATAGGGCCATGTCTGAACTGGGGTGGCAGAGTGGGCTAAAGAACGGTGATGGATTAAACCCAGATCAGTTGACTGGGGGTGAGTGCTTGCAATGTTCAACTCTCCATCCATCATTTCCTTTGGTTTTTGCTTTGTTCGCCATAAGTTGGCAGGGTATGCTCAGACGTGAGTCCCTTGCTCACTTTGCCACTGGATTCAAGCAAGCCTGGCTGAAGACGGCTGAAATGCCAGAAACCGGTCCTAGGAAGCTTGTTTCCGGGCCAGGAAAGACATGGCTTGGCAGTTCGGGCTGGACTGTTCCCATGAGGCACAGGGTCAGACTGATTTGCATAGGGCCATGTCTGAACTGGGGTGGCAGAGTGGGCTAAAGAACGGTGATGGATTAAACCCAGATCAGTTGACTGGGGGTGAGTGCTTGCAATGTTCAACACTCCATCCATCATTTCCTTTGGTTTTTGCTTTGTTCGCCATAAGTTGGCAGGGTATGCTCAGACGTGAGTCCCTTGCTCACTTTGCCACTGGATTCAAGCAAGCCTGGCTGAAGACGGCTGAAATGCCAGAAACCGGTCATAGGAAGCTTGTTTCCGGGCCAGGAAAGACATGGCTTGGCAGTTCGGGCAGGACTGTTCCCATGAGGCACAGGGTCAGACTGATTTGCATAGGTCCATGTCTGAACTGGGGTGGCAGAGTGGGCTAAAGAACGGTGATGGATTAAACCCAGATCAGTTGACTGGGGGTGAGTTCTTGCAATGTTCAACACTCCATCCATCATTTCCTTTGGTTTTTGCTTTGTTCGCCATAAGTTGGCAGGGTATGCTCAGACGTGAGTCCCTTGCTCACTTTGCCACTGGATTCAAGCAAGCCTGGCTGAAGACGGCTGAAATGCCAGAAACCGGTCCTAGGAAGCTTGTTTCCGGGCCAGGAAAGACATGGCTTGGCAGTTCGGGCTGGACTGTTCCCATGAGGCACAGGGTCAGACTGATTTGCATAGGGCCATGTCTGAACTGGGGTGGCAGAGTGGGCTAAAGAACGGTGATGGATTAAACCCAGATCAGTTGACTGGGGGTGAGTGCTTGCAATGTTCAACACTCCATCCATCATTTCCTTTGGTTTTTGCTTTGTTCGCCATAAGTTGGCAGGGTATGCTCAGACGTGAGTCCCTTGCTCACTTTGCCACTGGATTCAAGCAAGCCTGGCTGAAGATGGCTGAAATGCCAGAAACCGGTCCTAGGAAGCTTGTTTCCGGGCCAGGAAAGACATGGCTTGGCAGTTCGGGCAGGACTGTTCCCATGAGGCACAGGGTCAGACTGATTTGCATAGGGCCATGTCTGAACTGGGGTGGCAGAGTGGGCTAAAGAACGGTGATGGATTAAACCCAGATCAGTTGACTGGGGGTGAGTGCTTGCAATGTTCAACACTCCATCCATCATTTCCTTTGGTTTTTGCTTTGTTCGCCATAAGTTGGCAGGGTATGCTCAGACGTGAGTCCCTTGCTCACTTTGCCACTGGATTCAAGCAAGCCTGGCTGAAGACGGCTGAAATGCCAGAAACCGGTCCTAGGAAGCTTGTTTCCGGGCCAGGAAAGACATGGCTTGGCAGTTCGGGCTGGACTGTTCCCATGAGGCACAGGGTCAGACTGATTTGCATAGGGCCATGTCTGAACTGGGGTGGCAGAGTGGGCTAAAGAACGGTGATGGATTAAACCCAGATCAGTTGACTGGGGGTGAGTGCTTGCAATGTTCAACACTCCATCCATCATTTCCTTTGGTTTTTGCTTTGTTCGCCATAAGTTGGCAGGGTATGCTCAGACGTGAGTCCCTTGCTCACTTTGCCACTGGATTCAAGCAAGCCTGGCTGAAGACGGCTGAAATGCCAGAAACCGGTCCTAGGAAGCTTGTTTCCGGGCCAGGAAAGACATGGCTTGGCAGTTCGGGCAGGACTGTTCCCATGAGGCACAGGGTCAGACTGATCTGCATAGGGCCATGTCTGAACTGGGGTGGCAGAGTGGGCTAAAGAACGGTGATGGATTAAACCCAGATCAGTTGACTGGGGGTGAGTGCTTGCAATGTTCAACACTCCATCCATCATTTCCTTTGGTTTTTGCTTTGTTCGCCATAAGTTGGCAGGGTATGCTCAGACGTGAGTCCCTTGCTCACTTTGCCACTGGATTCAAGCAAGCCTGGCTGAAGACGGCTGAAATGCCAGAAACCGGTCCTAGGAAGCTTGTTTCCAGGCCAGGAAAGACATGGCTTGGCAGTTCGGGCTGGACTGTTCCCATGAGGCACAGGGTCAGACTGATTTGCATAGGGCCATGTCTGAACTGGGGTGGCAGAGTGGGCTAAAGAACGGTGATGGATTAAACCCAGATCAGTTGACTGGGGGTGAGTGCTTGCAATGTTCAACACTCCATCCATCATTTCCTTTGGTTTTTGCTTTGTTCGCCATAAGTTGGCAGGGTATGCTCAGACGTGAGTCCCTTGCTCACTTTGCCACTGGATTCAAGCAAGCCTGGCTGAAGACGGCTTAAATGCCAGAAACCGGTCCTAGGAAGCTTGTTTCTGGGCCAGGAAAGACATGGCTTGGCAGTTCGGGCAGGACTGTTCCCATGAGGCACAGGGTCAGACTGATTTGCATAGGGCCATGTCTGAACTGGGGTGGCAGAGTGGGCTAAAGAACGGTGATGGATTAAACCCAGATCAGTTGACTGGGGGTGAGTGCTTGCAATGTTCAACACTCCATCCATCATTTCCTTTGGTTTTTGCTTTGTTCGCCATAAGTTGGCAGGGTATGCTCAGATGTGAGTCCCTTGCTCACTTTGCCACTGGATTCAAGCAAGCCTGGCTGAAGACGGCTGAAATGCCAGAAACCTGTCCTAGGAAGCTTGTTTCCGGGCCAGGAAAGACATGGCTTGGCAGTTCGGGCTATACTGTTCCCATGAGGCACAGGGTCAGACTGATTTGCATAGGGCCATGTCTGAACTGGGGTGGCAGAGTGGGCTAAAGAACGGTGATGGATTAAACCCAGATCAGTTGACTGGGGGTGAGTGCTTGCAATGTTCAACACTCCATCCATCATTTCCATTGGTTTTTGCTTTGTTCGCCATAAGTTGGCAGGGTATGCTCAGACGTGAGTCCCTTGCTCACTTTGCCAGTGGATTCAAGCAAGCCTGGCTGAAGACGGCTGAAATGCCGGAAACCGGTCCTAGGAAGCTTGTTTCCGGGCCAGGAAAGACATGGCTTAGCAGTTTGGGCTGGACTGTTCCCATGAGGCACAGGGTCAGACTGATTTGCATCGGGCCATGTCTGAACTGGGGTGGCAGAGTGGGCTAAAGAACGGTGATGGATTAAACCCAGATCAGTTGACTGGGGGTGAGTGCTTGCAATGTTCAACACTCCATCCATCATTTCCTTTGGTTTTTGCTTTGTTCGCCATAAGTTGGCAGGGTATGCTCAGACGTGAGTCCCTTGCTCACTTTGCCACTGGATTCAAGCAAGCCTGGCTGAAGACGGCTGAAATGCCAGAAACCGGTCCTAGGAAGCTTGTTTCCGGGCCAGGAAAGACATGGCTTGGCAGTTCGGGCAGGACTGTTCCCATGAGGCACAGGGTCAGACTGATTTGCATAGGGCCATGTCTGAACTGGGGTGGCAGAGTGGGCTAAAGAACGGTGATGGATTAAACCCAGATCAGTTGACTGGGGGTGAGTGCTTGCAATGTTCAACACTCCATCCATCATTTCCATTGGTTTTTGCTTTGTTCGCCATAAGTTGGCAGGGTATGCTCAGACGTGAGTCCCTTGCTCACTTTGCCAGTGGATTCAAGCAAGCCTGGCTGAAGACGGCTGAAATGCCAGAAACCGGTCCTAGGAAGCTTGTTTCCGGGCCAGGAAAGACATGGCTTAGCAGTTTGGGCTGGACTGTTCCCATGAGGCACAGGGTCAGACTGATTTGCATAGGGCCATGTCTGAACTGGGGTGGCAGAGTGGGCTAAAGAACGGTGATGGATTAAACCCAGATCAGTTGACTGGGGGTGAGTGCTTGCAATGTTCAACACTCCATCCATCATTTCCTTTGGTTTTTGCTTTGTTAGCCATAAGTTGCCAGGGTATGCTCAGACGTGAGTCCCTTGGTCACTTTGCCACTGGATTCAAGCAAGCCTGGCTGAAGACGGCTGAAATGCCAGAAACCGGTCCTAGGAAGCTTGTTTCCGGGCCAGGAAAGACATGGCTTGGCAGTTCGGGCTGGACTGTTCCCATGAGGCACAGGGTCAGACTGATTTGCATAGGGCCATGTCTGAACTGGGGTGGCAGAGTGGGCTAAAGAACGGTGATGGATTAAACCCAGATCAGTTGACTGGGGGTGAGTGCTTGCAATGTTCAACACTCCATCCATCATTTCCTTTGGTTTTTGCTTTGTTCGCCATAAGTTGGCACGGTATGCTCAGATGTGAGTCCCTTGCTCACTTTGCCACTGGATTCAAGCAAGCCTGGCTGAAGACGGCTGAAATGCCAGAAACCGGACCTAGGAAGCTTGTTTCCGGGCCAGGAAAGACATGGCTTGGCAGTTCGGGCTGGACTGTTCCCATGAGGCACAGGGTCAGACTGATTTGCATAGGGCCATGTCTGAACTGGGGTGGCAGAGTGGGCTAAAGAACGGTGATGGATTAAACCCAGATCAGTTGACTGGGGGTGAGTGCTTGCAATGTTCAACACTCCATCCATCATTTCCTTTGGTTTTTGCTTTGTTCGCCATAAGTTGGCAGGGTATGCTCAGACGTGAGTCCCTTGCTCACTTTGCCACTGGATTCAAGCAAGCCTGGCTGAAGACGGCTGAAATGCCAGAAACCGGTCCTAGGAAGGTTGTTTCCGGGCCAGGAAAGACATGGCTTGGCAGTTCGGGCTGGACTGTTCCCATGAGGCACAGGGTCAGACTGATTTGCATAGGGCCATGTCTGAACTGGGGTGGCAGAGTGGGCTAAAGAACGGTGATGGATTAAACCCAGATCAGTTGACTGGGGGTGAGTGCTTGCAATGTTCAACACTCCATCCATCATTTCCTTTGGTTTTTGCTTTGTGCGCCATAAGTTGGCAGGGTATGCTCAGACGTGAGTCCCTTGCTCACTTTGCCACTGGATTCAAGCAAGCCTGGCTGAAGACGGCTGAAATGCCAGAAACCGGTCCTAGGAAGCTTGTTTCCGGGCCAGGAAAGACATGGCTTGGCAGTTCGGGCTGGACTGTTCCCATGAGGCACAGGGTCAGACTGATTTGCATAGGGCCATGTCTGAACTGGGGTGGCAGAGTGGGCTAAAGAACGGTGATGGATTAAACCCAGATCAGTTGACTGGGGGTGAGTGCTTGCAATGTTCAACACTCCATCCATCATTTCCATTGGTTTTTGCTTTGTTCGCCATAAGTTGGCAGGGTATGCTCAGACGTGAGTCCCTTGCTCACTTTGCCAGTGGATTCAAGCAAGCCTGGCTGAAGACGGCTGAAATGCCAGAAACCGGTCCTAGGAAGCTTGTTTCCGGGCCAGGAAAGACATGGCTTAGCAGTTTGGGCTGGACTGTTCCCATGAGGCACAGGGTCAGACTGATTTGCATAGGGCCATGTCTGAACTGGGGTGGCAGAGTGGGCTAAAGAACGGTGATGGATTAAACCCAGATCAGTTGACTGGGGGTGAGTGCTTGCAATGTTCAACACTCCATCCATCATTTCCTTTGGTTTTTGCTTTGTTAGCCATAAGTTGCCAGGGTATGCTCAGACGTGAGTCCCTTGGTCACTTTGCCACTGGATTCAAGCAAGCCTGGCTGAAGACGGCTGAAATGCCAGAAACCGGTCCTAGGAAGCTTGTTTCCGGGCCAGGAAAGACATGGCTTGGCAGTTCGGGCTGGACTGTTCCCATGAGGCACAGGGTCAGACTGATTTGCATAGGGCCATGTCTGAACTGGGGTGGCAGAGTGGGCTAAAGAACGGTGATGGATTAAACCCAGATCAGTTGACTGGGGGTGAGTGCTTGCAATGTTCAACACTCCATCCATCATTTCCTTTGGTTTTTGCTTTGTTCGCCATAAGTTGGCACGGTATGCTCAGATGTGAGTCCCTTGCTCACTTTGCCACTGGATTCAAGCAAGCCTGGCTGAAGACGGCTGAAATGCCAGAAACCGGACCTAGGAAGCTTGTTTCCGGGCCAGGAAAGACATGGCTTGGCAGTTCGGGCTGGACTGTTCCCATGAGGCACAGGGTCAGACTGATTTGCATAGGGCCATGTCTGAACTGGGGTGGCAGAGTGGGCTAAAGAACGGTGATGGATTAAACCCAGATCAGTTGACTGGGGGTGAGTGCTTGCAATGTTCAACACTCCATCCATCATTTCCTTTGGTTTTTGCTTTGTTCGCCATAAGTTGGCAGGGTATGCTCAGACGTGAGTCCCTTGCTCACTTTGCCACTGGATTCAAGCAAGCCTGGCTGAAGACGGCTGAAATGCCAGAAACCGGTCCTAGGAAGGTTGTTTCCGGGCCAGGAAAGACATGGCTTGGCAGTTCGGGCTGGACTGTTCCCATGAGGCACAGGGTCAGACTGATTTGCATAGGGCCATGTCTGAACTGGGGTGGCAGAGTGGGCTAAAGAACGGTGATGGATTAAACCCAGATCAGTTGACTGGGGGTGAGTGCTTGCAATGTTCAACACTCCATCCATCATTTCCTTTGGTTTTTGCTTTGTTCGCCATAAGTTGGCAGGGTATGCTCAGACGTGAGTCCCTTGCTCACTTTGCCACTGGATTCAAGCAAGCCTGGCTGAAGACGGCTGAAATGCCAGAAACCGGTCCTAGGAAGCTTGTTTCCGGGCCAGGAAAGACATGGCTTGGCAGTTCGGGCAGGACTGTTCCCATGAGGCACAGGGTCAGACTGATTTGCATAGGGCCATGTCTGAAATGGGATGGCAGAGTGGGCTAAAGAACGGTGATGGATTAAACCCAGATCAGTTGACTGGGGGTGAGTGCTTGCAATGTTCAACACTCCATCCATCATTTCCTTTGGTTTTTGCTTTGTTCGCCATAAGTTGGCAGGGTATGCTCAGACGTGAGTCCCTTGCTCACTTTGCCACTGGATTCAAGCAAGCCTGGCTGAAGACGGCTGAAATGCCAGAAACCGGTCCTAGGAAGCTTGTTTCCGGGCCAGGAAAGACATGGCTTGGCAGTTCGGGCTGGACTGTTCCCATGAGGCACAGGGTCAGACTGATTTGCATAGGGCCATGTCTGAACTGGGGTGGCAGAGTGGGCTAAAGAACGGTGATGGATTAAACCCAGATCAGTTGACTGGGGGTGAGTGCTTGCAATGTTCAACACTCCATCCATCATTTCCATTGGTTTTTGCTTTGTTCGCCATAAGTTGGCAGGGTATGCTCAGACGTGAGTCCCTTGCTCACTTTGCCACTGGATTCAAGCAAGCCTGGCTGAAGACGGCTGAAATGCCAGAAACCGGTCCTAGGAAGCTTGTTTCCGGGCCAGGAAAGACATGGCTTAGCAGTTTGGGCTGGACTGTTCCCATGAGGCACAGGGTCAGACTGATTTGCATAGGGCCATGTCTGAACTGGGGTGGCAGAGTGGGCTAAAGAACGGTGATGGATTAAACCCAGATCAGTTGACTGGGGGTGAGTGCTTGCAATGTTCAACACTCCATCCATCATTTCCTTTGGTTTTTGCTTTGTTCGCCATAAGTTGGCAGGGTATGCTCAGACGTGAGTCCCTTGCTCACTTTGCCACTGGATTCAAGCAAGCCTGGCTGAAGACGGCTGAAATGCCAGAAACCGGTCCTAGGAAGCTTGTTTCCGGGCCAGGAAAGACATGGCTTGGCAGTTCGGGCTGGACTGTTCCCATGAGGCACAGGGTCAGACTGATTTGCATAGGGCCATGTCTGAACTGGGGTGGCAGAGTGAGCTAAAGAACGGTGATGGATTAAACCCAGATCAGTTGACTGGGGGTGAGTGCTTGCAATGTTCAACACTCCATCCATCATTTCCATTGGTTTTTGCTTTGTTCGCCATAAGTTGGCAGGGTATGCTCAGACGTGAGTCCCTTGCTCACTTTGCCACTGGATTCAAGCAAGCCTGGCTGAAGACGGCTGAAATGCCAGAAACCAGTCCTAGGAAGCTTGTTTCCGGGCCAGGAAAGACATGGCTTAGCAGTTTGGGCTGGACTGTTCCCATGAGGCACAGGGTCAGACTGATTTGCATAGGGCCATGTCTGAACTGGGGTGGCAGAGTGGGCTAAAGAACGGTGATGGATTAAACCCAGATCAGTTGACTGGGGGTGAGTGCTTGCAATGTTCAACACTCCATCCATCATTTCCTTTGGTTTTTGCTTTGTTCGCCATAAGTTGGCAGGGTATGCTCAGACGTGAGTCCCTTGCTCACTTTGCCACTGGATTCAAGCAAGCCTGGCTGAAGATGGCTGAAATGCCAGAAACCGGTCCTAGGAAGCTTGTTTCCGGGCCAGGAAAGACATGGCTTGGCAGTTCGGGCTGGACTGTTCCCATGAGGCACAGGGTCAGACTGTTTTGCATAGGGCCATGTCTGAACTGGGGTGGCAGAGTGGGCTAAAGAACGGTGATGGATTAAACCCAGATCAGTTGACTGGGGGTGAGTGCTTGCAATGTTCAACACTCCATCCATAATTTCCTTTGGTTTTTGCTTTGTTCGCCATAAGTTGGCAAGGTATGCTCAGACGTGAGTCCCTTGCTCACTTTGCCACTGGATTCAAGCAAGCCTGGCTGAAGACGGCTGAAATGCCAGAAACCGGTCCTAGGAAGCTTGTTTCCGGGCCAGGAAAGACATGGTTTGGCAGTTCGGGCAGGACTGTTCCCATGAGGCACAGGGTCAGACTGATTTGCATAGGGCCATGTCTGAACTGGGGTGGCAGAGTGGGCTAAAGAACGGTGATGGATTAAACCCAGATCAGTTGACTGGGGGTGAGTGCTTGCAATGTTCAACACTCCATCCATCATTTCCATTGGTTTTTGCTTTGTTCGCCATAAGTTGGCAGGGTATGCTCAGACGTGAGTCCCTTGCTCACTTTGCCACTGGATTCAAGCAAGCCTGGCTGAAGACGGCTGAAATGCCAGAAACCGGTCCTAGGAAGCTTGTTTCTGGGCCAGGAAAGACATGGCTTAGCAGTTTGGGCTGGACTGTTCTCATGAGGCACAGGGTCAGACTGATTTGCATAGGGCAATGTCTGAACTGGGGTGGCAGAGTATGCTAAAGAACGGTGATGGATTAAACCCAGATCAGTTGACTGGGGGTGAGTGCTTGCAATGTTCAACACTCCATCCATCATTTCGTTTGGTTTTTGCTTTGTTCGCCATAAGTTGGCAGGGTATGCTCAGACGTGAGTCCCTTGGTCACTTTGCCACTGGATTCAAGCAAGCCTGGCTGAAGACGGCTGAAATGCCAGAAACCGATCCTAGGAAGCTTGTTTCCGGGCCAGGAAAGACATGGCTTGGCAGTTCGGGCTGGACTGTTCCCATGAGGCACAGGGTCAGACTGATTTGCATAGGGCCATGTCTGAACTGGGGTGGCAGAGTGGGCTAAAGAACGGTGATGGATTAAACCCAGATCAGTTGACTGGGGGTGAGTGCTTGCAATGTTCAACACTCCATCCATCATTTCCTTTGGTTTTTGCTTTGTTCGCCATAAGTTGGCAGGGTATGCTCAGACGTGAGTCCCTTGCTCACTTTGCCACTGGATTCAAGCAAGCCTGGCTGAAGACGGCTGAAATGCCAGAAACCGGTCCTAAGAAGCTTGTTTCCGGGCCAGGAAAGACACGGTTTGGCAGTTCGGGCAGGACTGTTCCCATGAGGCACAGGGTCAGACTGATTTGCATAGGGCCATGTCTGAACTGGGGTGGCAGAGTGGGCTAAAGAACGGTGATGGATTAAACCCAGATCAGTTGACTGGGGGTGAGTGCTTGCAATGTTCAACACTCCATACATCATTTCCTTTGGTTTTTGCTTTGTTCGCCATAAGTTGGCAGGGTATGCTCAGACGTGAGTCCCTTGCTCACTTTGCCACTGGATTCAAGCAAGCCTGGCTGAAGACGGCTGAAATGCCAGAAACTGGTCCTAGGAAGCTTGTTTCCGGGCCAGGAAAGACATGGCTTGGCAGTTCGGGCTGGACTGTTCCCATGAGGCACAGGGTCAGACTAATTTGCATAGGGCCATGTCTGAACTGGGGTGGCAGAGTGGGCTAAAGAACGGTGATGGATTAAACCCAGATCAGTTGACTGGGGGTGAGTGCTTGCAATGTTCAACACTCCATCCATCATTTCCATTGGTTTTTGCTTTGTTCGCCATAAGTTGGCAGGGTATGCTCAGACGTGAGTCCCTTGCTCACTTTGCCACTGGATTCAAACAAGCCTGGCTGAAGACGGCTGAAATGCCAGAAACCGGTCCTAGGAAGCTTGTTTCCGGGCCAGGAAAGACATGGCTTAGCAGTTTGGGCTGGACTGTTCCCATGAGGCACAGGGTCAGACTGATTTGCATAGGGCCATGTCTGAACTGGGGTGGCAGAGTGGGCTAAAGAACGGTGATGGATTAAACCCAGATCAGTTGACTGGGGGTGAGTGCTTGCAATGTTCAACACTCCATCCATCATTTCCTTTGGTTTTTGCTTTGTTCGCCATAAGTTGGCAGGGTATGCTCAGACGTGAGTCCCTTGGTCACTTTGCCACTGGATTCAAGCAAGCCTGGCTGAAGACGGCTGAAATGCCAGAAACCGGTCCTAGGAAGCTTGTTTCCGGGCCAGGAAAGACATGGCTTGGCAGTTCGGGCTGGACTGTTCCCATGAGGCACAGGGTCAGACTGATTTGCATAGGGCCATGTCTGAACTGGGGTGGCAGAGTGGGCTAAAGAACGGTGATGGATTAAACCCAGATCAGTTGACTGGGGGTGAGTGCTTGCAATGTTCAACACTCCATCCATCATTTCCTTTGGTTTTTGCTTTGTTCGCCATAAGTTGGCAGGGTATGCTCAGACGTGAGTCCCTTGCTCACTTTGCCACTGGATTCAAGCAAGCCTGGCTGAAGACGGCTGAAATGCCAGAAACCGGTCCTAGGAAGCTTGTTTACGGGCCAGGAAAGACATGGCTTAGCAGTTTCGGCTGGACTGTTCCCATGAGGCACAGGGTCAGACTGATTTGCATAGGGCCATGTCTGAACTGGGGTGGCAGAGTGGGCTAAAGAACGGTGATGGTTTAAACCCAGATCAGTTGACTGGGGGTGAGTGCTTGCAATGTTCAACACTCCATCCATCATTTCCTTTGGTTTTTGCTTTGTTCGCCATAAGTTGGCAGGGTATGCTCAGACTTGAGTCCCTTGCTCACTTTGCCACTGGATTCAAGCAAGCCTGGCTGAAGACGGCTGAAATGCCAGAAACTGGTCCTAGGAAGCTTGTTTCCGGGCCAGGAAAGACATGGCTTGGCAGTTCGGGCTGGACTGTTCCCATGAGGCACAGGGTCAGACTGATTTGCATAGGGCCATGTCTGAACTGGGGTGGCAGAGTGGGCTAAAGAACGGTGATGGATTAAACCCAGATCAGTTGACTGGGGGTGAGTGCTTGCAATGTTCAACACTCCATCCATCATTTCCTTTGGTTTTTGCTTTGTTCGCCATAAGTTGGCAGGGTATGCTCAGACGTGAGTCCCTTGCTCACTTTGCCACTGGATTCAAGCAAGCCTGGCTGAAGACGGCCGAAATACCAGAAACCGGTCCTAGGAAGCTTGTTTCCGGGCCAGGAAAGACATGGCTTGGCAGTTCGGGCTGGACTGTTCCCATGAGGCACAGGGTCAGACTGATTTGCATAGGGCCATGTCTGAACTGGGGTGGCAGAGTGGGCTAAAGAACAGTGATGGATTAAACCCAGATCAGTTGACTGGGGGTGAGTGCTTGCAATGTTCAACACTCCATCCATCATTTCCTTTGGTTTTTGCTTTGTTCGCCATAAGTTGGCAGGGTATGCTCAGACGTTAGTCCCTTGCTCACTTTGCCACTGGATTCAAGCAAGCCTGGCTGAAGACGGCTGAAATGCCAGAAACCGGTCCTAGGAAGCTTGTTTCCGGGCCAGGAAAGACATGGCTTGGCAGTTCAGGCTGGACAGTTCCCATGAGGCACAGGGTCAGACTGATTTGCATAGGGCCATGTCTGAACTGGGGTGGCAGAGTGGGCTAAAGAACGGTGATGGTTTAAACCCAGATCAGTTGACTGGGGGTGAGTGCTTGCAATGTTCAACACTCCATCCATCATTTCCTTTGGTTTTTGCTTTGTTCGCCATAAGTTGGCAGGGTATGCTCAGACGTGAGTCCCTTGCTCACTTTGCCACTGGATTCAAGCAAGCCTGGCTGAAGACGGCTGAAATGCCAGAAACCGGTCCTAGGAAGCTTGTTTCCGGGCCAGGAAAGACATTGCTTGGCAGTTCGGGCTGGACTGTTCCCATGAGGCACAGGGTCAGACTGATTTGCATAGGGCCATGTCTGAACTGGGGTGGCAGAGTGGGCTAAAGAACGGTGATGGATGAAACCCAGATCAGTTGACTGGGGGTGAGTGCTTGCAATGTTCAACACTCCATCCATCATTTCCTTTGGTTTTTGCTTTGTTCGCCATAAGTTGGCAGGGTATGCTCAGATGTGAGTCCCTTGCTCACTTTGCCACTGGATTCAAGCAAGCCTGGCTGAAGACGGCTGAAATGCCAGAAACCGGACCTAGGAAGCTTGTTTCCGGGCCAGGAAAGACATGGCTTGGCAGTTCGGGCTGGACTGTTCCCATGAGGCACAGGGTCAGACTGATTTGCATAGGGCCATGTCTGAACTGGGGTGGCAGAGTGGGCTAAAGAACGGTGATGGATTAAACCCAGATCAGTTGACTGGGGGTGAGTGCTTGCAATGTTCAACTCTCCATCCATCATTTCCTTTGGTTTTTGCTTTGTTCGCCATAAGTTGGCAGGGTATGCTCAGACGTGAGTCCCTTGCTCACTTTGCCACTGGATTCAAGCAAGCCTGGCTGAAGACGGCTGAAATGCCAGAAACCGGTCCTAGGAAGCTTGTTTCCGGGCCAGGAAAGACATGGCTTGGCAGTTCGGGCTGGACTGTTCCCATGAGGCACAGGGTCAGACTGATTTGCATAGGGCCATGTCTGAACTGGGGTGGCAGAGTGGGCTAAAGAACGGTGATGGATTAAACCCAGATCAGTTGACTGGGGGTGAGTGCTTGCAATGTTCAACACTCCATCCATCATTTCCTTTGGTTTTTGCTTTGTTCGCCATAAGTTGGCAGGGTATGCTCAGACGTGAGTCCCTTGCTCACTTTGCCACTGGATTCAAGCAAGCCTGGCTGAAGACGGCTGAAATGCCAGAAACCGGTCCTAGGAAGCTTGTTTCCGGGCCAGGAAAGACATGGCTTGGCAGTTCGGGCAGGACTGTTCCCATGAGGCACAGGGTCAGACTGATTTGCATAGGTCCATGTCTGAACTGGGGTGGCAGAGTGGGCTAAAGAACGGTGATGGATTAAACCCAGATCAGTTGACTGGGGGTGAGTGCTTGCAATGTTCAACACTCCATCCATCATTTCCTTTGGTTTTTGCTTTGTTCGCCATAAGTTGGCAGGGTATGCTCAGACGTGAGTCCCTTGCTCACTTTGCCACTGGATTCAAGCAAGCCTGGCTGAAGACGGCTGAAATGCCAGAAACCGGTCCTAGGAAGCTTGTTTCCGGGCCAGGAAAGACATGGCTTGGCAGTTCGGGCTGGACTGTTCCCATGAGGCACAGGGTCAGACTGATTTGCATAGGGCCATGTCTGAACTGGGGTGGCAGAGTGGGCTAAAGAACGGTGATGGATTAAACCCAGATCAGTTGACTGGGGGTGAGTGCTTGCAATGTTCAACACTCCATCCATCATTTCCTTTGGTTTTTGCTTTGTTCGCCATAAGTTGGCAGGGTATGCTCAGACGTGAGTCCCTTGCTCACTTTGCCACTGGATTCAAGCAAGCCTGGCTGAAGATGGCTGAAATGCCAGAAACCGGTCCTAGGAAGCTTGTTTCCGGGCCAGGAAAGACATGGCTTGGCAGTTCGGGCAGGACTGTTCCCATGAGGCACAGGGTCAGATTGATTTGCATAGGGCCATGTCTGAACTGGGGTGGCAGAGTGGGCTAAAGAACGGTGATGGATTAAACCCAGATCAGTTGACTGGGGGTGAGTGCTTGCAATGTTCAACACTCCATCCATCATTTCCTTTGGTTTTTGCTTTGTTCGCCATAAGTTGGCAGGGTATGCTCAGACGTGAGTCCCTTGCTCACTTTGCCACTGGATTCAAGCAAGCCTGGCTGAAGACGGTTGAAATGCCAGAAACCGGTCCTAGGAAGCTTGTTTCCGGGCCAGGAAAGACATGGCTTGGCAGTTCGGGCTGGACTGTTCCCATGAGGCACAGGGTCAGACTGATTTGCATAGGGCCATGTCTGAACTGGGGTGGCAGAGTGGGCTAAAGAACGGTGATGGATTAAACCCAGATCAGTTGACTGGGGGTGAGTGCTTGCAATGTTCAACACTCCATCCATCATTTCCTTTGGTTTTTGCTTTGTTCGCCATAAGTTGGCAGGGTATGCTCAGACGTGAGTCCCTTGCTCACTTTGCCACTGGATTCAAGCAAGCCTGGCTGAAGACGGCTGAAATGCCAGAAACCGGTCCTAGGAAGCTTGTTTCCGGGCCAGGAAAGACATGGCTTGGCAGTTCGGGCAGGACTGTTCCCATGAGGCACAGGGTCAGACTGATTTGCATAGGGCCATGTCTGAACTGGGGTGGCAGAGTGGGCTAAAGAACGGTGATGGATTAAACCCAGATCAGTTGACTGGGGGTGAGTGCTTGCAATGTTCAACACTCCATCCATCATTTCCTTTGGTTTTTGCTTTGTTCGCCATAAGTTGGCAGGGTATGCTCAGACGTGAGTCCCTTGCTCACTTTGCCACTGGATTCAAGCAAGCCTGGCTGAAGACGGCTGAAATGCCAGAAACCGGTCCTAGGAAGCTTGTTTCCGGGCCAGGAAAGACATGGCTTGGCAGTTCGGGCTGGACTGTTCCCATGAGGCACAGGGTCAGACTGATTTGCATAGGGCCATGTCTGAACTGGGGTGGCAGAGTGGGCTAAAGAACGGTGATGGATTAAACCCAGATCAGTTGACTGGGGGTGAGTGCTTGCAATGTTCAACACTCCATCCATCATTTCCTTTGGTTTTTGCTTTGTTCGCCATAAGTTGGCAGGGTATGCTCAGACGTGAGTCCCTTGCTCACTTTGCCACTGGATTCAAGCAAGCCTGGCTGAAGACGGCTGAAATGCCAGAAACCGGTCCTAGGAAGCTTGTTTCTGGGCCAGGAAAGACATGGCTTGGCAGTTCGGGCAGGACTGTTCCCATGAGGCACAGGGTCAGACTGATTTGCATAGGGCCATGTCTGAACTGGGGTGGCAGAGTGGGCTAAAGAACGGTGATGGATTAAACCCAGATCAGTTGACTGGGGGTGAGTGCTTGCAATGTTCAACACTCCATCCATCATTTCCTTTGGTTTTTGCTTTGTTCGCCATAAGTTGGCAGGGTATGCTCAGACGTGAGTCCCTTGCTCACTTTGCCACTGGATTCAAGCAAGCCTGGCTGAAGACGGCTGAAATGCCAGAAACCGGTCCTAGGAAGCTTGTTTCCGGGCCAGGAAAGACATGGCTTGGCAGTTCGGGCTATACTGTTCCCATGAGGCACAGGGTCAGACTGATTTGCATAGGGCCATGTCTGAACTGGGGTGGCAGAGTGGGCTAAAGAACGGTGATGGATTAAACCCAGATCAGTTGACTGGGGTTGAGTGCTTGCAATGTTCAACACTCCATCCATCATTTCCATTGGTTTTTGCTTTGTTCGCCATAAGTTGGCAGGGTATGCTCAGACGTGAGTCCCTTGCTCACTTTGCCAGTGGATTCAAGCAAGCCTGGCTGAAGACGGCTGAAATGCCAGAAACCGGTCCTAGGAAGCTTGTTTCCGGGCCAGAAAAGACATGGCTTAGCAGTTTGGGCTGGACTGTTCCCATGAGGCACAGGGTCAGACTGATTTGCATAGGGCCATGTCTGAACTGGGGTGGCAGAGTGGGCTAAAGAACGGTGATGGATTAAACCCAGATTAGTTGACTGGGGGTGAGTGCTTGCAATGTTCAACACTCCATCCATCATTTCCTTTGGTTTTTGCTTTGTTCGCCATAAGTTGGCAGGGTATGCTCAGACCTGAGTCCCTTGGTCACTTTGCCACTGGATTCAAGCAAGCCTGGCTGAAGACGGCTGAAATGCCAGAACCCGGTCCTAGGAAGCTTGTTTCCGGGCCAGGAAAGACATGGCTTGGCAGTTCGGGCTGGACTGTTCCCATGAGGCACAGGGTCAGACTGATTTGCATAGGGCCATGTCTGAACTGGGGTGGCAGAGTGGGCTAAAGAACGGTGATGGATTAAACCCAGATCAGTTGACTGGGGGTGAGTGCTTGCAATGTTCAACACTCCATCCATCATTTCCTTTGGTTTTTGCTTTGTTCGCCATAAGTTGGCAGGGTATGCTCAGACGTGAGTCCCTTGCTCACTTTGCCACTGGATTCAAGCAAGCCTGGCTGAAGACGGCTGAAATGCCAGAAACCGGTCCTAGGAAGCTTGTTTCCGGGCCAGGAAAGACATGGCTTGGCAGTTCGGGCAGGACTGTTCCCATGAGGCACAGGGTCAGACTGATTTGCATAGGGCCATGTCTGAACTGGGGTGGCAGAGTGGGCTAAAGAACGGTGATGGATTAAACCCAGATCAGTTGACTGGGGGTGAGTGCTTGCAATGTTCAACACTCCATCCATCATTTCCTTTGGTTTTTGCTTTGTGCGCCATAAGTTGGCAGGGTATGCTCAGACGTGAGTCCCTTGCTCACTTTGCCACTGGATTCAAGCAAGCCTGGCTGAAGACGGCTGAAATGCCAGAAACCGGTCCTAGGAAGCTTGTTTCCGGGCCAGGAAAGACATGGCTTGGCAGTTCGGGCTGGACTGTTCCCATGAGGCACAGGGTCAGACTGATTTGCATAGGGCCATGTCTGAACTGGGGTGGCAGAGTGGGCTAAAGAACGGTGATGGATTAAACCCAGATCAGTTGACTGGGGGTGAGTGCTTGCAATGTTCAACACTCCATCCATCATTTCCATTGGTTTTTGCTTTGTTCGCCATAAGTTGGCAGGGTATGCTCAGACGTGAGTCCCTTGCTCACTTTGCCAGTGGATTCAAGCAAGCCTGGCTGAAGACGACTGAAATGCCAGAAACCGGTCCTAGGAAGCTTGTTTCCGGGCCAGGAAAGACATGGCTTAGCAGTTTGGGCTGGACTGTTCCCATGAGGCACAGGGTCAGACTGATTTGCATAGAGCCATGTCTGAACTGGGGTGGCAGAGTGGGCTAAAGAACGGTGATGGATTAAACCCAGATCAGTTGACTGGGGGTGAGTGCTTGCAATGTTCAACACTCCATCCATCATTTCCTTTGGTTTTTGCTTTGTTAGCCATAAGTTGCCAGGGTATGCTCAGACGTGAGTCCCTTGGTCACTTTGCCACTGGATTCAAGCAAGCCTGGCTGAAGACGGCTGAAATGCCAGAAACCGGTCCTAGGAAGCTTGTTTCCGGGCCAGGAAAGACATGGCTTGGCAGTTCGGGCTGGACTGTTCCCATGAGGCACAGGGTCAGACTGATTTGCATAGGGCCATGTCTGAACTGGGGTGGCAGAGTGGGCTAAAGAACGGTGATGGATTAAACCCAGATCAGTTGACTGGGGGTGAGTGCTTGCAATGTTCAACACTCCATCCATCATTTCCTTTGGTTTTTGCTTTGTTCGCCATAAGTTGGCACGGTATGCTCAGATGTGAGTCCCTTGCTCACTTTGCCACTGGATTCAAGCAAGCCTGGCTGAAGACGGCTGAAATGCCAGAAACCGGACCTAGGAAGCTTGTTTCCGGGCCAGGAAAGACATGGCTTGGCAGTTAGGGCTGGACTGTTCCCATGAGGCACAGGGTCAGACTGATTTGCATAGGGCCATGTCTGAACTGGGGTGGCAGAGTGGGCTAAAGAACGGTGATGGATTAAACCCAGATCAGTTGACTGGGGGTGAGTGCTTGCAATGTTCAACACTCCATCCATCATTTCCTTTGGTTTTTGCTTTGTTCGCCATAAGTTGGCAGGGTATGCTCAGACGTGAGTCCCTTGCTCACTTTGCCACTGGATTCAAGCAAGCCTGGCTGAAGACGGCTGAAATGCCAGAAACCGGTCCTAGGAAGGTGGTTTCCGGGCCAGGAAAGACATGGCTTGGCAGTTCGGGCTGGACTGTTCCCATGAGGCACAGGGTCAGACTGATTTGCATAGGGCCATGTCTGAACTGGGGTGGCAGAGTGGGCTAAAGAACGGTGATGGATTAAACCCAGATCAGTTGACTGGGGGTGAGTGCTTGCAATGTTCAACACTCCATCCATCATTTCCTTTGGTTTTTGCTTTGTTCGCCATAAGTTGGCAGGGTATGCTCAGACGTGAGTCCCTTGCTCACTTTGCCACTGGATTCAAGCAAGCCTGGCTGAAGACGGCTGAAATGCCAGAAACCGGTCCTAGGAAGCTTGTTTCCGGGCCAGGAAAGACATGGCTTGGCAGTTCGGGCAGGACTGTTCCCATGAGGCACAGGGTCAGACTGATTTGCATAGGGCCATGTCTAAACTGGGATGGCAGAGTGGGCTAAAGAACGGTGATGGATTAAACCCAGATCAGTTGACTGGGGGTGAGTGCTTGCAATGTTCAACACTCCATCCATCATTTCCTTTGGTTTTTGCTTTGTTCGCCATAAGTTGGCAGGGTATGCTCAGACGTGAGTCCCTTGCTCACTTTGCCACTGGATTCAAGCAAGCCTGGCTGAAGACGGCTGAAATGCCAGAAACCGGTCCTAGGAAGCTTGTTTCCGGGCCAGGAAAGACATGGCTTGGCAGTTCGGGCTGGACTGTTCCCATGAGGCACAGGGTCAGACTGATTTGCATAGGGCCATGTCTGAACTGGGGTGGCAGAGTGGGCTAAAGAACGGTGATGGATTAAACCCAGATCAGTTGACTGGGGGTGAGTGCTTGCAATGTTCAACACTCCATCCATCATTTCCATTGGTTTTTGCTTTGTTCGCCATAAGTTGGCAGGGTATGCTCAGACGTGAGTCCCTTGCTCACTTTGCCACTGGATTCAAGCAAGCCTGGCTGAAGACGGCTGAAATGCCAGAAACCGGTCCTAGGAAGCTTGTTTATGGGCCAGGAAAGACATGGCTTAGCAGTTTGGGCTGGACTGTTCCCATGAGGCACAGGGTCAGACTGATTTGCATAGGGCCATGTCTGAACTGGGGTGGCAGAGTGGGCTAAAGAACGGTGATGGATTAAACCCAGATCAGTTGACTGGGGGTGAGTGCTTGCAATGTTCAACACTCCATCCATCATTTCCTTTGGTTTTTGCTTTGTTCGCCATAAGTTGGCAGGGTATGCTCAGACGTGAGTCCCTTGGTCACTTTGCCACTGGATTCAAGCAAGCCTGGCTAAAGACGGCTGAAATGCCTGAAACCGGTCCTAGGAAGCTTGTTTCCGGGCCAGGAAAGACATGGCTTGGCAGTTCGGCTGGACTGTTCCCATGAGGCACAGGGTCAGACTTATTTGCATAGGGCCATGTCTGAACTGGGGTGGCAGAGTGGGCTAAAGAACGGTGATGGATTAAACCCAGATCAGTTGACTGGGGGTGAGTGCTTGCAATGTTCAACACTCCATCCATCATTTCCTTTGGTTTTTGCTTTGTTCGCCATAAGTTGGCAGGGTATGCTCAGACGTGAGTCCCTTGCTCACTTTGCCACTGGATTCAAGCAAGCCTGGCTGAAGACGGCTGAAATGCCAGAAACCGGTCCTAGGAAGCTTGTTTCCGGGCCAGGAAAGACATGGCTTAGCAGTTTGGGCTGGACTGTTCCCATGAGGCACAGGGTCAGACTGATTTGCATAGGGCCATGTCTGAACTGGGGTGGCAGAGTGGGCTAAAGAACGGTGATGGTTTAAACCCAGATCAGTTGACTGGGGGTGAGTGCTTGCAATGTTCAACACTCCATCCATCATTTCCTTTGGTTTTTGCTTTGTTCGCCATAAGTTGGCAGGGTATGCTCAGACGTGAGTCCCTTGCTCACTTTGCCACTGGATTCAAGCAAGCCTGGCTGAAGACGGCTGAAATGCCAGAAACCGGTCCTAGGAAGCTTGTTTCCGGGCCAGGAAAGACATGGCTTGGCAGTTCGGGCTGGACTGTTCCCATGAGGCACAGGGTCAGACTGATTTGCATAGGGCCATGTCTGAACTGGGGTGGCAGAGTGGGCTAAAGAACGGTGATGGATTAAACCCAGATCAGTTGACTGGGGGTGAGTGCTTGCAATGTTCAACACTCCATCCATCATTTCCTTTGGTTTTTGCTTTGTTCGCCATGAGTTCGCAGGGTATGCTCAGACGTGAGTCCCTTGCTCACTTTGCCACTGGATTCAAGCAAGCCTGGCTGAAGACGTCTGAAATGCCAGAAACCGGTCCTAGGAAGCTTGTTTCCGGGCCAGGAAAGACATGGCTTGGCAGTTCGGGCTGGACTGTTCCCATGAGGCACAGGGTCAGGCTGATTTGCATAGGGCCATGTCTGAACTGGGGTGGCAGAGTGGGCTAAAGAACGGTGATGGATTAAACCCAGATCAGTTGACTGGGGGTGAGTGCTTGCAATGTTCAACACTCCATCCATCATTTCCTTTGGTTTTTGCTTTGTTCGCCATAAGTTGGCAGGGTATGCTCAGACGTGAGTCCCTTGCTCACTTTGCCACTGGATTCAAGCAAGCCTGGCTGAAGACGGCTGAAATACCAGAAACCGGTCCTAGGAAGCTTGTTTCCGGGCCAGGAAAGACATGGCTTGGCAGTTCGGGCTGGACTGTTCCCATGAGGCAGAGGGTCAGACTGATTTGCATAGGGCCATGTCTGAACTGGGGTGGCAGAGTGGGCTAAAGAACGGTGATGGATTAAACCCAGATCAGTTGACTGGGGGTGAGTGCTTGCAATGTTCAACACTCCATCCATCATTTCCTTTGGTTTTTGCTTTGTTCGCCATAAGTTGGCAGGGTATGCTCAGACGTTAGTCCCTTGCTCACTTTGCCACTGGATTCAAGCAAGCCTGGCTGAAGACGGCTGAAATGCCAGAAACCGGTCCTAGGAAGCTTGTTTCCGGGCCAGGAAAGACATGGCTTGGCAGTTCAGGCTGGACTGTTCCCATGAGGCACAGGGTCAGACTGATTTGCATAGGGCCATGTCTGAACTGGGGTGGCAGAGTGGGCTAAAGAACGGTGATGATTTAAACCCAGATCAGTTGACTGGGGGTGAGTGCTTGCAATGTTCAACACTCCATCCATCATTTCCTTTGGTTTTTGCTTTGTTCGCCATAGGTTGGCAGGGTATGCTCAGACGTGAGTCCCTTGCTCACTTTGCCACTGGATTCAAGCAAGCCTGGCTGAAGACGGCTGAAATGCCAGAAACCGGTCCTAGGAAGCTTGTTTCCGGGCCAGGAAAGACATGGCTTGGCAGTTCGGGCTGGACTGTTCCCATGAGGCACAGGGTCAGACTGATTTGCATAGGGCCATGTCTGAACTGGGGTGGCAGAGTGGGCTAAAGAACGGTGATGGATTAAACCCAGATCAGTTGACTGGGGGTGAGTGCTTGCAATGTTCAACACTCCATCCATCATTTCCTTTGGTTTTTGCTTTGTTCGCCATGAGTTCGCAGGGTATGCTCAGACGTGAGTCCCTTGCTCACTTTGCCACTGGATTCAAGCAAGCCTGGCTGAAGACGTCTGAAATGCCAGAAACCGGTCCTAGGAAGCTTGTTTCCGGGCCAGGAAAGACATGGCTTGGCAGTTCGGGCTGGACTGTTCCCATGAGGCACAGGGTCAGGCTGATTTGCATAGGGCCATGTCTGAACTGGGGTGGCAGAGTGGGCTAAAGAACGGTGATGGATTAAACCCAGATCAGTTGACTGGGGGTGAGTGCTTGCAATGTTCAACACTCCATCCATCATTTCCTTTGGTTTTTGCTTTGTTCGCCATAAGTTGGCAGGGTATGCTCAGACGTGAGTCCCTTGCTCACTTTGCCACTGGATTCAAGCAAGCCTGGCTGAAGACGGCTGAAATACCAGAAACCGGTCCTAGGAAGCTTGTTTCCGGGCCAGGAAAGACATGGCTTGGCAGTTCGGGCTGGACTGTTCCCATGAGGCACAGGGTCAGACTGATTTGCATAGGGCCATGTCTGAACTGGGGTGGCAGAGTGGGCTAAAGAACGGTGATGGATTAAACCCAGATCAGTTGACTGGGGGTGAGTGCTTGCAATGTTCAACACTCCATCCATCATTTCCTTTGGTTTTTGCTTTGTTCGCCATAAGTTGGCAGGGTATGCTCAGACGTTAGTCCCTTGCTCACTTTGCCACTGGATTCAAGCAAGCCTGGCTGAAGACGGCTGAAATGCCAGAAACCGGTCCTAGGAAGCTTGTTTCCGGGCCAGGAAAGACATGGCTTGGCAGTTCAGGCTGGACTGTTCCCATGAGGCACAGGGTCAGACTGATTTGCATAGGGCCATGTCTGAACTGGGGTGGCAGAGTGGGCTAAAGAACGGTGATGATTTAAACCCAGATCAGTTGACTGGGGGTGAGTGCTTGCAATGTTCAACACTCCATCCATCATTTCCTTTGGTTTTTGCTTTGTTCGCCATAGGTTGGCAGGGTATGCTCAGACGTGAGTCCCTTGCTCACTTTGCCACTGGATTCAAGCAAGCCTGGCTGAAGACGGCTGAAATGCCAGAAACCGGTCCTAGGAAGCTTGTTTCCGGGCCAGGAAAGACATGGCTTGGCAGTTCAGGCTGGACTGTTCCCATGAGGCACAGGGTCAGACTGATTTGCATAGGGCCATGTCTGAACTGGGGTGGCAGAGTGGGCTAAAGAACGGTGATGGATTAAACCCAGATCAGTTGACTGGGGGTGAGTGCTTGCAATGTTCAACACTCCATCCATCATTTCCTTTGGTTTTTGCTTTGTTCGCCATAAGTTGGCAGGGTATGCTCAGACGTGAGTCCCTTGCTCACTTTGCCACTGGATTCAAGCAAGCCTGGCTGAAGACGGCTGAAATGCCAGAAACCGGTCCTAGGAAGCTTGTTTCCGGGCCAGGAAAGACATGGCTTGGCAGTTCGGGCTGGACTGTTCCCATGAGGCACAGGGTCAGACTGATTTGCATAGGGCCATGTCTGAACTGGGGTGGCAGAGTGGGCTAAAGAACGGTGATGGATTAAACCCAGATCAGTTGACTGGGGGTGAGTGCTTGCAATGTTCAACACTCCATCCATCATTTCCATTGGTTTTTGCTTTGTTCGCCATAAGTTGGCAGGGTATGCTCAGAGGTGAGTCCCTTGCTCACTTTGCCACTGGATTTAAGCAAGCCTGGCTGAAGACGGCTGAAATGCCAGAAACCGGTCCTAGGAAGCTTGTTTCCGGGCCAGGAAAGACATGGCATAGCAGTTTGGGCTGGACTGTTCCCATGAGGCACAGGGTCAGACTGATTTGCATAGGGCCATGTCTGAACTGGGGTGGCAGAGTGGGCTAAAGAACGGTGATGGATTAAACCCAGATCAGTTGACTGGGGGTGAGTGCTTGCAATGTTCAACACTCCATCCATCATTTCCTTTGGTTTTTGCTTTGTTCGCCATAAGTTGGCAGGGTATGCTCAGACGTGAGTCCCTTGCTCACTTTGCCACTGGATTCAAGCAAGCCTGGCTGAAGACGGCTGAAATGCCAGAAACCGGTCCTAGGAAGCTTGTTTCCGGGCCAGGAAAGACATGGCTTGGCAGTTCGGGCTGGACTGTTCCCATGAGGCACAGGGTCAGACTGATTTGCATAGGGCCATGTCTGAACTGGGGTGGCAGAGTGGGCTAAAGAACGGTGATGGATTAAACCCAGATCAGTTGACTGGGGGTGAGTGCTTGCAATGTTCAACACTCCATCCATCATTTCCTTTGGTTTTTGCTTTGTTCGCCATGAGTTCGCAGGGTATGCTCAGACGTGAGTCCCTTGCTCACTTTGCCACTGGATTCAAGCAAGCCTGGCTGAAGACGTCTGAAATGCCAGAAACCGGTCCTAGGAAGCTTGTTTCCGGGCCAGGAAAGACATGGCTTGGCAGTTCGGGCTGGACTGTTCCCATGAGGCACAGGGTCAGGCTGATTTGCATAGGGCCATGTCTGAACTGGGGTGGCAGAGTGGGCTAAAGAACGGTGATGGATTAAACCCAAATCAGTTGACTGGGGGTGAGTGCTTGCAATGTTCAACACTCCATCCATCATTTCCTTTGGTTTTTGCTTTGTTCGCCATAAGTTGGCAGGGTATGCTCAGACGTGAGTCCCTTGCTCACTTTGCCACTGGATTCAAGCAAGCCTGGCTGAAGACGGCTGAAATACCAGAAACCGGTCCTAGGAAGCTTGTTTCCGGGCCAGGAAAGACATGGCTTGGCAGTTCGGGCTGGACTGTTCCCATGAGGCACAGGGTCAGACTGATTTGCATAGGGCCATGTCTGAACTGGGGTGGCAGAGTGGGCTAAAGAACGGTGATGGATTAAACCCAGATCAGTTGACTGGGGGTGAGTGCTTGCAATGTTCAACCCTCCATCCATCATTTCCTTTGGTTTTTGCTTTGTTCGCCATAAGTTGGCAGGGTATGCTCAGACGTTAGTCCCTTGCTCACTTTGCCACTGGATTCAAGCAAGCCTGGCTGAAGACGGCTGAAATGCCGGAAACCGGTCCTAGGAAGCTTGTTTCCGGGCCGGGAAAGACATGGCTTGGCAGTTCGGGCTGGACTGTTCCCATGAGGCACAGGGTCAGACTGATTTGCATAGGGCCATGTCTGAATTGGGGTGGCAGAGTGGGCTAAAGAACGGTGATGGATTAAACCCAGATCAGTTGACTGGGGGTGAGTGCTTGCAATGTTCAACACTCCATCCATCATTTCCTTTGGTTTTTGCTTTGTTCGCCATAAGTTGGCAGGGTATGCTCAGACGTGAGTCCCTTGCTCACTTTGCCACTGGATTCAAGCAAGCCTGGCTGAAGACGGCTGAAATGCCAGAAACCGGTCCTAGGAAGCTTGTTTCCGGGCCAGGAAAGACATGGCTTGGCAGTTCGGGCTGGACTGTTCCCATGAGGCACAGGGTCAGACTGATTTGCATAGGGCCATGTCTGAACTGGGGTGGCAGAGTGGGCTAAAGAACGGTGATGGATTAAACCCAGATCAGTTGACTGGGGGTGAGTGCTTGCAATGTTCAACACTCCATCCATCATTTCCTTTGGTTTTTGCTTTGTTCGATATAAGTTGGCAGGGTATGCTCAGACGTGAGTCCCTTGCTCACTTTGCCGCTGGATTCAAGCAAGCCTGGCTGAAGACGGCTGAAATGCCAGAAACCGGTCCTAGGAAGCTTGTTTCCGGGCCAGGAAAGACATGGCTTGGCAGTTCGGGCAGGACTGTTCCCATGAGGCACAGGGTCAGACTGATTTGCATAGGGCCATGTCTGAACTGGGGTGGCAGAGTGGGCTAAAGAACGGTGATGGATTAAACCCAGATCAGTTGACTGGGGGTGAGTGCTTGCAATGTTCAACACTCCATCCATCATTTCCTTTGGTTTTTGCTTTGTTTGCCATAAGTTGGCAGGGTATGCTCAGACGTGAGTCCCTTGCTCACTTTGCCACTGGATTCAAGCAAGCCTGGCTGAAGACGGCTGAAATGCCAGAAACCGGTCCTAGAAAGCTTGTTTCCGGGCCAGGAAAGACATGGCTTGGCAGTTCGGGCTGGACTGTTCCCATGAGGCACAGGGTCAGACTGATTTGCATAGGGCCATGTCTGAACTGGGGTGGCAGAGTGGGCTAAAGAACGGTGATGGATTAAACCCAGATTAGTTGACTGGGGGTGAGTGCTTGCAATGTTCAACACTCCATCCATCATTTCCTTTGGTTTTTGCTTTGTTCGCCATAAGTTGGCAGGGTATGCTCAGACCTGAGTCCCTTGGTCACTTTGCCACTGGATTCAAGCAAGCCTGGCTGAAGACGGCTGAAATGCCAGAAACCGGTCCTAGGAAGCTTGTTTCCGGGCCAGGAAAGACATGGCTTGGCAGTTCGGGCTGGACTGTTCCCATGAGGCACAGGGTCAGACTGATTTGCATAGGGCCATGTCTGAACTGGGGTGGCAGAGTGGGCTAAAGAACGGTGATGGATTAAACCCAGATCAGTTGACTGGGGGTGAGTGCTTGCAATGTTCAACACTCCATCCATCATTTCCTTTGGTTTTTGCTTTGTTCGCCATAAGTTGGCAGGGTATGCTCAGACGTGAGTCCCTTGCTCACTTTGCCACTGGATTCAAGCAAGCCTGGCTGAAGACGGCTGAAATGCCAGAAACCGGTCCTAGGAAGCTTGTTTCCGGGCCAGGAAAGACATGGCTTGGCAGTTCGGGCAGGACTGTTCCCATGAGGCACAGGGTCAGACTGATTTGCATAGGGCCATGTCTGAACTGGGGTGGCAGAGTGGGCTAAAGAACGGTGATGGATTAAACCCAGATCAGTTGACTGGGGGTGAGTGCTTGCAATGTTCAACACTCCATCCATCATTTCCTTTGGTTTTTGCTTTGTGCGCCATAAGTTGGCAGGGTATGCTCAGACGTGAGTCCCTTGCTCACTTTGCCACTGGATTCAAGCAAGCCTGGCTGAAGACGGCTGAAATGCCAGAAACCGGTCCTAGGAAGCTTGTTTCCGGGCCAGGAAAGACATGGCTTGGCAGTTCGGGCTGGACTGTTCCCATGAGGCACAGGGTCAGACTGATTTGCATAGGGCCATGTCTGAACTGGGGTGGCAGAGTGGGCTAAAGAACGGTGATGGATTAAACCCAGATCAGTTGACTGGGGGTGAGTGCTTGCAATGTTCAACACTCCATCCATCATTTCCATTGGTTTTTGCTTTGTTCGCCATAAGTTGGCAGGGTATGCTCAGACGTGAGTCCCTTGCTCACTTTGCCAGTGGATTCAAGCAAGCCTGGCTGAAGACGGCTGAAATGCCAGAAACCGGTCCTAGGAAGCTTGTTTCCGGGCCAGGAAAGACATGGCTTAGCAGTTTGGGCTGGACTGTTCCCATGAGGCACAGGGTCAGACTGATTTGCATAGGGCCATGTCTGAACTGGGGTGGCAGAGTGGGCTAAAGAACGGTGATGGATTAAACCCAGATCAGTTGACTGGGGGTGAGTGCTTGCAATGTTCAACACTCCATCCATCATTTCCTTTGGTTTTTGCTTTGTTAGCCATAAGTTGCCAGGGTATGCTCAGACGTGAGTCCCTTGGTCACTTTGCCACTGGATTCAAGCAAGCCTGGCTGAAGACGGCTGAAATGCCAGAAACCGGACCTAGGAAGCTTGTTTCCGGGCCAGGAAAGACATGGCTTGGCAGTTAGGGCTGGACTGTTCCCATGAGGCACAGGGTCAGACTGATTTGCATAGGGCCATGTCTGAACTGGGGTGGCAGAGTGGGCTAAAGAACGGTGATGGATTAAACCCAGATCAGTTGACTGGGGGTGAGTGCTTGCAATGTTCAACACTCCATCCATCATTTCCATTGGTTTTTGCTTTGTTCGCCATAAGTTGGCAGGGTATGCTCAGACGTGAGTCCCTTGCTCACTTTGCCAGTGGATTCAAGCAAGCCTGGCTGAAGACGGCTGAAATGCCAGAAACCGGTCCTAGGAAGCTTGTTTCCGGGCCAGGAAAGACATGGCTTAGCAGTTTGGGCTGGACTGTTCCCATGAGGCACAGGGTCAGACTGATTTGCATAGGGCCATGTCTGAACTGGGGTGGCAGAGTGGGCTAAAGAACGGTGATGGATTAAACCCAGATCAGTTGACTGGGGGTGAGTGCTTGCAATGTTCAACACTCCATCCATCATTTCCTTTGGTTTTTGCTTTGTTAGCCATAAGTTGCCAGGGTATGCTCAGACGTGAGTCCCTTGGTCACTTTGCCACTGGATTCAAGCAAGCCTGGCTGAAGACGGCTGAAATGCCAGAAACCGGTCCTAGGAAGCTTGTTTCCGGGCCAGGAAAGACATGGCTTGGCAGTTCGGGCTGGACTGTTCCCATGAGGCACAGGGTCAGACTGATTTGCATAGGGCCATGTCTGAACTGGGGTGGCAGAGTGGGCTAAAGAACGGTGATGGATTAAACCCAGATCAGTTGACTGGGGGTGAATGCTTGCAATGTTCAACACTCCATCCATCATTTCCTTTGGTTTTTGCTTTGTTCGCCATAAGTTGGCACGGTATGCTCAGATGTGAGTCCCTTGCTCACTTTGCCACTGGATTCAAGCAAGCCTGGCTGAAGACGGCTGAAATGCCAGAAACCGGACCTAGGAAGCTTGTTTCCGGGCCAGGAAAGACATGGCTTGGCAGTTAGGGCTGGACTGTTCCCATGAGGCACAGGGTCAGACTGATTTGCATAGAGCCATGTCTGAACTGGGGTGGCAGAGTGGGCTAAAGAACGGTGATGGATTAAACCCAGATCAGTTGACTGGGGGTGAGTGCTTGCAATGTTCAACACTCCATCCATCATTTCCTTTGGTTTTTGCTTTGTTCGCCATAAGTTGGCAGGGTATGCTCAGACGTGAGTCCCTTGCTCACTTTGCCACTGGATTCAAGCAAGCCTGGCTGAAGACGGCTGAAATGCCAGAAACCGGTCCTAGGAAGGTGGTTTCCGGGCCAGGAAAGACATGGCTTGGCAGTTCGGGCTGGACTGTTCCCATGAGGCACAGGGTCAGACTGATTTGCATAGGGCCATGTCTGAACTGGGGTGGCAGAGTGGGCTAAGGAACGGTGATGGATTAAACCCAGATCAGTTGAATGGGGGTGAGTGCTTGCAATGTTCAACACTCCATCCATCATTTCCTTTGGTTTTTGCTTTGTTCGCCATAAGTTGGCAGGGTATGCTCAGACGTGAGTCCCTTGCTCACTTTGCCACTGGATTCAAGCAAGCCTGGCTGAAGACGGCTGAAATGCCAGAAACCGGTCCTAGGAAGCTTGTTTCCGGGCCAGGAAAGACATGGCTTGGCAGTTCGGGCAGGACTGTTCCCATGAGGCACAGGGTCAGACTGATTTGCATAGGGCCATGTCTGAACTGGGATGGCAGAGTGGGCTAAAGAACGGTGATGGATTAAACCCAGATCAGTTGACTGGGGGTGAGTGCTTGCAATGTTCAACACTCCATCCATCATTTCCTTTGGTTTTTGCTTTGTTCGCCATAAGTTGGCAGGGTATGCTCAGACGTGAGTCCCTTGCTCACTTTGCCACTGGATTCAAGCAAGCCTGGCTGAAGACGGCTGAAATGCCAGAAACCGGTCCTAGGAAGCTTGTTTCCGGGCCAGGAAAGACATGGCTTGGCAGTTCGGGCTGGACTGTTCCCATGAGGCACAGGGTCAGACTGATTTGCATAGGGCCATGTCTGAACTGGGGTGGCAGAGTGGGCTAAAGAACGGTGATGGATTAAACCCAGATCAGTTGACTGGGGGTGAGTGCTTGCAATGTTCAACACTCCATCCATCATTTCCATTGGTTTTTGCTTTGTTCGCCATAAGTTGGCAGGGTATGCTCAGACGTGAGTCCCTTGCTCACTTTGCCACTGGATTCAAGCAAGCCTGGCTGAAGACGGCTGAAATGCCAGAAACCGGTCCTAGGAAGCTTGTTTACGGGCCAGGAAAGACATGGCTTAGCAGTTTGGGCTGGACTGTTCCCATGAGGCACAGGGTCAGACTGATTTGCATAGGGCCATGTCTGAACTGGGGTGGCAGAGTGTGCTAAAGAACTGTGATGGATTAAACCCAGATCAGTTGACTGGGGGTGAGTGCTTGCAATGTTCAACACTCCATCCATCATTTCCTTTGGTTTTTGCTTTGTTCGCCATAAGTTGGCAGGGTATGCTCAGACGTGAGTCCCTTGGTCACTTTGCCACTGGATTCAAGCAAGCCTGGCTGAAGACGGCTGAAATGCCAGAAACCGGTCCTAGGAAGCTTGTTTCCGGGCCAGGAAAGACATGGCTTGGCAGTTCGGGCTGGACTGTTCCCATGAGGCACAGGGTCAGACTTATTTGCATAGGGCCATGTCTGAACTGGGGTGGCAGAGTGGGCTAAAGAACGGTGATGGATTAAACCCAGATCAGTTGACTGGGGGTGAGTGCTTGCAATGTTCAACACTCCATCCATCATTTCCTTTGGTTTTTGCTTTGTTCGCCATAAGTTGGCAGGGTATGCTCAGACGTGAGTCCCTTGCTCACTTTGCCACTGGATTCAAGCAAGCCTGGCTGAAGACGGCTGAAATGCCAGAAACCGGTCCTAGGAAGCTTGTTTCCGGGCCAGGAAAGACATGGCTTAGCAGTTTGGGCTGGACTGTTCCCATGAGGCACAGGGTCAGACTGATTTGCATAGGGCCATGTCTGAACTGGGGTGGCAGAGTGGGCTAAAGAACGGTGATGGTTTAAACCCAGATCAGTTGACTGGGGGTGAGTGCTTGCAATGTTCAACACTCCATACATCATTTCCTTTGGTTTTTGCTTTGTTCGCCATAAGTTGGCAGGGTATGCTCAGACGTGAGTCCCTTGCTCACTTTGCCACTGGATTCAAGCAAGCCTGGCTGAAGACGGCTGAAATGCCAGAAACCGGTCCTAGGAAGCTTGTTTCCGGGCCAGGAAAGACATGGCTTGGCAGTTCGGGCTGGACTGTTCCCATGAGGCACAGGGTCAGACTGATTTGCATAGGGCCATGTCTGAACTGGGGTGGCAGAGTGGGCTAAAGAACGGTGATGGATTAAACCCAGATCAGTTGACTGGGGGTGAGTGCTTGCAATGTTCAACACTCCATCCATCATTTCCTTTGGTTTTTGCTTTGTTCGCCATGAGTTCGCAGGGTATGCTCAGACGTGAGTCCCTTGCTCACTTTGCCACTGGATTCAAGCAAGCCTGGCTGAAGACGTCTGAAATGCCAGAAACCGGTCCTAGGAAGCTTGTTTCCGGGCCAGGAAAGACATGGCTTGGCAGTTCGGGCTGGACTGTTCCCATGAGGCACAGGGTCAGGCTGATTTGCATAGGGCCATGTCTGAACTGGGGTGGCAGAGTGGGCTAAAGAACGGTGATGGATTAAACCCAGATCAGTTGACTGGGGGTGAGTGCTTGCAATGTTCAACACTCCATCCATCATTTCCTTTGGTTTTTGCTTTGTTCGCCATAGGTTGGCAGGGTATGCTCAGACGTGAGTCCCTTGCTCACTTTGCCACTGGATTCAAGCAAGCCTGGCTGAAGACGGCTGAAATGCCAGAAACCGGTCCTAGGAAGCTTGTTTCCGGGCCAGGAAAGACATGGCTTGGCAGTTCAGGCTGGACTGTTCCCATGAGGCACAGGGTCAGACTGATTTGCATAGGGCCATGTCTGAACTGGGGTGGCAGAGTGGGCTAAAGAACGGTGATGGATTAAACCCAGATCAGTTGACTGGGGGTGAGTGCTTGCAATGTTCAACACTCCATCCATCATTTCCTTTGGTTTTTGCTTTGTTCGCCATAAGTTGGCAGGGTATGCTCAGACGTGAGTCCCTTGCTCACTTTGCCACTGGATTCAAGCAAGCCTGGCTGAAGACGGCTGAAATGCCAGAAACCGGTCCTAGGAAGCTTGTTTCCGGGCCAGGAAAGACATGGCTTGGCAGTTCGGGCTGGACTGTTCCCATGAGGCACAGGGTCAGACTGATTTGCATAGGGCCATGTCTGAACTGGGGTGGCAGAGTGGGCTAAAGAACGGTGATGGATTAAACCCAGATCAGTTGACTGGGGGTGAGTGCTTGCAATGTTCAACACTCCATCCACCATTTCCATTGGTTTTTGCTTTGTTCGCCATAAGTTGGCAGGGTATGCTCAGAGGTGAGTCCCTTGCTCACTTTGCCACTGGATTTAAGCAAGCCTGGCTGAAGACGGCTGAAATGCCAGAAACCGGTCCTAGGAAGCTTGTTTCCGGGCCAGGAAAGACATGGCTTAGCAGTTTGGGCTGGACTGTTCCCATGAGGCACAGGGTCAGACTGATTTGCATAGGGCCATGTCTGAACTGGGGTGGCAGAGTGGGCTAAAGAACGGTGATGGATTAAACCCAGATCAGTTGACTGGGGGTGAGTGCTTGCAATGTTCAACACTCCATCCATCATTTCCTTTGGTTTTTGCTTTGTTCGCCATGAGTTCGCAGGGTATGCTCAGACGTGAGTCCCTTGCTCACTTTGCCACTGGATTCAAGCAAGCCTGGCTGAAGACGTCTGAAATGCCAGAAACCGGTCCTAGGAAGCTTGTTTCCGGGCCAGGAAAGACATGGCTTGGCAGTTCGGGCTGGACTGTTCCCATGAGGCACAGGGTCAGGCTGATTTGCATAGGGCCATGTCTGAACTGGGGTGGCAGAGTGGGCTAAAGAACGGTGATGGATTAAACCCAGATCAGTTGACTGGGGGTGAGTGCTTGCAATGTTCAACACTCCATCCATCATTTCCTTTGGTTTTTGCTTTGTTCGCCATAAGTTGGCAGGGTATGCTCAGACGTGAGTCCCTTGCTCACTTTGCCACTGGATTCAAGCAAGCCTGGCTGAAGACGGCTGAAATACCAGAAACCGGTCCTAGGAAGCTTGTTTCCGGGCCAGGAAAGACATGGCTTGGCAGTTCGGGCTGGACTGTTCCCATGAGGCACAGGGTCAGACTAATTTGCATAGGGCCATGTCTGAACTGGGGTGGCAGAGTGGGCTAAAGAACGGTGATGGATTAAACCCAGATCAGTTGACTGGGGGTGAGTGCTTGCAATGTTCAACACTCCATCCATCATTTCCTTTGGTTTTTGCTTTGTTCGCCATAAGTTGGCAGGGTATGCTCAGACGTTAGTCCCTTGCTCACTTTGCCACTGGATTCAAGCAAGCCTGGCTGAAGACGGCTGAAATGCCGGAAACCGGTCCTAGGAAGCTTGTTTCCGGGCCGGGAAAGACATGGCTTGGCAGTTCGGGCTGGACTGTTCCCATGAGGCACAGGGTCAGACTGATTTGCATAGGGCCATGTCTGAACTGGGGTGGCAGAGTGGGCTAAAGAACGGTGATGGATGAAACCCAGATCAGTTGACTGGGGGGGAGTGCTTGCAATGTTCAACACTCCATCCATCATTTCCTTTGGTTTTTGCTTTGTTCACCATAAGTTGGCAGGGTATGCTCAGATGTGAGTCCCTTGCTCACTTTGCCACTGGATTCAAGCAAGCCTGGCTGAAGACGGCTGAAATGCCAGAAACCGGACCTAGGAAGCTTGTTTCCGGGCCAGGAAAGACATGGCTTGGCAGTTCGGGCTGGACTGTTCCCATGAGGCACAGGGTCAGACTGATTTGCATAGGGCCATGTCTGAACTGGGGTGGCAGAGTGGGCTAAAGAACGGTGATGGATTAAACCCAGATCAGTTGACTGGGGGTGAGTGCTTGCAATGTTCAACACTCCATCCATCATTTCCTTTGGTTTTTGCTTTGTTCGATATAAGTTGGCAGGGTATGCTCAGACGTGAGTCCCTTGCTCACTTTGCCGCTGGATTCAAGCAAGCCTGGCTGAAGACGGCTGAAATGCCAGAAACCGGTCCTAGGAAGCTTGTTTCCGGGCCAGGAAAGACATGGCTTGGCAGTTCGGGCAGGACTGTTCCCATGAGGCACAGGGTCAGACTGATTTGCATAGGGCCATGTCTGAACTGGGGTGGCAGAGTGGGCTAAAGAACGGTGATGGATTAAACCCAGATCAGTTGACTGGGGGTGAGTGCTTGCAATGTTCAACACTCCATCCATCATTTCCTTTGGTTTTTGCTTTGTTTGCCATAAGTTGGCAGGGTATGCTCAGACGTGAGTCCCTTGCTCACTTTGCCACTGGATTCAAGCAAGCCTGGCTGAAGACGGCTGAAATGCCAGAAACCGGTCCTAGAAAGCTTGTTTCCGGGCCAGGAAAGACATGGCTTGGCAGTTCGGGCTGGACTGTTCCCATGAGGCACAGGGTCAGACTGATTTGCATAGGGCCATGTCTGAACTGGGGTGGCAGAGTGGGCTAAAGAACGGTGATGGATTAAACCCAGATCAGTTGACTGGGGGTGAGTGCTTGCAATGTTCAACACTCCATCCATCATTTCCATTGGTTTTTGCTTTGTTCGCCATAAGTTGGCAGGGTATGCTCAGAGGTGAGTCCCTTGCTCACTTTGCAACTGGATTCAAGCAAGCCTTGCTGAAGACGGCTGAAATGCTAGAAACCGGTCCTAGGAAGCTTGTTTCCGGGCCAGGAAAGACATGGCTTAGCAGTTTGGGCTGGACTGTTCCCATGAGGCACAGGGTCAGACTGATTTGCATAGGGCCATGTCTGAACTGGGGTGGCAGAGTGGGCTAAAGAACGGTGATGGATTAAACCCAGATCAGTTGACTGGGGGTGAGTGCTTGCAATGTTCAAAACTCCATCCATCATTTCCTTTGGTTTTTGCTTTGTTCGCCATAAGTTGGCAGGGTATGCTCAGACGTGAGTCCCTTGCTCACTTTGCCACTGGATTCAAGCAAGCCTGGCTGAAGACGGCTGAAATGCCAGAAACCGGTCCTAGGAAGCTTGTTTCCGGGCCAGGAAAGACATGGCTTGGCAGTTCGGGCTGGACTGTTCCCATGAGGCACAGGGTCAGACTGATTTGCATAGGGCCATGTCTGAACTGGGGTGGCAGAGTGGGCTAAAGAACGGTGATGGATTAAACCCAGATCAGTTGACTGGGGGTGAGTGCTTGCAATGTTCAACACTCCATCCATCATTTCCTTTGGTTTTTGCTTTGTTAGCCATAAGTTGCCAGGGTATGCTCAGACGTGAGTCCCTTGGTCACTTTGCCACTGGATTCAAGCAAGCCTGGCTGAAGACGGCTGAAATGCCAGAAACCGGTCCTAGGAAGCTTGTTTCCGGGCCAGGAAAGACATGGCTTGGCAGTTCGGGCTGGACTGTTCCCATGAGGCACAGGGTCAGACTGATTTGCATAGGGCCATGTCTGAACTGGGGTGGCAGAGTGGGCTAAAGAACGGTGATGGATTAAACCCAGATCAGTTGACTGGGGGTGAGTGCTTGCAATGTTCAACACTCCATCCATCATTTCCTTTGGTTTTTGCTTTGTTCGCCATAAGTTGGCACGGTATGCTCAGATGTGAGTCCCTTGCTCACTTTGCCACTGGATTCAAGCAAGCCTGGCTGAAGACGGCTGAAATGCCAGAAACCGGACCTAGGAAGCTTGTTTCCGGGCCAGGAAAGACATGGCTTGGCAGTTCCGGCTGGACTGTTCCCATGAGGCACAGGGTCAGACTGATTTGCATAGGGCCATGTCTGAACTGGGGTGGCAGAGTGGGCTAAAGAACGGTGATGGATTAAACCCAGATCAGTTGACTGGGGGTGAGTGCTTGCAATGTTCAACACTCCATCCATCATTTCCTTTGGTTTTTGCTTTGTTCGCCATAAGTTGGCAGGGTATGCTCAGACGTGAGTCCCTTGCTCACTTTGCCACTGGATTCAAGCAAGCCTGGCTGAAGACGGCTGAAATGCCAGAAACCGGTCCTAGGAAGCTTGTTTCCGGGCCAGGAAAGACATGGCTTGGCAGTTCGGGCTGGACTGTTCCCATGAGGCACAGGGTCAGACTGATTTGCATAGGGCCATGTCTGAACTGGGGTGGCAGAGTGGGCTAAAGAACGGTGATGGATTAAACCCAGATCAGTTGACTGGGGGTGAGTGCTTGCAATGTTCAACACTCCATCCATCATTTCCATTGGTTTTTGCTTTGTTCGCCATAAGTTGGCAGGGTATGCTCAGACGTGAGTCCCTTGCTCACTTTGCCACTGGATTCAAGCAAGCCTGGCTGAAGACGGCTGAAATGCCAGAAACCGGTCCTAGGAAGCTTGTTTCCGGGCCAGGAAAGACATGGCTTAGCAGTTTGGGCTGGACTGTTCCCATGAGGCACAGGGTCAGACTGATTTGCATAGGGCCATGTCTGAACTGGGGTGGGAGAGTGGGCTAAAGAACGGTGATGGATTAAACCCAGATCAGTTGACTCAGGGTGAGTGCTTCCAATGTTCAACACTCCATCCATCATTTCCTTTGGTTTTTGCTTTGTTCGCCATAAGTTGGCAGGGTATGCTCAGACGTGAGTCCCTTGGTCACTTTGCCACTGGATTCAAGCAAGCCTGGCTGAAGACGGCTGAAATGCCAGAAACCGGTCCTAGGAAGCTTTTTTTCCGGGCCAGGAAAGACATGGCTTGGCAGTTCGGGCTGGACTGTTCCCATGAGGCACAGGGTCAGACTGATTTGCATAGGGCCATGTCTGAACTGGGGTGGCAGAGTGGGCTAAAGAACGGTGATGGATTAAACCCAGATCAGTTGACTGGGGGTGAGTGCTTGCAATGTTCAACACTCCATCCATCATTTCCTTTGGCTTTTGCTTTGTTCGCCATGAGTTCGCAGGGTATGCTCAGACGTGAGTCCCTTGCTCACTTTGCCACTGGATTCAAGCAAGCCTGGCTGAAGACGTCTGAAATGCCAGAAACCGGTCCTAGGAAGCTTGTTTCCGGGCCAGGAAAGACATGGCTTGGCAGTTCGGGCTGGACTGTTCCCATGAGGCACAGGGTCAGGCTGATTTGCATAGGGCCATGTCTGAACTGGGGTGGCAGAGTGGGCTAAAGAACGGTGATGGATTAAACCCAGATCAGTTGACTGGGGGTGAGTGCTTGCAATGTTCAACACTCCATCCATCATTTCCTTTGGTTTTTGCTTTGTTCGCCATAAGTTGGCAGGGTATGCTCAGACGTGAGTCCCTTGCTCACTTTGCCACTGGATTCAAGCAAGCCTGGCTGAAGACGGCTGAAATACCAGAAACCGGTCCTAGGAAGCTTGTTTCCGGGCCAGGAAAGACATGGCTTGGCAGTTCGGGCTGGACTGTTCCCATGAGGCACAGGGTCAGACTGATTTGCATAGGGCCATGTCTGAACTGGGGTGGCAGAGTGGGCTAAAGAACGGTGATGGATTAAACCCAAATCAGTTGACTGGGGGTGAGTGCTTGCAATGTTCAACACTCCATCCATCATTTCCTTTGGTTTTTGCTTTGTTCGCCATAAGTTGGCAGGGTATGCTCAGACGTTAGTCCCTTGCTCACTTTGCCACTGGATTCAAGCAAGCCTGGCTGAAGACGGCTGAAATGCCAGAAACCGGTCCTAGGAAGCTTGTTTCCGGGCCAGGAAAGACATGGCTTGGCAGTTCAGGCTGGACTGTTCCCATGAGGCACAGGGTCAGACTGATTTGCATAGGGCCATGTCTGAACTGGGATGGCAGAGTGGGCTAAAGAACGGTGATGATTTAAACCCAGATCAGTTGACTGGGGGTGAGTGCTTGCAATGTTCAACACTCCATCCATCATTTCCTTTGGTTTTTGCTTTGTTCGCCATAGGTTGTCAGGGTATGCTCAGACGTGAGTCCCTTGCTCACTTTGCCACTGCATTCAAGCAAGCCTGGCTGAAGACGGCTGAAATGCCAGAAACCGGTCCTAGGAAGCTTGTTTCCGGGCCAGGAAAGACATGGCTTGGCAGTTCGGGCTGGACTGTTCCCATGAGGCACAGGGTCAGACTGATTTGCATAGGGCCATGTCTGAACTGGGGTGGCAGAGTGGGCTAAAGAACGGTGATGGATGAAACCCAGATCAGTTGACTGGGGGGGAGTGCTTGCAATGTTCAACACTCCATCCATCATTTCCTTTGGTTTTTGCTTTGTTCGCCATAAGTTGGCAGGGTATGCTCAGATGTGAGTCCCTTGCTCACTTTGCCACTGGATTCAAGCAAGCCTGGCTGAAGACGGCTGAAATGCCAGAAACCGGACCTAGGAAGCTTGTTTCCGGGCCAGGAAAGACATGGCTTGGCAGTTCGGGCTGGACTGTTCCCATGAGGCACAGGGTCAGACTGATTTGCATAGGGCCATGTCTGAACTGGGGTGGCAGAGTGGGCTAAAGAACGGTGATGGATTAAACCCAGATCAGTTGACTGGGGGTGAGTGATTGCAATGTTCAACACTCCATCCATCATTTCCTTTGGTTTTTGCTTTGTTCGCCATAAGTTGGCAGGGTATGCTCAGACGTGAGTCCCTTGCTCACTTTGCCACTGGATTCAAGCAAGCCTGGCTGAAGACGGCTGAAATGCCAGAAACCGGTCCTAGGAAGCTTGTTTCCGGGCCAGGAAAGACATGGCTTGGCAGTTCGGGCTGGACTGTTCCCATGAGGCACAGGGTCAGACTGATTTGCATAGGGCCATGTCTGAACTGGGGTGGCAGAGTGGGCTAAAGAACGGTGATGGATTAAACCCAGATCAGTTGACTGGGGGTGAGTGCTTGCAATGTTCAACACTCCATCCATCATTTCCTTTGGTTTTTGCTTTGTTCGATATAAGTTGGCAGGGTATGCTCAGACGTGAGTCCCTTGCTCACTTTGCCGCTGGATTCAAGCAAGCCTGGCTGAAGACGGCTGAAATGCCAGAAACCGGTCCTAGGAAGCTTGTTTCCGGGCCAGGAAAGACATGGCTTGGCAGTTCGGGCAGGACTGTTCCCATGAGGCACAGGGTCAGACTGATTTGCATAGGGCCATGTCTGAACTGGGGTGGCAGAGTGGGCTAAAGAACGGTGATGGATTAAACCCAGATCAGTTGACTGGGGGTGAGTGCTTGCAATGTTCAACACTCCATCCATCATTTCCTTTGGTTTTTGCTTTGTTTGCCATAAGTTGGCAGGGTATGCTCAGACGTGAGTCCCTTGCTCACTTTGCCACTGGATTCAAGCAAGCCTGGCTGAAGACGGCTGAAATGCCAGAAACCGGTCCTAGAAAGCTTGTTTCCGGGCCAGGAAAGACATGGCTTGGCAGTTCGGGCTGGACTGTTCCCATGAGGCACAGGGTCAGACTGATTTGCATAGGGCCATGTCTGAACTGGGGTGGCAGAGTGGGCTAAAGAACGGTGATGGATTAAACCCAGATCAGTTGACTGGGGGTGAGTGCTTGCAATGTTCAACACTCCATCCATCATTTCCATTGGTTTTTGCTTTGTTCGCCATAAGTTGGCAGGGTATGCTCAGACGTGAGTCCCTTGCTCACTTTGCCACTGGATTCAAGCAAGCCTGGCTGAAGACGGCTGAAATGCCAGAAACCGGTACTAGGAAGCTTGTTTCCGGGCCAGGAAAGACATGGCTTAGCAGTTTGGGCTGGACTGTTCCCATGAGGCACAGGGTCAGACTGATTTGCATAGGGCCATGTCTGAACTGGGGTGGCAGAGTGGGCTAAAGAACGGTGATGGATTAAACCCAGATCAGTTGACTGGGGGTGAGTGCTTGCAATGTTCAACACTCCATCCATCATTTCCTTTGGTTTTTGCTTTGTTCGCCATAAGTTGGCAGGGTATGCTCAGACGTGAGTCCCTTGCTCACTTTGCCACTGGATTCAAGCAAGCCTGGCTGAAGACGGCTGAAATGCCAGAAACCGGTCCTAGGAAGCTTGTTTCCGGGCCAAGAAAGACATGGCTTAGCAGTTTGGGCTGGACTGTTCCCATGAGGCACAGGGTCAGACTGATTTGCATAGGGCCATGTCTGAACTGGGGTGGGAGAGTGGGCTAAAGAACGGTGATGGATTAAACCCAGATCAGTTGACTCAGGGTGAGTGCTTCCAATGTTCAACACTCCATCCATCATTTCCTTTGGTTTTTGCTTTGTTCGCCATAAGTTGGCAGGGTATGCTCAGACGTGAGTCCCTTGGTCACTTTGCCACTGGATTCAAGCAAGCCTGGCTGAAGACGGCTGAAATGCCAGAAACCGGTCCTAGGAAGCTTTTTTTCCGGGCCAGGAAAGACATGGCTTGGCAGTTCGGGCTGGACTGTTCCCATGAGGCACAGGGTCAGACTGATTTGCATAGGGCCATGTCTGAACTGGGGTGGCAGAGTGGGCTAAAGAACGGTGATGGATTAAACCCAGATCAGTTGACTGGGGGTGAGTGCTTGCAATGTTCAACACTCCATCCATCATTTCCTTTGGCTTTTGCTTTGTTCGCCATGAGTTCGCAGGGTATGCTCAGACGTGAGTCCCTTGCTCACTTTGCCACTGGATTCAAGCAAGCCTGGCTGAAGACGTCTGAAATGCCAGAAACCGGTCCTAGGAAGCTTGTTTCCGGGCCAGGAAAGACATGGCTTGGCAGTTCGGGCTGGACTGTTCCCATGAGGCACAGGGTCAGGCTGATTTGCATAGGGCCATGTCTGAACTGGGGTGGCAGAGTGGGCTAAAGAACGGTGATGGATTAAACCCAGATCAGTTGACTGGGGGTGAGTGCTTGCAATGTTCAACACTCCATCCATAATTTCCTTTGGTTTTTGCTTTGTTCGCCATAAGTTGGCAGGGTATGCTCAGACGTGAGTCCCTTGCTCACTTTGCCACTGGATTCAAGCAAGCCTGGCTGAAGACGGCTGAAATACCAGAAACCGGTCCTAGGAAGCTTGTTTCCGGGCCAGGAAAGACATGGCTTGGCAGTTCGGGCTGGACTGTTCCCATGAGGCACAGGGTCAGACTGATTTGCATAGGGCCATGTCTGAACTGGGGTGGCAGAGTGGGCTAAAGAACGGTGATGGATTAAACCCAGATCAGTTGACTGGGGGTGAGTGCTTGCAATGTTCAACACTCCATCCATCATTTCCTTTGGTTTTTGCTTTGTTCGCCATAAGTTGGCAGGGTATGCTCAGACGTTAGTCCCTTGCTCACTTTGCCACTGGATTCAAGCAAGCCTGGCTGAAGACGGCTGAAATGCCAGAAACCGGTCCTAGGAAGCTTGTTTCCGGGCCAGGAAAGACATGGCTTGGCAGTTCAGGCTGGACTGTTCCCATGAGGCACAGGGTCAGACTGATTTGCATAGGGCCATGTCTGAACTGGGATGGCAGAGTGGGCTAAAGAACGGTGATGATTTAAACCCAGATCAGTTGACTGGGGGTGAGTGCTTGCAATGTTCAACACTCCATCCATCATTTCCTTTGGTTTTTGCTTTGTTCGCCATAGGTTGTCAGGGTATGCTCAGACGTGAGTCCCTTGCTCACTTTGCCACTGGATTCAAGCAAGCCTGGCTGAAGACGGCTGAAATGCCAGAAACCGGTCCTAGGAAGCTTGTTTCCGGGCCAGGAAAGACATGGCTTGGCAGTTCGGGCTGGACTGTTCCCATGAGGCACAGGGTCAGACTGATTTGCATAGGGCCATGTCTGAACTGGGGTGGCAGAGTGGGCTAAAGAACGGTGATGGATGAAACCCAGATCAGTTGACTGGGGGGGAGTGCTTGCAATGTTCAACACTCCATCCATCATTTCCTTTGGTTTTTGCTTTGTTCGCCATAAGTTGGCAGGGTATGCTCAGATGTGAGTCCCTTGCTCACTTTGCCACTGGATTCAAGCAAGCCTGGCTGAAGACGGCTGAAATGCCAGAAACCGGACCTAGGAAGCTTGTTTCCGGGCCAGGAAAGACATGGCTTGGCAGTTCGGGCTGGACTGTTCCCATGAGGCACAGGGTCAGACTGATTTGCATAGGGCCATGTCTGAACTGGGGTGGCAGAGTGGGCTAAAGAACGGTGATGGATTAAACCCAGATCAGTTGACTGGGGGTGAGTGATTGCAATGTTCAACACTCCATCCATCATTTCCTTTGGTTTTTGCTTTGTTCGCCATAAGTTGGCAGGGTATGCTCAGACGTGAGTCCCTTGCTCACTTTGCCACTGGATTCAAGCAAGCCTGGCTGAAGACGGCTGAAATGCCAGAAACCGGTCCTAGGAAGCTTGTTTCCGGGCCAGGAAAGACATGGCTTGGCAGTTCGGGCTGGACTGTTCCCATGAGGCACAGGGTCAGACTGATTTGCATAGGGCCATGTCTGAACTGGGGTGGCAGAGTGGGCTAAAGAACGGTGATGGATTAAACCCAGATCAGTTGACTGGGGGTGAGTGCTTGCAATGTTCAACACTCCATCCATCATTTCCTTTGGTTTTTGCTTTGTTCGATATAAGTTGGCAGGGTATGCTCAGACGTGAGTCCCTTGCTCACTTTGCCGCTGGATTCAAGCAAGCCTGGCTGAAGACGGCTGAAATGCCAGAAACCGGTCCTAGGAAGCTTGTTTCCGGGCCAGGAAAGACATGGCTTGGCAGTTCGGGCAGGACTGTTCCCATGAGGCACAGGGTCAGACTGATTTGCATAGGGCCATGTCTGAACTGGGGTGGCAGAGTGGGCTAAAGAACGGTGATGGATTAAACCCAGATCAGTTGACTGGGGGTGAGTGCTTGCAATGTTCAACACTCCATCCATCATTTCCTTTGGTTTTTGCTTTGTTTGCCATAAGTTGGCAGGGTATGCTCAGACGTGAGTCCCTTGCTCACTTTGCCACTGGATTCAAGCAAGCCTGGCTGAAGACGGCTGAAATGCCAGAAACCGGTCCTAGAAAGCTTGTTTCCGGGCCAGGAAAGACATGGCTTGGCAGTTCGGGCTGGACTGTTCCCATGAGGCACAGGGTCAGACTGATTTGCATAGGGCCATGTCTGAACTGGGGTGGCAGAGTGGGCTAAAGAACGGTGATGGATTAAACCCAGATCAGTTGACTGGGGGTGAGTGCTTGCAATGTTCAACACTCCATCCATCATTTCCATTGGTTTTTGCTTTGTTCGCCATAAGTTGGCAGGGTATGCTCAGACGTGAGTCCCTTGCTCACTTTGCCACTGGATTCAAGCAAGCCTGGCTGAAGACGGCTGAAATGCCAGAAACCGGTCCTAGGAAGCTTGTTTCCGGGCCAGGAAAGACATGGCTTAGCAGTTTGGGCTGGACTGTTCCCATGAGGCACAGGGTCAGACTGATTTGCATAGGGCCATGTCTGAACTGGGGTGGCAGAGTGGGCTAAAGAACGGTGATGGATTAAACCCAGATCAGTTGACTGGGGGTGAGTGCTTGCAATGTTCAACACTCCATCCATCATTTCCTTTGGTTTTTGCTTTGTTCGCCATAAGTTGGCAGGGTATGCTCAGACGTGAGTCCCTTGGTCACTTTGCCACTGGATTCAAGCAAGCCTGGCTGAAGACGGCTGAAATGCCAGAAACCGGTCCTAGGAAGCTTGTTTCCGGGCCAGGAAAGACATGGCTTGGCAGTTCGGGCTGGACTGTTCCCAGGAGGCACAGGGTCAGACTGATTTGCATAGGGCCATGTCTGAACTGGGGTGGCAGAGTGGGCTAAAGAACGGTGATGGATTAAACCCAGATCAGTTGACTGGGGGTGAGTGCTTGCAATGTTCAACACTCCATCCATCATTTCCTTTGGTTTTTGCTTTGTTCGCCATAAGTTGGCAGGGTATGCTCAGACGTGAGTCCCTTGCTCACTTTGCCACTGGATTCAAGCAAGCCTGGCTGAAGACGGCTGAAATGCCAGAAACCGGTCCTAGGAAGCTTGTTTCCGGGCTAGGAGAGACATGGCTTAGCAGATTGGTCTGGACTGTTCCCATGAGGCACAGGGTCAGACTGATTTGCATAGGGCAATGTCTGAACTGGGGTGGCAGAGTGGGGTAAAGAACGGTGATGGTTTAAACCCAGATCAGTTGACTGGGGGTGAGTGCTTGCAATGTTCAACACTCCATCCATCATTTCCTTTGGTTTTTGCTTTGTTCGCCATAAGTTGGCAGGGTATGCTCAGACGTGAGTCCCTTGCTCACTTTGCCACTGGATTCAAGCAAGCCTGGCTGAAGACGGCTGAAATGCCAGAAACCGGTCCTAGGAAGCTTGTTTCTGGGCCAGGAAAGACATGGCTTGGCAGTTCAGGCTGGACTGTTCCCATGAGGCACAGGGTCAGACTGATTTGCATAGGGCCATGTCTGAACTGGGGTGGCAGAGTGGGATAAAGAACGGTGATGGATTAAACCCAGATCAGTTGACTGGGGGTGAGTGCTTGCAATGTTCAACACTCCATCCATCATTTCCTTTGGTTTTTGCTTTGTTCGCCATGAGTTGGCAGGGTATGCTCAGACGTGAGTCCCTTGCTCACTTTGCCACTGGATTCAAGCAAGCCTGGCTGAAGACGTCTGAAATGCCAGAAACCGGTCCTAGGAAGCTTGTTTCCGGGCCAGGAAAGACATGGCTTGGCAGTTCGGGCTGGACTGTTCCCATGAGGCACAGGGTCAGGCTGATTTGCATAGGGCCATGTCTGAACTGGGGTGGCAGAGTGGGCTAAAGAACGGTGATGGATTAAACCCAGATCAGTTGACTGGGGGTGAGTGCTTGCAATGTTCAACACTCCATCCATCATTTCCTTTGGTTTTTGCTTTGTTCGCCATAAGTTGGCAGGGTATGCTCAGACGTGAGTCCCTTGCTCACTTTGCCACTGGATTCAAGCAAGCCTGGCTGAAGACGGCTGAAATACCAGAAACCGGTCCTAGGAAGCTTGTTTCCGGGCCAGGAAAGACATGGCTTGGCAGTTCGGGCTGGACTGTTCCCATGAGGCACAGGGTCAGACTGATTTGCATAGGGCCATGTCTGAACTGGGGTGGCAGAGTGGGCTAAAGAACGGTGATGGATTAAACCCAGATCAGTTGACTGGGGGTGAGTGCTTGCAATGTTCAACACTCCATCCATCATTTCCTTTGGTTTTTGCTTTGTTAGCCATAAGTTGCCAGGGTATGCTCAGACGTGAGTCCCTTGGTCACTTTGCCACTGGATTCAAGCAAGCCTGGCTGAAGACGGCTGAAATGCCAGAAACCGGTCCTAGGAAGCTTGTTTCCGGGCCAGGAAAGACATGGCTTGGCAGTTCGGGCTGGACTGTTCCCATGAGGCACAGGGTCAGACTGATTTGCATAGGGCCATGTCTGAACTGGGGTGGCAGAGTGGGCTAAAGAACGGTGATGGATTAAACCCAGATCAGTTGACTGGGGGTGAGTGCTTGCAATGTTCAACACTCCATCCATCATTTCCTTTGGTTTTTGCTTTGTTCGATATAAGTTGGCAGGGTATGCTCAGACGTGAGTCCCTTGCTCACTTTGCCGCTGGATTCAAGCAAGCCTGGCTGAAGACGGCTGAAATGCCAGAAACTGGTCCTAGGAAGCTTGTTTCCGGGCCAGGAAAGACATGGCTTGGCAGTTCGGGCAGGACTGTTCCCATGAGGCACAGGGTCAGACTGATTTGCATAGGGCCATGTCTGAACTGGGGTGGCAGAGTGGGCTAAAGAACGGTGATGGATTAAACCCAGATCAGTTGACTGGGGGTGAGTGCTTGCAATGTTCAACATTCCATCCATCATTTCCTTTGGTTTTTGCTTTGTTCGCCATAAGTTGGCAGGGTATGCTCAGACGTGAGTCCCTTGCTCACTTTGCCACTGGATTCAAGCAAGCCTGGCTGAAGACGGCTGAAATGCCAGAAACCGGTCCTAGGAAGCTTGTTTCCGGGCCAGGAAAGACATGGCTTGGCAGTTCGGGCTGGACTGTTCCCATGAGGCACAGGGTCAGACTGATTTGCATAGGGCCATGTCTGAACTGGGGTGGCAGAGTGGGCTAAAGAACGGTGATGGATTAAACCCAGATCAGTTGACTGGGGGTGAGTGCTTGCAATGTTCAACACTCCATCCATCATTTCCTTTGGTTTTTGCTTTGTTCGCCATAAGTTGGCAGGGTATGCTCAGACGTGAGTCCCTTGCTCACTTTGCCACTGGATTCAAGCAAGCCTGGCTGAAGACGGCTGAAATGCCAGAAACCGGTCATAGGAAGCTTGTTTTTGGGCCAGGAAAGACATGGCTTGGCAGTTCGGGCAGGACTGTTCCCATGAGGCACAGGGTCAGACTGATTTGCATAGGGCCATGTCTGAACTGGGGTGGCAGAGTGGGCTAAAGAACGGTGATGGATTAAACCCAGATCAGTTGACTGGGGGTGAGTGCTTGCAATGTTCAACACTCCATCCATCATTTCCTTTGGTTTTTGCTTTGTTTGCCATAAGTTGGCAGGGTATGCTCAGACGTGAGTCCCTTGCTCACTTTGCCACTGGATTCAAGCAAGCCTGGCTGAAGACGGCTGAAATGCCAGAAACCGGTCCTAGAAAGCTTGTTTCCGGGCCAGGAAAGACATGGCTTGGCAGTTCGGGCTGGACTGTTCCCATGAGGCACAGGGTCAGACTGATTTGCATAGGGCCATGTCTGAACTGGGGTGGCAGAGTGGGCTAAAGAACGGTGATGGATTAAACCCAGATCAGTTGACTGGGGGTGAGTGCTTGCAATGTTCAACACTCCATCCATCATTTCCATTGGTTTTTGCTTTGTTCGCCATAAGTTGGCAGGGTATGCTCAGACGTGAGTCCCTTGCTCACTTTGCCACTGGATTCAAGCAAGCCTGGCTGAAGACGGCTGAAATGCCAGAAACCGGTCCTAGGAAGCTTGTTTCCGGGCCAGGAAAGACATGGCTTAGCAGTTTGGGCTGGACTGTTCCCATGAGGCACAGGGTCAGACTGATTTGCATAGGGCCATGTCTGAACTGGGGTGGCAGAGTGGGCTAAAGAACGGTGATGGATTAAACCCAGATCAGTTGACTGGGGGTGAGTGCTTGCAATGTTCAACACTCCATCCATCATTTCCTTTGGTTTTTGCTTTGTTCGCCATAAGTTGGCAGGGTATGCTCAGATGTGAGTCCCTTGCTCACTTTGCCACTGGATTCAAGCAAGCCTGGCTGAAGACGGCTGAAATCCCAGAAACCGGACCTAGGAAGCTTGTTTCTGGGCCAGGAAAGACATGGCTTGGCAGTTCGGGCTGGACTGTTCCCATGAGGCACAGGGTCAGACTGATTTGCATAGGGCCATGTCTGAACTGGGGTGGCAGAGTGGGCTAAAGAACGGTGATGGATTAAACCCAGATCAGTTGACTGGGGGTGAGTGCTTGCAATGTTCAACACTCCATCCATCATTTCCTTTGGTTTTTGCTTTGTTCGCCATAAGTTGGCAGGGTATGCTCAGACGTGAGTCCCTTGCTCACTTTGCCACTGGATTCAAGCAAGCCTGGCTGAAGACGGCTGAAATGCCAGAAACCGGTCCTAGGAAGCTTGTTTCCGGGCCAGGAAAGACATAGCTTGGCAGTTCGGGCTGGACTGTTCCCATGAGGCACAGGGTCAGACTGATTTGCATAGGGCCATGTCTGAACTGGGGTGGCAGAGTGGGCTAAAGAACGGTGATGGATTAAACCCAGATCAGTTGACTGGGGGTGAGTGCTTGCAATGTTCAACACTCCATCCATCATTTCCTTTGGTTTTTGCTTTGTTCGATATAAGTTGGCAGGGTATGCTCAGACGTGAGTCCCTTGCTCACTTTGCCGCTGGATTCAAGCAAGCCTGGCTGAAGACGGCTGAAATGCCAGAAACCGGTCCTAGGAAGCTTGTTTCCGGGCCAGAAAAGACATGGCTTGGCAGTTCGGGCAGGACTGTTCCCATGAGGCAGAGGGTCAGACTGATTTGCATAGGGCCATGTCTGAACTGGGGTGGCAGAGTGGGCTAAAGAACGGTGATGGATTAAACCCAGATCAGTTGACTGGGGGTGAGTGCTTGCAATGTTCAACATTCCATCCATCATTTCCTTTGGTTTTTGCTTTGTTCGCCATAAGTTGGCAGGGTATGCTCAGACGTGAGTCCCTTGCTCACTTTGCCACTGGATTCAAGCAAGCCTGGCTGAAGACGGCTGAAATGCCAGAAACCAGTCCTAGGAAGCTTGTTTCCGGGCCAGGAAAGACATGGCTTGGCAGTTCGGGCTGGACTGTTCCCATGAGGCACAGGGTCAGACTGATTTGCATAGGGCCATGTCTGAACTGGGGTGGCAGAGTGGGCTAAAGAACGGTGATGGATTAAACCCAGATCAGTTGACTGGGGGTGAGTGCTTGCAATGTTCAACACTCCATCCATCATTTCCTTTGGTTTTTGCTTTGTTCGCCATAAGTTGGCAGGGTATGCTCAGACGTGAGTCCCTTGCTCACTTTGCCACTGGATTCAAGCAAGCCTGGCTGAAGACGGCTGAAATGCCAGAAACCGGTCCTAGGAAGCTTGTTTCCGGGCCAGGAAAGACATGGCTTGGCAGTTCGGGCAGGACTTTTCCCATGAGGCACAGGGTCAGACTGATTTGCATAGGGCCATGTCTGAACTGGGGTGGCAGAGTGGGCTAAAGAACGGTGATGGATTAAACCCAGATCAGTTGACTGGGGGTGAGTGCTTGCAATGTTCAACACTCCATCCATCATTTCCTTTGGTTTTTGCTTTGTTTGCCATAAGTTGGCAGGGTATGCTCAGACGTGAGTCCCTTGCTCACTTTGCCACTGGATTCAAGCAAGCCTGGTTGAAGACGGCGGAAATGCCAGAAACAGGGTCCTAGGAAGCTTGTTTCCGGGCCAGAATAGACATGGCTTGGCAGTTCGGGCTGGACTGTTCCCATGAGGCACAGGGTCAGACTGATTTGCATAGGGCCATGTCTGAACTGGGGTGGCAGAGTGGGCTAAAGAACGGTGATGGATGAAACCCAGATCAGTTGACTGGGGGTGAGTGCTTGCAATGTTCAACACTCCATCCATCATTTCCTTTGGTTTTTGCTTTGTTCGCCATAAGTTGGCAGGGTATGCTCAGATGTGAGTCCCTTGCTCACTTTGCCACTGGATTCAAGCAAGCCTGGCTGAAGACGGCTGAAATGCCAGAAACCGGTCCTAGGAAGCTTGTTTCCGACACAGGAAAGACATGGCTTGGCAGTTCGGGCTGGACTGTTCCCATGAGGCACAGAGTCAGACTGATTTGCATAGGGCCATGTATGAACTGGGGTGGCAGAGTGGGCTAAAGAACGGTGATGGATTAAACCCAGATCAGTTGACTGGGGGTGAGTGCTTGCAATGTTCAACACTCCATCCATCATTTCCTTTGGTTTTTGCTTTGTTCGCCATAAGTTGGCAGGGTATGCTCAGACGTGAGTCCCTTGCTCACTTTTCCACTGGATTCAAGCAAGCCTGGCTGAAGATGGCTGAAATGCCAGAAACCGGTCCTAGGAAGCTTGTTTCTGGGCCAGGAAAGACATGGCTTGGCAGTTCGTGCTGGACTGTTCCCATGAGGCACAGGGTCAGACTGATTTGCATAGGGCCATGTCTGAACTGGGGTGGCAGAGTGGGCTAAAGAACGGTGATGGATGAAACCCAGATCAGTTGACTGGGGGTGAGTGCTTGCAATGTTCAACACTCCATCCATCATTTCCTTTGGTGTTTGCTTTGTTCGCCATAAGTTGGCAGGGTATGCTCAGATGTGAGTCCCTTGCTCACTTTGCCACTGGATTCAAGCAATCCTGGCTGAAGACGGCTGAAATGCCAGAAACCGGTCCTAGGAAGCTTGTTTCCGGGCCAGGAAAGACATGGCTTGGCAGTTCGGGCTGGACTGTTCCCATGAGGCACAGGGTCAGACTGATTTGCATAGGGCCATGTCTGAACTGGGGTGGCAGAGTGGGCTAAAGAACGGTGATGGATTAAACCCAGATCAGTTGACTGGGGGTGAGTGCTTGCAATGTTCAACACTCCATCCATCATTTCCTTTGGTTTTTGCTTTGTTCGCCATAAGTTTGCAGGGTATGCTCAGACGTGAGTCCCTTGCTCACTTTTTCACTGGATTCAAGCAAGCCTGGCTGAAGACGGCTGAAATGCCAGAAACCGGTCCTAGGAAGCTTGTTTCTGGGCCAGGAAAGACATGGCTTGGCAGTTCGTGCTGGACTGTTCCCATGAGGCACAGGGTCAGACTGATTTGCATAGGGCCATGTCTGAACTGGGGTGGCAGAGTGGGCTAAAGAACGGTGATGGATTAAACCCAGATCAGTTGACTGGGGGTGAGTGCTTGCAATGTTCAACACTCCATCCATCATTTCCTTTGGTTTTTGCTGTGTTCGCCATAAGTTGGCAGGGTATGCTCAGACGTGAGTCCCTTGCTCACTTTGCCACTGGATTCAAGCAAGCCTGGCTGAAGACGGCTGAAATGCCAGAAACCGGTCCTAGGAAGCTTGTTTCCAGGCCAAGAAAGACATGGCTTGGCAGTTCGGGCTGGACTGTTCCCATGAGGCACAGGGTCAGACTGATTTGCATAGGGCCATGTCTGAACTGGGGTGGCAGAGTGGGCTAAAGAACGGTGATGGATTAAACCCAGATCAGTTGACTGGGGGCGAGTGCTTGCAATGTTCAACACTCCATCCATCATTTCCTTTGGTTTTTGCTTTGTTCGCCATAAGTTGGCAGGGTATGCTCAGACGTGAGTCCCTTGCTCACTTTGCCACTGGATTCAAGCAAGCCTGGCTGAAGACGGCTGAAATGCCAGAAACCGGTCCTAGGAAGCTTGTTTCCGGGCCAGGAAAGACATGGCTTGGCAGTTCGGGCTGGACTGTTCCCATGAGGCACAGGGTCAGACTGATTTGCATAGGGCCATGTCTGAACTGGGGTGGCAGAGTGGGCTAAAGAACGGTGATAGACTAAACCCAGATCAGTTGACTGGGGGTGAGTGCTTGCAATGTTCAACACTCCATCCATCATTTCCTTTGGTTTTTGCTTTGTTCGCCATAAGTTGGCAGGGTCAGACGTGAGTCCCTTGCTCACTTTGCCACTGGATTCAAGCAAGCCTGGCTGGAGACGGCTGAAATACCAGAAACCGGTCCTAGGAAGCTTGTTTCCGGGCCAGGAAAGACATGGCTTGGCAGTTCGGGCTGGACTGTTTCCATGAGGCACAGGGTCAGACTGGTTTGCATAGGGCCATGTCTGAACTGGGGTGGCAGAGTGGGCTAAAGAACGGTGATGGATTAAACCCAGATCAGTTGACTGGGGGTGAGTGCTTGCAATGTTCAACACTCCATCCATCATTTCCTTTGGTTTTTGCTTTGTTCGTCATAAGTTGGCAGGGTATGCTCAGACGTGAGTCCCTTGCTCACTTTGCCACTGGATTCAAGCAAGCCTGGCTGATGACGGCTGAAATGCCAGAAACCGGTCCTAGGAAGCTTTTTTCCGGGCCAGGAAAGACATGGCTTGGCAGTTCAGGCTGGACTGTTCCCATGAGCCACAGGGTCAGACTGATTTGCATAGGGCCATGTCTGAACTGGGGTGGCAGAGTGGGCTAAAGAACGGTGATGGTTTAAACCCAGATCAGTTGACTGGGGGTGAGTGCTTGCAATGTTCAACACTCCATCCATCATTTCCTTTGGTTTTTGCTTTGTTCGCCATAAGTTGGCAGGGTATGCTCAGACGTGAGTCCCTTGCTCACTTTGCCACTGGATTCAAGCAAGCCTTGCTGAAGACGGCTGAAATGCCAGAAACCGGTCCTAGGAAGCTTGTTTCCGGGCCAGGAAAGACATGGCTTGGCAGTTCGGGCAGGACTGTTCCCATGAGGCACAGGGTCAGACTGATTTGCATAGGGCCATGTCTGAACTGGGGTGGCAGAGCGGGCTAAAGAACGGTGATGGATTAAACCCAGATCAGTTGACTGGGGGTGAGTGCTTGCAATGTTCAACATTCCATCCATCATTTCCTTTGGTTTTTGCTTTGTTCGCCATAAGTTGGCAGGGTATGCTCAGACGTGAGTCCCTTGCTCACTTTGCCACTGGATTCAAGCAAGCCTGGCTGAAGACGGCTGAAATGCCAGAAACCAGTCCTAGGAAGCTTGTTTCCGGGCCAGGAAAGACATGGCTTGGCAGTTCGGGCTGGACTGTTCCCATGAGGCACAGGGTCAGACTGATTTGCATAGGGCCATGTCTGAACTGGGGTGGCAGAGTGGGCTAAAGAACGGTGATGGATTAAACCCAGATCAGTTGACTGGGGGTGAGTGCTTGCAATGTTCAACACTCCATCCATCATTTCCTTTGGTTTTTGCTTTGTTCGCCATAAGTTGGCAGGGTATGCTCAGACGTGAGTCCCTTGCTCACTTTGCCACTGGATTCAAGCAAGCCTGGTTGAAGACGGCTGAAATGCCAGAAACCGGTCATAGGAAGCTTGTTTCCGGGCCAGGAAAGACATGGCTTGGCAGTTCGGGCAGGACTGTTCCCATGAGGCACAGGGTCAGACTGATTTGCATAGGGCCATGTCTGAACTGGGGTGGCAGAGTGGGCTAAAGAACGGTGATGGATTAAACCCAGATCAGTTGACTGGGGGTGAGTGCTTGCAATGTTCAACACTCCATCCATCATTTCCTTTGGTTTTTGCTTTGTTCGCCATAAGTTGGCAGGGTATGCTCAGACGTGAGTCCCTTGCTCACTTTGCCACTGGATTCAAGCAAGCCTGGCTGAAGACGGCTGAAATGCCAGAAACCGGTCCTAGGAAGCTTGTTTCCGGGCCAGGAAAGACATAGCTTGGCAGTTCGGGCTGGACTGTTCCCATGAGGCACAGGGTCAGACTGATTTGCATAGGGCCATGTCTGAACTGGGGTGGCAGAGTGGGCTAAAGAACGGTGATGGATTAAACCCAGATCAGTTGACTGGGGGTGAGTGCTTGCAATGTTCAACACTCCATCCATCATTTCCTTTGGTTTTTGCTTTGTTCGATATAAGTTGGCAGGGTATGCTCAGACGTGAGTCCCTTGCTCACTTTGCCGCTGGATTCAAGCAAGCCTGGCTGAAGACGGCTGAAATGCCAGAAACCGGTCCTAGGAAGCTTGTTTCCGGGCCAGGAAAGACATGGCTTGGCAGTTCGGGCAGGACTGTTCCCATGAGGCACAGGGTCAGACTGATTTGCATAGGGCCATGTCTGAACTGGGGTGGCAGAGTGGGCTAAAGAACGGTGATGGATTAAACCCAGATCAGTTGACTGGGGGTGAGTGCTTGCAATGTTCAACATTCCATCCATCATTTCCTTTGGTTTTTGCTTTGTTCGCCATAAGTTGGCAGGGTATGCTCAGACGTGAGTCCCTTGCTCACTTTGCCACTGGATTCAAGCAAGCCTGGCTGAAGACGGCTGAAATGCCAGAAACCAGTCCTAGGAAGCTTGTTTCCGGGCCAGGAAAGACATGGCTTGGCAGTTCGGGCTGGACTGTTCCCATGAGGCACAGGGTCAGACTGATTTGCATAGGGCCATGTCTGAACTGGGGTGGCAGAGTGGGCTAAAGAACGGTGATGGATTAAACCCAGATCAGTTGACTGGGGGTGAGTGCTTGCAATGTTCAACACTCCATCCATCATTTCCTTTGGTTTTTGCTTTGTTCGCCATAAGTTGGCAGGGTATGCTCAGACGTGAGTCCCTTGCTCACTTTGCCACTGGATTCAAGCAAGCCTGGCTGAAGACGGCTGAAATGCCAGAAACCGGTCCTAGGAAGCTTGTTTCCGGGCCAGGAAAGACATGGCTTGGCAGTTCGGGCAGGACTTTTCCCATGAGGCACAGGGTCAGACTGATTTGCATAGGGCCATGTCTGAACTGGGGTGGCAGAGTGGGCTAAAGAACGGTGATGGATTAAACCCAGATCAGTTGACTGGGGGTGAGTGCTTGCAATGTTCAACACTCCATCCATCATTTCCTTTGGTTTTTGCTTTGTTTGCCATAAGTTGGCAGGGTATGCTCAGACGTGAGTCCCTTGCTCACTTTGCCACTGGATTCAAGCAAGCCTGGTTGAAGACGGCGGAAATGCCAGAAACAGGGTCCTAGGAAGCTTGTTTCCGGGCCAGAATAGACATGGCTTGGCAGTTCGGGCTGGACTGTTCCCATGAGGCACAGGGTCAGACTGATTTGCATAGGGCCATGTCTGAACTGGGGTGGCAGAGTGGGCTAAAGAACGGTGATGGATGAAACCCAGATCAGTTGACTGGGGGTGAGTGCTTGCAATGTTCAACACTCCATCCATCATTTCCTTTGGTTTTTGCTTTGTTCGCCATAAGTTGGCAGGGTATGCTCAGATGTGAGTCCCTTGCTCACTTTGCCACTGGATTCAAGCAAGCCTGGCTGAAGACGGCTGAAATGCCAGAAACCGGTCCTAGGAAGCTTGTTTCCGACACAGGAAAGACATGGCTTGGCAGTTCGGGCTGGACTGTTCCCATGAGGCACAGGGTCAGACTGATTTGCATAGGGCCATGTCTGAACTGGGGTGGCAGAGTGGGCTAAAGAACGGTGATGGATTAAACCCAGATCAGTTGACTGGGGGTGAGTGCTTGCAATGTTCAACACTCCATCCATCATTTCCTTTGGTTTTTGCTTTGTTCGCCATAAGTTGGCAGGGTATGCTCAGACGTGAGTCCCTTGCTCACTTTTCCACTGGATTCAAGCAAGCCTGGCTGAAGACGGCTGAAATGCCAGAAACCGGTCCTAGGAAGCTTGTTTCTGGGCCAGGAAAGACATGGCTTGGCAGTTCGTGCTGGACTGTTCCCATGAGGCACAGGGTCAGACTGATTTGCATAGGGCCATGTCTGAACTGGGGTGGCAGAGTGGGCTAAAGAACGGTGATGGATGAAACCCAGATCAGTTGACTGGGGGTGAGTGCTTGCAATGTTCAACACTCCATCCATCATTTCCTTTGGTGTTTGCTTTGTTCGCCATAAGTTGGCAGGGTATGCTCAGATGTGAGTCCCTTGCTCACTTTGCCACTGGATTCAAGCAATCCTGGCTGAAGACGGCTGAAATGCCAGAAACCGGTCCTAGGAAGCTTGTTTCCGGGCCAGGAAAGACATGGCTTGGCAGTTCGGGCTGGACTGTTCCCATGAGGCACAGGGTCAGACTGATTTGCATAGGGCCATGTCTGAACTGGGGTGGCAGAGTGGGCTAAAGAACGGTGATGGATTAAACCCAGATCAGTTGACTGGGGGTGAGTGCTTGCAATGTTCAACACTCCATCCATCATTTCCTTTGGTTTTTGCTTTGTTCGCCATAAGTTTGCAGGGTATGCTCAGACGTGAGTCCCTTGCTCACCTTTCCACTGGATTCAAGCAAGCCTGGCTGAAGACGGCTGAAATGCCAGAAACCGGTCCTAGGAAGCTTGTTTCTGGGCCAGGAAAGACATGGCTTGGCAGTTCGTGCTGGACTGTTCCCATGAGGCACAGGGTCAGACTGATTTGCATAGGGCCATGTCTGAACTGGGGTGGCAGAGTGGGCTAAAGAACGGTGATGGATTAAACCCAGATCAGTTGACTGGGGGTGAGTGCTTGCAATGTTCAACACTCCATCCATCATTTCCTTTGGTTTTTGCTGTGTTCGCCATAAGTTGGCAGGGTATGCTCAGACGTGAGTCCCTTGCTCACTTTGCCACTGGATTCAAGCAAGCCTGGCTGAAGACGGCTGAAATGCCAGAAACCGGTCCTAGGAAGCTTGTTTCCAGGCCAAGAAAGACATGGCTTGGCAGTTCGGGCTGGACTGTTCCCATGAGGCACAGGGTCAGACTGATTTGCATAGGGCCATGTCTGAACTGGGGTGGCAGAGTGGGCTAAAGAACGGTGATGGATTAAACCCAGATCAGTTGACTGGGGGTGAGTGCTTGCAATGTTCAACACTCTATCCATCATTTCCTTTGGTTTTTGCTTTGTTCGCCATAAGTTGGCAGGGTATGCTCAGACGTGAGTCCCTTGCTCACTTTGCCACTGGATTCAAGCAAGCCTTGCTGAAGATGGCTGAAATGCCAGAAACCGGTCCTAGGAAGCTTGTTTCCGGGCCAGGAAAGACATGGCCTGGCAGTTCGGGCTGGACTGTTCCCATGAGGCACAGGGTCAGACTGATTTGCATAGGGCCATGTCTGAACTGGGGTGGCAGAGTGGGCTAAAGAACGGTGATGGATTAAACCCAGATCAGTTGACTGGGGGTGAGTGCTTGCAATGTTCAACACTCCATCCATCATTTCCTTTGGTTTTTGCTTTGTTCGCCATAAGTTGGCAGGGTATGCTCAGACGTGAGTCCCTTGCTCACTTTGCCACTGGATTCAAGCAAGCCTGGCTGAAGACGGCTGAAATGCCAGAAACCGGTCCTAGGAAGCTTGTTTCCGGGCCAGGAAAGACATGGCTTGGCAGTTCGGGCTGGACTGTTCCCATGAGGCACAGGGTCAGACTGATTTGCATAGGGCCATGTCTGAACTGGGGTGGCAGAGTGGGCTAAAGAACGGTGATAGATTAAACCCAGATCAGTTGACTGGGGGTGAGTGCTTGCAATGTTCAACACTCCATCCATCATTTCCTTTGGTTTTTGCTTTGTTCGCCATAAGTTGGCAGGGTCAGACGTGAGTCCCTTGCTCACTTTGCCACTGGATTCAAGCAAGCCTGGCTGAAGACGGCTGAAATACCAGAAACCGGTCCTAGGAAGCTTGTTTCCGGGCCAGGAAAGACATTGCTTGGCAGTTCGGGCTGGACTGTTTCCATGAGGCACAGGGTCAGACTGGTTTGCATAGGGCCATGTCTGAACTGGGGTGGCAGAGTGGGCTAAAGAACGGTGATGGATTAAACCCAGATCAGTTGACTGGGGGTGAGTGCTTGCAATGTTCAACACTCCATCCATCATTTCCTTTGGTTTTTGCTTTGTTCGTCATAAGTTGGCAGGGTATGCTCAGACGTGAGTCCCTTGCTCACTTTGCCACTGGATTCAAGCAAGCCTGGCTGAAGACGGCTGAAATGCCAGAAACCGGTCCTAGGAAGCTTGTTTCCGGGCCAGGAAAGACATGGCTTGGCAGTTCAGGCTGGACTGTTCCCATGAGGCACAGGGTCAGACTGATTTGCATAGGGCCATGTCTGAACTGGGGTGGCAGAGTGGGCTAAAGAACGGTGATGGTTTAAACCCAGATCAGTTGACTGGGGGTGAGTGCTTGCAATGTTCAACACTCCATCCATCATTTCCTTTGGTTTTTGCTTTGTTCGCCATAAGTTGGCAGGGTATGCTCAGACGTGAGTCCCTTGCTCACTTTGCCACTGGATTCAAGCAAGCCTTGCTGAAGACGGCTGAAATGCCAGAAACCGGTCCTAGGAAGCTTGTTTCCGGGCCAGGAAAGACATGGCATGGCAGTTCGGGCAGGACTGTTCCCATGAGGCACAGGGTCAGACTGATTTGCATAGGGCCATGTCTGAACTGGGGTGGCAGAGTGGGCTAAAGAACGGTGATGGATTAAACCCAGATCAGTTGACTGGGGGTGAGTGCTTGCAATGTTCAACATTCCATCCATCATTTCCTTTGGTTTTTGCTTTGTTCGCCATAAGTTGGCAGGGTATGCTCAGACGTGAGTCCCTTGCTCACTTTGCCACTGGATTCAAGCAAGCCTGGCTGAAGACGGCTGAAATGCCAGAAACCAGTCCTAGGAAGCTTGTTTCCGGGCCAGGAAAGACATGGCTTGGCAGTTCGGGCTGGACTGTTCCCATGAGGCACAGGGTCAGACTGATTTGCATAGGGCCATGTCTGAACTGGGGTGGCAGAGTGGGCTAAAGAACGGTGATGGATTAAACCCAGATCAGTTGACTGGGGGTGAGTGCTTGCAATGTTCAACACTCCATCCATCATTTCCTTTGGTTTTTGCTTTGTTCGCCATAAGTTGGCAGGGTATGCTCAGACGTGAGTCCCTTGCTCACTTTGCCACTGGATTCAAGCAAGCCTGGCTGAAGACGGCTGAAATGCCAGAAACCGGTCATAGGAAGCTTGTTTCCGGGCCAGGAAAGACATGGCTTGGCAGTTCGGGCAGGACTGTTCCCATGAGGCACAGGGTCAGACTGATTTGCATAGGGCCATGTCTGAACTGGGGTGGCAGAGTGGGCTAAAGAACGGTGATGGATTAAACCCAGATCAGTTGACTGGGGGTGAGTGCTTGCAATGTTCAACACTCCATCCATCATTTCCTTTGGTTTTTGCTTTGTTTGCCATAAGTTGGCAGGGTATGCTCAGACGTGAGTCCCTTGCTCACTTTGCCAATGGATTCAAGCAAGCCACTCTGAAGACGGCTGAAATGCCAGAAACCGGTCCTAGAAAGCTTGTTTCCGGGCCAGGAAAGACATGGCTTGGCAGTTCGGGCTGGACTGTTCCCATGAGGCACAGGGTCAGACTGATTTGCATAGGGCCATGTCTGAACTGGGGTGGCAGAGTGGGCTAAAGAACGGTGATGGATTAAACCCAGATCAGTTGACTGGGGGTGAGTGCTTGCAATGTTCAACACTCCATCCATCATTTCCTTTGGTTTTTGCTTTGTTCGCCATAAGTTGGCAGGGTCTGCTCAGACGTGAGTCCCTTGCTCACTTTGCCACTGGATTCAAGCAAGCCTGGTTGAAGACGGCGGAAATGCCAGAAACAGGGTCCTAGGAAGCTTGTTTCCGGGCCAGAATAGACATGGCTTGGCAGTTCGGGCTGGACTGTTCCCATGAGGCACAGGGTCAGACTGATTTGCATAGGGCCATGTCTGAACTGGGGTGGCAGAGTGGGCTAAAGAACGGTGATGGATGAAACCCAGATCAGTTGACTGGGGGTGAGTGCTTGCAATGTTCAACACTACATCCATCATTTCCTTTGGTTTTTACTTTGTTCGCCATAAGTTGGCAGGGTATGCTCAGATGTGAGTCCCTTGCTCACTTTGCCACTGGATTCAAGCAAGCCTGGCTGAAGACGGCTGAAATGCCAGAAACCGGTCCTAGGAAGCTTGTTTCCGACACAGGAAAGACATGGCTTGGCAGTTCGGGCTGGACTGTTCCCATGAGGCACAGGGTCAGACTGATTTGCATAGGGCCATGTCTGAACTGGGGTGGCAGAGTGGGCTAAAGAACGGTGATGGATTAAACCCAGATCAGTTGACTGGGGGTGAGTGCTTGCAATGTTCAACACTCCATCCATCATTTCCTTTGGTTTTTGCTTTGTTCGCCATAAGTTGGCAGGGTATGCTCAGACGTGAGTCCCTTGCTCACTTTTCCACTGGATTCAAGCAAGCCTGGCTGAAGACGGCTGAAATGCCAGAAACCGGTCCTAGGAAGCTTGTTTCTGGGCCAGGAAAGACATGGCTTGGCAGTTCGTGCTGGACTGTTCCCATGAGGCACAGGGTCAGACTGATTTGCATAGGGCCATGTCTGAACTGGGGTGGCAGAGTGGGCTAAAGAACGGTGATGGATGAAACCCAGATCAGTTGACTGGGGGTGAGTGCTTGCAATGTTCAACACTCCATCCATCATTTCCTTTGGTGTTTGCTTTGTTCGCCATAAGTTGGCAGGGTATGCTCAGATGTGAGTCCCTTGCTCACTTTGCCACTGGATTCAAGCAATCCTGGCTGAAGACGGCTGAAATGTTATGTTATGTTATGTTATGTTACTCCGCACTTTTTGAGCGCACGGCTACCCCAGAGGGGTGTCCCGGCGCTTTGGCAAAGTGACCCAGAGAAACACGAAACCAAAGGGAAAGACCTACTACCGTCACACTAGGTTACTTAGTAAAAAGCAGAGTTTTCAACTCCTTCCTGAAAGCCAGAAGATTATTCGCTTTCCGAAGGGAAAGTGGGAGCTCGTTCCACAGGCAGGCTGTCACATACTGGAAGGAGCGGCCTCCCATCCGGACGCGTTTAACCACCGGCACCTCCGTTTTAGCCAGGTCCGCTGACCTCAGCAGCCTCCGCGGCACATAGAAGACGATACGCTTCCTCAGGTAGTGAGGGCCAATCGCATGAAGGGCCTTGAATGCCAGAGAGAGGAGCTTGAATCTGATTCTCCCCAAAATTGGGAGCCAGTGCAGCCTAGCCAAAAGCGCAGAGGCACTAGCTCTCCTAGGCAACCCATAAATAACTCTGGCCGCCGAGTTCTGGACAATCTGCAGTTTGGATAACAAATACTTCGGTAGGCCTGCAAAAAGAGCATTTGCATAATCCAGGTGGGAGCCCACAAGCGCCTGGACAACCTTCCTACGATACTGCAGTGAAAGTAGGGGAAGAAATTTCTTAAGCATCTTAAGGATGCTGAAACATTTCCCTGCTAATCCCAGGATGTGTGGACGAAAAGATAGAACAACGTCAAACACCACTCCGAGATTTTTTACCTGGGAAGATGGCTTCTCTGGGGGGGACATGTCCTGGGGCCACCATGACTTCCAGCCCGGATCAGGGGCACAGCCGAAAAAAAGCAGCTCAGATTTGTCTGAGTTGCATTTCAGGCTGTGCCGCTGGAACCACGCAAAGACTGCACTCAGGCAGTCCTTAATTCTGCCGCCGCTAAAGGCCTCTCCCTTCCTGCAAGTGAACAAGAGCTGGGTGTCATCAGCATATGAGATGACCCGGGCCCCAAACGCCTCCGCTACCTCCGCAAGAGGGGCCATGTATATGTTAAAGATGGTGGGGCTCAGGATAGAGCCCTGAGGCACCCCCACCTCCAGCGGAAGCATTTCGGCCGAGAACGGTGGGGCCCAGATCACCTGTCGACGGTCGGCAAGAAAGGATTGAAACCAGTCCAACACCGTACCTCGCAGACCAATCTCCCTAAGTCTTGAGAGAAGGCCTGCGTGTGGGACGGTGTCGAATGCCGCCGATAGGTCCAACATAACCAACATAGCCTTTCCCCCATGATCGAGCGTCTCCCTGATGGCGTCGGTGACCTCAACCAGAGCCGTCTCCGTGCTGTAATTCGCACGAAAACCGGACTGGGAGTCATGCAGCAGTTTGTTATTCTCAATAAAGGTGGTCAGAGTATGCTGAACATGTTTCTCCAACACCTTCGCCAGAGCAGGGAGGAGGGAGATTGGTCTGTAGTTAGCACATTGCAGGGGGTCGAGCAGAGGCTTCTTGATCAGCGGCAGAATAAGTGCGTGTTTCCATTGGCGTGGAACCACCCCTGAGCTCAATGAAAGATTAAGCAGGGGGTTCAGCAGACCATTCACCGCCGGAGCCACCTTGCCCAAGCATTTCGCCGGACAAACATCCAACGGCGAACCAGATTGTAGCCTGGATAGCAGCTCAAGCGATGTTTCACAAGACAGCTGGGGAAAAGCAGACAATACGGGCCCAGTTTCAGCCTGCAAGGGCGCTGAATAAGTCAGCTTATCCCCTGACACCACGTCCACTGATTGAAAATCCGCCGTTGGAAAAGTGGCCTGGATCTTAGTGATCTTAGTCACAAAAAAGTCAGCGAGCTGTTTGATCCATTGCTCCGAGTGAGAATGGACCGGGGTCCCAACTGCCGGGTTGACAAACTCCTTCACAACCCTAAAGAGTTCCCGGCTCATATTATCCGCTTTATCAATCCTCTGCTCCAAATAGTTCTTTTTGGCTGCGACAATCTGTTTATAATAAGATTTTATCGCACCACGGTAATTCATTCGCTCCACAAGATCGTATTTGCGCCGCCACTGCCTTTCCAACTTTTTGTAGTCTTGTCGCATTGTGCGTAGAGCGGACGAGAACCATGGAGCAGAATTGAGATGAGCTGTTCTAGCAAGCTTCAGAGGGGCCAACTCCTCAAATCTTGCCTGCATCCAGTTCTGGACCAAGATGAGATCAGTTTCCAGAACCCCTGTCACTGGACACGGATATTTGCCGAGAGCCTCGGATAGCATATCTGCTGACACAAGATGGTAGGCTCTGAAATGCCGGGGACCTTCCTCTCGAGCCCTTTGACTAAGCTTGGATTCAAACACCAAGTCAAAATTTATCAGATAATGATCTGACCAAAGGACCGGGAGTGGAGGAGACACCTCAATAGGTTTGGAGGCAAAGATCACATCTAATGTGTGGCCTTTCTCGTGAGTGGGGCTATGGATAAAAGAGGCTAGCCCTAACATCTCTGTAATCTCGCGGAGTTTAATAGCCTCCGGATCCGTAAGGCAGTCCATATGCAAGTTTAAGTCGCCCAGTAACATGCAGTGCGCCGAACGCATACAAGGTACAGACAAGGCCGACTGTAGATCCTCAAAAAAGGATCCAATGGGTCCAGGGGGCCTATAAAGGAGAATACCAGTACAGGTCTGGGACGCCGATAGATGAAGTTTAAGCCTAATGCTTCACATCCAGCAATGCTGTCGACCACAAAGGAGGAACAGTCAAAGACCTTGTCCACTACCAGAGCCACCCCGCCGCCTCGTCCCTCAGTTCTATCCCTCCGTAAGATGGAATAATTAGGAGGGACAGCACAGGCGATGTCGGGTTCAGAGCCCGCACCCAGCCAAGTCTCAGTTAGAAATAAATAAGAGATCTTGGAGTGCGCGAGTAGATCCCATATATCCGAAGTATGGCGAGGCAGGGACCTAGTGTTAAGCAGCGCGCACTGGTAGTGTTGCGGAGGGGTAGATGGACTATGGGTAGATGATAATGAGGGGAGCCAATTACACACGGGGCACCCCCGACCCAAGCGGCGACCACCAGGGAAGAGAGACAGACAAGCAGAGCGCGTAGGGCGCAAAGCATGCAAAGAAGCAGCGCTGTACGTAATCATCCTAAGGCCACAGGAAGGCACCTCTAATCCAGCAAACACCGGAGTCGAGGGCCAGAGTCCGACCTCGTCCGCCTCCGAGACGCTGACGAGCGCAGACGGGCAGGACTCTGGCACAACTCAGGCGCAGGGAAGGCGCTCCGCTGCGCGTTACCGCTGCGCGAGACCGGCGAGCATTAAATAGCGTCGTCTCGGCGTCCCAGGTGACCTGGACGCTCCAAGATGGCGCTCGCGCTTCCTCCCCAATGCAAAATGGCGCCGAACCCTGCAAAACCCACAGACCTCCCGGTAACCCGGACCCGCCAAACAGCGGTGGTGATGACAAATTATGGTGCAAGGTAGGGGCCAGGAGCGCGTTATAAAAACAGGGGGAAGACAAAAATAAAAGAACTAAACTCCACAAAACGGGGTAGTTTGCCAGAAACCGGTCCTAGGAAGCTTGTTTCCGGGCCAGGAAAGACATGGCTTGGCAGTTCGGGCTGGACTGTTCCCATGAGGCACAGGGTCAGACTGATTTGCATAGGGCCATGTCTGAACTGGGGTGGCAGAGTGGGCTAAAGAACGGTGATGGATTAAACCCAGATCAGTTGACTGGGGGTGAGTGCTTGCAATGTTCAACACTCCATCCATCATTTCCTTTGGTTTTTGCTTTGTTCGCCATAAGTTTGCAGGGTATGCTCAGACGTGAGTCCCTTGCTCACTTTTCCACTGGATTCAAGCAAGCCTGGCTGAAGACGGCTGAAATGCCAGAAACCGGTCCTAGGAAGCTTGTTTCTGGGCCAGGAAAGACATGGCTTGGCAGTTCGTGCTGGACTGTTCCCATGAGGCACAGGGTCAGACTGATTTGCATAGGGCCATGTCTGAACTGGGGTGGCAGAGTGGGCTAAAGAACGGTGATGGATTAAACCCAGATCAGTTGACTGGGGGTGAGTGCTTGCAATGTTCAACACTCCATCCATCATTTCCTTTGGTTTTTGCTGTGTTCGCCATAAGTTGGCAGGGTATGCTCAGACGTGAGTCCCTTGCTCACTTTGCCACTGGATTCAAGCAAGCCTGGCTGAAGACGGCTGAAATGCCAGAAACCGGTCCTAGGAAGCTTGTTTCCAGGCCAAGAAAGACATGGCTTGGCAGTTCGGGCTGGACTGTTCCCATGAGGCACAGGGTCAGACTGATTTGCATAGGGCCATGTCTGAACTGGGGTGGCAGAGTGGGCTAAAGAACGGTGATGGATTAAACCCAGATCAGTTGACTGGGGGTGAGTGCTTGCAATGTTCAACACTCTATCCATCATTTCCTTTGGTTTTTCCTTTGTTCGCCATAAGTTGGCAGGGTATGCTCAGACGTGAGTCCCTTGCTCACTTTGCCACTGGATTCAAGCAAGCCTTGCTGAAGATGGCTGAAATGCCAGAAACCGGTCCTAGGAAGCTTGTTTCCGGGCCAGGAAAGACATGGCCTGGCAGTTCGGGCTGGACTGTTCCCATGAGGCACAGGGTCAGACTGATTTGCATAGGGCCATGTCTGAACTGGGGTGGCAGAGTGGGCTAAAGAACGGTGATGGATTAAACCCAGATCAGTTGACTGGGGGTGAGTGCTTGCAATGTTCAACACTCCATCCATCATTTCCTTTGGTTTTTGCTTTGTTCGCCATAAGTTGGCAGGGTATGCTCAGACGTGAGTCCCTTGCTCACTTTGCCACTGGATTCAAGCAAGCCTGGCTGAAGACGGCTGAAATGCCAGAAACCGGTCCTAGGAAGCTTGTTTCCGGGCCAGGAAAGACATGGCTTGGCAGTTCGGGCTGGACTGTTTCCATGAGGCACAGGGTCAGACTGGTTTGCATAGGGCCATGTCTGAACTGGGGTGGCAGAGTGGGCTAAAGAACGGTGATGGATTAAACCCAGATCAGTTGACTGGGGGTGAGTGCTTGCAATGTTCAACACTCCATCCATCATTTCCTTTGGTTTTTGCTTTGTTCGTCATAAGTTGGCAGGGTCAGACGTGAGTCCCTTGCTCACTTTGCCACTAGATTCAAGCAAGCCTGGCTGAAGACGGCTGAAATACCAGAAACCGGTCCTAGGAAGCTTGTTTCCGGGCCAGGAAAGACATGGCTTGGCAGTTCGGGCTGGACTGTTTCCATGAGGCACAGGGTCAGACTGGTTTGCATAGGGCCATGTCTGAACTGGGGTGGCAGAGTGGGCTAAAGAACGGTGATGGATTAAACCCAGATCAGTTGACTGGGGGTGAGTGCTTGCAATGTTCAACACTCCATCCATCATTTCCTTTGGTTTTTGCTTTGTTCGTCATAAGTTGGCAGGGTATGCTCAGACGTGAGTCCCTTGCTCACTTTGCCACTGGATTCAAGCAAGCCTGGCTGAAGACGGCTGAAATGCCAGAAACCGGTCCTAGGAAGCTTGTTTCCGGGCCAGGAAAGACATGGCTTGGCAGTTCAGGCTGGACTGTTCCCATGAGGCACAGGGTCAGACTGATTTGCATAGGGCCATGTCTGAACTGGGGTGGCAGAGTGGGCTAAAGAACGGTGATGGTTTAAACCCAGATCAGTTGACTGGGGATGAGTGCTTGCAATGTTCAACACTCCATCCATCATTTCCTTTGGTTTTTGCTTTGTTCGCCATAAGTTGGCAGGGTATGCTCAGACGTGAGTCCCTTGCTCACTTTGCCACTGGATTCAAGCAAGCCTTGCTGAAGACGGCTGAAATGCCAGAAACCAGTCCTAGGAAGCTTGTTTCCGGGCCAGAAAAGACATGGCTTGGCAGTTCGGGCTGGACTGTTCCCATGAGGCACAGGGTCAGACTGATTTGCATAGGGCCATGTCTGAACTGGGGTGGCAGAGTGGGCTAAAGAACGGTGATGGATAAAACCAAGATCAGTTGACTGGGGGTGAGTGCTTGCAATGTTCAACACTCCATCCATCATTTCCTTTGGTTTTTGCTTTGCTCGCCATAAGTTGGCAGGGTATGCTCAGACGTGAGTCCTTTGCTCACTTTGCCACTGGATTCAAGCAAGCCTGGCTGAAGACGGCTGAAATGCCAGAAACCGGTCCTAGGAAGCTTGTTTCCTGGCCAGGAAAGACATGGCTTGGCAGTTCGGGCTGGACTGTTCCCATGAGGCACAGGGTCAGACTGATTTGCATAGGGCCATGTCTGAACTGGGGTGGCAGAGTGGGCTAAAGAACGGTGATGGATTAAACCCAGATCAGTTGACTGGGGGTGAGTGCTTGCAATGTTCAACACTCCATCCATCATTTCCTTTGGTTTTTGCTTTGTTCGCCATAAGTTGGCAGGGTATGCTCAGACGTGAGTCCCTTGCTCACTTTGCCACTGGATTCAAGCAAGCCTGGCTGAAGACGGCTGAAATGCCAGAAACCGGTCCTAGGAAGCTTGTTTCCGGGCCAGGAAAGACATGGCTTGGCAGTTTAGGCTGGACTGTTCCCATGAGGCACAGGGTCAGACTGATTTGCATAGGGCCATGTCTGAACTGGGGTGGCAGAGTGGGCTAAAGAACGGTGATGGTTTAAACCCAGATCAGTTGACTGGGGGTGAGTGCTTGCAATGTTCAACACTCCATCCATCATTTCCTTTGGTTTTTGCTTTGTTCGCCATAAGTTGTCAGGGTATGCTCAGACGTGAGTCCCTTGCTCACTTTGCCACTGGATTCAAGCAAGCCTTGCTGAAGACGGCTGAAATGCCAGAAACCAGTACTAGGAAGCTTGTTTCCGGGCCAGGAAAGACATGGCTTGGCAGTTCGGGCTGGACTGTTCCCATGAGGCACAGGGTCAGACTGATTTGCATAGGGCCATGTCTGAACTGGGGTGGCAGAGTGGGCTAAAGAACGGTGATGGATGAAACCCAGATCAGTTGACTGGGGGTGAGTGCTTGCAATGTTCAACACTACATCCATCATTTCCTTTGGTTTTTGCTTTGTTCGCCATAAGTTGGCAGGGTATGCTCAGACGTGAGTCCTTTGCTCACTTTGCCACTGGATTCAAGCAAGCCTGGCTGAAGACGGCTGAAATGCCAGAAACCGGTCCTAGGAAGCTTGTTTCCAGGCCAGGAAAGACATGGCTTGGCAGTTCGGGCTGGACTGTTCCCATGAGGCACAGGGTCAGACTGATTTGCATAGGGCCATGTCTGAACTGGGGTGGCAGAGTGGGCTAAAGAACGGTGATGGATTAAACCCAGATCAGTTGACTGGGGGTGAGTGCTTGCAATGTTCAACACTCCATCCATCATTTCCTTTGGTTTTTGCTTTGTTCGCCATAAGTTGGCAGGGTATGCTCAGACGTGAGTCCCTTGCTCACTTTTCCACTGGATTCAAGCAAGCCTGGCTGAAGACGGCTGAAATGCCAGAAACCTGTCCTAGGAAGCTTGTTTCTGGGCCAGGAAAGACATGGCTTGGCAGTTCGTGCTGGACTGTTCCCATGAGGCACAGGGTCAGACTGATTTGCATAGGGCCATGTCTGAACTGGGGTGGCAGAGTGGGCTAAAGAACGGTGATGGATGAAACCCAGATCAGTTGACTGGGGGTGAGTGCTTGCAATGTTCAACACTCCATCCATCATTTCCTTTGGTTTTTGCTTTGTTCGCCATAAGTTGGCAGGGTATGCTCAGATGTGAGTCCCTTGCTCACTTTGCCACTGGATTCAAGCAAGACTGGCTGAAGACGGCTGAAATGCCAGAAACCGGTCCTAGGAAGCTTGTTTCCGGGCCAGGAAAGACATGGCTTGGCAGTTCGGGCTGGACTGTTCCCATGAGGCACAGGGTCAGACTGATTTGCATAGGGCCATGTCTGAACTGGGGTGGCAGAGTGGGCTAAAGAACGGTGATGGATTAAACCCAGATCAGTTGACTGGGGGTGAGTGCTTGCAATGTTCAACACTCCATCCATCATTTCCTTTGGTTTTTGCTTTGTTCGCCATAAGTTGGCAGGGTATGCTCAGACGTGAGTCCCTTGCTCACTTTTCCACTGGATTCAAGCAAGCCTGGCTGAAGACGGCTGAAATGCCAGAAACCGGTCCTAGGAAGCTTGTTTCTGGGCCAGGAAAGACATGGCTTGGCAGTTTGTGCTGGACTGTTCCCATGAGGCACAGGGTCAGACTGATTTGCATAGGGCCATGTCTGAACTGGGGTGGCAGAGTGGGCTAAAGAACGGTGATGGATTAAACCCAGATCAGTTGACTGGGGGTGAGTGCTTGCAATGTTCAACACTCCATCCATCATTTCCTTTGGTTTTTGCTGTGTTCGCCATAAGTTGGCAGGGTATGCTCAGACGTGAGTCCCTTGCTCACTTTGCCACTGGATTCAAGCAAGCCTGGCTGAAGACGGCTGAAATGCCAGAAACCGGTCCTAGGAAGCTTGTTTCCAGGCCAAGAAAGACATGGCTTGGCAGTTCGGGCTGGACTGTTCCCATGAGGCACAGGGTCAGACTGATTTGCATAGGGCCATGTCTGAACTGGGGTGGCAGAGTGGGCTAAAGAACGGTGATGGATTAAACCCAGATCAGTTGACTGGGGGTGAGTGCTTGCAATGTTCAACACTCCATCCATCATTTCCTTTGGTTTTTGCTTTGTTCGCCATAAGTTGGCAGGGTATGCTCAGACGTGAGTCCCTTGCTCACTTTGCCACTGGATTCAAGCAAGCCTTGCTGAAGATGGCTGAAATGCCAGAAACCGGTCCTAGGAAGCTTGTTTCCGGGCCAGGAAAGACATGGCTTGGCAGTTCGGGCTGGACTGTTCCCATGAGGCACAGGGTCAGACTGATTTGCATAGGGCCATGTCTGAACTGGGGTGGCAGAGTGGGCTAAAGAACGGTGATGGATTAAACTCAGATCAGTTGACTGGGGGTGAGTGCTTGCAATGTTCAACACTCCATCCATCATTTCCTTTGGTTTTTGCTTTGTTCGCCATAAGTTGGCAGGGTATGCTCAGACGTGAGTCCCTTGCTCACTTTGCCACTGGATTCAAGCAAGCCTGGCTGAAGACGGCTGAAATGCCAGAAACCGGTCCTAGGAAGCTTGTTTCCGGGCCAGGAAAGACATGGCTTGGCAGTTCGGGCTGGACTGTTCCCATGAGGCACAGGGTCAGACTGATTTGCATAGGGCCATGTCTGACCTGGGGTGGCAGAGTGGGCTAAAGAACGGTGATAGATTAAACCCAGATCAGTTGACTGGGGGTGAGTGCTTGCAATGTTCAACACTCCATCCATCATTTCCTTTGGTTTTTGCTTTGTTCGCCATAAGTTGGCAGGGTCAGACGTGAGTCCCTTGCTCACTTTGCCACTGGATTCAAGCAAGCCTGGCTGAAGACGGCTGAAATACCAGAAACCGGTCCTAGGAAGCTTGTTTCCGGGCCAGGAAAGACATGGCTTGGCAGTTCGGGTTGGACTGTTCCCATGAGGCACAGGGTCAGACTGATTTGCATAGGGCCATGTCTGACCTGGGGTGGCAGAGTGGGCTAAAGAACGGTGATAGATTAAACCCAGATCAGTTGACTGGGGGTGAGTGCTTGCAATGTTCAACACTCCATCCATCATTTCCTTTGGTTTTTGCTTTGTTCGCCATAAGTTGGCAGGGTCAGACGTGAGTCCCTTGCTCACTTTGCCACTGGATTCAAGCAAGCCTGGCTGAAGACGGCTGAAATACCAGAAACCGGTCCTAGGAAGCTTGTTTCCGGGCCAGGAAAGACATGGCTTGGCAGTTCGGGCTGGACTGTTTCCATGAGGCACAGGGTCAGACTGGTTTGCATAGGGCCATGTCTGAACTGGGGTGGCAGAGTGGGCTAAAGAACGGTGATGGATTAAACCCAGATCAGTTGACTGGGGGTGAGTGCTTGCAATGTTCAACACTCCATCCATCATTTCCTTTGGTTTTTGCTTTGTTCGTCATAAGTTGGCAGGGTATGCTCAGACGTGAGTCCCTTGCTCACTTTGCCACTGGATTCAAGCAAGCCTGGCTGAAGACGGCTGAAATGCCAGAAACCAGTCCTAGGAAGCTTGTTTCCGGGCCAGGAAAGACATGGCTTGGCAGTTCAGGCTGGACTGTTCCCATGAGGCACAGGGTCAGACTGATTTGCATAGGGCCATGTCTGAACTGGGGTGGCAGAGTGGGCTAAAGAACGGTGATGGTTTAAACCCAGATCAGTTGACTGGGGGTGAGTGCTTGCAATGTTCAACACTCCATCCATCATTTCCTTTGGTTTTTGCTTTGTTCGCCATAAGTTGGCAGGGTATGCTCAGACGTGAGTCCCTTGCTCACTTTGCCACTGGATTCAAGCAAGCCTTGCTGAAGACGGCTGAAATGCCAGAAACCAGTCCTAGGAAGCTTGTTTCCGGGCCAGGAAAGACATGGCTTGGCAGTTCGGGCTGGACTGTTCCCATGAGGCACAGGGTCAGGCTGATTTGCATAGGGCCATGTCTGAACTGGGGTGGCAGAGTGGGCTAAAGAACGGTGATGGATGAAACCCAGAGCAGTTGACTGGGGGTGAGTGCTTGCAATGTTCAACACTCCATCCATCATTTCCTTTGGTTTTTGCTTTGTTCGCCATAAGTTGGCAGGGTATGCTCAGACGTGAGTCCTTTGCTCACTTTGCCACTGGATTCAAGCAAGCCTGGCTGAAGACGGCTGAAATGCCAGAAACCGGTCCTAGGAAGCTTGTTTCCAGGCCAGGAAAGACATGGCTTGGCAGTTCGGGCTGGACTGTTCCCATGAGGCACAGGGTCAGACTGATTTGCATAGGGCCATGTCTGAACTGGGGTGGCAGAGTGGGCTAAAGAACGGTGATGGATTAAACCCAGATCAGTTGACTGGGGGTGAGTGCTTGCAATGTTCAACACTCCATCCATCATTTCCTTTGGTTTTTGCTTTGTTCGCCATAAGTTGGCAGGGTATGCTCAGACGTGAGTCCCTTGCTCACTTTGCCACTGGATTCAAGCAAGCCTGGCTGAAGACGGCTGAAATGCCAGAAACCGGTCCTAGGAAGCTTGTTTCCGGGCCAGGAAAGACATGGCTTGGCAGTTCGGGGTTGGACTGTTCCCATGAGGCACAGGGTCAGACTGATTTGCATAGGGCCATGTCTGAACTGGGGTGGCAGAGTGGGCTAAAGAACGGTGATGGATTAAACCCAGATCAGTTGACTGGGGGTGAGTGCTTGCAATGTTCAACACTCCATCCATCATTTCCATTGGTTTTTGCTTTGTTCGCCATAAGTTGGCAGGGTATGCTCAGACGTGAGTCCCTTGCTCACTTTGCCACTGGATTCAAGCAAGCCTGGCTGAAGACGGCTGAAATGCCAGAAACCGGTCCTAGGAAGCTTGTTTCCGGGCCAGGAAAGACATGGCTTGGCAGTTCGGGCAGGACTGTTCCCATGAGGCACAGGGTCAGACTGATTTGCATAGGGCCATGTCTGAACTGGGGTGGCAGAGTGGGCTAAAGAACGGTGATGGATTAAATCCAGATCAGTTGACTGGGGGTGAGTGCTTGCAATGTTCAACACTCCATCCATCATTTCCTTTGGTTTTTGCTTTGTTCGCCATAAGTTGGCAGGGTATGCTCAGACGTGAGTCCCTTGCTCACTTTGCCACTGGATTCAAGCAAGTCTGGCTGAAGACGGCTGAAATGCCAGAAACCGGTCCTAGGAAGCTTGTTTCCGGGCCAGGAAAGACATGGCTTGGCAGTTCGGGCTGGACTGCTCCCATGAGGCACAGGGTCAGACTGATTTGCATAGGGCCATGTCTGAACTTGGGTGGCAGAGTTGGCTAAAGAACGGTGATGGATTAAACCCAGATCAGTTGGCTGGGGGTGAGTGCTTGCAATGTTCAACACTCCATCCATCATTTCCTTTGGTTTTTGCCTTGTTCGCCATAAGTCGGCAAGGTATGCTCAGACGTGAGTCCCTTGCTCACTTTGCCACTGGATTCAAGCAAGCCTGGCTGAAGACGGCTGAAATGCCAGAAACCGGTCTTAGGAAGCTTGTTTCCGGGCCAGGAAAGACATGGCTTGGCAGTTCGGGCTGGACTGCTCCCATGAGGCACAGGGTCAGACTGATTTGCATAGGGCCATGTCTGAACTGGGGTGGCACAGTGGGCTAAAGAACGGTGATGGATTAAACCCAGATCAGTTGACTGGGGGTGAGTGCTTGCAATGTTCAACACTCCATCCATCATTTCCTTTGGTTTTTGCTTTGTTCGCCATAAGTTGGCAGGGTATGCTCAGACGTGAGTCCCTTGCTCGCTTTGCCACTGGATTCAAGCAAGCCTGGCTGAAGACGGCTGAAATGCCAGAAACTGGTCCTAGGAAGCTTGTTTCCGGGCCAGGAAAGACATGGCTCGGCAGTTCGGGCTGGACTGTTCCCATGAGGCACAGGGTCAGACTGATTTGCATAGGGCCATGTCTGAACTGGGGTGGCAGAGTGGGCTAAAGAACGGTGATGGATTAAACCCAGATCAGTTGACTGGGGGTGAGTGCTTGCAATGTTCAACACTCCATCCATCATTTCCTTTGGTTTTTGCTTTGTTCGCCATAAATTGGCAGGGTATGCTCAGACGTGAGACCCTTGCTCACTTTGCCACTGGATTCAAGCAAGCCTGGCTGAAGATGGCTGAAATGCTAGAAACCGGTCCTAGGAAGCTTGTTTCCGGGCCAGGAAAGACATGGCTTGGCAGTTCGGGCTGGACTGTTCCCATGAGGTACAGGGTCAGACTGATTTGCATAGGGCCATGTCTGAACTGGGGTGGCAGAGTGGGCTAAAGAACGGTGATGGATTAAACCCAGATCAGTTGACTGGGGGTGAGTGCTTGCAATGTTCAACACTCCATCCATCATTTCCTTTGGTTTTTGCTTTGTTCGTCATAAGTTGGCAGGGTATGCTCAGATGTGAGTCCCTTGCTCACTTTGCCACTGGATTCAAGCAAGCCTGGCTGAAGACGGCTGAAATGCCAGAAACCGGTCCTAGGAAGCTTGTTTCCGGGCCAGGAAAGACATGGCTTGGCAGTTCGGGCTGGACTGTTCCCATGAGGCACAGGGTCAGACTGATTTGCATAGGGCCATGTCTGAACTGGGGTGGCAGAGTGGGCTAAAGAACGGTGATGGATTAAACCCAGATCAGTTGACTGGGGGTGAGTGCTTGCAATGTTCAACACTCCATCCATCATTTCCTTTGGTTTTTGCTTTGTTCGCCATAAGTTGGCAGGGTATGCTCAGACGTGAGTCCCTTGCTCACTTTTCCACTGGATTCAAGCAAGCCTGGCTGAAGACGGCTGAAATGCCAGAAACCGGTCCTAGGAAGCTTGTTTCTGGGCCAGGAAAGACATGGCTTGGCAGTTCGTGCTGGACTGTTCCCATGAGGCACAGGGTCAGACTGATTTGCATAGGGCCATGTCTGAACTGGGGTGGCAGAGTGTGCTAAAGAACGGTGATGGATTAAACCCAGATCAGTTGACTGGGGGTGAGTGCTTGCAATGTTCAACACTCCATCCATCATTTCCTTTGGTTTTTGCTGTGTTCGCCATAAGTTGGCATGGTATGCTCAGACGTGAGTCCCTTGCTCACTTTGCCACTGGATTCAAGCAAGCCTGGCTGAAGACGGCTGAAATGCCAGAAACCGGTCCTAGGAAGCTTGTTTCCAGGCCAAGAAAGACATGGCTTGGCAGTTCGGGCTGGACTGTTCCCATGAGGCACAGGGTCAGACTGATTTGCATAGGGCCATGTCTGAACTGGGGTGGCAGAGTGGGCTAAAGAACGGTGATGGATTAAACCCAGATCAGTTGACTGGGGGTGAGTGCTTGCAATGTTCAACACTCCATCCATCATTTCCTTTGGTTTTTGCTTTGTTCGCCATAAGTTGGCAGGGTATGCTCAGACGTGAGTCCCTTGCTCACTTTGCCACTGGATTCAAGCAAGCCTTGCTGAAGATGGCTGAAATGCCAGAAACCGGTCCTAGGAAGCTTGTTTCCGGGCCAGGAAAGACATGGCTTGGCAGTTCGGGCTGGACTGTTCCCATGAGGCACAGGGTCAGACTGATTTGCATAGGGCCATGTCTGAACTGGGGTGGTAGAGTGGGCTAAAGAACGGTGATGGATTAAACTCAGATCAGTTGACTGGGGGTGAGTGCTTGCAATGTTCAACACTCCATCCATCATTTCCTTTGGTTTTTGCTTTGTTCGCCATAAGTTGGCAGGGTATGCTCAGACGTGAGTCCCTTGCTCACTTTGCCACTGGATTCAAGCAAGCCTGGCTGAAGACGGCTGAAATGCCAGAAACCGGTCCTAGGAAGCTTGTTTCCGGGCCAGGAAAGACATGGCTTGGCAGTTCGGGCTGGACTGTTCCCATGAGGCACAGGGTCAGACTGATTTGCATAGGGCCATGTCTGACCTGGGGTGGCAGAGTGGGCTAAAGAACGGTGATAGATTAAACCCAGATCAGTTGACTGGGGGTGAGTGCTTGCAATGTTCAACACTCCATCCATCATTTCCTTTGGTTTTTGCTTTGTTCGCCATAAGTTGGCAGGGTCAGACGTGAGTCCCTTGCTCACTTTGCCACTGGATTCAAGCAAGCCTGGCTGAAGACGGCTGAAATACCAGAAACCGGTCCTAGGAAGCTTGTTTCCGGGCCAGGAAAGACATGGCTTGGCAGTTCGGGCTGGACTGTTTCCATGAGGCACAGGGTCAGACTGGTTTGCATAGGGCCATGTCTGAACTGGGGTGGCAGAGTGGGCTAAAGAACGGTGATGGATTAAACCCAGATCAGTTGACTGGGGGTGAGTGCTTGCAATGTTCAACACTCCATCCATCATTTCCTTTGGTTTTTGCTTTGTTCGTCATAAGTTGGCAGGGTATGCCCAGACGTGAGTCCCTTGCTCACTTTGCCACTGGATTCAAGCAAGCCTGGCTGAAGACGGCTGAAATGCCAGAAACCGGTCCTAGGAAGCTTGTTTCCGGGCCAGGAAAGACATGGCTTGGCAGTTCAGGCTGGACTGTTCCCATGAGGCACAGGGTCAGACTGATTTGCATAGGGCCATGTCTGAACTGGGGTGGCAGAGTGGGCTAAAGAACGGTGATGGTTTAAACCCAGATCAGTTGACTGGGGGTGAGTGCTTGCAATGTTCAACACTCCATCCATCATTTCCTTTGGTTTTTGCTTTGTTCGCCATAAGTTGGCAGGGTATGCTCAGACGTGAGTCCCTTGCTCACTTTGCCACTGGATTCAAGCAAGCCTTGCTGAAGACGGCTGAAATGCCAGAAACCAGTCCTAGGAAGCTTGTTTCCGGGCCAGGAAAGACATGGCTTGGCAGTTCGGGCTGGACTGTTCCCATGAGGCACAGGGTCAGGCTGATTTGCATAGGGCCATGTCTGAACTGGGGTGGCAGAGTGGGCTAAAGAACGGTGATGGATGAAACCCAGAGCAGTTGACTGGGGGTGAGTGCTTGCAATGTTCAACACTCCATCCATCATTTCCTTTGGTTTTTGCTTTGTTCGCCATAAGTTGGCAGGGTATGCTCAGACGTGAGTCCTTTGCTCACTTTGCCACTGGATTCAAGCAAGCCTGGCTGAAGACGGCTGAAATGCCAGAAACCGGTCCTAGGAAGCTTGTTTCCAGGCCAGGAAAGACATGGCTTGGCAGTTCGGGCTGGACTGTTCCCATGAGGCACAGGGTCAGACTGATTTGCATAGGGCCATGTCTGAACTGGGGTGGCAGAGTGGGCTAAAGAACGGTGATGGATTAAACCCAGATCAGTTGACTGGGGGTGAGTGCTTGCAATGTTCAACACTCCATCCATCATTTCCTTTGGTTTTTGCTTTGTTCGCCATAAGTTGGCAGGGTATGCTCAGACGTGAGTCCCTTGCTCACTTTGCCACTGAATTCAAGCAAGCCTGGCTGAAGACGGCTGAAATGCCAGAAACCGGTCCTAGGAAGCTTGTTTCCGGGCCAGGAAAGACATGGCTTGGCAATTCGGGGTTGGACTGTTCCCATGAGGCACAGGGTCAGACTGATTTGCATAGGGCCATGTCTGAACTGGGGTGGCAGAGTGGGCTAAAGAACGGTGATGGATTAAACCCAGATCAGTTGACTGGGGGTGAGTGCTTGCAATGTTCAACACTCCATCCATCATTTCCATTGGTTTTTGCTTTGTTCGCCATAAGTTGGCAGGGTATGCTCAGACGTGAGTCCCTTGCTCACTTTGCCACTGGATTCAAGCAAGCCTGGCTGAAGACGGCTGAAATGCCAGAAACCGGTCCTAGGAAGCTTGTTTCCGGGCCAGGAAAGACATGGCTTGGCAGTTCGGGCAGGACTGTTCCCATGAGGCACAGGGTCAGACTGATTTGCATAGGGCCATGTCTGAACTGGGGTGGCAGAGTGGGCTAAAGAACGGTGATGGATTAAACCCAGATCAGTTGACTGGGGGTGAGTGCTTGCAATGTTCAACACTCCATCCATCATTTCCTTTGGTTTTTGCTTTGTTCGTCATAAGTTGGCAGGGTATGCTCAGACGTGAGTCCCTTGCTCACTTTGCCACTGGATTCAAGCAAGCCTGGCTGAAGACGGCTGAAATGCCAGAAACCGGTCCTAGGAAGCTTGTTTCCGGGCCAGGAAAGACATGGCTTGGCAGTTCGGGCTGGACTGTTCCCATGAGGCACAGGGTCAGACTGATTTGCATAGGGCCATGTCTGAACTGGGGTGGCAGAGTGGGCTAAAGAACGGTGATAGATTAAACCCAGATCAGTTGACTGGGGGTGAGTGCTTGCAATGTTCAACACTCCATCCATCATTTCCTTTGGTTTTTGCTTTGTTCGCCATGAGTTGGCAGGGTATGCTCAGACGTGAGTCCCTTGCTCACTTTGCCACTGGATTCAAGCAAGCCTGGCTGAAGACGGCTGAAATGCCAGAAACCGGTCCTAGGAAGCTTGTTTCCAGGCCAGGAAAGACATGGCTTGGCAGTTCGGGCTCGACTGTTCCCATGAGGCACAGGGTCAGACTGATTTGCATATGGCCATGTCTGAACTGGGGTGGCAGAGTGGGCTAAAGAACGGTGATGGATTAAACCCAGATCAGTTGACTGGGGGTGAGTGCTTGCAATGTTCAACACTCCATCCATCATTTCCTTTGGTTTTTGCTTTGTTCGCCATAAGTTGGCAGGGTATGCTCAGACGTGAGTCCCTTGCTCACTTTGCCACTGGATTCAAGCAAGCCTGGCTGAAGACGGCTGAAATGCCAGAAACCGGTCCTAGGAAGCTTGTTTCCGGGCCAGGAAAGACATGGCTTGGCAGTTCGGGGTTGGACTGTTCCCATGAGGCACAGGGTCAGACTGATTTGCATAGGGCCATGTCTGAACTGGGGTGGCAGAGTGGGCTAAAGAACGGTGATGGATTAAACCCAGATCAGTTGACTGGGGGTGAGTGCTTGCAATGTTCAACACTCCATCCATCATTTCCTTTGGTTTTTGCTTTGTTCGCCATAAGTTGGCAGGGTATGCTCAGACGTGAGTCCCTTGCTCACTTTGCCACTGGATTCAAGCAAGCCTGGCTGAAGACGGCTGAAATGCCAGAAACCGGTCCTAGGAAGCTTGTTTCCGGGCCAGGAAAGACATGGCTTGGCAGTTCGGGCAGGACTGTTCCCATGAGGCACAGGGTCAGACTGATTTGCATAGGGCCATGTCTGAACTGGGGTGGCAGAGTGGGCTAAAGAACGGTGATGGATTAACTCCAGATCAGTTGACTGGGGGTGAGTGCTTGCAATGTTCAACACTCCATCCATCATTTCCTTTGGTTTTTGCTTTGTTCGCCATAAGTTGGCAGGGTATGCTCAGACGTGAGTCCCTTGCTCACTTTGCCACTGGATTCAAGCAAGTCTGGCTGAAGACGGCTGAAATGCCAGAAACCGGTCCTAGGAAGCTTGTTTCCGGGCCAGGAAAGACATGGCTTGGCAGTTCGGGCTGGACTGCTCCCATGAGGCACAGGGTCAAACTGATTTGCATAGGGCCATGTCTGAACTTGGGTGGCAGAGTTGGCTAAAGAACGGTGATGGATTAAACCCAGATCAGTTGACTGGGGGTGAGTGCTTGCAATGTTCAACACTCCATCCATCATTTCCTTTGGTTTTTGCCTTGTTCGCCATAAGTCGGCAGGGTATGCTCAGACGTGAGTCCCTTGCTCACTTTGCCACTGGATTCAAGCAAGCCTGGCTGAAGACGGCTGAAATGCCAGAAACCGGTCTTAGGAAGCTTGTTTCCGGGCCAGGAAAGACATGGCTTGGCAGTTCGGGCTGGACTGCTCCCATGAGGCACAGGGTCAGACTGATTTGCATAGGGCCATGTCTGAACTGGGGTGGCAGAGTGGGCTAAAGAACGGTGATGGATTAAACCCAGATCAGTTGACTGGGGGTGAGTGCTTGCAATGTTCAACACTCCATCCATCATTTCCTTTGGTTTTTGCTTTGTTCGCCATAAGTTGGCAGGGTATGCTCAGACGTGAGTCCCTTGCTCGCTTTGCCACTGGATTCAAGCAAGCCTGGCTGAAGACGGCTGAAATGCCAGAAACCGGTCCTAGGAAGCTTGTTTCCGGGCCAGGAAAGACATGGCTCGGCAGTTCGGGCTGGACTGTTCCCATGAGGCACAGGGTCAGACTGATTTGCATAGGGCCATGTCTGAACTGGGGTGGCAGAGTGGGCTAAAGAACGGTGATGGATTAAACCCAGATCAGTTGACTGGGGGTGAGTGCTTGCAATGTTCAACACTCCATCCATCATTTCCTTTGGTTTTTGCTTTGTTCGCCATGAGTTGGCAGGGTATGCTCAGACGTGAGTCCCTTGCTCACTTTGCCACTGGATTCAAGCAAGCCTGGCTGAAGACGGCTGAAATGCCAGAAACCGGTCCTAGGAAGCTTGTTTCCGGGCCAGGAAAGACATGGCTTGGCAGTTCGGGCTGGACTGTTCCCATGAGGCACAGGGTCAGACTGATTTGCATAGGGCCATGTCTGAACTGGGGTGGCAGAGTGGGCTAAAGAACGGTGATAGATTAAACCCAGATCAGTTGACTGGGGGTGAGTGCTTGCAATGTTCAACACTCCATCCATCATTTCCTTTGGTTTTTGCTTTGTTCGCCATAAGTTGGCAGGGTCAGACGTGAGTCCCTTGCTCACTTTGCCACTGGATTCAAGCAAGCCTGGCTGAAGACGGCTGAAATACCAGAAACCGGTCCTAGGAAGCTTGTTTCCGGGCCAGGAAAGACATGGCTTGGCAGTTCGGGCTGGACTGTTTCCATGAGGCACAGGGTCAGACTGATTTGCATAGGGCCATGTCTGAACTGGGGTGGCAGAGTGGGCTAAAGAACGGTGATGGATTAAACCCAGATCAGTTGACTGGGGGTGAGTGCTTGCAATGTTCAACACTCCATCCATCATTTCCTTTGGTTTTTGCTTTGTTCGTCATAAGTTGGCAGGGTATGCTCAGACGTGAGTCCCTTGCTCACTTTGCCACTGGATTCAAGCAAGCCTGGCTGAAGACGGCTGAAATGCCACAAACCGGTCCTAGGAAGCTTGTTTCCGGGCCAGGAAAGACATGGCTTGGCAGTTCAGGCTGGACTGTTCCCATGAGGCACAGGGTCAGACTGATTTGCATAGGGCCATGTCTGAACTGGGGTGGCAGAGTGGGCTAAAGAACGGTGATGGTTTAAACCCAGATTAGTTGACTGGGGGTGAGTGCTTGCAATGTTCAACACTCCATCCATCATTTCCTTTGGTTTTTGCTTTGTTCGCCATAAGTTGGCAGGGTATGCTCAGACGTGAGTCCCTTGCTCACTTTGCCACTGGATTCAAGCAAGCCTTGCTGAAGACGGCTGAAATGCCAGAAACCAGTCCTAGGAAGCTTGTTTCCGGGCCAGGAAAGACATGGCTTGGCAGTTCGGGCTGGACTGTTCCCATGAGGCACAGGGTCAGACTGATTTGCATAGGGCCATGTCTGAACTGGGGTGGCAGAGTGGGCTAAAGAACGGTGATGGATGAAACCCAGATCAGTTGACTGGGGGTGAGTGCTTGCAATGTTCAACACTCCATCCATCATTTCCTTTGGTTTTTGCTTTGTTCGCCATAAGTTGGCAGGGTATGCTCAGACGTGAGTCCTTTGCTCACTTTGCCACTGGATTCAAGCAAGCCTGGCTGAAGACGGCTGAAATGCCAGAAACCGGTCCTAGGAAGCTTGTTTCCAGGCCAGGAAAGACATGGCTTGGCAGTTCGGGCTGGACTGTTCCCATGAGGCACAGGGTCAGACTGATTTGCATAGGGCCATGTCTGAACTGGGGTGGCAGAGTGGGCTAAAGAACGGTGATGGATTAAACCCAGATCAGTTGACTGGGGGTGAGTGCTTGCAATGTTCAACACTCCATCCATCATTTCCTTTGGTTTTTGCTTTGTTCGTCATAAGTTGGCAGGGTATGCTCAGACGTGAGTCCCTTGCTCACTTTGCCACTGGATTCAAGCAAGCCTGGCTGAAGACGGCTGAAATGCCAGAAACCGGTCCTAGGAAGCTTGTTTCCGGGCCAGGAAAGACATGGCTTGGCAGTTCGGGGTTGGACTGTTCCCATGAGGCATAGGGTCAGACTGATTTGCATAGGGCCATGTCTGAACTTGGGTGGCAGAGTTGGCTAAAGAACCGTGATGGATTAAACCCAGATCAGTTGACTGGGGGTGAGTGCTTGCAATGTTCAACACTCCATCCATCATTTCCTTTGGTTTTTGCCTTGTTCGCCATAAGTCAGCAGGGTATGCTCAGACGTGAGTCCCTTGCTCACTTTGCCACTGGATTCAAGCAAGCCTGGCTGAAGACAGCTGAAATGCCAGAAACCGGTCTTAGGAAGCTTGTTTCCAGGCCAGGAAAGACATGGCTTGGCAGTTCGGGCTGGACTGCTCCCATGAGGCACAGGGTCAGACTGATTTGCATAGGGCCATGTCTGAACTGGGGTGGCAGAGTGGGCTAAAGAACGGTGATGGATTAAACCCAGATCAGTTGACTGGGGGTGAGTGCTTGCAATGTTCAACACTCCATCCATCATTTCCTTTGGTTTCTGCTTTGTTCGCCATAAGTTGGCAGGGTATGCTCAGACGTGAGTCCCTTGCTCGCTTTGCCACTGGATTCAAGCAAGCCTGGCTGAAGACGGCTGAAATGCCAGAAACCGGTCCTAGGAAGCTTGTTTCCGGGCCAGGAAAGACATGGCTCGGCAGTTCGGGCTGGACTGTTCCCATGAGGCACAGGGTCAGACTGATTTGCATAGGGCCATGTCTGAACTGGGGTGGCAGAGTGGGCTAAAGAACGGTGATGGATTAAACCCAGATCAGTTGACCGGGGGTGAGTGCTTGCAATGTTCAACACTCCATCCATCATTTCCTTTGGTTTTTGCTTTGTTCGCCATGAGTTGGCAGGGTATGCTCAGACGTGAGTCCCTTGCTCACTTTGCCACTGGATTCAAGCAAGCCTGGCTAAAAACGGCTGAAATGCCAGAAACCAGTCCTAGGAAGCTTGTTTCCGGGCCAGGAAAGACATGGCTTGGCAGTTCGGGCTGGACTGTTCCCATGAGGCACAGGGTCAGACTGATTTGCATAGGGCCATGTCTGAACTGGGGTGGCAGAGTGGGCTAAAGAACGGTGATGGATTAAACCCAGATCAGTTGACTGGGGGTGAGTGCTTGCAATGTTCAACACTCCATCCATCATTTCCTTTGGTTTTTGCTTTGTTCGCCATAAATTGGCAGGGTATGCTCAGACGTGAGACCCTTGCTCACTTTGCCACTGGATTCAAGCAAGCCTGGCTGAAGACGGCTGAAATGCTGGAAACCGGTCCTAGGAAGCTTGTTTACGGGCCAGGAAAGACATGGCTTGGCAGTTCGGGCTGGACTGTTCCCATGAGGCACAGGGTCAGACTGATTTGCATAGGGCCATGTCTGAACTGGGGTGGCAGAGTGGGCTAGAGAACGGTGATGGATTAAACCCAGATCAGTTGACTGGAGGTGAGTGCTTGCAATGTTCAACACTCCATCCATCATTTCCTTTGGTTTTTGCTTTGTTCGCCATAAGTTGGCAGGGTATGCTCAGACGTGAGTCCCTTGCTCACTTTGCCACTGGATTCAAGCAAGCCTGGTTGAAGACGGCGGAAATGCCAGAAAAAGGTCCTAGGAAGCTTGTTTCCGGGCCAGGAAAGACATGGCTTGGCAGTTCGGGCTGGACTATTCCCATGAGGCACAGGGTCAGACTGATTTGCATAGGGCCATGTCTGAACTGGGGTGGCAGAGTGGGCTAAAGAACGGTGATGGATGAAACCCAGATCAGTTGACTGGGGGTGAGTGCTTGCAATGTTCAACACTCCATCCATCATTTCCTTTGGTTTTTGCTTTGTTCGCCATAAGTTGGCAGGGTATGCTCAGATGTGAGTCCCTTGCTCACTTTGCCACTGGATTCAAGCAAGCCTGGCTGAAGACGGCTGAAATGCCAGAAACCGGTCCTAGGAAGCTTGTTTCCGGGCCAGGAAAGACATGGCTTGGCAGTTCGGGCTGGACTGTTCCCATGAGGCACAGGGTCAGACTGATTTGCATAGGGCCATGTCTGAACTGGGGTGGCAGAGTGGGCTAAAGAACGGTGATGGATTAAACCCAGATCAGTTGACTGGGGGTGAGTGCTTGCAATGTTCAACACTCCATCCATCATTTCCTTTGGTTTTTGCTTTGTTCGCCATAAGTTGGCAGGGTATGCTCAGACGTGAGTCCCTTGCTCACTTTTCCACTGGATTCAAGCAAGCCTGGCTGAAGACGGCTGAAATGCCAGAAACCGGTCCTAGGAAGCTTGTTTCTGGGCCAGGAAAGACATGGCTTGGCAGTTCTTGCTGGACTGTTCCCATGAGGCACAGGGTCAGACTGATTTGCATAGGGCCATGTCTGACCTGGGGTGGCAGAGTGGGCTAAAGAACGATGATGGATTAAACCCAGATCAGTTGACTGGGGGTGAGTGCTTGCAATGTTCAACACTCCATCCATCATTTCCTTTGGTTTTTGCTTTGTTCGCCATAAGTTGGCAGGGTATGCTCAGACGTGAGTCCCTTGCTCGCTTTGCCACTGGATTCAAGCAAGCCTGGCTGAAGACGGCTGAAATGCCAGAAACCGGTCCTAGGAAGCTTGTTTCCGGGCCAGGAAAGACATGGCTCGGCAATTCGGGCTGGACTGTTCCCATGAGGCACAGGGTCAGACTGATTTGCATAGGGCCATGTCTGAACTGGGGTGGCAGAGTGGGCTAAAGAACGGTGATGGATTAAACCCAGATCAGTTGACTGGGGGTGAGTGCTTGCAATGTTCAACACTCCATCCATCATTTCCTTTGGTTTTTGCTTTGTTCGCCATAAATTGGCAGGGTATGCTCAGACGTGAGACCCTTGCTCACTTTGCCACTGGATTCAAGCAAGCCTGGCTGAAGACGGCTGAAATGCTGGAAACCGGTCCTAGGAAGCTTGTTTACGGGCCAGGAAAGACATGGCTTGGCAGTTCGGGCTGGACTGTTCCCATGAGGCACAGGGTCAGACTGATTTGCATAGGGCCATGTCTGAACTGGGGTGGCAGAGTGGGCTAGAGAACGGTGATGGATTAAACCCAGATCAGTTGACTGGGGGTGAGTGCTTGCAATGTTCAACACTCCATCCATCATTTCCTTTGGTTTTTGCTTTGTTCGCCATAAGTTGGCAGGGTATGCTCAGACGTGAGTCCCTTGCTCACTTTGCCACTGGATTCAAGCAAGCCTGGTTGAAGACGGCGGAAATGCCAGAAACCGGTCCTAGGAAGCTTGTTTCCGGGCCAGGAAAGACATGGCTTGGCAGTTCGGGCTGGACTGTTCCCATGAGGCACAGGGTCAGACTGATTTGCATAGGGCCATGTCTGAACTGGGGTGGCAGAGTGGGCTAAAGAACGGTGATGGATGAAACCCAGATCAGTTGACTGGGGGTGAGTGCTTGCAATGTTCAACACTCCATCCATCATTTCCTTTGGTTTTTGCTTTGTTCGCCATAAGTTGGCAGGGTATGCTCAGATGTGAGTCCCTTGCTCACTTTGCCACTGGATTCAAGCAAGCCTGGCTGAAGACGGCTGAAATGCCAGAAACCGGTCCTAGGAAGCTTGTTTCCGGGCCAGGAAAGACATGGCTTGGCAGTTCGGGCTGGACTGTTCCCATGAGGCACAGGGTCAGACTGATTTGCATAGGGCCATGTCTGAACTGGGGTGGCAGAGTGGGCTAAAGAACGGTGATGGATTAAACCCAGATCAGTTGACTGGGGGTGAGTGCTTGCAATGTTCAACACTCCATCCATCATTTCCTTTGGTTTTTGCTTTGTTCGCCATAAGTTGGCAGGGTATGCTCAGACGTGAGTCCCTTGCTCACTTTTCCACTGGATTCAAGCAAGCCTGGCTGAAGACGGCTGAAATGCCAGAAACCGGTCCTAGGAAGCTTGTTTCTGGGCCAGGAAAGACATGGCTTGGCAGTTCTTGCTGGACTGTTCCCATGAGGCACAGGGTCAGACTGATTTGCATAGGGCCATGTCTGAACTGGGGTGGCAGAGTGGGCTAAAGAACGGTGATGGATTAAACCCAGATCAGTTGACTGGGGGTGAGTGCTTGCAATGTTCAACACTCCATCCATGATTTCCTTTGGTTTTTGCTGTGTTCGCCATAAGTTGGCAGGGTATGCTCAGACGTGAGTCCCTTGCTCACTTTGCCACTGGATTCAAGCAAGCCTGGCTGAAGACGGCTGAAATGCCAGAAACCGGTCCTAGGAAACTTGTTTCCGGACCAAGAAAGACATGGCTTGGCAGTTTGGGCTGGACTGTTCCCATGAGGCACAGGGTCAGACTGATCTGCATAGGGCCATGTCTGAACTGGGGTGGCAGAGTGGGCTAAAGAACGGTGATGGATTAAACCCATATCAGTTGACTGGGGGTGAGTGCTTGCAATGTTCAACACTCCATCCATCATTTCCTTTGGTTTTTACTTTGTTCGTCATAAGTTGGCAGGGTATGCTCAGACGTGAGTCCCTTGCTCACTTTGCCACTGGATTCAAGCAAGCCTGGCTGAAGACGGCTGAAATGCCAGATACCGGTCCTAGGAAGCTTGTTTCCGGGCCAGGAAAGACATGGCTTGGCAGTTCGGGCTGGACTGTTCCCATGAGGCACAGGGTCAGACTGATTTGCATAGGGCCATGTCTGAACTGGGGTGGCAGAGTGGGCTAAAGAACGGTGATAGATTAAACCCAGATCAGTTGACTGGGGGTGAGTGCTTGCAATGTTCAACACTCCATCCATCATTTCCTTTGGTTTTTGCTTTGTTCGCCATAAGTTGGCAGGGTCAGACGTGAGTCCCTTGCTCACTTTGCCACTGGATTCAAGCAAGCCTGGCTGAAGACGGCTGAAATACCAGAAACCGGTCCTAGGAAGCTTGTTTCCGGGCCAGGAAAGACATGGCTTGGCAGTTCGGGCTGGACTGTTCCCATGAGGCACAGGGTCAGACTGATTTGCATAGGGCCATGTCTGAACTGGGGTGGCAGAGTGGGCTAAAGAACGGTGATGGATTAAACCCAGATCAGTTGACTGGGGGTGAGTGCTTGCAATGTTCAACACTCCATCCATCATTTCCTTTGGTTTTTGCTTTGTTCGTCATACGTTGGCAGGGTATGCTCAGACGTGAGTCCCTTGCTCACTTTGCCACTGGATTCAAGCAAGCCTGGCTGAAGACGGCTGAAATGCCAGAAACCGGTCCTAGGAAGCTTGTTTCCGGGCCAGGAAAGACATGGCTTGGCAGTTCAGGCTGGACTGTTCCCATGAGGCACAGGGTCAGACTGATTTGCATAGGGCCATGTCTGAACTGGGGTGGCAGAGTGGGCTAAAGAACGGTGATAGTTTAAACCCAGATCAGTTGACTGGGGGTGAGTGCTTGCAATGTTCAACACTCCATCCATCATTTCCTTTGGTTTTTGCTTTGTTCGCCATAAGTTGGCAGGGTATGCTCAGACGTGAGTCCCTTGCTCACTTTGCCACTGGATTCAAGCAAGCCTGGCTTAAGACGGCTGAAATGCCAGAAACCGGTCCTAGGAAGCTTGTTTCCGGGCCAGGAAAGACATGGCTTGGCAGTTCGGGGTTGTACTGTTCCCATGAGGCACAGGGTCAGACTGATTTGCATAGGGCCATGTCTGAACTGGGGTGGCAGAGTAGGCTAAAGAACGGTGATGGATTAAACCCAGATCAGTTGACTGGGGGTGAGTGCTTGCAATGTTCAACACTCCATCCATCATTTCCTTTGGTTTTTGCTTTGTTCGCCATAAGTTGGCAGGGTATGCTCAGACGTGAGTCCCTTGCTCACTTTGCCACTGGATTCAAGCAAGCCTGGCTGAAGACGGCTGAAATGCCAGAAACCGGTCCTAGGAAGCTTGTTTCCGGGCCAGGAAAGACATGGCTTGGCAGTTCGGGCAGGACTGTTCCCATGAGGCACAGGGTCAGACTGATTTGCATAGGGCCATGTCTGAACTGGGGTGGCAGAGTGGGCTAAAGAACGGTGATGGATTAAATCCAGATCAGTTGACTGGGGGTGAGTGCTTGCAATGTTCAACACTCCATCCATCATTTCCTTTGGTTTTTGCTTTGTTTGCCATAAGTTGGCAGGGTATGCTCAGACGTGAGTCCCTTGCTCACTTTGCCACTGGATTCAAGCAAGTCTGGCTGAAGACTTCTGAAATGCCAGAAACCGGTCCTAGGAAGCTTGTTTCCGGGCCAGGAAAGACATGGCTTGGCAGTTCGGGCTGGACTGTTCCCATGAGGCACAGGGTCAGACTGATTTGCATAGGGCCATGTCTGAACTGGGGTGGCAGAGTGGGCTAAAGAACGGTGATGGATTAAACCCAGATCAGTTGACTGGGGGTGAGTGCTTGCAATGTTCAACACTCCATCCATCATTTCCTTTGGTTTTTGCTTTGTTCGCCATAAGTTGGCAGGGTATGCTCAGACGTGAGACCCTTGCTCACTTTGCCACTGGATTCAAGCAAGCCTGGCTGAAGACGGCTGAAATGCCAGAAACCGGTCCTAGGAAGCTTGTTTCCGGGCCAGGAAAGACATGGCTTGGCAGTTCGGGCTGGACTGTTCCCATGAGGCACAGGGTCAGACTGATTTGCATAGGGCCATGTCTGAACTGGGGTGGCAGAGTGGGCTAAAGAACGGTGATGGATTAAACCCAGATCAGTTGACTGGGGGTGAGTGCTTGCAATGTTCAACACTCCATCCATCATTTCCTTTGGTTTTTGCTTTGTTCGCCATAAGTTGGCAGGGTATGCTCAGACGTGAGTCCCTTGCTCACTTTTCCACTGGATTCAAGCAAGCCTGGCTGAAGACGGCTGAAATGCCAGAAACCGGTCCTAGGAAGCTTGTTTCTGGGCCAGGAAAGACATGGCTTGGCAGTTCTTGCTGGACTGTTCCCATGAGGCACAGGGTCAGACTGATTTGCATAGGGCCATGTCTGAACTGGGGTGGCAGAGTGGGCTAAAGAACGGTGATGGATTAAACCCAGATCAGTTGACTGGGGGTGAGTGCTTGCAATGTTCAACACTCCATCCATGATTTCCTTTGGTTTTTGCTGTGTTCGCCATAAGTTGGCAGGGTATGCTCAGACGTGAGTCCCTTGCTCACTTTGCCACTGGATTCAAGCAAGCCTGGCTGAAGACGGCTGAAATGCCAGAAACCGGTCCTAGGAAACTTGTTTCCGGACCAAGAAAGACATGGCTTGGCAGTTTGGGCTGGACTGTTCCCATGAGGCACAGGGTCAGACTGATCTGCATAGGGCCATGTCTGAACTGGGGTGGCAGAGTGGGCTAAAGAACGGTGATGGATTAAACCCATATCAGTTGACTGGGGGTGAGTGCTTGCAATGTTCAACACTCCATCCATCATTTCCTTTGGTTTTTACTTTGTTCGTCATAAGTTGGCAGGGTATGCTCAGACGTGAGTCCCTTGCTCACTTTGCCACTGGATTCAAGCAAGCCTGGCTGAAGACGGCTGAAATGCCAGATACCGGTCCTAGGAAGCTTGTTTCCGGGCCAGGAAAGACATGGCTTGGCAGTTCGGGCTGGACTGTTCCCATGAGGCACAGGGTCAGACTGATTTGCATAGGGCCATGTCTGAACTGGGGTGGCAGAGTGGGCTAAAGAACGGTGATAGATTAAACCCAGATCAGTTGACTGGGGGTGAGTGCTTGCAATGTTCAACACTCCATCCATCATTTCCTTTGGTTTTTGCTTTGTTCGCCATAAGTTGGCAGGGTCAGACGTGAGTCCCTTGCTCACTTTGCCACTGGATTCAAGCAAGCCTGGCTGAAGACGGCTGAAATACCAGAAACCGGTCCTAGGAAGCTTGTTTCCGGGCCAGGAAAGACATGGCTTGGCAGTTCGGGCTGGACTGTTCCCATGAGGCACAGGGTCAGACTGATTTGCATAGGGCCATGTCTGAACTGGGGTGGCAGAGTGGGCTAAAGAACGGTGATGGATTAAACCCAGATCAGTTGACTGGGGGTGAGTGCTTGCAATGTTCAACACTCCATCCATCATTTCCTTTGGTTTTTGCTTTGTTCGTCATACGTTGGCAGGGTATGCTCAGACGTGAGTCCCTTGCTCACTTTGCCACTGGATTCAAGCAAGCCTGGCTGAAGACGGCTGAAATGCCAGAAACCGGTCCTAGGAAGCTTGTTTCCGGGCCAGGAAAGACATGGCTTGGCAGTTCAGGCTGGACTGTTCCCATGAGGCACAGGGTCAGACTGATTTGCATAGGGCCATGTCTGAACTGGGGTGGCAGAGTGGGCTAAAGAACGGTGATAGTTTAAACCCAGATCAGTTGACTGGGGGTGAGTGCTTGCAATGTTCAACACTCCATCCATCATTTCCTTTGGTTTTTGCTTTGTTCGCCATAAGTTGGCAGGGTATGCTCAGACGTGAGTCCCTTGCTCACTTTGCCACTGGATTCAAGCAAGCCTGGCTTAAGACGGCTGAAATGCCAGAAACCGGTCCTAGGAAGCTTGTTTCCGGGCCAGGAAAGACATGGCTTGGCAGTTCGGGGTTGTACTGTTCCCATGAGGCACAGGGTCAGACTGATTTGCATAGGGCCATGTCTGAACTGGGGTGGCAGAGTAGGCTAAAGAACGGTGATGGATTAAACCCAGATCAGTTGACTGGGGGTGAGTGCTTGCAATGTTCAACACTCCATCCATCATTTCCTTTGGTTTTTGCTTTGTTCGCCATAAGTTGGCAGGGTATGCTCAGACGTGAGTCCCTTGCTCACTTTGCCACTGGATTCAAGCAAGCCTGGCTGAAGACGGCTGAAATGCCAGAAACCGGTCCTAGGAAGCTTGTTTCCGGGCCAGGAAAGACATGGCTTGGCAGTTCGGGCAGGACTGTTCCCATGAGGCACAGGGTCAGACTGATTTGCATAGGGCCATGTCTGAACTGGGGTGGCAGAGTGGGCTAAAGAACGGTGATGGATTAAATCCAGATCAGTTGACTGGGGGTGAGTGCTTGCAATGTTCAACACTCCATCCATCATTTCCTTTGGTTTTTGCTTTGTTTGCCATAAGTTGGCAGGGTATGCTCAGACGTGAGTCCCTTGCTCACTTTGCCACTGGATTCAAGCAAGTCTGGCTGAAGACTTCTGAAATGCCAGAAACCGGTCCTAGGAAGCTTGTTTCCGGGCCAGGAAAGACATGGCTTGGCAGTTCGGGCTGGACTGTTCCCATGAGGCACAGGGTCAGACTGATTTGCATAGGGCCATGTCTGAACTGGGGTGGCAGAGTGGGCTAAAGAACGGTGATGGATTAAACCCAGATCAGTTGACTGGGGGTGAGTGCTTGCAATGTTCAACACTCCATCCATCATTTCCTTTGGTTTTTGCTTTGTTCGCCATAAGTTGGCAGGGTATGCTCAGACGTGAGACCCTTGCTCACTTTGCCACTGGATTCAAGCAAGCCTGGCTGAAGACGGCTGAAATACCAGAAACCGGTCCTAGGAAGCTTGTTTCCGGGCCAGGAAAGACATGGCTTGGCAGTTCGGGCAGGACTGTTCCCATGAGGCACAGGGTCAGACTGATTTGCATAGGGCCATGTCTGAACTGGGGTGGCAGAGTGGGCTAAAGAACGGTGATGGATTAAACCCAGATCAGTTGACTGGGGGTGAGTGCTTGCAATGTTCAACACTCCATCCATCATTTCCTTTGGTTTTTGCTTTGTTCGCCATAAGTTGGCAGGGTATGCTCAGACGTGAGTCCCTTGCTCACTTTGCCACTGGATTCAAGCAAGCCTGGCTGAAGACGGCTGAAATGCCAGAAACCGGTCCTAGGAAGCTTGTTTCCGGGCCAGGAAAGACATGGCTTGGCAGTTCGGGCTGGACTGTTCCCATGAGGCACAGGGTCAGACTGATTTGCATAGGGCCATGTCTGAACTGGGGTGGCAGAGTGGGCTAAAGAACGGTGATGGTTTAAACCCAGATCAGTTGACTGGGGGTGAGTGCTTGCAATGTTCAACACTCCATCCATCGTTTCCTTTGGTTTTTGCTTTCTTCGCCATAAGTTGGCAGGGTATGCTCAGACGTGAGTCCCTTGCTCACTTTGCCACTGGATTCAAGCAAGCCTGGCTGAAGACGGCTGAAATGCCAGAAACCGGTCCTAGGAAGCTTGTTTCCGGGCCAGGAAAGACATGGCTTGGCAGGTCGGGCTGGACTGTTCCCATGAGGCACAGGGTCAGACTGATTTGCATAGGGCCATGTCTGAACTGGGGTGGCAGAGTGGGCTAAAGAACCGTGATGGATTAAACCCAGATCAGTTGACTGGGGGTGAGTGCTTGCAATGTTCAACACTCCATCCATCATTTCCTTTGGTTTTTGCTGTGTTCGCCATAAGTTGGCAGGGTATGCTCAGACGTGAGTCCCTTGCTCACTTTGCCACTGGATTCAAGCAAGCCTGGCTGAAGACGGCTGAAATGCCAGAAACCGGTCCTAGGAAGCTTGTTTCCAGGCCAAGAAAGACATGGCTTGGCAGTTCGGGCTGGACTGTTCCCATGAGGCACAGGGTCAGACTGATTTGCATAGGGCCATGTCTGAACTGGGGTGGCAGAGTGGGCTAAAGAACGGTGATGGATTAAACCCAGATCAGTTGACTGGGGGTGAGTGCTTGCAATGTTCAACACTCCATCCATCATTTCCTTTGGTTTTTGCTTTGTTCGCCATAAGTTGGCAGGGTATGCTCAGACGTGAGTCCCTTCCTCACTTTGCCACTGGATTCAAGCAAGCCTTGCTGAAGATGGCTGAAATGCCAGAAACCGGTCCTAGGAAGCTTGTTTCCGGGCCAGGAAAGACATGGCTTGGCAGTTCGGGCTGGACTGTTCCCATGAGGCACAGGGTCAGACTGATTTGCATAGGGCCATGTCTGAACTGGGGTGGCAGAGTGGGCTAAAGAACGGTGATGGATTAAACTCAGATCAGTTGACTGGGGGTGAGTGCTTGCAATGTTCAACACTCCATCCATCATTTCCTTTGGTTTTTGCTTTGTTCGCCATTAGTTGGCAGGGTATGCTCAGACGTGAGTCCCTTGCTCACTTTGCCACTGGATTCAAGCAAGCCTGGCTGAAGACGGCTGAAATGCCAGAAACCGGTCCTAGGAAGCTTGTTTCCGGGCCAGGAAAGACATGGCTTGGCAGTTCGGGCTGGACTGTTCCCATGAGGCACAGGGTCAGACTGATTTGCATAGGGCCATGTCTGACCTGGGGTGGCAGAGTGGGCTAAAGAACGGTGATAGATTAAACCCAGATCAGTTGACTGGGGGTGAGTGCTTGCAATGTTCAACACTCCATCCATCATTTCCTTTGGTTTTTGCTTTGTTCGCCATAAGTTGGCAGGGTCAGACGTGAGTCCCTTGCTCACTTTGCCACTGGATTCAAGCAAGCCTGGCTGAAGACGGCTGAAATACCAGAAACCGGTCCTAGGAAGCTTGTTTCCGGGCCAGGAAAGACATGGCTTGGCAGTTCGGGCTGGACTGTTTCCATGAGGCACAGGGTCAGACTGGTTTGCATAGGGCCATGTCTGAACTGGGGTGGCAGAGTGGGCTAAAGAACGGTGATGGATTAAACCCAGATCAGTTGACTGGGGGTGAGTGCTTGCAATGTTCAACACTCCATCCATCATTTCCTTTGGTTTTTGCTTTGTTCGTCATAAGTTGGCAGGGTATGCTCAGACGTGAGTCCCTTGCTCACTTTGCCACTGGATTCAAGCAAGCCTTGCTGAAGACGGCTGAAATGCCAGAAACCAGTCCTAGGAAGCTTGTTTCCGGGCCAGGAAAGACATGGCTTGGCAGTTCGGGCTGGACTGTTCCCATGAGGCACAGGGTCAGGCTGATTTGCATAGGGCCATGTCTGAACTGGGGTGGCAGAGTGGGCTAAAGAACGGTGATGGATGAAACCCAGATCAGTTGACTGGGGGTGAGTGCTTGCAATGTTCAACACTCCATCCATCATTTCCTTTGGTTTTTGCTTTGTTCGCCATAAGTTGGCAGGGTATGCTCAGACGTGAGTCCTTTGCTCACTTTGCCACTGGATTCAAGCAAGCCTGGCTGAAGACGGCTGAAATGCCAGAAACCGGTCCTAGGAAGCTTGTTTCCAGGCCAGGAAAGACATGGCTTGGCAGTTCGGGCTGGACTGTTCCCATGAGGCACAGGGTCAGACTGATTTGCATAGGGCCATGTCTGAACTGGGGTGGCAGAGTGGGCTAAAGAACGGTGATGGATTAAACCCAGATCAGTTGACTGGGGGTGAGTGCTTGCAATGTTCAACACTCCATCCATCATTTCCTTTGGTTTTTGCTTTGTTCGCCATAAGTTGGCAGGGTATGCTCAGACGTGAGTCCCTTGCTCACTTTGCCACTGGATTCAAGCAAGCCTGGCTGAAGACGGCTGAAATGCCAGAAACCGGTGCTAGGAAGCTTGTTTCCGTGCCAGGAAAGACATGGCTTGGCAGTTCGGGGTTGGACTGTTCCCATGAGGCACAGGGTCAGACTGATTTGCATAGGGCCATGTCTGAACTGGGGTGGCAGAGTGGGCTAAAGAACGGTGATGGATTAAACCCAGATCAGTTGACTGGGGGTGAGTGCTTGCAATGTTCAACACTCCATCCATCATTTCCTTTGGTTTTTGCTTTGTTCGCCATAAGTTGGCAGGGTATGCTCAGACGTGAGTCCCTTGCTCACTTTGCCACTGGATTCAAGCAAGCCTTGCTGAAGACGGCTGAAATGCCAGAAACCAGTCCTAGGAAGCTTGTTTCCGGGCCAGGAAAGACATGGCTTGGCAGTTCGGGCTGGACTGTTCCCATGAGGCACAGGGTCAGGCTGATTTGCATAGGGCCATGTCTGAACTGGGGTGGCAGAGTGGGCTAAAGAACGGTGATGGATGAAACCCAGATCAGTTGACTGGGGGTGAGTGCTTGCAATGTTCAACACTCCATCCATCATTTCCTTTGGTTTTTGCTTTGTTCGCCATAAGTTGGCAGGGTATGCTCAGACGTGAGTCCTTTGCTCACTTTGCCACTGGATTCAAGCAAGCCTGGCTGAAGACGGCTGAAATGCCAGAAACCGGTCCTAGGAAGCTTGTTTCCAGGCCAGGAAAGACATGGCTTGGCAGTTCGGGCTGGACTGTTCCCATGAGGCACAGGGTCAGACTGATTTGCATAGGGCCATGTCTGAACTGGGGTGGCAGAGTGGGCTAAAGAACGGTGATGGATTAAACCCAGATCAGTTGACTGGGGGTGAGTGCTTGCAATGTTCAACACTCCATCCATCATTTCCTTTGGTTTTTGCTTTGTTCGCCATAAGTTGGCAGGGTATGCTCAGACGTGAGTCCCTTGCTCACTTTGCCACTGGATTCAAGCAAGCCTGGCTGAAGACGGCTGAAATGCCAGAAACCGGTCCTAGGAAGCTTGTTTCCGGGCCAGGAAAGACATGGTTTGGCAGTTCGGGGTTGGACTGTTCCCATGAGGCACAGGGTCAGACTGATTTGCATAGGGCCATGTCTGAACTGGGGTGGCAGAGTGGGCTAAAGAACGGTGATGGATTAAACCCAGATCAGTTGACTGGGGGTGAGTGCTTGCAATGTTCAACACTCCATCCATCATTTCCTTTGGTTTTTGCTTTGTTCGCCATAAGTTGGCAGGGTATGCTCAGACGTGAGTCCCTTGCTCACTTTGCCACTGGATTCAAGCAAGCCTGGCTGAAGACGGCTGAAATGCCAGAAACCGGTCCTAGGAAGCTTGTTTCCGGGCCAGGAAAGACATGGCTTGGCAGTTCGGGCAGGACTGTTCCCATGAGGCACAGGGTCAGACTGATTTGCATAGGGCCATGTCTGAACTGGGGTGGCAGAGTGGGCTAAAGAACGGTGATGGATTAAATCCAGATCAGTTGACTGGGGGTGAGTGCTTGCAATGTTCAACACTCCATCCATCATTTCCTTTGGTTTTTGCTTTGTTCGCCATAAGTTGGCAGGGTATGCTCAGACGTGAGTCCCTTGCTCACTTTGCCACTGGATTCAAGCAAGTCTGGCTGAAGACGGCTGAAATGCCAGAAACCGGTCCTAGGAAGCTTGTTTCTGGGCCAGGAAAGACATGGCTTGGCAGTTCGGGCTGGACTGCTCCCATGAGGCACAGGGTCAGACTGATTTGCATAGGGCCATGTCTGAACTTGGGTGGCAGAGTTGGCTAAAGAACGGTGATGGATTAAACCCAGATCAGTTGGCTGGGGGTGAGTGCTTGCAATGTTCAACACTCCATCCATCATTTCCTTTGGTTTTTGCCTTGTTCGCCATAAGTCGGCAGGGTATGCTCAGACGTGAGTCCCTTGCTCACTTTGCCACTGGATTCAAGCAAGCCTGGCTGAAGACGGCTGAAATGCCAGTAACCGGTCTTAGGAAGCTTGTTTACGGGCCAGGAAAGACATGGCTTGGCAGTTCGGGCTGGACTGCTCCCATGAGGCACAGGGTCAGACTGATTTGCATAGGGCCATGTCTGAACTGGGGTGGCACAGTGGGCTAAAGAACGGTGATGGATTAAACCCAGATCAGTTGACTGGGGGTGAGTGCTTGCAATGTTCAACACTCCATCCATCATTTCCTTTGGTTTTTGCTTTGTTCGCCATAAGTTGGCAGGGTATGCTCAGACGTGAGTCCCTTGCTCGCTTTGCCACTGGATTCAAGCAAGCCTGGCTGAAGACGGCTGAAATGCCAGAAACTGGTCCTAGGAAGCTTGTTTCCGGGCCAGGAAAGACATGGCTCGGCAGTTCGGGCTGGACTGTTCCCATGAGGCACAGGGTCAGACTGATTTGCATAGGGCCATGTCTGAACTGGGGTGGCAGAGTGGGCTAAAGAACGGTGATGGATTAAACCCAGATCAGTTGACTGGGGGTGAGTGCTTGCAATATTCAACACTCCATCCATCATTTCCTTTGGTTTTTGCTTTGTTCGCCATAAATTGGCAGGGTATGCTCAGACGTGAGACCCTTGCTCACTTTGCCACTGGATTCAAGCAAGCCTGGCAGAAGATGGCTGAAATGCTAGAAACCGGTCCTAGGAAGCTGGTTTCCGGGCCAGGAAAGACATGGCTTGGCAGTTCGGGCTGGACTGTTCCCATGAGGCACAGGGTCAGACTGATTTGCATAGGGCCATGTCTGAACTGGGGTGGCAGAGTGGGCTAAAGAACGGTGATGGATTAAACCCAGATCAGTTGACTGGGGGTGAGTGCTTGCAATGTTCAACACTCCATCCATCATTTCCTTTGGTTTTTGCTTTGTTCGCCATAAGTTGGCAGGGTATGCTCAGACGTGAGTCCCTTGCTCACTTTGCCACTGGATTCAAGCAAGCCTTGCTGAAGACGGCTGAAATGCCAGAAACCAGTCCTAGGAAGCTTGTTTCCGGGCCAGGAAAGACATGGCTTGGCAGTTCGGGCTGGACTGTTCCCATGAGGCACAGGGTCAGGCTGATTTGCATAGGGCCATGTCTGAACTGGGGTGGCAGAGTGGGCTAAAGAACGGTGATGGATGAAACCCAGATCAGTTGACTGGGGGTGAGTGCTTGCAATGTTCAACACTCCATCCATCATTTCCTTTGGTTTTTGCTTTGTTCGCCATAAGTTGGCAGGGTCAGACGTGAGTCCCTTGCTCACTTTGCCACTGGATTCAAGCAAGCCTGGCTGAAGACGGCTAAAATACCAGAAACCGGTCCTAGGAAGCTTGTTTCCGGGCCAGGAAAGACATGGCTTGGCAGTTCGGGCTGGACTGTTCCCATGAGGCACAGGGTCAGACTGATTTGCATAGGGCCATGTCTGAACTGGGGTGGCAGAGTGGGCTAAAGAACGGTGATGGATTAAACCCAGATCAGTTGACTGGGGGTGAGTGCTTGCAATGTTCAACACTCCATCCATCATTTCCTTTGGTTTTTGCTTTGTTCGCCATAAGTTGGCAGGGTATGCTCAGACGTGAGTCCCTTGCTCACTTTGCCACTGGATTCAAGCAAGCCTGGCTGAAGACGGCTGAAATGCCAGAAACCGGTCCTAGGAAGCTTGTTTCCGGGCCAGGAAAGACATGGCTTGGCAGTTCGGGGTTGGACTGTTCCCATGAGGCACAGGGTCAGACTGATTTGCATAGGGCCATGTCTGAACTGGGGTGGCAGAGTGGGCTAAAGAACGGTGATGGATTAAACCCAGATCAGTTGACTGGGGGTGAGTGCTTGCAATGTTCAACACTCCATCCATCATTTCCTTTGGTTTTTGCTTTGTTCGCCATAAGTTGGCAGGGTATGCTCAGACGTGAGTCCCTTGCTCACTTTGCCACTGGATTCAAGCAAGCCTTGCTGAAGACGGCTGAAATGCCAGAAACCAGTCCTAGGAAGCTTGTTTCCGGGCCAGGAAAGACATGGCTTGGCAGTTCGGGCTGGACTGTTCCCATGAGGCACAGGGTCAGGCTGATTTGCATAGGGCCATGTCTGAACTGGGGTGGCAGAGTGGGCTAAAGAACGGTGATGGATGAAACCCAGATCAGTTGACTGGGGGTGAGTGCTTGCAATGTTCAACACTCCATCCATCATTTCCTTTGGTTTTTGCTTTGTTTGCCATAAGTTGGCAGGGTATGCTCAGACGTGAGTCCTTTGCTCACTTTGCCACTGGATTCAAGCAAGCCTGGCTGAAGACGGCTGAAATGCCAGAAACCGGTCCTAGGAAGCTTGTTTCCAGGCCAGGAAAGACATGGCTTGGCAGTTCGGGCTGGACTGTTCCCATGAGGCACAGGGTCAGACTGATTTGCATAGGGCCATGTCTGAACTGGGGTGGCAGAGTGGGCTAAAGAACGGTGATGGATTAAACCCAGATCAGTTGACTGGGGGTGAGTGCTTGCAATGTTCAACACTCCATCCATCATTTCCTTTGGTTTTTGCTTTGTTCGCCATAAGTTGGCAGGGTATGCTCAGCCGTGAGTCCCTTGCTCACTTTGCCACTGGATTCAAGCAAGCCTGGCTGAAGACGGCTGAAATGCCAGAAACCGGTCCTAGGAAGCTTGTTTCCGGGCCAGGAAAGACATGGCTTGGCAGTCCGGGGTTGGACTGTTCCCATGAGGCACAGGGTCAGACTGATTTGCATAGGGCCATGTCTGAACTGGGGTGGCAGAGTGGGCTAAAGAACGGTGATGGATTAAACCCAGATCAGTTGACTGGGGGTGAGTGCTTGCAATGTTCAACACTCCATCCATCATTTCCTTTGGTTTTTGCTTTGTTCGCCATAAGTTGGCAGGGTATGCTCAGACGTGATTCCCTTGCTCACTTTGCCACTGGATTCAAGCAAGCCTGGCTGAAGACGGCTGAAATGCCAGAAACTGGTCCTAGGAAGCTTGTTTCCGGGCCAGGAAAGACATGGCTTGGCAGTTCGGGCAGGACTGTTCCCATGAGGCACAGGGTCAGACTGATTTGCATAGGGCCATGTCTGAACTGGGGTGGCAGAGTGGGCTAAAGAACGGTGATGGATTAAATCCAGATCAGTTGACTGGGGGTGAGTGCTTGCAATGTTCAACACTCCATCCATCATTTCCTTTGGTTTTTGCCTTGTTCGCCATAAGTCGGCAGGGTATGCTCAGACGTGAGTCCCTTGCTCACTTTGCCACTGGATTCAAGCAAGCCTGGCTGAAGACGGCTGAAATGCCAGAAACCGGTCTTAGGAAGCTTGTTTCCGGGCCAGGAAAGACATGGCTTGGCAGTTGGGGCTGGACTGCTCCCATGAGGCACAGGGTCAGACTGATTTGCATAGGGCCATGTCTGAACTGGGGTGGCACAGTGGGCTAAAGAACGGTGATGGATTAAACCCAGATCAGTTGACTGGGGGTGAGTGCTTGCAATGTTCAACACTCCATCCATCATTTCCTTTGGTTTTTGCTTTGTTCGCCATAAGTTGGCAGGGTATGCTCAGACGTGAGTCCCTTGCTCGCTTTGCCACTGGATTCAAGCAAGCCTGGCTGAAGACGGCTGAAATGCCAGAAACTGGTCCTAGGAAGCTTGTTTCCGGGCCAGGAAAGACATGGCTCGGCAGTTCGGGCTGGACTGTTCCCATGAGGCACAGGGTCAGACTGATTTGCATAAGGCGATGTCTGAACTGGGGTGGCAGAGTGGGCTAAAGAACGGTGATGGATTAAACCCAGATCAGTTGACTGGGGGTGAGTGCTTGCAATGTTCAACACTCCATCCATCATTTCCTTTGGTTTTTGCTTTGTTCGCCATAAATTGGCAGAGTATGCTCAGACGTGAGACCCTTGCTCACTTTGCCACTGGATTCAAGCAAGCCTGGCTGAAGATGGCTGAAATGCTAGAAACCGGTCCTAGGAAGCTTGTTTCCGGGCCAGGAAAGACATGGCTTGGCAGTTCGGGCTGGACTGTTCCCATGAGGCACAGGGTCAGACTGATTTGCATAGGGCCATGTCTGAACTGGGGTGGCAGAGTGGGCTAAAGAACGGTGATGGATTAAACCCAGATCAGTTGACTGGGGGTGAGTGCTTGCAATGTTCAACACTCCATCCATCATTTCCTTTGGTTTTTGCTTTGTTCGTCATAAGTTGGCAGGGTATGCTCAGACGTGAGTCCCTTGCTCACTTTGCCACTGGATTCAAGCAAGCCTGGCTGAAGACGGCTGAAATGCCAGAAACCGGTCCTAGGAAGCTTGTTTCCGGGCCAGGAAAGACATGGCTTGGCAGTTCGGGCTGGACTGTTCCCATGAGGCACAGGGTCAGACTGATTTGCATAGGGCCATGTCTGAACTGGGGTGGCAGAGTGGGCTAAAGAACGGTGATAGATTAAACCCAGATAAGTTGACTGGGGGTGAGTGCTTGCAATGTTCAACACTCCATCCATCATTTCCTTTGGTTTTTGCTTTGTTCGCCATAAGTTGGCAGGGTCAGACGTGAGTCCCTTGCTCACTTTGCCACTGGATTCAAGCAAGCCTGGCTGAAGACGGCTAAAATACCAGAAACCGGTCCTAGGAAGCTTGTTTCCGGGCCAGGAAAGACATGGCTTGGCAGTTCGGGGTTGGACTGTTCCCATGAGGCACAGGGTCAGACTGATTTGCATAGGGCCATGTCTGAACTGGGGTGGCAGAGTGGGCTAAAGAACGGTGATGGATGAAACCCAGATCAGTTGACTGGGGGTGAGTGCTTGCAATGTTCAACACTCCATCCATCATTTCCTTTGGTTTTTGCTTTGTTCGCCATAAGTTGGCAGGGTATGCTCAGACGTGAGTCCCTTGCTCACTTTGCCACTGGATTCAAGCAAGCCTGGCTGAATACGGCTGAAATGCCAGAAACCGGTCCTAGGAAGCTTGTTTCCAGGCCAGGAAAGACATGGCTTGGCAGTTCGGACTGGACTGTTCCCATGAGGCACAGGGTCAGACTGATTTGCATATGGCCATATCTGAACTGGGGTGGCAGAGTGGGCTAAAGAACGGTGATGGATTAAACCCAGATCAGTTGACTGGGGGTGAGTGCTTGCAATGTTCAACACTCCATCCATCATTTCCTTTGGTTTTTGCTTTGTTCGCCATAAGTTGGCAGGGTATGCTCAGACGTGAGTCCCTTGCTCACTTTGCCACTGGATTCAAGCAAGCCTGGCTGAAGACGGCTGAAATGCCAGAAACCGGTCTTAGGAAGCTTGTTTCCGGGCCAGGAAAGACATGGCTTGGCAGTTCGGGCTGGACTGCTCCCATGAGGCACAGGGTCAGACTGATTTGCATAGGGCCATGTCTGAACTGGGGTGGCAGAGTGGGCTAAAGAACGGTGATGGATTAAACCCAGATCAGTTGACTGGGGGTGAGTGCTTGCAATATTCAACACTCCATCCATCATTTCCTTTGGTTTTTGCTTTGTTCGCCATAAGTTGGCAGGGTATGCTCAGACGTGAGTCCCTTGCTCGCTTTGCCACTGGATTCAAGCAAGCCTGGCTGAAGACGGCTGAAATGCAAGAAACCGGTCCTAGGAAGCTTGTTTCCGGGCCAGGAAAGACATGGCTCGGCAGTTCGGGCTGGACTGTTCCCATGAGGCACAGGGTCAGACTGATTTGCATAGGGCCATGTCTGAACTGGGGTGGCAGAGTGGGCTAAAGAACGGTGATGGATTAAACCCAGATCAGTTGACTGGGGGTGAGTGCTTGCAATGTTCAACACTCCATCCATCATTTCCTTTGGTTTTTGCTTTGTTCGCCATGAGTTGGCAGGGTATGCTCAGACGTGAGTCCCTTGCTCACTTTGCCACTGGATTCAAGCAAGCCTGGCTGAAGACGGCTGAAATGCCAGAAACCGGTCCTAGGAAGCTTGTTTCCGGGCCAGGAAAGACATGGCTTGGCAGTTCGGGCTGGACTGTTCCCATGAGGCACAGGGTCAGACTGATTTGCATAGGGCCATGTCTGAACTGGGGTGGCAGAGTGGGCTAAAGAACGGTGATAGATTAAACCCAGATCAGTTGACTGGGGGTGAGTGCTTGCAATGTTCAACACTCCATCCATCATTTCCTTTGGTTTTTGCTTTGTTCGCCATAAGTTGGCAGGGTCAGACGTGAGTCCCTTGCTCACTTTGCCACTGGATTCAAGCAAGCCTGGCTGAAGACGGCTGAAATACCAGAAACCGGTCCTAGGAAGCTTGTTTCCGGGCCAGGAAAGACATGGCTTGGCAGTTCGGGCTGGACTGTTTCCATGAGGCACAGGGTCAGACTGATTTGCATAGGGCCATGTCTGAACTGGGGTGGCAGAGTGGGCTAAAGAACGGTGATGGATTAAACCCAGATCAGTTGACTGGGGGTGAGTGCTTGCAATGTTCAACACTCCATCCATCATTTCCTTTGGTTTTTGCTTTGTTCGTCATAAGTTGGCAGGGTATGCTCAGACGTGAGTCCCTTGCTCACTTTGCCACTGGATTCAAGCAAGCCTGGCTGAAGACGGCTGAAATGCCACAAACCGGTCCTAGGAAGCTTGTTTCCGGGCCAGGAAAGACATGGCTTGGCAGTTCAGGCTGGACTGTTCCCATGAGGCACAGGGTCAGACTGATTTGCATAGGGCCATGTCTGAACTGGGGTGGCAGAGTGGGCTAAAGAACGGTGATGGTTTAAACCCAGATTAGTTGACTGGGGGTGAGTGCTTGCAATGTTCAACACTCCATCCATCATTTCCTTTGGTTTTTGCTTTGTTCGCCATAAGTTGGCAGGGTATGCTCAGACGTGAGTCCCTTGCTCACTTTGCCACTGGATTCAAGCAAGCCTTGCTGAAGACGGCTGAAATGCCAGAAACCAGTCCTAGGAAGCTTGTTTCCGGGCCAGGAAAGACATGGCTTGGCAGTTCGGGCTGGACTGTTCCCATGAGGCACAGGGTCAGACTGATTTGCATAGGGCCATGTCTGAACTGGGGTGGCAGAGTGGGCTAAAGAACGGTGATGGATGAAACCCAGATCAGTTGACTGGGGGTGAGTGCTTGCAATGTTCAACACTCCATCCATCATTTCCTTTGGTTTTTGCTTTGTTCGCCATAAGTTGGCAGGGTATGCTCAGACGTGAGTCCTTTGCTCACTTTGCCACTGGATTCAAGCAAGCCTGGCTGAAGACGGCTGAAATGCCAGAAACCGGTCCTAGGAAGCTTGTTTCCAGGCCAGGAAAGACATGGCTTGGCAGTTCGGGCTGGACTGTTCCCATGAGGCACAGGGTCAGACTGATTTGCATAGGGCCATGTCTGAACTGGGGTGGCAGAGTGGGCTAAAGAACGGTGATGGATTAAACCCAGATCAGTTGACTGGGGGTGAGTGCTTGCAATGTTCAACACTCCATCCATCATTTCCTTTGGTTTTTGCTTTGTTCGTCATAAGTTGGCAGGGTATGGTCAGACGTGAGTCCCTTGCTCACTTTGCCACTGGATTCAAGCAAGCCTGGCTGAAGACGGCTGAAATGCCAGAAACCGGTCCTAGGAAGCTTGTTTCCGGGCCAGGAAAGACATGGCTTGGCAGTTCGGGCTGGACTGTTCCCATGAGGCACAGGGTCAGACTGATTTGCATAGGGCCATGTCTGAACTGGGGTGGCAGAGTGGGCTAAAGAACGGTGATAGATTAAACCCAGATAAGTTGACTGGGGGTGAGTGCTTGCAATGTTCAACACTCCATCCATCATTTCCTTTGGTTTTTGCTTTGTTCGCCATAAGTTGGCAGGGTCAGACGTGAGTCCCTTGCTCACTTTGCCACTGGATTCAAGCAAGCCTGGCTGAAGACGGCTAAAATACCAGAAACCGGTCCTAGGAAGCTTGTTTCCGGGCCAGGAAAGACATGGCTTGGCAGTTCGGGGTTGGACTGTTCCCATGAGGCACAGGGTCAGACTGATTTGCATAGGGCCATGTCTGAACTGGGGTGGCAGAGTGGGCTAAAGAACTTTGATGGATGAAACCCAGATCAGTTGACTAGGGGTGAGTGCTTGCAATGTTCAACACTCCATCCATCATTTCCTTTGGTTTTTGCTTTGTTCGCCATAAGTTGGCAGGGTATGCTCAGATGTGAGTCCCTTGCTCACTTTGCCACTGGATTCAAGCAAGCCTGGCTGAAGACGGCTGAAATGCCAGAAACCGGTCCTAGGAAGCTTGTTTCCGGGCCAGGAAAGACATGGCTTGGCAGTTCGGGCAGGACTGTTCCCATGAGGCACAGGGTCAGACTGATTTGCATAGGGCCATGTCTGAACTGGGGTGGCAGAGTGGGCTAAAGAACGGTGATGGTTTAAACCCAGATCAGTTGACTGGGGGTGAGTGCTTGCAATGTTCAACACTCCATCCATCATTTCCTTTGGTTTTTGCTTTGTTCGCCATAAGTTGGCAGGGTATGCTCAGACGTGAGTCCCTTGCTCACTTTGCCACTGGATTCAAGCAAGCCTGGCTGAAGACGGCTGAAATGCCAGAAACCGGTCCTAGGAAGCTTGTTTCCGGGCCAGGAAAGACATGGCTTGGCAGTTCGGGCTGGACTGTTCCCATGAGGCACAGGGTCAGACTGATTTGCATAGGGCCATGTCTGAACTGGGGTGGCAGAGTGGGCTAAAGAACGGTGATGGATGAAACCCAGATCAGTTGACTGGGGGTGAGTGCTTGCATTGTTCAACACTCCATCCATCATTTCCTTTGGTTTTTGCTTTGTTCGCCATAAGTTGGCAGGGTATGCTCAGACGTGAGTCCCTTGCTCACTTTGCCACTGGATTCAAGCAAGTCTGGCTGAAGACGGCTGAAATGCCAGAAACCAGTCCTAGGAAGCTTGTTTCCGGGCCAGGAAAGACATGGCTTGGCAGTTCGGGCTGGACTGCTCCCATGAGGCACAGGGTCAGACTGATTTGCATAGCGCCATGTCTGAACTTGGGTGGCAGAGTTGGCTAAAGAACCGTGATGGATTAAACCCAGATCAGTTGACTGGGGGTGAGTGCTTGCAATGGTCAACACTCCATCCATCATTTCCTTTGGTTTTTGCCTTGTTCGCCATAAGTCGGCAGGGTATGCTCAGACGTGAGTCCCTTGCTCACTTTGCCACTGGATTCAAGCAAGCCTGGCTGAAGACGGCTCAAATGCCAGAAACCGGTCTTAGGAAGCTTGTTTCCGGGCCAGGAAAGACATGGCTTGGCAGTTCGGGCTGGACTGCTCCCATGAGGCACAGGGTCAGACTGATTTGCATAGGGCCATGTCTGAACTGGGGTGGCAGAGTGGGCTAAAGAACGGTGATGGATTAAACCCAGATCAGTTGACTGGGGGTGAGTGCTTGCAATGTTCAACACTCCATCCATCATTTCCTTTGGTTTTTGCTTTGTTCACCATAAGTTGGCAGGGTATGCTCAGACGTGAGTCCCTTGCTCGCTTTGCCACTGGATTCAAGCAAGCCTGGCTGAAGACGGCTGAAATGCCAGAAACCGGTCCTAGGAAGCTTGTTTCCGGGCCAGGAAAGACATGGCTCGGCAGTTCGGGCTGGAATGTTCCCATGAGGCACAGGGTCAGACTGATTTGCATAGGGCCATGTCTGAACTGGGGTGGCAGAGTGGGCTAAAGAACGGTGATGGATTAAACCCAGATCAGTTGACTGGGGGTGAGTGCTTGCAATGTTCAACACTCCATCCATCATTTCCTTTGGTTTTTGCTTTGTTCGCCATGAGTTGGCAGGGTATGCTCAGACGTGAGTCCCTTGCTCACTTTGCCACTGGATTCAAGCAAGCCTGGCTAAAAACGGCTGAAATGCCAGAAACCGGTCCTAGGAAGCTTGTTTCCGGGCCAGGAAAGACATGGCTTGGCAGTTCGGGCTGGACTGTTCCCATGAGGCACAGGGTCAGACTGATTTGCATAGGGCCATGTCTGAACTGGGGTGGCAGAGTGGGCTAAAGAACGGTGATGGATTAAACCCAGATCAGTTGACTGGGGGTGAGTGCTTGCAATGTTCAACACTCCATCCATCATTTCCTTTGGTTTTTGCTTTGTTCGCCATAAATTGGCAGGGTATGCTCAGACGTGAGACCCTTGCTCACTTTGCCACTGGATTCAAGCAAGCCTGGCTGAAGACGGCTGAAATGCTGGAAACCGGTCCTAGGAAGCTTGTTTACGGGCCAGGAAAGACATGGCTTGGCAGTTCGGGCTGGACTGTTCCCATGAGGCACAGGGTCAGACTGATTTGCATAGGGCCATGTCTGAACTGGGGTGGCAGAGTGGGCTAGAGAACGGTGATGGATTAAACCCAGATCAGTTGACTGGGGGTGAGTGCTTGCAATGTTCAACACTCCATCCATCATTTCCTTTGGTTTTTGCTTTGTTCGCCATAAATTGGCAGGGTATGCTCAGACGTGAGACCCTTGCTCACTTTGCCACTGGATTCAAGCAAGCCTGGCTGAAGACGGCTGAAATGCTGGAAACCGGTCCTAGGAAGCTTGTTTACGGGCCAGGAAAGACATGGCTTGGCAGTTCGGGCTGGACTGTTCCCATGAGGCACAGGGTCAGACTGATTTGCATAGGGCCATGTCTGAACTGGGGTGGCAGAGTGGGCTAGAGAATGGTGATGGATTAAACCCAGATCAGTTGACTGGGGGTGAGTGCTTGCAATGTTCAACACTCCATCCATCATTTCCTTTGGTTTTTGCTTTGTTCGCCATAAGTTGGCAGGGTATGCTCAGACGTGAGTCCCTTGCTCACTTTGCCACTGGATTCAAGCAAGCCCGGTTGAAGACGGCGGAAATGCCAGAAACCGGTCCTAGGAAGCTTGTTTCCGGGCCAGGAAAGACATGGCTTGGCAGTTCGGGCTGGACTGTTCCCATGAGGCACAGGGTCAGACTGATTTGCATAGGGCCATGTCTGAACTGGGGTGGCAGAGTGGGCTAAAGAACGGTGATGGATGAAACCCAGATCAGTTGACTGGGGGTGAGTGCTTGCAATGTTCAACACTCCATCCATCATTTCCTTTGGTTTTTGCTTTGTTCGCCATAAGTTGGCAGGGTATGCTCAGATGTGAGTCCCTTGCTCACTTTGCCACTGGATTCAAGCAAGCCTGGCTGAAGACGGCTGAAATGCCAGAAACCGGTCCTAGGAAGCTTGTTTCCGGGCCAGGAAAGACATGGCTTGGCAGTTCGGGCTGGACTGTTCCCATGAGGCACAGGGTCAGACTGATTTGCATAGGGCCATGTCTGAACTGGGGTGGCAGAGTGGGCTAAAGAACGGTGATGGATTAAACCCAGATCAGTTGACTGGGGGTGAGTGCTTGCAATGTTCAACACTCCATCCATCATTTCCTTTGGTTTTTGCTTTGTTCGCCATAAGTTGGCAGGGTATGCTCAGACGTGAGTCCCTTGCTCACTTTGCCACTGGATTCAAGCAAGTCTGGCTGAAGACGGCTGAAATGCCAGAAACCGGTCCTAGGAAGCTTGTTTCCGGGCCAGGAAAGACATGGCTTGGCAGTTCGGGCTGGACTGCTCCCATGAGGCACAGGGTCAGACTGATTTGCATAGGGCCATGTCTGAACTTGGGTGGCAGAGTTGGCTAAAGAACGGTGATGGATTAAACCCAGATCAGTTGGCTGGGGGTGAGTGCTTGCAATGTTCAACACTCCATCCATCATTTCCTTTGGTTTTTGCCTTGTTCGCCATAAGTCGGCAGGGTATGCTCAGACGTGAGTCCCTTGCTCACTTTGCCACTGGATTCAAGCAAGCCTGGCTGAAGACGGCTGAAATGCCAGAAACCGGTCTTAGGAAGCTTGTTTCCGGGCCAGGAAAGACATGGCTTGGCAGTTGGGGCTGGACTGCTCCCATGAGGCACAGGGTCAGACTGATTTGCATAGGGCCATGTCTGAACTGGGGTGGCACAGTGGGCTAAAGAACGGTGATGGATTAAACCCAGATCAGTTGACTGGGGGTGAGTGCTTGCAATGTTCAACACTCCATCCATCATTTCCTTTGGTTTTTGCTTTGTTCGCAATAAGTTGGCAGGGTATGCTCAGACGTGAGTCCCTTGCTCGCTTTGCCACTGGATTCAAGCAAGCCTGGCTGAAGACGGCTGAAATGCCAGAAACTGGTCCTAGGAAGCTTGTTTCCGGGCCAGGAAAGACATGGCTCGGCAGTTCGGGCTGGACTGTTCCCATGAGGCACAGGGTCAGACTGATTTGCATAAGGCGATGTCTGAACTGGGGTGGCAGAGTGGGCTAAAGAACGGTGATGGATTAAACCCAGATCAGTTGACTGGGGGTGAGTGCTTGCAATGTTCAACACTCCATCCATCATTTCCTTTGGTTTTTGCTTTGTTCGCCATAAATTGGCAGGGTATGCTCAGACGTGAGACCCTTGCTCACTTTGCCACTGGATTCAAGCAAGCCTGGCTGAAGATGGCTGAAATGCTAGAAACCGGTCCTAGGAAGCTTGTTTCCGGGCCAGGAAAGACATGGCTTGGCAGTTCGGGCTGGACTGTTCCCATGAGGCACAGGGTCAGACTGATTTGCATAGGGCCATGTCTGAACTGGGGTGGCAGAGTGGGCTAAAGAACGGTGATGGATTAAACCCAGATCAGTTGACTGGGGGTGAGTGCTTGCAATGTTCAACACTCCATCCATCATTTCCTTTGGTTTTTGCTTTGTTCGTCATAAGTTGGCAGGGTATGCTCAGACGTGAGTTCTTGCTCACTTTGCCACTGGATTCAAGCAAGCCTGGCTGAAGACGGCTGAAATGCCAGAAACCGGTCCTAGGAAGCTTGTTTCCGGGCCAGGAAAGACATGGCTTGGCAGTTCGGGCTGGACTGTTCCCATGAGGCACAGGGTCAGACTGATTTGCATAGGGCCATGTCTGAACTGGGGTGGCAGAGTGGGCTAAAGAACGGTGATAGATTAAACCCAGATAAGTTGACTGGGGGTGAGTGCTTGCAATGTTCAACACTCCATCCATCATTTCCTTTGGTTTTTGCTTTGTTCGCCATAAGTTGGCAGGGTCAGACGTGAGTCCCTTGCTCACTTTGCCACTGGATTCAAGCAAGCCTGGCTGAAGACGGCTAAAATACCAGAAACCGGTCCTAGGAAGCTTGTTTCCGGGCCAGGAAAGACATGGCTTGGCAGTTCGGGGTTGGACTGTTCCCATGAGGCACAGGGTCAGACTGATTTGCATAGGGCCATGTCTGAACTGGGGTGGCAGAGTGGGCTAAAGAACTTTGATGGATGAAACCCAGATCAGTTGACTGGGGGTGAGTGCTTGCAATGTTCAACACTCCATCCATCATTTCCTTTGGTTTTTGCTTTGTTCGCCATAAGTTGGCAGGGTATGCTCAGACGTGAGTCCCTTGCTCACTTTGCCACTGGATTCAAGCAAGCCTGGCTGAAGACGGCTGAAATGCCAGAAACCGGTCCTAGGAAGCTTGTTTCCAGGCCAGGAAAGACATGGCTTGGCAGTTCGGACTGGACTGTTCCCATGAGGCACAGGGTCAGACTGATTTGCATATGGCCATATCTGAACTGGGGTGGCAGAGTGGGCTAAAGAACGGTGATGGATTAAACCCAGATCAGTTGACTGGGGGTGAGTGCTTGCAATGTTCAACACTCCATCCATCATTTCCTTTGGTTTTTGCTTTGTTCGCCATAAGTTGGCAGGGTATGCTCAGACGTGAGTCCCTTGCTCACTTTGCCACTGGATTCAAGCAAGCCTGGCTGAAGACGGCTGAAATGCCAGAAACCGGTCTTAGGAAGCTTGTTTCCGGGACAGGAAAGACATGGCTTGGCAGTTCGGGCTGGACTGCTCCCATGAGGCACAGGGTCAGACTGATTTGCATAGGGCCATGTCTGAACTGGGGTGGCAGAGTGGGCTAAAGAACGGTGATGGATTAAACCCAGATCAGTTGACTGGGGGTGAGTGCTTGCAATATTCAACACTCCATCCATCATTTCCTTTGGTTTTTGCTTTGTTCGCCATAAGTTGGCAGGGTATGCTCAGACGTGAGTCCCTTGCTCGCTTTGCCACTGGATTCAAGCAAGCCTGGCAGAAGACGGCTGAAATGCCAGAAACCGGTCCTAGGAAGCTTGTTTCCGGGCCAGGAAAGACATGGCTCGGCAGTTCGGGCTGGACTGTTCCCATGAGGCACAGGGTCAGACTGATTTGCATAGGGCCATGTCTGAACTGGGGTGGCAGAGTGGGCTAAAGAACGGTGATGGATTAAACCCAGATCAGTTGACTGGGGGTGAGTGCTTGCAATGTTCAACACTCCATCCATCATTTCCTTTGGTTTTTGCTTTGTTCGCCATGAGTTGGCAGGGTATGCTCAGACGTGAGTCCCTTGCTCACTTTGCCACTGGATTCAAGCAAGCCTGGCTGAAGACGGCTGAAATGCCAGAAACCGGTCCTAGGAAGCTTGTTTCCGGGCCAGGAAAAACATGGCTTGGCAGTTCGGGCTGGACTGTTCCCATGAGGCACAGGGTCAGACTGATTTGCATAGGGCCATGTCTGAACTGGGGTGGCAGAGTGGGCTAAAGAACGGTGATAGATTAAACCCAGATCAGTTGACTGGGGGTGAGTGCTTGCAATGTTCAACACTCCATCCATCATTTCCTTTGGTTTTTGCTTTGTTCGCCATAAGTTGGCAGGGTCAGACGTGAGTCCCTTGCTCACTTTGCCACTGGATTCAAGCAAGCCTGGCTGAAGACGGCTGAAATACCAGAAACCGGTCCTAGGAAGCTTGTTTCCGGGCCAGGAAAGACATGGCTTGGCACTTCGGGCTGGACTGTTTCCATGAGGCACAGGGTCAGACTGATTTGCATAGGGCCATGTCTGAACTGGGATGGCAGAGTGGGCTAAAGAACGGTGATGGATTAAACCCAGATCAGTTGACTGGGGGTGAGTGCTTGCAATGTTCAACACTCCATCCATCATTTCCTTTGGTTTTTGCTTTGTTCGTCATAAGTTGGCAGGGTATGCTCAGACGTGAGTCCCTTGCTCACTTTGCCACTGGATTCAAGCAAGCCTGGCTGAAGACGGCTGAAATGCCACAAACCGGTCCTAGGAAGCTTGTTTCCGGGCCAGGAAAGACATGGCTTGGCAGTTCAGGCTGGACTGTTCCCATGAGGCACAGGGTCAGACTGATTTGCATAGGGCCATGTCTGAACTGGGGTGGCAGAGTGGGCTAAAGAACGGTGATGGTTTAAACCCAGATTAGTTGACTGGGGGTGAGTGCTTGCACTGTTCAACACTCCATCCATCATTTCCTTTGGTTTTTGCTTTGTTCGCCATAAGTTGGCAGGGTATGCTCAGACGTGAGTCCCTTGCTCACTTTGCCACTGGATTCAAGCAAGCCTTGCTGAAGACGGCTGAAATGCCAGAAACCAGTCCTAGGAAGCTTGTTTCCGGGCCAGGAAAGACATGGCTTGGCAGTTCGGGCTGGACTGTTCCCATGAGGCACAGGGTCAGACTGATTTGCATAGGGCCATGTCTGAACTGGGGTGGCAGAGTGGGCTAAAGAACGGTGATGGATGAAACCCAGATCAGTTGACTGGGGGTGAGTGCTTGCAATGTTCAACACTCCATCCATCATTTCCTTTGGTTTTTGCTTTGTTCGCCATAAGTTGGCAGGGTATGCTCAGACGTGAGTCCTTTGCTCACTTTGCCACTGGATTCAAGCAAGCCTGGCTGAAGACGGCTGAAATGCCAGAAACCGGTCCTAGGAAGCTTGTTTCCAGGCCAGGAAAGACATGGCTTGGCAGTTCGGGCTGGACTGTTCCCATGAGGCACAGGGTCAGACTGATTTGCATAGGGCCATGTCTGAACTGGGGTGGCAGAGTGGGCTAAAGAACGGTGATGGATTAAACCCAGATCAGTTGACTGGGGGTGAGTGCTTGCAATGTTCAACACTCCATCCATCATTTCCTTTGGTTTTTGCTTTGTTCGTCATAAGTTGGCAGGGTATGCTCAGACGTGAGTCCCTTGCTCACTTTGCCACTGGATTCAAGCAAGCCTGGCTGAAGACGGCTGAAATGCCAGAAACCGGTCCTAGGAAGCTTGTTTCCGGGCCAGGAAAGACATGGCTTGGCAGTTCGGGCAGGACTGTTCCCATGAGGCACAGGGTCAGACTGATTTGCATAGGGCCATGTCTGAACTGGGGTGGCAGAGTGGGCTAAAGAACGGTGATGGAATAAATCCAGATCAGTTGACTGGGGGTGAGTGCTTGCAATGTTTAACACTCCATCCATCATTTCCTTTGGTTTTTGCTTTGTTCGCCATAAGTTGGCAGGGTATGCTCAGACGTGAGTCCCTTGCTCACTTTGCCACTGGATTCAAGCAAGTCTGGCTGAAGACGGCTGAAATGCCAGAAACCGGTCCTAGGAAGCTTGTTTCCGGGCCAGGAAAGACATGGCTTGGCAGTTCGGGCTGGACTGCTCCCATGAGGCACAGGGTCAGACTGATTTGCATAGCGCCATGTCTGAACTTGGGTGGCAGAGTTGGCTAAAGAACCGTGATGGATTAAACCCAGATCAGTTGACTGGGGGTGAGTGCTTACAATGTTCAACACTCCATCCATCATTTCCTTTGGTTTTTGCCTTGTTCGCCATAAGTCGGCAGGGTATGCTCAGACGTGAGTCCCTTGCTCACTTTGCCACTGGATTCAAGCAAGCCTGGCTGAAGACGGCTGAAATGCCAGAAACCGGTCTTAGGAAGCTTGTTTCCGGGCCAGGAAAGACATGGCTTGGCAGTTCGGGCTGGACTGCTCCCATGAGGCACAGGGTCAGACTGATTTGCATAGGGCCATGTCTGAACTGGGGTGGCAGAGTGGGCTAAAGAACGGTGATGGATTAAACCCAGATCAGTTGACTGGGGGTGAGTGCTTGCAATGTTCAACACTCCATCCATCATTTCCTTTGGTTTTTGCTTTGTTCACCATAAGTTGGCAGGGTATGCTCAGACGTGAGTCCCTTGCTCGCTTTGCCACTGGATTCAAGCAAGCCTGGCTGAAGACGGCTGAAATGCCAGAAACCGGTCCTAGGAAGCTTGTTTCCGGGCCAGGAAAGACATGGCTCGGCAGTTCGGGCTGGAATGTTCCCATGAGGCACAGGGTCAGACTGATTTGCATAGGGCCATGTCTGAACTGGGGTGGCAGAGTGGGCTAAAGAACGGTGATGGATTAAACCCAGATCAGTTGACTGGGGGTGAGTGCTTGCAATGTTCAACACTCCATCCATCATTTCCTTTGGTTTTTGCTTTGTTCGCCATGAGTTGGCAGGGTATGCTCAGACGTGAGTCCCTTGCTCACTTTGCCACTGGATTCAAGCAAGCCTGGCTAAAAACGGCTGAAATGCCAGAAACCGGTCCTAGGAAGCTTGTTTCCGGGCCAGGAAAGACATGGCTTGGCAGTTCGGGCTGGACTGTTCCCATGAGGCACAGGGTCAGACTGATTTGCATAGGGCCATGTCTGAACTGGGGTGGCAGAGTGGGCTAAAGAACGGTGATGGATTAAACCCAGATCAGTTGACTGGGGGTGAGTGCTTGCAATGTTCAACACTCCATCCATCATTTCCTTTGGTTTTTGCTTTGTTCGCCATAAATTGGCAGGGTATGCTCAGACGTGAGACCCTTGCTCACTTTGCCACTGGATTCAAGCAAGCCTGGCTGAAGACGGCTGAAATGCTGGAAACCGGTCCTAGGAAGCTTGTTTACGGGCCAGGAAAGACATGGCTTGGCAGTTCGGGCTGGACTGTTCCCATGAGGCACAGGGTCAGACTGATTTGCATAGGGCCATGTCTGAACTGGGGTGGCAGAGTGGGCTAGAGAACGGTGATGGATTAAACCCAGATCAGTTGACTGGGGGTGAGTGCTTGCAATGTTCAACACTCCATCCATCATTTCCTTTGGTTTTTGCTTTGTTCGCCATAAATTGGCAGGGTATGCTCAGACGTGAGACCCTTGCTCACTTTGCCACTGGATTCAAGCAAGCCTGGCTGAAGACGGCTGAAATGCTGGAAACCGGTCCTAGGAAGCTTGTTTACGGGCCAGGAAAGACATGGCTTGGCAGTTCGGGCTGGACTGTTCCCATGAGGCACAGGGTCAGACTGATTTGCATAGGGCCATGTCTGAACTGGGGTGGCAGAGTGGGCTAGAGAATGGTGATGGATTAAACCCAGATCAGTTGACTGGGGGTGAGTGCTTGCAATGTTCAACACTCCATCCATCATTTCCTTTGGTTTTTGCTTTGTTCGCCATAAGTTGGCAGGGTATGCTCAGACGTGAGTCCCTTGCTCACTTTGCCACTGGATTCAAGCAAGCCCGGTTGAAGACGGCGGAAATGCCAGAAACCGGTCCTAGGAAGCTTGTTTCCGGGCCAGGAAAGACATGGCTTGGCAGTTCGGGCTGGACTGTTCCCATGAGGCACAGGGTCAGACTGATTTGCATAGGGCCATGTCTGAACTGGGGTGGCAGAGTGGGCTAAAGAACGGTGATGGATGAAACCCAGATCAGTTGACTGGGGGTGAGTGCTTGCAATGTTCAACACTCCATCCATCATTTCCTTTGGTTTTTGCTTTGTTCGCCATAAGTTGGCAGGGTATGCTCAGATGTGAGTCCCTTGCTCACTTTGCCACTGGATTCAAGCAAGCCTGGCTGAAGACGGCTGAAATGCCAGAAACCGGTCCTAGGAAGCTTGTTTCCGGGCCAGGAAAGACATGGCTTGGCAGTTCGGGCTGGACTGTTCCCATGAGGCACAGGGTCAGACTGATTTGCATAGGGCCATGTCTGAACTGGGGTGGCAGAGTGGGCTAAAGAACGGTGATGGATTAAACCCAGATCAGTTGACTGGGGGTGAGTGCTTGCAATGTTCAACACTCCATCCATCATTTCCTTTGGTTTTTGCTTTGTTCGCCATAAGTTGGCAGGGTATGCTCAGACGTGAGTCCCTTGCTCACTTTTCCACTGGATTCAAGCAAGCCTGGCTGAAGACGGCTGAAATGCCAGAAACCGGTCCTAGGAAGCTTGTTTCTGGGCCAGGAAAGACATGGCTTGGCAGTTCTTGCTGGACTGTTCCCATGAGGCACAGGGTCAGACTGATTTGCATAGGGCCATGTCTGAACTGGGGTGGCAGAGTGGGCTAAAGAACGGTGATGGATTAAACCCAGATCAGTTGACTGGGGGTGAGTGCTTGCAATGTTCAACACTCCATCCATCATTTCCTTTGGTTTTTGCTGTGTTCGCCATAAGTTGGCAGGGTATGCTCAGACGTGAGTCCCTTGCTCACTTGGCCACTGGATTCAAGCAAGCCTGGCTGAAGACGGCTGAAATGCCAGATACCGGTCCTAGGAAGCTTGTTTCCGGGCCAGGAAAGACATGGCTTGGCAGTTCGGGCTGGACTGTTCCCATGAGGCACAGGGTCAGACTGATTTGCATAGGGCCATGTCTGAACTGGGGTGGCAGAGTGGGCTAAAGAACGGTGATAGATTAAACCCAGATCAGTTGACTGGGGGTGAGTGCTTGCAATGTTCAACACTCCATCCATCATTTCCTTTGGTTTTTGCTTTGTTCGCCATAAGTTGGCAGGGTCAGACGTGAGTCCCTTGCTCACTTTGCCACTGGATTCAAGCAAGCCTGGCTGAAGACGGCTGAAATACCAGAAACCGGTCCTAGGAAGCTTGTTTCCGGGCCAGGAAAGACATGGCTTGGCAGTTCGGGCTGGACTGTTCCCATGAGGCACAGGTTCAGACTGATTTGCATAGGGCCATGTCTGAACTGGGGTGGCAGAGTGGGCTAAAGAACGGTGATGGATTAAACCCAGATCAGTTGACTGGGGGTGAGTGCTTGCAATGTTCAACACTCCATCCATCATTTCCTTTGGTTTTTGCTTTGTTCGTCATAAGTTGGCAGGGTATGCTCAGACGTGAGTCCCTTGCTCACTTTGCCACTGGATTCAAGCAAGCCTGGCTGAAGACGGCTGAAATGCCAGAAACCGGTCCTAGGAAGCTTGTTTCCGGGCCAGGAAAGACATGGCTTGGCAGTTCAGGCTGGACTGTTCCCATGAGGCACAGGGTCAGACTGATTTGCATAGGGCCATGTCTGAACTGGGGTGGCAGAGTGGGCTAAAGAACGGTAATAGTTTAAACCCAGATCAGTTGACTGGGGGTGAGTGCTTGCAATGTTCAACACTCCATCCATCATTTCCTTTGGTTTTTGCTTTGTTCGCCATAAGTTGGCATGGTATGCTCAGACGTGAGTCCCTTGCTCACTTTGCCACTGGATTCAAGCAAGCCTGGCTGAAGACGGCTGAAATGCCAGAAACCGGTCCTAGGAAGCTTGTTTCCGGGCCAGGAAAGACATGGCTTGGCAGTTCGGGCAGGACTGTTCCCATGAGGCACAGGGTCAGACTGATTTGCATAGGGCCATGTCTGAACTGGGGTGGCAGAGTGGGCTAAAGAACGGTGATGGATTAAATCCAGATCAGTTGACTGGGGGTGAGTGCTTGCAATGTTCAACACTCCATCCATCATTTCCTTTGGTTTTTGCTTTGTTTGCCATAAGTTGGCAGGGTATGCTCAGACGTGAGTCCCTTGCTCACTTTGCCACTGGATTCAAGCAAGTCTGGCTGAAGACGGCTGAAATGCCAGAAACCGGTCCTAGGAAGCTTGTTTCCGGGCCAGGAAAGACATGGCTTGGCAGTTCGTGCTGGACTGCTCCCATGAGGCACAGGGTCAGACTGATTTGCATAGGGCCATGTCTGAACTTGGGTGGCAGAGTTGGCTAAAGAACGGTGATGGATTAAACCCAGATCAGTTGACTGGGGGTGAGTGCTTGCAATGTTCAACACTCCATCCATCATTTCCTTTGGTTTTTGCCTTGTTCGCCATAAGTCGGCAGGGTATGCTCAGACGTGAGTCCCTTGCTCACTTTGCCACTGGATTCAAGCAAGCCTGGCTGAAGACGGCTGAAATGCCAGAAACCGGTCTTAGGAAGCTTGTTTCCGGGCCAGGAAAGACATGGCTTGGCAGTTCGGGCTGGACTGTTCCCATGAGGCACAGGGTCAGACTGATTTGCATAGGGCCATGTCTGAACTGGGGTGGCAGAGTGGGCTAAAGAACGGTGATGGATTAAACCCAGATCAGTTGACTGGGGGTGAGTGCTTGCAATGTTCAACACTCCATCCATCATTTCCTTTGGTTTTTGCTTTGTTCGCCATGAGTTGGCAGGGTATGCTCAGACGTGAGTCCCTTGCTCACTTTGCCACTGGATTCAAGCAATCCTGGCTGAAAACGGCTGAAATGCCAGAAACCGGTCCTAGGAAGCTTGTTTCCGGGCCAGGAAAGACATGGCTTGGCAGTTCGGGCTGGACTGTTCCCATGAGGCACAGGGTCAGACTGATTTGCATAGGGCCATGTCTGAACTGGGGTGGCAGAGTGGGCTAAAGAACGGTGATGGATTAAACCCAGATCAGTTGACTGGGGGTGAGTGCTTGCAATGTTCAACACTCCATCCATCATTTCCTTTGGTTTTTGCTTTGTTCGCCATAAGTTGGCAGGGTATGCTCAGACGTGAGACCCTTGCTCACTTTGCCACTGGATTCAAGCAAGCCTGGCTGAAGACGGCTGAAATACCAGAAACCGGTCCTAGGAAGCTTGTTTCCGGGCCAGGAAAGACATGGCTTGGCAGTTCGGGCAGGACTGTTCCCATGAGGCACAGGGTCAGACTGATTTGCATAGGGCCATGTCTAAACTGGGGTGGCAGAGTGGGCTAAAGAACGGTGATGGATTAAACCCAGATCAGTTGACTGGGGGTGAGTGCTTGCAATGTTCAACACTCCATCCATCATTTCCTTTGGTTTTTGCTTTGTTCGCCAGAAGTTGGCAGGGTATGCTCAGACGTGAGTCCCTTGCTCACTTTGCCACTGGATTCAAGCAAGCCTGGCTGAAGACGGCTGAAATGCCAGAAACCGGTCCTAGGAAGCTTGTTTCCGGGCCAGGAAAGACATGGCTTGGCAGTTCGGGCTGGACTGTTCCCATGAGGCACAGGGTCAGACTGATTTGCATAGGGCCATGTCTGAACTGGGGTGGCAGAGTGGGCTAAAGAACGGTGATGGTTTAAACCCAGATCAGTTGACTGGGGGTGAGTGCTTGCAATGTTCAACACTCCATCCATCGTTTCCTTTGGTTTTTGCTTTCTTCGCCATAAGTTGGCAGGGTATGCTCAGACGTGAGTCCCTTGCTCACTTTGCCACTGGATTCAAGCAAGCCTGGCTGAAGACGGCTGAAATGCCAGAAACCGGTCCTAGGAAGCTTGTTTCCGGGCCAGGAAAGACATGGCTTGGCAGTTCGGGCTGGACTGTTCCCATGAGGCACAGGGTCAGACTGATTTGCATAGGGCCAGGTCTGAACTGGGGTGGCAGAGTGGGCTAAAGAACGGTGATGTATGAAACCCAGATCAGTTGACTGGGGGTGAGTGCTTGCAATGTTCAACACTCCATCCATCATTTCCTTTGGTTTTTGCTTTGTTCGCCATAAGTTGGCAGGGTATGCTCAGACGTGAGTCCCTTGCTCACTTTGCCACTGGATTCAAGCAAGCCTGGCTGAAGACGGCTGAAATGCCAGAAACCGGTCCTAGGAAGCTTGTTTCCGGGCCAGGAAAGACATGGCTTGGCAGTTCGGGCTGGACTGTTCCCATGAGGCACAGGGTCAGACTGATTTGCATAGGGCCATGTCTGAACTGGGGTGGCAGAGTGGGCTAAAGAACGGTGATGGATTAAACCCAGATCAGTTGACTGGGGGTGAGTGCTTACAATGTTCAACACTCCATCCATCATTTCCTTTGGTTTTTGCTGTGTTCGCCATAAGTTGGCAGGGTATGCTCAGACGTGAGTCCCTTGCTCACTTTGCCACTGGATTCAAGCAAGCCTGGCTGAAGACGGCTGAAATGCCAGAAACCGGTCCTAGGAAGCTTGTTTCCAGGCCAAGAAAGACATGGCTTGGCAGTTCGGGCTGGACTGTTCCCATGAGTCACAGGGTCAGACTGATTTGCATAGGGCCATGTCTGAACTGGGGTGGCAGAGTGGGCTAAAGAACGGTGATGGATTAAACCCAGATCAGTTGACTGGGGGTGAGTGCTTGCAATGTTCAACACTCCATCCATCATTTCCTTTGGTTTTTGCTTTGTTCGCCATAAGTTGGCAGGGTATGCTCAGACGTGAGTCCCTTGCTCACTTTGCCACTGGATTCAAGCAAGCCTTGCTGAAGATGGCTGAAATGCCAGAAACCGGTCCTAGGAAGCTTGTTTCCGGGCCAGGAAAGACATGGCTTGGCAGTTCGGGCTGGACTGTTCCCATGAGGCACAGGGTCAGACTGATTTGCATAGGGCCATGTCTGAACTGGGGTGGCAGAGTGGGCTAAAGAACGGTGATGGATTAAACTCAGATCAGTTGACTGGGGGTGAGTGCTTGCAATGTTCAACACTCCATCCATCATTTCCTTTGGTTTTTGCCTTGTTCGCCATAAGTCGGCAGGGTATGCTCAGACGTGAGTCCCTTGCTCACTTTGCCACTGGATTCAAGCAAGCCTGGCTGAAGACGGCTGAAATGCCAGAAACCGGTCTTAGGAAGCTTGTTTCCGGGCCAGGAAAGACATGGCTTGGCAGTTCGGGCTGGACTGTTCCCATGAGGCACAGGGTCAGACTGATTTGCATAGGGCCATGTCTGAACTGGGGTGGAAGAGTGGGCTAAAGAACGGTGATGGATTAAACCCAGATCAGTTGACTGGGGGTGAGTGCTTGCAATGTTCAACACTCCATCCATCATTTCCTTTGGTTTTTGCTTTGTTCGCCATGAGTTGGCAGGGTATGCTCAGACGTGAGTCCCTTGCTCACTTTGCCACTGGATTCAAGCAAGCCTGGCTGAAAACGGCTGAAATGCCAGAAACCGGTCCTAGGAAGCTTGTTTCCGGGCCAGGAAAGACATGGCTTGGCAGTTCGGGCTGGACTGTTCCCATGAGGCACAGGGTCAGACTGATTTGCATAGGGCCATGTCTGAACTGGGGTGGCAGAGTGGGCTAAAGAACGGTGATGGATTAAACCCAGATCAGTTGACTGGGGGTGAGTGCTTGCAATGTTCAACACTCCATCCATCATTTCCTTTGGTTTTTGCTTTGTTCGCCATAAGTTGGCAGGGTATGCTCAGACGTGAGACCCTTGCTCACTTTGCCACTGGATTCAAGCAAGCCTGGCTGAAGACGGCTGAAATACCAGAAACCGGTCCTAGGAAGCTTGTTTCCGGGCCAGGAAAGACATGGCTTGGCAGTTCGGGCAGGACTGTTCCCATGAGGCACAGGGTCAGACTGATTTGCATAGGGCCATGTCTAAACTGGGGTGGCAGAGTGGGCTAAAGAACGGTGATGGATTAAACCCAGATCAGTTGACTGGGGGTGAGTGCTTGCAATGTTCAACACTCCATCCATCATTTCCTTTGGTTTTTGCTTTGTTCGCCATAAGTTGGCAGGGTATGCTCAGACGTGAGTCCCTTGCTCACTTTGCCACTGGATTCAAGCAAGCCTGGCTGAAGACGGCTGAAATGCCAGAAACCGGTCCTAGGAAGCTTGTTTCCGGGCCAGGAAAGACATGGCTTGGCAGTTCGGGCTGGACTGTTCCCATGAGGCACAGGGTCAGACTGATTTGCATAGGGCCATGTCTGAACTGGGGTGGCAGAGTGGGCTAAAGAACGGTGATGGTTTAAACCCAGATCAGTTGACTGGGGGTGAGTGCTTGCAATGTTCAACACTCCATCCATCGTTTCCTTTGGTTTTTGCTTTCTTCGCCATAAGTTGGCAGGGTATGCTCAGACGTGAGTCCCTTGCTCACTTTGCCACTGGATTCAAGCAAGCCTGGCTGAAGACGGCTGAAATGCCAGAAACCGGTCCTAGGAAGCTTGTTTCCGGGCCAGGAAAGACATGGCTTGGCAGTTCGGGCTGGACTGTTCCCATGAGGCACAGGGTCAGACTGATTTGCATAGGGCCAGGTCTGAACTGGGGTGGCAGAGTGGGCTAAAGAACGGTGATGTATGAAACCCAGATCAGTTGACTGGGGGTGAGTGCTTGCAATGTTCAACACTCCATCCATCATTTCCTTTGGTTTTTGCTTTGTTCGCCATAAGTTGGCAGGGTATGCTCAGACGTGAGTCCCTTGCTCACTTTGCCACTGGATTCAAGCAAGCCTGGCTGAAGACGGCTGAAATGCCAGAAACCGGTCCTAGGAAGCTTGTTTCCGGGCCAGGAAAGACATGGCTTGGCAGTTCGGGCTGGACTGTTCCCATGAGGCACAGGGTCAGACTGATTTGCATAGTGCCATGTCTGAACTGGGGTGGCAGAGTGGGCTAAAGAACGGTGATGGATTAAACCCAGATCAGTTGACTGGGGGTGAGTGCTTGCAATGTTCAACACTCCATCCATCATTTCCTTTGGTTTTTGCTGTGTTCGCCATAAGTTGGCAGGGTATGCTCAGACGTGAGTCCCTTGCTCACTTTGCCACTGGATTCAAGCAAGCCTGGCTGAAGACGGCTGAAATGCCAGAAACCGGTCCTAGGAAGCTTGTTTCCAGGCCAAGAAAGACATGGCTTGGCAGTTCGGGCTGGACTGTTCCCATGAGGCACAGGGTCAGACTGATTTGCATAGGGCCATGTCTGAACTGGGGTGGCAGAGTGGGCTAAAGAACGGTGATGGATTAAACCCAGATCAGTTGACTGGGGGTGAGTGCTTGCAATGTTCAACACTCCATCCATCATTTCCTTTGGTTTTTGCTTTGTTCGCCATAAGTTGGCAGGGTATGCTCAGACGTGAGTCCCTTGCTCACTTTGCCACTGGATTCAAGCAAGCCTTGCTGAAGATGGCTGAAATGCCAGAAACCGGTCCTAGGAAGCTTGTTTCCGGGCCAGGAAAGACATGGCTTGGCAGTTCGGGCTGGACTGTTCCCATGAGGCACAGGGTCAGACTGATTTGCATAGGGCCATGTCTGAACTGGGGTGGCAGAGTGGGCTAAAGAACGGTGATGGATTAAACTCAGATCAGTTGACTGGGGGTGAGTGCTTGCAATGTTCAACACTCCATCCATCATTTCCTTTGGTTTTTGCTTTGTTCGCCATAAGTTGGCAGGGTATGCTCAGACGTGAGTCCCTTGCTCACTTTGCCACTGGATTCAAGCAAGCCTGGCTGAAGACGGCTGAAATGCCAGAAACCGGTCCTAGGAAGCTTGTTTCCGGGCCAGGAAAGACATGGCTTGGCAGTTCGGGCTGGACTGTTCCCATGAGGCACAGGGTCAGACTGATTTAAATAGGGCCATGTCTGACCTGGGGTGGCACAGTGGGCTAAAGAACGGTGATGGATTAAACCCAGATCAGTTGACTGGGGGTGAGTGCTTGCAATGTTCAACACTCCATCCATCATTTCCTTTGGTTTTTGCTTTGTTCGCCATAAGTTGGCAGGGTATGCTCAGACGTGAGTCCCTTGCTCACTTTGCCACTGGATTCAAGCAAGCCTTGCTGAAGATGGCTGAAATGCCAGAAACCGGTCCTAGGAAGCTTGTTTCCGGGCCAGGAAAGACATGGCTTGGCAGTTCGGGCTGGACTGTTCCCATGAGGCACAGGGTCAGACTGATTTGCATAGGGCCATGTCTGAACTGGGGTGGCAGAGTGGGCTAAAGAACGGTGATGGATTAAACTCAGATCAGTTGACTGGGGGTGAGTGCTTGCAATGTTCAACACTCCATCCATCATTTCCTTTGGTTTTTGCTTTGTTCGCCATAAGTTGGCAGGGTATGCTCAGACGTGAGTCCCTTGCTCACTTTGCCACTGGATTCAAGCAAGCCTGGCTGAAGACGGCTGAAATGCCAGAAACCGGTCCTAGGAAGCTTGTTTCCGGGCCAGGAAAGACATGGCTTGGCAGTTCGGGCTGGACTGTTCCCATGAGGCACAGGGTCAGACTGATTTAAATAGGGCCATGTCTGACCTGGGGTGGCACAGTGGGCTAAAGAACGGTGATAGATTAAACCCAGATCAGTTGACTAGGGGTGAGTGCTTGCAATGTTCAACACTCCATCCATCATTTCCTTTGGTTTTTGCTTTGTTCGCCATAAGTTGGCAGGGTCAGACGTGAGTCCCTTGCTCACTTTGCCACTGGATTCAAGCAAGCCTGGCTGAAGGCGGCTGAAATACCAGAAACCGGTCCTAGGAAGCTTGTTTCCGGGCCAGGAAAGACATGGCTTGGCAGTTCGGGCTGGACTGTTTCCATGAGGCACAGGGTCAGACTGGTTTGCATAGGGCCATGTCTGAACTGGGGTGGCAGAGTGGGCTAAAGAACGGTGATGGATTAAACTCAGATCAGTTGACTGGGGGTGAGTGCTTGCAATGTTCAACACTCCATCCATCATTTCCTTTGGTTTTTGCTTTGTTCGCCATAAGTTGGCAGGGTATGCTCAGACGTGAGTCCCTTGCTCACTTTGCCACTGGATTCAAGCAAGCCTGGCTGAAGACGGCTGAAATGCCAGAAACCGGTCCTAGGAAGCTTGTTTCCGGGCCAGGAAAGACATGGCTTGGCAGTTCGGGCTGGACTGTTCCCATGAGGCACAGGGTCAGACTGATTTAAATAGGGCCATGTCTGACCTGGGGTGGCACAGTGGGCTAAAGAACGGTGATGGATTAAACCCAGATCAGTTGACTGGGGGTGAGTGCTTGCAATGTTCAACACTCCATCCATCATTTCCTTTGGTTTTTGCTTTGTTCGCCATAAGTTGGCAGGGTATGCTCAGACGTGAGTCCCTTGCTCACTTTGCCACTGGATTCAAGCAAGCCTTGCTGAAGATGGCTGAAATGCCAGAAACCGGTCCTAGGAAGCTTGTTTCCGGGCCAGGAAAGACATGGCTTGGCAGTTCGGGCTGGACTGTTCCCATGAGGCACAGGGTCAGACTGATTTGCATAGGGCCATGTCTGAACTGGGGTGGCAGAGTGGGCTAAAGAACGGTGATGGATTAAACTCAGATCAGTTGACTGGGGGTGAGTGCTTGCAATGTTCAACACTCCATCCATCATTTCCTTTGGTTTTTGCTTTGTTCGCCATAAGTTGGCAGGGTATGCTCAGACGTGAGTCCCTTGCTCACTTTGCCACTGGATTCAAGCAAGCCTGGCTGAAGACGGCTGAAATGCCAGAAACCGGTCCTAGGAAGCTTGTTTCCGGGCCAGGAAAGACATGGCTTGGCAGTTCGGGCTGGACTGTTCCCATGAGGCACAGGGTCAGACTGATTTAAATAGGGCCATGTCTGACCTGGGGTGGCACAGTGGGCTAAAGAACGGTGATAGATTAAACCCAGATCAGTTGACTAGGGGTGAGTGCTTGCAATGTTCAACACTCCATCCATCATTTCCTTTGGTTTTTGCTTTGTTCGCCATAAGTTGGCAGGGTCAGACGTGAGTCCCTTGCTCACTTTGCCACTGGATTCAAGCAAGCCTGGCTGAAGGCGGCTGAAATACCAGAAACCGGTCCTAGGAAGCTTGTTTCCGGGCCAGGAAAGACATGGCTTGGCAGTTCGGGCTGGACTGTTTCCATGAGGCACAGGGTCAGACTGGTTTGCATAGGGCCATGTCTGAACTGGGGTGGCAGAGTGGGCTAAAGAACGGTGATGGATTAAACTCAGATCAGTTGACTGGGGGTGAGTGCTTGCAATGTTCAACACTCCATCCATCATTTCCTTTGGTTTTTGCTTTGTTCGCCATAAGTTGGCAGGGTATGCTCAGACGTGAGTCCCTTGCTCACTTTGCCACTGGATTCAAGCAAGCCTGGCTGAAGACGGCTGAAATGCCAGAAACCGGTCCTAGGAAGCTTGTTTCCGGGCCAGGAAAGACATGGCTTGGCAGTTCGGGCTGGACTGTTCCCATGAGGCACAGGGTCAGACTGATTTAAATAGGGCCATGTCTGACCTGGGGTGGCACAGTGGGCTAAAGAACGGTGATAGATTAAACCCAGATCAGTTGACTAGGGGTGAGTGCTTGCAATGTTCAACACTCCATCCATCATTTCCTTTGGTTTTTGCTTTGTTCGCCATAAGTTGGCAGGGTCAGACGTGAGTCCCTTGCTCACTTTGCCACTGGATTCAAGCAAGCCTGGCTGAAGGCGGCTGAAATACCAGAAACCGGTCCTAGGAAGCTTGTTTCCGGGCCAGGAAAGACATGGCTTGGCAGTTCGGGCTGGACTGTTTCCATGAGGCACAGGGTCAGACTGGTTTGCATAGGGCCATGTCTGAACTGGGGTGGCAGAGTGGGCTAAAGAACGGTGATGGATTAAACCCAGATCAGTTGACTGGGGGTGAGTGCTTGCAATGTTCAACACTCCATCCATCATTTCCTTTGGTTTTTGCTTTGTTCGTCATAAGTTGGCAGGGTATGCTCAGACGTGAGTCCCTTGCTCACTTTGCCACTGGATTCAAGCAAGCCTGGCTGAAGACGGCTGAAATGCCAGAAACCGGTCCTAGGAAGCTTGTTTCCGGGCCAGGAAAGACATGGCTTGGCAGTTCAGGCTGGACTGTTCCCATGAGGCACAGGGTCAGACTGATTTGCATAGGGCCATGTCTGAACTGGGGTGGCAGAGTGGGCTAAAGAACGGTGATGGTTTAAACCCAGATCAGTTGACTGGGGGTGAGTGCTTGCAATGTTCAACACTCCATCCATCATTTCCTTTGGTTTTTGCTTTGTTCGCCATAAGTTGGCAGGGTATGCTCAGACGTGAGTCCCTTGCTCACTTTGCCACTGGATTCAAGCAAGCCTTGCTGAAGACGGCTGAAATGCCAGAAACCAGTCCTAGGAAGCTTGTTTCCGGGCCAGAAAAGACATGGCTTGGCAGTTCGGGCTGGACTGTTCCCATGAGGCACAGGGTCAGGCTGATTTGCATAGGGCCATGTCTGAACTGGGGTGGCAGAGTGGGCTAAAGAACGGTGATGGATGAAACCCAGATCAGTTGACTGGGGGTGAGTGCTTGCAATGTTCAACACTCCATCCATCATTTCCTTTGGTTTTTGCTTTGTTCGCCATAAGTTGGCAGGGTATGCTCAGACGTGAGTCCCTTGCTCACTTTGCCACTGGATTCAAGCAAGTCTGGCTGAAGACGGCTGAAATGCCAGAAACCGGTCCTAGGAAGCTTGTTTCCGGGCCAGGAAAGACATGGCTTGGCAGTTCGGGCTGGACTGCTCCCATGAGGCACAGGGTCAGACTGATTTGCATAGGGCCATGTCTGAACTTGGGTGGCAGAGTTGGCTAAAGAACGGTGATGGATTAAACCCAGATCAGTTGGCTGGGGGTGAGTGCTTGCAATGTTCAACACTCCATCCATCATTTCCTTTGGTTTTTGCCTTGTTCGCCATAAGTCGGCAGGGTATGCTCAGACGTGAGTCCCTTGCTCACTTTGCCACTGGATTCAAGCAAGCCTGGCTGAAGACGGCTGAAATGCCAGAAACCGGTCTTAGGAAGCTTGTTTCCGGGCCAGGAAAGACATGGCTTGGCAGTTCGGGCTGGACTGCTCCCATGAGGCACAGGGTCAGACTGATTTGCATAGGGCCATGTCTGAACTGGGGTGGCACAGTGGGCTAAAGAACGGTGATGGATTAAACCCAGATCAGTTGACTGGGGGTGAGTGCTTGCAATGTTCAACACTCCATCCATCATTTCCTTTGGTTTTTGCTTTGTTCGCCATAAGTTGGCAGGGTATGCTCAGATGTGAGTCCCTTGCTCGCTTTGCCACTGGATTCAAGCAAGCCTGGCTGAAGACGGCTGAAATGCCAGAAACTGGTCCTAGGAAGCTTGTTTCCGGGCCAGGAAAGACATGGCTCGGCAGTTCGGGCTGGACTGTTCCCATGAGGCACAGGGTCAGACTGATTTGCATAGGGCCATGTCTGAACTGGGGTGGCAGAGTGGGCTAAAGAACGGTGATGGATTAAACCCAGATCAGTTGACTGGGGTGAGTGCTTGCAATGTTCAACACTCCATCCATCATTTCCTTTGGTTTTTGCTTTGTTCGCCATAAATTGGCAGGGTATGCTCAGACGTGAGACCCTTGCTCACTTTGCCACTGGATTCAAGCAAGCCTGGCTGAAGATGGCTGAAATGCTAGAAACCGGTCCTAGGAAGCTTGTTTCCGGGCCAGGAAAGACATGGCTTGGCAGTTCGGGCTGGACTGTTCCCATGAGGCACAGGGTCAGACTGATTTGCATAGGGCCATGTCTGAACTGGGGTGGCAGAGTGGGCTAAAGAACGGTGATAGATTAAACCCAGATCAGTTGACTGGGGGTGAGTGCTTGCAATGTTCAACACTCCATCCATCATTTCCTTTGGTTTTTGCTTTGTTCGCCATAAGTTGGCAGGGTCAGACGTGAGTCCCTTGCTCACTTTGCCACTGGATTCAAGCAAGCCTGGCTGAAGACGGCTAAAATACCAGAAACCGGTCCTAGGAAGCTTGTTTCCTGGCCAGGAAAGACATGGCTTGGCAGTTCGGGCTGGACTGTTCCCATGAGGCACAGGGTCAGACTGATTTGCATAGGGCCATGTCTGAACTGGGGTGGCAGAGTGGGCTAAAGAACGGTGATGGATTAAACCCAGATCAGTTGACTGGGGGTGAGTGCTTGCAATATTCAACACTCCATCCATCATTTCCTTTGGTTTTTGCTTTGTTCGTCATAAGTTGGCAGGGTATGCTCAGACGTGAGTCCCTTGCTCACTTTGCCACTGGATTCAAGCAAGCCTGGCTGAAGACGGCTGAAATGCCAGAAACCGGTCCTAGGAAGCTTGTTTCCGGGCCAGGAAAGACATGGCTTGGCAGTTCAGGCTGGACTGTTCCTATGAGGCACAGGGTCAGACTGATTTGCATAGGGCCATGTCTGAACTGGGGTGGCAGAGTGGGCTAAAGAACGGTGATGGTTTAAACCCAGATCAGTTGACTGGGGGTGAGTGCTTGCAATGTTCAACACTCCATCCATCATTTCCTTTGGTTTTTGCTTTGTTCGCCATAAGTTGGCAGGGTATGCTCAGACGTGAGACCCTTGCTCACTTTGCCACTGGATTCAAGCAAGCCTGGCTGAAGACGGCTGAAATACCAGAAACCGGTCCTAGGAAGCTTGTTTCCGTGCCAGGAAAGACATGGCTTGGCAGTTCGGGCAGGACTGTTCCCATGAGGCACAGGGTCAGACTGATTTGCATAGGGCCATGTCTAAACTGGGGTGGCAGAGTGGGCTAAAGAACGGTGATGGATTAAACCCAGATCAGTTGACTGGGGGTGAGTGCTTGCAATGTTCAACACTCCATCCATCATTTCCTTTGGTTTTTGCTTTGTTCGCCATAAGTTGGCAGGGTATGCTCAGACGTGAGTCCCTTGCTCACTTTGCCACTGGATTCAAGCAAGCCTGGCTGAAGACGGCTGAAATGCCAGAAACCGGTCCTAGGAAGCTTGTTTCCGGGCCAGGAAAGACATGGCTTGGCAGTTCGGGCTGGACTGTTCCCATGAGGCACAGGGTCAGACTGATTTGCATAGGGCCATGTCTGAACTGGGGTGGCAGAGTGGGCTAAAGAACGGTGATGGTTTAAACCCAGATCAGTTGACTGGGGGTGAGTGCTTGCAATGTTCAACACTCCATCCATCGTTTCCTTTGGTTTTTGCTTTCTTCGCCATAAGTTGGCAGGGTATGCTCAGACGTGAGTCCCTTGCTCACTTTGCCACTGGATTCAAGCAAGCCTGGCTGAAGACGGCTGAAATGCCAGAAACCGGTCCTAGGAAGCTTGTTTCCGGGCCAGGAAAGACATGGCTTGGCAGTTCGGGCTGGACTGTTCCCATGAGGCACAGGGTCAGACTGATTTGCATAGGGCCAGGTCTGAACTGGGGTGGCAGAGTGGGCTAAAGAACGGTGATGTATGAAACCCAGATCAGTTGACTGGGGGTGAGTGCTTGCAATGTTCAACACTCCATCCATCATTTCCTTTGGTTTTTGCTTTGTTCGCCATAAGTTGGCAGGGTATGCTCAGACGTGAGTCCCTTGCTCACTTTGCCACTGGATTCAAGCAAGCCTGGCTGAAGACGGCTGAAATGCCAGAAACCGGTCCTAGGAAGCTTGTTTCCGGGCAAGGAAAGACATGGCTTGGCAGTTCGGGCTGGACTGTTCCCATGAGGCACAGGGTCAGACTGATTTGCATAGTGCCATGTCTGAACTGGGGTGGCAGAGTGGGCTAAAGAACGGTGATGGATTAAACCCAGATCAGTTGACTGGGGGTGAGTGCTTGCAATGTTCAACACTCCATCCATCATTTCCTTTGGTTTTTGCTGTGTTCGCCATAAGTTGGCAGGGTATGCTCAGACGTGAGTCCCTTGCTCACTTTGCCACTGGATTCAAGCAAGCCTGGCTGAAGACGGCTGAAATGCCAGAAACCGGTCCTAGGAAGCTTGTTTCCAGGCCAAGAAAAACATGGCTTGGCAGTTCGGGCTGGACTGTTCCCATGAGGCACAGGGTCAGACTGATTTGCATAGGGCCATGTCTGAACTGGGGTGGCAGAGTGGGCTAAAGAACGGTGATGGATTAAACCCAGATCAGTTGACTGGGGGTGAGTGCTTGCAATGTTCAACACTCCATCCATCATTTCCTTTGGTTTTTGCTTTGTTCGCCATAAGTTGGCAGGGTATGCTCAGACGTGAGTCCCTTGCTCACTTTGCCACTGGATTCAAGCAAGCCTTGCTGAAGATGGCTGAAATGCCAGAAACCGGTCCTAGGAAGCTTGTTTCCGGGCCAGGAAAGACATGGCTTGGCAGTTCGGGCTGGACTGTTCCCATGAGGCACAGGGTCAGACTGATTTGCATAGGGCCATGTCTGAACTGGGGTGGCAGAGTGGGCTAAAGAACGGTGATGGATTAAACTCAGATCAGTTGACTGGGGGTGAGTGCTTGCAATGTTCAACACTCCATCCATCATTTCCTTTGGTTTTTGCTTTGTTCGCCATAAGTTGGCAGGGTATGCTCAGACGTGAGTCCCTTGCTCACTTTGCCACTGGATTCAAGCAAGCCTGGCTGAAGACGGCTGAAATGCCAGAAACCGGTCCTAGGAAGCTTGTTTCCGGGCCAGGAAAGACATGGCTTGGCAGTTCGGGCTGGACTGTTCCCATGAGGCACAGGGTCAGACTGATTTAAATAGGGCCATGTCTGACCTGGGGTGGCACAGTGGGCTAAAGAACGGTGATGGATTAAACCCAGATCAGTTGACTGGGGGTGAGTGCTTGCAATGTTCAACACTCCATCCATCATTTCCTTTGGTTTTTGCTTTGTTCGCCATAAGTTGGCAGGGTATGCTCAGACGTGAGTCCCTTGCTCACTTTGCCACTGGATTCAAGCAAGCCTTGCTGAAGATGGCTGAAATGCCAGAAACCGGTCCTAGGAAGCTTGTTTCCGGGCCAGGAAAGACATGGCTTGGCAGTTCGGGCTGGACTGTTCCCATGAGGCACAGGGTCAGACTGATTTGCATAGGGCCATGTCTGAACTGGGGTGGCAGAGTGGGCTAAAGAACGGTGATGGATTAAACTCAGATCAGTTGACTGGGGGTGAGTGCTTGCAATGTTCAACACTCCATCCATCATTTCCTTTGGTTTTTGCTTTGTTCGCCATAAGTTGGCAGGGTATGCTCAGACGTGAGTCCCTTGCTCACTTTGCCACTGGATTCAAGCAAGCCTGGCTGAAGACGGCTGAAATGCCAGAAACCGGTCCTAGGAAGCTTGTTTCCGGGCCAGGAAAGACATGGCTTGGCAGTTCGGGCTGGACTGTTCCCATGAGGCACAGGGTCAGACTGATTTAAATAGGGCCATGTCTGACCTGGGGTGGCACAGTGGGCTAAAGAACGGTGATAGATTAAACCCAGATCAGTTGACTAGGGGTGAGTGCTTGCAATGTTCAACACTCCATCCATCATTTCCTTTGGTTTTTGCTTTGTTCGCCATAAGTTGGCAGGGTCAGACGTGAGTCCCTTGCTCACTTTGCCACTGGATTCAAGCAAGCCTGGCTGAAGGCGGCTGAAATACCAGAAACCGGTCCTAGGAAGCTTGTTTCCGGGCCAGGAAAGACATGGCTTGGCAGTTCGGGCTGGACTGTTTCCATGAGGCACAGGGTCAGACTGGTTTGCATAGGGCCATGTCTGAACTGGGGTGGCAGAGTGGGCTAAAGAACGGTGATGGATTAAACTCAGATCAGTTGACTGGGGGTGAGTGCTTGCAATGTTCAACACTCCATCCATCATTTCCTTTGGTTTTTGCTTTGTTCGCCATAAGTTGGCAGGGTATGCTCAGACGTGAGTCCCTTGCTCACTTTGCCACTGGATTCAAGCAAGCCTGGCTGAAGACGGCTGAAATGCCAGAAACCGGTCCTAGGAAGCTTGTTTCCGGGCCAGGAAAGACATGGCTTGGCAGTTCGGGCTGGACTGTTCCCATGAGGCACAGGGTCAGACTGATTTAAATAGGGCCATGTCTGACCTGGGGTGGCACAGTGGGCTAAAGAACGGTGATAGATTAAACCCAGATCAGTTGACTAGGGGTGAGTGCTTGCAATGTTCAACACTCCATCCATCATTTCCTTTGGTTTTTGCTTTGTTCGCCATAAGTTGGCAGGGTCAGACGTGAGTCCCTTGCTCACTTTGCCACTGGATTCAAGCAAGCCTGGCTGAAGGCGGCTGAAATACCAGAAACCGGTCCTAGGAAGCTTGTTTCCGGGCCAGGAAAGACATGGCTTGGCAGTTCGGGCTGGACTGTTTCCATGAGGCACAGGGTCAGACTGGTTTGCATAGGGCCATGTCTGAACTGGGGTGGCAGAGTGGGCTAAAGAACGGTGATGGATTAAACCCAGATCAGTTGACTGGGGGTGAGTGCTTGCAATGTTCAACACTCCATCCATCATTTCCTTTGGTTTTTGCTTTGTTCGTCATAAGTTGGCAGGGTATGCTCAGACGTGAGTCCCTTGCTCACTTTGCCACTGGATTCAAGCAAGCCTGGCTGAAGACGGCTGAAATGCCAGAAACCGGTCCTAGGAAGCTTGTTTCCGGGCCAGGAAAGACATGGCTTGGCAGTTCAGGCTGGACTGTGCCCATGAGGCACAGGGTCAGACTGATTTGCATAGGGCCATGTCTGAACTGGGGTGGCAGAGTGGGCTAAAGAACGGTGATGGTTTAAACCCAGATCAGTTGACTGGGGGTGAGTGCTTGCAATGTTCAACACTCCATCCATCATTTCCTTTGGTTTTTGCTTTGTTCGCCATAAGTTGGCAGGGTATGCTCAGACGTGAGTCCCTTGCTCACTTTGCCACTGGATTCAAGCAAGCCTTGCTGAAGACGGCTGAAATGCCAGAAACCAGTCCTAGGAAGCTTGTTTCCGGGCCAGAAAAGACATGGCTTGGCAGTTCGGGCTGGACTGTTCCCATGAGGCACAGGGTCAGGCTGATTTGCATAGGGCCATGTCTGAACTGGGGTGGCAGAGTGGGCTAAAGAACGGTGATGGATGAAACCCAGATCAGTTGACTGGGGGTGAGTGCTTGCAATGTTCAACACTCCATCCATCATTTCCTTTGGTTTTTGCTTTGTTCGCCATAAGTTGGCAGGGTATGCTCAGACGTGAGTCCCTTGCTCACTTTGCCACTGGATTCAAGCAAGTCTGGCTGAAGACGGCTGAAATGCCAGAAACCGGTCCTAGGAAGCTTGTTTCCGGGCCAGGAAAGACATGGCTTGGCAGTTCGGGCTGGACTGCTCCCATGAGGCACAGGGTCAGACTGATTTGCATAGGGCCATGTCTGAACTTGGGTGGCAGAGTTGGCTAAAGAACGGTGATGGATTAAACCCAGATCAGTTGGCTGGGGGTGAGTGCTTGCAATGTTCAACACTCCATCCATCATTTCCTTTGGTTTTTGCCTTGTTCGCCATAAGTCGGCAGGGTATGCTCAGACGTGAGTCCCTTGCTCACTTTGCCACTGGATTCAAGCAAGCCTGGCTGAAGACGGCTGAAATGCCAGAAACCGGTCTTAGGAAGCTTGTTTCCGGGCCAGGAAAGACATGGCTTGGCAGTTCGGGCTGGACTGCTCCCATGAGGCACAGGGTCAGACTGATTTGCATAGGGCCATGTCTGAACTGGGGTGGCACAGTGGGCTAAAGAACGGTGATGGATTAAACCCAGATCAGTTGACTGGGGGTGAGTGCTTGCAATGTTCAACACTCCATCCATCATTTCCTTTGGTTTTTGCTTTGTTCGCCATAAGTTGGCAGGGTATGCTCAGACGTGAGTCCCTTGCTCGCTTTGCCACTGGATTCAAGCAAGCCTGGCTGAAGACGGCTGAAATGCCAGAAACTGGTCCTAGGAAGCTTGTTTCCGGGCCAGGAAAGACATGGCTCGGCAGTTCGGGCTGGACTGTTCCCATGAGGCACAGGGTCAGACTGATTTGCATAGGGCCATGTCTGAACTGGGGTGGCAGAGTGGGCTAAAGAACGGTGATGGATTAAACCCAGATCAGTTGACTGGGGTGAGTGCTTGCAATGTTCAACACTCCATCCATCATTTCCTTTGGTTTTTGCTTTGTTCGCCATAAATTGGCAGGGTATGCTCAGACGTGAGACCCTTGCTCACTTTGCCACTGGATTCAAGCAAGCCTGGCTGAAGATGGCTGAAATGCTAGAAACCGGTCCTAGGAAGCTTGTTTCCGGGCCAGGAAAGACATGGCTTGGCAGTTCGGGCTGGACTGTTCCCATGAGGCACAGGGTCAGACTGATTTGCATAGGGCCATGTCTGAACTGGGGTGGCAGAGTGGGCTAAAGAACGGTGATAGATTAAACCCAGATCAGTTGACTGGGGGTGAGTGCTTGCAATGTTCAACACTCCATCCATCATTTCCTTTGGTTTTTGCTTTGTTCGCCATAAGTTGGCAGGGTCAGACGTGAGTCCCTTGCTCACTTTGCCACTGGATTCAAGCAAGCCTGGCTGAAGACGGCTAAAATACCAGAAACCGGTCCTAGGAAGCTTGTTTCCGGGCCAGGAAAGACATGGCTTGGCAGTTCGGGCTGGACTGTTCCCATGAGGCACAGGGTCAGACTGATTTGCATAGGGCCATGTCTGAACTGGGGTGGCAGAGTGGGCTAAAGAACGGTGATGGATTAAACCCAGATCAGTTGACTGGGGGTGAGTGCTTGCAATATTCAACACTCCATCCATCATTTCCTTTGGTTTTTGCTTTGTTCGTCATAAGTTGGCAGGGTATGCTCAGACGTGAGTCCCTTGCTCACTTTGCCACTGGATTCAAGCAAGCCTGGCTGAAGACGGCTGAAATGCCAGAAACCGGTCCTAGGAAGCTTGTTTCCGGGCCAGGAAAGACATGGCTTGGCAGTTCAGGCTGGACTGTTCCCATGAGGCACAGGGTCAGACTGATTTGCATAGGGCCATGTCTGAACTGGGGTGGCAGAGTGGGCTAAAGAACGGTGATGGTTTAAACCCAGATCAGTTGACTGGGGGTGAGTGCTTGCAATGTTCAACACTCCATCCATCATTTCCTTTGGTTTTTGCTTTGTTCGCCATAAGTTGGCAGGGTATGCTCAGACGTGAGTCCCTTGCTCACTTTGCCACTGGATTCAAGCAAGCCTTGCTGAAGACGGCTGAAATGCCAGAAACCGGTCCTAGGAAGCTTGTTTCCGGGCCAGGAAAGACATGGCTTGGCAGTTCGGGCTGGACTGTTCCCATGAGGCACAGGGTCAGACTGATTTGCATAGGGCCATGTCTGAACTGGGGTGGCAGAGTGGGCTAAAGAATGGTGATGGATGAAACCCAGATCAGTTGACTGGGGGTGAGTGCTTGCAATGTTCAACACTCCATCCATCATTTCCTTTGGTTTTTGCTTTGTTCGCCATAAGTTGGCAGGGTATGCTCAGACGTGAGTCCCTTGCTCACTTTGCCACTGGATTCAAGCAAGCCTGGCTGAAGACGGCTGAAATGCCAGAAACCGGTCCTAGGAAGCTTGTTTCCGGGCCAGGAAAGACATGGCTTGGCAGTTCGGGGTTGGACTGTTCCCATGAGGCACAGGGTCAGACTGATTTGCATAGGGCCATGTCTGAACTGGGGTGGCAGAGTGGGCTAAAGAACGGTGATGGATTAAACCCAGATCAGTTGACTGGGGGTGAGTGCTTGCAATGTTCAACACTCCATCCATCATTTCCTTTGGTTTTTGCTTTGTTCGCCATAAGTTGGCAGGGTATGCTCAGACGTGAGTCCCTTGCTCACTTTGCCACTGGATTCAAGCAAGCCTGGCTGAAGACGGCTGAAATGCCAGAAACCGGTCCTAGGAAGCTTGTTTCCGGGCCAGGAAAGACATGGCTTGGCAGTTCGGGCAGGACTGTTCCCATGAGGCACAGGGTCAGACTGATTTGCATAGGGCCATGTCTGAACTGGGGTGGCAGAGTGGGCTAAAGAACGGTGATGGATTAAATCCAGATCAGTTGACTGGGGGTGAGTGCTTGCAATGTTCAACACTCCATCCATCATTTCCTTTGGTTTTTGCTTTGTTCGCCATAAGTTGGCAGGGTATGCTCAGACGTGAGTCCCTTGCTCACTTTGCCACTGGATTCAAGCAAGTCTGGCTGAAGACGGCTGAAATGCCAGAAACCGGTCCTAGGAAGCTTGTTTCCGGGCCAGGAAAGACATGGCTTGGCAGTTCGGGCTGGACTGCTCCCATGAGGCACAGGGTCAGACTGATTTGCATAGGGCCATGTCTGAACTTGGGTGGCAGAGTTGGCTAAAGAACGGTGATGGATTAAACCCAGATCAGTTGACTGGGGGTGAGTGCTTGCAATGTTCAACACTCCATCCATCATTTCCTTTGGTTTTTGCCTTGTTCGCCATAAGTCGGCAGGGTATGCTCAGACGTGAGTCCCTTGCTCACTTTGCCACTGGATTCAAGCAAGCCTGGCTGAAGACGGCTGAAATGCCAGAAACCGGTCTTAGGAAGCTTGTTTCCGGGCCAGGAAAGACATGGCTTGGCAGTTCGGGCTGGACTGCTCCCATGAGGCACAGGGTCAGACTGATTTGCATAGGGCCATGTCTGAACTGGGGTGGCAGAGTGGGCTAAAGAACGGTGATGGATTAAACCCAGATCAGTTGACTGGGGGTGAGTGCTTGCAATGTTCAACACTCCATCCATCATTTCCTTTGGTTTTTGCTTTGTTCGCCATAAGTTGGCAGGGTATGCTCAGACGTGAGTCCCTTGCTCGCTTTGCCACTGGATTCAAGCAAGCCTGGCTGAAGACGGCTGAAATGCCAGAAACCGGTCCTAGGAAGCTTGTTTCCGGGCCAGGAAAGACATGGCTCGGCAGTTCGGGCTGGACTGTTCCCATGAGGCACAGGGTCAGACTGATTTGCAGAGGGCCATGTCTGAACTGGGGTGGCAGAGTGGGCTAAAGAACGGTGATGGATTAAACCCAGATCAGTTGACTGGGGGTGAGTGCTTGCAATGTTCAACACTCCATCCATCATTTCCTTTGGTTTTTGCTTTGTTCGCCATGAGTTGGCAGGGTATGCTCAGACGTGAGTCCCTTGCTCACTTTGCCACTGGATTCAAGCAAGCCTGGCTGAAGACGGCTGAAATGCCAGAAACCGGTCCTAGGAAGCTTGTTTCCGGGCCAGGAAAGACATGGCTTGGCAGTTTGGGCTGGACTGTTCCCATGAGGCACAGGGTCAGACTGATTTGCATAGGGCCATGTCTGAACTGGGGTGGCAGAGTGGGCTAAAGAACGGTGATAGATTAAACCCAGATCAGTTGACTGGGGGTGAGTGCTTGCAAAGTTCAACACTCCATCCATCATTTCCTTTGGTTTTTGCTTTGTTCGCCATAAGTTGGCAGGGTCAGACGTGAGTCCCTTGCTCACTTTGCCACTGGATTCAAGCAAGCCTGGCTGAAGAAAGCTGAAATACCAGAAACCGGTCCTAGGAAGCTTGTTTCCGGGCCAGGAAAGACATGGCTTGGCAGTTCGGGCTGGACTGTTTCCATGAGGCACAGGGTCAGACTGATTTGCATAGGGCCATGTCTGAACTGGGGTGGCAGAGTGGGCTAAAGAACGGTGATAGATTAAACCCAGATCAGTTGACTGGGGGTGAGTGCTTGCAATGTTCAACACTCCATCCATCATTTCCTTTGGTTTTTGCTTTGTTCGCCATAAGTTGGCAGGGTATGCTCAGACGTGAGTCCCTTGCTCGCTTTGCCACTGGATTCAAGCAAGCCTGGCTGAAGACGGCTGAAATGCCAGAAACCGGTCCTAGGAAGCTTGTTTCCGGGCCAGGAAAGACATGGCTCGGCAGTTCGGGCTGGACTGTTCCCATGAGGCACAGGGTCAGACTGATTTGCATAGGGCCATGTCTGAACTGGGGTGGCAGAGTGGGCTAAAGAACGGTGATGGATTAAACCCAGATCAGTTGACTGGGGGTGAGTGCTTGCAATGTTCAACACTCCATCCATCATTTCCTTTGGTATTTGCTTTGTTCGCCATGAGTTGGCAGGGTATGCTCAGACGTGAGTCCCTTGCTCACTTTGCCACTGGATTCAAGCAAGCCTGGCTAAAAACGGCTGAAATGCCAGAAACCGGTCCTAGGAAGCTTGTTTCCGGGCCAGGAAAGACATGGCTTGGCAGTTCGGGCTGGACTGTTCCCATGAGACACAGGGTCAGACTGATTTGCATAGGGCCATGTCTGAACTGGGGTGGCAGAGTGGGCTAAAGAACGGTGATGGATTAAACCCAGATCAGTTGACTGGGGGTGAGTGCTTGCAATGTTCAACACTCCATCCATCATTTCCTTTGGTTTTTGCTTTGTTCGCCATAAGTTGGCAGGGTATGCTCAGACGTGAGTCCCTTGCTCGCTTTGCCACTGGATTCAAGCAAGCCTGGCTGAAGACGGCTGAAATGCCAGAAACCGGTCCTAGGAAGCTTGTTTCCGGGCCAGGAAAGACATGGCTCGGCAGTTCGGGCTGGACTGTTCCCATGAGGCACAGGGTCAGACTGATTTGCATAGGGCCATGTCTGAACTGGGGTGGGAGAGTGGGCTAAAGAACGGTGATGGATTAAACCCAGATCAGTTGACTGGGGGTGAGTGCTTGCAATGTTCAACACTCCATCCATCATTTCCTTTGGTTTTTGCTTTGTTCGCCATGAGTTGGCAGGGTATGCTCAGACGTGAGTCCCTTGCTCACTTTGCCACTGGATTCAAGCAAGCCTGGCTAAAAACGGCTGAAATGCCAGAAACCGGTCCTAGGAAGCTTGTTTCCGGGCCAGGAAAGACATGGCTTGGCAGTTCGGGCTGGACTGTTCCCATGAGGCACAGGGTCAGACTGATTTGCATAGGGCCATGTCTGAACTGGGGTGGCAGAGTGGGCTAAAGAACGGTGATGGATTAAACCCAGATCAGTTGACTGGGGGTGAGCGCTTGCAATGTTCAACACTCCATCCATCATTTCCTTTGGTTTTTGCTTTGTTCGCCATAAATTGGCAGGGTATGCTCAGACGTGAGACCCTTGCTCACTTTGCCACTGGATTCAAGCAAGCCTGGCTGAAGACGGCTGAAATGCTGGAAACCGGTCCTAGGAAGCTTGTTTACGGGCCAGGAAAGACATGGCTTGGCAGTTCGGGCTGGACTGTTCCCATGAGGCACAGGGTCAGACTGATTTGCATAGGGCCATGTCTGAACTGGGGTGGCAGAGTGGGCTAGAGAACGGTGATGGATTAAACCCAGATCAGTTGACTGGGGGTGAGTGCTTGCAATGTTCAACACTCCATCCATCATTTCCTTTGGTTTTTGCTTTGTTCGCCATAAGTTGGCAGGGTATGCTCAGATGTGAGTCCCTTGCTCACTTTGCCACTGGATTCAAGCAAGCCTGGCTGAAGACGGCTAAAATGCCAGAAACCGGTCCTAGGAAGCTTGTTTCCGGGCCAGGAAAGACATGGCTTGGCAGTTCGGGCTGGACTGCTCCCATGAGGCACAGGGTCAGACTGATTTGCATAGGGCCATGTCTGAACTTGGGTGGCAGAGTTGGCTAAAGAACGGTGATGGATTAAACCCAGATCAGTTGACTGGGGGTGAGTGCTTGCAATGTTCAACACTCCATCCATCATTTCCTTTGGTTTTTGCCTTGTTCGCCATAAGTCGGCAGGGTATGCTCAGACGTGAGTCCCTTGCTCACTTTGCCACTGGATTCAAGCAAGCCTGGCTGAAGACGGCTGAAATGCCAGAAACCGGTCTTAGGAAGCTTGTTTCCGGGCCAGGAAAGACATGGCTTGGCAGTTCGGGCTGGACTGCTCCCATGAGGCACAGGGTCAGACTGATTTGCATAGGGCCATGTCTGAACTGGGGTGGCAGAGTGGGCTAAAGAACGGTGATGGATTAAACCCAGATCAGTTGACTGGGGGTGAGTGCTTGCAATGTTCAACACTCCATCCATCATTTCCTTTGGTTTTTGCTTTGTTCGCCATAAGTTGGCAGGGTATGCTCAGACGTGAGTCCCTTGCTCGCTTTGCCACTGGATTCAAGCAAGCCTGGCTGAAGACGGCTGAAATGCCAGAAACCGGTCCTAGGAAGCTTGTTTCCGGGCCAGGAAAGACATGGCTCGGCAGTTCGGGCTGGACTGTTCCCATGAGGCACAGGGTCAGACTGATTTGCAGAGGGCCATGTCTGAACTGGGGTGGCAGAGTGGGCTAAAGAACGGTGATGGATTAAACCCAGATCAGTTGACTGGGGGTGAGTGCTTGCAATGTTCAACACTCCATCCATCATTTCCTTTGGTTTTTGCTTTGTTCGCCATGAGTTGGCAGGGTATGCTCAGACGTGAGTCCCTTGCTCACTTTGCCACTGGATTCAAGCAAGCCTGGCTGAAGACGGCTGAAATGCCAGAAACCGGTCCTAGGAAGCTTGTTTCCGGGCCAGGAAAGACATGGCTTGGCAGTTCGGGCTGGACTGTTCCCATGAGGCACAGGGTCAGACTGATTTGCATAGGGCCATGTCTGAACTGGGGTGGCAGAGTGGGCTAAAGAACGGTGATAGATTAAACCCAGATCAGTTGACTGGGGGTGAGTGCTTGCAAAGTTCAACACTCCATCCATCATTTCCTTTGGTTTTTGCTTTGTTCGCCATAAGTTGGCAGGGTCAGACGTGAGTCCCTTGCTCACTTTGCCACTGGATTCAAGCAAGCCTGGCTGAAGACGGCTGAAATACCAGAAACCGGTCCTAGGAAGCTTGTTTCCGGGCCAGGAAAGACATGGCTTGGCAGTTCGGGCTGGACTGTTTCCATGAGGCACAGGGTCAGACTGATTTGCATAGGGCCATGTCTGAACTGGGGTGGCAGAGTGGGCTAAAGAACGGTGATGGATGAAACCCAGATCAGTTGACTGGGGCTGAGGGCTTGCAATGTTCAACACTCCATCCATCATTTCCTTTGGTTTTTGCTTTGTTCGCCATAAGTTGGCAGGGTATGCTCAGACGTGAGTCCTTTGCTCACTTTGCCACTGGATTCAAGCAAGCCTGGCTGAAGACGGCTGAAATGCCAGAAACCGGTCCTAGGAAGCTTGTTTCCAGGCCAGGAAAGACATGGCTTGGCAGTTCGGGCTGGACTGTTCCCATGAGGTACAGGGTCAGACTGATTTGCATAGGGCCATGTCTGAACTGGGGTGGCAGAGTGGGCTAAAGAACGGTGATGGATTAAACCCAGATCAGTTGACTAGGGGTGAGTGCTTGCAATGTTCAACACTCCATCCATCATTTCCTTTGGTTTTTGCTTTGTTCGTCATAAGTTGGCAGGGTATGCTCAGACGTGAGTCCCTTGCTCACTTTGCCACTGGATTCAAGCAAGCCTGGCTGAAGACGGCTGAAATGCCAGAAACCGGTCCTAGGAAGCTTGTTTCCGGGCCAGGAAAGACATGGCTTGGCAGTTCGGGGTTGGACTGTTCCCATGAGGCACAGGGTCAGACTGATTTGCATAGGGCCATGTCTGAACTGGGGTGGCAGAGTGGGCTAAAGAACGGTGATGGATTAAACCCAGATCAGTTGACTGGGGGTGAGTGCTTGCAATGTTCAACACTCCATCCATCATTTCCTTTGGTTTTTGCTTTGTTCGCCATAAGTTGGCAGGGTATGCTCAGACGTGAGTCCCTTGCTCACTTTGCCACTGGATTCAAGCAAGCCTGGCTGAAGACGGCTGAAATGCCAGAAACCGGTCCTAGGAAGCTTGTTTCCGGGCCAGGAAAGACATGGCTTGGCAGTTCGGGCAGGACTGTTCCCATGAGGCACAGGGTCAGACTGATTTGCATAGGGCCATGTCTGAACTGGGGTGGCAGAGTGGGCTAAAGAACGGTGATGGATTAAATCCAGATCAGTTGACTGGGGGTGAGTGCTTGCAATGTTCAACACTCCATCCATCATTTCCTTTGGTTTTTGCTTTGTTCGCCATAAGTTGGCAGAGTATGCTCAGACGTGAGTCCCTTGCTCACTTTGCCACTGGATTCAAGCAAGCCTGGCTGAAGACGGCTGAAATGCCAGAAACCGGTCTTAGGAAGCTTGTTTCCGGGCCAGGAAAGACATGGCTTGGCAGTTCGGGCTGGACTGCTCCCATGAGGCACAGGGTCAGACTGATTTGCATAGGGCCATGTCTGAACTGGGGTGGCAGAGTGGGCTAAAGAACGGTGATGGATTAAACCCAGATCAGTTGACTGGGGGTGAGTGCTTGCAATGTTCAACACTCCATCCATCATTTCCTTTGGTTTTTGCTTTGTTCGCCATGAGTTGGCAGGGTATGCTCAGACGTGAGTCCCTTGCTCACTTTGCCACTGGATTCAAGCAAGCCTGGCTAAAAACGGCTGAAATGCCAGAAACCGGTCCTAGGAAGCTTGTTTCCGGGCCAGGAAAGACATGGCTTGGCAGTTCGGGCTGGACTGTTCCCATGAGGCACAGGGTCAGACTGATTTGCATAGGGCCATGTCTGAACTGGGGTGGCAGAGTGGGCTAAAGAACGGTGATGGATTAAACCCAGATCAGTTGACTGGGGGTGAGTGCTTGCAATGTTCAACACTCCATCCATCATTTCCTTTGGTTTTTGCTTTGTTCGCCATAAATTGGCAGGGTATGCTCAGACGTGAGACCCTTGCTCACTTTGCCACTGGATTCAAGCAAGCCTGGCTGAAGACGGCTGAAATGCTGGAAACCGGTCCTAGGAAGCTTGTTTACGGGCCAGGAAAGACATGGCTTGGCAGTTCGGGCTGGACTGTTCCCATGAGGCACAGGGTCAGACTGATTTGCATAGGGCCATGTCTGAACTGGGGTGGCAGAGTGGGCTAGAGAACGGTGATGGATTAAACCCAGATCAGTTGACTGGGGGTGAGTGCTTGCAATGTTCAACACTCCATCCATCATTTCCTTTGGTTTTTGCTTTGTTCGCCATAAGTTGGCAGGGTATGCTCAGACGTGAGTCCCTTGCTCACTTTGCCACTGGATTCAAGCAAGCCTGGTTGAAGACGGCGGAAATGCCAGAAACCGGTCCTAGGAAGCTTGTTTCCGGGCCAGGAAAGACATGGCTTGGCAGTTCGGGCTGGACTGTTCCCATGAGGCACAGGGTCAGACTGATTTGCATAGGGCCATGTCTGAACTGGGGTGGCAGAGTGGGCTAAAGAACGGTGATGGATGAAACCCAGATCAGTTGACTGGGGGTGAGTGCTTGCAATGTTCAACACTCCATCCATCATTTCCTTTGGTTTTTGCTTTGTTCGCCATAAGTTGGCAGGGTATGCTCAGATGTGAGTCCCTTGCTCACTTTGCCACTGGATTCAAGCAAGCCTGGCTGAAGACGGCTGAAATGCCAGAAACCGGTCCTAGGAAGCTTGTTTCCGGGCCAGGAAAGACATGGCTTGGCAGTTCGGGCTGGACTGTTCCCATGAGGCACAGGGTCAGACTGATTTGCATAGGGCCATGTCTGAACTGGGGTGGCAGAGTGGGCTAAAGAACGGTGATGGATTAAACCCAGATCAGTTGACTGGGGGTGAGTGCTTGCAATGTTCAACACTCCATCCATCATTTCCTTTGGTTTTTGCTTTGTTCGCCATGAGTTGGCAGGGTATGCTCAGACGTGAGTCCCTTGCTCACTTTGCCACTGGATTCAAGCAAGCCTGGCTGAAGACGGCTGAAATGCCAGAAACCGGTCCTAGGAAGCTTGTTTCCGGGCCAGGAAAGACATGGCTTGGCAGTTCGGGCTGGACTGTTCCCATGAGGCACAGGGTCAGACTGATTTGCATAGGGCCATGTCTGAACTGGGGTGGCAGAGTGGGCTAAAGAACGGTGATAGATTAAACCCAGATCAGTTGACTGGGGGTGAGTGCTTGCAAAGTTCAACACTCCATCCATCATTTCCTTTGGTTTTTGCTTTGTTCGCCATAAGTTGGCAGGGTCAGACGTGAGTCCCTTGCTCACTTTGCCACTGGATTCAAGCAAGCCTGGCTGAAGACGGCTGAAATACCAGAAACCGGTCCTAGGAAGCTTGTTTCCGGGCCAGGAAAGACATGGCTTGGCAGTTCGGGCTGGACTGTTTCCATGAGGCACAGGGTCAGACTGATTTGCATAGGGCCATGTCTGAACTGGGGTGGCAGAGTGGGCTAAAGAACGGTGATGGATGAAACCCAGATCAGTTGACTGGGGCTGAGGGCTTGCAATGTTCAACACTCCATCCATCATTTCCTTTGGTTTTTGCTTTGTTCGCCATAAGTTGGCAGGGTATGCTCAGACGTGAGTCCTTTGCTCACTTTGCCACTGGATTCAAGCAAGCCTGGCTGAAGACGGCTGAAATGCCAGAAACCGGTCCTAGGAAGCTTGTTTCCAGGCCAGGAAAGACATGGCTTGGCAGTTCGGGCTGGACTGTTCCCATGAGGTACAGGGTCAGACTGATTTGCATAGGGCCATGTCTGAACTGGGGTGGCAGAGTGGGCTAAAGAACGGTGATGGATTAAACCCAGATCAGTTGACTAGGGGTGAGTGCTTGCAATGTTCAACACTCCATCCATCATTTCCTTTGGTTTTTGCTTTGTTCGTCATAAGTTGGCAGGGTATGCTCAGACGTGAGTCCCTTGCTCACTTTGCCACTGGATTCAAGCAAGCCTGGCTGAAGACGGCTGAAATGCCAGAAACCGGTCCTAGGAAGCTTGTTTCCGGGCCAGGAAAGACATGGCTTGGCAGTTCGGGGTTGGACTGTTCCCATGAGGCACAGGGTCAGACTGATTTGCATAGGGCCATGTCTGAACTGGGGTGGCAGAGTGGGCTAAAGAACGGTGATGGATTAAACCCAGATCAGTTGACTGGGGGTGAGTGCTTGCAATGTTCAACACTCCATCCATCATTTCCTTTGGTTTTTGCTTTGTTCGCCATAAGTTGGCAGGGTATGCTCAGACGTGAGTCCCTTGCTCACTTTGCCACTGGATTCAAGCAAGCCTGGCTGAAGACGGCTGAAATGCCAGAAACCGGTCCTAGGAAGCTTGTTTCCGGGCCAGGAAAGACATGGCTTGGCAGTTCGGGCAGGACTGTTCCCATGAGGCACAGGGTCAGACTGATTTGCATAGGGCCATGTCTGAACTGGGGTGGCAGAGTGGGCTAAAGAACGGTGATGGATTAAATCCAGATCAGTTGACTGGGGGTGAGTGCTTGCAATGTTCAACACTCCATCCATCATTTCCTTTGGTTTTTGCTTTGTTCGCCATAAGTTGGCAGGGTATGCTCAGACGTGAGTCCCTTGCTCACTTTGCCACTGGATTCAAGCAAGCCTGGCTGAAGACGGCTGAAATGCCAGAAACCGGTCTTAGGAAGCTTGTTTCCGGGCCAGGAAAGACATGGCTTGGCAGTTCGGGCTGGACTGCTCCCATGAGGCACAGGGTCAGACTGATTTGCATAGGGCCATGTCTGAACTGGGGTGGCAGAGTGGGCTAAAGAACGGTGATGGATTAAACCCAGATCAGTTGACTGGGGGTGAGTGCTTGCAATGTTCAACACTCCATCCATCATTTCCTTTGGTTTTTGCTTTGTTCGCCATGAGTTGGCAGGGTATGCTCAGACGTGAGTCCCTTGCTCACTTTGCCACTGGATTCAAGCAAGCCTGGCTAAAAACGGCTGAAATGCCAGAAACCGGTCCTAGGAAGCTTGTTTCCGGGCCAGGAAAGACATGGCTTGGCAGTTCGGGCTGGACTGTTCCCATGAGGCACAGGGTCAGACTGATTTGCATAGGGCCATGTCTGAACTGGGGTGGCAGAGTGGGCTAAAGAACGGTGATGGATTAAACCCAGATCAGTTGACTGGGGGTGAGTGCTTGCAATGTTCAACACTCCATCCATCATTTCCTTTGGTTTTTGCTTTGTTCGCCATAAATTGGCAGGGTATGCTCAGACGTGAGACCCTTGCTCACTTTGCCACTGGATTCAAGCAAGCCTGGCTGAAGACGGCTGAAATGCTGGAAACCGGTCCTAGGAAGCTTGTTTACGGGCCAGGAAAGACATGGCTTGGCAGTTCGGGCTGGACTGTTCCCATGAGGCACAGGGTCAGACTGATTTGCATAGGGCCATGTCTGAACTGGGGTGGCAGAGTGGGCTAGAGAACGGTGATGGATTAAACCCAGATCAGTTGACTGGGGGTGAGTGCTTGCAATGTTCAACACTCCATCCATCATTTCCTTTGGTTTTTGCTTTGTTCGCCATAAGTTGGCAGGGTATGCTCAGACGTGAGTCCCTTGCTCACTTTGCCACTGGATTCAAGCAAGCCTGGTTGAAGACGGCGGAAATGCCAGAAACCGGTCCTAGGAAGCTTGTTTCCGGGCCAGGAAAGACATGGCTTGGCAGTTCGGGCTGGACTGTTCCCATGAGGCACAGGGTCAGACTGATTTGCATAGGGCCATGTCTGAACTGGGGTGGCAGAGTGGGCTAAAGAACGGTGATGGATGAAACCCAGATCAGTTGACTGGGGGTGAGTGCTTGCAATGTTCAACACTCCATCCATCATTTCCTTTGGTTTTTGCTTTGTTCGCCATAAGTTGGCAGGGTATGCTCAGATGTGAGTCCCTTGCTCACTTTGCCACTGGATTCAAGCAAGCCTGGCTGAAGACGGCTGAAATGCCAGAAACCGGTCCTAGGAAGCTTGTTTCCGGGCCAGGAAAGACATGGCTTGGCAGTTCGGGCTGGACTGTTCCCATGAGGCACAGGGTCAGACTGATTTGCATAGGGCCATGTCTGAACTGGGGTGGCAGAGTGGGCTAAAGAACGGTGATGGATTAAACCCAGATCAGTTGACTGGGGGTGAGTGCTTGCAATGTTCAACACTCCATCCATCATTTCCTTTGGTTTTTGCTTTGTTCGCCATAAGTTGGCAGGGTCAGACGTGAGTCCCTTGCTCACTTTGCCACTGGATTCAAGCAAGCCTGGCTGAAGACGGCTGAAATACCAGAAACCGGTCCTAGGAAGCTTGTTTCCGGGCCAGGAAAGACATGGCTTGGCAGTTCGGGCTGGACTGTTTCCATGAGGCACAGGGTCAGACTGATTTGCATAGGGCCATGTCTGAACTGGGGTGGCAAAGTGGGCTAAAGAACGGTGATGGATTAAACCCAGATCAGTTGACTGGGGGTGAGTGCTTGCAATGTTCAACACTCCATCCATCATTTCCTTTGGTTTTTGCTTTGTTCGTCATAAGTTGGCAGGGTATGCTCAGACGTGAGTCCCTTGCTCACTTTGCCACTGGATTCAAGCAAGCCTGGCTGAAGACGGCTGAAATGCCAGAAACCGGTCCTAGGAAGCTTGTTTCCGGGCCAGGAAAGACATGGCTTGGCAGTTCGGGGTTGGACTGTTCCCATGAGGCACAGGGTCAGACTGATTTGCATAGGGCCATGTCTGAACTGGGGTGGCAGAGTGGGCTAAAGAACGGTGATGGATTAAACCCAGATCAGTTGACTGGGGGTGAGTGCTTGCAATGTTCAACACTCCATCCATCATTTCCTTTGGTTTTTGCTTTGTTCGCCATAAGTTGGCAGGGTATGCTCAGACGTGAGTCCCTTGCTCACTTTGCCACTGGATTCAAGCAAGCCTGGCTGAAGACGGCTGAAATGCCAGAAACCGGTCCTAGGAAGCTTGTTTCCGGGCCAGGAAAGACATGGCTTGGCAGTTCGGGCAGGACTGTTCCCATGAGGCACAGGGTCAGACTGATTTGCATAGGGCCATGTCTGAACTGGGGTGGCAGAGTGGGCTAAAGAACGGTGATGGATTAAATCCAGATCAGTTGACTGGGGGTGAGTGCTTGCAATGTTCAACACTCCATCCATCATTTCCTTTGGTTTTTGCTTTGTTCGCCATAAGTTGGCAGGGTATGCTCAGACGTGAGTCCCTTGCTCACTTTGCCACTGGATTCAAGCAAGGCTGGCTGAAGACGGCTGAAATGCCAGAAACCGGTCCTAGGAAGCTTGTTTCCGGGCCAGGAAAGACATGGCTTGGCAGTTCGGGCTGGACTGCTCCCATGAGGCACAGGGTCAGACTGATTTGCATAGGGCCATGTCTGAACTTGGGTGGCAGAGTTGGCTAAAGAACCGTGATGGATTAAACCCAGATCAGTTGACTGGGGGTGAGTGCTTGCAATGTTCAACACTCCATCCATCATTTCCTTTGGTTTTTGCCTTGTTCGCCATAAGTCGGCAGGGTATGCTCAGACGTGAGTCCCTTGCTCACTTTGCCACTGGATTCAAGCAAGCCTGGCTGAAGACGGCTGAAATGCCAGAAACCGGTCTTAGGAAGCTTGTTTCCGGGCCAGGAAAGACATGGCTTGGCAGTTCGGGCTGGACTGCTCCCATGAGGCACAGGGTCAGACTGATTTGCATAGGGCCATGTCTGAACTGGGGTGGCAGAGTGGGCTAAAGAACGGTGATGGATTAAACCCAGATCAGTTGACTGGGGGTGAGTGCTTGCAATGTTCAACACTCCATCCATCATTTCCTTTGGTTTTTGCTTTGTTCGCCATAAGTTGGCAGGGTATGCTCAGACGTGAGTCCCTTGCTCGCTTTGCCACTGGATTCAAGCAAGCCTGGCTGAAGACGGCTGAAATGCCAGAAACCGGTCCTAGGAAGCTTGTTTCCGGGCCAGGAAAGACATGGCTCGGCAGTTCGGGCTGGACTGTTCCCATGAGGCACAGGGTCAGACTGATTTGCATAGGGCCATGTCTGAACTGGGGTGGCAGAGTGGGCTAAAGAACGGTGATGGATTAAACCCAGATCAGTTGACTGGGGGTGAGTGCTTGCAATGTTCAACACTCCATCCATCATTTCCTTTGGTTTTTGCTTTGTTCGCCATGAGTTGGCAGGGTATGCTCAGACGTGAGTCCCTTGCTCACTTTGCCACTGGATTCAAGCAAGCCTGGCTAAAAACGGCTGAAATGCCAGAAACCGGTCCTAGGAAGCTTGTTTCCGGGCCAGGAAAGACATGGCTTGGCAGTTCGGGCTGGACTGTTCCCATGAGGCACAGGGTCAGACTGATTTGCATAGGGCCATGTCTGAACTGGGGTGGCAGAGTGGGCTAAAGAACGGTGATGGATTAAACCCAGATCAGTTGACTGGGGGTGAGTGCTTGCAATGTTCAACACTCCATCCATCATTTCCTTTGGTTTTTGCTTTGTTCGCCATAAGTTGGCAGGGTATGCTCAGACGTGAGTCCCTTGCTCGCTTTGCCACTGGATTCAAGCAAGCCTGGCTGAAGACGGCTGAAATGCCAGAAACCGGTCCTAGGAAGCTTGTTTCCGGGCCAGGAAAGACATGGCTCGGCAGTTCGGGCTGGACTGTTCCCATGAGGCACAGGGTCAGACTGATTTGCATAGGGCCATGTCTGAACTGGGGTGGCAGAGTGGGCTAAAGAACGGTGATGGATTAAACCCAGATCAGTTGACTGGGGGTGAGTGCTTGCAATGTTCAACACTCCATCCATCATTTCCTTTGGTTTTTGCTTTGTTCGCCATGAGTTGGCAGGGTATGCTCAGACGTGAGTCCCTTGCTCACTTTGCCACTGGATTCAAGCAAGCCTGGCTAAAAACGGCTGAAATGCCAGAAACCGGTCCTAGGAAGCTTGTTTCCGGGCCAGGAAAGACATGGCTTGGCAGTTCGGGCTGGACTGTTCCCATGAGGCACAGGGTCAGACTGATTTGCATAGGGCCATGTCTGAACTGGGGTGGCAGAGTGGGCTAAAGAACGGTGATGGATTAAACCCAGATCAGTTGACTGGGGGTGAGTGCTTGCAATGTTCAACACTCCATCCATCATTTCCTTTGGTTTTTGCTTTGTTCGCCATAAATTGGCAGGGTATGCTCAGACGTGAGACCCTTGCTCACTTTGCCACTGGATTCAAGCAAGCCTGGCTGAAGACGGCTGAAATGCTGGAAACCGGTCCTAGGAAGCTTGTTTACGGGCCAGGAAAGACATGGCTTGGCAGTTCGGGCTGGACTGTTCCCATGAGGCACAGGGTCAGACTGATTTGCATAGGGCCATGTCTGAACTGGGGTGGCAGAGTGGGCTAGAGAACGGTGATGGATTAAACCCAGATCAGTTGACTGGGGGTGAGTGCTTGCAATGTTCAACACTCCATCCATCATTTCCTTTGGTTTTTGCTTTGTTCGCCATAAGTTGGCAGGGTATGCTCAGACGTGAGTCCCTTGCTCACTTTGCCACTGGATTCAAGCAAGCCTGGTTGAAGACGGCGGAAATGCCAGAAACCGGTCCTAGGAAGCTTGTTTCCGGGCCAGGAAAGACATGGCTTGGCAGTTCGGGCTGGACTGTTCCCATGAGGCACAGGGTCAGACTGATTTGCATAGGGCCATGTCTGAACTGGGGTGGCAGAGTGGGCTAAAGAACGGTGATGGATGAAACCCAGATCAGTTGACTGGGGGTGAGTGCTTGCAATGTTCAACACTCCATCCATCATTTCCTTTGGTTTTTGCTTTGTTCGCCATAAGTTGGCAGGGTATGCTCAGATGTGAGTCCCTTGCTCACTTTGCCACTGGATTCAAGCAAGCCTGGCTGAAGACGGCTGAAATGCCAGAAACCGGTCCTAGGAAGCTTGTTTCCGGGCCAGGAAAGACATGGCTTGGCAGTTCGGGCTGGACTGCTCCCATGAGGCACAGGGTCAGACTGATTTGCATAGGGCCATGTCTGAACTTGGGTGGCAGAGTTGGCTAAAGAACGGTGATGGATTAAACCCAGATCAGTTGACTGGGGGTGAGTGCTTGCAATGTTCAACACTCCATCCATCATTTCCTTTGGTTTTTGCCTTGTTCGCCATAAGTCGGCAGGGTATGCTCAGACGTGAGTCCCTTGCTCACTTTGCCACTGGATTCAAGCAAGCCTGGCTGAAGACGGCTGAAATGCCAGAAACCGGTCTTAGGAAGCTTGTTTCCGGGCCAGGAAAGACATGGCTTGGCAGTTCGGGCTGGACTGCTCCCATGAGGCACAGGGTCAGACTGATTTGCATAGGGCCATGTCTGAACTGGGGTGGCAGAGTGGGCTAAAGAACGGTGATGGATTAAACCCAGATCAGTTGACTGGGGGTGAGTGCTTGCAATGTTCAACACTCCATCCATCATTTCCTTTGGTTTTTGCTTTGTTCGCCATAAGTTGGCAGGGTATGCTCAGACGTGAGTCCCTTGCTCGCTTTGCCACTGGATTCAAGCAAGCCTGGCTGAAGACGGCTGAAATGCCAGAAACCGGTCCTAGGAAGCTTGTTTCCGGGCCAGGAAAGACATGGCTCAGCAGTTCGGGCTGGACTGTTCCCATGAGGCACAGGGTCAGACTGATTTGCAGAGGGCCATGTCTGAACTGGGGTGGCAGAGTGGGCTAAAGAACGGTGATGGATTAAACCCAGATCAGTTGACTGGGGGTGAGTGCTTGCAATGTTCAACACTCCATCCATCATTTCCTTTGGTTTTTGCTTTGTTCGCCATGAGTTGGCAGGGTATGCTCAGACGTGAGTCCCTTGCTCACTTTGCCACTGGATTCAAGCAAGCCTGGCTGAAGACGGCTGAAATGCCAGAAACCGGTCCTAGGAAGCTTGTTTCCGGGCCAGGAAAGACATGGCTTGGCAGTTCGGGCTGGACTGTTCCCATGAGGCACAGGGTCAGACTGATTTGCATAGGGCCATGTCTGAACTGGGGTGGCAGAGTGGGCTAAAGAACGGTGATAGATTAAACCCAGATCAGTTGACTGGGGGTGAGTGCTTGCAAAGTTCAACACTCCATCCATCATTTCCTTTGGTTTTTGCTTTGTTCGCCATAAGTTGGCAGGGTCAGACGTGAGTCCCTTGCTCACTTTGCCACTGGATTCAAGCAAGCCTGGCTGAAGACGGCTGAAATACCAGAAACCGGTCCTAGGAAGCTTGTTTCCGGGCCAGGAAAGACATGGCTTGGCAGTTCGGGCTGGACTGTTTCCATGAGGCACAGGGTCAGACTGATTTGCATAGGGCCATGTCTGAACTGGGGTGGCAAAGTGGGCTAAAGAACGGTGATGGATTAAACCCAGATCAGTTGACTGGGGGTGAGTGCTTGCAATGTTCAACACTCCATCCATCATTTCCTTTGGTTTTTGCTTTGTTCGTCATAAGTTGGCAGGGTATGCTCAGACGTGAGTCCCTTGCTCACTTTGCCACTGGATTCAAGCAAGCCTGGCTGAAGACGGCTGAAATGCCACAAACCGGTCCTAGGAAGCTTGTTTCTGGGCCAGGAAAGACATGGCTTGGCAGTTCAGGCTGGACTGTTCCCATGAGGCACAGGGTCAGACTGATTTGCATAGGGCCATGTCTGAACTGGGGTGGCAGAGTGGGCTAAAGAACGGTGATGGTTTAAACCCAGATTAGTTGACTGGGGGTGAGTGCTTGCAATGTTCAACACTCCATCCATCATTTCCTTTGGTTTTTGCTTTGTTCGCCATAAGTTGGCAGGGTATGCTCAGACGTGAGTCCCTTGCTCACTTTGCCACTGGATTCAAGCAAGCCTTGCTGAAGACGGCTGAAATGCCAGAAACCAGTCCTAGGAAGCTTGTTTCCGGGCCAGGAAAGACATGGCTTGGCAGTTCGGGCTGGACTGTTCCCATGAGGCACAGGGTCAGACTGATTTGCATAGGGCCATGTCTGAACTGGGGTGGCAGAGTGGGCTAAAGAACGGTGATGGATGAAACCCAGATCAGTTGACTGGGGGTGAGGGCTTGCAATGTTCAACACTCCATCCATCATTTCCTTTGGTTTTTGCTTTGTTCGCCATAAGTTGGCAGGGTATGCTCAGACGTGAGTCCTTTGCTCACTTTGCCACTGGATTCAAGCAAGCCTGGCTGAAGACGGCTGAAATGCCAGAAACCGGTCCTAGGAAGCTTGTTTCCAGGCCAGGAAAGACATGGCTTGGCAGTTCGGGCTGGACTGTTCCCATGAGGTACAGGGTCAGACTGATTTGCATAGGGCCATGTCTGAACTGGGGTGGCAGAGTGGGCTAAAGAACGGTGATGGATTAAACCCAGATCAGTTGACTAGGGGTGAGTGCTTGCAATGTTCAACACTCCATCCATCATTTCCTTTGGTTTTTGCTTTGTTCGTCATAAGTTGGCAGGGTATGCTCAGACGTGAGTCCCTTGCTCACTTTGCCACTGGATTCAAGCAAGCCTGGCTGAAGACGGCTGAAATGCCAGAAACCGGTCCTAGGAAGCTTGTTTCCGGGCCAGGAAAGACATGGCTTGGCAGTTCGGGGTTGGACTGTTCCCATGAGGCACAGGGTCAGACTGATTTGCATAGGGCCATGTCTGAACTGGGGTGGCAGAGTGGGCTAAAGAACGGTGATGGATTAAACCCAGATCAGTTGACTGGGGGTGAGTGCTTGCAATGTTCAACACTCCATCCATCATTTCCTTTGGTTTTTGCTTTGTTCGCCATAAGTTGGCAGGGTATGCTCAGACGTGAGTCCCTTGCTCACTTTGCCACTGGATTCAAGCAAGCCTGGCTGAAGACGGCTGAAATGCCAGAAACCGGTCCTAGGAAGCTTGTTTCCGGGCCAGGAAAGACATGGCTTGGCAGTTCGGGCAGGACTGTTCCCATGAGGCACAGGGTCAGACTGATTTGCATAGGGCCATGTCTGAACTGGGGTGGCAGAGTGGGCTAAAGAACGGTGATGGATTAAATCCAGATCAGTTGACTGGGGGTGAGTGCTTGCAATGTTCAACACTCCATCCATCATTTCCTTTGGTTTTTGCTTTGTTCGCCATAAGTTGGCAGGGTATGCTCAGACGTGAGTCCCTTGCTCACTTTGCCACTGGATTCAAGCAAGTCTGGCTGAAGACGGCTGAAATGCCAGAAACCGGTCCTAGGAAGCTTGTTTCCGGGCCAGGAAAGACATGGCTTGGCAGTTCGGGCTGGACTGCTCCCATGAGGCACAGGGTCAGACTGATTTGCATAGGGCCATGTCTGAACTTGGGTGGCAGAGTTGGCTAAAGAACCGTGATGGATTAAACCCAGATCAGTTGACTGGGGGTGAGTGCTTGCAATGTTCAACACTCCATCCATCATTTCCTTTGGTTTTTGCCTTGTTCGCCATAAGTCGGCAGGGTATGCTCAGACGTGAGTCCCTTGCTCACTTTGCCACTGGATTCAAGCAAGCCTGGCTGAAGACGGCTGAAATGCCAGAAACCGGTCTTAGGAAGCTTGTTTCCGGGCCAGGAAAGACATGGCTTGGCAGTTCGGGCTGGACTGCTCCCATGAGGCACAGGGTCAGACTGATTTGCATAGGGCCATGTCTGAACTGGGGTGGCAGAGTGGGCTAAAGAACGGTGATGGATTAAACCCAGATCAGTTGACTGGGGGTGAGTGCTTGCAATGTTCAACACTCCATCCATCATTTCCTTTGGTTTTTGCTTTGTTCGCCATAAGTTGGCAGGGTATGCTCAGACGTGAGTCCCTTGCTCGCTTTGCCACTGGATTCAAGCAAGCCTGGCTGAAGACGGCTGAAATGCCAGAAACCGGTCCTAGGAAGCTTGTTTCCGGGCCAGGAAAGACATGGCTCGGCAGTTCGGGCTGGACTGTTCCCATGAGGCACAGTGTCAGACTGATTTGCATAGGGCCATGTCTGAACTGGGGTGGCAGAGTGGGCTAAAGAACGGTGATGGATGAAACCCAGATCAGTTGACTGGGGGTGAGGGCTTGCAATGTTCAACACTCCATCCATCATTTCCTTTGGTTTTTGCTTTGTTCGCCATAAGTTGGCAGGGTATGCTCAGACGTGAGTCCTTTGCTCACTTTGCCACTGGATTCAAGCAAGCCTGGCTGAAGACGGCTGAAATGCCAGAAACCGGTCCTAGGAAGCTTGTTTCCAGGCCAGGAAAGACATGGCTTGGCAGTTCGGGCTGGACTGTTCCCATGAGGTACAGGGTCAGACTGATTTGCATAGGGCCATGTCTGAACTGGGGTGGCAGAGTGGGCTAAAGAACGGTGATGGATTAAACCCAGATCAGTTGACTAGGGGTGAGTGCTTGCAATGTTCAACACTCCATCCATCATTTCCTTTGGTTTTTGCTTTGTTCGTCATAAGTTGGCAGGGTATGCTCAGACGTGAGTCCCTTGCTCACTTTGCCACTGGATTCAAGCAAGCCTGGCTGAAGACGGCTGAAATGCCAGAAACCGGTCCTAGGAAGCTTGTTTCCGGGCCAGGAAAGACATGGCTTGGCAGTTCGGGGTTGGACTGTTCCCATGAGGCACAGGGTCAGACTGATTTGCATAGGGCCATGTCTGAACTGGGGTGGCAGAGTGGGCTAAAGAACGGTGATGGATTAAACCCAGATCAGTTGACTGGGGGTGAGTGCTTGCAATGTTCAACACTCCATCCATCATTTCCTTTGGTTTTTGCTTTGTTCGCCATAAGTTGGCAGGGTATGCTCAGACGTGAGTCCCTTGCTCACTTTGCCACTGGATTCAAGCAAGCCTGGCTGAAGACGGCTGAAATGCCAGAAACCGGTCCTAGGAAGCTTGTTTCCGGGCCAGGAAAGACATGGCTTGGCAGTTCGGGCAGGACTGTTCCCATGAGGCACAGGGTCAGACTGATTTGCATAGGGCCATGTCTGAACTGGGGTGGCAGAGTGGGCTAAAGAACGGTGATGGATTAAATCCAGATCAGTTGACTGGGGGTGAGAGCTTGCAATGTTCAACACTCCATCCATCATTTCCTTTGGTTTTTGCTTTGTTCGCCATAAGTTGGCAGGGTATGCTCAGACGTGAGTCCCTTGCTCACTTTGCCACTGGATTCAAGCAAGTCTGGCTGAAGACGGCTGAAATGCCAGAAACCGGTCCTAGGAAGCTTGTTTCCGGGCCAGGAAAGACATGGCTTGGCAGTTCGGGCTGGACTGCTCCCATGAGGCACAGGGTCAGACTGATTTGCATAGGGCCATGTCTGAACTTGGGTGGCAGAGTTGGCTAAAGAACCGTGATGGATTAAACCCAGATCAGTTGACTGGGGGTGAGTGCTTGCAATGTTCAACACTCCATCCATCATTTCCTTTGGTTTTTGCCTTGTTCGCCATAAGTCGGCAGGGTATGCTCAGACGTGAGTCCCTTGCTCACTTTGCCACTGGATTCAAGCAAGCCTGGCTGAAGACGGCTGAAATGCCAGAAACCGGTCTTAGGAAGCTTGTTTCCGGGCCAGGAAAGACATGGCTTGGCAGTTCGGGCTGGACTGCTCCCATGAGGCACAGGGTCAGACTGATTTGCATAGGGCCATGTCTGAACTGGGGTGGCAGAGTGGGCTAAAGAACGGTGATGGATTAAACCCAGATCAGTTGACTGGGGGTGAGTGCTTGCAATGTTCAACACTCCATCCATCATTTCCTTTGGTTTTTGCTTTGTTCGCCATAAGTTGGCAGGGTATGCTCAGACGTGAGTCCCTTGCTCGCTTTGCCACTGGATTCAAGCAAGCCTGGCTGAAGACGGCTGAAATGCCAGAAACCGGTCCTAGGAAGCTTGTTTCCGGGCCAGGAAAGACATGGCTCGGCAGTTCGGGCTGGACTGTTCCCATGAGGCACAGGGTCAGACTGATTTGCATAGGGCCATGTCTGAACTGGGGTGGCAGAGTGGGCTAAAGAACGGTGATGGATTAAACCCAGATCAGTTGACTGGGGGTGAGTGCTTGCAATGTTCAACACTCCATCCATCATTTCCTTTGGTTTTTGCTTTGTTCGCCATGAGTTGGCAGGGTATGCTCAGACGTGAGTCCCTTGCTCACTTTGCCACTGGATTCAAGCAAGCCTGGCTAAAAACGGCTGAAATGCCAGAAACCGGTCCTAGGAAGCTTGTTTCCGGGCCAGGAAAGACATGGCTTGGCAGTTCGGGCTGGACTGTTCCCATGAGGCACAGGGTCAGACTGATTTGCATAGGGCCATGTCTGAACTGGGGTGGCAGAGTGGGCTAAAGAACGGTGATGGATTAAACCCAGATCAGTTGACTGGGGGTGAGTGCTTGCAATGTTCAACACTCCATCCATCATTTCCTTTGGTTTTTGCTTTGTTCGCCATAAGTTGGCAGGGTATGCTCAGACGTGAGTCCCTTGCTCGCTTTGCCACTGGATTCAAGCAAGCCTGGCTGAAGACGGCTGAAATGCCAGAAACCGGTCCTAGGAAGCTTGTTTCCGGGCCAGGAAAGACATGGCTCGGCAGTTCGGGCTGGACTGTTCCCATGAGGCACAGGGTCAGACTGATTTGCATAGGGCCATGTCTGAACTGGGGTGGCAGAGTGGGCTAAAGAACGGTGATGGATTAAACCCAGATCAGTTGACTGGGGGTGAGTGCTTGCAATGTTCAACACTCCATCCATCATTTCCTTTGGTTTTTGCTTTGTTCGCCATGAGTTGGCAGGGTATGCTCAGACGTGAGTCCCTTGCTCACTTTGCCACTGGATTCAAGCAAGCCTGGCTAAAAACGGCTGAAATGCCAGAAACCGGTCCTAGGAAGCTTGTTTCCGGGCCAGGAAAGACATGGCTTGGCAGTTCGGGCTGGACTGTTCCCATGAGGCACAGGGTCAGACTGATTTGCATAGGGCCATGTCTGAACTGGGGTGGCAGAGTGGGCTAAAGAACGGTGATGGATTAAACCCAGATCAGTTGACTGGGGGTGAGTGCTTGCAATGTTCAACACTCCATCCATCATTTCCTTTGGTTTTTGCTTTGTTCGCCATAAATTGGCAGGGTATGCTCAGACGTGAGACCCTTGCTCACTTTGCCACTGGATTCAAGCAAGCCTGGCTGAAGACGGCTGAAATGCTGGAAACCGGTCCTAGGAAGCTTGTTTACGGGCCAGGAAAGACATGGCTTGGCAGTTCGGGCTGGACTGTTCCCATGAGGCACAGGGTCAGACTGATTTGCATAGGGCCATGTCTGAACTGGGGTGGCAGAGTGGGCTAGAGAACGGTGATGGATTAAACCCAGATCAGTTGACTGGGGGTGAGTGCTTGCAATGTTCAACACTCCATCCATCATTTCCTTTGGTTTTTGCTTTGTTCGCCATAAGTTGGCAGGGTATGCTCAGACGTGAGTCCCTTGCTCACTTTGCCACTGGATTCAAGCAAGCCTGGTTGAAGACGGCGGAAATGCCAGAAACCGGTCCTAGGAAGCTTGTTTCCGGGCCAGGAAAGACATGGCTTGGCAGTTCGGGCTGGACTGTTCCCATGAGGCACAGGGTCAGACTGATTTGCATAGGGCCATGTCTGAACTGGGGTGGCAGAGTGGGCTAAAGAACGGTGATGGATGAAACCCAGATCAGTTGACTGGGGGTGAGTGCTTGCAATGTTCAACACTCCATCCATCATTTCCTTTGGTTTTTGCTTTGTTCGCCATAAGTTGGCAGGGTATGCTCAGATGTGAGTCCCTTGCTCACTTTGCCACTGGATTCAAGCAAGCCTGGCTGAAGACGGCTGAAATGCCAGAAACCGGTCCTAGGAAGCTTGTTTCCGGGCCAGGAAAGACATGGCTTGGCAGTTCGGGCTGGACTGCTCCCATGAGGCACAGGGTCAGACTGATTTGCATAGGGCCATGTCTGAACTTGGGTGGCAGAGTTGGCTAAAGAACGGTGATGGATTAAACCCAGATCAGTTGACTGGGGGTGAGTGCTTGCAATGTTCAACACTCCATCCATCATTTCCTTTGGTTTTTGCCTTGTTCGCCATAAGTCGGCAGGGTATGCTCAGACGTGAGTCCCTTGCTCACTTTGCCACTGGATTCAAGCAAGCCTGGCTGAAGACGGCTGAAATGCCAGAAACCGGTCTTAGGAAGCTTGTTTCCGGGCCAGGAAAGACATGGCTTGGCAGTTCGGGCTGGACTGCTCCCATGAGGCACAGGGTCAGACTGATTTGCACAGGGCCATGTCTGAACTGGGGTGGCAGAGTGGGCTAAAGAACGGTGATGGATTAAACCCAGATCAGTTGACTGGGGGTGAGTGCTTGCAATGTTCAACACTCCATCCATCATTTCCTTTGGTTTTTGCTTTGTTCGCCATAAGTTGGCAGGGTATGCTCAGACGTGAGTCCCTTGCTCGCTTTGCCACTGGATTCAAGCAAGCCTGGCTGAAGACGGCTGAAATGCCAGAAACCGGTCCTAGGAAGCTTGTTTCCGGGCCAGGAAAGACATGGCTCGGCAGTTCGGGCTGGACTGTTCCCATGAGGCACAGGGTCAGACTGATTTGCAGAGGGCCATGTCTGAACTGGGGTGGCAGAGTGGGCTAAAGAACGGTGATGGATTAAACCCAGATCAGTTGACTGGGGGTGAGTGCTTGCAATGTTCAACACTCCATCCATCATTTCCTTTGGTTTTTGCTTTGTTCGCCATGAGTTGGCAGGGTATGCTCAGACGTGAGTCCCTTGCTCACTTTGCCACTGGATTCAAGCAAGCCTGGCTGAAGACGGCTGAAATGCCAGAAACCGGTCCTAGGAAGCTTGTTTCCGGGCCAGGAAAGACATGGCTCGGCAGTTCGGGCTGGACTGTTCCCATGAGGCACAGGGTCAGACTGATTTGCATAGGGCCATGTCTGAACTGGGGTGGCAGAGTGGGCTAAAGAACGGTGATGGATTAAACCCAGATCAGTTGACTGGGGGTGAGTGCTTGCAATGTTCAACACTCCATCCATCATTTCCTTTGGTTTTTGCTTTGTTCGCCATGAGTTGGCAGGGTATGCTCAGACGTGAGTCCCTTGCTCACTTTGCCACTGGATTCAAGCAAGCCTGGCTAAAAACGGCTGAAATGCCAGAAACCGGTCCTAGGAAGCTTGTTTCCGGGCCAGGAAAGACATGGCTTGGCAGTTCGGGCTGGACTGTTCCCATGAGGCACAGGGTCAGACTGATTTGCATAGGGCCATGTCTGAACTGGGGTGGCAGAGTGGGCTAAAGAACGGTGATGGATTAAACCCAGATCAGTTGACTGGGGGTGAGTGCTTGCAATGTTCAACACTCCATCCATCATTTCCTTTGGTTTTTGCTTTGTTCGCCATAAGTTGGCAGGGTATGCTCAGACGTGAGTCCCTTGCTCGCTTTGCCACTGGATTCAAGCAAGCCTGGCTGAAGACGGCTGAAATGCCAGAAACCGGTCCTAGGAAGCTTGTTTCCGGGCCAGGAAAGACATGGCTCGGCAGTTCGGGCTGGACTGTTCCCATGAGGCACAGGGTCAGACTGATTTGCATAGGGCCATGTCTGAACTGGGGTGGCAGAGTGGGCTAAAGAACGGTGATGGATTAAACCCAGATCAGTTGACTGGGGGTGAGTGCTTGCAATGTTCAACACTCCATCCATCATTTCCTTTGGTTTTTGCTTTGTTCGCCATGAGTTGGCAGGGTATGCTCAGACGTGAGTCCCTTGCTCACTTTGCCACTGGATTCAAGCAAGCCTGGCTAAAAACGGCTGAAATGCCAGAAACCGGTCCTAGGAAGCTTGTTTCCGGGCCAGGAAAGACATGGCTTGGCAGTTCGGGCTGGACTGTTCCCATGAGGCACAGGGTCAGACTGATTTGCATAGGGCCATGTCTGAACTGGGGTGGCAGAGTGGGCTAAAGAACGGTGATGGATTAAACCCAGATCAGTTGACTGGGGGTGAGTGCTTGCAATGTTCAACACTCCATCCATCATTTCCTTTGGTTTTTGCTTTGTTCGCCATAAATTGGCAGGGTATGCTCAGACGTGAGACCCTTGCTCACTTTGCCACTGGATTCAAGCAAGCCTGGCTGAAGACGGCTGAAATGCTGGAAACCGGTCCTAGGAAGCTTGTTTACGGGCCAGGAAAGACATGGCTTGGCAGTTCGGGCTGGACTGTTCCCATGAGGCACAGGGTCAGACTGATTTGCATAGGGCCATGTCTGAACTGGGGTGGCAGAGTGGGCTAGAGAACGGTGATGGATTAAACCCAGATCAGTTGACTGGGGGTGAGTGCTTGCAATGTTCAACACTCCATCCATCATTTCCTTTGGTTTTTGCTTTGTTCGCCATAAGTTGGCAGGGTATGCTCAGACGTGAGTCCCTTGCTCACTTTGCCACTGGATTCAAGCAAGCCTGGTTGAAGACGGCGGAAATGCCAGAAACCGGTCCTAGGAAGCTTGTTTCCGGGCCAGGAAAGACATGGCTTGGCAGTTCGGGCTGGACTGTTCCCATGAGGCACAGGGTCAGACTGATTTGCATAGGGCCATGTCTGAACTGGGGTGGCAGAGTGGGCTAAAGAACGGTGATGGATGAAACCCAGATCAGTTGACTGGGGGTGAGTGCTTGCAATGTTCAACACTCCATCCATCATTTCCTTTGGTTTTTGCTTTGTTCGCCATAAGTTGGCAGGGTATGCTCAGATGTGAGTCCCTTGCTCACTTTGCCACTGGATTCAAGCAAGCCTGGCTGAAGACGGCTGAAATGCCAGAAACCGGTCCTAGGAAGCTTGTTTCCGGGCCAGGAAAGACATGGCTTGGCAGTTCGGGCTGGACTGCTCCCATGAGGCACAGGGTCAGACTGATTTGCATAGGGCCATGTCTGAACTTGGGTGGCAGAGTTGGCTAAAGAACGGTGATGGATTAAACCCAGATCAGTTGACTGGGGGTGAGTGCTTGCAATGTTCAACACTCCATCCATCATTTCCTTTGGTTTTTGCCTTGTTCGCCATAAGTCGGCAGGGTATGCTCAGACGTGAGTCCCTTGCTCACTTTGCCACTGGATTCAAGCAAGCCTGGCTGAAGACGGCTGAAATGCCAGAAACCGGTCTTAGGAAGCTTGTTTCCGGGCCAGGAAAGACATGGCTTGGCAGTTCGGGCTGGACTGCTCCCATGAGGCACAGGGTCAGACTGATTTGCACAGGGCCATGTCTGAACTGGGGTGGCAGAGTGGGCTAAAGAACGGTGATGGATTAAACCCAGATCAGTTGACTGGGGGTGAGTGCTTGCAATGTTCAACACTCCATCCATCATTTCCTTTGGTTTTTGCTTTGTTCGCCATAAGTTGGCAGGGTATGCTCAGACGTGAGTCCCTTGCTCGCTTTGCCACTGGATTCAAGCAAGCCTGGCTGAAGACGGCTGAAATGCCAGAAACCGGTCCTAGGAAGCTTGTTTCCGGGCCAGGAAAGACATGGCTCGGCAGTTCGGGCTGGACTGTTCCCATGAGGCACAGGGTCAGACTAATTTGCAGAGGGCCATGTCTGAACTGGGGTGGCAGAGTGGGCTAAAGAACGGTGATGGATTAAACCCAGATCAGTTGACTGGGGGTGAGTGCTTGCAATGTTCAACACTCCATCCATCATTTCCTTTGGTTTTTGCTTTGTTCGCCATGAGTTGGCAGGGTATGCTCAGACGTGAGTCCCTTGCTCACTTTGCCACTGGATTCAAGCAAGCCTGGCTGAAGACGGCTGAAATGCCAGAAACCGGTCCTAGGAAGCTTGTTTCCGGGCCAGGAAAGACATGGCTTGGCAGTTCGGGCTGGACTGTTCCCATGAGGCACAGGGTCAGACTGATTTGCATAGGGCCATGTCTGAACTGGGGTGGCAGAGTGGGCTAAAGAACGGTGATAGATTAAACCCAGATCAGTTGACTGGGGGTGAGTGCTTGCAAAGTTCAACACTCCATCCATCATTTCCTTTGGTTTTTGCTTTGTTCGCCATAAGTTGGCAGGGTCAGACGTGAGTCCCTTGCTCACTTTGCCACTGGATTCAAGCAAGCCTGGCTGAAGACGGCTGAAATACCAGAAACCGGTCCTAGGAAGCTTGTTTCCGGGCCAGGAAAGACATGGCTTGGCAGTTCGGGCTGGACTGTTTCCATGAGGCACAGGGTCAGACTGATTTGCATAGGGCCATGTCTGAACTGGGGTGGCAAAGTGGGCTAAAGAACGGTGATGGATTAAACCCAGATCAGTTGACTGGGGGTGAGTGCTTGCAATGTTCAACACTCCATCCATCATTTCCTTTGGTTTTTGCTTTGTTCGTCATAAGTTGGCAGGGTATGCTCAGACGTGAGTCCCTTGCTCACTTTGCCACTGGATTCAAGCAAGCCTGGCTGAAGACGGCTGAAATGCCACAAACCGGTCCTAGGAAGCTTGTTTCCGGGCCAGGAAAGACATGGCTTGGCAGTTCAGGCTGGACTGTTCCCATGAGGCACAGGGTCAGACTGATTTGCATAGGGCCATGTCTGAACTGGGGTGGCAGAGTGGGCTAAAGAACGGTGATGGTTTAAACCCAGATTAGTTGACTGGGGGTGAGTGCTTGCAATGTTCAACACTCCATCCATCATTTCCTTTGGTTTTTGCTTTGTTCGCCATAAGTTGGCAGGGTATGCTCAGACGTGAGTCCCTTGCTCACTTTGCCACTGGATTCAAGCAAGCCTTGCTGAAGACGGCTGAAATGCCAGAAACCAGTCCTAGGAAGCTTGTTTCCGGGCCAGGAAAGACATGGCTTGGCAGTTCGGGTTGGACTGTTCCCATGAGGCACAGGGTCAGACTGATTTGCATAGGGCCATGTCTGAACTGGGGTGGCAGAGTGGGCTAAAGAACGGTGATGGATGAAACCCAGATCAGTTGACTGGGGGTGAGGGCTTGCAATGTTCAACACTCCATCCATCATTTCCTTTGGTTTTTGCTTTGTTCGCCATAAGTTGGCAGGGTATGCTCAGACGTGAGTCCTTTGCTCACTTTGCCACTGGATTCAAGCAAGCCTGGCTGAAGACGGCTGAAATGCCAGAAACCGGTCCTAGGAAGCTTGGCAGTTCGGGCTGGACTGTTCCCATGAGGTACAGGGTCAGACTGATTTGCATAGGGCCATGTCTGAACTGGGGTGGCAGAGTGGGCTAAAGAACGGTGATGGATTAAACCCAGATCAGTTGACTAGGGGTGAGTGCTTGCAATGTTCAACACTCCATCCATCATTTCCTTTGGTTTTTGCTTTGTTCGTCATAAGTTGGCAGGGTATGCTCAGACGTGAGTCCCTTGCTCACTTTGCCACTGGATTCAAGCAAGCCTGGCTGAAGACGGCTGAAATGCCAGAAACCGGTCCTAGGAAGCTTGTTTCCGGGCCAGGAAAGACATGGCTTGGCAGTTCGGGGTTGGACTGTTCCCATGAGGCACAGGGTCAGACTGATTTGCATAGGGCCATGTCTGAACTGGGGTGGCAGAGTGGGCTAAAGAACGGTGATGGATTAAACCCAGATCAGTTGACTGGGGGTGAGTGCTTGCAATGTTCAACACTCCATCCATCATTTCCTTTGGTTTTTGCTTTGTTCGCCATAAGTTGGCAGGGTATGCTCAGACGTGAGTCCCTTGCTCACTTTGCCACTGGATTCAAGCAAGCCTGGCTGAAGACGGCTGAAATGCCAGAAACCGGTCCTAGGAAGCTTGTTTCCGGGCCAGGAAAGACATGGCTTGGCAGTTCGGGCAGGACTGTTCCCATGAGGCACAGGGTCAGACTGATTTGCATAGGGCCATGTCTGAACTGGGGTGGCAGAGTGGGCTAAAGAACGGTGATGGATTAAATCCAGATCAGTTGACTGGGGGTGAGTGCTTGCAATGTTCAACACTCCATCCATCATTTCCTTTGGTTTTTGCTTTGTTCGCCATAAGTTGGCAGGGTATGCTCAGACGTGAGTCCCTTGCTCACTTTGCCACTGGATTCAAGCAAGTCTGGCTGAAGACGGCTGAAATGCCAGAAACCGGTCCTAGGAAGCTTGTTTCCGGGCCAGGAAAGACATGGCTTGGCAGTTCGGGCTGGACTGCTCCCATGAGGCACAGGGTCAGACTGATTTGCATAGGGCCATGTCTGAACTTGGGTGGCAGAGTTGGCTAAAGAACCGTGATGGATTAAACCCAGATCAGTTGACTGGGGGTGAGTGCTTGCAATGTTCAACACTCCATCCATCATTTCCTTTGGTTTTTGCCTTGTTCGCCATAAGTCGGCAGGGTATGCTCAGACGTGAGTCCCTTGCTCGCTTTGCCACTGGATTCAAGCAAGCCTGGCTGAAGACGGCTGAAATGCCAGAAACCGGTCTTAGGAAGCTTGTTTCCGGGCCAGGAAAGACATGGCTTGGCAGTTCGGGCTGGACTGCTCCCATGAGGCACAGGGTCAGACTGATTTGCATAGGGCCATGTCTGAACTGGGGTGGCAGAGTGGGCTAAAGAACGGTGATGGATTAAACCCAGATCAGTTGACTGGGGGTGAGTGCTTGCAATGTTCAACACTCCATCCATCATTTCCTTTGGTTTTTGCTTTGTTCGCCATAAGTTGGCAGGGTATGCTCAGACGTGAGTCCCTTGCTCGCTTTGCCACTGGATTCAAGCAAGCCTGGCTGAAGACGGCTGAAATGCCAGAAACCGGTCCTAGGAAGCTTGTTTCCGGGCCAGGAAAGACATGGCTTGGCAGTTCGGGCTGGACTGTTCCCATGAGGCACAGGGTCAGACTGATTTGCATAGGGCCATGTCTGAACTGGGGTGGCAGAGTGGGCTAAAGAACGGTGATGGATGAAACCCAGATCAGTTGACTGGGGGTGAGGGCTTGCAATATTCAACACTCCATCCATCATTTCCTTTGGTTTTTGCTTTGTTCGCCATAAGTTGGCAGGGTATGCTCAGACGTGAGTCCTTTGCTCACTTTGCCACTGGATTCAAGCAAGCCTGGCTGAAGACGGCTGAAATGCCAGAAACCGGTCCTAGGAAGCTTGTTTCCAGGCCAGGAAAGACATGGCTTGGCAGTTCGGGCTGGACTGTTCCCATGAGGTACAGGGTCAGACTGATTTGCATAGGGCCATGTCTGAACTGGGGTGGCAGAGTGGGCTAAAGAACGGTGATGGATTAAACCCAGATCAGTTGACTAGGGGTGAGTGCTTGCAATGTTCAACACTCCATCCATCATTTCCTTTGGTTTTTGCTTTGTTCGTCATAAGTTGGCAGGGTATGCTCAGACGTGAGTCCCTTGCTCACTTTGCCACTGGATTCAAGCAAGCCTGGCTGAAGACGGCTGAAATGCCAGAAACCGGTCCTAGGAAGCTTGTTTCCGGGCCAGGAAAGACATGGCTTGGCAGTTCGGGGTTGGACTGTTCCCATGAGGCACAGGGTCAGACTGATTTGCATAGGGCCATGTCTGAACTGGGGTGGCAGAGTGGGCTAAAGAACGGTGATGGATTAAACCCAGATCAGTTGACTGGGGGTGAGTGCTTGCAATGTTCAACACTCCATCCATCATTTCCTTTGGTTTTTGCTTTGTTCGCCATAAGTTGGCAGGGTATGCTCAGACGTGAGTCCCTTGCTCACTTTGCCACTGGATTCAAGCAAGCCTTGCTGAAGACGGCTGAAATGCCAGAAACCAGTCCTAGGAAGCTTGTTTCCGGGCCAGGAAAGACATGGCTTGGCAGTTCGGGTTGGACTGTTCCCATGAGGCACAGGGTCAGACTGATTTGCATAGGGCCATGTCTGAACTGGGGTGGCAGAGTGGGCTAAAGAACGGTGATGGATGAAACCCAGATCAGTTGACTGGGGGTGAGGGCTTGCAATGTTCAACACTCCATCCATCATTTCCTTTGGTTTTTGCTTTGTTCGCCATAAGTTGGCAGGGTATGCTCAGACGTGAGTCCCTTGCTCACTTTGCCACTGGATTCAAGCAAGCCTTGCTGAAGACGGCTGAAATGCCAGAAACCAGTCCTAGGAAGCTTGTTTCCGGGCCAGGAAAGACATGGCTTGGCAGTTCGGGTTGGACTGTTCCCATGAGGCACAGGGTCAGACTGATTTGCATAGGGCCATGTCTGAACTGGGGTGGCAGAGTGGGCTAAAGAACGGTGATGGATGAAACCCAGATCAGTTGACTGGGGGTGAGGGCTTGCAATGTTCAACACTCCATCCATCATTTCCTTTGGTTTTTGCTTTGTTCGCCATAAGTTGGCAGGGTATGCTCAGACGTGAGTCCTTTGCTCACTTTGCCACTGGATTCAAGCAAGCCTGGCTGAAGACGGCTGAAATGCCAGAAACCGGTCCTAGGAAGCTTGTTTCCAGGCCAGGAAAGACATGGCTTGGCAGTTCGGGCTGGACTGTTCCCATGAGGTACAGGGTCAGACTGATTTGCATAGGGCCATGTCTGAACTGGGGTGGCAGAGTGGGCTAAAGAACGGTGATGGATTAAACCCAGATCAGTTGACTAGGGGTGAGTGCTTGCAATGTTCAACACTCCATCCATCATTTCCTTTGGTTTTTGCTTTGTTCGTCATAAGTTGGCAGGGTATGCTCAGACGTGAGTCCCTTGCTCACTTTGCCACTGGATTCAAGCAAGCCTGGCTGAAGACGGCTGAAATGCCAGAACCCGGTCCTAGGAAGCTTGTTTCCGGGCCAGGAAAGACATGGCTTGGCAGTTCGGGGTTGGACTGTTCCCATGAGGCACAGGGTCAGACTGATTTGCATAGGGCCATGTCTGAACTGGGGTGGCAGAGTGGGCTAAAGAACGGTGATGGATTAAACCCAGATCAGTTGACTGGGGGTGAGTGCTTGCAATGTTCAACACTCCATCCATCATTTCCTTTGGTTTTTGCTTTGTTCGCCATAAGTTGGCAGGGTATGCTCAGACGTGAGTCCCTTGCTCACTTTGCCACTGGATTCAAGCAAGCCTGGCTGAAGACGGCTGAAATGCCAGAAACCGGTCCTAGGAAGCTTGTTTCCGGGCCAGGAAAGACATGGCTTGGCAGTTCGGGCAGGACTGTTCCCATGAGGCACAGGGTCAGACTGATTTGCATAGGGCCATGTCTGAACTGGGGTGGCAGAGTGGGCTAAAGAACGGTGATGGATTAAATCCAGATCAGTTGACTGGGGGTGAGTGCTTGCAATGTTCAACACTCCATCCATCATTTCCTTTGGTTTTTGCTTTGTTCGCCATAAGTTGGCAGGGTATGCTCAGACGTGAGTCCCTTGCTCACTTTGCCACTGGATTCAAGCAAGTCTGGCTGAAGACGGCTGAAATGCCAGAAACCGGTCCTAGGAAGCTTGTTTCCGGGCCAGGAAAGACATGGCTTGGCAGTTCGGGCTGGACTGCTCCCATGAGGCACAGGGTCAGACTGATTTGCATAGGGCCATGTCTGAACTTGGGTGGCAGAGTTGGCTAAAGAACCGTGATGGATTAAACCCAGATCAGTTGACTGGGGGTGAGTGCTTGCAATGTTCAACACTCCATCCATCATTTCCTTTGGTTTTTGCCTTGTTCGCCATAAGTCGGCAGGGTATGCTCAGACGTGAGTCCCTTGCTCGCTTTGCCACTGGATTCAAGCAAGCCTGGCTGAAGACGGCTGAAATGCCAGAAACCGGTCTTAGGAAGCTTGTTTCCGGGCCAGGAAAGACATGGCTTGGCAGTTCGGGCTGGACTGCTCCCATGAGGCACAGGGTCAGACTGATTTGCATAGGGCCATGTCTGAACTGGGGTGGCAGAGTGGGCTAAAGAACGGTGATGGATTAAACCCAGATCAGTTGACTGGGGGTGAGTGCTTGCAATGTTCAACACTCCATCCATCATTTCCTTTGGTTTTTGCTTTGTTCGCCATAAGTTGGCAGGGTATGCTCAGACGTGAGTCCCTTGCTCGCTTTGCCACTGGATTCAAGCAAGCCTGGCTGAAGACGGCTGAAATGCCAGAAACCGGTCCTAGGAAGCTTGTTTCCGGGCCAGGAAAGACATGGCTTGGCAGTTCGGGCTGGACTGTTCCCATGAGGCACAGGGTCAGACTGATTTGCATAGGGCCATGTTTGAACTGGGGTGGCAGAGTGGGCTAAAGAACGGTGATGGATGAAACCCAGATCAGTTGACTGGGGGTGAGGGCTTGCAATGTTCAACACTCCATCCATCATTTCCTTTGGTTTTTGCTTTGTTCGCCATAAGTTGGCAGGGTATGCTCAGACGTGAGTCCTTTGCTCACTTTGCCACTGGATTCAAGCAAGCCTGGCTGAAGACGGCTGAAATGCCAGAAACCGGTCCTAGGAAGCTTGTTTCCAGGCCAGGAAAGACATGGCTTGGCAGTTCGGGCTGGACTGTTCCCATGAGGTACAGGGTCAGACTGATTTGCATAGGGCCATGTCTGAACTGGGGTGGCAGAGTGGGCTAAAGAACGGTGATGGATTAAACCCAGATCAGTTGACTAGGGGTGAGTGCTTGCAATGTTCAACACTCCATCCATCATTTCCTTTGGTTTTTGCTTTGTTCGTCATAAGTTGGCAGGGTATGCTCAGACGTGAGTCCCTTGCTCACTTTGCCACTGGATTCAAGCAAGCCTGGCTGAAGACGGCTGAAATGCCAGAAACCGGTCCTAGGAAGCTTGTTTCCGGGCCAGGAAAGACATGGCTTGGCAGTTCGGGGTTGGACTGTTCCCATGAGGCACAGGGTCAGACTGATTTGCATAGGGCCATGTCTGAACTGGGGTGGCAGAGTGGGCTAAAGAACGGTGATGGATTAAACCCAGATCAGTTGACTGGGGGTGAGTGCTTGCAATGTTCAACACTCCATCCATCATTTCCTTTGGTTTTTGCTTTGTTCGCCATAAGTTGGCAGGGTATGCTCAGACGTGAGTCCCTTGCTCACTTTGCCACTGGATTCAAGCAAGCCTGGCTGAAGACGGCTGAAATGCCAGAAACCGGTCCTAGGAAGCTTGTTTCCGGGCCAGGAAAGACATGGCTTGGCAGTTCGGGCAGGACTGTTCCCATGAGGCACAGGGTCAGACTGATTTGCATAGGGCCATGTCTGAACTGGGGTGGCAGAGTGGGCTAAAGAACGGTAATGGATTAAATCCAGATCAGTTGACTGGGGGTGAGTGCTTGCAATGTTCAACACTCCATCCATCATTTCCTTTGGTTTTTGCTTTGTTCGCCATAAGTTGGCAGGGTATGCTCAGACGTGAGTCCCTTGCTCACTTTGCCACTGGATTCAAGCAAGTCTGGCTGAAGACGGCTGAAATGCCAGAAACCGGTCCTAGGAAGCTTGTTTCCGGGCCAGGAAAGACATGGCTTGGCAGTTCGGGCTGGACTGCTCCCATGAGGCACAGGGTCAGACTGATTTGCATAGGGCCATGTCTGAACTTGGGTGGCAGAGTTGGCTAAAGAACGGTGATGGATTAAACCCAGATCAGTTGACTGGGGGTGAGTGCTTGCAATGTTCAACACTCCATCCATCATTTCCTTTGGTTTTTGCCTTGTTCGCCATAAGTCGGCAGGGTATGCTCAGACGTGAGTCCCTTGCTCACTTTGCCACTGGATTCAAGCAAGCCTGGCTGAAGACGGCTGAAATGCCAGAAACCGGTCTTAGGAAGCTTGTTTCCGGGCCAGGAAAGACATGGCTTGGCAGTTCGGGCTGGACTGCTCCCATGAGGCACAGGGTCAGACTGATTTGCATAGGGCCATGTCTGAACTGGGGTGGCAGAGTGGGCTAAAGAACGGTGATGGATTAAACCCAGATCAGTTGACTGGGGGTGAGTGCTTGCAATGTTCAACACTCCATCCATCATTTCCTTTGGTTTTTGCTTTGTTCGCCATAAGTTGGCAGGGTATGCTCAGACGTGAGTCCCTTGCTCGCTTTGCCACTGGATTCAAGCAAGCCTGGCTGAAGACGGCTGAAATGCCAGAAACCGGTCCTAGGAAGCTTGTTTCCGGGCCAGGAAAGACATGGCTCGGCAGTTCGGGCTGGACTGTTCCCATGAGGCACAGGGTCAGACTGATTTGCATAGGGCCATGTCTGAACTGGGGTGGCAGAGTGGGCTAAAGAACGGTGATGGATTAAACCCAGATCAGTTGACTGGGGGTGAGTGCTTGCAATGTTCAACACTCCATCCATCATTTCCTTTGGTTTTTGCTTTGTTCGCCATGAGTTGGCAGGGTATGCTCAGACGTGAGTCCCTTGCTCACTTTGCCACTGGATTCAAGCAAGCCTGGCTAAAAACGGCTGAAATGCCAGAAACCGGTCCTAGGAAGCTTGTTTCCGGGCCAGGAAAGACATGGCTTGGCAGTTCGGGCTGGACTGTTCCCATGAGGCACAGGGTCAGACTGATTTGCATAGGGCCATGTCTGAACTGGGGTGGCAGAGTGGGCTAAAGAACGGTGATGGATTAAACCCAGATCAGTTGACTGGGGGTGAGTGCTTGCAATGTTCAACACTCCATCCATCATTTCCTTTGGTTTTTGCTTTGTTCGCCATAAGTTGGCAGGGTATGCTCAGACGTGAGTCCCTTGCTCGCTTTGCCACTGGATTCAAGCAAGCCTGGCTGAAGACGGCTGAAATGCCAGAAACCGGTCCTAGGAAGCTTGTTTCCGGGCCAGGAAAGACATGGCTCGGCAGTTCGGGCTGGACTGTTCCCATGAGGCACAGGGTCAGACTGATTTGCATAGGGCCATGTCTGAACTGGGGTGGCAGAGTGGGCTAAAGAACGGTGATGGATTAAACCCAGATCAGTTGACTGGGGGTGAGTGCTTGCAATGTTCAACACTCCATCCATCATTTCCTTTGGTTTTTGCTTTGTTCGCCATGAGTTGGCAGGGTATGCTCAGACGTGAGTCCCTTGCTCACTTTGCCACTGGATTCAAGCAAGCCTGGCTAAAAACGGCTGAAATGCCAGAAACCGGTCCTAGGAAGCTTGTTTCCGGGCCAGGAAAGACATGGCTTGGCAGTTCGGGCTGGACTGTTCCCATGAGGCACAGGGTCAGACTGATTTGCATAGGGCCATGTCTGAACTGGGGTGGCAGAGTGGGCTAAAGAACGGTGATGGATTAAACCCAGATCAGTTGACTGGGGGTGAGTGCTTGCAATGTTCAACACTCCATCCATCATTTCCTTTGGTTTTTGCTTTGTTCGCCATAAATTGGCAGGGTATGCTCAGACGTGAGACCCTTGCTCACTTTGCCACTGGATTCAAGCAAGCCTGGCTGAAGACGGCTGAAATGCTGGAAACCGGTCCTAGGAAGCTTGTTTACGGGCCAGGAAAGACATGGCTTGGCAGTTCGGGCTGGACTGTTCCCATGAGGCACAGGGTCAGACTGATTTGCATAGGGCCATGTCTGAACTGGGGTGGCAGAGTGGGCTAGAGAACGGTGATGGATTAAACCCAGATCAGTTGACTGGGGGTGAGTGCTTGCAATGTTCAACACTCCATCCATCATTTCCTTTGGTTTTTACTTTGTTCGCCATAAGTTGGCAGGGTATGCTCAGACGTGAGTCCCTTGCTCACTTTGCCACTGGATTCAAGCAAGTCTGGCTGAAGACGGCTGAAATGCCAGAAACCGGTCCTAGGAAGCTTGTTTCCGGGCCAGGAAAGACATGGCTTGGCAGTTCGGGCTGGACTGCTCCCATGAGGCACAGGGTCAGACTGATTTGCATAGGGCCATGTCTGAACTTGGGTGGCAGAGTTGGCTAAAGAACGGTGATGGATTAAACCCAGATCAGTTGACTGGGGGTGAGTGCTTGCAATGTTCAACACTCCATCCATCATTTCCTTTGGTTTTTGCCTTGTTCGCCATAAGTCGGCAGGGTATGCTCAGACGTGAGTCCCTTGCTCACTTTGCCACTGGATTCAAGCAAGCCTGGCTGAAGACGGCTGAAATGCCAGAAACCGGTCTTAGGAAGCTTGTTTCCGGGCCAGGAAAGACATGGCTTGGCAGTTCGGGCTGGACTGCTCCCATGAGGCACAGGGTCAGACTGATTTGCATAGGGCCATGTCTGAACTGGGGTGGCAGAGTGGGCTAAAGAACGGTGATGGATTAAACCCAGATCAGTTGACTGGGGGTGAGTGCTTGCAATGTTCAACACTCCATCCATCATTTCCTTTGGTTTTTGCTTTGTTCGCCATAAGTTGGCAGGGTATGCTCAGACGTGAGTCCCTTGCTCGCTTTGCCACTGGATTCAAGCAAGCCTGGCTGAAGACGGCTGAAATGCCAGAAACCGGTCCTAGGAAGCTTGTTTCCGGGCCAGGAAAGACATGGCTCGGCAGTTCGGGCTGGACTGTTCCCATGAGGCACAGGGTCAGACTGATTTGCATAGGGCCATGTCTGAACTGGGGTGGCAGAGTGGGCTAAAGAACGGTGATGGATTAAACCCAGATCAGTTGACTGGGGGTGAGTGCTTGCAATGTTCAACACTCCATCCATCATTTCCTTTGGTTTTTGCTTTGTTCGCCATGAGTTGGCAGGGTATGCTCAGACGTGAGTCCCTTGCTCACTTTGCCACTGGATTCAAGCAAGCCTGGCTAAAAACGGCTGAAATGCCAGAAACCGGTCCTAGGAAGCTTGTTTCCGGGCCAGGAAAGACATGGCTTGGCAGTTCGGGCTGGACTGTTCCCATGAGGCACAGGGTCAGACTGATTTGCATAGGGCCATGTCTGAACTGGGGTGGCAGAGTGGGCTAAAGAACGGTGATGGATTAAACCCAGATCAGTTGACTGGGGGTGAGTGCTTGCAATGTTCAACACTCCATCCATCATTTCCTTTGGTTTTTGCTTTGTTCGCCATAAGTTGGCAGGGTATGCTCAGACGTGAGTCCCTTGCTCGCTTTGCCACTGGATTCAAGCAAGCCTGGCTGAAGACGGCTGAAATGCCAGAAACCGGTCCTAGGAAGCTTGTTTCCGTGCCAGGAAAGACATGGCTCGGCAGTTCGGGCTGGACTGTTCCCATGAGGCACAGGGTCAGACTGATTTGCATAGGGCCATGTCTGAACTGGGGTGGCAGAGTGGGCTAAAGAACGGTGATGGATTAAACCCAGATCAGTTGACTGGGGGTGAGTGCTTGCAATGTTCAACACTCCATCCATCATTTCCTTTGGTTTTTGCTTTGTTCGCCATGAGTTGGCAGGGTATGCTCAGACGTGAGTCCCTTGCTCACTTTGCCACTGGATTCAAGCAAGCCTGGCTAAAAACGGCTGAAATGCCAGAAACCGGTCCTAGGAAGCTTGTTTCCGGGCCAGGAAAGACATGGCTTGGCAGTTCGGGCTGGACTGTTCCCATGAGGCACAGGGTCAGACTGATTTGCATAGGGCCATGTCTGAACTGGGGTGGCAGAGTGGGCTAAAGAACGGTGATGGATTAAACCCAGATCAGTTGACTGGGGGTGAGTGCTTGCAATGTTCAACACTCCATCCATCATTTCCTTTGGTTTTTGCTTTGTTCGCCATAAATTGGCAGGGTATGCTCAGACGTGAGACCCTTGCTCACTTTGCCACTGGATTCAAGCAAGCCTGGCTGAAGACGGCTGAAATGCTGGAAACCGGTCCTAGGAAGCTTGTTTACGGGCCAGGAAAGACATGGCTTGGCAGTTCGGGCTGGACTGTTCCCATGAGGCACAGGGTCAGACTGATTTGCATAGGGCCATGTCTGAACTGGGGTGGCAGAGTGGGCTAGAGAACGGTGATGGATTAAACCCAGATCAGTTGACTGGGGGTGAGTGCTTGCAATGTTCAACACTCCATCCATCATTTCCTTTGGTTTTTGCTTTGTTCGCCATAAGTTGGCAGGGTATGCTCAGACGTGAGTCCCTTGCTCACTTTGCCACTGGATTCAAGCAAGCCTGGTTGAAGACGGCGGAAATGCCAGAAACCGGTCCTAGGAAGCTTGTTTCCGGGCCAGGAAAGACATGGCTTGGCAGTTCGGGCTGGACTGTTCCCATGAGGCACAGGGTCAGACTGATTTGCATAGGGCCATGTCTGAACTGGGGTGGCAGAGTGGGCTAAAGAACGGTGATGGATGAAACCCAGATCAGTTGACTGGGGGTGAGTGCTTGCAATGTTCAACACTCCATCCATCATTTCCTTTGGTTTTTGCTTTGTTCGCCATAAGTTGGCAGGGTATGCTCAGATGTGAGTCCCTTGCTCACTTTGCCACTGGATTCAAGCAAGCCTGGCTGAAGACGGCTGAAATGCCAGAAACCGGTCCTAGGAAGCTTGTTTCCGGGCCAGGAAAGACATGGCTTGGCAGTTCGGGCTGGACTGCTCCCATGAGGCACAGGGTCAGACTGATTTGCATAGGGCCATGTCTGAACTTGGGTGGCAGAGTTGGCTAAAGAACGGTGATGGATTAAACCCAGATCAGTTGACTGGGGGTGAGTGCTTGCAATGTTCAACACTCCATCCATCATTTCCTTTGGTTTTTGCCTTGTTCGCCATAAGTCGGCAGGGTATGCTCAGACGTGAGTCCCTTGCTCACTTTGCCACTGGATTCAAGCAAGCCTGGCTGAAGACGGCTGAAATGCCAGAAACCGGTCTTAGGAAGCTTGTTTCCGGGCCAGGAAAGACATGGCTTGGCAGTTCGGGCTGGACTGCTCCCATGAGGCACAGGGTCAGACTGATTTGCATAGGGCCATGTCTGAACTGGGGTGGCAGAGTGGGCTAAAGAACGGTGATGGATTAAACCCAGATCAGTTGACTGGGGGTGAGTGCTTGCAATGTTCAACACTCCATCCATCATTTCCTTTGGTTTTTGCTTTGTTCGCCATAAGTTGGCAGGGTATGCTCAGACGTGAGTCCCTTGCTCGCTTTGCCACTGGATTCAAGCAAGCCTGGCTGAAGACGGCTGAAATGCCAGAAACCGGTCCTAGGAAGCTTGTTTCCGGGCCAGGAAAGACATGGCTCGGCAGTTCGGGCTGGACTGTTCCCATGAGGCACAGGGTCAGACTGATTTGCAGAGGGCCATGTCTGAACTGGGGTGGCAGAGTGGGCTAAAGAACAGTGATGGATTAAACCCAGATCAGTTGACTGGGGGTGAGTGCTTGCAATGTTCAACACTCCATCCATCATTTCCTTTGGTTTTTGCTTTGTTCGCCATGAGTTGGCAGGGTATGCTCAGACGTGAGTCCCTTGCTCACTTTGCCACTGGATTCAAGCAAGCCTGGCTGAAGACGGCTGAAATGCCAGAAACCGGTCCTAGGAAGCTTGTTTCCGGGCCAGGAAAGACATGGCTTGGCAGTTCGGGCTGGACTGTTCCCATGAGGCACAGGGTCAGACTGATTTGCATAGGGCCATGTCTGAACTGGGGTGGCAGAGTGGGCTAAAGAACGGTGATAGATTAAACCCAGATCAGTTGACTGGGGGTGAGTGCTTGCAAAGTTCAACACTCCATCCATCATTTCCTTTGGTTTTTGCTTTGTTCGCCATAAGTTGGCAGGGTCAGACGTGAGTCCCTTGCTCACTTTGCCACTGGATTCAAGCAAGCCTGGCTGAAGACGGCTGAAATACCAGAAACCGGTCCTAGGAAGCTTGTTTCCGGGCCAGGAAAGACATGGCTTGGCAGTTCGGGCTGGACTGTTTCCATGAGGCACAGGGTCAGACTGATTTGCATAGGGCCATGTCTGAACTGGGGTGGCAAAGTGGGCTAAAGAACGGTGATGGATTAAACCCAGATCAGTTGACTGGGGGTGAGTGCTTGCAATGTTCAACACTCCATCCATCATTTCCTTTGGTTTTTGCTTTGTTCGTCATAAGTTGGCAGGGTATGCTCAGACGTGAGTCCCTTGCTCACTTTGCCACTGGATTCAAGCAAGCCTGGCTGAAGACGGCTGAAATGCCACAAACCGGTCCTAGGAAGCTTGTTTCCGGGCCAGGAAAGACATGGCTTGGCAGTTCAGGCTGGACTGTTCCCATGAGGCACAGGGTCAGACTGATTTGCATAGGGCCATGTCTGAACTGGGGTGGCAGAGTGGGCTAAAGAACGGTGATGGTTTAAACCCAGATTAGTTGACTGGGGGTGAGTGCTTGCAATGTTCAACACTCCATCCATCATTTCCTTTGGTTTTTGCTTTGTTCGCCATAAGTTGGCAGGGTATGCTCAGACGTGAGTCCCTTGCTCACTTTGCCACTGGATTCAAGCAAGCCTTGCTGAAGACGGCTGAAATGCCAGAAACCAGTCCTAGGAAGCTTGTTTCCGGGCCAGGAAAGACATGGCTTGGCAGTTCGGGCTGGACTGTTCCCATGAGGCACAGGGTCAGACTGATTTGCATAGGGCCATGTCTGAACTGGGGTGGCAGAGTGGGCTAAAGAACGGTGATGGATGAAACCCAGATCAGTTGACTGGGGGTGAGGGCTTGCAATGTTCAACACTCCATCCATCATTTCCTTTGGTTTTTGCTTTGTTCGCCATAAGTTGGCAGGGTATGCTCAGACGTGAGTCCTTTGCTCACTTTGCCACTGGATTCAAGCAAGCCTGGCTGAAGACGGCTGAAATGCCAGAAACCGGTCCTAGGAAGCTTGTTTCCAGGCCAGGAAAGACATGGCTTGGCAGTTCGGGCTGGACTGTTCCCATGAGGTACAGGGTCAGACTGATTTGCATAGGGCCATGTCTGAACTGGGGTGGCAGAGTGGGCTAAAGAACGGTGATGGATTAAACCCAGATCAGTTGACTAGGGGTGAGTGCTTGCAATGTTCAACACTCCATCCATCATTTCCTTTGGTTTTTGCTTTGTTCGTCATAAGTTGGCAGGGTATGCTCAGACGTGAGTCCCTTGCTCACTTTGCCACTGGATTCAAGCAAGCCTGGCTGAAGACGGCTGAAATGCCAGAAACCGGTCCTAGGAAGCTTGTTTCCGGGCCAGGAAAGACATGGCTTGGCAGTTCGGGGTTGGACTGTTCCCATGAGGCACAGGGTCAGACTGATTTGCATAGGGCCATGTCTGAACTGGGGTGGCAGAGTGGGCTAAAGAACGGTGATGGATTAAACCCAGATCAGTTGACTGGGGGTGAGTGCTTGCAATGTTCAACACTCCATCCATCATTTCCTTTGGTTTTTGCTTTGTTCGCCATAAGTTGGCAGGGTATGCTCAGACGTGAGTCCCTTGCTCACTTTGCCACTGGATTCAAGCAAGCCTGGCTGAAGACGGCTGAAATGCCAGAAACCGGTCCTAGGAAGCTTGTTTCCGGGCCAGGAAAGACATGGCTTGGCAGTTCGGGCAGGACTGTTCCCATGAGGCACAGGGTCAGACTGATTTGCATAGGGCCATGTCTGAACTGGGGTGGCAGAGTGGGCTAAAGAACGGTGATGGATTAAATCCAGATCAGTTGACTGGGGGTGAGTGCTTGCAATGTTCAACACTCCATCCATCATTTCCTTTGGTTTTTGCTTTGTTCGCCATAAGTTGGCAGGGTATGCTCAGACGTGAGTCCCTTGCTCACTTTGCCACTGGATTCAAGCAAGTCTGGCTGAAGACGGCTGAAATGCCAGAAACCGGTCCTAGGAAGCTTGTTTCCGGGCCAGGAAAGACATGGCTTGGCAGTTCGGGCTGGACTGCTCCCATGAGGCACAGGGTCAGACTGATTTGCATAGGGCCATGTCTGAACTTGGGTGGCAGAGTTGGCTAAAGAACCGTGATGGATTAAACCCAGATCAGTTGACTGGGGGTGAGTGCTTGCAATGTTCAACACTCCATCCATCATTTCCTTTGGTTTTTGCCTTGTTCGCCATAAGTCGGCAGGGTATGCTCAGACGTGAGTCCCTTGCTCACTTTGCCACTGGATTCAAGCAAGCCTGGCTGAAGACGGCTGAAATGCCAGAAACCGGTCTTAGGAAGCTTGTTTCCGGGCCAGGAAAGACATGGCTTGGCAGTTCGGGCTGGACTGCTCCCATGAGGCACAGGGTCAGACTGATTTGCATAGGGCCATGTCTGAACTGGGGTGGCAGAGTGGGCTAAAGAACGGTGATGGATTAAACCCAGATCAGTTGACTGGGGGTGAGTGCTTGCAATGTTCAACACTCCATCCATCATTTCCTTTGGTTTTTGCTTTGTTCGCCATAAGTTGGCAGGGTATGCTCAGACGTGAGTCCCTTGCTCGCTTTGCCACTGGATTCAAGCAAGCCTGGCTGAAGACGGCTGAAATGCCAGAAACCGGTCCTAGGAAGCTTGTTTCCGGGCCAGGAAAGACATGGCTCGGCAGTTCGGGCTGGACTGTTCCCATGAGGCACAGGGTCAGACTGATTTGCATAGGGCCATGTCTGAACTGGGGTGGCAGAGTGGGCTAAAGAACGGTGATGGATTAAACCCAGATCAGTTGACTGGGGGTGAGTGCTTGCAATGTTCAACACTCCATCCATCATTTCCTGTGGTTTTTGCTTTGTTCGCCATGAGTTGGCAGGGTATGCTCAGACGTGAGTCCCTTGCTCAACTTTGCCACTGGATTCAAGCAAGCCTGTCTGAAGACGGCTGAAATGCCAGAAACCGGTCCTAGGAAGCTTGTTTCCGGGCCAGAAAAGACATGGTTTGGCAGTTCGGGCTGGACTGTTCCCATGAGGCACAGGGTCAGACTGATTTGCATAGGGCCATGTCTGAACTGGGGTGGCAGAGTGGGCTAAAGAACGGTGATGGATTAAACCCAGATCAGTTGACTGGGGGTGAGTGCTTGCAATGTTCAACACTCCATCCATCATTTCCTTTGGTTTTAGCTTTGTTCGCCATAAGTTGGCAGGGTATGCTCAGACGTGAGTCCCTTGCTCACTTTGCCACTGGATTCAAGCAAGCCTGTCTGAAGACGGCTGAAATGCCAGAAACCGGTCCTAGGAAGCTTGTTTCCGGGCCAGGAAAGACATGGCTTGGCAGTTCGGGCTGGACTGTTCCCATGAGGAACAGGGTCAGACTGATTTGCATAGGGCCATGTCTGAACTGGGGTGGCAGAGTGGGCTAAACAACGGTGATGGATTAAACCCAGATCAGTTGACTGGGGGTGAGTGCTTGCAATGTTCAACACTCCATCCATCATTTCCTTTGGTTTTTGCTTTGTTCGCCATAAGTTGGCAGGGTATGCTCAGACGTGAGTCCCTTGCTCACTTTGTCACTGGATTAAAGCAAGCCTGTCTGAAGACGGCTGAAATGCCAGAAACCGGTCCTAGGTAGCTTGTTTCCGGGCCAGGAAAGACATGGCTTGGCAGTTCGGGCTGGACTGTTCCCATGAGGCACAGGATCAGACTGATTTGCATAGGGCCATGTCTGAACTGGGGTGGCAGAGTGGGCTAAAGAACGGTGATGGATTAAACCCAGATCAGTTGACTGGGGGTGAGTGCTTGCAATGTTCAACACTCCATCCATCATTTCCTTTGGTTTTTGCTTTGTTCGCCATAAGTTGGCAGGGTATGCTCAGACGTGAGTCCCTTGCTCACTTTGCCACTGGATTCAAGCAAGCCTGGCTGAAGACGGCTGAAATGCCAGAAACCGGTCCTAGGAAACTTGTTTCCGGGCCAGGAAAGACATGGCTTGGCAGTTCGGGCTGGACTGTTCCCATGAGGCACAGGGTCAGACTGATTTGCATAGGGCCATGTCTGAACTGGGGTGGCAGAGTGGGCTAAAGAACGGTGATGGATTAAATCCAGATCAGAAGACTGGGGGTGAGTGCTTGCAATGTTCAAGACTCCATCCATCATTTCCTTTGGTTTTTGCTTTGTTCACCATAAGTTGGCAGGGTATGCTCAGACGTGAGTCCCTTGCTCACTTTGCCACTGGATTCAAGCAAGCCTGTCTGAAGACGGCTGAAATGCCAGAAACCGGTCCTAGGAAGCTTGTTTCCGGGCCAGGAAAGACATGGCTTGGCAGTTCGGGCTGGACTGTTCCCATGAGGCACAGGGTCAGACTGATTTGCATAGGGCCATGTCTGAACTGGGGTGGAAGAGTGGGCTAAAGAACGGTGATGGATTAAACCCAGATCAGTTGACTGGGGGTGAGTGCTTGCAATGTTCAACACTCCATCCATCATTTCCTTTGGTTTTTGCTTTGTTCGCCATAAGTTGGCAGGGTATGCTCAGACGTGAGTCCCTTGCTCACTTTGACACTGGATTCAAGCAAGCCTGGCTGAAGACGGCTGAAATGCCAGAAACCGGTCCTAGGAAGCTTGTTTCTGGGCCAGGAAAGACATGGCTTGGCAGTTCGGGCTGGACTGTTCCCATGAGGCACAGGGTCAGACTGATTTGCATAGGGCCATGTCTGAACTGGGGTGGCAAAGTGGGCTAAAGAACGGTGATGGATTAAACCCAGATCAGTTGACTGGGGGTGAGTGCTTGCAATGTTCAACACTCCATCCATCATTTCCTTTGGTTTTTGCTTTGTTCGCCATAAGTTGGCAGGGTATGCTCAGGCGTGAGTCCCTTGCTCACTATGCCACTGGATTCAAGCAAGCCTGGCTGAAGACGGCTGAAATGCCAGAAACCGGTCCTAGGAAGCTTGTTTCCGGGCCAGGAAAGACATGGCTTGGCAGTTCGGGCTGGACTGTTCCCATGAGGCACAGGGTCAGACTGATTTGCATAGGGCCATGTCTGAACTGGGGTGGCAGAGTGGGCTAAAGAACGGTGATGGATTAAATCCAGATCAGAAGACTGGGGGTGAGTGCTTGCAATGTTCAACACTCCATCCATCATTTCCTTTGGTTTTTGCTTTGTTCACCATAAGTTGGCAGGGTATGCTCAGACGTGAGTCCCTTGCTCACTTTGCCACTGGATTCAAGCAAGCCTGTCTGAAGACGGCTGAAATGCCAGAAACCGGTCCTAGGAAGCTTGTTTCCGGGCCAGGAAAGACATGGCTTGGCAGTTCGGGCTGGACTGTTCCCATGAGGCACAGGGTCAGACTGATTTGCATAGGGCCATGTCTGAACTGGGGTGGAAGAGTGGGCTAAAGAACGGTGATGGATTAAACCCAGATCAGTTGACTGGGGGTGAGTGCTTGCAATGTTCAACACTCCATCCATCATTTCCTTTGGTTTTTGCTTTGTTCGCCATAAGTTGGCAGGGTATGCTCAGACGTGAGTCCCTTGCTCACTTTGACACTGGATTCAAGCAAGCCTGGCTGAAGACAGCTGAAATGCCAGAAACCGGTCCTAGGAAGCTTGTTTCTGGGCCAGTAAAGACATGGCTTGGCAGTTCGGGCTGGACTGTTCCCATGAGGCACAGGGTCAGACTGATTTGCATAGGGCCATGTCTGAACTGGGGTGGCAGAGTGGGCTAAAGAACGGTGATGGATTAAACCCAGATCAGTTGACTGGGGGTGAGTGCTTGCAATGTTCAACACTCCATCCATCATTTCCTCTGGTTTTTGCTTTGTTCGCCATAAGTTGGCAGGGTATGCTCAGACGTGAGTCCCTTGCTCACTTTGCCACTGGATTCAAGCAAGCCTGGCTGAAGATGGCTGAAATGCCAGAAACCGGTCCTAGGAAGCTTGTTTCCGGGCCAGGAAAGACATGGCTTGGCAGTTCGGGCTGGACTGTTCCCATGAGGCACAGGGACAGACTGATTTGCATAGGGCCATGTCTGAACTGGGGTGGCAGAGTGGGCTAAAGAACGGTGATGGATTAAACCCAGATCAGTTGACTGGGGGTGAGTGCTTGCAATGTTCAACACTCCATCCATCATTTCCTTTGGTTTTTGCTTTGTTCGGCATAAGTTGGCAGGGTATGCTCAGACGTGAGTCCCTTGCTCACTTTGCCACTGGATTCAAGCAAGCCTGGCTGAAGACGGCTGAAATGCCAGAAACCGGTCCTAGGAAGCTTGTTTCCGGGCCAGGAAAGACATGGCTTGGCAGTTCGGGCTGGACTGTTCCCATGAGGCACAGGGTCAGACTGATTTGCATAGGGCCATGTCTGAACTGGGGTGGCAGAGTGGGCTAAAGAACGGTGATGGATTAAACCCAGATCAGTTGACTGGGGGTGAGTGCTTGCAATGTTCAACACTCCATCCATCATTTCCTTTGGTTTTTGCTTTGTTCGCCATAAGTTGGCAGGGTATGCTCAGACGTGAGTCCCTTGCTCACTTTGCCACTGGATTCAAGCAAGCCTGGCTGAAGACGGCTGAAATGCCAGAAACCAGTCCTAGGAAGCTTGTTTCCGGGCCAGGAAAGACATGGCTCGGCAGTTCGGGCAGGACTGTTCCCATGAGGCACAGGGTCAGACTGATTTGCATAGGGCCATGTCTGAACTGGTGTGGCAGAGTGGGCTAAAGAACGGTGATGGATTAAACCCAGATCAGTTGACTGGGGGTGAGTGCTTGCAATGTTCAACACTCCATCCATCATTTCCTTTGGTTTTTGCTTTGTTCGCCATAAGTTGGCAGGGTATGGTCAGACGTGAGTCCCTTGCTCACTTTGCCACTGGATTCAAGCAAGCCTGGCTGAAGACGGCTGAAATGCCAGAAACCGGTCCTAGGAAGCTTGTTTCCGGGCCAGGAAAGACATGTCTTGGCAGTTCGCGCTGGACTGTTCCCATGAGGCACAGGGTCAGACTGATTTGCATAGGGCCATGTCTGAACTGGGGTGGCAGAATGGGCTAAAGAACGGTGATGGATTAAACCCAGATCAGAAGACTGGGGGTGAGTGGTTGCAATGTTCAACACTTCATCCATCATTTCCTTTGGTTTTTGCTTTGTTCACCATAAGTTGGCAGGGTATGCTCAGACGTGAGTCCCTTGCTCACTTTGCCACTGGATTCAAGCAAGCCTGTCTGAAGACGGCTGAAATGCCAGAAACCGGTCCTAGGAAGCTTGTTTCCGGGCCAGAAAAGACATGGTTTGGCAGTTCGGGCTGGACTGTTCCCATGAGGCACAGGGTCAGACTGATTTGCATAGGGCCATGTCTGAACTGGGGTGGCAGAGTGGGCTAAAGAACGGTGATGGATTAAACCCAGATCAGTTGACTGGGGGTGAGTGCTTGCAATGTTCAACACTCCATCCATCATTTCCTTTGGTTTTAGCTTTGTTCGCCATAAGTTGGCAGGGTATGCTCAGACGTGAGTCCCTTGCTCACTTTGCCACTGGATTCAAGCAAGCCTGTCTGAAGACGGCTGAAATGCCAGAAACCGGTCCTAGGAAGCTTGTTTCCGGGCCAGGAAAGACATGGCTTGGCAGTTCGGGCTGGACTGTTCCCATGAGGAACACGGTCAGACTGATTTGCATAGGGCCATGTCTGAACTGGGGTGGCAGAGTGGGCTAAACAACGGTGATGGATTAAACCCAGATCAGTTGACTGGGGGTGAGTGCTTGCAATGTTCAACACTCCATCCATCATTTCCTTTGGTTTTTGCTTTGTTCGCCATAAGTTGGCAGGGTATGCTCAGACGTGAGTCCCTTGCTCACTTTGTCACTGGATTAAAGCAAGCCTGTCTGAAGACGGCTGAAATGCCAGAAACCGGTCCTAGGTAGCTTGTTTCCGGGCCAGGAAAGACATGGCTTGGCAGTTCGGGCTGGACTGTTCCCATGAGGCACAGGATCAGACTGATTTGCATAGGGCCATGTCTGAACTGGGGTGGCAGAGTGGGCTAAAGAACGGTGATGGATTAAACCCAGATCAGTTGACTGGGGGTGAGTGCTTGCAATGTTCAACACTCCATTCATCATTTCCTTTGGTTTTTGCTTTGTTCGCCATAAGTTGGCAGGGTATGCTCAGACGTGAGTCCCTTGCTCACTTTGCCACTGGATTCAAGCAAGCCTGGCTGAAGACGGCTGAAATGCCAGAAAGCGGTCCTAGGAAGCTTGATTCCGGGCCAGGAAAGACATGGCTTGGCAGTTCGGGCTGGACTGTTCCCATGAGGCACAGGGTCAGACTGATTTGCATAGGTCCATGTCTGAACTGGGGTGGCAGAGTGGGCTAAAGAACGGTGATGGATTAAACCCAGATCAGTTGACTGGGGTGAGTACTTGCAATGTTCAACACTCCATCCATCATTTCCTTTGGTTTTTGCTTTGTTCGCCATAAGTTGGCAGGGTATGCTCAGACGTGAGTCCCTTGCTCACTTTGCCACTGGATTCAAGCAAGCCTGGCTGAAGACGGCTGAAATGCCAGAAACCGGTCCTAGGAAGCTTGTTTCCGGGCCAGGAAAGACATGGCTTGGCAGTTCGGGATGGACTGTTCCCATGAGGCACAGGGTCAGACTGATTTGCATAGGGCCATGTCTGAACTGGGGTGGCAGAGTGGGCTAAAGAACGGTGATGGATTAAACCCAGATCAGTTGACTGGGGGTGAGTGCTTGCAATGTTCAACACTCCATCCATCATTTCCTTTGGTTTTTGCTTTGTTCGCCATAAGTTGGCAGGGTATGCTCAGACGTGAGTCCCTTGCTCACTTTGCCACTGGATTCAAGCAAGCCTGGCTGAAGACGGCTGAAATGCCAGAAACCAGTCCTAGGAAGCTTGTTTCCGGGCCAGGAAAGACATGGCTCGGCAGTTCGGGCAGGACTGTTCCCATGAGGCACAGGGTCAGACTGATTTGCATAGGGCCATGTCTGAACTGGGGTGGCAGAGTGGGCTAAAGAACGGTGATGGATTAAACCCAGATCAGTTGACTGGGGGTGAGTGCTTGCAATGTTCAACACTCCATCCATCATTTCCTTTGGTTTTTGCTTTGTTCACCATAAGTTGGCAGGGTATGGTCAGACGTGAGTCCCTTGCTCACTTTGCCACTGGATTCAAGCAAGCCTGGCTGAAGACGGCTGAAATGCCAGAAACCGGTCCTAGGAAGCTTGTTTCCGGGCCAGGAAAGACATGGCTTGGCAGTTCGCGCTGGACTGTTCCCATGAGGCACAGGGTCAGACTGATTTGCATAGGGCCATGTCTGAACTGGGGTGGCAGAGTGGGCTAAAGAACGGTGATGGATTAAACCCAGATCAGAAGACTGGGGGTGAGTGCTTGCAATGTTCAACACTCCATCCATCATTTCCTTTGGTTTTTGATTTGTTCACCATAAGTTGGCAGGGTATGCTCAGACGTGAGTCCCTTGCTCACTTTGCCACTGGATTCAAGCAAGCCTGTCTGAAGACGGCTGAAATGCCAGAAACCGGTCCTAGGAAGCTTGTTTCCGGGCCAGAAAAGACATGGTTTGGCAGTTCGGGCTGGACTGTTCCCATGAGGCACAGGGTCAGACTGATTTGCATAGGGCCATGTCTGAACTGGGGTGGCAGAGTGGGCTAAAGAACGGTGATGGATTAAACCCAGATCAGTTGACTGGGGTGAGTACTTGCAATGTTCAACACTCCATCCATCATTTCCTTTGGTTTTTGCTTTGTTCGCCATAAGTTGGCAGGGTATGCTCAGACGTGAGTCCCTTGCTCACTTTGCCACTGGATTCAAGCAAGCCTGTCTGAAGACGGCTGAAATGCCAGAAACCGGTCCTAGGAAGCTTGTTTCCAGGCCAGGAAAGACATGGCTTGGCAGTTCGGGCTGGACTGTTCCCATGAGGAACAGGGTCAGACTGATTTGCATAGGGCCATGTCTGAACTGGGGTGGCAGAGTGGGCTAAAGAACGGTGATGGATTAAACCCAGATCAGTTGACTGGGGGTGAGTGCTTGCAATGTTCAACACTCCATCCATCATTTCCTTTGGTTTTTGCTTTGTTCGCCATAAGTTGGCAGGGTATGCTCAGACGTGAGTCCCTTGCTCACTTTGTCACTGGATTAAAGCAAGCCTGTCTGAAGACGGCTGAAATGCCAGAAACCGGTCCTAGGAAGCTTGTTCCCGGGCCAGGAAAGACATGGCTTGGCAGTTCGGGCTGGACTGTTCCCATGAGGCACAGGGTCAGACTGATTTGCATAGGGCCATGTCTGAACTGGGGTGGCAGAGTGGGCTAAAGAACGGTGATGGATTAAACCCAGATCAGTTGACTGGGGGTGAGTGCTTGCAATGTTCAACACTCCATCCATCATTTCCTTTGGTTTTTGCTTTGTTCGCCATAAGTTGGCAGGGTATGCTCAGACGTGAGTCCCTTGCTCACTTTGCCATTGGATTCAAGCAAGCCTGGCTGAAGACAGCTGAAATGCCAGAAACCGGTCCTAGGAAGCTTGTTTCCGGGCCAGGAAAGACATGGCTTGGCAGTTCGGGCTGGACTGTTCCCATGAGGCACAGGGTCAGACTGATTTGCATAGGGCCATGTCTGAACTGGGGTGGCAGAGTGGGCTAAAGAACGGTGATGGATTAAACCCAGATCAGTTGACTGGGGGTGAGTGCTTGCAATGTTCAACACTCCATCCATCATTTCCTTTGGTTTTTGCTTTGTTCGCCATAAGTTGGCAGGGTATGCTCAGACGTGAGTCCCTTGCTCACTTTGCCACTGGATTCAAGCAAGCCTGGCTGAAGACGGCTGAAATGCCAGAAACCAGTCCTAGGAAGCTTGTTTCCAGGCCAGGAAAGACATGGCTCGGCAGTTCGGGCAGGACTGTTCCCATGAGGCACAGGGTCAGACTGATTTGCATAGGGCCATGTCTGAACTGGGGTGGCAGAGTGGACTAAAGAACGGTGATGGATTAAACCCAGATCAGTTGACTGGGGGTGAGTGCTTCCAATGTTCAACACTCCATCCATCATTTCCTTTGGTTTTTGCTTTGTTCGCCATAAGTTGGCAGGGTATGCTCAGACGTGAGTCCCTTGCTCACTTTGCCACTGGATTCAAGCAAGCCTGGCTGAAGACGGCTGAAATGCCAGAAACCGGTCCTAGGAAGCTTGTTTCCGGGCCAGGAAAGACATGGCTTGGCAGTTCGGGCTGGACTGTTCCCATGAGGCACAGGGTCAGACTGATTTGCATAGGGCCATGTCTGAACTGGGGTGGCAGAGTGGGCTAAAGAACGGTGATGGATTAAACCCAGATCAGTTGACTGGGGGTGAGTGCTTGCAATGTTCAACACTCCATCCATCATTTCCTTTGGTTTTTGCTTTGTTCGCCATAAGTTGGCAAGGTATGCTCAGACGTGAGTCCCTTGCTCACTTTGCCACTGGATTCAAGCAAGCCTGGCTGAAGACGGCTGAAATGCCAGAAACCAGTCCTAGGAAGCTTGTTTCCGGGCCAGGAAAGACATGGCTCGGCAGTTCGGGCAGGACTGTTCCCATGAGGCACAGGGTCAGACTGATTTGCATAGGGCCATGTCTGAACTGGGGTGGCAGAGTGGGCTAAAGAACGGTGATGGATTAAACCCAGATCAGTTGACTGGGGGTGAGTGGTTGCAATGTTCAACACTCCATCCATCATTTCCTTTGGTTTTTGCTTTGTTCGCCATAAGTTGGCAGGGTATGCTCAGACGTGAGTCCCTTGCTCACTTTGCCACTGGATTCAAGCAAGCCTGGCTGAAGACGGCTGAAATGCCAGAAACCGGTCCTAGGAAGCTTGTTTCCGGGCCAGGAAAGACATGGCTTGGCAGTTCGCGCTGGACTGTTCCCATGAGGCACAGGGTCAGACTGATTTGCATAGGGCCATGTCTGAACTGGGGTGGCAGAGTGGGCTAAAGAACGGTGATGGATTAAACCCAGATCAGAAGACTGGGGGTGAGTGCTTGCAATGTTCAACACTCCATCCATCATTTCCTTTGGTTTTTGCTTTGTTCACCATAAGTTGGCAGGGTATGCTCAGACGTGAGTCCCTTGCTCACTTTGCCACTGGATTCAAGCAAGCCTGTCTGAAGACGGCTGAAATGCCAGAAACCGGTCCTAGGAAGCTTGTTTCCGGGCCAGAAAAGACATGGTTTGGCAGTTCGGGCTGGACTGTTCCCATGAGGCACAGGGTCAGACTGATTTGCATAGGGCCATGTCTGAACTGGGCTGGCAGAGTGGGCTAAAGAACGGTGATGGATTAAACCCAGATCAGTTGACTGGGGGTGAGTGCTTGCAATGTTCAACACTCCATCCATCATTTCCTTTGGTTTTTGCTTTGTTCGCCATAAGTTGGCAGGGTATGCTCAGACGTGAGTCCCTTGCTCACTTTGCCACTGGATTCAAGCAAGCCTGGCTGAAGACGGCTGAAATGCCAGAAACCGGTCCTAGGAAGCTTGTTTCCGGGCCAGGAAAGACATGGCTCGGCAGTTCGGGCAGGACTGTTCCCATGAGGCACAGGGTCAGACTGATTTGCATAGGGCCATGTCTGAACTGGGGTGGCAGAGTGGGCTAAAGAACGGTGATGGATTAAACCCAGATCAGTTGACTGGGGGTGAGTGCTTGCAATGTTCAACACTCCATCCATCATTTCCTTTGGTTTTTGCTTTGTTCGCCATAAGTTGGCAGGGTATGCTCAGACGTGAGTCCCTTGCTCACTTTGCCACTGGATTCAAGCAAGCCTGTCTGAAGACGGCTGAAATGCCAGAAACCGGTCCTAGGAAGCTTGTTTCCGGGCCAGGAAAGACATGGCTTGGCAGTTCGGGCTGGACTGTTCCCATGAGGAACAGGGTCAGACTGATTTGCATAGGGCCATGTCTGAACTGGGGTGGCAGAGTGGGCTAAACAACGGTGATGGATTAAACCCAGATCAGTTGACTGGGGGTGAGTGCTTGCAATGTTCAACACTCCATCCATCATTTCCTTTGGTTTTTGCTTTGTTCGCCATAAGTTGGCAGGGAATGCTCAGACGTGAGTCCCTTGCTCACTTTGTCACTGGATTAAAGCAAGCCTGTCTGAAGACGGCTGAAATGCCAGAAACCAGTCCTAGGAAGCTTGTTTCCGGGCCAGGAAAGACATGGCTTGGCAGTTCGGGCTGGACTGTTCCCATGAGGCACAGGGTCAGACTGATTTGCATAGGGCCATGTCTGAACTGGGGTGGCAGAGTGGGCTAAAGAACGGTGATGGATTAAACCCAGATCAGTTGACTGGGGGTGAGTGCTTGCAATGTTCAACACTCCATCCATCATTTCCTTTGGTTTTTGCTTTGTTCGCCATAAGTTGGCAGGGTATGCTCAGACGTGAGTCCCTTGCTCACTTTGCCATTGGATTCAAGCAAGCCTGGCTGAAGACGGCTGAAATGCCATAAACCGGTCCTAGGAAGCTTGTTTCCGGGCCAGGAAAGACATGGCTTGGCAGTTCGGGCTGGACTGTTCCCATGAGGCACAGGGTCAGACTGATTTGCATAGGGCCATGTCTGAACTGGGGTGGCAGAGTGGGCTAAAGAACGGTGATGGATTAAACCCAGATCAGTTGACTGGGGGTGAGTGCTTGCAATGATCAACACTCCATCCATCATTTCCTTTGGTTTTTGCTTTGTTCGCCATAAGTTGGCAGGGTATGCTCAGACGTGAGTCCCTTGCTCACTTTGCCACTGGATTCAAGCAAGCCTGGCTGAAGACGGCTGAAATGCCAGAAACCAGTCCTAGGAAGCTTGTTTCCGGGCCAGGAAAGACATGGCTCGGCAGTTCGGGCAGGACTGTTCCCATGAGGCACAGGGTCAGACTGATTTGCATAGGGCCATTTCTGAACTGGGGTGGCAGAGTGGGCTAAAGAACGGTGATGGATTAAACCCAGATCAGTTGACTGGGTGTGAGTGCTTGCAATGTTCAACACTCCATCCATCATTTCCTTTGGTTTTTGCTTTGTTCGCCATAAGTTGGCAGGGTATGCTCAGACGTGAGTCCCTTGCTCACTTTGCCACTGGATTCAAGCAAGCCTGGCTGAAGACGGTTGAAATGCCAGAAACCGGTCCTAGGAAGCTTGTTTCCGGGCCAGGAAAGACATGGCTTGGCAGTTCGGGCTGGACTGTTCCCATGAGGCACAGGGAAAGACTGATTTGCATAGGGCCATGTCTGAACTGGGCTGGCAGAGGTGGCTAAAGAACGGTGATGGATTAAACCCAGATCAGTTGATTGGGGGTGAGTGCTTGCAATGTTCAACACTCCATCCATCATTTCCTTTGGTTTTTGCTTTGTTCGCCATAAGTTGGCAGGGTATGTTCAGACGTGAGTCCCTTGCTCACTTTGCCACTGGATTCAAGCAAGCCTGGCTGAAGACGGCTGAAATGCCAGAAACCAGTCCTAGGAAGCTTGTTTCCGGGCCAGGAAAGACATGGCTCGGCAGTTCGGGCAGGACTGTTCCCATGAGGCACAGAGTCAGACTGATTTGCATAGGGCCATGTCTGAACTGGGGTGGCAGAGTGGGCTAAAGAACGGTGATGGATTAAACCCAGATCAGTTGACTGGTGGTGAGTGCTTGCAATGTTCAACACACCATCCATCATTTCCTTTGGTTTTTGCTTTGTTCGCCATAAGTTGGCAGGGTATGCTCAGACGTGAGTCCCTTGCTCACTTTGCCACTGGATTCAAGCAAGCCTGGCTGAAGACGGCTGAAATGCTAGAAACCGGTCCTAGGAAGCTTGTTTCCGGGCCAGGAAAGACATGGCTTGGCAGTTCGGGCTGGACTGTTCCCATGAGGCACAGGGTCAGACTGATTTGCATAGGGCCATGTCTGAACTGGGGTGGCAGAGTGGGCTAAAGAACGGTGATGGATTAAATCCAGATCAGAAGACTGGGGGTGAGTGCTTGCAATGTTCAACACTCCATCCATCATTTCCTTTGGTTTTTGCTTTGTTCGCCATAAGTTGGCAGGGTATGCTCAGACGTGAGTCCCTTGTTCACTTTGCCACTGGATTCAAGCAAGCCTGTCTGAAGACGGCTGAAATGCCAGAAACCGGTCCTAGGAAGCTTGTTTCCGGGCCAGGAAAGACATGGCTTGGCAGTTCGGGCTGGACTGTTCCCATGAGGCACAGGGTCAGACTGATTTGCATAGGGCCATGTCTGAACTGGGGTGGCAGAGTGGGCTAAAGAACGGTGATGGATTAAACCCAGATCAGTTGACTGGGGGTGAGTGCTTGCAATGTTCAACACTCCATCCATCATTTCCTTTGGTTTTTGCTTTGTTCACCATAAGTTGGCAGGGTATGCTCAGACGTGAGTCCCTTGCTCACTTTGACACTGGATTCAAGCAAGCCTGGCTGAAGACGGCTGAAATGCCAGAAACCGGTCCTAGGAAGCTTGTTTCCGGGCCAGGAAAGACATGGCTTGGCAGTTCGGGCTGGACTGTTCCCATGAGGCACAGGGTCAGACTGATTTGCATAGGTCCATGTCTGAACTGGGGTGGCAGAGTGGGCTAAAGAACGGTGATGGATTAAACCCAGATCAGTTGACTGGGGGTGAGTGCTTGCAATGTTCAACACTCCATCCATCATTTCCTTTGGTTTTTGCTTTGTTCACCATAAGTTGGCAGGGTATGCTCAGACGTGAGTCCCTTGCTCACTTTGGCACTGGATTCAAGCAAGCCTGGCTGAAGACGGCTGAAATGCCAGAAACCGGTCCTAGGAAGCTTGTTTCCGGGCCAGGAAAGACATGGCTTGGCAGTTCGGGCTGGACTGTTCCCATGAGGCACAGGGTCAGACTGATTTGCATAGGGCCATGTCTGAACTGGGGTGGCAGAGTGGGCTAAAGAACGGTGATGGATTAAACCCAGATCAGTTGACTGGGGGTGAGTGCTTGCAATGTTCAACACTCCATCCATCATTTCCTTTGGTTTTTGATTTGTTCGCCATAAGTTGGCAGGGTATGCTCAGACGTGAGTCCCTTGCTCACTTTGCCACTGGATTCAAGCAAGCCTGGCTGAAGACGGCTGAAATGCCAGAAACCAGTCCTAGGAAGCTTGTTTCCGGGCCAGGAAAGACATGGCTCGGCAGTTCGGGCAGGACTGTTCCCATGAGGCACAGGGTCAGACTGATTTGCATAGGGCCATGTCTGAACTGGGGTGGCAGAGTGGGCTAAAGAACGGTGATGGATTAAACCCAGATCAGTTGACTGGGGTGAGTGCTTGCAATGTTCAACACTCCATCCATCATTTCCTTTGGTTTTTGCTTTGTTCGCCATACGTTGGCAGGGTATGGTCAGACGTGAGTCCCTTGCTCACTTTGCCACTGGATTCAAGCAAGCCTGGCTGAAGACGGCTGAAATGCCAGAAACCGGTCCTAGGAAGCTTGTTTCCGGGCCAGGAAAGACATGGCTTGGCAGTTTGCGCTGGACTGTTCCCATGAGGCACAGGGTCAGACTGATTTGCATAGGGCCATGTCTGAACTGGGGTGGCAGAGTGGGCTAAAGAACGGTGATGGATTAAACCCAGATCAGAAGACTGGGGGTGAGTGCTTGCAATGTTCAACACTCCATCCATCATTTCCTTTGGTTTTTGCTTTGTTCACCATAAGTTGGCAGGGTATGCTCAGACGTGAGTCCCTTGCTCACTTTGCCACTGGATTCAAGCAAGCCTGTCTGAAGACGGCTGAAATGTCAGAAACCGGTCCTAGGAAGCTTGTTTACGGGCCAGAAAAGACATGGTTTGGCAGTTCGGGCTGGACTGTTCCCATGAGGCACAGGGTCAGACTGATTTGCATAGGGCCATGTCTGAACTGGGGTGGCAGAGTGGGCTAAAGAACGGTGATGGATTAAACCCAGATCAGTTGACTGGGGGTGAGTGCTTGCAATGTTCAACACTCCATCCATCATTTCCTTTGGTTTTTGCTTTGTTCGCCATAAGTTGGCAGGGTATGCTCAGACGTGAGTCCCTTGCTCACTTTGCCACTGGATTCAAGCAAGCCTGTCTGAAGACGGCTGAAATGCCAGAAACCGGTCCTAGGAAGCTTGTTTCCGGGCCAGGAAAGACATGGCTTGGCAGTTCGGGCTGGACTGTTCCCATGAGGCACAGGGTCAGACTGATTTGCATAGGGCCATGTCTGAACTGGGGTGGCAGAGTGGGCTAAAGAACGGTGATGGATTAAACCCAGATCAGAAGACTGGGGGTGAGTGCTTGCAATGTTCAACACTCCATCCATCATTTCCTTTCGTTTTTGCTTTGTTCGCCATAAGTTGGCAGGGTATGCTCAGACGTGAGTCCCTTGCTCACTTTGCCACTGGATTCAAGCAAGCCTGGCTGAAGACGGCTGAAATGCCAGAAACCGGTCCTAGGAAGCTTGTTTCCGGGCCAGGAAAGACATGGCTTGGCAGTTCGGGCTGGACTGTTCCCATGAGGCACAGGGTCAGACTGATTTGCATAGGGGCATGTCTGAACTGGGGTGGCAGAGTGGGCTAAAGAACGGTGATGGATTAAACCCAGATCAGTTGACTGGGGGTGAGTGCTTGCAATGTTCAACACTCCATCCATCATTTCCTTTGGTTTTTGCTTTGTTCGCCATAAGTTGGCAGGGTATGCTCAGACGTGAGTCCCTTGCTCACATTGCCACTGGATTCAAGCAAGCCTGGCTGAAGACGGCTGAAATGCCTGAAACCGGTCCTAGGAAGCTTGTTTCCGGGCCAGGAAAGACATGGCTTGGAAGTTCGGGCTGGACTGTAATCATGAGGCACAGGGTCAGACTGATTTGCATAGGGCCATGTCTGAACTGGGGTGGCAGAGTGGGCTAAAGAACGGTGATGGATTAAACCCAGATCAGTTGACTGGGGGTGAGTGCTTGCAATGTTCAACACTCCATCCATCATTTCCTTTGGTTTTTGCTTTGTTCGCCATAAGTTGGCAGGGTATGCTCAGACGTGAGTCCCTTGCTCACTTTGCCACTGGATTCAAGCAAGCCTGGCTGAAGACGGCTGAAATGCCAGAAAACGGTCCTAGGAAGCTTGATTCCGGGCCAGGAAAGACATGGCTTGGCAGTTCGGGCTGGACTGTTCCCATGAGGCACAGGGTCAGACTGATTTGCATAGGTCCATGTCTGAACTGGGGTGGCAGAGTGGGCTAAAGAACGGTGATGGATTAAACCCAGATCAGTTGACTGGGGGTGAGTGCTTGCAATGTTCAACACTCCATCCATCATTTCCTTTGGTTTTTGCTTTGTTCGCCATAAGTTGGCAGGGTATGCTCAGACGTGAGTCCCTTGCTCACTTTGCCACTGGATTCAAGCAAGCCTGGCTGAAGACGGCTGGAATGCCAGAAACCGGTCCTAGGAAGCTTGTTTCCGGGCCAGGAAAGACATGGCTTGGCAGTTCGGGCTGGACTGTTCCCATGAGGCACAGGGTCAGACTGATTTGCATAGGGCCATGTCTGAACTGGGGTGGCAGAGTGGGCTAAAGAACGGTGATGGATTAAACCCAGATCAGTTGACTGGGGGTGAGTGCTTGCAATGTTCAACACTCCATCCATCATTTCCTTTGGTTTTTGCTTTGTTCGCCATAAGTTGGCAGGGTATGCTCAGACGTGAGTCCCTTGCTCACTTTGCCACTGGATTCAAGCAAGCCTAGCTGAAGACAGCTGAAATGCCAGAAACCAGTCCTAGGAAGCTTGTTTCCGGGCCAGGAAAGACATGGCTCGGCAGTTCGGGCAGGACTGTTCCCATGAGGCACAGGGTCAGACTGATTTGCATAGGGCCATGTCTGAACTGGGGTGGCAGAGTGGGCTAAAGAACGGTGATGGATTAAACCCAGATCAGTTGACTGGGGGTGAGTGCTTGCAATGTTCAACACTCCATCCATCATTTCCTTTGGTTTTTGCTTTGTTCGCCATAAGTTGGCAGGGTATGGTCAGACGTGAGTCCCTTGCTCACTTTGCCACTGGATTCAAGCAAGCCTGGCTGAAGACGGCTGAAATGCCAGAAACCGGTCCTAGGAAGCTTGTTTCCGGGCCAGGAAAGACATGGCTTGGCAGTTCGCGCTGGACTGTTCCCATGAGGCACAGGGTCAGACTGATTTGCATAGGGCCATGTCTGAACTGGGGTGGCAGAGTGGGCTAAAGAACGGTGATGGATTAAACCCAGATCAAAAGACTGGGGGTGAGTGCTTGCAATGTTCAACACTCCATCCATCATTTCCTTTGGTTTTTGCTTTGTTCGCCATAAGTTGGCAGGGTATGCTCAGACGTCAGTCCCTTGCTCACTTTGCCACTGGATTCAAGCAAGCCTGGCTGAAGACGGCTGAAATGCCAGAAACCAGTCCTAGGAAGCTTGTTTCCGGGCCAGGAAAGACATGGCTCGGCAGTTCGGGCAGGACTGTTCCCATGAGGCACAGGGTCAGACTGATTTGCAAAGGGCCATGTCTGAACTGGGGTGGCAGAGTGGGCTAAAGAACGGTGATGGATTAAACCCAGATCAGTTGACTGGGGGTGAGTGCTTGCAATGTTCAACACTCCATCCATCATTTCCTTTGGTTTTTGCTTTGTTCACCATAAGTTGGCAGGGTATGGTCAGACGTGAGTCCCTTGCTCACTTTGCCACTGGATTCAAGCAAGCCTGGCTGAAGACGGCTGAAATGCCAGAAACCGGTCCTAGGAAGCTTGTTTCCGGGCCAGGAAAGACATGGCTTGGCAGTTCGCGCTGGACTGTTCCCATGAGGCACAGGGTCAGACTGATTTGCATAGGGCCATGTCTGAACTGGGGTGGAAGAGTGGGCTAAAGAACGGTGATGGATTAAACCCAGATCAGAAGACTGGGGGTGAGTGCTTGCAATGTTCAACACTCCATCCATCATTTCATTTGGTTTTTGCTTTGTTCACCATAAGTTGGCAGGGTATGCTCAGACGTGAGTCCCTTGCTCACTTTGCCACTGGATTCAAGCAAGCCTGTCTGAAGACGGCTGAAATGCCAGAAACCGGTCCTAGGAAGCTTGTTTCCGGGCCAGAAAAGACATGGTTTGGCAGTTCGGGCTGGACTGTTCCCATGAGGCACAGGGTCAGACTGATTTGCATAGGGCCATGTCTGAACTGGGGTGGCAGAGTGGGCTAAAGAACGGTGATGGATTAAACCCAGATCAGTTGACTGGGGGTGAGTGCTTGCAATGTTCAACACTCCATCCATCATTTCCTTTGGTTTTTGCTTTGTTCGCCATAAGTTGGCAGGGTATGCTCAGACGTGAGTCCCTTGCTCACTTTGCCACTGGATTCAAGCAAGCCTGTCTGAAGACGGCTGATATGCCAGAAACCGGTCCTAGGAAGCTTGTTTCCGGGCCAGGAAAGACATGGCTTGGCAGTTCGGGCTGGACTGTTCCCATGAGGAACAGGGTCAGACTGATTTGCATAGGGCCATGTCTGAACTGGGGTGGCAGAGTGGGCTAAAGAACGGTGATGGATTAAACCCAGATCAGTTGACTGGGGGTGAGTGCTTGCAATATTCAACACTCCATCCATCATTTCCTTTGGTTTTTGCTTTGTTCGCCATAAGTTGGCAGGGTATGCTCAGACGTGAGTCCCTTGCTCACTTTGTCACTGGATTAAAGCAAGCCTGTCTGAAGACGGCTGAAATGCCAGAAACCGGTCCTAGGAAGCTTGTTTCCGGGCCAGGAAAGACATGGCTTGGCAGTTCGGGCTGGACTGTTCCCATGAGGCACAGGGTCAGACTGATTTGCATAGGGCCATGTCTGAACTGGGGTGGCAGAGTGGGCTAAAGAACAGTGATGGATTAAACCCAGATCAGTTGACTGGGGGTGAGTGCTTGCAATGTTCAACACTCCATCCATCATTTCCTTTGGTTTTTGCTTTGTTCGCCATAAGTTGGCAGGGTATGCTCAGACGTGAGTCCCTTGCTCACTTTGCCATTGGATTCAAGCAAGCCTGGCTGAAGACGGCTGAAATGCCAGAAACCGGTCCTAGGAACTTGTTTCCGGGCCAGGAAAGACATGGCTTGGCAGTTCGGGCTGGACTGTTCCCATGAGGCACAGGGTCAGACTGATTTGCATAGGGCCATGTCTGAACTGGGGTGGCAGAGTGGGCTAAAGAACGGTGATGGATTAAACCCAGATCAGTTGACTGGGGGTGAGTGCTTGCAATGTTCAACACTCCATCCATCATTTCCTTTGGTTTTTGCTTTGTTCGCCATAAGTTGGCAGGGTATGCTCAGACGTGAGTCCCTTGCTCACTTTGCCACTGGATTCAAGCAAGCCTGGCTGAAGACGGCTGAAATGCCAGAAACCAGTCCTAGGAAGCTTGTTTCCAGGCCAGGAAAGACATGGCTCGGCAGTTCGGGCAGGACTGTTCCCATGAGGCACAGGGTCAGACTGATTTGCATAGGGCCATGTCTGAACTGGGGTGGCAGAGTGGGCTAAAGAACGGTGATGGATTAAACCCAGATCAGTTGACTGGGGGTGAGTGCTTGCAATGTTCAACACTCCATCCATCATTTCCTTTGGTTTTTGCTTTGTTCGCCATAAGTTGGCAGGGTATGCTCAGACGTGAGTCCCTTGCTCACTTTGCCACTGGATTCAAGCAAGCCTGGCTGAAGACGGCTGGAATGCCAGAAACCGGTCCTAGGAAGCTTGTTTCCGGGCCAGGAAAGACATGGCTTGGCAGTTCGGGCTGGACTGTTCCCATGAGGCACAGGGTCAGACTGATTTGCATAGGGCCATGTCTGAACTGGGGTGGCAGAGTGGGCTAAAGAACGGTGATGGATTAAACCCAGATCAGTTGACTGGGGGTGAGTGCTTGCAATGTTCAACACTCCATCCATCATTTCCTTTGGTTTTTGCTTTGTTCGCCATAAGTTGGCAGGGTATGCTCAGACGTGAGTCCCTTGCTCACTTTGCCACTGGATTCAAGCAAGCCTAGCTGAAGACGGCTGAAATGCCAGAAACCAGTCCTAGGAAGCTTGTTTCCGGGCCAGGAAAGACATGGCTCGGCAGTTCGGGCAGGACTGTTCCCATGAGGCACAGGGTCAGACTGATTTGCATAGGGCCATGTCTGAACTGGGGTGGCAGAGTGGGCTAAAGAACGGTGATGGATTAAACCCAGATCAGTTGACTGGGGGTGAGTGCTTGCAATGTTCAACACTCCATCCATCATTTCCTTTGGTTTTTGCTTTGTTCGCCATAAGTTGGCAGGGTATGGTCAGACGTGAGTCCCTTGCTCACTTTGCCACTGGATTCAAGCAAGCCTGGCTGAAGACGGCTGAAATGCCAGAAACCGGTCCTAGGAAGCTTGTTTCCGGGCCAGGAAAGACATGGCTTGGCAGTTCGCGCTGGACTGTTCCCATGAGGCACAGGGTCAGACTGATTTGCATAGGGCCATGTCTGAACTGGGGTGGCAGAGTGGGCTAAAGAACGGTGATGGATTAAACCCAGATCAAAAGACTGGGGGTGAGTGCTTGCAATGTTCAACACTCCATCCATCATTTCCTTTGGTTTTTGCTTTGTTCGCCATAAGTTGGCAGGGTATGCTCAGACGTGAGTCCCTTGCTCACTTTGCCACTGGATTCAAGCAAGCCTGGCTGAAGACGGCTGAAATGCCAGAAACCAGTCCTAGGAAGCTTGTTTCCGGGCCAGGAAAGACATGGCTCGGCAGTTCGGGCAGGACTGTTCCCATGAGGCACAGGGTCAGACTGATTTGCAAAGGGCCATGTCTGAACTGGGGTGGCAGAGTGGGCTAAAGAACGGTGATGGATTAAACCCAGATCAGTTGACTGGGGGTGAGTGCTTGCAATGTTCAACACTCCATCCATCATTTCCTTTGGTTTTTGCTTTGTTCACCATAAGTTGGCAGGGTATGGTCAGACGTGAGTCCCTTGCTCACTTTGCCACTGGATTCAAGCAAGCCTGGCTGAAGACGGCTGAAATGCCAGAAACCGGTCCTAGGAAGCTTGTTTCCGGGCCAGGAAAGACATGGCTTGGCAGTTCGCGCTGGACTGTTCCCATGAGGCACAGGGTCAGACTGATTTGCATAGGGCCATGTCTGAACTGGGGTGGCAGAGTGGGCTAAAGAACGGTGATGGATTAAACCCAGATCAGAAGACTGGGGGTGAGTGCTTGCAATGTTCAACACTCCATCCATCATTTCCTTTGGTTTTTGCTTTGTTCACCATAAGTTGGCAGGGTATGCTCAGACGTGAGTCCCTTGCTCACTTTGCCACTGGATTCAAGCAAGCCTGTCTGAAGACGGCTGAAATGCCAGAAACCGGTCCTAGGAACCTTGTTTCCGGGCCAGAAAAGACATGGTTTGGCAGTTCGGGCTGGACTGTTCCCATGAGGCACAGGGTCAGACTGATTTGCATAGGGCCATGTCTGAACTGGGGTGGCAGAGTGGGCTAAAGAACGGTGATGGATTAAACCCAGATCAGTTGACTGGGGGTGAGTGCTTGCAATGTTCAACACTCCATCCATCATTTCCTTTGGTTTTTGCTTTGTTCGCCATAAGTTGGCAGGGTATGCTCAGACGTGAGTCCCTTGCTCACTTTGCCACTGGATTCAAGCAAGCCTGTCTGAAGACGGCTGATATGCCAGAAACCGGTCCTAGGAAGCTTGTTTCCGGGCCAGGAAAGACATGGCTTGGCAGTTCGGGCTGGACTGTTCCCATGAGGAACAGGGTCAGACTGATTTGCATAGGGCCATGTCTGAACTGGGGTGGCAGAGTGGGCTAAAGAACGGTGATGGATTAAACCCAGATCAGTTGACTGGGGGTGAGTGCTTGCAATGTTCAACACTCCATCCATCATTTCCTTTAGTTTTTGCTTTGTTCACCATAAGTTGGCAGGGTATGCTCAGACGTGAGTCCCTTGCTCACTTTGTCACTGGATTAAAGCAAGCCTGTCTGAAGACGGCTGAAATGCCAGAACCCGGTCCTAGGAAGCTTGTTTCCGGGCCAGGAAAGACATGGCTTGGCAGTTCGGGCTGGACTGTTCCCATGAGGCACAGGGTCAGACTGATTTGCATAGGGCCATGTCTGAACTGGGGTGGCAGAGTGGGCTAAAGAACAGTGATGGATTAAACCCAGATCAGTTGACTGGGGGTGAGTGCTTGCAATGTTCAACACTCCATCCATCATTTCCTTTGGTTTTTGCTTTGTTCGCCATAAGTTGGCAGGGTATGCTCAGACGTGAGTCCCTTGCTCACTTTGCCATTGGATTCAAGCAAGCCTGGCTGAAGACGGCTGAAATGCCAGAAACCGGTCCTAGGAAGCTTGTTTCCGGGCCAGGAAAGACATGGCTTGGCAGTTCGGGCTGGACTGTTCCCATGAGGCACAGGGTCAGACTGATTTGCATAGGGCCATGTCTGAACTGGGGTGGCAGAGTGGGCTAAAGAACGGTGATGGATTAAACCCAGATCAGTTGACTGGGGGTGAGTGCTTGCAATGTTCAACACTCCATCCATCATTTCCTTTGGTTTTTGCTTTGTTCGCCATAAGTTGGCAGGGTATGCTCAGACGTGAGTCCCTTGCTCACTTTGCCACTGGATTCAAGCAAGCCTGGCTGAAGACGGCTGAAATGCCAGAAACCAGTCCTAGGAAGCTTGTTTCCAGGCCAGGAAAGACATGGCTCGGCAGTTCGGGCAGGACTGTTCCCATGAGGCACAGGGTCAGACTGATTTGCATAGGGCCATGTCTGAACTGGGGTGGCAGAGTGGGCTAAAGAACGGTGATGGATTAAACCCAGATCAGTTGACTGGGGGTGAGTGCTTGCAATGTTCAACACTCCATCCATCATTTCCTTTGGTTTTTGCTTTGTTCGCCATAAGTTGGCAGGGTATGCTCAGACGTGAGTCCCTTGCTCACTTTGCCACTGGATTCAAGCAAGCCTGGCTGAAGACGGCTGAAATGCCAGAAACCGGTCCTAGGAAGCTTGTTTCCGGGCCAGGAAAGACATGGCTTGGCAGTTCGGGCTGGACTGTTCCCATGAGGCACAGGGTCAGACTGATTGCATAGGGCCATGTCTGAACTGGGGTGGCAGAGTGGGCTAAAGAACGGTGATGGATTAAACCCAGATCAGTTGACTGGGGGTGAGTGCTTGCAATGTTCAACACTCCATCCATCATTTCCTTTGGTTTTTGCTTTGTTCGCCATAAGTTGGCAGGGTATGCTCAGACGTGAGTCCCTTGCTCACTTTGCCACTGGATTCAAGCAAGCCTGGCTGAAGACGGCTGAAATGCCAGAAACCAGTCCTAGGAAGCTTGTTTCCGGGCCAGGAAAGACATGGCTCGGCAGTTCGGGCAGGACTGTTCCCATGAGGCACAGGGTCAGACTGATTTGCATAGGGCCATGTCTGAACTGGGGTGGCAGAGTGGGCTAAAGAACGGTGATGGATTAAACCCAGATCAGTTTACTGGGGGTGAGTGCTTGCAATGTTCAACACTCCATCCATCATTTCCTTTGGTTTTTGCTTTGTTCGCCATAAGTTGGCAGGGTATGGTCAGACGTGAGTCCCTTGCTCACTTTGCCACTGGATTCAAGCAAGCCTGGCTGAAGACGGCTGAAATGCCAGAAACCGGTCCTAGGAAGCTTGTTTCCGGGCCAGGAAAGACATGGCTTGGCAGTTCGCGCTGGACTGTTCCCATGAGGCACAGGGTCAGACTGATTTCCATAAGGCCATGTCTGAACTGGGGTGGCAGAGTGGGCTAAAGAACGGTGATGGATTAAACCCAGATCAGAAGACTGGGGGTGAGTGCTTGCAATGTTCAACACTCCATCCATCATTTCCTTTGGTTTTTGCTTTGTTCACCATAAGTTGGCAGGGTATGCTCAGACGTGAGTCCCTTGCTCACTTTGTCACTGGATTAAAGCAAGCCTGTCTGAAGACGGCTGAAATGCCAGAACCCGGTCCTAGGAAGCTTGTTTCCGGGCCAGGAAAGACATGGCTTGGCAGTTCGGGCTGGACTGTTCCCATGAGGCACAGGGTCAGACTGATTTGCATAGGGCCATGTCTGAACTGGGGTGGCAGAGTGGGCTAAAGAACAGTGATGGATTAAACCCAGATCAGTTGACTGGGGGTGAGTGCTTGCAATGTTCAACACTCCATCCATCATTTCCTTTGGTTTTTGCTTTGTTCGCCATAAGTTGGCAGGGTATGCTCAGACGTGAGTCCCTTGCTCACTTTGCCATTGGATTCAAGCAAGCCTGGCTGAAGACGGCTGAAATGCCAGAAACCGGTCCTAGGAAGCTTGTTTCCGGGCCAGGAAAGACATGGCTTGGCAGTTCGGGCTGGACTGTTCCCATGAGGCACAGGGTCAGACTGATTTGCATAGGGCCATGTCTGAACTGGGGTGGCAGAGTGGGCTAAAGAACGGTGATGGATTAAACCCAGATCAGTTGACTGGGGGTGAGTGCTTGCAATGTTCAACACTCCATCCATCATTTCCTTTGGTTTTTGCTTTGTTCGCCATAAGTTGGCAGGGTATGCTCAGACGTGAGTCCCTTGCTCACTTTGCCACTGGATTCAAGCAAGCCTGGCTGAAGACGGCTGAAATGCCAGAAACCAGTCCTAGGAAGCTTGTTTCCAGGCCAGGAAAGACATGGCTCGGCAGTTCGGGCAGGACTGTTCCCATGAGGCACAGGGTCAGACTGATTTGCATAGGGCCATGTCTGAACTGGGGTGGCAGAGTGGGCTAAAGAACGGTGATGGATTAAACCCAGATCAGTTGACTGGGGGTGAGTGCTTGCAATGTTCAACACTCCATCCATCATTTCCTTTGGTTTTTGCTTTGTTCGCCATAAGTTGGCAGGGTATGCTCAGACGTGAGTCCCTTGCTCACTTTGCCACTGGATTCAAGCAAGCCTGGCTGAAGACGGCTGAAATGCCAGAAACCGGTCCTAGGAAGCTTGTTTCCGGGCCAGGAAAGACATGGCTTGGCAGTTCGGGCTGGACTGTTCCCATGAGGCACAGGGTCAGACTGATTGCATAGGGCCATGTCTGAACTGGGGTGGCAGAGTGGGCTAAAGAACGGTGATGGATTAAACCCAGATCAGTTGACTGGGGGTGAGTGCTTGCAATGTTCAACACTCCATCCATCATTTCCTTTGGTTTTTGCTTTGTTCGCCATAAGTTGGCAGGGTATGCTCAGACGTGAGTCCCTTGCTCACTTTGCCACTGGATTCAAGCAAGCCTGGCTGAAGACGGCTGAAATGCCAGAAACCAGTCCTAGGAAGCTTGTTTCCGGGCCAGGAAAGACATGGCTCGGCAGTTCGGGCAGGACTGTTCCCATGAGGCACAGGGTCAGACTGATTTGCATAGGGCCATGTCTGAACTGGGGTGGCAGAGTGGGCTAAAGAACGGTGATGGATTAAACCCAGATCAGTTTACTGGGGGTGAGTGCTTGCAATGTTCAACACTCCATCCATCATTTCCTTTGGTTTTTGCTTTGTTCGCCATAAGTTGGCAGGGTATGGTCAGACGTGAGTCCCTTGCTCACTTTGCCACTGGATTCAAGCAAGCCTGGCTGAAGACGGCTGAAATGCCAGAAACCGGTCCTAGGAAGCTTGTTTCCGGGCCAGGAAAGACATGGCTTGGCAGTTCGCGCTGGACTGTTCCCATGAGGCACAGGGTCAGACTGATTTCCATAAGGCCATGTCTGAACTGGGGTGGCAGAGTGGGCTAAAGAACGGTGATGGATTAAACCCAGATCAGAAGACTGGGGGTGAGTGCTTGCAATGTTCAACACTCCATCCATCATTTCCTTTGGTTTTTGCTTTGTTCACCATAAGTTGGCAGGGTATGCTCAGACGTGAGTCCCTTGCTCACTTTGCCAGTGGATTCAAGCAAGCCTGTCTGAAGACGGCTGAAATGCCAGAAACCGGTCCTAGGAAGCTTGTTTCCGGGCCAGAAAAGACATGGTTTGGCAGTTCGGGCTGGACTGTTCCCATGAGGCACAGGGTCAGACTGATTTGCATAGGGCCATGTCTGAACTGGGGTGGCAGAGTGGGCTAAAGAACGGTGATGGATTAAACCCAGATCAGTTGACTGGGGGTGAGTGCTTGCAATGTTCAACACTCCATCCATCATTTCCTTTGGTTTTTGCTTTGTTCGCCATAAGTTGGCAGGGTATGCTCAGACGTGAGTCCCTTGCTCACTTTGCCACTGGATTCAAGCAAGCCTGGCTGAAGACGGCTGAAATGCCAGAAACCGGTCCTAGGAAGCTTGTTTCCGGGCCAGGAAAGACATGGCTCGGCAGTTCGGGCAGGACTGTTCCCATGAGGCACAGGGTCAGACTGATTTGCATAGGGCCATGTCTGAACTGGGGTGGCAGAGTGGGCTAAAGAACGGTGATGGATTAAACCCAGATCAGAAGACTGGGGGTGAGTGCTTGCAATGTTCAACACTCCATCCATCATTTCCTTTCGTTTTTGCTTTGTTCGCCATAAGTTGGCAGGGTATGCTCAGACGTGAGTCCCTTGCTCACTTTGCCACTGGATTCAAGCAAGCCTGGCTGAAGACGGCTGAAATGCCAGAAACCGGTCCTAGGAAGCTTGTTTCCGGGCCAGGAAAGACATGGCATGGCAGTTCGGGCTGGACTGTTCCCATGAGGCACAGGGTCAGACTGATTTGCATAGGGGCATGTCTGAACTGGGGTGGCAGAGTGGGCTAAAGAACGGTGATGGATTAAACCCAGATCAGTTGACTGGGGGTGAGTGCTTGCAATGTTCAACACTCCATCCATCATTTCCTTTGGTTTTTGCTTTGTTCGCCATAAGTTGGCAGGGTATGCTCAGACGTGAGTCCCTTGCTCACATTGCCACTGGATTCAAGCAAGCCTGGCTGAAGACGGCTGAAATGCCTGAAACCGGTCCTAGGAAGCTTGTTTCCGGGCCAGGAAAGACATGGCTTGGAAGTTCGGGCTGGACTGTAATCATGAGGCACAGGGTCAGACTGATTTGCATAGGGCCATGTCTGAACTGGGGTGGCAGAGTGGGCTAAAGAACGGTGATGGATTAAACCCAGATCAGTTGACTGGGGGTGAGTGCTTGCAATGTTCAACATTCCATCCATCATTTCCTTTGGTTTTTGCTTTGTTCGACATAAGTTGGCAGGGTATGGTCAGACGTGAGTCCCTTGCTCACTTTGCCACTGGATTCAAGCAAGCCTGGCTGAAGACGGCTGAAATGCCAGAAACCGGTCCTAGGAAGCTTGATTCCGGGCCAGGAAAGACATGGCTTGGCAGTTCGGGCTGGACTGTTCCCATGAGGCACAGGTCAGACTGATTTGCATAGGTCCATGTCTGAACTGGGGTGGCAGAGTGGGCTAAAGAACGGTGATGGATTAAACCCAGATCAGTTGACTGGGGGTGAGTGCTTGCAATGTTCAACACTCCATCCATCATTTCCTTTGGTTTTTGCTTTGTTCGCCATAAGTTGGCAGGGTATGCTCAGACGTGAGTCCCTTGCTCACTTTGCCACTGGATTCAAGCAAGCCTGGCTGAAGACGGCTGGAATGCCAGAAACCGGTCCTAGGAAGCTTGTTTCCGGGCCAGGAAAGACATGGCTTGGCAGTTCGGGCTGGACTGTTCCCATGAGGCACAGGGTCAGACTGATTTGCATAGGGCCATGTCTGAACTGGGGTGGCAGAGTGGGCTAAAGAACGGTGATGGATTAAACCCAGATCAGTTGACTGGGGGTGAGTGCTTGCAATGTTCAACACTCCATCCATCATTTCCTTTGGTTTTTGCTGTGTTCGCCATAAGTTGGCAGGGTATGCTCAGACGTGAGTCCCTTGCTCACTTTGCCACTGGATTCAAGCAAGCCTAGCTGAAGACGGCTGAAATGCCAGAAACCAGTCCTAGGAAGCTTGTTTCCGGGCCAGGAAAGACATGGCTCGGCAGTTCGGGCAGGACTGTTCCCATGAGGCACAGGGTCAGACTGATTTGCATAGGGCCATGTCTGAACTGGGGTGGCAGAGTGGGCTAAAGAACGGTGATGGATTAAACCCAGATCAGTTGACTGGGGGTGAGTGCTTGCAATGTTCAACACTCCATCCATCATTTCCTTTGGTTTTTGCTTTGTTCGCCATAAGTTGGCAGGGTATGGTCAGACGTGAGTCCCTTGCTCACTTTGCCACTGGATTCAAGCAAGCCTGGCTGAAGACGGCTGAAATGCCAGAAACCGGTCCTAGGAAGCTTGTTTCCGGGCCAGGAAAGACATGGCTTGGCAGTTCGCGCTGGACTGTTCCCATGAGGCACAGGGTCAGACTGATTTGCATAGGGCCATGTCTGAACTGGGGTGGCAGAGTGGGCTAAAGAACGGTGATGGATTAAACCCAGATCAAAAGACTGGGGGTGAGTGCTTGCAATGTTCAACACTCCATCCATCATTTCCTTTGGTTTTTGCTTTGTTCGCCATAAGTTGGCAGGGTATGCTCAGACGTGAGTCCCTTGCTCACTTTGCCACTGGATTCAAGCAAGCCTGGCTGAAGACGGCTGAAATGCCAGAAACCAGTCCTAGGAAGCTTGTTTCCGGGCCAGGAAAGACATGGCTCGGCAGTTCGGGCAGGACTGTTCCCATGAGGCACAGGGTCAGACTGATTTGCATAGGGCCATGTCTGAACTGGGGTGGCAGAGTGGGCTAAAGAACGGTGATGGATTAAACCCAGATCAGTTGACTGGGGGTGAGTGCTTGCAATGTTCAACACTCCATCCATCATTTCCTTTGGTTTTTGCTTTGTTCACCATAAGTTGGCAGGGTATGGTCAGACGTGAGTCCCTTGCTCACTTTGCCACTGGATTCAAGCAAGCCTGGCTGAAGACGGCTGAAATGCCAGAAACCGGTCCTAGGAAGCTTGTTTCCGGGCCAGGAAAGACATGGCTTGGCAGTTCGCGCTGGACTGTTCCCATGAGGCACAGGGTCAGACTGATTTGCATAGGGCCATGTCTGAACTGGGGTGGCAGAGTGGGCTAAAGAACGGTGATGGATTAAACCCAGATCAGAAGACTGGGGGTGAGTGCTTGCAATGTTCAACACTCCATCCATCATTTCCTTTGGTTTTTGCTTTGTTCACCATAAGTTGGCAGGGTATGCTCAGACGTGAGTCCCTTGCTCACTTTGCCACTGGATTCAAGCAAGCCTGTCTGAAGACGGCTGAAATGCCAGAAACCGGTCCTAGGAAGCTTGTTTCCGGGCCAGAAAAGACATGGTTTGGCAGTTCGGGCTGGACTGTTCCCATGAGGCACAGGGTCAGACTGATTTGCATAGGGCCATGTCTGAACTGGGGTGGCAGAGTGGGCTAAAGAACGGTGATGGATTAAACCCAGATCAGTTGACTGGGGGTGAGTGCTTGCAATGTTCAACACTCCATCCATCATTTCCTTTGGTTTTTGCTTTGTTCGCCATAAGTTGGCAGGGTATGCTCAGACGTGAGTCCCTTGCTCACTTTGCCACTAGATTCAAGCAAGCCTGTCTGAAGACGGCTGATATGCCAGAAACCGGTCCTAGGAAGCTTGTTTCCGGGCCAGGAAAGACATGGCTTGGCAGTTTGGGCTGGACTGTTCCCATGAGGAACAGGGTCAGACTGATTTGCATAGGGCCATGTCTGAACTGGGGTGGCAGAGTGGGCTAAAGAACGGTGATGGATTAAACCCAGATCAGTTGACTGGGGGTGAGTGCTTGCAATGTTCAACACTCCATCCATCATTTCCTTTGGTTTTTGCTTTGTTCGCCATAAGTTGGCAGGGTATGCTCAGACGTGAGTCCCTTGCTCACTTTGTCACTGGATTAAAGCAAGCCTGTCTGAAGACGGCTGAAATGCCAGAAACCGGTCCTAGGAAGCTTGTTTCCGGGCCAGGAAAGACATGGCTTGGCAGTTCGGGCTGGACTGTTCCCATGAGGCACAGGGTCAGACTGATTTGCATAGGGCCATGTCTGAACTGGGGTGGCAGAGTGAGCTAAAGAACAGTGATGGATTAAACCCAGATCAGTTGACGGGGGTGAGTGCTTGCAATGTTCAACACTCCATCCATCATTTCCTTTGGTTTTTGCTTTGTTCGCCATAAGTTGGCAGGGTATGCTCAGACGTGAGTCCCTTGCTCACTTTGCCATTGGATTCAAGCAAGCCTGGCTGAAGACGGCTGAAATGCCAGAAACCGGTCCTAGGAAGCTTGTTTCCGGGCCAGGAAAGACATGGCTTGGCAGTTCGGGCTGGACTGTTCCCATGAGGCACAGGGTCAGACTGATTTGCATAGGGCCATGTCTGAACTGGGGTGGCAGAGTGGGCTAAAGAACGGTGATGGATTAAACCCAGATCAGTTGACTGGGGGTGAGTGCTTGCAATGTTCAACACTCCATCCATCATTTCCTTTGGTTTTTGCTTTGTTCGCCATAAGTTGGCAGGGTATGCTCAGACGTGAGTCCCTTGCTCACTTTGCCACTGGATTCAAGCAAGCCTGGCTGAAGACGGCTGAAATGCCAGAAACCAGTCCTAGGAAGCTTGTTTCCAGGCCAGGAAAGACATGGCTCGGCAGTTCGGGCAGGACTGTTCCCATGAGGCACAGGGTCAGACTGATTTGCATAGGGCCATGTCTGAACTGGGGTGGCAGAGTGGGCTAAAGAACGGTGATGGATTAAACCCAGATCAGTTGACTGGGGGTGAGTGCTTGCAATGTTCAACACTCCATCCATCATTTCCTTTGGTTTTTGCTTTGTTCGCCATAAGTTGGCAGGGTATGCTCAGACGTGAGTCCCTTGCTCACTTTGCCACTGGATTCAAGCAAGCCTGGCTGAAGACGGCTGAAATGCCAGAAACCAGTCCTAGGAAGCTTGTTTCCGGGCCAGGAAAGACATGGCTCGGCAGTTCGGGCAGGACTGTTCCCATGAGGCACAGGGTCAGACTGATTTGCATAGGGCCATGTCTGAACTGGGGTGGCAGAGTGGGCTAAAGAACGGTGATGGATTAAACCCAGATCAGTTGACTGGGGGTGAGTGCTTGCAATGTTCAACACTCCATCCATCATTTCCTTTGGTTTTTGCTTTGTTCGCCATAAGTTGGCAGGGTATGGTCAGACGTGAGTCCCTTGCTCACTTTGCCACTGGATTCAACCAAGCCTGGCTGAAGACGGCTGAAATGCCAGAAACCGGTCCTAGGAAGCTTGTTTCCGGGCCAGGAAAGACATGGCTTGGCAGTTCGCGCTGGACTGTTCCCATGAGGCACAGGGTCAGACTGATTTGCATAGGGCCATGTCTGAACTGGGGTGGCAGAGTGGGCTAAAGAACGGTGATGGATTAAACCCAGATCAGAAGACTGGGGGTGAGTGCTTGCAATGTTCAACACTCCATCCATCATTTCCTTTGGTTTTTGCTTTGTTCACCATAAGTTGGCAGGGTATGCTCCGACGTGAGTCCCTTGCTCACTTTGCTACTGGATTCAAGCAAGCCTGTCTGAAGACGGCTGAAATGCCAGAAACCGGTCCTAGGAAGCTTGTTTCCGGGCCAGAAAAGACATGGTTTGGCAGTTCGGGCTGGACTGTTCCCATGAGGCACAGGGTCAGACTGATTTGCATAGGGCCATGTCTGAACTGGGGTGGCAGAGTGGGCTAAAGAACGGTGATGGATTAAACCCAGATCAGTTGACTGGGGGTGAGTGCTTGCAATGTTCAACACTGCATCCATCATTTCCTTTGGTTTTTGCTTTGTTCGCCATAAGTTGGCAGGGTATGCTCAGACGTGAGTCCCTTGCTCACTTTGCCACTGGATTCAAGCAAGCCTGGCTGAAGACGGCTGAAATGCCAGAAACCGGTCCTAGGAAGCTTGTTTCCGGGCCAGGAAAGACATGGCTCGGCAGTTCGGGCAGGACTGTTCCCATGAGGCACAGGGTCAGACTGATTTGCATAGGGCCATGTCTGAACTGGGGTGGCAGAGTGGGCTAAAGAACGGTGATGGATTAAACCCAGATCAGTTGACTGGGGGTGAGTGCTTGCAATGTTCAACACTCCATCCATCATTTCCTTTGGTTTTTGCTTTGTTCGCCATAAGTTGGCAGGGTATGCTCAGACGTGAGTCCCTTGCTCACTTTGCCACTGGATTCAAGCAAGCCTGTCTGAAGACGGCTGAAATGCCAGAAACCGGTCCTAGGAAGCTTGTTTCCGGGCCAGGAAAGACATGGCTTGGCAGTTCGGGCTGGACTGTTCCCATGAGGAACAGGGTCAGACTGATTTGCATAGGGCCATGTCTGAACTGGGGTGGCAGAGTGGGCTAAACAACGGTGATGGATTAATCCCAGATCAGTTGACTGGGGGTGAGTGCTTGCAATGTTCAACACTCCATCCATCATTTCCTTTGGTTTTTGCTTTGTTCGCCATAAGTTGGCAGTGTATGCTCAGACGTGAGTCCCTTGCTCACTTTGTCACTGGATTAAAGCAAGCCTGTCTGAAGACGGCTGAAATGCCAGAAACCGGTCCTACGAAGCTTGTTTCCGGGCCAGGAAAGACATGGCTTGGCAGTTCGGGCTGGACTGTTCCCATGAGGCACAGGGTCAGACTGATTTGCATAGGGCCATGTCTGAACTGGGGTGGCAGAGTGGGCTAAAGAACGGTGATGGATTAAACCCAGATCAGTTGACTGGGGGTGAGTGCTTGCAATGTTCAACACTCCATCCATCATTTCCTTTGGTTTTTGCTTTGTTCGCCATAAGTTGGCAGGGTATGCTCAGACGTGAGTCCCTTGCTCACTTTGCCATTGGATTCAAGCAAGCCTGGCTGAAGACGGCTGAAATGCCATAAACCGGTCCTAGGAAGATTGTTTCCGGGCCAGGAAAGACATGGCTTGGCAGTTCGGGCTGGACTGTTCCCATGAGGCACAGGGTCAGACTGATTTGCATAGGGCCATGTCTGAACTGGGGTGGCAGAGTGGGCTAAAGAACGGTGATGGATTAAACCCAGATCAGTTGACTGGGGGTCAGTGCTTGCAATGTTCAACACTCCATCCATCATTTCCTTTGGTTTTTGCTTTGTTCGCCATAAGTTAGCAGGGTATGCTCAGACGTGAGTCCCTTGCTCACTTTGCCACTGGATTCAAGCAAGCCTGGCTGAAGACGGCTGAAATGCCAGAAACCAGTCCTAGGAAGCTTGTTTCCGGGCCAGGAAAGACATGGCTCGGCAGTTCGGGCAGGACTGTTCCCATGAGGCACAGGGTCAGACTGATTTGCATAGGGCCATGTCTGAACTGGGGTGGCAGAGTGGGCTAAAGAACGGTGATGGATTAAACCCAGATCAGTTGACTGGGGGTGAGTGCTTGCAATGTTCAACACTCCATCCATCATTTCCTTTGGTTTTTGCTTTGTTCGCCATAAGTTGGCAGGGTATGCTCAGACGTGAGTCCCTTGCTCACTTTGCCACTGGATTCAAGCAAGCCTGGCTGAAGACGGTCGATATGCCAGAAACCGGTCCTAGGAAGCTTGTTTCCGGGCCAGGAAAGACACGGCTTGGCAGTTCGGGCTGGACTGTTCCCATGAGGCACAGGGAAAGACTGATTTGCATAGGGCCATGTCTGAACTGGGGTGGCAGAGTGGGCTAAAGAACGGTGATGGATTAAACCCAGATCAGTTGACTGGGGGTGAGTGCTTGCAATGTTCAACACTCCATCCATCATTTCCTTTGGTTTTTGCTTTGTTCGCCATAAGTTGGCAGGGTATGTTCAGACGTGAGTCCCTTGCTCACTTTGCCACTGGATTCAAGCAAGCCTGGCTGAAGACGGCTGAAATGCCAGAAACCAGTCCTAGGAAGCTTGTTTCCGGGCCAGGAAAGACATGGCTCGGCAGTTCGGGCAGGACTGTTCTCATGAGGCACAGAGTCAGACTGATTTGCATAGGGCCATGTCTGAACTGGGGTGGCAGAGTGGGCTAAGGAACGGTGATGGATTAAACCCAGATCAGTTGACTGGTGGTGAGTGCTTGCAATGTTCAACACACCATCCATCATTTCCTTTGGTTTTTGCTTTGTTCGCCATAAGTTGGCAGGGTATGCTCAGACGTGAGTCCCTTGCTCACTTTGCCACTGGATTCAAGCAAGCCTGGCTGAAGACGGCTGAAATGCCAGAAACCGGTCCTAGGAAGCTTGTTTCCGGGCCAGGAAAGACATGGCTTGGCAGTTCGGGCTGGACTGTTCCCATGAGGCACAGGGTCAGACTGATTTGCATAGGGCCATGTCTGAACTGGGGTGGCAGAGTGGGCTAAAGGACGGTGATGGATTAAATCCAGATCAGAAGACTGGGGGTGAGTGCTTGCAATGTTCAACACTCCATCCATCATTTCCTTTGGTTTTTGCTTTGTTCGCCATAAGTTGGCAGGGTATGCTCAGACGTGAGTCCCTTGCTCACTTTGCCACTGGATTCAAGCAAGCCTGTCTGAAGACGGCTGAAATGCCAGAAACCGGTCCTAGGAAGCTTGTTTCCGGGCCAGGAAAGACATGGCTTGGCAGTTCCGGCTGGACTGTTCCCATGAGGCACAGGGTCAGACTGATTTGCATAGGGCCATGTCTGAACTGGGGTGGCAGAGTGGGCTAAAGAACGGTGATGGATTAAACCCAGATCAGTTGACTGGGGGTGAGTGCTTGCAATGTTCAACACTCCATCCATCATTTCCTTTGGTTTTTGCTTTGTTCACCATAAGTTGGCAGGGTATGCTCAGACGTGAGTCCCTTGCTCACTTTGACACTGGATTCAAGCAAGCCTGGCTGAAGACGGCTGAAATGCCAGAAACCGGTCCTAGGAAGCTTGTTTCCGGGCCAGGAAAGACATGGCTTGGCAGTTCGGGCTGGACTGTTCCCATGAGGCGCAGGGTCAGACTGATTTGCATAGGGCCATGTCTGAACTGGGGTGGCAGAGTGGGCTAAAGAACGGTGATGGATTAAACCCAGATCAGTTGACTGGGGGTGAGTGCTTACAATGTTCAACACTCCATCCATCATTTCCTTTGGTTTTTGCTTTGTTCGCCATAAGTTGGCAGGGTATGCTCAGACGTGAGTCCCTTGCTCACTTTGCCACTGGATTCAAGCAAGCCTGGCTGAAGATGGCTGAAATGCCAGAAACCGGTCCTAGGAAGCTTGTTTCCGGGCCAGGAAAGACATGGCTTGGCAGTTCGGGCTGGACTGTTCCCATGAGGCACAGGGACAGACTGATTTGCATAGGGCCATGTCTGAACTGGGGTGGCAGAGTGGGCTAAAGAACGGTGATGGATTAAACCCAGATCAGTTGACTGGGGGTGAGTGCTTGCAATGTTCAACACTCCATCCATCATTTCCTTTGGTTTTTGCTTTGTTCGCCATAAGTTGGCAGGGTATGCTCAGACGTGAGTCCCTTGCTCACTTTGCCACTGGATTCAAGCAAGCCTGGCTGAAGACGGCTGAAATGCCAGAAACCGGTCCTAGGAAGCTTGTTTCCAGGCCAGCAAAGACATGGCTTGGCAGTTCGGGCTGGACTGTTCCCATGAGGCACAGGGTCAGACTGATTTGCATAGGGCCATGTCTGAACTGGGGTGGCAGAGTGGGCTAAAGAACGGTGATGGATTAAACCCAGATCAGTTGACTGGGGGTGAGTGCTTGCAATGTTCAACACTCCATCCATCATTTCCTTTGGTTTTTGCTTTGTTTGCCATAAGTTGGCAGGGTATGCTCAGACGTGAGTCCCTTGCTCACTTTGCCACTGGATTCAAGCAAGCCTGGCTGAAGACGGCTGAAATGCCAGAAACCGGTCCTAGGAAGCTTGATTCCGGTCCAGGAAAGACATTGCTTGGCAGTTCGGGCTGGACTGTTCCCATGAGGCACAGGGTCAGACTGATTTGCATAGGTCCATGTCTGAACTGGGGTGGCAGAGTGGGCTAAAGAACGGTGATGGATTAAACCCAATCAGTTGACTGGGGGTGAGTGCTTGCAATGTTCAACACTCCATCCATCATTTCCTTTGGTTTTTGCTTTGTTCGCCATAAGTTGGCAGGGTATGCTCAGACGTGAGTCCCTTGCTCACTTTGCCACTGGATTCAAGCAAGCCTGGCTGAAGACGGCTGAAATGCCAGAAACCGGTCCTAGGAAGCTTGTTTCCGGGCCAGGAAAGACATGGCTTGGCAGTTCGGGCTGGACTGTTCCCATGAGGCACAGGGTCAGACTGATTTGCATAGGGCCATGTCTGAACTGGGGTGGCAGAGTGGGCTAAAGAACGGTGATGGATTAAACCCAGATCAGTTGACTGGGGGTGAGTGCTTGCAATGTTCAACACTCCATCCATCATTTCCTTTGGTTTTTGCTTTGTTCGCCATAAGTTGGCAGGGTATGCTCAGACGTGAGTCCCTTGCTCACTTTGCCACTGGATTCAAGCAAGCCTGGCTGAAGACGGCTGAAATGCCAGAAACCAGTCCTAGGAAGCTTGTTTCCGGGCCAGGAAAGACATGGCTCGGCAGTTCGGGCAGGACTGTTCCCATGAGGCACAGGGTCAGACTGATTTGCATAGGGGCATGTCTGAACTGGGGTGGCAGAGTGGGCTAAAGAACGGTGATGGATTAAACCCAGATCAGTTGACTGGGGGTGAGTGCTTGCAATGTTCAACACTCCATCCATCATTTCCTTTGGTTTTTGCTTTGTTCGCCATAAGTTGGCAGGGTATGCTCAGACGTGAGTCCCTTGCTCACATTGCCACTGGATTCAAGCAAGCCTGGCTGAAGACGGCTGAAATGCCTGAAACCGGTCCTAGGAAGCTTGTTTCCGGGCCAGGAAAGACATGGCTTGGAAGTTCGAGCTGGACTGTAATCATGAGGCACAGGGTCAGACTGATTTGCATAGGGCCATGTCTGAACTGGGGTGGCAGAGTGGGCTAAAGAACGGTGATGGATTAAACCCAGATCAGTTGACTGGGGGTGAGTGCGTGCAATGTTCAACACTCCATCCATCATTTCCTTTGGTTTTTGCTTTGTTCGCCATAAGTTGGCAGGGTATGCTCAGACGTGAGTCCCTTGCTCACATTGCCACTGGATTCAAGCAAGCCTGGCTGAAGACGGCTGAAATGCCTGAAACCGGTCCTAGGAAGCTTGTTTCCGGGCCAGGAAAGACATGGCTTGGAAGTTCGGGCTGGACTGTAATCATGAGGCACAGGGTCAGACTGATTTGCATAGGGCCATGTCTGAACTGGGGTGGCAGAGTGGGCTAAAGAACGGTGATGGATTAAACCCAGATCAGTTGACTGGGGGTGAGTGCTTGCAATGTTCAACACTCCATCCATCATTTCCTTTGGTTTTTGCTTTGTTCGCCATAAGTTGGCAGGGTATGCTCAGACGTGAGTCCCTTGCTCACTTTGCCACTGGATTCAAGCAAGCCTGGCTGAAGACGGCTGAAATGCCAGAAACCGGTCCTAGGAAGCTTGATTCCGGGCCAGGAAAGACATGGCTTGGCAGTTCGGGCTGGACTGTTCCCATGAGGCACAGGGTCAGACTGATTTGCATAGGTCCATGTCTGTACTGGGGTGGCAGAGTGGGCTAAAGAACGGTGATGGATTAAACCCAGATCAGTTGACTGGGGGTGAGTGCTTGCAATGTTCAACACTCCATCCATCATTTCCTTTGGTTTTTGCTTTGTTCGCCATAAGTTGGCAGGGTATGCTCAGACGTGAGTCCCTTGCTCACTTTGCCACTGGATTCAAGCAAGCCTGGCTGAAGACGGCTGGAATGCCAGAAACCGGTCCTAGGAAGCTTGTTTCCGGGCCAGGAAAGACATGGCTTGGCAGTTCGGGCTGGACTGTTCCCATGAGGCACAGGGTCAGACTGATTTGCATAGGGCCATGTCTGAACTGGGGTGGCAGAGTGGGCTAAAGAACGGTGATGGATTAAACCCAGATCAGTTGACTGGGGGTGAGTGCTTGCAATGTTCAACACTCCATCCATCATTTCCTTTGGTTTTTGCTTTGTTCGCCATAAGTTGGCAGGGTATGCTCAGACGTGAGTCCCTTGCTCACTTTGCCACTGGATTCAAGACAGCCTAGCTGAAGACGGCTGAAATGCCAGAAACCAGTCCTAGGAAGCTTGTTTCCGGGCCAGGAAAGACATGGCTCGGCAGTTCGGGCAGGACTGTTCCCATGAGGCACAGGGTCAGACTGATTTGCATAGGGCCATGTCTGAACTGGGGTGGCAGAGTGGGCTAAAGAACGGTGATGGATTAAACCCAGATCAGTTGACTGGGGGTGAGTGCTTGCAATGTTCAACACTCCATCCATCATTTCCTTTGGTTTTTGCTTTGTTCGCCATAAGTTGGCAGGGTATGGTCAGACGTGAGTCCCTTGCTCACTTTGCCACTGGATTCAAGCAAGCCTGGCTGAAGACGGCTGAAATGCCAGAAACCGGTCCTAGGAAGCTTGTTTCCGGGCCAGGAAAGACATGGCTTGGCAGTTCGCGCTGGACTGTTCCCATGAGGCACAGGGTCAGACTGATTTGCATAGGGCCATGTCTGAACTTGGGTGGCAGAGTGGGCTAAAGAACGGTGATGGATTAAACCCAGATCAGAAGACTGGGGGTGAGTGCTTGCAATGTTCAACACTCCATCCATCATTTCCTTTGGTTTTTGCTTTGTTCACCATAAGTTGGCAGGGTATGCTCAGACGTGAGTGCCTTGCTCACTTTGCCACTGGATTCAAGCAAGCCTGTCTGAAGACGGCTGAAATGCCAGAAACCGGTCCTAAGAAGCTTGTTTCCGGGCCAGAAAAGACATGGTTTGGCAGTTCGGGCTGGACTGTTCCCATGAGGCACAGGGTCAGACTGATTTGCATAGGTCCATGTCTGAACTGGGGTGGCAGAGTGGGCTAAAGAACGGTGATGGATTAAACCCAGATCAGTTGACTGGGGGTGAGTGCTTGCAATGTTCAAAACTCCATCCATCATTTCCTTTGGTTTTTGCTTTGTTCGCCATAAGTTGGCAGGGTATGCTCAGACGTGAGTCCCTTGCTCACTTTGCCACTGGATTCAAGCAAGCCTGGCTGAAGACGGCTGGAATGCCAGAAACCGGTCCTAGGAAGCTTGTTTCCGGGCCAGGAAAGACATGGCTTGGCAGTTCGGGCTGGACTGTTCCCATGAGGCACAGGGTCAGACTGATTTGCATAGGGCCATGTCTGAACTGGGGTGGCAGAGTGGGCTAAAGAACGGTGATGGATTAAACCCAGATCAGTTGACTGGGGGTGAGTGCTTGCAATGTTCAACACTCCATCCATCATTTCCTTTGGTTTTTGCTTTGTTCGCCATAAGTTGGCAGGGTATGCTCAGACGTGAGTCCCTTGCTCACTTTGCCACTGGATTCAAGCAAGCCTAGCTGAAGACGGCTGAAATGCCAGAAACCAGTCCTAGGAAGCTTGTTTCCGGGCCAGGAAAGACATGGCTCGGCAGTTCGGGCAGGACTGTTCCCATGAGGCACAGGGTCAGACTGATTTGCATAGGGCCATGTCTGAACAGGGGTGGCAGAGTGGGCTAAAGAACGGTGATGGATTAAACCCAGATCAGTTGACTGGGGGTGAGTGCTTGCAATGTTCAACACTCCATCCATCATTTCCTTTGGTTTTTGCTTTGTTCGCCATAAGTTGGCAGGGTATGGTCAGACGTGAGTCCCTTAATCACTTTGCCACTGGATTCAAGCAAGCCTGGCTGAAGACGGCTGAAATGCCAGAAACCGGTCCTAGGAAGCTTGTTTCCGGGCCAGGAAAGACATGGCTTGGCAGTTCGCGCTGGACTGTTCCCATGAGGCACAGGGTCAGACTGATTTGCATAGGGCCATGTCTGAACTGGGGTGGCAGAGTGGGCTAAAGAACGGTGATGGATTAAACCCAGATCAGAAGACTGGGGGTGAGTGCTTGCAATGTTCAACACTCCATCCATCATTTCCTTTGGTTTTTGCTTTGTTCACCATAAGTTGGCAGGGTATGCTCAGACGTGAGTGCCTTGCTCACTTTGCCACTGGATTCAAGCAAGCCTGTCTGAAGACGGCTGAAATGCCAGAAACCGGTCCTAGGAAGCTTGTTTCCGGGCCAGAAAAGACATGGTTTGGCAGTTCGGGCTGGACTGTTCCCATGAGGCACAGGGTCAGACTGATTTGCATAGGGCCATGTCTGAACTGGGGTGGCAGAGTGGGCTAAAGAACGGTGATGGATTAAACCCAGATCAGTTGACTGGGGGTGAGTGCTTGCAATGTTCAACACTCCATCCATCATTTCCTTTGGTTTTTGCTTTGTTCGCCATAAGTTGGCAGGGTATGCTCAGACGTGAGTCCCTTGCTCACTTTGCCACTGGATTCAAGCAAGCCTGTCTGAAGACGGCTGAAATGCCAGAAACCGGTCCTAGGAAGCTTGTTTCCGGGCCAGGAAAGACATGGCTTGGCAGTTCGGGCTGGACTGTTCCCATGAGGAACAGGGTCAGACTGATTTGCATAGGGCCATGTCTGAACTGGGGTGGCAGAGTGGGCTAAACAACGGTGATGGATTAAACCCAGATCAGTTGACTGGGGGTGAGTGCTTGCAATGTTCAACACTTCATCCATCATTTCCTTTGGTTTTTGCTTTGTTCGCCATAAGTTGGCAGGGTATGCTCAGACGTGAGTCCCTTGCTCACTTTGCCACTGGATTAAAGCATGCCTGTCTGAAGACGGCTGAAATGCCAGAAACCGGTCCTAGGAAGCTTGTTTCCGGGCCAGGAAAGACATGGCTTGGCAGTTCGGGCTGGACTGTTCCCATGAGGCACAGGGTCAGACTGATTTGCATAGGGCCATGTCTGAACTGGGGAGGCAGAGTGGGCTAAAGAACGGTGATGGATTAAACCCAGATCAGTTGACTGGGGGTGAGTGCTTGCAATGTTCAACACTCCATCCATCATTTCCTTTGGTTTTTGCTTTGTTCGCCATAAGTTGGCAGGGTATGCTCAGACGTGAGTCCCTTGCTCACTTTGCCATTGGATTCAAGCAAGCCTGGCTGAAGACGGCTGAAATGCTAGAAACCGGTCCTAGGAAGCTTGTTTCCGGGCCAGGAAAGACATGGCTTGGCAGTTCGGGCTGGACTGTTCCCATGAGGCACAGGGTCAGACTGATTTGCATAGGGCCATGTCTGAACTGGGGTGGCAGAGTGGGCTAAAGAACGGTGATGGATTAAACCCAGATCAGTTGACTGGGGGTGAGTGCTTGCAATGTTCAACACTCCATCCATCATTTCCTTTGGTTTTTGCTTTGTTCGCCATAAGTTGGCAGGGTATGCTCAGACGTGAGTCCCTTGCTCACTTTGCCACTGGATTCAAGCAAGCCTGGCTGAAGACGGCTGAAATGCCAGAAACCAGTCCTAGGAAGCTTGTTTCCGGGCCAGGAAAGACATGGCTCGGCAGTTCGGGCAGGACTGTTCCCATGAGGCACAGGGTCAGACTGATTTGCATAGGGCCATGTCTGAACTGGGGTGGCAGAGTGGGCTAAAGAACGGTGATGGATTAAACCCAGATCAGTTGACTGGGGGTGAGTGCTTGCAATGTTCAACACTCCATCCATCATTTCCTTTGGTTTTTGCTTTGTTCGCCATAAGTTGGCAGGGTATGCTCAGACGTGAGTCCCTTGCTCACTTTGCCACTGGATTCAAGCAAGCCTTGCTGAAGACGGCTGAAATGCCAGAAACCAGTCCAAGGAAGCTTGTTTCCGGGCCAGGAAAGATATGGCTCGGCAGTTCGGGCTGGACTGTTCCCATGAGGCAACGGGTCAGACTGATTTGCATAGGGCCATGTCTGAACTGGGGTGGCAGAGTGGGCTAAAGAACGGTGATGGATTAAACCCAGATCAGAAGACTGGGGGTGAGTGCTTGCAATGTTCAACACTCCATCCATCATTTCCTTTCGTTTTTGCTTTGTTCGCCATAAGTTGGCAGGGTATGCTCAGACGTGAGTCCCTTGCTCACTTTGCCACTGGATTCAAGCAAGCCTGGCTGAAGACGGCTGAAATGCCAGAAACCGGTCCTAGGAAGCTTGTTTCCGGGCCAGGAAAGACATGGCTTGGCAGTTCGGGCTGGACTGTTCCCATGAGGCACAGGGTCAGACTGATTTGCATAGGGGCATGTCTGAACTGGGGTGGCAGAGTGGGCTAAAGAACGGTGATGGATTAAACCCAGATCAGTTGACTGGGGGTGAGTGCTTGCAATGTTCAACACTCCATCCATCATTTCCTTTGGTTTTTGCTTTGTTCGCCATAAGTTGGCAGGGTATGCTCAGACGTGAGTCCCTTGCTCACATTGCCACTGGATTCAAGCAAGCCTGGCTGAAGACGGCTGAAATGCCTGAAACCGGTCCAAGGAAGCTTGTTTCCGGGCCAAGAAAGACATGGCTAGGCAGTTCGGGCTGGACTGTAATCATGAGGCACAGGGTCAGACTGATTTGCATAGGGCCATGTCTGAACTGGGGTGGCAGAGTGGGCTAAAGAACGGTGATGGATTAAACCCAGATCAGTTGACTGGGGATGAGTGCTTGCAATGTTCAACACTCCATCCATCATTTCCTTTGGTTTTTGCTTTGTTCGCCATAAGTTGGAAGGGTATGCTCAGACGTGAGTCCCTTGCTCACTTTGCCACTGGATTCAAGCAAGCCTGGCTGAAGACGGCTGAAATGCCAGAAACCAGTCCTAGGAAGCTTGTTTCCGGGCCAGGAAAGACATGGCTTGGCAGTTCGGGCTGGACTGTTCCCATGAGGCACAGGGACAGACTGATTTGCATAGGGCCATGTCTGAACTGGGGTGGCAGAGTGGGCTAAAGAACGGTGATGGATTAAACCCAGATCAGTTGACTGGGGGTGAGTGCTTGCAATGTTCAACACTCCATCCATCATTTCCTTTGGTTTTTGCTTTGTTCGCCATAACTTGGCAGGGTATGCACAGACGTGAGTCCCTTGCTCACTTTGACACTGGATTCAAGCAAGCCTGGCTGAAGACGGCTGAAATGCCAGAAACCGGTCCTAGGAAGCTTGTTTCCGGGCCAGGAAAGACATGGCTTGGCAGTTCGGGCTGGACTGTTCCCATGAGGCACAGGGTCAGACTGATTTACATAGGGCCATGTCTGAACTGGGGTGGCAGAGTGGGCTAAAGAACGGTGATGGATTAAACCCAGATCAGTTGACTGGGGGTGAGTGCTTGCAATGTTCAACACTCCATCCATCATTTCCTTTGGTTTTTGCTTTGTTCGCCATAAGTTGGCAGGGTATGCTCAGACGTGAGTCCCTTGCTCACTTTGCCACTGGATTCAAGCAAGCCTGGCTGAAGACGGCTGAAATGCCAGAAACCGGTCCTAGGAAGCTTGTTTCCGGGCCAGGAAAGACATGGCTTGGCAGTTTGGGCTGGACTGTTCCCATGAGGCACAGGGTCAGACTGATTTGCATAGGGCCATGTCTGAACTGGGGTGGCAGAGTGGGCTAAAGAACGGTGATGGATGAAACCCAGATCAGTTGACTGGCGGTGAGTGCTTGCAATGTTCAACACTCCATCCATCATTTCCTTTGGTTTTTGCTTTGTTCGCCATAAGTTGGCAGGGTATGCTCAGACGTGAGTCCCTTGCTCACTTTGCCACTGGAAACAAGCAAGCCTGGCTGAAGACGGCTGAAATGCCAGAAACCAGTCCTAGGAAGCTTGTTTCCGGGCCAGGAAAGACATGGCTCGGCAGTTCGGGCAGGACTGTTCCCATGAGGCACAGGGTCAGACTGATTTGCATAGGGCCATGTCTGAACTGGGGTGGCAGAGTGGGCTAAAGAACGGTGATGGATTAAACCCAGATCAGTTGACTGGGGGTGAGTGCTTGCAATGTTCAACACTCCATCCATCATTTCCTTTGGTTTTTGCTTTGTTCGCCATAAGTTGGCAGGGTATGCTCAGACGTGAGTCCCTTGCTCACTTTGCCACTGGATTCAAGCAAGCCTGGCTGAAGACGGTTGAAATGCCAGAAACCGGTCCTAGGAAGCTTGTTTCCGGGCCAGGAAAGACATGGCTTGGCAGTTCGGGCTGGACTGTTCCCATGAGGCACAGGGAAAGACTGATTTGCATAGGGCCATGTCTGAACTGGGGTGGCAGAGTGGGCTAAAGAACGGTGATGGATTAAACCCAGATCAGTTGACTGGGGGTGAGTGCTTGCAATGTTCAACACTCCATCCATCATTTCCTTTGGTTTTTGCTTTGTTCGCCATAAGTTGGCAGGGTATGTTCAGACGTGAGTCCCTTGCTCACTTTGCCACTGGATTCAAGCAAGCCGTGGCTGAAGACGGCTGAAATGCCAGAAACCAGTCCTAGGAAGCTTGTTTCCGGGCCAGGAAAGACATGGCTCGGCAGTTCGGGCAGGACTGTTCCCATGAGGCACAGAGTCAGACTGATTTGCATAGGGCCATGTCTGAACTGGGGTGGCAGAGTGGGCTAAAGAACGGTGATGGATTAAACCCAGATCAGTTGACTGGTGGTGAGTGCTTGCAATGTTCAACACACCATCCATCATTTCCTTTGGTTTTTGCTTTGTTCGCCATAAGTTGGCAGGGTATGCTCAGACGTGAGTCCCTTGCTCACTTTGCCACTGGATTCAAGCAAGCCTGGCTGAAGACGGCTGAAATGCCAGAAACCGGTCCTAGGAAGCTTGTTTCCGGGCCAGGAAAGACATGGCTTGGCAGTTCGGGCTGGACTGTTCCCATGAGGCACAGGGTCAGACTGATTTGCATAGGGCCATGTCTGAACTGGGGTGGCAGAGTGGGCTAAAGAACGGTGATGGATTAAATCCAGATCAGAAGACTGGGGGTGAGTGCATGCAATGTTCAACACTCCATCCATCATTTCCTTTGGTTTTTGCTTTGTTCGCCATATGTTGGCAGGGTATGCTCAGACGTGAGTCCCTTGCTCACTTTGCCACTGGATTCAAGCAAGCCTGTCTGAAGACGGCTGAAATGCCAGAAACCGTTCCTAGGAAGCTTGTTTCCGGGCCAGGAAAGACATGGCTTGGCAGTTCGGGCTGGACTGTTCCCATGAGGCACAGGGTCAGACTGATTTGCATAGGGCCATGTCTGAACTGGGGTGGCAGAGTGGGCTAAAGAACGGTGATGGATTAAACCCAGATCAGTTGACTGGGGGTGAGTGCTTGCAATGTTCAACACTCCATCCATCATTTCCTTTGGTTTTTGCTTTGTTCGCCATAAGTTGGCAGGGTATGCTCAGACGTGAGTCCCTTGCTCACTTTGCCACTGGATTCAAGCAAGCCTGGCTGAAGATGGCTGAAATGCCAGAAACCGGTCCTAGGAAGCTTGTTTCCGGGCCAGGAAAGACATGGCTTGGCAGTTCGGGCTGGACTGTTCCCATGAGGCACAGGGACAGACTGATTTGCATAGGGCCATGTCTGTACTGGGGTGGCAGAGTGGGCTAAAGAACGGTGATGGATTAAACCCAGATCAGTTGACTGGGGGTGAGTGCTTGCAATGTTCAACACTCCATCCATCATTTCCTTTGGTTTTTGCTTTGTTCGCCATAAGTTGGCAGGGTATGCTCAGACGTGAGTCCCTTGCTCACTTTGCCACTGGATTCAAGCAAGCCTGGCTGAAGACGGCTGAAATGCCAGAAACCGGTCCTAGGAAGCTTGTTTCCAGGCCAGCAAAGACATGGCTTGGCAGTTCGGGCTGGACTGTTCCCATGAGGCACAGGGTCAGACTGATTTGCATAGGGCCATGTCTGAACTGGGGTGGCAGAGTGGGCTAAAGAACGGTGATGGATTAAACCCAGATCAGTTGACTGGGGGTGAGTGCTTGCAATGTTCAACACTCCATCCATCATTTCCTTTGGTTTTTGCTTTGTTCGCCATAAGTTGGCAGGGTATGCTCAGACGTGAGTCCCTTGCTCACTTTGCCACTGGATTCAAGCAAGCAAGCCTGGCTGAAGACGGCTGAAATGCCAGAAACCGGTCCTAGGAAGCTTGATTCCGGTCCAGGAAAGACATGGCTTGGCAGTTCGGGCTGGACTGTTCCCATGAGGCACAGGGTCAGACTGATTTGCATAGGTCCATGTCTGAACTGGGGTGGCAGAGTGGGCTAAAGAACGGTGATGGATTAAACCCAGATCAGTTGACTGGGGGTGAGTGCTTGCAATGTTCAACACTCCATCCATCATTTCCTTTGGTTTTTGCTTTGTTCGCCATAAGTTGGCAGGGTATGCTCAGACGTGAGTCCCTTGCTCACTTTGCCACTGGATTCAAGCAAGCCTGGCTGAAGACGGCTGAAATGCCAGAAACCGGTCCTAGGAAGCTTGTTTCCGGGCCAGGAAAGACATGGCTTGGCAGTTCGGGCTGGACTGTTCCCATGAGGCACAGAGTCAGACTGATTTGCATAGGGCCATGTCTGAACTGGGGTGGCAGAGTGGGCTAAAGAACGGTGATGGATTAAACCCAGATCAGTTGACTGGGGGTGAGTGCTTGCAATGTTCAACACTCCATCCATCATTTCCTTTGGTTTTTGCTTTGTTCGCCATAAGTTGGCAGGGTATGCTCAGACGTGAGTCCCTTGCTCACTTTGCCACTGGATTCAAGCAAGCCTGGCTGAAGACGGCTGAAATGCCAGAAACCAGTCCTAGGAAGCTTGTTTCCGGGCCAGGAAAGACATGGCTCGGCAGTTCGGGCAGGACTGTTCCCATGAGGCACAGGGTCAGACTGATTTGCATAGGGCCATGTCTGAACTGGGGTGGCAGAGTGGGCTAAAGAACGGTGATGGATTAAACCCAGATCAGTTGACTGGGGGTGAGTGCTTGCAATGTTCAACACTCCATCCATCATTTCCTTTGGTTTTTGCTTTGTTCGCCATAAATTGGCAGGGTATGGTCAGACGTGAGTCCCTTGCTCACTTTGCCACTGGATTCAAGCAAGCCTGGCTGAAGACGGCTGAAATGCCAGAAACTGGTCCTAGGAAGCTTGTTTCCGGGCCAGGAAAGACATGGCTTGGCAGTTTGCGCTGGACTGTTCCCATGAGGCACAGGGTCAGACTGATTTGCATAGGGCCATGTCTGAACTGGGGTGGCAGAGTGGGCTAAAGAACGGTGATGGATTAAACCCAGATCAGAAGACTGGGGGTGAGTGCTTGCAATGTTCAACACTCCATCCATCATTTCCTTTGGTTTTTGCTTTGTTCACCATAAGTTGGCAGGGTATGCTCAGACGTGAGTCCCTTGCTCACTTTGCCACTGGATTCAAGCAAGCCTGTCTGAAGACGGCTGAAATGTCAGAAACCGGTCCTAGGAAGCTTGTTTCCGGGCCAGAAAAGACATGGTTTGGCAGTTCGGGCTGGACTGTTCCCATGAGGCACAGGGTCAGACTGATTTGCATAGGGCCATGTCTGAACTGGGGTGGCAGAGTGGGCTAAAGAACGGTGATGGATTAAACCCAGATCAGTTGACTGGGGGTGAGTGCTTGCAATGTTCAACACTCCATCCATCATTTCCTTTGGTTTTTGCTTTGTTCGCCATAAGTTGGCAGGGTATGCTCAGACGTGAGTCCCTTGCTCACTTTGCCACTGGATTCAAGCAAACCTGTCTGAAGACGGCTGAAATGCCAGAAACCGGTCCTAGGAAGCTTGTTTCCGGGCCAGGAAAGACATGGCTTGGCAGTTCGGGCTGGACTGTTCCCATGAGGCACAGGGTCAGACTGATTTGCATAGGGCCATGTCTGAACTGGGGTGGCAGAGTGGGCTAAAGAACGGTGATGGATTAAACCCAGATCAGAAGACTGGGGGTGAGTGCTTGCAATGTTCAACACTCCATCCATCATTTCCTTTCGTTTTTGCTTTGTTCGCCATAAGTTGGCAGGGTATGCTCAGACGTGAGTCCCTTGCTCACTTTGCCACTGGATTCAAGCAAGCCTGGCTGAAGACGGCTGAAATGCCAGAAACCGGTCCTAGGAAGCTTGTTTCCGGGCCAGGAAAGACATGGCTTGGCAGTTCGGGCTGGACTGTTCCCATGAGGCACAGGGTCAGACTGATTTGCATAGGGGCATGTCTGAACTGGGGTGGCAGAGTGGGCTAAAGAACGGTGATGGATTAAACCCAGATCAGTTGACTGGGGGTGAGTGCTTGCAATGTTCAACACTCCATCCATCATTTCCTTTGGTTTTTGCTTTGTTCGCCATAAGTTGGCAGGGTATGCTCAGACGTGAGTCCCTTGCTCACATTGCCACTGGATTCAAGCAAGCCTGGCTGAAGACGGCTGAAATGCCTGAAACCGGTCCTAGGAAGCTTGTTTCCGGGCCAGGAAAGACATGGCTTGGAAGTTCGGGCTGGACTGTAATCATGAGGCACAGGGTCAGACTGATTTGCATAGGGCCATGTCTGAACTGGGGTGGCAGAGTGGGCTAAAGAACGGTGATGGATTAAACCCAGATCAGTTGACTGGGGGTGAGTGCTTGCAATGTTCAACACTCTATCCATCATTTCCTTTGGTTTTAGCTTTGTTCGCCATAAGTTGGCAGGGTATGCTCAGACGTGAGTCCCTTGCTCACTTTGCCACTGGATTCAAGCAAGCCTGGCTGAAGACGGCTGAAATGCCAGAAACCGGTCCTAGGAAGCTTGATTCCGGGCCAGGAAAGACATGGCTTGGCAGTTCGGGCTGGACTGTTCCCATGAGGCACAGGGTCAGACTGATTTGCATAGGTCCATGTCTGAACTGGGGTGGCAGAGTGGGCTAAAGAACGGTGATGGATTAAACCCAGATCAGTTGACTGGGGGTGAGTGCTTGCAATGTTCAACACTCCATCCATCATTTCCTTTGGTTTTTGCTTTGTTCGCCATAAGTTGGCAGGGTATGCTCAGACGTGAGTCCCTTGCTCACTTTGCCACTGGATTCAAGCAAGCCTGGCTGAAGACGGCTGGAATGCCAGAAACCGGTGCTAGGAAGCTTGTTTCCGGGCCAGGAAAGACATGGCTTGGCAGTTCGGGCTGGACTGTTCCCATGAGGCACAGGGTCAGACTGATTTGCATAGGGCCATGTCTGAACTGGGGTGGCAGAGTGGGCTAAAGAACGGTGATGGATTAAACCCAGATCAGTTGACTGGGGGTGAGTGCTTGCAATGTTCAACACTCCATCCATCATTTCCTTTGGTTTTTGCTTTGTTCGCCATAAGTTGGCAGGGTATGCTCAGACGTGAGTCCCTTGCTCACTTTGCCACTGGATTCAAGCAAGCCTAGCTGAAGACGGCTGAAATGCCAGAAACCAGTCCTAGGAAGCTTGTTTCCGGGCCAGGAAAGACATGGTTCGGCAGTTCGGGCAGGACTGTTCCCATGAGGCACAGGGTCAGACTGATTTGCATAGGGCCATGTCTGAACTGGGGTGGCAGAGTGGGCTAAAGAACGGTGATGGATTAAACCCAGATCAGTTGACTGGGGGTGAGTGCTTGCAATGTTCAACACTCCATCCATCATTTCCTTTGGTTTTTGCTTTGTTCGCCATAAGTTGGCAGGGTATGGTCAGACGTGAGTCCCTTGCTCACTTTGCCACTGGATTCAAGCAAGCCTGGCTGAAGACGGCTGAAATGCCAGAAACCGGTGCTAGGAAGCTTGTTTCCGGGCCAGGAAAGACATGGCTTGGCAGTTCGCGCTGGACTGTTCCCATGAGGCACAGGGTCAGACTGATTTGCATAGGGCCATGTCTGAACTGGGGTGGCAGAGTGGGCTAAAGAACGGTGATGGATTAAACCCAGATCAGAAGACTGGGGGTGAGTGCTTGCAATGTTCAACACTCCATCCATCATTTCCTTTAGTTTTTGCTTTGTTCACCATAAGTTGGCAGGGTATGCTCAGACGTGAGTGCCTTGCTCACTTTGCCACTGGATTCAAGCAAGCCTGTCTGAAGACGGCTGAAATGCCAGAAACCGGTCCTAGGAAGCTTGTTTCCGGGCCAGAAAAGACATGGTTTGGCAGTTCGGGCTGGACTGTTCCCATGAGGCACAGGGTCAGACTGATTTGCATAGGTCCATGTCTGAACTGGGGTGGCAGAGTGGGCTAAAGAACGGTGATGGATTAAACCCAGATCAGTTGACTGGGGGTGAGTGCTTGCAATGTTCAACACTCCATCCATCATTTCCTTTGGTTTTTGCTTTGTTCGCCATAAGTTGGCAGGGTATGCTCAGAAGTGAGTCCCTTGCTCACTTTGCCACTGGATTCAAGCAAGCCTAGCTGAAGACGGCTGAAATGCCAGAAACCAGTCCTAGGAAGCTTGTTTCCGGGCCAGGAAAGACATGGCTCGGCAGTTCGGGCAGGACTGTTCCCATGAGGCACAGGGTCAGACTGATTTGCATAGGGCCATGTCTGAACTGGGGTGGCAGAGTGGGCTAAAGAACGGTGATGGATTAAACCCAGATCAGAAGACTGGGGGTGAGTGCTTGCAATGTTCAACACTCCATCCATCATTTCCTTTGGTTTTTGGTTTGTTCACAATAAGTTGGCAGGGTATGCTCAGACGTGAGTGCCTTGCTCACTTTGCCACTGGATTCAAGCAAGCCTGTCTGAAGACGGCTGAAATGCCAGAAACCGGTCCTAGGAAGCTTGTTTCCGGGCCAGAAAAGACATGGTTTGGCAGTTCGGGCTGGACTGTTCCCATGAGGCACAGGGTCAGACTGATTTGCATAGGTCCATGTCTGAACTGGGGTGGCAGAGTGGGCTAAAGAACGGTGATGGATTAAACCCAGATCAGTTGACTGGGGGTGAGTGCTTGCAATGTTCAACACTCCATCCATCATTTCCTTTGGTTTTTGCTTTGTTCGCCATAAGTTGGCAGGGTATGCTCAGACGTGAGTCCCTTGCTCACTTTGCCACTGGATTCAAGCAAGCCTAGCTGAAGACGGCTGAAATGCCAGAAACCAGTCCTAGGAAGCTTGTTTCCGGGCCAGGAAAGACATGGCTCGTCAGTTCGGGCAGGACTGTTCCCATGAGGCACAGGGTCAGACTGATTTGCATAGGGCCATGTCTGAACTGGGGTGGCAGAGTGGGCTAAAGAACGGTGATGGATTAAACCCAGATCAGTTGACTGGGGGTGAGTGCTTGCAATGTTCAACACTCCATCCATCATTTCCTTTGGTTTTTGCTTTGTTCGCCATAAGTTGGCAGGGTATGCTCAGACGTGAGTCCCTTGCTCACTTTGCCACTGGATTCAAGCAAGCCTGGCTGAAGACGGCTGAAATGCCAGAAACCGGTCCTAGGAAGCTTGTTTCCGGGCCAGGAAAGACATGGCTTGGCAGTTCGCGCTGGACTGTTCCCATGAGGCACAGGGTCAGACTGATTTGCATAGGGCCATGTCTGAACTGGGGTGGCAGAGTGGGCTAAAGAACGGTGATGGATTAAACCCAGATCAGAAGACTGGGGGTGAGGGCTTGCAATGTTCAACACTCCATCCATCATTTCCTTTGGTTTTTGCTTTGTTCACCATAAGTTGGCAGGGTATGCTCCGACGTGAGTGCCTTGCTCACTTTGCCACTGGATTCAAGCAAGCCTGTCTGAAGACGGCTGAAATGCCAGAAACCGGTCCTAGGAAGCTTGTTTCCGGGCCAGAAAAGACATGGTTTGGCAGTTCGGGCTGGACTGTTCCCATGAGGCACAGGGTCAGACTGATTTGCATAGGGCCATGTCTGAACTGGGGTGGCAGAGAGGGCTAAAGAACGGTGATGGATTAAACCCAGATCAGTTGACTGGGGGTGAGTGCTTGCAATGTTCAACACTCCATCCATCATTTCCTTTGGTTTTTGCTTTGTTCGCCATAAGTTGGCAGGGTATGCTCAGACGTGAGTCCCTTGCTCACTTTGCCACTGGATTCAAGCAAGCCTGTCTGAAGACGGCTGAAATGCCAGAAACCGGTCCTAGGAAGCTTGTTTCCGGGCCAGGAAAGACATGGCTTGGCAGTTCGGGCTGGACTGTTCCCATGAGGAACAGGGTCAGACTGATTTGCATAGGGCCATGTCTGAACTGGGGTGGCAGAGTGGGCTAAACAACGGTGATGGATTAAACCCAGATCAGTTGACTGGGGGTGAGTGCTTGCAATGTTCAACACTCCATCCATCATTTCCTTTGGTTTTTGCTTTGTTCGCCATAAGTTGGCAGGGTATGCTCAGACGTGAGTCCCTTGCTCACTTTGCCACTGGATTAAAGCATGCCTGTCTGAAGACGGCTGAAATGCCAGAAACCGGTCCTAGGAAGCTTGTTTCCGGGCCAGGAAAGACATGGCTTGGCAGTTCGGGCTGGACTGTTCCCATGAGGCACAGGGTCAGACTGATTTGCATAGGGCCATGTCTGAACTGGGGAGGCAGAGTGGGCTAAAGAACGGTGATGGATTAAACCCAGATCAGTTGACTGGGGGTGAGTGCTTGCAATGTTCAACACTCCATCCATCATTTCCTTTGGTTTTTGCTTTGTTCGCCATAAGTTGGCAGGGTATGCTCAGACGTGAGTCCCTTGCTCACTTTGCCATTGGATTCAAGCAAGCCTGGCTGAAGACGGCTGAAATGCCAGAAACCGGTCCTAGGAAGCTTGTTTCCGGGCCAGGAAAGACATGGCTTGGCAGTTCGGGCTGGACTGTTCCCATGAGGCACAGGGTCAGACTGATTTGCATAGGGCCATGTCTGAACTGGGGTGGCAGAGTGGGCTAAAGAACGGTGATGGATTAAACCCAGATCAGTTGACTGGGGGTGAGTGCTTGCAATGTTCAACACTCCATCCATCATTTCCTTTGGTTTTTGCTTTGTTCGCCATAAGTTGGCAGGGTATGCTCAGACGTGAGTCCCTTGCTCACTTTGCCACTGGATTCAAGCAAGCCTGGCTGAAGACGGCTGAAATGCCAGAAACCAGTCCTAGGAAGCTTGTTTCCGGGCCAGGAAAGACATGGCTCGGCAGTTCGGGCAGGACTGTTCCCATGAGGCACAGGGTCAGACTGATTTGCATAGGGCCATGTCTGAACTGGGGTGGCAGAGTGGGCTAAAGAACGGTGATGGATTAAACCCAGATCAGTTGACTGGGGGTGAGTGCTTGCAATGTTCAACACTCCATCCATCATTTCCTTTGGTTTTTGCTTTGTTCGCCATAAGTTGGCAGGGTATGCTCAGACGTGAGTCCCTTGCTCACTTTGCCACTGGATTCAAGCAAGCCTTGCTGAAGACGGCTGAAATGCCAGAAACCAGTCCAAGGAAGCTTGTTTCCGGGCCAGGAAAGATATGGCTCGGCAGTTCGGGCTGGACTGTTCCCATGAGGCACAGGGTCAGACTGATTTGCATAGGGCCATGTCTGAACTGGGGTGGCAGAGTGGGCTAAAGAACGGTGATGGTTTAAACCCAGATCAGAAGACTGGGGGTGAGTGCTTGCAATGTTCAACACTCCATCCATCATTTCCTTTGGTTTTTGCTTTGTTCGCCATAAGTTGGCAGGGTATGCTCAGACGTGAGTCCCTTGCTCACTTTGCCACTGGATTCAAGCAAGCCTGTCTGAAGACGGCTGAAATGTCAGAAACCGGTCCTAGGAAGCTTGTTTCCGGGCCAGGAAAGACATGGCTTGGCAGTTCGGGCTGGACTGTTCCCATGAGGCACAGGGTCAGACTGATTTGCATAGGGCCATGTCTGAACTAGGGTGGCAGAGTGGGCTAAAGAACGGTGATGGATTAAACCCAGATCAGAAGACTGGGGGTGAGTGCTTGCAATGTTCAACACTCCATCCATCATTTCCTTTCGTTTTTGCTTTGTTCGCCATAAGTTGGCAGGGTATGCTCAGACGTGAGTCCCTTGCTCACTTTGCCACTGGATTCAAGCAAGCCTGGCTGAAGACGGCTGAAATGCCAGAAACCGGTCCTAGGAAGCTTGTTTCCGGGCCAGGAAAGACATGGCTTGGCAGTTCGGGCTGGACTGTTCCCATGAGGCACAGGGTCAGACTGATTTGCATAGGGGCATGTCTGAACTGGGGTGGCAGAGTGGGCTAAAGAACGGTGATGGATTAAACCCAGATCAGTTGACTGGGGGTGAGTGCTTGCAATGTTCAACACTCCATCCATCATTTCCTTTGGTTTTTGCTTTGTTCGCCATAAGTTGGCAGGGTATGCTCAGACGTGAGTCCCTTGCTCACATTGCCACTGGATTCAAGCAAGCCTGGCTGAAGACGGCTGAAATGCCTCAAACTGGTCCAAGGAAGCTTGTTTCCGGGCCAGGAAAGACATGGCTAGGCAGTTCGGGCTGGACTGTAATCATGAGGCACAGGGTCAGACTGATTTGCATAGGGCCATGTCTGAACTGGGGTGGCAGAGTGGGCTAAAGAACGGTGATGGATTAAACCCAGATCAGTTGACTGGGGGTGAGTGCTTGCAATGTTCAACACTCCATCCATCATTTCCTTTGGTTTTTGCTTTGTTCGCCATAAGTTGGCAGGGTATGCTCAGACGTGAGTCCCTTGCTCACTTTGCCACTGGATTCAAGCAAGCCTGGCTGAAGACGGCTGAAATGCCAGAAACCGGTCCTAGGAAGCTTGTTTCCGGGCCAGGAAAGACATGGCTTGGCAGTTCGGGCTGGACTGTTCCCATGAGGCACAGGGACAGACTGATTTGCATAGGGCCATGTCTGAACTGGGGTGGCAGAGTGGGCTAAAGAACGGTGATGGATTAAACCCAGATCAGTTGACTGGGGGTGAGTGCTTGCAATGTTCAACACTCCATCCATCATTTCCTTTGGTTTTTGCTTTGTTCGCCATAAGTTGGCAGGGTATGCACAGACGTGAGTCCCTTGCTCACTTTGACACTGGATTCAAGCAAGCCTGGCTGAAGACGGCTGAAATGCCAGAAACCGGTCCTAGGAAGCTTGTTTCCGGGCCAGGAAAGACATGGCTTGGCAGTTCGGGCTGGACTGTTCCCATGAGGCACAGGGTCAGACTGATTTGCATAGGGCCATGTCTGAACTGGGGTGGCAGAGTGGGCTAAAGAACGGTGATGGATTAAACCCAGATCAGTTGACTGGGGGTGAGTGCTTGCAATGTTCAACACTCCATCCATCATTTCCTTTGGTTTTTGCTTTGTTCGCAATAAGTTGGCAGGGTATGCTCAGACGTGAGTCCCTTGCTCACTTTGCCACTGGATTCAAGCAAGCCTGGCTGAAGACGGCTGAAATGCCAGAAACCGGTCCTAGGAAGCTTGTTTCCGGGCCAGGAAAGACATGGCTTGGCAGTTTGGGCTGGACTGTTCCCATGAGGCACAGGGTCAGACTGATTTGCATAGGGCCATGTCTGAACTGGGGTGGCAGAGTGGGCTAAAGAACGGTGATGGATGAAACCCAGATCAGTTGACTGGCGGTGAGTGCTTGCAATGTTCAACACTCCATCCATCATTTCCTTTGGTTTTTGCTTTGTTCGCCATAAGTTGGCAGGGTATGCTCAGACGTGAGTCCCTTGCTCACTTTGCCACTGGATACAAGCAAGCCTGGCTGAAGACGGCTGAAATGCCAGAAACCAGTCCCAGGAAGCTTGTTTCCGGGCCAGGAAAGACATGGCTCGGCAGTTCGGGCAGGACTGTTCCCATGAGGCATAGGGTCAGACTGATTTGCATAGGGCCATGTCTGAACTGGGGTGGCAGAGTGGGCTAAAGAACGGTGATGGATTAAACCCAGATCAGTTGACTGGGGGTGAGTGCTTGCAATGTTCAACACTCCATCCATCATTTCCTTTGGTTTTTGCTTTGTTCGCAATAAGTTGGCAGGGTATGCTCAGACGTGAGTCCCTTGCTCACTTTGTCACTGGATTCAAGCAAGACTGACTGAAGACGGCTGAAATGCCAGAAACCGGTCCTAGGAAGCTTGTTTCCGGGCCAGGAAAGACATGGCTTGGCAGTTCGGGCTGGACTGTTCCCATGAGGCACAGTGTCAGACTGATTTGCATAGGGCCATGTCTGAACTGGGGTGGCAGAGTGGGCTAAAGAACGGTGATGGATTAAACCCAGATCAGTTGACTGGGGGTGAGTGCTTGCAATGTTCAACACTCCATCCATCATTTCCTTTGGTTTTTGCTTTGTTCGCCATAAGTTGGCAGGGTATGCTCAGACGTGAGTCCCTTGCTCACTTTGCCACTGGATACAAGCAAGCCTGGCTGAAGACGGCTGAAATGCCAGAAACCAGTCCCAGGAAGCTTGTTTCCGGGCCAGGAAAGACATGGCTCGGCAGTTCGGGCAGGACTGTTCCCATGAGGCATAGGGTCAGACTGATTTGCATAGGGCCATGTCTGAACTGGGGTGGCAGAGTGGGCTAAAGAACGGTGATGGATTAAACCCAGATCAGTTGACTGGGGGTGAGTGCTTGCAATGTTCAACACTCCATCCATCATTTCCTTTGGTTTTTGCTTTGTTCGCCATAAGTTGGCAGGGTATGCTCAGACGTGAGTCCCTTGCTCACTTTGCCACTGGATTCAAGCAAGCCTGGCTGAAGACGGCTGAAATGTCAGAAACCGGTCCTAGGAAGCTTGTTTCCGGGCCAGGAAAGACATGGCTTGGCAGTTCGGGCTGGACTGTTCCCATGAGGCACAGGGTCAGACTGATTTGCATAGGGCCATGTCTGAACTGGGGTGGCAGAGTGGGCTAAAGAACGGTGATGGATTAAACCCAGATCAGAAGACTGGGGGTGAGTGCTTGCAATGTTCAACACTCCATCCATCATTTCCTTTCGTTTTTGCTTTGTTCGCCATAAGTTGGCAGGGTATGCTCAGACGTGAGTCCCTTGCTCACTTTGCCACTGGATACAAGCAAGCCTGGCTGAAGACGGCTGAAATGCCAGAAACCAGTCCCAGGAAGCTTGTTTCCGGGCCAGGAAAGACATGGCTCGGCAGTTCGGGCAGGACTGTTCCCATGAGGCATAGGGTCAGACTGATTTGCATAGGGCCATGTCTGAACTGGGGTGGCAGAGTGGGCTAAAGAACGGTGATGGATTAAACCCAGATCAGTTGACTGGGGGTGAGTGCTTGCAATGTTCAACACTCCATCCATCATTTCCTTTGGTTTTTGCTTTGTTCGCCATAAGTTGGCAGGGTATGCTCAGACGTGAGTCCCTTGCTCACTTTGCCACTGGATTCAAGCAAGCCTGGCTGAAGACAGCTGAAATGTCAGAAACCGGTCCTAGGAAGCTTGTTTCCGGGCCAGGAAAGACATGGCTTGGCAGTTCGGGCTGGACTGTTCCCATGAGGCACAGGGTCAGACTGATTTGCATAGGGCCATGTCTGAACTGGGGTGGCAGAGTGGGCTAAAGAACGGTGATGGATTAAACCCAGATCAGAAGACTGGGGGTGAGTGCTTGCAATGTTCAACACTCCATCCATCATTTCCTTTCGTTTTTGCTTTGTTCGCCATAAGTTGGCAGGGTATGCTCAGACGTGAGTCCCTTGCTCACTTTGCCACTGGATTCAAGCAAGCCTGGCTGAAGACGGCTGAAATGCCAGAAACCGGTCCTAGGAAGCTTGTTTCCGGGCCAGGAAAGACATGGCTTGGCAGTTCGGGCTGGACTGTTCCCATGAGGCACAGGGTCAGACTGATTTGCATAGGGGCATGTCTGAACTGGGGTGGCAGAGTGGGCTAAAGAACGGTGATGGATTAAACCCAGATCAGTTGACTGGGGGTGAGTGCTTGCAATGTTCAACACTCCATCCATCATTTCCTTTGGTTTTTGCTTTGTTCGCCATAAGTTGGCAGGGTATGCTCAGACGTGAGTCCCTTGCTCACATTGCCACTGGATTCAAGCAAGCCTGGCTGAAGACGGCTGAAATGCCTCAAACCGGTCCAAGGAAGCTTGTTTCCGGGCCAGGAAAGACATGGCTAGGCAGTTCGGGCTGGACTGTAATCATGAGGCACAGGGTCAGACTGATTTGCATAGGGCCATGTCTGAACTGGGGTGGCAGAGTGGGCTAAAGAACGGTGATGGATTAAACCCAGATCAGTTGACTGGGGGTGAGTGCTTGCAATGTTCAACACTCCATCCATCATTTCCTTTGGTTTTTGCTTTGTTCGCCATAAGTTGGCAGGGTATGCTCAGACGTGAGTCCCTTGCTCACTTTGCCACTGGATTCAAGCAAGCCTGGCTGAAGACGGCTGAAATGCCAGAAACCGGTCCTAGGAAGCTTGTTTCCGGGCCAGGAAAGACATGGCTTGGCAGTTCGGGCTGGACTGTTCCCATGAGGCACAGGGACAGACTGATTTGCATAGGGCCATGTCTGAACTGGGGTGGCAGAGTGGGCTAAAGAACGGTGATGGATTAAACCCAGATCAGTTGACTGGGGGTGAGTGCTTGCAATGTTCAACACTCCATCCATCATTTCCTTTGGTTTTTGCTTTGTTCGCCATAAGTTGGCAGGGTATGCACAGACGTGAGTCCCTTGCTCACTTTGACACTGGATTCAAGCAAGCCTGGCTGAAGACGGCTGAAATGCCAGAAACCGGTCCTAGGAAGCTTGTTTCCGGGCCAGGAAAGACATGGCTTGGCAGTTCGGGCTGGACTGTTCCCATGAGGCACAGGGTCAGACTGATTTGCATAGGGCTATGTCTGAACTGGGGTGGCAGAGTGGGCTAAAGAACGGTGATGGATTAAACCCAGATCAGTTGACTGGGGGTGAGTGCTTGCAATGTTCAACACTCCATCCATCATTTCCTTTGGTTTTTGCTTTGTTCGCAATAAGTTGGCAGGGTATGCTCAGACGTGAGTCCCTTGCTCACTTTGCCACTGGATTCAAGCAAGCCTGGCTGAAGACGGCTGAAATGCCAGAAACCGGTCCTAGGAAGCTTGTTTCCGGCCCAGGAAAGACATGGCTTGGCAGTTTGGGCTGGACTGTTCCCATGAGGCACAGGGTCAGACTGATTTGCATAGGGCCATGTCTGAACTGGGGTGGCAGAGTGGGCTAAAGAACGGTGATGGATGAAACCCAGATCAGTTGACTGGCGGTGAGTGCTTGCAATGTTCAACACTCCATCCATCATTTCCTTTGGTTTTTGCTTTGTTCGCCATAAGTTGGCAGGGTATGCTCAGACGTGAGTCCCTTGCTCACTTTGCCACTGGATACAAGCAAGCCTGGCTGAAGACGGCTGAAATGCCAGAAACCAGTCCCAGGAAGCTTGTTTCCGGGCCAGGAAAGACATGGCTCGGCAGTTCGGGCAGGACTGTTCCCATGAGGCATAGGGTCAGACTGATTTGCATAGGGCCATGTCTGAACTGGGGTGGCAGAGTGGGCTAAAGAACGGTGATGGATTAAACCCAGATCAGTTGACTGGGGGTGAGTGCTTGCAATGTTCAACACTCCATCCATCATTTCCTTTGGTTTTTGCTTTGTTCGCCATAAGTTGGCAGGGTATGCTCAGACGTGAGTCCCTTGCTCACTTTGTCACTGGATTCAAGCAAGACTGACTGAAGACGGCTGAAATGCCAGAAACCGGTCCTAGGAAGCTTGTTTCCGGGCCAGGAAAGACATGGCTTGGCAGTTCGGGCTGGACTGTTCCCATGAGGCACAGGGTCAGACTGATTTGCATAGGGCCATGTCTGAACTGGGGTGGCAGAGTGGGCTAAAGAACGGTGATGGATTAAACCCAGATCAGTTGACTGGGGGTGAGTGCTTGCAATGTTCAACACTCCATCCATCATTTCCTTTGGTTTTTGCTTTGTTCGCCATAAGTTGGCAGGGTATGCTCAGACGTGAGTCCCTTGCTCACTTTGCCACTGGATTCAAGCAAGCCTGGCTGAAGACGGCTGAAATGCCAGAAACCAGTCCTAGGAAGCTTGTTTCCGGGCCAGGAAAGACATGGCTCGGCAGTTCGGGCAGGACTGTTCCCATGAGGCACAGGGTCAGACTGATTTGCATAGGGCCATGTCTGAACTGGGGTGGCAGAGTGGGCTAAAGAACGGTGATGGATTAAACCCAGATCAGTTGACTGGGGGTGAGTGCTTGCAATGTTCAACACTCCATCCATCATTTCCTTTGGTTTTTGCTTTGTTCGCCATAAGTTGGCAGGGTATGCTCAGACGTGAGTCCCTTGCTCACTTTGCCACTGGATTCAAGCAAGCCTTGCTGAAGACGGCTGAAATGCCAGAAACCAGTCCAAGGAAGCTTGTTTCCGGGCCAGGAAAGATATGGCTCGGCAGTTCGGGCTGGACTGTTCCCATGAGGCACAGGGTCAGACTGATTTGCATAGGGCCATGTCTGAACTGGGGTGGCAGAGTGGGCTAAAGAACGGTGATGGTTTAAACCCAGATCAGAAGACTGGGGGTGAGTGCTTGCAATGTTCAACACTCCATCCATCATTTCCTTTGGTTTTTGCTTTGTTCGCCATAAGTTGGCAGGGTATGCTCAGACGTGAGTCCCTTGCTCACTTTGCCACTGGATTCAAGCAAGCCTGTCTGAAGACGGCTGAAATGTCAGAAACCGGTCCTAGGAAGCTTGTTTCCGGGCCAGGAAAGACATGGCTTGGCAGTTCGGGCTGGACTGTTCCCATGAGGCACAGGGTCAGACTGATTTGCATAGGGCCATGTCTGAACTGGGGTGGCAGAGTGGGCTAAAGAACGGTGATGGATTAAACCCAGATCAGAAGACTGGGGGTGAGTGCTTGCAATGTTCAACACTCCATCCATCATTTCCTTTCGTTTTTGCTTTGTTCGCCATAAGTTGGCAGGGTATGCTCAGACGTGAGTCCCTTGCTCACTTTGCCACTGGATTCAAGCAAGCCTGGCTGAAGACGGCTGAAATGCCAGAAACCGGTCCTAGGAAGCTTGTTTCCGGGCCAGGAAAGACATGGCTTGGCAGTTCGGGCTGGACTGTTCCCATGAGGCACAGGGTCAGACTGATTTGCATAGGGGCATGTCTGAACTGGGGTGGCAGAGTGGGCTAAAGAACGGTGATGGATTAAACCCAGATCAGTTGACTGGGGGTGAGTGCTTGCAATGTTCAACACTCCATCCATCATTTCCTTTGGTTTTTGCTTTGTTCGCCATAAGTTGGCAGGGTATGCTCAGACGTGAGTCCCTTGCTCACATTGCCACTGGATTCAAGCAAGCCTGGCTGAAGACGGCTGAAATGCCTCAAACCGGTCCAAGGAAGCTTGTTTCCGGGCCAGGAAAGACATGGCTAGGCAGTTCGGGCTGGACTGTAATCATGAGGCACAGGGTCAGACTGATTTGCATAGGGCCATGTCTGAACTGGGGTGGCAGAGTGGGCTAAAGAACGGTGATGGATTAAACCCAGATCAGTTGACTGGGGGTGAGTGCTTGCAATGTTCAACACTCCATCCATCATTTCCTTTGGTTTTTGCTTTGTTCGCCATAAGTTGGCAGGGTATGCTCAGACGTGAGTCCCTTGCTCACTTTGCCACTGGATTCAAGCAAGCCTGGCTGAAGACGGCTGAAATGCCAGAAACCGGTCCTAGGAAGCTTGTTTCCGGGCCAGGAAAGACATGGCTTGGCAGTTCGGGCTGGACTGTTCCCATGAGGCACAGGGACAGACTGATTTGCATAGGGCCATGTCTGAACTGGGGTGGCAGAGTGGGCTAAAGAACGGTGATGGATTAAACCCAGATCAGTTGACTGGGGGTGAGTGCTTGCAATGTTCAACACTCCATCCATCATTTCCTTTGGTTTTTGCTTTGTTCGCCATAAGTTGGCAGGGTATGCACAGACGTGAGTCCCTTGCTCACTTTGACACTGGATTCAAGCAAGCCTGGCTGAAGACGGCTGAAATGCCAGAAACCGGTCCTAGGAAGCTTGTTTCCGGGCCAGGAAAGACATGGCTTGGCAGTTCGGGCTGGACTGTTCCCATGAGGCACAGGGTCAGACTGATTTGCATAGGGCCATGTCTGAACTGGGGTGGCAGAGTGGGCTAAAGAACGGTGATGGATTAAACCCAGATCAGTTGACTGGGGGTGAGTGCTTGCAATGTTCAACACTCCATCCATCATTTCCTTTGGTTTTTGCTTTGTTCGCAATAAGTTGGCAGGGTATGCTCAGACGTGAGTCCCTTGCTCACTTTGCCACTGGATTCAAGCAAGCCTGGCTGAAGACGGCTGAAATGCCAGAAACCGGTCCTAGGAAGCTTGTTTCCAGGCCAGGAAAGACATGGCTTGGCAGTTTGGGCTGGACTGTTCCCATGAGGCACAGGGTCAGACTGATTTGCATAGGGCCATGTCTGAACTGGGGTGGCAGAGTGGGCTAAAGAACGGTGATGGATTAAACCCAGATCAGTTGACTGGGGGTGAGTGCTTGCAATGTTCAACACTCCATCCATCATTTCCTTTGGTTTTTGCTTTGTTCGCCATAAGTTGGCAGGGTATGCTCAGACGTGAGTCCCTTGCTCACTTTGTCACTGGATTCAAGCAAGACTGACTGAAGACGGCTGAAATGCCAGAAACCGGTCCTAGGAAGCTTGTTTCCGGGCCAGGAAAGACATGGCTTGGCAGTTCGGGCTGGACTGTTCCCATGAGGCACAGTGTCAGACTGATTTGCATAGGGCCATGTCTGAACTGGGGTGGCAGAGTGGGCTAAAGAACGGTGATGGATTAAACCCAGATCAGTTGACTGGGGGTGAGTGCTTGCAATGTTCAACACTCCATCCATCATTTCCTTTGGTTTTTGCTTTGTTCGCCATAAGTTGGCAGGGTATGCTCAGACGTGAGTCCCTTGCTCACTTTGCCACTGGATACAAGCAAGCCTGGCTGAAGACGGCTGAAATGCCAGAAACCAGTCCCAGGAAGCTTGTTTCCGGGCCAGGAAAGACATGGCTCGGCAGTTCGGGCAGGACTGTTCCCATGAGGCATAGGGTCAGACTGATTTGCATAGGGCCATGTCTGAACTGGGGTGGCAGAGTGGGCTAAAGAACGGTGATGGATTAAACCCAGATCAGTTGACTGGGGGTGAGTGCTTGCAATGTTCAACACTCCATCCATCATTTCCTTTGGTTTTTGCTTTGTTCGCCATAAGTTGGCAGGGTATGCTCAGACGTGAGTCCCTTGCTCACTTTGCCACTGGATTCAAGCAAGCCTTGCTGAAGACGGCTGAAATGCCAGAAACCAGTCCAAGGAAGCTTGTTTCCGGGCCAGGAAAGATATGGCTCGGCAGTTCGGGCTGGACTGTTCCCATGAGGCACAGGGTCAGACTGATTTGCATAGGGCCATGTCTGAACTGGGGTGGCAGAGTGGGCTAAAGAACGGTGATGGTTTAAACCCAGATCAGAAGACTGGGGGTGAGTGCTTGCAATGTTCAACACTCCATCCATCATTTCCTTTGGTTTTTGCTTTGTTCGCCATAAGTTGGCAGGGTATGCTCAGACGTGAGTCCCTTGCTCACTTTGCCACTGGATTCAAGCAAGCCTGTCTGAAGACGGCTGAAATGTCAGAAACCGGTCCTAGGAAGCTTGTTTCCGGGCCAGGAAAGACATGGCTTGGCAGTTCGGGCTGGACTGTTCCCATGAGGCACAGGGTCAGACTGATTTGCATAGGGCCATGTCTGAACTGGGGTGGCAGAGTGGGCTAAAGAACGGTGATGGATTAAACCCAGATCAGAAGACTGGGGGTGAGTGCTTGCAATGTTCAACACTCCATCCATCATTTCCTTTCGTTTTTGCTTTGTTCGCCATAAGTTGGCAGGGTATGCTCAGACGTGAGTCCCTTGCTCACTTTGCCACTGGATTCAAGCAAGCCTGGCTGAAGACGGCTGAAATGCCAGAAACCGGTCCTAGGAAGCTTGTTTCCGGGCCAGGAAAGACATGGCTTGGCAGTTCGGGCTGGACTGTTCCCATGAGGCACAGGGTCAGACTGATTTGCATAGGGGCATGTCTGAACTGGGGTGGCAGAGTGGGCTAAAGAACGGTGATGGATTAAACCCAGATCAGTTGACTGGGGGTGAGTGCTTGCAATGTTCAACACTCCATCCATCATTTCCTTTGGTTTTTGCTTTGTTCGCCATAAGTTGGCAGGGTATGCTCAGACGTGAGTCCCTTGCTCACATTGCCACTGGATTCAAGCAAGCCTGGCTGAAGACGGCTGAAATGCCTCAAACCGGTCCAAGGAAGCTTGTTTCCGGGCCAGGAAAGACATGGCTAGGCAGTTCGGGCTGGACTGTAATCATGAGGCACAGGGTCAGACTGATTTGCATAGGGCCATGTCTGAACTGGGGTGGCAGAGTGGGCTAAAGAACGGTGATGGATTAAACCCAGATCAGTTGACTGGGGGTGAGTGCTTGCAATGTTCAACACTCCATCCATCATTTCCTTTGGTTTTTGCTTTGTTCGCCATAAGTTGGCAGGGTATGCACAGACGTGAGTCCCTTGCTCACTTTGACACTGGATTCAAGCAAGCCTGGGTGAAGACGGCTGAAATGCCAGAAACCGGTCCTAGGAAGCTTGTTTCCGGGCCAGGAAAGACATGGCTTGGCAGTTCGGGCTGGACTGTTCCCATGAGGCACAGGGTCAGACTGATTTGCATAGGGCCATGTCTGAACTGGGGTGGCAGAGTGGGCTAAAGAACGGTGATGGATTAAACCCAGATCAGTTGACTGGGGGTGAGTGCTTGCAATGTTCAACACTCCATCCATCATTTCCTTTGGTTTTTGCTTTGTTCGCAATAAGTTGGCAGGGTATGCTCAGACGTGAGTCCCTTGCTCACTTTGCCACTGGATTCAAGCAAGCCTGGCTGAAGACGGCTGAAATGCCAGAAACCAGTCCCAGGAAGCTTGTTTCCGGGCCAGGAAAGACATGGCTCGGCAGTTCGGGCAGGACTGTTCCCATGAGGCATAGGGCCAGACTGATTTGCATAGGGCCATGTCTGAACTGGGGTGGCAGAGTGGGCTAAAGAACGGTGATGGATTAAACCCAGATCAGTTGACTGGGGGTGAGTGCTTGCAATGTTCAACACTCCATCCATCATTTCCTTTGGTTTTTGCTTTGTTCGCCATAAGTTGGCAGGGTATGCTCAGACGTGAGTCCCTTGCTCACTTTGTCACTGGATTCAAGCAAGACTGACTGAAGACGGCTGAAATGCCAGAAACCGGTCCTAGGAAGCTTGTTTCCGGGCCAGGAAAGACATGGCTTGGCAGTTCGGGCTGGACTGTTCCCATGAGGCACAGGGTCAGACTGATTTGCATAGGGCCATGTCTGAACTGGGGTGGCAGAGTGGGCTAAAGAACGGTGATGGATTAAACCCAGATCAGTTGACTGGGGGTGAGTGCTTGCAATGTTCAACACTCCATCCATCATTTCCTTTGGTTTTTGCTTTGTTCGCCATAAGTTGGCAGGGTATGCTCAGACCTGAGTCCCTTGCTCACTTTGCCACTGGATTCAAGCAAGCCTGGCTGAAGACGGCTGAAATGCCAGAAACCGGTCCTAGGAAGCTTGTTTCCGGGCCAGGAAAGACATGGCTTGGCAGTTCGGGCAGGACTGTTCCCATGAGGCACAGGGTCAGACTGATTTGCCTAGGGCCATGTCTGAACTGGGGTGGCAGAGTGGGCTAAAGAACGGTGATGGATTAAACCCAGATCAGTTGACTGGGGGTGAGTGCTTGCAATGTTCAACACTCCATCCATCATTTCCTTTGGTTTTTGCTTTGTTCGCCATAAGTTGGCAGGGTATGCTCAGACGTGAGTCCCTTGCTCACTTTGCCACTGGATTCAAGCAAGCCTGGCTGAAGACGGCTGAAATGCCAGAAACCGGTCCTAGAAAGCTTGTTTCCGGGCCAGGAAAGACATGGCTTGGCAGTTCGGGCTGGACTGTTCCCATGAGGCACAGGGTCAGACTGATTTGCCTAGGGCCATGTCTGAACTGGGGTGGCAGAGTGGGCTAAAGAACGGTGATGGATTAAACCCAGATCAGTTGACTGGGGGTGAGTGCTTGCAATGTTCAACACTCCATCCATCATTTCCTTTGGTTTTTGCTTTGTTGGCCATAAGTTGGCAGGGTATGCTCAGACGTGAGTCCCTTGCTCACTTTGCCACTGGATTCAAGCAAGCCTGGCTGAAGACGGCTGAAATGCCAGAAACCGGTCCTAGGAAGCTTGTTTCCAGGCCAGGAAAGGCATGGCTTGGCAGTTCGGGCTGGACTGTTCCCATGAGGCACAGGGTCAGACTGATTTGCATAGGGCCATGTCTGAACTGGGGTGGCAGAGTGGGCTAAAGAACGGTGATGGATTAAACCCAGATCAGTTGACTGGGGGTGAGTGCTTGCAATGTTCAACACGCCATCCATCATTTCCTTTGGTTTTTGCTTTGTTGGCCATAAGTTGGCAGGGTATGCTCAGACGTGAGTCCCTTGCTCACTTTGCCACTGGATTCAAGCAAGCCTGGCTGAAGACGGCTGAAATGCCAGAAACCGGTCCTAGGAAGCTTGTTTCCGGGCCAGGAAAGGCATGGCTTGGCAGTTCGGGCTGGACTGTTCCCATGAGGCACAGGGTCAGACTGATTTGCATAGGGCCATGTCTGAACTGGGGTGGCAGAGTGGGCTAAAGAACGGTGATGGATTAAGCCCAGATCAGTTGATTGGGGGTGAGTGCTTGCAATGTTCAACACGCCATCCATCATTTCCTTTGGTTTTTGTTTTGTTCGCCATAAGTTGGCAGGGTATGCTCAGACGTGAGTCCCTTGCTCACTTTGCCACTGGATTCAAGCAAGCCTGGCTGAAGACGGCTGAAATGCCAGAAACCGGTCCTAGGAAGCTTGTTTCCGGGCCAGGAAAGACATGGCTTGGCAGTTCGGGCTGGACTGTTCCCATGAGGCACAGGGTCAGACTGATTTGCATAGGGCCATGTCTGAACTGGGGTGGCAGAGTGGGCTAAAGAACGGTGATGGATTAAACCCAGATCAGTTGACTGGGGGTGAGTGCTTGCAATGTTCAACACGCCATCCATCATTTCCTTTGGTTTTTGCTTTGTTCGCCATAAGTTGGCAGGGTATGCTCAGACGTGAGTCCCTTGCTCACTTTGCCACTGGATTCAAGCAAGCCTGGCTGAAGACGGCTGAAATGCCAGAAACCAGTCCTAGGAAGCTTGTTTCCGGGCCAGGAAAGACATGGCTTGGCAGTTCGGGCTGGACTGTTCCCATGAGGCACAGGGTCAGACTGATTTGCATAGGGCCTATCTGAACTGGGGTGGCAGAGTGGGCTAAAGAACGGTGATGGATTAAACCCAGATCAGTTGACTGGGGGTGAGTGCTTGCAATGTTCAACACGCCATCCATCATTTCCTTTGGTTTTTGCTTTGTTCGCCATAAGTTGGCAGGGTATGCTCAGACGTGAGTCCCTTGCTCACTTTGCCACTGGATTCAAGCAAGCCTGGCTGAAGACGGCTGAAATGCCAGAAACCGGTCCTAGGAAGCTTGTTTCCGGGCCAGGAAAGACATGGCTTGGCAGTTCGGGCTGGACTGTTCCCATGAGGCACAGGGTCAGACTGATTTGCATAGGGCCATGTCTGAACTGGGGTGGCAGAGTGGGCTAAAGAACGGTGATGGATTAAACCCAGATCAGTTGACTGGGGGTGAGTGCTTGCAATGTTCAACACTCCATCCATCATTTCCTTTGGTTTTTGCTTTGTTCGCCATAAGTTGGCAAGGTATGCTCAGACGTGAGTCCCTTGCTCACTTTGCCACTGGATTCAAGCAAGCCTGGCTGAAGACGGCTGAAATGCCAGAAACCGGTCCTAGGAAGCTTGTTTCCGGGCCAGGAAAGACATGGCTTGGCAGTTCGGGCTGGACTGTTCCCATGAGGCACAGGGTCAGACTGATTTGCATAGGGCCATGTCTGAACTGGGGTGGCAGAGTGGGCTAAAGAACGGTGATGGATTAAACCCAGATCAGTTGACTGGGGGTGAGTGCTTGCAATGTTCAACACTTCATCCATCATTTCCTTTGGTTTTTGCTTTGTTCGCCATAAGTTGGCAGGGTATGCTCAGACATGAGTCCCTTGCTCACTTTGCCACTGGATTCAAGCAAGCCTGGCTGAAGACGGCTGAAATGCCAGAAACCGGTCCTAGGAAGCTTGTTTCCGGGCCAGGAAAGACATGGCTTGGCAGTTCGGGCTGGACTGTTCCCATGAGGCACAGGGTCAGACTGATTTGCATAGGGCCATGTCTGAACTGGGGTGGCAGAGTGGGCTAAAGAACGGTGATGGATTAAACCCAGATCAGTAGACTGGGGGTGAGTGCTTGCAATGTTCAACACTCCATCCATCATTTCCTTTGGTTTTTGCTTTGTTCGCCATAAGTTGGCAGGGTATGGTCAGACGTGAGTCCCTTGCTCACTTTGCCACTGGATTCAAGCAAGCCTGGCTGAAGACGGCTGAAATGCCAGAAACCGGTCCTAGGAAGCTTGTTTCCGGGTCAGGAAAGACATGGCTTGGCAGTTCGGGCTGGACTGTTCCCATGAGGCACAGGGTCAGACTGATTTGCATAGGGCCATGTCTGAACTGGGGTGGCAGAGTGGGCTAAAGAACGGTGATGGATTAAACCCAGATCAGTTGACTGGGGGTGAGTGCTTGCAATGTTCAACACTTCATCCATCATTTCCTTTGGTTTTTGCTTTGTTCGCCATAAGTTGGCAGGGTATGCTCAGACATGAGTCCCTTGCTCACTTTGCCACTGGATTCAAGCAAGCCTGGCTGAAGACGGCTGAAATGCCAGAAACCGGTCCTAGGAAGCTTGTTTCCGGGCCAGGAAAGACATGGCTTGGCAGTTCGGGCTGGACTGTTCCCATGAGGCACAGGGTCAGACTGATTTGCATAGGGCCATGTCTGAACTGGGGTGGCAGAGTGGGCTAAAGAACGGTGATGGATTAAACCCAGATCAGTAGACTGGGGGTGAGTGCTTGCAATGTTCAACACTCCATCCATCATTTCCTTTGGTTTTTGCTTTGTTCGCCATAAGTTGGCAGGGTATGGTCAGACGTGAGTCCCTTGCTCACTTTGCCACTGGATTCAAGCAAGCCTGGCTGAAGACGGCTGAAATGCCAGAAACCGGTCCTAGGAAGCTTGTTTCCGGGTCAGGAAAGACATGGCTTGGCAGTTCGGGCTGGACTGTTCCCATGAGGCACAGGGTCAGACTGATTTGCATAGGGCCATGTCTGAACTGGGGTGGCAGAGTGGGCTAAAGAACGGTGATGGATTAAATCCAGATCAGTTGACTGGGGGTGAGTGCTTGCAATGTTCAACACTCCATCCATCATTTCCTTTGGTTTTTGCTTTGTTCGCCATAAGTTGGCAGGGTATGCTCAGACGTGAGTCCCTTGCTCACTTTGCCACTGGATTCAAGCAAGCCTGGCTGAAGACGGCTGAAATGCCAGAAACCGGTCCTAGGAAGCTTGTTTCCGGGCCAGGAAAGACATGGCTTGGCAGTTCGGGCTGGACTGTTCCCATGAGGCACAGGGTCAGACTGATTTGCATAGGGCCATGTCTGAACTGGGGTGGCAGACGGGGCTAAAGAACGGTGATGGATTAAACCCAGATCAGTTGACTGGGGGTGAGTGCTTGCAATGTTCAACACTCCATCCATCATTTCCTTTGGTTTTTGCTTTGTTCGCCATAAGTTGGCAGGGTATGCTCAGACGTGAGTCCCTTGCTCACTTTGCCACTGGATTCAAGCAAGCATGGCTGAAGACGGCTGAAATGCCAGAAACCGGTCCTAGGAAGCTTGTTTCCGGGCCAGGAAAGACATGGCTTGGCAGTTCGGGCTGGACTGTTCCCATGAGGCACAGGGTCAGACTGATTTGCATAAGGCCATGTCTGAACTGGGGTGGCAGAGTGGGCTAAAGAACGGTGATGGATTAAACCCAGATCAGTTGACTGGGGGTGAGTGCTTGCAATGTTCAACACTCCATCCATCATTTCCTTTGGTTTTTGCTTACTTTAAAATGTGCCAGCGTGTCCCTGGAAAGTGTAAAGGTGGTGTCTTGTGCACTTCCTTGGGAGACATCTGTCATGCAGGCACATCATTGTCTTTCACAACAAAACAACAAGGTCAAGCATATGAAACATTGAGACATTTTGACAGGTGTAGTGAGTGCCAATTGACATTTTCTCTGAGTAACAACTTGAATAATGTCATTTGTCACATGGCTATCCGTCACCTGATCACACAGTTGGCTACACATATGACCTACTGACTGTCATCTGGAGTAGCACACATGTCCACACCCAGGACAATGCATAAGCTAATGGGCATGCAATTGTTTAGCAAAAAAGCCTAGCTGTACTGTGGGTTCCCCCTCATGGCAAGCCAGAATGTACCCACAGATGTCAGCACACAAAGTCACAACTGTGTAGCATCTGAACCACACACAGGTGCCAAAAATGTACAAGCAGGATACATGATTGTCAAAAACTGACACAGGCTATGAAGCACGAACATTAAGCACTGGCCAACATCATGAGGGCACTGCACGATGACTTTCTGTACTGCGAATCATCACACACAAGTCAGAACTGGCAATGAAACATCAGGGTTGAATATGTACGCCCCTCCCGCACACACCCACCCATACCTGAGTCAATGTGACTGATACCGATCAAGAAGTGACACCTCTTATTCAGGGTTACAATAACTGTGCTTGAAAACTAGCTTCATTAACACGACATCACCTTGTAGGTCTGCCAAAACATATTGCTCACAAACAAACATCAACCGATTGTTGTGAATAGCCACACAGGCACTGGCCAGTGTGAGTATGCACAAGCAAACTGGTATATCCCTGTCCAGTGGACAAATGTATCACACATGTGAAAAATACTACCTAGGGCAGGGAACAATGCCACAGAGGCAGAGCCATGCTGAACCCACAGTGAATGTGCACAGTGTTGGATGACACACATGAGTAGGAGGGCAGGCTGTGTCAGGGGACTGTAGTGGGCACACTGCTCCATGGTCCTGGAATGAGCTGACTGTTACAGGAGCAACCGTCCCGGCACTATGCATATATCCCACTCATGCACATCATGTCTGAGGCCACAACATTGGTAATGCATGCTGCAAGTCTGTTCATTTGAACCCTCACACTCCTATGTTGAGACTCAGCATCAGTGCCAACAATTATGCACCCCCAAATGACTGAACAGGACAGGGCACAGGCAGACCACCCCCACACATGATGCTGAAAGCAGTGTGCACCTTGATAAACTGGCAGCCTAGATGACCATGTGCAATAGTGATAACACACAGACCAGGTAACACATGTCAAGGAGGGGAAGTGAGGAAGAACAGCACAGGTTGACTTGGGGGAACAGGATATGCACTGCACATATACAGCCTGGCAGTGTATCCAGGCGACTGAGCAGCTACAAAAGCTGGCGACACACAACAAACACACATGTACCTACCCCCTTCCTGCTGCTGTAACTCCTGTATCCGCCTAGCCAGGTCAGGGAAGACCACCGCCAGGACACGCTTCATTTGCTGGGTCAGGTGCCGGCGCCCGCCATGCTTGCGAGGAGCCTCTCCTTCAGCATGACCCGAGCGATCCTCCGGGTCCAGCACCGGATGTCCTGCCATCTCTTCCTCACTTGTGGCAGGTGCCGACTGCGACCCTCCACCGATTGCACGGCCTTGACGGCATCCTTCCAGATCTTCCCCTTGTGGTAGGCGGTTACCTGTGGGGATGACAAAGTGGGACAACATCACTACACCTGCACCATGTCACAGAGACACACATTTGAACATCTTTGATTTGTTGAACAGGGCATAGTATGCTGGCAAGTAATAGCACCTTAGTCATAGGGACTTTTTCCACTGGGGACGCACCAATGCACTACATGGCATAGTAAATACACAGGTGGCATGAGGGGTGCAAAACAATCCCTGATCATGGCACTGTGCATCCCAAGCAGCACAAGGCTGATGGACAGCACCGCAAAGCAGTTACATGCCCCAGGCCACTGCCGAAACCTCAGCAGAGTACACAGACACACACAGGCACACATCAATCACCTGCCATTGGCAACAGCGGATGCAAACCTCACTCTGCACATGTGCCACTTGCCAGGGGGGGTCACAGGTGTGGGGCTAGTTCAGCAATTCAGACACACAGCACGGCTTACTTCACACATCAGATGGATTGAGCAGTTGCCTCCTCCATGCAGCTGTGGTGCAACACTCCACATAGACACTCACCCACATGACAAGAAACATTCACACACATCAATGTCCAGGGGGCGTACACATCATTTGGACACTCTCACCACTCTCACCACAGCTCCACTCAACTCTCACACACATCTGTGGGTGCAGTCACCTGTCACACCGGGGTGACCACTGAATCACTGCAGGACAATAGAACAAGAATGCCCAAGAGGATTAGGCTGGCTGAATGTGCCATGCACTATGCAGTGAATGTCACAGTAAGCACAATGCAAGTGAGGAGTGCACACATGAACTACATCAAGCCCTGCATGAGAGACATAAGCCACCCACCCCCCCTGGGACCCACTCCAACCAACATTGCATGTCTGTCACACCTGGACACAATGCCAGAAGTGACAGACACAATAAAGGTGCACAGGCAAAGGTAGTGGAGTCAGCACTCACCTGCTCCCCTGTTCGACCATACAGCATGGGGTACCGTGGGAGGATCACATCCAGCAGGGCCTTGTTCTCCTCCTGGGTGAAAGGCTGGGCCCTCTCCACAGTCCTTTACATGGTGTCAGAGGGAGACTATACAGCCGCAGTGGTATCGACTGACATGTTGTGCAGGCAAGTGCCCTCTCATGGGTTCTGCCTGCCTTATATCTGCCTTGCTGGCCTATTTCATTTACAGGAGTACAGAGTGATTGGTCAGACTCATTTGCATCCTACGTTTCCTCCAATCCCTTTAAACATACACCAGTGACAACCTTAGCATCTTTCGATTTTGCAGCATCATGACAAGTCAACAACCACTTTGCAACAATGTATAATGTGGCCAACTGCTTTTTCCAGACCACATGATGTTAAATTTTGAACTTGAAACTCGGTATCCATGACAACCAGCATGCATTTAGGCCCTAATACTTGTCCCTCATGTGTCCCCATTGTAATTCTTAAATCCCCACACAGGTACGGCACGTTTCACATGTACCCCTAGGGCACCATCACTACAGTAATACGGGCCGTACTCACGCGTGTACGTGCCGTACACGCGTGAGTACGTGCCTATCACTATAGTTGGGGGTACCGTAGGCCCTAGTGATACGGCACGTACTCACGCGTGTACGGGCCGTACATGCGTGAGTACGTGCCTATCACTTGGACCTACAGTAACACAACTATAGTGATAGGCACATACTAACGCGTGTACGGCCCGTACACGCGTGAGTACGTGCCTATCACTATAGTTGTGTTACTGTAGGTCTAAGTGATAGGCACGTACTCACGCGTGTACGGCCCGTACACGCGTGAGTACGTGCCTATCACTATAGTTGGGGGTACCATAGGGCCTAGTGATACGGCACGTACTCACGCGTGTACGGCTCGTACACGCGTGAGTACATGCCTATCACTATAGTTGGGGGTACCGTAGGCCCTAGTGATACGGCATGTACTCACGTGTGTACGGGCCGTACATGTGTGAGAACGTGCCTATCACTCGGACCTATAGTAACACAACTATAGTGGTAGGCATGTACTCACGCGTGTACGGGCCGTACACGCGTGAGTACGTGCCTATCACTATAGTTGGGGGTACCGTAGGGCCTAGTGATATGGCACATACACGCGCGTGTACGGGCTGTACACGCGTGAGTATGTGCCTATCACTATAGTTGGGGGTACCGTAGGCCCTAGTGATACGGCACGTACTCACACGTGTACTGGCCGTACACGCGTGAGTACGTGCCTATCACTCGGACCTACAGTAACACAACTATAGTGATATGCACGTACTCACGCGTGTACGGCAGGTACTCACGCGTGAGTTCGGTCCGTACACACGCCCTCAGAGCGTGTGTACTGCGTTTCACAGCTTACACTGGTGATAGGAGGTGCACACGAAAGGAATGGAGGTGTCAGACTCGCACAAGGCTGGACATTAAGTCATTGTCAGGGCAGTCCTTCATGTGAAGGGCTTAGGTGTGTCAGGCAGTGATGTGGCACATGTCTCCTCATGTTGTGGCACAATAGATGTGTGATGAGCTGTTTACACATGTCATCTGAGATGGGGCACTACGTGGCACACTACCCCTTCACACTTTGCACATGTGTGCATGTAGGACACACGTGTCAAGCACTGCATCACTGGTATGGCACAGTCAGCAACACCCGCAACTGTCCCCTGATGCCAGGTACACGGATAATTACACCTGACGTGACTACCAGCGTGCCACCATGTGACTATGTCATGTGTGTGTCATGTGTTCCCATGAGCTTGCCGTTGGTGTTCCGTCAATTCCATCGGCTGTTGCAGCATCCAACATGTGTCTGTGTGCATATGTGCATGACACACATATACGCACACCATGCCACATGTGGACTCACACGTTACATGTGTCATGATGGTTCGAAGATGACTTCCTGACATGAGGCAATATCTGCGTTCTCTCAATGTCTCTGTCATCAGTTTTTGACATGTACCCCTTCATGGACATGTGTGTTATCTGTCCTTTTTCAGATGACATGTGACCTGTGCATCTTGACTCCCGCCAGCTGTCTGTATGAGATGACATCCTTCAAATGCTGATATGTGGATGTCTGTCACTCATGTAATGTGTCTGGCTTGTCACTTACACTGGCCCACAGCTATTTTAATAGCATGTCACGTCAACATTGCCATGCAACTATTGTGGCTGGCTCTTCGTAGGAGTATCACCTGTCTGGCCTACGTGTCCTGGATGTATTGCACAGTCCAGACTCTGTATTAAGCAGATGTGTATTAGCTGTTGAACATGTGCTCACCTCAGTGACATTGGTGTGGCAATGTACTCACTCTGCAGGGCACCGCCTCTCCCCAGATGAATGCCAGACCTGGATGCCATGCGTGAACATGACTGCATACGCAGATACAGCTTCTCGCAAGAGTTGATAGAGGACTTGACCCGCCGGCTTGCACCACACCTCCAACCACAACACAGGTATCCTACAGCTCTGACTCCCAAGATGAAGGTGATGGCAGCCCTACATTTTTTTGCCACCGGCACGTTTCAATTGACCATAGCTGATGTTGGTGGCATGTCCCAGACTATGTTCAGCCGTGTCCTGCATGATGTTTTAGAAGCCATGTTGGTGCACCTGGATGTATTCATCCATTTTCCCACTTGTGAGCAGTTGACAGGTGTCAAGGGTGAGTTCTATGCCCTGGGAGGGATGCCTCATGTAATTGGGGCCATTGATGGGACACATGTGGCTTTGGTACCACCACAGGCACAGGAGGTAGCCTATAGAAACAGAAAACATTATCACTCCATTAATGCCCTTGTGGTGTGTCTTGCTAACATGCTGATTTCCCATGTCTGTTCCCGTGTTCCAGGGTCCGCACACGATGCATACATCATGAGGCGTAGCAGGGTGCCAGAAATGATGCTGCAGCTGCACGCGGAATGAGCATGTCTTGTTGGTGGGTATACTCTGTTAGTCCTGTGTTTAGCGCTATCTTTGTATCTTACGGCATCTCCTGACCCACTTCTTCACATGATGTTTCCATGTAGGGGACTCTGGCTATCCCAACATGCCATGGCTGATGACGCCTCTCCGCAACCCCAGAACAGCCGCAGAACACGGTACAACGACACCCATGGGCAGACGAGGCGCGTGATTGAGAGGACGTTTGGACTCCTGAAGAGCAGATTCCGGTGCCTCCACAAGACCGGCAGCGCCCTCCCATATGCCCCGGTGAAGGTCTGCAAAATCTTCATTGTGTGCTGCATGCTGCACAACATGGCAGTGGAGAAGGCCGTGCCACTCATCCTTGATCCGGATGAGCAGGATCATCCATCCGTGGAGGATGAAGGGCTTGGGCACGGGGCAAGTGAGGATGAGGATGAGGACATCCGGAGTCAGCTTATCCGCAACTTCTTCTCATGATGGTGAGTCCCTGTGTCTGAGTGTGCACGCTTTGAGCCTTGTGTGGCATGTGTTGCAATGTGTGTGTCCAGCTGACTGTGTGCTAAGTGACTTGGACGTGTGTTCTGATGTGTCATTCAAGTGATGATGTCATTCCACACATTTTAGCTGGGACACAAAATTTATTAAGAGCATGGTGACATCATCATTCCTGTAGAGTACATGTACATGTCTGCGGATTACTAGCTCTTCGCTGACTTGTTGTGTGTCTGTCCTCCCCAGGTTCTTGCGACTGTCGTCTGCTCATGTCATCATTGCCCTCCTGCTATTCCTCATGAGTATTGCAACGTGTGCTGGATCAGAGTTACATGCACAGACATGGTGAAAAGTCATTTTGGGTAAGGAGTGCAGCAAGGCATTTTGTGGGTGGTACGTGTTTGTGATATGTGGCGACTGCTCCTGTGCATGTTGTGCTACCATGCATACATGTCGACTCACCATGGGCCACATGACGTGTTGCATGGCTCCCATGAATTGATAGTCACCCTTCCTGACAGTCATCTGTAATGGTTTGTGGATTCTGATGAAGGCATCAATGTGTGTATAACGTCCCTCAGGAACATACAGGATGCTAATGGTGGACATAGTGTGGGACATCCCCATATGAAGCTCAATGGGGAATTGCAGACTCTCCGTGTGCAGCAAGGGGTGTTAGGCTCAACCCCTTCACTTGTGTGCCAGCTCAGTAGGATTTACCACATCTGTGTGTTGAAGGGGGTGTCCAGTGTAGGTCACACATGGTCAGCCAAATGACCTGTGAGTCTGTTCCAATTGATGCATTTCCCTTAGTGTGAGGCTGAGTAATAAAGGTGTTCGTCACACTCCAAGGTGCCTCATCTCTGTCAATGCAGGTCTCTTCCCACTTTGCATGCGGCATATCTGGCATAGTTGTGGAAGATTATGCATAGGAGTCCATGTGTAGTTTAGCAACATGCATGCAGTTGCTCATGGATTAGGCTCCCTATTGGACATGAAGTACATGGTCGTGTATGTTTTTTGGCATGTTGGTCCACACAATGGGCCATCAACAGCTGCTGAGGGTGTGTCTCCTGTGCGCAGGTCGGCCTTCAGTTTCCTGATCCGGTGTCATGCTTCTTTGGTGATTGTGCATGCATTGTCTCTGGGTGTGCCATGTGACACTGGACACTCCTTACTTTACACACGCGCCTGTTGCAGTTGTCCTTCTGACATCCTAGTCTTTGGGTGCAAATTCTGGCATTTTGCAAGGAGATGCCGCCTGCTGCTGCGGCCCCTGCAGCAAGGGCCCACAGAGTATCCCGATTTGGCAACACACACGCCTCCAAGATGCTCCTCACTTGCTCCCTCCACCCATTCATTTGGCTGTCCTGCCCCGCCTTCCAGGCCCTGTCACACCAACCAGGTCACATCCCTAATACTCCCCACCGGCTCTGTAGCCCGGCATGGGAGTGGGACTCAAGGCTTCAGCATGTAGTATGGTGTCATCGTCTGGGACATGGCACAGGTATCATCTCTCAGCATGTCAATCTACAGAGTGTCCAGGACCCCCCTCTCCACCATCACATGCGCACAGCACCTCATCATCAGCTCGTATGCCATTGACAGCCAGGTGCTCCTCACCCTCAACAAAGACACAGACATTGGCAGTTCCATCATTCAAGTATGCATGAGATCCATTGATGAATGGCTGAACACGAGCCACCTGAGGCTGGACTGAGGTGATCATCTGAGGATTGTCCCCTTCCAGCTGGGTCAATTGCTTGTGTCCCACCCGCAAGAGCCCTGCACAAGCACCCAGTGACCACACACACAAGATGGTGTGCATCATGTTTGGCTCGCTCACATTTGCCATGCTAGTCCACAGCATCTGTACCTCATGCTGCAACGCCCTCTGCATTATGCACATGATCCACAGATAGACCCACTCCAAGAAAATACAGACCATGCCCCAGGTCCATGACAACATCCGTGTCAAATACTGCCCTGCCCTCTATGGAGCAAGTACATCCAAACTCCCAGGTAACTTGTCCACATCCACATCCAGGGTGCATCTGCACACCTCAGCTTCAACACCCTGCGCCCCAGCCACCTCACCGTCCACCATGGATAGCTGCAATGGATCACTGTCTGCTGCAGGATGACCTCCACACTCCCCACCCACACTCAGGAGGCAGTCCACAACCCCGACCCCAAACCAACCTTGTACGTCTGTCATCCTAGATCCCGTTGGGCCATCTCCGTGCATCCAACCTTGCCCTGGCCACTGTTCTTCACATCCACCGTACTCCAGCATACAGGACATTGTTCTCCCACCTGGCCACACATACCTGGGGCTCCCTCCCCGGGAACGTCCACATGAGCCATAACCTCTACGCCTTGATGATGATCTCCCAAATAGGTCTGTCCACACAGTTTAGCAAGCACCCCCTCAGCAGCCAGAGGCCATCACAGGTGAGTGTTGTGCTCCATGCCTACATTGAATGATACCTTGTGACCCATGTGTGTCCTGTACCAAACTCTGATCCCAGGGTATAGATGGCTGGAGTTAGTTCAACACTCAGGCATAGTTTGACATTTCCACACACATATGTCGTTGAATAATGCAAAATGACCAAAGTAATATATTTATTTGCAGTGGGGTACGTGTTTTGGTAGATGAAATTAGGTGCTCTACCGGGGGAATAGAATCCAAAGTTCACAGGGGGAGATGGTATCCTTGGCATTGGAAGTCATCAGAATCCAGGGCACAGTGTTGGTCATCATTGGTCAGACTGTGACCAGCAAGTCCATGTGGCAGAGAATGTCATTGGATGAGGTGCTGCTGTTGCGCCAGAGGGCCAGGTGCCAGGCAGGTGACCTGGGAGATGTGGATGGTCCGCTGACTCTCACGGTCTTTTCCGTGGACGACCCACCTTCCTCCGGGGACCCTCAGATGCAGGCCTAGACGATGCTTGGGACGCTCCGTCAGACGAATCCTCCTCCTCCTCCTCCCTCCCTGTGTCTGGTGCTGGTCTACGCCTGGTGGCACAGGGAGGGTTGCCCATGCTTTGGGGCGATCTGACGGAGTGATTGGCTCATGTCCCTGTGCACCGCCAGGAGCTCAGCCAGTCTTGCCTCCATCCGTTCTTGGTGTTGTTGATGACTGGCATGATGCTTGACCTGCAGGTTCTTTATCTCATCGAGGGTCCCCTGCATCTCTGAGAGTCTCGACACGACCTGGTTGATGCCTCTGGTGTCACGCCGGTATGAGTCCAGGATGTTGCGTATGTGTGACATACCGGTGTCCTGAGCTGGCTGGTCAGGTTCGCGCCTCCGCCTGCCTCCACGCCCACCACCCCTGCCCACATGAGCCTGGCCTGCCCTTGTGGGCACATCGGGTCTACGGGACCCCTGAGGGATGGCATTTGCAGGGTTGCCTGCCTCCTCCTGGGTGCCCGGAGAAACTTGTCCATCCTGGTCAGACTGGCTCTGTTGTTCAGTGCGAGCAGGGCTCCTGGGTGTGTCCTGGGATGTGACAGGAATGGGGGGGTGGTTGGCACAGATGTACCTGACGCAGGTGCTGCAGGGGCTTGGGCACCAGAGGGTCCAGGTTGGTCGGGGTTATCCACGGAGTGGTGAGAGTCGTCGCTGCCGGTGGGATCATCTTCACGCGGAGCCTGGGACTGTGATTCTTCCCCCCCAGTGTTGGGGGGAGATCGACGACGTTGCCCTGTGTGTGAGAGAAAGACAATGTTAATGGTGTTTCATGCGACATCTATGTTTCATACATATTCAAGTTGACACAGATCCTCCAGGTAGTTGGTTGTGCCTAGCATTCCTCTCAATGTCTACTTGGGGATGGGTATGTTGCGGGGGACAGATTGGGATGTTCTCCTGAGTGTTTGACCTGTAGAATGTTGGCTCTGATGCTTATTTGGCTATGGATTGGTCTTGTTGTGTCACATGTCCATTGTGGGAGTGTGTAAACCCGTTGCCTGCCCCGGGGGTGTGTGCTTGTGTTAGGAAGGGGGTTGTGACCGGGCCTGCTGTTGTGTGTAGTGTGAGTTGTCATTGGGTCTCCCAGGTGATGTGTCTGTCCCCTCATGGTGCATGCTGGCATGACAGTGAGTGTGAGTTCCTGTGCTAGATACCTGTGCTTGTGGAGTTGGTGTTTGAGTGTACAGTGGTCCCAGGAGGGCCTTGTGCTGCATACAGCAGGGCCAAGTGTCAGCTACCTTGTCAGTACTTTGCCAGTCCCTGTGCATTGTGCATGGGTCTGTACCTATGCCATATGGGCTGAGGGCATTTGTGTCTGCGTCTCATTTTCACAATGTGTTGTGTGGGGCCCACCCTCCCAGCCTCCCGGACATCCAGTCTTGTGTTTGTGGTTGTTGTAGCCTTGGACATGGCCTTGCCTTGATTTGTGAAGGGTGCATGGAGACGTTAGTGGCATGAGCGTGGTATTTGAGTGTGGTTGTGTGCGGTGAGTGCTTGGGGGAAGTTGCGTGCATTTGGTGTATATGTGGTGTGGACCCCATTGCCCCCATGTTACGTAAGTTGTTTGTGTACTCACCAGGCTCTGCGACTTCTTCGACTCCGTGTACTCCCACCGGCAGTAGCAGGGCCATCACCTTCTCCTCCCAGGCATGGTAGTGTACGGGTCTGCGGGGCGGCCCACCTCCAGTGATGTTACTCTGGGCATATTCTTCGTTCATTTTCCTCTTGACCGCCCTGCGCAGATCGTACCACCTGGCTTGGCATTCATGCCTGGTCCTTCGGATGGGCGCAACAGCATTCACCTTATCGACAATCCTCTGCCACATGGCAGATTTTTCAGCTATGGTGGTCTGTCTGACCAATGTTCCAAACAGCTGTGGCTCGACTCTGATGACTTCGTTGACAAGGAGGTCCAGCTCCGCCGTTGTGAACTTTGGATTCTTGTCTGTGGGCATGGTGTGGGGTATGGGTGTGGATGGTTGTGGGTGTGTGGGTGTGAATGTGACGTTGTGTGTGTGAATGTGAAGAGGGGGATGTTTGTGAAGGAGGTTGTGTGAAGGTGTGTGAGTGAACGTGTAGTGAAGGTATGAGTAATGTAGAGTTTCTCTGTGAGGTCTGGCAGCAGTGGGTCTGTTGCAAAGGCTCATGGGTTGTGTGTGTGGGCCCTTTTTATTGGTCCATTTTTGGGTGTGGCTGTGTTTGAATTTTGGTGGGTGTGTTATAAGAGGTGGTTGTGATTTAGGGCCTCTGTTTGCCTGTTTGGATGTGCCAGGTCAGTCATTGAGATGTATTTTGTCATGTAGACGTGTTTTGTGGTGTTGTGCGAGTCGAATTGACCCTCCTTGTGCTGTTTTACAGTGTCCTGGTTCTGTAAGAGTCTTTTTCACGTAGGTACGATCCGTAGATACGCGATGCTGGGTGAGGGTGCTGGGGTACGGTGTTGGAGTGCGGCACGTACATGCGGTGGGGGTATGGTGCGTACACGTGCGGCCCTGGGGTACGGCGCGTACATGCGGAGGTACGGCGCGTACATGGGGGGTAAGGCGCGTACATGCGGTGGGGGTACGGTGCGTACACGTGCGGCCCTGGGGTACGGTGCGTACATGCGGAGGTACGGCGCGTACATGCGGGGGGTTAAGGTGCATACATGGGGGGGTACGGCGCGTATAGGTGCAAGCCTGGGGTACAGCGTGTACATGCGGAGGTACGGCACATACATGCGGGGGTATGGCACGTACATGGGGGAAGGCGCATACATGGGGGGGTACAGCACGTACAGGTGCAGGGCTGGGGTACAGTGTGGACAGGGGGTAAGGCGCGTACATGGGGGGTACGGCACGTACATGGGGTGGTACGGCACGTACACTTGCGGGGCTGGGGTACAGTGCAGACAGGGTGGTGTACGGTGCTGACATATTTGGGGTGGGGGGGCTGTACGGCTCGTACACGGGCATAAGTTTACCCGTGTACATGTGTGCTACTGCGTTGGCTCCGTACGGGCCATTTTACGCGCGATTGTGTATTCGGATGGATGGTCGGGATCGTACTTGCGCGCTCGGACTTGTGTTTTACGATTTGCACGTAAAAATGTCCGGCTCACTCTCGTACACTTTTCCCGACGATATTCAGACGTAAAAACTTTCTGACGCACTCTCGTACACTTTTCCCGACGCTATTCATAGTTATTTTTCACGTACGAATCGTACTTGGCCGTTTGTACGGTACTTGTACGACTCGTACGTAAAAAAATACGGATACGGGTCGTACGCAAATTATTTTTGACGGATCGGAATCGGCACCATAGTGTCTTTTCCAAACCAGCAGTTTTAGATATTTGTTTTCTAAACAATCTAGTTTTGATCTCAACTTACCCGTCAAAATAATAGTGATTCCTTCATGTAGTATTTTATCGATGGCTTCCATTTTAACAATTTCTTCATTTTCCAATTTTAATAATTCTTCGTTAAATATTGAACACTCACGCAGTGTCGGCATTAAGCAAATCACTGACTTATTTTTAGCAATTTCCACGTACACTTTTGCAGCAACTTCATTTTCATTTGGAAAGACAATGCAAAGTAATCGACTCTCCAAAGCTTCTTTCCCTTTTTTTGAAAGAATTCCAATTCTTCTATCTTGAAGAATACTTCCATATTCAGCATCATTTGCCTGTCGCATAGTGGTTGTCAGTTCTTTGTATTCGAAATTACTCCAAATGTTCACATTACCAACACTGCCAAGAGACTTTCTGGTATCTTCATAGGCAAGTGTTTTAAATACCGGTTGTCCTTTTACCGGTGTCAGTTGCAGTAGATCTCCAAAAACTATGACGTGTTTTCCTCCAAATAACACGTCATACTCTGTTTTAAGAATTTGCTGCATTCTTAAATGCACAAAGGCGAGCATCAAGTTTGAAACCATGCTCACCTCATCAATAATGAGAAGTTTCATTTTCTTCAGCACTCTTGAAACTTCACAACAAGCTTCTCCAGATAGCTTGTGGTATTCCAATTTGTTCTCATGCTCTACTGGCAGCATTAGTAAACGATGTAAAGTAATTCCTTTAATGTTATGTGCTGCCAACCCAGTTGGAGCAGTGACAACACAAGACAAATGCGACTCAGTTGTTTTTTGCAGATAACTTGTAATTACTTTAATTAAGAAACTCTTTCCTGTTCCAGCTTGACCACTCACATACATTCGGATAGGTTGAAATGATGTACATGAGCACACTCTCTTTTCATGAAGTAATCCCGGGTCAATCTGCTCTTTCACTTGCTGATATATTTGTTTCTGTTCAACATTTAGTTGCTCTTCCAAGTTTCCTAACTGTATTGCATCTTCTTGTGCTTGATACATTGCTGTTTCCACCTCATTCATTGCAATTGCTGCTTCATTTTTAACAATTGGTTGTCCTAGTGGATCTTGACTCAGTGCAGCAGAACTTTGACTGTCTTGAGAACTGTCTCTAGCAATCTCAGCTGCAATTGTGGCTTCTTGATCAATTTCATCATTCAACATTTTCACATAATTTGCGAAAGCCCTGCATTGTATGCTATCTTTACAAGCATTAAATGAATCTTCATAGCTGGGAAAATCTCCAAGTAATTCCAGTTCAGAACGCCATGGTTTGAACGTTTGCAAAAGGGCTAAATAGTAAAATTCCCTTTTGTCAGCAGTGTCGCAACTCAGTTTTCTGTGATTAATTACATTTCCTTTCCTTTGTTTCACCAGACATCCTTCAGAACCAATCACTCCATATTTTCCATCGTTGATGTTCTCTGTAATATTCCGTTTAAAAGTGTAGTTTTGCAGCACTTCATAGAGACACATGTTCTCGAGATGATGACTTCTCTTTGGATAGTATGTGTCCAACATATTGGTTTTCACAATATCTGTACTTTCAGGGTCATTTTCTGCTAAATATTCAATTTCTTGAACAGATTTCAGTACCCGATTTCGTATTCCTGCAAGACCTAGACTCACCCAAATGATTCTTCTACTTTTGGAATATAGACTTGCAGATGATAACCGATCAGAACATTCATATGCTCCAATTTCACGATGCGATAACATCTTCAAACTGAAACTGTATAATTTCTTACTTAGTCTTCTCGTGAGAAATCTCTTCCCACATTTCTTTCAATTCAGTATTTTCTGATTTAGTAATGTAAGACGTTACATATCGACCAACAGCAATGGAATTGTCCGCAACATACTGAATATCCATGTTAGCGTTCCACATGGATAAAATAACTGGATTGTAGTCATTTTTGTATTTTGATTCTTCGCTTCTTCGTAAGTTGTAGGTGTTTTTCGGAGACTTTCTTGTGATGGTATGTCGTACAGCTGACATAAAACTGTTCACTCTTCCTTTGGCTAATACAGGACGTGGAAATCCAAAACGACATATGGTATAGAACTTATCCTTTGACTTGTACTTTCGTCGACAGTATTTTCCACACCTATGGCTTTGAAATCGTAAGACTTGTTGTTTTAAGTTTTTCTCTTCTCTGCTATTTGGAACAGCACATGTAGCATAATCTTCAATGAAAGACAAAACAGTTTCATCTGAATCTGTTCCAAATTTGGGGGCGTCCTTGACCCATAACAACATATGTATGTGAGGAACACCTCTTGCTTGATACTCCTTTCTCCAAAAGAAATCCACAACTTCTCCAAGAGGAGGATTCTTTTTATTGCAGATGAAAGACATCATAGCTTCAAATCTATGATTGAAATATCTGTATACATTGACAGGATCCAAATAGCACAATTCTCCAGGTGTCTTGTATTCAATATTTTTTATATTGGAATTTGCCTCTCGAAGAAATTCAAGTAAATCATCCCAAGCATACTCAGCACAGCTTAGTGTAACAAACCATGTAGGAGTTCCCAAGTTCCGTAGCATGCATTTCAGTTCTTCATGTCGACGGTACCAATATTCATTAGTCCCATGCTGACATGCCATCAGATTAATCAACTGAGATTCTAAATGATCATCTCTCTGATGCACTTTATCCATAAAATCCATTGCAGTTACATTTTGAAGATGCATTCCAGTTTTTAAAATGTGATTTACTGCATATGAAAGTCCAGACAAGTCACTTTCAAACAGAAGATGAAACATATAAGGGATACATTGTCGAAATCTTGGATCTTCTGCATATAATCTTGTTGTCCGATATTCAGATGCAGGAATCTGCACAGGACGTTCATCATATCGTCCACCTTTTCCCGTTGGAAACAACTGCGGGAAACAACGAGCTTCCAAGCTCTCTTCCCATACACTCATGGGACTTCCTGTTGCTTTTTTCATTTGAGACAACTCAATTGTATTCCCCATCACCTCTTTGGAATGAAGTGTATGTACACTGTAATGTTCATAGATCTCTTCACATCTGGACATGTCCACTTTTTCAATTTGTCCACTTAATGTTTCACTATCTTCTGCTAAATCTATTTCTTCTTCTCCAACAAACACATTTCTATAGTACTCATTATTTTTTATCAGATACAATGATGCCTTTTGCACTTTTCTAACATCCACTAACTCTTGCCAGATTTTCTTATTCTTCGTAGGAGCACCATTAACTAGAATGACTAGTGGCTCATTTTCTGCATGATCTACACCAATAGTTTCAACATTTTTCCTTAAATCTAATGGTAAATACACAACTCTTCCTTTCAATCCTCTTTGCAACTCTGATGGAGGTAATTTACTTGTTTTGGGCTTCATACGAACAATAGCCTGAAACGGGTGAACACATTGTATCAGAATAGACTCATATGTATTTAAATCAATCAGCTCTGGAGGAATAGCAACCAACTCTAGATTATTATGAACAGCTCTAGCAGGCATTTTATTCTCATCTAATTTATTATAACAATATTTGCAAATACGCTGCTCACATCCCAAATCAAAACAATCCTCTACCAACAAATAAGTTGCAAATTCCATCCACTTATCATTATCTTCTATTTCACTTTTTAAATACAGATTGACACCCCTAGTCTGATTTTTATAGTGATTTCGCCGACAACAAATACAAGAAACATTTGGGGCCATATGTAGGTAGCTAAATACCGGTCGGTAACGGCCGAAATTCGGTAAAAATCCCGTTACCGACCGGTATTTAGTCAAGTGAGATGTAGGAGGCCAAAAAGCAGTTTTCAGTAAATATGAAGCGGTAAATACCGATTCATATTTACCAATTTCTAAAATACCGATTCATATTTACCGAAGACACATATATTCCGATTCGGTAAATAAGAAGTGGTAAATATGAAGTGGTAAACATGAAGTGGTAAACATGAAGTGGTAAACATGAAGTGGTAAACATGAAGTGGTAAACATGAAGTGGTAAAACGGAAAAAGATATGTAGGTAAAATCGGTAATTAAGAAATCCATGAAATTCGGTAATTAAGAGTCGGTAATTAACACAGATTGAAAGCAGGTGGTAAGCATCAACAGTGCATATAAGCAATCCCAAAATGCAACAGCATGGACAACATGGCCGCTCTGTATGTCATTGCAAGGCGCCTACGTCTACAGGCAGCAGGTCAGAGGATTTGAAGACGAGAGGAACGCATCTACAGACAGCGCATCACACTCTTCCAACAGACTGACGCAGAGATACATGAAAGGTACAGGCTACACCCACAAACCATCATGGACCTGATAAGGGACCTGCACCCACTCCTGGACCAGCCAACAAGAAGGGCGCATGCCATACCACCACATGTGCAGGTGCTCTGCAGCCTACACCTACTCGCATCTGGCAGTTACCAGGGGGTGATAGCTGCGGTGGGCGGTGTATCACAGAGTTGCCTGTCGCGTTTCTTCAGGAAGTTCCTGGATGCCATGATGCAGAGAATGCACCACTACATCAGCTTCCCAAACACACAGGCTGGACTGCAGAAAACTAAAACTGACTTTTATCACATGGCACAGTTCCCCCATGTCATTGGCTGTATTGATGGCACACACATCCCAATCTGCCCACCAGCTGCTACAGAGCACATCTACAGGAACAGAAAGTCCACCCACTCCATCAATGTGCAGGTAATCTGCGATGCAGGGAACATCATCACTGATATTGTTGCGAAGTTTCCTGGGAGCACCCACGACTCCTACATCTTCCAGAACAGTGGGATCTACACACGACTGCTTGCTGGGGAATTTGGAGACGGATACCTGCTAGGTAAGTAACAGTGACGCCCCATGAGACTTGCAAATCATAGTGTATTGAGACATGTGACTGATGGTTCCCTTTCACTCACCTAGGCGACAGTGCATATGCCGTGCGGTCATTCATCCTCACTCCCTACCTACACCCATCAACCCAGAGTGAGAGACGATATAACGTGGCACACAAATCTACACGCAACGTGGTGGAGCGCACGTTTGGACTATTGAAAAGCAGGTTCCGCTGCCTCCACAAAAGCGGAGGCGCACGCCAGTACACACCCATCATCTGTTGCAAGATCAATGCTGCACAACCTTGCCACAAAGAGAGGTACAGAGGTGGAACTAACAGATTTTGAGGACAATGATGATGATTCAGGTCAGCCAGAGGACAACGCTGCTGGAGTGCCAACAGCAACAGATGGGAGAGAGAGATGGGCAGAGATCACATGCAACTATTTCTGAGTAAGTAAGGGGACACAGCCAGTTGTTGTATGTCATGACGTAGTTTAATAATGCGGCACTACGCCACGAAACCAAGATTATGCCATTCTGGCAACATTGCGTATTGACAAGTTTGAAGTCCAGGGTTACGTCACCCAATTGTCTTTTGCTACACGGTGCAGCATCAATGTTTGCGGCCACGCGCTACAGTGTGGGATGGCACGGATTCAGCCTCCTCAATGGTGCCAGCCCGATGCCGCCTGCTGCTCCTGCGTGTTTCTGGGACCGGGGGTGTTATGCTGCTCCTGCTGCTGGTGTCGATGCTTTCAGCAGCATCCCCTGCACCACTTGTGGCCGCCTGACTGGTCAATAGCACCTCCAGGGCACTGGTGACCTGCACCATCCCCCTAGTAACGTCGCTGCTGCAGTGTGTCAGGCCCTCCTGCATGTTCACTGAGCGCCGGCAGAGTAGTGAAGTTGCAGTTGCCAGGCAGTTGAGTGCCCTGGTGTGACTGTCTCCCCTCTGCCGTTCCCGGCGCCTTGCAGCTCTATCTGCGTCTAACTTGCTGCACAACAGCTTCATGGACTGTGACATGTCCTGCAGGCCCGCTGCTATGTCAGTAATTCCAGCCGCCATTGCGCTGATGTTCCTGTCCATGTTTTTGAATGTGGTTCTCAGTCCCCGCACATGCCGCTGAACTGACATGACTGCCTTTGTTTGTAGGCGCTGCTGCTTGAGCATGTTGCCCTCGAGTCCCGCAAAGACCCCATGGCTGTCACCGTCTGCTGGTGGACTCTGAACCCGCAACCTGCGGCGCCGTCTTGCACCCGTGTGTGCTCCCTGTGAGGTGGAGGGCACAGTGGCATAGCTCCCATCCTGGGGCATTGTGTTTGGCTCCGGGCCCCTGCTGTCGTCGGATGAGGTCTCTAACGCTGCCAACCTGCCAGCAGCATGCCTCCTCGGCATCACAATTGCAAGTGGTGATGTGGCCGGTGACTCATGCATGAGTGGTGATGCGGGCTGTGGTGGTGGTGATGCAGGCTGTGGTGGTGGTGATGCAGGCTGTGGTGGTGGTGATGCAGGCTGTGGTGGTGGTGATGCTGGCTGTGCAGTACTTGCGCTGGCCAGAGCTGACCTGTCTTGCCGGTGTGCCCTCTCTCCTGTACCATGTGCAGTCCTGCGCGATGTTACATCTGTGGACAGAAATGCAACATCAGCTCAGTGTACCTGAAGGGCTGCATTGCAAGCATCACAATAAATTCATGTAACACTCTCACATTGTCCTCTGCCTGCTTTTGGCTAATGTGTGTACCATGCATTGTTGTCCTGTGCTATTCACTTCATGGTTGGGGGTTCCCTGACTACATCTCCCATAATGCATTGCCTGTCTGCACTAACACATGGACTGGAGTGGGATACTCATTTCACAATGGGGGATGTGGGATAGGGGTAGGAGGGGCTACATTGCTGTGCATTCGTCTTACCTTGTTGGGTGGCGGCTCTGGCAGAGCTGTCGGCATCTCCATGCCCCACGACGCTCTCGTGCTCTATTGTGGCCTCCACCAGCTCCTCCAGTTCGGTGAGGGCAGGTGCCCTGTTGATTCCACCTCCAGTCTGGCTGGCCTCCTTCTGTATTTCCCCCATCTTCCTCTTTGTCACAATCCTCAGGTCGTACCAGCGCTTTTTGAGTACCTCAATGTCCCTGTGGGTCACTCCCACAGCATTGACCTGCGCCTGGATACCCAGCCATATATTGCGCTTCTCAGACTCCGGCACTTGCAGGGACTGCCTCCCAAACAGCTTCTGGTGCTGCTTCACCACCTCCTCCACTAGCACCTGGAGTTCCTTGGGGCTGAATTTCATCTTCCTCCTCCTTTCCCCTCCATCTCTCTGTGTCCTCTGGCTGGACATGATGATTTTGAGCTGCACAAACAGGCACTGGCTCCCTGCCTCTCCTCTGCACTCCAAGCCTCTCCAGAGTCTGTTGATTGTGTGCACCTGCCTGGGTGTGGCCACTTCCTGGTTGGGTGGGGTGTGGTTGCACAGGATTGGCTGTTTCATCCAGTCAAGTGATTTTCTTTTCCCAATTCGGTAAATACCGATTCGGTATTTACCGAATCGGTAAATACCACCTCGGTATTTACCGATTCGGTAAATACCACCGTGGTATTTACCAATTCGGTAAATTCCGATTCTTGAATACCGAATGTTACCGATTCGGTAAATATTACCGAATTATTACCTACATATAACTTACCGATTCTTAAATACCGATTCGGTACGGTTCGGTATTTAAGACTCGGTAAATTTTATTTACCTACATGAGGCCCTTGGTCTTTCACCTGAAATTACCTTAAACTTTGTGATTTCATCCTCAAATTTTTCTGTAATTACAGGTTCTTTATTGTCTTCAACATTTTGTTCTACTAATGTGTCAGTTTCTTCACTCTCTTGCTGAGGCCCAAAGTAACAAAACTCAATATCCTCACAGACCTGCTTCACATCTGAAACTGACCCACGTAAAAGAGCACTGTTCAACTCACTTAACTTTAGTGCTGGACTTTTTGCATAATACAACCTTCTCACTAACTTCCGCATTTGAGTATGATGTACTGCAAGCATTCTGAAATGGTGAAAAACACTTTCACAAACTTTCCTAGAAAGACAAGCCAGAGAATGACCTTGCAAACCAGTATGTTTTCTCACTCTGCAAGGGTCTAGTCCTTGCAACAGCTTAATCTTTTGTTTTACACTTTTTTTAGTATAGACTCGTAAAAAACTACATAATTTTTCAATAGATTCCTGTCGTACACTACAAACACTACTGCAAAACCAAGTGTACACAGGGTTTTTAGCACGTCTCCCTAAAACTTCATCAACTATCACTTCTTCTGCATTTCTTTCAACCATTTTCTCTTTCTCCATTGGACAACCATCACTAACCTCATAACCTCTACCACTGGTGTCAACTGCATACAATAATTTTTCACTTAGTGAATAACTCTCTTCATTAAAAAAAGGCTCTGAACTAGAACTGTGTTTCCATTCTCCCCAAAAAACATCACATTTTTTTTTTTTATTTATAACTCTTTTCCTCCTACTTTTGGCCTTCATTACAAATATTGGTTTATCTAGTGATCGAATTCTGTTTAACACTAAAATAAACAGTTTCCTTTTTACTTCAAAAGCCTTTTCCAGAATGCTTTCAATATGCTTCTTCTTTTTATAAAATAAAGCTCTCTTTTTATATTTCTTCACATCTTTCAGCAAATTATGCACTACTCTCTTGTAAAATATTTTTTTGCGTAATTCCTTATACTGATTTTGTCTTCTTTTAGCATACTTTATCTCCTTTGACTGAACATTTGCTTTTCTACTTTTCCACTTATTTTGATTTTTTTTCTTACTTAAAATTTTTTCTGAAGTTGCAGCATTCTCTACATTCTGTTTGCTCCTACAAACATTTTTAATAAATTGCTTTGTGATCTTACCAGAATTAATTTTCCTTTTAGCCACATTATCTTGTTCATTCAATACTTGTGGTTGATTTTTCTTCAAATAATCCTCCTGTCTCTGTTCTTTTCTTTTTCTTTTTTTTTCTGGCATAATTTCTCGATTTTAACGTTGAAAAACAGTATCTGCAAAAAAGAATCACAAATAAATGTATATTAACAACTTTCAAATTTACAGTATTCCATTACTGTACAAACACATTTTATATAAAAACAGACTAAGAAACTATAGCCCTGAACCACAAGTGTGACGATGATTAAAACACTACATGCATAGTGTATACTACTTTGAAGCAGTTCATGCCCTAAAGCCTACCTCACTAAAAGACTACATGCTAAGTGACTGAATGATTACACTACTAAAAGGAGACACACTGGGTGAGTACGAGGGTGTTTGCTAGAAGTATATGAAAACTAACTGGGGAATTGAAGGTGCGAAAGACAACTGTGTAGCTGATTAGAGAACTGAATGCATACTGGATAGGCATTTAAAGCAGTCCATGTGCTAAGGCCCGGCTCACTGCATGACTATTTGGGTACTGACTGAATGATTAGACTACAGCAAGGAGACTGCCTGGATGAATTTATAAGTAGTAGGCTTTTCGCACAGGGAATGGATTAGTACTTGGTACTGAATGGGTCACTAGAAGAGTGCAAAGGGAGTGACAGGATGTTTGCTGGACTATATGGATACTGACTAGGGAATTGAAAGTGTAAAAGACAAGTCTGTAGATGGTTAGAAAACTGCATGCATAGTGCATAGGGGTTTGAAGCAGTCCATGTGCTAAGGCCTGGCTCAGTGCATGAATACTTAGACAGTGACTGAATCATTAGAGTACTGTAAAGAGAGTGTCTTAGTGAATTTATACATGTTTGCGTTTTGGCACAGTGAATGGATTACTACATGGTGCTGAATGGGTCACTAGAAGACTGCAAAGGGACTGACAGGGTGTTTCCTAGAAGTGTATGGATACTGACTAGGGAATTGAAGGTATGAAAACAACTGTGTAGGTGGTTACAGAACTACATGCATACTGCATAGACATTTGAAGCAGTCTATTTGGTAATGAATGGTTCACAACATAAGTACTTAGAAACTGACTAAATGATCAGACTACTTCTAGGACAGTGCCTGGGTAAAAATTTTAAATTTTCAGCTCTGGTGCAGTGAAGACAATACTACATGGTACTGCACTTTAGTGTCAAATCATGACTCATTTTATCAATGCATAAGCAAACACTGACTTCTAATGCTACTAAAACTTGACAACATGACAGGTTTTATAACAGTTATCTGTCAGCAAATACACAATGTTACCAAACGCTTCTCTCACAGTGGTTCCCAAATGTACACAGACTCACAGTGTGATTCTAGACAAGCACCACTATCCCTAGGAGTTTACCAAAACTCATTCACTACAGTGGAAGAGGTAAGGGGACTGCACACAATCTACATATTTCACGACTACACTTTAGTGTCAATGCCTGACTCATTTAATCAACACATAAGCAAAGACTGCCCTCACTGCCCTCCTGGAGATCACTAGTAAGCTGCCTGACCCTGGCACTCACTCTGACCATGGTCTTGTCCATTCTTGTCCTATGGCCCCCCCTTTGGCATCTAACAATGACACCCATCTCCGTGTGCTCTACCTTAACACTCGTTCCATGGTGAAGCATCAGCTTGATTTATTCTTGCTGCTCAACATGGATAAACCCGACATCTTGCTTCTAACGGAGACCTGGCTCACGCCGGATTCCCACCCGGATATCCTGGCGACCCTCCCCCCGGACTATTACATCCTCAATGTAAACCGCCCTCTTAGTCGCCCGGGAGGGGGAGTAGCGGCCATCATACACAAGAATCTCAGATTCCTCACCTCCGCCTCACTTACCCTACCAGGGGCAGATAACATAGTTATCAGTGTGGAAACCTCTGGGGGTGCCTTGGCGATTGTACTCCTCTATCGCCCCCCCAGCCAATGCCATCATTTCCATTGTCCTTCAGTGAGCAAGTAGCCGACCTGCTCACCCACCATTCCCGACTCGCCGTATTTGGCGACTTCAATTACTGGTTTGACGATGACCAAGCCGGACCCCACGCCATTGAACTGTTTGAAATCTTGACAAACCTAAATCTGTCCCAACACATCTCTTCCCCAACTCATATCAAGGGTCACATTTTGGACCACATCTGGACTCACAACCTCGTCCTGTCTTGCCCAGTCATCTCCCCCTGCCTCTGGTCTGACCATCACCTGATTGACGTCACTATTTCAATTAAAGGGAAACTTAAGGCTCCTCCCCTCCCCGGGGGACTGAGTCGCAAATGGAATTCTTATGATTCCCAGGGATTTATTGATCACCTGACCAACACCTACCCCACTACCCTCCCCGAATCAGATATTGATTCTATGTCGGATGGGATCACCACCTGGCTGTCATCAGCCAGCGACATATTCGCCCCTCTCACCAAATTTGCTCATACTAGACATGGTAACTCTCATCGCTGGTTCTCAGAGGAACTGAAAGTACAGAAACTTAAACTGCGTCACCTGGAACGAAACTGGAGACGGGGCTACTCCAAGGAGGACCGCACCGAGTTTGTGAGGGCCCGGAATGAATATAAGAACGCTATTACTAAAGCAAAGGCCTTACACATCACGGAAAGAATCGATACAGCTAGTGATAAATCTAAAGAAATCTTTAAAATCTTCAACGATTTCTCATCTGACCACAGAGTACTTCCAACCCAGGCCCCCACCCAGGAAACCTGTAATTCGCTCAATTCTTATTTCATCCAAAAAATTATAAACATCAAGAATGCTATTCCTCCCTCTACCCCTCTTAGCCTTTCTGACTCCCCCCCTTTTAACCCTTGCTCTTTCATCCAGTTCCCACCAATCACCGCCAGCACTCTCGCTGAGCTTACCACTCGTGTTAAATCTGGATCTCCTAGGGACTGCTGCCCCCCCCAAGTTCTTAGGGCAACCTTCTCTGCTCTGCCTGATTGTATTCTCCCCCTTCTGAATACCTCCCTCAGCTCCGGCTCGGTCCCCAGGGCTTTTAAGGAAGCCATATTGGTCCCCCTCTTAAAGAAGACAGGAGCCGACCCCGCCAATCCTGCCAACTATAGGCCCATTTCTCTTCTGCCTAATATCTCTAAACTTCTCGAGGCCTACGTCACCACCTGCCTCTCGGCATTCGTCGAGAGCTCCGGGTTCTTGCTACCTAACCAGGCAGGCTTCAGACCGGCGCATTCAACCAAAGCAGTCATTCTAAAAGTTTTGGACACCCTTCGGGAGAATGCCGATAGAGGGTCCCCTCAGGCGTTGGTCCTTTTGGACCTCTCGGCCGCCTTCGACACGGTGGATCATGACATCCTTCTCCACCGTGTCGGACAGGCAGGCATCAAGGGACCCGCCTGGGAATGGATCAAGTCCTTCCTCTCGGGCCGAGCTCAAACAGTCCATCTAGGCCCCTTTACCGCCACCCAGGTCCCCACCACCTGTGGAGTCCCCCAGGGCTCCTCTCTGTCTCCATTATTGTTTAATTTATATCTGCGCCCACTTATCCATTCACTGAGCTCTTGGAATTGCACTGTCCTCAATTATGCTGACGACATGCAAATCATTTTTCCATTAGATTCCCAGGATGCTGCACCTAACTTTCAGGGAGCAATGCTGCATATCCAACAATGGATGATCTCCAACCAGCTCAAATTAAACCCTGAGAAGACGGAACTCCTCCTGCCTGGTACCAGCCTTCTATACTGGGGCCCTCACTTCTGGCCTAAGGAGCTTGGCATTCCACCTAAACCTTTGAATTCGGTAAAAAGCTTGGGCGTTACCATCGACACTGATCTCTCTCTTAAAACTCATGTTGGTACCACCATTTCTGCCAGCATGTTTCAGCTACGCAAAATTCGCAAGATTTCCCACTTATTCTCCCACGAATCCCTGGTGCAAATTGTCATCTCCCTCGTCCTCTCCCGCCTGGATTTTTCTAATTCAATCTACTGGGGGCTACCCAAGTCCCTCCTCCATCGTCTCCAGCTGGTGCAGAACCAGGCAGCTAGACTTATCTGCAAAACTCCCAAATGGCAATCCGCCAGGCCTCTCCTAGCCAAGCTGCACTGGTTGCCTATCGAACAGCGAGCTGCTTTTAAAATTGGCTGCCTGGTATACAAGGCCCGGCAGTCCAAGGGCCCTGCCTTTTTAGAATCCCTTCTGAACCCTCACTGTCCGGTTCGTAACCTCCGCTCTGCCCATCTTCATCTTCTCACCACGCCGACGGCCAAACTAAAAAAACTGGGCGGCTGTAGATTCAGCTACTTGGCACCCAAATTATGGAACTCCCTCCCTCTTCACATTAAAACTTCTGGTACCCTACTAAGCTTCCGAAAGAGCCTAAAAACATGGCTCTTCTCAAAACTCATGTAAACTATGACTCCCACCTCCAATCTCAATCATAGCGCCAGGAAACCTTTGGTGTCAGTGCGCTCTATAAATATAGCATAAGATAAGATAAGAAAGACTGGCTTCTAATGCTACTAAAAGTTGACAACATGACAGGTTTTAAAACAGTTATCTGTCAGCAAATACATAATGTTACCAAACGCTTCTCTCACAGTGGTTCCCAAATGCACATAGACTCACAGTGTGATTCTAGACAAGCACCAATATCCCTAAGAGTTTACCAAAACTCATTCACTACACTGGAAGTGGTAAGGGAACTGCACACAATCTACATATTTCACGACTACACTTTACTGTCAATACCCGACTCATTTAATGAACGCATAAGCCATAACTGTCTTTTAATGCTACTAAAACTTGAGAACATGACATGTTTTAAAACAGTTATCTGTCAGCAAATACACGATGTTACCAAACGCTTCTATCACAGTGGTTCCCAAATGTACACAGACTCACAGTGTGATTCTAGACAATCACCACTATCCCTAGCAGTTTACCAAAACTCATTCACTACAGTGGAAGAGATAAGGGAACTGCACACAATCTACATATTTCACGACTGCACTTTAGTGTCAATGCCAGACTCATTTAATCAACACATAAGCAAAGACTGGCTTCTAATGCTACTAAAACTTGAGAACATGACATGTTTTAAAACAGTTATCTGTCAGCAAATACACAATGTTACCAAACGCTTCTCTCATAGTGGTTCCCAAATGTACACAGACTCACAGTGTGATTCTAGACAAGCACCACTATCCCTAGGACTTTACCAAAACTCATTCACTACAGTGGAAGTGCTAAACGAACTGCACACAATCTACATATTTCACGACTGCACTTTAATTTTAATGCCTGACTAATTTAATCAACGCATAAGCAAAGACTGGCTTCTAATACTACTAAAACGTAACAACATGACATGTTTTAAAACAGTTATCTGTCAGCAAATACACAATGGTACCAAACGCTTCTCTCACAGTGGTTCCCAAATGCACACAGACTCACAGTGTGATTCTAGACAAGCACCACTATCCCTAGGAGTTTACCAAAACTTATTCACTACACTGGAAGTGATAAGGGAACTGAACACAATCTACATATTTCACGACTACACTTTACTGTCAATACCTAACTCATTTAATGAAAGCATAAGCAATGACTGGCTTCTAATGCTACTAAAACTTCACAACATGACATGTTTTAAAACAGTTATCTATCAGCAAATACACGATGTTACCAAACGCTTCTCTCACAGTGGTTCCCAAATGTACACAGACTCACAGTGTGATTCTAGACAAGCACCACTATCCCTAGGAGTTCACCAAAACTCATTCACTACAGTGGAAGAGGTAAGGGAACTGCACACAATCTACATATTTCACAACTGCACTTTAGTGTCAATGCCTGACTCTTTTAATCAACGCATAAGCAAAGACTAGCTTCTAATGCTACTAAAACTTGACAACATGACAGATTTTAACCTCTTCTGTGCCCATGACGAGATAGTCTCGTCATGGAGCACGGTCGTGCTGTGCCCATGACGAGACTATCTCGTCATGAACCCCACCCACTAATGCAACGCCCGGCACAGGAGGGGGAAAGGGCGTGGCACTGAAGGGGTTAAAACAGCTATCTGTCAGCAAATACACGATGTTACCAAACGCTTCTCTCACAGTGGTTCCCAAATGCACACAGACTCACAGTGTGATTCTACACAAGCACCACTATCCCTAGGAGTTTACCAAAACTCATTCACTACAGTGCAAGTGGTAAGGGAACTGCACACAATCTACATATTTCACGACTACACTTTACTGTCAATACCTAATTCATTTAATGAAAGCATAAGCCATAACTGTCTTCTAATGCTACTAAAACTTCACAACATGACATGTTTTAAAACAGTTATCTATCAGCAAATACACAAAGTTACCAAACGCTTCTCTCACAGTGGCTCCCAAATGCACACAGACTCACTGTGTGATTCTAGACAAACAACACTATCCCTTGCACTATACCAAAACACATTTCTTCATCTAGAAGAAGTATGACATTTTAGTATAGAAACATAACATAACTCATTTCACAAATTCATAAACAATGACTGGTTTCTAATTCTACCAAAATATAAAAACAGCACAGTTATCTCTCTGCAAACACATGAAAAACACAAATGCTTATCACAGAATGGTTTCTACATGCACACACACTGTCAATAAGATTGTACAGAAAAAAAGTACTCCTTACACTTTAGCAGGAGAAATACATTAGTCTGATTAAAATCAAAATAGTCTACATACATCCCCTCACAATTAAATAACTCACCTTTCAAGATGTTTTGTAGATTAAGAAGTATATCAGTCACACACCAGATATCAGTCACACACCAGATTTTCTTATACAGAATCTCTGCACTGTGCACCTGTCAGCAGAACCAAAGAATGGCAAGGTTTCCCTCTCATTTTCCACACATATACATGTAAACATCAAATCACATTCCTTCCCACATAAATTCAAAAGCAAACACACATTTCTATTGGTTAAACATTTCAACCCTTTCCAAATGACATAAACTTCAACCCTTCCCCCAATCTGCCTTCTGCCCGTTACCATAGAAAGAGGTCATGGAACACTGTACTGAGCACACAGGTCACAAGTTCAGCACACACAATGTTGCTAATCAAAACAGCAAGTGTGCTTGACTTCTCAACATATCAGCTTATCATATATAATGTTCCTTACAATCAGTTTTTGTTAACCAATATGAATCATGCGTTTAAAAAACCGAAATATGCACCCTACCTTTCAGTGTAGAAGGTTGTCAAACAACCAATGATTTCTTGTCTTTTTTTAAACTTGCATCTTAGCCACCATTTTAGAAACATCTTACCTTCCAAACTGCCATTTCATTTTGAGAGACCATCTGAGTGCATCCAGACCTCCTTACAAGATGCTTACAGTGTGGATTGTGGGACACAGCTACATTTTCTGGAGCCAAAGGTATGCAGAAAACAAAGGCATTCACAAAGACCTAGGTTTGCCAAATGTAGACATTAAATGGATTGGACAGAGAGGGTTAAAGTGGCACCAATTGATGCCATTGGTGAAATCCTTCATGCAAATCCAACACCCTGACCTCATAATAGTGCACTGTGGTGGCAATGACCTAGGCACTTTGACTGGGGTTGGTCTGGAAATGCTTATGAAGGATACCTTTGCACAACTGATTTAACTTTTCCCTAAAACTGCCTTTGTGTACTCTAACATATGCCAAAGGCAGAAATGGAACTGGTCCGATCATTTTTGTCCACAGATTGAGAAAGCTAGGCAACATGTGAATAAATCTGTTTCTGCTTTTCTCCGAGACTACAGAATGGGGTCCATTTACAATAACAATCTGCGCTTTCATATGCAAGAGATGTATAGGAGAGATGGAGTACACTTTACTGATGAAGGAAACAGAGTCTTCCTCAACAACTTTAGACTCTGTATAGGTACTTACTTATAAGTACCAAAAACTCTCAATGAACACAACGGCTCTTTTCAGAGCCACTCATGAACAAAACACTTAAGCTTAATCTTTATCTCCCAACAATTTCATTTTTTCCCCTTGGATCCGCGAACCCACCACGAGAGGATCCGTGCATCCAACTTGATAGGATGCGCGCACCATGCGCGCATTCGCCGTTTAAAAAAAAAAATGTGGGGCCCCAGGGGGTCCTTCTGGGACCCCCTAAGCACCTCTAGAGGGTCAGAATATTTCCACTCTACCCCCTTTATATGTTTTACACACTTATTCCCCTTGCATCTTCAGCCTCGCTTCTACCGAGGCAGAAAATGTCCGCCAACAGTTCCTGGTTTCGAATGTAGAGAGACACTCGACAGCCAATTAGCATTCAGCGCGCGATCGGGAGGGTGCGCGCTCGGTTCGGGGAGAGTGCGCTTACGGTGCGGGTAGGGTCCGCGGATCCTCCCCGGCCATAGATATCACTAACTTTTTTACCCTCATTTTCTCAGGAACTACTGAACAGATTCACACCATATATGCAAAAGGCACAAGTCCGAACTGAGGACTACCTCTTTGCCAAATTTGGTGTCATTCCGTTCAGCGGTTCGGGCAGTAGCTACGACAACAGATCCTATGGGAAATTGCATGGGGAAAACACGTTTTTGGGACCCCCCTTTTTTCTCGGCCCCCGCTTGACGGATCACCGCAAAACTGTCAGGGTAGGAGCGGAGCAGAGCTGGCCAAAAGTTTGGAAAATTTCGCGAAGATTCATCAACGGGCGCCAAAGATATTCCCAATAGAATGTTGCGGATTTTCTATGGAAAATAGGTCCTAACTATAACTATCTACTGGCGACCGCCAGTAGATAATATATATATATATACACACATTATCTACTGGCGGTCGCCAGTAGATAGTTATAGTTAGGACCGTGTTTCCATAGGAAATCCGCAACATTCTATTTGGAATAACTTTGGCGCCGGTTGACGAATCCTTCGCAAAATTTTCAAAATAGGTGGGGCGCTCTGCTCCGCTCCTACCCTGAAAGTCTCGGGCGGATTCGTCAAGCGGGGGCTGAGAAAAAAGGGGGGTCCCAAAACACGTTTTCCCCATGCAATTTTCCATAGGGACCTTTAGTCCAAGGTACAGCCCGAACGGCTGAACAGAATTACTTGAAATTTGGCAGAGAGGTAGTCCTCAGGTCAGGGAAGTGCCTTTTGCAGGTCTGGTGTCAATCTGTTCAGTAGTTCCTGAGAAAATCAAAAGTAAAATCATATATATATGTGGGCGGAGCCTAACCACACATCTCATCCTGAGATCTGATTGGCTGTCAGCACTTCATCCAAGAAGTGTTGGCAGCCATCTTGGGACCAATATACATGATAGCACCTCATTAAAAAGCATTGCAGTTAATAGAAGGTTTTAAGACTTTAGTTACATTATAAATCATTTGTTGATGGTACCATACTCATTTTAGGAATTGTGGCATGTTCTAAGGTGATTTCACCATGTGAAAAAACCTTCTGCTGGGATATCATGATTGAGAGAAAAATATTTTCTCATGCTTTTCCCACAGAGGTTTGGAAGGTGATCTATAAGCTAAACTGAGAGCTTATTTTCTGTAAATTCACATTATCTTTCTCAGTCATGTGAGAATGAAGTCTGACATTCTCAGTAAAACATGTACATCCAACAAGGGCAGAGACTGTCAGTTGATTCCTTTGTGTTCTACTGCAGCTTCCCAGAGTGTTCCAAAGAACAACTAGAGCTCTAACAGTCCTACTTATGATAAACGTATGGCACACCTGAATCCATCTTGCTTGGATTAAAGTGGTAACTCTTAAAACATTTAATTAAAAAAGGTACAAAATGAGGGGGTTCATTTTTCCATAAAAAGTAGGATTAGTGCTGCAGAAAGAAAAATTAGGGCACATTTTGAGTGACTTCTCAAATCCTCTTCTATTTCAGAAAAAAATTCTGACATGCAGACTGAAACATGCACTTTCAATACCAGCAGCAGTTTTCCCTGGTGAGCAGTAGCTTTACTACAGTGATTTAATGAGCAAAAAGAGTGCTAACATTCTGAATTTATGGCAAATGTGTGACACATCTGAATGCCTTCTTGGTGGAATCAAAGTAAAAAACTGAAAGTATTTCCTACTGAGGAGACTGCAGTAAATGAGGAAATTAGGAAACTTCATAACAAATAAGTCTCCCAAGATGGCCACCAGAGACAAAAGAGCCCAAATGTAGCCCAAATATCACCCAGATGTGTAGCCCAAGTATAGCCCAATGACAGAATGTCCCAGAGTGTTCTTAAAAACAACTAGAGCGCTTACTGTCTTCAGTGTGGCACACCTGAAGCCATCTTGATTGGAATAAACAGGTAACACTTAAAACATTTAATTTAAAAAGGAACACAATGAGGGGGTTCATTTTGCCATAGAAATTATCATTAATGCTGAAGAAAGAAAATGAGGGCACATTTTGAGTGACTTCTCAAATCCTCTTCTATTTCATTAAAAAATTCTGACATGCAGACTGAAACATGCACTTTTAATACCAGGAGCAGACTTCCATGGTGAACAGTAGTTTTACTACAGTGATCTAATGAGCAACTAGAGTGCTAACTTTCAGATTAGTGCTGCAGAAAGAAAAATTAGGGCACATTTTGAGTGACTTCTCAAATCCTCTTCTATTTCAGAAAAAAATTCTGACATGCAGACTGAAACATGCACTTTCAATACCAGCAGCAGTTTTCCCTGGTGAGCAGTAGCTTTACTACAGTGATTTAATGAGCAAAAAGAGTGCTAACATTCTGAATTTATGGCAAATGTGTGACACATCTGAATGCCTTCTTGGTGGAATCAAAGTAAAAAACTGAAAGTATTTCCTACTGAGGAGACTGCAGTAAATGAGGAAATTAGGAAACTTCATAACAAATAAGTCTCCCAAGATGGCCACCAGAGACAAAAGAGCCCAAATGTAGCCCAAATATCACCCAGATGTGTAGCCCAAGTATAGCCCAATGACAGAATGTCCCAGAGTGTTCTTAAAAACAACTAGAGCGCTTACTGTCTTCAGTGTGGCACACCTGAAGCCATCTTGATTGGAATAAACAGGTAACACTTAAAACATTTAATTTAAAAAGGAACACAAAGAGGGGGTTCATTTTGCCATAGAAATTATCATTAATGCTGAAGAAAGAAAATGAGGGCACATTTTGAGTGACTTCTCAAATCCTCTTCTATTTCATTAAAAAATTCTGACATGCAGACTGAAACATGCACTTTTAATACCAGGAGCAGACTTCCATGGTGAACAGTAGTTTTACTACAGTGATCTAATGAGCAACTAGAGTGCTAACTTTCAGAATGTATGGCAAATGTGTGACATATCTGAATACCTTCATGATGGAATCAAAGTAAAAAACTGAAAGCATTTCCTACTGAGGAGACTGCAGTACATGAGGAAATTAGGAAACTTCAGAACAAATAAATCTCCCAAGATGGCCACCGTAGACAAAAGAGCCCAAATGTAGCCCAAAATCACCCGGATGTAGCCCAAATATAGCCCAATGACAGAAGTGTGCAAAACACTTATTATTTTGTGTTTTTGCAGTGTTATATAGTGCAGACTTGTCAGGTATTAGAGTGCTTTACATGAGCATTGGTTACATCACACAAGAACAAATTCATTTTGGTTGTAGACATGGGGAGACTAAGTGATTTGACCAGAATCACAGAATGTCGAGCTGAAGCAGAAACTCCAACCTGGTTCCCCAGTTGCAAAGTCTGCAGTTCTGGAAGTAACACCACATCCTCTCCCCTAAGTGCAACATTTAATCAAGTGGTCAACTGGATAAAAAAACATAAAGATAACAAATAATTTAACCCCTTGAGTGCCCTGCCCTTTCCCCCTCCTGTGCCGGCCCTTTCATTAGCGGGCGGGGTCCATGACGAGATAGTCTCATCATGGGCACAGCGCAACCGCGCTTCATGACGAGACTATCTCGTCATGGGCACAGAAGGGGTTAAAAGTGCTTTGTCGCTATTTGAAAACTCAGAAAATATGTCCTTATTTTAGTCTTTTAGAGCACTAACCATAATTTTGATGCCAATAAGACCCTCTCATATATGTAATTTCTAAAGGAAATGCTCTAGGTATTACAGTTTTGATTACATCAAGATGACGTCAGGCGTTCCACACTTTTGTAATAAATATAGAATGTTAGCAATCTAGTTGTTCATTAGGATACTGTTGAGAGGCAGAGGCCAGGGGCACGGACTCTGAAAATTAAAGGCAGGTAGGAGGGTGCAAAGGCAACAGTTTAACCACACTGAGCAGGCAGGAAGGGCCGTGGCAGCAACAGACTATGGAGGGCAGTGGAAAGGGGGGCAGGGGCAACAAACCAACAATACAGGACTTGCAAGAGAGGCTGTGGCAATGTAATAGACCATTGTGGGCAGAAGGAAGAGGCAATGGTAGTACAACTATACATACCAACAGACCCGATTCAGCCAGGAAACGTCCAATGTTTTTAAGCACAAATGGGCTTTATTTGATCTGTCTCCTGTCTACAATCTCCTCTTTTTCAATGTAACTCACAGGGGAAAATCAATACCCCAGTTTTTTTTCAAAATCTCCCTCTTACCAAGTTCAAAATGTTCGCAAGTATGGTACATTGGATCATGGAAGGAAAAGGGGTAGGGACATGGACTTGGATAACAGAGGACAGGAGGGACATGGAGAGGTGCACCAAACTGACCCTGCAGGGCAGGCATCAGGGTTTGCAGCAGCACAATACACCACACAGGGCATGCGGGACGGAAGTGCAGCACAACAATCCATAGAAAGCAAGAGGGAGGGGACAGGACCATGCACATGGACAACAGAGAACAGAGGGGCAAGAGGCAATGGTAGCTAGCTGACCATAATGGACAGACAGGAGAGAAAGCTGCAGCATAACAGACCATAAAGGGCAGGAGGGACGGATCAGGGGCATTACAATGGAACAGACAAGCCAGGAGGGAGGGAGTAGGGGTCTGCACATGTAAACAGAGGGCTGGGGGCAAGGGGGCAGGGCAGGAGCAGCAAGATAGCCATGGAGGTCAGGCAGGATGGGCACTAGAAGCAAGACACACCATGAAGAGCAACAGTGAGACTGTGATGGCATACACACAGACCATGGAGGGAAGGTGGGAGGGGGTCAGGTGCAGCTAACTGACCACACAGGGAAGGTGGGAGGGGCCATGGCAGCACAGAAGACCATGCATGGTAAGTGGGAGGGTTAGTGGCAGCACAATGGCTATGATGGGCAAGAAGGAGGGTGCAGGGGCATGCACAAAGGACGATGGAGGATAGAAGGGAGGGTCAGGACCTGTGCACAGACAAGAAAGTTCAGGGGAAGGGGCCTCACAGCAGACCGCACGGGGCAGGCAGGAGGAGCAGTTGCAGCACAACAGACCAAGGAGGGCAGAAGGGTGTGGCAGTACAATGGACCATGTAGGACAGGAGGAAGAGGATAGGGGCATGGCATGTGGACAGGCAGGGTGGAGGTGGCAGGTCCATGGAACATGGTGGGCAAAAAGGATGGAGCAGGGGCATGCACAAAGACATCGGAGGGCTGGGGGAAGGAGAATAGGGGCAGCAAGCTAAGCACAGAGTTTAAGCAGGAGGTCAATAATGGGGCATAGAATTGGGCAATGGAGGGCAGGAGGAGTGGACTGGTACATCATACTAAATTGAGGGCAGTGGCAGCACATCAGACCATGCATGGCAGGAGGGAGGAGGCTAGTCCATGGATTCACACAACAGAGGATAGGGAGGAGGGGGATGGGGCAGCAAGCTAACTGTTCAGAGAAGGCAGGTATTAGGAACTTTATTGTTTTTAAAACGTGTGTCTGTGCGAACTACTTAAAATATGAACAAGTATGCAGCATAATCTCACTTTTATTTAGGAAGAAGAGGACGTTTGTGATTGTGACTCCGGGCTCACTTGGCAGAAACACCCCCTTACCCTACACCCCCTATTGCAAAATGTAATGCCCGTGAAAAGGGTAGGTGAACACAGTGTTATATAGAACATAGTCCTGAGAGCACGATTGAAAATGAAAACTAGATATAGTGTATGGTATAAACTATGCACCAAAAAGTGTGATATAAGATGAACCGGGCGTGAAATATAATATGCAATACATTGTGCGCAATGACAGATTCATTGGAGAGCGCGAGATAGCACAGGCACTAGCGCGTGCTATGCGATATGCGCCTTGGAGTGTAATATGCACAGGGCAGTGTTGTGTAACCTAACTAGTCTCTAAAGTTGTAATATAAAATATGTGCTGGGGAGTGTAACGTTGCATATGCACTGTGACAAAGATATGGATCCCAGATTGTAATATGTATGGCATAGCACTGTGCGTTATAACATAGGCCTCGAGGAAGGCACGTTAGATGGGGCAATATAACCCGTGCGACGACAAGTGTGGCATGACATATTCACGGGGTGGTGTTACAGTGCACATGGGCTAGAGAGTGTCATAGCATATGCACTAGCTGGTGGAATACAACACAGAGGTGTGTGGCACTCGGCAGGCAATGGTGGGTGTAACACAGCATTGGGCTCTGCCAGGAGCGCGCTGTGACTCTCAAGTGATGTTTGTCCCCTTTCCAGAGAGTAAAATAAAAAGTATTACACATCCGGCAGTGGATGTGTGTTTTATTAACCGTGAGGGGGGTTTCTTGCATAGTTTTGGTCGAATTTTTGTCGAATCCCCTTTGAATGGCTTGGTGTGCATGTGTATTAAATGTGCCCGTCAATAGCTACCCATGTTTGTATAAATAAACGACAAGGGTGTTTACCGGGATTAGGCACGGTAGGGCATCAGACATGTCAGAGCTTCACTAGTGGTGTAAATACATTCCACGTGGATTCATTGTATGCATAGTCGCCTTTTAATGAATATCACGCAAATCGTCATGGGGATAGGTACGTACGGTTTGTCCAGCATGTCCTAGGTGTGTCTATAAATATATATATTTTTTAAAAATAATATAAAACAGTGGCCGGACCTGGGGATTGGGGTCAAAAAAATATAATTAGGAGACAGGCCCTGGGGGATGGGGTCATCAGGGCCAATAAATTAGAATAAGAAGGGGAACCACACAGCCCCCCTTCTTAAAAAATTAAAATAAATAAAAGACTGGCATCGTGCCGGAGGCCACGCCCCCTCCTTGCAGCACTCTGCAAACGCGCCCCCTGGCGAGTTGTAAGTTGGGAAATTAATTCCTCTTCAATACTGAGGGTCCCTGAGGGCCAACTAGCCCAACAGGCATCTCCAGTATGCGCCAGGGAGCTGCGCTGCAGACAGGTGTTCTGAGGCCAAGCCCCTTTTTACACCTCTCTGCAACGCAGCTCTGTGGCGCTTACTGGAGGTACCTAGTGATCTAGTTTGACCCTAGGGGCCCTTAGGATTTAAGGGGACTTAATCTCTCAACTTAGAACAGCCACAGGGCGCGTTTACACAGTGGTGAAGGGAGGGGACGGGGCAAACACGCACTATGGCACGTTTTAAATTGGGGATATAATTTCCCTTCAATACTGAGGGCCCCTGGGGGCTAACTAGCCCACCAAGTGCTTCCAGTAAGCGCCACTGAGCTGCATTGCAGAGAGGTGGTCCAGGCCGTGTCACTTTTTACACCTCTCTGCAATGCAGCTCTGTGGCACTTACTGGAGGTACCTAGTGGGCTAGTTGGACCCTAGGGATTCAAATGAACTTAATCTCCCAACTAAAAACCGACACAGGGCGTGTTTACACAGTGGTGAAGGGAGGGGACGGGGCCTGAGTTAACGTGTGCAAAAACGCCCTGTGGCCTGTTTTAAGAGGTAGTTTTAATCCCCCTGCCCTATTATATACTAGGGGCTTACAGAGGAGGTCATGCTAACAGGGGGACCCCAACGCATAATGTTCCCTAGTGTATGTAGGTGTTTTCACTTTATTCTAAGTGTCTTTTAACATAGCACTGGCTCTAGGACTGGTTAGTCAGACTCAGTTACCACCAGTATCCGTCTGAAAAAGTTGAGGGTACAGGATGATTTTGCAACAAGGATTCTTACTGCTCTTCTTTTTGTTCTTTCTGCACGTTATCCTTCTTCCTGCACTTTTCTTCGTCTTTGAGGACTTCTGTTGCTTCTTTCTGCACTTCTATTTTTTTCTTTCTGTGCATTTTTTCTTCTTTCTTCACATGTCCTATCTCTGTAGGCATAGTTAGAAATTAGCATTTAAAAAACCTTTGAAATTCACAGAAAAAACATAGGTTTCAGGCACGTTATAGTTAGGAATTAGCATTTAAAAAACCTCAGAAATTCACTAAAAAAACCATAGGTTTCAGGGGTGTTATAGTTAGCTGGACTTTTCACTTGTACAAAACCATTGAAATTCCCCCGTTATAGTTAGTTCAGCTAACTATAACTCGCGCGCCCGCAATGCACTGCTGATGACGTCACATATTACATCACTCATGACATGGTCAGTGACATCACTCATGACCTCACTGATGACATCTCAAATGACATCACTGATGACATCACTGATGACATCATCCTTGTGATAGAGTAGCAGACCTCCTCTTCCCCTAATATAACCTTTGATACACACATTCAAAAATAGAGACTAAAATTTTCAAAACAATGGACATACCAATACCAGTTACAACAAACTCTTCAGTAATTCTAAGATCCACATACACATCCACTCATTCAGCAACAGTCCTATACAGTCACTCATACATGTATTCACTCATCATATGCACTCTTACACCTATACATCCTGTTACACAATGCCACTCATCCATAGAGTTACTCACACACATAGTCACTCATGCTAATAAAGAATCAAACATCCATTTACTTGCATATACAGTTATACACACACCACCACACTTACTTCTAGGGAAACTTACACATACATAGTCTTTTAAACAATCACTAATAGAAACACATACTTATTCATTCAGGAACTCTTTCAATCTCTCACTCTCACATATACTCACTTATATACACCAATAGTCACATATACTAGTTTAAAACATATGTAGTTACTCATAAAGACACTATTGAGACAGTCATTCACTCACTAACACACCCATACACACACTCATCCACCCATACAGTCCTGCACACATGCTGTCTTCAACACATACAAACAGTGAGTCGCTCATTCATGCACCTATGCACTACGTAATACCCCCACCGAACCATGCAGACACTCAGACTGATACTCAAAAAACCAACTAATAACCTATATAGACACCCATGTAGCTACTCACCAACCCATTCAGCCACTTATACACAGTGAGAGACTGATACAGATATTTACATATTTAAACATTACTCACTAAGCCATGTATTCACTATGATACACTTAATCAGTCAGTTACACAATCAATTTTTCAAAAACAAATCATCCATTTAGACACTTATATACCCATTTATTCTTCCATTGACCTTGAGATATACATATATAAAACATATTTATTTTCAGAAAAACACACATTCACTGGATGATGTCATCAGTGATGTCATCAGTGATGTCATTTGAGATGTCATCAGTGATGTCATGAGTGATGTCACTGACCATGTCATGAGTGATGTAATATGTGACGTCATCAGCAGTGCATTGCGGGCGCGCGAGTTATAGTTAGCTGAACTAACTATAACAGGGGAATTTCAATGGTTTTGTACAAGTGAAAAGTCCAGCTAACTATAACACCCCTGAAACCTATGTTTTTTTCAGTGAATATATATATATATATACATATCCATCAAAGTATTACATGAATGTTTTATGCTATATATTTTTAATATGTGCTCAAGGGTCCCCGCACAAGGTGTGAATATTCTAATGCTTAGTCCTTTGATGAGGATCCCCTGGAATAGAAGTATTTTTATTCTGATTGGGGGGGGGAGGGTTGGGGTATGATACTATAGGGGAACTCTGTAAACCAAGCTTCTCCAACGAGTAGCTCGTGAGCTACTGATGGCTCTCCGGGTACCTATAGGTAGCTCTCCTGCGTGCAGTCCAGCTTATTAAATTATAAGCTTTTGCTTGGTTGAAGTGATATTCAACCGATATCGAAAAGTGTGAATTGGAGATTTTTTTTTTTGTATTTTCAGACGTCATAAGCTGAACTTTGCAAAATACATTTAAAGCTGATATTTGAGTAAAAAAGAATGAAGCATTGGGGAGGCTTACTACTAAAATAATTACCTTGGTGACAGGGACATTGCAGCTGTAGCTATTATGTATTAGCCACATAGAGGCATTTCACATTGACAAAGGCTTTTCTGCATTACTACAGTCGACCGTGTCTGATGAACTGATCACTGCTATTTTGGCCACTAATGTCTCAACTGATGTGGTCACTATTACACCACTAATAATATTAGTAGCTCGGGACAATTTCCATTGAACGGAAGTAGCTCTGATTACAGAAAAAGCTGAAGACCCTGGAGTCCATTTTATTACATCTATGACTGTCATAAGGGTATTAAAAAAAAAAGGTCAACAACTTCAGGGTCATACACCGTTTCATCAAATATGCAATATTTCTCTTCCTGCTAAAATTCGTGAGCTTGTTTAAATTGCAGCTCAAGATGTTCCAAAATATATCCCCGTTCCTCCCAGTGATGTCTGTCATAGTGGAGTAGCAGTAATTGTCCAGATGTCAAAAATAGCAGCTCCAACTGTAACTCTCTTGCCAGCTGCATAGCTCTTTCTTGCTTTCCTTGTTAGGAGATGCTCCATCTTTAGTGCAAATTGTATTTTTATGGTGGAATGAACCATCTATAAATGAAGGGGTACACAGTACTTGATAAGGATAAGTTACTTACCTGTAATCCTAGTTCTCTTCTAGGGGTATACTCATCAAAGTCATAACCCCTAAATAATCCTCGCCCACGTGCGGGACCCCAGAGCATATATAAAAATACATATATATGTGTATGTTTAGACAAACAAGTATAGAGTACTTCCAAAACATACATATATACATATATAAATATGCAGCCAAATGTACTTCAAATAGGCTAATATGCCATCACATGTGTTTTTTAGGAAGAGAAAATAATCTCCCTAATAAACACTGCAAAAGAGAACATACACTCTAATAGTGTTCCAACACAGCCCTTTATTTTCAGAAAAAGGCAAGTAATAACAGGCAATTAGCTGCATAGAAGAAAAAACATCTCAGTATAAAAAAACTGGCACCCTGCCTTTAAGGGTCCCAAGAACCTGGACACTGTGCCTTTAAGACCTCCAGGAGCCCCCTGCTCCCATCATGCACCACAAGTGACAGTTAGATTAGTTCTTTTTTACGGTGTACAAACATAAAGGAATCATGGCAGAAAATGCAGAAACAATACTATACTGTCAACTCTCGTCCGGGGAGGCGGGAGGGTTGCTTATGACTTTGATGAGTATAACCCTGGAAGAGAACTAGGATTACAGGTCAATAACTTATCCTTCTCTTCCAGGGGATACTCATCAATAGTCAAAAGCACTGAATAGAATAGTATGCCCATACCCACTTTCCAGCAGAAGAGCAACAGTATAAATATAGCCCATTTAAACATTTCATGGATGACCAAACAAATTTCTTAACAAGGTTTACCCAAACTGGGTCTAAACAATAATAGCGAGAGAAAGTGTGCACTGATCGCCATGTAGCAGCTTTACAATTCCCTGCAATAGGTACATTCCTAAGAGGAGCTGTAGTCGATGCTTTCCACCTGGTAAAATGGGCCTTTGGTTTACCCGGGAGGGCTCTGTTAGCTAGATGATAGGACAATGATATGCATGACACTATCCACCTAGAGATAGACCTTTTGGAAGCTGCAGAACCTGTGTTCATGGAACCATAATTTCTAAACAGACGTTCTGACTTTCTCAGGGTCTTTGTTTTGTCTAAATAGAACTTCAGAACCCTCTTGAGGTCCAAAGAATGAAGGGACCTCTCTGGAGGATTTAAAGGATTCGGAAATAATGTCGGGAGTGTGATAGTCTGATTAATATGAAAATCCGAGACCACCTAAGGTAAGAAACTCGGATGTGTTCTTAAAACCACTCTGTTTGCATGAAGGACAAGGTAGGGATCTTTACAACACAACGCCTGGATCTCACTCACTCTGCGAGCCGAGGTGATAGCCACTAGAAAAGCGGCCTTCCATGTTAAATGTTGTATAGAAGCTTTGTGAATAGGTGAGGAAGTGGATCTTTTCCTACCTCACCCAGGTACGCTTACAACAAGGAAGACCAGTAGTCGGAGGTAACTGAAATATAAAAAGATTTATTGCGCTCAAGCGGGTACACCACCTCACAGCTCCATGTGGCTATGAGAGAAGTGGACAACTTACACAGTCACAGGTGGCCTTATATATGGTTGTGCTGGAACAAGAGTGGGTGGGAGTAGGTATGAAGGATTAGCAACTGCCAAAGATGATTAATGATCTCAGGACAAAATCATGAACTGGTCAGGACCAGTTCCTCTGCAGATGTGTATACGTAGCATGCAGAACACAAATATAAGACTACTCACTAAATTCCATCAATCATCAGTAATTCCGTGGTCAACAGAAATAAAGCAGAACTGTGTATAACTTGTGACAAAATTATAAACATAGATATGCCTGTGGTTACAGAGTCAGGCGCTCACTTCATTAATCATCTGGATATGGAACAAAAGGTCGCATCTCTTGTGTCAACAATAATTTGTTACCATCAGCAGTCTTTTGTTAGCTGTAATACATGTGATATCAGTCAGTAGGAAAGTTAAACAAATGAGTCATTGACCTTGTGTCAATGTGCCCTGCTCTACTTGCACGTATCAAGAAAAGAACAAACATATGCTCTGGGGTCATTTAATATATCAGCTTTTCTTTGTGCAGATGGAGCAGATTTATATGAGCTGAGGTGGCAGTCTAAAAAAAAAGCTAACACAAAATGGTGACTGGGAAACACAAAATGGAGGAGCTTTCGTCCATTAATAAACCGTATTTCCACATAGGTTCAAAGGGAGCCCCCATCAGTTTAGTTAAAAAAATGTTGAGCTCCCAAGGTGGAGAAGGAGACCTGAATGGTGGATAAAACTTTCTTAATTCCTCAAGAAATTCTTTGACCACAGGAATCTTGAAAAAGGAACCCTGAGTTGGGGACTTTCTATATGCTGTGATAGCTGCAAGATGGACTTTAATAGAGGAAAATTGAAGACCAGATTTGGCCAAATGCAGCAAATACTGTAAAATCACCTGTTCTTGACCCAGTCCATTGTTCATGCACCATAAGTAAAAATGCTTCCACTTGAAAGCGTATGATTGTCTGGTGGAAAGTCTCTTGGCTTCTTTTAGTATGTTCATACATTCCGAAGTCAAATCAAGGTGTCCATATTGGAGGACTTTGGGAGCCATGCCGTCAATCGTAGGAATGAGAGATTGGGGTGAAATACCTTCCCTCCGTTCTTGGATATCAAGTCTGGACGGCATGGCAACCTCTTGTGTGGAACTTCTGATAGCTGAAGAAGGTCGGGGTACCACCATTGACGAGGCCATTCTGGGGCTATCAGACTCATTCTGGTGTTGGACCTGTAGAACTTGTTGATCACTGTTGAGATCAACTGAATTGGTGGAAAGGCATACAGTAATCTCTGAGACCATTTTATCAAAAAAGCATTCCCTCAAGAGCCTGGTTGGTGAAACCTAGATGCGGAGACGGTGCATTTAGCGTTTACCGCGTCTGCAAACAGGTCAATGTCTGGTACTTCCCAATTTTGAAAAATGCTTTGGATTACTTTGTCGTTGAGAACCCAGTAGTGAGCTTCGACGATGTCTCTGCTTAGGGTGTCCGCCTGGACATTGAAAGTTTCTGGGAGATGAATCGCCACAATGGTTAAATCTCTTGCGAGAAGCCATTTCCAGCTGGTCTGAGACTCTAGAGAGAGAAGTCTCGATCGGCTATCCCCCTGCTTGTTCAAATAATGCATAGTTGTGGTACTGTCCGTTTGAACCAGAAGGGCACAAGACTGGAACGAAGGGTACAGAGATTTGAGAACTAAGTGTACAGCTCTCAGCTCTAAGAGGTTGATATGATAACCTTGTTCTGTCTCTGACCACAGACCCTCAACTTGGAGAGGGCCCATGTGAGCACCCCATCCTTGGAGTGGCGCATCCGTGACTATCGTCTGGGTAGGAGGATCCAGGTGAAAAGGAACTCCTTTCATTAGATGGGATCTCTTCATCCACCATCTGATGGAATCCGTGGCCGATTGGGAGAGAATCACATGGTCCTCCCAACGCCCAATATCTGCATCTGCTGGTCCACCAGAGATTGTTGTAGAGAATGCATGTTTAACCTGGCATTTGGTATGATGAAGATGCACAATGCCATTGATACCACCAGCGATGACACCTGTCTGACTGTGGGATGTTCCGTGTGGAGAAGATTGTGACATTTCTCGCGGATTGAGAATAACCTCTCTGAAGAAGTACACATGCTTGCCTTCGCGGTATCCAGGGAGGCACCCAGGTAGTGAATTCTCTGTGTCGGGTTGAAGATCGATTTTTTGTAGTTCACATGAAGTCCCAACCTGTTCAGTAGCTGAAGACAGTATGAGAGATTACTCTGAAGCAGAGCAGGTGACGAGCTCTCCAGGAGGCTGTCGTCCAGGTAAGGATATATGAATATCCTTTCCTTGCGAAGGAATGCTGCCACCACTGCCATGCATTTCGAAAACGTTCGGGGGGCTTATTTGAGCCCGAACGGGAGAACCTTGAATTGGAAGTGCTGGAATGACACTTGAAATTGTAGAAATTGGCGATGCTTCTTGGAAACTGGAACATGGAAGTATGCGTCCTGTAGATCTATAGAACACATCCAGGCCCCTTTATGCAGTTGCGGGAAGATTTGGTGCAGCACCAACATCTGAAACCTTTCTTTGCGGATGAATTTGTTTAACAGTCTCAAGTAGAGTATTGGTCTGTATTCTCTGGTAGGACCTCTTTTCTGCAAAAGAAAATAATGAGAATAGATCCCTTGCTTTCTTTGAGGAACAGGGACCGTTTCAATGGCATCTTTTTCTAGAAGACTGTTCACCTCCGATTGCAACAAGTGGTGGTCTTGGAGAAATGTTTCTCGTGGAGGAATTGATGGAGGTGGGGTTTTGAGCATGAGTAAATAGCCATTCTGCACAATATTCAACACCCAGTTGTCTTTTGTTAGTTTCTTCCACTCTTCAAGATGTAACATAACACTTCTCCCCACTGGATTGGTCAACGGGCATGGAGGTAGCCACCCCTCATTACTTTGTTCGTTGTTTAGATGCAGACATCTATTGCCTTGGAGGTCTTCTTCCTCATCCAGGCCTTCTCTAGTGGTAGTGAGACTTGGATTGATTTTGATTCTGCGTGGTCCAGTGAGGGGTTTGAACCCTCTGCTGGAAGGAACGTCTGTCATAGGGACAGAACCTTCGACGAAATTCTTTCTGCTTCTCCAAGTGAACGGGAAGTGTCCAATTCTGTTTTCATCTTGGAAATTTCATCGTCCGCATGCGAACCGAATAGAGAAGAACCATTGAAGGGAAGGTTTACGATATTTCTCTGTGCATCTGGTTTCAGCCCCGTGAGACAAAGCCAGGCTGACCGCCTTGAGAAAATCCCATGGCAATAGCCGTGAGCAGCCAAATCTGAAGTGTCTGCAGCAGCACTGATAACTTGGTTCACCACCAAGCCGCCTTCCTGCAGGATTTTTTGCAAGTCCTGTTGATTCTCTTTCGGTAGCTTGTCTGTAAACCTTGCCAAGGAGTCCCAGAGTGATCTATCATACCGACCTAGCAGGGCGGAGGCAATAGCCACCTTCATCACTGAGGCAGACGTGTTGCACATTCTTCTGCCTAAAGAGTACATATTCTTACTGTTTTTCTCCGGAGGGACATTGGAGGAGGATGTATCTGAGTGTGACTTTCTGGCTGCCGCCACAATGACTGAGTCTGGAGGTGGGTCTGCACGAAGAAAGAATGGATCCTGATCTGAGGCCTTATATTTTTTAGAAATACGCGTGGGAGCAGAGCCCACCGTGGCCGGAGTCAGGAAGGTCTGCATTGTTGGCTCTAACAGCCCTGGGACCAAAGGCAGTAGAGGTCTTGCCGAAGTCCTATGGTGAAGGGTCTCAAATATGACAGAAGTCGAAACTGGTGGTGCAGACATACTGACCTTTAGCTTGCTGGCACCTTTGCAGAGAACCTCATTGAAAGTTCTGATATCAATAGGTGAAACCCTGGATGGCGGTGTTGTAGATAAAGTAGGTGAGTAATCCCTAATGGATGATCTCGTAGACGTGGTAGATGAAGGTGACCTCTGCCTCCTTTTAGGGGTAGGCGAATTACGAGATCTTGAGCGCCCTCTTGAATGGGAGGGTCGTGCAGATGGGGATCACGACCTTCTTAGAGACCTATGTGGAGAGTGTCTCGAGGATGCAGTAGGAGGAAGACCCACAGAGACTCTGGATGGAGAGACAGTTCTGGAGAATTCAGAGCCCGGAACTCTGGGTTGGACCTTCCAGTGTCATATACTTTCAAGCCATTTTGGAGACATATTAATAGGAGGAATATTTTCTCTGGGAACCAGAGATCCCTCCGGCATAATGAATAATGTTAATGCCAGGCGAAGATGAACCTTCCCTCAACGTCGAACATATGGTTCTCGCCATCAACCTTGGCTTTTGTACGTCTCCTGAAGGTATGGTGAGAACTTTCTTCCTCGACGTCGACCGCTGCCTCGACGTCGACTTGGACTGGGCCACCATTGACGTTGACCGCTGCTGCAGAGGCACACTTGAAGATTCGCGTCTATGCGGCAATGCCCTCGACGTCGATCTCTTCGATGCCGAACAAGAAGGAGCTCTCGACGTTGACCGCCTACAGGCTTGCGGTGTCTTTGATGTCGACTTTCTTGATGGTGATCGCGCCCTCGACGTCCGCGAGTGTTTTCTCATCGTCGATCCTCTCGACGCCGACCTTCGTGAAGGAGGCGGAGATCTCGATGCCGATCGGTGTCTTGACATCAACGGATGCTTCGACGTCGACTTTGATCTTTCATGTTCAACATACTTCGAGCCCGAAGTATGCTTCGATGCAGACTTACTTGTCGTCGATGGAGGTTCTCACCATTTCAACAGCAATCTGTCCCTCGACATTGTCGAGTATCTTACTTGCCTTTCTGACGTTGAGTTGATTTTGACGGCGAGAAATCCGTAGTCTGCTTTCTTTTGGAAGCTGGGGAAGCAGATCGACAACTTTTCTACCGTTTTTTTTTTTTTTTAGAGGAGGGCTTCTTGGAGGTAGGATTGCTCTCAAGGCCACTTTTAGTATGTCCTTTTCCTCTCTCCATTGAGGCGTGAAGTCTGATCTTCTCTCTGTCACGCAGAGTTCTCTTTGAAAATTGCTGACAGTAGCAGCACTTGTCTGGATTGTGTGAAGATGGCAAACACACAATACACACAGAGTGAGGGTCAGATTAAGCCATTTTCTTCCCACAGGAAGGGCATTTATTCAATAATGCTGGCATTTCTGACAAAAAATTGTTAGTAAATTGTCAGAAAAAAGATAGAAAATGAATACCAGCAGTACAAAATGTTAAAAAAGATTTAAATAAACCAATTTCTGACTAGAAAAAGCCCAAAATTGATGAGCTCAAGCTCCAGGATCCTTACAGAAGGAGCCGGAAAAAAGAACTGACCTGTCACCTGTGGTGCATGATGGGAGCAGGGGGTTCCTGGAGGTCTTAAAGGCACGGTGTCCAGGTTCTTGGAATCCTAAAGGCAGGGTGCCAGTTTTTCTGATACTGTGATGTTTTTTCTTCTATGCAGCCTATGAGCTAATTGCCTGCTATTACTTGCCTTTTTTTCTGAAATTAAAGGGCTGTGTTTATATGAGAGATTATTTTCTCTTCCTAAAAAAAACCATGACATTTTGGCATATTAGCCTATTTGAAGTACATTAGGCTGCATATTTATGTATGTATACATGTATATATTCACTGAAAAAACCATAGGTTTCACACATGTTATAGTTAGATGGACATTTCACTTGTACAAAACCATTGAAATTCCCCCGTTATAGTTAGTTCAGCTAACTATAACTCGCGCAACCGCAATCCACTGCTGATGACGTCACATATTACATCACTCATGACATGGTCAGTGACATCACTCATGACATCTCAAATGACATCACTGATGACATCATCCAGTGAATATGTGTCTTTCTGAACAATAAATATTTTTAATATATGTATATCTAAAGGTTAATGGAAGAATAAATGGGTAAATAAGTGTCTAAATGGATGTTTTTTTTCCAAAATTAATTGTATAACTGACTTATTAACAGTATCTTAGTGAATACAAGTATTAGTGAGTAATGTTTAAATATTTAAATATCTGTATTAGTGTCTCACTTTGTGTATAAGTGGCTGCATGGGTTGGTGAGTTGCTACATGAGTGTGTATATGGGTTATTAGTTTGTTTTTAGAGTATCAGTATGAGTGTCTGTATGGTTCAGTGGGGGATGTTACTTAGCGTATAGATGCATGAATGAGTGACTCACTGTTTGTACGTGTTTTAAAGACAGTATGTGAGCAGGACAGTATGGGTGGATGAGTGTGTGTATGGATGAGTAAGAGAGTGAATGACTGTCTCAATAGTGTCTTTATGAGTAAGTCCATATGTTTTAAACTAGTATATGTGAGTATTGATGTATATAAGTGAGGATATATGAGAGTGAGAGATTGGAAGAGTTCCTGTATAAATAAGTATGTGTTTCTATAAGTGATTGCTTAAGAGAGTAAGTATGTGTACGTTTCTGTAGAAGTAAGTGTAGTGGTGTGTGTATAGCTGTATATGCAAGTAAATGGATGTTTATTTGCATGTGTCAGTATGTGTGTGAGTAACTCTATGTATGAGTGTAGGTGTGTAACAGGATGTATAGGTGTATGAGTACATATGATGACTGAGTACATGTGTTAGACCTGGCACCTTGGCGTGAGTCTCCCTTCCTCTTTTGTCGCTGTGCCTCATGTGTTTTTATGGTGTTGGCCGCTCAGCGCGCTGTACCACTGCCAACCAGTGTCGCGGTGCGAGTGCTCCCTTGTAAATTGTATATGTTGGTTGGATCCCATGATTGGATCGTTTGGTTTACTGTCAGACCCCAGTAAAGTGCGCCAGGAGCGCCAGGGCATGTAAATGCAAACACCGCTGGTGGGCTTGCAGCACTGGTTGTGCCACCCACAGAAGCGGCCGGTAAAATATGTTTAAGGTCTGCCATTGCAGAACCTGCGTGCAGTCTGGTACTGACATGCTGACTGGCAAGTGCCCACACGTGCCGGTCCCTAAACCTTCCCTTAACTGCATGTTAGTCACCCCTCTGGTAGGCCCACGGGCAGGGTGCGTTGTAAGCATAAGGTAGGACAAGCCTAGATGCGTGGCCTGTCCTAGTAGTGAGTTACCGCCATCTTGTTGTTCACTACTGCAAGGCTACCCTGTTCTCATAGGCCAGTATGGGCGGCTAGGATTGTTACATCCTATGATCCTAACCGACCCAGGGAACATGGTAGAAGATCGAGTTTAGTATGCCTGAACTCGGAATAATAAGGTACATCTTTTCCCAAGGTTTATTTTAATATTCCGCGTTTGCAAATGCCGCTTTTAGAAAGCTGGCCTTTGCTTGCCTAAACATTTCAGCCCGCCTCTGCGTGATGTGTATCTGATGTCTGGCTGGTGTGAGTGACAGGGCTGGGGGAACCCAGATGGGCAGGGCTAGGTAGCCTGGTGGTGAATAGGACGATCGACAGGTAGATGGGGGGAGGAGTACTCCTAGGCTCTGAATAGGACAGTGCTCTGCCACCTCAATGCCGGCTCCGCCCCCTGTGGAGCGTCTGATGACTCTGCCCTGCACTCTGAAAGAAGAAGCCTGCATCGCGTAAACAAAGTGCTCAGAAACCAGACTGGACTAGGCAAGGGCCCCCCTGGCCTGGGAGAACAAAAGATTTGCTGTATAAATGTAGGAGCCCTGCTCCTAAGAAACTAGATCCGCTTTTGACCAAGAAGAATCTCTGCCTGAGGAGGAGGCACCGGGAAAGCTGTAGGAGGAAGACTGTCCCTATCCTGGGGGATTGGCCTGCAGTGGTGACCTTGCTACCAAAGGGGAGAAGAGAAACTGTTGCTGAAGACTTTGCTTTATTTTTACTTTCAAGAACTTGTGCTTTCCAAAACGATCTCCAAGGGCTTGGAACTGAGCTTGCCCCCTGAACTGAGCCCCAGGACCATTGGGCTCTACCTGATCTTCACTCGCCTGCCGCTGGACTGTGGTGTCCTTTCCCTCGCCGGAGCTGTGACCCTCGTGCCCCAGTCCCTCCCTGAGCCGTGACCAGGACTGCTTAGCCGCCCCCGCCTTGGGAAGAGCCTCGCTCGATCGGAGCCGCTCCCCCTACGCTGTGCTGGGCTGCCCCTGTCACCTCGCTCGCTGGAGGCTCGCTGTGCACCTTCACCCTCCCGCCGGAATTGGCGTTTGTGAGCATCTCCAAGCCTCGGACGGCCCGGACGTAATCTGCGTGCCCGGCTGCCCCGCTTTTGTTCACCCGCCACCTGCAACACCCCGCTCTTGTCGTGAGCCTGAAGATCAGACCCCTATCGTGAAGTGTGGGAGCCCCGGACGCCGCCTCGCCCTTCCATGGAAGAGCCGCTGAAATCCCGCACCCACCTTCGCGTCAAGAAATAAGGTACTGTACTTACGAACTCGACCGCGAGCTCGCATCGGATCCAGGGTCCGCAACGTTCTGATTTCCCTGTCATCTGCCGTGTGCTTCCCGGTCGCCGCCTCAGCACGAAGTGCGCTGAGGCCCACAGTTACCTTGTGCCCGCCTGAAGAACTTTCCATAACAAAGAGACTTTACCGTATTTCCAAGAGTTGTGGCCCCATCAGTTTAACGTTACTGGGCCTTGTATTAAATCTTCTGAATCTACATAAAAGCTTATTTTTATATACTTCCTGATTGGTGTCCGTTTGTGGTGCATGCAAGGGGTTTACTGTATGTATAATTGCACTTGCTTAACCGTTTACGCCTGAGACTTAGCCTAGACTGCTCGCGCCACGCACCTAGAGGGTGAGCAGGGGTTATTCTGGGGAGTCATCCTTCGCCCTGACAAGAAGTAAAGGGTCCCTGCTTGTTGTGGGTACACACCTGCGTCAACCAGAGCCCCCTCATTTCTAACAACATGTATGAGTGACTATATAGAAGTGTTGATGAATGAGTCGATGCGTATGTAGATTTTGGAATTTCTGAATCGGTTGTTCTAACTGGTATTGGTATCTCTATAGTTTTCAAAACTTTAGTTTGTATTTTTCAATGTGTGTATCAAAGTTTATATTAGGATAAGAGGAGGTCTGCCACTCTTACACAAGGATGATGTCATCAGAGATGTCATCAGTGATGTCATTTGAGATGTCATCAGTGATGTCATGAGTGATGTCACTGACCATGTCATGAGTGATGTAATATGTGACGTCATCAGCAGTGGATTGCGGTCGCGCGAGTTATAGTTAGCTGAACTAACTATAACGGGGGAATTTCAATGGTTTTGTACGAGTGAAATGTCCAGCTAACTATAACATGTGTGAAACCTATGGTTTTTTCAGTGAATTTGCATGGTTTTTTAAATGCTAATTCCTAACTATAACGTGTGTGAAACCTATGGTTTTTTCAGTGAATTTGCAAGGTTTTTTAAATGCAAATTCCTAACTATAACGTGTGTGAAACCTATGGTTTTTTCAGTGAATTTGCAAGGTTTATTAAATGCTAATTCCTAACTATAACGTGTGTGAAACCTATGGCTTTTTAAGTGAATTTGCAAGGTTTTTTAAATGCTAATTTCTAACTATAACGTGTGTGAAACCAATGGTTTTTTTAGTGAATTTGTAAGGTTTTTTAAATGCTAATTTATGTATGTATTATTATATTTTTTATATATTTACTTTACAATAAACTATCTATGTATATAGTTATAGATTGACTGTATCCTGTAATATGGAATGGCTCAGCCCTTTTTTTTTAACTTGGATAAAGTTGAACAGCATAGTTTATATCTTCTATAAACTTATAAACAGTTTAAAATGTTTTTTTTTTTTAAAGGTTTTTCACGGTGCGCGCACCGTGCGCGCACCGGCAATTTTTTTTATTAAAGGAAATGTTGTTTTTTTTATTTACGAGGTCCTTTGGGGACCCCCTGAGACGGACTAGGGGGTCAGGGAGTGTCTTCCCTGCCTCCTTTTCATGTTTTAGAAATCGGGTTAAAAGTAATTCATTTCTGATCCATGCGTGCACCGTGCACACATGCGTGCGAGCACCGTGCGTGCACGGTGAACGCATGTTTGCGAGCACCGTGCGCCACACCGGCAATTTGTTTTATTAAAGGAAATGGTTTTTTTTATTTACGAGGTCCTTTAGGGACCCCCTGAGAAGGTCTAGGGGATCAGGGAGTGTCTTCCCTGCCTCCTTTTGATGTTTTAGAAATCGGGTTAAAAGTAATTCATTTCTGATCCGTGCATGCACCCTGCGCGCATGCGTGCTAGCACCGTGCGCGCATGCGTGCGAGCACCGTGCGCGCACGGCAAGTCATGTGATTGCGAAACAACACTTTTCATTGGTTCATAGTAGTTTCTGTTCCAGAATCTTTAAACACCACACCCACTCCCCTCACTATTTCTTCTTATTTCCTGGGACAAGGAGCTGAACAGCTACTCTAGTAAAATCTTACTTGAAAATGGCAGAACAGCAGTCTACTTCAGGGAGTGAGGAGGAGACCTTTGTGGTACCACCAAGGAAGAGCAAACAAAAAGACTCTTTCATCTAGAAATTCTTCACCTTTCCAGAGGGCCAAAAGAAGGTCAATGCCCCGAAGGTGACATGCACTATTTGTGGAACTGTCTTATCCAGAGGAGATTCCAGCAAGAAATAATCCTTTAGTATTTATTCAATGCTGAGGCACTTCAAGACAGTGCATCCTGTACCTTATGCTCGAGAGACAACTAGAGCCCTAAGGTACAACCCTCCACCTGCTCAGCCGAGCACATCATCTGCGGCTGCAGATTCTCCGTGTACCAGGCCACTGGACATCCGCCCACTTTTCCATTGTAATGTGTGCAATGCTGTTCTTTGCTACGGTGAGAGCAGTATTAACTTGATTGAAAACAGAATACAGCAGCACACATGCTCCAGCCCATAATTTTTTTCATTTATTGTTTTTGTTCCTGTTGAACAGTTTTTCATTACCAGTTTTTTTGGTGCTCTAAAAAAAACAAAAAAAATACAAAATTGTTAAAAAAACTGAAAAAAAAAATACAAAACAGAAAAGACAAAAAAAACAGTTCTTTTCAGAACTCACTTCACTTCTCCAAGAAGAGCTATATTCCTAATATACTGTGTTGGAATTTTATTGAATGAATGTGTAGTGTATACATGAATGATTGAAATGATTGAAATGACTGAGTGAAGAGGAGGAAAGGACAGACAGAATGAGAAAAGGAAAGTATGATCAGTCATGAAAGGGAAGTGAAAGACTGACTGCAACAAAAGGACTAAGGGTAGAGGATACAGGTAAGAAGAGTGAATGAGTAAGGGAATGGCAGTGAGCAATGGAGAGTGATGGAGGGGGAGTGAGAAAAGGGGAGTAAGGGACAGAGATAGGAAAAGGGAGTAACAGATGAAGCGGATGAAGTACAGCAGGGTAAAGGGATTGAAAGTAAGAGAAGTGGAGTGATGGTGAGATAAGGGGTATGAGGATTAGAAAAGGAGGTAAGGGAAAGTGAGAGATGGGGAGTGAGGGGATGGAGGGATTTAGGAAACTGGAGTGAGAGAAAGGGAGTCAGGATTTCAATGAGCAAAGGAGAGTGAGGGAGAGTGAAGGAAAGAATGCGAAAAGATGAAGGGGTGGGAGATACAGACAGGAGGAAGTGAAGTAGGAGAATAGGAGTGACTATGAGTAAAGGATAGTGACAGTTAGGGAAGGTGATGGAAGGAGAATGACGGAGAAGGTTAAAAAATTAACATAGATGGAAAATGAGTGATGGAGAGAGGAGGAGTGGTAGAAACAGAGATGTTAAGGAAATTAAGGGTAAGACAGACAAAGGGAGAGGGCCAGAAATAGAGACAGAGAGCAAGGAACTGAGAAGGAGTAAGGCAGTTAGAATGACTGAGACATATGGAGACAGGGAGAGAAACATGGTTGAAAAAATAGTGATGGAGGCAGTAAACCTAGGGGAGTAGTAGAGAAGGAGTGAGGGAGTTACGAAAGAGCAGTAAAGGAAGAAGAGAGAGAGAAGGGGAATGAGAAAAGCAGAGTGAGGAGAAGTGAAGAAAAGAGAGCATGAAAGTGAAGGGGTGAGAAATACAGATATTTTAAACGTACCTGACCAACAAAATAACTTAATTAGGAATAAATGGGTTTTTTTAATTACAAGAAAAATGGATTCAATTTCCTAAATTTTCTTTCTAGATCTGAAAAAAAATAAAAAAGTAGTAATATTTAACAATACATTTTAGAATACAGTACACATATTTTCATATTTAACAAAGTAATTTTTTGCCCTTTTTTTGCTGTTTCCAGAATATATTGAATTTCACTGAAAATAGTGATATCAATTGTATTCATCACTTAACAGCGGGCAAAAAAAGAAACAATCTGAAAGATTGTTCAAAAAAGCCCTGAATCTATCCTCAGTAAAACATACCTTGATAGAAATGTAACATATATATTAAAAATATCTTCTAAGAACAATAACTATTTGCAATAAATAACGTCTGTAAATCTTGTTGCTTAAGCACATACACCAAAATAATATCTGTCAAAGAAGTCCACAATATAAACATTTACCTTTCCATGAGGCCAAATGGTAATTTTTAAATCCTTTTTAGGTGAAATATCCAATGGTAATCCTATAAAATCGAAATAATGGTTTCTTCAGATACTGCAATTTGTATCTAAAATTTTGGTTTTAGAAAAATTAAGTAGAAATTCGGTAATTCTGCAGGCAAACGTTGCTTGAAAATCAATTGAGAATCATTACACAGTGTCCAGCCTTTTTCACATTTTAGATAAACTGTGTAGTGACTAGAAGTTATAGAAGGTCCATCATGGAAAATTATTGCAACTGCAACAAAAGTCTTTCCTGATATTGATAATTGATTTCCTACAAACTTCTTTATTAAAGTGTCCAATTTTGTTCCATCAGCTCTACAACGTTGCATCATTAAAATTATATACTGTCCAACATACTGTCCATATTTCTTTAAAAATAACGTTGATAACATTTCTGATTTACATTGAGAACATTCCATGTTGTGATTTGCATCTTTAACTAATTTACTAAAAGTCACTGATTTACTCTCTGGTAATGTTAAATGTATGAACCTTTCAGAATCAACATTAGTGCTGCATGTGTTCATACAGTTTTCACAACAATGTTCCCATTTATAAGAGAGACCAAACATATTTTCTATTTCTACCCCTTCATCTTCCAGTACCATAAGCATATACATTAAGAATTCCTGTGCATCTTGCTGGACATTTTGTGAGAAGCACTTTCTATTTTAGTTTTATCATTACTCAGCTTCTCATAAAGGAAACTCAGCAGAGAACAAAATCTTTTTTCATGATTTAGTATGAACTGCTCTTGCAAACTTTCAAGATAAAATACAACATTCAGCACTACATTAGCGTAGCAGTTGACACCAGAACTATTTTCAAAATGACAACCAACAACCTCTTCAACATTGTCCTTTTTCTTTTTGCTTGCAATCACATCACTCTCCTTTTGTTTTCTCTTCTGTAAATCCTCATTACAGATATTCTCAATTCTCCTTTTCCGACAAACAACACGTTTTTCAAACACAGGATACTGACCTAAATGAGGAGCATAGCTTCTTCTTAATCTATTATACTCCTTTACACAATTTGCATCAGCACTAACTTTTGAGTCATCAAAGTCTATCATGAATAAACCAGATAATTTTTTCACTCGTGACAAAGCAACATATGCCATACCTTCTTTAAACACACTAGATCCAATGTTTACAAAAGCACTATCTACAGTTAATCCTTGAGATTTGTGAATAGTTACAGCATATGCTAGAGAAAACGGAAACTGCTTCCTACGTACATATAAGTCTTTCACAAGCAAAAAACGAACTGAACAACGACTAATGTCTTTAACCTCTTCAATCTGATCAAATTTTATTTTTAAAAATTCAATTCCATCTTTTTTCTGGTAATTAACAAAACCCACAACTTTACCCATAGCTCCATTCACTAAACCTTTTTCTACATTCAAATTACGTCTTAAAATTACTCGATAGTTCATACATACATAAAGATTCTTTTCTAAAGCAGCTGTTTTCGATATGTTTTTCTCTAGAGAATCCAATTTATTTTTCAATTTACCTGTCAATATAATAGTTATTCCTTCATGCTGTATTTTATCCACGGCTTCCATTTTCATAATCTCTTCATTTTCCAATTTCAAAAGTTCTTCATTGAATATAGAGCATTGATGTAGTGTTGGCATTAAGCAGATTACAGTATTTTTTTCTGCAATTTTCTTGTATATTTTCTCTGGAACTATTTGTTCTGTTGGAAACAAATTACATAGCAATCGACTCTGTAAAGCTTTTCTGCCATGTTCTGTGAGTAGTCCAATTCTGATATCTTTGAGAATACTTGCATAATCATCATCATTTGCTTGCCGCATATTGGTAATGAGTTCTTTGTACTCAAAGTATGACCAAATATTCACATTACCTATACTTCCTAATGACTTTTTCGTGTCTTCATGTGCAAGAGTATTAAATACTGGTTGTCCTTTAATTGGAGTGAGCTGCAGTAGATCCCCAAAAACTATAACATGTTTTCCTCCAAATAACACGTCATAGTCTGTCTTTAGAATTTGCTGCATTCTTAAATGCACAAAGGCAAGCATTAAGTTTGATACCATGCTTACCTCATCAATAATGAGAACTTTCATTTTCTTCAACACTCTTGAAACTTCAAAACATGCTTCTCCTGTTAGCTTGTGGTATTATATCTTGTTCTCATGCTCTACTGGTAACATTAGCAAACGATGTAAGGAAATTCCTTTTATGTTTAAGGCTGCTAACCCAGTTGGAGCAGTAACAACACAAGACAAAGTTAAATCCGTTTTTTTCTGTAGGTAGCTTCTAATTACTTTAATTAAGAAACTTTTTCCAGTTCCAGCTTGTCCACTCACATACATTCTGATTGGTTCAAATGATGTGCATGAGCACTCTTTATTTTCATGTAGTAATCCATGATCAATTTGTTTTGTGACTTCTTCATAAATTTGTTGTTGTTCATCATTCAGTTGTTGTTCCAAATTTGGTAAGTCTATTAAATCTTCCTGAGCTTGATTCATAGCTGTTTCCACTTCAGTCATGGCTATTGCAGCTTCATTTTCTACGATTGGTTGTCCTAGGGGATCTTGACTGAGCGTACCAGAACTTTGACTGTCTTGAGAACTGTCTCTAGCTACTTCAGCTACAATTGTAGCTTCTTGTTCAATTTCTTCATTTATCATTTGTACATAATTTGTGAAAGTACTGCATTCTATGCTATCTTTACATGCATTAAAGGAATCTTCATCGCTCTGAAAATCTCCAAGTAATTCATCCTCTGAACGCCATGGTTTAAACAGCTGTAAAAGTGCTAAGTAGTAAAATTCCTTTTTGTCAGAAGTGTCGCAACTCAGCTTCCTGTGAGTAATCAAACTTCCTTTTGTTTGTTTCACCAAACATCCTTCCTCACCAATGACTTTATATTTTCCATTGTTGATGTCTTCTGTGGCATTCCGTGTAAAAATGTAGTTCTGCAGCACTTCATAGAGACACATGTTCTCAAGATGATGACTTCTGTTTGGGTAATATGTGTCCAACATATTTGTTTTCAAAATGTCTGTACTTTCTGGTTCGTTCTCTGCTAAATATTCAATTTCTCGAATAGATTTCAGTACCCGATTTCGCATTCCTGCAAGGCCTAAACTTACCCAAATTATTCTTCTGGATTTGGAGTACAGACTTGCAGATGACAACCTATCTGAGCATTCGTATGACCCAATTTCTCGATGCGATAACATCTTTAAACTGAAACTGTAGAGCTTTTTACTGACAGTCTTCTCGTGAGAAATCTCTTCCCACATTTCTTTCAATTCCGTTTTCTCAGATTTAGTGATGTAAGATGGGACATACCGAGCAACAGCAATAGAATTGTCAGCTACATACTGAATATCCATGTTAGCATTCCACATGGATAAAATGACTGGGTTGTAGTCATTTATATATTTTGACTCTTCTTTTCTTCTTAGGTTGTAGGTATTTTTCGGAGATTTTCTTGTAATGGTATGTCACACAGCTGACATAAAACTGTTTACTCTTCCTTTTGAAAGAACAGGTCGTGGAAATCCAAATCGACATTTTGTGTAGAATTAATCTTTACTCTTGTACTTTCGTCGACAGTATTTTCCACACCGATGACTTTGGAAACGTAAAACTTGCTCTTTTTAGTTTTTTTCTTCTGTGCTTTTAGGTATAGCACATGTTGCATATTCTTCAATGAAAGATAAAACTGCATCATCAGAATGTGTTCCAAATTTTGGGGCATCCTTGATCCACAACAGCATATGAATATGAGGAGCACCTCTGGCTTGGTACTCTTTTCTCCAAAAGAAATCCACAACTTCTCCAAGAGGTGGATTTTTTTTTATTGCAGATGAAGGACATCATAGCCTCAAATGTATGATTGAAATATCTGCAAACATTAACCGGATCCAATGAGCACAATTCTCCTGCTGTCTTGTATTGGATGTTTTCAATATTTGAATTTGCCTCTCGAAGAAAATCCAGTAAATCATCCCAAGCGTACTCAGCTCAGCTTAGGGTAAGGAACCATGTAGGAGTTCCTAAATTCCGTAACATACATTTCAATTCTCCATGGCGTCGGTACCAATATTCATTAGTTCCACGCTGACAAGCCATCAGATTAATCAATTGAGATTCCAAATGATCATCTCGCTGTTGCACTTTGTTCATAAAATCCTTTGCATACACATTATGTAGATGTACTCCAGTTTTCAAAATGTGATTTACTGCATAAGATAGTGCAGACAAGTCACTTTCAAATAAAAGATGGAACAAATAAGGAATACTTTGACGAAATCTTGGATCTTCTTCATATAATCTTGTAGTCCGATACTCAGAAGCAGGAATCTGTACTGGACGTTCATCATATCGTCCACCTATTCCTGTAGGAAACAGCTGGGGAAAACAACGAGCTTCCAAGCTCTCCTCCCATACACTCACGGGAGTTCCTTTTGCATTTTTCATCTGAAACAGATCAATAGTGTTTTCCATAACTTCTTTAGAATGAAGAGGATGTATGCTGAAATGTTCATAAATTTCTTCTTCTTTTGACTTATCCACTTTTTCAATTTGCCCAGTTGGTATTCCTGTGTCTGCTAGTAAAACTTCTTCATCTTCATCCATATAAATTGATTCGTAGTACTTATTATTTCTTTTCAAATATAAATTTGCTCTTTGTACTTTTCGTACATCTACTAGCTCCTGCCAAATTTTCTTATTCTTTGTAGGTACACCATTAACCAGAATAACTAATGGTTCAGTTTCCAAACTATCTGCATCAATTTTTTCAATATTTTTTTTCAAATCTAATGGCAAATAGACAACTCTTCCTTTTAAACCTCTATGTAAATCTGAAGGAGGTAATTTACCTGTTTTGGGCTCCATACGAACTATAGTCTGAAACGGATGGACACATTGAATGAGTATAGACTCATACGTATTTAAATCACTAAGTTCTGCAGGAATATCAACCAATTCTAAATTATTATGTACAGCTCTAGCTGGCATTTTATTTTCTTCTAACTTGTTATAACAGTATTTACAAATACGCTGATCTTCACCCAAATCAAAACAATTTTCCAGAAACAAATATGTAGCAAATTCCTTCCACTCATAATTATTTTCTTTTTCACTTTTTTTTATAGAGATCAACATTCCTTGTTTGAGTTTTATAATGGCTTCTCCGGCAACAAATACAAGTAATATTTGGTCTTTCATTAGAGATGATAGTAAATTTTGTCATTTGATCTTCAAAATTTTTACTAACAGTGGGTTCTACATTCTCTTCCACATTTTCTCCAATAACGGTGTCATTTCCTGCACTTTCTTGTTCTGGACCAAAGTAACAAAACTGATTATCACCAGTAACCTTCTCTACATCTGATACAGATCCACACAACAGAGCACTATTCAACTCATTTAACTTTAGTGCTGGACTTTTAGCAAAATACAATCTTCTCACAAACTTTCTCATTTCAGTATGATGTACTGCCAGCATCCTAAAATGGTGAAAAACACTTTGACAAACTTTCCTAGAAAGACAAGCCAGAGAATGTCCTTGCAAACCAGTATTCTTTCTCACTCTGCACGGATCTAGTCTTTGAAGCACCTTAATCTACTGTTTAACACTTTTTTTTACTATATTCTCTTAGAAAGTCACATAATTTATCAATAGATTCTTGTCGTACAGTACAAATACTACTTCAATTCCAAGTGTACACTGGGGCTCTAGGACGTTTCCCCATAACCTCATCAGCTAGCACTTCTTCCTCATTTCTTGGAACCATTTTCTCCTTTTCCATTACACAACCATCTTTAACTTCATAACTTCGACCACTGGTGTCAACTGCATGCAGCAAACTATTACTTTGAAGATAACTCTCTTCATTAAAAAATGGTTCAGTACTTGAACTATGCTTCCATTCTCCTAAGAACACATTACAAAAGTTATTTTTTTCACTACTCTTTTCCTTTTGCTTTTTGACTTCATCACATTGACTATTTTATCTAATGTTCGGATCCTGTTCAAAATTAAAATGAATAGTTTTCTTCTTAATTCCAAAGCCTTTGCAACAATTGATTCAATATGTTTCCTTTCTTATAAAATATTGATTTCCTCCTATATTTTTTCACATCCTTTAGCAAATTGAACACCACTTTTCTCTGAAACATTTTTTTACGAATGTTTTGAAATTCTGTTTTTCTTTTTAAGTCATTCTTTCTTGCTTCTGATTGTACATTAGCATTTAGTATTTTCTTTCTATTGAGTTGTTGTTTTCTTCTTGAAACACTATTTGCAGTGGATATACATTGTACATTTTTTCTATGTTTGAGGATATTTTTAAAAAAATCCTTAGTCTGCTTACCAGAAGACTTTTTCTTTTTTTCAACATGAGGTTCTTCAACTAATTTCTGTTGTCCAGTTGTCTTCAAATATAGATGTTTTTGCTGTTCTTTTCTCTTTCTTGATTTTATAGGCATGTTTAATTTTATTTTAGTGTTGTTCAGCAATACCTAAAGCAAACTAAAAAAAAAATACCTTTATGTAATTTAAATATATTACTATATTTTTTTTGAGCTTTTCAAATCCTATCATATGAGCTGCCTCTTTCCTAAGAGTACAAGTCTTACAGAACAAGAGCAACACAAATTAAATCTCTGACAACAATTCCTGTGTGCAGACAGACTCATGGTGTGATTCTAGGCAGAAAACGATATTTGATTGGCAATTTCAAAGCACATTTACTACTGTGGTAGAGCAAGTGATAATTACTGTAACAGCCTGACACATTTTCCTTATAGTTTAGAGAGGCAGAAAAGAGCACATGTCCTAACAGCTACTTGAGACCATGAGCATGTGGAACCTGGGTGAGTGATTAGACTAGAGCAAAGGAAATGAGCCTTGGTGATGTTGAATGTGTTAGCGTTACACACTGCTATCTGAAATACCACACAGTGCTGAATAGTAAGCATGGGAATGCAGGAGAAGCAGCTGCATGTGTGCTAAGAGTGTGTTTCTGGAGACTGTGTATTGTGAGGTGCAAGAGAGATCTGCATGGACGCTTACACAACTGCATGAAGACTGCAGAGATGTATGTAAGATCACCTGTGGTAAGGGTTAATTGGAGTTTTGAACATGTAGGAACTACCTCACCCATTGCAGGAGTGGAAGGAAAATCTACCCTGTTGTTTATCAAATGTGTTACCATTTGCCTCTCATCTGTGAGATAGTGATTTGTGCTGAATGCTAACCATCACAGTTCAAGAAAACAAGATGCCCCTTTCCTACGAGTGCAAGTCTTACAGAACAAGAGCAACACAAATTAAATCTCTGACAACAATTCCTGTGTGCAGACAGACTCATGGTGTGATTCTAGGCAGAAAACGATATTTGATTGGCAATTTCAAAGCACATTTACTACTGTGGTAGAGCAAGTGATAATTACTGTAACAACCTGACACATTTTCCTTATAGTTTAGAGAAGCAGAAAAGAGCACATGTCCTAACAGCTACTTGAGACCATGAGCATGTGGAACCTGGGTGAGTGATTAGACTAGAGCAAAGGAAATGAGCCTTGGTGATGTTGAATGTGTTAGCGTTACACACTGCTATCTGAAATACCACACAGTTCTGAATAGTAAGCATGGGAGTGCAGGAGAAACAGCTGCCTGTGTGCTAAGAGTGTGTTTCTGGAGACTGTGTATTGTCAGGTGCAAGAGAGATCTGCATGGACGCTTGAACAACTGCATGAAGACTTCAGAGATGTATGTAAGATCACCTGTGGTAAGGGTTAATTGGAGTTTTGAACATGTAGGAACTACCTCACCCATTGCAGGAGTGGAAGGAAAATCTACCCTGTTGTTTTCAAATGTGTTAGCATTTGCCTCTCATCTGTAGATGGTGATGTGTGCTGTATGCTAACCATCACAGTTCAAGAAAACAAGCTGCCCCTTTCCTACGAGTGCAAGTCTTACAGAACAAGAGCAACACAAATTAAATCTCTGACAACAATTCCTGTGTGCACACAGACTCATGGTGTGATTCTAGGCAGAAAACGATATTTGATTGGCAATTTCAAAGCACATTTACTACTATGGTAGAGCAAGTGATAATTACTGTATCAGCTTGACACATTTTCCTTATACTTTAGAGAGGCAGAAAAGAGCACATGTCCTAACAGCTACTTGAGACCATGAGCATGTGGAACCTGGGTGAGTGATTAGACTAGAGCAAAGGAAATGAGCCTTGGTGATGTTAAATGTGTTAGCGTTACACACTGCTATCTGAAATACCACACAGTGCTGAATAGTAAGCATGGGAGTGCAGGAGAAACAGCTGCCTGTGCTAAGAGTGTGTTTCTGGAGACTGTGTATTGTCAGGTGCAAGAGAGATCTGCATGGACGCTTGCACAACTGCATGAAGACTGCAGAGATGTATGTAAGATCACCTGTGGTAAGGGTTAATTGGAGTTTTGAACATGTAGGAACTACCTCACCCATTGCAAGAGTGGAAGGAAAATCTACCCTGTTGTTTTCAAATGTGTTAGCATTTGCCTCTCATCTGTGAGATAGTGATTTGTGCTGAATGCTAACCATCACAGTTCAAGAAAACAAGCTGCCCCTTTCCTACGAGTGCAAGTCTTACAGAACAAGAGCAACACAAATTAAATCTCTGACAACAATTCCTGTGTGCACACAGACTCATGGTGTGATTCTAGGCAGAAAACGATATTTGATTGGCAATTTCAAAGCACATTTACTACTGCGGTAGAGCAAGTGATAATTACTGTAACAGCCTGACACATTTTCCTTATAGTTTAGAGAGGCAGAAAAGAGCACATGTCTTAACAGCTACTTGAGACCATGAGCATGTGGAACCTGGGTGAGTGATTAGACTAGAGCAAAGGAAATGAGCCTTGGTGATGTTGAATGTGTTAGCGTTACACACTGCTATCTGAAAAACCACACAGTGCTGAATAGTAAGCATGGGAGTGCAGGAGAAGCAGCTGGCTGTGTGCTAAGAGTGTGTTTCTGGAGACTGTGTATTGTCAGGTGCAAGAGAGATCTGCATGGACGTTTGCACAACTGCATGAAGACTGCAGAGATGTACGTAAGATCACCTGTGGTAAGGGTTAATTGGAGTTTTGAACATGTAGAAACGACCTCACCCATTGCAGGAGTGGAAGGAAAATCTACCCTGTTGTTTTCAAATGTGTTAGCATTTGCCTCTCATCTGTGAGATAGTGATTTGTGCTGAATGCTAACCATCACAGTTCAAGAAAACAAGCTGCCCCTTTCCTACGAGTGCAAGTCTTACAGAACAAGAGCAACACAAATTAAATCTCTGACAACAATTCCTGTGTGCAGACAGACTCATGGTGTGATTCTAGGCAGAAAACGATATTTGATTGGCAATTTCAAAGCACATTTACTACTGTGGTAGAGCAAGTGATAATTACTGTAACAACCTGACACATTTTCCTTATAGTTTAGAGAGGCAGAAAAGAGCACATGCCCTAACAGCTACTTGAGACCATGAGCATGTGGAACCTGGGTGAGTGATTAGACTAGAGCAAAGGAAATGAGCCTTGGTGATGTTGAATGTGTTAGTGTTACACACTGCTATCTGAAATACCACACAGTGCTGAATAGTAAGCATGGGAGTGCAGGAGAAACAGCTGCCTGTGTGCTAAGAGTGTGTTTCTGGAGACTGTGTATTGTCAGGTGCAAGAGAGATCTGCATGGACGCTTGCACAACTGCATGAAGACTGCAGACATGTATGTAAGATCACCTGTGGTAAGGATTAATTGGAGTTTTGAACATGTAGGAACTACCTCACCCATTGCAGGAGTGGAAGGAAAATCTACCCTGTTGTTTTCAAATGTGTTAGCATTTGCCTCTCATCTGTGAGATGGTGATGTGTGCTGTATGCTAACCATCACAGTTCAAGAAAACAAGCTGCCCCTTTCCTACGAGTGCAAGTCTTACAGAACAAGAGCAACACGAATTAAATCTCTGACAACAATTCCTGTGTGCACACAGACTCATGGTGTGATTCTAGGCAGAAAACGATATTTGATTGGCAATTTCAAAGCACATTTACTACTATGGTAGAGCAAGTGATAATTACTGTATCAGCTTGACACATTTTCCTTATACTTTAGAGAGGCAGAAAAGAGCACATGTCCTAACAGCTACTTGAGACCATGATCATGTGGAACCTGGGTGAGTGATTAGACTAGAGCAAAGGAAATGAGCCTTGGTGATGTTAAATGTGTTAGCGTTACACACTGCTATCTGAAATACCACACAGTGCTGAATAGTAAGCATGGGAGTGCAGGAGAAACAGCTGCCAGTGTGCTAAGAGTGTGTTTCTGGAGACTGTGTATTGTCAGGTGCAAGAGAGATCTGCATGGACGCTTGCACAACTGCATGAAGACTGCAGAGATGTATGTAAGATCACCTGTGGTAAGGGTTAATTGGAGTTTTGAACATGTAGGAACTACCTCACCCATTGCAAGAGTGGAAGGAAAATCTACCCTGTTGTTTTCAAATGTGTTAGCATTTGCCTCTCATCTGTGAGATAGTGATCTGTGCTGAATGCTAACCATCACAGTTCAAGAAAACAAGCTGCCCCTTTCCTACGAGTGCAAGTCTTACAGAACAAGAGCAACACAAATTAAATCTCTGACAACAATTCCTGTGTGCACACAGACTCATGGTGTGATTCTAGGCAGAAAACGATATTTGATTGGCAATTTCAAAGCACATTTACTACTGCGGTAGAGCAAGTGATAATTACTGTAACAGCCTGACACATTTTCCTTATAGTTTAGAGAGGCAGAAAAGAGCACATGTCTTAACAGCTACTTGAGACCATGAGCATGTGGAACCTGGGTGAGTGATTAGACTAGAGCAAAGGAAATGAGCCTTGGTGATGTTGAATGTGTTAGCGTTACACACTGCTATCTGAAAAACCACACAGTGCTGAATAGTAAGCATTGGAGTGCAGGAGAAGCAGCTGGCTGTGTGCTAAGAGTGTGTTTCTGGAGACTGTGTATTGTCAGGTGCAAGAGAGATCTGCATGGACGTTTGCACAACTGCATGAAGACTGCAGAGATGTACGTAAGATCACCTGTGGTAAGGGTTAATTGGAGTTTTGAACATGTAGAAACGACCTCACCCATTGCAGGAGTGGAAGTAAAATCTACCCTGTTGTTTTCAAATGTGTTAGCATTTGCCTCTCATCTGTTAGATAGTGATTTGTGCTGAATGCTAACCATCACAGTTCAAGAAAACAAGCTGCCCCTTTCCTACGAGTGCAAGTCTTACAGAAAAAGAGCAACACAAATTAAATCTCTGACAACAATTCCTGTGTGCACACAGACTCATGGTGTGATTCTAGGCAGAAAACGATATTTGATTGGCAATTTCAAAGCACATTTACTACTGTGGTAGAGCAAGTGATAATTACTGTAACAGCCTGACACATTTTCCTTATAGTTTAGAGAGGTAGAAAAGAGCACATGTCCTAACAGCTAATTGAGACCATGAGCATGTGGAACCTGGGTGAGTGATTAGACTAGAGCAAAGGAAATGAGCCTTGGTGATGTTGAATGTGTTAGCGTTACACACTGCTATCTGAAATACCACACAGTGCTGAATAGTAAGCATGGGAGTGCAGGAGAAACAGCTGCCTGTGTGCTAAGAGTGTGTTTCTGGAGACTGTGTATTGTCAGGTGCGAGAGAGATCTGCATGGACGCTTGCACAACTGCATGAAGACTGCAGAGATGTATGTAAGATCACCTGTGGTAAGGGTTAATTGGAGTTTTGAACATGTAGGAACTACCTCACCCATTGCAGGAGTGGAAGGAAAATCTACCCTGTTGTTTTCAAATGTGTTAGCATTTGCCTCTCATCTGTGAGATAGTGATTTGTGCTGAATGCTAACCATCACAGTTCAAGAAAACAAGCTGCCCCTTTCCTACGAGTGCAAGTCTTACAGAACAAGAGCAACACAAATTAAATCTCTGACAACAATTCCTGTGTGCACACAGACTCATGGTGTGATTCTAGGCAGAAAACGATATTTGATTGGCAATTTCAAAGCACATTTACTACTGCGGTAGAGCAAGTGATAATTACTGTAACAGCCTGACACATTTTCCTTATAGTTTAGAGAGGCAGAAAAGAGCACATGTCCTAACAGCTACTTGAGACCATGAGCATGTGGAACCTGGGTGAGTGATTAGAATAGAGCAAAGGAAATGAGCCTTGGTGATGTTGAATGTGTTAGCGTTACACACTGCTATCTGAAAAACCACACAGTGCTGAATAGTAAGCATTGGAGTGCAGGAGAAGCAGCTGGCTGTGTGCTAAGAGTGTGTTTCTGGAGACTGTGTATTGTCAGGTGCAAGAGAGATCTGCATGGACGTTTGCACAACTGCATGAAGACTGCAGAGATGTACGTAAGATCACCTGTGGTAAGGGTTAATTGGAGTTTTGAACATGTAGAAACGACCTCACCCATTGCAGGAGTGGAAGGAAAATCTACCCTGTTGTTTTCAAATGTGTTAGCATTTGCCTCTCATCTGTGAGATAGTGATTTGTGCTGAATGCTAACCATCACAGTTCAAGAAAACAAGCTGCCCCTTTCCTACGAGTGCAAGTCTTACAGAAAAAGAGCAACACAAATTAAATCTCTGACAACAATTCCTGTGTGCACACAGACTCATGGTGTGATTCTAGGCAGAAAACGATATTTGATTGGCAATTTCAAAGCACATTTACTACTGTGGTAGAGCAAGTGATAATTACTGTAACAGCCTGACACATTTTCCTTATAGTTTAGAGAGGTAGAAAAGAGCACATGTCCTAACAGCTAATTGAGACCATGAGCATGTGGAACCTGGGTGAGTGATTAGACTAGAGCAAAGGAAATGAGCCTTGGTGATGTTGAATGTGTTAGCGTTACACACTGCTATCTGAAATACCACACAGTGCTGAATAGTAAGCATGGGGGTGCAGGAGAAACAGCTGCCTGTGTGCTAAGAGTGTGTTTCTGGAGACTGTGTATTGTCAGGTGCGAGAGAGATCTGCATGGACGCTTGCACAACTGCATGAAGACTGCAGAGATGTATGTAAGATCACCTGTGGTAAGGGTTAATTGGAGTTTTGAACATGTAGGAACTACCTCACCCATTGCAGGAGTGGAAGGAAAATCTACCCTGTTGTTTTCAAATGTGTTAGCATTTGCCTCTCATCTGTGAGATAGTGATTTGTGCTGAATGCTAACCATCACAGTTCAAGAAAACAAGCTGCCCCTTTCCTACGAGTGCAAGTCTTACAGAACAAGAGCAACACAAATTAAATCTCTGACAACACTTCCTGTGTGCACACAGACTCATGGTGTGATTCTAGACAGAAAACGATATTTGATTGGCAATTTCAAAGCACATTTACTACTATGGTAGAGCAAGTGATAATTACTGTATCAGCTTGACACATTTTCCTTATACTTTAGAGAGGCAGAAAAGAGCAAATGTCCTAACAGCTACTTGAGACCATGAGCATGTGGAACCTGGGTGAGTGATTAGACTAGAGCAAAGGAAATGAGCCTTGGTGATGTTGAATGTGTTAGCGTTACACACTGCTATCTGAAATACCACACAGTGCTGAATAGTAAGCATGGGAGTGCAGGAGAAACAGCTGCCTGTGTGCTAAGAGTGTGTTTCTGGAGACTGTGTATTGTCAGGTGCAAGAGAGATCTGCATGGACGCTTGCACAACTGCATGAAGACTGCAGAGATGTATGTAAGATCACCTGTGGTAAGGGTTAATTGGAGTTTTGAACATGTAGGAACTACCTCACCCATTGCAGGAGTGGAAGGATAATCTACCCTGTTGTTTTCAAATGTGTTAGCATTTGCCTCTCATCTGTGAGATAGTGATTTGTGCTGAATGCTAACCATCACAGTTCAAGAAAACAAGCTGCCCCTTTCCTACGAGTGCAAGTCTTACAGAACAAGAGCAACACGAATTAAATCTCTGACAACAATTCCTGTGTGCACACAGACTCATGGTGTGATTCTAGGCAGAAAACGATATTTGATTGGCAATTTCAAAGCACATTTACTACTGCGGTAGAGCAAGTGATAATTACTGTAACAGCCTGACACATTTTCCTTATAGTTTAGAGAGGCAGAAAAGAGCACATGTCTTAACAGCTACTTGAGACCATGAGCATGTGGAACCTGGGTGAGTGATTAGACTAGAGCAAAGGAAATGAGCCTTGGAGATGTTGAATGTGTTACTGTTACACACTGCTATCTGAAAAACCACACAGTGCTGAATAGTAAGCATGGGAGTGCAGGAGAAACAGCTGGCTGTGTGCTAAGAGTGTGTTTCTGGAGACTGTGTATTGTCAGGTGCGAGAGAGATCTGCATGGACGCTTGCACAACTGCATGAAGACTGCAGAGATGTATGTAAGATCACATGTGGTAAGGGTTAATTGGAGTTTTGAACATGTAGAAACGACCTCACCCATTGCAGGAGTGGAAGGAAAATCTACCCTGTTGTTTTCAAATGTGTTAGCATTTGCCTCTCATCTGTGAGATAGTGATTTCTGCTGAATGCTAACCATCACAGTTCAAGAAAACAAGCTGCCCCTTTCCTACGAGTGCAAGTCTTACAGAAAAAGAGCAACACAAATTAAATCTCTGACAACAATTCCTGTGTGCACACAGACTCATGGTGTGATTCTAGGCAGAAAACGATATTTGATTGGCAATTTCAAAGCACATTTACTACTGTGGTAGAGCAAGTGATAATTACTGTAACAGCCTGACACATTTTCCTTATAGTTTAGAGAGGCAGAAAAGAGCACATGTCCTAACAGCTACTTGAGACCATGAGCATGTGGAACCTGGGTGAGTGATTGGAATAGAGCAAAGGAAATGAGCCTTGGTGATGTTGAATGTGTTAGCGTTACACACTGCTATCTGAAATACCACACAGTGCTGAATAGTAAGCATGGGAGTGCAGGAGAAACAGCTGCCTGTGTGCTAAGAGTGTGTTTCTGGAGACTGTGTATTGTCAGGTGCGAGAGAGATCTGCATGGACGCTTGCACAACTGCATGAAGACTGCAGAGATGTATGTAAGATCACCTGTGGTAAGGGTTAATTGGAGTTTTGAACATGTAGGAACTACCTCACCCATTGCAGGAGTGGAAGGAAAATCTACCCTGTTGTTTTCAAATGTGTTAGCATTTGCCTCTCATCTGTGAGATAGTGATTTGTGCTGAATGCTAACCATCACAGTTCAAGAAAACAAGCTGCCCCTTTCCTACGAGTGCAAGTCTTACAGAACAAGAGCAACACAAATTAAATCTCTGACAACAATTCCTGTGTGCACACAGACTCATGGTGTGATTCTAGGCAGAAAACGATATTTGATTGGCAATTTCAAAGCACATTTACTACTGCGGTAGAGCAAGTGATAATTACTGTAACAGCCTGACACATTTTCCTTATAGTTTAGAGAGGCAGAAAAGAGCACATGTCCTAACAGCTACTTGAGACCATGAGCATGTGGAACCTGGGTGAGTGATTAGAATAGAGCAAAGGAAATGAGCCTTGGTGATGTTGAATGTGTTAGCGTTACACACTGCTATCTGAAAAACCACACAGTGCTGAATAGTAAGCATTGGAGTGCAGGAGAAGCAGCTGGCTGTGTGCTAAGAGTGTGTTTCTGGAGACTGTGTATTGTCAGGTGCAAGAGAGATCTGCATGGACGTTTGCACAACTGCATGAAGACTGCAGAGATGTACGTAAGATCACCTGTGGTAAGGGTTAATTGGAGTTTTGAACATGTAGAAACGACCTCACCCATTGCAGGAGTGGAAGGAAAATCTACCCTGTTGTTTTCAAATGTGTTAGCATTTGCCTCTCATCTGTGAGATAGTGATTTGTGCTGAATGCTAACCATCACAGTTCAAGAAAACAAGCTGCCCCTTTCCTACGAGTGCAAGTCTTACAGAAAAAGAGCAACACAAATTAAATCTCTGACAACAATTCCTGTGTGCACACAGACTCATGGTGTGATTCTAGGCAGAAAACGATATTTGATTGGCAATTTCAAAGCACATTTACTACTGTGGTAGAGCAAGTGATAATTACTGTAACAGCCTGACACATTTTCCTTATAGTTTAGAGAGGTAGAAAAGAGCACATGTCCTAACAGCTAATTGAGACCATGAGCATGTGGAACCTGGGTGAGTGATTAGACTAGAGCAAAGGAAATGAGCCTTGGTGATGTTGAATGTGTTAGCGTTACACACTGCTATCTGAAATACCACACAGTGCTGAATAGTAAGCATGGGGGTGCAGGAGAAACAGCTGCCTGTGTGCTAAGAGTGTGTTTCTGGAGACTGTGTATTGTCAGGTGCGAGAGAGATCTGCATGGACGCTTGCACAACTGCATGAAGACTGCAGAGATGTATGTAAGATCACCTGTGGTAAGGGTTAATTGGAGTTTTGAACATGTAGGAACTACCTCACCCATTGCAGGAGTGGAAGGAAAATCTACCCTGTTGTTTTCAAATGTGTTAGCATTTGCCTCTCATCTGTGAGATAGTGATTTGTGCTGAATGCTAACCATCACAGTTCAAGAAAACAAGCTGCCCCTTTCCTACGAGTGCAAGTCTTACAGAACAAGAGCAACACAAATTAAATCTCTGACAACACTTCCTGTGTGCACACAGACTCATGGTGTGATTCTAGACAGAAAACGATATTTGATTGGCAATTTCAAAGCACATTTACTACTATGGTAGAGCAAGTGATAATTACTGTATCAGCTTGACACATTTTCCTTATACTTTAGAGAGGCAGAAAAGAGCAAATGTCCTAACAGCTACTTGAGACGATGAGCATGTGGAACCTGGGTGAGTGATTAGACTAGAGCAAAGGAAATGAGCCTTGGTGATGTTGAATGTGTTAGCGTTACACACTGCTATCTGAAATACCACACAGTGCTGAATAGTAAGCATGGGAGTGCAGGAGAAACAGCTGCCTGTGTGCTAAGAGTGTGTTTCTGGAGACTGTGTATTGTCAGGTGCAAGAGAGATCTGCATGGACGCTTGCACAACTGCATGAAGACTGCAGAGATGTATGTAAGATCACCTGTGGTAAGGGTTAATTGGAGTTTTGAACATGTAGGAACTACCTCACCCATTGCAGGAGTGGAAGGATAATCTACCCTGTTGTTTTCAAATGTGTTAGCATTTGCCTCTCATCTGTGAGATAGTGATTTGTGCTGAATGCTAACCATCACAGTTCAAGAAAACAAGCTGCCCCTTTCCTACGAGTGCAAGTCTTACAGAACAAGAGCAACACGAATTAAATCTCTGACAACAATTCCTGTGTGCACACAGACTCATGGTGTGATTCTAGGCAGAAAACGATATTTGATTGGCAATTTCAAAGCACATTTACTACTGCGGTAGAGCAAGTGATAATTACTGTAACAGCCTGACACATTTTCCTTATAGTTTAGAGAGGCAGAAAAGAGCACATGTCTTAACAGCTACTTGAGACCATGAGCATGTGGAACCTGGGTGAGTGATTAGACTAGAGCAAAGGAAATGAGCCTTGGAGATGTTGAATGTGTTACTGTTACACACTGCTATCTGAAAAACCACACAGTGCTGAATAGTAAGCATGGGAGTGCAGGAGAAACAGCTGGCTGTGTGCTAAGAGTGTGTTTCTGGAGACTGTGTATTGTCAGGTGCGAGAGAGATCTGCATGGACGCTTGCACAACTGCATGAAGACTGCAGAGATGTATGTAAGATCACATGTGGTAAGGGTTAATTGGAGTTTTGAACATGTAGAAACGACCTCACCCATTGCAGGAGTGGAAGGAAAATCTACCCTGTTGTTTTCAAATGTGTTAGCATTTGCCTCTCATCTGTGAGATAGTGATTTCTGCTAAATGCTAACCATCACAGTTCAAGAAAACAAGCTGCCCCTTTCCTACGAGTGCAAGTCTTACAGAAAAAGAGCAACACAAATTAAATCTCTGACAACAATTCCTGTGTGCACACAGACTCATGGTGTGATTCTAGGCAGAAAACGATATTTGATTGGCAATTTCAAAGCACATTTACTACTGTGGTAGAGCAAGTGATAATTACTGTAACAGCCTGACACATTTTCCTTATAGTTTAGAGAGGCAGAAAAGAGCACATGTCCTAACAGCTACTTGAGACCATGAGCATGTGGAACCTGGGTGAGTGATTGGAATAGAGCAAAGGAAATGAGCCTTGGTGATGTTGAATGTGTTAGCGTTACACACTGCTATCTGAAATACCACACAGTGCTGAATAGTAAGCATGGGAGTGCAGGAGAAACAGCTGCCTGTGTGCTAAGAGTGTGTTTCTGGAGACTGTGTATTGTCAGGTGCGAGAGAGATCTGCATGGACGCTTGCACAACTGCATGAAGACTGCAGAGATGTATGTAAGATCACCTGTGGTAAGGGTTAATTGGAGTTTTGAACATGTAGGAACTACCTCACCCATTGCAGGAGTGGAAGGAAAATCTACCCTGTTGTTTTCAAATGTGTTAGCATTTGCCTCTCATCTGTGAGATAGTGATTTGTGCTGAATGCTAACCATCACAGTTCAAGAAAACAAGCTGCCCCTTTCCTACGAGTGCAAGTCTTACAGAACAAGAGCAACACAAATTAAATCTCTGACAACAATTCCTGTGTGCACACAGACTCATGGTGTGATTCTAGGCAGAAAACGATATTTGATTGGCAATTTCAAAGCACATTTACTACTGCGGTAGAGCAAGTGATAATTACTGTAACAGCCTGACACATTTTCCTTATAGTTTAGAGAGGCAGAAAAGAGCACATGTCCTAACAGCTACTTGAGACCATGAGCATGTGGAACCTGGGTGAGTGATTAGAATAGAGCAAAGGAAATGAGCCTTGGTGATGTTGAATGTGTTAGCGTTACACACTGCTATCTGAAAAACCACACAGTGCTGAATAGTAAGCATTGGAGTGCAGGAGAAGCAGCTGGCTGTGTGCTAAGAGTGTGTTTCTGGAGACTGTGTATTGTCAGGTGCAAGAGAGATCTGCATGGACGTTTGCACAACTGCATGAAGACTGCAGAGATGTACGTAAGATCACCTGTGGTAAGGGTTAATTGGAGTTTTGAACATGTAGAAACGACCTCACCCATTGCAGGAGTGGAAGGAAAATCTACCCTGTTGTTTTCAAATGTGTTAGCATTTGCCTCTCATCTGTGAGATAGTGATTTGTGCTGAATGCTAACCATCACAGTTCAAGAAAACAAGCTGCCCCTTTCCTACGAGTGCAAGTCTTACAGAAAAAGAGCAACACAAATTAAATCTCTGACAACAATTCCTGTGTGCACACAGACTCATGGTGTGATTCTAGGCAGAAAACGATATTTGATTGGCAATTTCAAAGCACATTTACTACTGTGGTAGAGCAAGTGATAATTACTGTAACAGCCTGACACATTTTCCTTATAGTTTAGAGAGGTAGAAAAGAGCACATGTCCTAACAGCTAATTGAGACCATGAGCATGTGGAACCTGGGTGAGTGATTAGACTAGAGCAAAGGAAATGAGCCTTGGTGATGTTGAATGTGTTAGCGTTACACACTGCTATCTGAAATACCACACAGTGCTGAATAGTAAGCATGGGGGTGCAGGAGAAACAGCTGCCTGTGTGCTAAGAGTGTGTTTCTGGAGACTGTGTATTGTCAGGTGCGAGAGAGATCTGCATGGACGCTTGCACAACTGCATGAAGACTGCAGAGATGTATGTAAGATCACCTGTGGTAAGGGTTAATTGGAGTTTTGAACATGTAGGAACTACCTCACCCATTGCAGGAGTGGAAGGAAAATCTACCCTGTTGTTTTCAAATGTGTTAGCATTTGCCTCTCATCTGTGAGATAGTGATTTGTGCTGAATGCTAACCATCACAGTTCAAGAAAACAAGCTGCCCCTTTCCTACGAGTGCAAGTCTTACAGAACAAGAGCAACACAAATTAAATCTCTGACAACACTTCCTGTGTGCACACAGACTCATGGTGTGATTCTAGACAGAAAACGATATTTGATTGGCACTTTCAAAGCACATTTACTACTATGGTAGAGCAAGTGATAATTACTGTATCAGCTTGACACATTTTCCTTATACTTTAGAGAGGCAGAAAAGAGCAAATGTCCTAACAGCTACTTGAGACCATGAGCATGTGGAACCTGGGTGAGTGATTAGACTAGAGCAAAGGAAATGAGCCTTGGCGATGTTGAATGTGTTAGCGTTACACACTGCTATCTGAAAAACCACACAGTGCTGAATAGTAAGCATGGGAGTGCAGGAGAAACAGCTGCCTGTGTGCTAAGAGTGTGTTTCTGGAGACTGTGTATTGTCAGGTGCGAGAGAGATCTGCATGGACGCTTGCACAACTGCATGAAGACTGCAGAGATGTATGTAAGATCACCTGTGGTAAGGGTTAATTGGAATTTTGAACATGTAGGAACTACCTCACCCATTGCAGGAGTGGAAGGAAAATCTACCCTGTTGTTTTCAAATGTGTTAGCATTTGCCTCTCATCTGTGAGATAGTGATTTGTGCTGAATGCTAACCATCACAGTTCAAGAAAACAAGCTGCCCCTTTCCTACGAGTGCAAGTCTTACAGAACAAGAGCAACACAAATTAAATCTCTGACAACAATTCCTGTGTGCACACAGACTCATGGTGTGATTCTAGGCAGAAAACGATATTTGATTGGCAATTTCAAAGCACATTTACTACTGCGGTAGAGCAAGTGATAATTACTGTAACAGCCTGACACATTTTCCTTATAGTTTAGAGAGGCAGAAAAGAGCACATGTCCTAACAGCTACTTGAGACCATGAGCAGGTGGAACCTGGGTGAGTGATTAGACTAGAGCAAAGGAAATGAGCCTTGGTGATGTTGAATGTGTTAGCGTTACACACTGCTATCTGAAAAACCACACAGTGCTGAATAGTAAGCATGGGAGTGCAGGAGAAACAGCTGCCTGTGTGCTAAGAGTGTGTTTCTGGAGACTGTGTATTGTCAGGTGCAAGAGAGATCTGCATGGACGCTTGCACAACTGCATGAAGACTGCAGAGATGTATGTAAGATCACCTGTGGTAAGGGTTAATTGGAGTTTTGAACATGTAGGAACTACCTCACCCATTGCAGGAGTGGTAGGAAAATCTACCCTGTTGTTTTCAAATGTGTTAGCATTTGCCTCTCATCTGTGAGATGGTGATTTGTGCTGAATGCTAACCATCACAGTTCAAGAAAACAAGCTGCCCCTTTCCTACGAGTGCAAGTCTTACAGAACAAGAGCAACACAAATTAAATCTCTGACAACAATTCCTGTGTGCACACAGACTCATGTTGTGATTCTAGGCAGAAAACGATATTTGATTGGCAATTTCAAAGCACATTTACTACTGCGGTAGAGCAAGTGATAATTACTGTAACAGCCTGACACATTTTCCTTATAGTTTAGAGAGGCAGAAAAGAGCACATGTCCTAACAGCTACTTGATACCATGAGCATGTGGAACCTGGGTGAGTGATTAGACTAGAGCAAAGGAAATGAGCCTTGGTAATGTTGAATGTGTTAGCGTTACACACTGCTACCTGAAAAACCACACAGTGCTGAATAGTAAGCATGGGAGTGCAGGAGAAGCAGCTGGCTGTGTGCTAAGAGTGTGTTTCTGGAGACTGTGTATTGTCAGGTGCAAGAGAGATCTGCATGGACGTTTGCACAACTGCATGAAGACTGCAGAGATGTATGTAAGATCACCTGTGGTAAGGGTTAATTGGAGTTTTGAACATGTAGAAACGACCTCACCCATTGCAGGAGTGGAAGGAAAATCTACCCTGTTGTTTTCAAATGTGTTAGCATTTGCCTCTCATCTGTGAGATAGTGATTTGTGCTGAATGCTAACCATCACAGTTCAAGAAAACAAGCTGCCCCTTTCCTACGAGTGCAAGTCTTACAGAACAAGAGCAACACAAATTAAATCTCTGACAACAATTCCTGTGTGCACACAGACTCATGGTGTGATTCTAAGCAGAAAACGATATTTGATTGGCAATTTCAAAGCACATTTACTACTGTGGTAGAGCAAGTGATAATTACTGTAACAGCCTGACACATTTTCCTTATAGTTTAGAGAGGCAGAAAAGAGCACATGTCCTAACAGCTACTTGAGACCATGAACATGTGGAACCTGGGTGAGTGATTAGACTAGAGCAAAGGAAATGAGCCTTGGTGATGTTGAATGTGTTAGCGTTACACACTGCTATCTGAAATACCACACAGTGCTGAATAGTAAGCATGGGAGTGCAGGAGAAACAGCTGCCTGTGTGCTAAGAGTGTGTTTCTGGAGACTGTGTATTGTCAGATGCGAGAGAGATCTGCATGGACGCTTGCACAACTGCATGAAGACTGCAGAGATGTATGTAAGATCACCTGTGGTAAGGGTTAATTGGAGTTTTGAACATGTAGGAACTACCTCACCCATTGCAGGAGTGGAAGGAAAATCTACTCTGCTGTTTTCAAATGTGTTACCATTTGCCTCTCATCTGTGAGATAGTGATTTGTGCTGAATGCTAACCATCACAGTTCAAAAAAACAAGCTGCCCCTTTCCTACGAGTGCAAGTCTTACAGAAAAAGAGCAACACAAATTAAATCTCTGACAACAATTCCTGTGTGCACACAGACTCATGGTGTGATTCTAGGCAGAAAACGATATTTGATTGGCAATTTCAAAGCACATTTACTACTGTGGTAGAGCAAGTGATAATTACTGTAACAGCCTGACAATTTTCCTTATAGTTTAGAGAGGCAGAAAAGAGCACATGTCCTAACAGCTACTTGAGACCATGAGCATGTGGAACCTGGGTGAGTGATTAGACTAGAGCAAAGGAAATCAGCCTTGGTGATGTTGTGTGTGTTAGCGTTACACACTGCTATCTGAAACACCACACAGTGCTGAATAGTAAGCATGGGAGTGCAGGAGAAACAGCTGCCTGTGTGCTAAGAGTGTGTTTCTAGAGACTGTGTATTGTCAGGTGCGAGAGAGATCTGCATGGACGCTTGCACAACTGCATGAAGACTGCAGAGATGTATGTAAGATCACCTGTGGTAAGGGTTAATTAGAGTTTTGAACATGTAGGAACTACCTCACCCATTGCAGGAGTAGAAGGAAAATCTACCCTGTTGTTTTCAAATGTGTTAGAATTTGCCTCATCTGTGAGATAGTGATTTCTGCTGAATGCTAACCATCACAGTTCAAGAAAACAAGCTGCCCCTTTCCTACGAGTGCAAGTCTTACAGCACAAGAGCAACACGAATTAAATCTCTGACAACAATTCCTGTGTGCACACAGACTCATGGTGTGATTCTAAGCAGAAAACGATATTTGATTGGCAATTTCAAAGCACATTTACTACTGTGGTAGAGCAAGTGATAATTACTGTAACAGCCTGACACATTTTCCTTATAGTTTAGAGAGGCAGAAAAGAGCACATGTCCTAACAGCTACTTGAGACCATGAGCATGTGGAACCTGGGTGAGTGATTAGACTAGAGCAAAGGAAATGAGCCTTGGTGATGTTGAATGTGTCAGCGTTATACACTGCTATCTGAAATACCACACAGTGCTGAATAGTAAGCATGGGACTGCAGGAGAAACAGCTGCCTGTGTGCTAAGAGTGTGTTTCTGGAGACTGTGTATTGTCAGGTGCAAGAGAGATCTGCTTGGACGCTTGCACAACTGCATGAAGACTGCAGAGATATATGTAAGATCACCTGTGGTAAGGGTTAATTGGAGTTTTGAACATGTAGGAACTACCTCACCCATTGCAGGAGTGGAAGGAAAATCTACCCTGTTGTTTTCAAATGTGTTAGCATTTGCCTCTCATCTGTGAGATAGTGATTTGTGCTGAATGCTAACCATCACAGTTCAAAAAAACAAGCTGCCCCTTTCCTACGAGTGCAAGTCTTACAGAAAAAGAGCAACACAAATTAAATCTCTGACAACAATTCCTGTGTGCACACAGACTCATGGTGTGATTCTAGGCAGAAAACGATATTTGATTGGCAATTTCAAAGCACATTTACTACTGTGGTAGAGCAAGTGATAATTACTGTAACAGCCTGACACATTTTCCTTATAGTTTAGAGAGGCAGAAAAGAGCACATGTCCTAACAGCTACTTGAGACCATGAGCATGTGGAACCTGGGTGAGTGATTAGACTAGAGCAAAGGAAATGAGCCTTGGTGATGTTGAATGTGTTAGCGTTACACACTGCTATCTGAAATACCACACAGTGCTGAATAGTAAGCATGGGAGTGCAGGAGAAGCAGCTGGCTGTGTGCTAAGAGTGTGTTTCTGGGGACTGTGTATTGTCAGGTGCAAGAGAGATCTGCATGGACGCTTGCACAACTGCATGAAGACTGCAGAGATGTATGTAAGATCACCTGTGGTAAGGGTTAATTGGAGTTTTGAACATGTAGAAACTACCTCACCCATTGCAGGAGTGGAAGGAAAATCTACCCTGTTGTTTTCAAATGTGTTAGCATTTGCCTCTCATCTGTGAGATAGTGATTTGTGCTGAATGCTAACCATCACAGTTCAAGAAAACAAGCTGCCCCTTTCCTACGAGTGCAAGTCTTACAGAACAAGAGCAACACAAATTAAATCTCTGACAACAATTCCTGTGTGCACACAGACTCATGGTGTGATTCTAGGCAGAAAACGATATTTGATTGGCAATTTCAAAGCACATTTACTACTGTGGTAGAGCAAGTGATAATTACTGTAACAGCCTGACAATTTTCCTTATAGTTTAGAGAGGCAGAAAAGAGCACATGTCCTAACAGCTACTTGAGACCATGAGCATGTGGAACCTGGGTGAGTGATTAGACTAGAGCAAAGGAAATGAGCCTTGGTGATGTTGAATGTGTTAGCGTTACACACTGCTATCTGAAATACCACACAGTGCTGAATAGTAAGCATGGGAGTGAAGGAGAAACAGCTGCCTGTGTGCTAAGAGTGTGTTTCTGGAGACTGTGTATTGTCAGGTGCGAGAGAGATCTGCATGGACGCTTGCACAACTGCATGAAGACTGCAGAGATGTATGTAAGATAACCTGTGGTAAGGGTTAATTGGAGTTTTGAACATGTAGGAACTACCTCACCCATTGCAGGAGTGGAAGGAAAATCTACCCTGCTGTTTTCAAATGTGTTACCATTTGCCTCTCATCTGTGAGATAGTGATTTGTGCTGAATGCTAACCATCACAGTTCAAGATAACAAGCTGACCCTTTCCTACGAGTGCAAGTCTTACAGAACAAGAGCAACACAAATTAAATCTCTGACAACAATTCCTGGGGGCACACAGACTCATGGTGTGATTCTAGGCAGAAAACGATATTTGATTGGCAATTTCAAAGCACATTTACTACTGCGGTAGAGCAAGTGATAATTACTGTAACAGCCTGACACATTTTCCTTATAGTTTAGAGAGGCAGAAAAGAGCACATGTCCTAACAGCTACTTGAGACCATGAGCATGTGGAACCTGGGTGAGTGATTAGACTAGAGCAAAGGAAATGAGCCTTGGTGATGTTGAATGTGTTAGCGTTACACACTGCTATCTGAAATACCACACAGTGCTGAATAGTAAGCATGGGAGTGCAGGAGAAGCAGCTGGCTGTGTGCTAAGAGTGTGTTTCTGGAGACTGTGTATTGTCAGGTGCAAGAGAGATCTGCATGGACGCTTTCACAACTGCATGAAGACTGCAGAGATGTATGTAAGATCACCTGTGGTAAGGGTAAATTGGAGTTTTGAACATGTAGGAACTACCTCACCCATTGCAGGAGTGGAAGGAAAATCTACCCTGTTGTTTTCAAATGTGTTAGAATTTGCCTCTCATCTGTGAGATAGTGATTTCTGCTGAATGCTAACCATCACAGTTCAAGAAAACAAGCTGCCCCTTTCCTACGAGTGCAAGTCTTACAGAACAAGAGCAACACAAATTAAATCTCTGACAACAATTCCTGTGTGCACACAGACTCATGGTGTGATTCTAAGCAGAAAACGATATTTGATTGGCAATTTCAAAGCACATTTACTACTGTGGTAGAGCAAGTGATAATTACTGTAACAGCCTGACACATTTTCCTTATAGTTTAGAGAGGCAGAAAAGAGCACATGTCCTAACAGCTACTTGAGACCATGAGCATGTAGAACCTGGGTGAGTGATTAGAATAGAGCAAAGGAAATGAGCCTTGGTGATGTTGAATGTGTTGGCGTTACACACTGCTATCTGAAATACCACACAGTGCTGAATAGAAGCATGGGACTGCAGGAGAAACAGCTGCCTGTGTGCTAAGAGTGTGTTTCTGGAGACTGTGTATTGTCAGGTGCAAGAGAGATCTGCTTGGACGCTTGCACAACTGCATGAAGACTGCAGAGATGTATGTAAGATCACCTGTGGTAAGGGTTAATTGGAGTTTTGAACATGTAGGAACTACCTCACCCATTGCAGGAGTGGAAGGAAAATCTACCCTGTTGTTTTCAAATGTGTTAGCATTTGCCTCTCATCTGTGAGATAGTGATTTGTGCTGAATGCTAACCATCACAGTTCAAAAAAACAAGCTGCCCCTTTCCTACGAGTGCAAGTCTTACAGAAAAAGAGCAACACAAATTAAATCTCTGACAACAATTCCTGTGTGCACACAGACTCATGGTGTGATTCTAGGCAGAAAACGATATTTGATTGGCAATTTCAAAGCACATTTACTACTGTGGTAGAGCAAGTGATAATTACTGTAACAGCCTGACACATTTTCCTTATAGTTTAGAGAGGCAGAAAAGAGCACATGTCCTAACAGCTACTTGAGACCATGAGCATGTGGAACCTGGGTGAGTGATTAGACCAGAGCAAAGGAAATGAGCCTTGGTGATGTTGAATGTGTTAGCGTTACACACTGCTATCTGAAATACCACACAGTGCTGAATAGTAAGCATGGGAGTGCAGGAGAAACAGCTGCCTGTGTGCTAAGAGTGTGTTTCTGGAGACTGTGTATTGTCAGGTGCGAGAGAGATCTGCATGGACGCTTGCACAACTGCATGAACACTGCAGAGATGTATGTAAGATCACCTGTGGTAAGGGTTAATTGGAGTTTTGAACATGTAGGAACTACCTCACCCATTGCAGGAGTCGAAGGAAAATCTACCCTGTTGTTTTCGAATGTGTTAGCATTTGCCTCTCATCTGTGAGATGGTGATTTGTGCTGAATGCTAACCATCACAGTTCAAGAAAACAAGCTGCCCCTTTCCTACGAGTCCAAGTCTTACAGAACAAGAGCAACACAAATTAAATCTCTGACAACAATTCCTGTGTGCACACAGACTCATGGTGTGATTCTAGGCAGAAAACGATATTTGATTGGCAATTTCAAAGCACATTTACTACTGCGGTAGAGCAAGTGATAATTACTGTAACAGCCTGATACATTTTCCTTATAGTTTATAGAGGCAGAAAAGAGCACATGTCCTAACAGCTACTTGAGACCATGATCATGTGGAACCTGGGTGAGTGATTAGACTAGAGCAAAGGAAATGAGCCTTGGTGATGTTGAATGTGTTAGCGTTACACACTGCTATCTGAAATACCACACAGTGCTGAATAGTAAGCATGGGAGTGCAGGAGAAGCAGCTGGCTGTCTGCGAAGAGTGTGTTTCTGGAGACTGTGTATTGTCAGGTGCAAGAGAGATCTGCATGGACGCTTGCACAACTGCATGAAGACTGCAGAGATGTATGTAAGATCACCTGTGGTAAGGGTTAATTGGAGTTTTGAACATGTAGAAATTACCTCACCCATTGCAGGAGTGGAAGGAAAATCTACCCTGTTGTTTTCAAATGTGTTAGCATTTGCCTCTCATCTGTGAGATAGTGATTTGTGCTGAATGCTAACCATCACAGTTCAAGAAAACAAGCTGCCCCTTTCCTACGAGTCCAAGTCTTACAGAACAAGAGCAACACAAATTAAATCTCTGACAACAATTCCTGTGTGCACACAGACTCATGGTGTGATTCTAGGCAGAAAACGATATTTGATTGGCAATTTCAAAGCACATTTACTACTGCGGTAGAGCAAGTGATAATTACTTTAACAGCCTGACACATTTTCCTTATAGTTTATAGAGGCAGAAAAGAGCACATGTCCTAACAGCTACTTGAGACCATGATCATGTGGAACCTGGGTGAGTGATTAGACTAGAGCAAAGGAAATGAGCCTTGGTGATGTTGAATGTGTTAGCGTTACACACTGCCATCTGAAATACCACACAGTGCTGAATAGTAAGCATGGGAGTGCAGGAGAAGCAGCTGGCTGTGTGCTAAGAGTGTGTTTCTGGAGACTGTGTATTGTCAGGTGCAAGAGAGATCTGCATGGACGCTTGCACAACTGCATGAAGACTGCAGAGATGTATGTAAGATCACCTGTGGTAAGGGTTAATTGGAGTTTTGAACATGTAGAAACTACCTCACCCATTGCAGGAGTGGAAGGAAAATCTACCCTGTTGTTTTCAAATGTGTTACCATTTGCCTCTCATCTGTGAGATAGTGATTTGTGCTGAATGTTAACCATCACAGTTCAAGATAACAAGCTGACCCTTTCCTACGAGTGCAAGTCTTACAGAACAAGAGCAACACGAATTAAATCTCTGACAACAATTCCTGTGTGCACACAGACTCATGGTGTGATTCTAGGCAGAAAACGATATTTGATTGGCAATTTCAAAGCACATTTACTACTGTGGTAGAGCAAGTGATAATTACTGTTACAGCCTGACAATTTTCCTTATAGTTTAGAGAGGCAGAAAAGAGCACATGTCCTAACAGCTACTTGAGACCATGAGCATGTGGAACCTGGGTGAGTGATTAGACTAGAGCAAAGGAAATGAGCCTTGGTGATGTTGAATGTGTTAGCGTTACACACTGCTATCTGAAATACCACACAGTGCTGAATAGTAAGCATGGGAGTGCAGGAGAAACAGCTGCCTGTGTGCTAAGAGTGTGTTTCTGGAGACTGTGTATTGTCAGGTGTGAGAGAGATCTGCATGGACGCTTGCACAACTGCATGAAGACTGCAGAGATGTATGTAAGATCACCTGTGGTAAGGGTTAATTAGAGTTTTGAACATGTAGGAACTACCTCACCCATTGCAGGAGTGGAAGGAAAATCTACCCTGTTGTTTTCAAATGTGTTACCATTTGCCTCTCATCTGTGAGATAGTGATTTGTGCTGAATGTTAACCATCACAGTTCAAGATAACAAGCTGACCCTTTCCTACGAGTGCAAGTCTTACAGAACAAGAGCAACACTAATTAAATCTCTGACAACAATTCCTGGGGGCACACAGACTCATGGTGTGATTCTAGGCAGAAAACGATATTTGATTGGCAATTTCAAAGCACATTTACTACTGCGGTAGAGCAAGTGATAATTACTGTAACAGCCTGACACATTTTCCTTATAGTTTAGAGAGGCAGAAAAGAGCACATGTCCTAACAGCTACTTGAGACCATGAGCATGTGGAACCTGGGTGAGTGATTAGACTAGAGCAAAGGAAATGAGCCTTGGTGATGTTGAATGTGTTAGCTTTACACACTGCTATCTGAAATACCACACAGTGCTGAATAGTAAGCATGGGAGTGCAGGAGAAGCAGCTGGCTGTGTGCTAAGAGTGTGTTTCTGGAGACTGTGTATTGTCAGGTGCAAGAGAGATCTGCATGGACGCTTGCACAACTGCATGAAGACTGCAGAGATGTATGTAAGATCACCTGTGGTAAGGGTAAATTGGAGTTTTGAACATGTAGGAACTACCTCACCCATTGCAGGAGTGGAAGGAAAATCTACCCTGTTGTTTTCAAATGTGTTAGAATTTGCCTCTCATCTGTGAGATAGTGATTTCTGCTGAATGCTAACCATCACAGTTCAAGAAAACAAGCTGCCCCTTTCCTACGAGTGCAAGTCTTACAGAACAAGAGCAACACAAATTAAATCTCTGACAACAATTCCTGTGTGCACACAGACTCATGGTGTGATTCTAAGCAGAAAACGATATTTGATTGGCAATTTCAAAGCACATTTACTACTGTGGTAGAGCAAGTGATAATTACTGTAACAGCCTGACACATTTTCCTTATAGTTTAGAGAGGCAGAAAAGAGCACATGTCCTAACAGCTACTTGAGACCATGAGCATGTGGAACCTGGGTGAGTGATTAGACTAGAGCAAAGGAAATGAGCCTTGGTGATGTTGAATGTGTCAGCGTTATACACTGCTATCTGAAATACCACACAGTGCTGAATAGTAAGCATGGGACTGCAGGAGAAACAGCTGCCTGTGTGCTAAGAGTGTGTTTCTGGAGACTGTGTATTGTCAGGTGCAAGAGAGATCTGCTTGGACGCTTGCACAACTGCATGAAGACTGCAGAGATGTATGTAAGATCACCTGTGGTAAGGGTTAATTGGAGTTTTGAACATGTAGGAACTACCTCACCCATTGCAGGAGTGGAAGGAAAATCTACCCTGTTGTTTTCAAATGTGTTAGCATTTGCCTCTCATCTGTGAGATAGTGATTTGTGCTGAATGCTAACCATCACAGTTCAAAAAAACAAGCTGCCCCTTTCCTACGAGTGCAAGTCTTACAGAAAAAGAGCAACACAAATTAAATCTCTGACAACAATTCCTGTGTGCACACAGACTCATGGTGTGATTCTAGGCAGAAAACGATATTTGATTGGCAATTTCAAAGCACATTTACTACTGTGGTAGAGCAAGTGATAATTACTGTAACAGCCTGACACATTTTCCTTATAGTTTAGAGAGGCAGAAAAGAGCACATGTCCTAACAGCTACTTGAGACCATGAGCATGTGGAACCTGGGTGAGTGATTAGACTAGAGCAAAGGAAATGAGCCTTGGTGATGTTGAATGTGTTAGCGTTACACACTGCTATCTGAAATACCACACAGTGCTGAATAGTAAGCATGGGAGTGGAGGAGAAGCAGCTGGCTGTGTGCTAAGAGTGTGTTTCTGGGGACTGTGTATTGTCAGGTGCAAGAGAGATCTGCATGGACGCTTGCACAACTGCATGAAGACTGCAGAGATGTATGTAAGATCACATGTGGTAAGGGTTAATTGGAGTTTTGAACATGTAGAAACTACCTCACCCATTGCAGGAGTGGAAGGAAAATCTACCCTGTTGTTTTCAAATGTGTTAGCATTTGCCTCTCATCTGTGAGATAGTGATTTGTGCTGAATGCTAACCATCACAGTTCAAGAAAACAAGCTGCCCCTTTCCTACGAGTGCAAGTCTTACAGAACAAGAGCAACACGAATTAAATCTCTGACAACAATTCCTGTGTGCACACAGACTCATGGTGTGATTCTAGGCAGAAAACGATATTTGATTGGCAATTTCAAAGCACATTTACTACTGTGGTAGAGCAAGTGATAATTACTGTAACAGCCTGACAATTTTCCTTATAGTTTAGAGAGGCAGAAAAGAGCACATGTCCTAACAGCTACTTGAGACCATGAACATGTGGAACCTGGGTGAGTGATTAGACTAGAGCAAAGGAAATGAGCCTTGGTGATGTTGAATGTGTTAGCGTTACACACTGCTATCTGAAATACCACACAGTGCTGAATAGTAAGCATGGGAGTGCAGGAGAAACAGCTGCCTGTGTGCTAAGAGTGTGTTTCTGGAGACTGTGTATTGTCAGGTGCGAGAGAGATCTGCATGGACGCTTGCACAACTGCATGAAGACTGCAGAGATGTATGTAAGATCACCTGTGGTAAGGGTTAATTGGAGTTTTGAACATGTAGGAACTACCTCACCCATTGCAGGAGTGGAAGGAAAATCTACTCTGCTGTTTTCAAATGTGTTACCATTTGCCTCTCATCTGTGAGATAGTGATTTGTGCTGAATGCTAACCATCACAGTTCAAAAAAACAAGCTGCCCCTTTCCTACGAGTGCAAGTCTTACAGAAAAAGAGCAACACAAATTAAATCTCTGACAACAATTCCTGTGTGCACACAGACTCATGGTGTGATTCTAGGCAGAAAACGATATTTGATTGGCAATTTCAAAGCACATTTACTACTGTGGTAGAGCAAGTGATAATTACTGTAACAGCCTGACAATTTTCCTTATAGTTTAGAGAGGCAGAAAAGAGCACATGTCCTAACAGCTACTTGAGACCATGAGCATGTGGAACCTGGGTGAGTGATTAGACTAGAGCAAAGGAAATCAGCCTTGGTGATGTTGTATGTGTTAGCGTTACACACTGCTATCTGAAACACCACACAGTGCTGAATAGTAAGCATGGGAGTGCAGGAGAAACAGCTGCCTGTGTGCTAAGAGTGTGTTTCTAGAGACTGTGTATTGTCAGGTGCGAGAGAGATCTGCATGGACGCTTGCACAACTGCATGAAGACTGCAGAGATGTATGTAAGATCACCTGTGGTAAGGGTTAATTAGAGTTTTGAACATGTAGGAACTACCTCACCGATTGCAGGAGTAGAAGGAAAATCTACCCTGTTGTTTTCAAATGTGTTAGAATTTGCCTCATCTGTGAGATAGTGATTTCTGCTGAATGCTAACCATCACAGTTCAAGAAAACAAGCTGCCCCTTTCCTACGAGTGCAAGTCTTACAGAACAAGAGCAACACGAATTAAATCTCTGACAACAATTCCTGTGTGCACACAGACTCATGGTGTGATTCTAAGCAGAAAACGATATTTGATTGGCAATTTCAAAGCACATTTACTACTGTGGTAGAGCAAGTGATAATTACTGTAACAGCCTGACACATTTTCCTTATAGTTTAGAGAGGCAGAAAAGAGCACAAGTCCTAACAGCTACTTGAGACCATGAGCATGTGGAACCTGGGTGAGTGATTAGACTAGAGCAAAGGAAATGAGCCTTGGTGATGTTGAATGTGTCAGCGTTATACACTGCTATCTGAAATACCACACAGTGCTGAATAGTAAGCATGGGACTGCAGGAGAAACAGCTGCCTGTGTGCTAAGAGTGTGTTTCTGGAGACTGTGTATTGTCAGGTGCAAGAGAGATCTGCTTGGACGCTTGCACAACTGCATGAAGACTGCAGAGATGTATGTAAGATCACCTGTGGTAAGGGTTAATTGGAGTTTTGAACATGTAGGAACTACCTCACCCATTGCAGGAGTGGAAGGAAAATCTACCCTGTTGTTTTCAAATGTGTTAGCATTTGCCTCTCATCTGTGAGATAGTGATTTGTGCTGAATGCTAACCATCACAGTTCAAAAAAACAAGCTGCCCCTTTCCTACGAGTGCAAGTCTTACAGAAAAAGAGCAACACAAATTAAATCTCTGACAACAATTCCTGTGTGCACACAGACTCATGGTGTGATTCTAGGCAGAAAACGATATTTGATTGGCAATTTCAAAGCAAATTTACTACTGTGGTAGAGCAAGTGATAATTACTGTAACAGCCTGACACATTTTCCTTATAGTTTAGAGAGGCAGAAAAGAGCACATGTCCTAACAGCTACTTGAGACCATGAGCATGTGGAACCTGGGTGAGTGATTAGACTAGAGCAAAGGAAATGAGCCTTGGTGATGTTGAATGTGTTAGCGTTACACACTGCTATCTGAAATACCACACAGTGCTGAATAGTAAGCATGGGAGTGCAGGAGAAGCAGCTGGCTGTGTGCTAAGAGTGTGTTTCTGGGGACTGTGTATTGTCAGGTGCAAGAGAGATCTGCATGGACGCTTGCACAACTGCATGAAGACTGCAGAGATGTATGTAAGATCACCTGTGGTAAGGGTTACTTGGAGTTTTGAACATGTAGAAACTACCTCACCCATTGCAGGAGTGGAAGGAAAATCTACCCTGTTGTTTTCAAATGTGTTAACATTTGCCTCTCATCTGTGAGATAGTGATTTGTGCTGAATGCTAACCATGACAGTTCAAGAAAACAAGCTGCCCCTTTCCTACGAGTGCAAGTCTTACAGAACAAGAGCAACACAAATTAAATCTCTGACAACAATTCCTGTGTGCACACAGACTCATGGTGTGATTCTAGGCAGAAAACGATATTTGATTGGCAATTTCAAAGCACATTTACTACTGTGGTAGAGCAAGTGATAATTACTGTAACAGCCTGACAATTTTCCTTATAGTTTAGAGAGGCAGAAAAGAGCACATGTCCTAACAGCTACTTGAGACCATGAGCATGTGGAACCTGGGTGAGTGATTAGACTAGAGCAAAGGAAATGAGCCTTGGTGATGTTGAATGTGTTAGCGTTACACACTGCTATCTGAAATACCACACAGTGCTGAATAGTAAGCATGGGAGTGCAGGAGAAACAGCTGCCTGTGTGCTAAGAGTGTGTTTCTGGAGACTGTGTATTGTCAGGTGCGAGAGAGATCTGCATGGACGCTTGCACAACTGCATGAAGACTGCAGAGATGTATGTAAGATAACCTGTGGTAAGGGTTAATTGGAGTTTTGAACATGTAGGAACTACCTCACCCATTGCAGGAGTGGAAGGAAAATCTACCCTGCTGTTTTCAAATGTGTTACCATTTGCCTCTCATCTGTGAGATAGTGATTTGTGCTGAATGCTAACCATCACAGTTCAAGATAACAAGCTGACCCTTTCCTACGAGTGCAAGTCTTACAGAACAAGAGCAACACGAATTAAATCTCTGACAACAATTCCTGGGGGCACACAGACTCATGGTGTGATTCTAGGCAGAAAACGATATTTGATTGGCAATTTCAAAGCACATTTACTACTGCGGTAGAGCAAGTGATAATTACTGTAACAGCCTGACACATTTTCCTTATAGTTTAGAGAGGCAGAAAAGAGCACATGTCCTAACAGCTACTTGAGACCATGAGCATGTGGAACCTGGGTGAGTGATTAGACTAGAGCAAAGGAAATGAGCCTTGGTGATGTTGAATGTGTTAGCGTTACACACTGCTATCTGAAATACCACACAGTGCTGAATAGTAAGCATGGGAGTGCAGGAGAAGCAGCTGGCTGTGTGCTAAGAGTGTGTTTCTGGAGACTGTGTATTGTCAGGTGCAAGAGAGATCTGCATGGACGCTTTCACAACTGCATGAAGACTGCAGAGATGTATGTAAGATCACCTGTGGTAAGGGTAAATTGGAGTTTTGAACATGTAGGAACTACCTCACCCATTGCAGGAGTGGAAGGAAAATCTACCCTGTTGTTTTCAAATGTGTTAGAATTTGCCTCTCATCTGTGAGATAGTGATTTCTGCTGAATGCTAACCATCACAGTTCAAGAAAACAAGCTGCCCCTTTCCTACGAGTGCAAGTCTTACAGAACAAGAGCAACACAAATTAAATCTCTGACAACAATTCCTGTGTGCACACAGACTCATGGTGTGATTCTAAGCAGAAAACGATATTTGATTGGCAATTTCAAAGCACATTTACTACTGTGGTAGAGCAAGTGATAATTACTGTAACAGCCTGACACATTTTCCTTATAGTTTAGAGAGGCAGAAAAGAGCACATGTCCTAACAGCTACTTGAGACCATGAGCATGTAGAACCTGGGTGAGTGATTAGAATAGAGCAAAGGAAATGAGCCTTGGTGATGTTGAATGTGTTGGGGTTACACACTGCTATCTGAAATACCACACAGTGCTGAATAGAAGCATGGGACTGCAGGAGAAACAGCTGCCTGTGTGCTAAGAGTGTGTTTCTGGAGACTGTGTATTGTCAGGTGCGAGAGAGATCTGCATGGACGCTTGCACAACTGCATGAACACTGCAGAGATGTATGTAAGATCACCTGTGGTAAGGGTTAATTGGAGTTTTGAACATGTAGGAACTACCTCACCCATTGCAGGAGTCGAAGGAAAATCTACCCTGTTGTTTTCGAATGTGTTAGCATTTGCCTCTCATCTGTGAGATGGTGATTTGTGCTGAATGCTAACCATCACAGTTCAAGAAAACAAGCTGCCCCTTTCCTACGAGTGCAAGTCTTACAGAACAAGAGCAACACAAATTAAATCTCTGACAACAATTCCTGTGTGCACACAGACTCATGGTGTGATTCTAGGCAGAAAACGATATTTGATTGGCAATTTCAAAGCACATTTACTACTGCGGTAGAGCAAGTGATAATTACTGTAACAGCCTGATACATTTTCCTTATAGTTTATAGAGGCAGAAAAGAGCACATGTCCTAACAGCTACTTGAGACCATGATCATGTGGAACCTGGGTGAGTGATTAGACTAGAGCAAAGGAAATGAGCCTTGGTGATGTTGAATGTGTTAGCGTTACACACTGCTATCTGAAATACCACACAGTGCTGAATAGTAAGCATGGGAGTGCAGGAGAAGCAGCTGGCTGTCTGCGAAGAGTGTGTTTCTGGAGACTGTGTATTGTCAGGTGCAAGAGAGATCTGCATGGACGCTTGCACAACTGCATGAAGACTGCAGAGATGTATGTAAGATCACCTGTGGTAAGGGTTAATTGGAGTTTTGAACATGTAGAAACTACCTCACCCATTGCAGGAGTGGAAGGAAAATCTACCCTGTTGTTTTCAAATGTGTTAGCATTTGCCTCTCATCTGTGAGATAGTGATTTGTGCTGAATGCTAACCATCACAGTTCAAGAAAACAAGCTGCCCCTTTCCTACGAGTCCAAGTCTTACAGAACAAGAGCAACACAAATTAAATCTCTGACAACAATTCCTGTGTGCACACAGACTCATGGTGTGATTCTAGGCAGAAAACGATATTTGATTGGCAATTTCAAAGCACATTTACTACTGCGGTAGAGCAAGTGATAATTACTGTAACAGCCTGACACATTTTCCTTATAGTTTATAGAGGCAGAAAAGAGCACATGTCCTAACAGCTACTTGAGACCATGATCATGTGGAACCTGGGTGAGTGATTAGACTAGAGCAAAGGAAATGAGCCTTGGTGATGTTGAATGTGTTAGCGTTACACACTGCTATCTGAAATACCACACAGTGCTGAATAGTAAGCATGGGAGTGCAGGAGAAGCAGCTGGCTGTGTGCTAAGAGTGTGTTTCTGGAGACTGTGTATTGTCAGGTGCAAGAGAGATCTGCATGGACGCTTGCACAACTGCATGAAGACTGCAGAGATGTATGTAAGATCACCTGTGGTAAGGGTTAATTGGAGTTTTGAACATGTAGAAACTACCTCACCCATTTCAGGAGTGGAAGGAAAATCTACCCTGTTGTTTTCAAATGTGTTAGCACTTGCCTCTCATCTGTGAGATAGTGATTTGTGCTGAATGCTAACCATCACAGTTCAAGAAAACAAGCTGCCCCTTTCCTACGAGTGCAAGTCTTACAGAACAAGAGCAACACAAATTAAATCTCTGACAACAATTCCTGTGTGCACACAGACTCATGGTGTGATTCTAGGCACAAAACAGTATTCCTGGGTGATACCAGTACACCTTAACTTATGGTGAAGACATACTCCATAATATCTTACAAGTTCAAGGCAGTTAAATATCTTCCAAAACATAAAATGTAAAACACAACTTTAAAAAAAGAAACAAATTTCTAATATTTATATCAAAATACACCACATACATCCCCTCTCAAATTCATAACTCACCTTTAAAAGTAGTTAGTTGAGAAAGAAATGTGCCACTCACACAGCAGATTATCAGAGACAGAATCTCTGAGCTGTACTCCTCTCACCAGAACCACTAAATGGCAACATTTCCCTCTCTTTATTCACACATATACATGTTAACTTCAAATCACATTGCTTCCCACATTTTTTTAAATGGAAACACACATTTCTATTGGTTGCAAATTTCAACCCTTTCCAAATGATTCCTACCCCCAACATGACTTCTGCCTGCTACCATAGCAACAGATCATGGAACACTGGTGTGAGCAGAGAGGTCAGAAGTTCAGCACACAATGTTTCTAATCCAAAGAGCAAGAGTGCTTGACTTTTCAAACCTAACAGCATATCCAAAGTAATCTTCTGTGGGAACACATTTGTCTGAACCAATACAAAACATGCTTTTAAAAATGTAAACATACAGCCTAGTTTTTAGTGTTGAATGGTCTGAAACAGCCAATGAGTTCTTTTTATTAAAAAAAAAGTATATAAGCCTCCATTTGACAACTATCTTTCTTTTCATATTGCCATTCTACTGAAAGACACCTTCTGAGTGCATCCAAATCTCCTTGCAAGATGTTCACAGTGTGGATTGTAGGTCATAGCTATGTCCACTGGAGTGAAAAGTATGCAGAAAAAAGAGGTATAGTGAGAGATCTTGCTTTGCCAAATGTAGACATTAAATGGATTGGTCAGAGAGGGTTAAAGTGGCACCAATTAATGCCTTTGGTGAAATCCTTTCTACATCTCCCACAGCCTGACCTTATAATTGTGCACTGTGGTGGAAATGACCTAGGCACTTTAACTGGGGTAGGTCTGGAAATGCTTGTTAAGGACACCTTTGTGCAATTGATGTCACTTTTTCCACAAACTACCTTTGTATATTCTAATATATGCCAAAGGCAAAAGTGGAACTGGTCCAACCAATATTGTCCGCAGATTGAGAAAGCAAAAAAGCACGTCAATAAGTCTGTTTCTGCTTTCCTCAGAGACTATGGTATGGGTTCTATATACCACAACAACTTGCGTTACAACATGCAAGGCATTTATAGAGGAGATGGTGTACATTTCACAGATAAAGGGAACAGAGTCTTCCTCTTGAACTTTAGACTCTGCATCGGTATTTACTTGTAGGTACAAAAAAACACTCAATGAACACAACGGCTCTTTTTAGAGCCAACCAACATCTAAACACTTAAACTTGATTTTTAATTCTATTTTTTTTATGAATTTTTTGCCGCCGTGCGCACACAGCGCAATATTTATAAAAAATATATTTTTTTTTTGGGACCTTAGGGGTCTTTTATGGTCCCCCTGAGAAGGCCTAGGGGGTCAGGGACTCTCTACCCTGCCCCCTTTTCACGTTCTCCACTTGTGTTTTTAGCTCTCTTCTGCCTCAAACTCAAAATGGCGGCTGAGGGGTGCGCGCACCGTGCGCGCACCCCGCGATTTTTTGAAAAAAACCACCAATAAGAATTACGCTCGCGGACATTTGGTGCGCCCACCGTGTGAGCACGGTGCGCGCATAGAGATATTTATGTACTTTTAACTGCAATTTTCTCAGGAACTACTGAACAGATTGACACCATATATGCAAAAGGCACATGTCTGACCTGAGGACTACCTCTTTGCCAAATTTCATGTAATTCTGTTCAGCCGTTCGGGCTGTACCTTCGACTAAAGGTCCTATGGGAAAATGAATGGGGAAAACATGTTTTGGGACCGCCCTTTTTTCTCAGCCCCCGCTTGACGAATCACCTCTAGACTTTCAGGGTAGGAACTGAGCGGAGTGCCCCATTAGTTTTGAAAATTTCACGAAGATAAGTCAACCGGCGCCAAAGTTATTCAAAATAGAATTTTCAGATTTCCTATGGGAACTCGGTCCTAACTATAACTATCTACTGGCGACCGCCAGTAGATAATGTATGTTTTGGAAGTACTTGTTTGTCTAAACATACACATATATATGTATTTTTATATATGCTCTGGGGTCCTGCACGTGGGCGGGGATTATTCAGTGCTTATGGCTATTGATGAGTATCTCCTGGAAAAGAAACAGTAAATAGTGTGATGTGAATATAACCTCTTAACTCCAGGTGTGACCAACCAGGTTCTGAACAGGTCTTTAATATATCTTCCTGCATGCTTTTAAGCAAGTCTCTAGTATTGGAGCACACAGATTTTTTCTCCAGTGAATGATAAATCCTCCATGAGGACGTATTCTTTACCTACATAGGGCACAAGATCAGAAAGCACAAATATTCTGGTGATAAAGGGAACATTTTCCATTTCAATTGTGTGAATCATTTAGTATTAAATGCAAGTTTATTATGTGTTACTTTATTATAGGTTGATACGGCACAAACTGAACATATATCTGTATGTGAATCATTATATGTAGTGTATTTTAGTAAACGTGCAACAGAATTCATATGCTAAATCTGGCATTTTGCATCATTCAACACAAGGTCTGGCCTTTCCATTATAGAAAAACATTCAGGGAGACACACCTTTTGCTTTCTGTGGGCCGTATGAGCAAGGTGAGTACTGAACATATTTCCAGTGAGATCCATGGGTTCACAGAGCTCAGGCTTAACTGAATATTGCTCAGCTTGGGAACACCATGATCGAGAGAGAATTTCTCAAAGCACTGTAGCAGATCAGAAACCATTCTGTCATTCAGCAACGGTATGCGGGTAGAGGCAGATAAGAAACTAAGATGGGCACTTTGTAAGTGGCTAGATGGGTGGGGATGCTACTAACGACAGAATTCTTCATTTAATGCTTTACATTTTATGAATAGCATCAGTAATGTAGCAATGTTTTAAAAGATATTGTTTAATACGTTTTATTGCTCATTTTGTTTTTCTAGTTACATCGGTTCATATAATCTACAGCATTCATTTTTATTTAAAATAATAAACATATATAGTGTAAATTTCTTGGGTATGTCCATCCATGAGAAAATGAGTTTTGTCAATTACTAGTAATTTAATTAATCCTGTGGTCTCGCAGGACTAATCTTTGCTCTATACGGCAGATCATCAAGTAGCACATGGGAGGTTTGTCAGTTACAGTCTGCCAGATTGCTGGCTAGGGTAGATACATTGGTGAAGACTGCACCAAAGGTTTCAGATTTTGTTAAACTGCAAAAAGATACTGGAGCAAACAGGTTTTTTATTTCCAATGCAGGATAATTTCTTTAAGAGGAAGTACTATTTCTCTACTTATATGGACACACCATATTACAATTCTACCCTCTGGTAAACTGCTAAATAAAAGCTTGCCCCAAATAGCAGCAAAGCCCAAAAATATAAACTTTCAGTTGTTCCCTGTCTACAGAATGTATGCTATAGCTACAACAGTGACTATTGCTATGACTGATTGGGATCTATATGTCCTGCAGCACAAAATCGAAGTTTAAGACAAAAATGTGTTTCAAAGTCTATTCCCCAAAACATTTCCGCTCAATTCAAAACTGGCTCTTGGTCACCAATCCCCACAGAGCAGAGATGACAGAGCAGCCTTCCAATAATTAAACCTTGGGACCAAAAAAGCCTACAACTCCACTCCTCTAAACATAAGAAGATTTGAGGGAGGGCAGTCCACCAGAAATCAGAAGCATTGGAAGGGGCTGTCTGAGTGAGTGGCAGTGAGCCCCAGGAGAGAAGCTCTCTCTCTGGACTGAGCATTCAAAACATCAACCATAGCGGTCAGCGAGGATCAAGGAAGGCTCAGCTGATATTCCTAAAGAACAGCACACCAGCTGCTCATGCTCCCCAAGGCTAGGAACAGGCTGGCTGAACGGACACCTGCTGAGGCTCAGGGGGAGCTGCGGAATTAAAGAACTGGGCAGGAGCAGTATAGACTGCCATGTGGCGCTTGTGAGTGGCACCGAACCCCACAGCTGAGCCAGGAAGAATTGTTGAGCAGTGGAAGACAAATGAGTGACACACTTGGTAAGGCAGTCCCCTGGATGAGGTGACCATCTTAACCCGGGAAATGCCTGGGGACTGACAACAGCCCTTGAAGGGTATCATAGCATTAACACTACATAAAAAAGTTACTTACTTTCTGTAAAGCTCTTTCTGGTAGAGACTATATAGCCACAGATTCCTCCCCATTCCCCAAGCATCAGACTGGATCCAGAAACTTTTCAGCAGTACCTATGCATGTCAGTAGGCAGCACTGTGTAGGTCCGCATAGATACTGTTCCGCTCCAAAAATGACACAGGGCCTATAAAGGTGCCACTCCCATGAACTGTCAGTTGCTATCAAGACTTTCCACGCCCCCAGATGCAGAGCCTCAAAAGTAAAATGGTGTGACCAGTGTGTAGATTTCTACATTTGGGCTCTTATTAAAGGGTAGGGTCCAATAAAAAAGAGGAGTGAAATGAAGAACTTTCAGCTAAAATCTCTACCAGAAAGGGCATCACCAAAGGTAAGTAACTTGCCTCTGATAGACACTTCTAGCTGTAGATTCCTTACCTCCTGAATAATTACTAAACCAGTAACTAATTGGAGTTGGACTGAATGGACTCAAAATAGAAAGCCCTGTAGAACTGAGCAGGCAAAATGCCTTTATCGGTGGACCAGACTGTACAGACAATGGAGAGGTGCAAACAAGCTAACTATCAAACGTCTAGGACAGGGAGTCTGTGTGCTAAAGCAATGATACCAGCTTTGGCCCTGGTAGAATGAGCATGCAGTCCATCCAGAGGCTGTTTCTTAGCCGATGCATAGCAGATCTTAATGCAGAGCACAATCCTGTGGGAGAATGTACTCTTCTACACAGCCCTTACTTTTTCTTGCTTCACTGAACCCCGCAAAGAGATGATTGTCCGGCTAGTGTTTGGTACAAACTATGTAAAAGCTCACCCTGCTTAGGCTCCAAGTGATGGAAACTCTTCTCCACCCTAGAAGGGTGAGGCGGAGCATAGATCGCTGGCAAGGTGATGGCTTGACCGACGTGGTAAGCTGCCATAACTTTTAGTAGAAAGAATACCAGAGTCCTTTGAAACAATTTTTCTGGGAGGAAGGCAGCGAGTTGAGACAGCTTGAAGCCAATGTTATGGTCTTGAGGTTGAGGAGTCACAAAAAACAGCTATGAAGTGGCTCAAATGGAGTGCTAAGTTAGGATCCCACTGTAGCATGATGAAGCAAATGTTGTAACCCTTTAAAAAATCTCTTAACAAAGAGGGTGGATCCAGAGAAAACCTTACCGGATCAGGTACAATACAAATACCAAAACCTCAAATAACCTTGCCTGGAGGGAGGTTTATATACCAAGCACTGTACCAAATCAAAATTTTGTCCCAACAACCTGCGTATACAGTTTTTGTAGAGTGACACCTGGCTACCGAGATGACATCAATCACCTCTGGAGGAAGGTAGAAGGTGGTCAAGTAGAGATTGTGAAGGCTTGGGTGCAGAACATTGCCCTGCTGCTGCGACAGCAGATCCTCTGAGAGGGCCAGCCTGAGCAGAGGACAGATGCTCAAGCTACAGAGGTCTGGATACCATACTCTATGCTTAATTCACAGCCACTAGCATGATTTGGGTCCAGTCAGTCCAAATCTTTTTTAGGGCTCGGGGTATGTGTGGTATCGGCAGAAAGGTATATAGGCGCCCTAAGCTCCACTCATGAAAAACGCATCTCCGAGTGAGAGATGCCATGGAAACTTAAAACGGATGACACTCAGCTCCAGAAAGTTCACGTGAGGTCGGTACTCCACCAGAGACCTTTGATTTCCACCTTTCCCAGATGGCAACCCCAACCTGGAAGTGAGGCATGGGTAACCACTGTCAGCTTTGGGTGAGATAGGGAGAGTGGCCTGCCGCTGACCCAATCGCAGCCCACTAACCATCACTACAAATCTTGTGCAGTTGCCTCCAAAATCTCAATGGGTCTGTAAAGTATCCCTAATGTCAAGCCCACTTAGATTTCAGATCCCTCAGGAAAGCACGCATAAGCTATCTGGGGTGCTCATCCAGCAGGATGCTGAGGGGGGGGGGGGGGGGTGTCATCAATCCAAACAGTCTCAGTCTATCTCACTGAAATCCAAGACAAGGCAGAAAGATCGGGATCACAGCTTGAATGTCCTGCAATGTCTTTCTCAAGGTAAAAGGCATGAAACCAAACCATATCCAGAATGGCCCAGGTGAAGAGGATTCCTGGCATAGTCTTTCAGAGAGACAGGGCACAAGGGACGTCTCAATGCCAGCAACCTATAGGTTGGTAAGAGGCACGTCGTTTACTGGAGAACCCTCGAACACTCTGATCTTCTGGGTACGTGGTTCTGAATAGTTTCAGAGCAGCAGCAAATACCCACCACAAAGTCGCTAGAGCTATGAAGACTAACTGAATTTTAATGGACTGACAGTTTTATAATTATGATATTTGTTGCAACAGCGCAATGCGGCTCTTTACTCTAGAGGAATCTGTGTCTATACCTTTCAATATTGTTTCATTCAACCCTATGTACAGCGCTCTGATACCCCTGGGTCATGTGCGCGCTTTAAAAAACACTCTAAATAAGAGGAGCATCTAAAAAAGAGTCGCGTGGGACTTTGGCATGTTGATAGTGAACCACAAAGATGACTGGAGGTTCGCCGCAGTCTGGAGGTGACATGCAACAGTATGGTTGTACTGGCATATTTTTATAGCGAGCACATATGGTTTTCATTTGTGTATTCTATTAATGGTGGGAGACACACACAAAACAGATCATATTCAAAAAACGATACACAACAAAATGATTTGTATATTTCTTATTTATATTATTGAAGTGGTACACATAGATTTCTTTTCAAAAGTTTAAAAACATGGTGATACAAAGGAGAGTGCGTATGGAAAAGTGTTTAAAGGTATACGGTGATTAAGAAAGAAGAAAAATAGAAATAATTATCAGGGTATACTTTGGATTATATTTTCACCAATTACTCCTTAGAACTAAGAAGGTGAGAAAAGCCTGTTTAAAAACAAAATATCCTTTGGCGCAAAGGCACATGTCCTTATTTGAGAGAATGTGTTGGTCAAATCTTAACACAATCCTCTGTAGATTTAATGTATTAAATACAGGCTAGAAACAGAGGTGTCGACGTTTCGACCAGACTGCTGCGTGAGGCGAATTAAGCCCTTGCATGCGGCTCTTCATCAGGACGGTAGAACAAAAAGGGTAGGGCAACCTATGACTGCGCAGCCGCACCATAGGTGTTCCACTCAGATTCACCTTGTTATCTTGGTCCAATGTTCAGTGACCAGTGAGAAATCCGAAAACGGTCTCACTTGGGTAAAGCTGATTGTATCGATATAGCTTGTTTCAACAGCATAGGACAGGCCTAATTAGGTCCTGTCTCATTATCACTTGGTGGTAACTTCCTGGGTCGTCCGACCCAAACTGAAAAACCAGCTGGTTTGTCACTCAGGGTCGGACGCCCCAGGGAGTTACGATTAAGTCGGGATCAAACTACCTTCACATTTGTTGTTTCCCATTGAGTGATGTGACAGGACCTAATTGAGGCAAGTCTGCTTCCCACACCTTGGACCCTATTTTTTTCTCACTCTGAAAATTCATATAAATCAAGTACTTAAGCTAATCTGGTCGGATCACTTACTGGTGCCTTTTAAAATTATTGTTGTTAGAGACGTGGCATCTTTTGGTGTGTTTCCCCTGTCTTTTTGCTTTCTGACCTCCCGGTTTTGACTCTGTTTTTGCTGGTTTAGTGTCTCTGCGCACTTTCTCACTGCTGTTCATTGTTAAAGTGCAAGTGCTCCTGTCGTAAATTGTTATTATGGATTGGTGTTTCCATGATTGGCTGATTTGATTTACTAGTCAGTCCCTAGTACAGTACACCGTGTGTGCCTAGGGCCTGTAAATCAACTACTGCAGATTGTGCCACCTACACAAGTAGCCTGTAAATGTAACTCTGGCCTGCCATTGCAGAGCCTGTGTGCAGTCTAGTACTGCCATGTCGACTTGGCAAGTGTACCCACTTGCCAGCCTAACCTTCCCTTTTCTTACATGTTGGTCACCCCTAAGGTAGGCCCAAGGTACCCCTGTGGGCATGGTGCAGTCTATGTGAAAGGTAGGACATGCCCTGGTGTGTGTGTGGCATGTCCTGATAGTGAATTACTGTCAATTTCGTTTTTCACTATTGCAAGGCTACCTGACCCCATAGGACAGAATGGGGAGTTTGTTTATAACATCTTATAAACATAACTACCCCTGGGAACAAGGTAGAAAAATAACATTTAGTATGCCTGAACTCAGAATCTAAAGATGCGTCTTTTAGTGACGGTGATTTTTACATTCTGTGTTTGACAATGCCACTTTTAGAAAGTAGGTATTTTCTTGTTTAGCCATCCAGTATGCCTCGGGTTTGTGGATTGACTGCATGGCTTTGGAATGACAGGCGCTGGGGAGGAGCAGTGGCTCCAGAGAGTTCAGATAGGTCAGGGATGGGCTGAATAGACATGGGCTGCATTTAGAGTAGCGGAGGAGATTTCCTTTTACCTGAATGGGCCGGGTCTGCCTCTGACAATGCTGTCTCCACCTCCAGCCAGGAAGCTGCACCACAGAGGAGAGAACTGGTAATGGCTGGGCACAGACACTCTCTGCCCACAGAGAACAAAGGATTGTGGGCTATAAAAAGTGGGGCCAAAACCAATAAATTTTAGAACTCTTTTGGACTAAGAAGACTACCAAGAAGAACAGCTGGAGAAGCTGTGAGGAGGAACTACCACTTTGTTGAGTGCTTTGCTGTGTTGGCCTGCAGTGGCTGCTTCTTTCTTGGACAGTGAAAGGACTGGACTGAACTTTCTGCAACTTCTTTATATCTCCAAGGGCCTGAATTTGAGTTTGCCTCCTCTTCTGAAGTCTCAGGCATTGAAAAGACTTCACCAACCTCTGGGAACTGCTGTTTCAGCTGCCACAGAGAAGATAAATGCAACCGACTCAGTCGCTGGCTCTGTGTCCTGACGGCACCGCAGACCGCACGGTCCGCCTCTCGCACCGCAACCCTGGTCTCACCACCGACGACGACCAACGACGCCACAAGCCGCTGCTTGCAACGTGACCTGTGGGCACCGCACTCTGCACTGTCTCGCTTAGCCACCCTGTCTCACCGACGCTGCTGCTGACTTCGACACCTGTGACCGCATTGTTACTGGGGGCTCCGCTCATAAGTTTCCCGACGCACCGCCTCATCCCAGACAGCCGTCTGGGCTGACCGACGCCAGCTCCCGCTAACCGGCTGACGCCTGCACCGCAACCTGCCATAAGCCTTGGTCTCACCAACGGCATCTGGACAATCGTCACAGAGCCGCTGCCTGAACTGCTTCCATTTTGCAACGCAACCGCGACGGTTGCCACGACCGTCTCAGACCACCGTGTCAGCTGCAACGAGAAAGGTACGGTTACCAAGTCCGTTCACGCTTTCGCTGGCCCGTACCGACGTGATCGGCTGGAACTGTTGTTTTCAACATTGCGGTAGCCCTGGACAGAGCTACCAACTTGTACAAACTGTGTTTTTCAAATATTCTTGCAAAGTATACCTTGTTAAGTACTGTATTGTGGATTATCATTTTGGTCTTGTTTTAAGTATATAAAATATTGGATATTTTTCTATAACTGGTGTGGTGTCCTTTTGTAGTGTTTTCACTGTATTACTGTTTGTTGTGTGCAAATGTTTTACACACTGCCTCTAAGATAAGCCTGACTGCTCATGCCAAGCAACCAAGGGGGTGAGCAGGGGTTATTTTAGGAGTGTAACTCTCTCACCCTGACTAGGAAGAAGGGTCCCTACTTAGAAAAAGGTGCCTACCTCTGCCAACTAGAGACCCCCATTTCTAACAATTGTTAACTGCCTAAGAAACATCAGTTTCTTTTTCAGAAAGTTTCCAACATTTGGAGTCAAATCTCTGAATCACTGCTTTCTGAGGCACTACATATCGACCCCGCTTGACTTTCGCACGCTGTGGGCTCTGATGTCAACAAAGTGAATAATTGCATTTAAGAATGGTCTGGAAGCAGTCAGTAAATGGATGAGCCTTAAACTGAATTCTGACAAAACAGGAATACTCTTTTAACTCATTAATGATTATCATGACGCTTATAACTGGTGGCCTTCGGAGCTGGGCATCCCCCCGGTCCATCTTCAGTGGTAAGAAATCTAGGTTTCAAATTTGACTCCAATCTGTCTTTCGAACAGCAGGTCAAAGCTGCTTCTGCTAGTTGTTTCTTTACATTAAAATCTCTCGGTAGGATGCTCCATCTGGTTCCTCAGGAAAATCGTAATAGCATCATTCATGCCTTTGTTACTTCCAAGCTAGACTATGCAAATAGCTAATACCTGGGTCTAACGTCTTACTTGCTGCACCACCTGCAGATTATTCAAAATGGTGCAGCACGTCTAATTTTGAAGATCATGGCTCGTTCATCAGTGTCAGCCTCCTTATGCAGTCTACATTGGCCGCCCATTGCAAACCAAAATAAAATGAAGGCATTTACCTTTGGTTTTAGAGCCTTTGAGCACATAGGCCCATTATATCTAAGAAGACGACTGAGGGCATTCCACCAGGGCAGATCACTGCAATCCAATGAGCTAAACCTACTGCTAGTTCTCAGGGTTGTGAAGTTGAGAAGAGGTGGCGTTTTGTTTTCATTTTGTACTGCCAAACTTTGGAAATCCCTTCTAACTGCCCTGCATTTCGCTCCTTCTGAACCAGTTTTTCGCAAATTAATGAACTTTTTTCTTTTTTATCCTAAGTCTTTGTTTTGGGGTTTTGTTAGATCTTCAACCTTCCACATGCATGGCACTAGCGCCGGGACGCTTCTTCAGAAGCAGCTGCATGCTTTAGATATCGTATTGTAGTATATCCTGCCTCCCACCAGGTGTCAGTGCTCCACTAAGGGCACGCTAATGGGGTTTAACAGGTGGGACTGCAGGGAGGGTAGTGGACGGGCGGCCTGTTGACTTTGGCCACGGGGGTGGTGGGAACGACAACCGCTAAACTGCTGGGAGCCATGCTGGGTCCCAGCATGCATGCAGGGTTGGACCGAGTGACATTATGGGTACCTCCACCGAAACTACGAAAGGAGCGGCAGGGCTGATGCGGCTGACAAGGTGGAGCAGATAAGTCCAGGGAATGTGCCATGGTCCTGCTCTACTTGAACTGCCCGAAAATGGAGGCTGCCATGTCCCCAAACGGACAAGATCCATCAAACGGCATGTCCATGGGGGACAACTGGACATCGCCTGAAAACACGGTGGACCGCAGCCAAGTGTTGAAGCAAGTGGCAACACTGGTACCGATGGCCTGCCCGACAGAATCAGTGGTGTCTAAATCACAACGAAATGTGAACTCGGCCACATCCCATCCGTCTTGAATGGCCTGGGCAAGGACAGTTCAAAGATCGTCGAGGACACCTGGGAGCCACTGATTCCCATAGGGTATGGGAAGTGTGCCCTAAGAGGCAGCTAGCATTCACCAACTCGAGTGCCAAGCTGGTGGATGAAAACACTAATTTGCCAATTATTTAAACACATATTGACTCTGTATCAGGGCTTGGGTGGGGGAGTATTTGGGAATGTGTTGGGGTCAGTTTGCATCTGGATGATGGTCTACTGCAACCATTAACCATCATTGACACTTTGTGCTTTTTGGCACCATTTGATTTTTAAAAAACTAATATCGGAGGTTCCTCTCATTGAATTTTAGTGTCATTTTGTTTGACTTACTTTACATATTGCCCTAAGTTAGGCATGTCTGTTCTATGCCATCACTAGAGCTCAGGTTAATTTAGTGACTTTGATGGCTCATCCTGACAAGGGTTGTTATTCCTTTAATTTGTAGTCACCCACCTCAAACACAATTTCTTCAGGTACCTTTATAAACAAGCATTTGCAATACAATAGGTCTCGCATTTGCAAGAGTTAGAGCGATTGGTGTTGTAAATTACGATGTCTTTTACCTATTTGTTTTGGCATGGAGAGTGATGGGTGCATGTAAGGTTGTGACTAAGTCAGTTACCTATAAAATAGTTTACTTTTAAACAACCATTTAGGGTGAAGCAGCCAGTGTTAAAGGTCATATGTCCTGCTGCCATACATATTGTTGGGTTGCCCCTCTTACAAATGCCTTCATAGTGTCCCAAACTGTGAGCGGGGAGGCTGACGCCATATTCTCTTTATAAAATAGCTCAAGCTGTTTACTAATATTGGCCAAGTACACACTATCCGTATATAGATATCTAGGAAAAGAGAAGGGCCTGAGTGTCTTACATTCGGCTGTGGCCTGGAAAGATAGTAGTATAGGATTGTGGTCGGAAGTAACCTGTGGGCATACTTCCATATTTGGTGACAACATTATTTGATCCGACACCCATGCCATATCTATTCTAGAATAGAGCCTGTGTGGGGCAGAATAGTACATATAACCTGGGACAGTTGGATTTAATGTTCTCCATGCATCTCTGGTAGACTGCAGCCGCCCCATTTCTAAGAGTTGCGCCCTGCCTTGTTGAATCTAAATTATAATCCATAACGCAATTAAAATAAAACAAGTTACTTACCTGTACACTGTGGTTCTCCAGTATTGATATCTTTCATAGATTCACATGCTTGAATCTTCCCCGTCGTAATGGTGGGAGTCTCAAGGTAATACAAATATAGCAGTATGAAAGAAAAAACTGCATGAAAACCAATACAAATGCATCATACTTTGGTAACCCATTACCATTATTATATGGTCCAAAAGTCAGCCAATGAGACGCCAGCCCTGAGATCACAATCCCCAGCAGAGCCACCATACCTCAGATTTCCAGCACCAGCGTGGGACAAGGATAGTATCATGAGGTAAAAGTGGTCTACCTTACCAAACGGGGAGGCGGGCGGGCCGCATGTGAATCTATGAAAGATATCAATACTGGAGAACCACAGTGTACAGGTAAGTAACTTGTTTATTCTCCATCATTGAATCTTTCATAGATTCACATGCTTGAATCAGAATAGAAAGCAGTATTGCATCCATGAAAAGCGTTTGAAGTTTAAGACCTCTTTTTCCTTATAGTTCAGATAGAGCCTTTTCAAAGCCTACAAGATCTTCTAGCTTACATAGTGGATTGTGTGTCTCAGAATGTCTATAATAATCAAGACTACATATATACATATAAAATATCATGAGAGAAAGGCAAACATATAATGTATCACTTTCACAAACTAAAGCAATCTTTTAAAATAGAAAATACCTTAAAGAAACAGTTGGCGTAGCACAGCATGTCCCACCGCTGAATCTCCTTTCCATGCCGCGTCCAACAGTAGTGCCTGGTGAATGTATGGACATTTGACCACGTTGCCGCTCTGCAAATGTCTGGGAATGATACTCCCGCGAATAATGCGGCATAAGTAGCCATCTTTCTTGTCGAATGCGCTCTAACTTTTGTAGTTAGAGGCCTTCCAGCTTTGTCATGACAGAATGTGATTGCTGAGGATATCCACATGGAAATACTATTTCTGGATAATACCAAACCCTTCCTGGGAGTGGCGAAAGCTATTAACAGTTGATTTGACTTTCTGAAAGATTTCGTTCAATATAAAATCTTAAGCATCTCCTGACATCCAATGTGTGAAGAGACCTTTCAGCCATAGATGTTGGATTTTTAAAATATGTAGATAGTATGATAGGTTCGTTCAGATCGAATGACGTTGGAACTTTCGGAATTAATTTCGGATTCGTTCTAAGTACTACTTTGTCCTTCTTGGACTGCATAAAAGGTTTGGATATAGAGAAAGCTTGAATCTCACTGACTCTTCTGGCTGATGTCAGAGCCAGGAGTAGAGCCACCTTCCATGATACAAATTTCAGATCAGCTTTATGAATGGGTTCAAAGGGAGGCTTCATCAACTGTGCAAGGACCGTATTAAGTTGCCAAGGTACTGACGGACATTTTACTGGGGGAAACACTCTGAAGAGACCCTTCATGAACTCCTTTATTACCCTATGAGACCAAAGAGAAGGTTGGCTCGGCTTTCTGCGGTATCTTGAAATTGTCGCAAGAAGCACTTTCAAAGATGAATGTGATAGTCCTGCTTTTGCTAAATGCAGTAGATAAGGAAGAATTTGTTCTGGCGTTGAAAGCAAAGGGTGTAGAAAGTGATCCAAACACCAATGGCAAAATCTTTTCCACTTTGCCGCATATGTCTTATTAGTGGAAATTGCTCTGGAGTGAGTCAAAATATCCCGACATTCTTGAGGAATATTCAGGGGTTGGAATTCATGGTCATGAGGTTCCAGGCTGATAAATTTAGTGATCCTAATTGGGGATGTATCACTTGCCCTCCGTTCATCGCTATAAGATCGTGTACCAGTGGAAACTGCAATCGAGGAGAAACGGACATTCGTAGAAGCTCCGTGAAGCAGAACTGTCTCAGCCATGCCGGCGCAATCAGTATCAAGTGGCACGGTTCCAAAGTCATCTTCCTCAACACCTTCGGAATTAGAGGGAATGGTGGAAACACGTAAGCAAACGTACCCGTCCATCGAAGGTGGAAAGCATTCCCCCATGATGCTCTTTGAGGGTAGCTGCTTCGAAACTGCTTGCATTTCTTGTTGTTTTGAGTGGCAAATAGATCCAATCCTGGAGTGCCCCATAGTTGGACTATCTGAAGAAGCCGTTGCTGATCCAGCTCCCATTCGTGGCATAGGCTTGCTGATCTGCTTAGAGAATCTGCCCACGTGTTGTGAATTCCCGGGACATGTTCAACTTGCAGAGTGATATTGTGCTTCAGAAGCCACTGCCATATTTCCTGCGCTTGTGCTGACAAGGTTTTTGATATTGTTCCTCCTTGCTTTAGAAGATAAAACATAGTTGTGGTGTTGTCCGTTCTGACCAGGACTGGGGAATCATGAATTCTGGGAAGAAACGCCTGGAGACCTAAGAACACTGCTTTTAGTTCGAACAAATTGATGTGCATCTTCATTTCTTGCCCATTCCAATGACCTTGTATTTCTAGGTCTTACAAATGTGCTCCCCAACCCTGCAAAGATGCGTCCGTTGTCATTATGTAACTGGGAGATTGAGGTTCGAAGATGAGGCCTGCCGAGAAATCTTTTCGTATCCCCCACCATGACAATGCTTTCTTTATTAATGGAGTGATAAGGACCAGATCCTCGAAAGATTATTGAGCTTGAACCCATTGAAGGTCGAGAAGTTCCTGAAGCGGTCTCATGTGAAGCCGTCAATTTGGGACTAACGGAATGCAGGATGAAAGCATCCCCAGCATGGGCTTGAACATCCTCACTGAAACTGACTTTCTTTTTCGCATCTGAGAACTCAGCTTTAAAATTTTCGGGATGCGTTCTTCCGATGGATACGCCTTTGCTTCTTTTGTGTTCAACACTGCCCCTAAAAACTGTAGAGTCTGGGACGGAATCAGAGAGGATTTTTCCACATTTATCTTTAGACCCAAGGACGCGAAGAGATTCCTGCAAGTTCTTAATGAGTCCTAAGTGTCTTGAAACGTCGGTCCTTTTATCAGCCAGTTGTCCAGATACAGATAGACTTGGTGACCTGTTGTCTTAAATGTGCTGCCACTGGCGCCATGCACTTCGTGAAAACTCTTGGTGCGGATCAGAGACCAAAGAGCAATACTTTGAATTGATAGTGGCGCACGCCACCTTGAACCTGGGATACCGTCTGTGTTTGATGTGTATTGGAACATAGAAGTATGCATCTAATAAACCTAAAGATGTCATATAGTCTCCTCTGTTCAGCATCAGCAGAATTTCTTGCAGGGATAACATTCTGAAGAGCTGCTTTTTGATGTACTTGTTTAAACCTCTTAGATCCATTACCTGCCTCCACTTGGCACTTTGTTTTTTCCTTATTAGGAAAAAATGCGTGTAGAATCCTTTCCCACGATGTTGATGAGGGACTTCCTCTATTGCTCCTTTTATAAGGAGATTCAAAATCTCTTTCTTTAAAACGGATAGATGTTGATGTACACTGGGAATGGGAGGTCGGGCTGGTGGTTTTTGAATGAATTCTAGGGTGTGACCCTGATGTATTATGTCAAACACCCATCTGTCTGATGTTATTGACAACCATTGCCGGGTAAAACTCAGAGAGGTAGTGGTTCTGATGAGGTTTGATGGTTGACGAGGTGGTTGATGCCCTGAGAATGTCACTGTCTCCTACCGGTGTCCTGAGATTTCCCCCTGGCAGATGTCTTTCTTCTGTTCGTCTGCTGTTGGTAAGGTGTATTGGATGACTGAAACTGCTGGTGGTTGGAAAATTGTAGATACCCTTGTTGCTGGTAGGGCTGGTATCTACAAGATTGAAATGACGGCCTTTGTTGGTAATGGCCTCTTGATCCTCTGCCTTGAAAGGACTGAAACCTTTGTTGTTGCAGAGTCCCTAAAGCACAAGCTGTGTCTGTATCGGTTTTAATCCCCTGAAGGGCATCATCCGCGTGCTTGCCAAAGAGATTTTCTTGATTGAATGGCATATTAATAATCTTGGCTTTGATTTCCAGCCGGTATGAGGTGGCCTTAAGGCATCCCTGTCTGCGATGGGGCGACAGCCCCTGCCATCTGCCTAAAAGCCACCGCAGAGATGTCCATGGCTATGTCGATCATTTCTGATGCTGCCCTGGCTGCATCCTGAAGAATTTGCGTGGCTCTTCCTTCTTATCCTCAGGGAGATGAGATAAAAAGGCGCTAAATCAGACCACATTTGTCTGTCGTACCTGCTAACTATGGTCAACGTATTTGAGGCTTTGATGGATGCGGCCGCCATCACAGTAAAGCGTTTTCCTGCGCCATCTAGTTTTCTCCCCTCTTTGTCTGGTGGAGCAAAACATGAAGCTGCCGGGTTCCTCGAGCGCCTCTACGCCGCTAGCATGACCACTGATTCAGCTCTGGGGTGACCTATCAGACATGCCGGAGACGATTCTGGAGCTTTATATTTCTTTTCTATTCTCGGGACTGATGCCGAAATAGAAGCTGGACTTCTCATGATTTTTAAGCCTTCCTCCCATATACAGTTCACTACAGGGATAGTCCGGATCGACTTTCTAGCTGGATCTTTGAAGTCGTATAAGAAACAGTCCGCCTGTTTCACCGGAAGAGGAAGATCAAACCTTTTTGAGGCTTTCTCCATTAGTTCGTGGAATCCTCCAATATCTTCTGGCGGAGAATTTGCCGGTGAAGAAGAAGGAGACGACTGAGCAATATATTGATCCCACTCATCGCCCACTGGTTCATCCTGTGTCAACTTTCCCTCTTCTGGTTGATCTTCTACATCCCTCTCAATATAGTCATCCCTGATGGCTATTACTGGCGGAGAGCGCGATTTCTGTGAGGCTTGCTGTGGTGCTGCCTTCTCAGGGGTGGGAGCACTTTGCGTTTTGCTTGGTGTGTCAGGCAAAGGAACATTAGCTTCTTGAAAGCACCTATAGTAGTCTGTTATCATGTGCCTTAGATCCGTGACTAATGAAAGTGGCACTGACATCGACTCTTCTCTGGCTAGTGGAGGGTTGTCCTCCTCATAGTCATAGGTGTCCTGAAAAGATTCATATCTTTGTGAACCAGAAAAAGGACGGTCCTTAAAAGAGAATTCCTCCTGTACAAATTCGGATTTGTCCTGGTACTCTTCCTCATCCGTGTCCTGACTTTTTATCTTAAGCTGAGAGGGACTGTACACAACTCCAAAGGAACCTTCCTCCTCTGATTCGTGCATTTCCAAAAGATGGGATGGAGGAAGCGGTGACACTTTGCTTCAAGATGTTAATTCAGATGAAAACTTTCCTGCATCAGGTGCAACCAAGGATCTTTTCCTTTCCATCGATGAGCCCATCAACGGTGGAAACCTCTTTATAGAAACAGTCATCAACGATCTTTGTGAAATTGGTGACTTGAATGTCGCTATCGAAGGAACCATCTTCATCGAAGTCATCGACGGGGTCGTTGTCGTACCTGCCATCGACGAAGCTGTCGTCGTCAGAGTTGCCGTCGATGACGCTGCCGTCATCTTCGTTGGCGTAACCGTCGACGCTACGTCACTCTCATCAACGGAGTTGTTGTCGACGGGTCTATCGACTGAGTCTTTTTCTCCGTAGACTTCTTGTGAGGAGTGTGAGGCACTGAAGAAGAAGCCTTCTTAGAAACACTTTCAGGAGGTTATAGCTCCAGACCCTTGTCCTTTGACTTAGTGACATTCAGTTTTTTAGAGTCAGTTTTTGAAACAGATGTCTCTAATTTTCATTTTGGGGTGGAATGAGCCACTTCCTCCTCAGAACCAGATTCTGATTTCTTCTTTTGAAGCCAAAGAAGCAAACGTGCTTCTGTGCTTAAGAGTTTTGGCAGAGAAAGTCCTGCAATGCTTACACTCTTAGGGACATGTTTAGGATTCAGGCAATATAAGCAATCCTTGTGGGGATCCTCAGAGAAGAGTCTGGCCTTCCCACAAGATCTACATGGTCTGAATAGCCTCTTTTTAGAGCCTTCAGACATTTTGGTAAATGAAGGAAATCACAATACTTTATTTCAGAGAAAGAAATAGATGAAAGACAGGTCAAGAGTTCACCAAAGAGAGAAAAACTGAGCAAAGCTCAGGGAGACTTCTCACACGACGTGCGGTTGGATATCTGCGGTGTGGTGGCTCTGATGGGGATTGTGAAGTCAGGGCTGGTGTCTCATTGGATGACTTTTGGACCACATAATAATGGTAATGGGTTACCAAAGTATGATGCATTTGTATTGGTTTTCATACAGTTTTTTCTTTCATACTGCTATATTTGTATTACCGTGAGACTTCCACCATGACAACGGGGAAGATTCAAGCATGTGAATCTATCAAAGATTCAATGCTAGAGAACACTCATAATCACGTGCTCCCCTTCCCAATTTAACATTTCAATATTCATTACGTCGAAAACTGTAGGATCGTCTATATTAGAGCCATATAGTAAAGAAAAACACATTTCTTTCCTCTAATTTCTAACTGTGCAAAGGCCCATCTACGGCTCTGATCAGCCCATGTCTTGTGTATCATACATGCAAACCGTTTGTTATTTAATATAGCAGTGCACCTCGTCAAAGTACTTTGTGTTGTACACACTATTGTTTCATACTATAGGTGTTTAAGGAGACTGCGGTCTTTATATGAGAGGTGTGTCTCTGTTAATAAAACTATCTGGGAACTGTACATTTTTAGCTCCTTGCAAACAAGTTGCCGCTTTCTGCTATTAAGACCTGCAACGTTCCAAGCGACACACTTAACCCAATCTATACTGAAGATTGTTCTCTTCAATCACATTGCTACCCTTGCTAGTGCACGTCCTTATTCTTGTACATATACCATGTTTATACACTCTTGATTACAAACTTGCTTCCTAATTTCCTGTGTACCCCCTTGTTGACTTTTTCCTGATCCTCCATAGTCCACCCCCCCCATATCGTAAAGGAGGAATCCTCCCCTTCTGACGGCTGCCGCTGACTGGGCAGCTACTTGGAGACAGTACCACCACAGTGGCTCCCGCACCAACCCCACACACATTAACCGTTAGTCAATTTGTCATTCGAAAGAGACCAAGTAGAAAAGATTTTAAAAAAAAGAGAGAGAAGACAATTACATTCAAGTATCATAGAAAAAAAGCCCCCAAAGAAATCAAAAACCGACTTCCCCCTCCTTTTTTTTTGTGGCTTTTTTTTTTTATTGACATTTTCAAAAAACATCTTACATTTACAACACAACAAGCCAGCATGGTGTTACAGAAGCACAAAATATATAGTAGTCATGATCTATATATTTCAAAATACAGTTAACACTGAGCGACCCACGTATGTATCACTGCGAAAGGTATAATCATCACAACTTCCGGTGTCCATCGTTGATACTGAAAACAACTTTATCTTATACCCTATAGAGAGTGAATGTCCTAAACGGCACAAACAGGCACAGTTTGTGGACATTGGGAGTGAAAGACAGTAAACATGCACTAAACACAAGAAAGTTAATGGCTCAATCCACAACTGGGGCCTCACCTGTATGTGTGGGCACACAAGACTCAAGCTGTCCTTGAGCCCAGGTCAGAAAAGGTTCCCAAATGTTCCGAGGCCTAGAGGTCGGGGGCATAAGTTCCCAAAACGTACTTAGTTGTGTGTGGCCGTATGTGACATCAATTATCCATCCCTTGATAGAGGGAACCCTCTTCCTTCCCCAGTGTACTGCAACCTGCCTTTTAGCAAAAAGTAGAAGTGCATGTAATTTACGCTGCTTAGGCGGTGTGTCTTTAACATAACCTAGGAGGCCCAAGGTGGGAGTCGGAACATCAGCTCCTCCAATGATTTGATTCACTGATGCAAACATTTTGGACCAGAATTCTGCATCTGTGGGCAGTCCCATGCCACATGTAAAAATGAAGCAGGAACGTACTTGCAGCGCCAGCAGCTATTGTCTTCCCTGAGCCCCATATGGCACAGACCCACAGGCATCCTATAGTATCTATGCAAATATTTAAAGTGGATCAATCGTAGCCTGTAGTTAGGGGAGAGTTCAGTGAGTTGACCGCAACAGAAATCCCACTGGGACTCAGTTAGCAGAGTAGGGAGCTCGTTGTTCCAGCACTGGAGGGACTTAGGTTTGACCAACGGGGCTGTGTTTTGCACTTGAATATATAAGCGTGTTAAACGTTTACGGGAAGTTGTGGATCTCAACACATTCTCCAGTGCAGGCAACAATGGAGGAGCCGCGGGGAAGCCGTCCCAGAGGGCGCGGCATGCCGCACACAGTTTGTGATATAAGAAGAGCTCTGCAAAGGGTACCGTCTGACCTTCACCCGCCTCAGGAGGAAGCCTGAATATGTCTCCAGGATACAAGTCCGCAAAAGTGTGGAGTTTCATGCTGTGTTCCAGTGTCCCGAATACAGGGTAGCATGGGATTCTATGCCAGTGGGACGGAGGGAGAGTACAACAGCGGGAAGCAAGCCCGTCTTCGCAGCTCTCCCCATGCCTATCGCAGAGTCCCGGCAGTGTCTATGTCGCCACGGGGGCATCGTGAAGCTTGATAGAGCGCCACCTTATTTTGAACAGGGGCTACCGCATAAATCTCGACCGCCACATGGGGTTGCTAGGGCGTCGGATGGACCCAGTAGTGTAGAAATTGGGCCTGAGTGCAGAGGGCGTATAAATGCATATCTGGAGCACTCAAACCCCCTTGTCTCAACGGGAGTGTCAACAAATCCCAGGATATTCTAGCTTGACTACACGCCCATACCAGGGAGATCAGCTGCGACTTGAGGGTGTTAAAAAAATGTTGTGTGAGAGGGATTGGAATGTCAACAAATAGATATAAAAACTTTGGTAGGATAACCATTTTAGCCAGCGCTATCTTCCCGGCCAATGACAGTGGCATCTTGGACCAAATTTTAACCTTCTCCTCCAAGTGACAGCCGTCCCAAAATTCAGATTCCACACCTCCTGTGTGTCCCGACTTATCCACACACCCAAGTATTTAACTGCCTCAGCTTCCCATCTCAAAAGGAACTCAGATGTCATCTGGGGCGTGCCATCCGTCAGGGGAAAGACCACCGACTTGGCCCAATTAACAGAGATACCAGCAAGAGCCCTGTTATAAAGATGGATAAATACAGACTCTGTGGAAGGTGAGTCCAGATCTCTTTATTACTGATCATCCACTCTCATCTCACAGGATGGTACATCAACATTCTAACTTGAGCTCCCTGAATAACAACAACCCCCAAACCGGATAAACTCTCTTAGGATAGGGTCTATGTTTTCCTCTGGGTTAACAATGTATAAAGTCACATAATTCGCGTAAAGCGAAATGAGTAGGCTTCTGGTGCTAAAGCCAATGCCCCGAGCTGTGTGGTGTTGCCTGATGCGGGCAGCCAGGGGTTCCATCGCGATGGCAAAGAGCAAGGGAGAAAGTGGGCACCCCTGCCTAGTACCACACGACATAGGGAATGGATCCAAGAGTAGGCCGTTCACCCTGACCTGGCCAGCTGGCAAGGTGTATAGCAGCCGGATGCGGTTGATGAAAAGCGGGCTTAACCCCATACGACTCAATATGGCAAACCGATAAGGCCACTCAAGCGTATCAAATGCCTTTGTGGCGTCTAGAAATATAGCAGCAGCGCGCACCTCTGGGTGTAAGTAATGCAGCGCTGAGAAAATGGTTCTCAAATTATGAGAGGTCGACCTCCCGGGGATGAACCCCGATTGGTTGGGGAGCGCCACCATGGGAAGTAAAGGTTGCAATCTATTCGCAATCAACTGCGAGGATTTTAACATCCACATTTATCAGCGATAGCGGCCTATAGGAATCTATCTCTGTTTCTGGCTTTCCGAGTTTCAGTAGAGTGATAATTGTTGCTTCTCTCATGGACTGGGGTAGGACACCCACCTCCAGAGCCTCCTCATAGACCGCCAGTAGCCTAGGTGCCAACTCCTCCACATACGTTTTGTATAATGATATGGTCAGGTCATCTGGCCCTGGTGCCTTATCCAGCGGCAGGCTTTTTATAACCTGAGCAACGTCCTCCACTGTAATGGGGAGATCCATATACGTTCTATGGGTATGATTGAACCGGACTAATGAAATTGAATCCAAAAAGGCTTGCATTCCCTCGGGGCATGTTTGTTGGGTTGCAGTATAGAGGTGAGCATAAAACGCAGAGAAGGCATCCAAGATTTCCGCCTGGCCTCTGATGGCGCCGCCTTGTGCGGTATGAAATTCGTGAATGAACGTGGCAGACCTAGAGGGGCGAATCATACCAGCCAACGTATGGCCAGGTCTATCACTCTCGCCATACCGCCGCGCCTCTGCGTATTTACCTAAGAACTTGACCTCGCGTTGGGCCTCTTCAGCAAAGTCCAACAGTTTGGCTTTCAGGAGGGCAGCGGTTTCGGGCTCGTTGGTGGAATAGAATTGGTTTTCAAGCTCTATTATCTGAGCTTCTAATGAAGCAATCGTGCCCCTAATGGCCTTCAGTACTCCCGCCTGTCTGGCAATACACTGACCCCTGATAACAACCATAAACGCCTCCCACAGTGAGGCTTCAGTGTCCACCGAACCTACATTCAGGGTGAAATAATCGGTAATATCCGAGCGTATTTCTTCCTTGAAAGCTTCATCGAGCAGGGCATGCGACGGAAGGCGCCAAGTGAAAGAACAGGGAGGTGCACCTGGGAGTTGCAGTCTCAACAGGCAAGGGGCATGGTCCGATAAGGAGCGTGACAGGTGCAAGACCTCTGAGGTCCAGGCAGCTATGTCCCGTGAAACCAACCAGCAGTCCAATTGGGACCAGGCGCTGCGGTGGCTATAAATACACGTACCCTCCCTAGCTAAGGGGTGTCTCCTACGCCATTTATCAATTAAATCGCCGTCAGATATTATAGCGTGTAGGGCGGCACTAGCAGCCGGATGTAGGGGGCGAGATGCGCCTTGCCTATCCATTTCGTCATCCAAGATAGCATTAAAATCCCCTCCCCACAAGATTGTACTGCAACCGGTCGCTGTGACCTTAGTCCACATATCCCGAAAAAACTCTGGTGAGCGAACTTTGGGGCCGTATACTGCTGCTATGACTAGGGAAACGCCACCCAATACGCCATGTATGAGGAGAAATCTCCCTTCGGGATCCCTGTAGACATTTCCATCTCACCAATCCCCTCCCCGCCTAATCAACACAGCCACCCCACGAGCATAGTTGGAGTAGATAGAGGAGTACACATTACCCCACCTGTTGTGTCGGAGCCTCTGCGATGGTGTGACATTTAAATGTGTCTTCTGCAATAAACATACATCTATATTGTGACTGAATAGATAGGCATGCATTAGCCCAGCCTTCCTATTGTCATTCAACCCTCTGATGTTCCATGTGAGACAATTTATTGTAGTAGCGTGACGTCGTGCATGATAAGTTCACAGATTTGATACGAGCAGTGGCAACGTGACGTTCGCCAATGGCAGACCAAATATACTGACCAACAATATGCAATCATACTGGCAATGAACAATAGAACTTCCCCTACCCACCACCCTCCTCCCACTCTAACCCCCCAATCAGGTTGCAGAGTATCCACCCCAAACTGTAAACTCAAAGAACTCCAAAGCAATACAGGGATATTTCCCATGAGGGCGCGGAGGCACCGGCAAACTTCCCTGGTTGCACAGGGTGGCCGGGAGTACTGCAGAGAAGCTGCCAGCTAATATCTCCAATAGCAAACCCTACAAGAAAACTCAGGTTATAGAACTCCAGGACTCTCTACATCAAAAGCAATACGTCTGCCCCAGCTAGCTCCTCAGCGGCACATTCTTAAAGGCTAACAAGCATTACGATACCTAAGTCAGTCAGTATCACTAAGGTGGTCCACTGTAGATCTCTCTGCTTCTCGGGCGTCCTTGGTTTTCTTTCCACCGGCATGCTTGGCGAACTTCAAGGCAGATTTCGCATCTGTAAAGAAGTGGGCAGTACCATCATATGAAACTTTTAACTTGGCGGGATAAAGCAGGGAATAAGGGATCTGTGCTTGCATGAGGATACGTTTAGCAGGAAGGAATTCTCGGCGCACCGCCGGCACGGCCGGAGTGAAGTTGGGATAGAATGAAATGGTGTTACCTTTATGCAAAATTTGACCCTTTTCCCTGGCCAAACGCAGCATAAGATCCCTGTCCTGATAGTTCAACAACTTTGCCAGGATGGGCCTGGGTGTCGCGCCAACAGGAGATTTCGGCCCCAAAGATCTATGTGCCCTCTCCACCACGAAGACTGAGGACAAATGAGGATCAAAGAGTTCATGTAGTAGGTCCGTTACAAAGGTCTCCATCTTAGATATGGCGGTAGTTTCCGGGATTCCAGTAATTCGAAGATTATTTCTCCGTGACCTCGCCTCTAAATCATCATTTTTAGCCCGGATGATTCCAGCAATTTATCCATATGCAACATTTGCTCCTTTGTTTCCACCTTAAAGTCATGGAATTCAGTGTGCCGATTTTCTAGGACATCGAGTCGAGTCTCGTGCGTCGCCACTTGCATCTTGACAGAGTCCAGCTGTGCTGTCAAGGTATCTAACTTTGTGTCTACGTTGCACAGGCTGGAGCGCATCTCCAAAATAAGGGTCCGCAGGTCTTCCGCCTACGTATCATGCTGACCATCCCCCTGTGCATCCGAGTCGGGCTCCGTATGTCGTGTGGCACGCATATTTTCAAAAGTCAATTTCGGCTGCTTAGCATCCTGTTTGCCCATAGTGGCAACAGCTGAGGAGTTGTGCAAAGCGCAGGGGTTACTATACTGTGGTTAGTCCAGCACTACGTCACACAACCTTACACAGAGCAGCGAGTCCGACACAGGACACCAGCGCCCCACGGGCCACCAATGTATCTCCACACGGCGTGCAGCTCTTCAACCCGCTAGGGTCTTCCAAGGCTAGGATATCGCCAGCGCCCCTGATGAACTAGATTCGAGACAAGCTACTCCACAGCCAGCAGAGGTGCAGCACGACAGATGCAGCGATGCAGGCGGGGAACAAAGCAAGTATGCACGCAATTATCAGGGAGCCCAAAACAGAACACCGCACTCTGGCATCCACAGTCCTCCGCAAAATCAGATTCTCCAGCCAGTAGCAGTGCCAGCTCGCGCAGTGTTAACACATCCAGCTACCCGACTGTTAATAGGGGTGATCCTCCGTAGGGGCAGCATGTACACAGGGCCGCTGACAAAATTGCGGACTCACCGTGTAGGGCCTTTCCTGTCTCTCCAAGCGTCCCTCACCGGTGTAGGCACCCACAACGAGACCGCAGCGCTCGTGGAATCGGTAGCGGGAGCAGGTGTGTCTCAAGCGTCAAGGCAGCCCCAGCCGCATCCGATCTCCGGCTCCAGGTAACACAGCCTCAAAATGGCGGCTGTGGCCTCCGGGACAGTGGCTTTTAACAGATCTATCAGTTGGCGTAATTTACAACGTCTATCCATTGTCACTTTTCAGAGGTCTGAGCACACAAAGATAGTAAGAGAGTCAACTGAAACAGGGAAGCTAGGTCAGCCCTTCAAAGATACAGTTTACCCGAGTAGGACATTTTAAAAAAAGATCAGAAATGGCTGTGGATACCAAAACCCCTCTTTATATTGTACAGATGGGAATCTATGGACTCTCTGTAGCGGACAGTCCCAGTCCCAATCCTCCAAGTCGGGGAAAGCCTTCTAAAAAAGCTGGACTACAAATGCTCTGGGGTTTTATCCTTCCTTCCCTTCCGGGACTCCAAACAGCCTTAGATTGTGTCATCGCTGCCGATTCTTTAAATCCTCTATCTTAAGCTGCATAGCTAAGATCTGGGCATCATGCATCTGCAACAAACTGACTGTTTGAGTAGTGGTCTCCCCGGTATCTGCAACCCTCTGCTGCAGTTCCAAAATATCTTTCGTAAGTGTCCCGACCTTGAGTGTCACCTCCTTTAATGACAGCTGAATGCTGTAGCTATACGCTCCAGCCTGTGCATAGTGCTCCTGTGCTTCAGATCTTTGGTTGTTTAGGGCCCGAAGAATCAAAGAAAGTGATGGCTCATCGTAATCCTGACCCTTCACAGATAGAGGTTTGCCCACGGTCTGTCCCATCCCACTAGGAGGGCTAGATGTCGATGGCAAACCAATAGAGCACAAAGTAGGTGACTGGCCGGTAGGTGTCGCTAGTTCTGGCTCTAAATTGACACCTGCTGTTTCCCCAACTTCCGTACTGCTGCCACCACTGTCTGTTGGGCTAGTACCCGATAGCCGTGATACTATTGTCTTGACCCCTCCCTTCGGTTGGACCCACCAACGGAAGAGGCTGCCACCTGAAATATCTTTAGCACATGGGGGCACAGTACAATGTTGTTGGTTATCGTGTAGGCTGAGAATTTTCTTCCCGCCTCTCATTATTTTAGCCTTTGCATTTTTGTTTTTACCAAAAGATGCGTTAGGTGACTTATTCTCAGCCCACATACTCTCACCAGCACTCAACCCTGTGCTCTTAAAAGGCGCTGGAAAACTTCTCCTTGTTTCCCCGAGGTTTGGGGTAACCAAATTCCTGTTGGGGTCCTTGTGCTTCTGAGATAATTCCCCCATCTTCTGACCCACTATCCCCATCTCCAACTAATATCTGAGCTGTCGGTTGTGTATTATTATCCATATCAAGGTTCGCTCTGGGGGGGTTATGGCCCTGATACCATCAGTATCTATATGGTTCTTCACAAAATCAGCCAAGTCCTTGGGTGCTAAACTTTCTCTCCTAAATGGGCTCCCAAGTTCTTTAATTCCCGCTTGCACACTGCTGACTTCCCCCACCTTTGATAATATTAGCCGTTGTCAGAAGCTCCGATGACTACTGGCGATGAGAACACTTCAATTGAATCCCTTGGATACATTGTAGCATTAACAGGACTCAGAGCCTTCTCAGGCTGTTCAGAAGAGTTATTTTTCTCAATCCCAGAGGTGTCTAAACTGCAGGAAGCATTATGAACTTTATGTTGCGTTGGAATTGCCTAAATATCACCTCTGCTATTTTGTTGCCAGTGGTCTGCTCAAAGTGCGCGCCTGCAGTGAAAAGGTCTGCTGCTTTTCCTGACTGCAAAAGTCGCAGTAGCGGCTTACCTACTTTTGAGAAGCCCTTTGTGGTGTTCATTCTCTGCGCTGCAGGTACCTCTTCAGCCTTGTCAGTCCCCAAGGTGCCTGCTGCACTCATTGCACTCGCCAGTATTCATCCTGCCGTGTGTTTCTGGGCGCTCTTTTTGGTGGAGCCATGTTCTCCCTTGAAGCGAAGTCTAAGGCAGAGAATAGTCTTGAGGGCAGTCTCAACTAATAGACTGTCGAACAGCGTCCAATTACCCAGCATGTGATCCGGGACACATACAGCAACCGCCCAACGCTACCTGCATTCTTCAATTTGTCCCAGCAATTGCCGTATGTTTTTGGCTATTCTCTTAGGTGATGAAAATATATATCCCGCCGTATGCTTGTCTCAGGGTATCCTTGTCTCAACCCGCCGTATGCTTGTCTCAGGGTATCCTTGTCTCAACACTCCCCGCTTTACATTGCTTTCCATCGCCTGGGCGTAGGTGCACGGGAGCCTCTCCGTGTGTCTGTTCTCCAACACGGCATCAATCCACCATCTTGCTCCTTCAATATGTATGGCAGCAGAATAAAGAGCAGAAAGCTGAAAGCAAGGAGGTTATTCAAGCAGTATGAAATATTGAACAACATGCGGAGGCAGTTTTGCGGGGTACTAACAATCAGGAACAGCTGCTCCTTTCTCTAATAGACGTAAGATTAGCCACGAAGAAGTCATTTAGGGAGAAAATTGCGGTCAGATATAACAAACACCGCCTTTCGCAATACGAATATAGGGAACAAATAGGAAGTGTTTTGGCTTATAAGGTGGCAGTTGAAAGGGCTAAAACTCGAATAAGAGTCATAAAAGGGGCAAATGGGACTCTACATTCACATCCACACGCAATCTTAGAACAATTTTCTACGTATTATCAAAAACTATATACACAAACTACTAAACCAGAAGAGGGAGACATATCTTAAGTATCTTAAGAGAAGCAATCTCCCAGCCGCGAGCGAAGAGGAACTGGCTCTATTAGAGAATAATATCTCGAGGGAGTAAATAAGTTTTGCAATATCCAATTTGCCCTCCGGGAAGGTGGCTGGGGAAGACTCCATACCTATCGAATTTTACAAGGTTTTTATAAATATATTTTGATTCAGCCATTTAGGTTGGTTATACAATGTATAGGTTCAAACAGAAAGATACCAGAATCTTGGAATATGATGCAGATTGTCTTCTTTTTGAAAAAGGATAAATCCCCTGATGAGTGTGGCTCTTATCGCCGTTTTCGCTCAGAAATGCTGATGCCCACATTTTTTGCAAACATTTTGGCGAATCGTCTTGCTCCAATCATGCTCGGTTAAGTGTCTGATCACCAATACAGGTTTATTCTGGGTAGGGATACTACAGCTCATGTTAATATGGCAGTGGGGGCTTTCGATATGGCTGGGAAGATGTCAATAAATCTTGACATAGTTCTTTTGGATGCCGAAAAGGCTTTTGACAGGGTGGGATGTGATTTTCTGTGGGCTACGTTGGCAACATTTGGTATTACGGGACAATTTAAGCAATGGATACAAGCTTTATATAATGAACTCCAAGTTAAATTATTATATTCAGGTTTACATTCATCAACATTTCCAATTTTATGTGGTATTAGGCAGGGATGCCCTCTTTCACCTCTACTGTTAGCGCTTTTTTTTTTAGCCATTTATTTGTGCTCTGCAATCTAACTTACAAATTACTCCATTAGTGTCATGCACAACTCAGCTCATGGTCACTGCTTATGCGGTAGACATTGTGGTCTTTACAACTGACCCAGCCGGGGTAATAAATTCTATTGAGGACAAAGCAACCAAGTTTGGCTCTCTGTCAGGGTATAAATTAAACGTTAAAAAAGTACTTCTTAATATCAAGCCCAAAAAATTAGCTTCTGGTGTTTGTCTCATAGCTACTTATTTAGCGGTCAGGGTCTTGGCGTGGATAGATCGGATATTTGCTTTAAATTATGAATCATTACTAAAAGATACAGCTAAACAGTTAAAGAACTGGCATAAATTCCCCATAGGAAGATGTAATATTATTAAAAAGAAAATACTACCCAAATGTTTATATTTATTTCGATCCCACCCCCTGCAGGATCCCAATTTTTTCTTTAAGAAACTTGAGGGTATGTTAAGTAGTTTTATCTGGGGGTACAAAAAAGCCCAACAAGCTATAGAACTGCTAAAGCTTCCATTTAATCAAGGAAGACTTGATTTTCCAGACTTAAAAATGTGTTTCTGGACAGCTTTTGTTGGGCGTTTTCACAGCCTTCTAAACCTTGTTCATAAAATGTATTTTCATCGCTTTATATTGGGAGAGGATAGCAGCATGTTAGAATCAATGACCCAAACTATTTTAAAAGAGTCTAGTTTAAGACTATCAGAGATAGCATATGTATATGGTGTTCAATGTCTTCTAGATGTACTGTGTCTGCAAGAATAGTTAACCATGTGTTAGATGTTAATGGTAGCCTGATAGATGATAGGCTTGGTTGGGGGAGATAATCATACCTGCGACTGCAGCGTAGGAGCCTTATTTGTGTTAATATACTTTGTGAAAAAACAATGTTGAGAGCAACAGAAATTACACAAATTCACGTATGCACACTGGCATTACCTGACAGCAATTTGATTATTGGTAAATCCAATCAACAAGTACTACAGGCATCTAACAGTTCTTGATTCTGAACAGGGCAACCCAAACAAACCTCAACTTTTCAGCGTGAAATTAATCAAGTTATTTATTTGAAGGAAATCAGAGACATTCTAAGATAAAGGTGTTTATTCATAGAAAATAAAAGAAACAGCCAGGGCTCGAAATATCCAAAAAATGGAACTAGTCCTGCAGGAATAGTACCTTGAAAAATCTCCTCGACCTAACTGCAACCTACTTGACCTCCGTCTCTGAAAGCGGAGCAAATGTGACAAGATAAGATTTAAAGGCAGCATTATTGCTCATTAATTTTGTGAACAATAAAAATGCCTTTAAATCTCGTTATCTTGTCACATTTACTCCGTTTTCAGAGACGGAGGACAAAAGTTAGTTTGTTTCCCTACTCACCAGAAAGGGCGAGTAGGACCTAAAAACACCTCGCCCTTGTTAAATTTAGCTCGCATATGCGAGCGGTCGAGTGGATTTTTCGAGCCCTGATAGCACAATATGTGTCACAATTCACATGGCCAAACAGCCGCTGTGAGAAGGTGGCCTGATATATGCTGTCCACTAGCTCTAGTGGGCACCTTGTATCAGTCCAAACAACCCCTTATGTTAAATGGTTAAAGACAACCTTATATGAAAGCTATCCTAGTGGTAGCTATGGAGAGCAGCCTTCAGGCTAAGTCTTGAAGGAATGTAAAGCAGCTTGTTTTACCAGTCTATAATCTCTTGAATGATCAAATGAAAGGACAACCACACCAGGTATATATTTAAAATATATGTATTTAGGTTAACACACACCCCTTTAGTCTCTTTATGAGACTGGAGTTCGAAGTACTTTAGTTACAAGTGATCAAGCATCAGTAAAAGCACAAATACACGTTTGGGCCCTAGGGGCGTACCAAACCATATACCAAAAAAGTGGTATAAGAACCACGACTGGAATAGGCACTAGGCCTATTGCCTCTAGAATCGCTGGGACTCCAAGGAACCACCCAAGGTAGTGACACAGGGGACCCACGGGAGCTGTATGCAGTGTGAAAACACAGCCGCGGGTTCCTATTATCTTCTATGGCCGCGGTTGGAAATTTAAAGATTAGGGACACTTCTAATCGAGTCTGGACCAAACCCTTTTGGACTTAAGAAGTTCTAGGGCTAGCACCCACAAGAGCAACGGAGTACTCGAGTTATCACACCCAGGGAAGCCGAGTGCATAGGTTTCTTTTGGTGTCGGGTCGCGTCGTCGATTTCAATGGAAGCCTGCAAAGAACTGCTGCTGCCAGGAAGAGGAGAAGTGTCCGAAGAGATACAAGCCTGGATCTAGGATGTAAGGAACATGAAAGCAGAAGGGACAGAGTCTGGGTCACTAGCCAGTGACCGAGGGCAGGATGGACCAATGCCCACAGATGTCGGGTGCTTCAGGGGAGTTGATGGGTGTCTTGACTCTTCAGCCACGAGGTCCAGGAGGCGTCGATGAAGTCCACGAGCCGGATTCGAGCTGTCCCATGAGGTCTGTCAAGTACTGCGGTGTCTGCAACCAGAATGGACCCAACAAGCCTTGGCAACGGCAAGTCACTGGAAATCAGACAAAGGACTGCGGTGCAGACCAGCAAGGTCTGAGGGACTCACCCAGCGAGGGTAAGTCAGGGCATGTCTGGGGCAACCGGGAAAGCCCAATCAGAAAAGGAGTCGCCTTCGTGGGGACCTGCTAGCCAACGGGCTAGTGATCGCAAAGGAGCCTCAAGCGATCGCACTTGAAGCTGGCCCACGGGTCACTCGGGGAGTGGAGGCCAACAATCTTCCGTGCAGGAGGTGCTCAAGGCTGGGGCTACTTGGAGCCCAAAGCACAACTTCGAGGAGGACCAGGAAGATAGTGTTGCTGCAAAAGTTCACGGTGTCCAGGGGTCACAGTTTCACGTCACCCACGATAGCCACGGGCCTCAGCTTTGCTGTGGACTCAGGGTAGCCTCGGGGAAATTGGAAATCCACCTCTGGGGATGCAGAGACTTCAGCGTCCGGCGGGAGCTTCAGAATTGCAGACAGGTCAGTTGCTTCTTTGGTGCCTGCCAAGCAGGGGAGTCACTCCTTGACCCCAAGGGAGATTTCTTTAGTTTTCTAGTCAGGATAGAACGTCGAAGGTCCAGGATGTACGTTGCAGAGTTTTGTCCAGGGTAATCTAAAGTCCTAGGGACTGGATTCCTATACTTACACTAAGTTTAGGGGATGGACTAACTCTAAGGCCCCACCTATGGGTGGGCCAGGAAAGAGGGGTGGTTACACCCATTTCCTTTGTCCAGTTTCGTGCCAGAGCAGGGGCAGGTAGCCCCTGCAACCGATTTGAACTGGAGTATGCCCAGGGACACCAAGTGTGCCCCCAGTGCAGGACTTCAAAGCACCAGAGTGTGCTCCCACCCAGCCCCAATACACATCAGCCTGTCTGGGGAGGCGGGGACACCTCCCCTCATCAGGAAACCTATTGTCCAGGCCTCCCCTGCCAGATTTTCGGTCAGCAGCAGGAGGCCAGACCCGTGTCTGTGGCAGAGGCATCCATTTTGTGATGCCAGGGCTCAGGAAAGTCCTACCGGGTTTAGCCAGTGTGAACAGGTCTCTCCCTCTAGAAGGGTGGAATGCTACCCCCGCTGCGAGGACTGGCGGGGGGGGGGGTAGTATTCCAAAGCATTTGACACCAAACACGACATGTTTTGATGCAGCCATCCCAAAGTTAGCATTTACAGCAAGGTTATAATGCACTTAAGAGTATATGGTATGGCTGTATCACAGAACAGCCATAAGGAAGTATTTCCGAAAGCTGCAGAGGGGCTCAGCTCCGGTCTGCAGGTGATGCGTTGGGAAAATGTACCGCACAGGTCTGCAAGTCGACCAAATAGGTCACCTCACTCTTGCGCTCCAACACCTCATATGGAACAGTCCACTTATCTTGGGGTGCACAAAGCTCCACTGGTGCCATCACCCACACTCTTTGGCCAGGCTGAAATTTGACCAGAGTGGCATTCTGGTCATACCATCTTTTCATTTGTTCCTGGCTGGCCTCCAGGTTCACCTGAGCATGTTTCCAGAAGCATTGAGTCCGGTCCCTGAAGGGCAGCACATAGCAGAACACATCTTGGGGGGTGGGAGTATTGGTGGTCTTACCAGGTGTTTTTTCCCAGCCCTCCTCCACTAGATTCAGAGGCTCTCTCACAGGGTAGTTCAAAGGGACTAAACCCTAAGGACTTCTGCGGTACCTCCTTATATGCAAACAGGCATGGTAGAAAGACGTCCCACTTCCATCTCACGGAACTTGGGTCACATCTCACTCCTCCCACAAAGATGTGATGTACTTCGAAATGAAGTTTGTACCACGGTCAGAGACCACCTCTCTGGGGAACCCCACACAGGTAAAGATCCCCATCAGTGCACGGCCCACCACGGGGGCTGTGATTGTCCTGAGAGGGACAGCATCCAGGAACTGGGTGGCATGGTCCACCAGGACCAAGATATACTTGTTGCCTAAGGCTGTCTTGGGTACCAGTGGCCCGACAATCTCAATGCCCACCCGCTCAAAAGGGGTGCTCAACACTGGAAACGGTGGGAGGGGAGCCTTACACTTCCCTCCACTCTTGCTACTCGCCTGGCAAGTCTGAAAAGACCTACAGTGTGTACCAATGTCCCTTCTCATTTGAGGCCAGTAAAAGTGGGTTACACACTTTTGATAGGTCTTGCTGCACCCCAAATGTCCTGCTAAAGGCACGCCATGAGCCAGACCCAGTAGGAAGGCCCTGTAGCGCTCGGGTACCCCCAGCTCACAGGCTGCACCGGGCTCTGCGACTTTAGGCTCACTATACAAAAATCCCTTTTCTCAATAAATCAGATGTGATCCAGACTGATCACCTGCTGCCTGGTCTAGGGCTTCCATCTTCACCTTGCAGAAATCCTCCCTGGAGGGACCCCCTTCCTGCTGCCAATGGGTCAGCTCAGGCAGGTTTACCAGTTCGGCCACTTGTTCCCCTGTGTGTTCCAGGACATCCGTCTCAAGGTCTGCCTCCTCCTGGACCATGGGAACTTCTGGGGCTAGTTTCCCATACCCCCTGTCCTTTCTCTTCCTGGCAGACACCTGGGCCACTGTTTCAGGCTCAAAGTCCTCTTGAATACCCCTACTAGCTGCCATTGACCAAGTAGTCAGACACGCACACTCAGGCAGACCCTACATCTATAAATGGGCATGGCTTTCTACCTCCTTCCATGGGGAACTCTCCAGGTCATTGCCAAGCAGACGGGAACCTGCACCACCTTACACAGGAGCTCAGAGTTGTCTGCAGCAACTACAGGGTGAAGCACATTGAGAATAACCTGCTCTTCAGACACCCATTGATATCTGACAGATGTCACACTGGCTCCTGTCTCTCTCAGAGCCTCCACCCTCCTCCCACGGATGGTCACCCACTGCCTGTATTTTTTAGTGTTCTCAGGAAGATAGGATCCTTGGACCATCTCTCTGTCCCCTAATGAGACATGGTTCATAACTGCTGGCTTTCCATCCCCACTAGGGACCAACTCCTTCCCAGCGCTACATTCACTAACCCTTGGGACGGTGCAGCAGTGAGTGCTGGTGGTGCCTTGGGATCATTCACTAGGTGGCCCTCTTGGTTACATCGATAACACCTGTGGGGACCCCTGTAATCCTGCCTGCCCCCAGTGGGCCATGGCTGTTTAGGGCTGGGAATCATTACCCTGGGTAGTTTTGGGGCCCTTGGGAGAACTCCTTTTGATTACCCTTCTTCCCCCACTCTTCTGCTGGGGACCCTGCCCACCCTTGGCTGGGTTACCCACATACCCCTTGTGAACCCTAGGACCAGTCCAGCAGTCCGCCTCCTAAGCAAGCTTACTGAGGTCAGTCAGTTTGCTATCCATTAGATGCTGACGCAGCTCTGGAACACAGACTATTCAAGTGCTCTCATGCAATTAAGTCGTACAGCCCCGTGTAGTCAGTTACCTTGCTGCCCTTTATCCAACCATCCAGTTCTCTGTAATAGAGGTTCACACTCTACCCACATATTGGATTCAAGCTTCTTGAAATTCCTAAACTTCTCCCTATACTGCTCAGGTGTGAACCCATACCCGAGGCATAATGCCTCCTTCATATTGGGATAGGTCTGATTACCCGCCTCCTCCAAAGGTGTCAGAGTGTCTCTCCCAGTGGCCCCAAAGTGCGTCCACAGGCCCGCCCCGATTACTCCTCAGGGACCTTATTCAATCGCAGTGCTACCTCATAAGATGCAAACCATGCTTAAATATCTTCACCCTTTGGTGATTTTACACTAGGCCCTTAGGAATGTAAACCTTACCCCCTTGCACTGGCTGTAAGCTGCCACCATTTGAACTGGACTCCACTTGCTTAGCTTTAATGTCCAGTTCCCTAATGCTCAACTCATGAGCCAAAAGCAATTTCTTTTCCTCCAAATCACGGGCGATCTCGCTCTCCTCTGCCACCTTTTCTTTCTCTATTTCCAATTGTTTCATCTTGAGCTTCATGACTTTTAAGAACATAAGTTACTTACCTGTAAACTGTAGTTCTCCAGTATTGGTGTCTTTCATAGATTCACATGCTTAAATCATCCTCCATTGTTGAAGTGGGAGACCCACAGTACATACAATAGCAATATATATATACATAGTACAACAGTAGCATAGCTAAAAAAATTCCATAGGAAGTATAGTAACATAGCAATCAATAGGAAAAAACTTGTCACTTTATTAGCTCGTCCAAGTCTTTAGATGTAGTCCAAACTCCAGCCAATCAGGCGTCAGCACCCTCTAGAACCTTCTACCCAGAGGCTCCAACCCTCAGATTTTCTAGCACGAGAGTGACAGAAGAGTCAAGTAAATGAGGCAAAAGTTGCTCTGGCATAGAATGAACCGGGTGAACATTTGAAGCTTCACACCAACGGCAAAACCGTTTCGACTTAAGTTTGTACGTTTTGATCATGGAAGGTGCCCTGGCATTAGCAAGGACCTCCCTGCAGTCCGAAGGAATCACTAAGCTGGCAAACATTTAGTGTTCAGGCCTCAAGCAACCAATTTCAGAGATGCAGGATCCAGATGGCAGACTTGTCCTTGATCTGTGGTCAGAAGATCCGGAATTGGACGAAGGAAAATCGGATCACCCTCCTACAGAAGGAGTAGCTCTGAAAACCAAATCTGGCGAAGCCATCTGGGGGCTATGAGAAGAATGCGACATGGCTCCCTCCGCATCTTCCGAAGCACCCTTGGGTCTAGAGGGATCGGAGGAAAAGCGTAAGCATACATTTTTGACCAGTTCATCAAAAAGGCATTCCTGTACGACCCTGGTTGGGGAAGCCAGCTTGCGTAAAATGGGCATTCTCGGTTCCGACTGGTCGCAAAGAGATCCAGATTGGGCCGTCCACACAGCTGAAAGATGCTGTCCAGTGTTGGCTGATGAAGTTCCCACTCTGCTGGGCTTGGAGGGACAGCAAAGTGGACCTTGTGCCTCCTTGTTTGTTCACATAAGGCATGCTTGTCGTGTTGTCTGTCTGGATCAACACTGAAGCACCTTGAAGAAGGTTGCAAAAAGATTTTAGCGCCAGGAATATAGCCAGTAGTTCCAGAAGGTTTATGTGCCAAGTTTTTTGCTGAGCATCCCATTTTCCCTTGAAAGTGAGACCCTGAAGATGCATTCCCATCCCTCGAGGGAAGCGTCTGTTGTAAGTATGAAACTTGGATCGTCCGCCACAAAGGAGCGGCCCGCTGAGATGTTTGACCTGTGAGTCCACCACAGCAAAGCTTTGTGCATCAGAGATGTGATGACGATTACATTGTCGAAAGACCCTGAGATCTGTTGCCATTGTTTGTCGATTTCCTCCTGTAAAGTCCTCATTTTTAAACAACAGTTGAGAATTAGAGGAATACAGGAAGATAGCATTCCCAGAAACGACTTGAACTGTCGAACAGAAACTGACTTTCTTGCACGCAGAAGAGATGCCAGTTTGGAAATTCGTTGCCTTTCTTTTGAAACATTCGCCTTTGCTGTCTGAGTATTTATCATGGCTCCCAAGAAAGTCCAAACTTGAGAGGGAGTGAAGTGCGACTTCTCCAGATTTTTGGACAGGCCCAGTGACTGAAACGGAGACCGGCATATCTGAGTGTGTCTCTTTGCAACTGTGAACGACTGCGCCTTTATAGGTAGGGAAATATTTGGACGCCCGCTTGACGAAGGTGAGCTGCCACCAGTGCCAAAACCTTGGTGAACACTCGGGGCGCAGAGAGGAGGCCGGAGGGGAGGACTTTGAATTGGAAGTCTCTGCCAGCCACTCTGAAGCGCAGGAATGTTCTGTGTCTGGGTAGGATGGGGACATGAAAATAGGCGTCTTGGAGGTCCAGTGTAGTCATGTAATCTCCTTGGGATAGAAATTGAAGTACTTCTTGGAGAGATAGCATTCGAAAGGATTGCTTTTTGAGGAACTTTTTGAGGGAATGAAGGTCCAGAATGGGGCGCCAATCCCCCAACTTTTTCTTTATGCGGAAGAATCTCAAATAGAAACCTATGCCCCTTTGTAAGTTTGGAACCACTTCGATCGCTCCTTTTTTTAACATGACTTTGATTCGGCATAGGAGTTCTTTCAGATGGGCAGGAGGAGGACTTCTGGGAGGAGAATTTGGGGAAAATTTTACAAATTCTAGGGTGTGTCCTCCGGAGACTATGTCCAAAACCTAACTATCTGTAGTGATGGCAGACCAGTTTGAAAAGAAATGGGAGATTCGTTCTCCAACTTTGGCTTGTTTGTTGAGTAGAGTGGTCGGCAGGTGGCGGCTGTCACTTCTTTTTTGAGGAATCTCTGCCTCTGTAGGAAGATTTTCCTCTGTACTGCTTATAAGAGGCAGCTGGTGGTTGACAAACGTCTGCTGTTGCTGTGAGGAAGAGTACCGTTGTTGTCCCTGATAAGATTGGTACTGTCTGTTCAGATTGTAACTTCCTCGAAAGGAATAGGAGAAACCACGACCCCTCGCACCACAAAAAGGCTGTTTCTTAAATTGTAAAGTGCCAAGCGCACGTATGGTGTCGGTATCTTTTTTAACTGCTTGGAGGGCATATTCTATGTGCTGTCCGAAAAGTGACTCGCCGTGGAAAAGCATATCGATAATTTTTGTTTGCAATTCTTGGCGAAAGGAAGTAGCTCTCAACCAGCCTTCGGAGGACTGCTGCTCCTGCCAGCTGGCAAAAACACGTGGAAGAGATATCCACTGCGCAGTCAATGATCTCGCCAGAGATCTTCTCACCCTGCTAGAGAATCTTTAAAGCTTCAGTTTTAGCGTCTTCAGGCAATAGATCGATAAAGGAGAAATGTCTGACCACATTTGCCTATCATAGCGGCCTAGAATGGCAAGGGAATTAGCCGCCCGGACAGTTGTTGCCGCCATGGTGGAAACATTTTTCCCAATGGCATCAAGGCGTCTACCCCCTCGATCAGGAGGAGCCGATAAAGGAGAGGAAGGATTCCTGGCACGACGTTGAGCCACCTGCAAAATAACCGAATCCGGCTTTGTTGGACCAATTAAACAGGCTGGTGAAATGTCTGGTGCCTTGTACTTTTTATCCAAGCGCGGCAGAACTGCCGGGATGGAGGCAGGGGTCTTCATGACTTTCAAACCCTCCTGCCAGATGAAATCAATAATAGATATCGCCCGAACCTGTTTCTGTGGTTGACTCCTGATATCGTATAAAAAGCAATCCTCGTCTTTTGAAACCATAGGGAGATTAAGTCTTTTGGCTGCTCTGTCCATGCGGACATGAAATGCGCCTTATCCACAGGTGGAGAATCAACAGGAGTAGGAGTGGTAGGCGAAGGAGTCTGAATCTGGTAATTTTCCCTCTCAGTAAGAAGGGATCTATCATCTAATTCACCTTCTCCTCTGTCCTTATCAGTTGTATGAGTTTCCTTTATGTTTTGAGCAGTCGATGGCCCCGGAGAACCAGGAGGGGGCGGTCCAATAAATGATGAAGGTGGAAGAATAGGCGTCTGAGGGATCGAAGAGGCTGGCTCTGAAGGTGGAAAACAGGGTAGTAGTCATCCAGCATATGTTGTAAATTTGAAATGAGTGACAAAGGCATCTGTGCAGCCGGATTTTCAGACTGTGATTGGATATTTGGCTCTGAATAATAGTCATAGTCTTGATCATTATCTATGTCCTGGCATTTAATGAGGAGCTCTGAAGGACTACGAGCAGCTCGAAATCTATCATCCTCATCTGAATCTTGCTCATCAGCCCCATAATCAAATAGTTGCACTGGAAGTTGAGGAGAAGCTTGTATTGGCAATAAAAGGTCCATTGAAGACGGTCTACGTTGAAGCAAAGAGACCTTTTTTGGTTCAGAAGGCGGCTAAAGAGCTGCTGAAGGCTTCAACTGCACTAGAGGCATCAAACTAGGAGGTGATACCAAAGATTCCGCTGATGAAGCTGTAGCCGTCAACGAAAGAACTGCTTGCTCCTCCATTTATAAAGACTTCATAATCGTCGATGAAGCCACCACCGATGAAACAACCGTCGACAAAGCAACCGTCGGCGGGACAGGCGTTGACGAGGCCGGCGTCAACGAGGTAAATCGTTGACGGAACCAATAGATATTTGGAGGATCCCATCGACGAAGAGGTGTCTGTCAACGAAAGTTTCTTCTTTTCAGTCATCGACGAAGAAGACTATTTAGGCCTCACCGTCACGGAGACCAGCGTCGACGGAGAAGACGCCGACGACATCACCATCACAGGTTTAGGGGAAGAGAAGGTAGCAGTCGTCGTCGTAGTTGCGACGACGGAGGACTTCATAGACGACGGAATCGACGACGAGCACGTTGACGAGGCACCAGTTTTCTGAGGTTAAAGTCTCTCAGACAGGAATTTTGACGCCTGAGACTTAGATCTCGGAGGCGTAGAAGGTGGAGATTGACCCTTAGAGGGAGCTGGAATCCCTTTAGAAGAAGAAGGCTGGTCTTCCCGCTTAGAAGAATGGCGTTTGTTCAGCACCTTAGCCTTAGAAGATGACATCTCCGCCTCACTAGCCCTTTTCTTTGAGGCAACAGTCTTGAGAGAGGATTCACTCTCCACATCAGATAAAGGGTCATCCTTCATTTTGAGCTTCTGTAGCCACAAAAGTATTTGCTTTTCTCTGTCCCTTAAGGTCTTTTGAGGAAAAGTCCTGCATATTTTACAGTCTCACACCTGATCGTCAGGGTGTAGGCAGTAGATACACTTCTTGTGTGGGTCTTCAGAGTGAAGTCGCAATTTTCCACAAGACTCACAGTGTCTGAAGAGTGATCTCTTTGTAGTAGACATTATATTGAAGATGTAAGCTGAATCCTTGAAGAGAAAAGTTGAAGTACTCAGCAGAGCTCAGGGAGACTCCCTTCACACGACGTGTGGTAGAAAATCTGAGGGTCTGAGCCTCTGGCGAGAAGTTTCTAGAGGGTGCCGACGCCTGATTGGCCGGAGTTTGGACTATATCTAATGCCTTGGACGAGCTAATATAGTGACAAGTTTTTTCCTATTGATTCCTATGTTACAATACTTCCTATGGAATTCTTTTTAGCTATGCTACTGTTGTACTATGCATATATATATATATATTGCTATTGTATGTACCGTGGGACTCCCACTTTGACGACGGGGAATGATTCAGGCATGTGAATCTATAAAAGACACCCCAATACTGGAGACCTCATGATCTCTAACCCTTTGGTTCTAGAGGAATGATTGCTACCAGCCCTAGCGGCAACACTTCCAACAGGCAAATCCTGTGATCTGAAACCATCCTCTGGTGCATCCTCATTCACCTCTCCATCACCTGTCTCCCCCAGCCTCTGGCCTCCCACCAGGCCCTAAAGGCCCTTTCCAGCTTCTCCTTCCTGGTGCTGCCCTTCATGGGACATGCAAAGTCTTCGCAGACGTTTTTGAGCTGATCTACTCTGTAGGTATGCAATATTTCAATATCAAAGTCAAATCCTGCAGCCTCACTTGCTGGTTTACCCTTCTAAGACATGGTTCATGGATACTTTAAGGATCAAGCAAAAATAGAACGTAAAACAAAACAAAGTATGTGGTTGCGTAGTGGTCTGCACTAACCTAGTGATGTACACCAATTATTGTGGGTCAAGTACAAATACAGGTTCAAATCCAAATCGCTGACCACCAATGTTAGAAATGGGGGTCTCTGGGTGGCAGAGGTTCCTTTGTCCAAATAGGGACCATTGCTTCTAGTCAGGGTAAGGGGGATACACACTTTAGATAACCCCTGCTCACCCCCTTGGTAACGTGGCACAAGCAGACAGGATTATCACAAAGGCAATGTGTAAAGTATTTGTACCAACATTCACAGTAAGAGTGAAAACCCCACAAATGGACACTACACCAGTACAGAAAAATAAAATATCTTTATCTAAACTTAAGACCAAAATGACAAAAATCCAACATACATAATTACAAATATGACTTTCAAAAGGTTTCACGAACTTCTACCCTAGAAAACTATAGATGCGTGACTTTTACACAAAGTACCTGTAGTTGCGACAAAATTCACAGGGCAAAACAGCCACAGAGTTGGAAACAAAGATATGTGTCAACTGCTGAGACCTTGGGGAGGCGATGCGATAGTCCCACTGCACGCAGAGGACGGGTTGCGTCGATTCCGGTCTGCATGGGGAGTGATGCGTCAATTCTTTGTGACGGCTCCGGTCTACAGGTGATGCGTCGGGAAAACTTGCCGCACAGGTGCGATGCGTGGAAATCGGTACGCGTTGGAAATTGATGCGGCAGTGTCAAGCGGCGCTGCTTCATTTTGCTTCAGCCGCGATCCCTCATCAATTCTAGCAGCGGTAATAGGCAGTGTCATTTTTTTGCAGCGGCACAGCGGTGCGTGGAAATTTTTCTCATGCCGTGGAGATGCTTCGGAAAAACAGCTGCAAGAGCGATGCCTCGATTTTTGAAGTTCTTCAAGTTTCTTCTTTCTTCCAGCTCTTAAACAGCAGCAACAACCTCCAGAGGCCCAGAACTGGCACAGGCACCTCTTGGCAGGTCAGAACTCACAGCAACAGAGTTCAGGGGAGCTGGGGTGAAGTCTTTTTGTCCCGAGACTTCAGAACAGGAGGCCAGCACACAGGCCATGGAGATCTCCTTCCAGTAGGGGACACAGCAAAGTCCTTCTCCTTTCCTTGGCAGAAACAGCAACTGCAGGCCAATCCCACAGCAAAGGGGCAGTACTTCTCAGTCTCTCTAGCTCTTGTCCTTGACAAAGGGTCCTCTTAAATTCCAGGGATGAACTAAAGGTCTGGGCCCCAATATTTATACAGCAAAATCTTTTGTTCTCTGGTGGCAGAGTAGCCCTGTGCTCAGTCAAAACCAGTTCTGTCCACTCTGGTGCAGCTTCCTGGCAGGAAGTGGAGACCGCATTGTGGAAGGCAGACCGGGCCTATTCAGGTGAAAGGAAATCTCCTCCCCTACTCTAAATGCAGCCTAGCCCGACTCATCCAGACTCTCTGGAGCCACTGCACATTCCCAGCCCGTCACTCCAAAGCCAGACAGTCAATACTCATCCTAGCAGAGGCACACTGGATGGCTGAGCAAGAAAATACCTACTTTCTAAAAGTTGTATTTTCATACATAGAATTTAAAAATCACCCTCACTAAAAGATGCATTTTAACATTCTGCGTTCAGGCACACTAAACTTTATTTCCCTACCTTGTTCCCAGGGGTAGTTATGTTTATAAGATTTTATAAGCAAACTCCCCACTCTATCCTATGGGAATAGGTAGCCTTGAAATAGTGAAAAACAAAATTGGCAGTATTTCACTATCAGGACATGCCACACACACCAGGGCATGTCCTACCTTTCACATACCCTGCCCACAGGGGTACCTTGGGTTTACCTTAGGGGTGACGAACATGTAAGAAAAGGGACAGTTAGAGCATGGCAAGTGGGTGCACTAGCCAGGTCGACATGGCAGTTAATACCTCGCTGAAGCACTGCAGTGGCAGGTCTGATACATCTTTTCAGGGCTCCTCATGTGGGTGGCACAATCCGTGCTACAGGCCCACAAGTAGCATTTGATTTACCAGCCCTGGCACACTTAGTGCACTTTACTAGGGACCTACTAGTAAATCAAATATGCCAATCATGGAGAACCAATCATAATAACAATTTACACAGGGAGCACTTGCACTTTAACACTGATCAGCAGTGGTAAAGTGCCCAAAGCAACTAAACCAGCAAAGCATCAAAAATACAGGAGGTAGAGGCAAAAAGACATGGAAAACCACGCCAAGGATGCCAGGTATAACAGCGTACAAAAGATGGCTGTAAAAATCTGAAGCTGAGCCTCTCAGGGGTGGAGTGTGGGTTGCATGTGAATCTATGAAAGAATCCAATGCTGGAGAACTACAGTTACAGGTAACTTATTTTCTTACTTCAGTATTGGAATTTTAATAGACTCACATGCGTGAATCAGAGGAGCTAGCATTAAGCAGCACATTATTTCTTGTATTTTTCTGTGTGTCAAATCCATATTGTCAACCTTTAGACGAGCAGATATACTTTAAATCATTAAATGGATACTGATTGCATTCAGAAACATTTGTACAAATTAAACATAATAGAAGAAATCGTGAGATTTACCTGCAGACTGATGGCAATATTGGATTGCACTCGAGATCAAATGTGCAATGTCCCTTTTGGATAGAGGATAGCCCTTCCAGGGCACACTGAAGGACACAAAGCTGGGTTGATTTGCGAAAAGCTTTGGTTCTTTGCAGATAAAAGTTGAGACATCGCTGAATATCTAGCGAATGAAGAGCTCTTTCCGAGGCAGTTGGTTGTCAATCAATCAGGGGTTTATATAGCGCCCTACTCACCCGTGAGGGTCTCAAGGCGCAGAGGGGGTAGGGGGAGTGCAGCTCTAGGTCAGCCGAAGAGCCAGGTCTTGAGGCTCTTCCTGAAGGTTTGCAGGGCGGGGGAGCGTCTGATGTTGACAGAGTTCGTTCCAGGCTTAGGCTGCGACGTAGAAGAAGGCTCTTCCTCCGGCTCTGGTTCTGCGGCTGCACGGGTTCTTTGCTAGGCCGAGGTCGGCGTAGTGGAGGTTTCTTTTGGGTGCATGGAAAGAGTTGTTTTCGTTGAGGTATTTGGGTCCGATGTTGTGGAGGGATTTGTAGGCATGGGCTAATAGCTTGAGAGAAAGGGTGGGAGTCTGATCTGTTGGGTTCTGCCGGTGAGAAAGGAGCGGATCCAGTCGAGGGAGAGTACTTGTATGTCAGCGACGTGGAGTCTGTTTTTAAGAGTGCGGTGGGAGATGGTGTCGAAGGCAGCAGAGATGTCTAGCAGGATGAGGGTTGCGGTATGTCCTTGGTCGAGTAGCATGCAGATATTATCGGTGGCGGCAAGGAGGGCGGTCTCGGTGCTGTGGTTGCTACAGAATCTGGAATAAGAGGAGCAGTGTATGCCGTTCTCTTCGAGGAAGGTGGTCTGTGTGTTTACGAATTTCTCAGTGACTTTGGCTGCGGAAAGGAGAGAGATGGGCCGGACGTTTTTCAGGTCTGTGGGGTCAGCCGAGGGTTTCTTGAGGAGGGGCTTGACCTCAGCCCGCTTAGTCGTCGGGGAAGATGCCGGATTCAAAGGTGGTGTTGATGGTGCGGCCTAGTTTGGGCGCGATGCCGGCTCTGTGGAAGATATGGGGCGGGCAGAGATCCGTGGGGCCTTCTGGGTGGGTGCTTTTCATGGTCACAGTGGTGTCTTCGATGGTGACCGGTGTCCAGGTGGTGATGGTGGGCTGCCTGCCATTGCTGGAGTCTGTTCGCTGAAGTTGTCGTAAAAGGCCTTGATCTTTAGGTGGAAGTATTTATTGCAGAGGCCCTGGGACGGTGTGATGTCTGTGGCTTCGCTGAGGGGGATTGGTGAACTGCTGGATGATGTTGAAGAGCTCCTTTGAGGTGTTGATGTTGGTGAGGATTTTGTTCCTGATGAAGGTCATCTTGGTGGTTCTTGAGAGTTGGTAGTATTCTGTCAAGGCGTGCTTGTAGGTGGGCTGGTCTTCGGTTGTTTTGCTGTTTGTATTCAGCATCCTGAGAGAGAGGTGGGATCTGGTGCGGCCTTGCTTGTTGAGATTATGTATTGCCATTGTGTTGTCCGTTCTGACCAACACAGCCGTGTTCTTTATTATTGGCAGAAATGCCTACAATGCCAATCACACTCCCGTCAGCTCCAGCAACTCAGTGTGAAGATGCTGGTGTTGCTACTGCCAACAGCCACTGACCTGGAGGTCTTGCAGGAAAGATCCCCATCCCTTTAGGGAGGGATCGGTAGGGATTATGTGTGGTGCTGGTGTGGCGAGAAAGGAGAGACCAATGGAAATATTTCAATGCTGGGTCCACCAAGAAACGGCATAAGGATAAGTTACTTACCTGTAATCCTAGTTTTCTTCCACGGGTATACTCAAAGTCATAAGCACTGAACAGTCCCGCCCGCGTGCGGGGACCCCGAAGCATTAACAAGAATATATATATTATCTACTGGCGGTCGCCAGTAGATAGTTATAGTTAGGACCGTGTTTCCATAGGAAATCCGCAACATTCTATTTGGAATAACTTTGGCGCCGGTTGACGAATCCTCGTGAAATTTTCAAAATAGGTGGGGCGCTCTGCTACGGTCCTACCCCGAATGTCTCGGGGGGATTCGTCAAGCAGGGGCTGAGAAAAAAGGGGGGTCCCAAAACGCGTTTTCCCCATGCAATTTTCCATAGGGACCTTTAGTCCAAGGCACAGCCCGAACGGCTGAACAGTATTACTTGAAATTTGGCAGAGAGGTAGTCCTCAGCTCAGGGAAGTGCCTTTTGCAGGTCTGGTGTCAATCTGTTGAGTAGTTCCTGAGAAAATCAAAAGTAAAACCATATATATATGTGGGCGGAGCCTAACCACACATCTCATCCTGAGATCTGATTGGCTGTCAGCACTTCATCCAAGAAGTGTTGGCAGCCATCTTGAGACCAATATACATGATAGCACCTCATTAAAAAGCATTGCAGTTAATAGAAGGTTTTAAGACTTTAGTTACATTATAAATCATTTGTTGATGGTACCATACTCATTTTAGGAATTGTGGTATGTTCTAAGGTGATTTCACCATGTGAAAAAGCCTTCTGCTGGGATATCATGATTGAGAGAAAAATATTTTCTCATGCTTTTCCCACAGAGGTTTGGAAGGTGATCTATAAGCTAAACTGAGAGCTTATTTTCTGCAAATTCACATTATCTTTCTCAGTCATGTGAGAATGAAGTCTGACATTCTCAGTAAAACATGTACATCCAACAAGGGCAGAGACTGTCAGTTGATTCCTTTGTGTTCTACTGCAGCTTCCCAGAGTGTTCCAAAGAACAACTAGAGTGCTAACAGTCCTACTTATGATAAACATATGGCACACCTGAAGCCATCTTGCTTGGATTAAAGTGGTAACTCTTAAAACATTTAATTTAAAAAGGAACAAAATGAGGGGGTTCATTTTTCCATAACAAGTATGATTAGTGCTGCAGAAAGAAAAACTAGGGCACATTTTGACTTCTGAAATCCTCTTTTATTTCATTAAAAAATTCTGACATGCAGACTGAAACATGCACTTTCAATACCAGCAGCAGTTTTCCCTGGTGAGCAGTAGCTTTACTACAGTGATCTAACGAGCAAAAAGAGTGATAACATTCTGAATTTATGGCAAATGTGTGACACATCTGAATGCCTTCTTGATGGAATCAAAGTAAAAAACTGAAAGTATTTCCTACTGAGGAGACTGCAGTAAATGAGAAAATTAGGAAACTTCATAACAAATAAGTCTCCCAAGATGGCCACCAGAGACAAAAGAGCCCAAATGTAGCCCAAATATCACCCAGATGTAGCCCAAGTATAGACCAATGAGAGAATGTCCCAGAGTGTTCTTAAAAACAACTAGAGCGCTTACTGTCTTCATTATGACAAAAGTATGGCACACCTGAAGCCATCTTGATTGGAATAAACTGGTAACACTTAAAACATTTAATTTAAAAAGGAACACATTTTGCCATAGAAATTATGATTAATGCTGAAGAAAGAAAATGAGGGCACATTTTGAGTGACTTCTCAAATCCTCTTCTATTTCATTAAAAAATTCTGACATGCAGACTGAAACATGCACTTTTAATACCAGGAGCAGACTTCCATGGTGAACAGTAGTTTTACTACAGTGATCTAATGAGAAACTAGAGTGCTAACTTTCAGAATTTATGGCAAATGTGTGACATATCTGAATACCTTCATGATGGAATCAAAGTAAAACACTGAAAGCATTTCCTACCGAGGAGACTGCAGTACATGAGGAAATTAGGAAACTTCATAACAAATAAATCTCCCAAGATGGCCACCGGAGACAAAAGAGCCCAAATGTAGCCCAAAATCACCCAGATGTAGCCCAAATATAGCCCAATGACAGAAGTGTGCAAAACACTTATTATTTTGTGTTTTTGCAGTGTTATATAGTGCAGACTTGTCAGGTATTGGAGTGCTTTACATGAGCATTGGTTATATCACACAAGAACAAATTCATTTTGGTTGTAGACATGGGGAGACTAAGTGATTTGACCAGAATCACAGAATGTCGAGCTGAAGCAGAAACTCCAACCTGGTTCCCCAGTTGCAAAGTCTGCAGTTCTGGAAGTAACACCACATCCTCTCCCCTAAGTGCAACATTTAATCAAGTGGTCAACTGGATAAAAAAACATAAAGATAACAAATAATTTAAAAGTGCTTTGTCGCTATTTGAAAACTCAGAAAATATGTCCTTATTTTAGTCTTTTAGAGCACTAACCATAATTTTGATGCCAATAAGACCCTCTCATATATGTAATTTCTAAAGGAAATGCTCTAGGTATTACAGTTTTGATTACATCAAGATGACGTCAGGCGTTCCACACTTTTGTAATAAATATAGAATGTTAGCAATCTAGTTGTTCATTAGGATACTGTTGAGAGGCAGAGGCCAGGGGCACGGACTCTGGAAATTGAAGGCAGGTAGGAGGGTGCAAAGGCAACAATTTAACCACACTGAGCAGGCAGGAAGGGCCGCACAACAGACTATGGAGGGCAGTGGAAAGGGGGGCAGGGGCAACAAACCAACAATACAGGACTTGCAAGAGAGGCTGTGGCAATGTAATAGACCATTGTGGGCAGAAGGAAGAGGCAATGGTAGTACAACCATACATGCCAACAGACCCGATTCAGCCAGGAAACGTCCAATGTTTTTAAGCTCAAATGGGCTTTATTTGATCTGTCTCTTGTCTACAATCTCCTCGTTTTCAATGTAACTCAAAGGGGAAAATCAATACCCCAGTTTTTTTTCAAAATCTCCCTCTTACCAAGTTCAAAATGTTCGCAAGTATGGTACATTGGATCATGGAAGGAAATGGGGTAGGGACATGGACTTGGATAACAGAGGACAGGAGGGACATGGAGAGGTGCACCAAACTGACCCTGCAGGGCAGGCATCAGGGTTTGCAGCAGCACAATACACCACACAGGGCATGCGGGACGGGAGTGCAGCACAACAATCCATAGAAAGCAAGAGGGAGGGGACAGGACCATGCACATGGACAACAGAGAACAGAGGGGCAAGAGGCAATGGTAGCTAGCTGACCATAATGGACAGACAGGAGAGAAAGCTGCAGCATAACAGACCATAAAGGGCAGGAGGGACGGATCAGGGGCATTACAATGGAACAGACAAGCCAGGAGGGAGGGAGTAGGGGTCTGCACATGTAAACAGAGGGATGGGGAAAGGGGGCAGGGCAGGAGCAGCAAGATAGCCATGGAGGTCAGGCAGGATGGGCACTAGAAGCAAGACACACCATGAAGAGCAACAGTGAGACTGTGATGGCATACACACAGACCATGGAGGGAAGGTGGGAGGGGGTCAGGGGCAGCTAACTGACCACACAGGGAAGGTGGGAGGGGCCATGGCAGCACAGAAGACCATGCATGGCAAGTGGGAGGGTTAGTGGCAGCACAATGGCTATGATGGGCAAGAAGGAGGGTGCAGGGGCATGCACAAAGGACGATGGAGGATAGAAGGGAGGGTCAGGACCTGTGCACAGACAAGAAAGTTCAGGGGAAGGGGGCTCACAACAGACCGCACGGGGCAGGCAGGAGGAGCAGTTGCAGCACAACAGACCAGGGAGGGCAGAAGGGTGTGGCAGTACAATGGACCATGTAGGACAAGAGGAAGAGGATAGGGGCATGGCATGTGGACAGGCAGGGTGGAGGTGGCAGGGACAGGTTACAGTCATCTGACAATGCTAGGCAGGTGGGAGGGGAGTGGCAGCTCAACAGAACACTCAGAGTAGATAGGAGTGGCAGTTCCATGGAACATGGTGGGCAAAAAGGATGGAGCAGGGGCATGCACAAAGACATCGGAGAGCAGGGGGAAGGAAAATAGGGGCAGCAAGCTAAGCACAGAGTTTAAGCAGGAGGTCAATGATGGGGCATAGAATTGGGCAATGGAGGGCAGGAGGAGGGGACTGGTACATCATACTAAATTGAGGGCAGTGGCAGCACATCAGACCATGCATTGCAGGAGGGAGGAGGCTAGTCCATGGATTCACACAACAGAGGATAGGGAGGAGGGGGATGGGGCAGCAAGCTAACTGTTCAGAGAAGGCGGGTATTAGGAACTTTATTGTTTTTAAAACGTGTGTCTGTGCGAACTACTTAAAATATGAACAAGTATGCAGCATAATCTCACTTTTATTCAGGAAGAAGAGGACGTTTGTGACTGTGACTCCGGGCTCCCTTGGCAGAAACACCCCCTGACCCTCCACCCCCTATCGCAAAATGTAATGCCCGTGAAAAGGGTAGGTGAACACAGTGTTATATAGAACATAGTCCTGAGAGCACGATTGAAAATGAAAACTAGATATAGTGTATGGTATAAACTATGCACCAAAAAGTGTGATATAAGATGAACCGGGCGTGAAATATAATATGCAATACATTGTGCGCAATGACAGATTCGTTGGAGAGCGCGAGATAGCACAGGCACTAGCGCGTGCTATGCGATGTGCGCCTTGGAGTGTAATATGCACAGGGCAGTGTTGTGTAACCTAACTAGTCTCTAAAGTTGTAATATAAAATATGTGCTGGGGAGTGTAACGTTGCATATGCACTGTGACAAAGATATGGATCCCAGATTGTAATATGTATGGCATAGCACTGTGCGTTATAACATAGGCATCGAGGAAGGCACGTTAGATGGGGCAATATAACCCGTGCGAAGATAAGTGTGGCATGACATATTCACGGGGTGGTGTTACAGTGCACATGGGCTAGAGAGTGTCATAGCATATGCACTAGCTGGTGGAATACAACACAGAGGTGTGTGGCACTCGGCAGGCAATGGTGGGTGTAACACAGCATTGAGCTCTGCCAGGAGCGCGCTGTGACTCTCAAGTGATGTTCGTCCCCTTTTCAGAGAGTAAAATAAAAAGTATTACACATCCGGCATTGGATGTGTGTTTTATTAACCGTGAGGGGGGTTTCTTACATAGTTTTGGTCGAATTTTTGTCGAATCCCCTTTGAATGGCTTGGTGTGCATGTGTATTGAATGTGCCCGTCAATAGCTACCCATGTTTGTATAAATAAACGACAAGGGTGTCTACCGGGATTAGGCACGGTAGGGCATCAGACATGTCAGAGCTTCACTAGTGGTATAAATACATTCCACGTGGATTCATTGTATGCATAGTCGCCTATTAATGAATATCACTCAAATCGTCATGGTGATAGGTACGTACAGTTTGTCCAGCATGTCCTAGGTGTGTCTATAAATATATATTTTTTAAAAATAATAAAAAACAGTGGCCGGCCCTGGGGATTGGGGTCAAACAAATATAATTAGGAGACAGGCCCTGGGGGATGGGGTCATCAGGGCCAATAAATTAGAATAAGAAGGGGAACCACACAGCCCCCCTTCTTAAAAAATTAAAATAAATAAAAGACTGGCATCGTGCCGGAGGCCACGCCCCCTCCTTGCAGCACTCTGCAAACGCGCCCCCTGGCGAGTTGTAAGTTGGGGAATTAATTCCTCTTCAATACTGAGGGTCCCTGAGGGCCAACTAGCCCAACAGGCATCTCCAGTATGCGCCAGGGAGCTGCGCTGCAGACAGGTGTTCTGAGGCCAAGCCCCTTTTTACACCTCTCTGCAACGCAGCTCTGTGGTGCTTACTGGAGGTACCTAGTGGTCTAGTTTGACCCTAGGGAGCCTTAGGATTCAAGGGGACTTAATCTCTCAACTTAGAACAGCCACAGAGCGCGTTTACACAGTGGTGAAGGGAGGGGACGGGGTCTGAGGTGACGTGTGCAAACACGCACTATGGCACGTTTTAAATTGGGGATATAATTTCCCTTCAATACTGAGGGCCTCTGGGGGCTAACTAGCCCACCAAGTGCTTCCAGTAAGCGCCACTGAGCTGCATTGCAGAGAGGTGGTCCAGGCTGTGCCACTTTTTACACCTCTCTGCAACGCAGCTCTGTGGCACTTACTGGAGGTACCTAGTGGGCTAGTTGGACCCTAGGGACCCTCAGGATTCAAATTAACTTAATCTCCCAACTAAAAACGGACACAGGGTGTGTTTACACAGTGGTGAAGGGAGGGGACGGGGCCTGAGTTAACGTGTGCAAAAACGCCCTGTGGCCTGTTTTAAGAGGTAGTTTTAATCCCACTGCCCTATTATATACTAGGGGCTTACAGAGGAGGTCATGCTAATCAACAGGGGGACCCCAACGCATAATGTTCCCTAGTGTATGTAGGTGTTTTCACTGTATTCTAAGTGTCTTTTAACATAGCACTGGCTCTAGGACTGGTTAGTCAGACTCAGTTACCACCAGTATCCGTCTGAAAAAGTTGAGGGTACAGGATGATTTTGCAACAATGATTCTTTCTGCTCTTCTTTTTGTTCTTTCTGCACGTTATCCTTCTTCCTGCACTTTTCTTTGTCTTTGAGGACTTCTGTTGCTTCTTTCTGCACTTCTTTTTTTTCTTTCTGTGCATTTTTTCTTCTTTCTTCACATGTCCTATCTCTGTAGGCATAGTTAGAAATTAGCATTTAAAAAACCTTTGAAATTCACAGAAAAAACCATAGGTTTCAGGCACGTTATAGTTAGGAATTAGCATTTAAAAAACCTCAGAAATTCACTGAAAAAACCATAGGTTTCAGGGGTGTTATAGTTAGCTGGACTTTTCACTTGTACAAAACCATTGAAATTCCCCCGTTATAGTTAGTTCAGCTAACTATAACTCGCGCACCCGCAATGCACTGCTGATGACGTGACATGGTCAGTGACATCACTGATGACATCTCAAATGACATCACTGATGACATCACTGAGGACATCATACTTGTGATAGAGTGGCAGACCTCCTCTCACCCTAATATAACCTTTGATACACACATTCAAAAATAGAGACTAAAATTTTCAAAACAATGGACATACCAATACCAGTTACAACAACCTCTTCAGTAATTCTAAGATCCACATACACATCCACTCATTCACCAACAGTCCTATACAGTCACTCATACATGTACTCACTCATCATATGTACTCATACACCTATACATCCTGTTACACAATGCCACTCATCCATAGAGTTACTCACACACATAGTCACTCATGCTAATAAAGAATCAAACATACATTTACTTGCATATACAGTTATACACACACCACCACACTTACTTCTACGGAAACTTACACATGCTTAGTCTTTTAAACAATCACTTATAGAAACACATACTTATTCATACAGGAACTCTTTCAATCTCTCACTCTCACATATACTCACTTACATACATCAATAGTCACATATACTAGTTTAAAACATATGTAGTTACTCATAAAGACACTATTGAGACAGTCATTCACTCACTAACACACCCATACACACACTCATCCACCCATACAGTCCTGCACACATGCTGTCTTCAACACATACAAACAGTGAGTCACTCATTCATGCACCTATGCACTACGTAATACCCCCCACCGAACCATGCAGACACTCAGACTGATACTCAAAAAAACAACTAATAACCTATATAGACACCCATGTAGCTACTCACCAACCCATGCAGCCACTTATACACAAAGTGAGAGACTGATACAGATATTTACATATTTAAACATTACTCACTAAGCCATGTATTCACTATGATACACTTAATCAGTCAGTTACACAATCAATTTTTCAAAAACAAATCATCCATTTAGACACTTAAATACCCATTTATTCTTCCATCGACCTTGAGATATACATATATAAAACCTATTTAATTTTCAGAAAAACAGACATTCACTGGATGATGTCATCAGTGATGTCATGTGAGATGTCATCAGTGATGTCATGAGTGATGTCACTGACCATGTCATGAGTGATGTAATATGTGACGTCATCAGCAGTGCATTGCGGGCGCCCGAGTTATAGTTAGCTGAACTAACTATAACGGGGGAATTTCAATGGTTTTGTACAAGTGAAAAGTCCAGCTAACTATAACACCCCTGAAACCTATGGTTTTTTCAGTGAATTTATATATATATATATATATATATATATATATATATATATATATATATATATATAAATAAATATGCATATAACTAAAATATACACATGTATATAAAACATATGCAGCCCCAAATTTAACTCTAGGCTCAAATATAATGTACTCTCAACTGGTTTGAAAACAGCCTTTATTTTCATAGAAAAAGGCAAGGTGATAGGAAGCAAGATTAGCCTAGAAGGCTGCACATAGAACACTCCGGAAACTAAGACCTCCAGGCTCCCATCATGCCCCACAGATGACAGTTAGGTCAGGTCTTTTTTTACAGCGTATTGCATCGTGTAAATAACCTAAGGAAAACACAACATTCTGTAACAGGCATGGTATTCGTCCGGGTTGGAGGGAGGGTTGCTTATGACTTTAATGAGTATAACAATGGAAGAGAACTAGGATTACAGGTAAGTAACTTATCCTGCTCTTCCAGGGGATATTCATCAATAGTCATAAGCACTAAAAGCCCATCCCTGAACCCTCCGGACAAATACCTGCATATCAAATATATTCTGAATTACACGATTATCCAAATAAATTCCTCAAGAATGCTTGCCCAAACTGCGCATCCGTTTGAGTATCAGAATCTAAGCAGTAATGGTGGGCACAGATGTCTGGAATGACCGCCATGTAGCTGCTTTACATATCTCTTGAATACGTACATTTTTAAGCATAGCCGTAGTAGCGACTTTACCTCTTGTAGAGTGAGCCCTTGGCTTGCCAGGGAGCTGCTTGTGAGCTAGCTGATATGCTAATGTGAGGCAAGAAACTATCCATCGAGCGATGGACCTTTTAGAAGAGGGAGAACCAGTGTGCATTGGACCATAGTTAACAAAGAGACGGTCGGACTTTCTTACATCTTTTGTTCTATCCAGACAGAATTTTAACACCCTTTTTAGATAAAGTAAATGCAACACCCTCTAGGGAGGCGTGGTAGGATTTGGGAAAATGTGGGTAGAGTGAGAGACTGATCAATATGAAAATCTGAGATCACTTTAGGTAGGAAACTTGGGTGGGTTCTCATAACCACTCGATTCGCATGGAAAACGAGATAAGCCTCTGCAGAACATAAGGCCTGAATCTTGCTTACCCTGAGAGCAGAGATAATTGCCACTAAAAAAGCGGACTTCCAAGAGAGGTGCTGTAGAGAAGCTTTGTGAATGGGTTCAAAAGGGAGGGGGGGGCATTAATTTAGAAAGGACCACATTTAGTTCCCAGGCAGGGGAAGGTACCCAAATTGGTGCGTAGACCTTTTTTTAGCCCTTCCAGAACGCTTCCATTTGAAAGCATATGACTCTCGTCGAAGGCCTTCATGCTTCTTTTAAGATCTGCATACAGTCTTGCGAGAGGCCTAGGTGACCATATTGTAAGAATTCAGTAGCCATGCTGTGAGTCTCAGTGACGGAACGTTGGGATGAAAAACATGGTAGGCATGGTAACCTCCTCTGCGGTGTCTTGGAGAGGTTTAACAGGTCAGTGAACCACCACTGGCGAGGCCACTCTGGAGCAATCGGGATCACCTGTCCTGGATTTGTAGAATTTGCTGATCACTAGTGGTATGAGTGTATTCCCCCTGGAGCCTGGTTGAGGGTACCTGGATGCGAAGGCACAGCATTTTGTGTTTGCCGCGTCTGCGAATAAGTCAATGTCTGGAGGACCCCATCTACGGAAAATGTATTGTGCCATTTCATCTTTTAGCACCCAGTCGTGTGCTTCTACAAAGTTTTGGCTTAGGTCGTCCGCCTGTGCATTGAGGGCGCCTGGAAGGTGAACTGCAGATATGGACATGTTCCTCGCCAGTAGCCATCTCCAAATTGATTGAGCCTCCAGAGACAAGGGTCTGGATCTGGTACCTCCCTGTTTGTTCAGGTAGTACATTGTTGTGGTGTTGTCCATCTGAACCAAAAGGGAGTGTGACTATGGAGGGGAAGAACGCTTTGAGAGCCAGATGCATAGCTCTGAATTCTAACATGTTGATGTGGTAAGTTTTCTCCTTTTCTGACCACATTCCCTGTACCTGAAGAGATCCCATATGAGCGCCCCAGCCCTGAAGAGACGCATCTGTGACGATATTCTATTTGGGAATTCCCTGGTGGAAAGGAACTCCTTCCATACGATTAGACCGTTGCATCCACCATTGTATTGAAATTCGGACTGCGTGAGGAAGAGTTATGGTGTCCTCCAAGCAGTTGGAAACTGGAGACCAGTGTTCCTTTAGAGCTTGTTGTAGTAAGGGTCACATCTGCAAGCTGGCATTTGGAACAATGAATATGCATGATGCCATTGAGCCCAACAGAGAGGACACCTACCTGGCTAAGGATTGAGGTGTCCTCAGAAGAGTGCGACCTTTGTAGAGTATTGATAATAGTCTTTCCTCCAAAGGAACGCTCTTGCATTTGCAGCATCTAGCGTAGCGCCCAAGTAGTGAATCCTCTGAGTAAGGTTGAGGATAGATTTTTTTGAAGTTTACACACAGGCCCAATCGGTTTAGGATTTGGATGCAGTAATTCAGATGATCCTGTAAGAGACTGGGAGAGGCACACTTGAGTAACCAGTCGTCTAGGTAAGGATAGACAAAGTTTTTTTGCTTTCTCAGAAAGGCAGCCACCACCGCCATGCATTTTGAAAAAGATGCGAGGAGCCGACTTGAGTCCGAAATGAAGGACCATAAACTGGAAGTAGTCGGACTATCCTGAATCGAAGAAACTTCCGGTGCTTCTGAGAATTTGGGATGTGAAAATAAGCATCCTGACGGTCTACGGAGCACATCCAGTCTCCTTGCTGGATGTGTGGAATGATTTGGTGTAATGCCAACATCTTGAATCTCTTGGAGAATGTATTTGTTTAAGAGTCAGATCTAGTATGGGCCTGAACTCCTTGTTTGAACCTTTCTTTGGAACCAAGTAGTTGCGGGAATAGATCCCCTGTCGATGTTGGTGGCAGGGAACCTTTTCATTGGCATGTTTTTGTAGCAGGATGGAGACCTCCTCTCGCAGCAGATCTATCCGACTGACTGGGATTCTCCGAGGAGGTACAGATGGTGGCGGAGACTTGATTCTGAGAGTACCCATTCAGCACAATATTTAGCACCTAGTTGTCCTGTGTTATTTTTATCCACTCTTCCAAAAGAAAGCATATACTTCCTCCCACCGGAGTGGGTAACAGAGCTGGGGGAAGTAAGAACTCACTGCTTAGGCAGTTTTGCCTCACGAGAGGTTTGCCTAGATCCCCCTCTTCCTCTACCAGGTCGTTGCCGGTGGCAATGCGATCTCGCATGGTGTTGGTGCGAGGACCAATGAGGGGTTTGAACGATCATAGGGTCGGTAGCGACGTCGGATATCCTTCCCTTTTTCCAAACCAACTGCCTTCAAGGTGTCCACTTCGGATACATCTCATCATCCGCGTGAGAGCCAAAGAGATGTACCATTGAAGGTGAGGTTGAGATTCCAGTGTTGGGCCTCTAGTTTCCAGCCTGCGAGTCTCAGCCATTAGGATCTCCTAGCGCAGATGCCATGGGAATAACCATGGGCAGCAAGGTCTGAGGCAGCGCTGATTCGCCACGAGCCCTCCTTCAAGCAGAATCTCCTGAAAATCTTGACAATCTTCCATTGGCAATTTTTCCGAAAAACGTTAGAGAGTCCCACAGCGAACGGTCATATTGACCCAGCAGAGTAGAGTCCATGGCTTTGTTGTCTTTGTCAGGGGGAACAGCAGATGAGAAGGCCCATATGACCCTTCCTGGCTGCTGATACAATGAGAGTGCGGTGGTGGAAATCTCAGAAACAGAGGGTCCTGTTCTGGAGCTCTGTACTTTTTTAGTATCCTCGATGGAGCTACTTTCACTGAAGCTGGCGTCAGGAAGGTATGGAGAGCCGGTTCTAGCAACCCAGGCACCCAAGGAAGAAGAGGCCTAGTGGAGGATCTGTGATGCAGAGTATCAAATATTACAGGTCGAGGGGACAGCTGTAGGCATTTGGATGTTGAGCTTCGTAGCCCCTCTACACAATACCTCATTGAAGGTGACGATATCATCCACTGGCGATACTCTAGCCGGTGGAGTGGATGACAGAGTTGGAGAGTAATAAGCCTTCGATGAAGTGGAAACTGAAGACCATGAAGGAGACAGGTGTCTTCGCTCTGTAGGTGAACGGTGCCTAGATTTAGACCTAGAGCGACGAAGGCGAGATCGTGATCTGTGTCTCCTCGAGGTTGTGGACTTTTGCGGTGTAGTATGTCTCACTTGCCTATCAGGAGAATGAGAAGGCGAGTATATCTGAGAGTATTAATAATAATATTAGTTAATTTGTAGAGCACCTGGCTACCCCCAAAGGTGTGTCCCCTCGCTAGATCCAGGGGTAACTTTCTGCATACTCCAGTCCTTTACGAGTCGTAGTCTTAGAGAGGATGAAGCACTTCTCGAAGTCAGGCTTTTAACAGTTAGATCGTGGATTTCCCTCTACTTCGTTGGATCTCTTGATGTCGACACTGGTGAGCGATCGGTTCCGAGTCTCTTGGCCGGTGGAGACCTATGCGTGGAAGTAGGTCTCAACCTCGACCTCCTCGCTGGAGATCTTCTCGACATCGAAGGTGACTTTCTTGACGGTGATTTTCTGAACGTGGATCTATTCGACGGCGATGTTTGCCCTGTCGTGAGCCAAGTTTACGGAGGCCGGAGTCTTCTGAGCCGGGCTTGCCATCGATGTTCTAGGTACCTTCGACGTCGGTGGTTTTCTTGACGTCTGCGCCGAGGTTGGACAGCGACCTCACCTGTCGGCGACGTGTCTTAGAAGTCGAGCGTCTGCCTTCCACCATCGGTGAGCCAGACTCAGACCGCCTGCAAGAGGGTGTCGATGTTGGTCAATGAGAAACTTAGCCATACCTGGAGTAGCTTGCTTCAACACCGATCTTGGCTACAGAGATTTTGACATTGAAGAACAGCACAAGGGTATTGTAGATGTCGACCCTTCCCTAGAGAGCGAATTTCACCAATGTCTTTGTTTCTCTCCCTTTTTCATGTGCTCTGATCTTTGAGCGGAGGGCTCTTTAGAGGGATGTCCTTCCTTGCCACTTACGGACTCCTTTGCTCTCTTCTGCATGGCATGCAGCTTGATCTTGTCCCTTTCACGAAGGGTTCTTCTCGAAAACTGCTGGCAGTAGTAGCACTTATCAGGCCTGTGTGTAGATGGTAAGCACATAATACAGACCGAGCGCAGATATGACTTAGCCATTTTTTTCCCACAGGAAGGGCACTTATTAAATAAGACTGGCACTCCGACAGGAAAAATAGCTGGAAAGTCAGAAAAAAATATGGAATTAGCACAATAAGTACTAAAAACATCGGGTGAAGATAGAAAATCTCACTTGAAAAGACCAATTAGTGACAAAAAAACACTGACAAGCTCAATGCTGTTGGATCCTCACAGAAGGAATGGACGCATTCACAATCGGCAGAAAGGAATAAGAAAGATGCAAGATGACATTGTCCCCAGGAGAGACTTATAACAGCGAACTGAAACTGACTTTTCTTGTGAATGACCGAGCCAGTGATATTAGTTTTGATTCTCTCTCTCTCTCTCTCTCTCGAGAGAGAGAGAGAGAGAGAGAGAGAGAGAGAGAGAGAGAGAGAGAGAGAGAGAGAGAGAGAGAGAGAGAGAGAGAGAGAGAGAGAGAGAGAGAGAGAGAGAGAGAGAGAAAGAAGGGAGGGATGGAAATGCTTGTGGAAAGCCTAGCTCGGCGAACAGTCTTGTACATGCTTCTGTGGACGAATGGACTGCTGACTGTGACGGTGCTTTAATTAGGCAGTCATCCAGGTAAGGAAACACTTGATGCTGTTGTTTCTTTAGGAAGGCTGCTACTGGAGCCAGGCATTTGATGAATATTCTTAGAGCAGATTTCAGTCCAAAAGGCAGCACCCTTCATTGATAATGGTTTCCGCTACAGCAAATCAAAGGCACTGTCTGTGAGAGGGAGGGATAGGGACCTGAAAATATGCATCTTTTAAGAATTGAAAGAACTTCTAAACGCAGGAGATGTAGGTGTTTTCCTTCTTGTCGACCTGGTGGAGTAGAAGGTGGGATATGAAGGAACTCTAAAGTATGGCCGAATTGAATCAGGTTGAGGACACACTGGTTGGTTGTTATGTTTTTGCTATTGCTGAAGGTGTACAGAAATTTGCCCTCCCAAGGAAATCTGTTGAGTTGGGAAAGACATAGCCAGAGCCTGAATTTAGTAATTGGCGAAGTGAGGTATTTTTTCCTTGACGGTCTGCTATCCCTCTGGGGGTAGATCTTGAATATGTGCCTGATTGTGGTTGCCGCTGGACATACTGCAGTTGATATGGTTGATATGGCTAGGAAGAGGTAGTGTAGGAGGGATACCTATACTACTGATATCCACCTCTGAAGGAAGGAAGGCCCCTTCCTCTAGCTCCCCTAAAGGGTACCTTTCTGTATAGAAGCGTCCTAAACGACTTTGCAGTGTTGGTGTCTTTCATAAAATCCTGTGGCGCATCGATGTGCTTTCCAACCTGTCGAATTGGAGGTCAAGAATCTTGTTCTGCACTTCTGGCCCAAATGAAGTGGCCCTTAGCCATCCTTGACGGCGCAATTCCTGACAATCTGAATGCTGTAGTGGTGATATTGAAAACACATTCTTTCACCTCCACAGATGCTCTCTCTCCTTTCTGGAGAATTCTAATGGCTTCACGAAGTCGATCCACATACGGAACTAGATCACACGACATTTGTCGATCAAACCGATCTGGAATGGCAAGAGCATTGGCTGTTCTGACTATCAGAGCGGACTATCCAGGTGCCTGCCTTATTATCTGGAGATGACCCACCAGGAAGGAGCATCCTCCGGAGCTGTGTATTTTTGTCTCCAATCTGGATAACATTGGCATCACAGTCGCTGGCGTTCATGACTGAGCCCTTCCTCCCAAATGTGACTTATAACAGGGATAGCTCTCACAGATTTTCCAAAGGGCTCTTTAAAATCATAAAAAAAGTCAGTTTGAGATGTTGGCATTGGTAGATCAAATCTCTTGGCCACCCTTTCAAGTAAGTTGTAAAACCACCAATGTCCTCTGGGGGTGAGTCAATGGGTACAGGAGAGGGAGAATATAATAAGGGGATGAGGTGATCGTCCAATTCTAAATGTGGATCCCCGAGTTCCCCCCTCTTTGTGGTCATCTGTAGTCCCTGATCTTGTGGGGGGAACTGTTGGTGGGGATTTCTGAAGAGGCTCAGACCGTATATCTTGAACCCTCTTGGGGGTAAATCGTGGCTGAGAGGCCAATGTAGATTGTTGAGGAGGCGCAGATTCTAGCGGAAATCTCTTCCTATAGTCTGCCAACATGAATTGCAGGACTGTTAGCAGCGATAATGGCATGCAGACTACCTCCTCCTGATAGTCACAATGGTATTCCTGCTAAGGCATATAATACTGATGTCCCCCATACTCCATCAAAATCATCTTCCTGGCACTTATTGTGAAATTGCAATGGGCTATTCGCGTAACCAAAAGGACCATCAACCTCCTCCTCTTCCAACAGATAAGACAACAGAGGTGTAACCTTGCTGGGTGAGCCAACTTCTGGTGTAATCTTCCTCGTTCTAGGTTTCCCTCTCTTTTCCAGTGATTTTTACCCTCTTCGACGGTACCGTCGGCAAAGTGGACCTCAGAGGCAATTCAGAAACCATAACAGACTGTTACCGTAGATGCAGTCGTAGTCCTCGGTGCGGTCTTCATCGACGGCGAAGAACATGAAGTTTTCGCTGGCAACGGAACAGTCAGCACTGGTATAAATGATGGTGCGCCACTTGCCTCCATACTAGTCAACAACGGGAAGGACTTCTTCGTCGAAGGTCTCGTCGTTGATAGACTTTTTGTCAACAGTTTGTCTTCGGGAGGCACAGAGGAAGGTTTCTTTTTTCTTTTTATTAAATATTTTTATTTAGAGATAGTTCATCCATACTTAATACATTGATACCACATCCTACTTATCCACATGAATTGAGCAGTTATTAAAACCATATAGTTTTTTTTTTAAAAACCTTAATTTATAAAGTGCAATATTTCGAAGCAGCAATTGTAAAGTCAGATAAATAAATAAATCTAATCCAGTAGCATAGCAACCCCTTACTACAATTTAACTCAAAATTCTCCCATAAAATCTTAAAATTCTTGTAGGAGCCTGATCTTAAAGCATATTTTCTCTCGTGCTGCTTGATCCCATTTAATTTACTGAGTAGCTGTGAAAAAGTTGGAACAATCTCCGACTTCCACCTTTCAAGGATGAGCAACCGAGCTGCTAGGACCAAAATGTATATCTGCTTTTTTTGAAGGATGGTTGCTGTTAAAATCAGGGGAGTATCCTAAAACCATTGTCTGCTTATCCAACATCTCTGGGACTTTCAATATATTGTTACAGTATCTATTAATCATATCCCAAAACCTATTTAACTTCATGCAGCCGCAAATTATATGGGTCCAGTTGCCCTCTCCCTCCATGTTGCATCGATAACAGTTTAACGAGATGGGGCGGGGGTTATTTTATGCAGAAAGCCCGGTGTTTGGTACAGCAGGCATTTAGAGCAGTATTGCATTTGTTGAAAGTTGGCCGCTTTCAGCAAGGAACTATTAACTTATTTATCTGGCTCCAAACCGAAATATAGATTTGGAGCCCTTCCTGCGTTTCCCATTTTCTCTGCACTTTGATATAATTTACCTGCTCCTCTGGCTCGGAAAAGAGAGGTCCAGCTGCCTATTGAAGTACGATGTGTAGGGTCCAATAGATGCACTACTAGCTCACTGGCAACAGTGATATGTAAAGGGTTAAGCTCCAACAGAAAGCGTCTAACCCTGGCAAATGACCATTGTAAAATTATTTTGCTGTTTGATGCATGGTTCTATTTCGGACTAGGTTTTCCAATCTTCCAATAGAAAGTCTCCTATTTTAATAAAAGCCTGACTTCTATAGTTAGCTATAATCGCTGGGTCTAGAAATGGATCTTGACCTAAGTATATGTCAGAGAGGAAAGTTTCTCAATTTTTCTTGGGAATCATATAATGCACAAAAAGCTATTTTGTTCGCTTGATGATTCATTGTAGGGTTTTGTATCTGACTTTTTAGGTGTTTTTATTAAACACAAAGTCTTGGATTAGATCTTTATAAATTAAATCAAAAAGAAAAATATTGTATCTGTTAATATTTAAAACCTTCGTTGTCCTGTATATGGTGTGTGGAATGTTAGCATAGCAGTACTCTTTTAGGTCGGGAGGAGCAAGTCCCCCTTCTGACACCAGTCTATTGAAGCCTAGACACAATATTGGCCCATATAAATGTAGAAAACAGACCTTGAACTTCCTTAAAAAAAATTTCAGTTGGACCACATTTGGAATGGCTAAAAAGGAAAAGTTCCAGAGGTAAAATTATCATGCGTATTATGGCCACTCGACCTATTTATTGATATTAGGAAATCTTTCCATTTTATTAATTTATCTTTTATTTTATTGTAAAGAGGAATATAATTTAAGGCATATAGATCATTGAGGTATGTTTTCGCGGACATACACACCTAAACACCACTTAGGCAGAGTGTTAACCAGTGGGATCAGTTGTCAATAATGAATCAGATGTGCAATTGCAAAGCATAATCTCAGTCTTAGATGTATTAATTGTATAACCCCCGCTGGATTAGAATTCCCGAAACAAATTATAAATTTTACTTTGCACTTCAATCTTGGGTTTTAAAAAGAGAGCCATATCGTCTGCATAAAGTTTGATGTTGGTCCGATCGGGCATTGGTGATTTTGAGCTAGTAATAGAGCGAATAGCTATGGCAAGGGGCGCAATAAAACACGCAAAAAGCAAAGAAGAGGACAACCCTGTCTTGTCCCTCTAACTTCTCTACAGACACACACCTTTTCAGTATTTACAATTATTTGGGACTTAGTTCCCTCGTAGAATTTAGAAATTACTGTCATCAACTCTGGGGGAAACCAAATCTAGCAAGTGAATACAGGCTTTCCCAAAACACCAGGTAAAACCAGAGTAAAATAATCCAGGGCTTCAACTAAAAAGTTGGTGTTAAAAGATAGTTGTCGTCCGAGAACAAATCTACAATGATTTTAGTGGATTATAGACCCTGTGCAGTTGCTTATTCCATTTGCTAGTAGTTTAGCTATGATTTTGTAGTCTGTGTTCAATAGACTAATGGGTCTATATGAATTTATGTCCTCGTTTTTATTCTTTTTTTAAAAACTGACTACCACAGCCGTTCGAAAGGAGGAAGGTATCCCCCCCGCCTTGTCGAATATGATTAGCTAGCAAAACAAGTTGACCTTTTAGATTTGCACTAAAAAAAGTTTTAATTCTATCGGAATTCCATCTTCCCTGCATGCTTTACCATTAGCCATAGATTGAACCACCCCTTCAATTTCTTGTATTCAAACATTAGCCATTAATTTCATACATTGATTTGGGATTAGCTTTGGAATTGGCCATAAAATAAAAGAATCTCATTTCAGACTGTCCACCTCTTGCCTAACAGAATAGATAGATTTGTAATGTTTTAATAATTCACTTTGCATTCCCTTTTTATTTGTAATGCGGATTTTGGAAAATGTATTGGTCAGCGCATGCACTCTAATATGGGCCGGTTTATCTTTTATTTGCCAAGCTTGAAATCTACCTGTAAATTCACTCTCTTCGTACACTCTGAAGATAAGCGGAATTAGCTGTATACACCCTGGTGTAATAGTAATCTTGCATCTGACTTTAAAGCCGATTTATTCTTATTATTTTTACCCTTAAGTATTGTTCGTTCGTATGCTTAACTTTAACTTCAAGTTATCTGCTTAGGTGATATGACTCTGTGAATTGTGAGTTTAAAGGCCTCCAAGACATTCTCAACCGGGCTGTGTCCCTTTCTATCTTGAAGAAACCCATTATCTCCCTTTGAATTTTGTTACACCGATCTTCACCCTCGAGCAGAATTCTGGGGCGTTTTTATCTCCATCAATTCCAAAAAGTTTAAGGGTCTGAGAAGCTATTTTGTGTGTAAATGCAATTGACCAGGTTTAATCCCCTGGAGATTAAAAAATTGTCAAGTCTGGCAGCAGAGTTGACTTTAGCTGACTAGCACAAAAACTCTTATTTGGAAATCTGGACCACCAGCCGTCTATTAAGTTTACTTTTTCCATACATTCATTTAGAGCTGCGCCCCCTCTTGGTTGTTTTTGTTTTCTGACCCCTGATGCTGAACTAGAGCCCACAGAGTCCTGTTCCAGCACCCAGCAAATGCAAAATTCCCTCATACCATCTTGCTAAACTTTGCCGACATCAGGTTTAAGGAGAAGATTCTCTCTAAGGCCATCGAGAAAAGAACATTGTCAACACAAGATGTGCCACATTTTTAAATTTTCTCAGACATGTCAGCTGAGCTGTCGCGGCAAAGAGGCGCTGAGAATGTGTAAGAATGATCGATTCATTTAAATCGAATGGAGCTCAGGCTACTATTGTTCAACAATCAAAACAAAGTCTTGATAAAGAGGAAGGCAAATGCTACTTACCAGTATGCATCTGTTCTTGGCATGTAGAGCTGCAGATCTACACACTGTGCATAGATCGCCATCTGGTGTTGGGCCCGGATGTTTGCAGTTGTTTATCCTCTTGGAAAGTCTTTGGAAGTCACAAGGTATGTGACTCCTCCTTTGGATCGTATTGCACATGGGCTTCGGCTCCATCCTCAGATTTTTTTTCGCCAGCAGGGAAATGATGGAGCGTAGTAATAGGCAGTGAAGATGCCCATGTGTGTTGTATGTAAATAAGATAAACTGGAACAGATAAGGTAGCTGGGGAGGCGGGTGGGCGTGTGTAGATCTGCAGCTCTTCATGCCAAGAACAGATGCATACTGGTAAGTTGCATTTGCCGTTTGAGGCATATGAGCTGCAGATTACACACTGTGCATAGATTATATAGCAGTACTCGCTCCTAGCGGCGACCACCAGTATCTGTTGCAGTGGTTTGAAACAATGTTTTGAGTACAGCCTGGCCCACACTAGCTTGTTGCTTAGTTTACACATCTACACAATAGTGTTTAGTGAAAGTGTGCGGTGTAGACCATGTAGCTGCTTTGCAGATATCATCTATGGGGATGTTCCCTAAAAATGCCATGGAAGCCCCTATCTCACGTGTAGAGTGGGCTTTAAGGGGAACAGATAGGGTTTGTTTTGCTTTGTGGTAGCAAATCTGTATGCATTTAACAATCCACCTAGCTATCCCAGATTTAGAGATGGGGTTGCCTTTGTGTGGTGGCGAGAAAGACACGAACAGCTGTTTGGTCTTACGAAAGGGTTGTGTTCTCTCGATGTAGTAGAGTAAGACTCGTTTTACATCTAGTGTATGGAGAGCTCTTTCTGCGATGGTCTGCGGCTGCGAGAAGAATACGGGCAGTTCCACAGATTGGTTTAGGTGAAAGGGAGAAATGACTTTAGGGAGGAATTTTGGATTAGTGCGGAGAACAACCTTGTTATGGTGCATTTGCAGAAAGGGTTCTTGAATGGTGAGTGCTTGTATCTCACTGACCCTTCTGAGGGAAGTAATGGCTACAAGAAAGGCAGTTTTCCATGTTCGGAATTGAAGTTCACATTTGTGTAGAGGTTCAAAGGGAGGCCCCATTAGTCTTGTGAGAACGATGTTTAGGCTCCACACAGGTGAGGGTGGCACTCGGGGGGGGAGAATTATTCTTTTGAGGCCTTGTAGATAAGCTGCTATGGCCGCAAAGTGCAGTCTAATAGACGTGTAGGCTAGGTTGCATCTTTGTAGGTGTAGTAAATAGCCTATGAAGTGTTGAATGGACACATCTAGGGGATTGAAGTTATTGTTGTGACAATAGATCACGAAACATTTCCACTTGGCTGCGTAGCAAGCTCTAGTGGTAGGTCATCTAGCTTCTTTAATGATGTTCATACAGTCAGGAGAAAGATTAAGATAACTGAATTCTAGGATTTCAGGAGCCAGATCGCAAGGTTGAGCTGAGCTGGGTCTGGATGCCTGATCTCTCCATGGTTCTGGGTTAAGAGGCGTGGAGAGAGGTGTAACTTTTGGTGCGGTACTACAGATAGTTCCAGCAGTGTGGTGTACCACAGTTGTCTGGCCCAAGTTGGAGCTACTAGGATGAGTGAGGGAGTGTTGCTGTAGTTTGCCCACCACTAGTGGAATTAGTGGGAGAGGCGGAAAGGCATACGCAAATCTGCCTGACCAGTTCATCCATATCGCATTGCCTTTGGACAATGGGTGTGGATACATGGCGGCGAAGTTTGGGCATTTGGTGTTTTCGTGGGTGGCGAAGAGGTCTAGCTGTGGATGCCCCCACATTTGAAAGTAGGGGTGAGGAACTTGTGGATGGAGTTCCCACTCGTGGATCTGTTTTGTGTGTGTCTGCTCAGCAGATCGGCCATAGTGTTTGACTCCTGGGACATGTTAGGCCAGCAGAAAGATGTTTTGGGGTATGGCCCATCTCCATATGCTCTGTGCTAGCTGAGAGAGCTGTGGAGTGTGTGTGCCGCCTTGTTTTTGTATATAGTACATGGCTGTCATGTTGTCCGTGCAGACTAGGACGGCCTTGCCTGAGACATGTGTTTGAAAAGACTTTAGGGCTAAGAATATGGCTAGCAACTCCAGATGGTTGATGTGGAGTAACTTTTGTTGAGGTGTCCACCTGCCCTGCATGGTGTGATGTAGTAGGTGAGCTCCCCAGCCGGAGAGCGATGCGTCCGCTGTCAGTACTATCTGAGGAATCGGATCCAGGAATGGTCGCCCTTTGGAAAGATTTTTGGTGGTCCACCACAGCAGAGAGCGATGGGCACGACCGTCTACCAACACCAGATCTGTCAATTGACCCTGGGCCTGGTTCCATTGGCGTGCTCAGCACTCTTGGAGAGGACGCATCTGGAGTCTTGCGTGAGGTACTAGGAGTATGCAAGAGGCCATCATTCCTATACGTTGCATGAGTTGGAAGAGAGTGTTCTGGTTGAAATTTGGCACGTAGAGCCTGAATGCTTGCTACCCTGGCAGGACTGGGATAGGCTAGTGCTTTTGAGGTGTCTATGGTGGCACCGAGGTATTGTTTTACGTGGGACGGTTGCAGATGGGACTTTGCATGTTTTACTGTGAAGCCCAGTTCGTGTAGTTGGATAGTGGCGTGAGTGTGTTGTACACACTGGTTGTATGAGCTGGCTTTTTTGAGCCAGTCGTCTAGGTATGGGAAGACGTGGATGTGTTGTCTTCACAGGTGTGCTGCCACTACCGCTAGGCACTTGGTAAACACCCGTGGTGCTGTGGTGACTCCGAATGGGAGCACTTTGAATTGATAGTGTTGACCGTCCACTACAAATCTGAGAAATTTCCTGTGAGCCTTGTGAACAGGAATGTGGAAATAGGCGTCCTTGAGGTCAAGGGTGGCAAGGAAGTCGTTTTGGGAGAGCAGGGGAAGTACCTGCTGGAGTGTGACCATGTGGAAATGGTCTGAGTGTATATAGTGATTTAAGGGGTCTGAGGTCCAGGATGGGCCTTAGAGTGTCGTCCCTTTTTGGTATGAGAAAATATAGGGAGTAAACTCCCATATTTTGTTGGTGGGCAGGAACTAGTAGCGATTACCTCCTGTTTTAGAAGTGACAAATGTTCCTGTGACATTGGGCGTTGTTCGGGTGGAATGTTTGGGGGGGGGGGGGTAGATGTTAGTTCGAGGCAGTAGCCTGACCAAATTATCTGTGTTACCCATTTGTCTGAGGTGATAGTAGTCCAGACAGTAAGGAAATTGTGGAGTCTGCCCCCGACTGGAGTGGGATGGTCTGGGGGGAGTGGAGGGAAGTCATTGGGCAGGGGTGGAGGTAGAGCGGGAAGTGTTGGTTTTGCCTCTGCCTTTATTGTTGTTACCCCTGTAGCCGCCTCTCTGGTAATCCCTAGTGAAGGTGGATTGGGTAGGGGCTTTATAGGAAGTGGAGGCGCTGTCATAGTAGCCTCTGGAGGTGCTTCGAAAGGTAGAGCGGCGAAAGGAGCGCCTGGGAGGGTGCCACTGTAGCGCTCCCATAGACTTTGCCGTATCGGTGTCCTTTTTCATTTTTTCCATGGCAACATCAACGTTTGAACCAAACAGATGTTCCTGGTCAAAGGGGTGGTTGAGGATGGAAGCCTGCACCTCGGGTTTGAAACCTGAAATTCGTAACCAGGCATGCCTACGGAGGAGGACGCTGGTGTTAATTGCCCTAGAGGCGGTGTCAGCTACATCGAGGGCGCAGCGAATGGAGGTGTTGGTGATGGGTTTTCCCTCTTGGATTAGTTAGTTGGCTCTATTTTTGTATTTGTCAGGGAGGTGTTGCATTATGGCTTCTAGCTCGTCATAACGTGCCCTGTCATATCTCGCCGAAAGTGCTTGGGTGTTTGCAATGCGCCATATGTTGGCAGCCTGGGATGCCGTTCACTTGCCAGAGGTGTCTAGGAGTTTGGACTCCTTATCAGGTGGTGGAGCCTCGCCTGATGCCTGGGAGTTTGCACGCTTCCTTGCAGTGGAGACTACTAGAGAGTCTAGTGGTGCAGGTCCTCTGATGATGGTGGGGTCTGTAGGGGTGGCCTTATACTTCTTCTCGATGCGAGGGTTGATGACCCTGGCCCTGACCGGGTCTTTAAAGACCTCTGGCGCATGCTTTACAACCCCTTTAAGCATGGGCCGGATTGGAAGTGGCCCTGTGTGTAGTGTCAAAGGCATCTAGGGGGAAGTCCTCCTCCACGGGGTCTGTATGGCGATCAACTCCGTGGTAGTGTGCAGCCCTATGGAGCAGTTGGTTAAACCCCATAGTGTCTTCGGGGGGGGTGGGGGGGGGGGTCGTCCTGCGGGACGTTAGGGACGTCTGGGATGTTGTAGTCGTCCCATGGGTTGTTTTGAACTGTGTGGCTTAGAAATGTCCGGTTGTTTCCTCGGGTCAGAGATGACTTTCGGCTTCGAGGTGTGGGTGTCGAGGGCTTTCGATTTTTTGCCCGGTTCCGAGGATGGTGTCGGTACCGAGGAGCTAGTGCTTGTCTTCGACACCGAGTGCTTCAGTGTGGAGCTCGGCGTGGAGGAGGAGGAGGTTATCTTCTCTTTCGGTGCCGGTGCGGAGGAGTGTTTCTCTGCACTGACGGCAGGCTGGCTCAAGCCCGAGCTGCCAGAAGGCTTGATGGGCTTCTTTACCGGGCCCGAAAGTGAGGTATGTGAAGCAGTGTCTTTGGTTGTACCTAGGCCCGAGGGCGAAGGCTTGACCGAAGCCTTTTTCAATGCCGTCGAGGGTGGGGATCGATGTTAGTATTCGCGCCCCTCTGTGCCGGACTGATGTCCTCGACATCTGAGTCATCGGCTTCAGAGGAGCTGACGAGGCCATCTTCGGTGAGCTGGTCTTTGGGAACATTTATGCCTTCACCGAAGATGTCGTCGGGGATTGCAGTCAACGAGTGTGCCATGGTTCTCCTCGCCCTTCGGTCCCGAATGGTCTTTTTCGACCGGAAGGATTTGCAAGCCGGACAGTCTCGTGCCTCGTGTTCTGGGGAGAGGCAGAGGTTGCACACCTCATGGAGATCGGTGTGGGGAAACTTTGACCCACATCGAGGACACTTCTTAAATGGAGTCCTTTCCATCAGCCAGGACCGGAGCTCAGGTAGGCCCAAAGGCCTTCGTCGACGACCGGAATCGAAGACTTTGAACTATGAGAGTTGCGTCGAGTGTAGAGATCACGATCGAAACAATATCGCGGAAAGGGAATGATTGCGCACCGATCAGGAGAACTGAAAAAGGTTCGGAACCGGAGCGCGAAGATCACATCCGAGCCCGATGGCGGAAAAAAACTATATGAGGATGGAGCCGAAGCCCATGCGCAATACGATCCAAAGGAGGAGTCACATACCTCGTGACTTCCAAAGTCTTTCTAAGAGGAAAAACAACTGCAAACATCCGGGCCCAACACCAGATGGCGATCTATGCACAGTGTGTAATCTGCAGCTCATATGCCTCGAACATTTTATTTGATGGACGATGTGGTAAAAGCACAATAACTACTACAGCAGGTCTCAAACCTAGCCTAGGGCTATTAGAAAGCAATAGAATGTACTCAGACAATGGCAGGATTGTGGTAGAAGGAATTGTTAAGTCTCGGATATCGATCTTACGCAAAAAGCATTTAAGTGAATTGGGCAGGGTAAGCTGGGGCAACCCACAGGAAGTTCAGCCTCCAGTAGCAGAAATGCACAAGGGGGTGGTGCAGATACATGGCACCCAGAGATCTGCAGGGGGGCTTGGAGGAGATGTGGGCCACTCTTCCACACACACGGGGAGGGGAGTTCTTCAAGGGGGGGGATTACAGGGTGAGCAGGGGAAGCATGGGGGAAAAAGAGATCGTTCTTCTAAACCTCGAAGTATCCACATGACATTAGGGTGGAAAAAACGTATAATAATCAAGCTAAAGCTTCAGGTAGTACTTTAATTTCGCTATGCACTTTAGTTGCCATTTGCACTGCACGGTCACTTTACTTGGACTATTCGCACAGACACTTTAATCTGTATATCTGTTAATCTGGATGAGCTAGCTAAAATCACCTGGTACTGCTATGTATCCTAGTCATTTATTAACTGACCCTAAATATAAAGACACTTTTTTGAGGGACCTTAGCTTCCCGACAAGGTTAGTAGAACAACTGATTTGTATTTCTTCAGGAAATTTTAATATTGTTTATCTATGCCCTTCATTCGCACTGTCACTTTATAGATTTACTGTTTACAAATTATGCCTTTAGTTCAGTCTTGTATTATTACGTGTAAATCACCCACAGTCAAGAACATGCGGACACAAGATGGGCTGTAATTTTTTATTAATGACATTTAATCAACAGCCAGCTAAAGATTCTATTATAGCCCTCTCGTTTAATGCTAATGGTTTGAACAACAAAATAAAGGCTTGGGCCGTGGTTGAATGGTAACGCCCGAGATATTATATTAATACAGGAAACTCATTATGTTGATAAGAGGAAACTCCCATTCAACATGTCCCAGGAGTGGGCAGGCAGTAGCCATCTTTCATCAGCAGCTATGGCTCAAAGAGGGGTAGCAATCTTTTCAATAAATTCTTACCCTTTCAGACAACATATTCCCACATAGACAGAGGGCATAGAGGTATTAGTGAATGGTTTAATTAATAATACCAGGCTGACTATAGCCATGATATATGCCCCACTAGAGGACAACCCTGCCCCCCTATTGGATTTGTATCTTGCACTGCTGTTACTTCCCGGATTCATCATTTTAGATGGAGACTTTAATTTCTTACAGAGGAAGGTTTCTTGAAAGATTGCTCGCCTTGAGGGGTTGTAGAAGGCTCAGAGCTAGCCTTTTTAGATTGTCTGTCCCCGGAAACATGTTCCTTTCTCTCCTTTTCAGATTTGTGAGGAGATTTTGAGTGACTGCATCCATGAGACCTATAGGAGGTCTTTTTAGGAGTTTCTTTGGACGCTCGCTTTTAGGAGCTTGAGGTGATCTACCCCTCTTAGGCAACCTCCTAGATGAAGATGACGCCTTATCACTGTCCTCACTCGAAATAACTTCCTACCTGGCCTTAAGTTGTTGAAGCCATATAAGAAGGCACCCCTCACGATCCTGTAAAAGGTTTGTTAGAAAAGGTATGATATACCTTACACTCCTTTGTCTTATGGTTGGGATACAGGCAATAAATGCAATCACTGTGGGGGTCATCTGTATGAAGCCTTTTTTTAGAGCAGGTGGCACAGGCTCTAAAAGGACTCACTCCTTACTTGACATGGCTATGCCAGAAACAGGCAAATCAGTACTGAAGATGGTACTGCTGTAGATGTCGATTGAATACATTTTGTTTTTAAACTGTCAAAAACCACTGCAGTAGTAGAAGAAGCTGAGCAGAGCTCAGGGGAGACTTCAAAGCACACTGTGCAGTAGAAAAGTCTTGAGGGTTTATGGTTCTCTCAGGAGTGCTCTAGAGGGTAAGAGGTCCTGATTGGTTCAGGATTGACTTGGTCTCTTTTACAAAACAGAGAAGTTACAAAACTGAAATGGGCCTAGGCCTAGTTTCTGCTTTGCTCTGCTATTTTGATGTACTGGGAACTCCCATCTCGACGACGGGGAATGATTCAAGCATGTGAATCTATGAAAGTTCCAATACTGGAGAAATGTATTTTTACTTCAAAATACATTTTAAGGTTAACATCTGACACACAAATGTATGTGTTATGCTGAATACTATAAGGCCATGTAGCATATCCTATTTCTATATCATCATCATATCACTTTCACAACATGTTTGGAATTGCTTCAACATAGGCAGGGTTGTAAAAAAAAAAAAAACTTAAAATGTGCAAGCTTAAGAATCTGAGGAGCGAGTTCCTGTTACCCATCGTTTACCACACACAACCAGCTCCTCAATTTTTCCACTCATCAAGGAAGACATTGGCTTTATGTGGCGTGTCCCCTTCCTTTTGGTGCCACTTTGTAGTGATCAAACGGAGTCAAGGGTGTAAAACAGCAAGACTTTATTCCACGAACTCCCACGGGCCGGCGGCTTGCCTGTGGCTGCACAATAAACGTTGTCACCAACTGTCGTAACTGTCATTAAACACCGCGTCATCGCGGGCAGCGCGAGACGCTGAATGTACGCCTCGCGCTCTAGCAGCGCGAGGCAGAACAAGCCACTACATATCTCCTTTTCTTGGAAAACAGAGAGATAGAGAAAGCAGCGAAGGGGAGGGCAAGAGACAGGGAAGAAAGAAAGAAAGAAAAGCCCACGAGAGCGAGAAAGAGAGAGAGAGAGAGAGAGAGAGAGAGAGAGAGAGAGAGAGAAAGAGAGAGAGTGAGAGAGAAAGAAAGACAGAAAGTGCAGGAGGAACACAACAGTGGTAAAGAGAAACACAGAAAGTCATTGACGGTACCTAACAGGAATATTAACTGTTCTGGTACTCCTCCTGACAGCGGCGTGGCTGGGAGAAGAGTTCAGGACATCAAGTTTACCTTGAGAGATCCTATGAGAGGCCTCACTTCTCAACATGGGACACTTGACGTCATTGAGCACATTTTTAACTTTCGCCACCTTGTTACTATTCCACCAGTCTTTTCCATTGACTCGAACCGCATTACCACACACTTTATCCACCACCACAATTTCCCCATACTTAGCTTCTCCTTTTCTTACAAAGCCTGGTTTCTTAATTCTGATCCTGTCTCCCACAGCAAATTCTCTGATCTTAACACGCTTCCTTTCATCAAAGTACTCTTTTTGTTTGACCTGGACCTCCGCAGACTTGGACCTCACTTTCTCATCCATTTCTTGGGGAGTAGAATTGGATTTATTCCATTTAGACATCCAAGCCGGTCTAAACTCGGTACATGGTTTCCTACCTCTCAGTAGTTCAAAGGGGGACACCCCAGTGGAAGAATGAGGAGTGGTTCTATAAAACCACAACATTGTCCTGACACTTTGGGGAACAGCTTTGTGGTGGGCGAGAGCCCACTTGACACAATCACCTATGACTCTATTAAGTCTCTCTACCAAGCCGTTGGTTTGAGGATGATAGAGAGAACTTCGGTGATGAGTGATGGCAGATTCTCTAAGAAACTCTTGTACTTCAGATGATACAAATTGTACCCCGTTGTCTGAGATTAAAGTTTGGGGGAACCCTTCTCTCATAAATGTTTCCCTTAAGAAGTCGATGATTTCTTGGGAATCGACCTTAGAGACAAACTTGGCCTCTGGGCCACTTTGTGTAATAGTCCACCATGACAATGGCAAATCTGCACTGTTGGGGAAGGCTGTGAAAGGGTCCTAGAACATCTATGCCAAGTTTTTCCCACGGTCCACCCGGGAGGGGAATAGGAGTAAGAGGGGGGCTACTAGTGTGAAGACTTTTGTCACTTGACGAACAAACAGTGCACTCTTGCACCATTTCCTCAATATCTCTATCCATTTTGGGCCACCAAAAGTACTCTCTTACTCTACGCTTGGTTAATGTGGCACCTAGGTGCCCCTCATGTGCTTTGGTGAGAAGAGTGGATCTGATGTCCACCGGTGGAACAAGTTTTTCTAACCTGAAAACTAGACCATCCTCAATCGAAAGTTCATCACACACCTTGACATAGGGTTGTAACTTAACATCCACATTCCTTTCCCTGGGCCACCCTTGGGAAATATATTTCATCAGGTTTTTTGAAACTTCATCCCCAGCCACCGCCTCCCTCCATTTTTGCTGATCAATAGTACAAACGTTACTAAGTTCAACACTTGCTATAATATAATCCTCCTTATCATCAAAACAACATTCATCAATGCCTTGTATGTCCTGACTGGTATTAGCAGGTAAACGTGACAGTGCATCCGCTCTTACATTTTTTCCCCCAGCAATATGTACAATATCAAAGTTGTATTGTAAGAGTTTGGAAGCTAGGCGTGCGATGCGGGGAGTGGCCCCGCGGCTGTTGGTGCACCCCAAAATCGCAACTAATGGTTTGTGGTCCGTTTGAAGAATAAATTTTTGTCCCCACAAATAATTTTTAAATTTTTCAATGCCCCACCAACACGCTAGAAGCTCCTTCTCAATGACCGAATAGTGAGTCTCTGCTTCTCTTAGTACTCTGGATGCAAACCCTACAGTGTGTTCCTTTTTGTCAACAATCTGTGTCAAAACAGCGCCCAGTCCATAACTGCTAGCATCAACAGTCAAAGTACACTGGACCCCTTGTACGAATGGCTTCAAGGCCTTGACCGTGCTAAGTTGTTCCTTGATCCAATCGAAGGCAGCTTTGCATTCATCATCCCACACAAATTCACTTCGGTCTTGGAGCAGCTTGGAAATGGGACGAATCTTTGTAGCATAGTCTTGAATAAAGCGGGCATAAAATTCTGTGAGACCTAACAGTGATTTGACTCCTGCTTTGTCTTTGGGGGTGGAGGCATCAACAAACTCGGTTTGGGCGTGACTCCTTCACTTGATATCGTGTGACCCAGATAATCCATCTTGTCTTTAGAGAATTCACACTTGTCCCTTTTTAGGACCACCCCATGTTCCTGGAATATAGACAGGATCTTGTTCAGTACAATGTCGTGTTCTTGTTGGTCTTTTGCGAACAGCAGAATGTCATCCTGGAATATGGCCACGTTCTTTATTCCCTTCAGTAAATTGACCATAACTCTCTGAAAGACAGAGGCTGCTGAGGCCAAACCGAAAGGCATTCGACAAAATTGGAACAAACCTGCAGGGGAGTTGAACGCAGTGAAATGGCGTGAATCCTTGTCCAGTTCAATTTGGTGATATGCCGAGGCCAGATCTAGTTTGGTGAAGACCTTGGCACCTTCGACTACACCCAGCATTTCAGATATGTTCGGTAGAGGATGCGAATCCACCCAGATGACCTTGTTTAGATTGCGCAAATCAATGCAGATTCTGAGATCATTATTTTTCTTCCTTGCCACGACCAATGCTGAAGACCAATCAGACGACTCTATGGGTTCAATAACCCCTCTTTTTTGCATGGACAAAAGTTCTTTCTCCAAGTCTTCTCTGATGCTGAAAGGGATACTCCTTATTTTGTGTTTTACCGGTTCCGCATCACTCTTTATCTTGATCTTGTGTTTGAATCCTTTGATTTTCCCCAATTCGCCTGAAAACACTCTGGGATATTTATTGAGTAGTTCCTCAACCTGTGTTTGGTCCCGAACAACCAGAATCTGTTCCTTTGCTCCAGGGCACAGCATCATACTGAACAAACCTTGGTGGAACCATCCTAATATGTCTAATCCATTGACAGCGACGTATACTTTTCCATAAATGTGTCTGTTCTTGAAAATCAAGATGTCCTCAAAGTACCCCATCAGTTCTATACTTCTCCCTTCATAGGATACAGGCTCACGGTCAGGCGGTTGCAGAGGTCTGTTACCCCATTTTTTCCTGAACAAAGATTCACTGATCATTGTGATCCTTGCACCAGAGTCTACAAGCAGTCTCAAACTTTCTTCACCTACTCCAATGATGGCATAGGGATCTATACAGTCATCAGGGTTACCACTTCTTATGTTCCCTTCACTGACAACCACAACCATGTCCTTAAGTTCACAAAGGGTGTCGTCACTGTCACTACCACTTGCATCCATGGCACATGCTACCTGTTCTTTCTTATATTTTTGGCTTTGGCATACTTTGTCAAAATGTCCCAATTTCCCACATTTGCGACAGGTTGCATTTCTCGCAGGACACGGTCTACCACTTTTCACATGGGAGGGATATCCACATCTGTAACAGATATCAGTCCTTTTGAAAAAATTATTTGGCTGATAATCTTTTTTTTTCTCATACTTTTTAAAACGGACAGGGGTAACAACTTCAACACTTTTACTTTCCAGTTCCTTTATGGAAGATTGTGACGTTTCAATACTTTTCGCTATGCGAATAGATTCATCCAGGGAGGGATTTTCCAAAGATAAAAGCTTTTGTCTTATGGTTTTGTCCAGACATTTTCCTATGAACTGGTCACGAATCAATTGTTCACTGAAATTTTCAAAATCACATTCTGCCACCAACTTCCTCAAAGCAGTAATGTATGTGTCTACATCTTCCTCGGTTTTCTGCACTCTTTTAAAAAATTTGTGCCTAGACACCACCACACTGGGTTGCTTATCAAATCTGGCTTTTAATTTCTTCACTGTGTCTTTGTATTCATCCGTTTCTTCGTCTTCTTCCACCACTACATCAGGTAAATGTTTAAGGGTTTCTCTCCCTTCAAACCCCAGAGAATGGAGTAGTAAAAACTTTTTCCTTTCTGCCCTGAACCTATGTGCTCCTATTGCACCCAGGTAATTTTCAAACGCGTCGAACCACTTCCTCCAAGGCACAGGAGGTTCGCCAGGTGTGTCCAGGAAAGGAGGTGGAGGAAGAATAGACTGCATCATGTAAAATTTTCTTCAAATATGCGAATGAGGAAATATATATATTTATTATTCCTACTTATAAGTGGTTAATAGTGGCAATCCTCAGAGTGTACGAAATTGCATCAAAGCCAGTGTTCTAGATGAGCCACAACGTATGAAACAGCCTCTATAACTCCAACAAGGGAGACTGCGAGAGGATTTATGTGTTTAACCCTTTTATCTCTTAAGATCGTGCCCACGTCATGTCCTATTTGCCAAATGCAGAGTGAGTAACCCTTTTTTTGCCTTAATGCGTATTTTCTTCCCACTTGTTGATACTGCCCAGAACACACCAGTCCACTTTTCCTGCACAATACGATGATAAACTTTGCGCAGCACTGAAAGTGACATAAAGGAGGCTGCCGCTTTAAGAGCTGGGCGAGGAAGATAAAGTGTCAGAAGGCAGAAGCAGCGGAGTCTGCGCGCCAAACGCCTGTCGTCATACGTTTCCTCACCTCAGGCTAATCGAATCAATCACCCGGAGAAATCAGGAAACAGACGGTCACATCTCCGTGCAAGGCTGAGGCAGTGGACCAACACCGACCGTCACGTGAGGGGTGCGCAGGGCGTCCGAAACATCAGGTACCATTGACCAGATTCTCCTGTGGGTTCTGTGGGAGTCGTACTCGTCGCCACTTAGTCTTGTAGTGATCAAACGGAGTCAAGGGTGTAAAACAGCAAGACTTTATTCCACGAACTCCCACGGGCCGGCGGCTTGCCTGTGGCTGCACAATAAACGTTGTCACCGACTGTCGTAACTGTCATTAAACACCGCGTCATCGCGGGCAGCGCGAGACGCTGAATGTACGCCTCGCGCTCTAGCAGCGCGAGGCAGAACAAGCCACTACATACTTGTTTCTTCTCAAAATCTAATTCCTGGAAGAACAGGTTTTTCTTGTTAGAAATGTAAACAGTTCCCTCTAACAAACATGACATTTAAAACATATTTCAAGCAGATTAAGGTAGTTGAGCTCCGAAAAGCTTGGCCATCTAGCGGAACTGGCTTTAATACGTTCCAGTGTTTTGCACTGAATTTAAGGTTGCATAGAAACGGTACCAATGGAGAATCTCAACCTTGCAGGGATGGGACTTTGCTGTATCTAGGATTGAAGCATTCCGTATTAGGCAATGTTTAACAAGTCTGAAAGGTCTGTCAGTACCACTCAAGAGGATCAACTCTCCTTTGCCAGTGCCCTTTGAGTATCAGTTCAGGGTGGGTAACCCCTTTTCAACACACAAATTTGCAAGTATCTCTTAGAAGGAAAGAAAAGCACCAAGTCACAAGTATTGTGGGTCTGTGCTACCAGACGTTTTCAAGCCAGATCATATTTCAAAAGTACACCTGATGGGTGTGTACCTGCATCTTGTAACATAACCGTAAAGTTTGACTTACCTGTAGCCAACTGATTGCTGCTTGTATTATAGAATCATATACCTTATATTATTCAGGCATCAAGTGTTTACTTCAATATTTAGGCTTAAAGAATGTATCATGACCTCATAGTCTAAAACCACAAAGTGTAAGCACACCGAGTCCATTTTAAGATTATTGTACTTTAACTCCATCAGAATTGGTGTGCTTTCTGAAACAAAGTTAGTTTGATTTCCTCATATTTAAGAGACTTCTGCACCTGCAAGTTTGGAGAGCACGAGTTTAATCCCTTTGGGTTTGACGTACGAATGCTTGACACAATCAGAGGTGGTGTGGAGGACGTGTTGTCAGGCTTCAGCTGTTGAGATCATCCCTGCTGCCACAGTTCAGGACTGTGGGGGACTGCGGCTGGAGATCCAAGCTGTCCAAACAAAGAACTCAGCTGGGAGCATCTTGTCTGTCGTCCAAACCAAGGGGGTAAGGACTTATCTGCACTAGGTACCACCAGCAACTGTGGTGCACAGAAGCTGCTGGCATTAGGCCGGTGCGGCTTGCGTCCACTGGAGCCGAGTGAGTCATGAAAAAGCAAGCTGTCCTCTTTTTCCTTCACTCCTGATGGGTTCCACTAACTCCCCAGACACTATTCGCCCCTATCTGGTGAATGCATCATTGAGATAACCAGGTACAGGGAAGCAGCAAAGAGCACACTGGGAAGCCTTAGGTGTCAGTCACATATTATGAAGACATCAACTGCCTAAATTCTTGTGCTTCACTGTGATCAAGGATAACTTTTCAGTAAATCATTCATTTTAACAAAAGACACACATGGACTGGATGCAGAGCAAATCAAACATTCACCCTCAGTCAAGAGATCTGGCTAAATCCATCATTCCTTTGCTCACCATGCCACCCCAGTTTAGACCCAACCATATCCAAATCAGTCTTGACCCTGTGCCTCACAGGAACAGTCCAGCCCAAACTGCCAAGCCAGCAGATTATGCATTGGTGAAAAAGCTGGCCCATCAATCCAGTCTGACGCTTCGCTGGTACAACTGAATGTGATCACTTTTCTGTCACTGAATAAACAAACCCACAAAATGGATGTAAAAACTGACATTCTACTGAAAATTGCTACTTGCTTACAAGAGATGACAGTAAAGGTTCCACCAGGCATCTTGAAGGGCAAATAAGTTAGGACACAATTGACTGGTATTCACTGTTTATGCGCAGGTAGTATTGATAAACTTCAAACTTCTCCTAGTATTTTACATACAATGATAACAGCTTGGCTCAACATTGAAAGAGACATCAGGAAGCAAGTCAATATAGAAGTAAGCCCAGCTGATCACGAACAGGAAATAGAAATCCCAATACTTGAATATAATAACAGCAACCCTAAAACAAGTCAAATTAGCTAAACTAGCCTTCACCTTAGTGACCACAAGGATGCTTTGATCCCTAAAAATAAGACCTTTAAATCTACATATATGCTGAAGCTGTTGTTAGCTGTTAACACACCTAGGAAATACTGCCCTGTGAAAATCTGAAGGACTTACTCTTCCGAACGACAGACAACTCTGTCACAGATTGCATATGGCAACAGAGCCAAACAAACGAAAGAGCAGCAACCTCTTCAGGAAAACCAAAGAGACTTAAAAATGTTAAACAGAAAAATAGAATCAATAACATTTAAACTATTCTCCAGACCCTCATATGCCCCAAGTGGAAAATAGGCTCTGGAATCTGCCACACAAAGTTTCTGATCCAACTATCCAATTAAATCAGCACCGTCAGCAGAGGCTCAGAGAAGAGGCCAAATCTGGAGAGAAGATGTGGGAGTTGCAATTACATTGTATCTGATACTAAGGGGATGTCCATTAACCCCTCCAGTGATCCATCCAACAGTGAAATAAGCCACATTAGCGGGGATGAGAATTCAGAAGACCAACTCCAATATCATTTGAATCTTTCTTTGGGAAACCATTGCAAGTGTACAAAGCTGAAAGACCAGTCGTGGAGGATACAAGAAGCTTCCATAAAGCATCTGCTATTCTCCCCACTGGCAAAACAAATGCTACAGGAATGGAAGAAAAACTACACCATACAGATAGTTTGTCCAGGTATTCTACCCCCCAAAAAAGTGTTGAAGTGCAACTTGATCCAATTAGGAAATGTAGTAAATATCAGCCAGTAAGTAAAGAGCCCTTTTTAAATCTAGCACCAAATTGGGCAAAAATCCCCAGTTACAGGTGACTACAAAACAAAGTCAGCATTAGAAACGTTTGCCTGTAGTCAACCCCAAATTGCAATATTGTCGGACCATGTTCAGTACAGGCCTGCAGAAGTTTAGGCACAATACAGGCAGCCCAGACTGAACAAGACATCAAATACTGCAGCTACATTAGGGACACGTAATGTAATCACTAATATGGCCAGATTAACTGTTTACAATTAACAAGGGCAGTACTAATGTGCATGAGCACCAGAACGAAATTAAAACGAGCAGAAGCATACTGCTCATTCCTCCATATTGCTGAGAAGGCAGCCATGACATTCTAAATAGGGACCCTCCTGCAACTTTAAGCCATCCCAGCCCTGGCAGCCATCAAATCAAGCGACCTAGAATGTGTGGTAATTGTAGAGGACAGATAGTGCACAAGCAAGAAGAGTAAAGACCACCAAAATAAAAGCAAGGACCCAGGTATTGCGAATTTAATCATGATACAAAAAAAAAATACATTTTTCTAGTGGGGTATTGACAGTCTATGAAGCAGCTCCTAGGTATCCAACACCATTACAAAGAATGTCTTACTAAGACAAGAAAGCCTGTTCCCAACACCATCAATTTGTTGAACTCAACACTTCTAAAGAGTGCTTGGGGGGCTTCCAACGAAATTATGCAGCCCAAATCATAGTTCATTTCTAGAAACAAGATGGGAACACAATCAGCGAGTCACATTCTCCAATGTGGCACAAGTTCCAGTATCGGTAGAATAGAAGAGTGGCTATTAGTGTCACTAATGACATGAGAAGCCCTAGCTGAAAAAGGCACTGTGGTACAGGAACAACATTAATCTACCAGTCTGTTTATCTTGGAACATAGCTGGAGCAAAAAAACGAAAAACTGACAGGTACCTCTTTCGTGGATAAGCCAATTTTCCATCATTTGTTTACACGAAACTTGAGTGAACTCAATTGCCAATTTACCAGGTTTCGATTCTTAGACCAAGCCTGCACTAAAATTAGCGGATCATGGAAGACCGTCAGGAGGTTTGATAATGTATATTGGATCAAAATAAATTAGTAGCTGTTAGACCTGGCACCATTGGTGTGGGTCACCCTTCCATTTTTGTCTGCGCCTCAATGTATTTTTGTGCTGGTGTTAGCTGCTCAGGGCACTGTGCCACTGCCATCCAGTGCCACAGTGCAAGTGCTCCCTATGGTAAAATGTATTATGTGAATTGACTTCCATGTTTGGCTTATTTGGTTTACTATCAGTCCCTAGTAGAGTGCACCAGGGGTGCCAAGGGCTTGTATATACAAATGCTGCTAGTGGGCTTGCAGCACTGGTTGTGCCACCCACAGAAGCAGCGGGGTAAAATGTGTCTAAGGTCTGCCATTGCAGAACCTGCATGCAGTCTAGTACTGTCATGCTGACTGGGCAAGTGTCCCCACTTGCCAGTCCCTAAACCTTCCCTTACCTTCATATTAGACACCCCTATGGTAGGCTCTAGGGCAGGGTGCATTGCAAGGATAAGGTAGGACATGCCCTGAGGTGTGTGGCATGTCCTAATAGTGAATTACAGCCATTTTCGTTTTTCACTATTGTAAGGCTACCTGCTCGCCATAGGCCAGAATGGGCTGCTAGATTATAACACTCTATAATCCTAGCAGGCTCGGGAAGCATGGTAGAAATTCCTGTTTAGTATGCCTGAACTCAGAATAATAAAATACATCTTTTAGTCAAGGTTATTTTTAGAAAGTTAGCCTTTGCGTGCCTAACCATTTCAGTCCGCCTCTGGAGGGGAGGGCTGTCTTCTTTGTGTGTAGCTTGAGTGACAGGGCTGGGAAGTTCCAGGAGACAGGCTGGGGCTGCCAGGTGGTGAATAGAAAGATTACACCAGGATGGGTGGGAGGAGTGCACCTTGACTCTGAATAGGGCAGTGCTCTGCCTCCACAATGCTGGCTCCACCCCCTGGGGAGTGTCTGATGTCTCTGCCCTGCCTGCTGAAAGAAGAAGCCAGAGTCCCAACAACAAAGTGCTCCTCACTGAAAAGAACTGGACTGGGATTTTGCAAAGGCCCCCCTGGCCTGTAAAGACAAAAGAAACTTGGTATAAATGTAGGAGCCTTGCTCCTAGGAAATCAGATCCTGATTGAACCACGAAGGAACTCTGCCTGACTAGAAGGACCTGGAAGAAGCTGAAGGAGGAGTAACTTTCCCTGACCTGGGGGATTGGCCTGCAGTTGGTGCCTTGCTGAGAAAGGAGAGGAAAAGACTGAAAGAGACTTTGCACTTTGTTTTTCAACTATCTCCAAGGGCTTGGAAGAAGAGCTTGCCCCCTGAACTGAGTCCCAGGACCATTGGACTCATCTGCCTTCAAAAATTGAGTTGCCTGGACGATCTGTGCTGGTTACCCGCTGGATTTGGCCCCAGTACGCCTCGTACACCATCCGCCGCAAAGCCATGTCTTTGCTGCCCGGCACCGTGCGTCTACGCTGATCCAAAAGCGTTAGTACGCGCCGTATCCCTCCCGGCCGCATTGCACCTAACCTTCCCCGCCGATTTGAGACGTACATCACTGGCTGCCGAACCCTGTACGCCGGACCCAAGTTCCATCATCCCGCAGGTACGGTCCATACGCTGCTAACGTACTGCACCGTGCCGTACTCAGAGCCGATAAGCCGCAGTACGCTGATCCTCCCCGTACGCTGTACGGCGCCGAGAAGTGTCACCGCCTATCCGCACCGAAGGTACGGCTCGAACGCCAAACGCCACGGACTCTGCAAGCTGATCCGGGCCATCCGCACGTATTCCTGAAGGTCCCGTACCAACGCCGCGTACAGACGCTGCGACCCGACCAGCATCTGAATACGCTGCCGAACTACGACCCGGACCCATCAACTTGTCCCGCACTGTCCGTCGCGGACCCCACGTACTTAAGGTACTTTGTTCTGTTCGCCCCGCAGCGTGCGCGTCACGGACCCCGGAGTCCGCACCGATTGTTTGACACGTACTTTCCTTGTTTTTAATGCGGACGAGTCGCACACCCAGGTACGAACCATACAAAGCCTGAAAAGAAGAATTGAGTAAAAGAAGCCTATTTTTGCATTTTTTTTACAAGAACATTGAACTTTAAAATAATACTGTGGTCATTTTAATCGTTATTCTGGTCTTGTGCTAAGCCTTATATAAAAAGAATTATTTTTGATACAACCTTGACTGGTGTCCATTTGTGGTGTGTCATTGTATTACTGTATGTGTTCATGTTGGACCTGGCCTCGTGGCGTGGTCCTTAACCCCCTGGATTGTGGCCGTTCCCCGCCCCGGCCGTCACGGGCCACCCGTCTGGACTGCACCAAGGCCCTTCACCCGGAGCTACACGTGGTCGCATACTCCTCGTGGCTCCGCCATCTTGTTGGCATCCACGTCACACCGTGCCCCAGCCGGCGCGACCCCGCTCAACCCAGCCTCGACCCCAACGAAGCCCCGACATCGAGGCACCACGAACTGGCCAGGGGGTGCCGCAGGAACCATTCATCGCCCTGGCGGAGGACAGTATCGATGGGACCCCCAACTGTCCTCCCCTCTCGAGGTGTGATCACCCTGCAAACTCCCATGGGCCTGGCGCCTCTCCTGCTGGGCGTCTGGCCACCTCCACCCGGCCACTCCGCCCCCTCGGGCGCATAGGTCCGGACATCAAAGGGCTCCAGACCTATATCTGGGGCGACCCCACCACAGCTCGGCAGTTGTATCCCGGAGTCGAGAGCCCTGCTGATCGAATCGCGGCTGACCCTACGGAGACGAACTCTTGCCGGAACCATCACGAGCCCTGCTGACTGCGTCGCGGCTCCCTCCTGTGAACCCTTTTCTGAACCACCTGGAACATCGGAGCCCTGCAGACGCTGTCGCGGCCCAACCTCGCTGGAACCTTCCTCGGAGCCCTGCTGACGCCGTCGCGGCTCGAGCTGAGCAGAAACCATCTTGAGAGCCCTGCTGATTGAATCGCGGCTCTCCACGAACTGTACGCCAGAGCCCTGCTGACGCCGTCGCGGCTCGACCCCTCCGAGATCGGAGGTCCTCCAGCGTGAGGATAAGAACTGGGCCCCAGGTACCCTCGTACCACACTCCTGCCAAAGACTGTCCCGCTACCCCTACCCTTCCAAAGAGACATTGAGACTTTTGGTGGATCCCTCGATCCCTTCGTGTAAATATTGAACTCGTAACCTTTTATTGATGATAAAGAATTGCTTGTCTTGAGACAACCTCCTTGAGTCCGGTGTGGTGGTGTTACTGTGCTAGTACGGGATAGGAGAAGGATCTCTCATGAGACTTCTCGGCAGCGCTCGGCTACTTCGTGCAGTGAGAGGGCCCCCCCCTGGTGGTCTCACCGACTCCTCGGGGTCCGCCTTCCAACATTTGGTGGCCAGCGACGGGATCCGAGCCGAACGCAGTACGTACCAGCCAGTACCCACTAGCTACCCATCCAAACGAATAGCATCATGAGCAGCCAGGAAAACAACGCGACAATGGAGTTCCAGCCCGAACGGCTGGAAGAATATACGCACAAAGAATTAAAACAGTTCTGCAGAGACAAAGGCATTGCAACCACCAGCCTCAGTACCAAGGAAGAGATGCAGAAAGCTCTGAGGGCATGGTTGGAGGCTGGGGCAGGCCCCTCCCAGGAAGAAGGGCCCTTGCCCCTGACGGAGACCACAGCAACCGCACTGACCCCGGCAACCGGAGGAAGAAAGAGCCTAGAAACCGGCCTCTCCGAGGAAGAAATACGAGAGTGGGAAAAGGTCCGGAGCCACGAACTAGAGCTCGCCCGACTACGGCTGGACGGCGAACTCCAGCTGGCAGAAAAGAAACTGGCCCTCGAGCAGCTACGCCTTCAAGAAGAAATAGAAGAGAAGAGACGACACCGGCAGTTGGAGGAAAAGAAACTAACTCTTGAGCACGAGCGCAGTCTCAAGGAGCTCGAGATCAAGGCCAAGAACGGAGGGGCCAACACCCCCAGTACTAGAGACACTCTACCGCCCCCCGAGGCCAAGGTGCATATCCCGAAGGAGGTCGTCAAGGAGTATTACAAGAATGACGATATCCAACAATGGTTCAAGGCCTACGAGGTGGCCATGACCTCCCATCGGGTGCACCGAAAAGACTGGGGCGCAGGCCTGTGGGGGCGATTCCTGAGTGAAGGGCGGGACACGCTGCTCCAGCTACCGGAGGAGGTGATGACCTCCTACGATCACATGAAGGAGGCCCTGCTCACCCGCTACGGGCTAACAGCGGAGATGTACCGCCAGCGGTTCCGAGACTGCAAGAAAATCCCGGGTACCACATGGGTGGAATATGTGGACTTTTTCAACCGGGCCCTTCAAGGTGGTGGAGAAGAAAAGTCCCGTCACCTACCTGGTCGATCTGGAGTCCCCCCGGAACCCCCTCCGGGTCCTACATGCGAACAGGCTAAAACCCCACTTCGCCCGGACCGAACTGAGCCTGCTGCTGGCGACCGACGAGGGGGGCGAGGACGACTCCGAGCCCTTGCCCGACCTCTTGCAATCCGACAGTCACGATGGATCGATCGAAGGGGTCCAACTCGCCTCGTCCCTGACCCCGGAGCAGCGCAACGACTGCCAGCGATTACTGCGGGACTACGCAGCCCTCTTCTCTCTCACCCCGGGGGTGACCCACTGGTGCGTCCACGACGTCGACACCGGGGAGAACCCCCCCATACGACACAGAGCCTACCGGGTGCCTGACCGAGTGCGGGCCTGCATCCAGGCCGAAGTAGCGAAGATGCTGGCCCTGGGGGTCATCGAGCCTTCCGACAGCCCGTGGGCCAGCCCTGTCGTCCTGGTGCCCAAGGCCGCAGCTCCCGGTCACCCCCCGGAGTTGCGATTCTGCGTGGACTACCGAGCCCTGAATGTAGTAACCAAGACGGACGCACACCCGATACCCCGGGCCGACGAACTGATCGACCGCCTAGGGGCCGCTCGCTACTTGAGCACGCTGGACCTCACCGCCGGGTACTGGCAAATCCAGCTCACCCCCGGCGCCCAAGAAAGATCCGCCTTTTCGACTCCGGATGGGCATTACCACTTTCGGGTGATGCCCTTCGGAATGAAGAACGCCCCGGCCACCTTCCAAAGACTGGTGAACAAGGTTTTGGCCGGGCTTGAGGCCTTCAGCGCGGCCTACTTAGATGACATTGCCGTGTACAGCAACCACTGGGCCGAGCACCTCCTCCACCTGGAGGCCGTCCTGGCCGCCCTCCAGCGGGCCGGGCTCACAATCAAGGCCAGCAAATGCCAAATCGGCCACGGATCCGTGACCTACCTGGGCCATCAAGTGGGGAGCGGGCAGGTGGCCCCCCTCCAAGCGAAGATAGATGCCATCCAGACCTGGGAACCCCCCACTACCCAGACCGCTGTCCGGGCCTTCCTGGGCCTCACCGGATACTACCGGCGGTTTATCCGGGACTATGGGAGCATTGTTGGCCCCCTCACAGAGTTAACGTCCAAAAAAACAGCCCAAGAAGGTACACTGGACACCCCGCTGCCAAACAGCCTTCGACACCCTCAAAACGGCCATGTGTACTGCTCCGGTGCTGCAAGCCCCGGACTACCAGAAGGAGTTCGTGGTACAGACGGACGCCTCCGAGTATGGGATCGGGGCCGTCCTCTCCCAAACTGACGAAAGGGGGCTCGACAGACCAGTGGCCTTCATCAGCCGGCGACTACTGCCCCGGGAGCAACGCTGGAGCACTATTGAGCGCGAGGCCTTCGCTGTGGTGTGGGCCCTCAAGAAGCTCCGGCCCTACCTCTTTGGCGCCCACTTCCGGGTCCAGACCGACCACCGGCCCTTGCAATGGTTAATGCGAATGCGGGGCGAGAACCCCAAGCTGCTGCGATGGTCCATCTCGCTACAAGGGATGGACTTTGACGTCGAACACCGGCCCGGCAATGACCACGCCAACGCCGACGGCCTGTCCCGCTTCTTCCGCCTTGACGAGGAGAATCCCCAAGGAGATGGGTGACTCTCCATGCCTTCGGCTGGGGGGGACGCCTGTTGGACCTGGCCTCGTGGCGTGGTCCTTAACCCCCTGGATTGTGGCCGTTCCCCGCCCCGGCCGTCACGGGCCACCCGTCTGGACTGCACCAAGGCCCTTCACCCGGAGCTACACGTGGTCGCATACTCCTCGTGGCTCCGCCATCTTGTTGGCATCCACGTCACACCGTGCCCCAGCCGGCGCGACCCCGCTCAACCCAGCCTCGACCCCAACGAAGCCCCGACATCGAGGCACCACGAACTGGCCAGGGGGTGCCGCAGGAACCATTCATCGCCCCGGCGGAGGACAGTATCGATGGGACCCCCAACTGTCCTCCCCTCTCGAGGTGTGATCACCCTGCAAACTCCCATGGGCCTGGCGCCTCTCCTGCTGGGCGTCTGGCCACCTCCACCCGGCCACTCCGCCCCCTCGGGCGCATAGGTCCGGACATCAAAGGGCTCCAGACCTATATCTGGGGCGACCCCACCACAGCTCGGCAGTTGTATCCCGGAGTCGAGAGCCCTGCTGATCGAATCGCGGCTGACCCTACGGAGACGAACTCTTGCCGGAACCATCACGAGCCCTGCTGACTGCGTCGCGGCTCCCTCCTGTGAACCCTTTTCTGAACCACCTGGAACATCGGAGCCCTGCAGACGCTGTCGCGGCCCAACCTCGCTGGAACCTTCCTCGGAGCCCTGCTGACGCCGTCGCGGCTCGAGCTGAGCAGAAACCATCTTGAGAGCCCTGCTGATTGAATCGCGGCTCTCCACGAACTGTACGCCAGAGCCCTGCTGACGCCGTCGCGGCTCGACCCCTCCGAGATCGGAGGTCCTCCAGCGTGAGGATAAGAACTGGGCCCCAGGTACCCTCGTACCACACTCCTGCCAAAGACTGTCCCGCTACCCCTACCCTTCCAAAGAGACATTGAGACTTTTGGTGGATCCCTCGATCCCTTCGTGTAAATATTGAACTCGTAACCTTTTATTGATGATAAAGAATTGCTTGTCTTGAGACAACCTCCTTGAGTCCGGTGTGGTGGTGTTACTGTGCTAGTACGGGATAGGAGAAGGATCTCTCAGGAGACTTCTCGGCAGCGCTCGGCTACTTCGTGCAGTGAGAGGGCCCCCCCCTGGTGGTCTCACCGACTCCTCGGGGTCCGCCTTCCAACAGTTCACAAATGCTTAACCTATGACGCCCTGAGAATAGTCTTGACTGCTTGCGCCACACTACCTAAAGGGTGAGCAGGGGTTATTTAAAAGGGTGATCCCCTTATCCTGACTTAGAATTGAGAGTCCCTGCTTGTCGCAAGTGCATACCTGTGCCAACCAGGGACCCCCATTTCTAACAGTAGCTGCTCTGTAATTGAGACTAAATCCAGCTGTGTATTGATAGCCAACACTACACTTTATGACAGATAAAGCTGGTATTCTGCTATTCAATGTCTACATCCCACCAGATTCAGCAAGAAAGAAAATAATGGATGGAGCACTTTTGGAACATCATTAAGGAGGGTAGACGCCCTACCACTAGAGCCTGCTACGCAGCCAAGTGGAAACGATTTGTGATATATTGTCATAACAATAGCATCAATTCCCTAGATGTGTCTATCCAACACATCATAACCTACCTACTACACCTACAAAGGTGCAACTTAGCCTGTTGATCTATTAGGCTACACCTTGCTGCCATAGCAGCATATCTACAAAATAGACAACATGTATCACTATTCAGAGTACCTGCCATCAAAGCCTTTATGGAAGGACTCAAAAGTATAATTCCTCCCAGAGTTCCACCCTCACCTGTGTGGAATTTAAATATCGTTCTCACACGACTAATGGGACCTCCCTTTGAACCTCTACATAAATGTGAGCTACAATTCTTAACATGGAAGGTTGCTTTCCTAGTGGCCATAACTTCTCTAAGAAGAGTTAGTGAGCTACAAGCCCTAAATATTCAGGAACCATTCTTACAAATCCATCACAATAAGGTGGTTCTCCGAACTAATCCTAAATTCCTCCCTAAAGTTATTTCCCCCTTCCACCTTAATCAGTCTGTGGAGTTGCCCGTATTCTTCTGGCAACCACATGCAGTCGCAGAAAGAGCTCTTCATACTTTAGATGTTAAAAGAGCATTGCTCTATTACATTGAACGAACACAACCTTTTCGAAAAACTAAACAACTTTTTGTTTCTTTCTCACCACCACACAAAGGCAATCCCATATTCAAGTCCGGGATAGCCAGATGGATTGTTAAATGCATACAAATTTGCTACCACAAAGCAAAACGTACTTTAACTGTTCCTCCTAAAGCCCACTCTACAAGAAAAATAGGGGCTTTTATGGCATTTTTAGGGAACATTCCATTAGATGACATCTGCAAAGCAGCTACATGGTCTACACTGCATATGTTCACACAACACTATTGTGTAGATGTGCAATCAAAACAAGCCAGTGTGGGCCAAGCTGTACTCAAAACCCTATTTCAGACTACTGCAACAGATACTGGTGGCCGCCGCTAAGGAATGGGACTGCTATACAATCTATGCATAGTGTGTAATCTGCAGCTCATATGCCTCGAACTGAATATGCTACTTACCAGTATGCATCTGTTCTTGGCATGTAGAGCTGCAGATCTACACACGCCCACCCACCTCCCCGGCCTCCTTTATCTGTTCCAGTATTATCTTACTTAGATACAGCATACAAGGGCATCTTTTTTGTTTCTTACAAAGCTCCATCATTTCCTTGCTGGCGAAAAACAATCTGAGGATGGAGCCGATGCCCATGCGCACTATGATCCTAAGGAGGAGTCACCTACCTCGTGACTTCCAAAGACTTCCAGGACAAAAACAAGTGCAAACATCCGGACCCAACACCAGATGGTGAGCTATGCATAGTGTGTAATCTGCAGCTCATATGCCTCGAACATGAGGTTTTTGTCTCCAACAAGAACTGGGACTAGTAGATTTCCAGTAATATTGTAATATTCCAGAAATGGTGCATTTCCCCTGCAAAGTCTTGGTGCTAATGAACACTTGTAATACCATGGGCTGATTAATCTCAAATTACATTTTCTTCCAGATATACCTGCACAAGACACGAATAAAGCTCGGACTGTTAAATATTTTGAATTTACACTTTTGTCTCCATTTGCCTTTTAGAGATTACAATCTTTCATACTTGATCCCTGGCTAAAAGCGACCATCATTGTCAGATTTTCTTTTAACCTGGAGCTTACTCGTAAACAGCAGTAGAAGACCATCTCCTCAGCAGATGATTGTAGACCACAGTGAGTCAAATGAAACATACCAGCACAAGCAGATTTTGATCAGTGGAAGTGCCGTTCAGGTGATTACTCAGTGAAAGAAAAGAATTACTGCAGACAATGGAGGAGTAAGCTGCAATTACCATATGGACTAACATGTTCTCCTCAGTGATGGAACACTATTAACCAGGACAATTCCCAGGATCAACCACGCCTCATGCAAGCAAACAATCCTCATATGGATTTGTCCTGGTGCACAGCTCAACTAAGGTCTTTTAGAAACTACCCAACACCTGATGTGGTTTCTTAATTTTATTTGTAAAGAATCACCAAACTGAAAAGAGAATATGGTACAAAATGCTGAAAAGCAGCATCTGATTTTGAGAGCAATAGATGGTACAGTATTTGTAAATGGGAAAGAACCAAGGATAGCACTGAACTCTGGAAACTTATTTGGCAACTGGGTGGCTATTCTCCAGGAATTAACAGCATTGATGAAGAGACTTTGGAAAAATATCTATTGCAATTGTACTATGTCAAGGAAAATGACAATAATTGTCAGCGACACAAAAGTGCAAATTGGCAGATCTAAAACTCTGGAACGCCACTGAATCAGAGAGCCTGCAAATGGAAATCGGTCACAATCTCTTGTAAACTGCCTAAAACCTGGATGTTTCCACGTCCAACATCAGCAAACTGTTTGATTAATTGTTAAGGCTCCAGTGATTCCAGTTCAGTTATGTAATGCAATTTAAACTTATTCAGAGCGCAAAGCTCAAAGCACATCACAACTGAATCAAGGCCTAGGTCTGAAAAAGCCGGTGTTAAAAGCCTTTCTAAAAGAAGACAAAGAGTGCAGGGATCTAATATTCAACGGGAGAAGATTCCAGAGTTTTGCAGTTCCATAACTCAGGCTGCGACCCCCCCCCACAATTAGTTGTCTGGAATCTGGGAACAATCATGTACTTTGCCTCGGTGGAACGAAGCAGTCTACTAGGATACCACTTAGAGGTTTTTTAAAAAGATGGGTCCTTTATCATTAAGAGCTTTGTAGGCCAGCACAAGACCTTAAACTTGATACAACTTGCCACCGGAAGCCAGTGCAGTTTCATAATTTCTTTGGAAACCGATTAATTTTTAGGCAAATCCAATAGGATTCTTACGGCTGCATTTCTGGAATAAGCTGTTGAAGTAATCCAATTTGGATAACACACGTGCAGTCATAACAGTCCCGGGATTAGCTGGTCAGTTCAGTCTGTTGTCTAGTACAATTCCAATTTTATTTGTCTTTACTGGTTTGGGAAATTCCCATAGTTCTACTGGCCACCATGTGGCATTCTATGTTGGTGAAAAATTGGCAAAGATCAAAATCTTGGTTTTATCTGAATTGAACCTTAGACAATGTTTGCTCAAACTATGTACTTATTTCTCGCACGCACTGTATAAACCGAAGTGAAGTAGAGGGTTCATTTTTGAAAGCCGCTACCACAATGTGTTTAGTCAGCGTAAGATGTCAAACTAAAGCCGAATTGTTGAATAAGGGGAGCCAGTTCCGACACAGATTTTAAATAATGTCGGTCTGAGGGAAGAACCTTGTGGCACCCCACAAGCCAGCACATAAGGCACAGATTAAAAATGGACCAGTGCAACCGACTGAGTTCTAGCCACTAAAAATGAAGAAAGCAAAGAGTGCAAAATCATTGATGCCAGTTTTTTTAGACACAGTTTCAACAGGTTACGGTCTACTGTGTCTAAAGCGGCAGATAAAGCGTGGAGAATTAGGGCAGCAGCCCCACCTTCATCCATCACTACCCTAATATCCTCGGTGGCTTTGAATAAAGCAGTCTCAGTGCTGTTTTCAGAACGAAACCCAAACTGAGTAGGATAAAGTAAGTCGTCATGAATAAATTGGGCCAGCTGTTGGTTCATCAGTTTCTCAACTAGTTTTGCGGGCAAAGGCAGATGGGAGAAGGGGGCGATCGTTAACTAGGATTAGAGGCATCCAAATTAGGTTTTTCTAATAATGGAAGGATGGATACATCTTTCCATTAGGTAGGAAAAATCCCAACCTTAAACATAGCGTTGAAGATGTTTGCAAGAATAGTGCCTGCTTTACTAGTTTTAATTTTTAAAACAGAAGGGGGATATGGGTCCAAAGGGGATCCTGATTTAGCTGCTAAAATTAGTTTTTCTACCCGTTCACTGGTGACTTAAGTAAAACAGGAGAACACATTATGTCCTAAGCTAAAACTGGAACTTTCCTCATTTAGGTCATTACAGGGCGCGGCCTCAAATTGTGCATATATTATTCACTTTATCCCTGTAAGTACTCGCGATGTTATTGCAGAAAGCTTGGCTACTCAATTTAGTAGTTTTGCTGGGCAGGGTGGTAAGTTTGTTTACTACCTCTAATAATTATTTAGAAGAATTTTTGGCTTTTTCTATTTGTTTTGAATAGAAAGCCCTTTTTTCAGTTATTGGCAGGGTTTTGTATTTTGATTAGTGCTAGTTTGTAATTTTCCTTTCCCAAGTCATGCTGCGCTCTCCAGAGTCTTTCTAATCTCCTGCAGTTTTGCTTTTCTAATCTCAAAGCCTCCGAGAACCAGGGAACAAAAGGCGTCTTCGGTTTTCTGAGCCCTTTGAGGTGGGTTCTGTCATGGAAAGCTAAATTTAGCCACACTGTATATTCTTTGAACTGCTATCTCTAGATTTGGACTGAGTAGGTTGGGAATTAAGCTGCATCAGTCTCTCAGGATCAATTTTATTCCATGCCATGAAGACTGTTGGGTGTGACCTAGGAAGTTTGACTGAGTACCCTTCTTGGGGCTTTAAATCAAACAGAATGACTGAATGGTCCGTCCAGGATAATGGTAGAACCTCTTTGACCGGGATGTTGGGTCAGATGTAAAAATTCCATCTAAAGGATGTCCTGCCTCACGAGTGGCGGTATGCACCTTTTGCGATAGTCCTATGGTCCCCAATATATCTGACAAGGATACTGGCTCATTGTCTGATACATCTTCTAAATGAACCTTAAAATCGCCCACAATGGTGAAATTAATCGAACTTAGTTTGGATTCTAGGAACGAATCAATGTTGCTAATGAAAGTACTCCTGGATCACGGAGGGCGATATAGGAGAAGGCCCTTAAAGGTTTTTTTACGGTTAATCTCTAAGGAGAAATATAGCGCTTCACATTGTGGATTAGAGGCTAAAGTAAATTTAGCTCAAAGTTCTTGATAAATAATGGCCAGCGCTCCTCCCAGTTTCAGGAGTCTGTCTAACCTAAAAGACAGAAAACCCTTGTTGCCACAGACACAAAATCAGGGTCAGACGCGCCATCTGCCCAGGTTTCGGTGAGAAATAATATGTCCAGTTGGTGATAAAGAATGAGGACTGCCATTTCACATTTGTGTTTGGCCAGAGATTTAACAATAATGAGACCACAGCAAAACTCTGCCGTCACTGTAGCTGCCGACTTATCTTGCCAGATCTCGAGCACGAGACCGGCCAAGAGTATTACCATCTACTCTTCTGGCAGCTGGAAGCCGCATTTGCAGCTATAGAAATGTTGCAGACTGACACTTCCTGGGTTAGAGTGGCAACGGCTAAGGACCTTAGAGTTAAGATCTAAGAGTTCCTTACCTGAATACTTTATGAAGTCGCTCCTCTCAGGACCAGGGTTCCTGGCGCTAGGCGCATTCCGGCCGCAGACAGGCTTGCCTTTGGCACATCCACTGCGCAGACGTGCAATTATCAGCCTTAAATGTCCCTCCATTAAAGGGAGCGTGTCCAATTAAGCGCTATGAGCGCGAGTATTAAAATAAGGTGGGCAAACAATTGGTGCAAAACTGGGTTCCAGCAACGCCGCGGACACTCACGGGCTCCACTATGAAGGGACCGCTACTGGCAAATCAAAACCAACATAAAAGTGAAGAAGGAAAACATAAAAGCATTAAAATAGTGACTTGCGCTCTCAAGATGGCACCCAAACCTACGGGAGCCAGGCACCTCCCGAAACTGGCAAAACAGTTACCTACAAGGAAAGTAAAAAAAATTGTGCTCACAGAGCTGCACGTACGCACGATTTTCTGCCTTAAGTGTCCCTCCATTAAAGGGGGCGTGTCCAATTCAGTGAGGAGACTAGTGTTGGGAAAACCTTTAGGTTGCCATGAACTTTACAAATTATGCATACTAACCTACACTAAATGATCAACGAGACGAAGACAGAACAGGAGCATTTGGGCCTGGAAAAGTATTATCTAAGGCATGCACAATCAAGGGTACTGGAAGAATCAGACTTAAGTAAAACCATGGCTGCTAGGAACAGTAATGAGGCACTAGGTCCTAATGGTGTCCTGCTAGCAGGATTCACACACAAACACAGTAGATGGGGAGATACTCTATTGAAATTATATAATGGCGTTTTAAATTCTAGCATAATCCCAGAGAACTAGTGGGGATCAATTCTACACCCCATACATAAAAAGGGCGCAACAGACAAGCCAGACAATTATCATACAGTAGCCTTGTTGAAGCCAAAGTGTTTGCAAAACTACTGTTGGTGGATATTGAAAGCTGAATCAATTCACTTAAAGTCTTACCCTTTTGTCAGACAGGGTTTAGAAGAAACAATGAAACTCTGGACAATGTAATTACTATAATTCTGCTGACAAAAAAGTGATTGTTTAGAAGTCTCCATTGTAGCTTTGTTTTCTGATTATAGTGTAGGTTTTGACAAAGTTAATTGACCTACTCTGGCTGCAGTTGAATGATGGATGATACCAGAAATTGTGTACTGCCATTCCATTACTATATACAGACACTTCGGTCTGAACAAAACTTGGCACGGGCACTATTATAAGCGTATATATACTACATGTGGTCTGAAACAGGGCTGTGTCCTGGCACCTGTTTTATTAAATTTGTATAAGGATGATCCTCAAGTGTTATTACGCCTTGGAGTGTTTCTACCAAAATGAATTGAAGAATTTCTAAAGCGCAACATGACCCGGAGGAATCTAGGCGCTAAAAACACTAGAAGTGTTACTGGTAGAGCCAGGTTTTTAACCCCTTCGGTGCTCATGACGGAACGGTTCCGTCATGAGCCACGGTTGAGCTGTGCTCATGACGGAACCGTTCCGTCATGACCACGCCCGCGCAAGATTCCGTCAGCACAGCGGCGGAATTTGCGCAGCATGGAAGGGGTTAAGCGCTTCCTGAACTGTAGCAGATTGTGTTTGTTTTCAGGGAAGTGGGCAAGGAGTTCCAGAGTTTAGTGGTAGTATAGGAGAAGCTTTTGCCTCCCCATTTTGCTCTTGAGATCTTTGGGATGGCGAGATTGCCACTATTAGCAGATCTTAGTGATCTGCCTGGGATGTAGGGTTTAAAGAGTTGTGATAGTTGTTGTGGGCCTTTGCCGTGTATTGCCTTAAATGTGATGCACAAGGCTTTGAACTGGATGAGCTTGTTAATAGGCAGCCAGTGTAGTTCTGCGAGAGCCTTGGAAGCTGAGGCGAGACAAGGAAGCCCAAGCAGAAGTTTAGCAGCAGTATTTTGGGTAGTCTAATTTTTGTAGACTACATTTGCTTGCACTGGTCAAAAGGACGTTGCAGTAGTCTAGTCTGGAACCAATCAAGGCTGTGACTACTGTTTTCCTGAGCTCAAACGGGATGAGCGGTAATATCTTCCTCAAGATTTTGAGGATGAAAAAGCAGGTTGCTGTTGTATGGTTAATCTGGGGTTCAAAAGAGAGCTTGGCATCAAACAGAACTCCCAGGTTCTTGACCTTATCAGCTAGTACCGGGAGAGGCCCCATGTGACTCGGCCACCAACTATCTGACCACACAATGGGTGTATTGCCAAAAAGCATGACTTCTGTTTTTGAGGCGTTGAGCTTAGGACAATTTGTCTGCATCCAATTCCCAATATGACTTGCACAGTTTTTAAATTGAGACGCAGTGTCAACAGAACTAATAGACACTATGATTTGCGTGTCGTCCACATATGACACCAGCGTAAATCCAAACATTTTTATCAATTTTGCCAATGGAGTGACGTAGAGATTGAAAAGAGTGGGGCTCAGCGACGAGCCCTAAGGAACTCCACAGGGCAATGTAAAGTCTGGGGAAACAAACGGGTCAAGCGCTACAGACTGTGTCCTGTTAGACAGGAAGGATTTGAGTAGGATGAGTGCTTTATCTCTTATTCCCAGTAAGGCAAGACGATCGATCAGCACGTCATGAGTAACTGTGTTGAATGCCGCTGACAGGTCTAAAAGTATCAGGGCTGCACTTCCACCTTTGTCAAGAGTTATCCTAAGTTTGTCTGTGGCTGATTAGGGCTTGTTCCGTACTGTGGTGGGCCCGGAAGCCAAATTGTGAGAGGTCTTCGATATCGCCTTCCATGAGGAAGGTGAACAATTCCTCATTTAGATATTTTTCCATGATTTTGGCTGGGAACGGTATCCTGGAGATCGGTCTGTAGTTGAAGGATCATCTGGGTCCAATTTTGGCTTTTTCAAGAGAGGTAAATAGATTATTTTTTCCATTCAGTAGGGAAGGCTCCTAAGGAAATCATGGTGTTAGAGAAAGGCCAACGGACCGGTCCCACGATATCTGGTACTAGATGCACAATTTTAGGGGTACAAGGATCAGAGGGTGATCCTGATTTTACTAGGGAGATCAGCTTAATAGTGCGATCAAGGGTGATTGGTGAAAACGTAGATAGAATGGTGGTGGGAGGACTGGCAATGTTGATTTGGTGGGATGTGTTTGCACTGGAATTCTTGTCTGTTAGTGCAGATGATTTGACTTGGGGAATAAAGCTGTCATAGACTTGGATGACTTTAAATTGAAAGGCGTTTGCTAGCCTGTTGCAAAATTGCTGGATTTTACCTTGGTTTTGAATTTCAGGGAGCTTAGAGAGTTTTTTTTTACTGTAGCAAACAATCTTTTAGCACAGCCATTGGATGCTTCAATATTTTCTTTGATGAAGTCTGATTTGGCTTTAACAATGAGCTGTTTGTAGATTTGCATAGCCCGTTTATATTCTGATTTTATTTGATCATTGTCGGCTAGTCTCCATTTCCTTTCTAGTTTTCTACATGTCTGTTTTTGCTCATTAAGGGATATATTAAACCAAAATTAGTTAGTCAACATCTCTCGTTGCTACAATACGTAGAAGCAGCACTTTTAGACATAATAGAAATTGGGCTACAGCAGGCTCTAAATGGTCTTGAGTACAACCTAGTAAAAACTTGAAACTAAATAGGTCGGGTACAGATAAATTTGGTTCAGTGAAATCGAAATTTCTCTGGCAAAAGATGCAGATGGCACAAGCGTATCATCTTGGAATTTGGAGTACTAAACTGCACCCCTACCTGGCACAGAGGCAACTAGGAAGGTGTTTGCTTTGCCCATGAGCATGCCTGTTAGTCAATTACAGCCAAAATTTGGCATGGTCCACCTTGCTACATCCGCTGACGCACAATTTAAGTATTGCTATCGCTTGAAAAATACTCCTGTGTGATCTCTAAAATCAAGCATTTGGAAAGACCAAAAATACAATTCCAAAATCCACAAATACAATGGGGTGGAAATTTAGCTTAGTTACAGTTAAATGAGATTTGGGATTGACAGATTATGGACAGATCAAATCGCAAGTAAAGCAAGCATCCAGAGCTTGCTCTTGCATCAAAAATAGAGGTATTCACACATTTGGTCAGAGCAGACCTTCTTTCATCTTCATTCCAGAGAGCCAATAATCAACCTTACCTCAGTCTGTGCATGAAAATCGTTAAAAGCAAAAATGCATCAGCTTCAGATTTTTACTTACACCTCTTAAAGCAATCACACTGCAGCGATTCCCGCACCCATGCTTATAATTGTGAAGGATGCGGGCAGTACCCAGAACCTCACTCATCATTTGTTGGTCCGTACGTAATGACTTTATGAAAACAGCTGCTACGTCCGGGTTTCATCCGTCTTGGAGTAAAGTACTTTGGAGGCAGAAATGTCCACCTGCTTGCAGGGCACAATCTACAACTATTGGCCAGGTTAACAACATTTCTGGAAAGGGCAGTTGTCAACTGCAGTCTGCATAAACAAATAAGCATGTATCTGGTTGTCCCCTAGCCTGCTGGCACAAACACCTGCTTTATTTACATTGTACCCTGGACAGGTTATTGGTAGAGTCACCTTGCATAAGAAAAACTGTCTTTTTTGCTGCTCCATTTGAGCACGGCTATAGCGATATTTCAGCCTTCATTAATTTGTGGTAGTTTGATTTGCTTTTGGCTACATTGATCTATTGAATGTTGACGGGGATATACATCTGGTAATGTCTGGTGTGAAAATCCACCTATTGCAATATTAAGAAAGATGCTAGACTTTATTAACACGCTTTAGCAATTATCAGCATCGTTATGTGAGGCCTCAGTTCAGTGCAGTTGAATAAAAATTGCACTTAAATGCCCAAAAGAAGACCTCCCCTCATTGGAATGCACTTTGGCTGTTCTTAATGTTACGTCATGTCATACTTTTATCAAGTTTTATCTGGTCACATCAAGTTTTAATAAATTCTTAGCTGATCATTTTTTATGTGTTGACCACTTTGCATGTTGTGAAACAAGATAGATGAAGGGCAATGTATGTAGCATACTACTGCTCCCACATACGGATGACTGGTTTTTAATAAGCAAGGTTTGATTTGGATTGAAGTTAAAGACCAAATGCTTAATAAAGCTAAAGAGGTCCATTACTGTCCATCTACAGGGGAGGAATAACGCGCATGTGAAACTACAACACAACAAATCTGCCAACAGTCGGTAACAGACAGGTGATATTTTCCATTGTAGCATGTATTACATTTCATATGTTTTGCACAGACTTAATAGTGCTCCAACACCTTACACAGATGTGTATAAAAAGAATCTGTATTAGGTTTTTAAAACCTGTTTGACCCACCTATACTAACCTAGCATAAATGTCAATACAGCAATCTAACAGGCATGTGTAAGCAGATGACCACTTTGATGTCTTGCAATATCTACAAGTGGGATATTGCCAAGGAAAGCATTGGTGGCTCGCATTTTACATGCGGAATGTCCATCGATTTGCCTATTGGGCATGCATAACAAACAAGTTACTTACCTTTGGTAACGCCTTATTTGGTCGAGACTATCTAGCAGCAGGTCACTTACCTTTGAACTTTCTCAGGCGTCAGACTGGATACGGACGATTTTTCCTGAGCAGTACAATGCCTGGATGGTAGATGTCTGCTCCGAGCAGCGGCATCCAAACCGGAAGTGCTGTTCGCGTCACCTATATAAGCACCACCCCAGCACGCTGACGTCAGTTACTGTTCATGACTTTCCAGGCCAGATGCACAGACCCATAAAGTGCACCGACACTAGTATGTCCAAACTAGGGCCCTAAAAGGGAACAGCCCTGGCACTAGAGATCGGAACGCAGAGACGGTGGTAAGGAATCTGCAGCTAGATATATTTTCTATCAGATAAGGCATTACCAAAGGCAAGTTGCTCATCTAGTAGGGACTTCTAGCCACAAATTCCTTACCTTTCAATAGATACCCCAGGAATATCATCCTCGGTGGTGGGTTGGAGGACAGATATAACCTAGGGTGTCCTGCAGGACCGAACGGACGAAATGGCCGCCCTTGCAGACAAGACTGTCCAGTCAGTAATGCTTGGTAAATGTGTGCGGAGAAGCCCACGTTGCTGCCTGGCAGATGTCCAGGACTGGACTCCACGAACTAACACAGTGGTCGCAGCTTTAGATCTGGTGGAATGATCCGGCAAGTCTTCAGGAGGCTGCCTCTTTTGCCAGTGTGTAGCAGAATTTGATGCAGAGAACGACCCAGATGGCAGTTTCTGCACTGCCTGACCTTTCTTTGCACGAACATACCCCACAAAGAGTTGGGGCTATGGGGGGAGCATAGAAGGTGGGCAAGGTGACATTAGCCCACATGAAATGGTGACACCATTTCGGAAGGAAAAAGGGCCTAGTGCGAAGCACCAGTTTGTTCAGATAAACTGACAATAATGAAGGCTTGGAAGATAAAGGCTGCAGCTCACTCCCCCTCATGCCCGATGTAATGGCAACAAGAAAGGCTGTTTTGATGGTGAGCAGTGCGAGGGAACAACTGTGAGAAGCTCCAAAGGAGCAGACATCAAGAATGTGAGGACCAAATTAAGCCTCCAATGAGGAATAATAAAAGGAGAAGGGAACAATGTACAAGACCCTGCAAAAATCTATTTACAGTAAGGGACTTATATAAGGAGGATTAGTCCGGCAGTTGCAAGAAGGCAGACAAAGCAGAGAGATAACCCAAAGAAGAGCCCTGTTGGGTGGGGGTAAGAATAACAAGCAAATTATCAGAAAGGGAGGCAGAAAGTAGGTCAATAGACTTATCTGTACAATATGATACAAATTGTTTCCAACAGCAGGCGTATACCGTCTTGGTATAGGGACGCATGGCTGCAAGAACAACAATACAGAATTTGGGAGGAAAGTCAAAACCTATCAACGGCCGCTGCTCAATCTCCACTTAAGAAGGCAGAGTCGACAGGTTTGGGTGGAGGACCCTCCCCTGCTGCTTCGACAGAAGATCCTTTAGAAGGGGCAGCCTGATCAGAGGTTCAAAACATGTTCAGAATCTGGGGATACCAGACTCTCCATGTCCAGTCCCGAGCCACAAGAATGACTTGGGCGCAGTCGTTGCTGATCTTCGAGAACTTTGGGCCAGAGTGGCATGGGCAGAAGTGCGTATAGGAGGCCTGAGCTCCCCTCGAGATGGAAAGCTTCTATATACAAGAGCTGCCTTGAAAAACTCCTGCGTGCAAAAGAGCTGACGCTGCTCGTTCACGGTCGAGACAAAGATCTAATCAATGCTTTCACCTCTGCTGAAAGAAACTGTGCGCCACCTCTGGGAGAAGACCCCAATCGTGAACCGCTAAGAATGGACAGCTCAGTTCCTAAGCTCTGGTATTCAGAGAACCTTCCAGGTGTTGAACTACCAGGGATATGGCCTGCTGTTCCAGACATGTTCAGAGAAGCAGGGTTTCTTGACAGAGGGTCTACAACCCCACCTGCCCTGTTTTTTGCAGTACCACATGGCAGTGGTGTTGTACGTACATACCTGCACTAGCATTCCCTTGGAGGACAGAAAGGCATTCAATACCAGTCGGATTTCTTGGAGCTCCAGCATGTTGGATGTGGAGTCCGGATTACAACAGAGACTAGAGTCCTCTGATCTCCAGCTCTCCTAGATGGTCGCCCCATCCCAGAAGCAACACATCCATCACTACTGTGAGATCCGATTGGGGAAGGAAGAGGGGTCTGCCTCCAACTCAATCACATTTCGTTAGCCTCCTTTGCAGTTCCCGCCAAGATCTGGGCCATGTCTGAGATTACCCTGATGCTGCGCCCACTCAAACTTCAGGTCCCACTGCAGAGCACGCATATGCCATGAGGACCAGCAGCCTCGGTCAGTCTCATTGAAACCCAGGATAGAGGCTGAAACATTGGCATCATAGCCTAAATATCCTGGACTCGCCCCTTTGGAGGATAAGCACGAAACTGCATTGAGTCCAGAACAGCTCAGATGATATGGAGTGTCTGAGAGGGAGTCTGGTGCGAATTCTGCATTTGCAAGGGTTCACTATCAACATGCCTGAGGTTCGCCGTAGCCTGGAGGTGGGAGAAGACTCATTGAAATATGCAGAAGACTGGCACCCCTAACCTCCGCAGATGACCAGCAACCACCACCATCACCTTAGTAAACATGAAAGGGACGCTAGTAAGGCCAAAAGGGAGAACTGTGAACTGAAAATGCTTGGGGCCTACCATAAACCACAGGTGTAGGAAAGGGCCCCTTTTTGCATGGTCACGCCCCCCCCACACACTTTTTGCCTGACATGATGCACTTTGACTTGGTGTGCCTGGGTTCCTCCCATTCAGGTACCCAGAGCCTGTGTTCTTTCCAAAAACTATTTTTGTACCCTATTGTGCCACCCTTAGAAGCCCCGTCCCTTAACACCCACACACTGCTATTGTAGGCTGCGTGTTTTGGTGCAGAAAAAAATGGGAGGCGTCGACATGGCACACATCCCTATGTGCCATTCCTGCAACCCACTGTCTGGGTCCTAGGTAAGTCACCCCTCTATCTGGGTGCACTAGCCCGCAGGTGAGGGTACAGTGGCATGAGCCCAGTACCCCTACAGTGTCTAAGTCCATTCTTAGACTTTGTAAGTGTAGAAAACCCATAAAGAGTATTTGGTCTGGGAGTTGGTTATTACGAATTCCACAGCTCCATAATGGCTTTACTAAAACCTGGGAAGTTTGGTAGCAAACTTCTCAGCACATTAAACCCACACTGATACCAGTGTGGGATTCAATGCACACATCTTAGAGACGAACCCTGAAAAACGACCGGTCCTTGTGTCATTCCTGAATGGCTCCCTGTCATTTGCCACCACCAGACAGGTTTCTGGGTAGAGAGCCTCCGCTCTCTGGGTTCAGATACAAAGACCATCCTGGGTAGAGGTGTCATGCCTCCTCCCCCAGGATGGGTTGGGTCCATGAGAGGGGAAGCTTCAAAGGCCTGCTACCTTTGTAAGCTGTCCCTGCCTTTTGCTGCCCCCAGCAACTGGCTCCCACCGGTTCTGGCCCACACTTTGGGTGGGAGAATCAGTGAGAAAACAGAGCTAGGAGGCGATAGATCCCCACCTTTGCCACCCCACCCCTCAGGTGGGGGAGGCAAGGTGAAGCACACATCTCAGTCCCCATTCCCTTGGCAATGAGGGGACCCAACCAATTGGGAAGAGGCTCATGCCCCCTCCGATGGAGGGTGTCATAACAGGGGGTGTACCCACCCCAAGGAAGGGACCCATCAGTCCCGACCTGCACACCCTTTGTAACGCCCCTAAATTCAGTATTAGGGGTGACCCTGAACCTTGCCTCCTCAGATTAGAGGAAGAAAGTAAGACCGAAGAGCAGTGCTGACCCAGGAAGAAGACACCTACTGCTTTGGGCCTAGCCCTACCGACCTGCCCATACTGCAACCTGACTACAGCAGGAACCCCCGAGGGTCCTGCAGCCTCCCAGAGCCAGCAGGTCCTGCCCTGCACTCACCTAACAGATTGTCTCCCATGAGCACCGGATTTGCTCAAGCAAAGACTCAATCACCGAATCCGGATCTAGGTGGCTCAGCAATTCTGCACCACCGAACACCCACAGCCTCAGAGTGGCCCAACACCACGAGGTCTCCCTGGAGATCCTGACCAGACTTCCATCGAGCTTCAAGCAGACGCTTGCAGCCTCAACCTGAAGGCTCCCCATGACCACGACAGGAGGTGGTAAGAAGAACCAGACGCCAAAAGACACCAGCTCCAGATGCCCCACAGCCTTGGGTGGCCCAACCAACGGTGTCCAGGCATCCCCCAAAGAACCTTATTGGCATTTGCAAGGTCCCAAACGTCGCCCTGGCACTCTGCACCCGGCCGCCCCTGTGCCGTTCGTGGTGCAGCCCCTATGCACATTGTTTGCCCCTGCAGTGCTGATCTTAACCCCAGGAGCTTTGCTCCCACACCCAAGTGGCCTGCTCGTAAGCATCCCTGACCGAAGGTCCCCCTAGCCCCATTGGCTAACATTGGGCCTCTGCACTCTGCCGCCCCAGTGCCGCTGGTCAAGCAAACCTGTAAAACCGATAACCATTTTTCTCCCATTGGAACTAATGTTGCGAGTTTCTGTTCAAAAAGTGTTGAACTGCTGTTTTGTATGGGAAGAAAGTAAGGTATAGTTTACCTGTTACTCCAGTTCGCTCTTAGAGATATTTCCATGATAGTCATAAGTGTTGAATAGTCCTGCCTATCTGCAGAACACCGGAGCACTTTATCTAAAATAAGTTCTTAAGTGTTGTAGTTCGCCTTTCTTCTGGAAGGCCTTGAAAAGTCACTTACGAAAGTCATAATGCAGCCTAGTGGTAGGCTACTGTGGTCAGAGTTCTTCATCTTGGAATGGCAAAAGAGACTAATTACAAACTCTCATTACATTATTTCTTGTAATGGCACAGAGAAAACAACCTTCACAAACCCTTTTGCTATGAGAAAACAGATGAAGTGAAGGGACATGTAGCCCATAGGCTGCCATTATAAGTGCATAAAAAGTAGGCTGTGCCTTTAAGAGCGTAGAGACCACCAATATCCCATCATGCTCAGCTAGAGGCAGTTACCACAGTTCTTTTTGATGGCTATACTAAACCAATCATAACAGACCATGACCTTATCTGTCCACTCCACCGGGTAGGAGCGAGAGCTGCTAATGACTATCATGGAAATAGCCCTACGAGAGAACTGGAATTACAGGTAAAAAACTATACGTTCTCTCATAGGGGACTTCAATGTATAGTCAAAAGCGTTGAATAGAATAGCAAGCTCATCCCCCGTGAGGCGATGGAGTAGACAGAAAAAACACCAAGAATGTACTCCACTAAATAAAAAGGTTTCTGAGGGATGCCTGTCCTACCTGGGCATCTGCCCTATCATCTGTATCGAGGCAGTAGTGTCTAATGAATGTATGGACTGACCTTTAAGTAGCTTCCTTGCAATTATCCGCTAAGGGAATATTCCTCATTAAGGCAGCAGTATGTGACTTGCCTCTGGTAGAAAACGCTTTGGGCCTACCAGAAAGATTTGTTGGCTAGCTGATAGCAGCAGAGAATGCAATAGACAATCCACCTAGATATTGATTGTTTAGAAGTAGCTAAACCAATGCGGACCGGGCCATAATTTATTCACAGCTGTTGTGATCTACAAATGGCCCTGGTCTTGTCCAAATAGAATTTTAATACCCTTTTAACATCCAGCGAGTGGAGAGCTCTCTCCGCTGGAGATGAAGGGTTTGGAAAGAACGTGGGAAAAGAACTAGTCTGGTTTACATTGAAATCTGAGACCACTTTAGGGAGGAACTTAGGATGCGTGGGCAGCACTACTTTGGAAGAGTGAAAGACTAAGACTCGTGTGCAAAGGGCCTGGATCTCACAAACTCTCCTAGCTGATGTAATGACCACCAGTAATGCAGTTTTCCATTTGAGATGCTGTATTGAAGCTTTGTGAATGGGTTCAAAGGGAGGAAGCATGAGGCGAGAAAGTACTGCATTCAGCTCCCATGGAGGAGAAAAGCATCCAATAGGAGGAAAACCCTTATTTAACCCTCTAGGAAATCTTTAATAACTGGAATCCTAAAGAAAGATTTGTGAAGGACTTTTCCTGTATGCTGTGAGAGCAGATAGGTGGGCTCTGATAGAGTATTGAAGACCAGATTTGACAAGGTGTAAAAAAATATGGGAGAATGATTTCCTCCTGGCACGAGGCGGGCTCGATCTGTTTGGAGGAGCACCAAATGCAAAATAGTTTCCATTTAAAGGCATAAGCTGCTCTTGTAGATGGCCGCTTCGCTTACTTTAGAATGCCCATACAATCCTGAGGCAGGTTAAACTCAGGGAAGAAAGGCTAGGGTGTAGCAGTTGAACTCTGAACTTCGTGAGAAGGTCCGGTCTGCAAGGTAGCCTGAGGTGTGGACGGACAGACAGGTGAAGGAGGTCTGGAAACCACAGTTGTCTCAGCCATTCTGGGGCGATGAGAATCATCTTGGCTGTCGTGGACGCCAGTTTGTGCAGGACTGCCAGTATCAGCGGTACTGGAGGAAAAGCGTACAGAAATTTCTTCGACCAGTCGATCCATAGGGCATTCCCTAGTGACCTTGGATGGTAAAATCTGGAGGCGAAGTTGTGGCATTTTTGGTTTTCCTCTGTGGGGAACAGATCTGTACAAGCTGTGACCCACAAGCTGAAGCTATCTTGTATGACTTTTCGTACAGCACCCACTCGTGGTTTTTCGTCGAGAACCCTGCGGAGCGCGTCTGCATGGATATTCTATGCCCCTGACAGATGTGCAGCTACCAACGTTACATTCCAGGCGATGAGCCAGTGCCTGATCGATTGAGCTTCTTGGGACATGTAAGAAACTGGCTCTATGTATCCTGCACCAAAGTGAGGCACAGTGTGTATAGAGTCCAAGAATCACCAAAAGTAGGTAGAGATTAAAGTTAGATATAACCTTACTCTCTAAAGGGGTAGCTTGGTCGAGCAGTAAGGCAGTATCAGAGGACAGTGTTAAGAATTTGATGTACACACTCAGTCAGCAAATGAATTCACACACTTAAGAACTGAACTCTAAGCCAATTGTTTTTGTATAAAACAACTATACTGCTATTTCTAGAACCAATCAAGCCTGGTACAGGTAAGCATAAAAATACTTTGCAGTAATAAATTACTTGTGTGAACACAGTTCAAAATTGCTGTAGAAATTATACCGATTTTAGTTTACAGTTAAGAAAGCAGTTTGCAACACTTAGCAGGTATAGTACATTCAATGAATGGGCTTTTTCAATAAATTGCAGGCAAGTTACTTTTCGGATTACTTTTCTAACAGTGCTGGATCCTAGATTACGGACTGGGACATTTCCTGAAAACAGTTGAGAAAATGCGTTTTGGTTATTTGTGCGATTTTTAAAGAATATTCTTAGTTTTCAAAAATCGACACTTAGAAACTTTTTGGGAGAAAAAGAGTCAATGCTATCCTATGAGGAAAAGCAGGTTATCGGTTTTGAGGTAAGTACTTGGTCTTTGGAGTTGGGGTTCTGGGGTTAGACTCAGGGGTCTCCCAGGGTCAGTGATGCACTGTTGTACCCTCAGCGGCACTAGGGCGGCCAGGTGCAGAGTGTTGAGGCCCAATGTTATCCTATGGAGGATAGGGGGGCTCCGGTTGGTGGATGCTGGCAAGTTGGGGACCAAAGTAGCACCAAAGGTGCACCCTCAGCGGCACTAGGACAGCCGGGTGCTGTTTTGAGGTTGGGTGCCCTGTTGATTTCAATGGAGATTCTCCGGGACAAAGAAAGACTGCAGGCTCGGGGACGAGGATCTTCCAGGAGCGACCACCACTTTGAGGGTTAAGTTGGGATGTTGAGGGTTGGTTAGGCACCGTTGGTTTGGGCACACAAGGCCGTGGGGCGTCCGGTGCAGGGGTGCCTTTTGACGTCGGATTTTCCTACCCGCTCTGGTCGCGGTGGGGGGGTCCTCTGGATTGAGGCTGCAGAAGTCAGGAGGCTTGAGGCAGGTCAGGGGGTCGCCGGATCTGGGGTCAGGATCGCCGGGGGGACCTCGTGGTGTTGGTTCACTCGTGCTAGGGGTTGGTGGGTGCAGAGTGTGCTGGATTCGTGGGCTCTGGCTGGCACCAGAAGCTGCAGTTTAAACACGTCCGGTGTTCTCAGGAAATAGAATCCTGTTTGTGAGGTAGCTGGCTGCAGGACACGCTGGGATTTCGCAAAACAGAGTTCGAGGGGAGACAGGCCTGTAGGGCTGGGGTCAAATCAGTGGGCATGTTCCTCTTGTTAGCTCTGCACTGCTCTTCGGTCCTTCTTCTAATCTTCTTTTCTTGTGGTTTCTAATCTGACTTCTTGGTTCAGGGCTGCCCCCTAAATACTGTATTTAGGGGGCGTTTTAGGGGTCTTGAGTTCAGTAGCCAATGGGCTACTGACCTTAGGGTGACTACACCATTGGTGTGCTCACCCCACGTGGGGGAGAGCACAATCCCTAGTCCTGATTGGGGAGTGCCTGCCATCTGCAAGATGGCGAGCACTGGAGAGTGGGCTTCATCTCGCCCCCCACACCTGAGGGGTGGAGTTGGCAGAGGTGGGCACACCTCCTGGGCTGGCTAGTTTTTCCCGCCCGTCTTCCCACCGAAAGGGAGGGGAGACAGGAAGGAGGCCTGCTCCTGATAGGAGAGGCTGGGGGTCGCATTACAAAGGCCTCCAGGTATTTGAAGTTCCCTTGCCACAGATGGCTCTTCCTGGCCTGGGGGAGGTGTGAACACCTCTGCCCAGGAAAGGCTTTGTTTCTGGGCTCAGGGAGCATAGGCTCCCACCCTAGGGGTTCAGAAATATGTCTTGTGGTAGCAGGCTGGTGTGTATCAGTCAGAGAACCTACCAGAGGCTGGTCGCTTTTCAGGGGGCATGTGTGTGTGTGTCGTAAAATATTCAAAACTAATGGGGCGCTCCGCTCAGCTCCTACCCTGAAAGTCTCTGGGTGATTCGTCAAGCGGGGGCTGAGAAAAAAGGGGGGTCCCAAAACGCGTTTTCCCCATGCATTTTCCCATAGGACCTTTAGTCGAAGGTACAGCCCGAACGGCTGAACAGAATTACTTGAAATTTGGCAAACAGGTAGTCCTCAGGTCAGGCATGTGCCTTTTGCATATATGGTGTCAATCTGTTCAGTAGTTCCTGAGAAAATTGCAGTTAAAAGTACATAAATATCTATATGCGCGCACCAAATGTCCGCGAGCCTAATTCTGCTTGGTGGAAAGATGTCAGTCAACATTCCAATCGGTCGAAATCAGGAAGTGTCGGACGCCATTTTGTGTGTGACAGTGAAAAAGAAAGGTGGAGAACGTGAAAAGGGGGCAGGGTAGAGAGTCCCTGATCCCCTAGGCCTTCTCAGGGGGACCATGAAATACCCCCAAGGTCCCAAAAAACAACAACATTTTTTATAAATATTGCGCGGTGCGCGCACGGCGGCAAAAAATTCATAAAAAAAATAGAATTAAAAATCAAGTTTAAGTGTTTAGATGTTGGTTGGCTCTAAAAAGAGGCGTTGTGTTCATTGAGTTTTTTTGTACCTACAAGTAAGTACCGATGCAGAGTCTAAAGTTCAAGAGGAAGACTCTGTTCCCTTCATCTGTGAAATGTACACCGTCTCCTCTATAAATGCCTTGCATGCTGTAACGCAAGTTGTTGTGGTATATAGAACCCATACCATAGTCTCTGAGGAAAGCAGAAACAGACTTATTGACGTGCTTTTTTGCTTTCTCAATCTGCGGACAATATTGGTTGGACCAGTTCCACTTTTGCCATTGGCATATATTAGAATATACAAAGGTAGTTTGTGGAAAAAGTGACATCAATTGCACAAAGGTGTTTGTAGTAATCCACTCCTTTTTAGTAGAATTAAAGTAGGTTTAATAGAGCAGATAAATACACAGCCACCTTCAGCTTCACAGGCATTACTGGTTAAACCTAGAATCCTGACATGGCTGAGATTCTGTTACATCACAGCCTACTAAAACATTCTAATCATTTCCACATATCTCCCTCCTTATAATAAAAGAAAACATTTGAAAATATTCACAATTGAAAAAGAATTAAATATTTAAATTACAATAAACATCTTCACAATAGTTTAACTTACATCTTGTAAATACATCAGAACTATTCCTCGTTCTTAATTTTATAGATGTGATACTTTGCACAGATCACCAACACTCCATCTCTTACCGTCATCCAATAAAGCCACAGTACCATTCACTGATACCACTTTATGTGGTTGAGAGAATTTGCTTTCTCCTTTTTTCACAAATCCGAACCTTCTTATCACAACCCAATCACCTTCCTGAAACACAATCTCCTTGACAGCTTTCCTGTGATCAAACTCTAACTTTCCACGAAATTGACATTCTTGTGCTCTTGCTTTCATTTCCTCTCTATCCACCCAAACTTGACTTTTCTCTCTTAACCACATTGGAGACTCTTTGGTGCCTGGTTCCCTTCCTTTCAAAGCTATAAAAGGAGAAATGCCTGTCACCGAATGAGGAGTAATCCTATGACCCCACATCATTCTTCTCAACTCATCCTTCCACGACAGACCATTAGCTAATGAAAGCTGAATACTACCCATCACAATGCGATTCACCCTCTCCACAAGTCCATTAGCCTGTGGATGGAATAAGGCAACCCTATTGTGAGATATCCCAAGACTACTTAAAAAACTACTCATTTCTGAAGATACCAATTGCACACCGTTATCTGTTACCAATGTCTTAGGCACTCCTTCCTCCAAAAATACTTCTTTCAAAAATTTGATCACATTAGTAGTGGTAACTTCACCCATTGATTTGCACGTAAACCATTTGCTATGGTAATCTACCAACACTACCAAATAACGATTACCACTTCCTAATTTTTCAATCGGGCCTAAAACATCCAACGCCAACTTCTCCCATGGTTTTTCCGGTAACTCAACACATTTCAAAGGAGCCTTCCTCACAATTCGCGTCTTATCACTGTTGCTACACGCATAACATTCTTTCACCAACTCCTCCACATCCTTATCCATTTCTGGCCACCAAAAAGACTCTCTTAACCTCCGCTTAGTCAAACTCCTACCCAAATGTCCTTCGTGCACAATTCTCAATAATCTCGTTCTCAATTGAATCGGAGGAATAATCTTATTCCTTCTCAGTATTTTATCACCTTGTAAGCTAAGTTCATCCTTTATTGATAAATATTTCTTATGTACAGCTGTCACTTCAGAATTATTCCAACAATTGATAACGAATTCCTTCAATTGTTTGTACTCACAATCTGACTCCATTGCTTCTTTCCACTCATCTCTACTAACAGCAAATTCAGCTGCCACATCCAAAACTAAATCATCCAAAACTTCCATGCACGAATCACCTTCCACTGGCATTCTGGAAAGACAATCGGCTATAACATTTTTGTTCCCCCGAACATACTCTACAACAAAATTGTATTCTAAAACAGATAACAACCATCTCGATATTCGAGGAGTTACACTACCTTCCAAACCTCGACCACCCTTGAATATGTAAACCAAAGCCTTGTGGTCCGTTTTGACAACAAAGGGTATCCCCCATAAATAAAATCTAAAATGCGCTATGCCCCAACAACATGCAAGCGCCTCTTTTTCTATTGTCGAGTAAGATTTCTCCGCACCCTGCAACCTACGAGAAGCAAATCCAATTATGCTTTCATTCCCATCTGACACCTGCAACAAAACAGCTCCTATTCCAACATTGCTTGCATCACTGATTAAAATCGTTTTCTTCTTAGGATCAAAATGCCCCAATGACGGTGCACTCAACAGACTAGCTTTTACATCACTAAATGCCTTCTCACACTCCAAATTCCATTCATACCTGACACCCTTCTTCAACAAAAGTCTCATAGGTTCCACCAAATCCGTGAACTTTGGAATAAATTTTGAGCAATACTCAGCAAGCCCCAGAAAAGACTTCAACTCTTCCTTATTAATGGGACACGGAGCTTCCTTCACTGCCTTTACTATGCTACTTTTAGGCTTTATTCCCTCAGCAGAAATCTGGTGACCAAGATAACTCACTACTCCTAACCTCATTTGACACTTTTCTCTCTTTATCGTCAGGCCACACTTGGAAATTCTTTCCAAAACTTCTTCCATGATTTCATCATGTTCACGGAAAGATCTTCCAACAATCATAATATCATCCTGGAAACAAAGTACCCTCTCCATACCTTTGAATATGTTCTGCATTACTCGCTGAAAAACAGCAGAGGCCGATGCCAGCCCAAATGGCATCCTACAATATCGGAATGCCCCTAAAGGTGTAACAAATGAAGTTAGTGGACGAGATTCTGGATGCAGGTTTACCTGATGATATGCCGAAGACATGTCTAACACACTAAAAACATGTCCCCCACCCATCATACTCAGCATCTCCCCAATATTTGGTAATGGCTGTCGATCAACCCAAATGTTCCTGTTAAGGTCCCTCAAGTCAATGCATAGCCGAATTTTGTCACCATCCTTCGGTGCAACGACTATTGGAGACAACCATTCCGATGATTCAATTGGTTCGATCACCTTAGCATCTAACAGTTTCTCTAATTCTTTCTGGAGAGGTTCTTTCATCATGTGAGGTATTGTCCTTACTTTATGGACAATCGGTTTCGCATTGCTCTTCAAGATAATTCGATGCATGAACCCTTTTAGCATACCTAATTCATTGGAAAACACATGAGAATACCTCTTCATTAACATCTCTCCCCATTCATTACTTGTTTGAACCTCAGTAGATACATTTTCTATGTTAGATTCAATAGCCATTACAGGCTCGACAGCATTTGGATCCAATTTAATTTTCAAGTCTTTTTGATGTCTCCATCCCAATAAATTGGATCCTTCATTAGTGACATACACCCTTCCATAAACTCCGTTTTTCTTAAAGATGATACTCATCCACTGCATTCCCAAAATATTGATCCTTGAACCTCCATAGCCTACAGCCTTAACATCAGAAGGTTGAAGTTGATTCATTTTCCCATCTAACTTTTCTTGAAATGCTTCCTTTGACACCAAAGTGAACAGACTACCAGAATCAGCTAACAATCTTACGGTCCCCTTTCCTAAGGTAATTTCACAATGCGGTTTTTCAATCTTCTCGGTACTCTCCTTCTTCAGTTTCATAGGGTTATTATCAATATGCAAAATATTCTCTGAAACAGCCTCTGTCTCTTCTATTGCAAGGTGTTTATTTATTTCTATCCCATCAATAGTGAGAAATAGCTCATTCTCTTCTTCTTCATTCGCTATTTCCTTCACACTCAGTCCCTGCACACCTCCTTTTGACCTGCACGCCTTTGCTAAATGACCCCTTTTTCCACATACTCTGCACGTAGCATTCCTAGCTCCACATGCAAAGCTGGAGCTTACATGTCCAGGACATCCACACCTATAACAAATTATAGGCCTTCTTTCACCTATTTTAGTTGTAGCACTTCCATATGTTTTACCTGTCGTTTTTTTGAATTCTTTCTTAGCATCATTTACTTCTGCAGAAACTTCTTTTTCACTATTCATCGTTGTACCCACAGCAGTATTTTTCCCTTTATCAATTTCTCGCATCCAGTGATCAGTATCTTCCATACTCCTTGCAATTTCGATGGCCTCTTCCAAAGTAGGGTTCTTTGATAACAATTTTTGTTTTACAGATTTGTTATTTGTGCATCTGACTATCTGATCTCTTATTAATGAATCACAAAGAGCTTGGAATTCACATGTTATAGCTAACCCCCGCAAAGATGCGACATACGATACGATACTTTCATCAGTTTTTTGTATTCTGCAAAAAAACTTGTGTCTTTCAAAAACGACATTTATTTTTGGAGTGAAATGTTTTTCCAACATCTGAAGAGACATCTCATAAATGTTTACAGGTTGACCATCTCCCATGCCCAAGGATATCTCTGGTAAATCATCGTATATTCTCCTGCCTTCGACACCCAGATGATGCAAGAGAATTGCCTGTCTCCTCACAGGACCATATTTATCACCCCCAATTGCCAATAAGTACGTAAAAAAAATGTTCTTCCATCTTTTCCACGGTATAGCAGGTTCACCTGGAACAGGTAAAAATTTTGGAGGTGCTGACATGGAGTCATCAGACATTTTGTTATTTAGGTGAACAAATTTGAAATAACCTAGAATAAAAATTAACACAACAGACTAAAATAATTAATTAATACAAATAATTAAAATAACCAACTAAAATAATTGATTAAAATAATTAACATGTATTGTTCTGTAGTGTAGATTCCAATTCCAAATGTCGATGTCAACCAGATTAATCTCTTCTTGTTTCACTCTTTTTCTGCAACTTATACTTTAATTACTGGCTTTAACTTCATTTCCATACACACGCGCCCATTTCATTGCGCTCAATTTTATTGCGCTTTACTTCAAGTCAATTTCACACATTCTACCCGATAACGTGGTTGGCAAGACTTGTGGTTTACAAACGCCTCGAAGCTCTGTGTAATCCGTAACGTGCCAAGCAAAAGATGGCGGCACGCTGCTTACGCTCAGGCAGGATGGCTCAAGGCACGCTTGTGCACCCAATATCCAAAAGGAACTGCAAAGGAAAATGCGTCACAGAAGACACGACCGAAGACACACGTCCACGAGCAGGTAAGATTGCGCGTAGATGGCTCGAGCTAACTTTTGAATGGAAACACTGCAGTTAATTAATGCCGCGCAGGATGTTTAATGTACTCATTTCCTTGAGATTGAAATCTCCACACACCGGCAATGAAGCTACACCACACTGGCGCTGGCACGCTAGCAAATCCAGTTAAATCAAGTGCTCCCAAACAGTCCTTTAAATTAAGTGCTCCAAACAGCAGTTGAACTTACAAACATATTTTAAAAATATGTATGTATGTACTCTACAAGTCTCACGAGTCTCCACAAGTCTCTCCTCTCCTCCTCCTGACTCGAAGTCAACAAAAAGTATAAACAGGAGACTTACAGTTCATCCATGAAAAATCAAAAGAAGAAATCTTCCAATAGCACTAATTTCCAATTAGTGTCGTTCCAGGGGTGAAGGATTGGCTTTTTGTCCCCTGCACAAGATCGCTCGTCGCCAAATTTGTAGTAATCCACTCCTTTTTAGTAGAATTAAAGTAGGTTTAATAGAGCAGATAAATACACAGCCACCTTCAGCTTCACAGGCATTACTGGTTAACCCTAGAATCCTGACATGGCTGAGATTCTGTTACATCACAGCCTACTAAAACATTCTAATCATTTCCACAGTGTCCTTAACAAGCATTTCCAGACCTACCCCAGTTAAAGTGCCTAGGTCATTTCCACCACAGTGCACAATTATAAGGTCAGGCTGTGGGAGATGTAGAAAGGATTTCACCAAAGGCATTAATTGGTGCCACTTTAACCCTCTCTGACCAATCCATTTAATGTCTACATTTGGCAAAGCAAGGTCTTTCACAATACCTCTTTTTTCCGCATACTTTTCACTCCAGTGGACATAGCTATGACCTACAATCCACACTGTGAACATCTTGCAAGGAGATCTGGATGCACTCAGAAGTGTCTTTCAGTAGAATAGCAATATGAAAAGAAAGATAGTTGTAAAATGGAGGCTTACATACTTTTTTTTTAATAAAAAGAACTCATTGGCTGTTTCAGACCATTCAATACTAAAAACTAGGCTGTGTGTTTAGATTTTTAAAAGATGTTTTGTATTGGTTCAGAAAAATGTGTTCCCACAGAAGATTACTTCGGATATGCTGTTAGGTTTGAAAAGTCAAGCACTCTTGCTCTTTGGATTAGAAACATTGTGTGCTGAACTTCTGACCTCTCTGCTCACACCAGTGTTCCATGATCTGTTGCTATGGTAGCAGACCCCCATGACGTTGGGGGTAGGAATCATTTGGAAAGGGTTGAAATTTGCAACCAATAGAAATGTGTGTTTCCATTTAAAAAAATGTGGGAAGCAATGTGATTTGAAGTTAACATATATGTGTGAAAAAAGAGAGGGAAATGTTGCCATTTAGTGGTTCTGGAGGGGGGAGTACAGCTCAGAGATTCTGGCTCTGATAATCTGCTGTGTGAGTGGCACATTTCTTTCTCAACTAACTACTTTTAAAGGTGAGTTATGAATTTGAGAGGGGATGTATGTGGTGTATTTTGATTATAAATAATAGAAATGTGTTTCTTCTTTTAAAGTTGTATTTTACATTTTATGTTTTGGAAGATATCTAACTGCCTTGAACTTGTAAGATATTATGGAGTATGTCTTCACCATAAGTTAAGGTGTACTGGTATCACCCAGGAATACTGTTTTGTGCCTAGAATCACATCATAAGTGTGTGCACACAGGAATTGTTGTCAGAGATTTAATTTGTGTTGCTCTTGTTCTGTAAGACTTGCACTCGTAGGAAAGGGGCAGCTTGTTTTCTTGAACTGTGATGGTTAGCATTCAGCACAAATCACTATCTCACAGATGAGAGGCAAATGCTAACACATTTGAAAACAACAGGGTAGATTTTCCTTCCACTCCTGCAATGGGTGAGGTAGTTCCTACATGTTCAAAACTCCAATTAACCCTTACCACAGGTGATCTTACATACATCTCTGCAGTCTTCATGCAGTTGTGCAAGCGTCCATGCAGATCTCTCTTGCACCTGACAATACACAGTCTCCAGAAGCACGCTCTTAGCACACATGCAGCTGCTTCTCCTGCACTCCCATGCTTACTATTCAGCACTGTGTGGTATTTCAGATAGCAGTGTGTAACGCTAACACATTCAACATCACCAAGGCTCATTTCCTTTGCTCTAGTCTAATCACTCACCCAGGTTCCACATGCTCATGGTCTCAAGTAGCTGTTAGGACATGTGCTCTTTTCTGCCTCTCTAAACTATAAGGAAAATGTGTCAGGCTGTTACAGTAATTATCACTTGCTCTACCACAGTAGTAAATGTGCTTTGAAATTGCCAATCAAATATCGTTTTCTGCCTAGAATCACACCATGAGTCTGTCTGCACACAGGAATTGTTGTCAGATTTAATTTGTGTTGCTCTTGTTCTGTAAGACTTGCACTCGTAGGAAAGGGGCAGCTCATATGATAGGATTTGAAAAGCTCAAACAAAATATAGTAATATATTTAAAATACATAAAGGTATTTTATTTTTAGTTTCCTTTAGGTATTGCTGAACAACACTGAAATAAATTAAACATGCCTATAAAATCAAGAAAGAGAAAAGAACAGCAAAAACATCTATATTTGAAGACCACTGGACAACAAAAATTAGTTGAAGAACCTCATGTTGGAAAAAAGAAAAAGTCTTCTGGTAAGCAGACTAAGGATTTTTTTAAAAATATCCTCAAACATAGAAAAAATGTACAAAGTATATCCACTGCAAATAGTGTTTCAAGAAGAAAACAACAAGAAAATAGAAAGAAAATACTAAATGCTATTGTACAATCAGAAGCAAGAAAGAATGACTTAAAAAGAAAAACAGAATTTCAAAACATTCGTAAAAAAATGTTTCAGAGAAGAGTGGTGTTCAATTTGCTAAAGGATGTGAAAAAATATAGGAAGAAAGCAATATTTTATAAGAAAAAGAAACATATTGAATCAATTGTTGCAAAGGCTTTGGAATTAAAAAGAAAACAATTCATTTTAATTTTGAACAGGATCCGTACATTAGATAAAATAGTCAATGTAATGAAGTGCAAAAGGAAAAGAGTAGTGAAAAAAAATAACTTTTGTAATGTGTTCTTAGGAGAATGGAAGCATAGTTCAAGTACTGAACCATTTTTTAATGAAGAGAGTTATCTTCAAAGTAATAGTTTGCTGCATGCAGTTGACACCAGTGGTCGAGCATATGAAGTTAAGGATGGTTGTGTAATGGAAAAGGAGAAAATGGTTCCAAGAAATGAGGAAGAAGTGTTAGCTGATGAGGTTATGGGGAAACGTCCTAAAGCCCCAGTGTACACTTGGAATTGTAGTAGTATTTGTACTGTACGACAAGAATCTATTGATAAATTACGTGACTTTCTAAGAGAATATAGTAAAAAAAAGTGTTAAACAGAAGATTAAGGTGCTTCAAAGACTAGATCCATGCAGAGTGAGAAAGAATACTGGTTTGCAAGGACATTCTCTGGCTTGTCTTTCTAGGAAAGTTTGTCAAAGTGTTTTTCACCATTTTAGGATGCTGGCAGTACATCATACTGAAATGAGAAAGTTTGTGAGAAGATTGTATTTTGCTAAAAGTCCAGCACTAAAGTTAAATGAGTTGAATAGTGCTCTGTTGCGTGGATCTGTATCAGATGTAGAGAAGGTTACTGATGATATTCAGTTTTGTTACTTTGGTCCAGAACAAGAAAGTGCAGGAAATGACAGTTATTGAAGAAAATGTGGAAGAGAATGTAGAACCCATTGTTAGTAAAAATTTTGAAGATCAAATGACAAAATTTACTATCATCTCTAATGAAAGACCAAATATTACTTGTATTTGTTGCCGGAGAAGCCATTGTAAAACTCAAACAAGGAATGTTGATCTCTATAAAAAAAAGTGAAAAAGAAAATAATTATGAGTGGAAGGATTTTGCTACATATTTGTTTCTGGAAAATTGTTTTGATTTGGGTGAAGATCAGCGTATTTGTAAATACTGTTATAACAAGTTAGAAGAAAATAAAATGCCAGCTAGAGCTGTACATAATAATTTAGAAGTGGTTGATATTCCTGCAGAACTTAGTGATTTAAATACGTATGAGTCTATACTCATTCAATGTGTCCATCCGTTTCAGACTATAGTTCGTATGGAGCCCAAAACAGGTCAATTACCTCCTTCAGATTTACAAAGAGGTTTAAAAGGAAGAGTTGTCTATTTGCCATTAGATTTGAAAAAAACATATTGAAACAATTGATGCAGATAGTTTGGAAACTGAACCATTAGTTATTCTGGTTAATGGTGTACCTACAAAGAATAAGAAAATTTGGCAGGAGCTGGTAGGTGTACGAAAAGTACAAAGAGCAAATTTATATTTGAAAAGAAATAATAAGTACTATGAATCAATTTATATGGATGAAGATGAAGAAGTTTTACTAGCAGACACAGGAATACCAACTGGGCAAATTGAAAAAGTGGATAAGTCAAAAGAAGAAGAAATTTATGAACATTTCAGCATACATCCTCTTCATTCTAAAGAAGTTATGGGAAACACTATTGATCTGTTTCAGATGAAAAAAGCAAAAGGAACTCCCGTGAGTGTATGGGAGGGGAGCTTGGAAGCTCGTTGTTTTCCCCAGCTGTTTCCTACAGGAAACGGTGGACGACAGGATGAACGTCCAGTACAGATTCCTGCTTCTGAGTATCGGACTACAAGATTATATGCAGAAGATCCAAGATTTCGTCAAAGTATTCCTTATTTGTTCCATCTTTTATTTGAAAGTGACTTGTCTGCACTATCCTATGCAGTAAATCACATTTTAAAAACTGGAGTACATCTACATAATGTGTCTGCAAAGGATTTTCTGAACAAAGTGCAACAGCGAGATGATCATTTGGAATCTCAATTGATTAATCTGATGGCTTGTCAGCGTGGAACTAATGAATATTGGTACCGACGCCATGGAGAATTGAAATGCATGTTACGGAATTTAGGAACTCCTACATGGTTCCTTACCATAAGCTGTGCTGAGTACGCTTGGGATGATTTACTGGATTTTCTTCGAGAGGCAAATTCAAATATTGAAAACATCCAATACAAGACAGCAGGAGAATTGTGCTCATTGGATCCGGTTAATGTTTGCAGATATTTCAATCATAGATTTGAGGCTATGATGTCCTTCATCTGCAATAAAAAAAATCCACCTCTTGGAGAAGTTATGGTTTTCTTTTGGAGAAAAGAATACCAAGCAAGAGGTGCTCCTCATATTCATATGCTGTTGTGGATCAAGGATGCCCCAAAATTTGGAACGGATTCTGATGATGCAGTTTTAGCTTTCATTGAAGAATATGCAACATGTGCTATACCTAAAAGCACAGAAGAAAAAACTTAAAAGAGCAAGTTTTACGTTTCCAAGTCATCGGTGTGGAAAATACTGTCGACGAAAGTACAAGAGTAAAGATAAATTCTACACAAAATGTCGATTTGGATTTCCACGACCTGTTCTTTCAAAAGGAAGAGTAAACAGTTTTATGTCAGTTGTGCGACATACCATTACAAGAAAATCTCCGAAAAATACCTACAACCTAAGAAGAAAAGAAGAGTCAAAATATATAAATGACTACAACCCAGTCATTTTATCCATGTGGAATGCTAACATGGATATTCAGTATGTAGCTGACAATTCTATTGCTGTTACTCGGTATGTCACATCTTACATCACTAAATCTGAGAAAACGGAATTGAAAAATGTGGGAAGAGATTTCTCACGAGAAGACTGTCAGTAAAAAGCTATACAGTTTCAGTTTAAAGATGTTATCACATCGAGAAATTGGGTCATACGAATGCCCAGATAGGTTGTCATCTGCAAGTCTGTACTCCAAATCCAGAAGAATAATTTGGGTAAGTTTAGGCCTTGCAGGAATGCGAAATCGGGTACTGAAATCTATTCGAGAAATTGAATATTTAGCAGAGAACGAACCAGAAATTACAGACATTTTGAAAACAAATATGTTGGACACATATTACCCAAACAGAAGTCATCATCTTGAGAACATGTGTCTCTATGAAGTGCTGCAGAACTACATTTTTACTCGGAATGCCACAGAAGACATCAACAATGGAAAATATAAAGTCATTGGTGAGGAAGGATGTTTGGTAAAACAAACAAAAGGAAGTTTGATTAATCACAGGAAGCTGAGTTGCGACACTACTGACAAAAAGGAATTTTACTACTTAGCACTTTTACAGCTGTTTAAACCATGGCGTTCAGAGGATGAATTACTTGGAGATTTTCAGAGCTATAAAGATTCCTTTAATGCATGTAAAGATAGCATAGAATGCAGTACTTTCACAAATTATGTACAAATGATAAATGAAGAAATTGAACAAGAAGCTACAATTGCAGCTGAAGTAGCTAGAGACAGTTCTCAAGACAGTCAAAGTTCTGGTACGCTCAGTCAAGATCCCCTAGGACAACCAATTGTAGAAAATGAAGCTGCAATAGCCATGACTGAAGTGGAAACAGCTATGAATCAAGCTCAGGAAGATTTAATAGACTTACCAAATTTGGAACAACTGAATGATGAACAACAACACATTTATGAAGAAGTCACAAAACAAATTGATCATGGATTACTACATGAAAATAAAGAGTGCTCATGCACATCATTTGAACCAATCAGAATGTATGTGAGTGGACAAGCTGGAACTGGAAAAAGTTTCTTAATTAAAGTAATTAGAAGCTACCTACAGAAAAAAACTGATTCAACTTTGTCTTGTGTTGTTACTGCTCCAACTGGGTTAGCAGCATATAACATAAAAGGAATTACCTTACATCGTTTGCTAATGTTACCAGTAGAGCATGAGAACAAAATAGAATACCACAAGCTAACAGGAGAAGCATGTTTTGAAGTTTCAAGAGTGTTGAAGAAAATGAAAGTTCTCATTATTGATGAGGTATCAAACTTAATGCTTGCCTTTGTGCATTTAAGAATGCAGCAAATTCTAAAGACAGACTATGACATGTTATTTGGAGGAAAAACATGTTATAGTTTTTGGGGATCTACTGCACCTCACTCCAGTTAAAGGACAACCAGTATTTAATACTCTTGCACATGAAGACACGAAAAAGTCATTAGGAAGTATAGGTAATGTGAATATTTGGTCATACTTGGAGTACAAAGAACTCATTACCAATATGCGGCAAGCAAATGATGATGATTATGCAAGTATTCTCAAAGATATCAGAATTGGACTACTCACAGAACATGGCAGAAAAGCTTTACAGAGTCGATTGCTATGTAATTTGTTTCCAACAGAACAGATAGTTCCAGAGAAAATATACAAGAAAATTGCAGAAAAAAAGACTGTAATCTGCTTAATGCCAACACTACATGAATGCTCTATATTCAATTCATAACTTTTGAAATTGGAAAATGAAGAGATTATGAAAATGGAAGCCGTGGATAAAATACAGCATGAAGGAATAACTATTATATTGACAGGCAAATTGAAAACTAAATTGGATTCTCTAGAGAAAAACAAATCGAAAACAGCTGGTTTAGAAAAGAATCTTTATGTATGTATGAACTGTCGAGTAATTTTAAGACGTAATTTGAATGTAGAAAAAGGTTTAGTGAATGGAGCTATGGGTAAAGTTGTGGGTCTTGTTAATTACCAGAAAAAAGATGGAATTGAATTTTTAAAAATAAAATTTGATCAGATTGAAGAGGTTAAAGACATTAGTCGTTGTTCAGTTCGTTTTTTGCTTGTGAAAGACTTATATGTACGTAGGAAGCAGTTTCCGTTTTCTCTAGCATATGCTGTAACTATTCACAAATCAAGGATTAACTGTAGATAGTGCTTTTGTAAACATTGGATCTAGTGTGTTTAAAGAAGGTATGGCATATGTTGCTTTGTCACGAGTGAAAAAATTATCTGGTTTATTCATGATAGACTTTGATGACTCAAAAGTTAGTGCTGCTGCAAATTGTGTAAAGGAGTATAATAGATTAAGAAGAAGCTATGCTCCTCATTTAGGTCAGTATCCTGTGTTTGAAAAACGTGTTGTTTGTCGGAAAAGGAGAATTGAGAATATCTGTAATGAGGATGTACAGAAGAGAAAACAAAAAGAGAGTGATGTGATTGCAAGCAAAAAGAAAACGGACAATGTTGAAGAGGTTGTTGGTTGTCATTTTGAAAATAGCTCTGGTGTCAACTGCTACGCTAATGTAGTGCTGAATGTTGTATTTTATCTTGAAAGTTTGCAAGAGCAGATAATACTAAATCATGAAAAAAGATTTTGTTCTCTGCTGAGTTTCCTTTATGAGAAGTTGAGTAATGATAAAACTAAAATAGAAAGTGCTTCTGATGTTAGAAATCTTTTAGATGTATGTTCTGGATGTACACAGTTTACACAAAATGTCCAGCAAGATGCACAGGAATTCTTAATGTATATGCTTATGGTACTGGAAGATGAAGGGGTAGAAATAGAAAATATGTTTGGTCTCTCTTATAAATGGGAACATTGTTGTGAAAACTGTATGAACACATGCAGCACTAATGTTGATTCTGAAAGGTTCATACATTTAACATTACCAGAGAGTAAATCAGTGACTTTTAGTAAATTAGTTAAAGATGCAAATCACAACATGGAATGTTCTCAATGTAAATCAGAAATGTTATCAACATTATTTTTAAAGAAATATAGACAGTATATAATTTTAATGATGCAACGTTGTAGAGCTGATGGAACAAAATTGGACACTTTAATAAAGAAGTTTGTAGGAAATCAATTATCAATATCAGGAAAGACTTTTGTTGCAATAATTTTCCATGATGGGCCTTCTATAACTTCTGGTCATTACACAGTTTATCTAAAATGTGAAAAAGGCTGGACACTGTGTAATGATTCTCAATTGATTTTCAAGCAACGTTTGCCTGCAGAATTACCAAATTCCTACTTAATTTTTCTAAAACCAAAATTTTAGATACAAATTGCAGCATCTGAAGAAACCATTATTTCGATTTTATAGGATTACCATTGGATATTTCACCTAAAAAGGATTTAAAAATTACCATTTGGCCTCATGGAAAGGTAAATGTTTCTATTGCGGACTTCTTTGACAGATATTTTGGTGTATGTGCTTAAGCAACAAGAATTACAGACGTTATTTATTGCAAATAGTTATTGTTCTTAGAAGATATTTTTAATATATATGTTACATTTCTATCAAGGTATGTTTTACTGAGGATAGATTCAGGGCTTTTTTAAACAATCTTTCAGATTGTTTATTTTTTTGCCCGCTGTTAAGTGATGAATACAATTGATATCACTATTTTCAGTGAAATTCAATATATTCTGAAAACAGCAAAAAAGGGCAAACAATTACTTTGTTAAATATGAAAATATGTGTGCTGTATTCTAAAATGTATTGTTAAATATTACTACTTTTTTTCTTTTTTTCCAGATCTAGAAAGAAAATTTAGGAAATTGAATCCATTTTTCTTGTAATTAAAAAAACCCATTTATTTCTAATTAAGTTATTTTGTTGGTCAGGTAAGTTTAAAATATCTGTATTTCTCACCCCTTCACTTTCATGCTCCCTTTTCTTCACTTCTCCTCACTCTGCTTTTCTCATTCCCCTTCCCTCTTAATTCATCCTTTACTGCTCTTTCGTAACTCCCTCACTCCTTCTCTACTACTCCCCTAGGTTTACTGCGTCCATCACTATTTTTTCAACCACGTTTCTCTCCCTGTCTCCATATGTCTCAGTCATTCTAACTGCCTTACTCCTTCTCAGTTCCTTGCTCTCGGTCTCTGTTTCTGTCTCTCTCCCTTTGTCTGTCTTACCCTTAATTTCCTTAACATCTGTTTCTACCACTCCTCCTCTCTCCATCACTCATTTTCCATCTATGTTAATTTTTTAACCTTCTCCGTCATTCTCCTTCCATCACCTTCCCTAACTGTCACTATCCTTTACTCATAGTCACTCCTATTCTCCTACTTCACTTCCTCCTGTCTGTATCTCACACCCCTTCACCTTTTCGCATTCTTTCCTTCACTCTCCCTCACTCTCCTTTGCTCATTGAAATCCTGACTCCCTTTCTCTCACTCCAGTTTCCTAAATCCCTCCATCCCCACTCCCAATCTTTCACTTTCCCTTACCCCCTTTTCTAATCCTCATACCCCTTATCTCACAATCACTCCACTTCTCTTACTTTCAATCCTTTTACCCTGCTGTACTTCATCCGCTTCATCTGTTACTCCCTTTTCCTATCTCCGTCCCTTACTCCCCTTTTCTCACTCCCCCTCCATCACTCTCCATTACTCACTGCCATTCCCTTACTCATTCACTCTTCTTACCTGTATCCTCTACCCTTAGTCCTTTTGTTGCAGTCAGTCTTTCACTTCCCTTTCATGACTGATCTGTCCTTTCCTCCTCTTCACTCAGTCATTTCAATCATTCATGTATACACTACACATTCATTCAATAAAATTACAACACAGTATATTAGGAATATAGCTCTTCTTGGAGAAGTGAACTGAGTTATGAAAAGAACTGTTTTTTTTGTCTTGTATTTTTATTTTGTTTAACAATTTGGTATTTTTTTGGATTTTTTTAGAGCACCCAAAAAAAAACACTGGTAATGAAAAACTGTTCAACAGGAACAAAAACAATAAATGAAAAAAATTATGGGCTGGAGCATGTGTGCTGCTGTATTTTGTTTTCGATCAAGTTGATACTGCTCTCAGCGTAGCAAAGAACAGCATTGCACACATTACAATGTATGTGCACCTTCTGGAAAAGTGGGCGGATGTCCAGTGACCTGGTACACGGAGAATCTGCGGCCGCAGATGATGTGCTCGGCTGAGCAGGTGGAGGGTTGTCTCTTAGGGCTCTAGTTGACTCTCGAGCATAAGGTACAGGATGCACTGTCTTGAAGTGTCTCAACATTGAATATAAACGAGTATTTCTTGGTGGGATCTCCTCTGGATAACACACTTCCACAAATAGTGCATGTCACCTTCGGGGCATTGACCTTCTTTTGGCCCTCTGGAAAGGTGAAGAATTTCCAGATAAAAGAGTCTTTTTGTTTGGTCTGCTTGGTGGTACCACAAAGGTCTCCTCCTCACTCCCTGAAGTAGACTGCTGTTCTGCCATTTTCAAGTAAAATTGTACTAGAATAGCTGTTCAGCTCCTTGTCCCAGGAAATAAGAAGAAATAGTGAGGGCAGTGGGTGTGGTGTTTGAAGATTCTGGAACAGAAACTACTATGAACCAATGAAAAGTGTTGTTTCGTAATCACATGACTTGCCGTGCGCGCACGGTGCTCACACGTATGCGCGCACGGTGCACGCACGCATCAGAAATGAATTACTTTTAACCCGATTTCTAAAACATGAAAAGGAGGCAGGGAAGACACTCCCTGACCCCCTAGACCTTCTTAGGGGGTCCCTAAAGGACCTCGTAAATAAAAAAAAAAACATTTCGTTTAATAAAAATAATTGACTGTGCGCGCACGGTGCGCGCACGGTGAAAAACCCTTAAAAAAACAAAAAACATTTTAAACTGTTTATAAGTTTATAGAAGATATTAACTATGCTGTTCAACTTTATCCAAATAAAAAAAAAAGCTGAGCCATTCCATATTACAGGATACAGTCAATCTATAACTATATACATAGGTAGTTTATTGTAAAATAATTATATCAAAAAAAAATATAATACATACATAAATTAGCATTTAAAAAACCTTACAAATTCACTAAAAAAAACATAGGTTTCACACACGTTATAGTTAGAAATTAGCATTTAAAAAACCTTGCAAATTCACTGTAAAAACCATAGGTTTCACACATGTTAAAGTTAGGAATTAGCATTTAAAAAACCTTGCAAATTCACTGAAAAAAACATAGGTTTCACACATGTTATAGTTAGCTGGACATTTCACTCGTACAAAACCATTGAAATTCCCCCGTTATAGTTAGTTCAGCTAACTATAACTCGCGCGACCACAATCCACTGCTGATGACGTCACATATTACATCACTCATGACATCTCAAATGACATCACTGATGACATCATTGATGACATCATCCAGTGAATATGTGTCTTTCTGAAAAATAAATATTTTTTATATATGTATATCTAAAGGTTAATGGAAGAATAAATGGGTAAGTAAGTGTCTAAATGGATGGGTTTTTTTGTAAAATTAATTGTATAACTGACTTATTAACAGTATCTTAGTGAATACAAGTATCAGTGAGTAATGTATAAATATTTAAATTTCTGTATCAGTGTCTCACTTTGTGTATAAGTGGCTGCATGGGTTGGTGAGTAGCTACATGAGTGTGTATATGGGTTATTAGTTTGTTTTTAGAGTATCAGTAGGAGTGTCTGTATGGTTCAGTGGGGGATGTTACTTAGCGTATAGATGCATGAATGAGTGACTCACTGTATGTGTTTTGAAGACAGTATGTGAGCAGGACAGTATGGGTGGATGAGTGTGTGTATGGGTGAGTAAGAGAGTGAATGACTGTCTCAATAGTGTCTTTATGAGTAAGTCCATATGTTTTAAACTAGTATATGTGAGTATTGATATATATAAGTGAGGATATATGAGAGTGAGAGATTGGAAGAGTTCCTGTATAAATAAGTATGTTTTTCTATAAGTGATTGTTTAAGAGAGTAAGTATGTGTACGTTTCTGTAGAAGTAAGTGTAGTGGTGTGTGTATAGCTGTATATGCAAGTAAATGGATGTTTATTTGCATGTGTGAGTATGTGTGTGAGTAACTCTATGTATGAGTGTAGGTGTGTAACAGGATGCATAGGTGTATGAGTACATATGATGACTGAGTACATGTATGAGTGACTATATAGAAGAGTTGATGAATGAGTGGATGCGTACGTAGATTTTGGAATTACTGAATAGGTTGTTCTAACTGGTATTGGTATCTCTATAGTTTTCAAAACTTTAGTTTGTATTTTTCAATGTGTGTATCAAAGTTTATATTAGGATAAGAGGAGGTCTGCCACTCTTACACAAGGATGATGTCATCAGTGATGTCATTTGAGATGTCATTAGTGATGTCACGGACCATGTCATGAGTGATGTAATATGTGACGTCATCAGCAGTGGATTGCGGTCGCGCGAGTTATAGTTAGCTGAACTAACTATAACAGGGGAATTTCAATGGTTTTGTACGAGTGAAATGTCCAGCTAACTATAACATGTGTGAAACCTATGGTTTTTTCAGTGAATTTGCAAGGTTTTTTAAATGCTAATTCCTAACTATAACGTGTGTGAAACCTATGGTTTTTTTCAGTGAATATATATATATATATATATATATATATATATATATATATGTATTACCTACTGGCAGTCACCAGTAGGTAGTTATAGTTAGGATCTATTTTCCATAGGAAATCCGCAACATTCTATTTGAATTAACGTTGGCGCCGATCGACGAATCTTCGTGAAATTTTCCAAACTTTTGGCCAGCTCCGGTCCGCTCCTATCCTGAAAATTTCACAGTGATTCGTCAAGCGGGGGCCGAGAAAAAAGGTAGTCCTCAGTTCAGACTCATGCCTTTTGCTTAAATGGTGTAAATCCGTTCAGTAGTTCCTGAGAAAATTAGAGTAAAAAGATAGATATATCTGGGCGGAGACTAACCACACATCTCATCGTGAGATCTGATTGGCTGTCAGTACTTCATCCAAGTGCTGGCAGCCATCTTGGGACCAATATACATGATAGCACCTCATTAAAAAGCATTGCAGTTAATAGAAGGTATTAAGACTTTAGTTGCATTATAAATCATTTGCTGATGGTACCATACTCATTTTTGGAATTGTGGTGTGTTCTAAGGTGATTTTACCATGTGAAAAAGCCTTCTGCTGTGATGTCATGAATCATGTTTGAGAGAAAACTATTTTCTCATGCTTTTCCCACAGAGGTTTGGAAGGTGATCTATAAGCTAAACTGAGAGCATATTTTCTGTAAATTCACATTATCTTTCTCAGTCATGTGAGAATGAAGTCTGACATTCTCAGTAAAACATGTACATCCAACAAGGGCAGAGACTGTCAGTTGATTCCTTTGTGTTCTACTACAGCTTCCCAAAGTGTTCCAAAGAACAACTAGAGCGCTAACAGTCCTACTTATGATAAACGTATTGCACACCTGAAGCCATCTTGATTGGAATAAAGTGGTAACACTTAAAACATTTAATTTACAAAGGAACAACATGAGGGGGTTCATTTTGCCATAGCAAGTATGATTAGTGCTGCAGAAAGAAAAATTAGGGCACATTTTGACTTCTCAAATCCTCTATTTCATAAAAAAATTCGGACATGCAGACTGAAACATGCACTTTGAATACCAGCAGCAGACTTCCCTGGTGAGCAGTAGCTTTACTACAGTGATCTAATGAGAAACTAGAGTGCTAACATTCAGAATTGATGGCAAATGTGTGACATATGTGAATACCTTCTTGATGGAATCAAAGTAAAAAACTGAAAGCATTTCCTACCGAGGAGACTGCAGTAAATGAGGAAATTAGGAAACTTCATAACAAATAAATCTCCCAAGATGGCCACCAGACACAAAAGAGCATCAATGCAGCACAAATATCACCCAGATGTAGCCCACATGTAGCCCAATGATAGAAGTGTGCAAAACATTTATTTTATTGTGTATTTGCAGTTTTATGTATGTAGACTTGTCAGGTATTGGAGTGCTTTACATGAGCATTGGTTACATCACACAAGATCAAATTCATTTTGGTTGTAGACATGGGGAGATTAAGTGATTTGACCAGAATCACAGAATGTTGAGCTGAAGCAGAAATTCCAACCTGGTTCCCCAGTTGCAAAGTCTGCAGCTCTGGAAGCAACACCACATCCTCTTCCCTAGGTGCAACATTTAATCAAGTGGTCAACTGGATAAAAAGCCAAAGATTACAAATAATTTAAAAGTTCTTTGTTGCTATTTCAAAACTCAGAAAATATGTCCTCATTTTAGTTTTTTAGAGCACTAACCATAATTTTGATGCAAATAAGACCCTCTCATATATGCAATTTCTAAAGGAAATGCTCTAGGTATTACAGTTTTGATTACATCAAGATGACGTCAGGCGTTCCACACTTGTGTAATAAATAAGGAATGTTAGCAATCTAGTTGTTCATTGGGATACTGTTGAGAGGCAGAGGCCAGGGGCACGAACTCTGAAAATTGAAGGCAGGTAGGAGAGTGCAGAGGCAACAATTTGACCACACTGGGCAGGCAGGAAGGGCAGTGGCAGCACAACAGACTATGGAGGGCAGTGGAAAGGGGGGCAGGGTCAACAAACCAACAATACAGGACTGGCAAGAGAGGCTGTGGCAATAGAATAGATCATTGTGGGCAGAAGGAAGAGGCAGTGGTAGAACAACCATACATGCCAACAGACCCGTTTCAGCCATGAAACGTCCAATGTTTTTAAGCTCAAATGGCCTTTATTTGATCTGTCTCCTGTCTACAATCTCCTCTTTTTCAATGCAACTCAAAGGGGAAAATCAATACCCCAGTTTTTTTTCCAAATCTCCCTCTTACCAAGTTCAAAATGTTCACAAGTATGGTACATTGGATCATGGTAGGCAGGAGGAATTGGGGTAGGGACATGGACTCAGATAACGGAGGACAGGAGGGACATGGAGAGGTGCACCAACCTGACCCTGCAGGGCAGGCATCAGTGTTTGCAGCAGCACAATCCACCACACAGGGCATGCGGGACGGGAGTGCAGCACAACAATCCATAGAAAGCAATAGGGAGGGGACAGGACCATGCATATGGACAACAGAGAACAGAGGGCAGAGAGGCAATGATAGCTAGCTGACCATAATGGACAGACAGGAGAGAAAGCTGCAGCATAACAGACCATAAAGGGCAGGAGGGACGGATCGGGGGCATTACAATGGAACAGATAAGCCAGAAGGGAGGGAATAGGGGTCTGCACATGGAAACAGAGGGCTGGGGGCAAGGGAGGCAGGGCAGGAGCAGCAAGATGACCATGGAGGTCAGGCAGGATGGGCACTAGAAACAAGACACCATGGAGAGCAACAGTGAGACTATGATGGCATACACACAGACCATGGAGGGAAGGTGGGAGGGGGTCAGGGGCAGCTAGCTGACCACACAGGGAAGGTGGGGGGGGGTCACGGCAGCACAGAAGACCATGCATGGCAAGCGGGAGGGTTAGTGGCAGCACAATGGCTATGATGGGCAAGAAGGAGGTTGCAGGGGCATGCACAAAGGACCATGAAGGATAGAAGGGAGGGTCAGGACCTGGGCACAGACAAGAGAGTTCAGGGGAAGGGGCCTCACAACAGACCGTGCGGAGCAGGCAGAAGGAGCAGTTGCAGCACAACAGACCAGGGAGGGCAGAAGGGTGTGTCAGTAAAATGGACCATGGAGGACAGGAGGAAGGGGATAGGGGCATGGCATGTGGACAGGCAGGGTGGAGGTGGCAGGGACAGGTTACAGTCATCTGACAATGCTAGGCAGGTGGGAGGGGAGTGGCAGCTCAACAGAACACTCAGAGTAGATAGGAGTGGCAGGTCCATGGAACATGGTGGGCAAAAAGGATGGAGCAGGGGCATGCACAAAGACATCGGAGGGCAGGGGGAAGGAGAATAGGGGCAGCAAGCCAAGCACAGAGGCTAAGCAGGAGGTCAATGATGGCCCATAGAATTGGGCAATGGAGGGCAGGAGGAGTGGACTGGTGCATCATGCTAAATGGAGGGCAGTGGCAGCACATCAGACGATGCATGGCAGGAGGGAGGAGGCTAGTCCATGGATTCAGAAAACCGAGGATAGGGAGGAGGTGGATGGGGCAGCAAGCTAACTGTTCAGAGAAGGTGGATATTAGGAACTTTATTGTTTTTAAAATGTGTGTCTGTACGAACTACTTAAAATATGAACAAGTATGCAGCATAATCTCACTTTTATTCAGGAAGAAGAGGACGTTTGTGACTGACTCCGGGCTCACTTGGTAGAAACACCCCCTGACCCTCCACCTCCCATCGCAAAATATAATGCCCGTGAAAAGGGTAGGTTATATAGAACATAGTACTGAGAGCACGATTGAAAATGAAGTCTAGATATAGTATATGGTATAAACTATGCACCAAAAAGTGATATAAGATTAACCGGGGCGTGAAATATAATATGCAAAACATTGTGCGCAATGACAGATTCATTGGAGAGCGCGAGATAGCACAGGCACTAGCGCGTGCTATGCGATATGCGCCTTGGAGTGTAATATGCACAGGGCAGTGTTGTGTAACCTAACTAGTCTCTAAAGTTGTAATATAAAATAGGTGCTGGGGTGTGTAACGTTGCATATGCACTGTGACAAAGATATGGATCCCAGATTGTAATATGTATGGCATAGCGCTGTGCGTTATAACATAGGCATCGAGAAAGGCACATTAGATGGGGCAATATAACCCGTGCGAAGGCAAGTGTGGCATGACATATTCACGGGGTGGTGTTACAGTGCACATGGGCTAGAGAGTGTCATAGCATATGAACTAGCTGGTGGAATACAAAACAGAGGTGTGTGGCAATCGGCGGGCACATGTGGGTATAACACAGCATTGGGCACAGCGAGGAGCGCGCTGTGACTCAAGTGAGGTTTGTCTCCTTTCCAGAGAGTAAAATAAAAATTATTAAACATCTGGCGGCGGATGTGTGTTTTATTAACCATGAGGGGGGTTTCATGCATAGTTTGGTCGAATTTTTGTCAAATCCCCTTTGAATGGCTTGGTGTGCATGTGTATTAAATGTGCCCGTCAATAGCTACCCATGTTTGTATAAATAAACGACAAGGGTGTCTACTTGGATTGTACCCACCGGTGGGGGCGCCGGGATTAGGCACGGTAGGGCGTCAGACACGTCAGAGCTTCACTAGCGGTGTAAATACATTCCACGTGGATTCATTGTATGTAGTCGCCTTTTAATGAATATCACGCAAATCGTCATGGTAATAGGTACATATGGTTTGTCCAGCATGTCCTAGGTTTTCTATAAATATATTTAAAAAAATAAAAATAAAAAACAAATGCCGGTCCCGGGGGATGGGGTCCCCGGGGCCATAAGTGGCCTGAGGAGGGGGGCAACGCAGCCACCCTCCAAAGAATTCTTTTTAAAAAGGCCATGCCCCGGGGGTTGGGGTCCCCGGGGCCGATTAAGGCCTTGGGAGGGTCAAATTTATTTTTTTCAACACAAAAAATTAGGGTGCTGGACCTGGGGGATGGGGTCCCCAGGGCCAATAAATTAGAAAAAGAAGGGGGGCCACACAGCCCTCCTTCTTAAAAAAAAATAAAAGAGCGTCATCGTGCCGGAGGCCACGCCCCCTCCTTGCAGCACTCTGCAAACGCGCCCCCTGGCCAGTTGTAAGTTGGGGAATTAATTCCCCTTCAATACTGAGGGTCCCTGAGGGCCAACTAGCCCAACAGTTATCTCCAGTAGGCGCCAGGGAGCTGCGTTGCAGACAGGTGTTCTGAGGCCACGCCCCTTTTTACACCTCTATGCAACGCATCTCTGTGGCGCTTACTGGAGGTACCTAGTGGGCTAGTTTGACCCTAGGGACCCTTAGGATTCAAGGGGACTTAATCTCTCAACATAGAATGGCCACAGGGCGCGTTTACACAGTGGTGAAGGGAGGGGACGGGGCCTGAGGTGACGTGTGCAAACACGCCCTGTGGCAGGTTTTAAGTTGGGGAAATAATTCCCTTTCAATCCTGAGACACCCTGGGGGCCAACTAGCCCACCAGGTGCTTCCAGTAAGCGCCACTGGTCACCGTTGCAGAGAGGTGGTGCAGGCCGTGCCCCTTTTTACACCTCTCTGCAATGGCGCTTACTGGACGTACCTAGTGGGCTATTTTGCCCCTAGGGACCCTCAAGATTCAAGGGGACTTAATCTCCCAACTTAAAACGGCCACAGGGCACGTTTACACAGTGGGGAAGGGAGGGGACGGGGCATGAGATGACGTGTGCAAACGCCCTGTGGCGCGTTTTAAGAGGTGGTTTTAATCCCCTGCCCTATTATATACTAGGGGCTTACAGAGGAGGTCAGGCTAATCACAGGGGGACCGCAACACATAGTGTTCCCTAGTGTATGTAGGTGTTTTCACTGTATTCTGAGTGTCTTTTAACATAGCACTGGCTCTAGGACTGGTTAGTCAGACTCAGTTACCACCAGTATTCGTCTGAAAAAGTTGAGGGTACAGGATGATTTTGCAACAAGGCTACATTCTGCTCTTCTGTTTGTTCTTTCTGCACGTTATCCTTCTTCCTGCACTTTTCTTCGTCTTTGAGGACTTCAGTTGCTTCTTTCTGCATTTCTTTTTTTTCTTTCTGTGCATTTTTCCTTCTTTCTTCACATGTCCTATCTCTGTAGGCATAGCTAGAAATTAGCATTTAAAAAACCTTTGAAGGTCAAAGGAGGGGGAGTGACCTCCGGCGCGATGCCGGTCTTTGATTTATTTTATTAAGAAGGATGGCTGTGTGGCCCCCCCCTTTTTCTAATTTATTGGCACTGGGGACCCCATCCCCCAGGGCCTGCACCCTAATTTTTTTTGTTGAAAAAAATTAATTTGGCCCTCCCAAGGCCTAATCGGCTACGGGGATCCCAACCCCCGGGTCATGGCCTTTTTTTTTTATTCTTTAAGAGGGGGGCTGCGTTGCCCACCTCCTCAGGCCACTGATTTAAAAATATATTTATAGAAACACGTAGGACATGCTGGACAAACCGTATGTACCTATCACCATGACGATTTGCGTGATATTCATTAAAAGGCGACTATGCATATAATGAATCCACGTGGAATGTATTTACACCGCTAGTGAAGCTCTGACGTGTCTGACGCCCTACCGTGCCTAATCCCGGTGCCCCCGCCCGTGTGTACTCTCCAAGTAGACACCCTTGTCGTTTATTTATGCAAAGATGGGTAGCTAATGACGGGCACATTTAATACACACGCACACCAAGCCATTCAAAGGGGATTAGACAAAAATTCGACCAAACTATGCAAGAAACCCCCCTCACAGTTAATAAAACACACATCCACTGCCGGATGTGTAATACTTTTTATTTTACTCTCTGGAAAGGAGAAGAACCTCACTTGAGAGTCACAGCGTGCTCCTGGCTGAGCCCAATGCTGTGTTACACCCACCAGTGCCCGCCGAGTGCCACACACCTCTGTGTTGTATTCCACCAGCTAGTGCATATGCTATGACACTCTAGCCCATGTGCACTGTAACACCACCCCCTGAATATGTCATGCCACACTTGCCTTCGCACGGGTTATATTGCCCCATCTAACGTGCCTTCCTCGATGCCCATGTTATAACGCACAGCGCTATGACATACATATTACAATCTGGGATCCATATCTTTGTCACAGTGCATATGCAACATTACACTCCCCAGCACATATTTTATATTACAACTTTAGAGACTAGTTAGGTTACACAACACTGCCCTGTGCATATTACACTCCAAGGCGCATATCGCATAGCACGCGCTAGTGCCTGTGCTATCTCGCGCTCTCCAATGAATCTGTCATTGCGCACAATGTATTGCATATTATATTTCACGCCCCGGTTCATCTTATATCACACTTTTTGGTGCATAGTTTATACCATATACTACTATATCTAGTTTTCATTTTCAATCGTGCTCTAAGAACTATGTTCTATATAACACTGCGTCCACCTACCCTTTTCACAGGCATTACATTTTGCGATGGCGGGGGGTGGAGGGCCAAGGGGTTGTTTCTGCCAAGTGAGCCCGGAGTCACAGTCACAAACGTCCTCTTCTTCCTGAATAAAAGTGAGAATATGCTGCATACTTGTTCATATTTTAAGTAGTTCGTACAAACACACATTTTAAAAACAATAAAGTTCCTAATATCCACCTTCTCTGAACAGTTAGCTTGCTGCCCCATCCACCTCCTCCCTATCCTCGGTTTTCTGAATCCATGGACTAGCCTCCTCCCTCCTGCCATGCATGGTCTGATGTGCTGCCACTGCCCTCCATTTAGCATGGTGTAGCAGTCCACTCCTACTGCCCTCCATTGCCCAATTCTATGGCCCATCATTGACCTCCTGCTTAGCCTCTGTGCTTAGCTTGATGCCCCTATTCTCCTTCCCCCTGCCCTCCGATGTCTTTGTGCATGCCCCTGCTCCATCCTTTTTGCCCACCATGTTCCATGGACCTGTCACTCCTATCTACTCTGAGTGTTCTGTTGAGCTGCCACTCCTCTCCCACCTGCCTAGCATTGTCAGATGACTAACCTGTCCCTGCCACCTCCACCCTGCCTGTCCACATGCCATGCCCCTATCCCCTTCCTCCTGTCCTCCATGGTCCATTTTACTGACACACCCTTCTGCCCTCCCTGTTTTGTTGTGCTGCAACTGCTCCTCCTGCCTGCCCCGCGTGGTCTGTTGTGAGGCCCCTTCCCCTGAACTCTCTTGTCTGTGCCCAGGTCCTGACCCGCATGCCCTGTGCGGTGTATTATGCTGCTACAAACCCTGATGCCTGCCCTGTACGGTCAGTTTGGTGCACCTCTCCATGTCCCTCCGGTCCTCTGTTATCCGAGTCCATGTCCCTACCCCAATTCCTCCTGCCTACCACGATCCAATGTACCATACTTGCGAACATTTTGAACTTGGTAAGAGGGAGATTTTGGAAAAAAACTGGGGTATTGATTTTCCCCTTTGAGTTACATTGAAAAAGAGGAGATTGTAGACAGATCAAATAAAGCCCATTTGAGCTTAAAAACATTGGACGTTTCCTGGCTGAAACGGGTCTGTTGGCATGTATGGTTGTACTTCCACTGCCTCTTCCTTCTGCCCACAATGGTCTATTATATTGCCAGAGCCTCTCTTGACAGTCCTGTATTGTTGGTTTGTTGCCCCTGCCCCCCTTTCCACTGCCCTCCATAGTCTGTTGTGCTGCAACAACCCTTCCTGCCTGCCCAGTGTGGTCAAATTGTTGCCTCTGCACTCTCCTACCTGCCTTTAATTTTCAGAGTCTGCGCCCCTGGCCTCTGCCTCTCAACAGTATCCCAATGAACAACTAGATTGTGAACATTCTATATTTATTACAAAAGTGTGGAACGCCTGACGTCATCTTGATGTAATCAAAACTGTAATACCTAGAGCATTTCCTTTAGAAATTGCATATATGAGAGGGTCTTATTTGCATCAAATTTATGGTTAGTGCCCTAAAAAACTAAAATGAGGACATATTTTCTGAGTTTTCAAATAGCGACAAAGAACTTCTAAATTATTTGTAACCTTTATGTTTTTTTATCCAGTTGACCACTTGATTAAATGTTGCACCTAGGGGAGAGGATGTGGTGTTACTTCCGGAGCTGCGGACTTTGCAACTGGGGAACCAGGTTGGAGTTTCTGCTTTAGCTCAACATTCTGTGATTCTGGTCAAATCACTTAATCTCCCCATGTCTACAACCAACATGAATTTAATCTTGTGTGATGTAACCAATGCTCATGTAAAGCACTCCAATACCTGACAAGTCTGCACTACATAAAACTGCAAATACACAAATAAATAAGTGTTTTGCACACTTCTGTCATTGGGCTACATCTGGGTGATATTTGTGCTGCATTTGGGCTCTTTTGCCTCTGGTGGCCATCTTGGAAGATTTATTTGTTATGAAGTTTCCTAATTTACTGCAGTCTCCTCAGTAGGAAATGCTTTCAGTTTTTTACTTTGATTCCATCAAGAAGGCATTCAGATATGTCACACATGTGCAATAAATTCTGAATGTTAGCACTCTAGTTGCTTATTAGATCACTGTAGTAAAGCTACTGCTCACCAGGGAAGTCTGCTGCTGGTATTGAAAGTGCATGTTTCAGTCTGCATGTCAGAATGTTTTAATGAAATAGAAGAGGATTTGAGAAGTCACTCAAAATGTGCCTTAATTTTTCTTTCTGCAGCACTAATCATATATTCTATGGCAAAATGAACCCCCTCATTTTGTTCCTTTGTAAATTAAATATTTTAAGTGCTACCACTTTATTCCAATCAAGATGGCTTCAGGTGTGCCATACTTTTGTCATAAGTAAGACTGTTGGCGCTCTAGTTGTTCGTTAGAACACTCTGGGACATTCGGTCATTGGGCTATACTTGGGCTACATCTGGGTGATATTTGGGCTACATTTGGGCTCTTTTGTCTCTGGTGGCCATCTTGGGAGATGTATTTGTTATGAAGTTTCCTAATTTCCTCCTTTACTGCAGTCTCCTCAGTAGGAAATGCTTTGTTTTTTACTTTAATTCCATCAAGAAGGCATTCAGATATGTCACACATTTGCAATAAATTCTGAATGTTAGCACTCTAGTTGCTCATTAGATCATTGTAGTAAAGCTACTGCTCACCAGGGAAGTCTGCTGCTGGTATTCAAAGTGCATGTTTCAGTCTGCATGTCAGAATTTTTTTATGAAATAGAAGAGGATTTGAGAAGTCAAAATGTGCCCTAATTTTTCTTTCGGCAGCACTAATCATAATTTCTATGGCAAAATGAAACCCCGAATTTTGTTCCTTTTTAAATTAAATGGTGTAAGAGATACCACTTTATTCCAATCAAGATGGCTTCAGGTGTGCCATACGTTTATCATAAGTAGGACTGTTAGCGCTCTAGTTGTTCTTTAGAACACTCTGGGAAGCTGCAGTAGAACACAAAGGAATCAACTGACAGTCTCTGCCCTTGTTGGATGTACATGTTTTACTGAGAATGTCAGACTTCATTCTCACATGACTGAGAAAGATAATATGAATTTACAGAAAATATGCTCTCAGTTTAGCTTATAGATCACCTTCCAAACCTCTGTGAGAAAAGCATGAGAAAATAGTACTCTCAAACATGATTCATGATATCACAGAAGAAAGCTTTTTCACATGGTAAAATCACCTTAGAACACACCACAATTCCTAAAATGAGTATGGTACCATCAACAAATGATTTATAATGTAACTAAAGTCTTAAAACCTTCTATTAACTGCAATGCTTTTTAATGAGGTGCTATCATGTATATTGGTCCCAAGATGGCTGCCAACACTTCTTGGATGAAGTGCTGACAGCCAATCAGATCTCACTATGAGATGTGTGGTTAGGCTTCGCCCAGATATATCTCTCTTTTTAACTCTATTTTTCTCAGGAACTACAGAACGGATTTACACCATATAAGCAAAAGGCACGAGTCTGAACTGAGGACTACCTCCTTGCCAAATTTGATGTAATTCCGTTCAGCATTTCGGGCTGTAGCAACAGGTCCTATGGGAAAATGCATGGGGATAACGCGTTTTGGGACCCCCCTTTTTTCTCTCAGCCCCCGCTTGACGAATCACCATGAAATTTTCATGATAGGAGCGGACCGGAGCTGGCCAAAAGTTTGAAAATTTCGCGAAGATTCGTCAATCGGCGCCAACGTTATTCCAAATAGAATGTTGCGGATTTCCTATGGAAAACAGATCCTAACTATAACTACCTACTGGTGACTGCCAGTAGGTAATTATATATATATATAGCAAATGCTACTTACCAGTATGCATCTGTTCTTGGCATGTAGAGCTGCAGATCTACACACAGTGCATAGATCGCCATCTGGTGTTGGGCCCAGATGTTGTAGTTTTTCTCTTGGAAAGTCTTTGAAAGTCACGAGGTATGTGACTCCTCCTTTGGATCATATTGCACATGGGCTTCAGCTCCATCCTCAGATTGTTTTTCGCCAGCAGGGAAATGATGGAGCGCAGTAATAAGCAGTGAAGATGCCCATGTGTGCTGTATCTAAATAAGAAACTGGAACAGATAAAGGTAGCCGGGTGGGCGTGTGTAGAGCTGCAGCTCTACATGCCAAGAACAGATGCATACTTGTAAGTAGCATTTGCCGTTCGAGGCATATGAGCTGCAGATTACACACTGTGCATAGATTATATAGCAGCACTCGCTCCTAGCGGCGACCACCAGTATCTGTTGCAGTGGTTTGAAACAATGTTTTGAGTACAGCCTGGCCCACACTAGCTTGTTGCTTAGTTTGCACATCTACACAATAGTGTTTAGTGAAAGTGTGCGGTGTTGACCATGTAGCTGCTATGCAGATATCGAAGGGGATGTTCCCTAAGAATGCCCTGGAAGCCCCTATCTTACGTGTAGAGTGGGCTTTAGGGGGAACAGATAGCGTTCGTTTTGCTTTGTGGTAGCAAATCTGTATGCATTTGACAATCCACCTAGCTAGCCCAGATTTGGAGATGGGGTTGCCTTTGTGTGGTGGTGATAAAAACACAAACAGTTGTTTGGTCTTACGAAAGGGTTGTGTTCTCTCGATGTAGTAGAGTAAGGCTCCTTTGACATCTAGTGTGTGGAGAGCTCTCTCTGCAATGGTCTGTGGCTGCGAGAAAAATACTGGCAGTTCCACAGATTGGTTTAGATGAAAGGGAGAAATGACTTTAGGGAGGAATTTTGGGTTAGTGCGGAGAACAACTGTTATGATGCATTTGCAGAAAAGGTTCTTGAATGGTGAGTGCTTGTATCTCACTGACCCTTCTGAGGAAAGTAATGGCTACCAGAAAAGCAGTTTTCCATGTTAGGAATTGAAGTTCACATTTATGTAGAGGTTCAAAGGGAGGCCCCCATTAGTCTAGTGAGAACGATGTTTAGGTTCCACACAGGTGAGGGTGGCACTCTGGGGGGAATTATTCTTTTGAGGCCTTCCATGAAAGCTTTTATGGCAGGTACTCTAAAGAGTGATAGATGTCTGTTTTGTAGATAGGCCGCTATGGCCGCAAGGTGCAGTCTAATAGACGTGTAGGCTAGGTTGCATCTTTGTAGGTGTAGTAAATAGCCTATGATGTGTTGAATGGACACATGTAGGGGATTGAAGTTATTATTGTGACACTAGACCACAAAACGTTTCCAATTGGCTGCGTAGCAAGCTCTAGTGGTAGGTCGTCTAGCTTCTTTAATGACGTTCATGCAGTCAGGGGGAAGATTTAGATAACCGAATTCTAGGATTTCAGGAGCCAGATCGCAAGGTTGAGCTGAGCTGGGTCCGGGTGCCTGATCTCTCCATGGTTCTGGGTTAAGAGGCGTGGAGAGAGGTGTAACTTTTGGTGCGGTACTACAGCTGGTTCCAGCAGTGTGGTGTACCACGGTTGTCTGGCTCAAGTTGGAGCTACTAGGATGAGTGAGGGAGTGTTGTTGTAGTTTGCGCACCACTAATGGAATGAGTGGGAGAGGCAGAAAAGCGTACGCAAATCTGCCTGACCAATTCATCCATATCGCATTGCCTTTGGACGACGGGTGTGGATACCTGGCGGCGAAGCTTGGGCATTTGGTGTTTGTGTTTGTGGGTGGGGAAGAGGTCTATGTGTGGGTGCCCCCACATTTGAAAGTACGGGTGAAGAACTTGTGGATGGAGTTTCCACTCGTGGATCTGTTGCGTTTGTCTGCTCAACAGATCGGCCATCGTGTTTTGGACTCCTGGGACATGTTGGGCTAGGAGAAAGATTTTTTGGGGTATGGCCCATCTCCATATGCTCTGTGCTAGCTGAGAGAGCTGCGGAGAGTGTTTGCCCCCTTGTTTTTGTATATAGTACATGGCTGTCATATTGTCCGTGCAGACTAAGACGGCCTTGCATGAGACATCCGTTTGAAAGGCCTTTAGGGCTAAGAATATGGCTAGTAACTCAAGATGGTTGATGTGGAGTAACTTTTGTTAAAGCGTCCACCTGCCCTGCATGGTGTGATGTAGTAGGTGAGCTACCCAGCCAGAGAGTGATGCGTCCGGTCAGTACTATCTGAGGAACCGGGTCCAGGAACGGTCGCCCTTTGGAAAGGTTTTTGGTGGTCCACCACTGCAGAGAGCGATGGGCGCGACAGTCTACCAACACCATATCTGTCAATTGACCCTGGGCCTGGTTCCATTGGCGCGCTAAGCACTCTTGAAGACGCATCTGGAGTCTTGCGTGAGGTACTATGAATATGCAAGAGGCCATCATTCCGATAAGTTGCATGAACACTCGAGCTGGAAGAGAGTGTTCCGGTTGAAACTTGGCGCGTAGAGCCTGAATGCTTGCTTTCCTTGTAGGACTGGGATAGGCTAGCGCTTTTGAGGTGTCTATGGTGGCACCGAGGTATTGTTTTACGTGGGACGGTTGCAGATGGGACTTAGTGTGATTTACTGTGAAGCCCAGCTCGTGAAGTAGTTGGATAGTGGCGTGAGTGTGTTGTACACACTGGTTGTATGAGTTGGCTTTTATGAGCCAGTCGTCTAGGTATGGGAAGACATGGATGTGTTGTCTTCGCAGGTGTGCTGCCACTACCGCTAGGCAATTGGTAAACACCCGTGGGGCTGTGGTGACTCCGAAGGGGAGCACCTTGAATTGATAGTGTTGATCGTCCACTACAAATCTGAGAAACTTCCTGTGAGCGATGTGAACAGGAATGTGGAAATAGGCATCCTTGAGGTCTAAGGTGGCCAGGAAGTCGTGTTGGGAGAGCAGTGGAAGTACGTGTTGAAGCGTGACCATATGAAAATGGTCTGAGTGTATGTAGTGATTTAGGGGTCTGAGGTCTAGGATGGGCCTGAGAGTGTCATCCCTTTTTGGTATGAGAAAATATAGGGAGTAAACTCTCATATTTTACTGCTGGGTAGGAACTAGTTCTTTCTCATTCTTTTGTAGGAGGGAGTTTACCTTCTGCTTTAGTAATGCTAAATGTTCTTGTGACATTGGGCGTTTGGGTGGAATGTTTGGGGGATAGATGTTAGTTCGAGGCAGTAGCCTGACCAAATTATTTGTAATACCCATTTGTCTGAGGTGATGGTAGTCCAGACATGAAGGAAATTTTGGAGTCTGCCCCCAACCGGAGTGGGATGGTCTGGGGATGCTAGGGGGGGGGGGGGGGGGGGGAAGAGTCATTGAGTAGGGGTGAACCGGGAGGTGTTTGTCTTGCCTCGGCCTTTATTATTGTTGCCCCTGTAGCTGCCTCTTTGGTAACCCCTTGTAAAGGTGGATTGGGTAGGGGCTTTATAGGAAGTAGGAGCGGTGTCAGAGGAGTAGCCTCTGGAGGTGCTTCGAAAGGAAGAGCGGCGAAAGGAGTGCCTGGGAGGGTGCGATTGTAAGGCTCCCATAGACTTTGCTGTATCTGTCTTTCTTCATTTTTTCTAGGGCCTCATCAACTTTTGGGCCGATCAGATGATCCTGGTCAGAAGGGTGGTTCAGGATGGAAGCTTGCACCTCTGGTTTGAAACCTGAAATTCACAGCCAGGCATGCCGACGGAGGAGGACGCTGGTAATTGCCCTAGAAGCGGTGTCAGCTGCATCTAGGACACAGAGAATGGAGGTGTTGGTGATAGTTTTACCCTCCTGGATTAACTCATTGGCTCTATTTTTAAATTTGTCAGGGAGGTGTTGCATGATGGCTTCTAGTTCATCATAATGTGCCCTGTCGTATCGCGCCAAAAGCGCTTGTGTGTTTGCGATGCACCATGTTGGCAGCCTGGGATGCAGTGCGCTTGTCGGATGCATCCAAGAGTTTGGACTCCTTATCAGGTGGTGGTGCCTCGCCTGATGCTTGGGAGTTTGCACGCTTTCTTGCAGTAGACACTACTAGGGAATCTAGTGGTGCTGGCCCTCTGATGTAAGTGGGGTTTGTAGGGGTGGCCTTATATTTTTTGTCTTATGAGGGTTGATGACCCTGGCTCTGACTGGATCCTTAAAGACCTCGGGTGCATGCTTGATAATGCCTTTTGAGCATGGGCAAGATGGAAGTGGCCCTGTGTGCTGTGTCGAAGGTATCTAGGAGGAAGTCCTCCTCCACGGGGTCAGTATGGAGATCCACTCCATGGTAGTGTGCAGCCCTCTGGAGTAGGTGGTTAAACCCCAATGAGTCTTCTGGAGGAGATGGTCTCGAAGGGTAGAGATCATCCTGCGGGACATTAGGGATGTCTGGAAGGTTATAATCGTTCCATGGGTCTGGGGAGCCGGTAGGAGTGGGGTCCCCTGTGGGTTGGTCATGTGGCTCGTCCCCTGTGTCATGATAGACATCGTCATCATCCGGATAAAGTGTGGGGGAATGATGAGGTGGGGGAGGAGAAGGAGGCGGAGGAGTTGGTGGAGGGGGTGATGGGATTCTCAAAGGGGAGGTAGCAAAGTCTTTCCTCTTTGGAGGTGGAGCTGGGGCAGGCTTGTCCAGCGGTCTCTTTTTGATGCGGAGCATCAAATGTCCAGTCTTAGGGTCCTTGACCAGTGTTTTTTGCAATGGATCAGGCCTAAATAGTTCTTCAGCGAGTGGCCGATCCGTCGGCGCCGAAGGCGTCAGGCCGAGGTTTTTTAGCCTTGGAGTCTGCATCAGTTCGGTGTTTCAGAACGGCTGGTTGTTTACTCGGCTCAGAGATGACTTTCGGCTTCGAGGTGTGGCTGTCGATGGCTGTGTTTTTTGGTCGGCTCCGGGGACGGTGTTGGTATCGAGGAGCTTGTGCTGGTTTTCGGTGCCGAGTGCTTTGGGGTGGAGCTCGGTGCCGAGGAGGCCATTTTCTTTATTGGCGTCGGTGCGGAGGAGTGTTTCTCAACACCGATGGCAGGCTGGCTCAAGCCCAAGCTGCCGGAAGGCTTGATGGGCTTCTTTACCGGGCCAGAAGGCGCGGTGTGGGAAGCAATGTCCTTGGTCGTGCCTAGGCCCGAGGGTGAAGGCGTAACCGAAGCCTTTTTGGATGCCGTGGAGGGTGTGGGGTGGGGGTGGATGGTGGTACTCACGGCCTTCTGTGCCGGAGTGATGTCCTCGACATCTGAGTCGTCAGCCTCGGAGGCGCTGACGAGACCTTCTTCAGTGTGCTGTCCTTCTGGAGCGTCGACGCCTTCACCGAAGATGTCGTCCGGGATTGCTGTCGACAAGTGTGCCATAGTTCTTCTCGCCTTTTGGTCTCAAATGGTTTTCTTGGACCGGAAGGATTTGCACGCTGGACAGTCTCGAGCCTCGTGTTCAGGGGAGAGGCATAGGTTGCATACCTCATGGAGATCAGTGTGGGGAAATTTGGGCCCACATAGAGGACACTTTTTAAATGGAGTCCTTTCCATCAGCCAGGACCGGAGCTTGGGAAGGCCCAAAGGCCTTCGTCGACGACCGGAATCGAAGACTTGGATCGATGAGAGCCGCGTCGAGTGTGAAGATCGCGATCGAAAACAATACCGCGAAAAGGGGGGAGGATTGCGCGCCGATAGAAGAACTGTAAACTGTTCGGAACCGGAGCGCGAAGATCACATCCGAGCCCGATGGCGGAAAAAAACAATATGAGGATGGAGCCGAAGCCCATGCGCAATACAATCCAAAGGAGGAGTCACATGCCTTGTGACTCCCAAAGACTTTCCAAAAGAAAAACAACAACATCCATGCCCAACACCAGATGGCAATCTATGCACAGTGTGTAATCTGCAGCTCATATGCCTCGAATATATATATATATATATATTCAGTGAAAAAACCATAGGTTTCACACATGTAATAGTTAGCTGGACATTTTACTCGTAAAAAACCAATGAAATTCCCCCGTTATAGTTAGTTTAGCTAACTATAACTCGCGCGCCCGCAATGCACTGCTGATGACGTCACATATTACATCTCTCATGACATGGTCAGTGACATCACTCATGACATCACTGATGACATCTCAAATGACATCACTGATGACATCACTGATGACATCATCCAGTGAATGTGTGTTTTTCTGAAAATTAAATATGTTTTATATATATATCTCAAGGTCGATGGAAGAATAAATGGGTATATTACTGTCTAAATGGATGATTTCTTTTTGAAAAATTGATTGTGTAACTGACTGATTAAGTGTATCATAGTGAATACATGGCTTAGCGAGTAATGTTTAAATATATAAATATCTGTATCAGTCTCTCACTTTGTGTATAAGTGGCTGCATGGGTTGGTGAGTAGCTACATGGGTGTCTATATAGGTTATTAGTTGGTTTTTTGAGTATCAGTATGAGTGTCTGCATGGTTCGGTGGGGGGTATGACGTAGTGCATAGGTGCATGAATGAGTGACTCACTGTTTGTATGTGTTGAACAGAGCATGTGTGCAGGACTGCATGGGTGGATGAGTGTGTGTATGGGTGTGTTAGTGAGTGAATGACTGTCTCAATAGTGTCTTTATGAGTAACTACATATGTTTTAAACTAGTATATGTGACTATTGGTTTATATATGTGAGTATATGTGAGAGTGAGAGATTGAAAGAATTCCTGTATGAATAAATATGTATTTCTATAAGTAATTGTTTAAAAGACTAAGTATGTGTAAGTTTCCGTAGAAGTAAGTGTGGTGGTGTGTGTATAACTGTATATGCAAGTAAATGTATGTTTGATTCTTTATTAGCATGAGTGACTATGTGTGTGAGTAGCTCTATGGATGAGTGGCATTGTGTAACAGGATGTATAGGTGTATGAGTACATATGATAAGTGAGTACATGTATGAGTGACTGTATTGGACTGTTGGTGAATGAGTGGATGTGTATGTGGATCTTAGAATTACTGAAGAGGTTGTTGTAACTGTTATTGGTATGTCCATTGTTTTGTAAATTTTAGTCTCTATTTTTGAATGTGTGTATCAAAGGTTATATTAGGGGAAGAGGAGGTCTGCTACTCTATCACAAGGATGATGTCATCAGTGATGTCATCAGTGATGTCATTTGAGATGTCATCAGTGATGTCATGAGTGATGTCACTGACCATGTCATGAGTGATGTAATATGTGACGTCATCAGCAGTGCATTGCGGGCGCGCGAGTTATAGTTAGCTGAACTAACTATAACGGGGGAATTTCATTTGTTTTTTACGAGTAAAATGTCCAGCTAACTATAACATGTGTGAAACCTATGGTTTTTTCACTGAATTTCTAAGGTTTTTTAAATGCTAATTCCTAACTATAACGTGTGTGAAACCTATGGTTTTTTCACTGAATTTCTAAGGTTTTTTAAATGCTAATTCCTAACTATAACGTGTGTGAAACCCATGGTTTTTTCAGTGAATTTGCAAGGTTTTTTAAATGCTATTTGTTTTTTTTTCTTCTATTTTTTTTAACATATTTTTATTTTAATTTTCTTACCTTTTATAAAGACTATGGTTAAATTTTTAAAATTCTTTAATATGTTTTTTTTAATATATTTTTTAAAATAAACATGTAAAATTTATTTGCATTCCTTTTTTTCTATTTTTTTTTTTTTTTTTTAGTACGCGTACCGTAAGCTTACGGTAAGCGTACGGTTTACTCAACGCCCGTAATTTCCCTACGCTGCTTGCGTATAGTTACGCAATTTGCGTAGCCGCGCGTACTCCGCGTGGGACGCGTGCGCGCGTACGCTACACGCGCACGTTACGCGGAAGTGTCGGGTAGTGACTGTTATGCGCATGTGCGCGTGTCTTTTTTACGCGCATGCGTAGTTTGCCCGTAAGCGTACCGTAAGCGTACCGTAAGCGTACGGTAGGTCATGTGATCATGAAACACAACTTTTGATTGGTTGAAACTACTTTCAGTTCTAGAACTCTACTACACCACACCCATTCCTCTCATTTCTGCTTGTGATCCCTTAGGAGAAGGAGCTGGGTTGTCTTTGTGATACGATGGCAGAACAGCAGAGCTCTTCTGAGAGTGAGGCTAGCACTAGCAGCACTGTTTTGAGGCAGAGAGCGAGGAAACAAAAGCCCTCTTATGTATGGGATTATTTTACTTTTCCTGAAGGCCAGCAAAAGGTGAATGCACCCTTAGTAACTTGCAAGCTGTGTCAGCGTGTACTTTCAAGAGGTAATCCTGACAGGAAGTATTCCTTTGGGAATCATACCATGAAGAGACACCTCAAGGATGTACACAGAAGGACACATGGTCATCTTTTTGGAGGTAACTCTTCAGAAAGACAAGCAAGTACATCCACAGCAGCTCAGCCTGGACCATCATCTGCAGAGCTGACTCCTTCTGCAGGTCAGGTGAGCCCTTCATCTGTGGGGGGAGCATCTCCTTTTGCTGGCCCTCTGGAAATGAACCCTCGATTTCGGAGGGTTGATATTCGATGCGCCTTTTGTCAAGATCTAATTTGCCATAGGGAGACCAGTGTTTCCCTAGTGAACAACAAAATAGATCAGCACATTTGTCGCTTTGAATAATTTTCCCATTCTTTCTTTCCTCTGTCCCTGCATGAACACAACGGTTCTTTTAAGAGCCAACCTTATCTTTCATCTTTTTTTTACATGTTTTTAAAAACTTTTTTTTTTTTTTTTTTTTAAACACTAAAAATCAATTATCACATTACAAGGTCCTTGAGAGACTACAATTATTATTATTGACTTACCATACCCACTCAAAAAAATATTTATTCATTTGTTTTTTAAAAAAATAGCTTTAAAAAGGGTTCTAGTTTTCGAAATTTTTCTATATCAATCTGAAAAAAAAGAAAAAAGTATTAATATTTTTTATAACATTTTATAATACAGTACACATATTTACATATTTTTCAAAAAATATTTTTGCCTTATTTTTGCTGTTTTCAGAATATATTGCATTTCACTATAAATTGTGAAAGCAATTGCATTCATCATTTTACAGCGGGCAAAAAAAAAAAAACAATCACAAAGATTGTATTAAAAAAGCCCAGAATCTCTTTTTACTTAAACTTAACATTATAGAAATGCATAATATTCTAAAAAAATATCATCTAATACCAATACTTATTTCTTTAAAATACCGTCTGATATGTTTGTTTCAGAAGTATAATCACAATATTATATCTCAAATAACTCCACAATACATCTGATTCCATTTCCTTTAGGCCAAATAGTAATTTTAAAACATTTTTTGGAATAAATTTCCAACGGTAATCCAATAAAATTCTAAAGTTTAATTTGTCCAGATCTCACCGATTCTCTGTAACATTTTGGTTCACGAAAATTTTTTGAATAATTTATTAAGTCCACAATAGAATTGGTTACTTTTCCGCATGGCCAAATAGTAATTTTTTAAATCATTTTTGAAAAAATTTCCAATGGCAGTCCAATAACATTCCAAAATTTAAATTGTGCAGATGTTACCGATTATCTCTAAATTATTGGTTTTTGAAAGTTTCATTAAAAATTAAAAAAAGTCCACATTACAATTGGTTATCTTTCCATTAGGCCAAATGATAATTTAAAAAATCTTTTTTTTACAAAATTGCAATGGTAATCCAGTAAAATGGTAAAATTATTTTGTCCAGATCTTGCCAAATCTCTCTAAAATTTAGGTTTCAGGAAGATTAGATAGGAATTTGCTAAATCAAAAGGCAAACGTTGTTTGAAAATCAATTGGGAATCATTACACAGTGTCCAACCTTTTTCACATTTAAGATAAACTGTGTAATGTCCAGAAGTAACAGTAGGTCCATCATGGAAAATTATTGCAACAGTTACAAAAGTTTTTCCTGAAATTGATAATTGCTGTCCTGTAAACTTCTTTATTAAAGTATCCAATTTTGAACCATCAGCTCTACATCGTTGCATCATTAAAATTACATACTGTCCGTATTCCTTTAAAATTAATGTTGAAAACATGTCAGATTTACACTCACCACATTTCATGCTATGATTAGCATCTTTAACTAATTTTGCAAAAGTGACTGTTTTACTCTCTGGCAATGTCAAATAAATAAACCTTTCATTATCAACATTAGAGCCACATATATTATAACAATTTTCACAACTATGTTCCCATTTATAAGAGAGACCAAAAAAAATGTCAATGGGAACTCCTTCTTCCACTACCTGAAGAAAATACATCAAAAATTCATGTGCATCTTGCTGTTCATTTTGAGAAAACTGTGTTCGTCCTGAACATATATCTAAAAGTTTTCTAATTTCAGTAGCACTTTCTATTTGAGTTTTATCTTTACTCAGCTTTTGAAAAAGGAGACTCAGCTCTGAACAGAATCTTTTTCCCTGATTTACTATTATCTGCTCTTGCAAACTTTCCAGATAAAATGCAACATTCAGCACTACATTTGCGTAGCAGTTGACACCAGAGCTATTTTCAAAATGACATCCTACAACCTGTTCTTCATTTTCCTTTTTCTTTTTGCTTGCAATTACATCACTCCTCTTTTTTTTCCTCTTCTCTACATCTTCATTACAGATACTCTCATTTTTTCTTTTACGAGAAACTACACGTTTCTCCAACACAGGATACTGACCTAAATGAGGAGCATAGCTTCTTCTTAATCTATTATACTCCTTTACACAGTTTGTATCAGCACTAACTTTTGAATCATCAAAGTCTATCATGAATAAACCTGATAATGTTTTCACTCGTGACAAAGCAACATATGCCATACCTTCTTTGAACACAGTTGAACCAATGTTCACAAATGCACAATCTACAGTCAATCCTTGAGACTTGTGAATAGTTACAGCATATGCTAGCGAAAACGGAAACTGCTTTCTACGCACATATAAGTCTTTTACAAGCATGAAACGAACTGAACAACGACAAATGTCTTTAACTTCTTCTATCTGATCAAATTTTATTTTTAAACATTCAATTCCTTCTTTTTTCTGATAATTAATAAAACCCACAACTCTTCCCATAGCTCCATTAACTAAACCTTTTTCAACATCCAAATTTCTTCTTAAAAATACTCTACAGTTCATGCAAACATAGATTTTTTTCTAATCCAGCTGTTTTGGAGATGTTCTTCTCTAGTGAGTCCAATTTATTTTTCAGTTTGCCTGTTACTGTGACAGTAATTCTTCCATCCTCAATTTTGTCCACTGCTTCCAATTTCCTGATCTCTTCCTTTTCCAATTTCAAAAGCTCCTCATTAAATATTGAGCATTCATGTAGAGTTGGCATTAAGCAGATGACACTTTTGTTTTCTGAAATATTCTTGTATATTTTCTCTGCAACTATTTCTTCCTTTGGAAATAAATTATGTAGCAGCCGACTCTGTAATGCTTTTTTGCCAACTTCTGTGAGTAGTCCAATTCTGATATCTTTCAGAATACTTCCATATTCTTCATGGCTTGCTTGCCTCATATTAGTAGTAAGTTCCTTGTACTCAAAGAAGGACCAAATATTTGTATTTCTGATGCTTCCCAATGACTTCTTCGTGTCTTCATGTGTGACAGTATTAAATACTGGTTGTCCTTTAACTGGAGTAAGTTGCAAAAGATCTCCAAAAACTATGACGTGTTTTCCACCAAATAACATGTCATAGTCTGTCTTCAAAATTTGCTGCATTCTTAAATGCACAAAGGCAAGCATTAAGTTTGATACCATGCTCACCTCATCAATAATGAGAACTTGCATCTTCTTCAATACTCTTGAAACTTCCAAGGATGCTTCTCCAGTTAGCTTGTTGTATTGTATTTTGTTCTCATGCTCCACTGGTAACATTAGCAAACGATGTAAAGTGATTCCTTTTATGTTATATGCTGCTAACCCAGTTGGAGCAGTAACCACACAAGACAAAGTAGAATCCGTTTTTTGCTGTAGGTAGCTTCTGATGACTTTTATTAGGAAACTTTTTCCAGTTCCAGCTTGTCCGCTTACATACATCCTGATTGGATGAAATGATGTGCATGAGCACTCTTTTTTCATGTAGAAATCCGTGATCAATTTTGTTTTTGATCTCTTCATAAATTTGTTGCTGCTCTTGATTCAGTTGTCTTTCCAAATTTTCTAAGTCTATAAATTCTTCTTGAGCTTGATTCATAGCCGTTTCCACTTCATTCATGGCTATTGATGCTTCATTTTCAACGATTGGTTGTCCTAGGGGATCTTGACTGAGTGTTCCTGAACTTTGGCTGTCCTGAGAACTGTCTCTAGCTATTTCTGCTGCAATTGTAGTTTCCTGTTCAATTTCTTCATTTAACATTTGCAGATAAGTTGAGAATGTACTGCATTGTATGCTGTCTTTGCAAGCATTAAAAGAATCTTCATAGCTTTGAAATTCTCCCAGTAGTTCATCCTCTGTACGCCATGGTTTAAACAACTGTAAAAGAGCCAAGTAGTAAAATTCCTTCTTGTCAGTAGTGTCACAACTCAGCTTCCGGTGATTTATCAAACTTCCTTTTATTTGCTTCACCAAACATCCTTCTTCACCAACGACTTTATATTTTCCATTGTTGATGTCTTCTGCGGCTTTCCGTGAATAAATGTAGTTCTGCAGCACTTCATAGAGACACATGTTCTCCAGATGATGACTTCTCTTGGGATAATAAGTGTCCAACATGTTTGATTTCAAAATATCTGTACTTTCTGGGTCATTCTCGGCCAAATATTCAATTTCTCCTACAGATTTCAGTACCCGATTTCTCATTGCTGCAAGGCCTAAACTTGCCCAAATTATTCTTCTTGACTTCGAGTAGAGACTTGCAGAAGATAACCTATCTGAACATTCGTAGGATCCAATTTCTCGATGCGATAACATCTTCAAACTGAAACTGTACAGCTTCTTACTGACAGTCTTCTCGTGAGAAATCTCTTCCCACATTTCCTTCAATTCTGTTTTTTCTGATTTTGTAATGTAAGACGTTACATATCGAGCAACAGCAATGGAATTGTCAGCAACATACTGTATATCCATGTTAGCGTTCCACATGGATAAAATGACTGGGTTGTAGTCATTTATATTTTTTGATTCTTCTTTTCTTTTTAGGTTGTAGGTATTCTTAGGTGATTTTCTTGTGATAGTATGTCTCACAGCTGACATAAAACTGTTGACTCTTCCATTTGAAAGAACAGGTCTTGGAAATCCAAATCGACATTTAGTGTAGTATTTATCTTTGCTCTTGTATTTCCGTCGACAGTATTTTCCACACCGATGACTTTGGAAACGTAAAACTTGCTCCTTTAACTTTTTCTCTTCTGTGCTTTTTGGTATAGCACATGTTACATTGAAGAATATGCAAGATAACACTGCTTCATCAGTATCTGTTCCAAACTTTGGGGCATCCTTGATCCACAACAGCATATGAATATGAGGAGCACCTCTTGCCTGGTACTCTTTTCTCCAAAAGAAATCCTCTACTTCTCCAAGAGGTGGATTTTTTTTATTGCAGATGAAGGACATCATAGCCTCAAATCTATGATTGAAATATCTGCAAACATTAACCGGATCCAATGAGCACAGTTCTCCTGGTGTCTTGTATTCGATGTTTTTAATGTTTGAATTTGCCTCTCGTAGAAAATCCAGTAAATCATCCCAAGCGTACTCGGCACAGCTTAGGGTAAGGAACCATGTTGGTGTTCCTAAATTCCGTAACATGCATTTTAATTCACCATGGCGTCGGTACCAATATTCATTTGTCCCACGCTGACAAGCCATCAGATTGATCAGTTGTGTTTCCAAATGATCATCTCGGTGCTGCACTTTCTCCATAAAATCCTTAGCAGACACATTTTGTAAATGTACTCCACTTTTTAAAATGTGATTTACTGCATAAGACAGTGCAGACAAGTCGCTTTCAAATAAAAGATGGAACAAATAAGGAATACTTTGTCGAAATCTGGGATCTTCAGCATATAGTCTTGTAGTCCGATACTCAGAAGCTGGAATCTGTTCTGGACGTTCATCGTATCGTCCTCCTTTTCCTTTAGGAAACAGCTGGGGAAAACATCGAGCTTCCAAGCTCTCCTCCCATACACTCACGGGAGTTCCTTTTGCTTTCTTCATCTGAAAGAGATCAATATTGTCTCCCATAACTTCTTTTGAATGAAGAGGATGTATGCTAAAATGTTCATAAATTTCTTCTTCCTTTGACTTGTCCACTTTTTCAATTTGTCCAGTTGGTGTTTGTGTCTTCTTGTAAATCTTCTTCTTCTTCTTCTATATAAATTGATTCATACCATTTGTTATTCCTTTTCAAATACAAATTTGCTTTTTGTACTTTCCGTACATCTACCAGCTCCTGCCAAATCTTCTTATTCTTTGTAGGTACACCATTAACCAGAATAATTAATGGTTCAGTTTCCAAAGTATCCGCATCAATAGTTTCCATATTTTTTTTCAAATCCAAGGGCAAATACACCACTCTACCTTTTAAACCTCTCAGTAAATCTGAAGGAGGTAATTTACCAGTTTTGGGCTCCATACGTACTATGGTCTGGAACGGATGAACACATTGAATGAGTATAGACTCATATGTATTTAATTCAGAAAGTTCAGCAGGAATAGCATCCAATTCTAAATTATTATGTACAGCTCTGGTCGGCATTCTATTTTCCTCTAACTTGTTGTAACAGTATTTACAAATACGCTAATCTTCACCCAAATCAAAACAATTTTCTAGAAATATATATGTGGCAAAATCCTTCCACTTATAATTATCTTCATTTTCACTCTTTCTGTAGAGATCAACATTCCTAGTTTGTTTTCTATAATGAGTTCTGCGGCAACAAATACAAGTAAAATTTGGTCTTTCATTAGAGACTATTGCAAATTTTGTTATGTGATCATTAAATGTGTTACTTACAGAGGGTTCTACATTCTCTTCCACTTCTTCCTCATTTACTGTGTCCTTCTCTGCACTGTTTTGTTCAGGACCAAAGTAACAAAACTGAATTTCATCAACAACCTTCTCTACATCTGATACCGTTCCTCGGAACAGAGCCCTATTCAATTCATTTAACTTTATTGCTGGACTTTTGGCAAAATACAACCGTCTCACAAACTTTCTCATTTCAGTATGATGAACAGCCAGCATCCTAAAATGATGGAAAACACTATTGCACACTTTTCTAGATAGACAAGCCAGAGAATGACCCTGCAAACCAGTATTCTCTCTCACTCTGCATGGATCCAGACTTTGAAGCACCTTAATCTTCTGTTTTATACTTTTTTTACTATATTCTCTTAGAAACTCTCGAAATTTGTCAATAGATTCCTGACGCACAGTGCAAATACTACTACAATTCCAAGTGTACACTGGGGCTTTAGGACGTCTCCCCATTGCCTCATCTGCCATCACTTGTACCTCATCTCTTGGAACCATTATCTCCTTCTCCATTATGCAACCATTTTTTACTTCGTATGAACGACCTCTGGTGTCAACTGCATGCAGCAAACTATTACTTTGAAAATAGCTCTCTTCATTAAAAAAAGGTTCACTACTTGAACTATGCATCCACTTTCCTAAAAACACTTTACAAAAGTTTGTTCTGTTCACTACTCTTTTCCTTTTGCTATGTGATTTCAGTACATTAACCATTTTGTCTAATGTACGCATCCTATTCAAAATTAATATGAATAGTTTCCTTTTTAATTCTAATGCCTTTGCTGCAATGGCTTCAATTTCTTTTTTTCTCTTATAAAACTTTGCCTTTTGCTTATATTTCTTCACATCCTTTATCAAATTGGACATAACTCTCCTCAGAAACATTTTTCTACGTATCTCTTTAAACGCTGTTTTTCTGTTTAAATTTATCTTTTTAGTTGCAGAAGGTATATTTGCATTAACTAAATTCTCAATTTTTTCCTGTCCTTTTCGATTGAAATCATTCTTTCCAGTACAGACATTTTGTACATTTTTCCTTTTTTTGAATATGTTCCTTAGAAAATCTTTTTTTTGCTTACCAGAAGATTTTTTCTTCCTCCCAACATCAGCATCTTCTACTAACTTTGATCCTCTAGTTGTCTTCAAATATAGTTTTTTTTTTAGCGTTTTTTGAACTCTGGATTTTGTAGGCATCTTAAATTTTGTTCACTGCTCTTCAGCAATACCTGAAAAAAACTAAAAACAAAATTCCTTTATTTTATTTAAATATATTACTACATTTCTTTTCACAATAGTCACAAAACGAAATTTCTTTGCCAATTTGAATGCACACTTACTGCTCTTTTTTTGGGCAAGTGAAAATCACTTTTACAGACTGACACATTATGAAACCACTTTTCAGATTTTTTAAAAAGCCCATGTCCAGACTGCTACACTCCAGCAAGGGCAACCAGTCTTAGTGATGCTGAATGTATTTGCATTACAGACTGAAACCTCAAAACCCCACTCGCTTGTAAATACTGTGCATGATTATACATAGAAAGGAGCAGGGTGTGTGCTAAGAGTCTGCTTCTTCCCCCAAAAAATCGCTCCCCCTTTTTCCTACTAATGCAACTGTGAAATCACCAGAAAAAAACGCAATAAATCTCTGCCTGTAATTCCTATTTCCACACAGAGTCATGTTTTCACATTAGTCCCAAAACGAAATTTCTTTGCCAATTTGAATGCACACTTACTGCTCTTTTTTTTTGGCAAGTGAAAATCACTTTTACAGACTGACACATTATGAAACCACTTTTTTGATTTTTTTAAATGCACATGTCCAAACTGCTTTTTCAGACCACCACCATGTGTAACCTGGGTGGCTGCCTACATTCCAGCAAGGGCAACCAGCCTTAGTGATGCTGAATGTATTTGCATTACAGACTAAAACCTGAAAACCCCACTTGCTTGTAAATACTGTGCATGATTATACATGGCAAGCAGATGGGTGTGTGCTAAGAGTCTGCTTCTTCCCCCAAAAAATCGCTCCCCCTTTTTCCTACTAATGCAACTGTGAAATCACCAGAAAAAAACGCAATAAATCTCTGCCTGTAATTCCTATTTCCACACAGAGTCATGTTTTCACATTAGTCCCAAAACGAAATTTCTTTGCCAATTTGAATGCACACTTACTGCTCTTTTTTTTTGGCAAGTGAAAATCACTTTTACAGACTGACACATTATGAAACCACTTTTTTGATTTTTTTAAATGCACATGGCCAAACTGCTTTTTCAGACCACCACCATGTGTAACCTGGGTGGCTGCCTACATTCCAGCAAGGGCAACCAGCCTTAGTGATGCTGAATGTATTTGCATTACAGACTGAAACCTGAAAACCCCACTCGCTTGTAAATACTGTGCATGATTATACATGGCAAGCAGATGGGTGTGTGCTAAGAGTCTGCTTCTTCCCCCAAAAAATCGCTCCCCCTTTTTCCTACTAATGCAACTGTGAAATCACCAGAAAAAAACGCAATAAATCTCTGCCTGTAATTCCTATTTCCACACAGAGTCATGTTTTCACATTAGTCCCAAAACGAAATTTCTTTGCCAATTTGAAAGCACACTAACTGCTCTTTTTTTTTGGCAAGTGAAAATCACTTTTACAGACTGACACATTATGAAACCACTTTTTTGATTTTTTTAAATGCACATGTCCAAACTGCTTTTTCAGACCACCACCATGTGTAACTTGGGTGGCTGCCTACATTCCAGCAAGGGCAACCAGCCTTAGTGATGCTGAATGTATTTGCATTACAGACTAAAACCTGAAAACCCCACTCGCTTGTAAATACTGTGCATGATTATACATGGCAAGCAGATGGGTGTGTGCTAAGAGTCTGCTTCTTCCCCCAAAAAATCGCTCCCCCTTTTTCCTACTAACGCAACTGTGAAATCACCAGAAAAAAAACGCAATAAATCTCTGCCTGTAATTCCTATTTCCACACAGAGTCATGTTTTCACATTAGTCCCAAAACGAAATTTCTTTGCCAATTTGAATGCACACTTACTGCTCTTTTTTTTGGCAAGTGAAAATCACTTTTACAGACTGACACATTATGAAACCACTTTTTTGATTTTTTTAAATGCACATGTCCAAACTGCTTTTTCAGACCACCACCATGTGTAACCTGGGTGGCTGCCTACATTCCAGCAAGGGCAACCAGCCTTAGTGATGCTGAATGTATTTGCATTACTGAGTCCAACCTCAAACCCTTAAACTATTCTTTTTTTTTCCAGTACACCTTAATTTATCGTGAAAACATAGTCCATATTATTTTACATGTTCCTCACATTTAAATTTCTCCCAAAACAGAAAATGATAAACGCAACTTCAACAAAAAGAATTTCCATTTCTATTATTCATTTCTTAATTTACCATATACATCTCCTCTCAAACTCTAACCTCACCTTTAAAATTAGTTAGTTGTGAAAGAAATGTGGCACTCAAACAGCAGATTATCAGAGCCAGGATCTCTGTTCTGTTCACCTCTCTCCTCTCAGCAGAACCAGATAATGGCAAACTTTCCCTCTATTTTTCCACACATATACATGTAAGTTTCAAATCTCAGTGCTTCCCCCTTTTTTTCAAATGTAATCACACATTTCTATTGGTTGAAAACCAACCCTTTTCCAAAAGTACCCTGCCCCCAACTTGACTTCTGCCTAGTACCCTTCCCCCAACTTGACTTCTGCCTGCTACCATAGCAACAGCTCATGGAACACTGCTGTGTGGAGTTAGGTCAGAAGTTCGCCACACAATGTTTCAATTCCACAGAGCAAGAGTGCTTGACTTTTCAAACCTAACAGCAAATCCATAGTACTGTTCTTTGGTAACACATTTTTTTGTACCAATACAAAACATGCTTCTATTAATTTACACATACAGCCTAGTTTTTATTCTAGAATGGTATGAAACAGCCAATCAGTTTTTTGTTTTGAAAAAAATATGTATGCCTCCATTTCCAAACTGTCTTTCTTTTCATATTGCCATTCTACTGAAAGACACCTCCTGAGTGCATCCAGTTCTCCTTTGAAGATGTTCACAGTGTGGATTGTAGGGCACAGCTGTGTCTTCTGGAGTGAAAAGTTTGCAGAGAAAACAGATATGGTGAGAGACCTTGCTTTGCCAAATGTAGACATTAAATGGATTGGTCAGAAGGTTAAAGTGGCACCAATTGATGCCATTGGTGAAATCCTTCATGCAAATCCAACACCCTGACCTCATAATAGTGCACTGTGGTGGCAATGACCTAGGCACTTTGACTGGGGTAGGTCTGGAAATGCTTATGAAGGACACCTTTGCACAGCTGTTTTCACTTTTCCCTAAAACTGCCTTTGTGTTTTCCAACATATGCCAAAGGCAAAAATGGAACTGGTCCAATCATTTCTGTCCGCAGATTGACAAAGCAAGAAAGCACGTCAACAAATCTGTTTCTGCTTTCCTCCGTGACTATGGTATGGGTGCCATTTACCACAACAACTTGCGTTATGACATGCAAGACATTTATAGAGGAGATGGTGTGCACTTCAATGATGAAGGGAACAGAGTCTTCCTCTTGAACCTTAGACTCTGCATCGGTACTTACTTGTAGGTACCACTAAAAAAATGACTTCATAAACACAACAGCTCTTTTTAGAGCTCCCTAATATCTAAACTATTAAATCTGCATTTCATTTCTTTTTTAATTTATTTTTTCTTCCGTACGCTTACCGTAAGCTTACCGTACGCGTACCCCGTGATTTTTTTTAAAATCAATAAATGTTTTTTTTGTACTTTACAGTCCTTCTTTGACCCCCTCACAAATGTAAGGGGGTCTGTAACTCTCCTCATTGCCCCCTTTTCTTGTTTTCACTCTTTTTTTTCTGAGTGAAACACACAAAATGGCGGCCGCCGCTTCCTGGTTTCGGCCGATTCGAATGTTTACTAAGATCTAACAGCCAATCAGAATCGCGCTCGCGCACGCCACCGTACGCGTACGGTAAGCGTACCGTAAGCGTACCGTAAGCGGGCTCAGATATATATATTGATTTAAAGGCTATTTTCTCAGAATCTACTGAACAGATTTACACCAAACCTACAAAAGGCACTTCCTTGACCTACGGACTACCTCTCTGCCAAATTTCTAGTAATTCTGTTCAGCCGTTCGGGCTGTAGCTCGTTCTAAAGGTCCTATGGAAAAATGCATGGGAAAAACGCGTTTTGGGACCCCCCTTTTATCTCAGCCCCCGCTTGACGAATCCCCCCGAGACTTTCAGGGTAGGAGCGGAGCATAGCGCCCCACCTATTTTGAGAAATTCGCGAGGATTCATCGACCGGCGCCAAAGTTATTCAAAATAGAATGTTGCGGATTTCCTATGGAAAAGGGGTCCTAACTATAACTACCTACTGGCGACCGCCAGTAGGTAATATATATATATATATATATATATATATATATATATATATATATATATGTATATATATGTATATATAAATAAATAAATAAATATATAAAAAGGTAGAGGGCCTCTAAGGGTGGCCCAATAAGTGCTGCAGCCCTTAGAGGTCTTCCCAGGTCACAGTGCCCTGGGTACCTGTGGTACCATTTACCAGGGGCTGACCTGTGGCCAGAGATGCCAATTGGGTTAGTTTTGGGGAAGGAACACAGGCCCTGGAAATCTGATTGGCAGGGACCCAGGGCACACCAAGAAAAAGTGCATCAGTAGTCTGGCAAAAAGTGGTGGGGTTACTGCAACAGAAACCCACTTTCCTACAGAAACCCACTTTCCTACAGGAGAGAGCTCTGGACCACGTTCCCCCCTGCTTGTTCAGGTAGTACATGGTGGTTGTATTGTCCGTCTGAACAAGTAGGGTGTTGGTCGTGAACAAAGGTTGAAAGGCCTTGAGTGCCAGGTGTGCGTTCCAGGAGGTTGACATGATAGGTCTGTTCTCTCAAGGACCATAGCCCTTGTATCTGTAGGTGATCCATGTGGGCTGCCCTCCCAAGCAGTGAGGCATCCGTGACCATGGTCTGCGTTGGTGGTGAAAAGAAAAATGCTACTTACCAGTATGCATCTGTTCTTGGCATGTAGAGCTGCAGAGATTCATACTACTGCATAGATCGCCATATGGTGTTGGGCTCGAATACTTGCACCTTGTTGTGGTCTTGGAAGAAGTCTTTTTTAGTCAGGAGATAGGTGACTCCTCCCTTGGGTGATAGAGCGCATGGGCATCGACTCCATCTTCAGATTGTTTTTCACCATGAAGGGAAATGGGGTTAGTAAGAAACAGAAGAGATGGCCATGTGAATGTATCTAATTAAGATAATACAGGTTCCGGGGAGGCGGGTGGGCGTATGAATCTCTGCAGCTCTACATACCAAGAACAGATACATACTGGTAAGTAGCATTTTCCGTTCGAGGCATATGAGCTGCAGAATTCATACTACTGCATAGACTGTACAGCAGTTTCTCCCCTAGCGGTGGCCACCTGTATCCGTTGTAGTGGATTGAAAAAGTGTCTTAAGGACAGCTTGGCCTACAGAAGCCTATTGCTTTGCCTGCACGTCAACACAATAGTGTTTGGTGAAGGCGTGTGTTGTAGACCATGTTGCTGCCTTACAGATGTCATCTAAGGGAACGTTTCCTAAGAATGCCATGGAAGCCCCTACTTTGCGTGTCGCGTGCGCTCTAGGGGGAATTTTTAATGTGAGTTTAGCCTTTTGGTAGCATATCTGAATGCATTTCACAATCCACCTAGCAATCCCAGCTTTGGAGATGGGGTGTCCTTTAGGAGGTGGTGAGACAGCTACGAATGATTGTTTTATCTTTCTAAAGGGCTTAGTCCTGTCAATATAATAAAGTAGAGTTCTTTTGACGTCAAGTGTGTGAAGAGCTCTCTCTGCTACAGAGTCTGGGTTTTGGAAAAACACTGGTAACTATGGATTGGTTAAGATGAAAAGCAGAGATTACTTTGGGAAGGAATTTGGGATTTGTTCTAAGAACCACCTTGTTACGATGTATTTGTAAGAATGGTTCTTGTATGGTTAAAGCCTGGATCTCACTTACTCTCCCGAGAGAGGTGATTGCAACTAGGAATGCTACTTTCCATGTAAGGAACTGCAGTTCACATTTGTGTAGAGGGTCAAATGGGGGACCAATGAGCCTGGTAAGGACAATGTTTAAATTCCACACCGGAGAGGGTGGCAGTCTGGGAGCAATTATTCTTTTAAGGCCTTCCATAAAGGCTTTGATTGCAGGTACTCTAAACAGTGACAGGTGTTGTCTGTTTTGTACGTAGGCAGCAAGATGTAATTCTATGGATGAATATGCCAGAATACAACTTTGTAAATGCAGCAAAGAGCAAATGATGTTCTGGATTGATGTATCCAGTGGATCAGTTTTATTATTAATGCAGTAAATGACGAATCTGTTTCATTTTGCTGCATAACAGGCTCTAGTAGTAGGGCGTCTGGCTTCTTTGATGATGTTCATATAGTCTGGTGGAAGGTTAAGGTAACCGAACTCAGACTTCAGGAGCCAGATCACCAGATTCAGCTGACCTGGATCGGGGTGTCTTCTCTCCATGGTTCTGCGTGAGTAGCTTCGGGTAGAGACGCAGTTTTTGGTGTGGAACCACCGAGAGTGCGAGAAGTGTGGTGAACCATGGTTGCCATGCCCATGTGGGAGCAACTAGGATCACCTTGAGAGACTGTTGCCTGAGCTTGCATATTACTAGGGGAATGAGTGGGAGTGGCGGAAAAGCATACGCAAATCTGCCTGACCAGTTCATCCATATCGCATTGCCCTTGGACGACGGGTGTGGAAACCTGGTGGCGAAGGTTGGGCATTTTGTGTTTTCCTGTGTGCCGAACAGATCTATGTCTGGTTGGCCCCACATTTGGAAAAATTGGTTGAAGTACCTGTGGATGAAGTTCCCATTCGTGAATCTGCTGTGTCCGACAACTGAGCAGATCTGCAATCTGATTGTGTACTTCTGGAAGATGTTCTGCTAGGAGATGCATGTTTTACCGAATGGCCCCTATCCATATGCTTTGCGCTAGTTGAGAAAGCTGCAAAGTGTGTGTTCCTCCTTGTTTCTGTATGTATTACATTGCTGTCATGTTGTCCGTCCGGACTAGGACAGTTTTGTTGCGATGTGGTTGGAATGATTTTAGCGCTAGAAAAATTGATAGTAATTCTTGGTGATTGATGTGGAGCACTTTTTGTTGAGTGGTCCACCTGCCCTGGTTTGTATGGTTTAGGAGATGGGTTCCCCAGCCGGTGAGAGATGCGTCCGATGTTAGCACTATCTGCGGGACTGGCTCTAGGAACGGCCGCCCTTTGGAAAGGTTTTGTGTGTTCCACCACTGCAGAGAGCGATGCGTGCGGATGTCCACCAACACCAGATCTGTAAGTTGACCTTGAGCCTGGTTCCACTGACGTGCTAAGTATTCTTGTAAAGGGCGCATCTGAAGCCTTGCATGAGGGACAATGAAAATGCAAGAGCCCTTCATCCCTATTAGCTGCACAAACACTCGAGCTGCAAGGGAGTGTTGGGGTTGAAATCTTGTGACTAGGGTTTGTATACTGGCTATCCTGGCTGGATTGGGGTATGCCAGAGATTTGGAAGTTTTTATTGTGGCCCCTAGATACTGATGTAGATAAAAGGGTGGTAGGTGGGACTTTGTGTGGTTTATTGTGAACCCCAAACTGTGTAGCAGCTGAATTGTTTGGTAGGTGTGCTGTACGCACTGACTGTATGACTTGGCTTTTATCAGCTAGTCGTCCAGGTACGGAAACACGTGAATGCGTTTTCTTTGTAAGTGCGCGACTACTACCGCCAGACACTTTGTGAAGACCCTGAGTGCTGTTACTCCAAATTGGAGGACCTTGAACTGATAGTGTTGCAGTCCACTGTGAACCTTAAATATTTCCTGTGAGCAGGGTGTATGGGAATATGGAAGTAGACGTCCTTGAGATATAATGTGGCAAGGAAGTCACCTTGTTGAAGCAGTGGAAAGACTTGAAGAGTGATCATGTGAAAGTGATCTGACTGAATGTAGAAATTGAGGGGTCTGAGGTCCAGTATTGGTCTGAGACTACCGTCCTTTTTGGGGATTAGAAAGTAAAGTGAGTACACCCCTGTCCCCTGATGCTCTATGGGAACTGGTTCTATTTCGTGCTTTTGAAGCATGGAGAGAACCTCCTGTTTTGAACATGGGACGCTGTCTGGGCAGTATGTTTGGAGGGGGTGGGGGGGGGGGGAGTAGCAATAAGCTCCAGGAAGTAACCATACTGGATAGTTTGTCTTACCCACCTGTCTGTGGTGATGGAATTACACACAGGTAGGAACTGTGATAGTCTTCCCCCAACTGGAGTGGCATGATCAGGGGGGAGTGTAGAGAAGTCACTATTTTGTGGTGTGGGAGTTGCTGGTATTAGAACCACGCCCTCTCCCTCTGTTATTGCCTCTGTAATTCCCTCTAAAGTAACCTCTGTTAGGGGAGGTCTGGGTGGGGCTTTTATAAGTGGAAGAGGTGGTGTCGGTGCCAATGGTTTTGGGGGTGCCCCTATAAAAGGAGCTACGAAAGGAGCCTCTACTAGTTGTTGCTTGTAGAGCCTCCATGGATTTGGCTGTCTGTGTCCTTTTTCATCTTTTCTAAAGATGTGTCCACAGTGGGCCCAAACAAGTGTTTCTGATCTAAGGGTTGATTGAGGACGGTAGACTGCACCTCTGGTTTAATCCCAGATATGCGCAGCCACGCATGTCTATGTAATAAAACACTTGTATTTATTGTGTTGGATTCTGTATCTGCTGCATCAAGGGCACATTTTCTTGAGGTATTTGTAATGAACTTTCCCTCTTGCATAAGATCATTTGTTTTGGTCTTCTGTTCGTCTGGAAGGTGTTGAATGAGCTTTTCAAGCTCATCATAGTGAGCCCTGTCGTACCTTGCTAGTAAGGCTTGTGAATTGATAATGCCCCAAACATTTGCTGCCTGAAACGAGACTCTTTTCCCTGATGCGTCCAGTAACTTAGATTCTTTGTCTGGCGGAGGGACCTCACCTGTAGTTTGGGAATTTCACCGTTTGTGGGCATTTGCTACTACTAATGAATCCAGAGGGAGTTGACCTTTAATATAATCTGGATCGCTTGGAGCTGGCTTGCATTTTCTCAATTATAGGATTAAGAACCCTAGGCCCAACAGGGTCTTTAAAAACCTCAGGGGCATGTTTAATCATCCCTTTGAGCATAAGGAGAGTGTTTGTTGTCTTTTGAGGCTGAGTGAATGTCTCTAGTAAAAAATCCTCCTCTAGAGGGTCTGAATGTAGTTGGACCCCATGGTATTGTGCAGCTCTATTCGTTGCGCAAATCCCATACTATCGACTGGAGGGATATGAATCTGGCTCGGGTACATCTGGGACATCATAACTGTGGGTGTCATCATCAGTATCTGTATTATGTGGTGAGTGTATGTCATCATCACCCCCTAGATCTCTTGTGGTGAAAAAGCAGGCACTAGAGAGTGTGCTGGTGAAGGTATAGTGTTTAGATGCTGTGAAAGGAGAGAAAGGCCTCATAGGTGAGGTGGATGAGTCTTTTTTCTTGGAGGGTATCTCTGGTGTTTCGGAGGTGTCCAATTTCCTCTTTTTGCCTAGGATCCAGTGGATCTGGATAGAAAAGTTCTTTGGATCCGTTGTCTGTTTTCGGCGCAGAGGACTTTGGCTCCGAGTGGTGTTTTGGCCTGTCTTCTTTAGCTTTAGGTGGTGTTTTGGTCTCCTTTGGCCTAGGTGGAGTTTGACCTCAAAGGTTTAATTTGCTTTTTCTGATCCGAGGGCTTTGATTGAGTTTGTTTCGGTGCCGAAGAGTCCACTACCTTGGGTTTCAGTGCCGAAGATTCTAGTGCCGACAGGACCTTGGGTTTATGCTTCAGTGCAGACAATGGTTTTTCGCCACCATGTTGTGGCTGGCTCTATCCCGAGCTGCCTGAAGCCTTTGGATGCTTTGGAGCCGGGGCTCCTGAAGTTTTTTCTCAGTGCCGACCCAGACCCGAAGGTGAAGGTGTGACCAGAGCCTTTTGTTTCGGGGCAGGGGCGTCGACGTCCGTACTCACGCTCCGTTGACCTGGAGTAATCATCAGGTCTTCTGATCCAGATTCCTCGGCTTCGGAGATGTTGGGTTCGTCATCTCCAGTGTCTGGATCATCGAAGCCGGCTTTGAAGAGGTCTCCTGCGCCGGAACGGTTGACCTGGACATTTTGTGTCGTTGAGCCCGGCGATCACGTATAGTCTTCTTGGACCTGAAAGAGTAACAGGCCCGGCAGTGTTGACTCTTGTGTTCTGGCGAGAGACAAAGGTTGCAGACCTCGTGAAGATGTGTGTGGGAATTTAGCCCCACACTTGCATTTTTTGAATGGAGTCCTTTCCATATGCTGGTTGATGGTGCCGATCGGCCCAACAGCCTACGTCGATGACAGGACTCGAAAATGTCTTCGAAACTGGATACGCGTTGAGAGAGAGTCGCGATCGAAACAATACTGTTGAGCGGTGAGAGTTTTTGTGCTTCGAAGGGGAATTGAACGACGACGACCCAGAACGCAGCAAGTTACATCCGAACCCGATGGCGGAAAAAAACAATCTGAAGATGGAGTTGATGCCCATGCGCACCATCACCCAATGGAGAAGTCACCTATCTCCCGACTACAAAAGACTTCTTCCAAGACAACAAGGTGCAAGCATCCGAGCCCAACACCAGATGGAGATCTATGCAGTAGTATGAATTCTGAAGCTCATATGCCTCGAACAGAATTCCCTTCAGGAGATTTTTCTGGGAACACCACCACTGGAGAGATTCTACAGCATGAGTTGAGAGGGTGATCTTAACCTCCCAGTTTACTGAGAACTCGTTCCACTGGTCCTCCAGGCACTCTTGGAGAAGACGCATGTGGAGGCAAGCGTTGGGAGTCAGAAATATGCAGGACACCATTGAGCCGAGGAGCGAGGAGACTAGGCTTACTGATGAATGGACTATGCGCTGAAGATTGAGGCATTTTCAGAGAATGGATAGCCGTTGTTCCTCCGAAGGAAGGAAAATGCTACTTACCAGTATGCATCTGTTCTTGGCATGTAGAGCTGTAGATTCATATACTTGTGCATAGATCGCCATCTGGTGTTGGGCTCGGATGTTTGCACTTTGTTTTTGTCTTCGAAGAAGTCTTTGTAGTCACAAGATAGGTGACTCCTCCTTAGGGTGATAGTGCGCATGGGCATCGACTCCATCTCCAGATTGTTTTCGCCATGAAGGATTATGATGGAGTTGGTAAGAAATAGAAAGGAGGTCCATGTGTGATGTAGCCAAGTAAGCTAGTACTGCAACAGAAGGAGGTATCCGGGGAGGCGGGTGGGCGTATATGAATCTACAGCTCTACATGCCAAAAACAGATGCATACTGGTAAGTAGCATTTTCCGTTCGAGGCATAGGAGCTGTAGATCATAAACTTGTGCATAGACTCTACAGCAGTTCTCGTTAGCGGTGGCTACCTGTATCTATTGCAGTGGTCTGTAAAAGTGTTCTTAATACAGCCTGGCCCACACTAGCTTGTTTTGCTTGCACATCTACACAATAGTGTTTTGTGAAAGTGTGCGGTGTAGACAAAGTTGCTGCTTTGCAGATGTCATCTAGGGCAGTGGTTCCCAAACTTTTGACTCCTGAGGACCCCCATTGAGTCACCACTGGAAGCTGGGACCCCCAAGCAATTTGTATGATTTAAATTTCAAATATTAAAACAGTAATTAAAATAAAAAAATAAAAACACGTGTGCACACAAAACAAATACTCAAATTACTAAGGATTTTGGGGCCAGATGTACAACTCATTTAATGCCTCGCAATTTGCGACACACTGCGAGTCGCTAAATGAAATGTACAACAGTGTGTTCAACACGGTTTGCGACTCCCAATGGGGGGGGGGTCGCAAATATGCGAGGCTCATTAATATTAATAAGCCATTCGTAATTTGCGAGTCCATTGGGAATGCCAGCCCTCCCAGGGATGGTGGCCTGCTGGGCTCAGCAGACCATGTCTGGGACTGCTTTTAAATAAAGCAGTTTTTTTTTTTTTTTTTTTTAAATTGCAGCCCGTTTTCCATGCATTAAAAAAAAGAAAATGAAACGTTTGTTTCATTTTTTAAGGGCAGGCAGTGGTCCCTGGGACCACTGCCTGCCCTTAATAAATAATTTTGCATGCATTTGCAAAGGAGAAGGGGTCCCCTAGGGACCCCTTCCCATTTGCGAAAGCATTACCATCTACTTGAAGTAGGTGATAATTGAGAGTGTTTTGCGACCGCAAGGATAAGTTACTTACCTGTAATCCTAGTTCTCTGCCAGAGGTATCCTCATCAAAGTCATAAGCACATGAATATTCCCACCCATGTGCAGGACCCCGGATACACACAACATATATGTGGAAACATATGTAGATATATATTCACTGAAAAAACCATAGGTTTCAGGGGCGTTCGAGTTAGCTGGACTTTTCACTCGTACAAAACCATTGAAATTCCCCCGTTATAGTTAGTTCAGCTAACTATAACTCGCGCGCCCGCAATGCACTGCTGATGACGTCAAATATTACATCACTCATGACATGGTCAGTGACATCACTGATGACATCTCAAATGACATCATCCAGTGAATGTGTGTTTTTCTGAAAATTAAATATGTTTTATATACGTATATCTCAAGGTCGATGGAAGAATAAATGGGTATATAAGGATAAGTTACTTACCTGTATTCCTAGTTCTCTTCATATACACCAATAGTCACATATACTAGTTTAAAACATATGTAGTTACTCATAAAGACACTATTGAGACATTCATTCACTCACTAACACACCCATGCACACACTCATCCACCCACACAGTCCTGCACACATGCTGTCTTCAACACATACAAACAGTGAGTTACTCATTCATGCACCTATGCACTACATAATACCCCCCACCGAACCATACACTCATACGGATACTCAAATAACCAACTAATAACCTATATAGACATTCATGTAGCTACTCACCAACCCATGAAGCCACTTATACACAAAGTGAGAGACTGATACACTTAATCAGTCAGTTATACAATCAATTTTTCAAAAACAAATCATCCATTTAGACACTTCTCTACGAGGGTATCCTCATCAAAGTCAGAAGCACTGAATATTACCGCCCATGTGCGGGGACCCCGGAAATAATAAAAATTATATATGAAAAACAGATATATACAGCTCTGTATATGTATAAACACATATTTTTTCCAAACCAATGCAGCCCCCGTAGTAGGCTGGACAATGTAATAATAATGAATGTAAACATTCCAGATAGATACATCTAAATAGACACCATAGGTATACAAATGCACCTAAAACTTTTTTTTTTTTAATGAGACAAACCTCATGAGAAAGGAAAACAAACACTGTGCCAAACACAGATAAAAAACATTGTTAGCCTGCAGGCTGAATTGTAATACAATACCATAGAGACTAAAAAGCCTTGTACAGATAAAATCTGGCACCGTGCCTTTAAGGCAGCTCTGATCCCATCATGCCTCAGGGGTGACAGTTGGGTCAGTTCTTTGCGGGACCCGTAGGTCTAGACACAAAGATATACTTCTTTCAGATTTAAGAATAGAATCCTCTCATTTGCCTGGGGAGGTGGGTGGGTGGGTTGCTTATGACTTTGATGAGGATACCCCTGGAAGAGAACTAGGATTACAGGTAAGTAACTTATCCTTCTCTTCCAGGGGATCCTCATCAATAGTCATAAGCACTGAATAGAATAGCGAGCCCACCTTCCACCTGCAGGCAAATGAGAACTGTACTGAAATGAAAAAACAACCGAGATAGTCAGTTGTTGAACAGGTTCCTCAAGGAGGCTTGTCCGCTCTGGTGTCCGAGTCCAGACAATAATGTCTCGTGAATGTATGGACAGATCTCCAAGTAGCTGCTTTACAGATCTCGGAGAGTGGGACATTATTTAGAAATGCAGCAGTAGCCGCTTTTTCTCTTGTGGAATGTGCCTTAGGTAGAGGCCACAACTGTTTTTGGTAAACCAATTTAATGCATGACACAATCCATCTGGCAATAGAGCGTTTAGATGCTGCAAAACCTGTACGGACAGCACCATAGTTTACAAACAGTTGGTCAGACTTTGATAGACTTAGATTTATCCAGGTAGAATTTGAGAACTCGCTTAAGATCCAAAGAATGCAACGCCCTCTCAGCTGGTGAGGAGGGGTTGGGAAAGAAAGTTGGTAGCGAGATAGTCTGATTTACATGAAAATCGGACACCACTTTAGGTAAAAAAGATGGATGAGTCCTCATAACCACTCTATTAAGGTGAAAACCCGTGTAGGGTTCTTTTGAGCAAAGGGCTTGAATTTCACTCACCCTACGTGCTGAGGTAATAGCTACCAAGAAGGCTGCTTTCCACGTAAGGTGCTGTAATGTAGCCTTATGTATGGGTTCAAAAGGTGGACTCAAAACATTGAAAGAACCAGGTTCAGCTCCCAAGGAGGCAAGGGAGGCCTTATTGGGGGGTAAACCTGTTTGAGGCCCTGCAAAAAGTCCTTCGCCACTTGTAGTTTAAAGAATGAAAGCTGAGAGGGAGAGCGCCTATAGGCCGTAATGGCCGCCAGGTGCACTTTGATGGAGGAAAATTTCAATCCTGCCTTGGCTAAGTGAAGTAGATAAGGTAGAATCACTTCCTCTTGACCTTTTGTAGGGTTATATTGTTTTTGAATACACCATATGTAAAATCTCTTCCACTTACAAAAGTACGAGTGCCTTGTAGAAGGTCTCCTAGCTTCCTTCAATATGGTCATACATTCCTGAGGAAGGTCTAAATGGCCATACTGGAGGACTTCAGGAGCCATGCTGTTAAGCTCAGTGAGGGAAGGTTGGGATGGTAAATCCTCCCCTGCATCTTGGTTAGCAAGTCCGGCCAGCACGGCAGACGCCTGTGCGGGTGGATCGATAGATGAAGGAGATCTGGGTACCACCACTGCCTCGGTCACTCCGGTGCTATCAAGATCATCTTGGTGGCTGAGTGTTGCAGCTTGGTCACCACTTTCGGGATTAGAGGAAGAGGAGGAAAGGCGTACACAAATGTCATTGACCAGTCGATCAAAAGGGCATTCCCCATTGACCCTGGTCGATAGTACCTTGAGGCGAAGCCTCGGCATTTTGTGTTGCTTTCGTCCGCAAAGAGATCTATTTTCGGACAGCCCGACTCCTCGAAAAATGTCCTCTAGCACCTAGTCGTTGAGGGCCCAGTCCACTGGATCTTGAAAATGTCGACTGAGCGAGTCCGCTTGAACGTTGAGCTCGCCTGGCAGGTGTACCGCCGTTATGGAAATGTTCCTTGCCAGGATCCAGTGCCAAAGGGATTGAGACTCCAGCGAGAGTGTCCTGGAACGAGTACCTCCCTGCTTGTTTAGGTAGTACATAGTGGTGGTGGTGGTGTCCGTTTGTACTAAAATGGAACTCGTTCTGATTGAGGGCAGAAAAGCTTTGAGGGCGAGATGGACTGCCCTGAGCTCTAGCATGTTGATATGATATAGCTGCTCGCTGCTGGACCAAAGCCCTTGGGTCTGCAGAGTCATCAGATGCGCGCCCCACCCTTGGAGCGATGCGTCGGTGATCAATGTTTGCGATGGGGGTTCTTGATGAAAAGGAATTCCAACCCGAAAATTGATCGGACTCATCCACCACCTGATCGACTGCCTGGCTGTTGTTGAAAGACACACCTTGTCCTCCCAAAGAGAAGTCTTTTGGTCCCATTTGTCCTCTAGATCCTGTTGGAGGACGCATTCTTAACCTGGCGTTGGGCACTAGGAATATGCAAGATGCAATGGCCCCTAGAAGGGATGATATCTGTTGCGCTGTAGACAGATTGTTGACCATGATACGTTTGCCTTTTTGAGCGAGGGATAACTGTCTCTCCTCCGAAGGAAACACTTTTCCTACTTCGGAATCTATAAGTGCTCCTAGGTAGCGTATCCTTTGCGTTGGTTTGAGGGTGGATTTTTTGTAATTCACCCGGAGCCCCAATCGGTGACACAGATTTAGGCAGCGTGTCAGCTGTGAGCTTACACTCTGGGGTGATGGACCTTTTAGTAACCAATCGTCTAGATAGGGGTAGACGAAGACTCTTGCGCGCCTCAGGGCAGCAGCTACCACCGCCATGCACTTTGTGAACACTCGAGGTGCTGATTTCAGGCCAAATGGTAGAACCTTGAACTGGTAGTGGGAGGTTCCAACCACAAATCTCGGGTATCTCCGATGACGTTGGCAGATGGGTATATGAAAGTACGCATCTTGTAGGTGCAGCAAACACATCCAATCGCCTCGACGGAGATGTGGATAGATTTGGTGGAGTGCTAACATGCGAAACTTCTCTTTTTTGATATGTTTGTTGAGTCTGGGTCTGAACTCTGTTTTTGGACCTCTTTTCTGTATTAGAAAATACCTGGAGTAGACTCCTCTCCCTCTCTGTGCTCTCGGAACCCTTTCTATGGCCGATTTGAGAAGAAGGGTAGCCACCTCCTGCCGTAGCATCTTGAGCTGATGATTCGAATGCACTGGGTGGATTGAGAGAGGAAGACTCCGGAAACGAAGAGAGTATCCATGTCGCAGTGTAGTTAGAACTCACTTGTCTCTGGTGATGTTTTGCCACTCTTGAAGATGTTGTGAAATACTTCCTCCCACTGGAGCGGTGGACGGCGTTGGAGGAAGCGATTGCTCTTTGTTTGCCTTGAGCTTTGTTACCGCTGTTGGATTGGCGGTTATTCCCTCGTCCTCTTGATGATCGACGAGACTGGGATTGCTGCTTTTTCTGCCCTTGCTGGGCTTGGTTCTTTTGCCAGTGAGGGGTTTGAAACCTCTGTTGGAAGGTACGCATGTCAGATCCCTTACGACGGCGGAACTCCTTCCTCTTCTCCAGACCCACAGCTTTCATGGTTTCAAGCTCTGATTTCATTCGAGCCATCTCGTCATCGGTGTGAGCCAAAAAGAGAAGTTCAAGAAAAAGGTAAGTTGAGAATCCTAGCTTGAGCCTCAGGTTTAAGAGCAGTCAACCTCAGCCATGAGGATCTTCTGACCGAAATGCCATGGGCGTAGAAGTGGGCTGCCAGAGTAGCTCCGTCTGCTGCCGAACTTATAACTTAATTGGAAACCAAGCTGCCCTCCTGCAGGATCTCCTTAAAATCCTTCCTATCCTCCTGAGAAAGTCTGTCTGCGAATCTTTGGCGAGAATCCCAAAGCGCTCTGTCGTAGCGCCCAAAGAGCACTGAGGCACTAGCAACCTTTAAGTTGGAAGCGGCCGATCCGCATACTCTTCTACCCCAAGAATCTTGCGTCTTGCTCTCCTTGTCCGGAGGGACTGTAGGCGACAACGCCACTGAGTGTGTTTTTCTAGCGGCCGCCGTGATTACAGAATCAGGAGGAGGATCAGCCTTGAGAAACAGAGGATCCTCTGGAGCGGGACGATATTTAAGGATTCTTGCCGGAGCCGACTTGATGGTAGCCGGCGTTAGGAAAACGTCCATCACTGGTTTTAGCAACCCAGGAACCAGAGGCAACAGTGGACGAGCCGCCGTCCTTTCATGAAGGGTCTCAAAGATGACTGAGGAAAGGGTTTCCTGAACAGGCATAGGAATGTTCAACTTGGCCGCTCCCCTGCACAAAACCTCTTGAAATGTGCTGATGTCGTCCACTGGAGAAACTCGAGGTGGTGGCGTATCCGACAGTGTGGGGGAGTAACTTCTCTTGGAGGAACTAGATGAAGAAGATGTAGGAGACCTACGCCTGCGTTTCTCAGCTCGCACCGCCTCTTCTGCGAGAAGTGGATCTCGATCTTCTCCTGGACATATGTGAACGAGAGCGTCGTCCATAATCTTTCCCGAGAATGAGAACTTGCTGGTCTCCTTGGTTGGGCAAGGTTCCTCAATCTAGCCAAGGAAATGCTCACTGCATGTGCCATAGAAGGTATCCGTGGTGGTATGGACTCAGGTAGAAATCCGGGGGGGACTTTGTCCCGGAAGACGTCCCTCTTCCTGCCTTTGGATTGGTGGTGACGGTCCCAATTGAGTGTCTGCTGGTCGAGGATGCTCTACTGGGGAAAGAGGACCTGAAGAAGAATTCACCACTTCTGGGGATCTGGATCTTGAAGGAGACAGAGGAGAGCCTGATCCTGCGGAAGCCGATTGAGAAATGGAAATAGGTGAAGACCTAGACGCTGAACCATGCTCAGATGCCACATCAGGTGGAGATCGTTGTCTTGACGTCTCTCTATGCGGAGACTTCCGTCTCGACGCTGACCTGGACGTCGATCTAAGTCCTGACATCTCCTGAAGCCCCACAGCGGAGGACGGTCTCGACGGCGATAAGCCTATCGCCGGAGATCTGGACTTCGACGCCGACTGGATAAACGGCGATGAGTTGTGCCTCGACGTCGAGAGCCTTGTCATCGACAGCGGGCTTATCCTGGACGGAGGCCTAGAACCCGACGGGGAACTTCGCCTCGACGTCTGTATCTTCGCCGTGGATGGCTGTTTTGGCATCATAGATACTTTTGTCGACGGAGGAGCCTGCCTCAACGTCGATCCTTGCCTCGACGTCGATGATGTCCTCGTCGGCCATCGCCTGTGCCTCCCCCTCGATCTTCGCCTCGACGTCGCTGATGTCTCCGACGGCGACAGTCTGTCCCTTTCCCTAAACGTCGACTTCCGCCTAGATGTCGACTTCGACGCCGAACGGTGATGCTTCTCCTTTGACGCCGATCGATGCTTTCTCGACGGCGATGCTTTAGACGACGAACGTCTGCGTTTCGCCGCCGGGTCTTGCTTTGACGCTGACTTTCTTTTGGAAGCGTGACTCTCCCTAGTCTCCTCACCTCTCAACGACGATCCCGCCGCTGGAGTCTTCGACGTCGAGCCCAACGCCGATGGCGAACAAACAGGGATCAACTGCTTCGACGTCGACCGCATCTCAGAAAGGCCATGAAGCCTAATCCTTTCCCTTTCTTTCAAAGTCCTCTTTGAAAGGTTTTTACAATGACGACAGGAAGCAGGAGAATGTGTGTCAGGTAGACAAATGATACACACATCATGTGTATCCGAAGTAGCCTTTTTACCACAGGATGGACAGGCCACGAACAAGGAAGGCATTTTTGACAGAAAAAAGCTAAAAATCTGTCAGGAAAGTCAGTAAATGCTTCACCAAACAGGAGAATATTTTGAATTAAGCAAAAAAAATCACCAAAAATTGTTAAGTTCTTGACTAGAAAGTCAAAAAAGAAGAGCTGAATTCCAGGGTCCTGACTGAAGGAGCCTGAAAGAACAACTGACCCAACTGTCACCCCTGAGGCATGATGGGATCTTGGGATTAAAGGCACGGTGCCAGTTTATCTGTACAAGGCTTTTCAGTCTCTATGGTATTGTATTACAATGCAGCCTGCAGGCTAACAATTTTTTTTATCTGTGTTTGGCACAGTGTTTGTTTTCCTTTCCCATGAGGTTTGTCTAAAAAAAAAAAAAAAAGGTTTTTAGGTGCATTTGTATACCTATGGTGTCTATTTAGATATTTATATCTATCTGGAATTTTTACATTCATTATTATTACATTGTCTAGCCTACTATGGGGGCTGCATTGGTTTGGAAAAAATAATATATGTGTTTATACATATACAGAGCTGTATATATATATTACCTACTGGTGGTCGCCAGTAGGTAGTTATAGTTAGGACCCCTTTTCCATAGGAAATCCGCAACATTCTATTTTGAATAACTTTGGCGCCGGTCGATGAATCCTCGCGAATTTCTCAAAATAGGTGGGGCGCTACGCTCCGCTCCTACCCTGAAAGTCTCGGGGGGATTCGTCAAGCGGGGGCTGAGATAAAAGGGGGGTCCCAAAACGCATTTTTCCCATGCATTTTTCCATAGGACCTTTAGAACGAGCTACAGCCCGAACGGCTGAACAGAATTACTAGAAATTTGGCAGAGGTGTAGTCCGTAGGTCAAGGAAGTGCCTTTTGTAGGTTTGGTGTAAATCTGTTCAGTAGATTCTGAGAAAATAGCCTTTAAATCAATATATATATCTGAGCCCGCTTACGGTACGCTTACCGTACGCATACGGTGGCGTGCGCGAGCGCGATTCTGATTGGCTGTTAGATCTTAGTAAACATTCGAATCGGCCGAAACCAGGAAGCGGCGGCCGCCATTTTGTGTGTTTCACTCAGAAAAAAAAGAGTGAAAACAAGAAAAGGGGGCAATGAGGAGAGTTACAGACCCCCTTACATTTGTGAGGGGGTCAAAGAAGGACTGTAAAGTACAAAAAAAACATTTATTGATTTTAAAAAAAATCACGGGGTACGCGTACGGTAAGCTTACGGTAAGCGTACGGAAGAAAAAATAAATTAAAAAAGAAATGAAATGCAGATTTAATAGTTTAGATATTAGGGAGCTCTAAAAAGAGCTGTTGTGTTTATGAAGTCATTTTTTTAGTGGTACCTACAAGTAAGTACCGATGCAGAGTCTAAGGTTCAAGAGGAAGACTCTGTTCCCTTCATCATTGAAGTGCACACCATCTCCTCTATAAATGTCTTGCATGTCATAACGCAAGTTGTTGTGGTAAATGGCACCCATACCATAGTCACGGAGGAAAGCAGAAACAGATTTGTTGACGTGCTTTCTTGCTTTGTCAATCTGCGGACAGAAATGATTGGACCAGTTCCATTTTTGCCTTTGGCATATGTTGGAAAACACAAAGGCAGTTTTAGGGAAAAGTGAAAACAGCTGTGCAAAGGTGTCCTTCATAAGCATTTCCAGACCTACCCCAGTCAAAGTGCCTAGGTCATTGCCACCACAGTGCACTATTATGAGGTCAGGGTGTTGGATTTGCATGAAGGATTTCACCAATGGCATCAATTGGTGCCACTTTAACCCTCTCTGACCAATCCATTTAATGTCTACATTTGGCAAAGCAAGGTCTCTCACCATATCTGTTTTCTCTGCAAACTTTTCACTCCAGAAGACATAGCTGTGCCCTACAATCCACACTGTGAACATCTTCAAAGGAGAACTGGATGCACTCAGGAGGTGTCTTTCAGTAGAATGGCAATATGAAAAGAAAGACAGTTTGGAAATGGAGGCATACATATTTTTTTCAAAACAAAAAGAACTGATTGGCTGTTTCATACCATTCTAGAATAAAAACTAGGCTGTATGTGTAAATTAATAGAAGCATGTTTTGTATTGGTACAAAAAAATGTGTTACCAAAGAACAGTACTATGGATTTGCTGTTAGGTTTGAAAAGTCAAGCACTCTTGCTCTGTGGAATTGAAACATTGTGTGGCGAACTTCTGACCTAACTCCACACAGCAGTGTTCCATGAGCTGTTGCTATGGTAGCAGGCAGAAGTCAAGTTGGGGGAAGGGTACTAGGCAGAAGTCAAGTTGGGGGCAGGGTACTTTTGGAAAAGGGTTGGTTTTCAACCAATAGAAATGTGTGATTACATTTGAAAAAAAGGGGGAAGCACTGAGATTTGAAACTTACATGTATATGTGTGGAAAAATAGAGGGAAAGTTTGCCATTATCTGGTTCTGCTGAGAGGAGAGAGGTGAACAGAACAGAGATCCTGGCTCTGATAATCTGCTGTTTGAGTGCCACATTTCTTTCACAACTAACTAATTTTAAAGGTGAGGTTAGAGTTTGAGAGGAGATGTATATGGTAAATTAAGAAATGAATAATAGAAATGGAAATTCTTTTTGTTGAAGTTGCGTTTATCATTTTCTGTTTTGGGAGAAATTTAAATGTGAGGAACATGTAAAATAATATGGACTATGTTTTCACGATAAATTAAGGTGTACTGGAAAAAAAAAGAATAGTTTAAGGGTTTGAGGTTGGACTCAGTAATGCAAATACATTCAGCATCACTAAGGCTGGTTGCCCTTGCTGGAATGTAGGCAGCCACCCAGGTTACACATGGTGGTGGTCTGAAAAAGCAGTTTGGACATGTGCATTTAAAAAAATCAAAAAAGTGGTTTCATAATGTGTCAGTCTGTAAAAGTGATTTTCACTTGCCAAAAAAAAAGAGCAGTAAGTGTGCATTCAAATTGGCAAAGAAATTTCGTTTTGGGACTAATGTGAAAACATGACTGTGTGGAAATAGGAATTACAGGCAGAGATTTATTGCGTTTTTTTCTGGTGATTTCACAGTTGCATTAGTAGGAAAAAGGGGGAGCGATTTTTTGGGGGAAGAAGCAGACTCTTAGCACACACCCATCTGCTTGCCATGTATAATCATGCACAGTATTTACAAGCGAGTGGGGTTTTCAGGTTTCAGTCTGTAATGCAAATACATTCAGCATCACTAAGGCTGGTTGCCCTTGCTGGAATGTAGGCAGCCACCCAGGTTACACATGGTGGTGGTCTGAAAAAGCAGTTTGGACATGTGCATTTAAAAAAAATCAAAAAAGTGGTTTCATAATGTGTCAGTCTGTAAAAGTGATTTTCACTTGCCAAAAAAAAAGAGCAGTAAGTGTGCATTCAAATTGGCAAAGAAATTTCGTTTTGGGACTAATGTGAAAACATGACTCTGTGGAAATAGGAATTACAGGCAGAGATTTATTGCGTTTTTTTCTGGTGATTTCACAGTTGCATTAGTAGGAAAAAGGGGGAGCGATTTTTTGGGGGAAGAAGCAGACTCTTAGCACACACCCATCTGCTTGCCATGTATAATCATGCACAGTATTTACAAGCGAGTGGGGTTTTCAGGTTTCAGTCTGTAATGCAAATACATTCAGCATCACTAAGGCTGGTTGCCCTTGCTGGAATGTAGGCAGCCACCCAGGTTACACATGGTGGTGGTCTGAAAAAGCAGTTTGGACATGTGCATTTAAAAAAATCAAAAAAGTGGTTTCATAATGTGTCAGTCTGTAAAAGTGATTTTCACTTGCCAAAAAAAAAAGAGCAGTAAGTGTGCATTCAAATTGGCAAAGAAATTTCGTTTTGGGACTAATGTGAAAACATGACTGTGTGGAAATAGGAATTACAGGCAGAGATTTATTGCGTTTTTTTCTGGTGATTTCACAGTTGCATTAGTAGGAAAAAGGGGGAGCGATTTTTTGGGGGAAGAAGCAGACTTAGCACACACCCATCTGCTTGCCATGTATAATCATGCACAGTATTTACAAGCGAGTGGGGTTTTCAGGTTTCAGTCTGTAATGCAAATACATTCAGCATCACTAAGGCTGGTTGCCCTTGCTGGAATGTAGGCAGCCACCCAGGTTACACATGGTGGTGGTCTGAAAAAGCAGTTTGGACATGTGCATTTAAAAAAATCAAAAAAGTGGTTTCATAATGTGTCAGTCTGTAAAAGTGATTTTCACTTGCCAAAAAAAAAGAGCAGTAAGTGTGCTTTCAAATTGGCAAAGAAATTTCGTTTTGGGACTAATGTGAAAACATGACTGTGTGGAAATAGGAATTACAGGCAGAGATTTATTGCGTTTTTTTCTGGTGATTTCACAGTTGCATTAGTAGGAAAAAGGGGGAGCGATTTTTTGGGGGAAGAAGCAGACTCTTAGCACACACCCATCTGCTTGCCATGTATAATCATGCACAGTATTTACAAGCGAGTGGGGTTTTCAGGTTTTAGTCTGTAATGCAAATACATTCAGCATCACTAAGGCTGGTTGCCCTTGCTGGAATGTAGGCAGCCACCCAGGTTACACATGGTGGTGGTCTGAAAAAGCAGTTTGGACATGTGCATTTAAAAAAATCAAAAAAGTGGTTTCATAATGTGTCAGTCTGTAAAAGTGATTTTCACTTGCCAAAAAAAAAGAGCAGTAAGTGTGCATTCAAATTGGCAAAGAAATTTCGTTTTGGGACTAATGTGAAAACATGACTGTGTGGAAATAGGAATTACAGGCAGAGATTTATTGCGTTTTTTTCTGGTGATTTCACAGTTGCATTAGTAGGAAAAAGGGGGAGCGATTTTTTGGGGGAAGAAGCAGACTCTTAGCACACACCCATCTGCTTGCCATGTATAATCATGCACAGTATTTACAAGCGAGTGGGGTTTTCAGGTTTCAGTCTGTAATGCAAATACATTCAGCATCACTAAGGCTGGTTGCCCTTGCTGGAATGTAGGCAGCCACCCAGGTTACACATGGTGGTGGTCTGAAAAAGCAGTTTGGACATGTGCATTTAAAAAAATCAAAAAAGTGGTTTCATAATGTGTCAGTCTGTAAAAGTGATTTTCACTTGCCAAAAAAAAAGAGCAGTAAGTGTGCTTTCAAATTGGCAAAGAAATTTCGTTTTGGGACTAATGTGAAAACATGACTGTGTGGAAATAGGAATTACAGGCAGAGATTTATTGCGTTTTTTTCTGGTGATTTCACAGTTGCATTAGTAGGAAAAAGGGGGAGCGATTTTTTGGGGGAAGAAGCAGACTCTTAGCACACACCCATCTGCTTGCCATGTATAATCATGCACAGTATTTACAAGCGAGTGGGGTTTTCAGGTTTCAGTCTGTAATGCAAATACATTCAGCATCACTAAGGCTGGTTGCCCTTGAAGGAGTGTAGGCAGTCACTGAGGATACACATGGTGGTGGTCTGAAAAAGCAGTCTGGTCATGGGCTTTTTTTAAAAACTGAAAAGTGGTTTCATAATGTGTCAGTCTGTAAAAGTGATTTTAACTTGCCAAAAAAAAAGAGCAGTAAGTGTGCTTTCAAATTGGCAAAGAAATTTCGTTTTGGGACTAATGTGAAAACATGACTCTGTGTGGAAATAAGAATTACAGGCAGAGATTTATTGCGTTTTGCTCTGGTGATTTCACAGTTGCATTAGTAGGAAAAAGGGGGAGCGATTTTTTGGGGGAAGAAGCAGACTCTTAGCACACACCCAGCTCCTTTCCATGTATAATCATGCACAGTATTTAGAAGCGAGTGGGGTTTTGAGGTTTCAGTCTGTAATGCAAATACATTCAGCATCACTAAGACTGGTTGCCCTTGCTGGAGTGTAGCAGTCTGGACATGGGCTTTTTAAAAAATCTGAAAAGTGGTTTCATAATGTGTCAGTCTGTAAAAGTGATTTTCACTTGCCCAAAAAAAAGAGCAGTAAGTATGCATTCAAATTGGCAAAGAAATTTCGTTTTGTGACTATTGTGAAAAGAAATGTAGTAATATATTTAAATAAAATAAAGGAAATTTTTTTTTAGTTTTTTTCAGGTATTGCTGAAGAGCAGTGAACAAAATTTAAGATGCCTACAAAATCCAGAGTTCAAAAAACGCTAAAAAAAAAACTATATTTGAAGACAACTAGAGGATCAAAGTTAGTAGAAGATGCTGATGTTGGGAGGAAGAAAAAATCTTCTGGTAAGCAAAAAAAAGATTTTCTAAGGAACATATTCAAAAAAAGGAAAAATGTACAAAATGTCTGTACTGGAAAGAATGATTTCAATCGAAAAGGACAGGAAAAAATTGAGAATTTAGTTAATGCAAATATACCTTCTGCAACTAAAAAGATAAACTTAAACAGAAAAACAGCGTTTAAAGAGATACGTAGAAAAATGTTTCTGAGGAGAGTTATGTCCAATTTGATAAAGGATGTGAAGAAATATAAGCAAAAGGCAAAGTTTTATAAGAGAAAAAAAGAAATTGAAGCCATTGCAGCAAAGGCATTAGAATTAAAAAGGAAACTATTCATATTAATTTTGAGTAGGATGCGTACATTAGACAAAATGGTTAATGTACTGAAATCACATAGCAAAAGGAAAAGAGTAGTGAACAGAACAAACTTTTGTAAAGTGTTTTTAGGAAAGTGGATGCATAGTTCAAGTAGTGAACCTTTTTTTAATGAAGAGAGCTATTTTCAAAGTAATAGTTTGCTGCATGCAGTTGACACCAGAGGTCGTTCATACGAAGTAAAAAATGGTTGCATAATGGAGAAGGAGATAATGGTTCCAAGAGATGAGGTACAAGTGATGGCAGATGAGGCAATGGGGAGACGTCCTAAAGCCCCAGTGTACACTTGGAATTGTAGTAGTATTTGCACTGTGCGTCAGGAATCTATTGACAAATGTCGAGAGTTTCTAAGAGAATATAGTAAAAAAAGTATAAAACAGAAGATTAAGGTGCTTCAAAGTCTGGATCCATGCAGAGTGAGAGAGAATACTGGTTTGCAGGGTCATTCTCTGGCTTGTCTATCTAGAAAAGTGTGCAATAGTGTTTTCCATCATTTTAGGATGCTGGCTGTTCATCATACTGAAATGAGAAAGTTTGTGAGACGGTTGTATTTTGCCAAAAGTCCAGCAATAAAGTTAAATGAATTGAATAGGGCTCTGTTCCGAGGAACGGTATCAGATGTAGAGAAGGTTGTTGATGAAATTCAGTTTTGTTACTTTGGTCCTGAACAAAACAGTGCAGAGAAGGACACAGTAAATGAGGAAGAAGTGGAAGAGAATGTAGAACCCTCTGTAAGTAACACATTTAATGATCACATAACAAAATTTGCAATAGTCTCTAATGAAAGACCAAATTTTACTTGTATTTGTTGCCGCAGAACTCATTATAGAAAACAAACTAGGAATGTTGATCTCTACAGAAAGAGTGAAAATGAAGATAATTATAAGTGGAAGGATTTTGCCACATATATATTTCTAGAAAATTGTTTTGATTTGGGTGAAGATCAGCGTATTTGTAAATTCTGTTACAACAAGTTAGAGGAAAATAGAATGCCGACCAGAGCTGTACATAATAATTTAGAATTGGATGCTATTCCTGCTGAACTTTCTGAATTAAATACATATGAGTCTATACTCATTCAATGTGTTCATCCGTTCCAGACCATAGTACGTATGGAGCCCAAAACTGGTAAATTACCTCCTTCAGATTTACTGAGAGGTTTAAAAGGTAGAGTGGTGTATTTGCCCTTGGATTTGAAAAAAAATATGGAAACTATTGATGCGGATACTTTGGAAACTGAACCATTAATTATTCTGGTTAATGGTGTACCTACAAAGAATAAGAAGATTTGGCAGGAGCTGGTAGATGTACGGAAAGTACAAAAAGCAAATTTGTATTTGAAAAGGAATAACAAATGGTATAAATCAATTTATATAGAAGAAGAAGAAGAAGATTTACAAGAAGACACAGAAACACCAACTGGACAAATTGAAAAAGTGGACAAGTCAAAGGAAGAAGAAATTTATGAACATTTTAGCATACATCCTCTTCATTCAAAAGAAGTTATGGGAGACAATATTGATCTCTTTCAGATGAAGAAAGCAAAAGGAACTCCCGTGAGTGTATGGGAGGAGAGCTTGGAAGCTCGATGTTTTCCCCAGCTGTTTCCTAAAGGAAAAGGAGGACGATACGATGAACGTCCAGAACAGATTCCAGCTTCTGAGTATCGGACTACAAGACTATATGCTGAAGATCCCAGATTTCGACAAAGTATTCCTCATTTGTTCCATCTTTTATTTGAAAGCGACTTGTCTGCACTGTCTTATGCAGTAAATCACATTTTAAAAAGTGGAGTACATTTACAAAATGTGTCTGCTAAGGATTTTATGGAGAAAGTGCAGCACCGAGATGATCATTTGGAAACACAACTGATCAATCTGATGGCTTGTCAGCGTGGGACAAATGAATATTGGTACCGACGCCATGGTGAATTAAAATGCATGTTACGGAATTTAGGAACACCAACATGGTTCCTTACCCTAAGCTGTGCCGAGTACGCTTGGGATGATTTACTGGATTTTCTACGAGAGGCAAATTCAAACATTAAAAACATCGAATACAAGACACCAGGAGAACTGTGCTCATTGGATCCGGTTAATGTTTGCAGATATTTCAATCATAGATTTGAGGCTATGATGTCCTTCATCTGCAATAAAAAAAATCCACCTCTTGGAAAAGTAGAGGATTTCTTTTGGAGAAAAGAGTACCAGGCAAGAGGTGCTCCTCATATTCATATGCTGTTGTGGATCAAGGATGCCCCAAAGTTTGGAACAGATACTGATGAAGCAGTGTTATCTTACATTGAAGAATATGCAACATGTGCTATACCAAAAAGCACAGAAGAGAAAAAGTTAAAGGAGCAAGTTTTACGTTTCCAAAGTCATCGGTGTGGAAAATACTGTCGACGGAAATACAAGAGCAAAGATAAATACTACACTAAATGTCGATTTGGATTTCCAAGACCTGTTCTTTCAAATGGAAGAGTCAACAGTTTTATGTCAGCTGTGAGACATACTATCACAAGAAAATCACCTAAGAATACCTACAACCTAAAAAGAAAAGAAGAATCAAAAAATATAAATGACTACAACCCAGTCATTTTATCCATGTGGAACGATAACATGGATATACAGTATGTTGCTGACAATTCCATTGCTGTTGCTCGATATGTAACGTCTTACATTACAAAATCAGAAAAAACAGAATTGAAGGAAATGTGGGAAGAGATTTCTCACGAGAAGACAGTCAGTAAGAAGCTGTACAGTTTCAGTTTGAAGATGTTATCGCATCGAGAAATTGGATCCTACGAATGTTCAGATAGGTTATCTTCTGCAAGTCTCTACTCGAAGTCAAGAAGAATAATTTGGGCAAGTTTAGGCCTTGCAGCAATGAGAAATCGGGTACTGAAATCTGTAGGAGAAATTGAATATTTGGCCGAGAATGACCCAGAAAGTACAGATATTTTGAAATCAAACATGTTGGACACTTATTATCCCAAGAGAAGTCATCATCTGGAGAACATGTGTCTCTATGAAGTGCTGCAGAACTACATTTATTCACGGAAAGCCGCAGAAGACATCAACAATGGAAAATATAAAGTCGTTGGTGAAGAAGGATGTTTGGTGAAGCAAACAAAAGGAAGTTTGATAAATCACCGGAAGCTGAGTTGTGACACTACTGACAAGAAGGAATTTTACTACTTGGCTCTTTTACAGTTGTTTAAACCATGGCGTACAGAGGATGAACTACTGGGAGAATTTCAAAGCTATGAAGATTCTTTTAATGCTTGCAAAGACAGCATACAATGCAGTACATTCTCAACTTATCTGCAAATGTTAAATGAAGAAATTGAACAGGAAACTACAATTGCAGCAGAAATAGCTAGAGACAGTTCTCAGGACAGCCAAAGTTCAGGAACACTCAGTCAAGATCCCCTAGGACAACCAATCGTTGAAAATGAAGCATCAATAGCCATGAATGAAGTGGAAACGGCTATGAATCAAGCTCAAGAAGAATTTATAGACTTAGAAAATTTGGAAAGACAACTGAATCAAGAGCAGCAACAAATTTATGAAGAGATCAAAAACAAAATTGATCACGGATTTCTACATGAAAAAAGAGTGCTCATGCACATCATTTCATCCAATCAGGATGTATGTAAGCGGACAAGCTGGAACTGGAAAAAGTTTCCTAATAAAAGTCATCAGAAGCTACCTACAGCAAAAAACGGATTCTACTTTGTCTTGTGTGGTTACTGCTCCAACTGGGTTAGCAGCATATAACATAAAAGGAATCACTTTACATCGTTTGCTAATGTTACCAGTGGAGCATGAGAACAAAATACAATACAACAAGCTAACTGGAGAAGCATCCTTGGAAGTTTCAAGAGTATTGAAGAAGATGCAAGTTCTCATTATTGATGAGGTGAGCATGGTATCAAACTTAATGCTTGCCTTTGTGCATTTAAGAATGCAGCAAATTTTGAAGACAGACTATGACATGTTATTTGGTGGAAAACACGTCATAGTTTTTGGAGATCTTTTGCAACTTACTCCAGTTAAAGGACAACCAGTATTTAATACTGTCACACATGAAGACACGAAGAAGTCATTGGGAAGCATCGGAAATACAAATATTTGGTCCTTCTTTGAGTACAAGGAACTTACTACTAATATGAGGCAAGCAAGCGATGAAGAATATGGAAGTATTCTGAAAGATATCAGAATTGGACTACTCACAGAAGTTGGCAAAAAAGCATTACAGAGTCGGCTGCTACATAATTTATTTCCAAAGGAAGAAATAGTTGCAGAGAAAATATACAAGAATATTGCAGAAAACAAAAGTGTCATCTGCTTAATGCCAACTCTACGTGAATGCTCAATATTTAATGAGGAGCTTTTGAAATTGGAAAAGGAAGAGATCAGGAAATTGGAAGCAGTGGACAAAATTGAGGATGGAAGAATTACTGTCACAGTAACAGGCAAACTGAAAAATAAATTGGACTCACTAGAGAAGAACATCTCCAAAACAGCTGGATTAGAAAAAAATCTATATGTTTGCATGAACTGTAGAGTATTTTTAAGAAGAAATTTGGATGTTGAAAAAGGTTTAGTTAATGGAGCTATGGGAAGAGTTGTGGGTTTTATTAATTATCAGAAAAAAGAAGGAATTGAATGTTTAAAAATAAAATTTGATCAGATAGAAGAAGTTAAAGACATTTGTCGTTGTTCAGTTCGTTTCATGCTTGTAAAAGACTTATATGTACGTAGGAAGCAGTTTCCGTTTTCGCTAGCATATGCTGTAACTATTCACAAGTCTCAAGGATTGACTGTAGATTGTGCATTTGTGAACATTGGTTCAACTGTGTTCAAAGAAGGTATGGCATATGTTGCTTTGTCACGAGTGAAAACATTATCAGGTTTATTCATGATAGACTTTGATGATTCAAAAGTTAGTGCTGATACAAACTGTGTAAAGGAGTATAATAGATTAAGAAGAAGCTATGCTCCTCATTTAGGTCAGTATCCTGTGTTGGAGAAACGTGTAGTTTCTCGTAAAAGAAAAAATGAGAATATCTGTAATGAAGATGTAGAGAAGAGGAAAAAAAAGAGGAGTGATGTAATTGCAAGCAAAAAGAAAAAGGAAAATGAAGAACAGGTTGTAGGATGTCATTTTGAAAATAGCTCTGGTGTCAACTGCTACGCAAATGTAGTGCTGAATGTTGCATTTTATCTGGAAAGTTTGCAAGAGCAGATAATAGTAAATCAGGGAAAAAGATTCTGTTCAGAGCCGAGTCTCCTTTTTCAAAAGCTGAGTAAAGATAAAACTCAAATAGAAAGTGCTACTGAAATTAGAAAACTTTTAGATATATGTTCAGGACGAACACAGTTTTCTCAAAATGAACAGCAAGATGCACATGAATTTTTGATGTATTTTCTTCAGGTAGTGGAAGAAGAAGGAGTTCCCATTGAAATTTTTTTTGGTCTCTCTTATAAATGGGAACATAGTTGTGAAAATTGTTATAATATATGTGGCTCTAATGTTGATAATGAAAGGTTTATTTATTTGACATTGCCAGAAAGTAAAACAGTCACTTTTGCAAAATTAGTTAAAGATGCTAATCATAGCATGAAATGTGGTGAGTGTAAATCTGACATGTTTTCAACATTAATTTTAAAGGAATACGGACAGTATGTAATTTTAATGATGCAACGATGTAGAGCTGATGGTTCAAAATTGGATACTTTAATAAAGAAGTTTACAGGACAGCAATTATCAATTTCAGGAAAAACTTTTGTAACTGTTGCAATAATTTTCCATGATGGACCTACTGTTACTTCTGGACATTACACAGTTTATCTTAAATGTGAAAAAGGTTGGACACTGTGTAATGATTCCCAATTGATTTTCAAACAACGTTTGCCTTTTGATTTAGCAAATTCCTATCTAATCTTCCTGAAACCTAAATTTTAGAGAGATTTGGCAAGATCTGGACAAAATAATTTTACCATTTTACTGGATTACCATTGCAATTTTGTAAAAAAAAGATTTTTTAAATTATCATTTGGCCTAATGGAAAGATAACCAATTGTAATGTGGACTTTTTTTAATTTTTAATGAAACTTTCAAAAACCAATAATTTAGAGATAATCGGTAACATCTGCACAATTTAAATTTTGGAATGTTATTGGACTGCCATTGGAAATTTTTTCAAAAATGATTTAAAAAATTACTATTTGGCCATGCGGAAAAGTAACCAATTCTATTGTGGACTTAATAAATTATTCAAAAAATTTTCGTGAACCAAAATGTTAGAGAATCGGTGAGATCTGGACAAATTAAACTTTAGAATTTTATTGGATTACCGTTGGAAATTTATTCCCAAAATAATTTTAAAATTACTATTTGGCCTAAAGGAAATGGAATCAGATGTATTGTGGAGTTATTTGAGATATAATATTGTGATTATACTTCTGAAACAAACATATCAGACGGTATTTTAAAGAAATAAGTATTGGTATTAGATGATATTTTTTTAGAATATTATGCATTTCTATATTGTTAAGTTTAAGTAAAAAGAGATTCTGGGCTTTTTTAATACAATCTTTGTGATTGTTATTTTTTTTTGCCCGCTGTAAAATGATGAATGCAATTGCTTTCACAATTTATAGTGAAATGCAATATATTCTGAAAACAGCAAAAATAAGGCAAAAATATTTTTGTAAAAATATGTAAATATGTGTACTGTATTATAAAATGTTTTAAAAAATATTAATACTTTTTTCTTTTTTTTCAGATTGATATAGAAAAATTTCGAAAACTAGAACCCTTTTTAAAGCTATTTTTTTAAAAAACAAATGAATAAATATTTTTTTGAGTGGGTATGGTAAGTCAATAATAATAATTGTAGTCTCTCAAGGACCTTGTAATGTGATAATTGATTTTTAGTGTTTAAAAACAAAAAAAAAAAAAAAGTACGCGTACCGTACGCGTACGGTAAAAAAAAAAAAAAAAAAAGTTTTTAAAAACATGTAAAAAAAAGATGAAAGATAAGGTTGGCTCTTAAAAGAACCGTTGTGTTCATGCAGGGACAGAGGAAAGAAAGAATGGGAAAATTATTCAAAGCGACAAATGTGCTGATCTATTTTGTTGTTCACTAGGGAAACACTGGTCTCCCTATGGCAAATTAGATCTTGACAAAAGGCGCATCGAATATCAACCCTCCGAAATCGAGGGTTCATTTCCAGAGGGCCAGCAAAAGGAGATGCTCCCCCCACAGATGAAGGGCTCACCTGACCTGCAGAAGGAGTCAGCTCTGCAGATGATGGTCCAGGCTGAGCTGCTGTGGATGTACTTGCTTGTCTTTCTGAAGAGTTACCTCCAAAAAGATGACCATGTGTCCTTCTGTGTACATCCTTGAGGTGTCTCTTCATGGTATGATTCCCAAAGGAATACTTCCTGTCAGGATTACCTCTTGAAAGTACACGCTGACACAGCTTGCAAGTTACTAAGGGTGCATTCACCTTTTGCTGGCCTTCAGGAAAAGTAAAATAATCCCATACATAAGAGGGCTTTTGTTTCCTCGCTCTCTGCCTCAAAACAGTGCTGCTAGTGCTAGCCTCACTCTCAGAAGAGCTCTGCTGTTCTGCCATCGTATCACAAAGACAACCCAGCTCCTTCTCCTAAGGGATCACAAGCAGAAATGAGAGGAATGGGTGTGGTGTAGTAGAGTTCTAGAACTGAAAGTAGTTTCAACCAATCAAAAGTTGTGTTTCATGATCACATGACCTACCGTACGCTTACGGTACGCTTACGGTACGCTTACGGGCAAACTACGCATGCGCGTAAAAAAGACATGCTCACGCGCACATGCGCATAATAGTCACTACCCGACACTTCCGCGTAACGTGCGCGTGTAGCGTACGCGCGCACGCGTCCCACGCGGAGTACGCGCGGCTACGCAAATTGCGTAACTATACGCAAGCAGCGTAGGGAAATTACGGGCGTTGCGTAAACCGTACGCTTACCGTAAGCTTACGGTACGCGTACTAAAAAAAAAAAAAGAAAAAAAGGAATGCAAATAAATTTTACATGTTTATTTTAAAAAATATATTAAAAAAACATATTATATAATTTTAAAAATTTAACCATAGTCTTTATAAAAGGTAAGAAAATTAAAATAAAAATATGTTAAAAAAAATAGAAGAAAAAAAAAAAATAGCATTTAAAAAACCTTGCAAATTCACTGAAAAAACCATGGGTTTCACACACGTTATAGTTAGGAATTAGCATTTAAAAAACCTTAGAAATTCAGTGAAAAAACCATAGGTTTCACACACGTTATAGTTAGGAATTAGCATTTAAAAAACCTTAGAAATTCAGTGAAAAAACCATAGGTTTCACACATGTTATAGTTAGCTGGACATTTTACTCGTAAAAAACCAATGAAATTCCCCCGTTATAGTTAGTTCAGCTAACTATAACTCGCGCGCCCGCAATGCACTGCTGATGACGTCACATATTACATCACTCATGACATGGTCAGTGACATCACTCATGACATCACTGATGACATCTCAAATGACATCACTGATGACATCATCCTTGTGATAGAGTAGCAGACCTCCTCTTCCCCTAATATAACCTTTGATACACACATTCAAAAATAGAGACTAAAATTTACAAAACAATGGACATACCAATAACAGTTACAACAACCTCTTCAGTAATTCTAAGATCCACATACACATCCACTCATTCACCAACAGTCCAATACAGTCACTCATACATGTACTCACTTATCATATGTACTCATACACCTATACATCCTGTTACACAATGCCACTCATCCATAGAGCTACTCACACACATAGTCACTCATGCTAATAAAGAATCAAACATACATTTACTTGCATATACAGTTATACACACACCACCACACTTACTTCTACGGAAACTTACACATACTTAGTCTTTTAAACAATTACTTATAGAAATACATATTTATTCATACAGGAATTCTTTCAATCTCTCACTCTCACATATACTCACATATATAAACCAATAGTCACATATACTAGTTTTAAACATATGTAGTTACTCATAAAGACACTATTGAGACAGTCATTCACTCACTAACACACCCATACACACACTCATCCACCCATGCAGTCCTGCACACATGCTCTGTTCAACACATACAAACAGTGAGTCACTCATTCATGCACCTATGCACTACGTCATACCCCCCACCGAACCATGCAGACACTCATACTGATACTCAAAAAACCAACTAATAACCTATATAGACACCCATGTAGCTACTCACCAACCCATGCAGCCACTTATACACAAAGTGAGAGACTGATACAGATATTTATATATTTAAACATTACTCACTAAGCCATGTATTCACTATGATACACTTAATCAGTCAGTTACACAATCAATTTTTCAAAAAGAAATCATCCATTTAGACAGTAATATACCCATTTATTCTTCCATCGACCTTGAGATATACATATATGAAACATATTTAATTTTCAGAAAAACACACATTCACTGGATGATGTCATCAGTGATGTCATCAGTGATGTCATTTGAGATGTCATCAGTGATGTCATGAGTGATGTCACTGACCATGTCATGAGTGATGTAATATGTGACGTCATCAGCAGTGCATTGCGGGCGCGCGAGTTATAGTTAGCTGAACTAACTATAACGGGGGAATTTCATTGGTTTTTTACGAGTAAAATGTCCAGCTAACTATAACATGTGTGAAACCTATGGTTTTTTCACTGAATTTCTAAGGTTTTTTAAATGCTAATTCCTAACTATAACGTGTGTGAAACCTATGGTTTTTTCACTGAATATATATATATATATATATATATATATATATATATATATATATGTGTGTTTATCATATATAATTTTTTATTATTTCCGGGGTCCCCACACATGGGCGGGAATATTCAGTGCTTAGGACTATTGATGAGGATCCCCTGGAAGAGAAGTGTCTAAATGGATGATTTGTTTTTGAAAAATTGATTGTATAACTGACTGATTAAGTGTATCTTAGTGAATACATGGCTTAGTGAGTAATGTTTAAATATGAAAATATCTGTATCAGTCTCTCACTTTGTGTATAAGTGGCTGCATGGGTTGGTGAGTAGCTACATGAGTGTCTATATAGGTTATTAGTTGGTTTTTTGAGTATCAGTATGAGTGTCTGTATGGTTCGGTGGGGGGTATTACGTAGTGCATAGGTGCATGAATGAGTAACTCACTGTTTGTATGTGTTGAAGACAGCATGTGTGCAGGACTGTATGGGTGGATGAGTGTGTGCATGGGTCTGTTAGTGAGTGAATGACTGTCTAAATAGTGTCTTTATGAGTAACTACATATGTTTTAAACTAGTATATGTGACTATTGGTGTATATAAGTGAGTATTGGAAGAGTTCCTGTATGTGTTTCTATAAGTGATTGTTTAAAAGACTAAGTATGTGTAAGTTTCTGTAGAAGTGTGCTGGTGTGTGTATAACTGTATATGCCAGCAAATGGATGTTTGATTCTTTATTAGCATGAGTGACTGTGTGAGTAACTATGGATGAGTGGCGGCGTGTAATAGGATATATAGGTGCATGAGTACATATGATGAGTGAGTACATGTATGAGTGACTGTATAGGACTGTTGGTGAACGAGTGGATGTGGATCTTAGAATTACTGAATAGGTTGTTATAACTGGTATTGGTGTGTCCATTGTTTTGAAAATTTTAGTTTCTATTTTTGAATGTGTGTATCAAAGGTTATATTAGAGTGAGAGGAGGTCTGCCACTCTATCACAAGGATGATGTCATCAGTGATGTCATGAGTGATGTCACTGACCATGTCATGAGTGATGTAATATGTGACGTCATCAGCAGTGCATTGCGGGCGCGAGTTATAGTTAGCTGAACTAACGGGGGAATTTCAATGGTTTTGTATGAGTGAAAAGTCCAGCTAACTAATACGCCCCTGACAACTATGGATTTCAGTGAATTTCAAAGGTTTTTTAAATGTTTAATTTCTAACTATGCCTACAGAGATAGGACATGTGAAGAAAGAAGAAAAAATGCACAGAAAGAGAAAAAAGAAATGCAGAAAGAAGCAACAAAAGTCCTCAAAGACGAAGAAAAGTGCAGGAAGAAAGATAACGTGCAGAAAGAACAAACAAGAGCAGAAAGAAGCCTTGTTGCAAAATCATCCTGTACCCTCAACTTTTTCAGACGGATACTGGTGGTAACTGAGTCTGACTAACCAGTCCTAGAGCCAGTGCTATGTTAAAAGACACTCAGAATACAGTGAAAACACCTACATACACTAGGGAACACTATGCGTTGGGGTCCCCCTGTGATCAGCATGACCTCCTCTGTAAGCCCCTAGTTTATAATAGGGCAGGGGGATTAAAACTACCTATTAAAACGCGCCACAGGGCGTGTTTGCACACGTCACCTCGGGCCCCGTCATCTCCCTACACCACTGTGGAAACGCGCCCTGTGGCCGTTCTAAGTTCAGAGATTAATTCCCTTGAATCCTAAGGGTCCCTAGGGTCAAACTAGCCCACTAGGTACCTCCAGTAAGCGCCACAGAGCTGCGTTGCAGAGAGGTGTAAAAAGGGGCGTGGCCTCAGAACACCTGTCTGCAACGCAGCTCCCTGGCGCATACTGGAGATACCTGTTGGGCTAGTTGGCCCTCAGGGGACCCTCAGTATTGAAAAGGGATTATTCCCAAACTTACAACTGGCCAGGGGGCGCGTTTGCAGAGTGCTGCAAGGAGGGGGCGTGGCATCCGGCACAATGCCGGTCTTACATATATTTTTTTTAATAAGGAGGGCTGTGTGGCACCCCTTTTTCTAATTTATTGGCCCTGGGGACCCCATCGACCAGGCCCTGCCCCCTAATTTTTATTTTTGAAAAAAAAATTTGGAAGGGGGCCGCGTGGCAACCCTCCCAAGGCATTAATCGGCCCCGGGGACCCCAACTCCCGGGGCATGGCCTTTTTTTTTTATTCTTTAGGCGGGGGCTGCGTTGCCCCACTCAGGCCACTTATGGCCCCGGGGACCCCATCCCCCGGGGCATGGCCTTTTTTTATTCTTTAGGCGGGGGCTGGGTTGCCCCCCTCAGGCCACTTATGGCCCCGGGGACCCCATGCCCCGGGGCCGGCCTTTGTTTTTTTATTATTTTTAAAAAATATATATTTATAGAAACACCTAGGACATGCTGGACAAACCGTATGTACCTATCACCATGACAATTTGCGTGATATTCATTAAAAGGTGACTATGCATACAATGAATCCACGTGGAATGTATTTACACCGCTAGTGAAGCTCTGACGTGTGACGCCCTACCGTGCCTAATCCCGGCGCCCCCGCCAGTGGGTACTCTCCAAGTAGACACCCTTGTCGTTTATTTATACAAACATGGGTAGCTATTGACGGGCACATTTAATACACAAGAACACCAAGCCATTCAAAGGGGATTAGACAAAAATTCTACCAAAACTATGCAATAAACAGTTAATAGAACACACATCCACCGCCAGATGTGTAATACTTGTTATTTTACTCTCTGGAAAGGAGACAAACCTCACTTGAGAGTCACAGCGCGCTCCTGGCTGAGCCCAATGCTGTGTTACTCCCACCAGTGCCCGCAGAGTGCCACACACCTCTGTGTTGTATTCCACCAGCAAGTGCGTATGCTATGACACTCTCTAGCCCATGTGCACTGTAACACCACCCCGTGAGTATGTCATGCCACACTTGCCTTCGCACGGGTTATATTTCCCCATCTAACGTGCCTTCCTCGATGCCTATGTTATAACGCACAGCGCTATGCCATACATATTACAATCTGGGATCCATATCTTTGTCACAGTGCATATGCAACGTTACACTCCCCAGCACATATTTTATATTACAACTTTAGAGACTAGTTAGGTTACACAACACTGCCCTGTGCATATTACACTCCAAGGCACATATTGCATAGCACGCGCTAGTGCCTGTGCTATCTCGCGCTCTCCAATGAATCTGTCATTGCGCACAATGTTTTGCATATTATATTTCACACCCCGGTTCATCTTATATCACACTTTTTGGTGCATAGTTTATACCATATACTATATCTAGTTTTCATTTTCAATCGTGCGCTCAGGACTATGTTCTATATAACACTGCGTTCACCTACCCTGTTCACGGGCATTACATTTTGCGATGGGGGTGGAGGGTCAGGGGGTGTTTCTGCCAAGTGAGCCCGGAGTCAGTCAAAAACGTCCTCTTCTTCCTGAATAAAAGTGAGATTATGCTGCATACTTGTTCATATTTTAAGTAGCTCGCACAGACACACGTTTTAAAAACAATAAAGTTCCGAATACCCACCTTCTCTGAACAGTTAGCTTGCTGCCCCATCCCCCTCCTCCCTATCCTCTGTTGTCTGAAGCCATGTGTGAGAAAGTGCCCTCTTTCTTGCATGGTATGCCCCCACTTTTTGCTAAATTGCTGAATGTACTTTGACTGAGTGTACCCTGGACTCCTGCCAATCAGGTGCCCAGGGCCTATGTTCCTTCCTTAAAACACACAATTGGCAAACCCTGGCCACATGTCAGCCCCTAGTAAATGGTACCCTAGGTACCCAGGGCCTTGTGACCAGGGAAGACCCCTAAGGGCTGCAGCACTCATTGTGTTACCCTTAGGGGCCCTGTACGCTTACACACACACACTGCCTTTGCAGGCTGAGTGTCTGAGTGCAGGACAAAATGAAGAGTCGACATGGCACACATCTCTGTGTGCCATGCCCAACACCCACACTGCCAAGTCATTTGTCAGTCACCCCTCTGGCTGGGTGCCTTATGCCCATGGTGTGGGCACAGGAGCAGGAGCCCTGTGCCCCTACAGTGCCAAGGTCCATTCCCGGGCACTGTAAGTGCAGTGCTGCCATTTAAGAGTACATGGTGCTGAGAGCTCATCAAACACGAGCTCCACAGCACCATAATGGCAACACTAAAGACTGGGAAGTTTGGTATCAAACTTCTCAGCACATTAAGCCCACACTGATGCCAGTGTGGGATTTAATGTACCAAGCACCCCAGAGGGCATCTTAGAGATGCCCTCCTACAACTAACCTACAATCCACGTCTGCTCTGAGGCTGCCCAGGCTGCCACACAGCAGACACGTTGCTGGACCCCTGGGTGGGAGAGCCCCTGCTCTCCCGGGCCTGCAACAATGCACATCCTGGGTGAGGTGATAGATCTCCTTCCCCAGGATGAGCAAAGGGAAGCTTCAAAGGCCTGCCGCCTCTAGGAGTTTCCCCAGGCCACTGCAACCCCCCACTCTGGCGGGAAGCTTGGCCGGAAACCCCATACAAGGACAGGGGATGTGCCAGCCTGCCCACCCCACCCCTCAGGTGGGGGAGGCGAGGTGAAGCACATCTCCGGGCTCTCGCCATCTTGAAGATGGGAGGCCCTACCCTATCAGGATTAGGCTACTGCCCCCCTCCCACAGGAGAGGGGCAAGATAGGGGGTGTACCCTCCCCAGGACAAGGACTCATTGGTCCCTGGCCTTCACCTACCTGTAACGCCCCTAAATCTAGTATTTAGGGGCACCCTGAACCTTCCTTCCCCAGATTCCAGATTCCGAAACTACAAGAAGAGCGACAAGAAAAGAAGACCTGCCCTGCAGCTGCAAAGGAGAGGGAGACACCAACTGCTTTGGCCCCAGCCCTACCGGCCTGTCGACCTCGGACTTGCTCCTGCTCCAAACCCGGCATTTCTTGTGGCCAGCAACATCAGAAACCCCGGAGGACCTGGCTACCTTTGAACTCTGATCCCCTGGGACTCCCATGAGTAGAGGCTCTACTCAGAACCTACCTTTCACCCCTGGCAGCAGCCCGGAACCGCGATCCCAGCCCACCCCTGGCAGCAGCCCGGAACCGCGATCCCAGCCCACTCTGCACCCGCCAAGCCTGGCCGGTGCCGGAGTGAACTAAACCCACAGGGACGACTCCACGGCGACTGTGACCCCGAGTCCGGCACCCAAGGACCCCCCTCGACTCTCCTGAAGAAGCTTGCAGCCTCAGAACAGAGTGCCACCTCAACCGCGATCAACAAGAGGGTAAGATTTCCGATACCAAAAGGCACCCCTGCACCCGGCGCCCCACGGCCCTCTGTGCCCAAACCCGGGGTACCTACCTATCCTCCAACTACCCAACTTACCCCTCGAAGTGGTGGTGGCACCTGAAGAGTCCTCGTCCCCGAGCCTGCAGTCTTTTTCCAAACCGGAGATTTCCCATAGAAATCAATTAAGCGCCCGACGGCTCAAAAGCACCCTGCATCCAGCCGCCCGAGTGGCCCTGGCAGTGAAAACTCTACTTTAACCTACTTCCCCACTTGCCCTGAGTAAGTGACCAGGAACCCAGCTCCCACAGCCGCGTGGCTTGCCCGACAGCAGCCACCAACCCAGGCCCCACTATACCTCATAGGATAACATTGGGCCTAACTCTCTCTGCACCCGGCCGTCCTGAAACCGCTGAGGGTGAAAAACTCTGCCAGTCGAGTACTTACCCTTAAACCGCTAACTTCATTTTCCTCACAGGATAACATTGACTGGCTTTTTCTTGGAAATTCTTTTAAGTGTGAACTTTTCAAAACTCAAAATATTCACCAAAAATCAGCCGAGTACCAAAAACGAATTTACTCCCCTGCTCTTAGGTGAGCTCCCAGTGCTGGATCTTGGTGCCCAGCACTGACTGAAAAATACCCACAACTATACTTACCTTTAACTCATTTTTCTTCCATAGGAAACCATTGACTGCTTTTCTGTGAAATTTCTTCTAAGTGTTGATTTCTGCATTTTCGAAATATTCTTCAAAAATCGTATAACATCTGAAAACGTAATTACTTACCTGTTTTGGATAAATGTCCCAGTACTGAGTCTAGACACCCAGTACTGGATTACAAAAGTAACGATAACCTACTGTACCTGTAACCTACATTTCCTTCCATAGGGAATCATTGATTGTTTGCTCTGAAATATTTTCTAAGTGCTCACTTTTGAAATAGCTAAATATTTGTTAAAAATCATTACAGTACCAAAGTCGACTTTCAACAGCTGGTTCTGAGAACTGACCCAGGACTGAAGCCTGGAATTACAAAAGTAATCTAAAAAGTAATCTGTTGCATATAATTTGAATTTATCATTGAGCTCAATGTATTGTGTTTAGAAATAGAGTTGCCTACTGCAACTATTTGTAACTGTTTACTAAAAAGTCTATTGCATATACAAAAGTATTTTTATGAAACCTCTCCTGTCGAGAAAGTATATTTTAATTCCAAGTGTTGGTTCTAAAATAAAACAAGCATATATTTTTTATATACAAACCATTGGCCTAGAGTTCAGTTATTGAGTGTGTGGAACTATTTGCTGACTGAGTGTGTACAACAAATGCTTTACACGTCCTGTGATACTGCCTTACTGCTCGACCAGGCTACCACTTTGGAGAGTAAGGTTGTATCTAACTTTAACCTCTGTTAAACCCTTGGGGTCTGTGGACTCTGTACACCCTGTACCTATTAAGGAACAGTATATACAGAGCCACTTTCTCACACCATGGACTAACCTCCTCCCTCCTGCCATGCATGCCCTCCATTTAGCATGATGTACCAGTCCACTCCTCCTGCCCTCCATTGCCCAATTCTATGCCCCATCATTGACCTCCTGCTTAGCCTCTGCGCTTAGCTTGCTGCCCCTATTCTCCTTCCCCCTGCCCTCCGATATCCTTGTGCATGCCCCTGCTCCATCCTTTTTGTCCACCATGTTCCATGGACCTGCCACTCCTATCTACTCTGAGTGTTCTGTTGAGCTGCCACTCCCCTCCCACTTACCTAGCATTGTCAGATGACTGTAACCTTTTCCTGCCACCTCCACCTTGCCTGTCCACATGCCATGCCCCTATCCCCTTCCTCCTGTCCTCCAAGGTCCATTTTACTGCCACACCCTTTTGCCCTCCCTGGTCTGTTGTGCTGCAACTGCTCCTCCTGCCTGCCCCGCGCAGTCTGTTGTGAGGCCCCTTCCCCTGAACTCTCTTGTCTGTGCCCAGGTCCTGACCCTCCCTTCTATCCTCCATGATCCTTTGTGCATGCCCCTGCACCCACCTTCTTGCCCATCATAGCCATTGTGCTGCCACTAACCCTCCCGCTTGCCATGCATGGTCTTCTGTGCTGCCACGGCCCCTCCCACCTTTCCTCCATGGTCTGTGTATATGCCATCATAGTCTCATTGTTGCTCTCCATGGTGTGTCTTGTTTCTAGTGCCCATCCTGCCTGACCTCCATGGTCATCTTGCTGCTCCTGCCCTGCCCCCTTGCCCCAGCCCTCTGTTTCCATGTGCAGACCCCTATTCCCTCCCTCCTGGCTTGTCTATTCCATTATAATGCCCCGATCCATCCCTTCTGCCCTTTATGGTCTGTTATGCTGCAGCTTTCTCTAGTGTCTGTCCATTATGGTCAGCTAGCTACCATTGCCTCTTTCCCCTCTGTTCTCTGTTGTCCATGTGCATGTGCATGGTCCTGTCCCCTCCCTATTGCTTTCCATGGATTGTTGTTCTGCACTCCCATCCCGCATGCCCTGTGTGGTGTATTGTGCTACTGCAAACCCTGATGCCTGCCCTGTAGGGTCAGTTTGGTGCACCTCTCCATGTCCCTCCTGTCCTCTGTTATCAGAGTACATGTCCCTACCCCAATTCCTCCTGCCTTCCATTATACAATGTACCATACTTGTGAACATTTTGAACTTGGTAAGAGGGAGATTTTGAAAAAAAAAATGGGGTATTGATTTTCCCCTTTGAGTTGCATTGAAAAAGAGGAGATTGTAGACAGGAGACAAATCAAATAAAGCCAATTTGAGCTTAAGAACATTGGAAGTTTCCTGGCTGAATCTGGTCTGTTGGCATGTATGGTTGTACTACCACTGCCTCTTCATTCTGCCCACAATGGTCTATTATATTGCCACAGCCTCTCTCGCCAGTCCTGTATTGTTGGTTTGTTGCCCCTGCCCCCCTTTCCACTGCCCTCCATAGTCTGTTGTGCTGCCACTGCCACTGCCCTTCCTGCCTGCCCAGTGTGGTCAAATTGTTGCCTCTGCACTCTCCTACCTGCCTTCAATTTTCAGAGTCCGTGCCCCTGGCCTCTGCCTCTCAACAGTATCCCAATGAACAACTAGATTGCTAACATTCTATATTTATTACAAAAGTGTAGAACGCCTGACGTCATCTTGATGTAATGAAAACTGTAATACCTAGAGCATTTCTTTTAGAAATTACATATATGAGGGTCTTATTTGCATCAAAATTATGGTTAGTGCTCTAAAAAACTAAAAGGACATATTTTCTGAGTTTTCAAATAGCGACAAAGCACTTAAAATATTTGTTATCTTTATGTTTTTTTAACCAGTTGACCACTTGATTAAATGTTGCACTTAGGGGAGAGGCTGTGGTGTTACTTCCAGAGCTGCAGACTTTGCAACTGGGGAACAAGGTTGGAGTTTCTGCTTCAGTTTGACATTCTGCGATTCTGGTCAAATCACTTAATCTCCCCATGTCTACAACCAAAATTAATTTGATCTTGTGTGATATAACCAATGCTCATGTAAAGCACTCCAATACCTGACAATTCTACACTATATAAAACTGCAAAAACATAAAAATTAAGTGTTTTGCACACTTCTGTCATTGGGCTACATGTGGGCTACATCTTGGTGATATTTGTGCTGCATTTGGGCTCTTTTGCCTCTGGTGGCCATCTTGGGAGATTTATTTGTTATGAAGTTTCCTAATTTCCTCATTTACTGCAGTCTGCTCAGTAGGAAATGCTTTCAGCTTTTTTACTTTGATTCCATCAAGAAGATGTTCAGATGTGTCACACATTTGCCATAAAATCAAATGTTAGCACTCTAGTTGCACCTTAGATCACTGTAGTAAAGCTACTGCTCACCACGGAAGTCTGCTGCTGGTATTAAAAGTGCATGTTTCAGTCTGCATGTCAGAATTTTTTAATTAAATAGAAGAGGATTTGAGAAGTCACTCAAAATGTGCCCTAATTTCTTTCTTCAGCACTAATCATAATTTCTATGGGAAAATGAATCCCCTCATTGTGTTCCTTTTTAAATTAAATTTTTTAAGTGTTACCAGTTTATTCCAACCAAGATGGCTTCAGGTATGCAATATGTTTGTCATAAGTAGGACTGTTAGCGCTCTAGTTGTTCTTTAGAACACTCTGGGAAGCTGCAGTAGAACACAAAGGAATCAACTGACACTCTGCTGTTGTTGGATGTACATGTAATGAGAATGTCAGACTTCATTCTCACATGACTGAGAAAGATCATGTGAATTTACAGAAAATATGCTCTCAGTTTAGCTTATAGATCACCTTCCAAACCTCTGTGGGAAAAGCATGAGAAAATAGTTCTCTCAAACATGATATCACAGCAGAAGGCTTTTTCACATGGTAAAATCACCTTAGAACACACCACAATTCCTAAAATGAGTATGGTACCATCAACAAATGATTTATAATGTAACTAAAGTCTTAAAACCTTCTATTAACTGCAATGCTTTTTAATGAGGTGCTATCATGTATATTGGTCCCAAGATGGCTGCCAACACTTCTTGGATGAAGTACTGACAGCCACTCAGATCTCACTATGAGATGTGTGGTTAGGCTCCGCCCAGATATATCTATCTTTTTCACTCTAATTTTCTCAGGAACTACTGAACGGATTTACACCATTTAAGCAAAAGGCTCGAGTCTGAACTGAGGACTACCTCTTTGACAACTTTGGTGTAATTCCTTTCAGCAGTTCGGGCTGTAGCTGCGTCAACAGGTCCTATGGGAAAATGCATGGGGAAAATGTGTTTTAAGACCCCCCTTTTTTCTCGGCCCCCGCTTGACGAATCACCGTGAAATTTTCAGGCTAGGAGCGGACCGGAGCTGGCCAAAAGTTTGGAAAATTTCGCGAAGATTCGTCAATCGGCGCCAACGTTATTCCAAATAGAATGTTGCGGATTTCCTACGGAAAATAGGACATTACTTACATTATAAATCGTTTGTTGATGGTACCATACTCATTTTAGGAATTGTGGTGTGTTCTAAGGTGATTTTACCATGTGAAAAAGCCTTCTGCTGTGATATCATGAATCATGTTTGAGAGAGAACTATTTTCTCATGCTTTTCCACAGAGGTTTGGAAGGTGATCTACAAGCTAAACTGAGAGCATATTTTCTGTAAATTTACATTATCTTTCTCAGTCGGTGAGAATGAAGTCTGACATTCTCAGTAAAACATGTACATCCAACAAGGGCAGAGACTGTCAGTTGATTCCTTTGTGTTCTACTGCAGCTTCCCAGAGTGTTCTAAAGAACAACTAGAGCGCTAACAGTCCTACTTATGATAAACGTATGGCACACCTGAAGCCATCTTGATTGGAATAAAGTGGTATCTCTTACACTATTTAATTTAAAAAGGAACAAAATTTGGGGGTTCATTTTGCCATAGAAATTATGATTAGTGCTGCCGAAAGAAAAATTAGGGCACATTTTGACTTCTCAAATCCTCTTCTATTTCATAAAAAAATTCTGACATGCAGACTGAAACATGCACTTTGAATACCAGCAGCAGACTTCCCTGGTGAGCAGTAGCTTTACTACAATGATCTAATGAGCGACTAGAGTGCTAACATTCAGAATTTATTGCAAATGTGGGACATATCTGAATGCCTTCTTGATGGAATTAAAGTAAAAAACAAAGCATTTCCTACTGAGGAGACTGCAGTAAATGAGGAAATTAGGAAACTTCATAACAAATAAGTCTCCCAAAATGGCCACCAGAGACAAGAGCCCAAATTCAGCACAAACATCACCCAGATGAAGCCCACATGTAGCCCAATGACAGAAGTGTGCAAGAAACTTATTTTTTGTGTTTTTGCAGTTTGATATAGTGCAGACCTGTCAGGTATTGGAGTGCTTTACATGAGCATTGGTTACATAACACAAGATCAAATTCATTTTGGTTGTAGACCTGGGGAGATCAAGTGATTTGACCAGAATCACAGAATGTTGAGCTGAAGCAGAAACTCCAACCTGGTTCCCCAGTTGCAAAGTCTGCAGCTCTGGAAGTAACACCAAATCCACTCCCCTAGGTGCAACATTTAATCAAGTGGTCAACTGGATAAAAAAAACAAAGATTACAAATAATTTAAAAGTTCTTTGTCGCCATTTGAAAACTCAGAAAATATGTCCTCATTTTAGTATTTTAGAGCACTAACCATAATTTTGATGCAAATAAGACCCTCTCATATATGCAATTTCTAAAGGAAATGCTCTAGGTATTACAGTTTTGATTACATCAAGATGACGTCAGGCGTTCCACACTTTTGTAATAAATATAGAATGTTAGCAATCTAGTTGTTCATTGGGATACTGTTGAGAGGCAGAGGCCAGGGGCACGGACTCTGAAAATTGAAGGCAGGTAGGAGAGTGCAGAGGCAACAATTTGACCACACTGGGCAGGCAGGAAGGGCAGTGGCAGCACAACAGACTATGGAGGGCAGTGGAAAGGGGGGCAGGGGCAACAAACCAACAATACAGGACTGGCAAGAGAGGCTGTGGCAATATAATAGACCATTGTGGGCAGAAGGAAGAGGCAGTGGTAGTACAATCATACATGCCAACAGACCCATTTCAGCCAGGAAACGTCCAATGTTTTTAAGCTCTAATGGGCTTTATTTGATCTGTCGCCTGTCTACAATCTCCTCTTTTTCAATGCAACTCAAAGGGGAAAATCAATACCCCAGTTTTTTTCAAAATCTCCCTCTTACCAAGTTCAAAATGTTCGCAAGTATGGTACATTGGATCATGGTAGGCAGGAGACCATGCATGGCAAGCGGGAGGGTTAGTGGCAGCACAATGGCTATGATGGTCAAGAAGGCGGGTGCAGGGGCATGCACAAAGGACCATGGAGGATAGAAGGGAGGGTTAGGACCTGGGCACAGACAAGAGAGTTCAGGGGAAGGGGCCTCACAATAGACCGCGCGGGGCAGGCAGGAGGAGCAGTTGCAGCACAACAGACCAGGTAGGGCAGAAGGGTGTGGCAGTAAAATGGACCATGGAGGACAGGAGGAAGGGGATAGGGGCATGGCATGTGGACAGGCAGGGTGGAGGTGGCAGGGACAGGTTACAGTCATCTGACAATGCTAGGCAGGTGGGAGGGGAGTGGCAGCTCAACAGAACACTCAGAGTAGATAGGAGTGGCAGGTCCATGGAACATGGTGGGCAAAAAGGATGGAGCAGGGGCATGCTCAAAGACATCGGAGGGTAGGGGGAAGGAGAATAGGGGCAGCAAGCCAAGCACAGAGGCTAAGCAGGAGGTCAATGATGGGCCATAGAATTGGGCAAGGAGGAGTGGACTGGTACATCATGCTAAATGGAGGGCAGTGGCAGCACATCAGACCATGCATGGCAGGAGGGAGGAGGCTAGTCCATAGATTCAGACAACAGAGGATAGGGAGGAGGTGGATGGGGCAGCAAGCTAACTGTTCAGAGAAGGTGGGTATTAGGAACTTTATTGTTTTTAAAATGTGTGTCTGTGCGAACTACCTAAAATATGAACAAGTATGCAGCATAATCTCACATTTATTCAGGAAGAAGAGGAAGTTTGTGACCAACTCCGGGCTCACTTGGCAGAAACACCCCCTGACCCTCCACCCCCATCGCAAAATGTAATGCCCGTGAAAAGGGTAGGTGGACGCAGTGTTATATACACCATAGTCCTGAGAGCACGATTGAAAATGAAAACTAGATATAGTATATGGTATAAACTATGCACCAAAATGTGTGATACAAGATGAGGGGACGGGGCCTGAGGTGACGTGTGCAAACAAGCCCTGTGGCGCGTTTTAAGTTGGGGAAAAAATTCCCCTTCAATCCTGAGGGACCCTGGGGCCAACTAGCCCACCAGGTGCTTCCAGTAAGCGCCACTGCGCTGCGTTGCAGAGAGGTGGTCTAGGCCGTGCCCCTTTTTACATCTCTCTGCAATGCAGCTCTGTGGTGCTTACTGGAGGTACCTAGTGGTCTAGTTGGACCCTAGGGACCCTCAGGATTCAAGGGGACTTAATCTCCCAACTTAAAACGGCCACAGGGTGTGTTTACACAGTGGGGAAGGGAGGGGACGGGCCTGAAGTGACGTGTGCAAACGCCCTGTGATGCGTTTTAAGAGGTAGTTTTAATCCCCTGCGCTATTATATACTAAGGGCTTACAGAGGAGGTCATGCTAATCACAGGGGGACCCCAACGCATAGTGTTCCCTAGTGTATGTAGGTGTTTTCACTGTATTCCGAGTGTCTTTTAACATAGCACTGGCTCTAGGACTGGTTAGTCAGACTCCGTTACCACCAGTATCCGTCTGAAAAAGTTGAGGGTACAGGATGATTTTGCAACAAGGCTTCTTTCTGCTCTTCTGTTTGTTCTTTCTGCACGTTATCCTTCCTGCACTTTTCTTCGTCTTTGAGGACTTCTGTTGCTTCTTTCTGCATTTCTTTTTTTTCTTTGTGCATTTTTTCTTCTTTCTTCACATGTCCTATCTCTGTAGGCATAGTTAGAAATTAGCATTTAAAAAACCTTTGAAATTCACTGAAAAAACCATAGGTTTCAGGGGCGTTATAGTTAGCTGGACTTTTCACTCGTACAAAACCCTAGAAATTCCCCGGTTATAGTTAGTTCAGCTAACTATAACTTGCGCGCCCACAATGCACTGCTGATGACATCACATATTACATCACTCATGACATGGTCAGTGACATCACTCATGACATCATCCTTGTGATAGAGTGGCAGACCTCCAAGCGCCCTAATATAACCTTTGATACACACATTCAAAAATAGAAACTAACATTTTCAAAACAATGAACATACCAATACCAGTTACAACAACCTATCCAGTAATTCTAAGATCCACATCCACTCATTCACCAACAGTCCTATACAGTCACTCATACATGTACTCACTCATGATATGTACTCATACACCTATACATCCCGTTACGCAACGCCACTCATCCATAGTTACTCACACACATAGTCACTCATGCTAATAAAGAATCAACATCCATTTACTTGCATATACAGTTATACACACACCAGCACACTTCTACAGAAACTTACAGATACTTAGTCTTTTAAACAATCACTTATAGAAACACATACAGGAACTCTTCCAATCTCACTCTCACATATACTCACTTATATACACCAATAGTCACATATACTAGTTTAAAACATATGTAGTTACTCATAAAGACACTATTGAGAAAGTCATTCACTCACTAACACACCCATGCACACACTCATCCACCCATACAGTCCTGCACACATGCTGTCTTCAACACATACAGTGAGTCACTCATTCATGCACCTATGCACTACGTAATAACCCCACCTAACCATACAGACACTCATACTGATACTCAAAAAAACAACTAATAACCTATATAGATACTCATGTAGCTTCTCACCAACCCATGCAGCCACTTATACACAAAGTGAGAGACTGATACAGATATTTACACATTTAAACATTACTCACTAAGCCATGTATTCACTAAGATACACTTAATCAGTCATTTATACAATCAATTTTTCAAAAACAAATCATCCATCTAGACACTTATATACCCATTTATTCTTTCATCGACCTTGAGATATACATATATAAAACATATGTAATTTTTAGAAAAACACATTCACTGAAAGATGTCATGAGTGATGGCATTTGAGATGTCATGAGTGATGTCATGAGTGATGTCACTGACCATGTCATAAGTGATGTAATATGTGACGTCATCAGCAGTGCATTGCGGGCGCGCGAGTTATAGTTAGCTGAACTAACTATAACGGGGGAATTTCAATGGTTTTGTACGAGTGAAAAGTCCAGCTAACTAAAACGCCCCTGAAACCTATGGTTTTTTCAGTGAATATATATATATATATATATATATATATATTTTTTTTTTTTTTTTTTTTTTTAACTACTGGCGGTCGCCAGTAGATAGTTATAGTTAGGACCGTGTTTCCATAGGAAATCCGCAACATTCTATTTGGAATAACTTTTGCGTCGATTGACGAATCCTCGCGAAATTTTCAAAATAGGTGGGGCGCTCCGCTCCTTCCCTGAAAGTCTCGGGGGGATTCGTCAAGCGGGGGCTGAGAAAAAGGGGGGGGGACCCCAAAACGCGTTTTCCCCATGCATTTTCCCATAGGACCTTTAGTCCGCGCTACAGCCCGAACGGCTGAACAGAAAACCTTGAAATTTGGCAGAGAGGTAGTCCTCAGGTCAGGGATGTGCCTTTTGCAGGTCTGGTGTAAATCTGTTCAGTATTTTCTGAGAAAATAGCATTTAAAAGCATATATATATCTATAGGCGCGCACCGTGCGCGTACGGTAAGCGTACCCTGCCGTGCACGAGCGCAATTCTGATTGGTTGTTAGATCTTTGTAAACATTCGAATCGGTCGAAACCAGGAAGTGTCGGCCGCCATTTTGTCTCTCGCAGTCCGAGGGAGGTGAAAAATAAAGGTGGAGAACATGAAAAGGGGGCAGGGTGGACAGTTCCTGACCCCCTAGCCATGGTCAGGGGGTCCCCAAAGGACCCCCAAGGGCCATAAATGTTTTTAATATTTTTACGAAAAATCGCGGCGTGCGCTTACCGTGCTTGCACGGTAGAAACGTGAAAATTACGCAAACGGCATAACGTGGGCGCGCGGTGCGTGAAGCGCACCGCGTGCCCACAGAGCGGGCACGGTGCGCGAAGCGCACCGTGCGCGCACGGTACGCGCACGGTGAAAAACCTTAAAAAAAAAAAAATTGAAATAATAAATACATAACTTAGCATTTAAAAAAACGTACAAATTCACTGAAAAAACCATAGGTTTCACACACGTCATGGTTAGGAATTGGCATTTAAAAAACCTTGCAAATTCACTTAAAAAACCATAGGTTTCACACATGTTATAGTTAGCTGGACATTTCCCTCGTAAAAAAACAATGAAATTCCCCCGTTATAGTTAGTAAAGTGAACTATAACTCACGCGACCGCAATCCACTGCTGATGACGTCAGATATTACATCACTGATGACATATGTGTCTTTCTGTAAAATAAATATTTAGTAAATATGTATAGCTGAAGGTTAAAGGAAAGAAAAATGGGTAAATAAGTGAATAAATACAGTGATGTAATATCTGATGTCATCAGCAGTGGATTGCGGTCGCGTGAGTTGATAGTTCCCTTTACTAACTATAACGGGGGAATTTCATTGTTTTTTTACGAGGGAAATGTCCAGCTAACTATAACATGTGTGAAACCTATGGTTTTTTAAGTGAATATATATATACATACATACACACACACTGCAGCCTTCCATAGCAATGCTGAACAATGTTGTAAGATATTCCCCTGTATATAAATACATTCCAATAAAAGCAGGGAGAAAATACACGTTTGAAAAAATGCTTTAATAAAACAGCAGAAAACACCATCTTACAAGGAAGAATGAGAACATGGTCAGCACACAGGCTGCATTGCATAAAAAACCTTACTGTAGAAAGCTGAAAAGCTAACCCACAGGAACACAGATAAACTGGCACCGTGCCTTTAAGGCAGCCATGACCCCTAGCTTCCCATCATGCCTCAGGGGTGACAGTTAGGTCAGTTCTTTGCAGAGATCCGCAGACCCAAGCACAAAGTTGATATGCATCTTGTTCACTTGCCCCGGGGAGGCGGGTGGGTTGCTTATGACTTTGATGAGGAAACCCCTGGAAGAGAACTAGGATTACAGGTAAGTAACTTATACTTCTCTTCCAGGGGATCCTCATCAATATTCATAAGCACATGAATAGAATAGCAAGCCCATCCCTTTATCCTACGGGCAAGTAACCATAGTACAATCAAGATACCTAGTAAACAGAAAAGCATATAAAGACACCAAAACCAGTTAACATTGGAACAGATTCCTCAAGGAGGCCTGGCCTACTTGGGTATCCGCTCTGGAGTCAGAATCCAGATAGTAAGGCCTGGTAAATATATGGACCGATTTCCAAGTTGCAGCCTTGCAAATCTTGGCCATCGGTACATTGTGTAAGAATGCAACCGTAGCAGCCTTGCCCCTAGTCCCTAGTAGAATGAGCTTTGGGGGAGGCTAACAGAGGCTTGTTCGCTATTTGGTAGGTCAACTTTATACAAGACACTATCCATCTTGAAATGGATCTTTTAGAAGCTGGAAAGCCTGTTCTAACAGAGCCGTAGTTTACAAACAATTGCTCAGCTTTTCTTATGGACTTTGTTCCCTCCAAGTAGAATTTGAGAACCCTCTTGAGGTCTAAAGAATGAAGAGACCTTTCTGCTGGTGTAGCAGGATTGGGAAAGAAAGAGGGAAGAGCAATCGTCAGATTTACATGGAAATCAGACACTACTTTGGGCACGAAGGAAGGGCGAGTTTGCATAACCACTCTATTATGATGGAAAACCGTATACGGTTCGTTAGAACAGAGTGCTTGGATTTCACTCTGTGCTGATGTAATAGCCACTAGAAAAGCTACTTTCCATGTAAGGTGTTGTAATGTGGCCTTATGAATGGGTTCGAAGGGAGGACCCATCAATTTGGACAAGACTAGATTCAACTCCCAAGGTGGAGAAGGAGGTCGGACAGGAGGATAAACCTTCAACCCCTGTAGGAAATCCTTGACCACCTGAAGTTGAAAAAAAACAAAGGCTGGTTAGGCGATTTTCTATATGCCGTGATGGCAGCCAAATGCACTTTTATGGATGTATACTTCAAACCAGATTTGGCGAAGTAGAGCAGATGGGGCACGATTACCTCTTCTTGCCCGTGAATTAGATTCCACCCATTACGGACACACCACAAGTAAAACCTTTTCCATTTAAAGGAGTACGAGGTCCTCGTAGATGGTCTTTTTGACTCGCTCAAAATGTCCATGCAATCTTGAGGGAGGTTCAAATGTCCGTACTGCAGGACTTCAGGAGCCATGCTGTCAGGCTGAGCGAGGGAAGGCTGGGGTGCAGGATCTTCCCTCCCATTTTGGTCAGGAGGTCCGGCCTGCACGGGAGTCTCCGATGCGGGTGCACGGAGAGGTGCAACAGGTCCAGATACCACAATTGGCGAGGCCTGTCTGGTGCTATGAGGATCATGGTCATGCTGGATCAGATCAGTTTGGCCACAACCTTCGGAATGAGAGGGAGGGGTGGAAAGGCGTATGCAAACGTCCCTAACCAGTCTATCAAAAGAGCATTCCCCCTCGTTCCTGGTCGGTAAAACCTGGATGCGAAGGCGTGGCATTTTTTGTTTTGATCGTCCGCAAAGAGGTCGATGAAGGGATGACCCCATTGATGAAACATGTCTGCCACCACTCGTCGTTGAGCACCCAGTCTTCTTGTTCGTCGAAGTGATGACTGAGGGCGTCTGCTTGCACGTTCTGCTCTCCCGGTAGGTGCACTGCTGTGATCTATCGGTTTCTGGCTAGCAGCCAGTGCCAGATCACCTGGGATTCTAGAGACAGAGGGGAAGAGCGTGTTCCACCTTGTTTCTTCAAGTAATACATGGTGGTTGTATTGTCCATTTGTATTCGGATCGATTCGGACTGAATCGATGTTTGAAACGCCGTGAGGGTAAATGAACCGCCCGCAGTTCCAGCATGTTGATATGATAGGTCCGTTCCCTGCTGGTCCACCTGCCCTGAGTTTGCAGATGACCCAGATATGCTCCCCATTCCTGAAGGGACGCATCCGTGATCAGGGATTGTGTTGGCAGAGTTTGATGGAATGGGACTCCCACCAGAAGATTCTTTGGTTGTAACCACCAGAGAATGGACATCTTGGCTGATGGCAAAAGGAGAATCCGGTCGGTCCACTGACCCGAGGATTGGTCCCACTTGTCCTCCAGATCTTGTTGTAACGGTCTCATCCTCAATCTGGCATTGGGTATGAGAAAAATACAAGATGCCATCGACCCCAGCAGAGAAGCCACTTGTCTTACTGATGGCTGATGAGTTTGGAGGATGACGTTGCTTTTGACTCATTGATGACAATCTCTCCTCCGAAGGAAACATTTCTCCGAGGTCGGAGTTTAGGGTGGCGCCCAGATAGTGGAGTGATTGGGTCGGTTGAAGAACCGATTTTTCCATGTTGACATGAAGGACTAAGCGTTGCAGGAGGTCCAGGCAGGTGCGAAGGTGTTCCTGCACCATGTGGGGGGGATGATCCCTTCACCAGCCAATCGTCCAGGTATGGATACACGAACAGACCTTGGAGATGTAATGCTGCCACTACCACTGCCATGCATTTCGTGAAAACCCTCGGGGCAGACTTTAGACCAAAGGACTTTGAACTGGTAATGTTTTGTGCCCACCATCCACCGCAGGAAATTGCGATGTCGTGGTGCGATTGGGATGTGAAAATACGCAACTTGGAGATCCACCAAACACATCCAATCGCCTTTTCTCAGATGTGGAAATATTTGATGGAGCGCCAACACTCGAAACTTTTCCTTCTTGATTAACTTGTTCAGCGAACGCAAGTCTAGAACTGGTCTGAACTGGTTTGGTTGGTCCTTTTTCTGAACAAGGAAGTATCTTGAGTAGACCCCTGTCCTCTCTGTGCAGGAGGGACATCTTCTATGGCCAGTTTCCTGAGAAGAGTCGACACTTCCTAACGTAGGAGATCTAGATGTAGCTGATGGGATTTCACTGGAGGAAACTGGCTTGGGGACGCACAAAAACGTAGTGCGTAACCATTGTCTAGTATATTCAGCACCCACTGGTCTTTGGTGATGTTGCGCCACTCTTGACTGTAGTTTGAGATACTTCCTCCCACTGGAGTGTGCAACGGTGCTAGAGGAAGCAGAGACTCATTGCTTCCCTTGAGTTTTTGTTGTGGAAGAGGACTGCCGTTGGTGTCTTCTTCCTCACGAGGAACAACGGCCCTGGGACTTGTTCTGCTTGTTTTGCGAGGTTTGAACCCTCTGTTGGTAATTTTTACGATTGTAGGGCCTGTAGCGTCATCTAAATTCCTTTTTCTTTTCAAGTCCTACGACCTTTAAGGTGTCCAACTCAGCCTTCATTCTAGCCATTTCCTCATCTGCATGTGATCCGAACAGTGAGGTGCCAGAAAATGGGAGGTTTAAGCTGCGTTGTTGCGCCTCTGGTTTCAACGCAGTCAGACGCAACCAGGAAGATCTTCGTGCACATATGCCATGTGCATAAGAGGGAGCCAACAAAGACACCCCATCCGCCGCAGTGCTGATTATTTGGTTGGCCACCAGCGCACTCTCCTGGAGAATTTCAGAGAAACCCTGCTGGTCCTCCTTCAGGAGTTTGTCTTTGAAGCGCTCCAGTGAATCTCATAAGGACCTGTCATAACAGCCCAGCAGAGCCGCAGCGTTAGAATCTTGAAGAGAAGATGCTGCAGAGCTGCAAGCCTTCCTCCCCCAAGAGTCTTGTGCTCTACTTTCCTTATCCGGAGGAGCTGAGGAGGAAGAAGCAACTGCTTGTGTCTTCTTAGCCGCTGCCACAATGACAGAGTGCGGTGGCGGATCCGATTTGAGGAAAAGAGGATCTGAGGCAGCAGGTCTATATTTTTTTTTTTAAGATTCATGCAGGAGCCGCTTTCACCGATGGAGTAAGGAAAACTTCCATTACCGGCTCAATGATACCAGGGACCAAAGGTAGTAATGGTCTAGTCGCAGACCTCTGATGGAGTCTCAAAAATGATAGACGTGGTGGTCTGAGGAGCTCACATGGTGATTACCAGCTTTTGTGCTCCTCTGGAGAGAACATCATGATAAGTGTTCACATCGTTGATGGGTGACACCCTAGAAGGAGGACTATCCGTGAGGGTGGGTGAGTAGTCCCTTTTGGATGAGTGTCAAAGAGTAGGACCACGATGGTGTTTGCCACCTCTTGCGCTGATTCAGAGTCGATCTGCGCTCAGGAAATCTGCCTCTGTGTTCTCTGGTCCAAGTAGTGGGGGACCTGTCCACTTCCTGCACAAGACGTAAGGGTGATCTGTGCAGAGGACTGGAATAGTCCATAGGTCGTTGGGTGTGACAGGTTGGTACTGTTTGCCAATGATGGAGAAGTTGGAGCCATCTGAGTGAAAGATGAATTGAAGGAGATCGCCGTCTCCTTGGAGAGCCTCCTGGTGACCTTGGAAGCTCAGGTGAGTGAACAGAAGAATTGCGTGACGTCGCAATTGTCCGGGGTGAACTCCGGATAAAATGAGAGGACTGACCTCTGGAGCGAGATCAGCGTCTTGATGAGCGATGTGACGTCGATGGAGAATGCCTCGACATCGACCGGCTCTGTGTCACCATCACTGGTGAGTTCTTTGATCGTGATAGTCTCCTTGACGTCGATCTCACCTTTGACGTATGATGCGATGTCGAACCCTTGAAACATAGATTGCACCTTCAACATGGAGCGTGTAGGAGACCTCAACGAAGGATGGACGGAGAAATCCTTCTCGATGTCGCTTCCTGGTGCCTGTTCGATCCCTCTCTAAACGCTGACCGTCTGCTCGTCGCCGACGGAGATGGCCGTCTGGTGTATTTCACATTGAGTCTCGACGACGAATGTTTCTTCGACATCGGCAAAGATCTGGCCTTCGACGTCGAACGTCGCTTGGACGACGATGGAGGTGATGATTGCCTTGCCTCTGGTGACGAGGCCTGTCTCGACGTCGACCGTCGCCTGCTTTGACGCAGATCGCTGGTGACCCTGCGACGGCGGAAAATGTCTCTACGTCAAACACTGCCTCGCCGGCGACGACGGAGAACCATGCCTCGACGTTGGGCGAGCCCGCACCAACAGAGATCTACTCCGATGCCGATCGTCGCCGGGTTGACGACGGTGGAGGATTCGACGTACCTGCTGTCTTCGTCGACGACTGGTGTTCGACGGCCAGCCCAACGTTGATGGTCTTCTTGTCAACGTTTTAGTTGCCAATGAAGGAATTCGCGGCGCCGAGCCCGACGCAGATGGAGAGCAGATTGGAACCTTACTTCTAGATGGAGTAGTGGCTCTCTCTTTCCTCTTCATCGGAGAGCTGCCTCTTGAAGGAGATTTCTTCTTCGCAGCCAGCCCATAGAGGCGAATCCTCTCTGTCCTTAAGAGTTCTATTGGACAGTAGCTGGCAATGCAGACAGGTCTTAGAATTATGATCAGCAGGAAGGCAGAGAATACAGACAAGGTGGGAGTCAGTTTTAGCCTGCTTGCCACAGGAAGGGCAAGGGTCAAACAGAGGGCATTTCGAAGTGAAAAATAATGCTCAACTCTTAAAAATAGCAGATATATACTTCAAACACCAAAAGACGTCGAAGTAAACAACTTTAGACAAAAAAAAGAGAAATCTTTTCTGACAGAAATCGGAAAAAAAGTTCGAGCTGAAGTAACCAGGGTCCTGACAGAAGGAGCCGGAAAGAACAACTGACCTGTCACCCCAGAGGCATGATGGGAAGCTAGGGGTCATGGCTGCCTTAAAGGCACAGTGCCAGTTTATCTGTGTGTTAGCTTTTCAGCTTTCTACAGTAAGGATTAGTTACTTACCTGTAATCCTAGTTCTCATCCAGGGGTATACTCATCAAAGTCATAATCTATGAATAATCCCCGCCCATGTGCGGGATCCCGGAGCATATAGAAAATACATATATATACACACATATATATGCATATGTGAAAACATTTACATACAGCCTAAAAATGTTTCAAACATGGCAATGCTGTAAATTACATAGGTTTGCATTGTAGTGCCCCCTAACCCATAAGGAAAAAAGGAAGCACCAAGCCAATTGTCACACAACAATGCTTTATTGCCATAAAGCAAACCTGTAATTGCAGGCACTTGCCTGTAGGCTGCAGTAGAGTATCAAGAAACAAAGAAAACTGACACCTTGCCTTTAAGGCATTAGAGTAACGGGACCGTGCCTTTAAGACCTGCAGGAGACCCCTTGCTCCCGTGATGCACCACAGGTGACAGTTAGGTCAGTTCTTTTTGACGGTGCACTCGCACCGGAGTATATCTGCAATTAATAAACAATGACTTGAGGAGCAAAAAGCTCGTCCGGGAAGGTGGGTGGGTCGCTTATGACTGATGAGTATACCCCTGGATGAGAACTAGGATTACAGGTAAGTAACGAATCCTTCTCATCCAGGGGATACTCATCAATAGTCATAATCTATGAATAGAGTAGCAAGCCCATACCCAAAGTCTCGCGGACGAGCACTATAGCATTTAGAACATGCATTAACATCACATAAGCATAGCAGTTATGCAAACAAATTCCTCAAAGAGGCCTGCGCGTCTGAATCTAGGCAATAATGGCGTGTAAAAGTATGTATGGAGCGCCATGTAGCCGCTTTGCAAATTTCAGACATGGGAACTTTGCGAAGGAGAGCTACAGTAGAAGCTTTCCCTCTAGTAGAGTGTGCTCTTGGTCTAACCTATAGAACCTTGTGAGACAGCTGATAAGACAAGGCTATACATGAGACAATCCATCTAGAAATGGACCTCCTGGAGGCAGCCAGCCCGATATTCGTTGGACCGTAATTAACAAAGAGCCTGTCAGACTTTCTAAGCGAAAGGGTCTTACCAAGATAAAATTTCAATACCCTCCGGAGGTCAAGAGAATGTAAAGCTCTCTCCGGGGAAGTGGTTGGTGTGAGAAGTTGGCCGGATATATGATGTCACTAATTCTAGTGTACACCTTGTATCAGTCCAAACAACCCTTATGGTGATTGGTTGTAAAGTCAACCTTATAGACCAGCTATCCTAGTGGTAGCATGAACAAGAGCAGTCTTAGGCTAAACTCTGAATGGCATGTGAAGCCAGCTGTTATACCATATATAATCCCTTGAATACCAAATGAAAGGACACGACAACAGGTATATATATATATATATATATATATAAAATAAAGTGTATTTATTCTAGTCAAACCCTCAGCACTCTTTGAGATTCGAGGTAAGTACAACACAGTCTTATTTATGCATACATTAAGTCACACAGGTAAGTAATACAGTTAGGCCCTAGGGGCCACGCAAACCATATACTAAGTAAGTGGTATAAGGACCACTGTCACGGAAATAGGATAGGCCTAGGCCATCGCTGGGGCTACACTATACTACCCAAGGTTAGGAAGTGGGAGGCCCACGGGATTCAGGTGCAGAGTGGAAACACTCATGCGTAATGCGTATAATCGATAGAAATAGTACAGTTTAGAATTAATAAGATTTAGGACACTTCTGGAGTAGCTAGGAAGTCGAGACTTGAGAACTAGACACTAGGATAGTCAATACCCTGATGAGCACCGGAGTACCCAAGTTACCTAGCCCACGGGCTGCGGGTGCATAGGTGTGAACTTGCGTCGGGTTTCGTCGTCGACTCCTATGGATGCCTGAAGGAAAGATGCTGAAAAGGCAGTCAGTGAAGAGTGTCCGGTGGATCCCAAGGCCGGGATCAAGAAGGAAGGATACCTGCAAGCAGAAGGGACAGTCTGGGTCACTAGCCAGTGACCACGTGGAACCAGGCGATGTCGGGAGATTGCAGGTGAAGAGGTGAAGCTTGTCGCAGCAGCCACGGGTACCAGGAGACGTCGAGGACGACCAGGACCAGGAGGCGAGCTGTCCCACGAAGGCTCGTGCTGTCGGCGGCATCGAAGTCGAACTAGGACTCACCAAGCCTTGGCAAGCAGAACAAACAAAGAATGGAGGACTTGCTTCTGGTGCAGACCAGGAAGGTCTGGGGTGCTTCTCTTTTACAGAGGAGCAGGAGCCAGTCTGGAGGAGCCAAACCACAGTGGAAAATTGAAGGTGTGTCGTCGCAAAGGTTACTAGCCAACGGGCAAGCAACCGGACAGACGCGGCAAGCAGGGAAATGCAGAAGGGCCCCACGCAGGACTCGTGGAGTGTGGGGGGCTGATCTTCGGTGCAGATGGTGCTTGGGGTTGGGGCTTCTCAATCCCCGGTGCACAACCTCGAGGGTGCCTCAGAAGCTGCACTGGAAGATACTCGCCACTTTTCCCAGGTAGCCGGTCCCACGTCTCTCGTCGCCTCCACGGATCTCAGCTCGGCTGTGGATGTGGATCAGGGTCGGAGAAGTCTGGAAGTCAAGGCTCTGGTCAGGCTCTGCAGTCGGTCCCTCGTAGAACTTCAGCAAAGCAAAGGGTAAGTCTCTTGATGGTGCCTGTTCGCACAGGGTGACCACTCCTTGGCCACAAGGGAGATTCTTCAGTCTTCTTCTTTCGTCGAATGTCCAGAGTTTCTGTTCAAGTTGCAGGTTCAGGATAATCTAATCTCCTGGGACCCAGCTACCACACTTATACTAATCTGGGGGGCAGGGTTGCCTGCTAGGTCACGCCTTATGGGTGGGACCTGGGAGGGGGGTGGTTACACCCCCTTCCCTTTGTCCAGTTTTGCGCCAGGACTGGGGCTGGAGTGCCCCAGCACTGGTTTGAACTGGACTATGCGTGGGACACCTTGTGTGCCCCAGGCAGTATCTAGTTTCTTTCATCCCTCCCTGCCCCAATACACTAAGGCCTGTCTGGGGTGGTGCTCGCACCTCCCAAGGCAGGAAACCTATTGTCCAAGCCTCCCGGGCCGGGATCACTCCCAGCAGCAGGAGGTCAGACTTGTGTCGTGGCAGCAGCATCCATTTTGTGATGCTGGGGCTCTTGTTAACTTTAACCGGGTAAGTAGGTTTCAACATGTCTTCTCCCTCTAGAAGGGAGGGATAATATCCTCATCACCAGAAATGGGATGGGGGTATTATTCCAAAGTGTTCGGCACCTTACACGACATGTTTTGATAAAGCCAAACCATAGTTACCATAACCGTTTAAGATTATAAGGCACTTTAAGAGTATATGGTAGGCTAGATCATAGAACAGCTATAAGGACATGGTTCCGAAAGCTGCAGACAGGCTCAGCTCAAGCTAGAGCACCATCTCACATGTTACCAAGCACTCTGCCTCCAGGATTGTTAAGGCCTGCCATAGGAGTGGCTGATAGGTACACATGTGTCTATATATAGGGTAGGTATAGGAATACTACACCTAAGCAAGGGGTGAGTACACGACCTTGCCCCAGCTGAGTGATCAGCCAGTTGTGTCATAATGGCAGGCCAGGCCAGGGGTGGCATAATACATGCTGCAGCCCCTGGTAGGCCTAGGGTACACCTATGCCCTGGGTACCTAAGGTACACTGTACAGGGGCCAATAAGGTGATCCTATCCAATTGGGTTATGCACCTAAAGTACATAGTATTAATTTAGAGAGAGAACAGCAGGGCTGTGGGTCTGATTAGCAGGCCCACAGCCACATCTAAGTCGAAAACCAGTAAAGCAAAAAGTGGGGGTGAACATAGAAAGCAGACCCTACTCTCCTACAGTTGGCTGAGGAAAAAAAGTGGGCAACGTGATAACCGGATTAATGTGGAAGTCCGAGACCACCTTGGGCAGGAAGCTCGGATGAGTACGTATTACCACTCTATTAGCATGGAAAACAGTGTAAGGTTCCTTGCAGCAGAGGGCCTGAATTTCACTCACCCTGCGGGCAGAAGTGATGGCTACTAAGAAGGCAGCCTTCCAGGTCAGATGCTGTAAGGATGCCTTATGAATAGGCTCGAAAGGAGTTCCCATCAACTTAGAGAGAACAATGTTGAGTTCCCAGGGAGGGGAGGGAGACCTCACTGGTGGAAATACTTTAAGCCCTTCTAGAAAATCTTTGACTACCGGCATCTGGAAGAAAGGCCTGGGTAGGAGATTTTCTATAAGTTGTGATAGCAGCTAAGTGGACTCTGATGGAGGTATACTTTAGACCAGACTTTGCCAAGTGCAATAAGTAGGGGAGAATAACCTGTTCTTGACCCCGGATCGGATCAAGGGCGTTATCTCTACACCAAATGTAGAACCTCTTCCAATTGAAGGCACAAGACTTCCTAGTGGAGGGCCTTTTTGCTTCTCGCAGAATGTTCATACAGTCCGCCGGAAGATCTAAATGTCTGTACTGGATGAGTTCAGGAGCCATGCCGTCAAGCAAAGAGAGGGGAGGTTGGGATGGAACACTCTCCCCTGGCTCTTGGTCAGTAAGTTCGGCAGGCAAGGCAATCTCCGGTGTGGTACCTCTGACAGCTGTAGTAGATCCGGGTACCACCACTGACGGGGCCACTCCGGAGCTATCAGGATCATCCGCGTTCTGGTCCTGTAGAATTTCTGTATCACAGCTGGGATGAGAGGGAGAGGAGGAAAAGTGTATAGCAATGTCCGTGACCAGCTGATCAAAAGTGCGTTCCCGGGGGAGGAGCCAAGATGGCGACCGGGACGGCAGCGTAGGCTCCCGGCTCCGTGAACCTCCACATCCCGCACAGATATCCTGCATGTGATCCTCAGCCTGCGCTACATGCCCGTGTTGGTGATTGAGAGCGGCAACCGATCGTGTGATCCTGAAGTTTCTGGCGGCGGTACCGCCTGAGAAATGTTCGTTTGAAGTTTGCGGCCTGTGCAGCCCTGGAGCCGGGACCTCGGGTGGACAACATGGCCGGGCGGCAGTTCAACAACAGCGGCCATTGGTGACCGGGTGGAGTCGGAATACCGAAGCGGAGCGAATATTGGCCTGAATCTCGCTGTGGTCGCTCCTACCATCGAGCGTGGCGTAACGGGTGCATACCCGGGGTGACGATTCCAGGGTCTTTCGGCGATTGCCTGGGCCCTCGCCGGTGAACTGATCGGACGTGGCCTGTGGCTCGTCCCGATTTGCGCGGGCTGCTCCCGGTTTTCGCGGGCACTGGCCCAGGAGGAGAACGACTGTTACCGGTGACCACACACTGGATGCATATTTTGCCTGCCTCCGGAACCCTGTTTGCAGTGACATGGAACTTGATGCGCTTGTGCCTGAGTCCCGGTTCCCATCTGGGGTGGCCCTGCCCTGCGGCCATCTTGATGGGATGGACTCTATCATCCTGTACATTGGGTCACAGCAAGATTGGGAGTGTGTGGCGCAGAGGAGCGTAGCGGAGCGAGCGCAGGGGGCTGTGCTGGGGTACGGTGACCTTCTCGACGCTCTCGGAGCCCTTCATTCCACCCTGGTTCACGGCGCCCGGGTATTGGGGAGGAAGCTGGACGGTATTGCGTTAGCGTCGGAACAGTTGCGGTCTGCCTGTCCCCAGGTACACAAGGATCTGCTTCACCCTACACAGGAGGAAAGTAACGTGACCGCCTCTGTGAATAAGGGACAGCTGGAAATTTCGGACACTGTGGCAGAGTGTGGTCGGCTGGCTGTGGGGTCGGCCTGTTCCGGAGATTTTGGACTTGAGCAGAAGGTGGTGACTTTGTCCCATGCGCGGCCTCTGGCGACCCAGGCGATCTTCCCGCAGCGGTCGACTGCTCTGGCTGATTCCTCCTTCCTGGACCTTGTGTGCGGCGCAGGCCCTGGGGCAGTACTGGGAAAGGTGATCTTCCATGACGATGACTGTGTTGGTGTTCAGAGACATCCTCCCTACATGTGTGTGTCCCTTCCTGGTCTTCTTTGGACGCTCCTCTTCCTTGTAACTTTGGACATAATGGGTCGCTGGGTATGCATTGGTGGATTCGCAAAGCGTGGCCAAGGATAAGGCTGATCCTTCAGAGGTTGTCATTTAATAGGCGGGCGGGCTTGGGGGTTGTGTGCTCTCACGGCATAACTGATAGTGTAGTCTGTGAATAATGCTCCCCATTTCTCTTAGACAGGGTCGAATTTTTGTTGTTTACGGTTTGTTTTGGGGAGGAATATATTGTGCGGGAGGGAGAAGCCAGGGGCATGGTAGAAGGCCCTCCTCCAGTTTATTACTACTCTCTCCCCTTCTCTGTTAGGGGGGGTTTCCTCTCTTTCCCCTTTTTCTCTGTTTCTTCTATATTTCGGGTCTGGTTCTGGGGCGACAGGCACACTGCGGGGGGGGGGGGCCGTAGTCATCTGCAGAGGTGCAGGGTGGGGGGTGGGGGAGGGGCTTCTTTAGTCCTTTACTTTGTTCCTATGGCCTCCTTTTGCTTCTCTTATTCTTCTTTGTCTTTCTTTTCTGGGGTCAGTACGGTAGGTTTCCTTCGTTGCCAATCATTGTTTTTTATTTGTGCATCAATTTCCGTGATGTCTTCTGGGTCCTAGGGCAGGGGACTGCAGGCGCAAACGGCTCGTGACATTCCTCCACATCCTGAACCTCCTGTTTCAGCGCCATTGACTTGATAGATTGCTGTTCATTGTTGACGTTCACTACTCTGCCTGCCATTTTTCGCTGCTGAGAACTTGATTGGCACCTGATCCTTCTATCCCTTATTGTAAAATGAAAACCTTTTATATCCTGGTTTCCCCTTTGGGCTGTTCGCTGGACTAGAGTATACTAGCATGGAGAATCTGCTTCCCGGGGTGCTGCGTGTGATTAAGATTTGCTTGCTGTTACTTTAACTGCTTAGCGGCCGGCCCCGAGGGTTGTAGGCCCATACTTGTCTTTGGTTGCAATGTCAATAAAGGTTTTTCAAAAAAAAAAAAAAGTGCGTTCCCCTGAGATCCCTGTTGGGGGAACCTGGAGGCGAAGACGGGGCATTTTTTGTTTGCCGCGTCTGCGAAAAGATCTATGTCCGGTACTCCCCACTGCCGGAAGATCTCTTGAGCGACGTCTTCGTTAAGCACCCAGTTGTGAGCTTCGACGAAGTCTCTGCTGAGGCCGTCTGCCTGGACGTTCAGGGTCCCTGGCAGGTGAACAGCGATCAAAAGGTCTCTCGCCAGTAGCCATCGCCAAATGGACTGAGCTTCCAGAGATAGGACTCGTGATCTGGTGCCTCCTTGCTTGTTCAGATAGAACATAGTTGTTGTGTTGTCTGTCTGAATCTGCACGTGGTTGGTTTGGAGGGACGGATACAGGGATTTGAGAGCTAGATGGACTGCTCGTAGCTCCAAGAAGTTTATGTGATAACTCCGTTTGGTATTGGACCAGAGACCTTGTACCTGAAGCTGGTCCATATGAGCACCCCAGCCCTGCATGGAGGCATCTGTGACCACGGTCTGTGTCGGAGGCGCCTGATGGAAGGGGACGCCGTGAAGTAGATTGGAGCGTTTCATCCACCATCTGATGGAGTCTTTGGCAGCTTGGTGAAGAGAGATGAGATCTTCCTAGCGGCCGGACCTCTGCGACCACTGATCCTCTAGCTCTTGTTGCAGAAGGCGCATGTGAAGACGTGCATTGGGCACAATGTAAATGCACGAAGCCATCAACCCCAGAAGTGACGACACTTGCCTGGCTGTGGGAAATGCCGCGTTGAGAAGCATGGATGATAACCTCTCCTCCGAAGGACACACACTTGCCTTTGCGGAGTCCAGAGAGGCGCCCAGGTAGTGAATCCGCTGAGTGGGATTGAGGACCGACTTTTTGTAATTGACCTGTAATCCCAGCGACTGTAGGAGATTGAGGCAGAACGAGAGATGGCTCCGAGTCGAACAGGAGTGGAACTCTTCAGGAGCCAGTAGTCTAGATAGGGATAGACGAATATAATTCGTTTGCGGAGGAAGGCAGCTACCACCGCCATGCACTTTGAGAATGTCCGTGGGGCGGATTTGAGGCCAAACGGCAGAACTCTGTACCGATAGTGCTGACGAGAGATCTGAAACTGAGAAATTTCCGGTGTTTCACTGAGACAGGAAAATGGAAGTAGGCATCCTGTAGGTCGATGGCACACATCCAGTCTCCCTGGTGAAGATGCGGGAAGATCTGATGCAGAGCCAGCATTCTGAACTTTTCCTTCCTGACAAATCCGTTGAGCAGACGGAGGTCCAGAAAGGGTCTGTACTCTGACTACTCCTCGTTTAACAAGAAAATACCGGGAGTATACTCCTTTATTTCTTTGCAGGGGAGGAACTTCCTCTATGGCATTCTTGGAGAGGAGAGTAGCTACTTCGCCCAGTAAAAGCAGATTTTGGATTTGAGGGAGGTGCTGCCTCCGTGGGAATACATGCGGAGGGGGAGTCTTGAACCTTAGCAAGTAGCCATGCTGTACAATATTCAGCACCCATCTGTCTTTTGTAATAGCTTCCTACTCTGCCAGGTGAACACTGATACTTCCTCCTACCGGAGTGGCGAACGGGCGCGGAGGAAGTAAGGTCTCACTGTTTTGAGGGCTGTTTGGTGGAGGACTGTTGCTGCTTTGCATTTCCTCTCTGTGAGAAGTTGGCCTGGTATATGCTGTTCACTAGTTCTAGTGACCACCTTGTACCATGCCAAGCAACCCTTATGGTGTGGTTGTAAGTCAACCTTTTTGGACTAGCTGCCCTAGTGGTAGCGTAGGCTAAGCAGTCTTTGAGGCTAAACTCGTGATGCGTGTTAAGCAAGCTGTTTTACCAATAGTAACCCCCTTTTATACCAATGAAAGGACACCACACAGATATATATTCAAAATATATATGTATTTATTTCTCAAAGTAACCCCTAGTCTCTTTATGAGCACAGGAGCACAAATCGTCAAACAAGATTATCACAGAATACACAGAAGTTGCACGTTATATGGATAGGCCCTGGTGGCCACTCAAACCATATACTAAAATAGTGGTATAAGTACCACGAACAGGAAAGGAAAAAGGCCTAGGGCCTCTAGAATCGCTGGGCCTACAAGGAGCTAACGTCAGTTAGTGACCAGGAGGTCCACGGGTGGCGTGTGCAGAGCAAATAGTCACACGCGTGCTCCCATAGGTTTCAATGGGTGCGTAAAAAGTACAAAGTTACTGCAAAGGAGATCTTCCGGGTTGACTAGGAACTTAAGATTTGGAACACAGGCACTAGAGATGTAATACTACACTTGGGCACAGGTGTGCCAGCTTTACCTCACCCACAGGAAGCGGGTGCATAGGCCTCGAAGTGCGTCGGGTTTCTTCTATCTGTTCCGTGGAGCTTGAAGACAAAGATGCTGCAGGCGGTCGGTCCGGGAGAGATGCAGTGGATCCAAGAGTGGATCGGAGATGTTGAAGACCTGTAAGCAGAGGGGACAGTGTTCACAGTCACTAGCCAGTGACCAGCGTGGCACCAGGTGGGTACCAGGCGATGTCGGGTGCAAACAGGAAGGAAGGTGTAGCTTGACTCTGCAGCCACGTGGTCCCTGAAGGTCGACGACGTCCAGGAGTCGAATCACGAGCTGTCCCACGCAGGCTCTCGCTGTCGGCGGTGTCGGCGACTTGATCGAAGCAAACAAGCCTTGGCAAAAGCAATTGTTGTAGGCAAGGAGTTTAAGCTGATGGTTCTGACCAGCAAGGTCAGAGGAACTGCTCCTTTGGAGGGGAGCAAGGGCCAGTCTGGAGCAACCAGACCAGCGGTGTTTGTCGTAGATTTCGTCGCCAAGATGGCCACTAGCCAGCGGGCCAGCAACCGGTTAGGCGCGTCGAGTGGCAAAATGCAGAAGGGCCCCACGCAGATCGTGGAGATGCTGGAGGGCTCACCTTTGGTGCAGATGCTGCTCGAGGGTCGGGCTTCTCAGGACCCAAAGCACAACTTGGAGGGAGCCCCGGTTGTTGCACTTGTCAGCTTGTCGTAGTCGTTTCAAGATGGCTGGCTCCACGTGTCTCGGTGCCTCCACGGGTCTCCTCTTTGCAGGGACTGTGGATCGGGCGGTGAGAGGTCTGGAGGTCCAGGTCTTGTCAGTCTCTGGGCTCGGGCTCCGGCGGGAGGCGGCGGCAAAGCAGACGTTGATTCGCTGGATGGTGCTTGCGTTAGCAAGGTGGTCACTCCCTGACCACAGGGGAGATTGGCTTCAGTCCTCTGTGCAGCAGAGCGTCGAAGTTCCCGTCTTCTTCTTAGTTTTAAGTTGATTCCAGGATGTCTGAAGTCTTAGGACACAGCTCCTACCTTTATTCGGATTCTAGGGGCCGGACTACCTGCTAGGTCCCTCCCTATGGGTGGGACCAGGAAGGGGGGTGGTTACACCCCCAATCCTTTGTCCAGCTCGCCCCAGGCCCGGGACTGGTGTGCCCCAGGACCGGTTTGAACTGGCATATGCACCGAGGCTCCTTGTGAGCCACAGGCATGTCTGGTTTCTTTCAAGCCCTACCTGACCAATACACAAAATCCTGTCTGGGGTGGTGCACGCACCTCCCCTGGCAGGAAACCCTTTGTCCACACCTCCCAAGCTGGAAGGACTCCCAGCAGCAGGAGGGCAGACTTGTGTCTGTGGTGGCAGCATCCATTTTGTGGAGCTGAGGCTATGTCTGATTTTACCCGGGTTTCAGGTACTGTACATGTCGTGTCCCTCTAGAAGGGTGGAATGCTAACCCCGTCGCCAGAATTGGCGAGGGGTTAGTATTCCAATTCGTATGACACCTTACTCGACATGTTTTGATAAAGCCAAACCAAAGATAGCATTTAACCGCGAGGTTCATAATGCACTTAAGAGTATATGGTATGACGATATCTGGAAACAGTAGAAGGAAGTTGTTCCGACCACTGCAGACAGGCTCAGCTCATGCCAGAGCACCATCTCACATGGAACCAAGCACTCTGCCTTCAGGATTGTTAAGGCCTGCCATAGGAGTGACTTATAGGTTACCAGGTGTCCCATTTAAGGTTAGGTATAGGTATACTACACCTAAGTAAGAGGTGATTACACCAACTTACCCCAGCTGAGTGATCAGCCAGTTGTGTCAAATTGTTAGGCCAAGCCTGGGGTGGCATAATACATGCTGCAGCCCTTGGCAGGCCTTGGGTACACCAATGCCCTGGGTACCTAGTGTACACTGGTACAGGGGCTGACAGGGTGATCCACTTCCAATTGGTTATGCACCTAGGGTGCATAGTTTTAATTTAGTAGAGAGAACAGCAGGCTGGGGGTCTGATTGGCAGGCCCACAGCCTCAATATGTCAAAAACCAGTGAAGCAAAAAAGCAAAAATTTGGGGTGACCATAGGATAGCAGACCCTACTCTCCTACACAACCCCCCCCAAACGCTGGGACATTAAACTAGCCTTGACCAGTCTCGTCTTCATGTCCTAAGTGGAAGTACCTGGAGAGACCATCTGCATTCCCATGGTCAGTACCTGGCCGGTGCTCCACTGTAAAGTCCATCCCCTGTAGGGAAATGGACCACCTAAGCAGTTTGGGGTTTTCACCCTTCATCTGATTTAGCCACAAGAGGGGCTTATGGTCGGTCTGAATCTTGAAGTGAGTGCCAAACAAGTATGGCCTCAGCTTCTTCAGGGCCCACACCACAGCAAAGGCCTCCCTCTCAATAGCTGACCAATTCTTCTCTCTGGGGGTCAACCTTCTGCTAATAAAAGCAATGGGTTGGTCTTGACCATCTACATTAAGTTGTGACAGCACAGCTCCCACACCCAACTCAGAAGCATCTGTTTGGACAATAAACTCTTTGGAGTAGTCAGGACTTTTCAGGATAGGTGCAGAGCACATGGCCTCCTTCAGGTCATCAAATGCCTTTTGACAGCTTACTGTCCACTGAACCTTTTTGGGCATCTTCTTGGATGTCAGATCATTAAGAGGAGTCACAATGGACCCATAGTTCTTAACAAACTTCCTGTAGTACCCAGTCAAGCCCAAGAAAGCTCGAACTTGAGTCTGGGTGGTTGGAGGGGACCAGTCCTTGATGGATTGTATCTTACTCTCCAGTGGTTGAACTTGGCCTCCACCTACAAGGTGGCCCAAATATACAACCTTACTCTGCCCTATCTGGCACTTAGTAGCCTTGATAGTGAGGCCTGCCCTCTGCAGAGCCTCAAGAGCCTTCTTCAGGTGGATCAGGTGATCCTCCCAGGTGGAGCTAAAGACAGCAATGTCATCAAGATATGCTGCGCAAAAGTCATCCAACCCAGTAAGGACTTGGTTCACCAGCCTTTGGAAGGTGGCAGGTGCATTCTTCAGACCAAAGGGCATCACCACAAACTGGTAGTGCCCACCTGGGGTTGAGAATGCTGTTTTGGCCTTAGACTCCTCAGCTAATCGGATTTGCCAATAGCCAGCTGTTAAGTCAAATGTGCTCAAAAACTTTGCAGAAGCTAGTTTGTCTATGAGCTCATCTGCCCTTGGAATAGGGTGTGCATCTGTCCTGGTGACAGCATTGAGTCCTCTGTAATCCACACAGAACCTCATCTCTTTCTTGCCATCTTTGGTGTGAGGTTTGGGGACCAGAACCACTGGGCTAGCCCAGGGGCTCTCTGAGGGTTCAATGACACCTAATTCCAGCATTTTATGTACCTCAGCCTTTATACAGTCCCTGACGTGGTCAGGTTGTCTGTAAAGTTTGTTCTTTACAGGCAGACTGTCACCAGTGTCCACAACATGGGTACACCAGTCAGTTTGGCTAGGTATCAAGGAAAACATATGTGAAAATGATTGTAGAACCTGTCTACATTCAGTCTGCTGATGGGCAGTGAGGTTGCCTCCAAGGGTCACTCCTTCAACTGAGCCATCTTCAGGGTTCTGAGACAACAGGTCTGGGAGAGGGTCACTCTCTTCCTCCTGTCCCTCATCTGTAGCCATGAGCAAGCCCATGTCTGCCCTGTCAACATATGCTTTAAGCCTGTTAACATGGAGTACCCTGTGGGGACTCCTGGGAGTTCCTAGGTCGACCAAGTAGGTGACCTCTCCCTTCTTTTCCAGGATTGTATGGGGTCCAGACCATTTGTCTTGGAGTGCTGCTGGGGCCACTGGCTCCAACACCCATACCTTCTGTCCTGGCTGAAACTCAACCAAGACAGCCTTTTGGTCATGCCAAGCTTTCTGTAAGGCCTGGCTTGCCTCAAGGTTTTTGGATGCCTTCTCCATATACTCAGCCATCCTGGAGCGGAGACCAAGTACATAGTCCACTATGTCTAGCTTAGGCTTTTTGAGAGGTAACTCCCAGCCTTCCTTCACCAAACACAGTGGGCCTCTCACAGGGTGCCCAAACAACAATTCAAAGGGGCTGTAGCCAACTCCTTTTTGTGGGACCTCTCTGTAAGCAAACAGAAGGCAGGGTAGAAGGATGTCCCATCTTCGCCTGAGCTTTTCAGGTAATCCTTTGATCATACCCTTTAGGGTCTTGTTGAATCTCTCAACAAGCCCATTGCATTGTGGGTGATAAGGGGTGGTGAACTTGTAGTTGACACCACATTCCTTCCACATAGCTGTTAAGTATCCTGACATAAAGTTGGTACCTCTGTCAGATACTACCTCCTTAGGAAACCCCACTCTGGAGAATACTCCCAGCAGGGCCCTGGCCACAACAGGAGCTGTAGTGGTCCTAAGGGGAATTGCCTCTGGATACCTGGTGGCATGATCCACTACCACCAGTATAAATCTGTGCCCAGATGCAGTGGGAGGATCCATGGGACCCACTATGTCTATTCCCACTCTTTCAAAGGGAACCCCCACCACAGGTAGTGGTATCAGGGGGGCCTTTGTTGTGCCACCTGATTTGCCACTGGCTTGGCAGGTAACACAGGAGCGACAAAACTCCTTTGTATCTTCATTCATATGAGGCCAGTGAAAGTGAGGGACAAGTCTGTCCCAGGTCTTGTTCTGGCCTAGGTGTCCTGCTAAAGGAATATCATGGGCCAAGGTAAGAAGGAAGCCCCTAAATTGCAGAGGTATAACCAACCTCCTGGTTGCACCAGGCTTGGGGTCTCTAGCCTCTGAATAAAGGAGCCCTTCATCCCAATACACTTTATGGGTACCTTGAGCATTCCCAGCAGCCTCAGCAGCAGCCAGCTGTCTGAGGGGTTCAAGAGAGGGACAGGATAACTGAGCCTGCCTCAAGTCAGCCCTTGAAGGTCCCCCTGTCCCCAGAAACTCAACCTGGTCAGGTTCAAGCTCTTCAGGGACAGTTCCTTCAGGGTCCTCTAGATCAGCTTCCTGGGAAGGCTGATCATCACTCTGAGGCAGGGGGGAAGGCACAGACTTGACCCTCCTGTTCTTCTTCTTGGTAGGTGCTTGGTCCATTGTTCCAGGATCCAAGACCTGTGGTTCAGTGAGGCACTTTTTGGCCTGTGACCTGGTCACAGCAAGGACATGTGATGATATACCTAACATCTCTGCATGAGTCCTGTACTCCACTTCTGACCATAGAGAACTCTCTAGGTCATTGCCCAACAAACATTCTACTGGGAGGTCTGCACTAACCACAACCCTTTTGAGGCCAGTTACCCCTCCCCATGAGAAGTTAACAACTGCCACACTATGTGAAGTAGTGGCATTGCTGGCATTGGTCACCAGGTAGTTCTCACCTGGTATGTACTGTCCAGGGTCCACAAAGCCTGGTGTCACCATAGTGACACTGGCACATGTGTCCCTGTAGGCTTGAGCCACTTTGTCATTAATTAAAGGAGTCTGTCTGTACTTGCCCAGGTTACTGGGGCTCACAGTCAGGGACAAATCAATGTCCCCATCACAGATCAAGACTGCCTGTGTCAGGGTTCTGTCTAAGTCAGAATCTCCTTCAGTTCCCATAGTGATTCCCACTACACCCTTTGTCTGGGGACCAACACTGCTAACAGTAGTACTGGGAGCAGGTGCCTTAGGGGCAACAGTGTTGGGGGCTCCACCCTTTTTGCAATCACTAGTCCAGTGAGTTGTATTTTTGCAATGATTGCACCAGGGTTTCTTTTGACCTTCTTTCTTCTTTTTGGACTGTTGTTGGGACCCACCCTCCTTAGCAGTAGTTTGGGGCCCTGTTGAAGACTTCTGGTCTTTAGATTTCTGATCTCCACCCTTTTGGTCTGTTTTCTTCTGATCACCCCCTTGGCCCTGGTTCTGGTTCTTTTGCTTAACCCTGGTTCTGACCCATTTGTCTGCCTTCTTTCCCAATTCTTGGGGAGAGGTCAGATCAGAGTCAACCAAGTGTTGATGCAGTTGCTGGTTTTGACAGTTATTTAAAATCTGTTCTCTCATCATCAAATTATACAATCCTGTAAAATCAGATACCTTACTTCCCAGCAACCAACCCTCCAAAGCCTTAGTGGCACATTCAATGTATTCAGACCAGTCCTGAGTCTGTGTCTTTTGGGTGTCTCTGAACATTAACCTGTACTGCTCAGTGGTTAAGCCTAACCCATCAACTAGAACACTCTTCAGGACTCTGTAGTTTCTGACATCCTCTTCTCTAACAGTGAGGAGTCTGTCTCTGCCTCTTCCCTCAAAGGAGAGCCAGAGGATTGCTGCCCACTGGTCTTCAGGAACCTGCTGTACTTTGCAGGCTCTCTCAAGAGCAGTTATCCACTTGTGGATGTCATCCCCACTTTTGTAGGGGGGCACAACCTTAGACAGGTTTCTATTATCGAAAACCCTATCTTTGTCCTTAGGGACAATGCTGCCACCAGTGGGTATAGACCCACTCTCTTTATGCTGTCTAGCCTTGCTCAGTTTCTCTTCCATCAGGGCTTCTTCTAGCTCCTGCTTCCTGATCCTCAGCTGGGCTTCTTGCATCTTGGCCTCATGTTCCCTCCTCTGAGGGGTGGTCATCCTTCTCCTGGAGTGACCTTGAGAGCCTCTAGAGCCATGGGAAGCATTGGAGTCACCTGAGCGATTCCTTTGCCTTCCAAGCCCTGTGTTAAGTCCACTGGGGAGATCCAGTGGGGTGAACCCACTGTCAGTCCCCAATAGCCTTGGTTTAGCTGGGCCAAGTATAACACTTGGCACTGGGCTAGTTCTCCCTTCATCCTCACCACTGTCTGTATCCCCCTCACTTTCCTCCTCTGTAGTATGGTTTTCATCTAAGGGATGGCTATTGGAAAGGGGTACCTCAGTGGCATCTTCAGAAGGGGGGCCTCCTGTTCCTGTCCCTAAGGGGGCTAACTGGGAAGCTCTCTTGAGCTCTCTTTGATTCTCATCTTCTTGCAAGAGTGCTCTGAGCACAGCAGAGGTAGGGTTCTTGGGCTGTTTAAGGCCTCTAAGAGTTGCCAACTGCCTGAGCTCATTCTGATTAAGGGTAGCAAAGATGGATGGTGCCCTCGGGGGGTCACTCTCAACAGAGATGGGTACAGTGGACCCCTCTGCCCCAGCCATTGCTCTTAAGTGTGGGTGGATGTGTTGCAATCTACCTACACTTGGGTTTACCTACTAAACCTATCTAGTAGTTGTAGTCAGGGTGTGCTACTCCCTTTGCTCTACAACAACTAAGTTCAGTAGAACTTAAGTATATCTAATCTTGTTTTATATGTACCTACAGGTACCTATGTGATCTTTCAATTGGTAACCAAGAGATTACAATGGTAAAACACAGCAAGCTCAAATCCAACCGCTGCTCACCAATGTGAGAAGTTGGCCTGGTATATGCTGTTCACTAGTTCTAGTGACCACCTTGTACCATGCCAAGCAACCCTTATGGTGTGGTTGTAAGTCAACCTTTTTGGACTAGCTGCCCTAGTGGTAGCGTAGGCTAAGCAGTCTTTGAGGCTAAACTCGTGATGCGTGTTAAGCAAGCTGTTTTACCAATAGTAACCCCCTTTTATACCAATGAAAGGACACCACACAGATATATATTCAAAATATATATGTATTTATTTCTCAAAGTAACCCCTAGTCTCTTTATGAGCACAGGAGCACAAATCGTCAAACAAGATTATCACAGAATACACAGAAGTTGCACGTTATATGGATAGGCCCTGGTGGCCACTCAAACCATATACTAAAATAGTGGTATAAGTACCACGAACAGGAAAGGAAAAAGGCCTAGGGCCTCTAGAATCGCTGGGCCTACAAGGAGCTAACGTCAGTTAGTGACCAGGAGGTCCACGGGTGGCGTGTGCAGAGCAAATAGTCACACGCGTGCTCCCATAGGTTTCAATGGGTGCGTAAAAAGTACAAAGTTACTGCAAAGGAGATCTTCCGGGTTGACTAGGAACTTAAGATTTGGAACACAGGCACTAGAGATGTAATACTACACTTGGGCACAGGTGTGCCAGCTTTACCTCACCCACAGGAAGCGGGTGCATAGGCCTCGAAGTGCGTCGGGTTTCTTCTATCTGTTCCGTGGAGCTTGAAGACAAAGATGCTGCAGGCGGTCGGTCCGGGAGAGATGCAGTGGATCCAAGAGTGGATCGGAGATGTTGAAGACCTGTAAGCAGAGGGGACAGTGTTCACAGTCACTAGCCAGTGACCAGCGTGGCACCAGGTGGGTACCAGGCGATGTCGGGTGCAAACAGGAAGGAAGGTGTAGCTTGACTCTGCAGCCACGTGGTCCCTGAAGGTCGACGACGTCCAGGAGTCGAGTCACGAGCTGTCCCACGCAGGCTCTCGCTGTCGGCGGTGTCGGCGACTTGATCGAAGCAAACAAGCCTTGGCAAAAGCAATTGTTGTAGGCAAGGAGTTTAAGCTGATGGTTCTGACCAGCAAGGTCAGAGGAACTGCTCCTTTGGAGGGGAGCAAGGGCCAGTCTGGAGCAACCAGACCAGCGGTGTTTGTCGTAGATTTCGTCGCCAAGATGGCCACTAGCCAGCGGGCCAGCAACCGGTTAGGCGCGTCGAGTGGCAAAATGCAGAAGGGCCCCACGCAGATCGTGGAGATGCTGGAGGGCTCACCTTTGGTGCAGATGCTGCTCGAGGGTCGGGCTTCTCAGGACCCAAAGCACAACTTGGAGGGAGCCCCGGTTGTTGCACTGGTCAGCTTGTCGTAGTCGTTTCAAGATGGCTGGCTCCACGTGTCTCGGTGCCTCCACGGGTCTCCTCTTTGCAGGGACTGTGGATCGGGCGGTGAGAGGTCTGGAGGTCCAGGTTTTGTCAGTCTCTGGGCTCGGGCTCCGGCGGGAGGCGGCGGCAAAGCAGACGTTGATTCGCTGGATGGTGCTTGCGTTAGCAAGGTGGTGACTCCCTGACCACAGGGGAGATTGGCTTCAGTCCTCTGTGCAGCAGAGCGTCGAAGTTCCCGTCTTCTTCTTAGTTTTAAGTTGATTCCAGGATGTCTGAAGTCTTAGGACACAGCTCCTACCTTTATTCGGATTCTAGGGGCCGGACTACCTGCTAGGTCCCTCCCTATGGGTGGGACCAGGAAGGGGGGTGGTTACACCCCCAATCCTTTGTCCAGCTCGCCCCAGGCCCGGGACTGGTGTGCCCCAGGACCGGTTTGAACTGGCATATGCACCGAGGCTCCTTGTGAGCCACAGGCATGTCTGGTTTCTTTCAAGCCCTACCTGACCAATACACAAAATCCTGTCTGGGGTGGTGCACGCACCTCCCCTGGCAGGAAACCCTTTGTCCACACCTCCCAAGCTGGAAGGACTCCCAGCAGCAGGAGGGCAGACTTGTGTCTGTGGTGGCAGCATCCATTTTGTGGAGCTGAGGCTATGTCTGATTTTACCCGGGTTTCAGGTACTGTACATGTCGTGTCCCTCTAGAAGGGTGGAATGCTAACCCCGTCGCCAGAATTGGCGAGGGGTTAGTATTCCAATTCGTATGACACCTTACTCGACATGTTTTGATAAAGCCAAACCAAAGATAGCATTTAACCGCGAGGTTCATAATGCACTTAAGAGTATATGGTATGACGATATCTGGAAACAGTAGAAGGAAGTTGTTCCGACCACTGCAGACAGGCTCAGCTCATGCCAGAGCACCATCTCACATGGAACCAAGCACTCTGCCTTCAGGATTGTTAAGGCCTGCCATAGGAGTGACTTATAGGTTACCAGGTGTCCCATTTAAGGTTAGGTATAGGTATACTACACCTAAGTAAGAGGTGATTACACCAACTTACCCCAGCTGAGTGATCAGCCAGTTGTGTCAAATTGTTAGGCCAAGCCTGGGGTGGCATAATACATGCTGCAGCCCTTGGCAGGCCTTGGGTACACCAATGCCCTGGGTACCTAGTGTACACTGGTACAGGGGCTGACAGGGTGATCCACTTCCAATTGGTTATGCACCTAGGGTGCATAGTTTTACTTTAGTAGAGAGAACAGCAGGCTGGGGGTCTGATTGGCAGGCCCACAGCCTCAATATCTCAAAAACCAGTGAAGCAAAAAAGCAAAAATTTGGGGTGACCATAGGATAGCAGACCCTACTCTCCTACACTCTCCCTCTGCCACGACCCCTTTGTTGAAACTGGGACCTCTGCTGATTTTGGGAGGACCATTGGGGTGTTTGAACGCGCTGATGAAAGGCACGCTTGTCGCCCTGGCGAAATCGCTTTCGATATTCCTTGCGCTTTTCCAGCCCAACAGCTTTAACGGTGTCCAACTCTGCCTTCATTTTGTTCATTTGGTCATCAGCGTGAGCCCCAAACAAAGATGACTCGTTAAAAGACCGATTAAGAATTTTTTTCTGCGCATCAGGCTTGAGGCCCGTTAGCCATAGCCAGGCTGAGCGCCGAGAGCATACGCCATGAGAGTAGCCATGTGCGGCGAGGTCCGAAGCATCCGGAGCCGCACTGATAATTTGATTGGCTACAAGCCCACCTTCCAGGAGAATTTCATTAAAATCCTGCCTGTCTTCCCTTGTCAGTTTCTCAGCAAATCTGGAGAGGGAATCCCACAAAGAGCGATCATACCGTCCTAGCAGGGCTGAAGCACTAGCCACTTTCATGTGTGAGGCAGAAGTGTTGCACATCTTTCTGCCATACGAATCCATTTGCTTGCTGTCTTTCTCCGGGGGGACAGAAGAGGACACAAAGGCAGAATGGGACTTCAAGGCAGCCGCCACGATAACTGAGTCCGCTGGTGGGTCCGCCCTTAGACACAAGGGATCCTCAGCAGGAGCCTTCTACTTTTTCGCTATTCTTGAAGGCACAGAGCCCACCGTAGCAGGATTGAGAAAAGTGGCCATCGCTGGCTCCAACAATCCTGGCACCAATGGTTGCAAAGGGGGTGCTGACCGGTGATGCAACGTATCAAATATAATTGACGTGGGGGCCAGAGGGGTGTGCAGCGTGATATTCAATTTCTGCGCACCTCTACCCAGGACGTCAGAGAAAGTAGCGATGTCATCCACAGGGGACACTCGTGACGGGGGTGTGGAAGACCAGGTCGGAGAATAGTCCCGGACCGAGGATCTCGTGGAGGAAGACCAGGTGGGTGATCTAGTGCGTCGCCTCTTGTGGGGACGGTCGTTGTGATGACCCCTGGACCGTCTGTGTTTGGAAGGAGATCTTAGCCTTCTGTGAGAAGAGCGACGATCCCTGGATCGTGACCGGCGTGGAGAAGGCGGCTTTGGACTACCAGGAGGAGACCTGCTCCTATGCAGAGAAATTCTGGAGGGAGAGTACGTGCGGGAATATTCCGAGCCCAGACTTCTGCAGGCACCTGTACCCACATTCTTAAACCAGCGAGGTGAAAGTCCGAACTTCTCCGGTGCCTTAGGTGATCCTTCCGGAGAGATCTGCACGATATGCAGGCCTGGAGATGATGATCGATCTCCTGAAGATCTAGATCTGGCTCTTCTCTCCGCGGTCACTGCTGCTCTATCCTTCGACGAACGCCTCGACGTCAATGATGTTTGTGTCACCATCGGTGCCGATTGTTGAGAATGGTGCTCCGCCCTTGACGGTGGTCTCGACGCGGAACGCCTACGGCGTTGCGGAGACCTCAACGTTGATCTTCGTCGAACAGGTGTTTGTCGTCGAACTGGCGACTTCGACCTTCGTCGTCGACCTGATGACTTAGACGTCGACCTTCCAGGACGTCGGCTTGGCGACTTCGTCGTCGACCTTCCATGACGTCGAATGGGGGTTGACCTCATCGACGTCGAATGCCTTGACATCGAACGACCCACTCGCGGCGAGACATAAGTCGTCGCATCTCTCGAAGCCGACCCCCTCGAGGGCGGCGGAGAGTGTCTCGACGTCGACGGAGACAGTCCAGATCTCACCGGACTAACAGCCTTCGAGCCCGAAGGACTGCGCCTCGACGCAGACTTACTTTTCTGCGGCGGAGAATCTCGACGTCGAGATTAATCTCTTGACGCAGAAGTCGTTCTCGGTTTTTTCGACAGTACCTTCGACGTCAACAGCGAATCTCCTGGATCCTTGGTCTTCCTGGGGTCAGAAGAGGTGGTATGTCGCCGTTTCTGAGGTTGTCTAGCTGAAGATTGTTTTAAGGATGAATGGTCGCCTTCACGACGGCTTCTTTCCTTCTCCAGCAGGGCATGTAGCTTAATGCGCTCTCTATCGCGCAGAGTACGCCTGGAAAACTTCTGGCAGTGGGGGCACCGGTCAGGATTGTGTGAAGTTGGTAAACACAATACACACAGAGTGTGGATCTGCCAGTGCCATCTTATTGCCACAAGAAGGGCATTTCCTAAATAAAGCAGGCATTCCGACTGGAAAAAATTTGAAATTCTTCAGGAAACCAGCAGAACACGCTTTCAGGAGCCAGAAAACGTCGAATTTTCTGAAAATTTCTATATTACAAAACTTTCAGTCAAAAAACTGAAGAGCTCAAGCTCCAGGATCCTCATAGAAGCAGCCGGAAAAAAAAACTGACCTAACTGTCACTTGTGGTGCATCATGGGAGCAAGGGGTCTCCTGCAGGTCTTAAAGGCACGGTCCCCTTACTATAATGCCTTAAAGGCAAGGTGTCAGTTTTCTTTGTTTCTGGATACTCTACTGCAGCCTACAGGCAAGTGCCTGCAATTACAGGTTTGCTTTATGGCAATAAAGCATTGTTGTGTGACAATTGGCTTGGTGCTTCCATTTTTCCTTATGGGTTAGGGGGCACTACAATGCAAACCTATGTAATTTACAGCATTGCCATGTTTGAAACATTTTTAAGCTGTATGTGTATATATATGTATTTTCTATATGCTCCGGGATCCCGCACATGGGCGGGGATTATTCATAGATTATGACTATTGATGAGTATCCCCTGGATGATGAGGTTTTTTTATGCAGTGCAGCCTGTGTGCTGACAAGGTTCTCATTCTTCCTAGTAAGATTGTGTTTTCTGCTGTTTTATTAAAGCAGTTTTTCAAATGTGCATTTTCTCCCTGCTTTTATTGGAATGTTTTTATATACAGGGGAATTTCTTACAACATTGTTCAGCAATGCTATGGATGGCTGCATTGTGTATATATATATGTTTCCGGGTCCCGCACATGGGCGGGAATATTCATGTGCTTATGACTATTGATGAGGATCCCCTGGAAGAGAATTGTGGTTACAAAACGTTTGTACATGGTTGAGGCTCGCTATTTGGAAGGGAATGCCCCTTCCAAATAGCGAGTTGCAAAACCTATTTAGCGAGTCCCAAAAATATTGCGACTTGCGAAATAGGCTACGTACATGGCCCTATAGGTTTTTGCATGTGCAAACGGGTTTTCAAACCCATTTGCGCATGCATATAAAAACGGGTTGTACATATGGCCCTTAGTATTTTACATTGAAGGAATTTGCAAAAAAATTAATGGAAAGGTTGGTGCTGCATCTCTGACTAATTTTTAAATTATTGGTTTTATTTTGCAGTACGAAGCTCCTGCTCCGGCCAGACTGGAAACCCAAAGCAGACCTGGCAAATGTTTATAGACCAGTCCCCACAGAGTGCACACAAGTGCGGGGAGTGAGCCTGACCACACTAAAGGGGGCTTTGGGAGGCTCTCCCCCTCAAAAATGTAGGAAACAATGGTGCATTCTGCAACACATTTTTCATTATATATTGAATTGTATTAGCTTTTAAAGAATAGTAAATGAAGACCTTACTATGCACCTGGATGCGACAATCTTTGTTGGGGTTCTTCAATGATTCCCTTATTATCACCCTCCAACAGTGCCTCTCATCTCTCCATAGCCCCTCTGTCACATGTATTTTATTTGTTTTATAGCATCTCTCATACCATTGTAGGTGGCAGAGCACTTTACATCACATACATATAGAGACAATGAATCATACATGTAAATCAGTGTATAGAAAATGTTACATAAGGTAAAGGGGTAGGCATTTTTAAAGAGTGCTTGGTCTGGAAAAGCACAAACTCAGGATTCAGAACATAACACAGTGGCTAGCACTGACTAACATTAAAAATGTATTTCCACCCAAATAATCCTTTTAAGCAGCATCAGGATAATGAATGACTAGGAAAAAAGACAAGTTACTAACTTGTACCATGCAGTTTGCAAGCAGCTCTTTGATGACAGTTTATTAAGTCCCTCTGCTAGATTACGACTGTCACTTATGAAGTGCACAGTAACACAAGAATCTGTGACAAAAGCAGTAGCCCAAGGACCTATGCATATAAAATACTGCTTTTAAAATGCATGTTACACGTTCTTTGCAGGAGGCATATTAATCCTCTGTGCTACATTAGTTAAGTCAAAGCTGCCACTGGACAAAACTCAATTCTCTCCAGCAGGTACATTAATCACTGGCATTATCTTGACACTTTTATTGTTGATCAGAAGCTGCTAATTATACAAGAAACGTTGCTGTGCTTTTAAAACTGCTGCCTACGGACCCCCTGGAAAAGTGTCACGGACCCCTGTGGGTCCGTGGACCCCAGTTTAGGAAACACTGATCTAGGGGAATGTTCCCTAAGAATGTCATTGAAGCCCCTAGTTTACATGTGGAATGAGCTCTAGGGGGAATGTGCATTTTGCTTTAAGATAGCATATTTGGATGCATTTAACAATCCACCTTGCAATCCCCGCCTTTGAAATGGATTGCCCTTATGAGGTGGGGAGGAAGCCACAAAGTTGTTTAGTCTTTCAATGTAGTAGAGTACTGCTCTTTTACCATCTAGAGTGTGAAGAGCCCGTTCTGCCACGGAGTCTGGTAGAAGGAAACAAACTGGGAGTTCAACAGACTGGTTAAGGTGGAAGGCAGAAACAACTTTAGGTAAAAACTTTGGGTTAGTCCCAAGAACAACTTTGTTGGGATGGATTTGCAAACATGGTTCTTGTATGGTTAATGCCTGGAGTTCACTAAAGTTAAGAGATGTGATAGCAACCAGAAAGGCTACTTTCCAAGTGAGGAACTGTAATTCGCATTTGTGCAGAGGTTCAAATGGGGGGAACCCAGGAGTCTGGTAAGGACAATATTTAAATTCCATACCGAAGAGGGTGGAGCTCCGGGTGGAAATATTCTTTTAAGACCTTCCATAAATGGTTTGATAACGGGTACTCTAAACACAGACAAGTGTTGTCTGTTTTGGAGATGAGCTGCTATTGCAGCTAGATGTAGTCTTATGGCTGTATATGCCAGGTTACATTGTTGTAGGTGCAAGAGATAATGTTTTGAATAGAAGAATCTAGTGGATTGATTTAGTTATTGGTACAGTAAATTACAAATAGTTTCCACTTTGCGGCGTAGCATGCTCTGGTGGTAGGACGTCTAGCTTCTTTAATGATATTCATGCAGTGTGGAGGGAGATCGAGGTAGCCAAACCCTAAGACTTCAGGTGCCAGATCGCAAGGTTGAGTTGACTGGGATCTGGATGTCTTACCTCTCCATGGTTCTGAGTGAGAAGCTTGGCTGAGAGGCGTAGCTTTTGATGAGGAACTAAAGATAGTTCCAAGAGGGTTGTGAACCATGGTTGTCGGGCCCATGGTGGAGCAACCAGGATGAGGGAATGATGTTTGAGCTTTCGAACCACTAACGGAATTAGCGGGAGAGGCGGAAACGCATAAGCAAAATTTGCCTGACCAGTTCATCCATAGTGCATTGGCTTTGGACAATGGGTGTGGAAACCTGGATGCGAAGCGTGAGCATTTTGCGTTTGTGTGTGGTGAACAGATCTATTTCTGGGTGGCCCCACATGTGAAAGAATGGAAGAACTTGAGGATAAAGTTCCCATTTGTGGGTCGGTTGTGTTTGACGGCTGAACAGATCTGCAATCTGATTGTGTACTCCTGGGAGGTGTTCTGCAAGGAGATCTATGTTTTGTGGAATGGCCCATCTCCATATGCTTTGAGCTAGGTGTGAAAGCTCTAGTGTGCGTCTCCCCCTGTTTTTGTATGTAGTACACTGCAGTCATGGTGTCTGTATGGACCAGGACAGCATTACCCACTAGATGGAGTTGAAAGGATTTTAATGCCAGAAAATGTGCCAGTTATTCTAAAAGTAATTCTAAAAGTTGGCTGGGAGGTAACGGTTAAATCTTTGGTGTCCTAAATTCCATCCGTGCAGATTGCAGGAACGGAGTTGAAGGACCTGCATACAAAATTGGATTTGTCGTCGTCGACGGTGCTGTTGCCGACGGTGAACTTTGTCATCTGCAGAGATGTCAACTGTAGTACAGCCGTAGACGGTGGGACTGTCGTAGTCGGCAAAATTGCAGTCATCGAAACAGATGTCGACGATGAGGTTTTCGTCAACTGTCTTGTCGACGATGAGCTCTTAGTCTGTGGTGCTCTCCTCAACGGTGGTGTCGACGATCGTGGCAACGTCAACGGTATGGAACCTTTGATACTCGCCGTAGATTAAGTTAACGAAGTTGACTGTCTCAACGACGAAAGAGTCACTGTTGTCGTCATAGAAGGAGTAGTTTCTTACCTGTAACTCCAGTTCTGTAGTAGGGGTATCTCTGTTATAGTCATAATCTATGAATAATCCCCGCCCATGTGCGGGGACCCCGGAGCAATCAAAAATATCTCTTAAGCTGTCCCGCATTTGCAAACCTGCAAAGACACTTAAGAGACAGACAAAATAATACAGCCTAATCACCACAAGGCTGCACTGGCCAGCACTTCCTCTGAAGTGAACACAAAAGCCAAAATAAAGTTGAAATGTCATTTTTATTCACATTTGACATGTTCCTTTATTATCACACACTCCCTTCACCAAAATCCCTTTAAACAATAGAGAGGAAGGGGTGGACAGACAAGCCCTATAGGCTGTCATTATGTGTCTGCTAAAGGGATACCGTGCCTTTAAGAAACTCTCCAGAGACCCCCGGTATCCCAGGATGCACAGGCAACACAAGTTACTTTCAGTTCTTTTTGAAGGTGTATAACAGGCCTGAGACCGTCAGGTTACTCCACCGGGGAGGAGGGAGGGTCGCTTATGACTATAACAGAGATACCCCTACTACAGAACTGGAGTTACAGGTAAGAAACTACTCCTTCTGTAGTAGGGGATCTCTGTGTATAGTCATAATCTATGAATAGAATGGCAAGCCCATCCCAACCAACAAGAAGCGGTGGAGTAAGACCAACCACCAACAAATCACTGTGCAAACAAATTCCTTAGCGAAGCCTGTCCAACCTGCGCATCTGCCCTAGCATCAGAGTCCAGGCAGTAATGCTTTGTAAACGTATGGACTGACTTCCAGGTGGCAGCCTTACAAATGTCAGCAATGGGAACATTCCTAAGCAAAGCGGTGGTAGCCGCCTTTCCTCTAGTCGAATGTGCTGTAGGCTTACCCCCTAATGTTTTATTAGCTTTTTGGTAACAAAGCTGAATACAGGAAACAATCCATCTGGAAATGGACTGCTTTGAGGTAGCTAAACCAGTTCTTACCGAACCATAATTAACAAACAGTTGATCCGACCTGCGGATATCTTTTGTCTTATCCAGGTAGAATTTCAACACCCTACGCACATCAAGTGAATGCAGAGACCTCTCCGCCGGAGAGGAAGGATGCTGAAAAAACGTAGGCAAAGTTATCATCTGATTCACATGGAAATCTGATATCACCTTAGGCAAAAATTTAGGATGGGTACGCATCACTACTTTAGAAGCATGGAAAACAGTATACGGCTCTTGGCAACACAGAGCCTGAATCTCACTCACCCTCCTGGCCGATGTAATGGCTACAAGGAAGGCCGCCTTCCAAGACAAATGCTGCAGCGAAGCCTTATGGATAGGTTCAAAAGGCTCCCTCATCAATCTAGATAACACCACATTCAATTCCCAAGGTGGAGAAGGCCTTCTAACAGGGGGAAACACCTTACGCAAACCCTCCAAAAAGTCCTTAATCACAGGGATTTGAAAAAATGAGGTTTGAGAAGGGCCCTTCCTATACGCAGTCAGAGCTGCGAGATGAACCTTAATAGATTGGAAATTAAGCCCAGACTGAGCTAACTGCAGCAGATAAGGCAAAATAACGTCTTCTTTACAGGATGTAGGGTCAAAGTCCTTCGCCTTGCACCATAAGCAGAATCTCTTCCACTTATAGGCGTAGGAGGTCCTCGTAGACGGTCTCTTAGCCTCTTTTAAGATCTCCATACAGTCCTGAGGCAGGTTCAAGTGTCCATACTGCACTAGCTCAGGAGCCATGCTGCCAAACTCAAGGACGAGAGATTGGGGTGAACCACCTGCCCTCCGAACTTCGTGAGGAGGTCCGGTCGGCACGGCAGGCGCCGGTGTGGCAGAACAGACCGGTGAAGAAGGTCGGTGAACCACCATTGTCTCGGCCACTCCGGAGCAATCAGGATCATTCTGGCTCTGGATTGCGACAGCTTGATCAGCACCGCCGGAATCAGGGGAATGGGTGGAAAGGCGTAGAGAAAGCTGTTGGACCAGCTGATCCATAGTGCATTCCCCAGCGTCCCTGGCTGGTAGTACCTGGACGCGAAGTCGCGGCATTTGCTGTTTTCTGCCGTGGCGAACAGATCTATATCCGGAGTGCCCCATTCTGCGAAGACGTCTCTTAGCACGTCGTCGTTTAGCACCCACTCGTGGTTCTCTTGAACGAGTCTGCTGAGCGCGTCTGCTTGGGCATTCTGCACTCCCGGCAGGTGGGTCGCCGTGATCGTCAGATTCCTGGCCACCAGCCAGTTCCAGATCGCCTGTGCCTCCCGAGACAGGGTGCGTGACCGGGAGCCCCCCTGCTTGTTGAGGTAATACATGGTCGTAGTATTGTCCGTCTGAACCAGCAGGGAGGACGTCCTGAAGGAGGGATGGAACGCCTTCAAGGCCAAGTGTACTGCTCTGAGTTCCAAAAAGTTGATATGGTAGGTCGTCTCCATCTGCGACCATATCCCCTGAATCTGAAGAGGGCCCGAATGCGCTCCCCAGCCCTGGAGAGACGCATCGGTCACTATGGTCTGGGCCGGAATGTCCTTGTGAAAAGGGGTCCCCTTGCAGACATTCTCTGGGGAACACCACCATTTCAGAGACTGCCGAGCGTGCTGAGACAACTGGATCTTGTCCTCCCAACGCCCCCTCCTCTGGTCCCATTGATCCTCCAGACATTCCTGCAGGGGCCTCATATGCAGACGTGCATTGGGGGTGAGGAAGATGCAAGAAGCCATCGACCCCAGTAATGAAGACACCGTCCTCACCGTAGGAGAGCGGGCTGAGATGAGATGCAGAGCCTTCCCACGGATCGATAAGCGTCTCTCCTCCGAAGGACACACGCTTGCGGTCAAGGTATTGACTGAAGCCCCCAAGTACTGGAGACACTGCACAGGGATCGGCACTGACTTCGTCATGTTGATGTGCAGCCCCAGACGGTGAAGCAAAGCCGCCGTCCTGTTGAAATGGCACTGGGCTTCCTGATAAGTGGACGCTTTGATCAACCAGTCGTCCAGGTAAGGGTACACAAACACCTTGGTCTTCCGCAGGTGTGCCGCGACCACTGCCATGCACTTGGAGAACGTCCGTGGCGCAGACTTCAGGCCAAACGGGAGTACGGAATACTGGTAATGGTTGTTGCCTACCAGAAACCTCAGGAACTTGCGATGCTTCGGTGCGATCGGCACATGAAAGTAAGCGTCCTGCAGATCTATGGCGCACAGCCAGTCTCCTCGATGCAACTGAGGGTAAATCTGATGCAGGGACAACATACGGAACTTTTCTCGGCGGATCCACCTGTTTGCTTGACGCAGATCCAGAATAGGCCTGAACTCGTTCTTGTCTTTTTTTCTTACGAGAAAGAACCGTGAGTAGAGACCTTTTCCTTTTTGCCGCAAAGGAACAGCTTCTATCGCCTTCTTTTTTAATAGAACGTCCGCCTCCCGCTGGAGCTCCCGCACCATGTAAAGGGAGCGCACTGGTGGAATCTGTGGAGGCGAACTGGTGAAACGAAGACAGTAGCCATTGCAAACAATATTCAGCACCCACTTGTCCTGTGTTATTGTCCTCCACTCTGCCAGGTAGTGTTGAATACTTCCCCCCACCGGAGCGGGTAACGGATGAGGGGGAAGTAACTTTTCAGGGCTTCGACCCGGACGGGCCTTTGTTCCCCGCCGAGGACTGATGCTGGCCTCTGCCCCTCTGGCGCTTCTGAAAGGGCTGCCTCTGGTACTGCTGCTGTTGCTGGGGCTGTTGCTGGGGGCCCGACTGACGCCCTTGGCCCCTCTGCTTGGTGTAGCGCCTGCCCGAGGAACGGAAGGACCTCCTCTGCTCCTTAGGCCGCTCCAGCCCCACCGCCTTCAGAGTCTCCGCCTCAGCCTTCATGCGGGCCATCTCGTCATCCGCATGCGACCCGAATAACGTCGTGCCAGAGAATGGTAGATTGGCGATCTTCTGCTGCGCTTCCGGCTTGAGCGGAGTCAGCCGCAGCCAGGAATGCCTCCTCATATGTATGCCGTGGCAGTACCCATGGGCCGCCAGCAACGACACGTCCCCCGCCGCACTGATGATCTGATTAGAGACCATCATGCCCTCGTTCAGCACCTCTTGAAAATCCTCCCTCTGGTCTCTGGGCAGGGAGGCCGCGAACTGTTGCAGGGAGTCCCAAAGAGACCTGTCATAGCGCCCCAACAGAGCGGAGGCGCTAGCGGCCTTCATTGTAGTAGCCGACGTGCAGCACATCCTCCTCCCCAAGGAGTCCATTTTGCGACTCTCCTTATCCGGGGGAGCCGTGGAGGAAGGCGTCGTAGAGTGTTGCTTACGAGCCGCCGCCACGATAACAGAATCCGGTGGGGGGTCCACTCTGAGGAACGCCGGATCCGAGTCAGGGGCCCTGTACTTCTTTGACAGTCTCGAGGGCGCCGGCTTCACCACAGCCGGCGTTAAGAACACCTCCATCGCAGGTTCCTCCAGTCCTGGGACCAGCGGGAGGAGGGGGCGCGACAGATGTACTTTATGCAAAGTCTCAAAAATCACAGACGTAGTGGGAATAGGGGTAGTCACTGATATCCCCAACTTCGCAGCCCCTCTCAGCAACACCTCCTGGAACGTGGCAATGTCATCCACTGGAGAGACGCGGGTAGGAGGCGAGGGCGAATACTTGCCAGCCCCCGGAGAGTACGTGCCCCTCGACCCTCTGGAACGGGACCGATACCTCCGTCGACCATGTCCAGAGCAAGTGGAGGATCTGCGCCTACTCCGTGATCGCCGGCGAGAGCGAGATCTCTGCCGGTGAGGGACCCTCGGGGGAGGAGGCGGTGGCTGCGGTGGTGAGGCAGGCAGCTGAGGCACGGGCAGAGGCAGCGGAGGAGGTGGAGGAGGAGGAAGAGGAGGCGGAGGAAGAGGAGGAGGCTGAGGAGGAGGAGGCAGTGCAGGCACCGGTGGAGGCGCCGGTGGAAGGTCGGGCACCGGAGGCAAAGGAGGCCGCTGGGTACGCAGCGGGGTCAGATGGTTTGAAGCCCCATCACTTCTAGCCGGAGAGCCCCCATCATCATTGTCCGGGCTCGCGGCCACTCTCCTCTTCTTGGCGGGCCTGTCCCGCGGGGAAGCCACCGAAGGCGAACGTCCGCGCCTCCCCGATCCCCGACTGGAGATCGTAATCACCGAGGACGTATTCCCCGATGTCTGGGACGTCGAACTGTACCTTGACCTCGAACGGCGTCTCTTCGCCCTCGACGACGAGTGCCGCCCCGCAGTCGATCGTCCTCTCGACGTCGAACCAAGTCTCCTCGACGTCGACCCATGCCTCCTCGGAGTCGAGCCCCGCCTTGATCGCCGTCGCCGGGGTGTCTGCCTCGACGTCGACTGTCTCCTCGACGTCGACTTCTGGCGTCTCGACGTCGACCGCCGGTGCCTCGGCGTCGACTGCTGCGATCTTGACGTCGATCGTTGGTATCTCGACGTCGATCGTTGATGTCTCGACGTCGATCGTTGGTGTCTCGACGTCGATCGTTGGTATCTCGACGTCGATCGTTGATGTCTCGACGTCGATCGTTGGTGTCTCGACGTCGATCGTTGGTGTCTCGACGTCGACCTGCGTCTCGGCGTCGACCGCCTCCGCCTCGAAGTCCGGGATCTCGGCGTCGACTCCGTCAGCGTCGAGCCGTGGGTAGACGGCGGCGAGTGCAGTCCATGGGGCTCGGTACGACGTCTATGTGTTGTCGACGTCGACCGTGACACCTGCGACGGCGGCCCGGTCCCGGGTCTCGCCGGCCCCTCCCTCGACGTCGAACGCCGAGGCTGCCGCGACCCAGAGCCCTGGATCGACGGCGAACATACCGGTGCCTTCTCTCTCGCCGTCGGTCGTCGCCTTCGACGTCGAACGCGACCTACCAGCCGGTAGGTGTCGTTTCTGCTCCTTTTTCTGCCCGGAGGTCCCTCCAGGGGCTGAAGCATGGGCGGAGGAGGGGGAATGGGACCCTCCATGCCCTGAAGTCTCACCGGTCCTCTGCTTCTCCTGTCCCTGAAGGCGAGTCTTCTCCCGGTCCCTCAGGGTCCTTTTCGAAAAGGTGCTGCAGATGTCACAGGCAGCTGGGACATGTGAGGGCGACAAGCAGAGGATACACACCTCATGTGGGTCCGTCTTAGCCTTCTTCCTCCCACACTCAGGGCATTTATCGAATAAAGCCATGCTGAGAGTGGGCCAAAACTGCTCCAGATTGCAGGCAGTAGTAGACAAAGGCTTTAGACGTCGAATGAAACCACTTTTAATCCAAAAAATCCGATTTTAATCAATTAAACCACCCAAAAGGGTAGAGCTCAAGCTCCAGGGTCCTGCTAGCAGGAGCCGGAAAAAAGAACTGAAAGTAACTTGTGTTGGCTGTGCATCCTGGGATACCGGGGGTCTCTGGAGAGTTTCTTAAAGGCACGGTATCCCTTTAGCAGACACATAATGACAGCCTATAGGGCTTGTCTGTCCACCCCTTCCTCTCTATTGTTTAAAGGGATTTTGGTGAAGGGAGTGTGTGATAATAAAGGAACATGTCCAATGTGAATAAAAATGACATTTCAACTTTATTTTGGCTTTTGTGTTCACTTCAGAGGAAGTGCTGGCCAGTGCAGCCTTGTGGTGATTAGGCTGTATTATTTTGTCTGTCTCTTAAGTGTCTTTGCAGGTTTGCAAATGCGGGACAGCTTAAGAGATATTTTTGATTGCTCCGGGGTCCCCGCACATGGGCGGGGATTATTCATAGATTATGACTATACACAGAGATCCCCTACTACAGAAGTAATAGGCGTCGATGGTGAACTTGACGCCGATGAAGATTTTTGGCTGACTTTACCTCTAGAAAGGCTTGACAACTCTGGTTTTCTTTTTGATGGTCCCGAAGACTGAGGGGACCCAATCTCTGAGGAGACCTTAGGCTGTTTCTCCTGCTTAAGAGATTCCTTGGTCAGATGAGAAACTTTTGGATGTTTCTCTCTCTTCAGGCTGACCCTCATGCGACCTGGGCTTCTTGAAGGACGGGTTTCTATCAACATCCGATGAAGCACTCTGCTTCTTTTTCAGCCACAATAAAAGTCTTCCTTCTCGAGCTCAAGGTTTTGGTTGAGAAAGTGTGGCATATTTTACATTGTCTTGTCTCATGGTTGGGATAGAGACACATGCAATCTTTGTGGGCATCATCCACATGCACTCTTTTCTTTCCGCAGGATTTACAAGGTCTAAAAAATCCTTTTTTTAATCAGACATTCTTCTTAAAGGTTGAAGGAATAAACTTATCTGAAAAGCTAAAGAACTGAGCAGAGCTCAGCGAGCCTCCCTTTCACACGACGTGCGGTGAAAATCGGAGGGATTCAGCATCTGTTGGGAAGGTTTTAGAAGGTGCTGGCTGCTGATTGGTTGTGTTTTGAGTTTGGTCCTTTTTATAAAAGGAGGCTAATAGGCTATTGAATACATGGTTGCCACCATTATAGCCTAAGGCATTTACTACTTCGTCATATGTACCGTGGGGTTCCCACTTAAATGACAGGGAATGATTCAGGCATGTGAATCTATGAAAGATACCCCAATATTGGATAATCACCTGTTAATGATCTGATGAGATGTGTAGGTTTTTACTGTAATATGCCACTTCAATAAGTGGTAATAAAAAGATTTTTTTTTTTTTAAATGGTCTTCCTGGTTAATAAAATGTCACAAAAATCCTGTCAAAAACTGTTAGAGGGATAGAACTTTTCTCTGATCAGTGCTGGCTGGCGCGGAAAGAAAATACTGACACCAGCCGCGCATAGCCAATCAACACCACCTATCGGCGGGCAGGGGTACTACTCCCAAAAATCTTCTGGATCCAGTCCGACACCTGGGAAAATTCAAAGATAAGGAATCTGAGCCTAGAAGTCGATCAGATAGGATTTCTCCTAATTCGTTATGAGGCCATTAACTATTATGCAGCCCAATAAAACCCCTATTAAACTGTGTTGACCTGCGAAAGCTAACAATATCTCAGCCCATACAAGGTTCTTGTCTGAGTCACAAAAAGACAGATCTTGCTCTTACAGAATTTCAATCAATTCTTTCTTCAAGTTGCTCCTCCCTCCGATACTCTTGTATCAGAGGAAATTGTGAACGCCCCATCAGAACCCAACTTGATGCACAACATAACACAAGAGCCCCTTGTAAGTTTACCTGCTAATGAGGTGCACTTACCGGATAAAGAAACGGAAAACGTTAATTACTCTGTAGACATCCATTTGTAGCATCTAGTGCTGTAAAAGTCACATGCTCTGCATAGTTGTGCCATTTAGAGTTGAGCTCGGGAATTTGAAAGTTGTTTTTCTTTGAAGAAACGTGTCTTGAGTCATGAGATGCACTGGGACGTCCGAGCTGCACTGGGACGTCCGAGCTGCACCCTGGAAGATATGGTGCCTAGTTGTTATCGTCAGATTCTTTTTCTCTTATGTCAGCTTGTAGGTGTTGGAACTTCCTCTTTCCCTGTGGTATTGTTGACTGTTTACCCCTGCCATTTCCAGGGAGGGGACGGGTAGCCTATAAATCCAGAAAACTCTTCAAACTGAGAACTATTCCTACCCGTTTTGTAGCGGAAACTTTTCTGGATTCACAAGCTGTGATTTTGTAGCGGTTATTGATCTACTCAGAGGGTGGGTCCAAATGAGTTTGAACTCAAAAGTGGTGTTTTAGTACCTTTTATCCAACGTGTGCCTCAGTGTATCTGGATGTCCACTTAGTAGTGTTTTGTGAAGGTGTGTATGGAGGACCATATTGCGGCAATACAGACATCATGGAGGGGCACATTTGATGGGTTGATTAGGCTGCTATCCAGCAGGTGTGTTAGATACATTAGGCCCTTGTGCTTTTCCATCAATCAGGCCTGTTTCCTGCACCAGTTGAAACCTTAGTTCCACTTAGCGTTGTAGTACTTGGTCTTCTGGCCTCTTTGAGATCCCCCATTTGTCTGTTTGAAAGTTAGCAGTTGCCAAATTCTAGGTACTCAAGAACCATGCTGCTTGACTGAAAGTTGCTGGATTTCAGTGACAGATTAGTCCTCCTTATGAGTAGTTCCTGCATCTGTGGCAGGACTTCTCTCTCCCCGTGAGATTTCTACTAGGTCGGAAAACCCACTGTGTCTGGCCCACAGTGGGGCCATCAGGATGAGGGTCATGTATGAACTGGTCTATTACCATTAGTATTAGGGGGAGGAAGAAAAAACACAAAAAAAACGACAACAAATAAACTGTGGAAGGGCATACGCAAATGTCCCTGACCAGTTTACAGACCGGGCATTCCCCCTGGATGGTTCGTGTCGGTACCTGGATGTGAAGTCTTGGCAATCTGAGTTTTCCTGACTTTCAATCGGATCTACGTTTGGAGTACCCATCTCTTGAAAAGGTCTTCCTGTGTTTGTTGTAGCTCCCATTTGTGGGGGGAGTTTGCCTGTCTGCTTTGACGTTTGATTCACCTGGTAGGTGTACTGTTACCAGTGTTGCATATGTTTGGATTGCCCATTTCCATCTTTCCTGTGCTAGTTGTGACACTGGGGAGGTTTGAAGTAGAACATTGTAGTTGTGTGGATCAGTAGCATCTTCTCCTTTAGGTGACTTTGGAAGGCCTCTGGCACAAGGAAAATGGTCTTGAGTTCCAAAAGGAACCTGTGTTTTACTGCCTCGGTTGGGCTCCACAGGGCCCCTGTTTTTAGATTCCCCATGTGCGCTCATCTTGTGTGGGACGTGTGTGTAGTTTTAACTGTTGTGTGGAAGGCATTTAAACATTCTCATACGTTTCATTATTGTCCTCATTGTCAAGAGACTGCAACTTCTAGTATAAGCAAGTCTTGATTCCCCGGGGTACTGGTCTTGCAGTTCTTGAGTTCAGTGTCACTGCTAGGACACCTTTTCATGTTCTGGGAGTGGAGAGGACTTGTCTAGGCTCACCGAGAAACCCAAGCTTGTGGACTGTCACAGCCTGTATGTTCTGTTGACATCTGCACTTTGAATATGCCTCTACAAGCCAGTTATCTAGACAAGAGTAGACTTGTCTGAGGTACGTGTACACTGCTGCCAGTGTGGAGGGAGGCCCAAAGTTGCCACCTTACAGATGTCTACCACAGGACACCTCTAGCCAAAGCCAACTTAGTTCTAGTAGAATGAGCTCGAATACCTTCAGGAGGCTCCTTCTTGGCCAAGGCGCAGCAGATATTGATGCCCAAGATGATCCACCTGGAAGGTGTTCGCTTATAGATAGCTTTGCCCATCATTCTTCCCACATAACCAATGAAGAGCTGGTCATCCTGCCTCAAGTCCTTGGTCCTGTCCATGTAAAAGCTGACCGCCCTCCTGGGGTCCAGGCGGTGACGTCTCTACTCCTTGGAAAGGGGAGGATAGAAAGTAGGCATGGTGATAGACTGCCCCAAGTGGAAAGGAGTAACAACCTTTGGGAGGAAAGCAGTTCTGGTCCTGAGAACCATCTTATCTGCATAGATGGTGGTAAAAGGGAGGCTTAGAACTAAGAGCCTGAAGCTCACTTACCCTACTGGCAGAAGTAATAGCAATTAGAAAAACTGTTTTGAATGCAAGAAGTTTCAACGGACAACTATGAAGAGGCTCCAATGGAGACACCATCAAAAAAGTAATAACCAAATTCAAATCCCACTGAGGCATAATAAAAAGTGGGAGGAAACCTATTAGTGAGATGCAATGAACCTCATAAAAATGGGAGACAATGAAAGTTGGTCTGGCAAACAAAAGAAGGCTGATAAAGCCCACAAACAGCCCTCAACAGTCGCAACAGCGCAACCTTGCTGTGCCAAAGAAAGAGAAATACTAAGAACATCAGACAAATGGGCCCTCAAAGAATTGATTGAGCTCTCTCCACACCACTTAAATCTGGCCCACCTACTGGAATAGACAGATTCTGGCCCTCTCTCATCGATCAAATCTTCAGTCGGCGGAGCCAAACCTGGCACTGGAGACCTCGGAGCCGGCGGACAGTCAGAAGCGGGTAGCGGCGCCAACCGCCTGAGAAGGCATCTGTGTCGAGAACATCAGCGTCAGAAAAGACCAAGACAGTCATTGGTATGAACGGAGCCTGGGCATAATGCCGAGGGATTCCCAAATTATAAGAAAGCAGACCCACGGGGCCAGCTGGCGAGCCAGATGGATTAGGCGCCCTGGCAAACATGCCTTACATCGCATTAAAGATATGTGACGGATCAGTACCTGGAGCCGGAAAAAGTGAAAATTGATCCAGCATTGTCTGACCCGAGACAAAACTGGGTCGTAGAATAGGCTCCGCTTGCGGGGCCAGAGCCGCCGGATCCCGGCTCGGAGGATCCATAGGTGCAGGCGACTCTCCTGGACATCGCAGAGTCCCTTGGCATCGAAGAGCCCCATGGTGTTGAAGTGCACACAGCAGACACCTGCGGCGAAGGAGGAGACGTATTCCTTCGTATGGCAACATCGGACCGGGAACACAGACTTCGATGACTTCTCCTTCAAAGAACGATGATTGGATCAGTGTCTCCTTCATCCGTCTAATCCGACGACACAGAGCACTTTGACAACACACACCAAAGGCAGTCTTCGTGGGGGTCTGTAATCGACATATGGTCCTCACATTCCCTACAGGGTTTAAAGCAAGGCTTCTTCGGAGTAGCCATTATTGAAGAAACGGTATCTGGACAACTGCAACAAAAACTACAAAGAAATGGAGAGACCTAGAAAAAACGTTAAGCATCGACAGAACGGGAAAAAGGGAGCGGACGTCAACACTGACAAGGTCTTCTTATGGCTTCAATGAGGTCATACAGAGTCACGAGCGGAGTCGTGCTATTGTGAGATCCTCGTTGACATGAGAGCTAAAGAAAAAGTTTGCTTGGAATGCTGGCGCATGGGTAATTCAAAAGGTGAGGAATCCATAGGCAGATTTATCCATCAGAAATAACCCTGCATCAATAGCTGGCATTCCTTCTTGGGTGTCTTATCGCTGGAGGCACAATATCCCTTGAAAGTGCAGTAAAGCAGGCCTTTGAATCTTCCCCTTCAAGCACTGGCCCATCCTGGGGGAAGCAGTGTGGCACCTCTGCCCAGGATGTGCATGGTTTCTGCTCCCGGAACGCATAGGCTCTCCACCAGGGGTCCAGAAACAGATCTGCATGTGGTAGGCTGCCTAAAGTCAGTCAGTACCCACACCAGGGTCGGTAGGTTTTTAAGGGGCACCTCCGAGTACAATGTTTAATAAATCTCACACTGGTATCAGTGTGGATCTATTACAAGGAGCTGTTTGTTACCAAACACTCCTGGGTTCAGTGAAGCCATCATGGTGCTGTGGAACCAGTGTTGTCAAGTTCCCAGCCCATGTAGTCTCGATGGCTTCCCTGGCACTTCTAATATTAAGGAATATACCCTAAAACTGTAAGGGCGTATCTGCTCCTGCAGATATGCCCTCACCTGGGATAGTGCAACCTGCCTCAGGTCTGGTAAGGCCTGTTAGAGGGTTGACTTGCCTAGATCTTAGACAGTGCTAGCTGGCATGGCACACAGGCAGCGTGCCGTTTTGACTTAATCCTTTTTTTACCTCATTGGGGTATGCCATCTGTAGGGGCAGTGGTACGATCCTAGTGAGTGGGTACCGGGAAACCCTCTTCAGTCTCCAGGCCCTTGGTACCCAGGGTACCACTTACTAGGTTCTTACAGGGGAGCAGAAGTACCAATCGTGGACATGTTTTTGGGGAAAGAACACTGGTACTGGGAACCTGGACAGCACGAACCCAGTACTCTACAGTCAAAGTTGCATCAAAAGCCAGGCAAAAAAGTGTGTTGGGGGAAGGGGGGGGGATACTGCAACAGAACACCATTTTCTCTCAGTAGTGCTTAGTGAAAGTGTGTGGTGTAGACCAACTAGCTTCTTTACAAATGTTCGCTGTTGGTAGGTTTCCAAAGAAGGCCATAGAGGCCCCTTTCTTTCTGGGGGAATGGGCTCTAGGAGGAACAGGCAAAACTCAGCTTTTGCATCAGAGGTTTGAATGCATTTAACTATTCATCGGGCTATGCTGGATTTCGATATGGAAAGGTCCAGAAAAAGCAACACAGTCCCTGGGTTTTTTTAAATGGCTTTGTTCGGTCTATACAGGACATTAAGGCTTGCTTGAGGTCTAAGGTATGAAGAGCCCTTTCTACAACAGAGTCCGGTTGTGGAAAGAAAACTGGGATTTCTATAGACTGGTTAACATGTAAAGCAGAGACAACCTTAGGAAGAAATGTAGGGTTAGTAACCAAAAAGATGTCCATGTATGTTGTATCTAAATAAGATAATACTGGAACAGATCAAGGTAGCCAGGGAGGTGGGTGGGAGTGTGTGGATCTACAGCTCTACATGCCAACAGATGCATACTGGTAAGTAGCATTTTCCGTTCGAGGCATAGGAGCTGTAGATCACACTTCTGCATAGATTGCATAGCAGTACTCCTCCTTAGCGGCGACCACCAGTGTCTGTTGCAGTAGTTTGAAATAGTGTTTTAAGTACAGCTTGGCCCACACTAGCTTGTGGTCTTGCCTGCACAGCTACAAAATAGTGTTTTGTTAATGCGTGCGGTGTAGACCATGTAGCTGCTTTACAAAGGTCATCTAGGGGAATGTTACCTAAAAATGCCATTGAAGCCCCTATCTTTCGGGTAGAGTGGGCTTTATGGGGAATAGATAGTGTTAGTTTTGCCTTCTGGTAGCAAATTTGTATACATTTGACAATCCACCTTGCAATGCCCGATTTTGATATGGGATTGCCTTTATGTGGCGGTGAGAAGGCTACAAAAAGTTGTTGTGTTTTATGAAAAGGTTTTGTTCTGTCTATATAGTAAAGGAGTGCTCTTTACATCTAGTGTATGAAGAGCCCTTTCTGCTACGGTTTGTGGTTGCAAGAAGAACACTGGCAACTCAGACAGAGGAATTATTCTTTTGAGGTCTTCCATAAATGCCTTAATGACAGGCACCCTGAACAGTGATTGGTGCGGTCTATTTTGTAAGTAAGCTGCAATGGCAGCGAGATGTAACCTAATTGATGTGTATGCTAGGTTACATCTCTGAAGATGCAGAAGATAACATATGATGTGCTGAGAGGAGGCATCTAGAGGGTTGATGTTATTGTTACAGTATATAACATATTTTCCACTTGGCTGCATAGCAGGCTCTAATAGTGGGGCGTCTAGCCTCTATGATAACGTTCATGCAATCAGGGGGAAGATTGAGGTAACCAAACTAGGACTTCAGGAGCCAGATCGCCAGGTTGAGCTGTGCTGGATCTGGGTGTCTGATCTCTCCATGCTTCCGTGTCAAGAGATGGGGGGAGAGGCATAGTTTTTGGTGCGGGACTACTGATAGTTCCAGTAATGCTGTGTACCAGGGTTGTCTGGCCCACGTTGGAGCAACTAGGATCAGTGTGAGCGACTGTTGTTGCAGCTTGTGTACCACTAATGGAATGAGTGGGAGAGGCGGAAAAGCGTACGCAAATGTGCCTGACCAATTCATTCATATTGCATTGACTTTGGACAATGGGTGTGGATATCTGGCGGTGAAGCTTGGGCATTTTGTGTTGTAATGTGTGGCAAAGAGATCCATCTCTGGCTGCCCCCACATTTGGAAGAATGGTTGGAGAACTTGTGGGTGAAGAACAAGTTACTTACCTTCGGTAACGATGTATCTGTAAGAAACATTAGTTAGATTCCTCACCTTAGAATATCCCCTGGCGTCAGGCTGGATCCGGAAAGATTTTGTAGCAATACCCCTTGCGCGTCTCTAGGCGTCATCTGCGGCTCCGTGTCCGTCGTTGGAGTCGTGCGCCGGAATGACTTCGTCAGAGTACTTAGACGCCACCCTTGCGAGCTGACGTCAGTTCTTGTGCATAGCTTTCTGCGCCAGGAACGCAGAGCCATGCAAGAGACCGACACTGGTGCTAAAAAATCTAGGGCCCTGAAAAGGATATCCTTATCCCTAGATGTCAGTGCGCAGAACGGGGAGGATGGGTGTGTCGGTGAGGAATCTAATGTTTCTTACAGATACATCGTTACCGAAGGTAAGTAACTTGTTCATCTGAAAGAAACGAGTTAGTTAGATTCCTCACCTTAGAATAGATACCCCAGCAATACCAACCCCGGTGGTGGGTCTGCGAACCAAGATCACCCCAGAAAGTCCTAGAGAACAGAACGACCAAAGTAGCCATCTCTCCAGACTTGGCTGTCCAGGCAATAGTGCTTGGCAAACTTGTGCAGTAAAGCCCACGTCGCCGCCTGACAGAAGTCCCGCAAGGGAACTCCCCGGCCCAGGGCAGAAGTAGCCGCTGTGGCCCGGGTGGAATGGGCCCTCAACCCAACAGGAGGGTCCTTTTTTGCCAAGGAGTAACAAAGTTTAATACACAACACGACCCACCGTAAGATGGTCCGTTTGTGTACCGCTTTTCCCTTCTTAGCTCCTACGTATCCAACAAAAAGTTGGCCGTCCACCCGGAACAGTTTGGTGCGGTCCAAATAAAAGGACAGCGCCCGTTTTGGGTCCAGACGGTGAAGCCTCTCTTCCTCTTTTGAAGGATGCGGAGGCAGAAAGAAGGTGGGCAACGTGACAGATTGCCCGATGTGAAAGGGGGTTGTAGGAGTGTAGGGTCTGCTTTCTATGTTCACCCCCACTTTTTGCTTTTGCTTTACTGGTTTTCGACTTAGATGTGGCTGTGGGCCTGCTAATCAGACCCACAGCCCTGCTGTTCTCTCTCTAAATTGATACTATGTACTTAAGGTGCATAACCCATTTGGATAGGGTCACCTTATTGGCCCCTGTACAGTGTACCTTAGGTACCCAGGGCATAGGTGTACCCTAGGCCTACCAGGGGCTGCAGCATGTATTATGCCACCCCTGGCCTGGCCTTCCATTATGACAACTGGCTGATCACTCAGCTGGGGCAAGGTCGTGTAATCACCCCTTGCTTAGGTGTAGTATTCCTATACCTAACTTACATATAGACACATGTGTACCCATCAGCCACTCCTATGGCAGGCCTTAACAATCCTGGAGGCAGAGTGCTTGGTAACATGTGAGATGGTGCTCTAGCATGAGCTGAGCCTGTCTGCAGCTTTCGGAACCATGTCCTTATAGCTGTTCTATGATATAACCTACCATATACTCTTAAAGTGCCTTATAATCTTAAACGGTTATGGTAACTATGGTTTGGCTTTATCAAAACAGGTCGTGTAAGGTGCCGAACACTTTGGAACAATACCCCTATCCCATTTCTGGGGATGAGGATATTATCCCTCCCTTCTAGAGGGAGAAGACATGTGGTAACCTACTTACCCCGTTAAAGTTAACCAGAGCCCCAGCATCACAAAATGGATGCTGCGGCCACAGACACGAGTCTGACCTCCTGCTGCTGGGAGTGATCCCGGACAATAGGTTTCCTGCCTTGGGAGGTGCGAGCACCACCCCAGACAGGCCTTAGTGTATTGGGGCAGGGAGGGATGAAAAGAATGAGACATGCCTGGGGCATACAAGGTGTTCCGTGCATAGTCTAGTTCAAACCGGTGCTGGGGCACTCCAGCCCCAGTCCTGGCGCGAAACTGGACAAAGGGAAGTGGGTGTAACCACCCCCCTCCCAGGTCCCACCCATAAGGCGTGACCTAGCAGGTAACCCAGCCCCCCAGATTAGTATAAGAGTGGTAGCTGGGCCCCAGGAGATTAGATTATCCTGAACCTGCAACTTGAACAGAAACTCTGGACCTTCGACATTCGACGAAAGAATAAGACTGAAGAATCTCCCTTGTGGCCAAGGAGTGGCTACCCTGTGCAAACAGGCACCATCAAGAGACTCCCCTTTGCTTTGCTGAAGTTCTACGAGCGACCGACTGCAGAGCCAGACCAGAGCCTTGACTTCCAGACTTCTCCGACACTGATCCACATCCACAGCCGAGCTGAGATCCGTGGAGGCGACGAGAGACGTGGGACTGGCTACCTGGGAAAAGTGGCTGGTATCTTCCAGCGCAGCTTCTGAGGCACCCTCGAAGTTGTGCACCGGGGATTGAGAAGCCCCAACCCTAAGCACCATCTGCACCGAAGATCAGCCCCCCACACTGCACGAGTCCTGCGTGGGGCCCTTGTGCATTTTCCTGCTTGCCGCGTCTGTCCGGTTGCTTGCCCGTTGGCTAGTGGCCTCTGTGACGACGCATCCTGAAATCTTCACCGCTGGTTTGGCTCCTCCAGACTGGCTCTCGCTTCCTTGCAAAAGAGAAGCACCCCAGACCTTCCTGGTCTGCACCAGAAGCAAGTCCTCCGTTCTTCGTGGGTTCCGCTTGCCAAGGCTTGGTGAGTCCTAGTTCAACTTCGACACCGCCGACAGCAAGAGCCTTCGTGGGACAGCTCGCCTCCTGGTCCTGGTCGTCCTCGACGTCTCCTGGTCCCCGTGGCTGCAGCGACAAGCTTCACCTTCACCTGCAATCTTCACGACATCGCCTGGTTCCACGTGGTCACTGGCTAGTGACCTTGACTCTGTCCCTTCTGCTTGCAGGTCTCCTCTCTTCTTGATCCCAGCCTTGGGATCCACCGGACACTCTTCACTGACTGCCTGTCAGCAACTTTCCTTCAGGCATCCATAGGAGTCCACGACGAAACCAGACGCCAGTTCACACCTATGCACCCGCAGCCCGTGGGCTAGGTAACTTGGGTACTTCGGTGCTCACAAGAGTAGTGACTATCCTAGGGTCTAGTTTCCGAGTCTCGACTCTCTAGCTGCTTCAGAAGTGTCCTTAAACTGTTAATTTCCAACTGCGAGTAATTCTATCGACTTTTACGCATTACACGTGAGTGTTTCCACTCTGCACCTGAATCCTGTGGGCCTCCCACTTCCTAACTGTTGCTAGTGTAGTGTAGCCCCAGCGATTCCCTAGGCCTATCCTATTCCCGTGGTCCTTATACCACTTTAGTATATGGTTTGCGTGGCCCCTAGGGCCTAACTGTATTACTTACCTGTGTGACTTAATGTATGCTTAAATAAGACTGTTGTACTTACCTCTAATTTCATAAAGAGTGCTGAGGGTTTGTCTAGAATAAATCCACTTTATTTTATATTGAATATGCTACTTACCAGTATGCATCTGTTCTTGGCATGTAGGGCTGCTGACATTCATATCTGTGCATAGATCGCCGCCTAGTGTTGGGTCCGGATGTTTGCACGTTGTTGTCCTGGAAGAGTCTTCGAAGTATCCTTGGATAGGTGACTCCTCCCCTGGACTACAGTGCGCATGGGCATCCTCTCCATCCTCAGATTGTTTTTCGCCATTGTGGCAGTGATGGAGTAGATACAGAAAGTGATGACCATGCTTGCAATAATTCTGAGAGCTGCAGCTGCGACAGGGAGGAGGGAGGGCGATATGAATGTCAGCAGCCCTACATGCCAAGAACAGATGCATACTGGTAAGTAGCATATTCAGTTCGAGGCATGTGGGCTGCTGAATTCATATCTGTGCATAGAATACATAGCAGTGCCCTCTATTGGCGGCGGCTACCCGTGCCAGCTGCAGCGGTCTGAAAAAGTGTTTTGAGAACAGCCTGTCCTACAGCTGCCTGCTGTTTTGACTGCACATCTACGCAATAGTGTTTTGTAAATGTGTGTGTAGTGGACCATGTGGCTGCTCTGCATATATCATGCAGGGGAATGTTTCCTAGGAAGGCCATGGAAGCCCCCAACTTGCGTGTTGAGTGGGCTCGTGGTGGAATAGTTAATGTGCGTTTTGCCTTTTGATAACAGATTTGAATACACTTAACTATCCATCTGGCTATCCCTGCTTTGGAGATGGCGTTACCTTTGTGGTGTGGGGCAAAGGCAACGAACAGTTGTTTTGTCTTCCTGAAGGGTTTAGTCCTGTCGATGTAGTACATGAGGGCCCTCCGTACATCTAGTGTATGTAATGCCCTCTCTGCAACAGTTTGTGGGTTTTGGAAGAAAACGGGCAGTTCAATAGTCTGGTTCATGTGGAACTGCGATATTACCTTGGGCATGAATTTGGGGTTGGTACGTAGTACGACCCTGTTGGCGTGAACCTGAATAAATGGCTCTTGAACGGTTAGTGCCTGGAGTTCACTAACTCTTCTTAGGGAAGTGATCGCTACCAGGAAGGCTACTTTCCAGGTAAGGAATTGAATCTCGCATGAGTGTAGAGGTTCAAAGGGTGGACCCATCAGGCGTGTGAGGACCAAGTTGAGGTTCCACATTGGAGCCGGTGGGTGACTAGGTGGAATGACTCGTTTGAGTCCTTCCAAGAATGCTTTGATGGCAGGCACTCTGAAGAGAGAGAGGTGCTGCCTGGTTTGCAGATAGGCTGATATTGCGGTCAAATGGACACGTATAGAGGTGTACGCCAGATTGCATCGGTATAGGTGTAAGAGGTAACATATGATGTTGTGGATGGATGCGTCCAGCGGGTTAATGTCATTATTACCGCAATAAATGACGAACCGTTTCCATTTGGCTGCATAGCAAGCTCTTGTAGTGGGTCTCCTGGCCTCCTTGATGATGTCCATACAGTCAGGTGGCAGATTGAGATAGCCAAACTCTAGGACTTCAGGAGCCAGATCGCCAGGTTCAGCTGTTGCGGATCTGGGTGCTGAACCTCTCCATGGTTCTGCGTCAAATGCGCGGGTTTGATCCGCAGCCTTTGATGCGGTACCACGGAAAGTTCGAGGAAGGTGGTGTACCACGGCTGGCGTGTCCACGTGGGAGCAACTAGGACGAGTGTCAGGGAGTGTTGTCGGAGTTTGCGAGCCACCAGCGGTATCAACGGTGCTGGGGGAAAAGCGTACGCAAATTTGCCGGACCAGTTCATCCATATCGCATTGCCCTGCGACTGCGGGTGTGGGAATCTGGCGGCGAAGCTTTGGCATTTTGCGTTTTCGCTTGTTGCGAATAGGTCTATTTCTGGGTGACCCCACTGCTGGAAGTACGGTTGGAGTACCGATGGGTGTAACTCCCACTCGTGCATCTGGTGGCTGTGTCTGCTGAGCAGATCCGCCATCTGGTTGTCCTTGCCGGGGAGGTGTTCCGCCATGAGGAACATGTTCCTCTGAATGGCCCACTTCCACATGCTCTGAGCCAGATGAGACAACTGTGGAGAGTGTGTCCCTCCCTGCTTCTGTATGTAGTACATTGCGGTCATGTTGTCCGTCCGTATCAACACGACCTTGTTGCACAGATGTACTTTGAAAGCCTTCATGGCCAGGAAGATTGCCATCAGTTCCAGAAGGTTGATGTGCATCTTCTTCTGTTGTGTCGTCCATAGTCCCTGCACTGTGTAGTGGAGTACATGAGCTCCCCATCCCTGGAGAGACGCGTCCGCTGTCAGTACTATTTGTGGAACAGGCTCTTGGAACGGTCGGCCCTTGCAAAGGTTTTGTGGATTCCACCAATGCAGAGAGTTGTATGCCCGACCGCTCACCAACACTAGGTCTTTCAACTGTCCTTGAGCCTGATTCCACTGACGTGCTAGGCACTCCTGAAGTGGGCGCATATGTAATCTCGCGTGCGGGACTATGAAGATGCAGGAGGCCATCATGCCTATCAACTGCATAAACACTCGCGCTGGAAGCGAGTGGTTGGGTCTGAACTTGGAGATCAGCGCTTGTATGCCGTTGATCCTCACTAAATTTGGCTGAGCTGTGGCCGCCAGAGTGTCTATAGTCGCACCTAGGTACTGTTGTACGTGTGCGGGCTGGAGATGAGACTTTGGGTAATTTAGTGAGAATCCCAGACTGTGAAGAAGGTGAATGGTACGGGACACGTGGCTTGCACATTGCTGGGCTGATCTCGCTTGAACGAGCCAGTCGTCTAGGTAGGGGTAGACGTGTATGTGCTGTCTCCGTAAATGTGCCGCCACCGTAGCTAGGCACTTTGTGAAAACCCTGGGCGCTGTTGTCACGCCGAAGGGAAGGACTTTGAACTGATAGTGCTGCCCCTGAACAGTGAACCTGAGGTATTTTTTGTGTGAGGGGTGGATGGGTATGTGAAAATACGCATCCTTGAGGTCCAGTGATGCTAGGAAGTCTCCCTGCTGGAGAAGCGGAAGGACTTGCTGTAGAGTGAGCATGTGAAAGTGCTCCGAAAGAATGTACTGGTTCAGGGGTCTCAGGTCTAATATAGGCCTGAGCGACCCGTCCTTTTTTGGAATTAAGAAGTAGAGGGAGTAAACCCCCGTGCCCCGCTCGTGGACGGGTACGACCTCGATAGCGCCTTTTAGAAGCATACTTTCTACCTCTTGCTGTAAGAGCGTCAAGTGCTCTGAGGACATAGGACGGTTTCTTGGTGGTATTGTGGGTGGAGTGGAAGTTAACTCCAGACAGTAACCGTATTTTATAATATATTTGACCCACCTGTCCGTGGTGATGGAGTTCCACGTGGACAGGAACCGTTGTAGCCTTCCCCCGACAGGTGTTATGTGGTCGGGAGGAAGGGAGAGGGCGTCACTGCTTGTTCTTGGGGGAGGACCTGGTGTTGCCGTAGCCACGTCCTCTGCCCTTGGTACTGGAGCCACGATAGCCACCTCGGGTGTTCTTATCGTAGGTGGTCTGCGTATTACCCTTGTTATATGTTTGTTGTGACCCCTGTCCTCTGCCTGCTCCCTTGTTTCCGGGGCGACGAAAGGAGCCGCTCCGAAAGGACTGAGTTTGTAGGGCGCCCATGGACTTTGCAGTGTCCGTGTCCTTTTTTATCTTCTCGAGGGTGGCGTCAACCTCAGGCCCGAACAAAAAGTCGGGGTTGACGGGCTGATTAAGGATATTGTTTTGTACCTCAGGCTTGAATCCTGAGATACGTAGCCAGGCGTGACGTCGTAGGATGACGCTAGTGTTGATGGCCCTGGCAGCCGTGTCAGCAGCGTCTAGTGCACATTTGATGGCAGCATTTGTGAGTAGCTGTCCCTCTCTGATAAGGATTTCTGCACCTTCTTTGTAGGGGTCAGGGAGGTGTTGAAGGAGTTGCTCCATTGTGTCATAGTGCGCCCTATCGTAGCGAGCGAGGAGCGCTTGAGTGTTAGCTATGCGCCATATGCTTGCAGCTTGTGCGGCAACTCGCTTGCCGGAGGTCTCCAGCACCTTGGACTCCTTGTCCGGGGGAGGAGCGTCACCCGTTGTCTGCGAGTGTGCCCTCTTGCGGGCATTCGCCACAACGATGGAGTCGAGTGGTAATTGTCCTCTGATGTAAGTAGGATCCCCAGGTGCTGATCTGTATTTCTTATCGATCCTGGGGTTTATCACTCGTGCCCTGGTGGGTTCCCTGAAAATGTCAGTGGCTGGCTTAAGGACCCCCTTCAACATTGGCAGAGTCTTTACATGTCTTTCTGAGGATGCAAAGGTGTCCATTAGAAAGTCATCTTCGATGATATCAGAGTGAAGCTGTACATCATGGTTGTTCGCCGCCCGTTCAATCAGAGCGTTGAACGCCGCAGTATCCTCTGTGGGTGACGTTTTTGCCCCATATAGTTGTGGGTCCTGTGCATCAAGAGGTGCACTGGGGTCTGCAGGGTCGCCCCAAGTTTGGTCAGGGTCCTGCTGGTCATCCGGGTCCGTGTCCACATGGTAGGGGACTTGTTCACCCATGTAGTCCTCCAATGCATCCGTGTCGGAGCGTGTGGGGGAGGCCCGGTGTGGATCCTGGTAGGGTGAATGAAAGGGTTCATACAGGAGAGGTTCTGTGTCCACAGGCAGCTTCCTCTTTAGCGGGATCCTGAAAGGTTCCAATGGCGGTTCCGAAGTTATCCTTCGGTCGTGGAGAATCATCCTGCCAGTGTCGGCGTCGATGACGCGTGACGGAGACGGCTCGACAGGCGTAACCGCAGTTTTGGTGGCCTGTGTCCTGAGTTGAAACGCCTTCGGGATTGTGGATGGAGGCAAGCCGAAGGTAATGCTGGTCGGCACCGACGAAACCGCTGGATCGATCGAACCCGACTGGTCCTGGAGGGCAGCCTTGGATTTGCAGCCTGGCATTGCGCCAGGCCGTACTCGGGGCGCCTTAGAGGTCGTGGCCCCCGCCAGGGTCGTCGAGGCGGCTGCAGATATCTTCTGCGCCCGTGGTGCATCGAGCCGAGGTGCGGAGATCACCGTCGACGTCTTCGACACGTGAGGTTTCGGTGTCGTCGAGGGAGTGCTGCGAGGCGTAGCAGGCGGGACGGCCCTCGGTGTCGGTGGCGTCGACGCCGGTAACCGAGCAGGTTTTTCGGCGCCGATGGCCTTCTTCCGTTTGTCGACTCCCATGTCGCCCGTCTCGAGTTCGGCACCGAAGTCCCCCTTGGTGCGGTCGGTGCCGACACGGTGCGCCGGCGTCGAAGGTGTTGAAGGCCTCGATCCGACTAGCGCCACTTTCAGTTTCGGTTTCGTAGGAACCTGAGCAGCTTTCGGTTTCGTGGAAGGGAAACCAGCTGGCTTAAGCGGTAATGGCTGCCGCTGAACGTCCGAGGCCGGGCCCGAGGGCGGGGCCGAAGGACTGCGTGATAGGTCTCGGGTAAGGCCCGAAGGCGATCCTTCGACCGGAGCCATAGTCTGTGGCACTGGTGAATTCTCGGTTTGAACAGGTAGGCCTTGTTCATCATCGGAGCTACTCTCTTCGGCCCCTAAGGCCTCCTCGTCGTCTCCTACCTCGGTGTCGTCTTCACCTCTGTGGAAGAGTGACTCGTCGGCCTCGTCCGATCCGGGTTCTTGGTCGGAAACGGGACTGGAGGGTAAGACTTCTACTTCTTCGACGTCGTCCGCGTCGTCGAAGATGTCAGCTGGGGCCGGTGCCGCGTGCTGCGCTTCGAGCCTCGCCGCTCGACGATTCCGCAGAGTCTTCTTTGAACGGAACCGGGCACAGGCCATACATGTCGACTCGTCGTGGTCCGGCGAAAGGCATTTGTTGCACACCGGATGGACGTCGATGTGTGGGTACTTCGCATTACATACCGGACACCTTTTGAATGGCGTCCTCGATTCCATCGTCGAAGTAGTTGATGGCCAGGTAAATGCGAACAAAGTCGGTGCTGAAAGTTAGTAAACTAACAGAGAGTATCGAAAACCGATCGATAAACAGTACCGACGCGAACTAAAGGCCTTGTGGCCTCGACAAAATTTTTTCCTAACTTGAGCTAAGATAGCACATCCGAACCCAATGGCGGAAAAAAACAATCTGAGGATGGAGAGGATGCCCATGCGCACTGTAGTCCAGGGGAGGAGTCACCTATCCAAGGATACTTCGAAGACTCTTCCAGGACAACAACGTGCAAACATCCGGACCCAACACTAGGCGGCGATCTATGCACAGATATGAATTCAGCAGCCCACATGCCTCGAACATATATATATCTGTTGTGGTGTCCTTTCATTTGGTATTCAAGGGATTATATATGGTATCACAGCTGGCTTCACATGCCATTCAGAGTTTAGCCTAAGACTGCTCTTGTCCATGCTACCACTAGGATAGCTGGTCTATAAAGTTGACTTTACAACCAATCATCATAAGGGTTGTTTGGACTGATATAAGGTGTACACTAGAACTAGTGACATCATACATCAGGCCAACTTCTCACATTGGTGAGCAGCGGTTGGGATCTGAGCTTGCTGTTGTAATACCATTGTAATCTTGAGATACTAAATTGAAAGATCACACAGATATTGTTTAGGTACATATAACAGATTATAATACTTAAGTCCTACTGGACTTCGTGGTTGTAGGTTGAAGGGAGTAACACACCCTGACTACAACTACCAGAGAGGTTTAGTAGAAACAACTAGTGTAGGTAGGTGCACACACCACACCCTCACTAGATCATGTCTCTGGGAGGAGATCAAGTAGATGCTCTCTCAGGAGGGGCAGGTCTGAAGAAGACCCCCTCTAGATATGATACCCTAACTTTTCAGGAGATGACAATTGTGTACCTCCAGAAAGTTAAAACAGGGTGCAAACCCTACCCTCCTTCAGTTAGTACAGCTCCTAGAGGAGTATGATACTTTGAGGGCCTCACAGGCCAGTACCCTAGGTACAAAGGAGGGTCTACCCACCACAGATGAGTCAGATGGGACTTCAGATGAAGAGGTAGACAGCCAGGGCCAAGTAGGAAGACTTAGCCAGGCTCACCTAAGCTTACATGGGAGTTTGCATGGGGTCCCCCCCTACAGACCCCCAAGTAGGCTTACACAGAGAAGCAGGAGGGACAGATCCCCTTCAAGGGAATCCATCCACTCCCATGTCTCTAACATCTCTAATGCTTCCTCTCACAGGGGAATGACTTCCCCCGAGAGAAAGGAGCATGAAGCCAGAATGAGGGAAGCTAAGCTGAGGATTCAGAGGGAAGAACTTGCCCTTGCCAAGGAGAAGCTTGCTCTGGCTAGAGAGCAAAAGTTAAGTGGGTCAGAACCCACTGGTGGCAGCAATATCCCTAAGGATAGAGACAGGCACTATGATAATAGAAACCTGAGCAAGATTGGCCCTCCCTACAAGTGTGGGGATGACCTCCACAAATGGATAACTGCTTTGGAGAGAGCTTGCAAAGTACAGCAGGTACCCCAAAGTCAGTGGGCAGCTATCTTGTGGCTCTCCTTCTCTGAGAAAGGTAGAGACAAGCTCCTCACAGTTAGTGATGAGGATGCAGACAATTACACTGTCCTGAAGAGTGCTCGAATTGATGGGTTTGGCCTAACCACTGAATACAGGTTGTTGTTCAGGGATACCCAGAAGACACAGACTCAGGACTGGACTGACTTTGTAGATTGTGCCACTAAGGCTCTGGAAGGCTGGCTAGTGGGAAGTAAGGTTAAGGACTATACAGGAATGTATAATTTGATCATGAGAGAGCAAATCCTTAACAACTGTCAAAACCAGCTACTGCATCAACACCTGATTGATTCTGATCTGACTTCTCCCCAAGAATTGGGAAAGAAGGCAGATAGATGGGTCAGGACTAGAGTTAAGCAGAAAAACCAGAACCAGGGCGGTGATCAGAAAAAGGCAGACCAGAAGGGTAATGATCAGAAACAAAAAGACCAGAAGTCTTCACCAGGCCCCCAAAAGGCTCAGGGGGAGGGTGGTCCCAAAAAGGAAAAAAAGAAAGATGGCCAAAAGAAACCATGGTGCAACTATTGTAAGTCAAACTCACATTGGTTTAGTGAGTGCACCAAAAAGGATAAGCCCCCAGCCACCATTACCCCTAAGGCAACTGTACCCCCTAGTCCAGCTGTAAGTGGTGGTTCCCAGCAAAAGGGTGTAGTAGGGTTAACCCTGGGAACTGAGGAGGATTCTGGCCTAGTCAGAATACCTACTCAGGCTGTTCTGATCTGTGAAGGGGACTTAGCTTTGTCCGCTACTGTAGGCCCCAGTAACCTGGGCAAGTACAGACAGACTCCTTTTATCAACCAGAGAATGGCTCAGGCCTACAGGGACACTGGGGCTAGTGTCACAATGGTGACACCTGCCTTTGTGGACCCTGGACAGATCATACTAGGTGAGAATTCCCTAGTGACCAACGCTAGCAATGCCACTACCTCCCATAGTGTGGCTATTGTTAACTTCTCCTGGGGAGGGGTAACTGGCCTCAAGAAAGTTGTTGTTAGTTCAGACCTTCCTGTAGAGTGTTTACTGGGCAATGATCTTGAAACTTCAGTTTGGTCTGAAGTGGAGTATAGGACCCATGCAGAAATGCTGGGGTTAGATGCACATGTCCTTGCTGTGACCAGGTCACAGGCCAAAAAGTGCACCACTGAACAAGTGCTGGATCCTGAAACTATGGACCAGTCACAACCCAAGAGAAAGAGCAGTAGGGGTAAGGCTGTGCCTTCCCCCCTGCCTCAGGTGGTGGATCAGCCCTCCCAGGACAGAAGAGGACACAAAGGCAGAATGGGACTTCAAGGCAGCCGCCACGATAACTGAGTCCGCTGGTGGGTCCGCCCTTAGAAACAAGGGATCCTCAGCAGGAGCCTTATACTTTTTCGCTATTCTTGAAGGCACAGAGCCCACCGTAGCAGGATTGAGAAATGTGGCCATCGCTGGCTCCAAAAATCCTGGCACCAATGGTAGCAAAGGGGGTGCTGACCGGTGATGCAACGTATCAAATATAATTGACGTGGGGGCCAGAGGGGTGTGCAGCGTGATATTCAATTTCTGCGCACCTCTACCCAGGACGTCAGAGAAAGTAGCGATGTCATCCACTGGGGATACTCGTGACGGGGGTGTGGAAGACAAGGTCGGAGAATAGTCCCGGACCGAGGATCTCGTGGAGGAAGACCAGGTGGGTGATCTAGTGCGTCGCCTCTTGTGGGGACGGTCGTTGTGATGACCCCTGGACCGTCTGTGTTTGGAAGGAGATCTTGGCCTTCTGTGAGAAGAGGGACGATCCCTGGATCGTGACCGGCGTGGAGAAGGTGGCTTTGGACTACCAGGAGGAGACCTGCTCCTATGCAGAGAAATTCTGGAGGGAAGAGTACGTGCGGGAATATTCCGAGCCCAGACTTCTGCAGGCACCTGTACCCACATTCTTAAACCAGCGAGGTGAAAGTCCGAACTTCTCCGGTGCCTTAGGTGATCCTTCCGGAGAGATCTGCACGATATGCAGGCCTGGAGATGATGATCGATCTCCTGAAGATCTAGATCTGGCTCTTCTCTCCGCGGTCACTGCTGCTCTATCCTTCGACGAACGCCTCGACGTCAATGATGTTTGTGTCACCATCGGTGCCGATTGTTGAGAATGGCGCTCCGCCCTCGACGGTGGTCTCGACGCGGAACGCCTACGGTGTTGCGGAGACCTCGACGTTGATCTTCGAACAGGTGTTTGTCGTCGAACTGGCGACTTCGACCTTCGTCGTCGACCTGATGACTTCGACGTCGACCTTCCAGGACGTCGGCTTGGCGACTTCGACCTTCCATGACGTCGGCTTGGCGACTTCGTCGTCGACCTTCCATGACGTCGAATGGGGGTTGACCTCATCGACGTCGAATGCCTTGACGTCGAACGACCCACTCGCGGCGAGACATAAGTCGTCGCATCTCTCGAAGCCGACCCCCTCGAGGGCGGCGGAGAGTGTCTCGACGTCGACGGAGACAGTCCAGATCTCACCGGACTAACAGCCTTCGAGCCCGAAGGACTGCGCCTCGACGCAGACTTACTTTTCTGCGGCGGAGAATCTCGACGTCGAGATTAATCTCTTGACGCAGAAGTCGTTCTCGGTTTTTTCGACAGTACCTTCGACGTCAACAGCGAATCTCCTGGATCCTTGGTCTTCCTGGGGTCAGGAGAGGTGGTATGTCGCCGTTTCTGAGGTTGTCTAGCTGAAGAAGATTGTTTTAAGGATGAATGGTCGCCTTCACGACGGCTTCTTTCCTTCTCCAGCAGGGCATGTAGCTTAATGCGCTCTCTATCGCGCAGAGTACGCCTGGAAAACTTCTGGCAGTGGGGGCACCGGTCAGGATTGTGTGAAGTTGGTAAACACAATACACACAGAGTGTGGATCTGCCAGTGCCATCTTATTGCCACAAGAAGGGCATTTCCTAAATAAAGCAGGCATTCCGACTGGAAAAAATTTGAAATTCTTCAGGAAACCAGCAGAACACGCTTTCAGGAGCCAGAAAACGTCGAATTTTCTGAAAATTTCTATATTACAAAACTTTCAGTCAAAAAACTGAAGAGCTCAAGCTCCAGGATCCTTATAGAAGCAGCCGGAAAAAAGAACTGACCTAACTGTCACCTGTGGTGCATCATGGGAGCAAGGGGTCTCCTGCAGGTCCTAAAGGCACGGTCCCCTTACTCTAATGCCTTAAAGGCAAGGTGTCCGTTTTCTTTGTTTCTGGATACTCTACTGCAGCCTACAGGCAAGTGCCTGCAATTACAGGTTTGCTTTATGGCAATAAAGCATTGTTGTATGACAATTGGCTTGGTGCTTCCATTTTTCCTTATGGGTTAGGGGGCACTACAATGCAAACCTCTGTAATTTACAGCATTGCCATGTTTGAAACATTTTTAAGCTGTATGTGTATATATATATATATATATATATATGTATTTTCTATATGCATTTTCTATATGCTCCGGGATCCCGCACATGGGCGGGGATTATTTATAGATTATGACTATTGATGAGTATCCCCTGGATGATAAGGTTTTTTTATGCAGTGCAGCCTGTGTGCTGACAAGGTTCTCAATCTTCCTAGTAAGATTGTGTTTTCTGCTGTTTTATTAAAGCAGTTTTTCAAATGTGCATTTTCTCCCTGCTTTTATTGGAATGTATTTATATACAGGGGAATTTCTTACAACATTGTTCAGCAATGCTATGGATGGCTGCATTGTGTATATATATATATATGTTTCCGGGTCCCGTACATGGGCGGGAATATTCATGTGCTTATGACTATTGATGAGGATCCCCTGGAAGAGAATTGTGGTTACAAAACGTTTGTACATGGTTGAGGCTCGCTATTTGGAAGGGAATGCCCCTTCCAAATAGCGAGTTGCAAAACCTATTTAGCGAGTCCCAAAAATATTGCGACTTGCGAAATAGGCTACGTACATGGCCCTATAGGTTTTTGCATGCGCAAACGGGTTTGCAAACCCATTTGCGCATGCATATAAAAACGGGTTGTACATATGGCCCTTAGTATTTTACATTGAAGGAATTTGCAAAAAAATTAATGGAAAGGTTGGTGCTGCATCTGACTAATTTTTAAATTATTGGTTTTATTTTGCAGTACGAAGCTCCTGCTCCGGCCAGACTGGAAACCCAAAGCAGACCTGGCAAATGTTTATAGACCAGTCCCCACAGAGTGCACACAAGTGCGGGGAGTGAGCCTGACCACACTAAAGGGGGCTTTGGGAGGCTCTCCCCCTCAAAAATGTAGGAAACAATGGTGCATTCTGCAACACATTTTTCATTATATATTGAATTGTATTAGCTTTTAAAGAATAGTAAATGAAGACCTTACTATGCACCTGGATGCGACAATCTTTGTTGGGGTTCTTCAATGATTCCCTTATTATCACCCTCCAACAGTGCCTCTCATCTCTCCATAGCCCCTCTGTCACATGTATTTCATTTGTTTTATAGCATCTCTCATACCATTGTAGGTGGCAGAGCACTTTACATCACATACATATAGAGACAATGAATCATACATGTAAATCAGTGTATAGAAAATGTTACATAAGGTAAAGGGGTAGGCATTTTTAAAGAGTGCTTGGTCTGGAAAAGCACAAACTCAGGATTCAGAACATAACACAGTGGCTAGCACTGACTAACATTAAAAATGTATTTCCACCCAAATAATCCTTTTAAGCAGCATCAGGATAATGAATGACTAGGAAAAAAGACAAGTTACTAACTTGTACCATGCAGTTTGCAAGCAGCTCTTTGATGACAGTTTATTAAGTCCCTCTGCTAGATTACGACTGTCACTTATGAAGTGCACAGTAACACAAGAATCTGTGACAAAAGCAGTAGCCCAAGGACCTATGCATATAAAATACTGCTTTTAAAATGCATGTTACACGTTCTTTGCAGGACGCATATTAATCCTCTGTGCTACATTAGTTACGTCAAAGCTGCCACTGGACAAAACTCAATTCTCTCCAGCAGGTACATTAATCACTGGCATTATCTTGACACTTTTATTGTTGATCAGAAGCTGCTAATTATACAAGAAACGTTGCTGTGCTTTTAAAACTGCTGCCTACGGACCCCCTGGAAAAGTGTCACGGACCCCTGTGGGTCCGTGGACCCCAGTTTAGGAAACACTGATCTAGGGGAATGTTCCCTAAGAATGTCATTGAAGCCCCTAGTTTACATGTGGAATGAGCTCTAGGGGGAATGTGCATTTTGCTTTAAGATAGCATATTTGGATGCATTTAACAATCCACCTTGCAATCCCCGCTTTTGAAATGGCTTGCCCTTATGAGGTGGGGAGAAAGCCACAAAGTTGTTTAGTCTTTCAATGTAGTAGAGTACTGCTCTTTTACCATCTAGAGTGTGAAGAGCCCGTTCTGCCACGGAGTCTGGTAGAAGGAAACAAACTGGGAGTTCAACAGACTGGTTAAGGTGGAAGGCAGAAACAACTTTAGGTAAAAACTTTGGGTTAGTCCCAAGAACAACTTTGTTGGGATGGATTTGCAAACATGGTTCTTGTATGGTTAATGCCTGGAGTTCACTAAAGTTAAGAGATGTGATAGCAACCAGAAAGGCTACTTTCCAAGTGAGGAACTGTAATTCGCATTTGTGCAGAGGTTCAAATGGGGGGAACCCAGGAGTCTGGTAAGGACAATATTTAAATTCCATACCGAAGAGGGTGGAGCTCCGGGTGGAAATATTCTTTTAAGACCTTCCATAAATGGTTTGATAACGGGTACTCTAAACACAGACAAGTGTTGTCTGTTTTGGAGATGAGCTGCTATTGCAGCTAGATGTAGTCTTATGGCTGTATATGCTAGGTTACATTGTTGTAGGTGCAAGAGATAATGTTTTGAATAGAAGAATCTAGTGGATTGATTTAGTTATTGGTACAGTAAATTACAAATAGTTTCCACTTTGCGGCGTAGCATGCTCTGGTGGTAGGACGTCTAGCTTCTTTAATGATATTCATGCAGTGTGGAGGGAGATCGAGGTAGCCAAACCCTAAGACTTCAGGTGCCAGATCGCAAGGTTGAGTTGACTGGGATCTGGATGTCTTACCTCTCCATGGTTCTGAGTGAGAAGCTTGGCTGAGAGGCGTAGCTTTTGATGAGGAACTAAAGATAGTTCCAAGAGGGTTGTGAACCATGGTTGTCGGGCCCATGGTGGAGCAACCAGGATGAGGGAATGATGTTTGAGCTTTCGAACCACTAAGAATTAGCGGGAGAGGCGGAAACGCATAAGCAAAATTTGCCTGACCAGTTCATCCATAGTGCATTGGCTGTGGACAATGGGTGTGGAAACCTGGATGCGAAGCGTGAGCATTTTGCGTTTGTGTGTGGTGAACAGATCTATTTCTGGGTGGCCCCACATGTGAAAGAATGGAAGAACTTAAGGATGAAGTTCCCATTTGTGGGTCGGTTGTGTTTGACGGCTGAACAGATCTGCAATCTGATTGTGTACTCCCGGTAGGTGTTCTGCAAGGAGATCTATGTTTTGTGGAATGGCCCATCTCCATATGCTTTGAGCTAGGTGTGAAAGCTGTAGTGTGCGTCTCCCCCTGTTTTTGTATGTAGTACACTGCGGTCATGGTGTCTGTATGGACCAGGACAGCATTACCCACTAGATGGAGTTGAAAGGATTTTAATGCCAGAAAATTTGCCAGTTATTCTAAAAGTAATTCTAAAAGTTGGCTGGGAGGTAACGGTGAAATCTTTGGTGTCCTAAATTCCATCCGTGCCGATTGCAGGAACGGAGTTGAAGGACCTGCATACAAAATTGGATTTGTTGTCGTCGACGGTGCTGTTGCCGACGGTGAACTTTGTCATCTGCAGAGATGTCAACTGTAGTACAGCCGTAGACGGTGGGACTGTCGTAGTCGGCAAAATTGCAGTCATCGAAACAGATGTCGACGATGAGGTTTTCGTCAACTGTCTTGTCGACGATGAGCTCTTAGTCTGTGGTGCTCTCCTCAACGGTGGTGTCGACGATCGAGGCAACGTCAACGGTATGGAACCTTTGATACTCGCCGTAGATTAAGTTAACGCAGTTGACTGTCTCAACGACGAAAGAGTCACTGTTGTCGTCATAGAAGTGATAGGCGTCGATGGTGAACTTGACACCGATGAAGATTTTTGGCTGACTTTACCTCTAGAATGGCTTGACAACTCTGGTTTTCTTTTTGATGGTCCCGGAGGGACCCAATCTCTGAGGAGACCTTAGGCTGTTTCTCCTGCTTAAGAGATTCCTTGGTCAGATGAGAAACTTTTGGATGTTTCTCTCTCTTCAGGCTGACCCTCAGGCGACCTGGGCTTCTTGAAGGACGGGTTTCTATCAACATCCGATGAAGCACTCTGCTTCTTTTTCAGCCACAATAAAAGTCTTCCTTCTCGAGCTCAAGGTTTTGGTTGAGAAAGTGTGGCATATTTTACATTGTCTTGTCTCATGGTTGGGATAGAGACAATAAATGCAATCTTTGTGGGCATCATCCACATGCACTCTTTTCTTTCCGCAGGATTTACAAGGTCTAAAAAATCCTTTTTTTAATCAGACATTCTTCTTAAAGGTTGAAGGAATAAACTTATCTGAAAAGCTGAAGAACTGAGCAGAGCTCAGTGAGACTCCCTTTCACACGACGTGCGGTGAAAATCGGAGGGATTCAGCATCTGTTGGGAAGGTTTTAGAAGGTGCTGGCTGCTGATTGGTTGTGTTTTGAGTTTGGTCCTTTTTATAAAAGGAGGCTAATAGGCTATTGAATACATGGTTGCCACCATTATAGCCTAAGGAATTTACTATTTACTACTTCGTCATATGTACCGTGGGGTTCCCACTTAAATGACGGGGAATGATTCAGGCATGTGAATCTATGAAAGATACCCCAATATTGGATAATCACCTGTTAATGATCTGATGAGATGTGTAGGTTTTTACTGTAATATGCCACTTCAATAAGTGGTAATAAAAAGATTTTTTTTTTTTTTTTTTAAATGGTCTTCCTGGTTAATAAAATGTCACAAAAATCCTGTCAAAAACTGTTAGAGGGATAGAACTTTTCTCTGATCAGTGCTGGCTGGCGCGGAAAGAAAATACTGACACCGGCCGCGCATAGCCAATCAACACCACCTATCGGCGGGCAGGGGTACTACTCACAAAAATCTTCTGGATCCAGTCCGACACCTGGGAAAATTCAAAGATAAGGAATCTGAGCCTAGAAGTCGATCAGATAGGATTTCTCCTAATTCGTTATGAGGCCATTAACTATTATGCAGCCCAATAAAACCCCTATTAAACTGTGTTGACCTGCGAAAGCTAACAATATCTCAGCCCATACAAGGTTCTTGTCTGAGTCACAAAAAGACAGATCTTGCTCTTACAGAATTTCAATCAATTCTTTCTTCAAGTTGCTCCTCCCTCCGATACTCTTGTATCAGAGGAAATTGTGAACGCCCCATCAGAACCCAACTTGATGCTCAACATAACACAAGAGCCCCTTGTAAGTTTACCTGCTAATGAGGTGCACTTACCGGATAAAGAAACGGAAAACGTTAATTACTCTGTAGACATCCATTTGTAGCATCTAGTGCTGTAAAAGTCACATGCTCTGCATAGTTGTGCCATTTAGAGTTGAGCTCGGGAATTTGAAAGTTGTTTTTCTTTCAAGAAACGTGTCTTGAGTCATGAGATTCACTGGGACGTCCGAGCTGCACCCTGGAAGATATGGTGCCTAGTTGTTATCTTCAGATTCTTTTTCTCTTATGTCAGCTTGTAGGTGTTGGAACTTCCTCTTTCCCTGTGGTATTGTTGACTGTTTACCCCTGCCATTTCCAGGGAGGGGACGGGTAGCCTATAAATCCAGAAAACTCTTCAAACTGAGAACTATTCCTACCCGTTTTGTAGCTGAAACTTTTCTGGATTCACAAGCTGTGATTTTGTAGTGGTTATTGATCTACTCAGAGGGTGGGTCCAAATGAGTTTGAACTCAAAAGTGGTGTTTTAGTACCTTTTATCCAACGTGTGCCTCAGTGTATCTGGATGTCCACTTAGTAGTGTTTTGTGAAGGTGTGTATGGAGGACCATATTGCGGCAATACAGACATCATGGAGGGGCACATTTGATGGGTTGATTAGGCTGCTATCCAGCAGGTGTGTTAGATACATTAGGACCCTTGTGCTTTTCCATCAATCAGGCCTGTTTCCTGCACCAGTTGATACCTTAGTTCCACTTAGCGTTGTAGTACTTGGTCTTCTGGCCGCTTTGAGATCCCCCATTTGTCTGTTTGAAAGTTAGCAGTTGCCAAATTCTAGGTACTCAAGAACCATGCTGCTTGACTGAAAGTTGCTGGATTTCAGTGACAGATTAGTCCTCCTTATGAGTAGTTCCTGCATCTGTGGCAGGACTTCTCTCTCCCCGTGAGATTTCTACTAGGTCGGAGAACCCACTGTGTCTGGCCCACAGTGGGGCCATCAGGATGAGGGTCATGTATGAACTGGTCTATTACCATTAGTATTAGGAGGAGGAAGAAAATACACAAAAAAACGACAACAAATAAACTGTGGAAGGGCATACGCAAATGTCCCTGACCAGTTTACAGACCGGGCATTCCCCCTGGACGGTTCGTGTCGGTACCTGGATGTGAAGTCTTGGCAATCTGAGTTTTCCTGACTTTCAATCGGATCTACGTTTGGAGTACCCATCTCTTGAAAAGGTCTTCCTGTGTTTGTTGTAGCTCCCATTTGTGGGGGGAGTTTGCCTGTCTGCTTTGACGTTTGATTCACCTGGTAGGTGTACTGTTACCAGTGTTGCATATGTTTGGATTGCCCATTTCCATCTTTCCTGTGCTAGTTGTGACACTGGGGAGGTTTGAAGTAGAACATTGTAGTTGTGTTGTCAGTCTGGATCAGTAGCATCTTCTCCTTTAGGTGACTTTGGAAGGCCTCTGGCACAAGGAAAATGGTCTTGAGTTCCAAAAGGAACCTGTGTTTTACTGCCTCGGTTGGGCTCCACAGGGCCCCTGTTTTTAGATTCCCCATGTGCGCTCATCTTGTGTGGGACGTGTGTGTAGTTTTAACTGTTGTGTGGAAGGCATTTAAACATTCTCATACGTTTCATTATTGTCCTCATTGTCAAGAGACTGCAACTTCTAGTATAAGCAAGTCTTGATTCCCCGGGGTACTGGTCTTGCAGTTCTTGAGTTCAGTGTCACTGCTAGGACACCTTTTCATGTTCTGGGAGTGGAGAGGACTTGTCTAGGCTCACCGAGAAACCCAAGCTTGTGGACTGTCACAGCCTGTATGTTCTGTTGACATCTGCACTTTGAATATGCCTCTACAAGCCAGTTATCTAGACAAGAGTAGACTTGTCTGAGGTACGTGTACACTGGGGCCAGCTGGCGAGCCAGATGGATTAGGCGCCCTGGAAAACATGCCTTACATCGCATTAAAGAAATGCGACGGATCAGTACCTGGAGCCGGAAAAAGTGAAAATTGATCCAGCATTGTCTGACCGGAGACAAAACTGGGTCGTAGAATAGGCTCCGCTTGCGGGGCCAGAGCCGCCGGATCCCGGCTCTGAGGATCCATAGGTGCAGGCGACTCTCCTGGACATCGCAGAGTCCCTTGGCATCGAAGAGCCCCATGGTGTTGAAGTGCACACAGGAGACACCTGCGGCGAAGGAGGAGACGTATTCCTTCGTATGGCAACATCGGACCGGGCACACAGACTTCGATGACTTCTCCTTCAAAGAACGATGATTGGATCAGTGTCTCCTTCATCCGTCTAATCCGACGACACAAAGCACTTTGACAACACACACCAAAGGCAGTCTTCGTGGGGGTCTGTAATCGACATATGGTCCTCACATTCCCTACAGGGTTTAAAGCCAGGCTTCTTCTGAGTAGCCATTATTGAAGAAACGGTATCTGGACAACTGCAACAAAAAACTACAAAGAAATGGAGAGACCTAGAAAAAACGTTAAGCATCGACAGAACGGGAAAAAGGGAGCGGACGTCAACACTGACAAGGTCTTCTTATGGCTTCAATGAGGTCATACGGAGTCACGAGCGGAGTCGTGCTATTGTGAGATCCTCGTTGACATGAGAGCTAAAGAAAAAGTTTGCTTGGAATGCTGGCGCATGGGTAATTCAAAAGGTGAGGAATCCATAGGCAGATTTATCCATCAGAAATAACCCTGCATCAATAGCTGGCATTCCTTCTTGGGTGTCTTATCGCTGGAGGCACAATATCCCTTGAAAGTGCAGTAAAGCAGGCCTTTGAATCTTCCCCTTCAAGCACTGGCCCATCCTGGGGGAGGCAGTGTGGCACCTCTGCCCAGGATGTGCATGGTTTCTGCTCCCGGAACGCATAGGCTCTCCACCAGGGGTCCAGAAACAGATCTGCATGTGGTAGGCTGCCTAAAGTCAGTCAGTACCCACACCAGGGTCGGTAGGTTTTTAAGGGGCACCTCCGAGTACAATGTTTAATAAATCTCACACTGGTATCAGTGTGGATCTATTACAAGGAGCTGTTTGTTACCAAACACTCCTGGGTTCAGTGAAGCCATCATGGTGCTGTGGAACCCGTGTTGTCAAGTTCCCAGCCCATGTAGTCTCGATGGCTTCCCTGGCACTTCTAATATTAAGGAATATACCCTAAAACTGTAAGGGCGTATCTGCTCCCGCAGATATGCCCTCACCTGGGATAGTGCAACCTGCCTCAGGTCTGGTAAGGCCTGTTAGAGGGTTGACTTGCCTAGATCTTAGACAGTGCTAGCTGGCATGGCACACAGGCAGCGTGCCGTTTTGACTTAATCCTTTTTTTACCTCATTGGGGTATGCCATCTGTAGGGGCAGTGGTACGATCCTAGTGAGTGGGTACCGGGAAACCCTCTTCAGTCTCCAGGCCCTTGGTACCCAGGGTACCACTTACAGGAGAGCAGAAGTACCAATCGTGGACATGTTTTTGGGGAAAGAACACTGGTACTGGGAACCTGGACAGCACGAATCCAGTACTCTACAGTCAAAGTTGCATCAAAAGCCAGGCAAAAAAGTGTGTTGGGGGAAGGGGGGATACTGCAACAGAACACCATTTTCTCTCAGTAGTGCTTAGTGAAAGTGTGTGGTGTAGACCAACTAGCTTCTTTACAAATGTTCGCTGTTGGTAGGTTTCCAAAGAAGGCCATAGAGGCCCCTTTCTTTCTGGGGGAATGGGCTCTAGGAGGAACAGGCAAAACTCAGCTTTTGCATCAGAGGTTTGAATGCATTTAACTATTCATCGGGCTATGCTGGATTTCGATATGGAAAGGTCCAGAAAAAGCAACACAGTCCCTGGGTTTTTTTAAATGGCTTTGTTCGGTCTATACAGGACATTAAGGCTTGCTTGAGGTCTAAGGTATGAAGAGCCCTTTCTACAACAGAGTCCGGTTGTGGAAAGAAAACTGGGATTTCTATAGACTGGTTAACATGTAAAGCAGAGACAACCTTAGGAAGAAATGTAGGGTTAGTAACCAAAAAGATGTCCATGTATGTTGTATCTAAATAAGATAATACTGGAACAGATAAAGGTAGCCGGGGAGGTGGGTGGGAGTGTGTGGATCTACAGCTCTACATGCCAAGAACAGATGCATACTGGTAAGTAGCATTTTCCGTTCGAGGCATAGGAGCTGTAGATCACACTTCTGCATAGATTGCATAGCAGTACTCCTCCTTAGCGGCGACCACCAGTGTCTGTTGCAGTAGTTTGAAATAGTGTTTTAAGTACAGCTTGGCCCACACTAGCTTGTGGTCTTGCCTGCACAGCTACAAAATAGTGTTTTGTTAATGCGTGCGGTGTAGACCATGTAGCTGCTTTACAAAGGTCATCTAGGGGAATGTTACCTAAAAATGCCATTGAAGCCCCTATCTTTCGGGTAGAGTGGGCTTTATGGGGAATAGATAGTGTTAGTTTTGCCTTCTGGTAGCAAATTTGTATACATTTGACAATCCACCTTGCAATGCCCGATTTTGATATGGGATTGCCTTTTCTGTGGCGGTGAGAAGGCTACAAAAAGTTGTTGTGTTTTACTAAAAGGTTTTGTTCTGTCTATATAGTAAAGGAGTGCTCTTTACATCTAGTGCAGTGGTTCCCAAACTTTTTTGACCCATGGCTCCCTTGACCTAATTGGCAGTTGGCCGTGGCTCCCCAACATTTTTTTACGGGTGGGCGGGTGGCGGGGGGATGTAAGCCCGACCTCGGGAGTACTTCCTGTTGTCTTCCTTAAATTAATTGGGATGCAATGAAGGTAGTATAATCATATTTGTAACAAAATACGAAGATAACAGCTGTTTAATAAAACTTTGTTAAGTGTGAAACGATACAAGATTAATAGCCAAATATGTTTCCATGCACCTTTTATTAACCACACAATAGTTCGCAAATTTCTATGTAATAAAATATCTTTTCAATGAACAGGTAAAACAGAGTCCGAAATTTACCTTACAAATCCTAGTGAGATGGATGTGCTTGTTTTTCCTTACATAACTCCTGAAATCTTGGAGTTATTTTTGAGATTGCAACACGCATTTCTTTTTCAAGGTGAATTTTTGCCCTATATTTAGACTTTATCACTGCAACTGCTGAAAAACCTGCTTCACAAAGGTACGAAGTTGCAAAAGGGATCAAAACATGCAGGGCTCTCTTGCTAATCATTGGATATTCATCTCCAGCTTGGCACCAGAACTCAAGCAGTGACTGAGACTGGAACCTTACTTTCAATGTTGAGTCACTTGAAACATCAATAAGCTGTTCTGCTTCCTCATTGTTGAAATGCTGAGGTATCTCAGCGTTGAAGGGGTCTCTCACCCATTTTATTGGCTCCACTTCATCCTCTGGAAAATATTTATCAAGGTAAAAACGCAGTTGAGACAAATACAGAACAAAAACTGTCCTCAGTTCCTCCTTTAACGCCATCTCATTCTCCTGCAGGAACTGGTCCAATGAAGGAAAACATTTATAGTCACCTTTGCTTAGACTGCTTTTCCAAAGGATCACTTTCTTCTTAAAGCCTGAAACTTTGTCTGACAGTTGCAAGATGTTAGTATTATTGCCTTGCAAGGACTTGTTCAGTGCATTCAGTTTTTCAAATAGATCAGAAAGAAAAGCCATTTGTATTAGAAAGTCTGCATCAATAAACTTGTCAGCAAAACAATGTTCATCACCATGTAGATATGAGTAGATTTCATTCCTCAGTTCATACACCCTAAGCAGGGAGTTACCTAGAGACAGCCATCGAGAACTGCTGTAGAACAAGAGACATGAGTGTTCCGCACCCATGTCCTCACACAGTTTAGCAAAAAATCTTGCTTTCAATGGTCTTGTTTTAATATAATTTACCACTTTGATGACAATTTTCAGAATACCATGCAGTTCTTCACTGAGGTTTCCTGCTGCCAGTGCTTCTCTGTGAATTATGCAGTGTGTCCAAACAGCATTAGGAGCTTTAGATCGTATGCGAGCTTGAAGTCCTTGGTAGCATCCTGCCATTGAACGGCCCCCATCTGTACAAACTCCAACACATCTCTCCCAGTCAATTTGATTCAGTTGCATGAAATCATCCACAACCGCATACAAGTCTTGACCTGTGGTTCCACCTTTGATTTCTTTACAGAACAACAAATCCTCAACAATTTGTTTTTCGTATAGAAACCTGACATAGCAAATAAGATGGGTGTCTTTGTGGTTGTCTGTTGCCTCATCCAACTGGAGTGCAAAGTCTTTGCCTCTTAGATTACAGATGAGCTGATCGTTAATATCTTCAGCCATATCATTTATCCTCCGGCTGATAGTATTATTAGAAAGAGGCACTTTCAGCAGCTGTTTACCCGCATCTTCGCCGATCATGATTGTTACCATCTCAACAGCAGCAGGCAAAATCAGCTCTTCTGCAATTGTGTGGGGTTTTTTACTCTGTGCAACTAGATAGGCCACTTTATATGAAGACAGGAGGGCGTTACTATTAGTTTTGGTTTGTTTTGAGAAAGTGGACTTTTGTAGTTTGGCTTCAGCAACTTTTCTTTCAAAAAAATCCCTTGGCTTTCCGACCACATTTGGGTGAAGACTTTCAAGATGTCGCTTAAGTTTACTTGGAAGCATGGATTCCAGAGCCAAAACTTTTAAACAGATTGCACATTGAGGACGGTCCTCGTTATTAACCCGAACACACGTGAAACCATAATCCAAATACCTGTCATCGTACTTTCTGTACTTGGCCTTTCGTTTCCCGTCGTCTTTTTTGTCAGAAGAACCTGCAACTTCACTTTGCTCAGATGAACTTGAACTTGGCATTAGAAATCTCTTCATTGTCAATCACAAAGATGGGAATCAGTTCCTCTCGTCTTTCTATCTGTAAAGTCCCTGGTCGTCGTTTCTTTTCCTTTGCTGAAGTATTTCCAGGTTTCTTCCAGGTGTCATCCACAGTCTCCACGGAATAATAAGCCTGAAGTACAAAACATCCAGGTAAGACAAGTATAAGTAGAACTAAAGTTATTCTCTGCCTAATGATGGATCTATTATTTCTGTTAGTTTGCAATAGTAGCCCATGATGATGGTGACCATTTGGACTTATTATTCTTATTGGTACCCCGCACAGACAGAAAGAGCATTCAGTTTTCTAATGAAGTCTAAGGTCAAATAAAATGGCAAATTGTAAGTTTGCTGCAATTTAGCCCAGCGGTTGGAACCAACAATAGAAAACATGAGCAGCTCTGACTTAGTTCATATAAGCAAGGTTTAAACCAGCGTGAAATCAAATAGAAACACATTTGGCCTCTTTGGGGATGAAAACCTGAGGCATTGATGCGCTTTTCTTTAAAGACACAAATGTCATGGATGGGTGGAAAATAATTTAGAAAGGCTGCCTACTGTGCCAGGAGGAATAAATGCGGCTTTGGAAGGCTGACTTGTCCGTATTCTCCTCCGCAGAACCATTTTGCAGGCTCAGAAATGTATAAATCAGTACGCGGGTATAAATGATAAAACAGCACAGGATTCCTGGGTGGTCCAGCTTTAGAACTGGTGGTGCCCAGTGCGACAATGTTTGCGCCCCACAGATTCCATCACTACCACCCTTTAGCAGTGCCCCCCTCAAGTCTCCATGACCACTCTCTCTCCGATATATTGAATCAGTTATATAGTGCCACCTATACCAGTGTAAGGTGTCAGGGCACTTATCACACACACATTACACAGAGCAGAGACAATCAATCATATGTGTGTAAATTAGTGTATAGGAAATGTTTCATAAGCCAGAGGACTACAAGGTAAGTCACAGGTCATCCATACTGGTAGACAGTAAGTGTGGATTTTAACATTCTACACTGCTTTTAACCAAAAGATCTGACAAAGGCACTGACCTATTTAAACTAGCTTCACTGTGTGACGTGCATGGTACACATTCTTTGCAGCAGGCACATTAACACATTCATGGTCAGCACTCTCAAATAAACACAAGCAGGAGCAGCACCACACATATGCTCATAGAGTTGTGTTATTCACTGTGCACATGTTCTACATTATTTAGGAAAAACAGGACTTTGATGGTTCGGTTTATTTACCACTGTGGGTGATATTTAATGGAATGTCTCCAAATCCAACTTATTTGTGGCTAGTACACAAATGATTTGCTGTAGTTCCCTTTTGAACTAAGAGGGTATCCAATGTACGCCAGGGAGGGGCGGGTGTTTACCAGATTTTGATGATATCTACATGAAATAAATTGCCCTACATTGAACCTACATGGAACTCATTTACATATCTAGTGGTTTTCTTTGAAACTTATCGCAGAGCCAGTCCTCCTGAACCTCTGTTGGACCTCAATGCTTTAAAGTGGGACTGTCCTTGTTTGCGTGTTTAAAATACAAAACCACGAGTTAGAACCAAACAAGGCCCAGCCTTTACCCAGCGCCCTGCTGAATCCGACTACAATCGGTGCAATAAATAATATATAAAGAAGGTGCATCTTAAAAATAGTAATGCATAACATAAACAAGTACCTTAAAAGCGCATAGTAGTGAGTGCCACACAAGCCTCAATCAAACAGCAATGTAAACAGACCTGAGTAACGACCCATCTCTCTTTAGTGGTGAAGTTGGAACTTTCCCCGAGAAGAACAAGCCATCTCATGTAAAAAAGAATTACCCCCTTTATCAACTTTGAATTTGCTTTAGGAAACAAAATTAAAGTTGTGTGCAGCACGGTGTAAACACGCACAGGAACCAATAGCACCTGCTATTGGTTTCATGTGCTTTAGAGAATATATATTTTTAACATGCCACACTAGTACAGCAGAAGGCAGGAGTGACACATTAGACGCGGAGCTGAGTCTTCAATTTAAAACATTTGAAAGAAACTTCAGGAAAACTGAAATGCTCAGGAAGTAAATATGTACTTCCGGAGCTTAAACACACATGTGAAATGCATAGGCTGGCAACCACAGAGAAAAAACAGCATGCCTCCTCCTTCTGTTGGTACGGTCTCAACTAAAGGACATCTACACAGCAATAAATACACCTGTCCCATATTACTGGCAAATAATACACCATGCCATCCCAGAGAAATAACATCTTTTGTGGACACAAGTACATACTGGACTTTGAGCCTCTTCTTACAATGTTAACTCAAAAACTGGAAGTCTCAAAATGCAGTGCTCTGTTAGTAAAAATACTATGAATGGCTGAAGATGTTTCACAAGAAAAGGAACTACTTTAAATATATTTAACAATGCAAACATTACAACCATATTCATTTTTAAGGCTTTTAAAAGTGCAGTCAAATACATGACTGACAGCATGCTACTGGTGGACCGACAATTGGCAGTGCCTGTGTAGTGTTACCCTTCTGCCCTAAAAGTGTCCACAAAGTAATGTTTTCCTATCAGAAATGAGCGGATGAGGATGAGGTATTGGGAGGTGTTTGAAGACGCCCCTTTGACACCTACTCCCAGCCTGGACATGACTAAAGAGAATCAGCCATGCGGCTCGTCTGCACCATTTTCTTTGTCTAAATTGCAGTGATTTTTCTGTAGGATGTTTATTTGTGCGCCGCAACCGGTCCTAGGATGCTTGTTTCCACTCCATATTTTTCACTGTCACCCATGTGCTTTGCCCTGCCCCCCTACACGTTGCACTCCCTGTAATTTCTGCTCCTCACCCTCCACTCTCCATGCTGCTTCCTTTCCTTCGTGCCCCTCATGATGCACACCCATGATTAAAAAAACGCTTTATTGTATTTTTTTTTTCTTTTTATTTGTCGATCCAACTCAGGCAATAAAAAAGATAAAAAAGCTGCCTCATTTCTTAAGTGTGCGAAAGCATGGCTTTCACGTGCCTACAAAATGACGACAAGGCCAGCATCGTAGACTTTTTGTTTTTCTTATTTACCCATGCTGCACACTCAGGGATGCTGTCAATCATGGCGAAAAACCGTGGATAAAGCCAATATGTGTCAGAGGAGAGACTCGTTGGCTTTGCAATGCTTGGTTCATTTTACACGTTCCCCTTCAATGGCACAGTTCATTGCTGTTTGGAAGCCATTCGGTCGCCGTGGAAAGGGGTAACGCAGACACTGGGGTAACGACTTAATTATTGTCTCACTCATATCAACTTCACTCTTACCTTGGCTTATGTGGGAACGGCAGAAGACGGCCGGCGGTAGAAAGCGGCGGGCGGCAGAAGACGGCAGCAGTTACTCCTCTCGAACGCCAGAGCTGCGTACGTATGGCATGCGTATGCCAGTAATGGAGACTACCTCCAACGCATGAGAATGCACGTACGACGCGTATACGTACGTACGCACGTATCGCGACAGTACGCCTCCAGGAACAGACCATGTTTTGCCTTCAGCTCGCTCTCGCTTCATTTTTTCAGGTGGGTCGGGACATCGCTTCATTTTTCAACAGGACATCGCTTCATTTTTCAACATTGTGGTCGCGGCGCCCCTGGCTCGTCATTACGGCGCACCGGGGTGCCGCGGCGCACAGTTTGGGAACCGCTGATCTAGTGTATGAAGAGCCCTTTCTGCTACTGTTTGTGGTTGCAAGAAGAACACTGGCAACTCAGACAGAGGAATTATTCTTTTGAGGTCTTCCATAAATGCCTTAATGACAGGCACCCTGAACAGTGATTGGTGCGGTCTATTTTGTAAGTAAGCTGCAATGGCAGCGAGATGTAACCTAATTGATGTGTATGCTAGGTTACATCTCTGAAGATGCAGAAGATAACATATGATGTGCTGAGAGGAGGCATCTAGAGGGTTGATGTTATTGTTACAGTATATAACATTTTCCACTTGGCTGCATAGCAGGCTCTAGTGGTGGGGCGTCTAGCCTCTATGATAACGTTCATGCAATCAGGGGGAAGATTGAGGTAACGAAACTAGGACTTCAGGAGCCAGATCGCCAGGTTGAGCTGTGCTGGCTCTGGGTGTCTGATCTCTCCATGCTTCTGTGTCAAGAGATGTGGGGAGAGGCGTAGTTTTTGGTGCGGGACTACTGTTAGTTCCAGTAATGCTGTGTACCAGGGTTGTCTGGCCCAAGTTGGAGCAACTAGGATCAGTGTGAGCGACTGTTGTTGCAGCTTGTGTACCACTAATGGAATGAGTGGGAGAGGCAGAAAAGCGTACGCAAATGTGCCTGACCAATTCATCCATATTGCATTGACTTTGGACAATGGGTGTGGATATCTGGCGGTGAAGCTTGGGCATTTTGTGTTGTAATGTGTGGCAAAGAGATCCATCTCTGGCTGCCCCCACATTTGGAAGGATGGTTGGAGAACTTGTGGGTGAAGAACAAGTTACTTACCTTCGGTAACGATGTATCTGTAAGAAACATTAGTTAGTTAGATTCCTCACCTTAGAATATCCCCAGGCGTCAGGCTGGATCCGGAAAGATTTTGTAGCAATACCCCTTGCGGGTCTCTAGGCGTCATCTGCGGCTCCGTGTCCGTCGTTGGAGTCGTGCGCCGGAATGACTTAGTCAGAGTACTTAGACGCCACCCTTGCGAGCTGACGTCAGTTCTTGTGCATAGCTTTCTGCGCCAGGAACGCAGAGCCATGCAAGAGACCGACACTGGTGCTAAAAAATCTAGGGCCCTGAAAAGGATATCCTTATCCCTAGATGTCAGTGCGCAGAACGGGGAGGATGGGTGTGTCGGTGAGGAATCTAATGTTTCTTACAGATACATCGTTACCGAAGGTAAGTAACTTGTTCATCTGAAAGAAGCTCGTTAGTTAGATTCCTCACCTTAGAATAGATACCCCAGCAATACCAACCGCGGTGGTGGGTCTGCGAACCAAGATCACCCCAGAAAGTCCTGGAGAACAGAACGACCAAAGTAGCCATCTCTCCAGACTTGGCTGTCCAGGCAATAGTGCTTGGCAAACGTGTGCAGTAAAGCCCACGTCGCCGCCTGACAGAAGTCCCGCAAGGGAACTCCCCAGCCCAGGGCAGTAGTAGCCGCTGTGGCCCGGGTGGAATGGGCCCTCAACCCAACAGGAGGGTCCTTTTTTGCCAAGGAGTAACAAAGTTTAATACACAACACGACCCCCACGTGAGATGGTCCGTTTGTGTACCGCTTTTCCCTTCTTAGCTCCTACGTATCCAACAAAAAGTTGGCCGTCCACCCGGAACAGTTTGGTGCGGTCCAAATAAAAGGACAGCGCCCGTTTTGGGTCCAGACGGTGAAGCCTCTCTTCCTCTTTTGAAGGATGCGGAGGCAGAAAGAAGGTGGGCAACGTGACAGATTGCCCGATGTGAAAGGGGGTTGTAGGAGAGTAGGGTCTGCTTTCTATGTTCACCCCCACTTTTTGCTTTTGCTTTACTGGTTTTCGACTTGGATGTGGCTGTGGGCCTGCTAATCAGACCCACAGCCCTGCTGTTCTCTCTCTAAATTGATACTATGTACTTAAGGTGCATAACCCATTTGGATAGGGTCACCTTATTGGCCCCTGTACAGTGTACCTTAGGTACCCAGGGCATGGGTGTACCCTAGGCCTACCAGGGGCTGCAGCATGTATTATGCCACCCCTGGCCTGGCCTTCCATTATGACAACTGGCTGATCACTCAGCTGGGGCAAGGTCGTGTAATCACCCCTTGCTTAGGTGTAGTATTCCTATACCTAACTTACATATAGACACATGTGTACCCATCAGCCACTCCTATGGCAGGCCTTAACAATCCTGGAGGCAGAGTGCTTGGTAACATGTGAGATGGTGCTCTAGCATGAGCTGAGCCTGCCTGCAGCTTTCGGAACCATGTCCTTATAGCTGTTCTATGATATAACCTACCATATACTCTTAAAGTGCCTTATAATCTTAAACGGTTATGGTAACTATGGTTTGGCTTTATCAAAACAGGTCGTGTAAGGTGCCGAACACTTTGGAACAATACCCCTATCCCATTTCTGGGGATGAGGATATTATCCCTCCCTTCTAGAGGGAGAAGACATGTTGTAACCTACTTACCCGGTTAAAGTTAACCAGAGCCCCAGCATCACAAAATGGATGCTGCGGCCACAGACACGAGTCTGACCTCCTGCTGCTGGGAGTGATCCTGGCAAGGGAGGCTTGGACAATAGGTTTCCTGCCTTGGGAGGTGCGAGCACCACCCCAGACAGGCCTTAGTGTATTGGGGCAGGGAGGGATGAAAAGAATGAGACATGCCTGGGGCACACAAGGTGTCCCGTGCATAGTCCAGTTCAAACCGGTGCTGAGGCACTCCAGCCCCAGTCCTGGCGCGAAACTGGACAAAGGGAAGGGGGTGTAACCACCCCCCTCCCAGGTCCCACCCATAAGGCGTGACCTAGCAGGTAACCCAGCCCCCAGCCCCCCCCCCCCCAGATTAGTATAAGAGTGGTAGCTGGGCCCCAGGAGATTAGATTATCCTGAACCTGCAACTTGAACAGAAACTCTGGACCTTCGACATTCGACGAAAGAAGAAGACTGAAGAATCTCCCTTGTGGCCAAGGAGTGGCTACCCTGTGCAAACAGGCACCATCAAGAGACTCCCCTTTGCTGAAGTTCTACGAGGGACCGACTGCAGAGCCCGACCAGAGCCTTGACTTCCAGACTTCTCCGACCCTGATCCACATCCACAGCCGAGCTGAGATCCGTGGAGGCGACGAGAGACGTGGGACCGGCTACCTGGGAAAAGTGGCTAGTATCTTCCAGCGCAGCTTCTGAGGCACCCTCGAAGTTGTGCACCGGGAATTGAGAAGCCCCAACCCGAAGCACCATCTGCACCGAAGATCAGCCCCCCACACTCCACGAGTCCTGCGTGGGGCCCTTCTGCATTTTCCTGCTTGCCGCGTCTGTCCGGTTGCTTGCCCGTTGGCTAGTGGCCTCTGTGACGACGCATCCTGAAATCTTCACCGCTGGTTTGGCTCCTCCAGACTGGCTCCCGCTTCCTTGCAAAAGAGAAGCACCCCAGACCTTCCTGGTCTGCACCAGAAGCAAGTCCTCCGTTCTTCGTGGGTTCCGCTTGCCAAGGCTTGGTGAGTCCTAGTTCAACTTCGACACCGCCGACAGCAAGAGCCTTCGTGGGACAGCTCGCCTCCTGGTCCTGGTCGTCCTCAACGTCTCCTGGTCCCTGTGGCTGCAGCGACAAGCTTCACCTTCACCTGCAATCTTCACGACATCGCCTGGTTCCTTCTTGGTTCCACGTGGTCACTGGCTAGTGACCTTGACTCCGTCCCTTCTGCTTGCAGGTCTCCTCTCTTCTTGATCCCAGCCTTGGGATCCACCGGACACTCATCACTGACTGCCTGTCAGCAACTTTCCTTCAGGCATTCATAGAAGTCCAAAACGAAACCCGACGCCAGTTCACACCTATGCACCCGCAGCCCGTGGGCTAGGTAACTTGGGTACTTCGGTGCTCACAAGGGTAGTGACTATCCTAGGGTCTAGTTTCCAGAGTCTCGACTCTCTAGCTGCTTCAGAAGTGTCCTTAAACTGTTAATTTCTAACTGCTAGTAATTCTATCGACTTTTACGCATTACGCGCGAGTGTTTCCACTCTGCACCTGAATCCCGTGGGCCTCCCACTTCCTAACTGCTGCTAGTGTAGTGTAGCCCCAGCGATTCCCTAGGCCTAGGCTTATCCTATTCCCGTGACAGTGGTCCTTATACCACTTCTTTAGTATATGGTTTGCGTGGCCCCTAGGGCCTAACTGTATTACTTACCTGTGTGACTTAATGTATGCTTAAATAAGACTGTGTTGTACTTACCTCTAATCTCATAAAGAGTGCGGAGGGTTTGTCTAGAATAAATACACTTTATTTTATATATATATCTGTTGTGGTGTCCTTTCATTTGGTATTCAAGGGATTATATATGGTATCACAGCTGGCTTCACATGCCATTCAGAGTTTAGCCTAAGACTGCTCTTGTCCATGCTACCACTAGGATAGCTGGTCTATAAGGTTGACTTTACAACCAATCACCATAAGGGTTGTTTGGACTGATAAGGTGTACACTAGAACTACTGACATCATACATCAGGCCAACTTCTCACAGGGGTCACCACTTTCGGTAGAAAAGAAGGATGAGGCCGGAGGACAACCTTGTCCGGATGAACAGAAAGAAAGGGAGGCTTAGATGACAAAGCCTGGAGCTCACTCACCAGTCTAGCCGAGGTGATAGCTACCAGGAAAGCAGTTTTCAGGGTCAGAAGACGAATGGGACAATTGTGAAGAGGCTTAAAAGGAGCGCACATCAGAAAAGTCAGAACAAGATTCAAGTCCCACTGAGGCATTACGAAGGGGACAGGAGGGAACATGTGAGTAATGCCTTTGAGAAAAAGGGAAACAGGGGACTTGAAAAGAGAAGGCTGATCAGGAAGCCGTAAGAAGGAAGAGATTGCAGCAAGATAAACTTTCAAGGTGCCCAAAGCAGAGCCCTGCTGGGCCAAAGAAAGAAGAAAGAGTAGAACCTCAGAAAGAGGGGCGGAAAGGGGATCCACAGCCTTTGCTGTGCACCATGCCACAAATTTGTTCCACCTGCAGGCGTATACCGTCTTTGTGGAGGGACGCCTGGCTGCCAGAATGACATCACAGACTTCAGGAGGCAAGTCAAATGGCATCAACTGCCGCCGCTCAATCTCCCCGCATTGAGGTGGAGGCTGGACAGGTTCGGGTGGAGGACCGTCCCCTGCTGCTGCGACAGAAGGTCCTCCTGAAGAGGCAGTCGTATCGGAGGATAGATTGACATACTGAGTAGCTCGGGATACCAGAACCTTCGTGCCCAATCCGGAGCTACTAAGATAACTTGGGCCCGGTCGCGCCTGATCTTCAGCACTCTGGGCAGAAGTGGTATAGGTGGAAAGGCGTACAACAGACCGCAACTTTTCTCGCGACGAAAAGCGTCTCCGAGCGAGTGCTGCCTTGGAAATTCCAACGCGCAAAACTGCTGACATTGCGCGTTCTCTTCGGTGGCGAATAGATCTAACCAAGGCTCTCCCCACTGCAGAAAGAGAGTTCAGACGCCATTCGTGATCCATCATGCACCGGCGGCTGAGTTAGTCTGCTCTGGCGTTCAGAGAGCCAGCCAGATGTTGAACCACCAGGGTGATGCCCTGGTGTTCCAGCCATGTCCAGAGGCGCAGAGCCTCCTGACAAAGGGTCCACGACCCCACCCCGCCCTGTTTGTTGCAATACCACATAGCGGTGGTGTTGTCCGTGAACACCTGCACGACACTTCCCCGGACAGAGGGAAGGAAGGCTTTCAGTGCAAGCCGGATCGCTCTCAGCTCCAAAAGGTTGATATGGAGTTGAGCCTCCGCCGGAGACCAGAGTCCTCTGATCTCCGCCTCTCCCATGTGGCCCTCCATCCCAGGAGGGACGCGTCCCGTCACGACTACGTGCTCTGGTTGGGGTAGGGAGAGGCATCTGCCGCTGAACCAATTGCGGTCCGTGAGCCACCACTGCAACTTTTTCGCAGTGACCTCCGAGGTCAAGACATGGTCGGACAGGTTGCCTCGATGCTGGTCCCACTGAAACTTCAGGTCCCACTGCAGAGCCCGCATTCGCCATTTGGCATAATGCACCAACAGGATGCAGGAGGCCATCAGCCCCAGAAGCCGCAGCACCAACCTGACCGAAACCCAGGATAGACGCCGAAAGATGGGAATCAGAGCCTGAATATCCCGGACCCGCTGTTCGAGGATAAGCCCGGAACTGCGCCGAATCGAGAACCGCTCCGATGAAGAGGAGCTTCTGGGAGGGACTCTGGTGTGACTTCGGCACGTTGATGGAGAACCCCAGCAAATGCAGGAGGTCGGCCGTAGTCTGGAGGTGGGAAACGACTTGCTGGGGCGAGCCCACCTTCAACAGCCAGTCGTCGAGATAGGGGAAGACTGGAACCCCCGATCTGCGCAGATGAGCTGCGACCACCGCCCATCACTTTCGTGAACACCCGAGGGGCACTGGTGAGGCCGAAGGGGAGCACGGTGAACTGAAAGTGCTCCTGACCCACCGTGAACCGCAGGTAACGCCGGTGGGCCGGCAGGATGGGGATGTTAAAATAGGCGTCCTGCAAGTCCAACGCTACCATCCAGTCTCCAGGGTCGAGGGCAGCTAGAACCTGAGCTAAAGTTAGCATCTTGAAACGTTCCTTCCGGAGGAAGGCGTTGACGCTCCTGAGGTCCAAGATAGGGCGTAGGCCCCCTTTGCCCTTCTTGGAAACCCGAAAGTAGTGGGAATAGCAACCACGGCCTACTTCTGGACCAGGAACGCGCTCGACGGCCTCTTTGGCCAAGAGGGCCGTAACTTCCTCCCGCAGAAGATTCAAGTGATCCTCCGATATACAGTGGCACTGCATGGCATGGCTGGAGGGGTAGTCTCGAAGGAGAGGGAGTAGCCCCTTCGGACGATTTGCAGCACCCACCTGTCCGAAGTGATGGAGCACCAGTGGAGCAGGTGATGGCAAACTCTGCCACCCACTGGCGTGGAATGGGCCTAAAAGCTCTGACTACGAGGGCTTTGAGGCGGATGCTGCCGGGGTGGATGTGGACTGACCGCGTTGTCCTCTAGAACCACCATGGCGGAACCCACGTCCGCGACCGCGTGCAGGTTGGTTCTGCGGCCGGTGGCTAGGCGGACGTGAGGAGGCGCCCCTTCCTTGGCCACGAAAGGGGCGAAAGGTGGAAGTGTGCGGCCGTGGGGCCGAGAGACCAAGGACGTGGCCGTAGCCCGGGAGTCCTTAAAAACGAGCCAGCGCACTATCCGCCTTCTCACCAAAAAGGAGAGCGCCATCAAAGGGCATATCCGTGAGGGTACTCTGGACATCCCCCAAAAAAGACGTGGACCTCAGCCAGGTGTGGCGCCGGAGCTCCACCGTGGTGGAAATCGCCCTACCCAGCGAGTCCGTAGTGTCAAGTCCACACCGTATGGCATGTCGCGCTGCATCTCGCCCGTCAGCAAGTGCCTGGGAGGGACGTGTCCGGGCCTCCTCCGGACACAGTGGCAGCACGTCCTCCACCGCATACCACAGAGTGGGAGAAACTGTCCAAGAGGCAAGCGGTGTTCAAAGACCGCAGGCCCAAACTCAGGGAAGAGAACAGTTTCTTTCCGAACTGTTCCAGCCTCTTGGATTCCCAATCCGGAGGAGCGGACGGGAAGGAGGATTGGGAAGTGGAGGCCTGGATAACCAGGCTCTCGGGGGTGGGGTGTTGGGACAGGAAACTGGGGGTCGCCCGGAGCAGGGCGCTGGCGCCGGGCCACGTTCCGATCCACAGGAGGAACTGTGGAGGGCTTGGACCAAGTGCCCTGCAGAATGTCGATGAGGGCCTCATTGAACTGCAGCAGAGGCTCTGTGGAGCTTGCTGATGGTTGAAGCACCTCTGTGAGGATATTAGTCCTCACAGCCACAGCAGGCAAGTCGAGCCCCAGGGCTTCGGCCGCCTTGCGCAGCACCACTGAAAAAGCTGCACCTTCCTCCGAAGCCACAGTCGGAGGAGAGATGAAGCCAGCGTCCGGCGAAGTGTCCAGACCACTGGCATCCCCCAGTTCGTCTGCCCAGTCCTGTGAAAGTTGACCCTGGAGGGCCATAGGGTCCTCAGACCCCTCCCAGTTGCCCCCGTCATCCGATTCCTGATAAACAGGAGGAACGAACGGAGCCGGATGGTAGATGAAACGCTCACCCATCGGCGTCGGGTGCGGCGCCGTACCCGCATCGGGTCCGGACAGGGGCTAAACCGGGGAACGGCGTAGTCCGGAGACGGCGCCGGAGGTGGAACCGGTGTCGGCGCCGGCGGCGTCGTGAGGTCAACCGGCGCCGACAGAGATCCAGGCCTGGATCCATCTGGGACCTGCAGCATCAGGACCGAAGTAGTCGACAGCGCCGGGGCCGGAGCCGCCGGCACGCGAGGTCGCCCAGTCGAGCCCGCGGGGCCTGACGGCAGAGCCAGGCACCTCATGGCCGAGAGGAAGGCACTGACCTCCGCCTGAGTCGCGTCAGTCCCAGGGACTGGCGGGTATGGAGACGGGCGCGGCTCCTGCGGAGACGGAGCCGCGGGGGTTGGACCACCCTGACCCTTGGCCGAGTCGCGCAACCAGCGAGGGGAGTCCGAAGAGCGGTGTCGCCTCTTGGACTTCTTTGATCGCTTCGACTTACCCGAAGACTTTGAGCCCGACGAGCGATGATTGTGACTGCGGCTCCGCGACCAGTCCTTGGACCTCCTCCTGGACCGGGACCGTGAGCGGCACGGAGCAGAGTGCCGAAGCTCGAGAAGCTTACGGGACCGCTCCCGCCTACCTTCGAGGTCAAGGCCTGACAATCAGGGCACGACTCCGCTTCGTGGTCGGCCCCCAGGCAGTAAAGGCACCGGCGATGGTGGTCCATCACCGACATCAGTCGATGACAGGCGTCACAGGCCTTAAATCCAGGCATCCTACCGGCACCAGAGTCGCGTCGACAGAAGACCAAAAAGAGTCAAAAAGTTTAGTCAAAAATTGACTTAAGGGGTAAGCTCTTCCCGGATCGGCGCTGTCTGGCACGGAAAAAAAGAAGAACTGACAGTACTCCGACGACGTCATTCCGGCGCACGACGCCAACGACGGACGCGGAGCCGCAGACTACGCCTAGCGACGCGCAAGGGGTATTGCTACAAAAATCTTTCCGGATCCAGCCCGACGCCTGGGGATATTCTAAGGTGAGGAATCTAACTAACGTGTTTCTTTCAGATGTTCCCACTCGTGAATCTGTTGTGTCTGTCGACTTAAGAGATCTGCCATATGATTGAGTTCCTGGGAGATGTTGTGCCAATAGGAAAATGTTCTGAGGAATGGCCCATTTCCATATGCTCTGTGCTAGTTGAGAGAGCTAGAGAGAGTGCGCCCCCCCCCCCTGTTTTTGTAAATAGTACATTGCTGTCATATTGTCCGTGTGGACTAAGACAGCTTTGCCGGATATCGGTTTCTGGAATGTTTTAATGCCAGAAAGAAATGCCAGTAACTCCAAATGATTGATGTGGAGTAGCCTTTGCGGAGGTGTTCATGTACCCTGTATGGTATGATGAAGTAGATGAGCTCCCCATCCAGTGAGCGATGCGTCTGCTGTTAGCACAGTCTGTGGAACCGGCTGTATGAACTGTCGCCCTTTGGAAAGGTTTTGACCTTGAGCTGAGTTCCACTCATTCCTGTAAAGGGCGCATCTGGAGTCTTGCGTGAGGTACTATGAATATGCAAGAGGTCATCATCCCTATTAGTTGCATGCACACTCTAGCTGGAAGTGAGTGTTGCGGTTGGAATCTTGCTATAAGAGCTTGCATGCTTGCTATCCTGGCTGGACTGTGATATGCAAGGCTTTTGAGGTGTCTATTGTTGCACCCAGATATTGTGGGATGGTTGGAGGTGAGTAAGTAATATGTTTATTGTGCAGTTAATTAAAACCATTACAAAAGTTGGCCATCTCTTATCGACAATAAAACATCTATTTAAAAGGCTGATAGCCACAGTTAAAAACACACTTCGGAGGAGCTGACACTGCTGTGTTGGATTTGTTCCTGCTCCGGTACATTGATGCCTTCCTGGAAGATGTCGTCGCGGATGGATGTCGATCAAGCCATTGTTCTTCGATCTCGACGGTCCCGGATCGTCTTCTTGGAGGGAAGTAGGCACAAGCTGGACAATCTGGCCTCGTGCTCGGGTGCAAGGCAGAGGTTACACACTTCATGAAAATCTGCGTGCGGAAACTTGAATCCACATTTAGGACACATTTTAAAATGAGTCCTTTCCATGAGCCGAAGGCCCAATGGCGCAGGTAGGCCCGGAGGCCTGCGTCAACGACCGGAATCAAAGATTTGAAGGTTTGGTAAAGATGCGCATCGAAGGGGAACGTGATGGAAACAATACCGAAGTATGGGTGAGGATTTCACATCAAAAAGATGATCAGTAACGACACCGAACTGGAGCACTATTAAAACATGCGAGCCCAATGGCGGAAAAAAAAATCTCACGATTGAGTCGATGGCCATGCGCACTACTGTCCAAAGGAGGCGCCACCTATCCCGTGACTTCCAAAGACTTTCCAGGACAACAAAGTGCAAACATCTGGGCCCGACACCAGATGGCGATCTATGCATAAGTGTGTGATCTACAGCTCATATGCCTCGAACAGAAAGGTTCTTCCAAGGTTAAGGGCTGGAGCTCACTAACATGTCTTAGTGATGCGATAGCTACTTTCCCAAAAAGAAACTAAGCAACATGACTTGATCAGTTTTCATGGGGAACCCCTAAGTTTAGAGGACAATATTAACATTTTCCACTCGGGGGCCAGAGGCACCAGGGGAGAAATAATTGACACACCATAAAAGCTTCAATGACTAGAATCCTGACGAGCGAAGTGTTGCCTATTTTATAAATATGCATCCCCAGCCACCAAGTGTAGGTGAATGGAGATGAATGCTTGACTACACATTTGCAGGTGCAGTAGGCTGCCAATATGCTGAATTATGGCTGTCAGGGGGACAATGTGGTTTGAGTGGCAGTACAGACAACCATTTTCCATTTGGCAGCATAGCAGGCGTGAGTAGTTGTCCTACATGCTTCCATAAGAAAGTTCATGCATTCTGAAGACAGACTAAGAACCAAATTCTAAGACGTCAGGAGCCAGATCACAACGTTGAGGTCCTTTGGGTCTGGGTCCCCGATTTCACCACATTTCTGCGTGAGGTCTGGCCTGTTGGGGAGTATCTAATGCGGAACCACTGAAAGTTCAAGGAGTGGTGAACAAGGTGTTGTCTGGCCCACTTGGAAGTCACTAGGATGAGGGAGGTCTGCAGTAGCTTTCAAACCACAAAGGGGATGAGGTGGAGATGTGGAACAGGGTAGGCAAATATCCCTGACCACATCATCCATAGTACATCGCACATGGAATGGGGGGAGTGGCAATCTGAAGGTGAGGTTTTGGATGTAGCTCAGAGGACCACATCCAGAAACCACCATTGCTGGAAGTTGCAAAGGAGGATTGCCAGGTGGAGTTCCCACTAGCAGACTTCTTGCAACATTCTGCTGAGGTTGGCAACGTCATTGCCAATTTCCTGAGGTATGCCGCCAATAGGCGGATCCTGTGGTGGAGAGCACAGCGTCAGATGGACTGAGCGAACATAAAAAGCTGAGGGGAGCGAGTGCCCCCTCCTTCTGAATGTAATACATGGCTGCCATTTCTCTCCGTATGAGGAATACTTTGCCCAGTATGTGGGGGAAAGAAAGACCTTGAGGACTAGTAGCTCCAGGTGATGTGGAGATCTGAGGATAGGACCCAACTGGTCCAGGACAGTCCAGTTTTGTAGGTGCACCCACCCGCTGAGGGATGCATTTGTTGTGTCTGATCTGCAGAACTAGAGAAAGGGACGCCCCCACAACAAGTTGTTGGTGCTCCACCACAGCAGACAACAAGGAGTGCGGCTGCTGAGCAACATTAGGTCTTCCCTATGACCCACCATTTGAGACCACTGATGCGATAAGATTCCTGTAACGTGTGCATGTGCAATCTTGCATGGGATACTATTGCAATGCAGGAGGCCATCATGCCTAGGAGGCGCATGACTGTCCGTCCTGCGACCTGTTGATTTGGCTGAAAAAGATACAGCAACGCTGGGAAGGGCTGTATTGGGATAAGCATTGAGAATGGCTACAAGAGAGGGGTGAATTTGAAGGAGTTGGAGATGGGACTTTACAGAGTTGATGGTAAAGCCCATGTTGTGCAAGTGGTCTATTGTGGCTTGGGTGTGTGTACGTCACTGTGGTTGCGTTGAACTAATTGTCCAGGTAGGGAAATGTGTTGATTCCCTGCCTCAACTGGGGTGCTGCTTCGGCAAGGCATTTAGTAAAAACTCAGGGTGATGGGGACCCCAAAGGGCAGCACTTTGAACTGGTAATGCGGACCACTAACCACAAATCGGAGGTAGCAACAATGCACCAGATGAATCTGGATGTGGCAGTGGGCTTCTTTAAGGTCGAGTGCAGTCAAGGTTACCTTGCTGTAGCAGAGGTATGAAATCCTGAAGTGACCACCTGAAGTGTTCTGATCTGATGTACTTGTTCAGAAGTTTGAGGTTCAGAATGGACTCGAGGGACCCGTTGTTTTTGGGGATAAGGATGTAGAGGGAATACATACCAGAGCCCTGTAGGTGTGGTGGTGCGGGCTCTACGAGCCCCTTGAGGAGGAGTGCTTGGACTTCTTCATGAAGCGGACTGTCCTGGGGAAAGTAAATGCCAAAGGGATGGCATGTTGGCTGGTGTGGAGGTGAGCTCCAGGCAGTAACCATGTTAACATACACTAGTCTGAAGTGCCACGTTGCCAAGCAGGGAACAACATCTGCAGTAGTCCCCCCATGTGTTGTGTGGTGAGAGAAGAAATGACAAGTCAGTGTTTGGCTGGGGTGGCTCCCTTGGGTGAGCTACCATTGCCTCTACCTTTGGTGCTATTTGCACGATAGGAACCCCTGAAGTAGCCCCTTGTGGCAGTTGGCTGGGCAGGCTGGATTCTGGGAATGTGGTCTTGGAGCCTCAGCGATATGCGGAGCGGCGAAATAACCTTCATGGAGAAGGCATTTGCAAGGGGTCCGTGGCTGTCGCCGTTTGTGTCTTTATTTTCTCCAGCATCTCATCAATTTGAGGCCCAAACAGATGTTCCCCATCGAATGGAATGTTGAGGAGATGCTGTTGAACATCTGTTTTGAAGCAGGAGACCGAGCCGGGCATGACTGGAGGATGACACTGGAATTACTCTCTCAAGCAGCGGTATCAGCAGTGTTTAGGGCATACTTGATGGTTATGTTGGAAATCAGTTTGACTTTTGAGACTAACTCATGTCCCCTTTAACGGTGCTCCTCTAGGAGCTCCACCATTTCGACCCAGTGGACCTGGTCATATCTCAAGAGCAAACCAATGGAATTGGCGATGCGCCAGGGGTTGGCAGACTGTGCTACGAATCGCTTCCCAGCAGCGTCAATCCTTTTACTCAGTCCGGCGGAGGAACATCGCAGGTTCCCCAAGCATTCGCCCGCTTAGGAGCTGAATAAACCAATAGAAAATCTGATGGGAGTTGGCCCCTAATATAGATGTGGTCTAATGGGGACGCTTTTTACTTTGTCAACCTGTGGGGTATTAACTCAGGCCATGACCAGCTCCTTAAGGACATCGGAAGTGGGCTTGAGCATCCCCTTCAACATGGGAAGATACAGTGTGGAGCGATGAGCCTCAAAGAGGAAATTCTCCTAGACAGGGTCTTTATATATCTGCACGTTGTGGTAAGCAGCAGCCCCACCTAGACCCTCATGGTAAAACGATGGGTCATCTGGACGGGAACGTCAGGCTGTCTAGAGGTCGGGATCAGTATCCGCAGGTGGAGCTACGTCATGCAAGTCCGTAGGGTCTCCCTCTGGAGGCATGTCCTATGTATCCCCCCCCACCATGTTCACCCATGTCATAATGTGGTGACCAGTGTGGACTGTGAGATAGAGGTTCAGACAAAGAAGGTGGGGAAGGTGATGGTGGTGGTCTGGGTGGAGTAAGTCCGGGCTCAAGCCTTATCCTGCTTCTTTTGCTGTTTTGGATGAGTAGGGGGCTCCAGAGCTTCTTCAAAGCTGAGCTGCCTCTTACAAGGCAGAGGATCTGGCGTTGGAGGCTGTGTGATCTGGCCAGTTTGAGGGTGGGTGACAATTTGTTTCTGGAGGATGTCAAGCTTCTCTGGCTTTTTCTGGTTTGTGGGCTGGTCTTCCGGTCTGAATCGAATGTTTGGGCTCTGGTTGTGCTTAGAGGCAGACCGGTTCGGATCAGCACCAAGCCTTGAGCTTTAGGCACTGAGGACTGTTTTAGACTTTCTCAGCGCTAAGCCAAAGATTGGTGTGGTGTCCAAAGTTGACGTTTGGTGGCAACCATGGCTCCAAGGCAGTGGAGACCCAGAAGTCAGCTTTTGTGGGTCCAGAGTAGTTAAATGCCCCTTGCGGGGTAAAAGCTCCGAGCTGTGTCGAGGGGGAAGGGCATCTGCACTCAAGACCTGTTGAGCCAGCAGGAGGTTTTCATTCGAAGTCTGAGCCAGAACGCTCTTCCTGTGAGAAAGCCTAGTCAGTGGCCGAAGGCTTAGGATAATGTTCTCACTCAAGGTCCTGAGTGCTGAAGCTGTCTGGTGCTTCTTCGCCGCTACCACGTGACATCTGGAATAGTCGAGCCTGGAAGCGTTTCTTCAACGGAAAAGACTGACACCTCAAAAGAGACCTTGTTGTGTTAGGCTGAGGGGCAGAGATTACAGACCTGGTGGAGATTGGCCCAGGGATACTTTGCAGGACACAGAGGGCAGCATCGAAAGGGCATCTGTTCCACCAAAGGCAGGGTATGATGAGAGCAGACTGTATGGAAGGAAAGACCTAGATGGGTGAGGCCCGACTGGGGGCCAGTCTCAACTGGCAAAGTGTCCCGCACGGTAGCTGGAATCACCAACCCCATGAGAGAAAAGATTAGTACTACCTTGCCCTGAACAAGGGAAAGGCTGGATTTCAGGGCAATATGAGTGGCAAAGAGCTTGAGGTAGTCAACGTGGTGCCCTTTGTGCTTTAGAGCCTACACATCTTGTATGATCATGTGGTCTAGATGCACTCTGCAACCGGCTTGAGGTGTCCATATTGAACCGGACCTACAGAATCAGGTCTGGGAGGGAAAGGCCTTAAAGAGTGCTGTCACGTTTGCCCCGGGACACACTTAAACATGCAGTTGTGCACAAACACTTCCATGTTGTTTGTGACAGTACCCATCACTTAGAAACTTGTATGTAATCATGGAGAATAGTGCTAATAGTATAGATGAGGCATTTATTCTACTTCCAATGAACTCATAGTAAATACCTGGGTAGGAAAGCTGCATTAGCAAAACCATCAAGGCACTCATGCACTTGTCAATCTAAGGAAAGCCTGCTCTTGCACGAGTACCGACTCTTGTGAGAGAGCCATGATGGGCATGGCAGAATGTAAAAGATCCCGCCCACCTGACTCTGCCTATTTCAGACTTACTTGCAGTTGGATTCCTCTCCGCTCCTCTAGTGCTCAGGTGTCGTTCGCATCCCCCGATCCCTTGAAGGCCTCTTCAGTCGTCCTCCGTTCCTGATCCCAAACTCCTGGAAAACAAAGACAACCAACAGGAAACTGCCCTACTATATTACCGGTAACGAGCGAGCGCACTGCACGGTGGAATTACTTACCGTAGTTGGGAGGATTTGCCAGTCGGATCACAGCACATTTTGAACTCCGATTTCCACCATTTGATTAGGCTCGACTGAGTCCTAGAACAAAGAGAAAATATCTAAAAGTAGGTCATCTGCATCACAAGTGTTTCACAAAGACTTCAGAGGTCAAGGAATGACGAATTCCTGAAATGAACCAATGATATACAACTTGGGTGTCACCCTCGGGTAACTAAAAGGTAAGTGGATTTGGAAGATATCTGTGGGGAAAAAGAAAGCCAGGGCATAGTTTTCTCACACACAGGGGGTTTACTGCTTGTATCCAACGATACCCATAGCAGATTTAGCAGGAAAGAGGAAACTGAGTGGTAAGCAGTTTGTTGCCTTTAGTGGGGAATGGTACTCAAGGTTAGGTTGAGCAGAAGCGCATGCACATTCTAACTTGTTTGCTTCAACACACTCTGCCAACCACTTTGTGACCAGCGACCTTCTCTTCCCTAGATGACCTGGCATGAGGAAACAAGACCAGTGAAAGAGCAATAAAAGGAAGTCCTAATTTCTTCTCTCAAATCCCATTCCCCTCCCCTGTGGGTTGACGGATTCCTCACAAAATCTACCCACCCACTCGCAAAGGCAAGTCATATTTTATAATGTTGAGCTATTTTCAGCACCTACTGGTCCGTTCTGGCCAGTGAATATAATCTGCAGAGGAACATGTGTTCCGTGGATTCAGAAAGTGAATTTGTAATGAAGGTCTTTAAATCTTGTTATCTTGAAATATTTGCTGTCTTCTCAAAGAAAGAGGTCACATGTCAGTTGGTCTTTTTAACAATGGCTGCTTGGAAAATTGAGTTATTTCTTTCACTTGCTACAGTTAGAGGTTTGTGTCAAATGCTGTCTGACTGACATCTTCCAGCCTTTTGTTTTAAAATGACTGTTTGTAAATTAACACTCAAATAGCTTGTAAATGAAACATACAAACATTTCAAAATATATCAGGAATTACAAAAGCACCATTTTTTTGCACAACTGAGAAGTGTGATGCAAACAGATTTAAATAGGAGCAAAACAAATCAGAAAACTTTACTTGGTGATGTGCAAATGACATTTACAAAAACTCCATTTCCAAACCTTGTTTGTGTACTATATAGTTATATCAGTAAAACCGCAAATCAGTGGGAAATTGTGGCCAAATCTGAATGCTGATGAGAAGTGTGCTACCCCCTAATGCTTTAATTATGTATTTATTAAAAGTAATAGGTTTTAAACATGATTTGAGAAACATGGCTGCCCCCGGCTGATGACAATGCTGTACTTGAACTTGGAGGCAAGTGGGGGTTCGGGGGTCATGTATATCCTATATGTGGCTAGATTTTGATTATATATGGAGCAGAAGAGGAGTCTATTAAAATCAAACAAAAGAGTTTTTTGTACAGCAGACATGCTGAACTCGCATATTTGAAGGTGCTCTCGTATGTGATATTGAAGAAAATGGCAGCTCGGTGAATTACAATTTTTGCCCAGGATCACATCTGAAATCAGTTTATGGGTCAAGGGCATTTCAATTAGGTCAAGTAGATTATTCAAGTCACTAGACATGCAGGTCTAGCAACATTTTTATGATTTTGAGGCCTGTGTAGGTGTTTGGTCCAGTTAACTTAGGAGTGGATTTGGGACCTCGTCAAAAATCTCCGCCCTCCCCCCCACAAGATCACATTAAGGGTTAGTGCTCTGCACCTTGACAGTTGCTGTTCTATCACTGCAGTGATGGGCACTGGAGCTCACCAACACTTAATCTCCCACAAACGCTCCACTTGTGACAACTGACTTGAGAGGCACCGTTAGAGCGGGCACATGTGGAGCCAGGTATGGGGTTCTATGGCAATACAGGAAACCATCATGCCCAGTCAGCACCAAGGTTCTGACTAAGTTGAGGATTATGCTGAAAGTGTTAAGAGCTGCTGCAAGGATAGCACCCACTGTGGGCTGGGTTTGGCCTTATCTGTAACGGAGTTTAGAACTGTCCACATAAATGGTTAGACTTTACTGTCTGTAGGTGGGATTTGGTGGAATTTATTGTGAACCTAAGGCTGTGCAGGAAGTAGTGAGATGGCAGCCTGGGTGTCTGTAAGGAACTGTTCGCTTGTACTCTTGATCAGCTATTCGTAGAGACAGGCGGAAACGTGGGTACCTACTACTGCTGGGCCCTATTTGAAGACCACTGGAGCAGCAGCCACACCAAAGGGGAGTATCAGGAATTGGCAGTGGCCACCACTTACCATTAAGAGGAAGGAAAAGTTGAAGTAGGCATCCTTGATGTCTAGTGCGGTCATGTATTCACCTTGTTGAAGCAGAGGAATAACATCCTGTAGCGTTACCATATGGAAATGTTGCAAGAGGATGTATGGATTTAGGAGCCTGAGGCCCATGTTGGGCTTGAGGAGACTGTCTTCGTGGGTAAAAGGAAGCAAAGGGAGTTAATCCCCTTGATAAGCTGGAAGGGGACACTGAGAAAGTGCCATCTTTCTTGCATGGTATGCCCCCACTTTTTGCTGAATGTACTTTGACTGAGTGTGCCCTGGATTCCTGCCAATCAGGTGCCCGGGGCCTATGTTCCTTTCCTAAAACACAAAACACAAATTAGCAAACCCTGGCCACATGTAAGCCCCTGGTAAATTGTACCCTAGATACCCAGGGCCTTGTGACCAGGGAAGGCCTCCAAGGGCTGCAGCACTCATTGTGCCACCCTTAGAAGCCCTGTACCCTTACACACACACACTGTCCTTGCAGGCTGGGTGTCGGGGTACAAGACCAAACAAAGAGTCGACATGTCCACCACCTACACTGCCATGGCATACATCAGCCACCCCTCTAGCTGGGTGCCCTATGCCAGTTGTGTGGGCACAGGAGCAGGAGCCCTATGCCCCTCCAGGACCCAGGTCCATTCCTGGGCACTGTAAGTGCAGTGCTGCCATTTAAGAGAACATGGTGCTGAGAGCTCGTCAAACACGAACTCCACAGCACCATAATGGCAACACTGAAGACTGAGAAGTTTGCTATCAAACTTCTCAGCACATTAAACCCACACTGATGCCAGTGTGGGATTTAATGTACCAAGCACCCCAGAGGGCATCTTAGAGATGCCCCCTAAAACCTAACCTTCAATCCACTTCTGTTCTGAGGCTGCCTAGGCTGCTACACAGCAGACATGTTGCTGGACCCCTGGGTAGGAGAGCCCCTGCTCTCCTGGGCCTGCAACAAAGCACATCCTGGGCGAGGTGCTAAATCTCCTCCCCCAGGATGGGCAGGGGGAAGCTTCAAAGGCATGCCGCCTCTGTGAGCTTCCCCAGGCCACTGCAACCCTCCACTCTGGCTGAAACTTGGCCGGAAACCCCAAATAAGGACAGGGTATGTGCCAGCCTGCCAACCCCACCCCTCAGGTGGGGGAGGCGAGGTGAAGCACATCTCCGGGCTCTCGCCATCTTGAAGATGGGAAGACCTGCCCAATCAGGATTAGGCTACTGCCCCCCTCCCACAGGAGAGAGGCAGGATAGGAGGTGTACCCACCCCAGGACAGGGACCCATTGGTCCCTGCCCTTCACCTACCCGTAACGCCCCTAAATCTAGTATTTAGGGGCACCCTGAACCTTCCTTCCACAGATTCCAGATTCTGAAATCCGAAGAAGAGCTAGAAGAAAGAAGACCGGCCCTGCTGCTGCTAAAAAGAGAAAGACACCAACTGCTTTGGCCCCAGCCCTACCGGCCTGTTGACCCTCGAACCTGCTCCTGCTCCAAACCGGCATCTCTTGGGGCCAGCAACCTCACAAACCCCGGAGGACCTGGCTACCTTTTGACTCTAAGCTCACTGGGACTCCCATGAGTAGAGGCTCTACTCAAAATCTACTTCTAATCCCTGGCAGCAGCCCGGAACCGCGAACCCAGCACACTCTGCACCCGCCAAGCCTGGCCTGGGCCGGAATGAACAAAGACTACGCGGACGACCCCACAGCGACTGTGACCCAGAGTCCGGCACCCAAGGACCTTCCTCGACACTCCTGAAGAAGCCTGCAGCCTCAGAACCAGATGCTCCCCCAACCGCGATCAACAGAGGGTAAGATTCCAAACCAAAAGGCACCCCTGCACCCAGCGCCCCACAGCCCCCTGTGCCCAGTCCCGGGGTACCTACCTATCCTCCAACTACCCAACGTACCTCTCGAAGTGGTGGTGGCACCTGAAGAATCTTCGTCCCCGAGCTTGCAGTCTTTCTAAACCGTAGCTTTCCCATTGAAATCAATTGAGCGCCCGAAGGCTCAAAAGCACCCTGCACCCAGCCGCCCGAGTGGCCCTGGCAGTGCTACCTCTACACCCATCTACTTCCCCATTTGCCCTGAGCAAGTAACCAGGAGCCCAGCTCCCACAGCCGTGTGGCCTGCTAGTCAGCAGCCACCAACCAAGGCCCCCCCCTACCTCTCATAGGATAACATTGGGCCTAACTCTCTCTGCACCCGGCCGCCCTTGTGCCGCTGATGGTGAACCAACTGTACCTACCTGACCCTGGGAGACCCCCAGAGTCTATGCCCAGAACCTAACTCTGCCAGTCGAGTACTTAGCTTTAATCCGATAACTCAATTTTCTCCATAGGGTAACATGGACTGGTTTTTCCAGAAATTTCTTCTAAGTGTGGACTTTTTAAAACATAAAATATTCACTAAAAATCAGCAGAGTAACGAAAACACTCACTTGCTATTTAGGTGAGCTCCCAGTGCTGGATCTTGTTGCCCAGCACTGACTCTGAAAAATACTTACATCTGGAAAACATTGACTGTTTTTCTGTGAAATTTCTTTTAAGTGTCAATTTCTGCAAACTTTAAATATTCTTTAAAAGTCTTATAATTTCTGAAAACGTAATTACTTACCTGTTTTGGATAAAGGTCACAGTACTGAGTCGAGGCACCCAGTACTGGATTACAAAAGTAACGAGAACATACTATACCTGCAACTTGAATTTTCTGCCATAGGGAATCATTGACTGTTTTCTATGAAATATTTTGTAAGTGTCAACTTTTAAAAATAGCAAAATATGGTCTAAAAATCACAGTAATTAAGTCTACTTTTATCACTTGTTTCCAAGTACTGTCCCAGGACTGAATCTAGGATCCAGTCCTGGAATTCCAAAAGTAATCTACTGCAAATAACTTGAAACTTCCATTGAACTCAATGCATTAGTGTGTGTAAAATTGTGTTGCCTATTGCAACCACTTGTAACTTTCTACAAAAGCCAATTGAATATTGCAAAAGTATTTATATAAAGCATCTCATTCTGAGAAAGTATATTTTAATACCAATTGTTTGTTCTAAAATAAAACAAGCATATATTTTTATATATAAACCATTAGCCTAGAGTTCAGTTATTGAGTGTGTGAAACCATTTGCTGACTGAGTGTGTACATCAAAATGCTTTACACTGTCCTCTGATACTGCCTTACTGCTCGACCAAGCTACCACTTTAGAGACTAAGGTTATATCTAACTTTAGCCTCTGCCAAACCTCTGGGGTCTGTGGACTCTGTACACACTGTACCTATTTGGGAACAGTATATACAGAGCCACTTTCTCACATTGGTGGATCAGCGGTGGGATACAAACTTGCATTTTGTTGGACTACTTAGTCACCATCTGATCACACGACAGAACTCTTAAAATTGCCTTTAGAATTCAGATTGGTCTTTTGCAAAATACTAAAGTCTTCTCAGGGCCTTGCTTAAGTCCCATTAGAATTTTAGAAAAATAAATGTCACTATAGTCAGGGTAGAGGATTAAAACGGTCAGGTTAGAAGGACTCAAACAAACCCAGCTATTAGTGAAAATAATAACATGGACCTGGTGGAGGAGCTCGACCTCACACCTTACTTACACTTGTCTTTCAAGGAATTGAGGTCCCTATGCAAACTTATATACCAATGGGCCCGCATCCAACCAAAACTAGGGCTCCAGGAGCTCGTGGCTGAGTATGCTAAGGACCACCCATCTGAACATGGTGATGGCCAGTCAGATGAGGAAAGAGAAGAGGAGAAGAATTACCCCCCCACACTATTCCCTAGGGAGGAGGGCACCCATACCCTTCAAACCAAGAATTAGCATCTGGGGACCTAGAGATCACATGGGTGACTCTGGTACCAGAGAGATCACTGGGGGACCCACCAGTGAAGGACAGCCTTTTACCAAGGCTGACCAAAAGATTAGAGCTAGAGTCCAGGCTCCTGAAAAAGAAAGGAGAGAGATGGCTTTAGCACCCATCAATGGTGGCAGCAATACTAAAAATAAGGATAGGGAAGAAACTTCTGATCCTAAAAGCCCAAAAGGGATTGTCCCTAAATTTGAGGAAGGTAATGACATCACCAAGTGGTTAACAGCCTTTGAGGGGGCTTGTGAAATAAGAAGAGTAAAGAAACCTCTGGGGGGCACTCCTGTGGGAACTGTTCTCTGGTAACTGCAGAGACAGGCTTCTGACCCTCTCTGGGCCAGAAGCCGGATCCTATGACCTCATGAAGAAGACTGAGGGATTTGGATTCACTACTGAGGAGTATAGAATTAGATTCAGGGAGGCTCACAAAACCCAGACCCAGTCCTGGATTGATTTTGTAGACTTCTCAGTAAAGACACTGGATGGTTGGTTAGCTGGACATGGTGTGCAGGATTTTACTGGATTGTATAATTTATTTATGAAGGAACATATATTAAGTAACTGCACAAATGAAGTTGCATCAGCATTTGGTAGACCTAGGTCTAATTTCTCCCCAAGAATTGGGAAAGAAGGCAGACCACTGGGTCAAGACTAGGGTGACAAGGAGCGCCACTGGGGGTGACCAGAAGAAAGTGGTCACAAAACCTCCCCAGGGGAAAGGTGGTGAGAATCCCCAAGATAAAAAGTCTGAGTCTTCCAAAGAGCCCCAAAAACCTGTTCAGGGGGTGGGACCCAAACTACTCCCTATGTGCCTCAACCCTATAGGGGGAAGAACTTTGATCCCTTAAAGGCCTGGTGTAATAACTAAGAGGTCATGACAGCCAACTGTAGATAAATCTTGACCCCACAACAAAGCCCCTAAGCACCTAGTACAGCTACTCCTGGGGCAGCAAGTATACAGATGGGATCAGAGGTGTACCCTGAGCAAATCTGGGAACAAACTGAAGCAAGTCTAGTCTCCCTGGGAGAAGTGGAGTTTGCCACTGTAGCTGTGTGGCCACCCAACTTAAAAAAATATTTACAGTACCCCTGGGTGAATGCAACTAGGGTAGAAGCTCTGACGGATACAGGTGCCAGTGTCACTATGGTGAAAGACACACTGGTTTCCCCTGAGCAATATTTGATTGGGAAGTCTTACCCAGTCACCAACGCTGACAGTGTCACCACTAGTCATCCCATGGCCATGGTGACATTAGGCTGGGGGAGGGGGTGGGGTTACTGGCCTGAAACAGGTAGTGGTCTCTCCAAAGTTGCCAGCTGCATGTCTGCTTGGAAATGATCTGGAAGCCTCAGCCTGGGCTGAGGTTGAGCTAAAGGCCCACGCAGCCATGCTGGGCATCCCTGAATTGGTGTGTGTGCAAACCTGAGCACAGAGCAAGAGGAAGGGTGAAAAAGTAGGTCTGGAGCCTGAAATGACCCAACCAACCAAGAGAAAAGGTAAGAAGACTGGGGAACCAGCTTCTGTACAGCAAAACATTCAGGACCCCTCTCCACAGGCAGAGGATTTGGATTCCCCTGAGGGAACTGAGCCCATGGAGCTTGACCCTTACCAGGATGAACTCTTGGGCCCAGGGGGACCCTCTAGGGAAGAGCTGTGCCAGGGTCAGCGAGACTGTCCCACTCTTGAAAGCCTGAGGCAGCAAGCTGTTTCAGAAGCAAAGGGAGATGTCAGTGTGTAATGAAGTATGAATGAATGTAGGACATCAAGCAGAAATACTTCATGAAGAGTGTTTATTAGCCACAGCTGCTGCAGACCAGAGCAACAGTCATCTCTGGAACCTCTGAGCTACAGGCTCAGAGTACATTCCACATACATGTCATCTTGATGGAATGAATGCAAGATCACAACACTATCTCGTTTACAATGAATGAATAAAATAAACAATAAAATGACACCGCTTCAATGCAACAAATCATAATCTTACAGTAGACACGTTAATACAAAATGCAAATGAAACATGACATTAATGCATCAAATCATGAACATACAATAAATGACTTAATGATGATGATACACATCAATTGCGATATCTTAAAGGTTTGACAATATTTCGTCTCTCACTCCTACGTACAGGTTCAGGATGAAAAGAACCCCTTGATTCCAACACATCAAAATCAGAATGAGAAGATGGAGGAGAAACACAGGAGTGCAAGACCGGTTTGGATGGAAGGGGAGAATCATTAGGAACAACGTGATTGTGCACCTTCACCACTCTTCCCTTATTCCACCATTCATTCTTGCTGGTCCTCACTGCATTCCTAGACACAACCTCAATCCTGACAGGAGGCCTGAATTTCGACATTTCCTTGGGAACGTGACTGGGATCCTTGATACGAATCCAGTCTCCAACCTGCAATTTGTCTTCTACAGGTTTAACTCTGTGTGTAAGGTCATAATGACCTTTCATTTTACTCTGAGAATTTTCAACCTTTGGCCTCACGACCTGGTCCATTTTCAACATACAATCATTCTTATGTTGACACTCTCTCAACCATACAGGACATAGTCTAGAAGCAGGTGGTCGTCCTCTTAACATTTCAAATGGTGTAAAGCCTGAAACAGCATTTGGACAACATCTATGTGACCACAGCATTTCTTCAACAGATTTAAAGTATCAAACTTATTCTGTATGGCCCATTGAATACACTCAACTAATGTGCGATTCATTTTTTCCACAAGACCATTTGCCTGTGGGTGGTATAGCGCAACAAACCTGTGTTTGATGGCATTGCAAGCAAGAAAACACTCCATTTGACACAAATTGGACGCCATTGTCCGATACAATTTCTTTGGGAAACCCTTCTCTTAAAAAGAGATTCTTCAAAAACTTGATTACACTGACAGTATTTGGTTCTTCTACGAACTCCACCTCCCACCACTTACTGTAGTAATCTACAACCACAATAGCAAACCTTAATTTCCGTGGAAGAATGTTAAATGGACCAATGAAAACTATAGCAAGCTTGCACCAACCTGTATTTGGTAATTCTACAGGCTGTAAAGGAACCGCCTCCGTTTTAAGACTTGTCACTAGAGGCACATAAAACACATCCCCGCACAATGGCCACAATGGCAGAATCCATGCCGGGCCACCAGTAGCTATCCCTAATTTTCCTTTTTGTTATCGTTTGTCCCAGATGTCCCTCATGACCATAAAGGATAATCCTTTCCCTCAATGAAACGGGCGGAACAAATTTATCTCCCCGTACAAGCATACCCTTTTCTTCAATCGACAACTCATCTGCAATTTTAAAGTATGGTTGCAAGTTTTGTGGCAGATTTTTTTCTTTAGGCCATCCTCTCATGACATACTCTGACACTATCCAATTCCAGATCCTTTGAAGATTCATTCAACCATTCTTTTTCATTAAATGTGGTGTCATGACAAATATCTACACTAGCAATTAAACATTCTTCGTCATTCTCCTCATAGTTTTCATTGTAATCTGTGAAAACTTAACGGTGAATGAGAGATAATCTGCTCTTATGTTCTTACCACCTGGGATGTATTCAATGCTAAAATTATATTGCAAAAGTTTCGAGCTTAATCTTGCTATTCTGGGGGTGTGATCTTTTATATTGGTTCCACTTAGAATGCTAACTAAAGGCTTGTGATCAGTTTTAAGTACAAATTTTCTTCCCCAGATAAACCACTTAAACCTTTCAACAGCCCAGCAGCAACTCAACAGCTCTTTTTCAATCACCGAGAAAATGTTCTCATTAGACCTTAAAGATCTTGAAGCAAACCCAACTGTTGCCTCATTTCTCCCTTTCATCTGAGAGATGGTAGCACCCAGACCATCATTGCTTGCGTCAACAGTAATGATACACTCATGTGACGGGTCAAAAGGTGCAAGAACACCAGCTGAAACAATTTCTTCTTTCAACCCATCGAATTAAATTTGACAACTTCATTCCCATGAGAATTTTTTGTCCTTTTGCAATAATTCCCTTAGCCTGACAGTTTTTGCCGGAAAATTCTTAATAAATTTTGAGTAGAACTCACAAAGCCCTAAAAATGAAGCCACATTCTCTTTAGACTTGGGGGTAGGTGCTTTGGTGATGGCATCAACCAGACCGGGTCTGGGTTCTACTCCTTTTTCTGAAATTAAATGTCCCAAATACTCAATAGTTTTCTTACTGAATTCACATTTCCCTCGATTGGCCACCACACCAAATTTTTTTAATCTTTCCAAAACCGCACCCATCCATTTGTCATGAACACTTTAACTTTCGCCAGCTATAAGGATGTCATCTTGAAAAGTGACTACCCCATCGATACCCTTCAGCACATTCTCCAACACACGTTGAAAAACGGCAGCAGCCGATGCAAGACCAAAAGGCATTCTTTTGAATTGGTATGAACCCATTGGAGAAACAAAAGCAGTCAAATGTCTTGAAGATTCATCCAGCACAATTTGAGGATACGCAGATGCTAGGTCAATTTTCGAAAAAAAACTTGCACCTGAGAATGTACTTATAATGTCGTCAATCCTTGGCAAAGGGTGAGAATCAACCCAAATAACCTTGTTTAGGCTTCTTAAGTCGACACACACTCTCAATTGACCATTTTTTTCCGCGCGATAACCAATGGACTTAACCATAACGATGATTCTATAGGTTCTATCACCCCATCATCACATTTTTTTTTTTAGAATTTTCCCTAAATCCTCACGCACACTGAACGGTACATTTCTTAATTTGTTTCACGGGTGTAGCATCCTCCTTGACCTTAATCCTATGTTTGAATCCATTAATTCTACCTAACCCGTCCCCAACAACTGTGGGATATTTACCAGTCCAATTATTACTGTTGTCACATTTTTCCTCATCTTCATCGGTTACTAAAGAAACTTGAACATCTCTCCCAGGTCTAAGCGTCATACCGAAAAGGCCTTGGTGATACCAACCAAGAATATTTAATCCTTTCTTTGCCACATATACTTTTCCCACTATGCTACGATCTTTGAATTTAAGTTCACACTCAAAGTATCCTGACAATTCAATCTTTCTTCCATCGTATGTAACTGGATTCCTATCTGGAGGAAACAACTTTCGTTTACCCCATATTTCATCATACAACTCATCAGTTACCATTGTCATTCTGGCACCGGAATCAATGAGAAGTCGGATGTTATCTACCACAATGTTTTCATAGGGATCAACACAATCGGACTCTTCGTCCTGCACAACCACAATCATGTCCCTGACACCTCTAAAACAATTTTGTTCTTCTTCTGAACTGTCACAAGCCTCTCCATCTTGTACATAATTGATTCTATCCATGGGTGTCTGACAAACTTTCCCGAAATGCCCAATTTTATTACGTATTTTACACTATACATTTTTTGCTGGGCACGGTTTTCCATTGATTCCATGCCTTGAATTTCCACATCTAAAACAAATATTCTTTTGCAAGAAAAAGTTATTTTTATACTTTTTTTTGTTACATTTTTTCCACTATAATTTTGTTTTGATACTGCGCTTTCATTCACACGTGCCTTATGAACAGAGCTTTCATTCACCACAGACACACCACTAGCTTCTTTACGTGTAAGTTCTCTGAGCTTTTCTTGAGACCTCAATCCCTTTTACAATATCTATTGTCTCAATCAAATTGGGATTGCGCATAGTGAGCAGTTTTTCTTGTACTTTTTTGTCCCAACGTACCACTATATGATCGCGTATAAGTTGGTCTGTAAAATTTTCAAACTCACATTCTGCAGCCAACATGCGTAAAACCGCAACATAAGTGACTATCGATTCATCCTGCAATTGCTCTTGTGAAAAACTTAGGTCTATTCACAATTAAACTCGGTTGCACATCAAACTGCTTTTCTAATTTTTTTACCGCTAATTGAAATTCATCTAAGTCCTCTTGATCATGAGGAACGACATATGGTGGAAGGTGTTCATATATAGATTGTCCTTCAAAGCCTAGATTATGTTCTAGCAAAAATCTTTTCCGCTCTGGTCGATATCTATTTCCACCAATTGCCCCCAAGTATTTCGTAAAGGCTCTATACCAATTTCTCAAAGGCACAGGGGGATCACCCGGCGTTTGTAGAAATGGCGGAGGAGCTCCAACATTTTGCATATTTGCCATGACACTTAAACTTAACAGCAAAAGTACTAATGCTATATTGTGTTTATACTCAAAAATGTGCTTACCATCACAAATTACTAGTTGAAAAATAAAAGCACTACACTTAATAAAAGAAAATGTTGAATATTAAACAATGCTACTTATAACCTGTGGAAATCACGGACATGCAAATATTTCCCCTTTTTTTTTTAAATCTATAAATTACACTTTAAATTTTGTACTCCTATAAATTTCCTTGTTTTTTTTCTTCTTTTTTTTACAGGTAACTGGTGCTGAGATTTTCAAAATAACAATACTATTGAGGTTGATTTGTCTACTTTCTTCTCTTTTTTTTTTTTTAAAACTGTATGTATATGGACTTCTTGTTAATCTGCAAAAAAAAAAAAACAGTTAGCATTCTAGTGGTTGGAGCAAAACTAGTCCTTCCTCGATTTCCAATGCTTTACTTTGGGAAGTTACTGTGAAGAAAAAGACATGGGAATGACCATATTTTCTCCTAGGCGGATGGCTGTTAACTCCAGTAAGAAAAAGTTCTATTTCTTCCTTTCAATTAAAACAAATCCAACTCGCGTTGTATTCGTGGCCACAGTGCTAAAACTCTCGAGTCAACAAAGAGTATCACGTTACACTTCACACGGCAAGGCAATGTAAAAGCTTTTAGCACAGCGTTAAGCGTTCGCAGGCAATTGTCTTCAAGCTTCACTTAACACGCATTAGGTGAATCTGTTAACACAAGGATTTCCCTTCACGCTTGAAAAAGCACAAAACGACAGATTGATTTATTTATGCCGAAGAAATCTTCCTGCTTTACTTTACGCGCACCCTGCCAGCTTTTGAATGATGACAAGCTGTCTCACGCTTCACTTCAGAAGGACCGATGTCTTTAATTGAATGTTTTCACTTGCTCTGGAGATTAAGCCAACTTCCAAGTGAACGATCATTGCTACAATTTTAATTCACTTAACACCGTGTCTAAATCTTCTCCCAACACATCGATCACTGTCGAGGCACCTCAACAGATACTCGTTAGGTGGAACTTGTTAGACTACTGATAAAGTGAATTACGCATTACACAGCATGTGTCAGTCTTGTCTTTAAAAACGTAGCTGTAACCAGAGTTAGCCCTTCACTCATTTTCTCACTTTCTTAAATCGTTAGAGACAGTTTTTTTTTTCAGTTTGCCTTGCCCTATATTTTAAAGAGTGCCGTTTTTTTGCCTTTGATAAACGCGATAAGCAGTCTTATTTTAAATGAGTCTGTTTACTCATGCGTGAAAATTTCTTGGCTTACTTTTGATAAATGTATCAAAGATATACAAGCCTGTACTTCGTCTGCGAATTCTTCATCTGTGGGATCTCCTCTTTTCTACTTGTTTCTTTTTCTTTCTTGCGTGGATCCTTTCTGTGGCTAGATCGTCGCCAAATTGTAATGAAGTATGAATGAATGTAGGACATCAAGCAGAGATACTTCATGAAGTGTTTATTAGCCACAGCTGCTGCAGACCAGAGCAACAGTCATCTCTGGAACCTCTGAGCTACAGGCTCACAGAGTACATTCCACAGACATGTCATCTTGATGGAATGAATGCAAGATCACAACACAGTGGTACTCACAGAGCTTATTGGTTAGAGGGATTACTGTATGCTGAGGCAAAAAACCCCACTCCTGGAGCCACCAGGAGGGTGGTAGTGCCACAGAAATACAGGGAGTTCCTCCTAACTTTGGCTCATGACATCCCCCTAGCTGGACATCTGGGGCAATCCAAAACTTGGGAAAGGCTAGTGAGTCACTTTTACTGGCCCCAGATGCACCAAAAGGTGAAGGAGTTTGTCAGCTCCTGTGTTACCCGTCAAGCCAGTGGCAAGACAGGTGGCCACCCAAAGGCCCCCCTCATCCCACTACCAGTTGTGGGGGTTCCCTTTGAAAGGGTAGGAGTGGACATTGTGGGTCCACTTGAACCACCCACAGCCTCAGGGAACACATTTATTCTAGTAGTAGTGGATCATGCTACTAGGTACCCTGAAGCAATTCCACTTAGGACTACTACAGCTCCTGCAGTAGCCAAGGCCCTCCTGGGGGTCTTCACCAGGGTAGGGTTTCCTAAGGAGGTGGTTTCAGACAGAGGTTCCAACTTCATGTCTGCTTACCTAACACACATGTGGAAAGAGTGTGGAGTGCAGTATAAGTTTACTACACCCTACCACCCACAAACCAATGGCCTTGTTGAGAGATTCAACAAGACATTGAAAGGTATGATCATGGATCTCCCTGAAAAACTCAAAAGGAGATGGGATGTCCTGTAACCATGCCTGCTTTTCGCTTGCAGGGAAGTATCACAGAAGGGAGTAGGTTTCTCACCCTTTGAAATTCTGTTTGGTCATCCTGTAAGGGGACTAATTTGTATTATAAAAGAGGGCTGGGAGAGGCCTCTTCAAGAGCCCAAACAAGACATAGTGGACTATGTACGTGGCCTAAGGTCCAGAATGGCTGAGTACATGGAGAAAGCATCCAAGAACCTGGAGGCCAGCCAGGAGCTCCAGAAGCACTGGTATGACCAAAAAGCTGCACTGGTTGAATTTCAACCTGGGCAACAGGTGCGGGTTTTGAAGCCAGTGGCACCAAGAGCCCTCCAAGATAAATGGAGTGGCCCTTACCCTATCCTAGAAAGAAAGAGTGAGGTCACCTATCTAATTGACCTGGGCACTAGCAGGACACCAAAAAAGGTTATCCATGTGAACCTTCTTAAGCTCTACAATGACAGGGCTGACATCACCATGCTGATGGTGAATGATGAGGAACAGGAAGCAGAGAGTGAACTTCTCCCTGACCTCTCCTACAGCCCACAAGATGGGTCAGTAGATTGTGTGATCTTTTCAGACACCCTCTCTGCCCAACAGCAGACTGACTGCAAGCAAGTCTTGCAACAGTATGCTAGCCTCTTTTCCCTGACCCCTGGTCTGACAAACTGGTATCCCCATGATGTGGACACTGGTGACAGTGCACCTGTCAAGAACAAAATCTATCGACAGTCAGACCAAGTCAAGGAAAGCATCAAAGCTGAGGTCAGCAAGATGCTGGGGTTAGGGGTCATTGAACCAATTGGGAGCCCCTGGGCTAGCCCAGTGGTTCTGGTCCCCAAACCTCATCAACAAGGTGAAAAGAGAGATTAGGTTCTGTGTGGAATATAGAGGGCTAAACTCTCACCAAGACAGATGCTCACCCTATTCCAAGAGCAGATGAGATGATAAATTAGGGGCAGCCCAATTCCACAGTACCTTTGACTTAACTGCAGGGTACTGGCAGATTGGCATGGCCCCAGGAGCAAAAGAAAAGACAGCATTCTCCACCCCTGATGGGCATTATCAGTTTACTGTAATGCCCTTTGGGCTAAAGAATGCCCCTGCCACCTTCCAGAGGTTGGTGAACCATGTCCTGGCTGGGCTGGAATCCTTTAGTGCAGCTTATCTTGATATTGCTGTCTTTAGCTCCACCTGGCAGGATCACCCGATCCACCTTGGGAAGGTTTTAGAGGCTCTGCAAAATGCAGGTCTCACTATCAAGGTATCCAAAATGTCAGATAGGGCAGGGCACTGTGGTGTACTTGGGTCACCTTTTAGGTGGAGGCCAAGTTCAACCCAAGATCCAGGCCATCATGGACTGGATGGCTCCAACAACCCAGACCCAAGTCAGGGCATTCCTTGGCTTGACTGGGTACTACAGGAGGTTTGTGAAGGGATATGGGTCCTTTGTGACCCCCCTCACAGAACTCCCCTCCAAGAAGATGCCCAAGAAGGTTAACTGGACAGTTAGTTGCCAAAAGGCTTTTGACACCCTGAAAGAAGCAATGTGCTCAGCACCAATTCTAAAAGCTCCAGATTATGCCAAGCAGTTCATAGTGCAGACTGATGCCTCTGAGCTAGGGATAGGAGCGGTCCTATCCCAGACCAATGATGAAGGCCAAGACCAACCTGTTGCTTTTATAAGCAGGAGACTACTCCCCCGAGAGCAGCGTTGGAGTGCCATTGAGAGGGAGGCCTTTGCTGTGGTTTGGACCCTGAAGAAGTTGAGGTCATACTTGTTTGGTACTCACTTTCTGGTTCAAACTGACCACAGAGCTCTCAGATGGCTAATGCAGATGAAAAGGGAAAATCCAAAACTACTAAGGTGGTCCATCTCCCTACAGGGAATGGACTTTGAAGTGGAACACAGACCAGGGACTGCCCATGCCAATGCAGATGGACTTTCCAGGTTCTTCCCCTTAGACAATGAAGACTCCATAGGGCAAGGTTAGTCTCATCACCTTTCCTTTTTTCGGGGGGGGGGGGGGGGGCATGGTATGCCCCCACTTTTTGATGAATGTACTTTGAGTGTGCCCTGGACTTCTGCCAATCAGGTGCCCAGGGCCTATGTTCCTACCCTAAAACACAAATTGGCAAACCCTAGCCATATGTCAGCCCCTGGTAAATGGTAACCTAGGTACCCAGGGCCTTGTGTCCAGGGAAGGCCTTCAAGGGCTGCAGCACTCATTGTGCCACCCTTAGAAACCCTGTACCCTTACACACTGCCCTTGCAGGCTGGGTGTCGGGCTACAAGACAAAACAAAGCGTCGACATGGCACACATCCCTGTGTGCCATGCCCACCACCTACACCGCCATGGCATACATCAGCCACCCCTCTAGCTGGGTGCCCTATGCCAGTGGTGTGGGCACAGGAGCAGGAGCCCTGTGCCCCTACAGTACCCAGGTCCATTCCTGGGCTCTGTAAGTGCAGTGCTGCCCTTTAAGAGTACATGGTGCTGGGAGCTCGTCAAACACGAACTCCACAGCACCATAATGGCAACACTGAAGACTGAGAAGTTTGGTATCAAACTTCTCAGCACATTAAACCCACACTGATGCCAGTGTGGGATTTAATGTACCAAGCACCCCAGAGGGCATCTTAGAGATGCCCCCTAAAACCTATTCTTCAATCCACGTCTGTTCTGAGGCTGTCTAGGCTGCCACACAGCAGACATGTTGCTGGACCCCTGGGTAGGAGAGCCCCTGCTCTCCTGGGCCTGCAACAATGCACATCCTGGGCGAGGTGCGAAATCTCTTCCCTCAGGATGGGCAGGGGGAAGCTTCAAAGGCATGCCGCTCTCTGTGAGCTTTCCCAGGCCACTGCAACCCCCCCACTCTGGCAGGAAGCTTGGCCGGAAACCCCAAATAAGCACAGGGGATGTGCCAGCCTGCCAACCCCACCCCTCAGGTGGGGGAGGCGAGGTGAAGCACATCTCCGGGCTCTCGCCATCTTGAAGATGGGAAGCCCTGCCCAATCAGGATTAGGCTACTGCCCCCCTCCCACAGGAGAGAGGCAGGATAGGGGGTGTACCCACCCCAGGACAGGGACCCATTGGTCCCTGCCCTTCACCTACCTGTAACGTACCTAAATCTAGTATTTAGGGGCACCCTGAACCTTCCTTCCCCAGATTCCGAAATCTGAAGAAGAGCTAGAAGAAAGAAGACATGCCCTGCAGCTGCTAAAAAGAGGAAGACACCAACTGCTTTGGCCCCAGCCCTACCGGCCTGTCGACCCTGCTCCAAACCAGCATCTCTTGTGGCCAGCAACCTCACAAACCCCAGAGGACCTGACTACCTTTTGGCTCTAAGCCCCTGGGAAACCCATGAGTAGAGGCTCTACTCAAAATCTACTTCTAATCTCTGGCAGCAGCCCGGAACCGCGAACCCAGCACCCGCCAAGCCTGGCCTGTGCCGGAGTGAACAAAGACCACGAGGACGACCCCACGGCGACTGTGACCCCGAGTCCAGCACCCAAGGACCTACCTCAACACTCCTGAAGAAGCCTGCAGCCTCAGAACCAGGTGCCCCCCCCCAACCGCGATCAACAGAGGGTAAGATTCCCGACACCAAAAGGCACCCCAGCACCCCACGGCCCCCTGTGCCCAATCCCGGGGTACCTACCTATCCGCCAACTACCCAACTTACCTCTCGAAGTGGTGGATGCACCTGAAGAATCTTCGTCCCCGAGCTTGCAGTCTTTTTCCAAACCGGAGCTTTCCCATTGAAATCAATTGCGCGCCCGAAGGCTCAAAAACACCCTGCACCCAGCCGCCCGAATGGCCCTGGCAGTGTAACCTTTGCACCTATCTACTTCCCCATTTGCCCTGAGCAAGTGACCAGGAGCCCAGCTGCCACAGCCGCGTGGCCTGCTAGTCAGCAGCCACCAACCAAGGTCCCCCTACCACTCATAGGATAACATTGGGCCCAACTCGCTCTGCACCCGGCCGCCCTTGTGCTGCTGAGGGTGAACCAACTGTACCTACCTGACCCTGGGAGACCCCTGAGTCTATGTCCAGAACCTAACTCTGCCAGTCGAGTACTTACCTTTAAACCGATAACTCAATTTTCTCCATAGGGTAACATGGACTGGTTTTTCCTGAAATTTCTTCTAAGTGTGGCCTTTTCAAAACTTAAAATATTCACCAAAAATCAGCCAAGTAACCAAAACGAAAATACTCAAGTTCTCTTAGGTGAGCTCCCAGTGCTGGATCTTGGTTCCCAGCACGGACTCTGAAAAATACTTACAACTGTACTTACCAGTAACCCAATTTTCTACCATAGGAAATCATTGACAGTTTTTCTGTGAAATTTCTTACAAGTGTCAATTTCTGCAAACTTTAAATATTCTTTAAAAATCTTATAATTTCTGAAAACGCAATTACTTACCTGTTTTGGATAAAGGTCCCAGTACTGAGTCTAGGCACCCAGTACTGGACTACAAAAGTAACGAGAATATACTATACCTGCAACTTGAATTTTCTGCCATAGGGAATCATTGACTGTTTTCTATGAAATATTGTCAACTTTTAAAATAGCAAAATATTGTCTAAAAACCACAGTAATTAAGTCGACTTTTATCACTTGTTTCTAAGTACTGTCCCAGGACGGAATCTAGGATCCAGTCCTGGAATTCCAAAAGTAATCCAAATAGTAATCTACTGCAAATAACTTGAAACTTCCATTGAACTCAATGCATTATTGTGTTTAAAATTGTGTTGCCTATTGCAACCACTTGTAACTTTCTACAAAAGCCAATTGCATATTGGAAAAGTATTTATATAAAGCATCTCATTCTGAGAAAGTATATTTTAATACCAATTGTTGGTTCTAAAATAAAACAAGCATATATTTTTTATATATAAACCATTGGCCTAAGAGTGTGTACATCAAAATGCTTCACACTGTCCGATACTGCCTTACTGCTCGACCAAGCTACCACTTTAGAGAGTAAGGTTATATCTAACTTTAGCCTCTGCCAAACCTCTGGGGTCTGTGGACTCTGTACACACTACCTATTTGGGAACAGTATATACAGAGCCACTTTCTCACAGACACTGGCTCTATAATTTTTTTGGAAGAGCACGTGTACCTCTTCTTGGAGAAGAGTGAGATGGTTGCTGCTGGGGGAATAGATGCAGAGTGGGATTGCAGGAGGGGTGTGTGAGAAAGTTCTAGTCAGTAGCCATGGCGAACCCTCACTAGCATCGCTCTCTTGCGGTCATTAGAGAAGGAAATCCTAGAGCCTTCCCCTATTACCAACAAACATCATTTAGGAGAAAGGTGAAATCATGTTTTTTGGTGGGAGGCCCATTTGCTGTAATCTCATTTGCCCCTGTTAATGTTGACCGTAGAGGCACCAATGGTAAACCCTCATGCAGTCTGCGGGTGGCATGACTGCTACTGCTTCTGGTATGAGGCGGTAAGGTCTGGCAAAGCAGCTTTTGAGCCTGTCCTATAGTGTTGTCCCAAAATAAGTGAAGGCATCTGATGGACCTGCAGGCCAAACAGATGGTCTCCAGTGAAGGGTAGGTTTAACTGGTGACACTGGACCTCCCGCTTAAAGCTAGGCATGTAATCGGAAGAGGAAACCGTTCTCTCTCAGAACTGGAGATAGCAGCAGAGGAAAGAAAAACACCCCCCCCCCCCCCCCGAATTCATCTGGGAGATGGTTAACTAGCTCTTGCATCATGGCCCACTGAGATTGTCATAACGGGAAAGGAGGCCAACTGAGTTGGATACCATCAAGTAGTTCTTGGCCGCCACTGCTAGCCTCATAGCAGCAACCAGCCTTTTTTTCTACTTATCGGGCAGGTGAGCTTCACCCAAGGTCTGAGCAGAAGCCTGCTTGAGTGCTGTGTGAACGACAAGTCTGGTGAGAGGATCCTTGAAGTAGGCTGGGTTGTTGGGAGAAAGCCTATTTTTTTCTATCCCTTGTGTCACCACCATGGGCTTGACATGCTCGGCAAAATGTGTCAGGGGCTGATTTTAGAATGCCCTTCAACATAGGGAGGAACGAAATAGTTCCCTCCAACTGGACTCACGCCCACCGGTCTAAATTCTTGTAATCCTGGGAGTGTGCAATCTAGAACCATGACTAAAAAAGTGTTTGACTTTCATGACTACTTTGGGCCTAGATGAGCGCTGGCACAGATCACCAGAAGGACTGTATATACTCAGCTTCTCCAGGTAGTTTAATACTGCATCACGGATTAGGTTGGTCTCCTACCTATTACGAGGTGCTACACTGTTATACACAGATGAAACCTTGATAATCCAAGATTCTTTTAAAGCCTTAACGTGTGCATTCTGTTTTCCAAAACGTTATCTAGTCACAGCAGTCTGGCGCTTTCACTTTCTCAGAAATGGAGTAGCAGAAAAACGTTCTGAATTCACCTCTGCCGCCACACTAGCTGAATTAGATTCAATAAGAAAACAAAACTTTTTTACAAAAAAAAAAAAAAAACACATTACTAAAAGAACAGCCATAAATGCTGCATGCTTGAGGAAAGTGAAAAAACCTGCTCATTTTTGGCCTCGTTGACCATAGAAAAAGTAAGCAAATACTCAACTCAATATAAATCTATCATCCAGAAACTAAACATGCAATTTATGATCACGAAACCAGATATTCCTAATATTTACTCCATTATAAATTAAACAGATTATCCAAAACCGAGTAATACTTTTTTGTCTTCTCGTTTTACCATCACTTTCCTCTCCATTCGGAGAGACCTTCTAAATTCATAACACCAAATGAGATTAAAGTGCTATATTGTATTTGGCTAGTGGAAAAGCACCTAGGGAAGAGGAATTCAGTATCGAGTTTTGCAAGGTCTTGCACCTGAATTTTCTCCTCTTGAACAGTTTATGAACTATATATTTTGAGGTGGAGAAATTTCTTCATCCCTTTAAAAGGGCGCCATTATCTTTTTGAAACCTTGGAAAAAGCTCTCGAACTGGGCTCATAAAAATTATTAATTTACAGTAATGAATGTGGCTTTTAACAGCTCATAATATAGCGGCAAATACTTTTACGCTGAAGCCGGAGATTATTTCAAATTAATCAATCCCTTGCATGATTGTTTTACTAGCGATTTTGAGGCCCAGCTAATCAGGCTGTCATTCTCTTTATATGGCAACAGCTGAAATTTATAAATAAATATATTGGTACAGTAACGCCAAAACGAGGCATGCATCAGGGGTGTCCCACAGCAATATATTCGCACTTTTCAATTTGGCCACAGCAGCCTTGTGCCAGGTTTGCAGATAATAAAATTCTATGCTATTTTTAATGCTTTTTTTTTTTTTTTTTAGGAGCGAGATTTGTCTACTGTTAGCCACCCAGCTTAGCATACTGCCTATGTATTAACAAGTCTAACGAAACAACTAACAATTTTGATACTTCATAAAGATCAGGGAGAGCTCGCCTTACCCATGTACATTTATATTAGTCAGCTTCTGTCACAATTCAAATTAGAAGATTTAGGACTAACAACGATTTGCTTGATAACATAACAGAACAGATACTTACAGAAAACTAATCACATTTAGCCATGATCGTTCAGATGTGGAACGTACCCTTAATACTATTAGTGACAATCAATGCAGACTTCATATTTCTAATATCAGGGTGAGACATCTATTATCTCATCCGTTTCCGGTTCCTAACCCAATACTCCGTGATGCCGACTGGGCAAAATTAATACCATATATATATAGTTATATACACACACATCATAACCTGCACTTTTGTGGAAATAAAACTGAGTAATTCACCATTTGGGTCTCATCGCAGCGCCTTCTCAAAAGAAAGTATTGACACTTTTGGAAAGAGATTGAGTGATACACACTCAACTGAAACGTAATACATTTTGATGCCAGCTTTCGACCACTTCAAGTGATTGAAAGAATGTTTTTTCCAAATGGCTTCACATAGCCAAATTGTGAATTTTTCTTTTTTAGCTTACTAAAAATTTTTTTCTATAGCTATTTTGCACGCTCGATCACTTACCACCACTTAATGGCCGGTTATACTTTCTACATTCGATCAGTGGCATAATAAAATGGCTAAGATTTGCAAATTACAGCATGTTCCATTTCAGTGTAATCCTAAAGCATACTTCTATAATAAAATATAGGGTATCATAGGGATGTGATATATTTTATGAGTTTGTGTATTAATCATTGATTTCTATTGTACTTTCATTCTCAATTACTTCAACACTATTTTTTATATGACATTTTCTACATTCCCTTAATAAAAAGAAAACGTAGAAATCTTGGATTCCATTGATATCCAGTAGTTTCAATGGAAAATGCTCTAGCTAAATTATGTTTACTGCTTAAGTGGGTGGTAAACGCTCCTTTTTGGCAGAAAAACCTAGGCGATGAAAAGGTCAAGAAAATCAATCCCTCGCTTCTTAGGCAGATGGTGAAACGGGTTTAGAGTCCCTTTCTATTGGCTTTCACATAAACACCATTGTTATGTACATTTACTCTGTACAGTGGTAACCAAGGCAAAAGCTCAGCTTTAGAAGCAGCCTTTTTTCTACAACTAATGGCTGCAGACTGGTATGCACATAAATATAATGGCAAAAAACGGAGTATGGGATGGTATCTTTACTTCATAAAATCAGGGTTGAGCAAGCCTAAAAGTTAGGAGACACCACAGCTACTGAGGGGGCTTTACAACCCTGTTGCCAACTGTGTGCCCAAACCAGCCACCTTAGATATAATCCAATCCCAAGCTAGTGTACTTCTAACTTTCTCTCAACTCAAGAATATAGCTACACTTCCATTTGTGTGTGGCAAGTTAGCCAAGACGATAGAAACAGAAGAGAAACATTAGTAAACGCAGAAAGTTTGAAGTCTCTAGCAACCATCAACCTCAGAGCTGCTAGTGGTGGTAGAATGGCGGACAAGCTTTATCCGCTTTAGTCTTTAATGCTGTACCTGCTACTTTATCACCCGTTAAGACTACCTAGGCACGAACAGGTTATTGACCACTTCAAAACAGAGTGGCTCAATGTTTAGCAACTGGAAGAGGAATACCTTGACGACGAGAGGCAAGGTCTGTCGTCCCTCAAGATTTCCAGACAAGGTAACACCCAGTGCAGATTAGGTGGGTGAAAGGTTCCTAGCCCTGCTGAATCAAGTGGAAGAGAAGGTATTTTTCAAACTACCTCTCCTTGCTTTTCTGTCAGACACTCTCCCTGATCATCTGTCCTGTACTATTTCTCTTGACAAATCTAACATCTTTCTATAAACTGTGAACCCTGAAAGAAGGTACCAACATCAGTTGATCCTTCTGAGGCTTCTCTCCTCCCCACAAGGAGGCAGTTGATCAAAAGACCAGCCCAGGAGTTAAAAAGCTAGGCTGAGGAGATACCACTTAAAAATACTCTATAGAAAATTTCTAAGGAGTACAAGGGCAAATCTCCCCTGAAACAGTTTTCTAACAAATGGCCTGTACATGCAACAAAGAGACACCAAGCACTGTACAACAGCTTAAAATTGTAGTGTCCTGTGCTGAATGATTGTTTTTCCAAATTCGTGGCCTCCGATACATGAAAGCTTACTTTCACAGATTTAAAAAAAACTACATAAGGTTAAGTGTTCAGTATTCCATCCAGTGTAGATAAATTCCATTTATGAATATCACAGAGAATTACATGAAAGAGAAAATGTATAAGAAAGGTTTGTACACGCCACAAACATAAGCCCTGAGGTATAGAATGGCTCAAAGTTGTATGGCCTTGGTTAACAGAAGCTGCGTGAACGAGCAGCCAAAACAGACATCTCAATTTAGTTTCATTTTCGGGCAATATCACATGAAAAATACTAACGTCATCTGCTGGAGACTGACTAGGGAGAAGGTGCCATGAGAGGATTCAGAAACGGTAGACATCTCGGTTATATACAAAACTTGTTTGGTGATGGTGGGTAATTAACGCTTTCGAGCATGCCTCTTTGGTTGGAGTGCACCTTGTGTGTGTCATCAGGCGTGCCTGTTCCTTAAATTGTCATCTTTGAAAGTTGGCTTTTATTGCTGTGTGATCTCATTGATATAAGCCAGTTCTCAGCTGTACTTCTTCCAAAAGTTCTATTTTTATGAGGAGTGTTTTCAAGTTCTATATCTCAGTCAAACACTATCCCTTCAGTAGAAAAAGATTTTTAAGCGTTGAGCTAGTCTTATACTGAGTAAGGCAAAAGCTCTGTTGGAGGATCCCACCACAGAAAAGCAGAAAAATGAACTGCCAATTATCGATGACTTGGATTGCGCAAAGTTGGGCGCCTTTACTTTTGAGAGCAGGTTTCAGTTGCCTCTCTTTTTGTCTATGATTTACGTTTTAAGAAAGGAAAATAAAGATTTATAAACATGAACCTTAAAGACAAGTTTTAATATCACCTATATAAAAACGAGTGCCTTCAAAGGGGTCAAAAAAAGTAATACTGGATGATGCACATACAGTGACACTTTCGACTACAATTTTCAAAACACCTCCAGGATGGAGGAGCTAAGACTGCAGATCTCTGCAACTGTTGATAGCTCATGCAAAAGCATCATCTATTCAGTTTTCGTGATGGAAAGGCTCGTCTCCAATTACAGACTAATGTATGACTAGCGGAGGGACGACTACTGATAATCGACCATATTATTCAAAGCCTTCAAAGACTAATAGCTAGCGTAACAGAATGAGAACAAAAAAAGATGCATACCTGTTAAATCTAGTTTCCAGTCGCAGGCTCTCGCCAATTGCAGAAATACTCAGCAGATGAAAAACCTAAGGACATCCTGGGAAATATTTCAAAAAAGAAAACCACTGCTAGAAAGAAAATGCTCACTTTTACATAGGCATTGATATATCAGCATAAAAAATGCATTTGAAAAGCACTACTAAAGCACTGCAGAGTAAAAAGGAAAAAAAAGCTGATTTCCAGTTTAATAGTTCCAGAAACTGTACGGTCCCACCATGCTCCACCAGATCAAGGTTGAAGCAGAGATCATATGGAGGACTTGACAGCTATGCCAAAAGGTTTATTCCTCAAGGAGACAAATGCAGTCAGTGAGAATACCCACGATGGAAGCCTAGGCCTACGTGCAAGCAATTTATCCACCTGGGCATCATCTCTAATATTTATGAACTGTACAAGAGTAAAGCGTAGCACTGCACCACGCCTCGCCTCACCCCACCCCACTCCACTCCACTCCCCCCAACCCCCAGTGTCCTTTCCCTGCCTCATAACACTGACCACTGTACTTTACCACCTGTTGAAGGTATGCGGCAATGAAAGGGCTGTTATTCAGTCCCGGCAGGGGTAGGGTACGTGAAAGACCACCCGCTATTCCTGGGTCCACATATTGCACCTTATTCCAGGTGGAAAAACTAGTAATTAAAGTTATTATGGTGCGAGAATACCAGCTAGAATCGAAGACTGTCCTACCTCTGGTATCCCAACACCAAACAGACTACTCATAACGAGGCCATAAAACAGCTGCTTTAAAGCTATAATTTGTGACGAGCAAAGTATCAAATACGGAGGCATTACCTTTCACCAAAGAGGTTTTCAAAAATATCCTATTTCAAAGGAAAGCAATATAAGGTTCGTAAGAGCACAAAGCTTGTAGCTCACTCTTTCCAATGAAGAAGTGATCGCCAATAAGGTCACCTTTGAACAAAGAATCTTGGCAAGAGACAGATTTTCAACATCTAAGGGTATCACACATATCGTCAGTCAACCGTCGAGACTGACAAGACTCCCCCATGATATATTTAGAGAGGTTATTAAGTCATTAATTCTCGTGGAAGGGCATATGGTTTTTTTACATGAAGTTCTTGCAGTCTACTGCGAAGGGTAGCTGGCAGTATTGAAAGTTCTGAGGAGCCTAGCAATGAAGTTGATTACTAGGCAGACTTGGGATATAGGATGGTTGCAGACATCCTAGAGAGAAAGAACATTCTGCACAGTAGCCTTGTGTGGCATGGTGGTTTGGTGGGGCATGCTCTCAGCTATACTTTGTGTAAGAGAATAAAGGGAAAAGTTAAAGAAATGTCCATGATCAGTCTACCGAAGGAGTATTTCTCTTTGAATACATTTTATGGCATCCGGTGTTTGCCTCTGTGGAACATACACTTTAAAGAAATGGGAAAGATAATAAAATCACTTCGCTGATTAGCAGCTATTCATGCCTTTCAATTGATACCTGTGGAGCTAATCCATCTTTGAGTGATGTGGGGCTACAACTCTAACTGTTAGAATGATAAATGATAGTGACTTATGCATCTCTTAAAATAACCCTGAACCATGTACCCCAATTCACCGTTATATTAGGAGGGTGCTGGTCTGAAAGAAAATACGCTCCAGTACGTTTATGCAATACATCTGCGACCTGGATGATTTTGCACATCCTAATTCAAGTGACAATGTTAGGCCTTTTATTGGAGTCCCAGGGCAGTTCACTTTTTTGGGGTGTTCATCAATGACCATTGATATTCCATGGGCACTATATGATCGCACTCCTATTCAAGAAGATACTCCCTTTGAGCAAAAACTTACATGCCAAGTCATTGGTGCATTCAAATCGAACAACTCAGAAGGATCTTGGGGCCGAAGAGCAGACATGATGCTCAATTGCATGCTTTCGGACGTAAATCGTGTTAACAAAACCATTTTCACCATCGAGGTGGGTAACAATCTCTCAGTGCCTGTCTCTTGGCTTTCTGTAAGACATTGGACAGATCCTGCCCTTAATGATGGTATAATATGTAGCACATGACAGATATGCAAATTCTTCAAAAACATTCATCTGCTGAAAGGGCAGCAGTCGAAAAATGTAAGCATGTTGTTCAGAAAGACTGAAAGAAAAGTAAACACCATTCAGAAAAACTTTGTTTTCGGTCTAAGAAAGCTTTTAGAGATTCTGTAATAGACGGGGATCATTGCTTAGTGAGTGGGGTTTGGGTGGGAGCGCATTCTGTAATTTTAGGTGTACGTTTTCGTTCCATTTAGAATCTGCATACAAGTATACAACCTAGTCTCTTATCAGTTGCACATACTTTGCTACGGTGGTACTTTCATATTGGTATAAATAACTGCTTAAAGAAACAAGCGAGATAATGTGTTCTCCTACAGACATTTTTTTTTAAACTATAAATCTATTTTCATTCATTCATTCATATATCTGCAAGAAAATAAATTTAAAGAAAAGCTTAACAAGGCCAGACCAAATGGCTTTCAATGCTTGCTCAAGATTGAAAGGAGGACCTCCAAAGTATGGAGGGAATGATTGTAGACATTATTAAAATAATCACAGCTAAACGCGGTCATAATTAACTTCTTGAGATTTAATAGTTATTGGAATTTAGGCAATGACGTCCACCTTCGACTCCTGTGCTGAGGCTCAAAGTCTTGATAGTCTAATAACTGCATGGAGAGACCAGAAGTGTCTGAGGTCCCTGGACCGCAGTATGGGTTGAGTCACATCCTTAAATAAACAGATTCGACTGGGACATGTCCGGGGAGCAAGAAAGCACAACAGCCAAATTTCTGCCAAACATGTAAATCACAGTCAATCAATCAATCAGTACTTGTAGAGCATGGCTCGTCACCCTTGAGGGTATCCAGGCGCTGAATTGCTGGTCTTAGATGAAAAGCCACGTCTTCAGTATCTTCTTGAAGTCCATCAGCGAGGATTTAATTCGGAAGTAATGGGGGGGCGTTCCAGGGCATGGCGCCATGGTCAGAGGGGCAGCCTCCGCTACCGCGGATGCGTGGTGTCAGTGCCAGGGTGAGTATGGCAGAGCGAAGGTTTCTGGCTGGTGGAAGTCCAGGCGGTGGTTCGTGCTGGTCCTTGGTTGTGGAGAGATTTGTAAGCGCGTGTCAGTTTGAATTGGCATCTCTTCTGGACAGGGAGGTTCCTCAGGTATGGGGTGATGTGGGTCCATTTAGGCACGTTGAGGAGCAATCTGGCTGCTGAATCCTGTATCGTCTGGAGCCTTCTCATGAGGTTCAATGGTGATTCCAGAGTAAAATGCGTTGCTAAGTCCAGACAGCTGGTAATTGGGGGGCGGGGTAATTTGAAGATTCTTCAGAGAACGTGGAAGCAGGCTGAAAAGACTATCTGTGGTTTCATGGGGAGTTTGCTGTCCAAGAGGATGCAGAGGTTGTGGGCGTGGTCTTTTGGTGTGGGGTGGGTCCAAGTTATACAGCACACCAGGAGTCGTTCCAGATGAAGGCGTGGTTGCCAAAGATCAGCACTTCGGTCTTGACCATTCTGAAAATCAGGCAGCTGTCCTTCATCCAGGCTGTGATGTTTTCATGCATTTGTGTAAGTTGGACATGGTGGTGGAGGGGTCTGCTGAGTGCAAAAGGATGATCTGGGTGTTGGTGTAGGATAAGACATCGATTTTGAGGTTTCTGACGAAATCTGCTAGTGGTACAATGTAGGTATTTAAAAGAGGCTGAGGGATAAGCCTCTAGGGACCCTGCAGAATGGTGCTTGTGGGTTCCGAGGTGAAGGGGGGGTAGGCGGGCTCGGAGTGCATACTGTGAGAGGATGCAACTAATGGAGCAGGTAAACAACATTTTGTATACCTCCTCTATTTTGCATGAAATTAATTACGTAATCATTTAAAATTAACTCTTACTAATTAGGTTGAAGTGAAATAGTACTAATCAACATTTACACCTTGATAAACACCAGATACACGTGGGACTAAAATGCTAATTGCATGGCAGAACTAATTAATTAGCTATGGTACACAAACTGACTTTAGATTGTGGTGAAATAGAAAATTGCATGATTTATGTTGCTTTTGTGATTGTCTGCTTACAGTACTGCAGAATGGTGAGTATTATTGCTTTAAATGTTGCTACAAGCTAGGTGAATACTAATATACATTGGGATGAGAGTGGGAATAAACATTACAATCTTCAATTCTTTATTTTAATTGTTATGTTTGTTTTTAATTAAGTTGACATGCGGGCTACTAGGCCGCAGTACTTAAAATGGAGGTCCTATAAAGCCACCATGTGAGCGCAATGACTTCTGCGCAGAATAAGATGGCTCTGGAGATCTCCGGGTGACCTCAGCTCTGCGACACAGTGTTCCTTGACAAGGACATGAGCGTGGAGGGTTGCCATATGATGGACAGTGTGAACCACCAAGGGGACAATGGAGGACCTGTATAAGGATGCTTGCTCGTTATCCGAACGTTACTTTCTGAACTTGCCTGTGAACCAAATCAATAATGTAAAATTTGCACTTTGCTATGCCAAGTCTCGTGAAGAACCGGTTTACCCTGGGAACCTTTTGAAAGAATTGCAGATTGACCCCGGACTGTCCAATCCGAACATTTCTTTACCCCTAAATTGGTGCATGTTGATCCAAAGTAAGAGGGAAAAGGGTATAAAATACCCTCATCCGCCAAAGGGGGGTGGTTCATTGGGCTGATCTTTCATGGCGTGGAGTCTACCTTGAGCTGATAAAGATTTCTATGGTTTACCTTGGGTTTCTTTGATATTCGGGAAGTTATTTAATCTGATGGTTTGATCATTGCTGAAGGTCGGACAGTTATCCCAGAGATTGTAGCAGAGAATTCGGATAATTCTCAGTTTGATCAGAGGGTCGCCAACGTTTGAGATATGGTAACTATTAAATGCACTTTCTAAATCTATGCTTATTTACCAAAGGTTCGATTTCTCCTTGAAATAAAACTGAATTTGTTATGACCTGAAGTGCCTAAATGCTAATGTAGAGAAAATTAGATAAACAAAATTTGAATTAATAATAAATGAGTTTGTGATTCTTTCATTGAATACAGAAAATAATGAGATTTCCTAGGCTTTGTGTTTTAGCTGGTTCTAATTCACCATCAACCAGCCCAACTACTTGGTCCATCGTCCAAGTGGTGGAGTGCCTTGATGTTAAGGTCAGGATTCTATAGGTGCACATGTATATATTGTATACATTATAAAGACATTTAATCCCGATAGGTAATAAGGTATCCACATGTCCAGTGCTTTTTCTCCTGTGCACGGATTCGAATGAGACGAGTGCGTGTTGGTGTTATGGGCCCCACCAATGAATGAGTATGAATGAGTTGAGATTATGAATCTGACATGGGGAGAATATGTAAATTTGCCCCTCGCGCTGCATCACAACCCAGCAGAGCTTCTCCAATCTGGTGCAGTCTTTTGATGAGTGACGGGCTGGATATGGTGTTGAAAGCTTCAGAGAGGTCGAGGAGGATCAGGGCTGTTGAGTAGGGTGCGGATGTCACCCGTGGCAGCGATCAGGCAGTCTTGGTGCAGTGGTTGGCTCTGAAACTGAATTGGGAGGGGTCTAACCAGGTTGTTTCTATCCAGGTGTTCACCCAGTAGTATGTTGATGAACGTCTCTAGGATTTAGTGGGAAACAGGAGCAGTGAGATGGGGCGGTAGTTCTGGAGTTTGCTGGGGTCTGCAGATGGTTTCTTTAGGAAAGGCCCGATTTCTATGTGTTTCTATGCATCGGGACAGGTGGCTGTGGCGATGAATGTAATGAGGATGGTGGCGAATTGATGGCTGATCTCACCGTAGGTGTTCCTGGGTTGATGGACTTCATGATGGCTGTGGTGTCCGGGGTGGTGAACTTTTCCCATACAGTGAGATGTCGGTCGAAGGGGGCTGAAGTCTGTGGGTTCAGAGTTTCTTTAGATAGTGGCTACATTGTTGTGGAAGTATTTTGCTGGATCGTCGCAGAGTTACTGTGAGGAAGGGATCGTGTTCTCAGGGGCTGTTGGGCACTAGAACTCGGACGATGGTGAATTGTTCCATGGTGCGGTTGGCACTAGCTGCAAGGGGTCAGCAAGGGTGCCCTTTTTCATGTGTTTGAGCTCATCACGACTAACCGATAACCTAATTAGTCATATTTAACAATGACCCCAGAGATTAGGTCCCCAGGTCCATAGAGAACAAAATTTCAAATCAAGGAGGCTGCATTTAACATCTGGTAGGCTATTTCCCACTGATATAGGCACTTTTATTTGGGACATCTGTATTTGTTGATACATATACCTGAAAACAGCAGACTAAAGAATTGAACTCCAGAAACTGCTCGGGGCACAAGGGCTCTAAACAGTTTCTTTCCATCTCTATTAAGGCAATAACACCCTTACCATTTAACATATTCATCTTGATGGTATCAAGGACCTGGAAAAAAAAAAAAAACCTTTACTTAGGCAGACAACTAATTAATTGATATTATCAGTGCTTTGGTTTTCAAGTCTAAACTTTTAGTAATTTGATTAGATTCAGCAGCTGCCATTTTTGAAGAGCCAGCTGTAGAGAAAAATTACAGGGGATATAAGAGCACAGTGAGCTTGATGGTCAGAGCAATTACAAGAGCTGATATAATTTGGAGGAAGAAAATATACTTAGGATGGTACATGAATCCAAACAATTCACCACCATGGACTTCTATAAAATCACTTGCGCAAGGACACACTATTGACGTAACAACCTTGGAATAGGCCGACTCAACTGCACACTGGGCTGTTTTAGGACATGGTCTGCTATTTTATGACACGCGCAGTCAGTTCTGGTTTTAACAAGAACATCCGCCTCTAAGACAAATGAACACAATTTTCACTGGTCTGGCAATTTGATAAGACCAGCTTACTACTGAGAAGTGAGTCAACCATGTGTATGCAATGTTGATGTGCCTTTCCTTCCTTTAAAGGGTGACATAAGTGGCATTTAAATAGTTAACGAAATTTTACTGACAACACCTAAAACAATATCTATACAGACTGTTCTTTAAGACCTTTCAAAGACATGATACTCTCACATTGTTAGACCAGTCAGCCTTAAGACGATCTTCCCTAAAAACATACTGCCGTCACTCCTTTTATTATTGCTGATCTAGTTTTGTTGTTCTTAAGACTCTAGCACTGGTTAGCAGTGGTAAAGTGCACTAATAGCCTGTACTAGGTCTTTTATACAATAAAAAGAATTGGCTTATACCCAATTGTCTCCTTGAATTTATTGTGCCACCCACTCAAGTAGCTCTTTGAACATGTCTCAAGGCTCCCAGTACAGCCTGAGTGAGCAGTTTTAAACTGCCATTTAGACCTGGCAAAAATAAACCTTTTGCCAGGCACAAGCCTTCCTTTTTAATAAATATGTTACCCCTAAGGTAAGCCTCTATCAGCCTAGAGGGCAGGGTGCAATGAATTAAAAAAGTTGGATATGCTCAGATGTACAAGTCCTGAGAATTACATTGTTATTCACTACTTCAGGGCTAACCGCTCCCATAGGATAACATTGGGTTACTGTTACAAGGAGCAAAGCGGACACCACTCCAATTTGGGTAGTATATTTATTCACAGATAATGACAAGTAAAGGGAGGGAGGCAAGCCACATGCTGCTGCTCCTGATTTCCCGGTCCCAACCGCTGCCTAAACCCCTCGATCAGCCTGCACTCCACATTCCATTCAAGAACATGAATACGGCTCACTAGCAGAGAGCAAGCAGCACTAGATATAACATACCTTCTCCCTTCTAAACAAAGCATGAGAAATGCATATTTAACAAAATATTTCACACAACAAAAAAACAATATAAAGCTAAACAAATACCCAGCGAGTGGGTGTGAACTCCTACTCCATAATTAATTCTTGAAACTTTAAAATTTGCACGTGCACTTGGCACGCTGACTCAATACATTAGTCACAAACTGATCACTACTAGGAGTCCCTTGACTGGTCTACATCCCTCCTCTTCTCAGCAAGGGAACGTTAATGCAACAAGCCTATGCAGTTTTCTGCACTTTGACCACTGGTGCCACCTTCCATCATTGACCATTAAACAATCACAGCACTGCCATCCTCACTTCCTCCACAAAAGGAAATTTCCACCTGCTCTTCGTCACTTTGCATGTGGGTGCTTTGATACGCACCTAGTCTCCTTGAACTACATTGTGTACTCTTGCAACTCTGACCAGATCATACCCCCCTTTATTTCTACTTTGACTCACACTAGTATTAGAAGCATCTCCATGTCAGAATTCACACCAATATTGATCTTAGACAACTTAACCAAGAAAGTTTAAACAAATCTTATGCGGTCTTCCCTCTCAAAGCTACAAAAGGAGAAACTCATGAAACACTGTGCGAGGTATTGCGATAAGACCAGAGCATTGATTGGACATCAACATTGATCCCAACAAAATGCAGATTGACCCCAAGTAATCAATGCAGACTTTATCCCATACCTTTTCAGGACATCTAATTTCACTAAGTGGAGTGAAACACTCCAAGCTTGTTATTCTGAGAACATATAGAATACCGCACAACTAATGTCATTCCACACACAAGCCTTAATCATTCAGCTACCCAGGTGCACGCAAGCATTTCCCGCTCCATTACAAAATAGTCTCTTGTGGCTTCAAGGTGCGTGAGCCAAACAACCACACACTCAGATTCACCTGTCTTGGGGTAGAACAGCCCCTAAACAAACATTCGCATACACCGTAAACTTTCGATCACCATCGGCTTTCCCGGTTGATATGGACTGAGAAGTGGTGCATTACATCATTTTTACCTTTTAAAACCACCTTGACATTGACCCCACATTAACCTGACCTTCAAAACTACATGTGAAGGTTCGACATTGGTGGCGAAGTTCTGAATAAACTTTGTATAGTACACATATGCATAGGAAGGCCTGAAGTTACTCTGTTATCCAGGGAACTACCCCATCAATGGTTTTAGTTAACCCTGGACGTGGGCCAATGCTGTTCCCTGAAAAATGCTCCAGGTACTCCTCTTCTCCCACACCAAAATCCTATTTGTCCTTTCTTAATTTCAGACCCGTTTCACCCAATGCACTCAGTACCGCATTCAATCTCACTAGATGCTCATTATAATCCTTACTAAAGACCAAAATGATGTTGTGCAACAGCAAGACGCCCTCCACACCTCTCAACGTCTCCCATCACAAACTGAACAATCGTCATCAGATGCCAGAAGGCATCCTTCGTAACTGAAAAATCCTGCAATGAGTTAAGGCTGCAAGGTGTCTAGAAACTTCTGCAAGTACAACCTGGTGATACGCTGACCTCATGTAAAGTTTAGAGAACAATTTTGCTCCTGCTAATATGACCACAATTCTTTCAGTTTTCAGTAAATGTTCATCCACCCAGGCGGCCTTGTTCAGGTTTCCGAGGTCAATGCACATCCTTAGTTCACCATTTATTTTCTTAGCCACAATAGGCGAGAGCAGAGCAATGAAGCAACTGGTTCCACTACATTAACCTGACAACTGCGTGAGGAGCTCTTCCAAACTGATATAAAGAGGAACATACCTTAACTTGTGTTTTACAGGCACACAACCTTTCAGGTTAATTTCAGGCTCAAAGTCATCCAGTTTTCCAAGCTGGTTTTAAAAAACCAGATCCTGCTATTTCAACCTCCAAAACGCTCACACCATGTCCTCACCCAGGGACCTAACTTGTTAATCAGATTCAGGTTTTAGGAGCTTCAACATCTCTGGTGAGGCCAACCAAGAATGTCAGGGCCCTCATTGGAACCATACTTCACCCTGCACCTCCCTCCCTTTGAAGCCAATGACAATGTAAAAGAGGCTCCAAGTAAATTCTTTTGCAATCCGATCCACAAGGAGAAATATCCGGAGACACTCAACAGATCTTAAAAACCTAGCAGTGGGAATGTGCTCAGAGAGGATACTGATCTTTGACCCAGAGTCAGTGAGTAGGGGTACACATGCATTCCCCAATGACAAAATCCCCAATGAGATCCTTGGACTTGGGAGAGTCATTTTGGTGGACCAGACACAAAAGCAAATTGTTCATGCCGTCTGTCAACCCCTGATCAGGTTGATCAGACACTATACTTAGTGTTTTTCTGTGGTATTCATCCGGCACACACTGGCAAAGTGGCCAGAACCTCCACACTTGTTTCAGTCCCTCCCTAAAGCTGGACATGGTTTTGAAGAGGCTACATGAAATTTAGATCTGCAGTGATAACCAAGATTCCCATTTTTTCTCCTCTCGAAATAAGGTAATTTGCTAGGGAAGTTCTTGGTTCCTTTGACCACTAGAACACTTTGTTTCAATTCTTTAGCAGACTTAAAATCTTGAATACTGTCGGCAATATCCGCAGCCTCCTCAAAGGACAGATTACTACATAATAGTCGCCTTTCTTGCATCTTTTTGTTTTTTTTACACCATGTGACTAGGTGATCTCTAATAAGTTGGTCAGTAAACATCAAACCCACTTGGCTGCCAAAATAGGCAAGGAAGTCATATACAGGTACAGATTCCATAGCATGCTGTTATCTTGAAAAAAACAGTATGCCTCCAAACAACTAAATTAGACTGCTTGCAAAAATGTTTCGCAAATCTTGACCGCTTCAACATACATCTAGCTCTTCTTCCTCATCATCTGGTACAAACAAAAGCAAACATTTGCTGACCTTCCAGACACAATGAATGACGTTCCAACAATCATCTTTTCCATTCAGGTTTGAATTTTAATCAATAGCAACCCAACAAAGCAACGAAAGCCCTTAACCACTCTTTCCAGGTACGGAGTGGCTCACCAGGCGACGGTAAAAACCGAGGCGGCGGATTTTAGAGCTTGCATGTTGAAAATTTAGATGCAACTCCGTGCCAGATGTGAGCTTAAATACTGCCTGAAATCTGCAGCAGTCTGCAAAAGACTATCACAAATTATGAAAGAAAATTAAGCTGTTTTAAGTGTCCTGCATGAGGTAGCAGCATAGTCTCAGTGAAGCCAGCAACAACTTGTTACACTACTTCAATCTGGAGATTATAGAGAGAGATATATTTATATACACAAACATGAATCCAACAAGCTGTCCCTGCGGGAGGAGCACTGAATAGCTGGTGCCGGCGGCGAGGTAAGGACAACCTCGCAAATGTATCAAAAGCAAGCTTTGAAAGAACAAAGACGCCGCACTCTTCCTGAATAGTTGAAGTTAGAGTTTTATTTTCTCTTCACCTACGCGTTTCGAACTATGGCAGTTCTTGGTCACGGTAGTATACATAAGTCCCTTTTCACTTTCAATATTTATACCAATTCTCCACTTTACCGACAATGAGGCATTATGGGTATGGTAGTTTGTTACACAAAAAATGTATAATTACATTTGAGATTTAAATCGAGTCTGAGTTATTGTGTGGGCACTGATGTCAGTGTGATTAAGGGTCCAGAATTGCATAACAATGTGTTATATGCTTAGGTTGACAATTAGAAACAGTCAGTACGTATCTAAATTTTGCGTTCAGTCGCAATTTGGATACACGAATCCTGCGTGTATATTGTCAACAAACAAAGGACCTAAAGTCTGGTACACAAACATATATACATATACACATACATACACACATATATACATACACACGTCTGTCCCTTGTAATCAGGTCAGGGGAAAAAAAATGGCTACCATACTGAATCTGAACAGCTGTTCAGATTCCTGCCCCTCACACTAGGACCAGGTCAAGCAATAAAAATGTCCGCCATTATCCACATTCCTCTGCATGATGTCATCTAGAGCCTCTCCAGAGCAATAACGGCATGCGAAGAAATACAATGGGGCTAAAATTCTGATGGCAAATACAGTGCACAGATGTGGCGAGTGCTAGCGCAGTGTGCACGAGGTCACTGCGTGGCTCACCAAGTCAGATTTTGCTCATACAAATTTCAAACACTCGCAGTCAAGAACAGCAGGGAGTCGTGTCGTGCTTCACTCTGCCAGTGTTGTAAGGAGTGAAGCTGACAACTCCAATTTTGGTAGTATATTTATTTGTGGATAATGACATGTAAAGGGAGGGAGGCAAGCCGCGTCCTGCCACTCGCGAGGTTCTGGGCTCAACCGCCGCTCGATCAGCTCGTCTTTACTCCACATTCCATTAAAAAAATGAGCATGGTTCACTACCAGACAGCAAGCAACAATACATATAACAGTTACCTCACTACATTATAAGTGATAACTTAATTGGGAGGAGGGACACAGGCAGAGTTTTGTGTCTAAAGGGTTGTAATTAAAAGCCCATCTTTAATGGTAATGTCGGATTTTTAGTCCCAATTCTGAAAACTCCACTTTTAGAAAGTAGACTTTTTCTTGTCCCAAACATTTGATGTCTGCAGCCTGTATCCTGTGTCACAGGACTAGGTGTAGCTGCTGGTAGGTCTTTGTGTATTGCTCCCAGACAGTGAGACAAAGGGAAGCTCGGTGTTGGTAGAAGGGGCCTCTGAGTTGACGAGAGGGAGGAGCAGTCACCTACAACACTTGCACATCATATAGGCACTTTCTGAGCACTCACAAATGGGTTTGATACTATATTGTGCCCTAAGACAAGCAAGGCAAGAAATTCAAAGCACCAGTGGGGGTGGGTGAATCCTCTAGAAGCTTTTCTTACTTCAAAGCCATCACCAAGTGTAAATCATGGATCTAAGACTGCAACTCAGCAGTACACTCCTGGATCTATGGATGCTACAGAGGGATTGCAGAGCTGATTTGCTGCGAAAAGGACTGCCACTCTGCTGCCTGCTGAGAAGGAAGACTGGACCTGCACCCATCACCCTCAGCTAGAGTGACTCCGAGGGTCAGTCAGCAGACCTCTTGTTCTGAGCTACAGAGACATAAGCTCCAGAGGTTCCCTGCAACTGCCCAGCTGACCTGCTGGAGTGAGTTCCTGACCCCCAAGTTATGCCCCACAGGCCCTGGACCCTTGGTGTGGTCTCAGTTGAGCTCACTATAGTTTTGGGGCTCCTCGCAAACTGGTCCGTTTGTGACAAGATGTTGCATCCGACAATGTGAAGTTCCCCTAAACCGACTCTTCGTGCTACAGCAGCAGCCAACGAGGCTTTGCAACACAAGAGCAGCTCTTCGCACTACAGCACCGACAGTTCACAGGGTAGGCCGACTCGAATCTCTAGCTACGACTGCAAGGACCGGCAGCACATTTGTGCTACAGCGACGGCCGTCCCAGACACCCAGCAGAACTTCACACAACTTCGACAGCCATCTTCAACGCTCTCCCTACTTATCAAGGCCCCTTCCACTGAGAACTGAAATCTTTGTGCTGAACTGCAAAAGTAACTCTTACAGTAGGACTAATCTGATACGAGTTATTCGGCCCACGCTCCAGCGCAGTCAGCCTGAACATGTGACTTTCCCACAGTCTTGCACAACCAAACTTGCCGCAACTGGTGCTAAATCTTTAAAATTGCAGTTGTCTGGTTCAGATTGGATTTTGCTTTTTTGTTAAATGTTACTGTATTTTTATAAATTGGTGTGCTTTTTAATGTGTTGTGTTCTACTGTATTACGGCTTGAAATGCTGCATAAATACTTTGCAAGTTGCCTCCAGGTAAAGCCGGAATACTTTCGTATCAAGCTAACAGAGGGTTAAATACAGGTTAATTTGGGTTGGCTTGTGGGTTTACACCCCCCTCTTCCCCCCCCCCCCCAGGATTGCAGCTGCTACTTTAGTAGGATTTCCACCCCAGACCCTGTAACCAGGTTTTACACATGCCACACTTCAACATCTGGCAGAAGTGGGAATCTGTGGTCCAGCATTAAGATGGATACATTCTTTTCTTCACGACCAAGAGTAATCAGTGTTGATATCTTCCTACTTTATCAGGAAGCCACTTGCATACAGGATGGCTCATGGCTTAGCCCTACACTGTTCAATGGTTAAGTGTATCCACAGGCCTCAATGATTCAGTAATTTGGCATTCGTGTCATCACATAAGCAGACGCCAATATCCATTACCCAGAATACCGTCAAAGTGTCTTACCAGGGTGATTGACAGGATGAAACCAAGCAATCTCAAATGCAATTCAGAAAGACTGATGTCTTGCTTTTCAGAACAGCATAGGACAATTGGTCCAAATGACAACCGGCAGGTCTTGTTTGGCCCACTCAAATTTGGGAGTTAAGTTCCACAACCATTGTTATCTTTAATCGGTCACCGCAGTAGCTTTGCCCTACTCTGCTCTCTAGATATTTCTGGACCTTCTGCAACTCACTAAAGAGGTTCGTGCTTTGATCACAGCAAGGCTGGATCATGCCAATATTGTATATTTTGGCCTACCAGACTCTCTGGTTCACGGACTTCAGACAGTTCAGAATGCTGCAGTCTAGCAAATCTTTAAGATAGCACATCATTTTTAAACATCTAAACTGGTCGCCACTTCAAAATAGGATCCCCTTCAAACTTCTGTTGGCTCAATGACTGGAATTTCAACTTAGAACGTGGAGATCATTAGATGCTCATTTGTATCAGACCTAGCATCAGACATTCTTCGAGGGGAGGTTGTTGGAACTTCCTACTGCCATACTTGCAATGAGTTGCATCTTCAAAAACTACTTAAATATTGGATGTTTGACATGTTAACCTGTCACTTGGTCTTAGCTCCCTTGTTCTGCCAGCGCCAGGACTTTCCTTTAAACAGCTGTCACAATTCAGAAATCACCTAGTTAATTATCCAACACAGCCTTTTAAATGCTGCTAACCTTCAGCCACATTACCGCAGTACTGGGAGCAACACAGCTTGGCTTAGGTACCCCATTTGCCTGCCACTAAGCCAATACAACGAGACATGTACAGCTTGTAATTCACCGGTGAGACGCCTCAATAAAGCTCTAGCTACAGAAACTGGTGTAATCTGATGTCCATTTTATATCCGGCCACTACCAAAGCCACTCATTCCAATTTTGACCCCAAACCAGATCACTTGATAATTTACTAAACTGACAATAAGAATCAAATGGCAAAACCAGCCTGTGTAGCTATAGGATACCGTATCACTACTTAATCTGGTCGTCTAGCTGTCCCCATTACAGCACCAAGCTCCACCCATAAATCATGGATATATAACCTCAAGCAGAGCTCAGTCAATGAATCTCAAAGTTCATATGCAAAACTAAAAGGAGTCCTCAATTTATATTATAAATGATGTAACTTCTCTCCTCAGGTGATGAATTTACACCGCTTTAAAATCACAAATGCTACAAACATCCACATGCCAGTAGAAAAAGTAGGTGTAAGTGAATGGTATCTCAGATCGATATTAACTGAGCTTCACGTGCTAGGGAGGGTACTAGTGAGTTTTAGACTATTAATCTCCCCCCTGCCAAGTTAGTCTATACTTATCCACCCAATGAAAAGATAAAACTACTTACTCAAAAATCTTCCAGCGTTTACAGATATTTGCAAATTACTAAGTTCAGAACCAGTATGTGTACCACATTTTCATGTGACTTGTCAGATCACTGCAATAACACTTGATAACACCAACTGCAGTAGCAAGCTAAAAGTGAGCTAGATAAGCATTTAATACTGCATACATTTACAGGTGTAGCCCAAAACACGAAAAAGAAAATCTAGCGTGACAAAGGCAGACTCCCTGCAAACTCGCATATGCCAGAATATTCATACTACATACATCAGCAAGTACACCTCAATATTGCACTTCAGAATCCTTTATTCCACTACTCTTCAAACTAGTAAAGCAATCTGGGGGAAATGTCTGATTCCAATTTAGGACTGATTACCATTTTACCTTCTCATTCTTTACTGAAAGCAGCAAGAAAACCAATGCAAACTACCTTTTCTATAATCCCAGGAAATGTGAGAACTACAAATCACAGATCAATAACCAAAGAGACCGGCCCTTTTTGTATATTATCTTCAGTGAACCTTACTACGGCCTCTGTGACAGCTGAAGATTAAGTTAAGCTACTGTCCTTGTGTTTATGCACCAAAGTACCTGGACTGCTGAAGATTGCACCTCCTGCTCAACTGTTTGTTCCGAGTGCATTGCAGTTTCAGGCTGGGGCTAGTTCTGCCAGTTGCAGTCTTGGTTGATACTTCCTGGCCTACGGATTGGTCAGGGTTCTGTATGTGAGGCAGATATAGGAAGCAATTGCAGCCTGTATTATTCTATCACAACTGTTAGTGAGGTGGGCCTGAACGAGGGGACACACTGGCCCTCTGATGACAGCTGCTAGGTTCTACCACCTGTCTTGAGGAGACGAGAGACCCTAGACTAGACTGGTTACTGGAAGCGTGCAGTGATGAGTCTTTGCTCCAGGGTTGCGAAAGATGGCCTTGCCTTTGTGTCGCGTGCGCACCTCCACAAGGTGGTCATCTGAATCTTCTAGTGCACTTGGGGTATTTGATCCTTTTCACTTACCAGGTGTGAGCTTTCTATTTTCAGGCAGGGGACAAGGCGGGACCCCAATTCGCCTCAAAGCACATCAGTGCAGCTTCAGACATCTCAATCCAGGTGAGGAAGGAAAGCGTCATCAACTATGGAGTCAAACTCCAAAGAGTATTTCCTAGTGTCAGTCCCATTAGCACAAGGGGATCCATATGCATCCCTGTTTGCAAAGTGGGCAGTGGTCAAGTAATGGTACATTCTTTGAACTGTGGGTGATTAGGCAAAAAGACGTTTACCAGCTCCCCACCCACCCCCAAACTAGACCACCTCCAGAGGCATTTCTGGGTTCGGAATGCAATTATGATTTGTCAACTTTCTAAGCAGTGGCATGACAATGGAATACTCTAAAGAAGAAACCCCATTAGCATACCTGCTTATGCTATTATGTCTAATATTTTTCTAAAGGAAATCAGAAAAATCCCCCTCTTTGCCCGCTCCCTTACTCTCCCCCAGCCAAACCTCGCCACCATGCCCCCCCTCAATACCACTCACACCCCCATCATGCCCCAACCGGCAAACACTCCGCCCTCAAACACGGACCAAACTCTTGGACCATTCCATGCCCTCCCAACCGCTCGAAAAATGCCAAAAAGAATCTTCAACATAAATTCCTAATCCGACAACCTGAAACTTTAATTGAAGACAACTACCACAGCCCCACATCCCCCATTAAAACTATATCTTTTACACCAAACGCCCCTCCAAATGGAAGAGCACCTTTTTACACATCCTCCCAGTATCTAGCGCAATTAAAATCCCCACGGCCACAAACTAGCCACTTCCCCTACCTCGTTTTCCCTGGTGAAATAACCATTTCCATCTACAAAACTGGAAACATTCTGATTCAAGCCTCAAAACAGCACCTCACAATTTTTGAACTCCTCTTCAGCACTCTTTATAACCAGCTGACACTACCTACTCCTCACCCAACATCCACTCAGTCCCAAAACCCCTCCGAGCACCCACCAGCCGCCACAACCCCTAACCCTCTCCCCAACGACAGTCCCCATATAACTCCTACCCTGGCCCCCCCCCACTGAAACTCCCCTGCCGCAATCCCACCCCCTCTCCCCACACCTGCCCCCTCCCCCACTCACTCCCTAACCTCCTCCCAGAGACAAACCCCGCTCCCCCATGACATTCCTTCCAGTAATGACACATCCCTCTCCTTAACGCCTAGTCTACCCACCTCTCTGGAACCATCCTCCCCCCTCTCCTCTAATTCACTCCTCCAAATTCCCATGTCCCCCAATGCCCGTCCACCTCAAACACCCTCTCACCTCCCTAGTACCCCTTCTAAACTGTCCCATAGCGACCGTAAACCCTCATGTCCTTGCCCCTCCATCCACAAACGTCACTTCTCTGCCACCCTCTCCTGCACTCTCCCCTACAGCAATCCGATTTCATCTCCCCACTCCAGCTACCTCCCCACCCACTCCCAAATCTCCTCCGCCTCCCGGAGACAAACTCCACACCCCCATGACACTCCTACCTGTAATGACACATTCCTTTCCTTAACTCCTATTCTAACCACCACATTATCCCCAACCCCCTATCACCTCCCTAGTACCACTTCCACCCATTACACTGTTACCTCATCCCCTCTAGGCCATCACATCACATCGCACCCATCCCTTCCTCCCTTCCTATACCAGACCACACCTCCCCCCACCCAATCCCTTGGCCTCCCACACTCCGCATTCAAACACTGATCTTCCCACATTACCCCCCCCCCCCCCCCGATGAACCGCTCACCCCAAGCGGTCTACCTTCTCTCCCTACCCACCCCGTCCCCAACTCCTCCTCCATTCCAACCACTTTCACTTCCCTCCTATCCAACCTTTGCCAGACTCTTTGCAACTTGGACCAAAATCTCTTTTCCCTAGCTACTGAACTTACCCTACTCAGAAAGGATTTCAATCGGTTCCAATCCAACAAACACATAGCCCGCCCCTCTTGGCCCTATCCCCCATATGCTAGCCTACAAAAACACGCATATCCCAAACATTGGTTACCAACGCCTCCCCCCCCTGCAATCCTCCTTCTCAATAACCTCCTTGAGATCAGAGACCTCAAGCAACTTTGCCACTCCCCTACCCACACCAAAGGAGCTACTCTAGACACCATCATCTCCAACCCTGATCTTACATCCTTATCCAACATCATCCCCATCGACTGGTCTGACCACCATCCCATTTGGTTCACAATCTCCCCTCCTGTCCCACCCGCCCCTATAAAAATCAATAAAACTACAATTGTGACCAGAAATCTTAAGCAAATCCCCCCTGGCGCACTAGAACTTAAACTCCAATCCCAACTTAGTCTCATCCCCCCCCTCATCAAATGCAAATGAACTCACTGAGCACTTTAACAAAACAGTCTGAGGCTTTAGACCAACTTGCCCCTCTGAAAACTAAAACATTAAAAAATACCCCATCCAAATCATGGTTCACCCTAGACCTTAATAAAGAAAGAAGCTCACTGAGACTGGCGGAAAGAACATGAAGACAACATCCCTCCCCATCCCATCTTGCTCTCCTCAGAGTTGCGAGAGCCTCTTACAAAACACACATTTTCCAAAAAAGCGTCATTCTTTCGTCTACAACTCTCTCGTGCCAAAAACAGACCTAGAGAACTGTTCAATATTAGAAATCAAACCTCCCCTGCACCCCTTAACCTGGTGGCCTCCACTAACAAATGCAAAGAAATTGCCAACTTTCTGTGGAGAGGGGAAAATAAATAAATAAAATTGCAAAAAAAATTGACCGTGCTTTCCTCTACACCCAACCCTCACTCACCTCTCAACTTCCCCTGGATACCACACCTCATCCACCCCTCCCCTTGAACACACCCCTGACTCCCTCGCTACTCCTCCCTTCACAAACCCCTCCTGAACCACCCCCCCCAAACTACCCTACCGCTAAAAAACAGCGCCTCATGGCACAATTTCCACTCCGTCTCTGAACGAGAAATCTTTAACATCCTAGCCAAACTCAAACCTTCCTCCCTCACCCAAGACCCTCTCCCCTCCGCACTTGTCCAAGATCTCAAACGCGTCATTGTCCCCCACTGGATCAACATCATTAACGCCTCCCTCCTAACAGGGAATGTTCCCATCTCCCTTCAACTCGGACAAATCACTCCCTTCCCCAAAAATCCCAAGGCTGACCCCAACAACCCTAACAATCTCTGCCCTATCTCCAACCTCCCCCTCCTCTCCAAAGCGCTCGAAAAATGCGCCCTACTCCAACTGGACAAACACATTGACACGTACAACCTTCTAGACCCTCTTCAATCTGGCTTCCGCAAAGGTTGCAGCACTGAAACCGCAAAACATAGTCGATATTCACTTAGCCCTGGACAAGGGCGAGACCTACCTACTCATCCTTCTTGATCTCTCCGCGGCATTGGACACAGTTTACCACCCTACTTTACTCAATACACAAAAATCGCTTCGGCCTCAATGGCACGGTCCTTAAATGGTTCACCTCCTACTTCGAACATAGAACCCAACAAATTAAAATTCAAAACTGCCTCTCTAGCCCAACTCCGGTCTCCTTAGGTGTCCCTCAAGGATCCATCCTCTCCCCTGCCCTTTTCAATCTCTTTATGGAACCCCTTACCCATATACTTAAACAAGCTAAAATAACTATCAACTGTACGCTGACGACACCCAACTGTAGTATAAAATAAAATCCCATGCTCCTATCCTGCACCTTAACACTGCACTAACCAAGATCCAAACCTGGTTCCACAACAACCATCTTAAACTAAACCCTAACAAAACAGAAATCATCCTCTTCTCTCCCAAAAACAACCCTCTCCCCATTCAAACATGGATCGCTGACCGTAACGCGCTAAACTGCTCTCTATCCCTCGCCGACTTAAATCTCTCGGCATCACCATCAACAATAAACTCACTAAATTCCCATGTAAAGAACTCAGCTAAAAGTGCACTCTTCACACTCCGGCATCTCAAAAAAAAAAAAAGCAAACCTTTTATTCCAGCTGAAGACTTCAAATTAATTACCCAGTCCATTGTCCTATCCAAAATAGACTACGGAAATGCCCGTCTCTCTGGTACTCCCAAAATCCATCTTGCCCCCATCAAATCCGTCCTCAACCTCGCTGCCAGACTAACAACAAACTGTAAACGTTTTGACCACATCTCCCCTGCCCTCAAAACCCTCAAATGGCTCTCCATTGAAGGCAGATCCTCCTATAAAATTGCCTGTATTACTCACAAAGCCCTTTATCAGAAGACTCCAACCTACCTTGCAACTAAACTTAAACAAGCATTTACAATGTAATGGTCTCGGCATTGGTAAAGTTCGAGCTATTGGCATTGCTCATGACATTTTGGTTTATGTTTTTGTTTTTAAAACATTTAAAGAAACGGCATTGTCATGAGCAATGCCAATAGCTCTAACTTTAACAATGCCGAGCCACAATCCCTTTCGCCCACTCTCCATTGTCAGCTTGCTGTCCCTGCCCCTCCCACCCGGAGGGTAGACAGACGTGGCTAGAGAAGCAAGGAGGAGATGGGGCCGTAAGCTGACAACTCAAGGTGGGGAAATCAGCTCTGGCTAGCAAATGGACAATGGAGGGAGTGAATGGGGGAAGTACATGGACAAAGGGGTGGTGGGGAGCAAGAAGAGCATGGTAAGGTGGGTGGGGAGGAACCAACAACGGCAACTTGGAGATGGTGAAAAAGAGGAATATAGCAGGGAGAGACGTACAAAAGAGACAGCTGGAAAGCACAGGTACTCTCAGGGTGCTTCAACAAAACCAAAAAAAAAAGTATTGTCTGAAACGTGAGTAACACGTCCATGCTCCAGGGTAGGAAAAAACATAAAAAAGTTTAAAGAAAGCCTACATAAGCTGACTAATGAGAAAATAAATAAGAGGCATAATGAAGGCAACCAGGGTAAGCAATAATTGGGCTCTAAGCCTACTGTAAGCTACCAAAATGTCTCGCAACAGACAGAGCATGTGCTAGAGTACCATGGCTCCCAATACAGAAACGGAAAAAGGCCTACTGCCCTGTTTAGGCAGTGAAACAGTGCCATGATTAGGGTGCAGATGCCCCTCACCCCGTCTGGACTCCCTTGCCACAGCACCTGCTGCATTATTGATGGTTCGATCTGTTGTGTGGAGAGTGTACATGAAGGTTGAAGGAGCATGTGTGTAGACTTGAGGAAGGATCTCGAGTGGAGGGTGGACAGCCGATGTACATAGTGGAGAGCATGGGTGGACAATGCATCTAGATGGGGGGGGGGGGGGGGGGGGGGGGAAGACTATTGTGCAGTGGAGACCATGGAAAGAGGATGAACAGAATGAATAGCAAATTCCCAGTGTGACAGCAAAAATGGAGAGTGGGTGTGGACCATGGAGGGCTGATGTTCATGGTGAGAGAAAAGATATATATTCTACACCGTAGAATATGGTGAAGTGGTGTTGAGAATGGATACTGCACAGTATGGAGAGAGCAAATGATGGATAAAGAAAATGTGCAGGCTTAAGAGCAGATGGACAGGGTGTAGAGTACAAGTGCAGGATGGGGTAGAGCATACACCTGGGTGGCAATTGATGTACATGGTAAACAGTGGAAGTTCACTGGAAAGTGATGTAAATATTAACAGTGTGGGCACAGTGGTGTTGATCATGGAGAAAAAATGTAAGAGTATGTGGATAGTAGAGAGAATGTGTGGAGACTGTATGAAAAGTGCATGTGGGGGTGAAAAGCAGCTGTGTAGGACAGAGGGTGAATTTACACAGTGGTGAATGAATGTTCAGAGTGTAGAGTGTGTAAGTGGAGAGTGGAGAACACATATGAAGCGTCAGGACTGCATGTGGTGAGTGGACAGCCCTTAAGAAGGATAAGCCCAAGTAAACAGCAGAATTACCGTTTTTAGAATAAATGTGATAGCGTAGGTACTGAGCATGTAGAGTGCAGGGTGCAGACGATAGAGCATGCATAGAAGTTGGAAAGGCAACATGAGGAGAGTCAAGATCAAATGCGGAGAGGTTAAGTGAGGATGCAGAGAACTGATGTAAATCGTGGAGAAATGCGTGGATTAGGGCAGAAAGCGGATACATTACCTGTAGCGTATGGGGGGGGGGGGGGGGGGGAAGGATGTGGCTTTATGAATGCAGTTTAGAACTGAGGAGCCATGTTCGAGTCCCAGCATCGCTCAATATCCTGTGATTCTTGGTAAATCACTTTATTGCTTTGTGTCTAAAAAATGAACCTATCCTGTGTAATATAAATGATGCTGTGATAAGGCGCTCCAAAACCTTCGGGTCGAATTTGCACTGTTTAGTTAAAAAAAAACGTGGAAGGTAAAGAACAGGGTAGATTGTAGATGTGGATAGAAAAATACCAAATGTATTCGAATATGGCTCAGAGCGAAAGGTATCCCTGTGCCCTCTTGTTTAAAAAAATAGGAAACGTTTCAAAGCTCTCACCTTGGGGGATGGGGAGGATGCCTCGTTAGTCTCGGTTTCTCCCTACTTATCTCACTACACGCAATCCCTTCCTGCCGGTTTAACATCCTACACCTTTGCCAATTTAATCGCAGCAAAAACAGATACAGCTAGAGATATATTTATTTCCCAAGGATAACACCAAAACGCTCTGCTCGAAGCCTCTGCATGTCCCTCGGTTTCAACAACATGAACAGAAAGCGATATTTGATCCCTGGAGCACCGCCCAGCGCCTCGAGGACCTGCACAGGGCAGAGTGGGCGCTATGCAAATAGGAATTACTATTTGTCATGGTAAAGCGAACCTTAAATACAATATGGACAATGTAGTACCGATGATACATACATGGCACACGTTAATGCTATCTGGCGGTTCTAGTAACGTTTCCAAGGCACTGTTTGGCCTCTCGCTTCGCCCACGCCGCAGAGTGTCAGAACAGCCTTGGAAGGCGAGGGCACCGCTGCCTGGTTTGGTGTATTGCACGTAGAAGTGGATTTGTAAGGTTTTCATTGGTTCACAGTGGTCTCTGGAATGACGAAAACCCCGAGAAGGGTTTCACAGGACCGGAGACGGCACCCCGCTGTTCCACACAGACGCAGCAAGTATCTGTTTTGAATGAGGAACATAGCTGCCACTCACACAAGGCTGACTTCTTTTAGGACGGTTTTTGTTGCTAATATGTAAAATCTTCGATATATTTGAATTACGACACTCTGTAACTTTCTGAGCTCTCTCAACAGATGGTTCTTTTTTTGCCGATTTATATAGCGCGAACTCGACCCGAAGGTATCGGGGCGCCTCACCCGAGCACCCGTTACGTTACACAAGGACACATTCATATTTTGGTAGGCGCGGGGAGATTATTTCCCAGAATCACCGCATGTTGGGCCGAGGCTCGAACGGAGGTCCCCAACTCCAAAGTCGGCATCTCTGGCCGTGAGGCCACATCCCCTCCCCTCTTTTTCACAAGTACGTTGTGAAGTTTACCATTCCGGTGCACGTGTTCTACTGCAGCCCCAGGGAAGCCGGTCGCTTTTGAGGCCAACCTCAGTGCACAGGTGGGCGAGGGATAGTGGGACTGAGGGACAACACAACAAGCACTCTCCCTCACGCCCACCCTGCCCCACACATCGGCTGCATGCAACCAGAGCTTACGGGTTTATAGACAGAAACAGTGCGCGCAAGATCACAACACTTGTCAGCCTTCCTGCGGTACCTTCCATAGGACTCCAGCACTTAATATTTTACAAATTAAGCACTGAAGCGGCTCGCATACCCTGACTGCGAAGCGCTCCGAGACCGCCGACTCAAGAGAAGTAGCCAAGGCTGGCGGAGAGCCGGCAGATTCAAATCAAATGAGAAAGCAGAAGACGGCATCTCTTAGAACATCGCAATTGAGGTTAACTTCGCAGGTCATTTGCATTCTAACCATTTTACACCTTTTGCTAGAAAAACGAGCTATTGCGACTACAGAGACTCTGCGCATTTGTATATACTAACCCCCCCTCCAAAAACGAGCCGAGGGCACCGAAAGACACCACCGCCTTTCTCCGAGGCAGAGCAGAAATGCCTCGGAGAAATGCAGCATCCTTTTCCGATTCGGGGGCGTGTTTGTCTTTTCTCTCCTCCAGCCATTGGCTGGAGGAGAGAATGAGACTTCTTGCAAAAACCACGCCCCCCGATCCGAAAAGGACGGGGCCTAATCGGAGTGACTGACCTCTTCTCCAGTGGCTGGCCAGCATTTACGAGGCCAGCCAATGGAGAACAGGGGAGAAGAGGGGCGGGTTCAAGCCCCTCTTCTCCAAGTCATTAAATCTCGCGAGCGAGACTGCGCAAGCGCAGCCTTCGCTAGCCGAGACCTAAAAAGCCAGCTGTGCCCGAACACTGAGAAGCACTAACACTCTTCTCCTCATAGCCCCCTACTAAAAAAAAAAAAACCCACCTCAAAGTCCTGCTCCTTCTCTGGCAAGGCCCCAACCATTTGGAACGCCCTCTCCAATGACCTTCGATGCAACCCCTCCTATTTCAGCTTCCCACCTACCCCCCCCACACTCACCCCCCCCCCTCCTGACACCCTCACCTCCATCCCCCCCATTTTACCCCGCCCCCCACCCCCCTTCCCTACAATGTCCAATGAGTCCACCTTGGCAAACTGAAATCTGTATTTTCAAGACCATCCTGGTTCTTTCAATTTGTTTTTCTGTTTATCCTACATGTACCTCTGCCCACGATGTCCCCTAAACTGTTACCTTGACTTTGTTCGGCCACCTGTATAACCTGTTTCATTCAAATGCTACGATTGTATTCTTGCGTATGTACTTTGCAGATGTAAAGCGCTACGATACCCTCGGGTGGAGCTAGCGCTGTATAAAACCTTAAAAATAAAATAAATAAATATGATTACTATGTTTTAACTTTACTGCAATGCAGGGCCACATTAAGTCAAGAGGAGCAGTTCGATACATTTAAAAACAACCTTGCATCACTATTCACTTTTGTTATTCGTAAGGAGTCCCGCCTCGCTTGGGTCAGTCAAGTGTGCCCATTTTTCTCCCTCCTCCCACGAGCTCGGTCCCCGCCTTCCACCACTTTGCTCTGGTAGTCAACCTGGTTGGCAAGCCCGGCAGACAGTGGAAGCGCAATGCAGCTGCCCCAGTCTCCGCACCTCTCTATGAAAGCCGCCTTGCAAAGCTCGCTTGCCTGCATTTCCAGCTCCATTTCTTTGGGATCTTCGCCGCCCCTGGAAAGGTAAGCCGGAACTTGGGAGGGAACTGAGCTGCTGTTGGGGAGCAGAAGAAATGGGTGCTTGGTACCTAGGTAGCCACAAACTAACCAGCATGACTGCATAGCTAAACACGTAAAGTCTCAAAGGCGCGCCCTTTTAGCTATGCAAACCCTGGTTTCTAATAGTGTATGGGAGGGTAAATAAAGAGACTAGAAGAAACCAAGTTATTGGAACATAGAGGACACCAGTGAATAAGATCAACTACACTACATCAAGAGACACAAGCTTCAACTTTACCTGTTGCCAACAAGCGCCATTAGAGAACCATGGCAGGGGGAGAAACTTCAGGAAAGGATACCCATTATCTGTCAGGGATTTAAAACCACTGGCTACTTCTTGATTTAGAGCCTTTGCCACTACATAAAATACCAGACTTCTTACAACAGGGGATGCAATGAAAGTGAAAGGCCCTGAAGCAACAGCACAACCGAAGGGAGGAAGAATTTATTATAATTAACTATGCTACAGATCGCTCCAAAAAGAACAAGCATTTGCAATGCAATAGGTCTCGCATTTATAAGAGTTTGAGCTATTGGCATTGTAAAATTGCCTTTTATTTATGTTTTGGTTTTAAAACAAATAAAAGGCATGGTCATTTACAATGTCAGTAGCATAAACTCGCATAAAAGCAGTGTGTGGCGTGCAGCAGCGTGAGGCGTGCAGCAGCATGGTTTGTAAACAAGAAAAGCGGACATCAAAGGAAGGGTGGGAGGGAACGAGCATATGGGGTGTGAGTTATAACGAAAGTTAATTGTTGTAAGAGGGGATGCAGGAAGTGAGGCCGAGCGCATGCTGGCGAAAGCCGTCTGCTGCTTTCAAGTCCGATGCCAGCTTCGGGCTTGAATGCCTCACATGCACTGGCCATAAATCGCATTCCTACGGTCTTGTGCCCCTTACTAAATCTCTGAATGCGTGAGGCGGCGCACACGCAGGAAGTAGCTGGTGGCAAATGGAATGCGCGTGGTTGTGCGCGTAACCGCCACCCGATCCACCTGGGAAGCCTTTGGGAGCATTTTCTGAAGCCCCTACGCAAGTCTCGCTGAGCGATCACTTACGCGATCGCTTACGCGATAGCCAGGCACGACCTAAAAACATGTAGTGAAAACCAAAAGATAACAGTCTAGGTGTACAAATAATGCAGTAATTGCAGGAGCTAAAACAGGCAGCTTACTACAATGCTTCAATTGAGGATGGTGCATTAGTGGGTGAATACACAAACCAAGAAGTCCTATTTAGTCTCGCCTACTGGAAAGAACCGACAGGGACTGAACCGGGAGAAGACAACAAGGGGCTATTCAAGTCCCTCATTGTAGCAGTTATTCTGCAACAGTGGTCACAGGCAAAATGAACAATTGGCTACCCATCAAAGGAGATATCAAATCTCATGCTGTGCCTTCCAAAGAGGGGGGGGGGGGGGGAAGGGGACTACAGTCACATGTCCCTGCTAATGGTCACTGCTTTGTCAGCAGTGTCGACAATGCAAAGCAATAGCAAGCAAATGCATAATCGAAGGCAGGAAGCTCATCTACAGCGGTGTTCCATGCCCAAAACCTGACTGTGGCTAACAGATGTTACTGTAAGCTCTAAAGTAGACTACCCAGGGCAGCAAAGTGAACGACCAAGGGGTAAATACCAGTAATATTCACTGACCACCCAGAGACTAGATGTCCAAACTACCGATGATTAAAAACCAATAGAAAACATTTTAGAAAGCCTTCACACAATGGAGGCTTCAAATCGAAAGCAAACATGGTGAAAATAGGCATATAGCACCATTTGGTTTTTAAAGACTTCTGGAACAGACAGACTTGCTAATCTGTGGAAGACCAGACCTGGTAAAAGGATGAAGTGGGACAAGCAGAAAGGTCCTAAAGTAAATCTCAGTACGTAGCCAACTGCTGTAAGACAAAGAACAAACTAAGTACCAAGAGCAGAGATGTGCCTTATTGTTTTACCCTGCTCAGAGGGAAAAGGTGCTTTTAGAGTTAAAGTTCTTCTGAATATCAGATCTTAATTATCAGAAAAGCTGTTTAATGGCTCTCAAATGGTGGCTTCATTTGGGGTGGGGCAGAGGGGATATCCCAGTGGCAAAGAAGGAGCAATTATAAAACACTCCCTTCTCCCAGGGCTAAAACCAGGCATCTAACTGAAAAACCCAACACATGAAAAAAAAGACTTAATTGCAGATGGCCAATTATTGTTCAAGAGGTTAAATTAGTGCAAGTTGAAGAGACTGCAGAAGCTACTCAAGTGCAAAGACCAAGAAAACCACCCAAGAGCAAAGCCATACCATTTCTTTGCCCACCAGCTGCCCTCTTTGTGCCCCACCTAGATCTGCTTTGGAGGAAACAAAAATGTGTGGGCTGAGGTAGAGTGCTTCAGAAGCAAAGGACTCCATGATGATATTTGAAGGAACTGTGATGCCAGAGGAAGCAAACACCATGCAGACTACTATTTGCTGGCCTGCTAAACGGGTTCCCTGAGCAGGCTCCAATCTTCTCTGCCCTGTTGGCATAAAGAAGCAGTTGCAACCATGGACCAACACATGTAAGCGCTTGGAAGCTGCCAAGAAAGGACAAAGCTAGCTGCAGGTCTCTAAACAGTTACAACAAGGGCTACTTATTTGACAAAAAATAAAAAGCTTATGGTGGAAAACCAGGGTATTCTAAATGAACTGTAGTTAAATACTAGCTTTATACCATTTACAACCAACAACGCTAGTTTTTCTCCCATAGACATTCATTCTTGTGATGGTGCACCCAGTTAGGTGCCCGTCAAACCTCAATTTATTTTTCTCCATGGCAGTGTATGTTATCAACTCCCAACAGGTTCCTCACTGTCTACCTTAAAATCAATGCTGTCCTGTGTGATACCACTCGCCACCCTAATATCTAGGTAAGCCAAATCATCAGCCAGTTCTACTAGACTTTATGATCAAGAACTAGTGGAAGATTTACCAGCAATACGAGAAAGGTCCGATTTGCACCACAGCTGGCCAATCAATACTATATTATATAGTACCTGAAAGAATTACTGCTTGATCGCTTCACATTCCTGATCCCATTAAAAAGGCTGTAATTTCAATAACGGACTAGTGGCCTACTCATCTGCCTTAAAATTTGCTGGACTTTGAAATTCACAAATATGCCAACAATAAAAAGGTGAAGAACCGTAGGTTCTGACTTTTCAGATGGGACTCAAGGCAGGAAACAGCAGAAGTGGAATATCACAATCGCGAGTCAAACATCCTCAACCGCTTCCTTCCAATTACTTCTCCAAGCATTAGATTTTATAAGGCATTCGTTAATGCAGTTATGTGAAGCAGAATGACACATACCACAAATAATTGCATTACTAAATGTGTAGGTTGCTTATACAAACGTGTAAAATCATTAATTACCCTGTGTCAACTGCTAACAGGAGTGTCCGCTATTAAACAGTAAAGTTAAAGTAGGTATAATGTAAGAAAAAAAAAAATTTCACTCACGAGGTAAAACAAAAACCGGATGCAAAAAAGGACAAGCATGTGCAATGCAATCGGTCGCGCCTTTGGGACCTTATATGTATTTACCTATGCAGCACATTAGCCTGGGTGCTAAAATATCTACTGTTCTTTAACATGGAGAGAAAGTAAGCACCAAACTGCATGACACGCCAGGTATGGGAACACATGGAGAGAAATATTGCCTTTCAGCTGGAAACTGTATACTCCAAAGCTGTTTTTAATGTAGAATCAGGGCCTTTAGTGGTCATATTACTGAAAATACAAGATTTTAAAACAATATGGTCTGCGGGTGCTCGTGGAAGACAATTTCTATGGACTGGAATCTAGAGAACAGCACAGATGAGCCTACCACCAACCAAGCACCGGTAGGGCTTTCGGACCAAGGCGCTCTCACAGCAGGCCTGCCTGCTGCACCCAGAGCACTCACAGCATAGATATGCCTACCAGCAACCGAGCTCTGTCAAAAACCACACACTTCTAGACCATGGCTATCTCTCATGGCAAGACAGGGCCTGCACCCGGAACACTGTCACAGGAAGGTCTACAAGCAACCGGGACCGGTCATTAATCACACACTAATAGCCCAAGGCGCTCTCATTGCGAGACTGGCCTGCCTGAACCCAGAACACGGTCACTTCACAGATAAGCCTACCAGCAACCGAGCCCTGTCATTGCCCATACACTACTACTAAGGCTCTCATGGGGAGACAGGGCCTGCACCCAGAACAATGACACATGAAGCTCTCATTGCGAGACTGGCCTGCCTGCACCCAGAACACGGTCCCAACACAAGAAGGTCTACCAGCAACGGAGCCCTGCCACAAACCACACATGACTAGCTCAAGGATCTCTCGGGGACTGCCTGCAGCCAGAACAGGAACACAGCACAGCTAGGTCGACCAGCAACCGGGACCGGTCATTAACCACTGGCTGAATGCTGGGAAGGCAGAGTGCCTGGAGCCAGAACAAAGGTAGGTCTAACAGCACCCGAGCCCAGTAACAGTGCACAAGTTAAAGGCTGGCTATACAGAGCCTGCCTGAAACCAGCATACGGTCACGAAACACTTACTGAAACCATGAGAACCCATGGATCATTAAGGCATGCAAACAATCCACCATTGCCACAAACCACACGCTGTTTCGCAAAGGCTCCATGGCATGGAAGGATGGCCAGCATCAACCCAAAAAGAGCCATTCACAAACCACAGGTTGAATGCTGGGTGTAGGGGCTTCCTGGACCAAACACATGGTCGCAAACAACAAAATGGTGCAGTCACGGGGGATCACAGAACAGGAAGGTTTCCCAGCAAACGAGACAAGTTGCAAATCACAAACTGCTGGGCCCAAAGCTCACTCACTTATAAATAACATCCATCACAAGATGAAGCTACAGATTAAATGCTAAAGGAAAGAGGACTTGCGTCCAACTGACCTCAGTCCCAGGTGACAAGCCAGCCCCAGAGTCCCACAACCATCACCACACCGCTGGGCTTAGATCCACTGCCTTGGAACAACCAAACCCAGTCACAAACAGTGTGCTAAACCCCTGTTAGCTACTACTTTGAAAAGTATCTCTCTGCAACCAGCAGCACAGAAACAGTTACATATCACAGTGGGACTGCGGGGTCACCCAAGACGAGGGCCTGCCCACAGTCAGCAACAGAGCCCAATCACATAGCCAGAACAAAACGCTGCCTGCATCCTTGGTCAAGAGTACATGTTTAGCCCCAGAGCACCAATGCATGAGGGAGGCATGCTTGCAATCACCACAAATCACATCTACATTAGTCGCAACAAACTACGGCCACTAGCATCAGCAGCGCACGTAATCGCGTGCAGCCAAACCCGGTTGCTACACGCACACACCCCTGCTTTCAGGCAGAGAATAATTAAAACACCTGACACCCAGCAACCACAGAGTCTTTAATTGTACGCCTCTCTCAGACAGACACTTCAAGGGCTGCGAGGATCAGATATATCCTCCAGACATGTCTGAGTGGCTTTATTAGACCAGACACCTCCCTGCAATAGAGAGCCTGAAGTGGCTGTAATAGCCAGGGCTGTAAATAGACACCACTGCTGTTCTGACGGCCTTAGATACAGCTACTCTTTTTACCCATAGAAGTCTAAGAGTTGTTACAGATGGGACACCAGCCTGCAGCCATAGACCTACTATACATGTGGGGACATTTGGTGAACTGTAAACTGACACCTTCGTAGGTCGAGCAATTTGACAGAACATGCGTCAATGCATTTCGGTGGCGTAACTTCAATCAAGCCACCTTCTTCAGGACATAAGCTTTGATCCACTCCTGTCCATAGAAAATAACGCACTATTGGTGTATTATTTAAAGGACCATATTGGAGCAACAAGCTACTGAGTGCCTTCGCACCGGTACACAAAGATTTAAATATCTGTGGCATATATTAAATATGGAAAGGAGTGAATCAAAGCTTATGTCCTGAAGAAGGTGGCTTGATCGAAGTTACGACACCGAAACTAGTCAACGTATGTTATTTTGTCTGGGAAAAGACAGCAACAATACCAACACAGGAAATGTATGCCCCTGGGGGTGCAGTCCACTTGTCCAGAATTGACACTGATAAGACAAATGTAATTGTCTCATTCCTTTCCAGGGAATCAGGTTATTTTACTACTTTCACGTCATTGACTTATAGATGTGATATTGATGGGTTTTGTATGCCGTAACAAATTTTGCACGTTATTATTATAATTGCGATATTGTGTATTAAATATCTTTAATAAGTGCTTCAGCATCCGGAGTGGAATTGTAACTAGACAAAGTGAGTGACTCTGAAGGTTTGTGGTGAATGTGTGTGTTGACTTCATACTGAGTATCTCCAAAGGGAAAATGTATTGGTAACCTGTTCGTTTATGGGGCTCTGTCCCTTTTGAACGTACAAGCCCCTCTTCTTGGTTTCAACATATGTGTAACACGCATGGAATGGGGGTGCTAACCCCCGCCACCCCATCACCCAACTCTGCTCCCCAAGAACTGCTGCCAGTGAAGGCCACGGAAGCGCTAGGAGGATGAGGGCGGTCTCTGAGCCACCCAACTCGTACCTGCACACCTAAGACTGCAAGCTCAAAGTCCTCCATTTCAACTACGTCCTTACAGCTGCATACAACCCTACAGACACACCTTCAAGCCCTGCCCACTGCCTCTACCTCCAAACTCGGCGGCTCCTGCGCAAAGCCCGGCCGACTCCCTTCTGTTGCCCCAGAGTCCGGAGGGTCCACATTACCTGGGGTTTCCTGACCTCGGCATCGGGACCACCTGCTGTGCACAAACCTCGCAGCCGCCCCTTCGCCAACCGTAGTGACTAATTACCGCTAAGAGGAAGAGCCCTTCACAACGACGCAAAACCATGTGACAACTACGTCACGAAACATTAAGCCATATTAAAAAAAAGCCCAAATCAAGAGCGAGTCCTGTCATAAGAGCCCAAAACAAACCCAACCTACCAAATCGTGAGAAATGGTTACAAGAGTGACGAATGTTAAAGCAGGATGTGGTCTTCTTATCCAAGTGATAACAAGCACTTGCAATAGGACTCGCAAATTACACTAGTCCTATTGCATTGGAAACGGGAGTGTGGGCAGGCGTGGGAGGGGGCCCCCCCAATAAGTCAGACTGCAGGGGGAGGGGGGGGGAACGGGAAGAAAGTAGTCTCTGCAGTGATGGGGCCAGTAGACATGGAAGGACAAATGGCGGCATGGCCGTCATGGGGAGGGACTAACAAGCCTAAAACCAATCAGAAGGCAGCATTTAGGACTTAAGCCAATGAAATGATGGGCGGAGAGTTGGCAGAGCTTCCACGTGATACTGAATACAGCATGCCTCGCAAAGCGAGCAGCGCATGAGCTGCAACGCTAGGCTCAACCTAAAAAACGGGAAGGAGCCTATCAACCACAAAACAAACAACCAAAGTACACATACAAATTACATACGTCACTCTAAAATTTAATTAAGTGGAACAAGCCCACGCTTGGAAATCACCTGTTTTCCCAAAAAAGACAGACCACTGTAGTAACCTTCAGATAAATAACCAGAACATGGGGTGATTTACAAAACAACGATTATGGGGATCAAGCACTGTACCACAGTTACGGGTAACCCTGTTTCTGTACTTTTAGATGACCCTTAGCAGGAAGCCTTTGAAAAGAGCCTCAAGCTCAAATGACTTGACAGACTGAAAATTCTTCTATATCCAAAATTACTAACCAATGGAGTACATTAATGTATCAAGAAGTAATCGCTTTGAGACATATCATCATCCTATCACCTAAACTGAAAAAGCTCAAAACCAAATGTGGTGAAACAATTTGATTCAGAAAAACCCTCAAAATGAGTGTCCTGCTATAAAAAGTTTTTCTGAGGCAAGTATTTTGCGCCGAGAAACCTTCCATTATATTTAGTATCTCAACCAAAATGTCAGGCGAGGACAGCTTGAACACTATGCAGATAACCAACATCCAGATACATCACCGAAAAAAAAGTAGGTGCTCTCCCAACCTAATCTTACACCTATATTCTAGCAACATATTCAAGACACTCAAGTTAGCTCCTCATTTATGACCGCAAAATTACGGCGGATTAAAACGTACTTTAACTCAATCCCAATTGAAATCCTTTATTCCAATTCATGTATATGGTTCCCGCAGAAAGGCAAAAGTCAACTGCTGAACTAGGCAGGCATTTAAATCTGCAATACTCCAGGTTTCAGGAATTCATTGTGAAAGCGCAGGTTACATGATGCAATCATAAATCCAAAAGTGAGCAAAGGAGTCATCAATGTATTGACATTTACAAGGCAAAATATGAAGACCAAAGTGATTTCTGAGACAAGGATTGGCAGGCAATATCCCCGACTGCTCTAATATTTTCATGGGTGCTTAATTTGGGAACAGTCAAATATGTAAGGCAAGAGAAGGATCGCAGAGTAATTCTCTCCACCTGGCATATACTAGAGTAATGACTACAACAATCCCTAAAGCCAGGCCAGCTTGGTTTCTTAGTAAAGGCACAGGAGTGGAGTGATTAGCTTTTAATTTCAAATTAAGTCAAACTGATTAGAAACAGACTCAAAATCTCAAGACCTAAAGCTACAGCGATGTTCACATTAATGTTTGATATTACAGAGTGCCTCCTGGAAACTGTACAAAAACATTTCACAACGCTGAATGTTATTACAATGGAGGACAGGCTGGAGTAGTGGATTAGAGTGCCGAACTAATACACCACATGGTTCAATAATAAAATGGTGATCATTTGGAGCGCCACACAACCTTTAACAATTAAGCAAAACAACTAAGCAACAAATTTGACAAGTTTCTCTCAGCTAATTAAGTAATAGCCATTAAGGGTTTCAAATATAAAAGAAAAACTAAAAATGGGAGCAGATACGACAACCATTCAGAGAAAGAACCAAAGAAGTAAAAATTCTACCACAGTGGGATATGGTTGTCTCTGGTCACAACTACTCAGAACATATGTAGATGGGTTGGATAGAATACCCTTCACACTATTAAGTGGCGTATTAGGGTCGAATTTCTTTCTGTAAAAGATCATATCTGGTTGCTATAGTCAAAAGAGGAGACAAAACTCTTGGAGTCACAGAACCTTGGAGTCACAGAACCTTGCCATGATTAATATAAAAACAGCGAAGTTCTGGAGGAGTTAAGGAAAACGTGCACTTCAAGCCCCTTACGATAATACCAAACTCGCTTTTGAGAAGAGTTCAGCACTTAAAGTGCATCCATCTTAGCCTACATGGCCTTCTCAACTTCTTGCTAGTATTCTCAGAATCACCATAGTATTTGACATGATTAATCACAATCTGTTGAATCTGAAGGTGGTCTGCGAATTGAGTGTTACCCTTTTAGACAAGGTAAGGGCAGTGTTATCGTGTACAAACGTATGGTGGTCCACTATTACAGTTTAATAGGATTTATCTTTGCTCAGGCAGAGAAGCCAACGAGACAAGTGTGCATGCCTGTATTGATCTACTTACCGGGGAACAGTCATTGGAGCGAGCACAAGCCGGATAGCATGAAACCTAAGGTTATACAGCCCGCCGGTCGGTCCCCCCCCCACCCCCCCCGAGGAAGCCCAAATCGGGAACAATACAGGTACTTTTAACCTGTCAGTAAAAAGGGTGAGCTAATTACTTGCCTTACCAGGGTGCTTACAATTAGCATCTTGACATTCTCTATAGGTCCTGAAGAAAGCCCCTCCCTGACCATCCTAGACGTTCAAAAGGGCTGAAACAGGTCTACCTTTCACATGGACAATAAGGTGCTGTAGAACGGTAACACTTCAACAAGTGCACCGCCATATCTTTTTAGGTCTCGTCTGACCCAGCGCATGCGCTGGTCTGGCGAGACTTTTTGTGAGGGCTCAAAAAATGCTACCATGGCCAGCCTAGAGCTACAGTGCATGTGAGCGGGCGCGCTTGGGAGCAAAGACTGGCAAACCTCGTCATGCTCATTAAGCGCCCACGATCACTTTCGCGGCGCACTTTGATGTTCTCGTTCAAAGAACATCAAAGAATATGTTGTTGTGTTAATGCTTTGCTGCGCCCGTTTGACTTACAACGTGCTTTCTCTTGCCACAAACTAGGTTTGTGTTCATTTATTTTGAGAGGCTTTTAGTATTACTGTCACTCGCACAACCACACACAACGCCACACACAAGCTCCCCACACAACCACGACCACACACAACCACACCAAGCATTGGCATAGCCAATAGGTCTCGCCTTTGGGACCTTATAAGTGTTTAGCCATACAACAGTTGATGTGGTTGCACCAAGGATATTGTGCTGCATAACTAAATACTTGGGTCCCAAAAGCGAGACCTATTGGACATGCCAATGCTTGTTTAACCTTGCTGCCTCTCCTACAGAATAAAGTTTGTTTGGGGAAGGAGCGGATAACAATTTCAACTCACTTCACCCCGGTTCACATTATCACTGATCACGAACCATGACGGACCGGCGCTGAGGCTTTCCGAACACGGAACACCACGTTTTTACAAGTTACTTTATCCTCACTAAAGACTTATTCGAAGGAGGCAGATTACCCTTTCTTCTCCTTCATCTTGGATAACCTCAGTCAGTTCACAGAGAGGTATCTCTACCCCGTACTTTGTCAGCTGCAGCACAGACTAGACTTATTGTCTGTAATCACAGGCGCTCCAACCTACACCTACTCTGCCCTGACGCCCATGCTTGGGCGAAACGCGTTGGCTGTATTGAACCTCATCGACATCATGAATAAAATACAACTAAAAATACAAGCAACGACGTGGACTCACTTTTTACTTAATACTTGTTGTATATATCTAATTACGCTTTAAAGCATATTGCCTCTCATACCCTTGTGTCAAATCCTTTAATTTATGGTCATATAGCAGCTGGCCATCTGAGGCGGGCAATATTTTAATACTTTACTCTGACAAGTCTTGGCGGTGCGGTCTTCTGCAACCCGGCTGCTAGTTTCTTTTATTAGACCACTACTGATACTACCAGTTGGTCTACCTCCAGGTGGAGGAAAGCATACTGTCAAAAAACACCCAATGATTATTTTACAGGTGGTATTACAGGTACAAGTGATCCATTCTCCCTTTGCTTACATATTGATCTACTCAACACCAATGTAGGACCACAATGACGTACTGGTAGAGCATGCAACCTACACATACTGCCTAGGACATTAGCACACGGAATAAACACAAACAAATGGCTAACATGGTGTTTGGTAAGATACGTCTGCAGCCAGGTGGGTACTCTACTGGACGATGGATAAAGCTGGGCTTCAGTATTGGATTACAAAAAAAACTGTAGCCAATTCAGCCGTGCACTCTGTGCGATTTCGACCAGCACAAAGAGGCAGGCTTTGTGCCCAGTTTTTGTATACTTTACGTTGTGAAAGGGGCTACTGGGTTAGTATATAGGGCCCCATGTGAAGCGTCTGGCAAGACTGAAAGGCTATAAGTCAGTCTAGGAATACAGTGCGAAGATTCACGAAACAACTCTTGGTGTTCAATACAACTGGGGTTTGAAACCATATTTTCAAGTCTTCAATAACTATAAAAAAAGCAATTGTTAGGAAATTAGCTACTCTAACATCTACCTTGGTACTAGCTTGTGACAATCAGCACAGTCTAGCATAACTTGTGACACTGTCCATCCTGGGTTTTGAAGCATACATATCGACAGGAGGCTACTTTAAAGCTGGAGTGAACAAGCACAGGCAAAGCCCGAGCTATTGGTGTTAAATGGGACGGTCTTTTAACCGTGTTGTATAGCAGCACATCTGTTCAGCAAGGCTGAAAGTCCAGGAAAATAGTGCTATGAAGCAGCAAGCAGCAGCCACGACAGATCACTTTTTTGTGCGTTAGGAGGGGGGGCAGGACAATAAACTCAGAGACCAAAGAGAAACTGCGTGCGATGTCTAGCAAAATTCTTTAAGTGAATGAGTACTAGTGTAATGTTTTTTTTTTGCAGTTTTATAAAGCACCAACTCAACCCGAAGGTATTGGAGCGCTTTACATGAGCACCAGTTGCATTGAACAAGGACATTCATTTTTTGTTAAGAATGCTGATCACCTGGGCTGATTCTATTTAGGGTCTCAATTTTGTCAGCACATTGGACCGCAGGTCAAGAAAAAAAAAATGATTGGCACGTGGGTGCTAGATAAAACGTCTCCATATGTTGAAACTGTACAAGGCTCCCTTAGAAAAATCTCCGGTCTGGTGAAAAGGCTTGGCATTCCTCTGATCTGAAGCATGGTACCACAACTCACTCACAAGCAAGTTAAAAAATAAAGAGCCTTGGTCACAGACATGTTCAAAAGAAACCAGAAAAATGGTGCACGCCAATGTGAAACAACTGGCAAAAGATGTGTCCAGATAATTATGCGGAGTGACTGTGGAAATCGTAATAGCAGGGGGCAAAGTGGGAAGCAGAGTTTATGCATGTGTTAACCATGAATGCTACTATGTTTTCATTTATCCCATTTACTGCTAGGGCAAAAAAAAGTGTAATCTATGATATAGCCCGCCAACCAGTTTGTAGCAAAAGACCCCCTTAAAAGGTTTGCTCATCATTCCATTTGACATGGTACTTTACCTCCAAGGAAGCTTCACTCAGTATCTACAACCAACAATTCTGAACACTGCCACCAAAAAAGGTTTACACTTTAAAGTAAAAAAAAAGATCTATATATATTTATTTGACTGGGTGTATCAATGATAGTCGTCATCCCGGACCAATATTATAAGACAAGGTGACAGTAGGACGCCCAAGAACAGAATGCAATTTCAGAAACATCAGAATGCACTACCAGTCCAGATGCAATAAGACTACAATTCACCATGTGTGGCTATGCATGCCTTAATGTGTTGCTACTGTAAAAATGTGCCCATAGCAAAGGATGTACATACCCATATTAATAAAGGAAAGTAGAACCAATTGATGAACACAGGGCGCCATAACGCTCTAAAGGTGAGCAAACTTTTTCCTAAATCAGAAGTCCATTTACATTCCAAAATAAACCCAGTTGATTTAACTCCCAAATATTTAAGGCTAACGAAGAAACGTAGAGTAAAGGCGAGGGGGGGGGTGGTGTGTGTGTGTGCGCATCCTGTGTTCGATACAACGGTAGTCCCCTGAAGTACCTTACAAGCAATCAAAAGAGGGCACTATTTTAAGTATTATGAAAAGATACAGAAATCCCTCCTGTATTTATCCCCCCACACACTTATTTTAACCACAGACAAAAATAAAGGGATAACAGCCTTTGGTTCTCTAGCTCCGGAACTAGAACTATGCATTTCTCCCACTGGGTCACTCTTGTAATCTTATTCACAAACAGTTTTAAAAGACTGGGATCTAAAATGTATTTATACGGAAGAGATTAAACTTAATTTTGTATCAAGGTACATGAAATTCACAATGTAGATTTTTTGCTAAATGTAAAATTAGGTTTCGGGTGTACTCATGTACTTTAATGAAGGTAAGTGAAAGAGCAGAACACACCCTTAATTCAAATAATTAAAATTAAGGTTCAACTCAAAAAGACTTTCAAAGTAAGGTACAAAATACATACTTCATATTTAGTAAAAAGCGATGGGCACAACCCTCACGATTATTTTCATTTTATACTTGACCCTGCGAATGGACTATGAAGATATACTGGGTTAAAAATAGGACCGGCAAAGTGGTTATTACTGTATATAATTCTAATTACAGAAAAAAAATGTGTTTCCATATACGCATCGACGCTACTGGAAAGAAACTTACAAAAATTAAGCTGAAAAAAGTAGGTGATGGTGTCACTACAATCTATTCCCATTTGCTGCCAGGATTTCACAAACCGAAAAGCACAAACTGTAGGACTACCTTGATCGTTTGTCACTATCTTTCTCCCCAAGTAAAAGGGTTCACTTAGGAAGGGGCAAAAAGTACTAAATGAAAAACAAGAAAAGCTTCCGAGAATCATTAGAACGTTATTCCAAGAAAAACAAAATGACGAGTTAGGCTGCACAGCATAAACCACGAAAGGCGTCTAAAGAAACTGAAGAGGTAAATCCTAGTGCGCTATGAGAAGAGAGGGGAAAAATGACTAAATAGTAAGTATGAGGCGCCTTAGAGCCCATGAATGACACGGTTAACAGCAAGGGTGACCACTGATAATTAAGATGTACAAATGTTTCAAGCCATTATGGAAATCTATATACATCATGTGTGCCTTTTCAATAATGATGCATCTTCCAGTCACATTCACCATTGATGTTTTACCCTCGCATGCTTGATAATTGTCTGCCCCTTTTGACTTGTATAACCCCTAATACAGTGGTTTTGCTCGGTCCTGCACCAGCCTGTATTTGCCATTTTACGTGTACTCAGCTTATTTGTTTAACTGTTTCCACTTTGCCTTTAATGCCAACACCAGCTCAACCGACTTATGCTTTGCTTCCACATTTCGCACCCCATGTGCAGAATCGACCATTCACACCATATGTAGAAAACACGCTTCACTCATTCCTGTCATCACTTTATCCTTTTCGGTCTAGCTCAGCGGTTCTTAGCTTGTGGTCAAAGGACCCCCGAGGGTCCGCAACACCTACTCAGTGCGTCCGCGACTGCTTAGAAAAGTAAGTATCTTTAACAAGATAAGGTGAAAATATAAATAAAGCAAAGTGCCGAACAGATAATTTTTTTTAATATTCTGTAAATTAGAAGGAATTTTAAAAATCAGACTAAAAAATGATGTTGGTATACTCAGATGAGAGCAGTCAAACAGAATATAATAGACGACTGATGGCATCAACTGTATTAAAAAAAGGCTCCAACCTTCTTTTTTTTGTTTAACATTTATGAATTAAACTTTTTCTTCATTTGTGTATTTGTTTGATGAATGATTGCCTCCGTATTTTTGCGCAGTTTTGTGGTTCAAATCCATGACAGAGCTTACTTAGGCCGTGGTCTCCGGACTCCAATAATAACTCAGAATAACTATGGGGGGTCCCTGGAGACTAGCAATGATAATGTAGGGGGTGTCCACAGAAGTCATCACCCCCCTCACACACACACTTTAAGCCCACAATGCTCTGCTGCAGTGAAGATGTTGTTACAATACTGAAACTTAAGGGATCGTGGCAGAAGGCCAGGAAAAGTGTTTAAGCCAGGGCAGCAATTAAAGAGGACAACGAAATAGGCAGCACACCACCTAGGGTGACAATTTGAAAAGAAAAACAAAAAAATCAAAGCACTACTTTGAAAGACATTCTGAGTATATCAATTTCATAACCATTTCAGGGCAAGTGAAAACTGAACTGATTCAGAGACGGTCATCTTTGCAAAAGATTTCCAAACGTGTGTGTGGATTTAAAAGCAATCAAAAATATCTTACCAGAATATGTTTCTCATTGCGATACTGTGAATGCTTCTGCACTTTGCTCCATCAAGATAGAATTAAAAGTAGACCTCCGTCGAGATGTAAGCTTTAAAATCTGAACTCCCAAAATGTTTCTATTTGGGACATTACCGTGCAACAGCGAGTTCAGACTAGCCTGGCAAAAACTTATAATAAAGGTGTCTTGTGGGGGTGAGGGGGTGTAAGGGGCTGGAGTAATCTGGGATATTCAATACTCTGGCTATGCTGAAAATAAGAAGTTAGCGACCGTGCAAATTAAGTACACAATTGCAATTTGGAGATCCAAGTAGGATTGTGCTTGCGATCTCTGCACGCCTTGTATGAAGTACAATTCCAAATATAAGCCCGCCACATACTGTTCACACTGTTGAAGAGTTAGAAACAAAAAAATGAAGTGGAGGACTACAACTTCATGACAACTGAGGATGTATGGCTTCTGTTACTGTATGGAGTTAAAATTAATTGAAACCCAGCACATTTTGGATTTACCTGTAAATTAAAAGGTGGTGTGACGCTAGGGGCGAGAACGTCTGAGGCATTGTATCAGACTGAGCTGCACAACGTGGAAATGAGACTTGCCACTCAAACTGCATTCTGCAAGACCATTGGCCAATCGAAGATACAGATAAAAGTCGTTCAGAAATCAATGTAAATATATAAAACAAGGCTGAAAAAGACCCACTTATCCCTCAAATGTCCTGTTAAGCGCCTTCTTACCTGTTTCTAAAGAGTCTACCATGGGTGACACCTGGCAGAACTGCATTGCATCCTTTGCTTGTAGTCTAGCAGCCACCAGGCTGCAATGATCTGGGGGCAACTGGTCTTCTTCAGCAATAAGGCAAGCAGGAAGGAACTCTGTTCAGAGGAAATCGCCGGAGCAAAGATGGTGGGGAAAACGGCTATGCGGAACTTTCACAAGGCAAACTGCACAGTAAGCTCCACGTAGTCTTCAGCTTGAGTGGTGTTCTGGTCCCAAGCCGAGTCATGCTGCAAATACTCCTGTACCGAGGACGCTCACATCCAAAACTCACGAGTACAAAACTTGGTACAGAATATGCAGCACAACCACACTTTTCAAAGGAGGATTCCTGATGTTCTAATTTATGTAAACGTAAGTACCTCGTGCTTTGTGTACCTAAGTAAAAATCACAGGGCGCATGCACTTCCGCAGAGTGTGGAACGGATCCCCTTCACATCTGGTCAAATAAGTAAAGCACCAATGCAAAGGGTTACATTACAGCTCGTGCCCCTCTGGAACACTTAATCCACTCAAACAACCATAACTGGCATCAGCTCCAGAGGTAGAGGGGCTTTTCGCTGTCAAGGTTTTATTATTACAATTTATGTTTCCTAAGATCTGCAGCTTCTCTCATGAGGCAATTTCCTGCAACGGTTTTTAAGTGCAAGACCAATGGAATTTCGAACTTTTTCTTCAAATTAAAATCAAATTAGGGCCAAACAAGACGGGCGAGTTAAATAAACCAAACTTAAAACGCAGCATGTTGGGCTGTTGAAAGCAGCGATGCCTTGGCCTTGGAGCAGTACACTATGTATTCTTCACGTCTGGTATTTACGGGAAGTAATGGATGGTTTCCCTGCTTCTTGCACAAAGGATCACACCTCGTCTGCGCTACTGATAGCGCATTCAGCAGCAGTAGTACCCCTTGGATGCAACCAAAGGAATGGATGAAAGGCTTGCTGTCAATTCACTTCCAGGCATAAAAACATTTTCCTCAAAGTAAATTTATTTAGAATGAAACAAGATCAGCTCAAGTGTGTACACGATTTCAGTGACAGCTACTTTTTTAAGCTGCGTGGGCCAATAAAAGGGAAATCCTTACTTTCCAGGCATCTTGAGTACACATCACAATGCAAGGGATCATCATGTTTCCACTTAAACACGGGATTCGGCACAATAGCAGATACACAACTTAAGCTGCAATGTCAGTAAAATGCACATAAACTAAACAGACACTTTCTTCCATCAAAAGAGCTTGTGCAACTCCACACTAGCCTTTGATCCGCTGAAGAACTGTCATTTACTTTAGAAACCGGTGTCTTCTTTTCCCAGCTTCACGTGCAAGAGGAAAAAAAGAAAGGCATTAAGTACAAGCATTTATATCATACATATATATATATATATATATATATATATACATATATATATATATATTACACACACACAACGGAGTGTCAGTCTTTTACATGCAAAAAAGGTGGTGTCTGTAGCATCTACTCAGTATTAGCCAGTGTCACACGAAAATATATGGCTGTGTGCGGCGTCCCATCACCAGCTAGAGATGGGCATTGTCCAGCAAGGCAGCCTTTGGACGGCTTGTACTTTAGGCACCCCACTAAAGTGTGGTGTGTGTGTATATTTTTTTTAATCATGTAGTCTCCCTAACCTGGAGGTAATGTACTGTTGATTGTAACTAGTCTGGAATAAGATTCCCATGCGGGACTTTCAGAACGCCATGAACGATTAACAGAAGAGCATTGAGGCAATCTTGCTAATGGAGAATCCATGGCAGCAGAGGGGAAAAATACTCGACCTATTCTAAGACTTAACACTGCTTCCCAACAAGTCATATTCAACCACTCCGAGCCCCTCATATAACCCTTCTGCCCTCGCCCCACAACACCGAATCCTGTAACTTGGGGATCATGGCAAATTCTCCAGCACCAAAGCCTGGTCTTGAATGACAACCCATCCTGGAAAGAAGAAAGTAGGCGAGGAGTTCAGGTTTACACTGCTAACTATCAGAAGCTACTCCTTAATGATACTCCAATTATCATTGGAAACTTCCACAATTAACTGAGAGGATCAATACCAGTTCTCTGCAACCCATCTTGGGTCCAATACAAACAATTTTCACGTTGTCATACTATTATTTGATGGAGGTGAACGGCCAAGACGCCCATCGTGGAACAAGAAGTCTCACTGACATTCCTGAACTAGGGAGACAGGAGACAATACCACAAAACTCCGAGGAAGGGGTAATGGACTTAGTAGGACAAAGTTACAATAGACCTTATCTTAGACTTGTGGGGCTCAATTCCCACTGCTATGTCATCCTTCCCTCTTCTAAAAGTCAAAAACGTTGCCACGTTACAAGTTGGCAAATTGTGGGAATCCGTTCCTTCGACCTACCCATGGTTCAAAGGTCATGTTCCCGGCTCCCCATCCTAAATCTGGAGGACAATACTGCTTTCGTTAACCACCTCCTAGCTAGGGGGAATCAGTAAACACTACTCGGATCTCCCATCTCTAAACTAGGAGTCCATAAACTGTTCTCAGACACTAGCTACCAGAAGTTAAGTGAACACTGCGTCCAAGAAATATACTCCTGCAACTGTAATGTAATGTAGAGCCAGTGCCAAGCAGCACCTTCAGCCCCCTAAATTCCAACATTTTACCCCTTATTCAGAAATGTGTGGCGCCTTATTTTAACGAGGTACGACTGGTTTAAAATGAAGCTATGGTAACATTTCTATACACAGCTCAAAAGCCACTCTACACTGCATAAAAAATCTATTTAGCCGTTACAAGAAAGCCAGATTCACGTCATTAGTCTAACAGGGTGCTTAATGGGCGCATTGGCGGTGTAGTGCACTTTATTTTAAAGAGACGGACCCCTAGTTTTATAAAGACAGGACGCCTATTTTATTAACTATTTATCTGCTCTTTTTTTAAAGGTTATGTGCAGTGGCTTAAACTAGGAAGCCCAAAACCCACATAACGTTGGACCGTTACCCCAGACCTACCCACTAACCAAGTAGTATTTACATATATATTTTTTAAAAAGGGGGGCGTGAGTAACGTGGTCTGTCGATTAACTCCGCGTTCGATATAACAAATAAGTCATAGTAGGCTAAAACAGCAGTGGGGTCAGCCTAGTGCTTTCTTCCAAGTGACCTGGGCCACAAGATACTTTCAGTATCCTTACAACACACAGAAATTACATATAGTAGATTCTCACCCCATCAGGGATGTTCTATAAATGTTTGCGCAGGAGTGGAGCAAGGCCAATCTAACGCACCTCTTATTAAGGGCGATTGTGTTAAGATGCTCTTCGATCATCCAAGGTCCACAGTGAAATGTGTTATACGGTATTTGCAATGTGCAAAATGTGTCTAAATTAGATATGGAAAAAATGACAAGCCCCGTTTCAACACAAGGGTCACATCTGTTTGCACATGCCTAGTGTGTCAACATTTAGGAAAATCAAAAATCAGTTTGTACAAATTTTAACTGAGCAAAATCTAACAGGCATTGAATTCACACTGAAGAAAGATCACCCACAAATTGCAAATATTGTGTGTTTAAAGAGACACTGGTAACAAGATTTCAACCCAGCCCGTTTCTTTTGAAAAAAAACAAAGTTGAATAATTTAGCTGGAAGAATATCAGTTATGAGCCTGGAATTAACTTGGTATTTCAGGAGGCTATTCCTCCGGTGAATCACCAAGTGCCTTATTGCCCCACACGTGCACGTCTACACCAACTTTTTAAAAGATCAGTGTTCCAGATCATGTTCGTATTAACAGGTTCAGTTGATAACAATATGACCATGTGAACTATAAGAACCCTCTCTATACCCCCCCCTGCCACCAATCGATCACTATGGCTCTGCAGAGCCGTTACTGGATTCCAGTGGAAGCTTATTTGGCATTTCATCACGTATTTAGTGCACGGGTTTCAGGACAAAGCACAGAATGCTCTCCCTCTAACATCCTTTCCACAGCTCCCTCATCTGGGTAGAGTATGCGCTATCCACTGCTGAGGTTTGTTACAGGGCAATCACTTTTTTTAATAATGGAAGGGCAGGGAGGAGAGTTGGGTGTGTGTTCTGGTTAAAGAACCATGAAATGTCACTGCGCACAAAGCTAAGGATTGGGTGTGCGCACCTGTTACCAGCGTCTCTCTAAATGGACATTACCACCCCACACATCAACAAATGCTGCGCCTAACAAGCCCAGAAATGTAATTAAGCCAACCCTTCATTTTCACACTAATAAATCTAGGCCACTGGAATAAGTTTGTATACGTTTTAGTGTGACAGTACGTTATGTTAACAGATTTGAACTTTTCAAAAGATTTCACTAGACCATTTCGAGCACACTAGATCAAGGCAGACTTCAAACATTCAGAGTTCAACATGTCCGTATCTAGGTTTACCACCAAGGGGCATAGCTACAAACTCCAGGTGCATTATGGGATACAGTGAAACGCCTCTGGCACAGATGTGTATTTCCTAAAACAGAAGCATTGAAATTATACGGTATGGGTTAACCTCCTTAAACGTACAAGTGAAATTCAGATTAGAACTGACAACCATTTAGAAATCTCACCAATCCAAGATTAATCGCTTCCAAGACAGGAAGTCTAGTCAATTTCAGGTGCCAGGGTATTCAAATCCCTATGCCGATTAATTTAAACACCACTGTGCTTCTCGGAGCAAGTTAGCAAGCTTTTCAAGACAGGCCGCACCGAACAGCACTGTTAGGCTGAAATATCTTGAATATAAAAAACAAAAGTGTAACGTTAAGAAAAGCCAAGAAAATGTATAAAAATAAAAAGATGCTCAGTCATTGTGAAGGTCTAGCTTTCTGCTCCTAGCACTGAAGCATACAAATGTATGAGCCCCACCTAGATGTGAATGCGTGGTGCGCTACTTTATAACACAATAAAGACTTCTAGTAGAAAATAAACGTGACTAAAAACATATGTAAAATGATAACGCTGTATCCCATAATACATGATGTTGTGAACCATCCAATAGAAACTAAGTGCATTAGGAGGTCCCACGTACAATAACCATAACAAGGTAGTCGTCTTCACACTTGGCCAAGGTATTCGCTGACGAGTCGAGGAACTGCTTGGAGAAATCGCAGGGTGGGAAGGCATGAAGGACTCCGCTGTTCTTCTCCTTGTGACCCCCCACCGGCAGACTGATTACCCCGGCGGCCTGCTTTTGCTTGAGGTAGGATACCAAATTGCGAAGGGGGCGCTGGGTGGAGGCTGCCTGCTCTCCCGCTGAAGTACTAACTGAAGTGTGTGGAACTGCCAGCAGGATGGCGTAACCACTGGGTCCCGCCACCTTGATACGTCGGGACACCTCATCCAGCTTTGGCTGATCCAGACGGAGTCGTTGGGTGATCTTTAGCTGAGCCACTTTGTCCCCTGACGGGGCTTCCACGAGGAGGCTGCTGGCTACATTCATGTCTCCCTGTAGAAGATGCATGCTGGAAGGAAAATTGCTGTTCTTCAGTAGAAGCATCCCCTGCCAGGCAAGGCCGAGCTTTGGATGGGGCTCTGCTTTCTGGGGGGATTTTACGTTACTCTCAGTACGTTCTTCCTTAATTACGGGGCTCTTGCGTTCAGGTACACGATGCTTTCGCTCCCTTTCCACAGAGTTAGAGGTCTTGCGTTCTTTTTTATCGCCTTGCCCTCTCTCCTGGCTAGAGCGGCAAGTCCTGCTCGCAGACAACGCCATTTCAACTCGGGGTGCCGGGCGCTCATTGTCGTATCGTGCACCATCGCGTTCCCCACTCGCCTCCGGACTTCGATCAGGGGTAACACATGGCCGCTTCCGGAAGCGCTCAGCCTCCGGGGATCTGTCCAAATGACGCCCTTCATCAAGCAGTCTACGCTTTCTGGGCTCTCTGTTAAGTAAGTCTCTCTCGCGGTCACGCTCCAGTGACCACCCGTCTCTCCTACACTCAATAGTGTCCAGAGGTTCGTATGGAGGCCGGTTTCTCTCCCTGACAGGAGGGGGTGCCCAGTCAGTCTCTGGATACAAATTGCGCTCTCGATCTCTGTACAAAAGTGGGGGCGAGCGGTCTCTTGGTCTTAGGGGCTCAGGAGCCCTGTGTCCGAATGTCTCTGCCACCATATCGTAGTGAGGAAGCGGCAGGGGCTGCAGAAAGGGTGTTTGGAAGTGGTGTTCTGTGCTGTCTGCGAAGTCCACCCGGAGCCGGCGGTCAGGTCCGCCCAGGGGGAAGCCTCGCATGTGGGTGCAAGCAGCCGAGGCGGCATCCAAGCTCTCGTACTGGATGTAGGCCCAGCTGTCACCCTTGCGATAGTCTATAGTGCGAATAGTCCCAAAGCGGTCGAACTCCCGGGCTAGTGCGGCCAGCGGAACCCAGTGGCCCAATCCCCCAACCCACAAGCGACTGCTGGGCGTGGCCTTTCCGTATCCGATCTTGATGGAATTGCCCATGATAAGCTTTCCAGACATTGCAATCTTAGCGCGGTGCGCCATGTCTAGGTTTTCAAACTTGAGGAAGCCGTATGTGCTGTGCTGGCCAGGCGTGGGTCGCTTGATATCCACCTCAGTGATGGTGCCGAAACGCTGAAAGTGCCGTCTCAGTTCGGCCTCAGTTACCAACACGTCCAAATTGCCTAGAAAGAGGGTGCGGTTGGCACGCTGGTCGTCCTCCGGTGACATGTCGTCGGGCTCGCGGAAGCCCAGCCGTGGCTCCAGGGCAGCTGTGCCCACGTAGGCCGGGCCCCGCACACGTCCACTCTCGTAAAAGCCAAAGTCTCTTTCAGGCTCTAGGTCGCGAGGCAATGGGGGCGGTGGCGGTAGACGACCCAGTGCCAGCTGCTGTAGCCGATAATCACGATAACCGAGTCCTGCAGGGGAGAGCGTACGATGCCGGGGCAAAGGTGGCGGGGCCGGCTCCGGCGGAGGGGTGCGGCGGGGCCGGGGCGGTGGAGCAGGGGCTGCCTGAGGTGGAGCGGAAAGCGGGACGTACACCGCTTCGATCTTTAGCGGCCGATCGTAGAGCACCAGGCGGCCTCTCGCATGCTTGGCCGCGCGCGCGTCTTCCGGACGTCGGAAGTTCACAAAAGCCACGCGCTCATCACCTGCATGGGACATTTTTACGCTGACATCCCCAAAGCGCTTGAATTCGTGGAAGAGACCATCTTCTATGGCGCTATCACTCAGAGCCGTCCCCAACTCAGAGATCCTTAAAGTCTTGTATTCGGCCTCAGGAGCGGCAGAGGACAAGCCACCCCGGTTGCCAGAACTCCCCTTTCCAGTACTACTGTAGCGGCTCTCGTACTCACGGGAGCCGGCGCGGCCCTTGTCCTGATGCCCCCCACGTCGGCCGCCATCTGACTTCGCAGACGAGCCGTTGCTGCCGCCGGGTTTGTTGCGCCCTCCACGGTCCCGGTCCTCTCCGCCGCGGGACCGCTTTACTTTGGTTGGGGAACACTCCTTCCCCTTCATGTTGAAGTCGAACCTGTAACTCGTTCGTTGAAGAAAAACGCCTCAGTAGGTGAGCGAGCTTCTCACGCGGCCGCCATCTTACTGCTCACTGTAGTGACTGCCCGGCTCTTCGCGCACAATTGGATGGCCACACCGATTTAACAATTCTTATTGGCTCTTACGCCTGTCACTAAAGACGTGCCTTCACACGCCAGTATGTTCTCAAGGTTCAACACGAATTGTTCGATTGGACGATGAATTCTGATAACTGCCGTTTCATTGGGGAAAAAAGACATCAACGCGCGTCCTAACCTCACGTAGCTTCCATTGTTCCATAGGATTGGCTGCTTAACTTCTTTACCCAAAAACGATTCGTTAGATTTACTGTCACTCGAATATTTGCGACAGGCGTCATTACGCTATCTAATTCTATGGCAGGACCGGAGGCGAGGATTATGCATTTCTTACTTCACTCTTTATTGTCAGCAATTTTAAAGAAACCTAAAAAACACACATCAAAACTACAACTCCCATGAACACCGGGAGTAACCATGGTCACCAACAGTCCACTCAAGTCGCATTCCAACAGCCCATATATTATAACCAGCAGCATAGTCCTTCCTCTTTCTTCACTGCTGCCTCGTCAGTTAAGTCCCTTCATGCCTTCTTCCGCACCTTAGGGGGTTAGACTTTAGGCTGACTGTGCTTATTTGCGCATTACTCTGTGAGCGTTTCTGGCTAGAAACTGTGATTTTTCGACCGCACGGTAGGCTTTGTTCTGAGCGCGTCAATTTCTTTATGCCGCGTGGGTGCGCTAGGTGGTGCTTTTACGATCAACTAAGCTCGGTGGTTCGTGTGCACTTGAGGAGAGAGAGCGTTTACCGCTCGTGCCTCTCTCGCCCAACCCTTACCTGACACCGCGTGGCAGTAAAGGGCATAGCCCGCTTTGCTTCCTGACATCGCCACTGTCAGTCAGACCTTGATACTTTACAGATTGGGCAGTTTAAGTGCCTTTACTGTTGCTGTGGCCATCAGTACAGAGCCTGGTAAAGGAGCACCGGCGAGGGGGCTGCCCTTGGTATCTACGGGCGTATTTTTTCTTATACTCAGTGCTCCCGTCCTCTGTTGACATGCAGTTCCAGAAGGACCATGATTATGCGCCCTCACATTTTTTGGAGCAAGATAAGGCCCCCCCCAGCGCCTTCCTGCGGGGGTGGACAATCTGCTTTCTCAGGCCATTGCGCAGGCTTTGGCCCCCCTGCAGGACAGCGTTGATAGGTTGTCTGCCCATGTCTTCAAGGGCACAGGGATACTGGGAGACGGGGAGGGCGGGCATAGTGGGGTGACTCCGGCTCGCCCACGTAAGGCTCCTAAGCGTGACACGGGGCACCTTGAGGGCTTCAGTCGGCTGACTGAAGTCTTTCTCAAGAGTGCGCGAACGCTTAAGGAAGCACCCTACCGGGAGGAGGAGATACCCGGGATTGCCAGGGACGAGGTCGCCACGGATTTTGACACCGACATGGGGAAGGGCGAGTTTGAGGATGATGAGGGCTCCTCGGAGGAGATGCAGGATTCGGGCCGGTTTTGGCGCCCACAATCCTCCTACTCCGAGGCGTGGGACGCAGAGGGTGCCCCTTCTGACATGTTTGACCCTACGGGGATCTTCAGGCCACGCTCCACAGAATGGGTCCCGGACAAGAAAGTGGCCGACTATGTTGGTAATAAGATCAGACAACCACTTTCTCAAGAGGTGAGGGCCCGCCTCAGATCAGAATGCCCCCGTCCTTCTCTACCTGACCAGGTCACAGCTACGCCAGAGATAGACCTGAAGTTGTGCACCTTTTTAGTAAATACATAAGGGATCCCAAGAAGGGGATAGATAGGTCATGGAGGAACTGTCAAGACAAGCTCCTCAATGTGGTCGGTCTGCTCACTAAGATTATAGAGCTGGCAGAGCGGTCCAGAGAGTCAGGTCATCCCCTTCCCACCGACGACGTGGCGGGATGAGCGCAGAGAACGATGTTTCTTTTGGGCAATGCTAACTGCGCCCTCTCAGCTGAGCGTCGCCGCTCTCTTCTTCTGACGATAGATCTTAAGTTAGGGGAGCTCTTTTCTTCGCAGGCTGGTCCGGTGGCCCAAGGCACACTTTTCGGCGATCCCTTCGTCAAGGAGCTGGGGAGGTTTGTTTCGACCTTCTCAGCTCTCGACAAGGTGCAGGCGTCGATGAAGAAAATTTTTCCTGGAAAGGTTTTTGGAGGGGCCGGAAGAGGCAGGGGTCGCTCTTCCGGCCACCTGTCCCACCAAAGCCCTAACAGAGCCCAGGCGAGAAGAAATAACGGCTGGCAGGATGGCCGACAAGGAGCATTCTACCCCTCCCGTGGTGGCAAAGGCAAGAACAACCGGGGCCGCGGAGGGGCCCACAACAACTCCGGTTGATATGGTGGTAAGTCCCAGTCTGTTATCTCCTCGTCAATTAGGAGGGAGAAAAAGCATGTTTTCTCACAGATGGGCATAAATTTCCTCAGACCCTTGGGTTTTGGAGAAGGTAAGGGGGTTTCACAAAGAATTTTACAGAACCCCGGTACAATCAGTCAGACCTCGTCCTATGGTTTTCTCCGCTCAGGACAAATCCCTTATAGATAAGGAGGTCCAGGATCTTCTGGACAAAGGGGCAGTTTCCCTCTCAGAGATGCATCCCAAGGGGTTTGTAAGCAATCAGTTCTTGGTGGAGAAGAAGGAAAAGGGCTTCCGCCCAGTCATCAAAGTCAAAAAGTGCTTTATTCGAGTGTTACTCATAAAAGCAAACATACAAACATATAATAAAAAACAATTAAATCTGAGATGTCATATTGACATACGCACATTGCTAAAAAGAATACAAATTATTTTCAGAAAAGAAATATACATAATCACAAGAATAAAATTCATTAATATTGATAATACAATTAAGTACAGTTAGTAAAATCTTTGTACTAATAAAAGAACCATTTAGAATTTCATTTCACAGGTGTAAAGTTCATTGATATTGATGATACAATTAAGTATAATTTGTAAAGACTTTGTACTAAAAAGAATCGTTTAAATTTTTTTTCCAGATGACACGATAGATTACACTGAACAGAGAATAGACAGTACTCTAGCAGTCTCTGGACGTCTAGGCAGAGAGTAGTCACCGGACTAGCAATCTCTGCCTGATTATCCATGCCCACCCCAGATACTTAGCGGTGGCAATTATAATCCAGGTTAAAGTAGTCGATCTGACTATGCGCAAAGCCACCATACTACTTTTAGTACCCAGGTTCCTACACATAGGTGCCAACCAAACACGCCTTGGAGTAGAGTATGGTTTGCAGGAGAACAAAAAATGTCCAAGTGTTTCATTACCTTCCCCACAAGCTGGGCATGTAGCAGGGCCTCCTTCCCTCCACTTAGATGTTAGGTAACGAAGAGGAAGAGAGCCCGCCCTTAGTTGAAAAAGCAATTTCCTATCCAAAGGTTTGGATATATAATCCCAATACAGTTCATACATGGGGTACAGTTTAACCTCAAGAAAACTAGCAGTCATGGACCCACAGTTAATACTGAGCAAATTTTTATTAGCAACATTTTCCCAAAAAATATTTTTTAGGGTTGTCTTATTAGGAAATGATGCCCCAGCTGGGGGATCGGACCATAGTGCATTCAGGCCTAGTTCAGATAGTGCTAGTTTTAGTAATTTGAACCATCTAATTCTATTAAAGCAATCTGCTTTAATAACGTCAGTGAACCCGGCCGCATAGTGAGTGAGCTCAGGTGTGGTCCATAACCTACGCCAATATAAAATTAGTCGTAGTTTGCCCATTTCCGAGATTTCTTTCCTACCAAGCTCGTATCTCAGAGGCAATAGCGGACTACTCTGTGGAGTACCCGTTAGTTTCCTAAAAAATTTGTTCTCTGACATTTGTAACTCCTGTAGGTTATCATGCCCCCATAACTCAGCCCCGTATAATGCTGACCCAATTGCTTTTGCCTCATATATGATCAGGGGTGGTTTGATTGGTTTAGTCAATGATTTCCTATGCTCCTTTATAATGGTTCCAGCTAATTGCTTATGCCTTAAAATTGCAATATTTAAATGCTGGTTCCACCTATTATCATTAGAAATAAGGATCCCCAGGTATGTAAATGATGATACAACCTCAAGAGTGCGTCCACTCATGGTAATGTTAGATTTAAAATTTCGATACGGATTAAAAACCATGAGTTTTGTTTTAGACGCGTTCACCTCCAGTCCGTGATCCCCACAAAACTTATCAAAGATGTCCAATGCTTTTTGCAGTCCACTTGGAGTTTTAGATAAAATTAACGTGTCATCGGCGAACATTAAAATCGGAACTTTTACACCTGCAAGAGAGGGAGCATCCACTGCCTGTGATTGAATGCGAGGGACAATGCCATTAATAAAAAGGGTGAACAAAGTTGGTGCCATTGAGCACCCTTGCCGAACCCCACGCTCAACAGGAAATTCGGCTGTGTCTTTACCGTATCCACCCCATTGGATTTTAGCATAGGTGCCTTCATGTAATCTCATGATCATAGTCAACAAGACTCCTGGGACTCCTAAGGCCACAAGTACTTCCCACAGTTTCGCCCTTGGTACCAGGTCGAAGGCAGCCCGCAAATCGACAAAAGCCGCATAAAGACTGCCCCCACCTAGCACCACAGTCCTCCACTGGATCAGCTGGAACCGAAAAACTTGGTCCACAGTATTAGTGGCCTTACGAAACCCAGCCTGAAAGGGAGATAGAATATTAAATTCTTCCGCCCAATCGAGCAATCGATTAACAATCACTCGCCCAACGATTTTTTGCACTGTATCGATTAGGCTAATCGGGCGGTAATTACAAGGCTGGGAACGATCACCCTTTTTGTACACAGGGATAATAACAGCACCCCGCCATGATACCGGGATAGCTGCACCCCTAGCTATGTGGTTTATTAACAAGTGAATATATTTACACCACCTTCCAGTGTCGTTTAAAAAAACGTCCGCTGGAACTCCATCAATGCCAGGAGCACGTCCACTATGTACAGTTTTGAGGGCCAACAGAATTTCACCCTTCGTGAAGACATTGTCCTCAGAAGTTGTATAGATAGGGCTGATGTTATTTACAAACTGATCCCTGGTAGCATACTGATCACTAAAAAAGTTTATCCAGGCATCCTGCGGGACATAGTTATTACAAGCCTCTTCAGACCTTTCTTGCCCCCATTTGACAATATGCCAAAATAATCTAGAATCTTTTCGATCACTAGCACACTTCAACTTATCCCAATGGGCTTCGTCCCAATCTTTTTTTGCTTTGGCAATACAAATTTTGTATGACTTTCTTGCAGAGCGGATGGCCCCCAGGTTTTTGCTCTTAATTGCAACTCCCAAAGAAATTCGTGCCACCTTGCAAGCATGGTTATACCATTTAGCTGCTCTATGAACACGGGTCACCTTAGAGTTTACTGGTTTCAGAAAGTAGCTTTTAATTTCTTGGAAAAGAGACTCATGTACTTCAATAGTGTTGACTTGACCTGAAGTGATCCCTGCTTCACCGTCTAGGGCCATAATGGCCTTATCGGTCGCAACTCCTATATTTTCTATAGCTTGCTGGTCCGTCCTAACACTTGTCCATCTTAGCCTACGCATATCATTTGTTGGTACAATAAGCGGGGGTAGGCAATCATCCAGAGGAATAGAAGCATTAGATTCAGACAGCCACCATTTATGAGTAACACATAGCAGATTATGGTCACTCTCTGGCATTTCTGTTACAACCATATCTCTAACAGTTGGCCAAAGCGAAAAGCTACAGATAATATAGTCGATACGACTTTTGCTTCTCCCGTTGTTAAAGGTCATAGCTGGTACTCTATCTGACTTTGTCCTTCCATTCAAAGCTCTTAAACCATGTTCAAGGCACATTGCATTCAAACCCAGAATATCCTCTGTCCAACGAGTTACTGGGATAGTATCTAGTAAGGGGATGTCCCATTGTTTGTCTTCCTCTGCACCTAAAAAGGCTTCGCCTCTGTCTAGATGTTCAAACGTACGGTTTAAGTCCCCTACAATTATTATGTTTTTCCCACCAGAATGTGTCTCAAGGAGATTATACAGGGTAAGAAGAACCTCAGATTTTCCTATATTTCCACCTCTGGCATAAATGTTATAAATATCGATGGATAAGGATAAATTACTCATGAGTCTAATGAGCTGAATATCTTTTTGACCAGTCTCCACATTTTTTACAACAACCTTTAAAGATTGTTTGACCCATATAGTAAGGCCCCCCATCGGACGCCCTTTAGGGCCCTTAGAAGCTGGTACATAAAAATGTAGGTACCCCAAAGCAAAAGCGGGGTCACAAGCCCATGTTTCCTGAAAAATACAAACGTCAAAATTGCTAACAAACCTAAACCAATCACCACAATCCAGCTTTGAGCATAGCCCAGCCACATTCCAGGATAATAAGTTCCCAATATCATGTGCCATTACAGGTTTGGGGCTAGAGACAAGCCCATTCATCACGGTATCGTTTAAACCATTGTATTTTACATTTTCAGTAATTAAACCAGCTATGGCCTCCATGTTAACAATCTCAGGACGAGTACCTACTCGTTGACCTAGCTCATCAATACAGTGTGACTCAGATAAATGGTGGGATGGTTGTCAATCACAAGCATCCAGGTTTGACAGGGCAGAAAACCTATTTTCCACACATAGACCCCATTCGCGAAATCCAGCATCATTACTACTCCTATTGGTCACAACATTCCATTTAGTTCTTAGAATGCTAGGATTCGGACCTCTTCCTTTCCGAGGATAAAAAAAAGTCCAGGGTCAGTGGTACAATTGAAGTTGACCTTCGCTGTGGAGGCAAGATGTTAGGCAAGATGTTTGATAAAACCTCGGGGTCAGTGAAGGTAAGAATAACACAATCCCCTCTGAACCTCTTAACGCTGTTACCAATCCACTCAACCCTTCTGGCATTAACAAGTTCTACAGATAATTGTTGCTTCCCCCAAGGTGATATTACCATGTTGTTAGTAAGCCACGATAAAGATTTATTTAATAAAGAGGGGGCAGATTCGACCTCCCCAGAAGCCAAAGGGGGGACATTTGCAAGGACAAGAACTAATGGAGAGGCTTCAACTACGAGCTCGAAAGACCCTTTCCCCATGTTAGAATTATTAGTGGCAGAGACAGGGGGCGTATCTACAAGAACACCACTAGGGACATTAGGAAGTGGTACAGGATTAGAGACAGAACCACTATTCTCAACAAGTGTTGTTTTACTCGTTACTGGCTCTACCCTAGATACAACAACTTCAGTAATATTTCCTGTCTTCACCAAAGTTTTCTCTAGTAAACCACCTAGTCTATTGACCTCGGCGGTTAATTTATCAATTTTACTAACCAGGGGTTTGACTATACCTTTAATTTTTGTGTCCATCATACTCCATAGTTTAGTAAATTGAGCGTTGGAAAGGGTAACGTGAGCTTCACTAAGCAGATCAACCTCCTCCTCCTCGTCCTCTGATATTTTCCTCGAAGGGGTTGCAATTTTGTTTCTGCCAGATCTTAGACCCCCTCGTTTTGGGATAACCTTGCTTTTACCCCTAGTAACCCTCGGAGCTGGAACAGGGGTAGTAGAAAAAGGGGACTCGATGTTGGTGGATGTCACTGACACCCCTTCGCTATCACTGTTGGCTTCAGTAAGAACAACTACGCCACTAGGCAAAATGGGGTTTGTATCGTAAAGAGGGTCATGAGCCACACAAGATGTACTAATATTGTGTAAAGCCGAGGAATCCCCATACTCTTTATCGGCCATATGGGATTGGTTAGATGAATCTAATCCCAGTGAGGATCTCCTGTCGCTGTTAATTTTAGCCACAACTTGGATAAGATAATTATCTATAGTATTATTAGCTGGGGTTGTTTTTTCCCAGGCATGAGTAAGGTCAATAAGGTGGCTAAGGTAATCAATACACTTGGAACACAAGATTCAAATAGATGTTATAATTACCCTGATTGGACCAAACTGCTCGTATGTACAAGAATAGTACAAATAGATTTTCAGGCAAGGTCCCTGGCCCAACCCAACCTAGTCCAACCTCGGACGGCCTCAGACGGTCCCGCCCTTGTCCCGGGCTTCTCCCGGCGCAGTCCCGCGTGCGGTCCCCGCGTGGCGGTGACACAGTTTGATTTTAAAGGGCTCCAAGCGCAAAACTGCGGTGGGCGGGTTCCTGTTCTGCTTCCCGTTCCAGCGCTGAGGATGCTGGGAAGCGTAGTTCCCCTCCGCACAGCGGCCGCGTTTGTATTGCGGCGGCGGGAGGGAAACAGACAGCGTGCGCGGGTCAAGAATCAGGGAGAGATCCAGGTAAGGTGTAGCCTCCAGCAGTGGTGTCAATCCTTTAGAAGAATGCTCGCCCGCTCTGCCAGTGACACAGTTTGATTTTAAAGGGCTCCAAGCGCAAAACTGCGGTGGGCGGGTTCCTGTTCCGCTTCCTGTTCCAGCGCTGAGGATGCTGGGAAGCGTAGTTCCCATCCGCACAGCGGCCGCGTTTGTATTGCGGCGGCGGGAGGGAAACAGACAGCGTGCGCGGGCCAAGAATCAGGGAGAGATCCAGGTAAGGTGTAGCCTCCAGCAGTGGTGTCAATCCTTTAGAAGAGTGCTCGCCCCTTAGAAGTGTTTATCGCCACTTCAAGATGGAGGGGATTCACCTCCTGCGAGACCTTCTACTGCAGAATGACTGGTTGGCGCGTCTAGATCTCAATGACGCTTATCTTTCAGTCCCCATCTTTACCCCTCACTGCAGATTTCTCCAATTCGAGTGGAGGGGGCAGATCTTCGAATTACGGACCCTGCCGTTCGGCCTTTCGTCAGCACCCTGGTGCTTTACCAAGCTCCTCAAGCCAGTAGTGGAAAACTTGCGCACTATATGCATTAGATTGATTATCTACTTAGACGGCATCTTGCTGATGGATCAGTCTTGAGAACGATTGATCTCCCACCTGAATACCACCATATCTCTGCTCTAGAGTTTGGGGTTCACCATCAACCAGGAGAAGTCGGAGTTGGTTCCCCAGCAAAGCATTATTTTCCTGGGCTTCAGGATCGACATGAGCGGGGTGACCTTGAATCTTCCAGATCAGAAAATCGCCAAGATCAAGAAGGAGCTACGGAAGGTCATCAGAAGGGACAGGATATCTCTACGGCAGCTGGCTAGGATTGTTAGTTTGTTGTCATCTTCGATACAAGCCATCTTTCCGGGTCTGATGCACTACAGAGGTTGAAAGCGTCCCATCCAAGGAGAGGTCTCACTTACTCAGAACTGGTGGCTCTGCCACAAGAAGCCAGGACGGAGCTTCAGTGGTGGATCGACCACATGGAGGCTTGGATCGGTGGTGCGATCTTTGGGTCTCAGCCTGACCTAGTGATCGAATCGGATGCCAGCCGCCTGGGTTGGGGTGCCAGGTGTGGGCCGATCACCATGGGAGGCAGATGGACAGAGGAGGAGCTGTCTCTCCATATCAACTGTCTGGAGCTGCTGACGGACTCCTTTGCCATTCGGTCCCTGACGAGGGACAGGGTTTCATGCTGTGTGCTCCTTCGAATGGACAACACGACGGTGGTATAATACATTAGCTGACTGGGGGGTACCCGTTCCAGAGCTCTCGCGGAGCTGGCCAAGGACTTCTGGCACTATTGCCTCCACCGTCAGATATCTGTGACAGCGGAGTATCTACCTGGGTCGCAGAACTCGGTGGCGGACTGGAACTCCAGACACTTCAAGGATGCCAGCGACTGGAGACTCGATCCGGCGATTTTCCAAGCGCTGACGGCGCTTTGGGGTTCGTGTCAAGTGGACTTGTTTGCATCCAGATGGAACGCACAGTTGCCCCGTTATTTCAGCTGGAGACCGGATCTGGGGGCGTAAGCAGTAGACGCCTTCCTTCAGGATTGGTCGACGATTCTGGCGTATGCCTTTCCTCCCTTCCTCTTATACAGAGGGTGGCGGCGCAGGCTCGGCGCCAAAAAGCTTCGATCATCTTGATCACACCAATCTGGCGGTCTGAACCATGGTTTCCCTCTTTCCTAGAGCTAGCTTGGGATGCCCGGTATGTCTTCCATCCTACGATCGGATCCGGGTGGACCCTATAGGCCAACCTCACCCTTTGGTTCTCCAGGGCCATCTTCGTCTCATGGCGTGGAGGATTTCAGGCGACGCTGGCAGGACTTCAGACTTTCGCAGGAGGCTGAATTCCTTATCCAGCAAGCCTGGGCCCCAGGGACCATTAAGAGGTATAGATCGGCCTGGAGGAGATGGGTGCGTTGGTGTGTGGAGAGACACCTGGATCTCTTGGGCGCCAGCGTTACAGATATAGTGAACTTCCTGGCAGAACTTTTTCAACAAGGATTATCCTATGGTACCATCAATTCTTTCAGATCGGCTATTTCGGCGGGCCATGCGCCGGTGGATATCAGTCCTGTGGGGGAACACCCCTGGGTGTGTAAGTTACTTAAGGGCGTCTGGATTTCTCGGCCCCCGGAACCTCGTTACACTGGCCTGTGGGATGCTAATCTGGTCCTACACCTGTTGTTATCATGGCAAGACAACCAGTATTTGTCCAGGAAGGAGATTTCAGCAAAGCTTGCCATGCTTCTCTGCCTCATCTCCTCAAGAGATTATCGGACGTGAGGGCCTTGGACCTCTCGGCTAGGGTCTTTACCCCGGAGGGGGTTACATTCAACATCTCACGGAGGACAAAAACAAGTATCAGGTCGGTATCATATCCAGCTTGTCCTGAGTCCCCAAAATTATGTGTGGTCAGATGCCTAAAGGCCTATGAGGACATGACTTTGGAGGTTCGGCCTCCGGAGAACAGCAACTACTGATTGCCCTTAAGAAGCCATTCAAGGCTGTGTCATCCCCTACCCTTGCTAGGTGGGTTAGATGGATTATGACAAAGGCCGGCATCGATACTAGCGAGTTTGGGGCTCACTCTGCCAGAGGGGCTATGGCTTCCAAGGCCGTCCAGGTGGGGTGGGGCTGATTGGAAGATATCATGAATGCGGCGGTTTGATCTTCTGATTCCACCTTTAAAAAGTTTTATTTCAAGCCAATCCATGGTGCCGCTGCTCTGGTGGTAAGTAAGTTTTAAAAATGCATAATCCTCTCCTCCGGGCATGCCATAGAATGAAAAATGTCCTAGTTTACACAAAGAAAAGTTTCAATTCTATTAAGGACGCGGAGGCGAGGATTATCCCCCCGGGCATACTCCTCGGTTGCTTCCCGCCCTCGAGGGTTTTAGACTCTGACCGTTAATAAAATTATAGAGGTCGGTTCGAGATTTTCTGATTATCAGGGAGTAATGTACTTATATTCTTGCTACAGATCTACTTCTGTGCTTCGCACTAATAATGTATTGATAATGCTGTTGTCATCAGTTTCTGGTATGGTTTTCTTATTCTTGAGATGTACTTCATTATGCTGAATTTTTTTCTGTATTCTTTATAACCAGTGATTAGGTGCATAGGCAATTCCTTAGGTATTGAATGTTTTGGCTTTTTGCTGAGATCCGTTTAGGGGAAAGAGAGTAACATTTTACACTTTTGTCCTAGGCTCGGACTCCAAAGCAGATTAATTACCAACGGGCTTAACTTCCTTCAGTGCAGAAAGAGGAAGGACTACGCTGCTGGTTATAATATATGGACTGTCGGAATGTGACTTGATTGGACTGTTGGTGACCATGGTTACTCCCGGTGCTCACGGGAGTTGTAGTTTTGATGTGTTGTTTTTTATGTTTCTTTAAAATTGCTGTCAATAAAGAGTGAAGAAAGAAATACAAAATCCTCGCCTCCGCGTCCTTAGTAGAATAAAAACTTTCCTTCCTGTAAACTAGGAAATTTTTCATTTTCTAATGAGGAAAATGTTAAACGCCAGGCTTCTAAAATGCCGTTCTGTGTAGGACTACAATGAAAAATGTGTTAGCATTGGCACCAAGAATTTTCAGTTCTATTAAGGACATTGAGGTGAGTATTATCCAGCTTTCTTTTACTGCAAATATACAGCAGCCAATAAAAACATTTTAACAAAAACTACATTTCCCATGAACCTCCACATTGTATTCCCCACTAATAATGATTAACCCCGCCCCTGAAACGTGTGAGTACCATTGTTAGAATCCAGGTTCTCTGGTTGGCACAGGTAGGTACTTGTGACAAGCAGGGAACCTTTCCTCTAGTCAGGGTAAGGGGTTACACTCCTAAAATAACCCCTGCTCACCCTCTAGGTAGCTTGGGGCGACCAGACAAGGCTTATCTCAGAGCGTTATAGGTTAAGCATTTGTGAACACATTCAGAAACCAAGTGACAACACTACAGATGGACACCACACAGGTTTTTATATTAAAAATAAGGATTCTCTATATAGAGTTACCACAAGACCATTAAACGACAAAAATACACAATACTGTTAATTTAGACGGTAGAAGTTTGCTTAGTTCTCTTAAGTTCTTAAATGCGACACTTTAAGTCAATGTACCTTAGATGCGACACGCAGGGCAACGAAAGTGTTGCAACGATGCTGATGCGATGAAGTTTTTGGTGCAAAGAAATAAAGACGTGAAGATCTTCCAGATGCGTTACGCTTCTCTGATGTTGCGAGAAGACTCGTCTCGATGCGTCGGCTGCAGCGGCGTCACCCCTTTACGCGATGCGACGACAGCGACCTTGGCAGCGGCACTCTTCTCCGACGTTTGCGAGACGCTTCCGCTCAATGCGATGCTGCAGCGGCGTCACCCCTTTACGCGATGCGACGACAGCAGCTCCGACGGCGGCACGCTTTTCCGTGGATGCGAGGTGCTTTTCTTGATGCGGTGCAATGCGACAACTACGATGGCTGCGATGGCGACACGCTTCTTCCTCGATGCGAGACTCTTCTCTTGATGCGGTGCAATGCGTCAGCTACGATGGCTGCGATGGCAACACGCTTCTTCGGTGTTGCGAGACACTTCCGGAATGATGCGAGACACTTCCGCTCGATGCGATGCTGCAGCGGCGACACCCTTTGCGAGATGCGACGACAACAGCTCCGACTGCGGCACGCTTCTCCTTCTTGAGTCGTGCTTCCAACTCCTTGCGACACACAGTCCCTCAGAAGGCCCCACAACAGCAGCAGGCATTTCCAAATAACCCTGGGGAGCTGGGGGGTGAAGTCCACTGGTCCTGGGACTTTGTTCAGGGGGCAAGCTCAGCACAAGCCCTTGGAGATCTTTTAAGCACAAGTTGAAATAAAGTCTTTGTAGTCTTTCTCCTCTCCTTTCAGCAGCAAGGCAACCACTGCAGGCCAATCCCCCAGGTCAGGGATAGTACTCCTCCTTACAGCTTTCCCAGTTCCTTCTCCTCAGGCAGAGGTTCTTCTTGTCAAGCAGGATCTAATTTCTTGGGAGCAGGGTCCCAAAACTTATACCCCTAATTCCTTTGTTCCTCTGGGGTAGAGGGGCCTTTGCCCAGTCCAAACCAGTTCCTGAGCACTTTGTTGACATGACTCTGACTTTCTATTCAGGGTGCAGGGCGGAGACATCAGCCGCTCCACAGGAGGTGGAGCCAGCATTGTGGTGGCAGAGCACAGCCCTATTCAGAGTCCAGGTGCACTCCTCCCACCCATCTGGATGTCAATCTCTCTATTCACCACCAGGCTACCTAGCCCTGCCCCTGTTGCAGGGATTCCGCTTATGCGCAGAACTATGCGCAGGAACCCAGGCCCTCAGTGAATTGCGGTGTACCAAAAACTCACCTCAGAACCCAGAACCCCTATCCGGCCAGCATCAGTGTCCCATTCGTTATCCGAGGTTTAGCTCGGCGGTCCCAATGTATAGACCACCCAGAACAAGCGACTTAGTATATTTCTCAGGAATGGTGGGAATCAGAAACACCTTTTCGTAATTATTCTCGTACCAGTCCACAACAGAATAAACAGAGACACGGGAAAAGTTTAAAGAGTTTATTTTATAAACCTCGTGTCCTAATATGCAGCAGTTTGGCTAACATTAGCAGACAAACGATTAAAATCAAAACCGTCAGCATAGTTACAATACCATAGAAAATGAAAGGAGCAATCATACTAAAATGACAGTGGCTCTAGGCCACCTTCCTTTCTCTACACACTAATAGTATTATTAGACTAATAAAAGGTCTCTAGGCTTGAATGGGGAACCCCATACCGTATAGATCAGCTCAGACAGTTCACATCACAGGATCAGCTATGCTCTGCTCCGAGGAACGCTCTTCTTCCGAATGTGTTGAAAACATGTAACACTGCAATATTAAAAGCATTCGACTTTTAGGTATTTGCAGCTGCGTGCATGTTATGGCTAAACTAGTGGGCCGATTAACCTGAACTCAACAACATGCACCGTCTATCGATCCAGACTGTTTCTGTTACACTGTGTACAGACCAAGGTCGCTATTCACTGTTCAAGATGTTAACAACAGACAGTTCTCATGTGAAGCAAAGTCGAGTAAGCATTTCTCACTTCTAATAACATGTGACTACAGTGTCGTGTGCAAAAGCGGCAAAATGTCTTTCTAACATTTAACGCGGTTATGCTAACTTAGCGTTGTTCATAAGTAGATAACGATCATCACTACACCCCCCCCATGATCGGACCACTAACCACTAGGGGCGCACTAACAAGAACGCAGAGTTCAAGTTCGATAGAACGGAACCAAGGGCATGAACTAGAAGACCACATATGGTGAGGGAAATAGTTCGAAATAGGAAAAAAAAAAAAAATTTGTGGACTAAAAATCGACGAAGGACTGAGGACCGAAAGGAAGTTCAAAAAGTCAATCCATCAAAGTGTATGCACAATACGTTGCTACTGCTTCCAAGAGGAAATCATTGGAACGTTCCGCAAAAGTATTTGCCATCCAGTTCAGGACGGGGAAAGAACAAACATGTTCCTCAACCACCGGAGCCTCCAGCACCTGGCGAGGACAACCGGGGTGCACCTCAAGATAACTGTTCGTTAAGAAGTTAATCGCTGCAGCTCCGATGTCCCAATTACCAAGAACTCCATGCGCTGCAGCACAGGCCATAATCCCGACACCAGAACAGTCCGACTTGTGGGCCACTAAGGGGCTCATAAGCTGATCATAATCCGGATCAGGAGACACCGGGTTTGACAGACACAAATCCAGAGCCCATTGGAACGGACAATCTAGGCAGTGAAAGACAGGCTGCACACAAGTAAAGTAGGCAAACCGGAAGGACAATCCATAGGCCATGCTCAGAGTCGCCAGTGGTAAGGCGCCATAGAATCCAATCATCTGGTTACGAAGATGGTGCAGCCGGTACATGTTGTTGTGCCATGCAAGTTGTGCATCCATAGCGCAAGGCACAGAACAATAATAGTATTCCAGCTACGAGGGCAAGAAGTAAAGGCAGACCTCCGAAGACACTGGAAAAAATAGAATGAAAAAAGGCCGGGATCACTCCAAAAATAGTTTGAAAAGAGGTCACGAGGCCGTAGCCCACGAGTTTAAAAAAATGAGCTATGCCACTTGTAGAAGAGGCATTAAAGATAGTCTGTATCAAGGTCCCAAAATGAAGGGGAAGATCAGTATTTAAAAGAGCCTGCACCTCAGTGCGGGTGTTAGCTACGTGAAGGACAAATGTTTCCCGGGATGAAGTCAATGCGACTTCTTTTTGAGACAAAAGAGCCCTTATTCTGCTCATCTTGTTGAACTCTGCTTTCAAGGTCGGAATCGAAGGCCAAATGGAGACATCCAGCCGGCCATGCGGGGGTGGGAAAAGGACGTTATTACAGAAAACTACCCTCTGTGACACAGTCACGATGTAGGGAATTCCCACTAGCATCCCACAGCAAGCTTCATTATTTAACAGCAAACAACTACCGTTAGCAAGCAGCGTAAAAGATGGAGTAATAACTGGCACCTGAATCCCTTTCAGGACGCAAGCTAAATTAGGGGCATGCACATTACAGGCGCCATGCAATTGAATGTGCCGACACACAACAGAGTGATCCGGTGCGGAAGTGCACTCTTCACCTTTTAAGTAAACCTCCTTGCCGTCCCTCACACATCTGTATGTGAAAGGGAGCGACCACACTTCATGTAAGAAGGCAGTACCCAACTGTTCGTACCTGCCTAAAGCATAATGTTTCATGCACGAACTAAACTTAAACAAGGGAAACGGTAAAGTGATCAACCCATGTACTAGCCACACGGCCGAATTCAGTTCAGCAACAGAGAAAGGCAAAGGTTCTAACTTTTCAATGTGCAGCAATGAATATGTAGCATCTTTCATGGACATGAATTGCTGTTTCGTAGTCAAATTAAAGGGAAGGAATAAGGATGAATTATTCATGTAATCCCAAGGGACTTTCCCTGCCTTCAACGTTTGCAATGTCCATGCAAACTGCATAATAGATCGCAATTGGTTTTGACCATGATACAAAACAGACAAATCCTCCTGCACAATGTCTACCACAGATGAAACAATATTATCTAAAGTATAGATTCTGGAAGACAGGGTGTTAATGCTATTATCTATAACAGCCAATACTTTTTCCATATTGGCTTGATCAATAGCACGTAATCTGGAAGCAGCCTCAATTTGTGACAACTTCCAAACTTCGTTATAAACAGCATACACCCATCGCTTGGGTCTGCCGACTGCAGGACCCTTAACAAAATCATTCAAATCTATTTTGTCAGTTAATCGTGCTAAATGGAGTTTTACAGATGCTAAAGTGGAATGTTGCAGCCAAGATTGGCATAACTTCCCTACTGAGTAGGTAGTTACAGTGTGAGAGGATTCAAAACGGGGGTCCACACGAACCTGTGTATACCCCTGCTTCAAATCCAGAAACCTATGTTGACAGGAGTCCGAACTCGTTTGCCACACCAACCACCCTTTCGGTTTCAATGTAGAAATATTGAAGGACGTGTTGGAGACCTGTGTCTGCAACATATCAAGGGATAGATCAGTATGATTACCCCAATTGGGATAAGCACCAAGATCCGGCATGGAGGGAGAATTTAATTTTTTAGACGTCGCCAATCCAAAACAGGTTGTCTGAAAAATGGAGGAATTTAAAAATAACATGTTATTCGGGATAAGACAGGCACAATGCAAAGCTTCTGTTCCCTGTACTTGCCATCGTTTGGAGCCCCAAACCGATTTAAGATCGACTGTAGCCTTCCACAGATCATACCCGCCAATTGCAAACTCGTCCATAAAGGACTTGGAATACAACAATTTGGTGTGTGTCAGTCTGACTTTAGAAGCAGCCTCAGGCGCAACCTTAAAATAAAAGGACGCTGGATGGGCTACACTAAAACCAGAAAAATAAGTGAATTTTTCCACTAACATGGTAGAGCTGCCCAACATAGGGGCGGGGCAGTGTTCCCATTGTGTAAAATTTACAAAATTTCTAAACTTATTTGCCTTGTGCAGGAAATGTGTGCCATAATGTTGATAACAAAATTGTTCATCATAATTAGCAGTATCCAAATACAAATCCTCAGCATCAAAAGCAGCATAATATTTCAAATCAGAAAACAGTGCTTCTATGGCTTGAACATCCCAATCATCTGAGTGAATGTTCTGTTTAACGACATCACCCATAGAAACACGAAATACATTTGGCACATTAATCACTTCAGTGGGGCCATGAATTTGAAATTTAACAGCATCCCAAGCGATCCCATCACGTACAGGCCAGGCAGTAATGTTCACAAAAGTCTGGTCCCTCTTCATTATGTGTGATGTGGAGTGGGGGGGCAAAGTTCCATTAATTAGTCGAATTGTAGAACGTTCATTCAGGTAGTGTCCATTGATAAGTCTAAAATACACTACCACAAAGCCAATGGACATAAACAAAAAAACACATATGAGCACCAGCCAAATGTAAGTCCAAGGGGGTATCAAAAAATGTCTCTTGAACCAAGCCACAAAAATTGAAACCTTGGACGGGGCAATGGAAGTCACAGAACGAGAATTAAAAGAGTCTTGTGAGAGGGCAACTGTGGTGGATTGTAAAACAGGCAAGGTAACATCCGCAGGATAAGCATACTCAACCTCTTCAAGCACGCCACTAGGTGTTTGTGGCAACAAGGGACCAGTAACAGCATGCATCTCGATGGCAACATCAGGCACAATGTCAGAAGCTCGGGCCACAACAAAATTCCTCAGCATCGAAGGGCATGAAACTGCCGGAGTCATACTAAGAAGAATCGGCCACTCGTTGTAGTTTGACATTATCAATCGAAATGTACCTGTTATCCTTTCTACCAGGAAGAGGAGGTAAAATGACAGTTCTTGTACCCTTCACTCCAAGCACTGGAACCGGTGCACGATAAGAGGGGCCGAACTCCTTCTTGTTCTACACCTTCTCACGGACCAGATCACCAACTCAGGGTAGCCAACCGACTACCGGAACTTGAACTTAAGCTTCAGATGAGGAGGGTACGTGTTCCTTCGCTAGACTGTTTCTGGCTTCTTGTAGAGTCTGTAATACAGCACAGTGTTCATCTACGTCAAAGGGTGCGGCTGACGCCGCCATGTCTAGACCATCAAGGTCTGGAACAAACATTCGAACACCAAAGAGCATCATGTATGGGGTCCGCCCACCCAGAGACCTTCTAGGGAGATTATTAAGTGCACATTGCACGTCATACAAGTGGGCAAGCCAGTTCCGGCCAGTACCCAAAACTCTGGCTGTCAAAGATTGCTTTAAGTCACGGTTCATTCGCTCCACGACACTATTGCCCTCAGGCCGGTATGGAGACGAAAATTTGACTTGGACCCCCAAATTTCTCATGGCCTCTTTGTACGCCTTAGAGGCGAACGCCGGGTCCTGATCAGAATGAAAGGTACCACAAGCAAAACTTCCAACAAAGACACGCAAATCCTTAATGACAGTGCGAGAATCAGCACTCCTTGGTCGCCATACCCACAGAAAACGTGTGCACAAATCCACTACAACAAAGATGTATTTGAAAGCAGTATCAAAGGTAAAAGGACCACAGTGATCTAAATAAACACAACCCAATGGTTTACTAGATATGTACAACTGAGTTTGTGGTGGGCGTGCCGCAGAAGAAGGTTTAATCTGCTGGCAAATGTCACAATTAAGAACATAAGCCCTGGCCTGTTTATACAAACCGCACCACCAGTAACGTTGTTGTAGCAAAGATACAGTAGCCACAACGCCGGCATGCGCGGACGCCAAGCCGTCGTGGGCTGCTAATACCAAAGAAGGTCTGCAGTCCGCGTTGGGAATCAATCTGTCACCAACGTCGTTAATCCTCACTAATGGGACTTTATCAGGACTTAAGCGATAATGGTAACGAGCAGGGAAACCTTTCGGTGGCTTCGTGCCCTGCTCTGTAGCAGCAATAGCTGCCAAGATGTCATCATCGATCTTACTTTTGGATCTTGTAACTGCTGCTACTAAGTATGTTGCCACTGCTGTTTTAGCCGCCTCGTCAGCCAAGCTGTTACCGACAGCATGGACACCAACGCGTTGGTGACCAAGAGTGTGAATTACATTCACGAGGGGCAGACGTTCTTTAAGATCTGCCACTCGAACCCAAAGCAATTTATGCTTAATCGTGCTACCTTTGGAATCATGGAAGTCATTCTGAGACCAGAAATGCAGATTGTCGTTGTAAGATTGAACACAATAGAAGGAGTCACTCACAATAAGAGTAGTGACTCGGGGATCAGCAAACTCCAGTGCAAGCACCAGAGCACGAAGCTCCGCCAACTGAGCGGTACAATCACCCAATGACTGCGTGTGCACGACATCGGACAGGAATTCACCATTTACGAAAGTACCAACTACAATTGCGCAAGCCGCTGAATAGGCGTGCGTTGATCCAGTTGTGGGTTGCGCAGACCCGTCAGTGTATATGACACAATGGTAATCCTCGAGCGGGCGCAAGGACAGAGGAGCCGGATGAACGAATTCATACTGCAAAAACTCCTGAGTCTGAAGTGCCGCGTCAAATATAAAAGTGACATCCGGCGAGGTCAAGGAAGTGGCCCATTGTATCCACCTTGGATGCCAAGCTTTAGAATTCGGTACACCCGCTTTCGTCACTGCCTCTAGAGCAGGATAGGGTGTAACTACCAACATGCGTTTCCCTTGCGACAGCGCTCGTTCTTTCAGAATCGCCATCTGCACTGCTGTCAGAACCTTCTTGACAGCGGAAAAACGCAGTTCAGCTGAAGTGTACAAGTGAGATTTTTAAGCAATGGGGATGGTGTCGCCCTCATTGAACGTTAAGTATGTGAAACCAACTGCGCCGGGCACTATTCTTATGACCAGGTTGGTGTGGTTATCACACGTCAGTAAGTACTTAGAAGCAAGAAGATCAGCTTGCAATAGCTGCAATATAGCTGAATGCTCAGGCAGCCAACAGGATTTGGAAAAACTAGGTTGTACCAAGGCGTAAAGCGGCTTGATACGCTGGGCATAGTCCGGGATATAAGTTCGACCGAAATTCAGAAAACCCAGCAGGGATTGTAATTTCTTCAGTGAAGTAGGAGCACGGAGGCATGCGCACTTTTCTAGAAAGTGCGGAGCCAATCCTCGACCTTCATTGTTGAATTCGTACCCCAAGAACAACACTGTATACTCTGCAATGTGCGACTTCGCAAAATTGAATTTGTATCCGAAGTCTGCAAACAAAACAATAATGCGATCAACGCGCCGAAGATGCGGGTCTAACTCGTCATCTGTGAGATAAATGTCATCCACGTACGAGTACGCATCCGGGTCTATACCCTCTAAGAGGGAGACCACGCGAGCGGCAAAGACTCCCGGGCTGTTCTTATAGCCCATTGGCAATCTTTTGAATTGTTTTTGTTTGCCACCACAGGTGAACGCCGTCCACTCACTACTAAGAGAGGACAGGTTATGGCTGTAAAAGCCATTGGAAATGTCAAGTGTAGTTTTAAACCGTTTTCTCACGAGACCATCGACGAGAGCCGAACTATGGGTATTCTGTACTGAACAGGTCCGGCAATGAGAGTTAAGGTGCCGGTAATCCAAAACTAGGCAGTACGACCCATCAGGCTTCGTCACAGTAAATAAGGGATTATTCATAGGTGACACACATGTTTCAATTACTCCCTGATATTCCAATTGTTCAAGGATAGATGCTACGTGAGACCTAGCTTCACGACGCATGGGGTATTGGGCTTGTGGCTGGGGCGTAGTCCGCAACGGAATCTCATGGCCGGGGGACAATTTATCCCAGCCCACCTGAGTCCGATATAACGCAGGCGCTTGCACCTGAGCCCATTCTCCGGCATACTTATCAGCTTGGACCTTAGGCACTGTGTGCGCAAAGGACGGGAGGATTACCTCCTCCCCTCTAGGAGCAGCCAATACGAAAGCCGGGGGCCAATCCGCCTCCGCCAACAGAATATCATAGGTAGTGGTCAGATTATCCCAAAAAAAACCTTGAATTGTACGTTGTATGTCACCTTCAATGTGAAGGACTATATTATATAGTCTATCAGGGGGAGACACACGAGTGTCAGCAGTTTCAATATTCACGAATATATCAGTTGTTGTCGCCACCAGATAGGGACGCAGTGCTTGTCGCACTACTGTAACTTCCGCCGCGCTGTCCAGCAGCGTTAGCGCCCATGTTAGGTTCTGAAGCTGCGTCCGTACCATCTGAGGCATACCTCGCTGTCAGAGCAGCAACTTTCTTCTTCTGAAACGGGGGTCTTTGACGTGCAGAGTCTTCTTGCTTGCCTTTGCCGTCAGTCTGTCGGGATTGCTCACGTGCTTGCTGTGCACCCCGACTTTTCCCAGCGCCTCCGCCACCGGATTGTGAAACCGATGTTTCCTGTGAAGAACGAGGAGAGCGTTGTTCAGAAACCTGAAATCTATCAGGCGACTTAATAGTAGCACGATCGCGCAGATCATAAGTGCGTTCACTACTTGACTGGACTGGAGAGGCAGGACGAGACCCCTGTTTCTGTTGCTGTTTCTCCTGTTTTTTCGCCCTCCAACTTTGTTTTGGAAAGTTAGGGCGTTCGTCCTTACCAGACGAATTTGCCTTTGTCTGCTGAGAATCAGTATTTTTCACAGTCGGCTTAACCCCTAAAGCGCTACAAGCAACTTGTTTATAGGCCATCGCGATAATTTTTGCGAATTCCCTCGGCTTGTCGTCTTCGTTCACTGCATCTAACTTATTAAGCACCTGGAACTGCATAGCATCTCCTTTGAGGTTGCCCAAGATCATGGTAGCAACCACATCAAAGACTCCGACAAGCCGCATACCCAATTCAATAGCAGCCTCCGCACCATGATTCTCCTGAACACGTTTTATAACGGAGGGCAGTACCGACAGAGACGGAGTGCCATAGCACTTCGAGTATGTCGCTGCAAAGACCTTACCCCAGTTTTCACAATCTGCCATATCTGGGACCAAGTCTTTAGGCAAAGCAATGGTAAGGATCCTGTGCTTCTCCACAGGAGATGTACGCGGATAAACCGCTTCAATTTGATCAAATTTCTCAGCAAGCCAATAAGGGAAATCATCCCTATTCTGGGGTCGCTTGCCTACCACCGAATTGACCATAACAGGACTAATAACCACCGCGTGGTGGTCCGTCGGTTGTCCCGCAACAGCAGTAGCGACCACCTGCACGTTGCGCGACATGTACTGCACTAGAGCCCTATGTACTGTAATCAGGGCAGTGTGCAGAACGCGCAACTCAGCCACCGCTACCTGCAGGTAAAGGGGATGAGGCGTAAATCCAGCTAACACCGGCCATGTGGCCCCTGCGACTGACAAAGGGCCCATTCTCGCCGGGGTAACCGCATGGGGAAGGGCGCCATTAAACCAAATGTTATGCTGCCAGGCAGAAAGAGGAATTTCCTGAGTCCTATATGGCGTATAGTTGGCTGGTAGCGCCGTGGCAGTATAGATGTGGAACGTATCATCGTCCTCACTCACCGCCGGCAAAGTAACCCAAGAGTGGAACAACTCAAACGGAAACAACGCATCGGCACTTACTACAAAAATCACAGCCATACCATCGTCTGGCACCCCATACTGCACCAGATGACATTTCAGGGGTGCCTGGCTATGAGCCGGAATATCGACCGCCATTTGGACACAAACAGTAAATCTACGGAATTTAGCAGCACTAGGGTTCAGATTAAATAACCTTTTTAATGATCAAGCTTGAAGGAACCCATTTAGTCAAAACACAGGTAGGTTAAAACCGTCACTCCCGTTATCCGGAAACCAGAGTGAAGGTGTTGTGGACTAATACAAGCACTACTAAGGCGTCTCAAATCAATAGACCAAACGTTAGGGGCGCCATGTTGCAGGGATTCCGCTTATGCGCAGAACTATGCGCAGGAACCCAGGCCCTCAGTGAATTGCGGTGTACCAAAAACTCACCTCAGAACCCAGAACCCCTATCCGGCCAGCATCAGTGTCCCATTCTTTATCCGAGGTTTAGCTCGGCGGTCCCAATGTATAGACAACCCAGAACAAGTGACTTAGTATATTTCTCAGGAATGGTGGGAATCAGAAACACCTTTTCGTAATTATTCTCGTACCAGTCCACAACAGAATAAACAGAGACACGGGAAAAGTTTAAAGAGTTTATTTTATAAACCTCGTGTCCTAATATGCAGCAGTTTGGCTAACATTAGCAGACAAACGATTAAAATCAAAACCATCAGCATAGTTACAATACCATAGAAAATGAAAGGAGCAATCATACTAAAATGACAGTGGCTCTAGGCCACCTTCCTTTCTCTACACACTAATAGTATTATTAGACTAATAAAAGGTCTCTAGGCTTGAATGGGGAACCCCATACCGTATAGATCAGCTCAGAGAGTTCACATCACAGGATCAGCTATGCTCTGCTCCTAGGAACGCTCTTCTTCCGAATGTGTTGAAAACATGTAACACTGCAATTTTAAAAGCATTCGACTTTTAGGTATTTGCAGCTGCGTGCATGTTATGGCTAAACTAGTGGGCCGATCAACCTGAACTCAACAACATGCACCGTCTAGCGATCCAGACTGTTTCTGTTACACTGTGTACAGACCAAGGTCGCTATTCACTGTTCAAGATGTTAACAACAGACAGTTCTCATGTGAAGCAAAGTCGAGTAAGCATTTCTCACTTCTAATAACATGTGACTACAGTGTCGTGTGCAAAAGCAGCAAAAGCAGCAAAAGCGGCAAAATGGCTTTCTAACATTTAACGCGGTTATGCTAACTTAGCGTTGTTCATAAGTAGATAACGATCATCACTACACCCCTCTGGGTTTCCCCAGCCCTGTCACTCACACAAACCAGACAGGCAGATACACAGCATAGCAGAGGCGGGCTGAAATGGTTAGGCAAGCAAATACCAACTTTCTAAAAGTGGTATTTGCAAACACAGAATATTAAAATAAACTTTACTAAAAGATGTATTTTATTATTCTGAGTTCAGGCATACTAAACTCGATTTTCTACCATGTTCCCTGGGTCTGTTAGGATCATAGGATGTAACAATTCTAACAGCCCATTCTGGCCTATGGAGAACAGGTAGCCTTACAATAGTGAAAAACGAAAATGGCTGTAATTCACTATTAGGACATGCCACACACATCAGGGCTTGTCCTACCTTATGCTTACAATTCACCCTGCCCTTGGGCCTACCATAGGGGTGACTAATATGAAGTTAAGGGAAGGTTTAGGGACTGGGAAGTGGGTGCACTTGCCCAGTCAGCATGACAGTACCAGACTGCACGCAGGTTCTGCAATGGCAGACCTTAGACACATTTTACTAGGCCGCTTCTGTGGGTGGCACAACCAGTGCTGCAAGCCCACCAGCAGCATTTGTATTTACAAGCCCTGGGCACTCCTGGTGCACTTTACTGGGGTCTGACAGTAAACCAAATAAGCCAATCATGGAATCCAACCAACATATACATTTTAAATAGGGAGCACTTGCACTGTGGCACTGGTTGGAAGTGGCACAGTGCTCTGAGCAGCTAACACCAGCAAAACATATGAGGCACAGCGACAAAAAGTGGAAGGGAGGCTCACGCCAAGGTGCCAGGTCTAACACGTGTCCCCTCCAGCTGAAAAGTGGGGAGAACTACCCTACCCCAGGGAGTTCCTCATCACTAAGGCGGAAAAATCTGGACAGACCGTCAGCATTGGCGTGATCTGTACCAGGGCGATGTTCCACCGTGAAATCCATACCCTGTAGGGAAATGGACCACCTCAACAGCTTTGGATTCTCACCCCTCATATGCATCAACCATCTGAGGGGCCTGTGGTCTGTCTGAACCCGTAAGTGAGACCCAAACAGGTAGGGTCTTAGCTTCTTCAGCGTCCAGACCACAGCAAATGCCTCACGCTCAATAGCACTCCATCTCTGTTCCCGTGGTAGTAACCTCCTGCTAATAAAGGCTACAGGTTTATCTAGGCCCTCTTCATTTATCTGTGAAAGAACAGCCCCCACACCATGGTCTGAAGCATCTGTCTGAACGATAAAATCTTTGGAGAAGTTGGGAGCCAAAAGCACGGGTGCCGTGCACATAGCAGCTTTCAGGGCCAAAAAAGATTTCTGACAGGTGTCAGTCCAAATCACATTCCTGGGCTGCTTCCTTGAAGTCAGCGCTGTCAAGGGGGCAACAATGTTGCCATACCCCTTGACAAACCTCCTGTAGTACCCGGTGAGACCTAGAAAGGCTCTCACCTCTGTCTGGGTTTTGGGCGACTCCCAATTCAGGATGGTTTCTATCTTGGGTTGAAGGGGTGCCACCTGGCCACTCCCAACTTGGTGCCCCAAGTACACCACTGAACCCTGCCCGATCTGTCACTTACTCGCCTTGATCGTGAGGCCTGCCCTCCGCAGCACCATCAACACTTCCCAGAGGTGGCGCAGGTGTTCCTCCCACGTGGAGCTGAACACTGCGATGTCATCCAGGTAGGCTGCACTGAACAAATCTAGCCCAACTAACACCTGGTTGACCAACCTCTGGAAGGTGGCAGGGGCATTCTTCATCCCAAAGGGCATAACCCGGAACTGGTAATGCCCATCAGGGGTGGAAAATGCTGACCTCTCTTTGGCCCCATCGGTCAAGGCGATCTGCCAATACCCAGACGTTAAATCAAACGTGCTGAGGTAGTTGGCAGCCCCTAGCCGATCTATGAGCTCATCAGCTCTGGGGATGGGGTGTGTGTCAGTCCTGGTGACCGAATTGAGTCCTCTGTAGTCCACACAGAACCAGAGTTCGGGTGTGGCTCCCGGTGCTGCAGCCTTTGGGACCAAGACCACTGGGCTGGCCCAAGGACTGCTTGAGGACTCAATTACCCCAAGGGCAAACATCTTGGAGACCTCCTCCTTGATGCATGTCCTCACCCTGTCAGTCACCCTGTAGGCATTGTGCCGCACAGGTGTACTATCCCCAGTGTCCACATCATGGACACACCAATCAGTGACACCGGGAATCAGGGAAAACAGGTCAGAGAATTGTCCCAGTAACTTGCAACAATCGTTCTGTTGCTCAGGGGTCAGGGTGGAAGAGAGGATGACACCATCCACTGACCCATCTTGCTCCTTGGCTGACAGGAGGTCAGGAAGAGGCTCGGTCTCCTCCTCCATCCCAGCATCTGTCGCTAAGAGCATGCCCACTTGGGACCTCTCCAAGTGGGGCTTGAGGCGGTTGACATGAAGGACCCTCAAGGGCTTCCTTGGAGACCGCAAGTTCACCAAATAGGTGACAGGGCACTTGCTCTCCACAACCTCAAAGGGACTGGTCCACTTATCCTGGAGCACACAGGGATCCACTGGGGCCAAGACCCATACCTTCTGTCCAGGCTGAAGCTCTACCAGAGTGGCATTCTGGTTGTACCACCGCTTCATCTCCTCCTGGCTGGCTTCCAGGTTTGCCTCGGCAAGTTCCCTGAAACGCCTAGTCTGGTTCCTGAAGGCCAGCATGTAGCTATATTCATTCTGGGGAGGTTTCCTGGGAGATTGCTCCCAGCCTTTCTTGACCAGACTTAGAGGTCCTCTCACTGGGTGTCCGTACAGAAGCTCAAAGGGGCTGAACCCTAGAGACTTCTGTGGCACCTCTCTGTAAGCAAAGAGAAGGCATGGTAAGAGGACGTCCCACTTACGCCTCATGGGTTCCTCAAGACCCATTATCATGCTCTTTAGGGTTCGGTTGAATCTCTCAACCAACCTGTTTCCTTGGGGGTGGTAAGGTGTGGTGAACTTGTAGGTTACACCACACTCTTGCCAAAGGGATTTCATATATTTAGATATGAAATTGGTACCCCGGTCAGACACCACCTCTAGAGGGAATCCCACTCGGGAGAAAATTCCCATCAGAGCACGTCCCACCATGGGGGCCGTCACTGTCCTCAGAGGGATAGCTTCCGGGTACCGGGTGGCATGGTCCACCAGGACCAGGATGAACCTATTGCCCATCGCTGTCCTGGGGTCCAGTGGCCCTACAATGTCAATCCCCACTCGCTGGAATGGGGTACAGACCGCAGGGAATGGCTGGAGTGGAGCCTTCTGCTTCCTTCCACTCTTCCCACTTGCCTGGCAAGTCTGGCAGGTCCTGCAGTGAGTGTCTGAACTACTGTGCATTTGGGGCCAAAAGAAGTGGGTGACAAGCCTTTCAAAGGTCTTGTCCTGCCCCAAATGTCCTGCCAATGGCACATCGTGAGCCAGCCCCAGTAGGAAGGCTCTGAAGCGCTGGGGTACCACCAGCACACGGGCTGACCCAGGCTCAGCAACCTTAGGCTCAGAATACAGGAGGTCGTTCTCCCAGTAAATGAAATGTGTTCCAGACTGATCACCGTTGTCCTGGTCTGCAGCCTGCTGCCGCATACCCACGAGAGAAGGGCACTCTTTCTGCTCCCTGCAGAATTCCTCCCTGGAGGGTCCTCCTTCTTGCTGCCAATGGGTCAGCTCAGGCAGGTCCCCCAGTTCAGCTATCTGTTCCCCTGTAGGTTCCTGGGCATCCCCCTCAAGGTCTTCTTCCTCCTGGACTGTGGGAACTTCAGGGGCCGGTTTCCTGCGCCCGCTGCCTCTTCTCCCTAAGGCCGGTTCCTGGGCCTCCCTCTCAGGCTCCAGGTCCTCTTGAGCACCTCTACTCGCTGTCATGGACCGTGTGGTGACACTCGCCCAATCTGGCATACCCAACATCTCCAGGTGAGCACTCTGCTCCACCTTAGCCCAAGGTGAGCTCTCCAGATCGTTCCCTAACAGACAGTCTACAGGCATGGCGGGCCTCACAGCTACCTGAAGAGTACCAGAGACCCCCCCCCCCACTCAAAGGAAACCTGAGCCACCGGGCAGTGACTCTCGGTGTTGTCGGCGGCAACAACCGGATAGAATGCTCCTGGGACAACCTGCTCTTGAGACACCAGGTGGCGCTTGACAGCCGTCACACTGGCTCCTGTGTCTCTGAGAGCTTCCACCCTATGGCCATTTATGGTCACCCACTTCCTGTATTTTTTAGTGTTCTCAGGCAGCTGGGTTTTGGGGACCACTTCACGGTCTCCTAATGAGACCAGGGACATTTCTACTGAACCCCACCCACCTTTGACACCCATCTCTCCACCCAGGGCTACACTAGCCATCTGCAGGGGGGTTGCACCAGGGGGTGCTGGTTTACCAAACTGGCGACACTTGGGATCATTGGCAAAATGACCCAGCTCACCACATCTGTAACAGGTTGGGGGCCCTCTTTGAACAGGGGTACCTGTCGGGACCCCAGTCGGTTTCTGGGGTGGGGAAGGCTGAGAACCTTTCCCTTGGTTCCCTTGGGGATTACTTTGGGGCCTCCTCTGGAACTCCCTCTGTTTACCCTTGTCCCCACCGCTCTTCTGCTGGGGGCCCTGCCCACCTTTGGCGGAGTCTCCCACAGGACACTTGTGGACCCTGGTACTGACCCAGCGGTCCACCTCCTCAGTAAGCTTCCTAGGCTTAGTCAGCCTACTATCAATCAGGTGCTAGCATAGCTCAGGAAAACAATTACTGGACAAGTGCTCCCATGCCATTAAATCAAGAAGCCCTTGAAAATTATCAACCTTGCTACCCTTCACCCAACCATCCAGTGCTCTGCAAAAAAAGTCACATACTCCACATACGTACTATTGGGAATCTTAGTGCAACCCCTGAACCTCTGTCTATACATTTCAGGGGTTAACCCATACCTAGCCATTAAAGCATCCTTCATATGGGGGTAAGAGTTATGCGAATCTGAGGGCAAATCTAGCAGTGTGTCCCGCCCTTCACTCAAGAACCGCCCCCACAACCCCGCTCCCCAATCCTTCTCATGGACCCAGTGGGAGGACATGGCTACTTCGTAGGCTTTGAACCACTGCCCTATGTCATCACTTTAAAAAAATTCCTTCACTACATCTTTGGGTATGTACACTCTGGACTCTAACTGCACTGGGGGTGTGCTGCCACCAGAGGGAGTGCTTCCCAAGCCCTGGGCTTTCAACTCCAGCTCCCTCATTTTCCTCTCATGCTCCATTTGGCTTTTTCTCTCTACCATTTCCAGCCTTTTTTGTTCCATTGCCAGTTGTCCATTTAGTTTCGCCATCTCTATCTCATGAGCTCTGGTTTCCTTCCTGAATGCCAACTCCTCTGGAGATAAACTTTTACTAGAAACACTGCTACCTGCAGGGGAAGGGGTTCTCCTTCCTCTTGGACCCACTGGCCCATCCAGCTGCTCATCTGCATTATCATCATCAGTGGCATTACTTGCTTCTACCCAGGCCCTCAGCGCCTTGTAGAACTCTGCCTTGTTTTTACATCCAGTTGTAGAAACATAAAATTTCTTGCGGAAGAATTTCAGCTGCTTGGCAGTGTAGCTATCCAATTTCTCTTTTTCCCATTCAAATTCAGTATTCACAGAGACTATGGATGCTGCTTTCTCCACCATGGTTAAGCTTGGCAGTGCTAAAAAATAGACAGTCCCAAAAGAAATCTACCAACAAGTATTGGTTGCGTTTAAGGTCTGCACTCACTAAGTAGTGTTCACCAATTACTGTACATGAGTCACAAATGCAAGTCCAGAATCCTCACCGCTGACCACCAATGTTAGAATCCGGGTTCTCTGGTTGGCACAGGTAGGTACTTGTGACAAGCAGGGAACCTTTCCTCTAGTCAGGGTAAGGGGTTACACTCCTAAAATAACCCCTGCTCACCCTCTAGGTAGCTTGGCGCGAGCAGACAAGGCTCATCTCAGAGCGTTATTGTGAGAAGTTGGCCTGGCATATGCTATCTCCTAGTTATAGGGACACCTTGCACCAGTCCAATTCGACTCTTATTGATGATAGGTTTAAGACAACCTTTAAAGAAAGCTATCCTAGTGGTAGCTGTGGAGAGCAGCCTTCAGGCTAAGTCTTGAAGGAGTGTTAAGCTTATTGTTTTACCATAATAACCTCTTGAATAACCAAATGAAAGAGTAGCCCACACAGGTATTTATATATAAAATATATGCATTTATTCTAGACAGAATCCCACAGTCTCTTTATGAAGCTGTGGCAAAGTTACAATATCAAACAAGCATTGATAGACACAATAAATAGCACTATTAACATTGGGCCCCAGGGGGGGACCAAACCATATACTAAAAAAGTGGTATAAGAACCACGACAATTCTACAGGCAATGCCTAGGGCATTCAGGATCGCTGGCCCCTTAAGAATCCACCCCAGGTTATGAGGAAGGGGACCCACGGGAGGCGCGTGCAGTGCAAGTAGCTGCTGTCGGGATCTCTATTACAGCCTATGGGGAATGTCGCGGTTGGAAATAAACAGTTTAAAAATACTTCTAGCAGGAGTACAAAGTTAAAACTTCAGGCTTAAGCTTTTGAAGAGCCCACTACCACGAGAGTACCGAGGTACCACTGTTACCTGCCCCAGGGAAGCCGGGTGCATAGGTCGTTTCTGCTGTCGGGTCGCGGGCTGATTTTCAATGGGAAAATAGTCAAAAGTTCTGCTAGCCAAAAGCGTCGATGATGCCGTGAAGATCAAAGATGTGAAGATTGTAGAGAAGTGCCTGAAAGCAGAGGGGACAGAGTCTGGGTCACGGCAAAGTGGCCAGGAGGCTCAAAGCAAAGAGCCCTTCGATGTCGGGTGCTTCAGGTGGAAAGTGGTGTAGCTTGGATCTGCAGCCACGGGCTCTGGGAGGCTACAAGGAAGGCCAGCTTCAGGAGAGCAACTGTCCCACTTTGGATGAGGGTCACTGCGGTGTTAGTGTCCGGATTGGATCCACTAAGCCTTGGCAACCGCAACCCACAAAGAATAAACAAATCTGCTACAGTGCAGACCCACGAGATCTGGGAGAGGTCTCCTTCAAGGAGACTGTAGAGCAGGCCTGGAGCAACCAGGGGAACTCTTGGTTGTAAAGATAGACCTCCGCTAGGGCCCACAAGTCGAGAGACAAGGGACCACGGGAGGCGGCAATTTGGAGTGCATAAAAGGGCACCCACGGGCCACCGGAGGGGGCTAGGGCGCTGGTCTTTGGCACAATTGCTGTAGAGTGGTTGGCTCGTAAACGGGCCAAAGCACAACTTCCCCACTGGTCAGGGTTATGTGCTATGCAAGAGGTGGCCGGTGTCTCGGGGTATTGGGGATCTCGGCACCCACGTGGTCCACGGTGCCCAAACTCGTTGAGCACACTCACTGGCCTCTGGGATGCGCTGGAAACCCACCTCAAGGTTTCTGGAAGTCGTCAAAGTTCGTGAGAGCAGCGAAGTTCCAACCGGGTCACTTGCAGTGTTTTAGGTGCCTGCCAAGCAGGGGGATAACTCCTTTATCCCAAGGGAGATTTCTTCCGTCAGCTGGGCAGCAGCAAGTCGAAGGTCAAGACTGTAAAGTTCAAGATTAATCTGAGGCTCTGGGGCCACGTTATTCACCTTTATCCCCAAGATTAGGGGAGTGTCCAGAGTAGTGTCCACCAATGAGAGGTGAGGCGGGAAAGGGTGGCTACACCCTCTCCCCTTTGTGTGTTTCCCGCCTGGGCGAGGGGCAGGATGCCCCTGAACCGGTTCCAAGCGGTGTATGCGGAATGAGGCTTCTGCAGCTGCCTACGTGCAACTCTGAAAGGACATTTGGTGCACCCACCCTGTTCCAATCCCCATTATCCTGTCTGCGGAGATGCTAGCACCTCCCTGCCACAGGAGCCCTATTGTCCAGCTGGCGAGGCTGGGGTTTTCCCCAGCAACAGCCAGCCAGGGTCGTGTAGGTGGCGGGTAGTAGCCATTTTGTACTGCTTGTGCACTTTTAAATTGGTGTCTAAATTCTGCCGCTTTTCCCATATCGCCTCTCTAGCAGGGGGGAATTGTACCCTCATGCCCATGTCTGGACTGGGGGTATGATTCCTACATGTTTGACACCAAACACGATATGGTTCTGTGCAGCCATTCTCAAGTTATCGCGTTATCGCGATAGACTTATAATGCGGTTAAGAGTATATGGTATGGCTACACTACAAACAATCCTGCAATGATTTTACGAAGGTTGCAGAGAGGCCCTACTCATGTAGGGGTCCCCCCTCACACATACCTCAGCACCCTGCCTTGTAGGATTACCAAGGCCTGCTATAGGGGTGACCTATGAGAGTATATGTGTTGTAATGGGGTGGGATATAGGGTACCTATATCCCTGTAAGGGGTGCTAGCACCACCTTACCCAGACTACAGTAGTGATCTGGTGGTGTCAGTTTGTATGGCTGTCCCAGGGTGGCACAATAAGTGCTGCAGCCCTGGTAGGCCTACTGAGGCACCCATGCCCTGGGTACCTAGGGTACCATCTACAAGGGACTACCAGGGCATCCTCAGCATCCAATTGGTTGGTACCTAGGGTACTCACATCATTTAACAGAGGAAGCAGATAGGCTGGGGTCCTGGATAGCAGGGCCACAGCCTGACTAGAGTCATAAAACAGCAAAAACATCAGCAAAAAGTTGGGGGCAACTATGCTGTCGATGCCACTCTCCTACATAACCCCCCCCCCCCAAACGCAGGGACATTAAACTATGACCAGTTGAGTCTTCATGTTCTAAGTGAAAATATCTGGAGAGGCCATCTGCATTGGCATGGTTGCTCCCAGGTCTATGTTCCACTGTATAGCCCATCCCCTGTAGGGAAATGGACCACCTGAGTAGTTTGGGGGTTTCACCCTTCATCTGTTTTAGCCATAGGAGGGGCTTATGGTCTTTTTGAACAATGAAGTGAGTGCCAAACAAGTATGGCCTCAGCTTCTTCAAGGCCCAGACCACAGCAAAGGCCTCCCTCTCTATAGCTGACCAACGTTTCTCTCTGGGGTTCAACCTTCTGCTAATAAAAGCTACTGGTTGATCCTGGCCCTCCTCATTCAGTTGTGATAACACAGCACCTACCCCCACCTCTGAAGCATCCGTTTGAACTATGAATTCTTTGGAGTAGTTGGGGCTTTGGAGCACTGGAGCAGAGCACATTGCCTGTTTTAGGTCATCAAAAGCTTTCTGACAGCTGACAGTCCGCTGAACCTTTTTGGGAATCCTCTTAGAGGTGAGGTCATTCAAGGGGGTCACAATGGATCCATATCCCTTTACAAACCTCCTATAGTAACCAGTCAGGCCCAAGAAAGCTCGAACCTGAGTCTGGGTGGTTGGAGCAACCCAGTCCATTATGGTCTGGATTTTGCTCTGAAGTGGTTGAACCTGGCCTCCACCTACAAGGTGGCCCAGGTATACAACCTGACTCTGCCCTATCTGGCACGTAGTAGCCTTGATAGTGAGCCCAGCCTTTTGCAGGTGTTCCAAAACTTTCCTCAGGTGGATCAGGTGATCTTCCCAGGTGGAGCTGAAGACAGCAATATCATCTAGATATGCTGCACTAAAGTCTTCCAGGCCTGAGAGGACTTGGTTCACCAACCTTTGAAAAGTGGCAGGTGCATTTTTCAAACCAAAGGGCATCACAATAAATTGATAATGCCCACTAGGGGTAGAAAATGCTGTTTTGGCTTTTGCAGACTCAGCTAACCTTATCTGCCAGTAGCCAGCTTTCAGATCAAATGTGCTCAGATATTTGGCTGAGGCCAATCTATCTATGAGCTCATCTGCTCTGGGAATTGGATGAGCATCAGTCTTAGTGACTGCATTGAGTCCCCTGTAGTCGACACAGAACCTCATCTCTCTCTTACCACCCTGGGTGTGAGGTTTTGGTACTAGGACTACTGGGCTAGCCCAAGGGCTATCTGAGGGCTCAATCACTCCCAACTCCAACATCTTTTGGACTTCTGTCCTTATGCAGTCCCTGACATGATCAGGTTGCCTGTAGATTTTATTCTTGACAGGCAGACTGTCCCCAGTGTCCACTTCATGAGTGTACCAGGGGGTCTGACTTGGAGTCAGAGAAAACATATGTCTATAAGACTGAAGAACTTGTCTACAGCCAGCTTGCTGCTGGTCAGTGAGGCTGCCTGCCAAGGCTACTCCATCAATTGACCCATCGTCAGGGTTCTGAGAGTGCAGGTCTGGGAGAGGGTCACTCTCTTCCTCCTGTCCCTCATCTGTTGCCATGACCAAGCCCATGTCAGCCCTGTCCACATATGCTTTCAACCTATTAACATGAAGTACCCTGTGGGGACTTCTGGGAGTGCCAAGGTCTACCAAATAGGTAACCTCTCCCTTTTTCTCCAAAATGGTGTGGGGTCCACTCCACTTATCTTGGAGAGCTGCTGGGGCCACTGGCTCCAACACCCATACCTTCTGCCCTGGCTGGTACACCACCAGGACAGCCTTTTGGTCATGCCAGGCTTTCTGTAATTCCTGACTTGCCTCCAGGTTTTTAGTTGCCTTCTTCATGTACTCAGCCATCCGGGAGCGGAGACCAAGTACATAGTCCACAATATCCTGTTTAGGGGGTTTGAGAGGTTGCTCCCATCCCTCCTTCACTAGACAAAGTGGCCCTCTAACAGGATGGCCAAACAAAAGTTCAAAGGGGCTATAACCAACCCCCTTTTGTGGCACCTCTATGTATGCAAAGAGAAGGCAGGGCAGAAGAACATCCCATTTTCGCCTAAGCTTTTCTGGGAGCCCTTTGATCATACCCTTTAAGGTCTTGTTGAATCTCACAACAAGACCATTGCATTGTGGGTGGTAAGGGGTGGTGAACTTATAGTTAACCCCACACTCCTTCCACGTTGCCTTCAGGTAACTACTCATAAAGTTTGTACCTCTGTCAGACAATACCTCCTTAGAAAACCACACTCTGGAAAAGACTCCCAGGAGGGCCCTTGCCACCACAGGTGCTGTGATGGTCCTAAGGGGAATAGCTTCTGGGTATCTAGTGGCATGATCCACTACCACTAGAATGAACCTGTGCCCAGATGCTGTTGGTGGGTCCAGGGGACCAACTATGTCAATCCCCACCCGCTCAAAGGGTACCCCAACCACAGGCAATGGTATCAGGGGGGCCTTTGTGGATTTACCTGCTTTGCCACTTGCTTGGCAGGTAATGCAAGAGCTGCAAAAGCTCTTACAGTCTTCACTCATCTGGGGCCAATGAAAGTGAGGGACAATTCTGTCCCAAGTCTTGTTTTGGCCCAGGTGTCCTGCTAAGGGAATATCATGGGCCAGTGTGAGCAGGAAGCCCCTAAACCTTTGAGGTATGACCAACCTCCTGGCTGCACCAGGCTTGGGGTCTCGACCCTCTGAGTAAAGGAGCCCTTCATCCCAATAAATCTTATGGGTCCCATTGGCATTCCCTGCAGCCTCAGCAGCAGCTTGCTGTCTGAGGGGTTCAAGAGTGGGGCAGCTCTGCTGCTCCAGGCTCAAGTCTGCCCTAGAAGGTCCCCCTGCCCCCAAGAACTCAACCTGATCAGGTTCCAGTTCCTCTGGGGCAGTTCCTTCTTCAGGAGATAGATCCTCTTCTGCTAAAAGAGTTCCTACAGACTGTTCCTGGGGGGAAGGCTCTGCCTTACCCCTGCTACTCCTCCTCTTGGAAGGTCCTTGGTCCATTTTTCCAGGATACAAGGCCTGTTCAGTTCCTGTCAGCTTTGCTTTTGACCTTGTCAGGGCAAATACTTCTGCTGGTATACCCAACATTGCTGCATGGGAAGTTAGCTCCACCTCAGCCCATGCTGAGGTCTCCAAATCATTCCCTAGTAAACATTCAACAGGTAGGTCTGCACTCACCACAAATTTCTTGAGGCCAGTTACCCCTCCCCAGGAGAAGTTCACAACTGCTAGAGCATGGTCTGTACTAACGTTGCTCGCATTGGTCACTTGGTAAATTTTACCAAGTATGATCTGGTTAGGGTCTACAAGGTCCTTAGTCACCATGGTGACACTGGCCCCTGCATCCCTGTAAGCTAGTGACTCCCTTCCATTAATTTTTGGCTGTTGTCTGTATTTGCCCAGACCACTGGGGCTCACAAACAGGGACAGGTCCCCATCACAAACTAGAACAGCCTGAGTGGGAGTTCTGACTAGGCCAGAGTCCTCTCCAGATCCCAGGGTCAACCCTACTATACCCTTGTTCTGTGTACCACCACCTATGGTTGCACTAGGGGGAGCAGCTGCCTTAGGGGCAGGTGGAGTGGTACTTGTGGAGTCTTTGGCCTTATTACAATCTGAATTCCAATGGGTCTTCTGCTTACAGAACTTATACCATGGCTTCCTTGGTTGTTTAGCTTTATTAGCTTGGGTCTTTTCAGATGCAGATTTTTGGGGGCCTGGTGAAGACTGCTGGTCTTTTCCCTTCTCCCCACCCTTCTCAGAGCTTTTGGCATCTTCCTTTTTAGTTGCACCCCCCAAGGGCTGGACCTTCTGCTTAATCCTGGTTCTGACCCATTTGTCTGCCTTCTTTCCCAATTCTTGGGGAGAGGTCAGATCAGAGTCTACCAGGTGCTGATGTAAAAGCTGGTTCAGACAATTATTAAGAATCTGCTCCCTCATTATGAGATTATACAATCCTTGGTAATCATTCACCTTACTGCCAGTTAACCAACCTTCCAGTGCCTTGGTAGCACAATCAACAAAATCTACCCAATCCCGATTATGTGCTTTTTGGGTATCTCTGAACTTAAGTCTGTATTGATCAGTGGTTAAGCCAAACCCATCTATTAAAGCATCTCTCAGGATATATTAATCATCAGCATCCTCTTCTCTAACAGAGAGGAGCTTGTCTCTACCTTTGTCTGCAAAGGAGAGCCACAGGATTGCTGCCCACTGCTCTACTGGGACCCTCTCTACTTTACAGGCCCCCTCAAGAGCAGATATCCATTTGTGGATATCATCCCCTGTATGATAGGGGGCACAATCTTGTGGAGGTTCCTATTGTCAGGGACTTTCTCTCTAACTCTAGGGGTTTCATTACTGCCACCAGGGGTCTCTAGACTCCACTTCTTTGAAGCTTTCTGAAGCTCCAGGGACTCCCTGTCTAATGCTAACTGTTCTCTCCTGAGCTGTAGCTTTGCCTGCTCAAACTGGAGCAATCTGCATTTCCTCTCTTGGGAGGATTCTCTCCTCTGAGGAGAGGCAGAGGTCCTTTTGGATCTCCTAGAATGGCTGGACCCCACTGAGGGGGATCCGTTCCTTCTGGGATCCACCACTCTCCCTTTAGGGATGGAGGGAGTGCCTCTTGGGCCATCACCTCCATGTAGTGAGTGGTCTGGTTCTTCCAGGTCAGGATCTTCATCCTCTTCCTGGTCCTCATCAGAGTCCTCTCTTTGAGGGTCCTCTTCTGATGGATGCCCACCCAACCTGTCTACCCCACCAGACCCTAAAGTCTGCATAAAGTCTGCTATGAGCAGGATTTCCCTGAGACATTGGGTATTGGCACCTTTGTTTGTCTTAAGTTGCCTAGAGGTGCACATCTCCCTCAGCTCAGCAAAGGAGAGATGATCATACTTGTCGACTGGGACCCTTTGGGGTCCTTCCAGAGCCTTATGGGCACCTGAACCTAAAGACATTTCTAGTGTAGTGATAGTGGTGTATCTACCTACACTAAGTGTGGCCTACTGAACCCTTTCTTGAGTTGTAGTCAAGGTGCCGCTCGGAGGCTGATCCTGGTTTTGAACTGTGCCCTGCATCTTAAACTCACCGGAGGACTTCGTTGGGCGGAGACAGTGCGTGAGCCGTGATTCCATCTCCTGACTAACCCCCGGGACTGCGAGTACCAGCGGGCATTGGGCCTCCTTGAACATTTGCCGCAGCTGGTGGCTCTTCCCGGCTCCTCCCTCCCACACTACAAAGCGCCTCGCGGCCCCCGCTTCGCGGGAGCCGCTCGGAGGCTGACCCTGGTTTTGAACTGTGCCCTGCATCTTAAACTCACCGGAGGACTTCGTTGGGCGGAGACAGTGCGGGAGCCGTGATTTCATCTCCTGACTAACCCCCGGGACTGCAAGTACCAGCGGGCATTGTGCCTCCTTGAACATTTGCCGTAGCTGGTGGCTCTTCCCGGCTCCTCCCTCCTACACCATTATAATTATTTCCCCACTCAGGCGTAAGCGGGACGCGTTCGGGGCGTCGTTCAAGGGCGGGCCCGTTTGAGCCCGTTCGAGACCGGTGGAGGCCGGGCCGGGCCCCCTCTCTATGCCCGGCGCTCCGCCTGCAAAAGGAGGGAGCGGCACTTGTAATTTGGTAAGAGTCTCAACTCTATTGTAATATTCCCACACATTTATCTGGGCTTGAGTGGTTTGATTCATCTCTAGTCATCTACTTGCCCATGGCGACGAGCAAAGGTGGAAGCATGGCTGAGACTCTGGGGAACTTTATTACCCGTGCTAGTAATGTTCTGTCATATGAAATAGCTGCCACTGAACGTCGGCTATCATTAGAGCCATTACTAGGGAAGCGTTCCCGATGCACTAGCAATACAACGACCAATCGACCCAGGGCAAAACGAGACACCTGCCCAAAGGAAAGAGCCATTGCCTCCTGCCCCCATCTTCATGAATACCGTTACCTCAAGATCAAAGTCGGAGCAGTCCGTGAGGAGTAAGGGGTCAAGAATAAACCCATCGAAGGGGAAGAAGCGCGAGGGAGGACCGACGAGACACAACAATAACAAAAAATCGAAAAATATCCTTAACTCGAACAATGGCCATAGCGATTCACCCGAGCAGGGAGGTTTACCTACAACATCGGGATTAGACATTATAGCATCTATGTCACCTGAACTCATCTTGAAAGAACCTTCTAAATGTTCTAAATGTTCGATTGATGATGCATTTTGGGAAAAGATGGAGTTATTAATCTCTGGGAGCTTATCTCCACTATCTAAGCGACTAGCTATTATAGAAGAAAAACTAAGGTTGATTCCTATTCCTGCGGATTTAATTCACAGCGAGTTGGCTCATCAAACTAAGAAGGGACTCTGTCAAATAATACCCTTACAACAAGCTTCTTTGCCGGTTACTAGAGAGAATGAGTTGGTCCCATCTTGTAATCCAATAGTACTTGATGGGGACCAATTGCAAAGTTGTGAGAGAATTGTTGCCCCTACCCATCCTTCTCAAATCCCTCAGGGCCCTACCGATGCTAGAGCGGTTAGGAATTCTCCCCGATTGCATAAAACAGCACCTGTCACTGATTGTAGCAATAACATACATCTAGGTCTTAAAAGAAAACTACCAAGACCAGATCTCCCCCCTGAGTGCAGCTCTCATGTAGTGGTTTTAACTGGCGTCCCTGAACTCCCTGTTGATAAAACTGAACCATACATGGCCCTGAAGAATAAGGTCATGTATTGGCTCCGTGTAAATAGACCTTTGCCACCTTATCTTGATGGGGAAATTATGATGGTACGCAGAGTCGAGTGGGTGGGTAGGAGCGTGAAAAATAGAAGGGGTGACTGTATCCTCATAACCTTCAGGGACAAAGGGGTGACCAAGTTCCTGGGGGATGGAGGATGGGCTAGTTCCCCGGATGGAATTCAATCTCTTCTCCTTTCATTTTTCTATCCAAACAAAACACCCAACTTCGAAATAGGTCCTGTGGATCAAACTGGGGCCACGAGGGAAAGGTGCAGGGGCCCCTTTGGGATTGGAGTGGCCCCTCATCGTGACCCCTGCCCCCCTATCCAATGCCACAACAGGTTCAGCACCCTTGAGCTTGTTGATTGACTGCATCCTGCAGGGGAGGCCACTAATAACATCGGACTCAAGGGGGTGGGTCATACTCAGGTGGGAAGCCAGGTAATTCTTTCCGGACTGAGTAAGGTACATAATGAACAAGAATATTCAAGGGTAGTTCCCACTGCTTCACAGGGGCTAATAGATTTAACCCTGGAATGCGTTCGAGATCCCAATAGTGTTGAGACTAGTATAAATATCGTTCCCACCCACCTAATGACTGCTAGCCCCCCCCCAATTGCAGAGTTAACAGAGAATGGGGGGGACACATTAGGGCAATCCATTCAGCCCCATACGGGCCCCCAAACAAGAGTTAACACTACCCAAAAATTAGAGTATGGAGCGGGCCTACAAATCCTATCTTAGAATTTGGCAGGTATTGGTCCTTTGTTGGACTCCCCGGATTGGGGAGAGTTCATAGATGGCCACGACATTTGCCTATTTCAAGAAACCTGGGCAACGAAAGCATGTCATCGCCTTGGGTTTGTTACGTACTGAGTATCGGCAGTAAGGGCCCTAATAGGGAGACCATCAGGTGGATTGTGTATTTGGGTGAAAACACATTTGGGCTGTGCAATTAGAGTAATTGATACTGGCTCATTGGATATCATGTGTATAGCCCTAATATTTTGGGATCACCCCGAGCTGAATTTAATTAACATCTATTCTCGCCCCGTGCAGCATGGTCAAAAATCTAGTACTCTGTTAAAACTAGAAGAATTTCTGTGTATATTACCCAAGCAGGACCAATTGCTCATAGGTGGTGACTTTAACTGTCATTTCGAACCACTGAATGGTGTGTCCACCCCAGTCACCCAAGAAGAGGATCAAGTATGGGCAATATCCCCTTCTAACTCTTATCCTACGAAGGGATGGACACCCCTGGTTCTTCAACTCACCACACTAACCCTTACCTATTCCCTGAGGGCATGTAATGGAAGGCACCCAGCGGACAATCCTGGTAAATTTACATTCCAACGGAATAGCTACGCCTCCATCATAGATTACATAATGATTAAATTGGGTATGTGGTCCAGGGTTTTGGAATGTCAGGTAGTAAATCGCAGTGAAAGCGATCATAATCCCCTTGTCCTTACTCTGGAAGGCTATGATAACTCCCTATATCAATGTAGGGACGTTAATCACTCGTCCCCTCTGGTTACATCATGCGGAGGCCGACGAGTTAGATGGGAAAAGATTGCCCAATCCCAAGCTGACCTTGGAGATATGTATAGGGAGATTTATCCGCTTTTAGAGCGAGCACTGGATCCTGCTGTTGCGGGAATTGGCCCTTTAGATCAGGGTAATATAGGCTCTACTCATGTAGAGCTATGCGCAACCTTAGAGGGGTACTTTTATCGGGGAATAAGGAGAAAACCTCAAATTATGAGAGAGAGATCTTCTTGGTTCACTAAAACTTGCAGAGAAGCAAAGTCATCACTTCTAGCAAACCTTAAAGGGGGGGATAAGTTATTGATCAAGGAGGCGAGGGGCCATTATAAGAAAGTGACTATAGATGCAAAGAAGGAATAGGAGTATAATAGATGGGAGGAAATCTCTATTACATTAAGAAAAAGGGACTCCAGGGCATTTTGGAATTTGGTTAAAACAGGGTCCCCTGTCTCTCAAGTAGCAGTCCAACCCAACTTAGGGGAGGAGGTATGGCGCCGGCATTATCAATACCTTTATGCCAATGACCCAATAGCCCTAGAACCTCATGAATCCCCATCCAGGCAAGTCCCTTTACTTGCCATGGGTGATAACCATCTATGCTCATTAGAAGAGGTTAAATTGGCCCTGAATAAAGTCCTCTCAAATAAAGCCCCTGGACTAGATCGGATACCGGGTGACCTGTATAAGAGCGAACAAGTTGTATGGGCTCCCTATCTACAAAATCTTTTTAATGCAATTTTTACAGGAATGCCACCGCCCCATACTTGGGCAGGTGCCGAGATCATCCCGATACATAAAAAGGGTTCGCCCCTGGACCCGGCAAACTATAGGCCGATTAGCTTAATAGACGTGGCACAGAAGATCTTCGCACGTGTACTATTGGGGAGGCTACAAGCATGGATGGAAGAATTTAACATCCTGACCCCCTTACAGGTGGGCTTTAGAGCTAAAATGTCAACAATAGATCAACTGTTTAGACTACAGATGATCTATTGGAAATCTATCAAATTGGAAGGAGGTAGCCTTTACCTTTCCTTTGTTGATCTAAAGTCTGCCTTTGACATGGTAGACCGGCGACAGTTATGGGAGCTTTTGAAGGGAATGGGTGTCCCCCCATACCTATGTCACCTTCTGGAAACATTACATAAAGACACCTTTGCCAGGGTAAGGTATGGTCAAAATGGCGAATTAACATCCCCCTTTCCCGTTGAAAGAGGCGTGAGGCAGGGTTGTGTGCTTGCACCTACCCTCTTCTCTCTCTTTCTAAACGGCCTTGTGGAAGAACTGCTAGCCCTAACAGATATAGATGCACCCAGGTTAGCTGGCAGGAAAACACCTGCACTAATGTTCGCAGATGATACTTTGCTTCTGTCCAAGACCGCCATGGGGATGGAAAGAGTCTTGGAGGGCTTTGCAACATTCTGTAGAAATAGGAACCTGGTCATTAATGTTAACAAGACCAAATACATGGTTCTGCATGCGGACACAACAAATTGTCCTAATCCAAAATTGGACAATCTGCCGTTGGAGCGAGTAACTGTTTTTGATTACTTGGGGTTAACATTAAGCAATAAAATGGACTGGGGAGCCCAGACCTCGAAGGCCAACTTGAAACTGGTCCAAGTTTCCGGGGGAATCCTGAAGATGTATAGGGATAGCCCGTTAAAGTTAATCAACCCGCTTGTAGAGGTCTATAAGGTCCAGGCAAGAGGTGTGGCGCTTTATTGCGCTGAACTTTGGGGCCACAGTGCAGTTCAGTTTTTAGCAAGGTCAGAAAACCATTTTATGAGACAACTTTTAGCATTACCTAAGAGTACTCCCCTTCAGCCCCTTAGGATGGACCTTGGCATTCAGCCAATAGTAGATCTGGTTGCCTCACGCCCGGTTATGTACTGGCGTCGATTGTGGAGCACACCAGAACTTAACAATTTTAGGGAGGAATTAAAATCCATTATGACACTCCCGAGGGCTGGTACCATCCCGTGGCTTGCATACATTAAAAAGTCCTTAGGCGAAATTGGAAGGGAAGACCTTTGGTCTAACCCAGAGGAGACTTGCGTTGCCTTACCAAAAAAACACCTGGCCAAAGCGATGAAGGAACACAAATTGTCACAAATATTACTTCTGGAGTCTAGTACTAATCTGACTTCTGTATTCCTCGAAATGAAAATATGTTATAGCTTTGAGCCAGCACTGGATTTGATCCAATCATCGCTTGCCAAGAAACTTTACATACAGTTTAGGCATGGATCCCTTCCCCTATTTTGTAGGACGAATAAATGGGAAGGTTCTATAATTCGACCCTGCCCAGGGTGCAGCTTGTATGAAGAATCAGAGGTCCTTGTACTATTCTTTTGCAAGGCCTATACAAACCCACGCAGAAAATGGATCATCCAATTAGCTAAAAATCTTGGTGTAAGTAATTATAGAGACCTACACAGGGTAATGAAATATGATACTTCCCCCTTATTCGTCACAGTAACTGCTAAATATTTATTTACAATGTGAGTAATAAGAAAACATCTAGTACTGTAATGCTTCTCTCTTTTTTGCAAGCTATGTCCCTTTTTTCTATTTTGTATGACACACATCAGTTATTATTTTATGAATATATATTGCCCTAAAATCACTGTTTTATGAGAGGTTTTAAGATTATTGTTTACATGAGTAGATCTTTTTTTTAAAATGTGATGTTTGTACTTTTATGGCATTTTCGCCGAAATAAAGTTTTCTGACTGACTGACTGACTGCTAAACCCTCTACACACAACTCCTAAGTTCAGTAGAACTTATTGTATTCTAAGCTTGAATTTATATGTACCTTTGGTACCTAGTGGCTTTCACTTTAGAAATTCAATTTGTTATCTGGTAAAACAATGGCAAGCTTGAATCAAACCGCTGCACACCAATGTGAGAAGTTGGCCTGGCATATGCTGTCTCCTAGTTATAGGGACACCTTGCACCAGTCCAATTCTACTCTTATTGATGATAGGTTTAAGACAACCTTTAAAGAAAGCTATCCTAGTGGTAGCTGTGGAGAGCAGCCTTCAGGCTAAGTCTTGAAGGAGTGTTAAGCTTATTGTTTTACCATAATAACCTCTTGAATAACCAAATGAAAGAGTAGCCCACACAGGTATATATATAAAATATATGTATTTATTCTAGACAGAATCCCACAGTCTCTTTATGAAGCTGTGGCAAAGTTACAATATCAAACAAGCATTGATAGACACAATAAATAGCACTATTAACATTGGGCCCCAGGGGGGGACCAAACCATATACTAAAAAAGTGGTATAAGAACCACGACAATTCTACAGGCAATGCCTAGGGCATTCAGGATCACTGGCCCCTTAAGAATCCACCCCAGGTTATGAGGAAGGGGACCCACGGGAGGCGCGTGCAGTGCAAGTAGCTGCTATCGGGATCTCTATTACAGCCTATGGGGAATGTCGCGGTTGGAAATAAACAGTTTAAAAATACTTCTAGCAGGAGTACAAAGTTAAAACTTCAGACTTAAGCTTTTGAAGAGCCCTCTACCACGAGAGTACCGAGGTACCACTGTTACCTGCCCCAGGGAAGCCGGGTGCATAGGTCGTTTCTGCTGTCGGGTCGCGGGCTGATTTTCAATGGGAAAAAAGTCAAAAGTTCTGCTAGCCAAAAGCGTCGATGATGCCGTGAAGATCAAAGATGTGAAGATTGTAGAGAAGTACCTGAAAGCAGAGGGGACAGAGTCTGGGTCACGGCAAAGTGACCAGGAGGCTCAAAGCAAAGAACCCTTCGATGTCGGGTGCTTCAGGTGGAAAGTGGTGTAGCTTGGATCTGCAGCCACGGGCTCCGGGAGGCTTCAAGGAAGGCCAGCTTCAGGAGGGCGACTGTCCCACGTTGGATGAGGGTCACTGCGGTGTTAGTGTCCGGATTGGATCCACTAAGCCTTGGCAACCGCAACCCACGAAGAATAAACAAATCTGCTACAGTGCAGACCCACGAGGACTGGGAGAGGTCTCCTTCAAGGAGACTGTAGAGCAGGCCTGGAGCAATCAGGGGAACTCTTGATTGTAAAGATAGACCTCCGCTAGGGCCCACAAGTCGAGAGACAAGGGATCGCAGGAGGCGGCAATTTGGAGTGCATAAAAGGGCACCCACGGGCCACTGGAGGGGGCTAGGGCGCTGGTCTTTGGCACAATTGCTGTATAGTGGTTGGCTCATAAACGGGCCAAAGCACAACTTCCCCACTGGTCAGGGTTGTGTGCTATGCAAGAGGTGGCTGGTGTCTTGGGGTATTGGGGATCTCGGCACCCACGCGGTCCACGGTGCCCAAACTCATTGAGCACACTCACTGGCCTCTGAGATGCGCTGGAAACCCACCTCAAGGTTTCTGGAAGTCGTCGAAGTTCGTGAGAGCAGCGAAGTTCCAACCGGGTCACTTGCAGTGTTTTAGGTGCCTGCCAAGCAGAGGGATAACTCCTTTATCCCAAGGGAGATTTCTTCCGTCAGCTGGGCAGCAGCAAGTCGAAGGTCAAGACTGTAAAGTTCAAGATTAATCTGAGGCTCTGGGGCCACGTTATTCACCTTTATCCCCAAGATTAGGGGAGTGTCCAGAGTAGTGTCCACCAATGAGAGGTGAGGCGGGAAAGGGTGGCTACACCCTCTCCCCTTTGTGTGTTTCCCGCCTGGGCGAGGGGCAGGATGCCCCTGAACCGGTTCCAAGCGGTGTATGCAGAATGAGGCTTCTGCAGCTGCCTACGTGCAACTCTGAAAGGACATTTGGTGCACCCACCCTGTTCCAATCCTCATTATCCTGTCTGCGGAGATGCTAGCACCTCCCTGCCACAGGAGCCCTATTGTCCAGCTGGCGAGGCTTGGGTTTTCCCCAGCAACAGCCAGCCAGGGTCGTGTAGGTGGCGGGTAGTAGCCATTTTGTACTGCTTGTGCACTTTTAAATTGGTGTCTAAATTCTGCCGCTTTTTCCATATCGCCTCTCTAGCAGGGGGGAATCGTACCCTCATGCCCATGTCTGGACTGGGGGTATGATTCCTACATGTTTGACACCAAACACGATATGGTTCTGTGTAGCCATTCTCAAGTTATCGCGTTATCGCGATAGACTTATAATGCGGTTAAGAGTATATGGTATGGCTACACTACAAACAATCCTGCAATGATTTTACGAAGGTTGCAGAGAGGCCCTACTCATGTAGGGGTCCCCCCTCACACATACCTCAGCACCCTGCCTTGTAGGATTACCAAGGCCTGCTATAGGGGTGACCTATGAGAGTATATGTGTTGTAATGGGGTGGGATATAGGGTACCTATATCCCTGTAAGGGGTGCTAGCACCACCTTACCCAGACTACAGTGGTGATCTGGTGGTGTCAGTTTGTATGGCTGTCCCAGGGTGGCACAATAAGTGCTGCAGCCCTGGTAGGCCTACTGAGGGACCCATGCCCTGGGTACCTAGGGTACCATCTACAAGGGACTACCAGGGCATCCTCAGCATCCAATTGGTTGGTACCTAGGGTACTCACATCGTTTAACAGAGGAAGCAGATAGGCTGGGGTCCTGGATAGCAGGGCCACAGCCTGACTAGAGTCATAAAACAGCAAAAACATCAGCAAAAAGTTGGGGGCAACTATGATGTCGAAGCCACTCTCCTACATAACCCCCCCCCCCCAAACGCAGGGACATTAAACTAACCTTGACCAGTTGAGTCTTCATGTTCTAAGTGAAAATATCTGGAGAGGCCATCTGCATTGGCATGGTTGCTCCCAGGTCTATGTTCCACTGTATAGCCCATCCCCTGTAGAGAAATGGACCACCTGAGTAGTTTGGGGGTTTCACCCTTCATCTGTTTTAGCCATAGGAGGGGCTTATGGTCTTTTTGAACAATGAAGTGAGTGCCAAACAAGTATGGCCTCAGCTTCTTCAAGGCCCAGACCACAGCAAAGGCCTCCCTCTCTATAGCTGACCAACGTTTCTCTCTGGGGTTCAACCTTCTGCTAATAAAAGCTACTGGTTGATCCTGGCCCTCCTCATTCAGTTGTGATAACACAGCACCTACCCCCACCTCTGAAGCATCCGTTTGAACTATGAATTCTTTGGAGTAGTTGGGGCTTTGGAGCACTGGAGCAGAGCACATTGCCTGTTTTAGGTCATCAAAAGCTTTCTGACAGCTGACAGTCCGCTGAACCTTTTTGGGAGTCCTCTTAGAGGTGAGGTCATTCAAGGGGGTCACAATGGATCCATATCCCTTTACAAACCTCCTATAGTAACCAGTCAGGCCCAAGAAAGCTCGAACCTGAGTCTGGGTGGTTGGAGCAACCCAGTCCATTATGGTCTGGATTTTGCTCTGAAGTGGTTGAACCTGGCCTCCACCTACAAGGTGGCCCAGGTATACAACCTGACTCTGCCCTATCTGGCACGTAGTAGCCTTGATAGTGAGCCCAGCCTTTTGCAGGGCTTCCAAAACTTTCCTCAGGTGGATCAGGTGATCTTCCCAGGTGGAGCTGAAGACAGCAATATCATCTAGATATGCTGCACTAAAGTCTTCCAGGCCTGAGAGGACTTGGTTCACCAACCTTTGAAAAGTGGCAGGTGCATTTTTCAAACCAAAGGGCATCACAATAAATTGATAATGCCCACTAGGGGTAGAAAATGCTGTTTTGGCTTTTGCAGACTCAGCTAACCTTATCTGCCAGTAGCCAGCTGTCAGATCAAATGTGCTCAGATATTTGGCTGAGGCCAATCTATCTATGAGCTCATCTGCTCTGGGAATTGGATGAGCATCAGTCTTAGTGACTGCATTGAGTCCCCTGTAGTCGACACAGAACCTCATCTCTCTCTTACCACCCTGGGTGTGAGGTTTTGGTACTAGGACTACTGGGCTAGCCCAAGGGCTATCTGAGGGCTCAATCACTCCCAACTCCAACATCTTTTGGACTTCTGTCCTTATGCAGTCCCTGACATGATCAGGTTGCCTGTAGATTTTATTCTTGACAGGCAGACTGTCCCCAGTGTCCACTTCATGAGTGTACCAGGGGGTCTGACTTGGAGTCAGAGAAAACATATGTCTATAAGACTGAAGAACTTGTCTACAGTCAGCTTGCTGCTGGTCAGTGAGGCTGCCTGCCAAGGCTACTCCATCAATTGACCCATCGTCAGAGTTCTGAGAGTGCAGGTCTGGGAGAGGGTCACTCTCTTCCTCCTGTCCCTCATCTGTTGCCATGACCAAGCCCATGTCAGCCCTGTCCACATATGCTTTCAACCTATTAACATGAAGTACCCTGTGGGGACTTCTGGGAGTGCCAAGGTCTACCAAATAGGTAACCTCTCCCTTTTTCTCCAAAATGGTATGGGGTCCACTCCACTTATCTTGGAGAGCTGCTGGGGCCCCTGGCTCCAACACCCATACCTTCTGCCCTGGCTGGTACACCACCAGGACAGCCTTTTGGTCATGCCAGGCTTTCTGTAATTCCTGACTTGCCTCCAGGTTTTTAGTTGCCTTCTTCATGTACTCAGCCATCCGGGAGCGGAGACCAAGTACATAGTCCACAATATCCTGTTTAGGGGGTTTGAGAGGTTGCTCCCATCCCTCCTTCACTAGACAAAGTGGCCCTCTAACAGGATGGCCAAACAAAAGTTCAAAGGGGCTATAACCAACCCCCTTTTGTGGCACCTCTATGTATGCAAAGAGAAGGCAGGGCAGAAGAACATCCCATTTTCGCCTAAGCTTTTCTGGGAGCCCTTTGATCATACCCTTTAAGGTCTTGTTGAATCTCGCAACAAGACCATTGCATTGTGGGTGGTAAGGGGTGGTGAACTTATAGTTAACCCCACACTCCTTCCACATTGCCTTCAGGTAACTACTCATAAAGTTTGTACCTCTGTCAGACAATACCTCCTTAGAAAACCACACTCTGGAAAAGACTCCGAGGAGGGCCCTTGCCACCACAGGTGCTGTGATGGTCCTAAGGGGAATAGCTTCTGGGTATCTAGTGGCATGATCCACTACCACTAGAATGAACCTGTGCCCAGATGCTGTTGGTGGGTCCAGGGGACCAACTATGTCAATCCCCACCCGCTCAAAGGGTACCCCAACCACAGGCAATGGTATCAGGGGGGCCTTTGTGGATTTACCTGCTTTGCCACTTGCTTGGCAGGTAATGCAAGAGCTGCAAAAACTCTTACAGTCTTCACTCATCTGGGGCCAATGAAAGTGAGGGACAATTCTGTCCCAAGTCTTGTTTTGGCCCAGGTGTCCTGCTAAGGGAATATCATGGGCCAGTGTGAGCAGGAAGCCCCTAAACTTTTGAGGTATGACCAACCTCCTGGCTGCACCAGGCTTGGGGTCTCGACCCTCTGAGTAAAGGAGCCCTTCATCCCAATAAATCTTATGGGTCCCACTGGCATTCCCTGCAGCCTCAGCAGCAGCTTGCTGTCTGAGGGGTTCAAGAGTGGGGCAGCTCTGCTGCTCCAGGCTCAAGTCTGCCCTAGAAGGTCCCCCTGCCCCCAAGAACTCAACCTGATCAGGTTCCAGTTCCTCTGGGGCAGTTCCTTCTTCAGGAGCTAGATCCTCTTCTGCTAAAAGAGTTCCTACAGACTGTTCCTGGGGGGAAGGCTCTGCCTTACCCCTGCTACTCCTCCTCTTGGAAGGTCCTTGGTCCATTTTTCCAGGATACAAGGCCTGTTCAGTTCCTGTCAGCTTTGCTTTTGACCTTGTCAGGGCAAATACTTCTGCTGGTATACCCAACATTGCTGCATGGGAAGTTAGCTCCACCTCAGCCCATGCTGAGGTCTCCAAATCATTCCCTAGTAAACATTCAACAGGTAGGTCTGCACTCACCACAAATTTCTTGAGGCCAGTTACCCCTCCCCAGGAGAAGTTCACAACTGCTAGAGCATGGTCTGTACTAACGTTGCTCGCATTGGTCACTTGGTAAATTTTACCAAGTATGATCTGGTTAGGGTCTACAAGGTCCTTAGTCACCATGGTGACACTGGCCCCTGTATCCCTGTAAGCTAGTGACTCCCTTCCATTAATTTTTGGCTGTTGTCTGTATTTGCCCAGACCACTGGGGCTCACAAACAGGGACAGGTCCCCATCACAAACTAGAACAGCCTGAGTGGGAGTTCTGACTAGGCCAGAGTCCTCTCCAGATCCCAGGGTCAACCCTACTATACCCTTGTTCTGTGTACCACCACCTATGGTTGCACTAGGGGGAGCAGCTGCCTTAGGGGCAGGTGGAGTGGTACTTGTGGAGTCTTTGGCCTTATTACAATCTGAATTCCAATGGGTCTTCTGCTTACAGAACTTATACCATGGCTTCCTTGGTTGTTTAGCTTTATTAGCTTGGGTCTTTTCAGATGCAGATTTTTGGGGGCCTGGTGAAGACTGCTGGTCTTTTCCCTTCTCCCCACCCTTCTCAGAGCTTTTGGCATCTTCCTTTTTAGTTGCACCCCCCAAGGGCTGGACCTTCTGCTTAATCCTGGTTCTGACCCATTTGTCTGCCTTCTTTCCCAATTCTTGGGGAGAGGTCAGATCAGAGTCTACCAGGTGCTGATGTAAAAGCTGGTTCAGACAATTATTAAGAATCTGCTCCCTCATTATGAGATTATACAATCCTTGGTAATCATTCACCTTACTGCCAGTTAACCAACCTTCCAGTGCCTTGGTAGCACAATCAACAAAATCTACCCAATCCTGATTCTGTGCTTTTTGGGTATCTCTGAACGTAAGTCTGTATTGATCAGTGGTTAAGCCAAACCCATCTATTAAAGCATCTCTCAGGATATAATAATCATCAGCATCCTCTTCTCTAACAGAGAGGAGCTTGTCTCTACCTTTGTCTGCAAAGGAGAGCCACAGGATTGCTGCCCACTGCTCTACTGGGACCCTCTGTACTTTACAGGCCCCCTCAAGAGCAGATATCCATTTGTGGATATCATCCCCTGTATGATAGGGGGCACAATCTTGTGGAGGTTCCTATTGTCAGGGACTTTCTCTCTAACTCTAGGGGTTTCATTACTGCCACCAGGGGTCTCTAGACTCCACTTCTTTGAAGCTTTCTGAAGCTCCAGGGACTCCCTGTCTAATGCTAACTGTTCTCTCCTGAGCTGTAGCTTTGCCTGCTCAAACTGGAGCAATCTGCATTTCCTCTCTTGGGAGGATTCTCTCCTCTGAGGAGAGGCAGAGGTCCTTTTGGATCTCCTAGAATGGCTGGACCCCACTGAGGGGGATCCGTTCCTTCTGGGATCCACCACTCTCCCTTTAGGGATGGAGGGAGTGCCTCTTGGGCCATCACCTCCATGTAGTGAGTGGTCTGGTTCTTCCAGGTCAGGATCTTCATCCTCTTCCTGGTCCTCATCAGAGTCCTCTCTTTGAGGGTCCTCTTCTGATGGATGCCCACCCAACCTGTCTACCCCACCAGACCCTAAAGTCTGCATAAAGTCTGCTATGAGCAGGATTTCCCTGAGACATTGGGTATTGGCACCTTTGTTTGTCTTAAGTTGCCTAGAGGTGCACATCTCCCTCAGCTCAGCAAAGGAGAGATGATCATACTTGTCGACTGGGACCCTTTGGGGTCCTTCCAGAGCCTTATGGGCACCTGAACCTAAAGACATTTCTAGTGTAGTGATAGTGGTGTGTCTACCTACACTAAGTGTGGCCTACTGAACCCTTTCTTGAGTTGTAGTCAAGGTGCCGCTCGGAGGCTGATCCTGGTTTTGAACTGTGCCCTGCATCTTAAACTCACCGGAGGACTTCGTTGGGCGGAGACAGTGCGTGAGCCGTGATTCCTTCTCCTGACTAACCCCCGGGACTGCGAGTACCAGCGGGCATTGGGCCTCCTTGAACATTTGCCGCAGCTGGTGGCTCTTCCCGGCTCCTCCCTCCCACACTACAAAGCGCCTCGCGGCCCCCGCTTCGCGGGAGCCGCTCGGAGGCTGACCCTGGTTTTGAACTGTGCCCTGCATCTTAAACTCACCGGAGGACTTCGTTGGGCGGAGACAGTGCGGGAGCCGTGATTTCATCTCCTGACTAACCCCCGGGACTGCAAGTACCAGCGGGCATTGTGCCTCCTTGAACATTTGCCGTAGCTGGTGGCTCTTCCCGGCTCCTCCCTCCTACACCATTATAATTGTTTCCCCACTCAGGCGTAAGCGGGACGCGTTCGGGGCGTCGTTCAAGGGCGGGCCCGTTTGAGCCCGTTCGAGACCGGTGGAGGCCGGGCCGGGCCCCCTCTCTATGCCCGGCGCTCCGCCTGCAAAAGGAGGGAGCGGCACTTGTAATTTGGTAAGAGTCTCAACTCTATTGTAATATTCCCACACATTTATCTGGGCTTGAGTGGTTTGATTCATCTCTAGTCATCTACTTGCCCATGGCGACGAGCAAAGGTGGAAGCATGGCTGAGACTCTGGGGAACTTTATTACCCGTGCTAGTAATGTTCTGGCATATGAAATAGCTGCCACTGAACGTCGGCTATCATTAGAGCCATTACTAGGGAAGCGTTCCTCAAGAGGGGGCTTCATGTCAGCTTGCTCTCCCGACAAAGGACCAATTGCACTTTATGGGGCTAATCACACAGAGGCACTTCCCGATGCACTAGCAATACAACGACCAATCGACCCAGGGCAAAACGAGACACCTGTCCAAAGGAAAGAGCCATTGCCTCCTGCCCCCATCTTCATGAATACCGTTACCACAAGATCAAAGTCGGAGCAGTATGTGAGGAGTAAGGGGTCAAGAATAAACCCATCGAAGGGGAAGAAGCGCGAGGGAGGACCGACGAGACACAACAATAACAAAAAATCGAAAAATATCCTTAACTCGAACAATGGCCATAGCGATTCACCCGAGCAGGGAGGTTTACCTACAACATCGGGATTAGACATTATAGCATCTATGTCACCTGAACTCATCTTGAAAGAACCTTCTAAATGTTCTAAATGTTCGATTGATGATGCATTTTGGGAAAAGATGGAGTTATTAATCTCTGGGAGCTTATCTCCACTATCTAAGCGACTAGCTATTATAGAAGAAAAACTAAGGTTGATTCCTATTCCTGCGGATTTAATTCACAGCGAGTTGGCTCATCAAACTAAGAATGGACTCTGTCAAATAATATCCTTATAACAAGCTTCTTTGCCGGTTACTAGAGAGAATGAGTTGGTCCCATCTTGTAATCCAATAGTACTTGATGGGGACCAATTGCAAAGTTGTGAGAGAATTGTTGCCCCTACCCATCCTTCTCAAATCCCTCAGGGCCCTACCGATGCTAGAGCGGTTAGGAATTCTCCCCGATTGCATAAAACAGCACCTGTCACTGATTGTAGCAATAACATACATCTAGGTCTTAAAAGAAAACTACCAAGACCAGATCTCCCCCCTGAGTGCAGCTCTCATGTAGTGGTTTTAACTGGCGTCCCTGAACTCCCTGTTGATAAAACTGAACCATACATGGCCCTGAAGAATAAGGTCATGTATTGGCTCCGTGTAAATAGACCTTTGCCACCTTATCTTGATGGGGAAATTATGATGGTACGCAGAGTCGAGTGGGTGGGTAGGAGCGTGAAAAATATAAGGGGTGACTGTATCCTCATAACCTTCAGGGACAAAGGGGTGACCAAGTTCCTGGGGGATGGAGGATGGGCTAGTTCCCCGGATGGAATTCAATCTCTTCTCCTTTCATTTTTCTATCCAAACAAAACACCCAACTTCGAAATAGGTCCTGTGGATCAAACTGGGGCCATGAGGGAAAGGTGCAGGGGCCCCTTTGGGATTGGAGTGGCCCCTCATCATGACCCCTGCCCCCCTATCCAATGCCACAACAGGTTCAGCACCCTTGAGCTTGTTGATTGACTGCATCCTGCAGGGGAGGCCACTAATAACATCGGACTCAAGGGGGTGGGTCATACTCAGGTGGGAAGCCAGGTAATTCTCTCCGGACTGAGTAAGGTACATAATGAACAAGAATATTCAAGGGTAGTTCCCACTGCTTCACAGGGGCTAATAGATTTAGCCCTGGAATGCGTTCGAGATCCCAATATTGTTGAGACTAGTATAAATATCGTTCCCACCCACCTAATGACTGCTAGCCCCCCCCAATTGCAGAGTTAACAGAGAATGGGGGGGACACATTAGGGCAATCCATTCAGCCCCATACGGGCCCCCAAACAAGAGTTAACACTACCCAAAAATTAGAGTATGGAGCGGGCCTACAAATCCTATCTTAGAATTTGGCAGGTATTGGTCCTTTGTTGGACTCCCCGGATTGGGGAGAGTTCATAGATGGCCACGACATTTGCCTATTTCAAGAAACCTGGGCAACGAAAGCATGTCATCACCTTGGGTTTGTTACGTACTGGGTATCGGCAGTAAGGGCCCTAATAGGGAGACCATCAGGTGGATTGTGTATTTGGGTGAAAACACATTTGGGCTGTGCAATTAGAGTAATTGATACTGGCTCATTGGATATCATGTGTATAGCCCTAATATTTTGGGATCACCCCGAGCTGAATTTAATTAACATCTATTCTCGCCCCGTGCAGCATGGTCAAAAATCTAGTACTCTGTTAAAACTAGAAGAATTTCTGTGTATATTACCCAAGCAGGACCAATTGCTCATAGGTGGTGACTTTAACTGTCATTTCGAACCACTGAATGGTGTGTCCACCCCAGTCACCCAAGAAGAGGATCAAGTATGGGCAATATCCCCTTGTAACTCTTATCCTACGAAGGGATGGACACCCCTGGTTCTTCAACTCACCACACTAACCCTTACCTATTCCCTGAGGGCATGTTATGGAAGGCACCCAGTGGACAATCCTGGTAAATTTACATTCCAACGGAATAGCTACGCCTCCATCATAGATTACATAATGATTAAATTGGGTATGTGGTCCAGGGTTTTGGAATGTCAGGTAGTAAATCGCAGTGAAAGCGATCATAATCCCCTTGTCCTTACTCTGGAAGGCTATGATAACTCCCTATATCAATGTAGGGACGTTAATCACTCGTCCCCTCTGGTTACATCATGCGGAGGCCGACGAGTTAGATGGGAAAAGATTGCCCAATCCCAAGCTGACCTTGGAGATATGTATAGGGAGATTTATCCGCTTTTAGAGCGAGCACTGGATCCTGCTGTTGCGGGAATTGGCCCTTTAGATCAGGGTAATATAGGCTCTACTCATGTAGAGCTATGCGCAACCTTAGAGGGGTACTTTTATCGGGGAATAAGGAGAAAATCTCAAATTATGAGAGAGAGATCTTCTTGGTTCACTAAAACTTGCAGAGAAGCAAAGTCATCACTTCTAGCAAACCTTAAAGGGGGGGATAAGGTATTGATCAAGGAGGCGAGGGGCCATTATAAGAAAGTGACTATAGATGCAAAGAAGGAATGGGAGTATAATAGATGGGAGGAAATCTCTATTACATTAAGAAAAAGGGACTCCAGGGCATTTTGGAATTTGGTTAAAACAGGGTCCCCTGTCTCTCAAGTAGCAGTCCAACCCAACTTAGGGGAGGAGGTATGGCGCCGGCATTATCAATACCTTTATGCCAATGACCCAATAGCCCTAGAACCTCATGAATCCCCATCCAGGCAAGTCCCTTTACTTGCCATGGGTGATAACCATCTATGCTCATTAGAAGAGGTTAAATTGGCCCTGAATAAAGTCCTCTCAAATAAAGCCCCTGGACTAGATCGGATACCGGGTGACCTGTATAAGAGCGAACAAGTTGTATGGGCTCCCTATCTACAAAATCTTTTTAATGCAATTTTTACAGGAATGCCACCGCCCCATACTTGGGCAGGTGCCGAGATCATCCCGATACATAAAAAGGGTTCGCCCCTGGACCCGGCAAACTATAGGCCGATTAGCTTAATAGACGTGGCACAGAAGATCTTCGCACGTGTACTATTGGGGAGGCTACAAGCATGGATGGAAGAATTTAACATCCTGACCCCCTTACAGGTGGGCTTTAGAGCTAAAATGTCAACAATAGATCAACTGTTTAGACTACAGATGATCTATTGGAAATCTATCAAATTGGAAGGAGGTAGCCTTTACCTTTCCTTTGTTGATCTAAAGTCTGCCTTTGACATGGTAGACCGGCGACAGTTATGGGAGCTTTTGAAGGGAATGGGTGTCCCCCCATACCTATGTCACCTTCTGGAAACATTACATAAAGACACCTTTGCCAGGGTAAGGTATGGTCAAAATGGCGAATTAACATCCCCCTTTCCCGTTGAAAGAGGCGTGAGGCAGGGTTGTGTGCTTGCACCTACCCTCTTCTCTCTCTTTCTAAACGGCCTTGTGGAAGAACTGCTAGCCCTAACAGATATAGATGCACCCAGGTTAGCTGGCAGGAAAACACCTGCACTAATGTTCGCAGATGATACTTTGCTTCTGTCCAAGACCGCCATGGGGATGGAAAGAGTCTTGGAGGGCTTTGCAACATTCTGTAGAAATAGGAACCTGGTCATTAATGTTAACAAGACCAAATACATGGTTCTGCATGCGGACACAACAAATTGTCCTAATCCAAAATTGGACAATCTGCCGTTGGAGCGAGTAACTGTTTTTGATTACTTGGGGTTAACATTAAGCAATAAAATGGACTGGGGAGCCCAGACCTCGAAGGCCAACTTGAAACTGGTCCAAGTTTCCGGGGGAATCCTGAAGATGTATAGGGATAGCCCGTTAAAGTTAATCAACCCGCTTGTAGAGGTCTATAAGGTCCAGGCAAGAGGTGTGGCGCTTTATTGCGCTGAACTTTGGGGCCACAGTGCAGTTCAGTTTTTAGCAAGGTCAGAAAACCATTTTATGAGACAACTTTTAGCATTACCTAAGAGTACTCCCCTTCAGCCCCTTAGGATGGACCTTGGCATTCAGCCAATAGTAGATCTGGTTGCCTCACGCCCGGTTATGTACTGGCGTCGATTGTGGAGCACACCAGCACTTAACAATTTTAGGGAGGAATTAAAATCCATTATGACACTCCCGAGGGCTGGTACCATCCCGTGGCTTGCATACATTAAAAAGTCCTTAGGCGAAATTGGAAGGGAAGACCTTTGGTCTAACCCAGAGGAGACTTGCGTTGCCTTACCAAAAAAACACCTGGCCAAAGCGATGAAGGAACACAAATTGTCACAAATATTACTTCTGGAGTCTAGTACTAATCTGACTTCTGTATTCCTCGAAATGAAAATATGTTATAGCTTTGAGCCAGCACTGGATTTGATCCAATCATCGCTTGCCAAGAAACTTTACATACAGTTTAGGCATGGATCCCTTCCCCTATTTTGTAGGACGAATAAATGGGAAGGTTCTATAATTCGACCCTGCCCAGGGTGCAGCTTGTATGAAGAATCAGAGGTCCATGTACTATTCTTTTGCAAGGCCTATACAAACCCACGCAGAAAATGGATCATCCAATTAGCTAAAAATCTTGGTGTAAGTAATTATAGAGACCTACACAGGGTAATGAAATATGATACTTCCCCCTTATTCGTCACAGTAACTGCTAAATATTTATTTATAATGTGGGTAATAAGAAAACATCTAGTACTGTAATGCTTCTCTCTTTTTTGCAAGCTATGTCCCTTTTTTCTATTTTGTATGACACACATCAGTTATTATTTTATGAATATATATTGCCCTAAAATCACTGTTTTATGAGAGGTTTTAAGATTATTGTTTACATGAGTAGATCTTTTTTTTAAAATGTGATGTTTGTACTTTTATGGCATTTTCGCCGAAATAAAGTTTTCTGACTGACTGACTGACTGCTAAACCCTCTACACACAACTCCTAAGTTCAGTAGAACTTATTGTATTCTAAGCTTGAATTTATATGTACCTTTGGTACCTAGTGGCTTTCACTTTAGAAATTCAATTTGTTATCTGGTAAAACAATGGCAAGCTTGAATCAAACCGCTGCACACCAATGTGAGAAGTTGGCCTGGCATATGCTGTCTCCTAGTTATAGGGACACCTTGCACCAGTCCAATTCTACTCTTATTGATGATAGGTTTAAGACAACCTTTAAAGAAAGCTATCCTAGTGGTAGCTGTGGAGAGCAGCCTTCAGGCTAAGTCTTGAAGGAGTGTTAAGCTTATTGTTTTACCATAATAACCTCTTGAATAACCAAATGAAAGAGTAGCCCACACAGGTATATATATAAAATATATGTATTTATTCTAGACAGAATCCCACAGTCTCTTTATGAAGCTGTGGCAAAGTTACAATATCAAACAAGCATTGATAGACACAATAAATAGCACTATTAACATTGGGCCCCAGGGGGGGACCAAACCATATACTAAAAAAGTGGTATAAGAACCACGACAATTCTACAGGCAATGCCTAGGGCATTCAGGATCACTGGCCCCTTAAGAATCCACCCCAGGTTATGAGGAAGGGGACCCACGGGAGGCGCGTGCAGTGCAAGTAGCTGCTATCGGGATCTCTATTACAGCCTATGGGGAATGTCGCGGTTGGAAATAAACAGTTTAAAAATACTTCTAGCAGTAGTACAAAGTTAAAACTTCAGACTTAAGCTTTTGAAGAGCCCACTACCACGAGAGTACCTAGGTACCACCTTTACCTGCCCCAGGGAAGCCGGGTGCATAGGTCGTTTCTGCTGTCGGGTCGCGGGCTGATTTTCAATGGGAAAAAAGTCAAAAGTTCTGCTAGCCAAAAGCGTCGATGATGCCGTGAAGATCAAAGATGTGAAGATTGTAGAGAAGTACCTGAAAGCAGAGGGGACAGAGTCTGGGTCACGGCAAAGTGACCAGGAGGCTCAAAGCAAAGAACCCTTCGATGTCGGGTGCTTCAGGTGGAAAGTGGTGTAGCTTGGATCTGCAGCCACGGGCTCCGGGAGGCTTCAAGGAAGGCCAGCTTCAGGAGGGCGACTGTCCCACGTTGGATGAGGGTCACTGCGGTGTTAGTGTCCGGATTGGATCCACTAAGCCTTGGCAACCGCAACCCACGAAGAATAAACAAATCTGCTACAGTGCAGACCCACGAGGACTGGGAGAGGTCTCCTTCAAGGAGACTGTAGAGCAGGCCTGGAGCAATCAGGGGAACTCTTGATTGTAAAGATAGACCTCCGCTAGGGCCCACAAGTTGAGAGACAAGGGACCGCAGGAGGCGGCAATTTGGAGTGCATAAAAGGGCACCCACGGGCCACCGGAGGGGGCTAGGGCGCTGGTCTTTGGCACAATTGCTGTATAGTGGTTGGCTCATAAACGGGCCAAAGCACAACTTCCCCACTGGTCAGGGTTGTGTGCTATGCAAGAGGTGGCTGGTGTTTTGGGGTATTGGGGATCTCGGCACCCACGCGGTCCACGGTGCCCAAACTCATTGAGCACACTCACTGGCCTCTGAGATGCGCTGGAAACCCACCTCAAGGTTTCTGGAAGTCGTTGAAGTTCGTGAGAGCAGCGAAGTTCCAACCGGGTCACTTGCAGTGTTTTAGGTGCCTGCCAAGCAGAGGGATAACTCCTTTATCCCAAGGGAGATTTCTTCCATCAGCTGGGCAGCAGCAAGTCGAAGGTCAAGACTGTAAAGTTCAAGATTAATCTGAGGCTCTGGGGCCACGTTATTCACCTTTATCCCCAAGATTAGGGGAGTGTCCAGAGTAGTGTCCACCAATGAGAGGTGAGGCGGGAAAGGGTGGCTACACCCTCTCCCCTTTGTGTGTTTCCCGCCTGGGCAAGGGGCAGGATGCCCCTGAACCGGTTCCACGCGGTGTATGCAGAATGAGGCTTCTGCAGCTGCCTACGTGCAACTCTGAAAGGACATTTGGTGCACCCACCCTGTTCCAATCCACATTATCCTGTCTGGGGAGATGCTAGCACCTCCCTGCCACAGGAGCCCTATTGTCCAGCTGGCGAGGCTGGGGTTTTCCCCAGCAACAGCCAGCCAGGGTCGTGTAGGTGGCGGGTAGTAGCCATTTTGTACTGCTTGTGCACTTTTAAATTGGTGTCTAAATTCTGCCGCTTTTCCCATATCGCCCCTCTAGCAGGGGGGAATCATACCCTCATGCCCATATCTGGACTGGGGGTATGATTCCTACATGTTTGACACCAAACACGATATGGTTCTGTGTAGCCATTCTCAAGTTATCGCGTTATCGCGATAGACTTATAATGCAGTTAAGAGTATATGGTATGGCTACACTACAAACAAAATAAACAAAGAAGGGGGTATCCTTAAATGAGAGAAGGTAAAGACCTTCTGTCTGTTAGAGAGTTCTCAGAGAAGTAAAAAGAGAAATTATTTCTTTTTTATGAAACCCCTCACTCACCAACGTAGTTGGTGACATGCTTCATCATCGGGGTCCACCCGAGCAGTCGAATACCACTCGGGTGTGCTTCAACGCCTGATTACAGCAGAGCAGGTTTGTTATTATATCAGTACATGTAAGTGACGTGTGTGAGTGAGTGAAATAAAGTTAAAAGTAATCCTACTGTACTCCCTAACAAATTTAATATGGAGCAGCAGGGTCACGATTAAAAAAAGTGGTGAAGTGTAATACTAATGTAGGTTTAATTTGACCTAAAGTATTATCCAAATATTGACGGTCTACATGTTTCAACCTTTGAGTGTAATCACAGGTTTTCGTCAGGACCTATCGACACACCGGGCGGTCTACACACACTAAGGTGCATCCAACCCTGGAGCGTCTGTGTGCCACCTACATATACTTGCGAAGGTGGTAAAAAGGGGTTCAGGGAGTCCTCTGTGTACAGATGAACCTGAAAAAAGCACATACAGTTCTGGGCAATCAGTAAATGATCTATTTAGAATTAGAAAGTACAGTGCCCATTTCCGAGTACAGTAGGATTACTTTTAACTTTATTTCACTCACTCACACACGTCACTTACACATACTGATATAATAACAAACCTGCTCCGCTGTAATCAGGCGTTGAAGCACACCCGAGTGGTATTCGACTGCTCGGGTGGACCCCGATGATGAAGCATGTCACCAACTAGGTTGGTGAGTGAGGGGTTTCATAAAAAAGAAATAATTTCTCTTTTTACTTCTCTGAGAACTCTCTAACAGACAGAAGGTCTTTACCTTCTCTCATTTAAGGATACCCCCTTCTTTGTTTATTTTGTATAGCTCAGGGGACTGGGAGTACCCCTTACAACTTAGTTGTGAAATCCCTTTCTCTCTCTTTTGTTATATTTTACACTACAAACAACCCAGCAATGATTTTACGAAGGTTGCAGAGAGGCCCTACTCATGTAGGGGTCCCCCCCTCACACATACCTCAGCACCCTGCCTTGTAGGATTACCAAGGCCTGCTATAGGGGTGACCTATGAGAGTATATGTGTTGTAATGGGGTGGGATATAGGGTACCTATATCCCTGTAAGGGGTGCTAGCACCACCTTACCCAGACTACAGTAGTGGTCTGGTGGTGTCAGTTTGTATGGCTGTCCCAGGGTGGCACAATAAGTGCTACAGCCCTGGTAGGCCTACTGAGGGACCCATGCCCTGGGTACCTAGGGTACCATCTACAAGGGACTGTCAGGGCATCCTCAGCATCCAATTGGTTGGTACCTAGGGTACTCACATCGTCATAAAACAGCAAAAACATCAGCATCAAGTTGGGGGCAACTATGCAGTCGATGCCACTCTCCTACAGTTATAGGTTAAGCATTTGTGAACACATACAGTAACCAAGTGACAACACTACAGATGGACACCACACAGGTTTTTATATTAAAAATAAGGATTCTTTATATAGAGTTACCACAAGACCATTAAACGACAAAAACACACAATACTGTTACTTTAGATGGTAGAAGTTTGCTTAGTTCTCTTAAGTTCTTAAATGCGACACTTTAAGTCAATGTACCTTAGATGCGACACGCAGGGCAACGAAAGTGTTGCAACGATGCTGATGCGATGAAGTTTTTGGTGCAAAGAAATAAAGACGTGAAGATCTTCCAGATGCGTTACGCTTCTCTGATGTTTCGAGAAGACTAATCTCGATACGTCGGCTGCAGCGGCGTCACCCCTTTACGCGATGCGACGACAGCGGCCTTGGCAGCGGCACTCTTCTCCGACGTTTGCGAGACGCTTCCGCTCGATGCGATGCTGCAGCGGCGTCACCCCTTTACGTGATGCGACGACAGCAGCTCCGACGGCGGAACGCTTCTCCGTGGATACGAGGCGCTTTTCTTGATGCGGCGCAATGCGACAACTACAATGGCTGCGATGGCGACACGCTTCTTCCTCGATGCGAGACTCTTCTCTTGATGCGGTGTAATGCGTCAGCTATGATGGCTGCGATGGCGACACGCTTCTTCGGTGTTGCGAGACACTTCTGGAATGATGCGAGAGGCTTCCGCTCGATGCGATGCTGCAGCGGCGACACCCTTTGCGAGATGCGACGACAACAGCTCCGACGGCGGCACGCTTCTCCTTCTTGAGTCGTGCTTCCAGCTCCTTGCGACACGCAGTCCCTCAGAAGGCCCAACAACAGCAGCAGGCACTTCCAAAGAACTCTGGGGAGCTGGGGGGTGAAGTCCACTGGTCCTGGGACTTCGTTCAGGGGGCAAGTTCAGCACAAGCCCTTGGAGATCTTTTAAGCACAAGTTGAAATAAAGTCTTTGTAGTCTTTCTCCTCTCCTTTCAGCAGCAAGGCAACCACTGCAGGCCAATCCCCCAGGTCAGGGACAGTACTCCTCCTTACAGCTTTCCCAGTTCCTTCTCCTCAGGCAGAGGTTCTTCTTGTCAAGCAGGATCTAATTTCATGGGAGCAGGGTGCCAATACTTATACCCCTCATTCCTTTGTTCCTCTGGGGGTAGAGGGGCCTTTGCCCAGTCCAAACCAGTTCCTGAGCACTTTGTTGACATGACTCTGACTTTCTATTCAGGGTGCAGGGCAGAGACATCAGCCGCTCCACAGGAGGTGGAGCCAGCATTGTGGTGGCAGCGCACAGCCCTATTCAGAGTCCAGGTGCACTCCTCCCACCCATCTGGATGTCAATCTCTCTATTCACCACCAGGCTACCTAGCCCTACCCCTCTGGGTTTCCCCAGCCCTGTCACTCACACAAACCAGACAGGCAGATACTCATCATAGCAGAGGCGGGCTGAAATGGTTAGGCAAGCAAATACCAACTTTCTAAAAGTGGTATTTGCAAACACAGAATATTAAAATAAACGTTACTAAAATATGTATTTTATTATTCTGAGTTCAGGCATACTAAACTCGATTTTCTACCATGTTTCCTGGGTCTGTTAGGATCATAGGATGTAACAATTCTAACAGCCCATTCTGGCCTATGGAGAACAGGTAGCCTTACAATAGTGAAAAACGAAAATGGCTGTAATTCACGATTAGGGCATGCCACAACCATCAGGGCTTGTTCTACCTTATGCTTACAATGCACCCTGCCCTTGGGCCTACCATAGGGGTGACTAATATGAGGTTAAGGGAAGGTTTAGGGACTGGGAAGTGGGTGCACTTGCCCAGTCAGCATGACAGTACCAGACTGCACGCAGGTTCTGCAATGGCAGACCTTAGACACATTTTACTAGGCCGCTTCTGTGGGTGGCACCACCAGTGCTGCAAGCCCACCAGCAGCATTTGTATTTACAAGCCCTGGGCACTCCTGGTGCACTTTACTGGGGTCTGACAGTCAACCAAATAAGCCAATCATGGAATCCAACCAACATATACATTTTAAATAGGGAGCACTTGCACTGTGGCACTGGTTGGCAGTGGCACAGTGCTCTGAGCAGCTAACACCAGCAAAAAATATGAGGCACAGCGACAAAAAGTGGAAGGGAGACTCACGCCATGATGCCAGGTCTAACAACCATCTTTACTGCCTCTGTTTGTTTTGCAGTTTTATATAGCATGAACTCAACCGAAGGTACCAGAGCACTTCACATGAGCACCAGTTGCATTACGCAGGGGCAATTTTTTTTTTAAGGCACATGGAGATTAGGTGATTTGCCCAGAATCACAGGAAGCTTGAGCCTCCCGCTGTACACAAACCCAGCCCCCCAGCTTCATCAGCCACTCTGGCCATTAGGCCACCTCCTCATCCCACACCTGCCAACTAAGAAAGAAATGTCACTGTGTGAGGTGGGGGGTGGGGGGGCTTTAAGGGGTGGGGCCTCTTGCCACCGAAGCCCCTTCGGAGGCACTTTTGCCCATGCCCCGCCCACAAACCCCGCCTCCAAAACCAGCAAAACAGCTTGCTGAGGCTGGTGCCGATGTCCTGGGGTGTTTTCGTACCCCTTAATGGACGCCAGCAGTTCAAAGCCTCAGATATTGAACTATAAATCCATGGTTCATAGTGGATTTCCAGTTCCTTTTCCCTACCACTGTGTGTTATCGGTTCCTCACCGGGTGACCGTGTGAAGGGAGCCGATATCGTGTGTCACACTGTGGCACCGTGTGAGTTGGCAGGTATGTCATCCAAACCATCAGTCCATAAAAAAAGAAACTTTCACAACCAGAACTAAAAAAATTCTGTAAGGCCAGCTCCCTCATGTTTGATAGAATGTTACCCGGGCTGACAGCACAAAACATAGTTTCTCTGAAACTATGTACACTCTCATCTTCACTCCAGTTTCTATGCAGCACCTGTAACAAAACAAAGACATGAAATATCTACAATCCCCATCAGGACAAGGGAGGGTGAAGATTAATACTACCTTTTCATAATAAATACATTCTCAAAACAATGCCCATTGTAAGCCTTATAACAAATTGACAATAAATACCACTGATCGCAAATAATTCATACCATAATGGGGCTTATTTACCAGCCCCTTGCGCTGCCTGTACGTCACTTTTTTCCATGTTAAAAGTGACCCATCAGTGGCACAAGGGGCTTGTAAATAAGCTCCAATGCAGACAAATATCAGGTGAGATTATCTTCACCTCCATGTCCTTAATAGAATTGAAAGTTCTTGCGCAAATGTTTCATTCTATGTCAGGACCAGAGGCTCTGATTATGCTAGTTCAAAGGTGATTCACCACCACAGAAGCAACCTCAACGATAGGCGTTTAGTATAACTGCTTAAAGGTTGAATCTGATGAACAATCAGCCGTTTTCATAATGTCTTGCACAGTGGTTCCCAAAACAAAGGCCTTACAGGCAATAGCCCCTCAGATGGAATGAGCCCCACAACAAGTGTCAATACCAGCAGTTAGAAATGGGGGTCTCTTGTTGGCAGAGGTAGGTATCTTTGACCAAGTAGGGGCCCTTGCTTCTAGTCAGGGAAAGGGGGGTACACTCCTGGATAACCCCTGCTCACCCCCTTGGTAGCTTGGCATGAGCAGACAGGCTTATCTCAGAGGCAGTGTGTAAAGCATTTGTGAACACATACAGTAATACAGTGACAACACTACAAATGGACACTACACCAGTTTAGAAAAATAAGTAATCTTTACTAGACTTAACACAAGACCAAACAACAAAAATTCACAATACTGTAATAAAAATATGACTTTAAAATAGTATAAATAGCTTATTTCAATGAAGATGGTAAATGCAACAATTTGCTCTCAAAGTACCTGGGATGCATCACGCAACACAAACAAAAGGGTGGCAGGGAAGTTGATGCACCGTTCCTTACAGTCAGGGGAGTAAATGCGTCGGTTCCTTACTGCAGCGCAGGGGAGGTGATGCGTCGCTTCCTTACTGTGTGGGGAGTTGATTCTTCATTTCTTACTGCGGCCCGGTGCCAATGCGACAAGATGGTGCCTTGATGCGATGTGACGATCCGGTGCGATGCGACAAAATGGATGCGATGCGTGCACGCCCAACGGGCATGCGGCGACTCTGTGAACTCTTGAGCCATGACAGGCCCTGCAACACGTTTCTCCGGTGATGCGAGGGCGACCTTTGTGGCGGCGACCCGCTTCTCCGGTGATGCGACACGCTTCGTCGGTAATGCAGCGTCGAACAGCTGCATCGGCGACACGCTTCTTCGGCGATGCGACGGCAACTGCTGCGGCGGCGACACGCTTCCTCCTCAATGCGTCGCAGGGGGAGCTATTGATGAAGTCTTTGTGACCCTGAGACTTCTGAACAGGAGTCAAGCTCAGCTTCAAGCCCTTGGAGATTTTCCTCACGATAGTAAAAGTACACACAAAGTTCCTTTTCTCTTTTTCGTGGCAATAAAGTAACCACTGCAGGCTAACCCCCAAACAGCAACAGTACAGGGGCATTCTCCTCCTTCAGCTTCCTTGATACCTTTTCCCTGGCAAAAGTTCATCTTGATTCCCAGAAGTGATCTAAAGTTCTGGGGTCTGGAACCCAATATTTATACTGAAAAATCCTTTGTCCTCTGAAGGCAGAGGGTGTCTGTGCCCAGCCAAAACCAGTTCTGTCCTCCTGGGTGCAGCTTCCTGGCAGGAGGTGGAGACACCATTGTTTGAGAGCAGACCTGGCCCAGGGAGCTGAAAGGAAATCTCCCCCTACTCTCTATTCTATGAGGGCTCAGGTCAGTGAAAGGAAATCTCCGCCCCCTACTCTCTATTCAATGCAGGTCCTATTAAGCCCAGCCTTGACCCATCAGACTGCTGGAGCCAAGACCCTCTCCAGCCACCCGTCACTCACAAACCAGGCATGGAATACACAAACCTAGCAGAGACATGCTGGATGGTTAGACAAGGAAATACGTACTTTCTAAAAGGGGTATCTTCAAACAAAGGATGTAAAAATCACCCTCACTAAAAGATGAATTTTAACATTCTGAGTTCAGGCATGCTAAACTCAAATTTCTACCTTGTCCCCGGGGTCAGTTAGGATTATAAGATGTTATAATCAAACTGCCCATTCTGGCCTATGGGAACAGGTAGCCTTACAATAGTGAAAAAACTAAATTGGCTGTAATTCACTATCAGGACATGCCACACACATCAGGGCATGCCCTACCTTTTACATACAATGCACCCTGCCCTTGGGCCTACCTTAGGGGTGACTGATATGTAGAAAAGGGAAGGTTTAGGGACTGGCAAGGGGGAGCACTTGCCAAGTCGACATGGCAGTCCCAGACTGCGCACAGGCTCTGCAATGGCAGGCCTGAGCCATATTTTACAAGCTGCTTCTATGGGTGGCACAACCCGTGCTGGAATCCCACCAGCAGCATTTGATTTACAGGCCCTGGGCACACATGGTGCACTGTACTAGGGTCTGACAAGTAAATCAAATAAGCCAATCATGGAGTCGCTAATCCATTACACCAATTTACAATAGGGAGCACTTGTACTTCGGCACTGAATAGCAGTGGCAAAGTGCCCAAAGCATCTAGAACAGCAAAAACATAGCAAAAACAAAATGTAAGGGAGACCCACGCCAATGGTGCCAGGTCTAACAAGTGTCCCCTCCAGCTGAAATGTGGGGAGGACTACCTACCCCTTGTGAGTTCTCTTCACTAAGGCAGAAAAATCTGGACAGACCATCAGCATTGGCGTGGTCTGTACCAGGGCGGTGTTCCACCGTGAAGTCCATTCCCTGTAGGGAAATGGACCACCTCAACAGCTTTGGATTCTCACCCCTCATCTGCATCAACCATCTGAGGGGCCTGTGGTCTGTCTGAACGCAGAAGTGAGTCCCAAACAAGTATGGTCTCAACTTCTTCAGTGCCCAGACCACAGTAAATGCCTCATGCTCAATTGCACTCCACCTCTGTTCCAGTGGAAGTAACCTCCTACTGATGAAGGCTACAGGTTGGTCTAGGCCCTCCTCATTCAACTGTGAAAGTACAGCTCCTACTCCATGCTCTGAAGCGTCTGTCTGTAGAATGAATTCTTTAGAGAAGTTGGGCCCCTGAAGCATGGGCACCGTGCACATGGCAGTCTTCAGGCCATCAAAAGCTTTCTGACAGGTGTCAGTCCAGCTCACTTTCTTGGGCTGCTTCCTGGAAGTCATCTCTGTCAAGGGGGCAACAATGCTGCCATACCCCTTGACAAACCTCCTGCAGTACCCAGTGAGTCCTAAAAAGGCTCTCACCTCTATCTGGGTCTTGGGGGTTCTCAAGCCAGGATGGTATCAATCTTGGGCTGTAGAGACGCCACCTGGCCGCTCCCAACCTGGTGTCCCAAGTACACCACAGAACCCTGCCTGATCTGGCACTTACCCGCCTTGATCTTGAGGCCTGCCTTCTGCTGCGACATCAACACTTCCCAGAGGTGGCACAGATGTTCTTCCCAACTGGCACTGAACACTGCAATGTCATCCAGGTAGGCGGCACTGAGATCTCCCAGTCCAGCCAACACCTGGTTGACCAACCTCTGAAAGGTGGCAAGGGCCTTCTTCATCCCAAAGGGCATAACCTGGAATTGGTAGTGCCCATCTGGTGTGGAGAATGTTGACCTCTCTTTCGCCACGTCAGTTAAGGCAATCTGCCAGTACCCAGATGTCAAATCAAAGGTACTGAGATACCGGGCAGCCCCTAACCGATCAATGAGTTCATCAGCTCTTGGGATGGGGTGTGCGTCAGTCCTGGTGACTAAATTGAGCCCTCGGTAGTCCACACAGAACCGGAGTTCTGGCGGCAGCCTTTGGGACCAAGACCACTGGGCTGGCCCAAGGACAGTTAGAGGACTCAATCACCCCTAATGCAAGGATCTTGGAGACCTCCTCCCTGATGCAAGCTCTCACCATGTCAGTCACTCTGTAAGTTTTGTGCTTAACAGGAGGACTGTCCCCAGTGTCCACATCAGGGACACACCAATCAGTGATACTGGGAGTCAGGGAGAACAGGTCAGAAAACTGTCGCAACAGTTGGCGACAGTCATTCTGCTACTCAGGGGTCAGAGTGGAAGAAAGGTTAACACCATCCACTAACCCATCTTGCTCTGTCACAGACAGGAGGTCAGGAAGAGGCTCAGTCTCCTCCTCCATTCCATCATCTGTCGCTAGGAGCATGCCCACTTCGGACCTCTCCAAGTGGGGCTTCAGGCGGTTGACACGTAGGACCCGCAAAGGGTTCCTAGGAGACCCCACGTCCACCAAGTAGGTGACATTGCTCTTGCGCTCCACCACCTCAAATGGTCCGGTCCACTTATCCTGGAGCACACAAGGCTTCACGGGGGCCATGACCCACACTTTCTGGCCAAGCTGAAGCTCAATCAGAGTGGCATTCTGATCATACCACCGCTTCATCTCTTCCTGGCTGGCTTCCAGATTCGCCTGAGCGAGTTGCCTGAAAAGCCTAGTTTGGTTTCTGAAGTCCAGCCTGTAGCTATATACATCCTGGGGAGGTTTCCTGGGAGCTTTCTCCCAGCATTATTTTACCAAACTCAGAGGTCCTCTTACAGGGTGACCATACAGAAGTTCACAGGGACTGAACCCTAAGGACTTCTGTAGTACCTTTCTGTAAGCAAAGAGAAGGCATGGCATGGCAAGAGGACGTCCAACTTACACCTCATAGGTTCCTCAAGACCCATAATCATGCCTTTGAGGTTCCGGTTGAATCTCTCAACCAGCACATTACCTTGGGGGTGGTAAGGAGTGGTGAACTTATAGGTTACACCACATTCCTGCCACAGGGACTTCATATACTCAGATATGAAGTTGGCATCACGGTCTAAAACCACCTGTCTGGGGAATCCCACACTGGAGCAAATCCCCATTAACACACAACCCACCAAGGGGGCTGTCACCGACCGGAGAGGGATGGCTTCCAGGTACCGGGTGGCATGGTCCACCAAGACCAGGATGAACCTGTTGCCCATGGCTATCTTGGGATCCAGAGACCCCAGAATGTCAATGCCCACCCTTTCAAAGGGGGTGCTGACCACAGGGAATGGCTGGAGAGGAGCCTTTTGCTTCCTCCCACTCTTACCACTTGCCTGGCAAGTCTGACATGTCCTGCAATGAGTATCTGAATTCTTGCGAATGTGGGGCCAATAAAAGTGGGTGACAAGCTTTACAAAGGTCTTGTCCTGCCCCAAATGTCCTGCTAAAGGCACATCATGAGCCAGCCCCAGTAGGAAGGCTCTGAAGCGCTGGGGTACCACCAGCAACCTTAGGCTCGCTATACAGGAGACCATTCTCCCAGTAGATCCAAATATGATCCAGACTGATTACCTGCTGCTTGGTTTGTGGCCTGTTGCTGCAAACCCACAAGAGAAGGGCACTTCCTCTGCTCCTCGCAGAACTCTTCCCTGGAGGGTCCTCCTTCCTGCTGCCAACTGTTCAGCTCAGGCAGGTTCCCCATTTCAGCTACCTGCTCCCCTGTAGGTTCCAGGGCATCCCCCTTGAGGTCTGCCTCCTCCTGGACCGTGGGAATGGTGGGGGCTGGTTTCCTGCACCCCCTGCCTCTTCTCTGTAAGGCAGGCACTTGGGCCACTCTTTCAGGCCCAGCTGCTCTTGAACACCCTTACTGGCTGCCATGGATCGGGTGGTCACACATGCCACTCTGGCAAACCCAACATCTCCAAATGAGCACTTTGCTCCATCTTAGCCCAAGGGGAGCTCTCCAAATCATTGCCCAACAGACAGTCAACAGGCACGGCTGGCCTCACAGTTACTTGAAGAGTACCTAAGACCCCCACTCAAAGGGAACCTGGGCTACCTTGCAGTGTCTCTCTGTGTTGTCAGCGGCAACAACAGGGTAAAATGCATTGGGAACCACCTGCTCTTCAGACACCAGCCGACAACTGACAGCTGTCACACTGGCTCCGGTGTCTCTTAGAGCCTCCAATCTATGGCCATTGATGGTCACCCACTGCCTGTATTTTTTAGTGTTATCAGGCAGTTGGGTCCTGGGGACCACCTCACAGTCTCCTAAAGAGACTAGAGACATTTCTGCGGGACCCCACAAACTTTGGGCACCCATCTCCTCACCCAGGGCTACACTAGCCATCTGCCGGGCGGTGCACCAGTGGGTGCTGTGGTTGCTTTCAGGGGACACTTAGGATCCCAGAAGCAATGGCCCACTTGACCACAATTATAACATTTCCTGGGCCCCTTTTGAACAGGCTTATCTGTTGGGGCCCATGACTTTTTCTCAGGGGGAGGCTGGGAACCCTTCCCTTGGTTCCCTTGGGGATTACTTTGGGGCCCTTTCTGGAACTCCCTCTGTTTACCCCCCCCACTTTTCTGCTGGGGACCCTGCCCACCTTTGGCGAGGTCTCCCACATGACCCTTGTGGACCCGGGTACTAACCCAGCAGTCCACCTCCACAGGAAACTTCCTAGGGTTAGTCAGCTTGCTATCAATTAGGCCTAGCTCTGGAAAACAATTATTGGACAAGTGCTCCCATGCAATCAAATTATAGAGCCCTTCAAAATCATTCACTTTGCTACCCTTCACCCAAACGTTCAATGCTCTGCCAAAGAAAGAAACATATGCTACCCATGTGCTTGACTCCAGTTTCTTATAATTCCTAAACCTTTGTCTATAAAGCTCTGGGGTCAACCCATACATGGACATTAAGGTTTCTTTCATGTGGACATAGGAATTCTGATCCTCAGAGGGCAAATCTAACAAGGTATCCCGCCCATCACTGAGGAACCGCCCCCACAACCCTGCTCCCCAATCCTTCTCAGGGACCCAGTGGGAGGTCATTGCTACCTCATAGGCCTTAAACCATTGCCCAATATCTTCATGCCTATGTAACTCCTTAATCACATCCTTGGGAATAAACAATCTCTTATCTACTGGCACAGATGGTGCGCTGCCACCAGAGGGAGTAATTTCTAAGCTCTTAGCCTTGAGCTCTATTTATTTATTTATTTGGAGTTTTATATAGCGCTTACAAAACCCAGGGGTACCAGAGAGCTTTACAGCATACATGTATAGAAACATAAACATTAGAATACAGTGAGTAGCATCTAGAGTACTGGAGGTCAAAAAGATCAAGGTCATTGGCCAGATGCCCAGAGATGACGGTTGAGGAGAAATTATTTTAGTTGTCTCTTGAAGATCGTGAAGGAGGGATTAGTCCTGATGTGGGTAGGGAGAGAGTTCCATATTTTTGGGGCATTCCCAGAGAAAGAGCGGGAGAGGGCTTTTTGTTTATGTCTTTTGGGGAGGATTAAGAGGAGCGAGTTGGAGCTTCTTAACTTTCTTGATTGTGCAGCTTTTGTGAGTTTGTCAGCGAGGTAGTCTGGTTTGCCTGTGTGTAAGGCTTTATGGGTGAGCCAGGCAGTTTTAAAGGTGCAGCGTGCTTCGATGGGTAGCCATTTTAGGGCCTGTAATGATGTGGTCGTATTTCTTGGTACCTGTGACTATTCTTGCTGCTTGCAGCGTTTAGGGTGGCTCTCATGGGGGCTGTGTGTGTTTTCACTGTCCCCGTTAGTGTGGCATTTCCATAGTCAAGTCTGGACAGAACTAGAGATTGGGTTGCGATTTTTAGGTCATTGGGGGGTATGAAAGGTTTGATTTTGTTGAGGAATTTTAGTTTGTAGGATTTAATGTGGGAGCTCATGTTGAGACTTGGGTCTTGAGAGATCCCTAGTGATTTTGCTGAGTTTGCTGGAGTGAGTTTGCAGTTTAGGGAGTCAAGGTTGTTTATCCATTCTTGGATCTGAGGGGGTTGTTCGTGATTGGGGAAGACAAGGATTTCGTTTTTTTCTAGGTTGAGTTTGAGGTGGTTGAGTGTTAGCCAGTTTTTTACTTTTGAAAGAGTGGAGTTGAGAAGGAGGATGTAATTGAGGGAGGAGATCTCGAGGTACAGCTGGGTGTTGTCAGCATAGAGGTGCTAGGCGATGCTTGCTTGTTTTAGAATGGTAGTGAGAGGTTCTATGTATATGTTGAAGAGTGTAGGGAGAGGACTGAGCCTTGAGGGACACCTCGAGTTGAGGGGGAGGTGTCGGACATTTAGTTTTTGATTTTTATGAGTTGGGAGCGGTTATGTAGAAATGAGGAGAACCATTTTAGGACACTGCCATCTGCTCCGACATGCTTTTGTAGGGCGTCTAAGAGTGGGTTGTGATCACCCGTGTCAGAACCAGCTGATAGGTTGAGGAGGACAAGTAGGCAGCATCTGTTGGAGTCAAGGTAGTTGTGAATGTCATTGGTAATGCTCAGTATAACGGTTTCTGTGCTGCATCCCTTCCTGAACCCAGATTGGTGTGAGTCAAGTAGGTTGTTAGATTCCAGGTGTTGGTTCAGTTGGGAGAGAACACATTTCTCCAGGATTTTGGCTAGGAAAGGAAGGTTGGTGATGGGCCTAAAGTTTTTGAGGTCATTCGGGTCAGCATCAGTGTTTTTTTTGAAGGGGGGTGACTTGGCCTTGTTTGAGGCAGTCGGGCATCAGTCCGTTGATTAGGGAGCTGTTGATAATCTTTGTCCACAGTGGGGTTAGGGTAAGGTTGAGGTTCTTAGCTAAGGAGGCGGGTAGAGGGTCTGCATAGTGGTTGAAACGTTTGGAGTTGGCAATCACATTGGAAATGTCCTCTTTGGAGAGAGGTTTGAAGTCCTTCAACCGCTTGGGGCAAAAATTGGGGACTAGGGTGAGAGCTGATTTTGGGGGTAGACAGAGGAGGGGTCTCGGCTTCTGGGAGCATGTTGTGAGCTGGGGTTGGGTTAGGTTTAATTAAGGGTGAGGATTTGCAGTGTTGGGATTGAGGGTGGGGGTCTAGGGAGAGCTCTATATTGGTGATTTTGTCATTGAAGAATTTGGCCATTGAAGAAATTGGCCGGGTTGTTACACTGAAGTTTGGAGGCATGGGGGTTAGCTTTGGTGGGCTTGGAGGTCTGTTTCTGGATGATTTTGAAAAGTTCTTTGGGGCGGTTTTTGGCTTTGTCTAGTGCGCTCCGGAAGAAGGAGGCTTTCTCCTTGATTATGTGTGTTTTGTAGTTACTGCGTTCTTTCCTGAGTTGGGAGAGGTTGGTTGTGGATGGGTTCCCTCTCCAGAGTCTTTCAGCGGCTCTTACTTTTCTTCTTTCGAAGTTGAGGTCATTACTGAACCAGGCTTGTGAGGCGATGTCTCTGACTCATTTCAGTTTCAGGGGGGCTAGTTGGTCAAGAGCAGTTGTCATTGTCGTGTTGTACAGTGTAGTGAGCTCAACCGTGTTGAAGTTGTCTGTACATGTTGGGAGCAGTGATGTTATGGTTTCTTCAAGGACAGGAAGGGGGATGTCCTTGAGGTTTCTGCTCCTTTTATGCGTAATTTGTGTTTTGAATGGTGGAGCTGCTGTCTGATTGATTCTGAATATTATGATGTGGTGGTCTGACCAGTCGGTTGGGAGAATGTTATTGATGGTTATAGTTTCGCTTTTGGCTATGGTTGCATCTAAGGTAGAGCCCGTGTTGTGGGTCTGACCCTTGCAGTGTTGGGTGAGCTCATTTGTGAGAAGGAGTTCATTTAGTGACTGTATGACAGTGTCCTTTTCGTTATTCCAGGGGTGGTTGAAGTCACCCAGGATGATGATGTCGGAGTTGGCTAGGGAGCACTGTGTTAGTAGGTCCGATATTTGTTCTCTGAAAGCAGGAGAATTTCCTGGGGGGTGGTAGATGAGATGGCATTTTGTTACTTTGTTATTTTTACGTGTTATGTTGGTGTTGAGGTATTCGAAGGTTGAGAAGGAGTGGGTTTTCATTTCAACTATATTGATGTTGTTCTTATGGATGATGGCAATGCCGCCACCACGTTGGTCTATTCTGTCTTTTTTGGGTTTTTTTAAATTGCTTTTTATTGACATTTTCATCATAAAGACAACAAAAAAGAAACAACAAGCATTGCAGTGCTGCATTATGATGTTTGATCTGACACGGCAAGGTTACACTCACTTCCATCAAACCTGGGGTTTTCAAAGAGTTATCTCCAATATGTAACACCAGTAGGCACAAATAAACGATAGGACATTTCGGCATCTCCATTCTGCACCAGCTCTATATAATGCAATCTAGAAGTGGTCTCATAGGGGACACAAAGCATACTATCAATACATTAAACATCCATATTTCTAGAATTTAACCAAGTTACGTAAGGTTCCTGTTAGACTTGAGGGTCTCTAGTTGGCACAGGTATGCACTTGTGACAAATAGGGACCCTCGCCTGTAGTCAGGGTAAGGGGGTACACTCCTAAAATAACCCCTGCTCACCCCCTTGGTAGCTTGGCATGAGCAGACAGGCTTATCTCAGAGGCAGTGTGTAAAGCATTTGTGAACACATACAGTAACCAAGTGACAACACTACAGATGGACACCACACAGGTTTTATATAAAAAATAAGCATTCTTTATATAGATTTAACACAAGACCATTAAACTACAAAAATACACAATACTGTTACTTTAGATGGTAGTATTGAACTTAGTCTTCTTAAGTTCTTAGATGCAACACTTTAAGTCAATGTACCTTTTAGATGCGACACGCAGGGCAACGAAAGTGTTGCAACGATGTTGATACGATGAAGTTTTTGGTGCAAAGAAATAAAGACGTGAAGATCTTCCAGATGCGGCACACTTCTCCGATGTTGCGATAAGACTCGACTCGATGCTTCAGCTGCAGCGGCGACACACTTTACGCGATGCGACGTCAGCGGCCTTGGCAGCGACACTCTTCTCTGACGTTTGCGAGACGCTTCCGCTCAATGCAATGCTGCAGCGGCGACACACTTTACGAGATGCGACGACAACAGCTCCGATGGCGGCACGCTTCTCCTTCTTGAGTCGCGCTTCCAGCTCCTTGCGACACGCAGTCCCTCAGAAGGCCCAACAACAGCAGCAGGCACTTCCAAAGAACTCTGAGGAGCTGGGGGGTGAAGTCTGTTGTTCCTGAGACTTCAGCAGGAGGCAAGCTCTTTTCCAAACCCTTGATGATCCTTCACAAGTTGAGCAAAAGTACACACAAAGTTCCTTTCTACTCTCTTTGGCAGTAAAGCAACCACTGCAGGCCAATCCCCCAGGTTCAGGGATAGTTTCCTCCTCAGCTTCTTCTGGTTCCTCCCTCAGCAGAGGTTCTTCTTGTTTTCCCAAAGTGATCTAAATTCTTGGGATCAGGGTCCCAATACTTATACCCCAAAATCCTTTGTCCTCTGAGGGCAGAGGGGCCTTTGCCTTGTTCAAACCGGTTCTGGTCAGTCCTGGAGCACTTTGTTTACCTGACTCCTTCTTTCCTTTCAGAGTGCAGGGTAGAGACATCAGACGCATCACAGGAGGTGGAGCCAGCATTGTGGAGGGAAGGCACAGCCCTATTCAGGTCCCAGGTGCAACTCCTCCCACCCTTCTAGATGCAGATCTCTCTATTCACCACTGGGACACCTCACCCTGTCTCCTGGAATTTCCCAGCCCTGTCACTCAAACTCCAGACAGGGAATACACAGCCTAGCAGAGGCAGGTTTTAATGGTTAGACTCGAAAATGCCTACTTTCTAAAAGTGGCATTTTCAAACCCAGAATGTTAAAAGCAACTTCACTAAAAGATGTATTTTATCATCCTGAGTTCAGGCATACTAAATGCGAATTTCTACCATGTTCCCTGAGTCAGTTAGGATTATAAAATGTAATAATCAAACTGCCCATTCTGGCCTATGGAGAACAGGTAGCCTTGCAATAGTGAAAAACGAAAATGGCTGTAATTCACTATTAGAACATGCCACACACACCAGGGCATGTCCTACCTTATCATTACAATGCACCCTGCCCTTGGGCCTACCATAGGGGTGTCTGATATGAAGAAAAGGGAAAGTTTAGGGACTGGCAAGTGGGTGCACTTGCCTAGTCAGCATGACAGTACCAGACTGCACGCAGGCTCTGCAATGGCAGACCTTAGACACATTTTTACAGGCTGCTTCTGTGGGTGGCACAACCAATGCTGCAAGCCCGCCAGCAGCATTTGGATTTACAAGCCCTGGGCACTCCTGGTGCACTGTACTAGGGTCTGACAGGTAAACCAAACCAACCAATCATGGAATCAAAAATCATACATTAATGTACAATAGGGAGCACTTGCACTGTGGCACTGGACAGCAGTGGCACAGTGCCCTGAGCAACTAACACCAGCAAAAATACATGAGGCAACAGCAAAAAATGGAAGGGATGTAGTTGGTTGGAGCTCCCAGTAGGTGGAGAGCTGTGAGCTGCAATAAGTGACTTGTGTGATCCAGTCTTTAGCTAACGGGGGTTGCATTGCACCCCAGTGCAGAGCTATCTGCCTTTTGGCCATCAGTAGGAGCAGTGAGGGCGGCCTGCGCAATTTAGGATGCACAGTATCTAGCACTCCTAGCAGGGATGTGAGGGGCGTAAGGGAGAGGGCCAGGCCAGTTATGTCCTTGATGTGTTCATAAACTTCCACCCAAAACTGCGCTATGGGCCTGCAGCTCCAGGCCAAGTGTGTAAAGGTGGCAAGGGGGGAGCCACATCTCCAGCAGCAATCATCTTCCCGCAGTCCCATTTTGAACAAGTGTATGGGAGTACGATATAGACGATGCAAAAATTTTAAATGTATGAGCCTGAGGCGATAGTTAGGCGACAGGCGCTCTAGCTGCTGGCAGCTCAGCTTCCATTGTGCGTCCGTGAGGGGGGCACCCAAGTCCACATCCCTGGCCGCACGGGAGGCGGGACGATTATTGGGCAGGCTTTTTGAGTGTGTTTGTAAATGTGTAAAATGAGTTTTCGTCCCGACTTCACCGCCAGCAAATTTTCAAGTGCCGGCAGGGGGGCGGAGGTGCTGGAAATGTGGGAAGTTTACTTCGACAGGACACACAGAGCTGGTAGTACAGCAGCATATCTAGTGCTGACGGCTCAGCGGGGAAGCACATTTGTTGAAGTATGATGAATGTATTATTAGGGTAAAGATCACTTCCTAGTGCTAGGTTATGTATGTTTGCTCGGTCTTGAGCTTTCCGTTCCATTAAGGGGGAAAACATGGGGTTGTTGAAAAGTGGTATGGACGGTGCGTAAACTATCTGTAAATGTGCTCTTCTGCGGATACCTTCCCAGGCCCATCGCATGACTTGTATAGTGTCGATTTCCCCACGCGGACGTTTATATGGCTGAAAAAGCGCCATAGAGATTGGTAAGGGAGCTGCACGATCTATTTTGATGGCTAAGTGTGGCTGGTAGGGCGTGGGATGTGTCCAGAAATCTATTCTGTCTTTTTTAATGATGGAGAAGCCGGGGGGACTAGGAGGTCAAGGAGCGGGTATGATCAATCATTGAGCCAGGTTTCGGTGAGGAACGCGATGTCAATGTTGTGATTCAGTATGGTATCAGCCAGCTCTATTGTGTGCTTGGCTGCGGATCTGCAGTTTATCAGCATGCAGTTTACCTTGCCGCTGTTGGAATGGATTTGGGAGGAGGGGGGAACTTGGGGAATGGTTGTGTGTTGGGAGGGAAGTCATGTGGACCTAGGTTGGTTGTTGTCTCTACCTATTCCAGTGATTACCTGGATGTTGGAAGGGGGGGTTTGGGTTGTTCTGGGGTCGTAGGTTTTAGCGAGTGTCGTTACCTCTCTCAGAGACATCTCAGGGTTCGTTCTTTTTGGTCTGAGAGATTGGGTGTTGCGAGGGGAGGAGCGCCAGCTGGTCGTCTGGTGATTAGGCTGTTGAGGTGACTCACTGGTGTTTATGAGGGAGGGGAGTATTGAGTGTTGGGCGGGGGAGGAGGGCGTGGTGGTGTTGAGAAGGATTTTGTTTATGGCCTGCGTGATTGTGTTGATTTGGCTGTGGAGAAGGGATAGGTTTTCAGTTATGGTTATGAGGTGAGTCGGGGTCATAGGTAAGAGGGTGTTGAGTTGTTTTTCTATGCGTGTGAGGCGTTCAGTTAATACCTCCATTGCCTCAGGGTTAGGGGTAGGGGGAGGGTTGGGGGGCATATTCGACTGAGGCTGTCGGTTGGGACAGGAGGTTTGAGGGTTGTTGAGGTAAGGGGAGGGGAGGGGTTGGGGCAGATTTGGTTGAGGGTGTAGGTTGGGGCAGGAGGGTCGAGGGTTGGGAGGGTTGGGAGGGTTAGGGGAAGTGGAGAGGCATGCATCTTCCGATAGGCAGTGGAGGGGGGATTGTGGAGGGTGTTTCTTGAGAGTATTGGTGTAGTTTTGTCTGAGGGTTGGGCATTGGTTAGGTGGGTGTTCGTGTTAATGTGAGTAGGGGGGTTGGGGTAGATGTATTTTGAGGGGTGACGGGGTGGGGCAGGGAGTGGAGTCTTGGGGTGGGAGGTATGATTGGGGGGATGGGAGTGGGGGTAGAGGGGAATCTGGCCTAGGGGTGGGGGCAGGTTTGCGTGGTTAGGTAGTTGAGGGCTTGGGGCAGGATTGACAGCCGGTCTTTCTTGGGTCGGGGTCTGGGGGGCGAGATGGGAAGGGGTGGGGCAGTTGGGAGGGGTCAGGATGGAGTATCGCAGCTTGGGGAAGGCGAGTTCAACTTGGTGGAGGTTGAAGTCGTTGGCTTGGACCATGACTTTGCCATTTCTGTATAATGTTATGGTGGCGTTGATTCTGAAGGGAGAAGACTTGGAGATAATTAGTCTTTGGCCATGGGGGATGTTACTGGTTTTGGTAACTCGCAGGTGGTTAGTTAGGTTACTTCTCCATTTGGCCTGGTGGGTGGTGTAGAAGATGAGGTCTGTTATAGTATTGCTTTTGGAGGAGTTATGGTAGAGGTCGGCTATGAGTGTTTCAGGGTGTTGCTTGAGTAGAGTGTGCTTGAAGATTTTGGTGGCGTTAGCTGAGAGGTTGGGTGGGTGGGTGATGGAGAAGGAGTGGGGGCCATGGGGTTTAAGTTTGGAGAGAGGTGAGGGGGTGGGGGTTGATGGGGTGGTCTGGTGGGGACTTCGGTTGGTTGACATCTATCTGATTAAGGGGAAAAATGTCTGGGGAAAGGGAGGAGAGCACCCGGAAGCAGCCTGCGGTGCCTCAAATGCGGGGAAAAGTCAGGATTACTCACAGGCGGCACCAATTCCCTCAACATTCACTGATACTCTCAATGCATCCTTTTTTCATCCAGGGCCAACTTCTTATTTTCTAACTCCATTTGCCCACCCAGTTTTAGCTTGGGTTGCTCCATCTGATGCACCCTATCTCTTTCCCTGTCCTCCAGCTCTACTGGTGACAGGCCCTTGGAAGAAACACTGCTACCTGGCCTGGAAGGTACCCTCTCCCTGGTCAGGCCCAATGGCCCATCTAGCTGCCCAGCTGTATTATCTGCCTCTTCTCAAGGCTCTTCATGTTGCTCGTGGCTTTTCTAGCTTCCAACCAGGCATCTCAGCGCCTTTTGGAATTCCTTCTTCCTGGAGAGGCCTTTCATAGAGATATTACACTTTTGGTCTTCAGCTGTGGCACAGTGTAAACATCAACCTTTTCTTCCTCAATATCAAAATCTTCAGGTGCAATGGATGTTGCTTTACTCATGGGTAAAGGAAATTGGCAGTTCTCAACAAAAATAGAAGTCCCAAGAAAAGAATTTCTACCAAAAAGTATGTGGTTGCGTTATGGTCTGCACTAGTAGTGTACACCAATCACTGTATATGAATCACAAATGCAAGTCCAAATCCTCACCGCTGACCACCAGTGTTAGAAATGGGGGTATCCAGTTGGCAGAGGTAGGTACCCTTGACCAAGTAGGGGCCCTTGCTTCTAGTCAGGGAAAGGGGGATATACTCCTGGATAACACCTGCTCACCCCCTTGGTAGCTTGGCACGAGCAGACAGGCTTATCTCAGAGGCATTGTGTAAAGCATTTGTGAACACATACAATAATACAGTGACAACACTACAAATGAAGACTACATCAGTTTAGAAAAATAAGTAATCTTTACTAGACTTAACACAAGACCAAACGACAAAAATCCACAATACTGTAATAAAAATATGACTTTAAAATGGTAGAAATAGCTTAGTTCAATGTAGATGGTAAATGCGACACTTTACTCTCAAAGAACCTGGGATGTGTCACGCAATACAAACAAAAGGGTCACAGGGAAGTTGATGCGCCGTTCCTTACACTCAGGGGTGTGGATGCGTCGGTTTCTTACTGCAGCGCAGGCGAGGTGATGCGTCGCTTCCTTACTGTGTGGGGAGTTGATGCGTCGTTTCTTACTGCGGTCCGGTGACAACGCGACAAGATGGCACCTCGATGCGATGTGACGATCCGGTGCGATGCGACAAAATGGATGCGATGCCTGCACGCCCGATGGCCGTGTGGCGACTCGGTGAACTCTTGAGCCACGACAGGCATGCGACATGCTTCTCCGGTGATGCGATGGCGACCTCTGTGGTGGCGTCACGCTTCTCCGGTGATGCGACACGCATAGTCGGTGATGCAACAGCGAATAGCTGTGGCGGCGACAAGCTTCTTTGGCGATGCGACGGCAACTGCTGTGGCAGCATCACGCTTCTTCCTCGATGCGTCACACTTCCAGCTCCCAGCGGCACACAGTCTTCAGAGGGCCCAAAACAACAGCAGGCACCTCACTGCAGGTAGAATTCCCAGCAAGGGAAATTAAGGGGGCGCTGGTGGTGAAGTCTTTGTGACCCTGAGACTTCTGAACAGGAGGCAAACTCAGCTTCATGCCCTTGGAGATCTTCCTCAAGATAGTAAAAGTACACTCAAAGTTCCTTTTCTCCTTTACTTGGCAATAAAGTAACCACTGCAGGCCAACCCCCAAACAGCAACAGCACAGGGGCAGTCTACTCCTTCAGCTTCCTTGGTTCTTCTCCCTGGCATAGGTTTGTCTTGATTCCCAGAAGTGATCTAAAGTTCTGGGGTCTAGGGCCCAATATTTATACTGAAAAAATCCTATGTCCTCTGAAGGCAGAGGGTGTCTGTGCCCAGCCAAAACCAGTTCTGTCCTCCTGGGTGCAGCTTCCTGGCAGGAGGTGGAGACAGTATTGTTTGAAACAAGACCTGGCCAAGGTAGCTGAAAGGAAATCTCCTCCCCCTACTCTCTATTCTATGAGGGCTCAGGTCAGTGAAAGGAAATCTCCGTCCCCTACTCTCTATTCAATGCAGGTCCTATTCAGCCCAGCCCTGGCCCATCAGACTGCTGGAGCCAAGGCCCTCCCCAGCACCCTGTCACTCACAAACCAGACATGGATTACACAAACCTAGCAGAGACATGCTGGATGGTTAGGCAAGACAATACCTACTTTCTAAAAGTGGTATTTTCAAACACAGGATGTAAAAATCACCATCACTAAAAGATGTATTTTAACATTCTAAGTTCAGGCATACTAAACTCAAATTTCTACCTTGTTCCCTGTGTCAGTTAGGGTTAGAAGATGTTATAATCAAACTGCCCATTCTGGCCTGTTGGAACAGGTAGCCTTGCAATAGTGAAAAACGAAATTGGCTGTAATTCACTATCAGGGTATGTCCTACCTTTTACATGACTTATATGTAGAAAAGGGAAGGTTTAGGGACTGGCAAGGGTGTGCACTTGCCAAGTCGACATGGCAGTCCCAGACTGCAATAATCTATATAAGGAGATGGAGGTGCACTCTTGGCTATTCAAACTTAAAGAAAGTTTAAATTGTAATCAAAGGGTGCTACACTATTGTAGTGTGTCGACATCACACATTAATGAAACTCAAAACCTAACAGGGTGAAACCCTGATTATAGTGTGCACTGTTCCTATGCACCGCTCTAAGTGGGAATTGTAACGAAAAAGAAAGAAAAATTGTTTTGGAAAGAAAAAATATATATTGTACAGAGTATGTTTTATCAGAAATCTAGGATTCACTCTGTTAATGCAACTTTTGGTGTTTGACCGCATAGAAGGATGCAAATGTATAGAAATGTACTATGATTTATGATTTATTGATTAATAACATCTTCTAGAAAAGAGAAAATGTTGGTCTAGTTTGCTTTGTATTAAGAAAATAAGTATGTTTATCATTCGAACAGGTTGTTCTATAGGAACAGTGCACACTATAATTAGTTAGGTTTTGAGTCCCAGACTGCACATAGGCTCTGCAATGGCAGGCCTGAGCCATATTTTACAAGCTGCTTCTATGGGTGACACAACCAGTGCTGCAAGCACCAGCAACATTTGATTTACAGGCCCTGGGCACACATGGTGCACTGTAGTAGGGCCTGACAAGTAAATCAAATAAGCCTATCATGGAGTCGCTAATCCACTACACCAATTTACAATAGGGATACACTTTTTCAATTCCTGAGCTACTGAACTGATATCACATATATGCTTGAACACTCATAATTTTCAAGTAAGTGCTGTGATTTACGTTTTGTGCTAAAACTAGCTCTAATAAATAAAAATGTTCCAGCAGGGAGTCAAGATAAACTATATCCATTGAGATGTCTCTGATTATAATGAGAATTAAGTTTAAGGGCAAGCACTAGTTTATAAGGGAATGATAGGATTTCCATTGAGAATACCTATAAGGATTCATCTGCTGTTCGCTAGAATAACAATAATGTGATCTAGGTTAAACTGGTGAAATCTGATGACATAAGTGGTAATTTGACACATTTGTATATCTTTACACCATTTCTCCATAGATCTATTGGGCTCTATTCACTGATAACAACTAAATGAACTAATATTGTTTACTTTTCAAGGTATGTGTACATTTGTTTATGTAGACTGTCATGAGATGCTATACAGCTAAACTTGGAAGCACGTTCGGTTATGTAAACTGTCTACAATATTTATGATGTCTCCTTCCTTTTTCTTGAGTGGTACATAGTACCTAGAAATGGTATGATCTCTGTATATATTTAAGTCTAGTTACATTTTAAACTTTTTGCTAAAATACATTATTTTCTATTGTCTACTGATGTTATGCAAAAGGGTTTTCCCAAATACAATGGATGGACAAGGAATGATCTTTGCGACTGTTCTAATAATGATCTGGTTCTCATATTTTTAAATGTTTGTATTCAGTGTTGTAAATAGTGTTTGTTTGTGTACCTTGTAGCCCTGAAGAAGTCTGATTGAGGACGAAACGCATTGGCGGTTTCGAATTTTAAAGGACATGAATAAAGAATAACTTTTAACATCGGAAGATGTGATCGACTCTTTTCATTTGGGAAAACAACTGTTTACTGTAAACCATTTGCACTGTGGATATGGTGTAATTAATGACTTGTACATGCATTCATCCTTTGGAAGTGTGCAGGGCTATTTTGCTTATGTTGTTTTAGAATGATCAAGGAACTTTTTCTTGCCTCTCTATTTGGGACCCAGGGGATTGTGTCCTAAGCCCATTTGCACCTTATCTTTCTGAATATCACTACTTGGGATGTTAGGACTGTTGCAAGCACTAATGCTTTGATCCCCATCTTTGTGTGATATATAACATTGGGTGTTCCACCTGAAAACAAACACAGTTGGTGTTAACAACGAAATCCACGAGCATAAATTTCAAGATTATGATTTCTGGGTTTCTATGACATCACACACTAGATCATGATGTATAAAATATAAGGACGCATGAGAGGTTACTTCATGGCAGTTATTGGGTCCTCTATAGTGTCTGTTCTCACTAGAGGACACAACACTGCTACCCTCATTTACAAATTCTCCTCACAGATGGCAATGTAGGCTTTATGAATTCAACCAATTGAAAAGCATCACAGTGATTCTTCAATCTCCCTTTATACAGTTCAGGATTCTGAACTTTACACCTTCCTTTTAGGGCATCCGGTAATTCCAGTGATGTTTCCTGTTAGAAATTGGGTCTCTAGTTGGCAGAGGTATACATATTGTTCTAGTAGGGACCCCTGTCCTAGTCAGGTTAAGCCAAAAGCACACCCTAAATTAACCTGAGCTCACCCTCTGGTACCTTGCAACAGAGAAGGCAAGCTTAACTTAACAGGCAATGAGTTAAGTATTTGTGCAACACTTAATACAGTAAAACAATAAAAAACACCACACAAAAATAATCCACCCCGGTTAGAAAAATAGAGCCGATTTAATGTACAAAACAAGACCAAAATTACAAAAGTGGAGTAATGAATTAAAAACTAAAATATCTTGAATTATAGTGCTTAGAGTCATGAAGCACCAACCAGGCAATCTAGTCTCGCTGGATCGGGTCAAATCTGTATTTTTATTTGAGATTTGTAGAGCACATTATACCTAAGGATGTCAAAGCGCCAACCAAGAGCAAGAGAAACTTCATTGGAATGACCAGCCCTAAGCATCCAGAAGTGAGAAAAGCCAGGTTTTCAAGTGCTTGTGAAAGGCCACATGGGAGGAAAGACTAGCAATATGAGTGGGTAGGGTTATCCACAACCTGGCCACAGCAACCCTAAAGGACACCCCACCCCACACATTGCTTTCTGAAATCTCTGTAGTTCCACCTTCCTAAGAGAGGCACATCTCAGCTGTCTATAGGGTATAGGCTGTTCTCAGGTGCAACAGACCTAGCAGTGGAGGCCAGTGTGAACTAGACAGAGGACTTTGAAAGTGACTTTCTTCCTGACCGGCTGCCAGTGTAGGGAGCATATGCCCTCTCTGACAGGCAGACATTTAGGAACATTCATGAAAAGGCGGGCAGCCTCATTCTGAATTATCTGTAATCTATTGAGTATGGTTTTATTAATATTTAGGTACAGATCATTGCAGCTACCAAGGCGAGACCTGATAAGTGCAATGACCACTGCAGCTCTGAGCTCGGCAGGAATAAGGAGAAAATATTTCTTAAAATGTCGATACTGTGGATGGAGGAGCTAATAGTCCTCTTTGCCTGAATATCAAAGGAAAGAGAGGTGTCAAAAAATACCCCTAAAATTTGGCCTTCGTAACAGGGAGAGGTAAGGGGCCACAGAACTCTGGCCACCACAGTTCCAACAATACAGTTGTTTGCGCACCAAATATCAGAATCTCCATCTTATCAGTATTCAGTTTAAGCCAATTCTCTTTCATCCAATTGTTTATGTTAGTCATACAGCATCTAAACGTGTCAGCCACCACCGGAATGTCGTTGGATACTGATACAATGATCTGGGTAGCATCTGCGTAAGAAAGAACTTGGAAGTAGAAGGACCTGATCAGCTTGGCCAAGGGGGCCACATAAAGAGTAAACAGTGTTGGGCTGAGTGAAGAGTCCTGTGGCACCACGCTGGGGAACTCAAACGAATTTGCCCTAAATTGACCACAACTCACTGTGTTGAGTTTTGTTGGTAATAAAGGACTCCATCAGGGCCAGGGCAGTGTCCCTCAACCCTGCCTGGTCAGGTCTGTGAACCAGGAGTGAGGGAGATACCATGTCAAATGCTGCAGAAAGTTCCAGCAGCACCAAGATGGCAGATCCTCCCTGACTAACATGACAGCGATGGTATCAGTAGCTGCCAGCAGAGCGGAATCCATGCAATGACCACTTCGAAACCCGTTCTGCGAAGGCTCCAAAAGATCCTGATAAGCCATAAATGCTACCAGTTCCTGATTAGGATATCTTTTCAATATCTTAGCTGGTGCAGGTAGAAACAAAATAGGGCACAGTTTACTTAAATCTTAAGCCTGTGAGGCTTTTGCTTCAGGGCTGTCAATTGTAGCCTCCTTCCAGGATGGAGCAAAAAATCACTGTAGAGAAAAGTACTTTTTCAAGAAAAAGGCAATCTAAGCAGGTGCTAACTGCAAAATTCTGAGTGGACAGGAGTCTTCAGAAGACCCAGAATATAAGTGAAGGAGAATTTGCTTAACTTTCATAGGTGAAATAGGGGGAAATCCAGAAAGATCAGAAGTGGGAGTGAAGTTAGTTGCCTCTTCATCTTTTCCTGAGGGGGGAGATCCTCCTTGAGATTAAAATAGGCAACAATCTTCGGGATCTTATCCTTAAAGTGCGCTGCCATACTATTACAAAAATCCTGGGAACTTTCAACCGCTTACTGGGATGGTGGGGTAGAAAGATTATTAATCACTTTAAAGAGTTCTTTGGGAGTGTTGGTGCCCGACCTGATTTTCAAAGTGAAATAGGAGGACGTAGCTGACAAGATAGCACAACAGTTCTTTGCGCTTATCTTTTTCTGCAATCGAGAGAATTAACCTTCACTTACATTCTTGACTCCTGCATAGACATCAACACACTTTCAGAGCCTCTGAAAACCAAGCTGCAAAAGCTCTGGTTCTAGTCCCTGTCTTAGGCGCAAGAGGAGCAATTAGATCAATGCCGGTCCCCACCCATGAGTGAAAATTATCTACAGTGAATTTCAGTTGACTATCATTCCTTTCTAAGGATTTACACAGTGCCGCCTGTAGGCTTTCAGCTGAGATTCTATTCCACCTCCGAAGCATGGTGATTTTGCTTTGCGACTGACCTCTGGACTTTGAATCATAATTTTGAAAAATACTACATGATGGTTAGTCCAGCAGACAGGGAGAATATCCCCCATTCCCAATGCCCCCTGAATAACAACAATACCATTTAAGGTGGGTGAGTTCACCAATTGCCTGAAACCAAAAGCCTTCATGAGTTCCAAAAACCTAATAGTCAGTGCAATCATTGTCTTCCAGGTGGAAATTAAAGTCCCCTAAAGTCCAGAAGTGTACTGAGTTGGTAATGTCAGGGGTCCAGTACTTAGACCCAGTTGTGCCTTTGAAGTTGGGGAGACTTCAAAGAAAGGCATTTGAAGTGCACAAGGTCCCCGCCCTTCCTGCCCTGGCTCTAGACTCACTAGAGGGGGATCTGCATTTCTTTGAGTGGGGACAGGAATATCCGATTTCATATTCAGGTACAAGTGTCAGCTCCTCCCTCCCATCCTGCACAGGATGGCCCATCAACTAGGTGATGGCCCATCAGGATATGTATGTCCCCAGGCACACCTAAGCTCTCTTTGTGTGTGGCTGTTTAGCGAGAATGCACAAAGCCCAGCTGTCACCCTCCCCAGAAGTGTATTCAGAGACAGACAGAGGCACAAAATGGTTCTAAAAGTGTTTTTATCAGACTTGCTACTCAAAATCCAACTTTTCCATAAGTTATGATTTTAAATTGTGAGTCCAGAGACACCAAACTCAAATATCTATCTTTTCCCAATTGGAAATTACAGGAATAAAATGTAAAAAGGTAATCCTAATGTTAACTTATGGGAGAGATAGGCATTGCAGTAGTGAAAAACAAATTAAAGAGTTTCTCACTACCTAGAAATGCAAAACTTAAAAGTACATGCCCAACTTTTTAAATACACTGCACCCTGCCCTTGGGGCTTTCCAGGGCTTACCTTAGGGGTGACTTATATGTATTAAAAAGGAAGGTTTGGGCCTAGCAAGAGGGTTAATTTGCCAGGTCGGCATTGTAGCTTAAAACTAGACACAAGCTCTGTGGCAGGCCTGAGACATGTTTTAAAGAGCTATTGCAGTGGGTGGCACAATCAGTGCTGCAGGCCTACTAGTACCATTGAATTTACTGGCCCTGGACACTTTACTAGGGACTTATAAATAAATTAAATATGCCAGCTGTGGATATGCCAAATTACCATTATTTAAGTAGAGAGCATATGCACTTTAGCAGTGGTAAAGTGCCCAGAATACTAAGGCCAGCAAAAATGAAGTGAGCAAAACAGGAGGCCAAAAGACAAAAAAGTCAGGGAAAACTACGCCAAGGATGCCAGGTCTAACAATAATGATTTATCACTTGAGTGTATCATCTCTGAATAGATCACTGAATAGGGGCATAGCCACACCAGCGATCACAATGGCTCTCTGGCAGTGAAGCTCCAGCAGATCCGTAAAGCCTGGTTTTCGGAACCGTACCAGAATCCAACCCCATTGGGGAAGCCGGACCAGCTACTTTGACGTTCTCAGCTGCCCCTTCCAGATTGAGCTCGATGGCCCTGCAGCTGATGAATTGAGCTCCCGGTTGGCGGCGGTCCAGCACTAGCCTCCGCAGCGCCAGAGCGACTGGGGCCACGGGTGAGCCAGAGGCCGAGGCTATTGAGCCTCGTTGGGTCGCCCAACCAACCACCATGCTGCTGGATGAATGAGGGCTGTGGTCTGCTACTCAACTAAAGGAAAAGTGTTTGGCCTGTTGGCGCGGAGGCTGTGTGGAGCGACATGCTATGGAGCAGGGCTGCGGCCGATTCTGGTCCTGCTGGTGGTATCAAGGCGTGGATGAGCGGAGACCTGGTGGATGCCGATCTGGCCATTCCATATCACTCCCCTGACGATGACACAACTCAGCGGATAAGCGGCTGGTCTGGCGAACTCATAAGGGTCTGTGCCTTGTGATGGTAGATGAGCCTGGAGGTCGGCCCTGCTGTCATCCTCACACCGGAGGTAGGAAATACCGCAGAACTACAACCCCCAAGAGGCACCGCGGCCAGGCGCTCCACCTGATCGAAAGCACGGCCGCCCATAAAGCCGACTCGACGCAAGGGGGCGGTGCCAATGATTCCCGCTCGACCTGAACACTTTCAACGGCCCACAATCCAGCATCGTCCGCTCCGGCTGAAGTGAAGGACGCCGTCAGTGTGCGGTTCGCTCCAGAAACTCTTGCATCCTGAAGCCTTCTGTCTGCCTACGCTACAAGCTACCGAGAGAGAGGTGAGTGTCTCCCTCACCTGCTAATGACCCCGTGATGCCCCTGGATTGTCCGTGACAACGCCTCCAGGGTGTGCGCTCTTCTCAGCTGCGAGCAAGAAATCCTCGCACTCCCTCCAGCTTGGCTGTGCACTTCTCCGCTCTTCCTCCGGGTTTCGGCAGACTCGCCGCGGGAACCACAAGCAAATTTCCTACCGGGTCCTCTAAACATTGGGAGGCTCCGCGGGAAGGTTCCCAAGTACCTCCCGTTCTTTCCGCTTGTTGTGTTCCCTTAATCGTCTCTACGGAACCTACGGTCACGGCGCTCCTCAGCCCCACGGATACCTGGGCTTAAGAGTAGAAGCGCCCGTGACAGTGTAGGTGATACATCACCCCTCATACTTCCTAGCGGAACCATCAAGCACAGCACTCCTCGGCCCCACGGATACCTGGGCTGGAAGTAGCAGCGCCCTCGCCGGTGCGAGTGATTCCCCAAACACCCATACTTCCTTGAGGAACCATCTTACACAGCGCTCCTCGGCCCCAAGGATACCTGGGCTGGAAGTAGTAGCGCAACAGGTGGTTCCTGCGAAGCTCAAAAGCCGTGAGCTAATCCAGTCGCAGAACCCCGCTTCCAACGTGAGGCTGGGGCCAGTGCAGTTAACTGGACCTGACTCTCCTTCCGATTACCGACCTCTGATCAACCCATCCCGGGACAATGCAAGAGACAGGTACAGCAGGGTGCATCCGGAGAAGGCTCTCATCACAGAGAAGGAAAGACTAACGTCGCCCCTAACCCCTCTCTCCTTGTCTCGTTTCAGGTATCCTTCCCGGCTGTCTCCGTCCCTTCCTTCCCTCGCCCACCTGTCTCCTGCGCCCGAGGGTCTTTATACGAATCCGGGCAGGGGACGGATGGGAGGGGGACCCCTCTATAGCATCAGCGTCATCACGAGGAGAAGACACAGGGTCGTACCTGACAGAATCATTGGCCTACGAATTCCCCTCCTCTTGATCACGCTGATATAGAGATGGCCACGTTAGACGACGTATTAGCCGCGTTGGCACAAGTACAGGTCGAACTGGCCACGTCCAGAGCAGAAACAGCCGCATTACATACCCGCTTAGACCGTCTCCAGAGGAATCCCTTTGATGAAGGAACCATGTACCCTACACCCACTCCCCAAGTGGTAGTGGAGATGCCTGCGCACGTACCACTAGCTCCTCCGGAAAGATACCACGGGGAGATTTATAAGGTGCAAGTGTTTATGACCCAAATATCGTTGCACTTTCATTGCAAACCTAAGCTTTTTCAGACCAATCAAGCCAGGGTAGCGTTCCTCATCTCCTACCTGGCGGGAGACACAGCGCAATGGGCCGTCCCGATAGTCCGAAGAGACGATGCCCTCTTATATGATTGGGACACATTCAAGTTGGAATTTGAAAAAACCTTTGATCGGCGGGCGGACACCTTCTCCGCCGACCGTGACCTCCTCGACCTCCGTCAGAGCACCAACGATTTCCTTGGTTACATCAACAGTTTTCGGCGGTTGGTGGCCGAAACCGACTGGCCCGAGTCTAAGCAAGCAGCGATCTTCTACCGAGGGCTAACGGAAGACTTGAAAGACGTGATCGCACAAATAGACCCGCTACCCCGCACTTGTGCTGCTATGATCGAACTGGCTTCTCGCCTAGAATATCGCCTGAGGGAGAGAAAAGGAGACCATAAGCGCAAAGATAAACCTCTAGTGTCCTACGAAACCCCCCGTTCTTCGGAGCAAGGGGCACATTGCACAGACCCCATGGAAATAGGGACAGTGAGAGCGTCTCTAACCCTCAGCGAACGAGACCATCGTCGGAAACAGGGTCTCTGCCTATATTGCGGCAAGAAAGGACACTTCCTGCGAGAATGCCTGGTGCGTCCCAAGACCGGCCGCAACCGCAGTAGCCTAGCAGCAGCCATCAGCCAAGACGACTCGGCGGGAAACCCGAGAGCTTGAAGGTTCAGGAAGGGACTCCCTCAAGCTACCATTCCATCCCTTCTACAGAAGCTGATCTGACCAAGGAACCCAACCACTTTTTTGTCTCATTACAAGTGGTAGTGGACCACTGTCCCCGACAGGTTCGAGCCATGATAGACTCCGGAGCCACCGGATGTTTTTTAGATAAGGCTGAAGCTGGACGGCTTGGAATCCCTCTACTACACAAAGACCATCCAGAACTCGTCTTGCGGTAGACGGCAAGGAGCTGGACTCTGGCCCTATTATCTTCCACACCCCGTCCCTGTGGGTTACCATAGGGGAAGACCACGGCGAGTGGCTCACCTTTAACATCATCCAGGCTCCACGCTGCAATCTCATCTTGGGGCTACCATGGCTGAGAGTGCATGAGCCGCACATCACGTGGGCAACCAACTCAATCTCATTTAACTCCAGCTTCTATCAACGTCAGTGCAAGCTGCCGAGACGTCCTCCTGATGTGGGAAACGCATCCAACCAGTACGTTGCCACAGCGGCTGAAAAGGACGTCACACTCCCTCACTGGTATACCCCCTACAGAGAAGTCTTCGACAAACGAAAAGCTGATGAGCTACCCCCGCACCGGCAATACGATTGCCGCATAGACTTAGTGCCTGGCGCTACTGTGCCGTGTAGTAGAGTATACGCCCTCACGGGTCCCGAAACCAAGCACCTCCGTGAGTACCTGGACGAATTCTTGCACTTGGGATTCATCCGCCCTTCTAGATCTCCGGACGCGTCACCCCTTTTCTTCATTCCGAAGGCCAACGGCGATCTCCGCTGCTGTATAGACTATCGTGCTCTGAATGCACTGACCATTAAAAACCAATATCCACTACCCCTGATTCCGGTGCTCCTGGGACATGTGAGGGAAGCCAACGTATATACCAAGCTAGAGCTCAGAGGGGCCTATCACTTGGTACGCATCCGAAGCGGGGACGAATGGAAGACTGCCTTCAAGACCAGATTCGGCCTGTTTGAGTATCTGGTCATGCCCTTCGGTCTCTGTAATGCCCCGGCAGCCTTCCAGTTCTTCCTCAACGAAGTGTTGAGGGACTTTTTGGACAGTACGTCATGGTGTATATAGACGACATTCTGATCTTTTCGTCTAATCTACAAGACCATATACACCATGTGAAGACAGTGCTACAAGCCCTGAAAGAACATCGTCTGTTTTGCAAACTCACGAAATGTGAGTTCCATGTAACAACGGTGGAATTCCTTGGAGTCCTGTTGACCCCCGCAGGGCAAGTCATGACCGATCGCAAGGTGCAAGCAGTCGTCGAGTGGCCCCAACCCCGAACCATGAAAGAGGTCCAAAGCTTTCTTGGCTTCGCGAACTTTTATAGGAGGTTTATCCACCATTTCTCCCAGTTGGTGACCCCTCTCACCAGATTGACTCGGAAAGGGGTTCCGTTCATCTGGTCACCTGACGCCCAAACAGCTTTCAACCAACTCAAGACGGCGTTTACATCAGCTCCCGTCTTACGCCACGCTCAACCTGACCTTCCTTTTGTCGTGGAGGCGGACGCCTCTGAAGTGGCGGTCGGAGCGATCCTCTAACAACGTCGACCTGATACCGGACAGCTCCATCCGGTTGCCTTCATGTCCCGAAAGCTAAGCCGGCCGAACTGAATTACACCATCTCGGAGAAAGAGCTGCTCGCCATACGAGAAGCGTTCCTGGAGTGGCGGCACTGGTTGATGGGCGCACAACACCAGGTGACGGTGTTCACCGACCACCGCAATCTTCGGTTCCTCCGCTCAGCACGACATCTATCCCCCCGCCAAAAGAGATGGATGCTCTTTTTTGCGGAGTACAACTTTCTCGTTACCTTCCGGCCAGGCACGCAAAACAAGAAAGCTGATGCATTATCCAGACAAGGTCTGCCCTGCTGCCTGGCGGAAACCCCCGACCAACCCATCCTATCATCGGAGCAAGTGGTGGGCAGTCTACGGACGGAGTCCTTTTTACAGAAAGTGAAGAAAGGGATACAGACGTTCACCTGGGTGGCCTGGTTGAAACGACATAAGGAATGGCGACTGCACATCGGCCTTCCCATGTGCGGTTCTCGAGTGCTGATACCTACCCTCCAGCTGCGCAGACTCATTTTTTCATGGTGTCATGACGTACCGTGCGCAGGTCATATGGGAGGAACCAAGACCCTGGAGCTAGTGTTGAGACAATGCTGGTGGCCTTCTGTTAGACCAGACATCCTGCGCTGGGTTAAGAACTGTTCCGTCTGCGCCCAAATGAAAACCGATCGGCTGAAAAGTCAAGGTCTCCTGATGCCGCTCCCAACCCCTCTGCATCCTTGGGAACGGATCTCCGTCGACTTCATTGTCGGTCTGCCCAAAGACCAAGGCTGCACAGCTATAATCGTCGTCATTGACTTCCTTACCAAAATGGGACACTTTATCGCGTGCAAACAGGTGCCCACGGCAGGGGCGCTGGCTAAACTCCTGTTAATACACATCGTTCGTCTTCACTGCCTTCCACTGGGGATTGTATCGGACAGGGGCTCGCAATTTACAGCACGTTTTTGGAGGGTCTGGTGTGGCATTCAATCCTCCTTATCCACCACCTTCCATACCCAAACGGACGGCCAGACCGAAAGACTGAACCAGACCCTCAAACAGTATCTGCGCTGTTATGTGGACCACGCTGCAGACTCCTGGGTGGAATGGCTCTGGGTAGCAGAAATAGCCTATAATAACTCCAAACACTCTTCCACGCAGTTTTCTCCCTTCTTCCTTGCATCTGGTCATCACCCTCGTTTCCTCCTGTTTCTCCTCCCTCGCGCCCACAGCAAACTTCCCGAGGTACAGAACAGAATCAAAGCCATTCACACCGCAATCAAACACGCCAGAGAGAAACTACAATTAGCCAAAACACGCTATAAGGCCCAAGCCGATAAACATCGGCGAGCCCCTCCGAAGTATCGCAAGGGAGACAGAGTGTGGTTGTCCACAAAAAACATCCGATTCAGAAGACCTAGCGCGTTCAATCCGAAATTCATAGGACCGTATCCTGTGGTGCGCCATGTGAACCCTGTGGCTGTGCAGCTGCGACTACCCCAGCATCTGCGCATCCATCCCGTGTTCCATGTCTCCCTACTAAAGCCCTCCTTCTGTCCCGTCCGCAAGGTCCCGGATCCGTTCTGGGTACACCACGAGCAGGAATACGTGGTGAGACGGGTGCTGGACTCCAAACTGATTAGAGGGAAGTTGTGGTACCATCTTGCCTGGAAGGGCTACGGCCCGGAAGAGAACTCCTGGGAGCCTGCCTCTGCGGTCCATGCGGATCGCCTGGTGGCTGCCTTCCACCGCGACAGCCTGGCTAAATCTGGTCCCTCTCTCGCCGCTGGAGGAGGTGTGAAGGGGGATGTGCTGTCATGCTCACGCCGGAGGTAGGAAATACCGCGGAACTACAACCCCCAAGAGGCACCGCGGCCAGGCGCTCCACCTGATCGCAAGCACGGCCGCCCATAAAGCCGACTCGATGCAAGGGGGCGTTGCCAATGATTCCCGCTCGACCTGAACACTTTCAACGGCCCGCAATCCAGCATCGTCCGCTCCGGCTGAAGCGAAGGACGCCATCAGTGTGCGGTTCGCTCCAGAAACTCTTGCATCCTGAAGCCTTCTGTCTGCCTACGCTACAAGCTACCGAGAGAGAGGTGAGTGTCTTCCCCACCTGCTAATGACACCGTGACGCCCCTGGATTGTCCGTGACAACGCCTCCAGGGTGTGCGCTCTTCTCAGCTGCGAGCAAGAAATCCTCGCACTCCCTCCAGCTTGGCTGTGCACTTCTCCGCTCTTCCTCCGGGTTTCGGCAGACTCGCCGCGGGAACGACAAGCAAATTTCCTAACGGGTCCTCTAAACATTGGGAGGCTCCGCGGGAAGGTTCCCAAGTACCTCCCGTTCTTTCCGCTTGTTGTGTTCCCTTAATCGTCTCTACGGAACCTACGGTCACGGCGCTCCTCAGAGACACAGATACCTGGGCTTAAGAGTAGAAGCACCCGTGACGGTGTAGGTGATACATCACCCCTCATACTTCCTAGCGGAACCATCAAGCACAGCGCTCCTCGGCCCCACGGATACCTGGGCTGGAAGTAGCAGCGCCCTCGCCGGTGCGAGTGATTCCCCAAACACCCATACTTCCTTGAGGAACCATCTTACACAGCGCTCCTCGGCCCCAAGGATACCTGGGCTTGAAGTAGTAGCGCAACAGGTGGTTCCTGCGAAGCTCAAAAGCCGTGAGCTAATCCAGTCGCAGAACCCCGCTTCCAACGTGAGGCTGGGGCCAGTGCAGTTAACTGGACCTGACTCTCCTTCCGATTACCGACCTCTGATCAACCCTTCCCGGGACAACGCAAGAGACAGGTACAGCAGGGTGCATCTGGAGAAGGCTCTCATCACAGAGAAGGAAAGACTAACGTCGCCCCTAACCCCTCTCTCCTTGTCTCGTTTCAGGTATCCCTCCCGGCTGTCTCCGTCCCTTCCTTCCCTCGCCCACCTGCGCCCGAGGGTCTTTATACGAATCCGGGCAGGGGACGGATGGGAGGGGGACCCCTCTATAGCATCAGCGTCATCCCGAGGAGAAGACACAGGGTCGTACCCGACACCTGCTTTCAGTACTAAGGACCCTGCCAGCGCTGGGACTACAGCGGGGAAAGCAGCGTGGGCCTGAGTCCACCAGGAATTCCCCACCTCCTTGTCCCATGGCCAGCTGTGCCCAGCCAGGTCTACTGCTCAGGAGGTGTTCACAGGGATGGGCTGCATAACCAGACCTCTTGTTGGGGGCCTCCCTGTCACACACGTTAAGAACCCCCTCCCCATCCGTTATTTGTACTGTTGATCTGAAAGGCGAATTCATACTGCGGACTCCCCCACACCCCTGATCCTATTTTGTACATCTGGATGATTATTTGTGCCTCCTATGGTCACTGGTAGCCTGTCGCATTCCACGGCGCTACTGGGGGGATGACCCTGGACGGCTTTTTACACAGCAGACTTTGAAATAGTGCAACTTGTTGACCCCTGGTGTCCCCTGCCCCCTGCTTCCCCATCCCCATATGTTGTGTTGGGACGGGGAGACCCTAAGCATCGCAAACATCTCTTTGAACAGCCTAAAACTCCTCGGCGCTAGAACCCTCTCTCTGATACGGAAGATGGTGCAACTGGGGATGTTGTATTGGGGCCTCAGATGTCACTGCGGCCATAATGGTGGAATTTCGTGCTGGATTTCGGTCGTTCAATGCCAGATTTGGCACCCTCACCAACAGGTTGGACTATATGGGCAAACAACTGGACCACCGTAACACCAGACTAGATGGTGCCGAGGAGCACATCTCAGGGCTGGAAGATGAAGTTGCGTTGACCACGAAGCGCCTGGAAAAGTTAGAATGGCTCCTCAAGACTGCTGTTTCCAAAAACGAAGACCTAGAAGCACGATTGCACCTCAAAAATAGAAGCATAATGGGGGTGGTGGCGTCTATGGGGCGTGGCTACGCAGCCGAAAATGGCGTATGTGCTTTGTTAGAGCTCCGCCGCACATCCTCCTATTATCCGTTTATACATCCTATCCTGTGCACCCCGGGGGCCACCAAGCAGCTCCGGAGAAGAGTTGGCGGGGCTGGATTCGATCCCGGTGGCTCGCGGTCCCTGGCGTGCTGCTGAACACCTGTGCTGTGGATGTTAGAGTTGCTGCCGTGGGCGGCGCGGTGCGGCTGGCAACCGTGGTGAAGGCCTGAGAAACATGCCGGGGCTGGCGGGACTACCACCTATGGACTTGCAGAGGTGAGGACTCTGGAATCCCTCTGCCCCTGAGGGGGCAAATGTACTGTTGCCGGCGGGACACCGCTGCTACTAGACTAAGCTCTGGCCTCAGAGGGTTGGACCTTTGGGAAGTGCTGGTGGCTGGTAGCCCAACCAGCGGCCGAAGTTGTTACCAGGGACCTGACTCGCAAGACCATCAAGAGACCGGGGACCTGGTGCCTCGGTGGGCACTGTGACGGGGGTACACCTCGACGTCCATGTCCATAGGTAGCTGGGAAAGGCACTGACGGACGCCATTTTAATTATCTATCGCACCGGGAAAATACTTCATGGGGGAATAGTGAAGAAGTCAGCGCCACTAAGTGAACACACATCCCAGACAGTTCTTAGGGCTGACGTGCAGTGGAACTACTTACTTGCCACCCCCTTGCACTAGGTGGAGGAGCGCGGATTCTGCGCTATCTATTGAATGAAAGGATGGCTCCCCTCAAGCGCAAGGCGTAATAAAAGCAACCAGGGAGGAGTCATTGGTGTGGGCCTCGCCATACCGTGTGAATACTTCTTAAACATTGAACCAGCCAATACCCGTTTGTTACAGGCACCCTTAAGAGGCCTTGTTGAACCTTGGGTGGTTTCGCTGACAATGGAGAGAAGAATGGGTCTAACAGTTGGAAAATAAGTAACAGGCCGCTAATGGACAATACATCCCTGAGCACATGAGATATAACAGCTCAGCCACACACCCCACAGTCATTGGGCATCTGGATGGCGGCGTGAGTTATCAGTGATCACCTATCCCTCTGGCCTAAAGCAGTTGGACCACCAAACAGTTAGTTGGTGGGACCGCAAATGTAGATGGAGCTATACTAAGACTCCAAAGAACACTATATCCTGGGTCCTGATAATTGTGCACAGAAAATAGCAGCGGGTTCATAGACACTAAATGACCAAACTCCCCGTGCTGCCCTCTCACTGTATATGTCCCACATGGGCCGCCTCGGATCCGGTGCTGGAGGACTGTCAGTCTCGCCACCTCCGCCCCACACCCAGTCTGACAAGATTCCTAGCGAGTCCTCCACTGACGCTATGTCGAATAAACTGGATGCGGTGCTGGCCGCAGTTGAAAGGCTGAGCACCTCAATGCAACAGACACGGACCTCACTTGAAAGTAAAATTGATAAGGTGGCATTAGACCTCAATCTTCTGATACTGACCACCGGAAACTCACAGATAGAACTTGCTCACTCGAAGCAACGATTGCAGAGCTCTCTCCTCAGGCGTCTAATAGTTAAAAGAAACTCAAAGACCTCGTGGCACGAGTGAAGCACCTTGAAAACCATGCCATAGACTCAGAAGGCCGCGCGAGGTGGAACAACATACGTGTTATAGGTCTGCCAGAGGACGAGGAAGGGCGAGACACAGCCACCTATATGGAAGACTGGATTCGAAACTTGTTACCGGAGGGATCATTATCGCAGCACTTTGTCGTTGAACCTGCCTACACGGTACCGAACAAGTCCCCCCACTGGGTATGGGCCCGAGTCCATTTCTGTTCCGGGTGCTGAACTACAGGGATAGGGACACGATCCTCCTGAAGACCAGGAAACTGCAGAAAATCCAAGTTGCGAACAGTACAATAATGTCCTTCTGGACTATACTGCAGTGGTCCAGAAACAAAGATACTCTTTCTTGGAGGTGAAACGCCAGCTCAGCCAACTGGACCTCAAGTACTCCCTGCTGTTTCCTGCCTAGCTGCGGGTAATCGTGAAGGGCAAATCCTACTTCTTTGACTCTCCTACTGCAGCATGGGAGTGGCTAAACATGTTAAATCCCACTATGGACACTCCTCCCAACACGAAAACCGTGCACCTACACCAAAAAGAGAAGACAAGACACCCCAAAGGGGAGAAAAAGCTCCAGAAACAATCTTTATCACAGAAACTCGCCCCCAACCTGGAATAGATGAAGATGGACCAACGCAGAGCACTTCAGGCGGCAGCAGAAATTGGCAACTCGCAATCTGACTCGCTTTCTGAGAACAGCCTGCTGGGTGGAGTCAGCGACGCAGACTCCTCAGACGAAACCCTGAACTCTCAATACTCCGAGACTTTGCCAGATATTTCACCTTAGGCAGCTGACAGTATAATTGAATGTAGTTATTGCTGTTCAATAGACTTGAAGAAATAAAAACCTTTTAAAGGGGTTCACTGATACCCCTGGTCCTTTAACCCAACAAAGAAGAGATTGGCACGGAAGCTGTAATATCAAAAATAAGTATTTATTAACATCACATGAGGGAGACTGCATGGTACAGTACCCTGAGGCCACTGTAGGAGACTGTCTAAGGAGTGCAGAGAACAGGGGCCTTTTATACCCACACAGGGGCTCAAAAGGAGGCGATACAAGTACACATGAGAAGAGTTACACACATAGATGGTCATACAGAAAATGCACAGTCAACAAGTAGGAGGAGTAATGAGTTGCTGACATCAGTTAGAACAGACTGACAGTTACAGTCTAAGGCAGGTGCATGAGCAGCTACAGTCTCTTCTGAGCATGTGCAAGGCTCCGGCTCAGTGCTGAAAGAGTTAACTGTATCACATGACACAAGCAGAACACAAGGGCAGTCAACAGTGAAGAGGGAGAAAGCACATGGCTAACTAAAATGGCTGCCACAAACAAAATGGCTTCAGCAGATGCTAACAGCTATTGCAGCTAGTTTTCCATGGATGGCCGTTTTAGCATCAGCTGAAGACATCCGTTATGATCTAGAAGGAATATAGGAAATATTTTGCACATTTATTCTCATAAACTCATTAATATTCTGATTCATTGCTAGGTGGGCATTTTCATTCCTAAACATTTCATTAAGCGGGTATATATAAGGTATAAGCAGGAGTACAAAGGGAACAGAGCATTGGGTCATAATTAACACAAGGTATCAGGAGAACACATATCTAATAAAAAACATTTTCAATAGACTTTTCCAATGTTCTTTTTATGAGGGCTAGAGTATCACTTAATATACTTAGGAAGAGGGTAAATAAGAATGTATTGATTGTTTAGCAACATGTTTCTCTTGCAGAATAAACATTACTAATGCAAATATTAAAGAAAATAGAAGGATCATTACAAAAATTATCCTGGATGCAGGGGACCAGGAGGACCAAACGGGGCCATGGGAATTAGGACGAGGAGCCGCAAAGGGCTGCTCCTCCTCAAAAATGGGACGACGAAAGGGGTACATTGCTAACAAAAAGAAGTCCTTGGGAAATTGAAGCCGCTGTACAACCAGCCAGAGGGGAGTCTTCTCCCTGTGTCCGTTTGAGCCTCACAGGCAGGCTCCTATTGTTCATCCAACGATGGAGTTGCACAACTTGCAACTCAAAAAAAAAAAATCACTGCCCAGTTTCAAGGGAAAAGTTTCTTCTTTCAGGATAGGGCAATCACCTTCCGGGGCAAATGCCCTCAGCAATCCTGTCCAGTGTCTCAGGCAGTGCACCAGTTTTATTCACTTTAATCTAACAGGCACCAAAGGCACAGCACCTGTACCCTGAACTCAAGTCCTTCCCTAACTCCTGTGTTGCTCCTCTGGCACACTGCTCTTTCGTTGGGGCCACAGATTGTACCCAGTATGCCCAGGTATCTCTTGATCAACAAACAAAGGTGCAGAGTTTCATTCACTTTACAGCCAGGATTCAGGGGCGTGATGCTGAAGTACCTGAAGCAACCCTTATTTCAAAGGGGGTCACCTCAAGCAAAAGCCTCCTTGCTGTCCTTGTCGGTCTGTGACTCTCTCAGCTGGGCACCAAAAACTGGATACGCAAAGGATCAATTCTCCATTCTGAGTCCTTGTGAGGCTTTTTCTTCAGGGCTGTCAATTGTAGCCTCCTTCCAGGATGGAGCAAAAAATCACTGTAGAGAAAAGTACTTTTTCAAGAAAAAGGCAATCTAAGCAGGTGCTAACTGCAAAATTCTGAGTGGACAGGAGTCTTCAGAAGATCCAGAATATAAGTGTAGGAGAATTTGCTTAACTTTCATAGGTGAAATAGGGGGAAATCCAGAAAGATCAGAAGTGGGAGTGAAGTTAGTTGCCTCTTCATCTTTTCCTGAGGGGGGGAGATCCTCCTTGAGATTAAAATAGGCAACAATCTTCGGGATCTTATCCTGAAAGTGCGCTGCCATACTATTACAAAAATCCTGGGAACTTTCAACCGCTTACTGGGATGGTGGGGTAGAAAGATTATTAATCACTTTAAAGAGTTCTTTGGGAGTGTTGGTGCCCGACCTGATTTTCGAAGTGAAATAGGAGGACGTAGCTGACAAGATAGCACATATATAACTATGCAACAGTTCTTTGCGCTTATCTTTTTCTGCAATCGAGAGAATTAACCTTCACTTACATTCTTGACTCCTGCATAGACATCAACACACTTTCAGAGCCTCTGAAAACCAAGCTGCAAAAGCTCTGGTTCTAGTCCCTGTCTTAGGCGCAAGAGGAGCAATTAGATCAATGCCGGTCCCCACCCATGAGTGAAAATTATCTACAGTGAATTTCAGTTGACTATCATTCCTTTCTAAGGATTTACACAGTGCCGCCTGTAGGCTTTCAGCTGAGATTCTATTCCACCTCCGAAGCATGGTGATTTTGCTTTGCGACTGACCTCTGGACTTTGAATCATAATTTTGAAAAATACTAAATGATGGTTAGTCCAGCAGACAGGGAGAATATCCCCCATTCCCAATGCCCCCTGAATAACAACAATACCATTTAAGGTGGGTGAGTTCACCAATTGCCTGAAACCAAAAGCCTTCATGAGTTCCAAAAACCTAATAGTCAGTGCAATCATTGTCTTCCGGGTGGAAATTAAAGTCCCCTAAAGTCCAGAAGTGTACTGAGTTGGTAATGTCAGGGGTCCAGTACTTAGACCCAGTTGTGCCTTTGAAGTTGGGGAGACTTCAAAGAAAGGCATTTGAAGTGCACAAGGTCCCCGCCCTTCCTGCCCTGGCTCTAGACTCACTAGAGGGGGATCTGCATTTCTTTGAGTGGGGACAGGAATATCCGATTTCATGTTCAGGTACAAGTGTCAGCTCCTCCCTCCCATCCTGCACAGGATGGCCCATCAACTAGGTGATGGCCCATCAGGATATGTATGTCCCCAGGCACACCTAAGCTCTCTTTGTTTAGCGAGAATGCACAAAGCCCAGCTGTCACCCACCCCAGAAGTGTATTCAGAGACAGACAGAGGCACAAAATGGTTCTAAAAGTGTTTTTATCAGACTTGCTACTCAAAATCCAACTTTTCCATAAGTTATGATTTTAAATTGTGAGTCAAGAGACACCAAACTCAAATATCTATCTTTTCCCAATTGGAAATTACAGGAATAAAATGTAAAAAGGTAATCCTAATGTTAACTTATGGGAGAGATAGGCATTGCAGTAGTGAAAAACAAATTAAAGAGTTTCTCATTACCTAGAAATGCAAAACTTAAAAGTACATGCCCAACTTTTTAAATACACTGCACCCTGCCCTTGGGGCTTTCCAGGGCCTACATTAGGGGTGACTTATATGTATTAGAAAGGAAGGTTTGGGCCTAGCAAGAGGGTTAACTTGCCAGGTCGGCATTGTAGCTTAAAACTAGACACAAGCTCTGTGGCAGGCCTGAGACATGTTTTAAAGAGCTATTGCAGTGAGTGGCACAATCAGTGCTGCAGGCCTACTAGTACCATTGAATTTACTGGCCCTGGACACTTTACTAGGGACTTATAAATAAATTAAATATGCCAGCTGTGGATATGCCAAATTACCATTATTTAAGTAGAGAGCATATACACTTTAGCAGTAGTAAAGTGCCCAGAATACTAAGGCCAGCAAAAATGAAGTGAGCAAAACAGGAGGTCAAAAGACAAAAAAGTCAGGGGAAACTACGCCAAGGATGCCAGGTCTAACAATAATGATTTATCACTTGAGTGTATCATCTCTGAATAGATCACTGAATAGGGGCATAGCCACACCAGCGATCACAATGGCTCTCTGGCAGTGAAGCTCCAGCAGATCCGTAAAGCCTGGTTTTCGGAACCGTACCAGAATCCAACCCCATTGGGGAAGCCGGACCAGCTACTTTGACTGTGGCGTTCTCAGCTGCCCCTTCCAGATTGGGCTCGATGGCCCTGCAGCTGACGAATTGAGCTCCCGGTTGGCGGCGGTCCAGCACTAGCCTCCGCAGCGCCATAGCGACTGGGGCCACGGGTGAGCCAGAGGCCGAGGCTATTGAGCCTCGTTGGGTCGCCCAACCAACCACCATGCTGCTGGATGAATGAGGGCTGTGGTCTGCTACTCAACTAAAGGAAAAGTGTTTGGCCTGTTGGCGCGGAGGCTGTGTGGAGCGACATGCTATGGAGCAGGGCTGCGGCCGATTCTGGTCCTGCTGGTGGTATCAAGGCGTGGATGAGCGGAGACCTGGTGGATGCCGATCTGGCCATTCCATATCACTCCCCTGACGATGACACAACTCAGCGGATAAGCGGCTGGTCTGGCGAACTCATAAGGGTCCGTGCCTTGTGATGGTAGATGAGCCTGGAGGTCGGCCCTGCTTTCAGTACTAAGGACCCTGCCAGTGCTGGGACTACAGCGGGGAAAGCAGCGTGGGCCTGAGTCCACCAGGAATTCCCCACCTCCTTGTCCCATGGCCAGCTGTGCCCAGCCAGGTCTACTGCTCAGGAGGTGTTCACAGGGATGGGCTGCATAACCAGACCTCTTGTTGGGGGCCTCCCTGTCACACGCGTTAAGAACCCCCTCCCCATCCGTTATTTGTACTGTTGATCTGAAAGGCAAATTCATCCTGCAGACTCCCCCACACCCATGATCCTATTTTGTACATCTGGATGATTATTTGTGCCTCCTATGGTCACTGGTAGCCTGTCGCATTCCACGGTGCTACTGGGGGGATGACCCTGGACGGCGTTTTACACAGCATACTTTGAAATAGTGCAACTTGTTGACCCCTGGTGTCCCCTGCCCCCTGCTTCCCCATCCCCATATGTTGTGTTGGGACGGGGAGACCCTAAGCATCGCAAACATCTCTTTGAACAGCCTAAAACTCCTCGGCGCTAGAACCCCCTCTCTGATACGGAAGATGGTGCAACTGGGGATGTTGTATTGGGGCCTCGGATGTCACTGCGGCCATCATGGTGGAATTTCGTGCTGGATTTCGGTCGTTCAATGCCAGATTTGGCACCCTCACCAACAGGTTGGACTATATGGGCAAACAACTGGACCACCGTAACACCAGACTAGATGGTGCCGAGGAGCACATCTCAGGGCTGGAAGATGAAGTTGCGTTGACCACAAAGCGCCTGGAAAAGTTAGAATGGCTCCTCAAGACTGCTGTGGCCAAAAACGAAGACCTAGAAGCACGATTGCACCTCAAAAATAGAAGCATAATGGGGGTGGTGGCGTCTATGGGGCGTGGCTACGCAGGCGAAAATTGCGTATGTGCTTTGTTAGAGCTCCGCCGCACATCCTCCTATTATCCGTTTATACATCCTATCCTGTGCATCCCGGGGGCCAACAAGCAGCTCCGGAGAAGAGTTGGCGGGGCTGGATTCGATCCCGGTGGCTCGCGGTCCCTGGCGTGCTGCTGAACACCTGTGCTGTGGATATTAGAGTTGCTGCCGTGGGCGGCGCGGTGCGGCTGGCAACCGTGGTGAAGGCCTGAGAAACATGCCGGGGCTGGCGGGACTACCACCTATGGACTTGCAGAGGTGAGGACTCTGGAAGCCCTCTGCCCCTGTGGGGGCAAACGTACTGTTGCCGGCGGGACCCCGCTGCTACTAGACTAAGCTCTGGCCTCAGAGGGTTGGACCTTTGGGAAGTGCCGGTGGCTGGTAGCCCAACCAGCGGCCGAAGCTGTTACCAGGGACCTGACTCGCAAGACCATCAAGAGACCGGGGACCTGGTGCCTCGGTGGGCACTGTGACGGGGGTACACCTCGACGTCCATGCCCATAAGTAGCTGGGAAAGGCACTGACGGACGCCATTTTAATTATCTATCGCACCGGGAAAATACTTCATGGGGGAATTGTGAAGAAGTCAGCGCTACTAAGTGAACACACATCCCAGACAGTTCTTAGGGCTGACCTGCAGTGGGACTACTTACTTGCCACCCCCTTGCACTAGGTGGAGGAGCGCGGATTCTGCGCTATCTATTGAACGAAAGGATGGTTCCCCTCAAGCGCAAGGCGTAATAAAAGCAACCAGGGAGGAGTCATTGGTGTGGGCCTCGCCAAACCGTGTGAATACTTCTTAAACATTGAACCAGCCAATACCCGTTTGTTACAGGCACCCTTAAGAGGCCTTGTTGAACCTTGGGTGGTTTCGCTGACAATGGAGAGAAGAATAGGTCTAACAGTTGGAAAATAAGTAACAGGCCGCTAATGGACAATACATCCCTGAGCACATGAGATATAACAGCTCAGCCACACACCCCACAGTCATTGGGCATCTGGATGGCGGCGTGAGTTATCAGTGATCACCTATCCCTCTGGCCTAAAGCAGTTGGACCACCAAACAGTTAGTTGGTGGGACCGCAAATGTAGTTGGAGCTGTACTAAGACTCTAAAGAACACTATATCTTGGGTCCTGATAATTGTGCACAGAAAATAGCAGCGGGTTCATAGACACTAAATGACCAAACTCCCCGTGCTGCCCTCTCACGGTATATGTCCCACATGGGCCGCCTCGGATCCAGTGCTGGAGGACTGTCAGTCTCGCCACCTCCGCCCCACACCCAGTCTGACAAGATTCCTAGCGAGTCCTCCACTGACGCTATGTCGAATAAACTGGATGCGGTGCTGGCCGCAGTTGAAAGGCTGAGCACCTCAATGCAACAGACACGGACCTCACTTGAAAGTAAAATTGATAAGGTGGCATTAGACCTCAATCTTCTGCATACTGACCACCGGAAACTCACAGATAGAACTTGCTCACTCGAAGCAACGATTGCAGAGCTCTCTCCTCAGGCGTCTAATAGTTAAAAGAAACTCAAATACCTCGTGGCACGAGTGAAGCACCTTGAAAACCATGCCCTAGACTCAGAAGGCCGCGCGAGGTGGAATAACATACATGTTATAGGTCTGCCAGAGGACGAGGAAGGGCGAGACACAGCCACCTATATGGAAGACTGGATTTGAAACTTGTTACCGGAGGGATCATGATCGCAGCACTTTGTCGTTGAACCTGCCTACACGGTACCGAACAAGTCCCCCCACTGGGTATGAGCCCGAGTCCATTTCTGTTCCGGGTGCTGAACTACAGGGAGAGGGACACGATCCTCCAGAAGACCAGGAAACTGCAGAAAATCCAAGTTGCGAACAGTACAATAATGTCCTTCTGGACTATACTGCAGCAGTCCAGAAACAAAGATACTCTTTCTTGGAGGTGAAACGCCAGCTCAGCCAACTGGACCTCAAGTACTCCCTGCTGTTTCCTGCCTGGCTGCGGGTAATCGTGAAGGGCAAATCCTAATTCTTTGACTCTCCTACTGCAGCATGGGAGTGGCTAAACATGTTAAATCCCACTATGGACACTCCTCCCAACACGAAAACAGTGCACCTACACCAAAAAGAGAAGACAAGACACCCCAAAGGGGAGAAAAAGATCCAGAAACAATCTTTATCACAGAAACTCGCCCCCAACCTGGAATAGATGATGATGGACCAACGCAGAGCCCTTCAGGTGGCAGCAGAAATTTGCATCTCGCAATCTGACTCGCTTTCTGAGAACAGCCTGCTGGGTGGAGTCAGCGACGCAGACTCCTCAGACGAAACCCTGAACTCTCAATACTCCGAGACTTTGCCAGATATTTCACCTCAGGCAGCTGACAGTATAATTTAATGTAGTTATCGCTGTTCAATAGACTTGAAGAAATAAAAACCTTTTTTAGGGGTTCACTGATACACCTCGTCCTTTAACCCAACAAAGAAGAGATTGGCACGGAAGCTGTAATATCAAAAATAAGTATTTATTAACATCACATGAGGGCGACTGCATCGTACAGTACCCTGAGGCCACTGTAGGAGACAGTCTAAGGAGTGCAGAGAACAGGGGCCTTTTATACCCACACAGGGGCTCAAAAGGAGGCGATACAAGTACACATGAGAAGAGTTACACACATAGATGGTCATACAGAAAATGCACAGTCAACATGTAGGAGGAGTAATGAGTTGCTGACATCAGTTAGAACAGACTGACAGTTACAGTCTAAGACAGGTGCATGAGCAGCTAGTCTCTTCTGAGCATGTGCAAGGCTCTGGCTCAGTGCTGAAAGAGTTAACTATATCACATGACACAAGCAGAACACAAGGGCAGTCAACAGTGAAGAGGGAGAAAGCACATGGCTAACTAAAATGGCTGCCACAAACAAAATGGCTTCAGCAGATGCTAACAGCTATTGCAGCTAGTTTTCCATGGATGGCCGTTTTAGCATCAGCTGAAGACATCCGTTATGATCTAGAAGGAATATAGGAAATATTTTGCACATTTATTCTCATAAATTCATTAATATTCTGATTCATTGCTAGGTGGGCATTTTCATTCCTAAACATTTCATTAAGCGGGTATATATAAGGTATAAGCAGGAGTACAAAGGGAACAGAGCATTGGGTCATAATTAACACAAGGTATCAGGAGAACACATATCTAATAAAAAACATTTTCAATAGACTTTTCCAATGTTCTTTTTATGCAGGCTAGAGTATCACTTAATATACTAGGAAGAGGGTAAATAAGAATTTATTGATTGTTTAGCAAAATGTTTCTCTTGCAGAATAAACATTACTAATGCAAATATTAAAGAAAATACAAGGATCATTACAAAAATTATCCTGGATGCAGGGGACCAGGAGGACCAAACGGGGCCATGGGAATTAGGACAAGGAGCCGCAAAGGGCTGCTCCTCCTCAAAAATGGGACGACGAAAGGGGTACATTGCTAACAAAAAGAAGTCCTTGGGAAATTGAAGCCGCTGTACAACCAGCCAGAGGGGAGTCTTCTCCCTGTGTCCGTTTGAGCCTCACAGGCAGGCTCCTATTGTTCATCCAACGGTGGAGCTGCACAACTTGCAACTCAAAAAAAAAAATCACTGCCCAGTTTCAAGGGAAAAGTTCCTTCTTTCAGGATAGGGCAATCACCTTCCGGGGCAAATGCCCTCAGCAATCCTGTCCAGTGTCTCAGGCAGTGCACCAGTTTTCTTCACTTTAATCTAACAGGCACCAAAGGCACAGCACCTGTACCCTGAACTCAAGTCCTTCCCTAACTCCTGTGTTGCTCCTCTGGCACACTGCTCTTTCGTTGGGGCCACAGATTGTACCCAGTATGCCCAGGTATCTCTTGATCAACAAACAAAGGTGCAGAGTTTCATTCACTTTACAGCCAGGATTCAGGGGCGTGATGCTGAAGTACCTGAAGCAACCCTTATTTCAAAGGGGGTCACCTCAAGCAAAAGCCTCCTTGCTGTCCTTGTCAGTCTGTGACTCTCTCAGCTGGGCACCAAAAACTGGATACGCAAAGGATCAATTCTCCATTCTGATTTGTGACCCCGTCTTTCGCCCAAGACAGTGACAGGGGTACATACTTCACATCCCAGTGCTTCCGGCCTTCTACCTTCACTGAGGACCTAGTTGCCAGCAATGTGTGTGCTGGTTACCTTCACCTTGGCTTCAAGCTGGACTGGTGCTGACTCCTCAGGTTGGATCTCATGTCCGGGCCCCTCTGGCAATGGTTGTAGGGCAGCAAATATCTATTGGTGGACAGAACAAAAGGTCTTTAGACAAGGTATACAATTAAGCTATCAACAGAGAGGATAGTTTCAGAATACCTTCTCAGTCTTGGGGCACCCCATACATTAGCAAGGCATGCAAGAACCACTTCATCTATCTAACATTGTACACTTAGGACCATTCTCTCATGTTATAGGCACAGTGGGAAAAATCTAAAACTGCTATTTTAACAAGGATTCTTTTTACATGAAGAACTCAAAAACTCAACGTAGTGGGTACATACATATCTCCAGCAGAACATGCTGTAACAAACAAACTCCTATAAAACAATATTTTCCTTCAAAAATGTTTGCTGAGGATCACAAAGGCGTCTTCCCTGACATTATAAACCTTATGCATTCTTCTTTTCACGATGTCGACTGTGCAATATCATTTTCAAAGAAAAAACCCTATTCACCAGCTCTAATAAGGGCTGTCAGCTTAATTACACAGACTAACTAATAAAAGACTAACAATGCCCTGGTAAAACTGTATGTAGCATGAGAATAACATATAGTTTCCCTTAAAGGTTAAATAAGGGAACTGCAATCTAGACTACTCATCCTTTCATAATTTCATCAGACAGGATAGGCAGTAACATGACGTATTTTTCATTCATTTTATTAATTCTAACAATTTTAAAACAGTATTACTGAATAGCCAATTAAATGTCTCATGGCCTTTTCGTAGACAGCTTAGACAGGCTCAAAAGAGAGTGAGAAAAAGAGAGACAAAACATAAATTTGCTTACCCTTAATTTGCCCTGGAGCTAACCTCCTTTCCCCCATTTCGATAGTAGGAAACCTGAAACAGGTGAACTTCTGTCAACACTATCTAGCCTTATGTTTGGCAGCTGGGCACAAACAAACTTGTAGGAGGTAAATAGCACATTGAGCTAGCTAGAAAACATTAATAACCAACTACCAATTCCTTTAGCAATTGTACTAGTGTAACATGAGAGGCGCATGAATGCAAACAGAATTTCATTGCCTCCTTATTGTAGCCCTTGCAGAGTAATCTTTAAACTAAAAGCATTAGTGCTATATACATGGCAGAGCCATTCTCTGCATATGACCTACAAATGCTGCTATCCCTTGATAATGTAATTCAATAGGATAAACCCCACCTCATATCTCCTACACTTGTATTATGTCTCAAGAAAACAGTGATATCCCCATGTGCTCCTAACAGAATATGCAATATTTCCTGTAGCTAATGTTACCAAAAACAGATCTGTGGTGCTTTACCCTACAATGTGAGAATCAGGACTGTCACAGTGGCTCCCTGTGTAGAAATTTCACGTTCAGTAGGACTGGTTGCCCCCTGTCAGTAAGGCTATTCCATGCGGTCTTTCCAATTCAAAACAACTATGAAGAATCACAGCTGAAAGGCAGTCCTGTTCCGTACCTGTGGTCTAATAATTTTAAAGGTAGGATAATAACTTCTGTTGGTTTCTTTATACTTATTTTCATTTGTGTTCTGTGTGTGGTGTGCTTTCTAGCAGTTTAGAGGTCAGCTGCTTGTTCTATACTTGCATGTGTGCATTACTGAAGCCTGAGATCAGTTTGAAAACTGCCCTGAGTGGCAGAACTGCTTTTAAAAAGTACATTTTGCCCAAATTCGACTTTGGTGGTAGGGGCACTTAAAATGGATAACCTACAATGTTTTAGCATATTAGGGACTCCCAAGGTGTTCACTAGATATCCCAGGGGTGGGGGATCAGGAATGTATAAAGTACACCCTTAAAAAATGAGTTTTTATACGCCTGGGTAAAGTGAAATTTCACTCCCTACATTGTTGTTAAGTGCTACTTAAATTCAACTTTGATGCTAAGAGTTTATATTTATCACAGTATGATTATTAGACATTACACAGATCAAAAAACTATTTTAGTGCAATTATTTGTAATATTTTTTTTTCATATAGTCACATTTAAAAAAAAAGAAATTATCACCAACCCTTTTGATGTTTCCACATATGAAAAGCAAGCCTCATTCCTTTCCTTTTGCCTTTAAATGCATTTATTTATAACACTAAGCACAGAAGCTTTACTTAAACCTAAAATAGCTTGCGCCACTTTCTAAAGAGCAGTGATTATTTTACTATCAGATCCACAGATGTAGTTCTGTAAAAAGCAACAAGAAAGAAAATCCCTACTTTTAATCCTTTCACCGTTATCCAAAATAAGGAAACTGTCTTTTGTTAACTTTTAAAAATCAGTAGTTGTTAACGCACGTGCCTTCATACAATGCTTCCCATGGCTTAATCTGTAACTTAGTGGCTAGAAATAGCCATGTGGTATTTGCTCAGCTGTGCTCTGACGAGCAGGCGTCAATTTTTACGCCTTTCTCAGGAGAAAACCCCTTTGCTGTATTGAAAAGTCCTGAAAAAGTTTAATCTCCTTTTGGTGTGTCAGACAGCTTCTTCTCAGTGAGACAGCTTAAACACAGCTGTTTGAAAGCTCTTTTCCTGGTGCAGGAAATTTAAGCACGGTTCAATCTATTTAAAAGTCAGGCATTTCAAGCCAGTCAAAATCTATCGTTCTGAATGTTTGTACAAAAGAGGCGCTTTTATTTAACCAGCAACTAATTACTCCAATAATGCGAATTCCTTTTAATATCTAATACAATGTATCTAAAGAGAATGCTGTAACATTTTATATTGAGTCCTAGGTGTGTAAAGCAGCAATTTTATTTTTTCTTCCTTTCTATGAGGCCTATTTTATTCCTATTGATTGTGAATTCTAATTTATCTTTACCATTGTGGCAATTTGCACGTCCAGACTTTGTTACTATTTTACTTCCAATGTGCTATTTAGCATATGTTACATAATTCATTCCTTGAATTTTAAAATGTAATTCTTTCAATGACATTTGCATAACAGAATGACAACAAAAACCCAATTGAGCTTATTCCAAACATTTTCAACAAGGGGGTCATACACTCAGAACACACAACACTGCTTGTTTAAAGCAAGCCATTCTCACTCAAAAAAACATAGTCTCCTTACTGAAACAAATACTTTCAAGCATATCAGTCCACAACCACATACAACAACAAAAAAATAACCCAAAAATCAACACTTAGGGCAAAGCAAGAGACAGCCCACAGACTGTACTCAAACCAGACCATTTGTAAATACTAATTGTAAGTCATATTTACAAAAAGAGCTCTAAAAAAAAAAGGTACAGAAATTACACCAAGAGAAATAGACAGCCAAAAGACTGCCATATTAAAAACCCAGGCGCAAGCCTCCGACCTTTTTCAAAAATACACCAAATTTCTAGTTTGGCTGGCAAAACACTCAAAAGCTCTCTGCATATCACCACTTATGAATGTTACTAAGTGCACAGACCCGGATACTTTGTATAGATATATTTGGTTCCATGATGTACTAGTCACCAGGGAAGAAAAACATTTTTTTAATATACCTAAACCTATTTAGGTATCCCCTCTGAGGGGAGTCAGCTGAGTACTTTCAAGATTCACATTGGTACCTCCAAGAAAGCAGCACATTGTACGAAGTGTGCTTGAAAAAGGCATGCCAAGAATATTGTAGCATATACAATATTATACATAAAGTAGCACTTAACTCAAAGTATGCCGTTCAAGTTTTCAAAGTTTCTCATTACCTGCCTATACAAATTGCAATTTGCATATTTCCAAACAAGTCAAATTTTGGCCAAACAAGCAAACAAATGTCGACGACCTTACCAAGCACAAATCTGCAGCCTCTCACTGCCAAGTTCTGAGTGACCTAACGGTCGTTTTAGAATACTCACGCCAAAGAAGGTCTCAGTCGGGAGCGGCTAACACCTGGAGGACCAGAGCAGGGAAACCAGAACCACATGGGTCTGCAAAGGCAAAGAATCCGTGCGCAGAGTACCTCCTCAATAGATTCCTGTCCTGTCCTCCTCAGTAGATTCCTGTCTCCTGTCAAGACCACTCCCTTGGGTAGCCGCATCTCCGATGAGGTCCACGTTCGGGTGCCATTTGAAGAAATAAAACCCTTTTTAGGGGTTCACTGATTCACCTGGTCCTTTAACCCAACAAAGAAGAGATTGGCACGGAAGCTGTAATATCAAAAATAAGTATTTTATTAACCTCACATGAGGGAGACTGCGTCGTACAGTACCCTCAGGCCACTGTAGGAGACAGTCTAAGGAGTGCAGAGAACAGGGGCCTTTTATACCCACACAGGGGCTCAAAAGGAGGCCGTACAAGTACACATGAGAAGAGTTACACACATAGATGGTCATACAGAAAATGCACAGTCAACAAGTAGGAGGAGTAATGAGTTGCTGATATCAGTTAGAACAGCCTGACAGTTACAGTCTAAGGCAGTTGCATGAGCAGCTACAGACTCTTCTGAGCATTTGCAAGGCTCTGTCTCAGTGCTGAAAGAGTTAACTATATCACATGACACAAGCAGAATACAGTGAAGAGGGAGAAAGCACTTGGCGAGCACATGGCTAACTAAAATGGCTGCCACAAACAAAATGGCTTCAGCAGATGCTAACAGCTATTGCAGCTAGTTTTCCACAGACTCAATTGTAACTGCTCCAGCGACGTACACGCAAGTATGATGAGATGCTCATTTGATTCTAATGCTAGCCGCCTCGCTGATACAACGTGCACAATGTTTTATTGTACCATAGGCAATGTTTAGTTATTTAGCAGAATGGAGGGTTGGTATTTCGTAGTCGTATGTCACTTGGCACCCGGGGTCGCATTCCATCAGTCACACCCACTGAGATATATCGTCTGGGTAACTTCACCGCACCTTGACCATCTACAACATGTTTCCGTTTACTTGGTTTGGACGACTGCCTGTTGCATTTTTGCCCTAGTGGTAGTTTGCATTTTGATTTCAGTTTGGTTTGTTAATCAACACACATCAGATTGGCACATCTCTTCAGTTGATTTGGAGGGCTTCTGCTATTCACTGCCTCCCGAACCCCCATTCGCCTGACACCAATTGTCCTCAAAGAATATATCGAAGCTCCCACCGGTAACATGATGAACACTAAGATATGTACTTGGAACGTGAGGGGGATACGATACATACCCCTTCGTGAAGATAACTGATTTACTCCTACCTTAAACGTCATCAAGTCCACATTGTCCTTTTACAAGAGACACACTGAATGAGACCTGAGGTGACGAACTTACAGAGAAGATGGAGGGGTCACATTTTTGCTACTGGTTATTCTGCTTTTGCATGAGGTACACTGGTATGGGTAAGACCGGGCACTCCATTTAAAGCGGAGGAATCCCTCATTGATGCCGACGGCCAATATATTCTAGTAAAGGGCCGTCTTAACGGCAACCAGTCAAAATCGCATCCATTTACGCACCTAACACTGAACAAGCGCTCCTTTTAGATTCTCTATCGGGCACATTGTCCACCTGGCATGGAACGCCGATGATCCTTGGGGGTGATTATAACAGCGTACTTGATATATCTCTGGACCGCTCCTTTCCCTACTTGCCTGGGGCACCAACAGTTACGGCCATGAAGGCCTTAAATAACTGGTCAGTGCAATGGAACTTGGCAGATGCCTGGCGGCACAGATATCCCGCTGATCAGGTCTACTCCTTTTACTCAGGAGCACACGATCTACATGTTAGACTTAACCGGGTGTTGGTATCGGAGATCCTCTTGCCAATCATAACAGAGGCATTGTATCTTAGGAGGACTCACTCTGACCATAACCTACACACGATTTTATTAGAATGGGGAACTGCCACATCACCAGTTGGCGCTTGCAACCCGACACACTAGAGGATGGACCATTTCGGGATTCCTTGAGGAAAGCAATGTCAAATTATTTTGCCGAAAAAGTAGATTCTGCATCATCAGCAATGATTGAATGGGACACATTCAAGACAGTAATTAGGGGCCACTGCCTAGGTAGTCAAGTTGCAATGCTCAAGAATCTTGAGAAGGAACATAATAAGGTAGAGAATGGCTTAGCGCGCCTCGAAAAACGGACTGATGTTGACCCACGGACTAACGCTAGATTGCATGAGGCAAGGACTTAAAATGCTTGCCTATTTGAAAAACTCTGTTGTCTTAATTACTCTGCCATTCAGCTTGCACTCACAATACCGGGGACAAAGCAGGGAGGCTCCTTGCATGGCTTATTAACATGAGGAGGTTAGGTCCCCTATCACATCTATTCGCTCCACACAAGGCATAATGCTTTAGTCCCAACAGGACATACTTCAGGAATTCACATCACACTAAACCACATTGTATAAGTCTATAGTTAATATAACGGCAGAAGAGATTCATCAATTCCTAGCTGACATTTACCTCCCCAAACTAACCCCAGATCAGAGATTAGAATTAGATGCCAACATTGCCATTGAGGAGATACTGGGGAGTATGCGCTCCTTGGCCACAGGGAAAACTCCAGGCCCAGATGGGCTACCATCGGAATTCTATAAAACATACGCTGACACATTGGCACCTCAGCTCAAAAGAGTATTTGATACTTCACGTGCAGTTTTCACACTCACGGCCACGCAGAGAGAAGCACTGTTGATCTCCCTCCCCAACCCAAGTAGAGATACAGGTTTATTGGGATCCTATAGACCACTAGCTATACTCAACACCGATTATAAAATATTAGCATCCATTGTGGCTGCCAGACTAGCCCCACTGGTTAAAGGAGTGATACACCCGGACCAAATGGATTTGTTCCTACCCGAAATACCTCCCTGAACATATGTAGGTTCTTCAGAGTCCATGAGTATGCTACAGTTGCATGGCCCGACTCTGGCTGCATGGTCCTGGACCTGGAGAAGGCCTTCGACTCATTGGAATGGCTCTACCTCTTTGCTACATTGCGCTGTTATGGGTTTGGGGCCAGTTTCCTACAACTGGTTAGATTGCTCTACGCACATCCCACCATCAGAATACGCACAGGTAGCACAGTATCTGAGTCCATATCTGTTAGAACTGGGATTCCCTAGCTGGCTGAGGTAGGTACCTTAGGCCAAATAGGGACCCTCGCTTCCACATCAGGGAAAGGAAGGACACCTTCTCAGATAACCCCTGTTCACCCCCTTGGTAGCTTGGCACGAGCAGCCAGGCTTATCTTCAAGGCAAATGTGTAAAGTATTTGCAACCACGCTCCCAGTGACCCAATGGTGACACCACAAAAGGACTCCACACGAGTTTCATATAAAAACAAGTATACGTTTATATAAAAAGATATCTGTGAGATCACACAATACAAATCCATCATGTGTATTTGTAATATACCTCCTGGCCGGTTATTAGGCCAGCCAGCTCTTGTAAGTTCTAGCGGTATTAATGAGCAATTCTAGGTGATCCTATGCAGTCCTAATGCAATGCTATGCAGTTCGTAATGCAAGAATCAGGCACTTTGCAATGTAAAAATAATGCAGTTTGTGTTGCAACTAATGCAATGCGTAATACAAAAATCAGGCAGTTCGTTATGCAGAAATAATGCAATGCATAATGCAACAATCAGGTAGTTCGTTCTGCAAACTAATGCAATGGGTAATACAACAATCAGGCAGTTCGTTATGCAGAAATAATGCAATACGTAATGCAACAATCAGGTAGTTCGTTCTGCAAACGAATGCAATGCGTAATACAACAATCAGGCAGTTTGTTATGCAGAAATAATGCAATGCGTGATGCAACAATCAGGTAGTTTGTTCTGCAAACTAATGCAATGCGTAATACAACAATCAGGTAGTTCGTAATGCAGAATTAATGCAATGCGTAATACACTCCGGCACCGATCATGGTGCTTCAGACGGTCTCTCCGCCCCTAGTACTGACTCTCGGTCAGTTTCCGTCAACATATGCCCCCACCACAGATCTGGTGTAAACCACAGTGCAGCTCCACGCTCCGGCCCTGGTACTGCCACTCCTTGGCACGTACGGGCCGCAGTACAAGCTGGAATAGAGGCTCGCGCTACAAGAAGGGGAGAAGCTGAGAGCGTCTATCTCCGAGCCCGCACCCCGCCCCAGGTGCCGACACACGTTACCTGGGGGGTGCGACCTCGCTCTCCTCTCTGCCTCTCACGACTTGGGCCTCCGATGCGACTTGGTTGATTCCGGGCTGATGACGCTAACGAAGATCTCAGGCAGCAACAGGGCACACACAGCATTGCTGAGACTACCTGGAGCCTTGCGTGTGCACGGTCACAGGGCAATCGTCACGAAGGTCTCAGGCTGCACGAAGCACGAAGCACACACACACAGCGTCGCTGAGACTCACTTGAGTTCCGGGTGCACACGATCACAGGGCAATGCTCACGAAGGTCTCAGGCTGCACAAAGTACATACACACAACGTTGCTGAGACTCGCTTGGTCTCCAGGTGCCCCCGATCACAGGACAATCCTTCGGAGGGTCTCAGGCTGCAAAAATCATGCGCACACAGCGTCGCTGAGACACTCTTGAACTTCTGGTGTGCATGGTCACAGGGCAATCCTCACGAAGGGCTCAGGCTGCAAAAAGCACATGCACTCAGCGTCGCTGAGACTCGCTTGGTCTCCAGGTGCCCACGATCACAGGGCACGACTTACGAAGGTCTCAGGCTGCACAAAGCGCACGCACACAGCGTCGCTGAGACACTTCTGGAAATTTTGTGTTCCTGAGTTCCACAACAGGGAGCCAGCTCACCTTGGGCCCTTGGGGTTAAGTTACTTCAGGACACAGCACAGCAAAGTCATTTCAAGCAGGGGGACACAGCACACAGCAAAGTCACTTTAGCCTCTACTTGGTTAAAGCAGCAAACTGCAGGCCAGCCTCAGGACACACAGCAAGGGTCAGTCCTTTCCTTCAGTCTATTCAGCTGTTTCTTCCTTGGCAGAGGTTCCTCTCGACCCCGAAGTAGTTTCAATCTTTTACAGTCTTGAACAGTTCCATTCCCGTTCAGTCTTGCTCAGTTCCATTCCAATGTTCAGGGGATTCAGCTCTCATAGTTATACCCCTAAATGTCTTTAAAGTCTTTTTGTTCAGTGGGGCACTGACCCCTGTCCAAACCAGTTCTCGGTGTCTCCCTGCCAGTGACGCCTTCTTCCTTTGATAGTGGGGGGTCTGGATCCTTAATCACTCAGCAGGGGATGGAGCCATTGTTTTATGGCTGCAGCCCAGGCCTCTTCACCTCCAGGGGCTACTCCTCCCCACTACACTCCAGATGCAGGTCAGTCTGTTGCCGTCTCACCTCCTCCCCTGGGTCAAGACATTCCCCAGATCCTATCACTTTCATATCCAGACAGTGAATCCACAACCAGGCAGGGACACACAGAAATGTTTGAACACAAAAGCCCAGCCACTTCTAAAAGAGTGGTTTCTAAACACACAATACAAAAACCACCTTCACAAAAAGATGTGTTCTTGAATTGTGAGTTCAGCCATACTAAACTTTACCTCTCCATCTTAAGCCTTTGGGAAGCTAGGCTGGAAACATATTACACAGCCTCCCCCATTCTGTCCTATGGGCAAGATGGCCTTTCAAAAGTGAAAAACGAAATGGAGTGTATTTAACTGTCAGGACATGGTACACACATCAGTAAATGTCCTACCTTTCACATACACTGCAACCTGCCCCGGGGGGTACCTTGGACCTACCATAGAGGTGTCTGATGTGCATAAAAAGGGAAGGGTAAGGTCTGGCAAGTGGGTGCACTTGTCAGAACAACATGGCAGTTTAACAAACTGCGCGCAGGCGCTGCAGTGGCACGCCTCAGTTCTCTCTTTAAGGCTACTTGTGTGGGTGACACAATTAGTGCTGCAGGCCCACTAGTAGCATTTGCATTACCAGCCCTGGCACAGATAGTGCACTTTACTAGGGGCTTTACTATTAAGGCAAACATACCAATCATGAACAACCAATTACCATTACACTTTACACAGGGAGCACTTGCACTTTGACACTGATCAGCAGTGGCAAAGTGCCCAAAGCATCTAAGTTGGCAACACCAGGTCAGAAAAAAGGTCTAGGAGGAAAGCAAAAGGTTTAAGGAACTTTAGCCAAAAAGGGCCAGTCCAACAATATCTATTAATAGAGGCACCAGACCCCCACTGCTCTTCTCGTTAGCAATAGAACCGTTAGCGATGAAATTACGTGCAGGCGGAAGAGACTGGGGTAATAAGCTGGGGAATGGTTTAGATCTAGTTTCGCTCAATGCGGATGATCTCCTACTATACCTCAAAAATGTACACAATGTACCAGATTTAATAGCAAAAACATTGGGGCAATTTGAGAATATATCAGGGTTAAAGGTAAATTGGGCTAAATCATGCCTCTCTCCCTTCAGTAGTGAAACTCGTAACCCAGAATTTACTCCTTAGTTGGCAGCCTTCCACCTTCCGGTATTTAGGAATTTTTATCTACCGTAGTCCCGCTGACATATAGTAGGGCATTTTGAATCGATCTATAACTTCCATCAGGACACAAGTTAAATTTTGGCAAGCCTTTTGGTTAAGCATGATGGGCAGGATTGCCCTAACTAAGATGGTAATGTTACCTATGCTCCTATAATATTTCTCCATCCTTCTCTTTTATGGCTCATCCAAAACCTTTTGTGAATTGGAGCAGATGATTAGTGGTTTGATCTGGGGCTCCAGTCACCACCGGATAGCGCTTTGGAAATTATATGCAACCCCGGGTAGGGTATTTGGCATCTCAGCTTCAATGGGTGACAAAATGGCTTGCAGGAATCAGTTTAGAAGACACAGCATCGACATCCCCACCATGATCACACTCTCAGATTTACCACCTCTTTCATCCAACGGCTTAGCTCGCACCCAAGCACCGTCTTATTTGTCCTTCGTTATTATAAATGTAGCTTATATCTTACCAAGAGACAGATCCCATACGCCCCTCTTAGGGACCCCAAGACATAAAATGGGCACCCCCAACTACACTTTCACACTGGCATACTCTTGGCGATCTTTACACGGACGGCACTCTGACTCCTTTTGATAATCTATCTCACGACTGTGACTTGCTGGCTGGTCAATTTTTTTATATAATTTGATCATCCGTTCCCTTACGTTGGCATAGGGAGACATGAACACCGACCAGAAAGGCATTTGCTTATTCAATATTTACATGTAATGGGCAACGGAAGTCACATAATACATTGGCTGATGGAAGCTCTACTTACACACACCCTACAGCCTTTAACATCTCTTTGCAACCCTTGGGAGTAAGATAGGGGATCTCCGTGGACAGACAACAAATGGGACACGATCCTGGCTATTCCTAGGCAAATACCACAGAAAGTCCAAATTCCGAGTTATTCAGACCTATATCATACATAGAGCATACGTGTCCCCAGACAAAATTAACAATTATTTTAAATTAACCAGCTCAGCTTGTCCGAGATGTATGCAAATAGGAGCCACTTTGTTACATATGCTGTGATACTGCCCCACACTACACTTATATTGGAAAGATGTGAGGCAGCATTAGCTACATAGACTGACAGGCCTCAGATGCACACATGGGAAGAATGTTTATTGGGTCTTTTCCCTAGATCCAAGAAACATAGAGTAACCTCCAGATTCTTGGACCTGGGCCTAATTGTAGCCAAAAGACTAATTACCAAACATTGGAAGAACAAACAGCCCACAGCCCAAACTGGCTGGAAAAACTCCCTGATGGTATGGGCACAGACTGGTTTTACATAGGGATGAGATTACGGGGAGACGTAAATACCCGATTGCACAGAGCTGGGATGTGATGCTGCCAGACTTAAAACAAATAGACCATGACCTGGACATTATTAATTAGCTAAATGGTGACAGGGGCGGAGATGACACACCTCCATAAAGTAACTTATGACTCAAGTATCATACATATCAATGCTGCACTGATAACCCACGAGAGAATACGTTGGACGCATCTGGGGAAGGGGACGAAATTTACTTGATTTTCCATTTAATTTGGTGAATGGTGGGGTGGGGATCTGAGAGGGGGGGGGGGGTAAACATGCAGATTGCCACAATTAGTTATAGCAATAAGAAATGAAACTGATGTGTTTGTTTTTATAATATTTATTTTCAAGTTGAAATACATTGCATTATGACATGTGGTATACATTATGCGGACCTCATTTAACTGCACTGGTAAGATCGGGCTATATGTATATTGGGACATGACATTGGGTGGAATAATGTTAATTAGGAATTTTCTTATTAGGTACATATATATATTTGCGGTAACTAATGCAAAATGGGTTCTTAAGAATCTGTTATGTACAAGACCCACCCAATTATTCTCTTCCACCTGTAATTTGTTTATGTTTTTTCGCGTTAAAAGTGTATCAAGTCAGCATGTCTGAGCCCATTGTAATTATTTTTTCAACTCACATACCAGGTGAACGTTATATAATCTCTGTAATAACTGCAGATAATAACAAAAATGCAAATAAAGATAAATAAAATGGGGGTGGTGGGGACTATGGATATGGGCTGCCCGTACCTGTTTGTTGAAGGACTCCTTGTGGAACTTTTTGACCGACAAAGTTTTACAGACACATTTGTAGTAGAACGAGCGCAAAGATCCCTTAGCCACACCCACCACCTGGCACCCACCTCACCCTTTAATCGCTCACCTGCTTAATTATAGGGACAGGGACACAGCATTACGCCTGGCACAAGACTACTGCAATTTCGGGGCTCCCCCATATCCCAGTTCTCCGACTTCACCATGGCGGAGCAGGAGGCGAGGCGCACGTTCACAGATTCTACAAAAGTTCTGTGCAAACAAGGCTGAAGTAAGGCATGGTCTACACAGCTCGCCTGCCTATTGAGGTCATCGGCATGGACCGTATCTTCTACACTCCAGCAGAGGTCAGTGACTTTTGTAAACAACATGGTGTGGGGGAAAGCATCCTCCCACCGCAATACTCGGGAGTGCTCTCCCTCTTCTGCCCCCTGCAGACTCGGCCATTGACCGTGTCCCACCTGGCTGAACTAGGCTTTCCTCGATTATCCTTGTCCTGCTCTAACAGCTGGTCGAAGACTGCCTTTCATCGTAACTGTTGTTGACTCTTTTGGTTCTTTTTTTGATGAGGTTCTAAATGATTAGTGAAGTTGAAACCTGCCTTAAAGTTAATCTTCAGGTATCACCCTTCCAAAGGGCCATGCCTGTTGTGGTGTTGGGATAGTTGTTTGTCTTTTTGTTTATTATGGGATTCACTCGATGCCTGGACATCTGGTGTGGGCGGGGAAGGGGTGTTGTACAAATGTTTGCTTGCTGTTTTAAAAAAAATATTGTTTGTCTGGTATGTATATTGTTCAATGAAACCTGTGCAAGAGAGTTTATGTGCACCTTTAGATGATGGTGGCACTGGTCTGAGGGAACGGCTGGCAGAACTCACCCTCTTGACCTGGAACATTAGGGGTTAAGTGGGACACCCTGGTGCTTCCCTATGAGCGGGTAGGGTTTGATGTGTCTGACTTGCAGTTGTACTACCTTGCAGCACAGTGCAAATTTGCATACTGTTGGTATCATGTATATGCCCGCCTCCCTTATGCTAGACTGGAGAAACGCCAAGCTGGACATGTCCCACTGCCCACTATACTGCTGAAGTACTCCCAATGGACCCCTCTAATATACATATGCTGTCCACTATGAGCTGGGCATGGAGGAAACTCTGTTGCCGTCTTCGTAGTGGTATACTTTACCCAGAAGGCCACAAAACCGGAATGAGATGGGAGGATCTGGGTGTGTGACCTGGGTCATTCGCTATTGAACAAGATCTGGCACTATTGCTGCACCCAAACAAAGCTCTTCTATCCTAATCATAGGCATAAGCTATTACATTACAAGTTCCTTCACAGTGCCTATACCACACCTCATGACTGGCTATGTTTGACTTCACACAATCGTCCCAATGTCTCAAGTGCCACGCAGATGAGGCAGATTTCATACATTTCTCCTGGACTTGCCCACACAAACAGGCATACTAGACTAAAATGTTCTTCCTAATATCCGCTATGACTAGGAACTACTCACACTTAGCTCCTTACTGGCCCTCTTGGGGTATGTCAAAGAAGTCCCAAAGGGCATGCGCAGGTTCACCACCATCGCGCTTCTACTTGCAAAGCGAGGATTAGCACATTACTGTGGCAGCAACCGTTGTCCCGCCGAAATAGCCTGGCTGAAAACCATAGTTTACTGTGACATAACCAGTGAAGTCTATGCTACGTTACAACCTCCTATGTCCCGGCCCAAGGACATCTGGCAACCACTCTGTGACTATCTGCTGACCCTAGACTTTGATATGCCTGATTGAGAGGTTGAAATGTACTTTTCATTGCAGTGCTTTATCCTCCCAACACCCGGCTACCATGATTTGTGTCACTATTCATATATTTTCATATATTATACCTGCTATAAAACCTGAGGCCCGAATAAATGGCCAGTCAGCCAACCACCTCCGCCTTTCGGAGGGCCCGATACCTGCTCTATAAATCTGTTTGCACTGTTACTTACAACATACACCAGATCGCTGATACGCTACTGAGTTTTGTATGCTCATTGAATGGGCCACTTTCTACTGCTTGTTTGTATAAAAATGAAAATGATAAATAAAGTTAAAAAACAGGAGAGCACAAAACACATTTATGTGCACCAATATTCTCTTACTATGTGTATTGAAAATATTTTTCATAAACATCTTTGAATACATTATATTCACCATTTGGTCTTTGCATCTAAAGTATTGTTACTAGGGACCGGCGTGTTTTTTTGTTATAACCATTCCTCGGAGGGACATCATGGTCCTGACTGTAAATTGTTGATTGGATTGAAAAAGAGGCAGCAGCTCCTGAAATGCCAATACTCTCTGATGGTTGGGGTAGGTTTTCGCTGTGACTGTATTTAGCATGGACCCTCGAAAGGGTTGAAGCTGTCTGGTTCGAAGGTGGGGTTTGGAGTAATTGCAGATTGCCGGCAATCTAGATCAGATAGTCAAGAAGGTAGGGGAAGTAGTGAGTGCCACTCCTTTATAAATAAGTAACCACCATTGCTAGGCACTCTGTGAATACCCTTGGAGCTGTGATGACCCTGAAAGGAAGTACTTGGAATTGGTAGTGCTGTCCACTTACAACAAAGCAAAGTTATCGTTGGTGGGTCGTATGTATGAACGTAGGCATCCTTGAGATCTAACGCATCATGTAACCAACTTAAGGGCGCACATAAATGGCATCTTGCAGAATATTCATGTGAAAATGCTTCAACAGAATGCATTTGTACAGATGAATGAGGTCCACGATTGGCCTGAGGAAGCCGTCCTTTTTGGGGATGAGGAAGTAAAGATGAAGTTGTGGAAGCACTCTATTGCCCCTTTCTGAAGGAGCACCTCTTCCTCTAGAAGGAAAAGATGTTCTCTCCTGTAAATATGTGTGTGGGAGGAGATGTTGGGAGGTGTTATGAGAAGTTCTAGGCAGTAGCCTTGGTGAACCATTGTCAAAACTCATTGATCTTATGTGATTTCCTCCCAGCACAATAGAAAATCTGGTAGTCTCCCCAAGTGACACATGATACGGGAGAGGAAGGGTCAAGTCACTGCATGGAGGTGGAGTCCTCTTTACCTGAGCCACCTCTAGCCTTTACCTTTTTACATGTGTAAGCACCTCTGGTGTAACCTCTTCCAGCCTGCTGGTGAAAGGACTTCTGCTGTCTTCGGAAAGACTGCAGCTGATTGGGTGAAGTGAGAATGGCTACTCCCCTAGACTGTTTCCAAAAGGAAAGCAGCTGCAGTTTGTAGGGCACCCATAGATTTTGCAATCTTGATGTCCTTCTTGTTTTTTTTTCAACATCTCATCAACCCGCGGCCCAAAGATGTTTGCGCATCAAATGGGATGTTGAGGGGATGCTAGTGGACCTTTTGGTTTAAACCCCAGTGTCAGCACTGGAGATGGTCTTGCCTCAGATACTATTTCCTTCCCCTCTTCCCAAAAGCCTCAGTAAGGTACTTTGCGAGTCCCTACGTCTCCTCCCACTGGAACCTATCATATTGGGCGAGGAGCCCAACAGAGTTGACTATAAGCCACTGGTAGGCTTTCCTCTTTTTAGTTTCTATTTTTGGTAAATTCTGGTGGGGTTTTTTCAATTTTTTCAATACCTTTAAAAAACAGTGGTTACACATTTTTGCACCATTAAAAACAACAGACACAGTGTTTTTTCCGGTGTTTGTGGAATGTTTTGCTTTTAGTTATTGCTTGCTTTCTGCACTAACAGTGCATGTGTATAGATAGCATGTGTGCAGGGCATATGAGGTCCAAATACATTTTTACAAATCAAACTTTTTGTAGTACACCATACAATACTTCTTTAGTGAGTCTTTGGTCATGCACGCTTGCTCTTTTCTTCCTATGTAAGTGTTTATCTGTGAAAAGGCCCTCTCAACATTGGCACTTGAGACGGGCAATGCCAATACAGTCGGTACACAATTTGCTAACTCTGGCAACTGACATAGCTTTCCATGCAAATACTGGTGTACCTGAAGATTGTGATTCTCAAGGACATGTTCTGCAACATAACGGTTGAATTGGGCACATATGCCCTCAGTTATTGAAGCAGTCAACAATAAAGCAGCACTTTTCAAAGTCTGGAGGAAAACAAGAAGGGATCTAAAACTTGCAAAGAGTACCTCAGTGAGGCTTTATTACCTTTGAATGCCATGGTTGGTGAAGGGACATTTCCATGCATCATTGCAAGCCATTTCCCATAGACTGTAAACGGAAATCTCCTGAATTGCTCCTCAACATTTCTTTGCTTACCAAGTGGCAAGAATTCTAGCATGGAGCATGTGGCAGTGCTTAAGTCACTAAAAGTGTCACCCAGCCTGCTCTCAAGGAGATGTTTAACATCTACACCAATTACGCTGAACACTTGGTAGACAAGGGTGTTTTCAGACTCTAGTATTTTGATTATGTCCACTACAGCAGTCATGTTTTCCTGTAAAAACCTAAGCATGCAATAGAGTGTACATTTTTCACATCACTATCAATATGTGACCAAAGATCATGTTTTCCTGTAAAAACCTAAGCATGCAGTAGACTGTACTTTATAAATTACTATCACTATGCAACCAAAGATCATCACATTTCTTGTCTTTGGCATCATTACCAAGCAAAAATTCTGTAAACGGTTGCCACATGGATAATATGGCATTTACATCCTGTAGGACTGAGAATCCACCAGATAAATGACATAGTTAGGATGATTCTTTCTTTGATTCCACACAAAGCACAAAATGAGAATATTTGCATTTTAGTTCCTGTGCATAACGTAACAGTGCACCAGAATGGACTACAAAGTCAATAGCATTCTTCATTAACTCTGAATATTGTAAAGATGCTTTCAGCATACCCTCTAGCAAGTGGCAAGGATCTCTTACAGGGAAGCACTTCAGCTCAGGTATCGACTTTGACAGGTCATCATACATCTTTTTCATATATGTAGCTGTATTACTGCAAATACAAATAATATCACTCCAATCTTTATTAAACTTGGTAGGAACTTTTTTCAGCAGCATTCCAAGTGGCACTGCGTTCCATGTTTACCAATGTCTGGTGTCATGTTTTCACCACGATCTCAGATGCTTGGTGACAACATTCTTTTCACATATACGTGTCACTACACCTTGCACTGAATGTTTAAAGTCTAGGGTGTTTGGCAATCAATACTGACCCACTAGAAATGGGGGCTGATGTTTCAAAGGATTTCACCCATTCTCTGTCTGTGGGTAAAGTGATGGTACATATTGGGAAAGATTCTTATGAAACCAGCCATTTTACCTATCAGTGAAATCAAATGTAGCCAAAATATCAAATATGATTTTTACATTTCCTGATTCTCTACAGTTTATAAAATAACTAAATAAGACCTAAACATGCTTCTAAACACTGCATCTTTAGACCAAAGACCACAAACTGAAAAAACAGAAGGAAGAAGAGACAATATTTTAGTGACATCCCTAAACAACAAAACACAAGCAGAATAATGTTAGCCTAGTCTTTCTTGTTGCTGCCTTGTATTACAAAGTTACATTGTATTGGCCCCTTCAGGAAGAAATAAAAATGACTCTTTCACTCATCTTTTCCTTTCTTTGAATGGCACTTAGTTTGTGGTCACAAAGGGGTTTTTTCAGTGTTTATAGGTTTACAAAGGCAATGGCTATTTTCCTTTCGGTGGAGTTTAAACCTAAAACCAGATAGCCTAGCCACTGGGTAACGGCCTCTATGACCACCCTCTTGCCTGCTGCATCTGTCTTCTTGCTCTCCTTGACAGGCGGCAGAGCATCGCCTATACCCTAAGCGGAGGTCCTTTTGCAAGCAGTATGAACCACCAGTAAAGAGGGGCAACATAGCCATTGATATACAGAGGGTCACCGGGTAAGGGTTTGCACTTCTTCTTCATCTTGGTGTTACTACTCCCACCTGTACGAGCTCCTTAAAGGTCTCTGGGGTGGACTTAAACATCCCCTTGAGTATTGGTAGGAACTACACCTCCTGCTCTGATTTGGAAGGCGTCTCTACAAGGAAGTCCTCCTTGTGGAGGACAAGCATGTCTACCTAACAGAAGGCTGTGCCCCGCTGAATTACCTCATGGTAGGCCGTGGTTTCATCAGGCAGGGATGCCCTGACGGAAGAGTGGTCCAGATCTGGGTCACCGAAAGGGGCAGCATTGTAATTGTCCCAGTCTTCTGTGGGTCCAGAAACCAAGGGCTGGTCATACGGCTCAGTAGGATCAAAGTGACTGCTTGGATCAGAAAAGGTGCATGTGGACACCTAAGGTGACTCTAGCCAATAGGTCTCGCTTTTGGGACCTTATAAGTGTTTAGCCATGCAACAGTTAATGTTGTTGCACCAAGAATATTGTGCTGCATAACTAAATACTTATAAGGTCCCGAAAGCTACACATATTGCCTATGCCAATACAGATATCCGCAGGAGAGACTACTGCTCTTTGCTAGTGTCACGTGACAAGCGTGTGAGTGGATAAACATTTCTTGCAGCAGGCAACGTGTGAGATCAACCAAGGTTTTGTGTTGCTAAACGCATCTTTGCATTATTCCAGAAGTGGTGCAAGCCAAGGGAAATACAGTGTTTGATTGCGTAGTCTCTTCTTCATCCTGCTAATACCGATCCCAGGATGTCTACAGGACTCAACTTGGGGAAGCAGTTGCGAAGTCCTTCTTGGCAAAGTGTGAACAACGGTTTTATGTCATGCTTTTGCATCGAAGTTATGTCCTGGCTCCTAAGACACAACTACATCAACAAACTATTAATCAATTGCAAAGCCACTTGACATAGCGTGAATGAGCTAAGAGGTTACTGCAGGAGGCAGTGAGAACAATCAAAGTAGGCGGCGGAAATGGGTGCCATTGAGTAGGAGAGGGTAGCCTCACCCATTCAGCCAACAAAACGTGCACACATCACAAATCTGTCGCACTCCATCTCTCTTGTCTAAATTGTACTACCCACGTCACATTTCAGCTGCCAGAGTAGCGTCAAAAACTGTAATAAATGTGCTTCATGCTGCTGGCAGAGTTTGCAGAGGCTGTGGTGCTTTCCCAGGAACCTCCAGCAGTAGGGAGCGTAGACACAGAGAAACAAGCCGTCAGAACGTAACAAAACCGGTATTAGGGTTGTAGTTCCCGGAAGAACAGTAACTATTTCAGACAGTGAGAGAAATACATTTAAAACATACATGCTACGTGAGTTTTTATTTGGAGGATGCGCATGCATTTTTAGGGACAAAAATTACAATTTTGCTGCAGCTTACTTTATAGGATTAACGCGATACCTTGCCGCGAGAACTTTATGATGGACCAACTTTCCTTCAATTATTTACAATGTTCGTTTCAGACAGCAATTCATTGTTCCTGGAGCAATGCGGGGGGAAGGGGGTAACAGTGGGCGGGAGTAATAGGGGTTGGGAGGCTACTCATATGAAAGCAGCTAATAGCGAGTAAAAACATGAGGAATAAATGTCAGGAAAGCTTTGTTTTCATCTCCAAGTAACTATCAGCTCGGTGGGTGAGGAAAAAATGAAAAGCTAACAAAATGTAAAAACATGATATTGATCGGGGGAAGGCCAGTGTCACAGTTAGTAAATTAAAACAATTGCTACCCAGGCATTGTTCAACGACGCTGGCAATTTCACAAAACACTACCCTGCGCGAGCTACCAAACCACCCTCAAGGCATTCAGCAAAGCTGTTGTTTCACTTTTTTCAGAAGATATTAGCACTCTGAAATAGACATCTAAAAGCAATATACAGCAAAACACATGAGAGTAACCAATACCAAACTTCCTTCAAACTATTTCAGCTGAACTCGTTTGTGTGCAATCTTGAAATGATGGTTCTGCTTAACTCTCAAAGTGATTAATCAAAGTCACACAAAAACAATCATCAATTAATGTGTGTTTCGAATTTCCTCTGCGCACGCACGCCAGAAAAGATGACCTTTTGCTTGCGATAAATAAGACCGCATTTTTAAGCAGAGTTTAGGTTTCCATTTAGGAACAATTATTCTTCAATTGTTGTCTTTCACAATTGAAGTACCTTCTGATCGCGCTACTGAATTACACACAGCAGACTCATCTTTTCCTCTCACGCGACTCTCTGGGCCATCGCTAGTATCAGTGAAATAAACATTTCCCACTCCACAAAGACAGAGCAAGAGTGAGTCTCCATTAATCGCCCGTGCTCTTCCTACGCAATATGTGTACCTCAGATGCAATCTATCAGCCGCACTTACACTGAGCATCAGTTCAGCATCGTAATAACATACAAAAGTGTAAGGTCTAATCAGCAAAATGCACGGAACAGACGCCATAGTAATGTTCCAGCCTTAAAGCACATTTCTTACCGTGCTGCCGGCCCAGATTGGGTTGTCGTCCTACCAAGTGTAAAAGCAGGAAGTGGGAAAAGGGAGGGGGTGGCAAATGGTGTGCACTTTCGCGGCCGCTTTGATGTTCTCAGTGGCCGCGCGGCTCACTGAGAACATCAAAGCGGCCGCGAAATGATCACGCAGGCTGCCAAATGGTGCGCGCGCCCAGCACACATGCACTGTAGTTGGCGGCCTGAAAGCACTGGTTTGCACTTCCAAATCCCCCTTTTACAAAAGCTCTTGCGAGAGCAGCGCTAAAGCGCTGGCTCAGGCGAGACCTAAAAAAGGGCTATGGTCCCTGTCTTCGTGACTTGTAAACAGGTTCAAAACCAAAGGAAATGATGGACGGAGTGTTGAACATTGCAAGCACTCACCCCCAGTCAACTGATCTGGGTTTAATCCATCACCGTTCTTTAGCCCACTCTGCCACCCCAATTCAGACATGGCCATATGCAAATCAGTCTGACCCTGTGCCTCATGGGAACAGTCCAGCCCGAACTGCCTAGCCATGTCTTCCCTGGACCGGAAAAAAGCTTCCTAGGACCGGTTTCTGGCATTTCAGCCGTCTTCAGCCAGGCTTGCTTGAATCCAGTGGCAAAATGAGCAAGGGACTCACGTCTGAGCATACCCTGCCAACTTATGGCAAACAAAGCAAAACCAAAGGAAATGATGGACAAAGTGTTGAACATTGCAAGCACTCACCCCCAGTCAACTGATCTGGGTTTAATCCATCACCGTTCTTTAGCCCACTCTGCCACCCCAGTTTAGACATGGCCATATGCAAATCAGTCTGACCCTGTGCCTCATGGGAACAGTCCAGCCCGAACTGCCAAGCCATGTCTTCCCTGGACCGGAAACAAGCTTCCTAGGACCGGTTTCTGGCATTTCAGCCGTCTTCAGCCAGGCTTGCTTGAATCCAGTGGCAAAATAAGCAAGGGACTCACGTCTGAGCATACCCTGCCAACTTATGGCGAACAAAGCAAAACCAAAGGAAATGATGGACGGAGTGTTGAACATTGCAAGCACTCACCCCCAGTCAACTGATCTGGGTTTAATCCATCACCGTTCTTTAGCCCACTCTGCCACCCCAGTTCAGACATGGCCATATGCAAATCAGTCTGACCCTGTGCCTCATGGGAACAGTCCAGCCCGAACTGCCAAGCCATGTCTTCCCTGGACCGGAAACAAGCTTCCTAGGACCGGTTTCTGGCATTTCAGCCGTCTTCAGCCAGTCTTGCTTGAATCCAGTGGCAAAATGAGCAAGGGACTCACGTCTGAGCATACCCTGCCAACTTATGGCGAACAAAGCAAAACCAAAGGAAATGATGGACGGAGTGTTGAACATTGCAAGCACTCACCCCCAGTCAACTGATCTGGGTTTAATCCATCACTGTTCTTTAGCCCACTCTGCCACCCCAGTTCAGACATGGCCATATGCAAATCAGTCTGACCCTGTGCCTCATGGGAACAGTCCAGCCCAAACTGCCAAGCCATGTCTTCCCTGAACCGGAAACAAGCTTCCTAGGATCGGTTTCTGGCATTTCAGCCGTCTTCAGCCAGGCTTGCTTGAATCCAGTGGCAAAATGAGCAAGGGACTCACGTCTGAGCATACCCTGCCAACTTATGGCTTTGTTCGCCATAAGTTGGCAGGGTATGCTCAGTGATGTCATTTGAGATGTCATCAGTGATGTCATCAGTGATGTCACTGACCATGTCAATGATGTAATATGTGACGTCATCAGCAGTGCATTGCGGGGGGGGGGGGGTGAGTTATAGTTAGCTGAACTAACTATAACGCCAGAATTTCTATGGTTTTGTACGAGTGAAATGTCCAGCTAACTATAACGTGCCTGAAACCTATGGTTTTTCCAGTGAATTTCAAAGGTTTTTTAAATGAAAATTTGTAAGTCTAATGTACCTCAATCCTATGTTTTTTTATTTTCTATATATATATATATATATACATATATATATTTAAAAAATTGTGAAAAATGTTTAGTAAGGAAAACTATATTCATTTGTTTTTAAAATAAAATATTATACAGAAGTCGCGCACCCTTTGCGTACCCTACATGATGGCTGCATACATTCTGGTAGCCATTTTGAAAATTTATTAATAAAAGTATGTTTAAAGTATTATTTTCAATATAATTTATACTAAAAATTATTCCATTATTATTGGATTCGGAGGTTAGGAGGGATGGCCATTTTGCCCGATCTGTTTTGTAAGATATTTTGGTCTAGTCAGGTGGACACCCTCCTCCGGGTGAGGTACGGCTTGAGGATTCTATTCAAAAGGTGAGGAATGAACAGGCAGAAGTATCCATCAGAAGAGCAAGTTACTTACCTTCGGTAACGCTTTTTCTGGTGGATACAGCATCTGCTGTGGATTCCTCACTGTCCCACCCGCCTCCCCGTTGTCCACCTGTTTCTACCAAAAAGATGCTTTTACTGTTTGGCATGAATGTTTTTAATATGTCTTAATCATGCTTATGTTATAATAGTGAGAAATGCTTGATCTGTTGCTATTTATCTATGCCTTTATTGGTTATGCATTTGTATATATATATATATTCACTGAAAAAACCATAGGTTTCAGGGGCGTTATAGTTAGCTGGACATTTCCCTCATACAAAACCCTAGAAAATACCCCGTTATAGTCAGTTCAGCTAACTATAACTCGCACCCCCGCAATGCACTGCTGATGACGTCACATATTACATCACTCATGACATGGTCAGTGACATCACTCATGACATCACTGATGACATCTCAAATGACATCACTAATGATATCACTGATGACATCATCCACGTGAAAATCTGATGCACCTCCTCACACCTGAATATAACCTTTGATACACCCACTCTAAAATACAGACTACCATTTTCGAAAAAATAGACATATCAATACCAGTTACTAAATACGCACTGACTAACATTTAAATACTCTCTTATAGAATCACTGATAATAATACACACTCAGCCATGCAGCCAATCTCACAATTACTGACTCTCACATATAGTTATTTATAGATACACCATCACTCACTTATACTGCCTTTTACATATGTAGTTACTTGCACATGTACCACTGAGACATCCATTCACTCACCAACACACCCATACACACACTCACCCACCCATACAGCTGTATCCACATGCACTCTTGAACAAATACACCCAGTGAATCAACCCCTCACACATCTATGCACAGTCACACACCTCCCACCCACCCACACACACACTCAGGCAGCCATACAAATACTCAGGCAAGCAATCAATAACCCATATAGACACTCATGCAGCTACTCACCAACCCATGCAGCAGCCTACACAACAACAGACTGATACAGACTTTCACACAGTTTAGTCACTAACCCATGCATTCAGTAAGACACATTTAATCACTCACTTATACAGTCAGTCACGTACCTACTAAATCCTCCATACAGACACTTATACACCCACTCATTCCTCAATACAGCTTGGCATATATATAAAACAAAATTAAACTTTACAGAAACACACAGTCACTGGATGATGTGTGATTGCGAGAGTGGCTGTATGGATGAGTGTGTGCTTGTATCAGTAATTGTATAACAGCGTTAGAATGTGGTAGTATTTTTATGTGTAAGTGAACTTGAGTGTGTTTAACTGTATAGGTGAATAAATTGGACTGTGATTAATTATTTGCATGACTGACTAGGTGTGTCAGTACCTCAATGGATGATTGGCGGTGTGTGAGTGTCTATATAGGTGTATAAATGCATATGATAGTCCTGTACTGAGTGACTGTAAGTATGAGTGACTGAACAGGTGAGTGAGTGGAGGTGTATGTAGACCTAAGAGTCAATGAGTGGGTATGTAGTTATTGGTATTGGAGTATCTATGGTTTTCAAAATGGCCGTCTGAAATTTTGAGTCGGTGTATCAAAGGTTATATTTGGGTGTGAGAAGATGCACTAATTTATCACATGGATGATGTCATCAATGATGTCATGAGGGATGCAATTTGAGATGTCATCAGTGATGTCACTGACCATGTCATGAGTGATGTAATATGTGACGTCATCAGCAGTCGCCAGTAGGTAGTTATAGTTAGGACCTAGTTTCCATAGGTAAAGCGTTTTTTGTTTTCCCAATAACTTTGGCGCTGGTTGACGAATCTTTGTGAAATGTTCAAAACTAGTGGCCCGCTCCGGTCAGCTCCTGTCTTGAAAGTTTCAGGGTGATTCGACAAGTGGGGGCCAAGAACAAAGGGGGTCCCAACATGCATTTTCCCCATGTTATTTTCCATACGAAACTTTTGACAAAGTTACAGCCCGTACTGCTGAACGGAATTATACCAAATTTGGCAAAAAGTTAGCCCTTGGTTCAGAAAGAGTCCTTTTTGTTAAATGGTGTAAATCCATTCAGTAGTTCCTGAGAAATTAGAAAAAGAAAAGTTTTGATATGTATGGCCGCGAACCCTCCCGACCACGAGCTTCATTCTAATTGGCTGCCAACACTCCAAACCAGGAAGTGTTGGCAGCCATCTTGTAACTCGGTAGAACCGAGTCACAAAAAAACAGTAGAAAAAAGTGGTTAAAAAACAAGAAAAGGGGGCAGGGTAGAAACACCCTGACCCCCTAGGCCTTCTCTGGGGGGTCCCATAAGGACCCCCAGGGCCAAAAAAAGCATTTTATTTATAATTTTGACGGAAAGCGCCATGGGGTCATGAATCCCGCCGAAATTATTTTAAAAAAGCCTCCTGGTGGGGCAGGTCCCAGGGGGACTCTAAACTCATTAGAGGGGGCCCGCCACCTCTCTGGGGTTGTTAAAAAAATGCATGGGGGTCCCAACACCCCTACACTGCCCCGGGGACCTCCACCTACCCAGGGCTTTTACAAATAGCGACGGGGCATGTAGCCCCCCCCACAGCCCCGGGGACTGCCACCTGCCCAGGGCTGTTAAAAAAAATGTGGGGGGTCCCAATCCCCTCCACGCTGCCCTGGGGACTGCCACCTCCCCGGGGCTCTAGTTTTTAATAAATAACCTGTGTGGGGAGCTCAACCCCCCCACATGCCCCAGGGACCACCACCTCCCCGGGGCACTAAAAATGTGAATGCTGGGGGCCGTTATGGACCCCCGAGCCTCGGAGACCACCACCTCCTGGGGGCTTTGCAATGGTTGGGAGGGAGCCCTCCATGGCCCTGGGGACCGCCACCACCCAGGGCCGGCTCCTGCAGTGTCCCGGGCTGCCCACCCCCGGGACACTGCTGTTTGTTATGGCAGGGCGGGAGCCGTCCGGCTCCCGTCCTGTCATAGCAAACACTGGTTTGGATTTTGGAAGCGAGAGCAGGTTTCCTGCTCTCGCTTCCAAAATCTAAAGCAGATTGCTTTTCCACAAAGGGAGCTGCATGTCAGCAGCTCCTCTTGTGGAAAAGCAATGCCGGCTCCCGCTGGAGGCGGGGAACTGGCGGGACCCTGGGGGCATTGGGGCTCCCCCCACGGTCCCCAAGCATGAGGCCAGGTCCCGGTGGATGGGGTCCACAGGGCCCAAAATGGCCCAGGAGGGGGTTCGCGGTCCCACCTTCTCCATTTTTATTTTTTTTCAAACTAGATTTGGACATGCCCCGGGGATGGGGTCCCTGGGGCGAATGTAAATTAATGGAAGTGGACGGTATTTCTTTTCACCAAAATTTAGAATTGCGACCCTAGCGCGGCGCTCAGCGTGACCCCCTGGTGTGAACGCGAGGGGTGCGCGGCTCCCAGCACGGCTCTCTGGTGTGAACACGAGGGGTGCGCGGCTCTCAGCGTGGCCCCATGGTGTGAACGCGAGGTGTGTACGGTGCTCATCGTGGCCCCTAGTGTGAATGCGATGGGTGCGCAGCTCTCAGCGCAGGCAGCCCCATGGTGTGAACACGAGGGGTACGTGGTGCTCAGCACGGCCCCTTAGTGTGAACGCGATGGGTGCGAGGCTCCGTAAGTCGCGCTGGGTGCGCGACCCAAAGCAAAAATAATTAAGATTTTTTTTATATAAACCTAGGTTATATGTTTTGTTATTGAGTGGCTCTAAACAGAGCCCTTGTTTTCATTGGGAGATTGTTGTAGCTACATGTAAGTGAGAATGCAAAGCTTCAGGTTGTTGAGAAGCACTCTGTTGCCTTCATCAGTGAAGTGTACTCCGTCAGTTCTGTAGATGCCATCCATATTGAAATGAAGATTGCTGTTTTAGATGGAGCCCATACTATGGTCTCTGAGGTAGGCAGAAACAGCTTTATTGACATTTTTTCTAGCTTTTTCAATCTGAGGACAAAATTGATTGGACCAGTTCCATTTCTGTCTTTGGCATATGTTAGAGTATACAAAGACTGTTTGGGGGAAAAGCAACATCAATTCTGCAAAGGTGTCCTTCATTAGCAATTCCAGACCTACCCCAGTCAATGTGCCTAGGTCATTGCCACCACAGTGCACAATCATGAGGTCAGGGGCTTCGAGATGGAAAAAGGTTTTAACCAAACACATCAATTGCTGCCACTTTAATCCTCTCTGCCCAATCCGTTTTATGTCTACATTTTGCAATGCTAGGTCTTTGTCAATACCTCTATGTTCAGCATACCTTTTGCATCAGAATACATAGATGTGCCCAACAATCCACACAGAAAGCATTTTGAAGGGATGTCTGTAGGTAATCAAAAGATGTCTGTAGGTGAGGTAGTTAGTTGGTAGAATGAGAGGTATCTAAAATGGTGGAGAAGATGCTGTTTTTAAGAAAGAAGAGAATTGATTGACTGTTTAAGATCATTGTACATTCAAAAATAGAGTGCATTTTACTTTCTTTAAAAAGCAAGATTCTTATTGATTAGTGAAAAATGTTTGAAAAATACAGTAGAAAGGATAAGGTCATGTTCTGCAAAGGCAACCACATCTGCTGTTTCCATTTGCAACATTGTGTGGTGAACTTGAAAATATGATGAACTTGTAACCTGTCAGTTAAGTTGAATGTTGCATGAGCTGTTGCTATGCAAACTGGCATTAAGCAGAAGGGGTGAAGAAGTCAGTTGATAAGCGTTATTATCTGTGACCAATGAAAATGTGTTTTACAATTTGAAAAACTCTGGGAAGCAATGTCATTTGTTGCTTATGTGTATTTGTATTGAAAAAGAGAGGGACACCTTGCCAATACTAGTTTTACCTTGCTGAGGTTGGTACATTATATTGACTGTGTGTAAAGGAAAATCCTGTCTGAGTGTGTGAGATTTTTCATTCAACAGATTTATTTGCAAGGTGTGTTATACATTTCTGAGGTTTATTTAAAATTTGTTGACATTATTCTAAAACTGAGTTGTTTGAAATATATTATTAAATGTAGAGCTGTATATTGGAATTAGTTTCATTGTGCTTGAATATTGTTTAAAAAAGTGTCTGTCCAGTAATATGTCTATTTTTTAGGATGATGTTATTAATTAAGCTTGTTTTTTAAGTCTGTTCAAAGGTATAGTTGAATGATGCCACATATCTTTTTAGATAGTTAGATGAAGATGAAGTACAAATGTGTAGTTTGAAAGATGTTCATATAAGGTGTAGTTTATTAGCCTTAATTGTTTCTTCTCTCTTCAAAAGGAATAGTTGAATGATACTGCATAATTATAGATACTTTGGCAAAGATGCAGCACAGCTGTGCTGTTTGAAAGATGATAATATAAGGTGTTAATAATTAGGTTTCTGTTATTAGTTTGTACAGAAGGTAAAGTTAAGTGATGCCATATGTTTTAAGATAGAATAGTGAAATAAGGTGTTGTGAATTATGCTTCTTTTTGTAGTCTGAGCAAAGGTATTGTTGAATGAATGAAGCCACATAATTTTGGATACAAGGTGAAGATGTATAATAAAAGTGTGGTTTTAGAAATGTTCATAAAAGGTGTTGTTTATTACCCTTCTTTCTTAAGTCTGTTGAGAGGTACAGTTTGATGATGTCACATATTTGTAGATTGAATGGTCAAGATGTAGCTCAAAAGTAAACCACCACATATTACCCTTACTGGTATGTTGTACTTATCTATTTAACTAGATAGTATGTAATGACTTTTTCCGCCTTGGCTAGAGGTCACCTGACCTAGGGATACATAAGTGAGAGGGGGACCTTTTTCTAGTCAGTTGGCCAGTGGGGTAAAGCAGAGCTGGAGAATCCATGCAGGAGTGTAGGCGGTAGGGCCTAGCCAGGGACTTATGCCTCTGAGAGTGACAGGATTTAGGTGCTGCCTCTTAAGTGAGTGAGGGATCCTGTGAAACCCACTGATCTTGCCCAGCAGTAGGAGGACCCAGGGAACCTCTGCCCAGCCTGACTAGGAAGGACCTAGTCGCCAACTCACCCCCTACCCCCCTGTAACAGAACCCCTTAAGGGCGCCAGATACATCTGCGCCATCAAGACTTTCAAGAGCAACTGATTGCCAGAACTGAATGCTGAGACTGCGTGTCCAGACTGAACCTTGAAACTACATACCTAACCGATTGTGGTATCGCTGAGGATCAACTCGGTCTTAGCGCTGTGACCCCTGCGCTCCCTGACCTGGCCTGGGATCCCCGGCAGCGTGCTCCGTTAAACGCGGAGCCCCTAGCTTAATTTGCCCCCCCCCTGTGGCGTGGAGGCTGAAGCGCGCTCACCGCTGCGGCCTGGAGGCCGGAAGAGTGCCCCTCATCGTCGCGAGGCCCGAGGAGAAGCCTGGGGCCCCGTCGCTGCCGTCGCAGCTGTGGTGAAGGTGCGTGAGGCCGTGGCCGGCCCCCGTCGCAACAGGATCGCCTGCGGACTTCGGAGCCGGTGTGGACGCCTTCCGACGTCGAGCAAGGTAAGCCCGGAGGCTTGGGACTGACCCCGGTGCGCCCCCTACAGGCTGGGAGCCACACCGCACCCCGAGCCCAGGTTCCCTCTCCATGGGAGTCCCCTGGTCACCACGACAAAGAGACCCCTCCGAGGGATTCGCCCCTTGTTCCCCACTGACTATTCCGGAACTTTGTGTCTCCCGAACTGCACCGGAGTACGAGAGGCTCGCTTCGCGCGACTCGTTGTGCTCCGTGAACTGCTCCGTTCTGAAGTACTCATTGCTACTGATTACGAGTAGCGCGCTGTTCTACATGCTCCGTCCTGAAGTATACATTGCTAGTGATTACGAGAAGCGCTATGTTCTAAATGCTCTGTTCTGAAGTATACATTGCTAGTGAGTACGAGAAGCGCTATGTTCTAAATGCTCCGTTCTGAAGTATACATTGCTAGTGGTTACGAGAAGCGTTATGTTCGAATGCTCAGTGCTGGCGTATTCACTGCTTACTGATTACGAGTAGCGTTATGTTCCGATGCTTAGTGCTGACGTATTCACTGCTTACTGATTACGAGTAGCGTTATGTTCTAATGCTCAGTGCTGAAGTAGTCGCCGCTTCCTGGTTACGAGTGGCGCTATGTTCTAATGCTCTGCTCTGAAGAATGCACTGCGTCCTGGTTACGAGTGGCGCTATGTTCTAATGCTCTGCTCTGAAGGTGTTCGTCAGATTTGTCCCAAGGTAACGGGAGGCCCTCGAGGTCTGCCCTGGGTCCTTGCACGCCCCCAGGAGTAGCGCTACAATCCCCAAACCCTAACACTGGGAGTAAAAATATACAAGGTACTGGTGAATATCATACTGGTGAATATCATACTGGTGAATATCATAATGGTGAATATCATACTGGTGAATATCATACTGGTGAATATGGTACCGGCGGATCAAACGCTGACATAAGTGAATTGCCATTGTCATCTCCTTACCTGAATTTATATCTCATGAAGTGCATATATATGTTATGAACTGCATTTATCTCGAACTGCTTGGATAAAACTTGAGTTATTCGCATAAATCTCTACAGTGTGGCGTCCCTTATTGTGTGCGTTCCTTGCTTCAGGGGATGTGCGTGTTGTATGGTCCCTTTACACACAAGCCTTTTGGTGCCCAGCCGCTCGTGTCACGTTACCCCCTTAGGGCCTGGAGACCCCAGGTCTTACACTGGCGTACTGAAATGGAATTACTTGGAGATTTTCAGTGCTGTGAAGATTCTTTTAATGCATGTAAAAATAGCATTGAATGCACAGTTTTTCCAAATTATCTCCAAATGTTGAATGAAGAAATTGAACAGGAAGCTAGTATTGCAGTTGAGATTGCTAGAGACAGGTCTCAAGATAGTCAAAGTTCTGCTCCACTCACTCAAGATACACTAGGACAACCAATTCTTGAAAATGAAGCAGCAATCCCCATGAGTGAAGTAGAAACAGCAATGCATCAAGCTCAACATGATATTATGGACTTAGGAAACATATCAGCAAGTGACAAAACAGATCGACCATGGTTTTCTTCATGAAAAAAAGAATGCACATGCACATCTTTTAAACCTATTCAAATGTATTTCAGTGGTCAAGCTGGTGCAGGAAAAGGTTTCTTAATTAAAGTTTTGATGAGTTATTTACAGAAACCACTGAATCACATTTATCTTGTGTTGTAACCACTCCAACTGGGTTAGTAGCACACAACATTAAAGGAATTACATTACATCGCTAATGCTACCTGTTGAACATAAAAACAAGTTGGAATATCACAAGCTTTCTGGAGAAGCTTGTTTAGAAGTTTCAAGAGTACTAAAAAAATGAAACTTCTGATTATTGATGAGGTGAGCATGGTCTCAAACTTAATGCTTGCCTTTGTGCATTTAAGAATGCAGCAAATTTAAAAAACAGAATACGATGTCTTATTTGGAGGAAAACATGTGATAGTTTTTGGCAATCTACTGCAACTTACTCCTGTAAAAGGGCAACCAGTATTTAAAACACTTGTGCATTAAGACACCAGAAAGTCTTTGGGAAGTATTGGAAATGTGAACATTTGGTCATATTTTGAATACAAATAACTTATTAAAAATATGCAACAGGCAAGTGATGATGATTATGGAAGCATTCTTCAAGATATAAGAATTTGTGTATTGACAGAACATGGTAAAGAAGCTTTGCAAAGTCGGCTAGTTACAAACTTGTTTCCAAATGAAAATGTTGCTCCGGAAATAATATACAAAAAAATTGGAGAAAATAAATCAATAATCTGCATAATGCCAACACTGCGAGAGTGATCTACATCCAATGAAGATCTTTTAAAGCTGGAAAAACAAATAATAAAAATGGAAGCCATTGATAAAATAGTGCACAGAGGAATTACTATTATTTTGACAGAAAAATTAAACAACAAAATTGGATTAATTGGAAAAATCTATATCTAAGACTGCTGTTTTAGAAATGAATTGATATGTATGTGAAGACTGTCGGGTAATTTTACAGCGTAATTTGGATGTGGAAAAAGGTTTAGTAAATGGAGCAATGGGAAAAGTTGTTGATTTTGTTACTTATCAAAATAGAGATGGAATCGAATTTTTGAATATTAAATTTGACCAGATTGAAGCGGTAAAACAGATTGGACGTTGTTCTGGTTGTTTTTTGCTTGTTAAAAACTTGTATGTTTGTAGAAACCAGTTTCCTCTTTCTTTAGCATATGCGGTGACCATTCATAAATCTCAAGGTTTAAGTGTGGACAGTGCTTTGGTAAACATTGTCAGAACTTTATCTGGATTGTATTTAATTGATTTTGATGAGAGAAAGATTAGTGCAGATGCAAATTGTGTAAGAGAGTATAATCAGTTAAGAAGACTGTATGCTCCCAACTTAGGTGAATATCCTGTATATGAAAATCTTGTAGTATGTTGAAAACGAACATATGAGAAACTCTGTAGTGAGGTTGGAAAGAAGAAAAAAAATCAAGAGAATGTTGAGATTCCAAACAAAAAGAAAAAGGACACTGTTGAAGAGATTGTAGAATATCAGTTAGAAAATAGTTCAGGTATCAACTGCTAAGCTAATTTAGTTGTGAACGTCGTATTTTTTCTAGAAAATCTCCAACAACAAATTATGGAGAATAGTGAAAAAAGGTTTTGTTCCTTGTTGCATTCTATTTTTGAAAAATTGAGAACTGATAAAACTAAAATCCAAAGTGTTTCTGGCATTCGGAATCTTCTGGATATATGTTCTGGTTCTTCACAATTTACACAGAATGTACAGCAAGATGCTCAGGAATTTCTTATGTTTATGCTTGCAGTATTGGAAGATGAAGGAAAACAAATTGAAAATCTGTTTGGACTTCGTTACAGATGGGAACATGATTGTGAAAATTGTACATTTACTTCTACCAATAACATAGACACTGAAAGATTCATATATTTGACAATACCAGATTGTAAAACAGTGTCTTTTAACAACTTAGTTAAATCAGCTAATCAAAATATGGAGTGTAGGCACTGCAAATCAGAAATGTTATCAACATTATTTAAAGAAAGATTTGGACAATATATAATTTTAATGATACAACGTGGTAGAGCAGATGGAAGAAAATTGGAAACTTTAATTAAAAATTTTATAGCAATTCAACTATCAATATCAGGAAGAACTTTCAAAGTAGTAGCAATTACTTTCCACAATGGACCTTCTACAACATCTGGACACTACACTGTCTATTTAAAGTGCAATAAAGAATGAACACATTGTACTGATGCCCATTTGCTTTTTAAATATCGGTTGCCTAATGAATTAACAAATTCATACCTAATATTTTTGATGCCAAACTTCTGAGAACATCATTCTGCCTATTGGGAAGATGTCAATATGAATTAATGAGATTATTTTGGATATTTTCAATACAAAGGATTTCAGAAACATCATTCGGCCTATGGGCAAGATGTCAATATGAATTAAGAAGTTTATTTTTGTATTCTCACTGCAGATGATTTCAAGAACATCATTTAGACTATAGGGAAGATATCAAGAATTGCTGATTCAATTATCGTTTCTGTTCTTTGATATTGTATTTTGAAAATTGTCTTCGAAAGAAGCATTTCATATATTTGATATTTGTATTATATTATTGAGGATGTTTATTTTAGGAAATATGAACACATAGTTGAGTTTGTTGTAAATATTTTTAACACAGATTTGGTGTTTTTTGACAATCTTATTGATTGTATTTTCTTGCCCGCTGTTACATGATGAGCAACATTGAAATCACTGTCAATTCAATAGAATCTGAGAACAGCAAAAAAGGCAAACTGAATATGTTATATAAAGGTAAAATTATGTTGTGTACTTTAAACTATATTATTATATGTTATAACTCTATTTTTTCTTCTCTTTTACAGTCCAAAATTCTAAAGTTTGAAAGTTTTTAAAATTTAGATTATAAAAAACAACTGCAAAAAATAGTTTCAAAGACTTTCATATCTACTATCGAAAAGGTAAGATTAAGTAGCCCAAACACTATCCATGCACTACTACATTCACCTCTGCACTATCCATACAGTCTTCTAACCACCTAGACACTGCTCATTTACACCTTCAATGTTAGACCTGGCACCTTGGCGTGAGTCTCCCTTCCACTTTTTTGTCGCTGTGCCTCATGTGTTTTGCTGGTGTTAGCTGCTCAGAGCACTGTGCCACTGCCAACCAGTGCTACAGTGCAAGTGCTCCCTATTTAAAATGTATATGTTGGTTGGATTCCATGATTGGCTTATTTGGTTGACTGTCAGACCCCAGTAAAGTGCACCAGCAGTGCCCAGGGCTTGTAAATACAAATGCTGCTGGTGGGCTCGCAGCACTGGTTGTGCCACCCACAGAAGCGGCCTGGTAAAATGTATCTAAGGTCTGCCATAGCAGAACCTGCGAGCAGTCTGGTACTGTCATGCTGACTGGGCGAGTGCACACACTTGTCAGTCCCTAAACCTTCCCTTAACTTCATATCAGTCACCCCTATGGTAGGCCCAAGGGCAGGGTGCATTGTAAGCATAAGGTAGGACAAGCCCTGATGTGTGTGGCATGTCCTAATAGTGAATTACAGCCATTTTCGTTTTTCACAATTGTTAGACCTGGCACCATTGGCGTGGGTCACCCTTCCATTTTTGTCTGTGCCTCAATGTATTTTTGTGCTGGTGTTAGCTGCTCAGGGCACTGTGCCACTGCCATCCAGTGCCACAGTGCAAGTGCTCCCTATGGTAAAATGTATTATGTGAATTGACTTCCATGTTTGGCTTATTTGGTTTACTATCAGTCCCTAGTAGAGTGCACCAGGGGTGCCAAGGGCTTGTATATCCAAATGCTGCTAGTGGGCTTGCAGCACTGGTTGTGCCACCCACAGAAGCAGCGGGGTAAAATGTGTCTAAGGTCTGCCATTGCAGAACCTGCATGCTGACTGGGCAAGTGTCCCCACTTGCCAGTCCCTAAACCTTCCCTTACCTTCATATTAGTCACCCCTATGGTAGGCCCTAGGGCAGGGTGCATTGTAAGGATAAGGTAGGACATGCCCTGAGGTGTGTGGCATGTCCTAATAGTGAATTACAGCCATTTTCGTTTTTCACTATTGCAAGGCTCTCCATAGGCCAGAATGGGCTGCTAGATTATAACACTCTATAATCCTAGCAGGCTCAGGAAGCATGGTAGAAATTCATGTTTAGTATGCCTGAACTCAGAATAATAACATACATCTTTTAGTAAAGGTTATTTTAATATCCTGGGTTTGCAAATGCTACTTTTAGAAAGTTAGCCTTTGCGTGCCTAACCATTTCAGTCCGCCTCTGAAGGGGAGGGCTGTCTTCTTTGTGTGTAGCTTGAGTGACAGGGCTGGGAAGTTCCAGGAGACAGGCTGGGGCTGCCAGGTGGTGAATAGAAAGATTACACCAGGATGGGTGGGAGGAGTGCACCTTGACTCTGAATAGGGCAGTGCTCTGCCTCCACAATGCTGGCTCCACCCCCTGGGGAGCGTCTGATGTCTCTGCCCTGCCTGCTGAAAGAAGAAGCCAGAGTCCCAACAACAAAGTGCTCCTCACTGAAAAGAACTGGACTGGGATTATGCAAAGGCCCTCCTGGCCTGTAAAGACAAAAGAAACTTGGTATAAATGTAGGAGCCCTGCTCCTAAGAAATCAGATCCTGATTGAACCACGAAGAAACTCTGCTTGACTAGAAGGACCTGGAAGATGCTGAAGGAGGAGTAACTTTCCCTGACCTGGGGGATTGGCCTGCAGTTGGTGCCTTGCTGTGAAAGGAGAGGAAAAGACTGAAAGAGACTTTGCACTTTGTTTTTCAACTATCTCCAAGGGCTTGGAAGAAGCGCTTGCCCCCTGAGCTGAGTCCCAGGGCCATTGGACTCATCTGCCTTCAAAAATTGAGTTGCCTGGACGATCTGTGCTTGTTTCCCGCTGGATTTGGCCCCAGTACGCCTCGTACAGCATCCGCCGCGAAGTCGTGTCTTTGCCGCCCGGCACCGTGCGTCTACGCTGATCCAAAAGCGTTAGTACGTGCCGTATCCCTCCCGGCCGCATTGCACCTAACCTTCCCCGCCGATTCGAGACGTACATCACTGGCTGCTGAACCCTGTACGCCGGACCCAAGTTCCATCGTCCCACAGGTATGGTCCGTACGCTGCTAACATACTGCACCAGGCCGTACTCAGAGCCGAGAAGCTGCAGTATGCTGATCCTCCCCGTACGCTGTACGGCGCCGAGAAGTGTCGCCGCCTATCCGCACCGAAGGTACGGCTCGAACGCCGAACGCCACGGACTCTGCAAGCTGATCCGGGCCATCCGCACGTATCCCTGAAGATCGCGTACCAACGCTGCGTCCCGACGCCGCGACCCGACCTGCACCTGAATACGCTGCCGAACTACGACCCGGACCCATCAACTTGTCCCGCACTGTCCGTCACGGACCCCACGAACTTAAGGTACTTTGTTCTGTTCGCACCGCAGCGTGCGCGTCACAGACCCCGGAGTCCGCACCGATTGTTTGACTCGTACTTTCCTTGTTTTTAATGCGGACGAGTCGCACACCCAGGTACGAACTGTACAAAGCCTGAAAAGAAGCAGAATTGAGTAAAAGAAGCCTATTTTTGCATTTTAAGCCTTTTTACAAGAACATTGAACTTTAAAATAATACTGTGGTCATTTTAATCGTTATTCTGGTCTTGTGCTAAGCCTTATATAAAGAAACCTATTTTTGATATAACCTTGACTGGTGTACATTGGTGGTGTGTCATTGTATTACTGTATGTGTTCACAAATGCTTAACCTATGATGCCCTGAGAATAGTCTTGACTGCTTGCGCCACACTACCTAAAGGGTGAGCAGGGGTTATTTGAAAGGGTGATCCCCTTATCCTGACTTAGAATTGAGAGTCCCTGCTTGTCTCAAGTACATACCTGTGCCAACTAGAGATTCCCAGTTCTAACATTGGTGGTCAGCGGTGAGGATTTTAATTTGCATTTGTGATTCATGTACAGTGATTGAGTGAACGCCACGTAGTGAGTTCACACCGATAACGCAGCCACACAGTATTGATTTTTGTTTTGCCGAAGAATCTCCACTTTAAGAAACCATGCCTAGCTCAGTCAATGGAGGCAGAGCGTCCTCTATATTCTCTGGGGTTGATGACATAGATTGGAAGGAGGAGGCACTGATGAACTGCACAAAGGAAGTCTTGAAAGGATACCTCTCCAAGTACAGAATTAACCAAACTGGATTGAAAAACAAGGAACAGTACACAAAGGCGCTGAGGGCCTGGTACGAATCCAAGTTCCCAGAGAATGCACTGGAGGTGATACCCCCAGAAGGTGTTTATGAGCCTAGCAGAGGCCTGTCGCCAGAGGAGATGGCCGACAGGAGTGCTGCACGAGCACATGAAGTGGAGATGGCAAAACTACGAATGGAAATGGAAAGACAAAGGCTGGCCATGGAGCATGAGGTAAAAATGAGGGAGTTGGATCTCAAGGCCAAGAGTTTAGACCGCTCTCCCTCTGGTGGCAGCAATTTAAGTCAAGGGTGCATATTCCTAAAGATGTAGTGAAAGAGTATTACAAGCAGGATGATATTGGGCAATGGTTCAGGGCCTATGAAGTAGCCATGTTCTCCCACCGGGTCCCTGAGAAAGATTGGGGAGCGGGGTTGTGGGGAAGGATCCTGAGTGAGGGGCGGGACACACTGCTGGATCTCCCCTCTGATGTCAACACATCCTATCCACACATGAAGGAAGCTCTGATGACAAGGTATGGGTTAACTCCTGAATTGTACAGGCCGAGGTTTAGGGATTGCACCAAGAAACCTGGTACCACTTATGTAGAATATGTGACTTTTTTTTCCAGAGCGCTAGATGGTTGGGTGAAGGGTAGCAAAGTGAATGATTACCAAGGGCTGTTTGATTTAATTGCATGGGAGCACTTGTCTGATAATTGTTTTCCTGAGCTACGCCAGCACCTGATCGATAGCAAGCTGACTAACCCTAGGAAGCTTGCTGAGGAGGTGGACCGCTGGATCAGCACCAGGGTCCACAAGGGTCCCATGGGAGGCCCCCCCAAAGGTGTTCAGGGTCCCCAGCAGAAGAGTGGGGGGGACAAGGGTAAACAGAGGGAGTTCTACAGAGGGCCCCAAAGTACTTCCCAGGGGAACCAAGAGAAAGGTTCTCAGCCACCCCCACCCCCGAAGCAGACCGGGGCCCTGACAGGTAACGCTGTTCAAACAGGGCCCCCCAGATGTTACAAGTGTAACAACCTGGGGCACTATTCCATGGATCCCAAGTGCCCCATTTATGGTAAACCAGCACCCTCTGGTGCTCCACCCCCCAAGCAGGTGGCTAGTGTAGCCTTTTGGAGGGAGGTAGATGTCCACGGGGAGGGGGTTCCCGTACAGATGACCCTAGTCTCATTAGGAGACAGTGAGATGGTCGCTGAGGCCCAAATGCCCCCCAATACTCAAAAGTATGGGCAGTGGGTGACCAAAAATGGCCGAAGGGTGGGGGCTCTTAGAGATACAGCAGCCAGTGTGACTGCTGTCAAGCAACACCTGGTGTCTCAAGAGCAGGTTGTCCCACACGCATTCTGCCGTGTTGTCAACGCCGACAACACAGAGAGTCAGTGTCCAATGGCTCAGGTTCCCTTTGAGTGGGGGGGTCTCTGGTACTCTGCAAGTGGCTGTGAGAGAGGCCATGCCTGTTGATTGTCTCCTAGGTAACGATTTGGAGAGCTCCCCTTGGGAAAAGGTGGAGAAGACAACTCACCTGAGGATAGTGGGTTTACCTGATTGGGCGTGCGTGACCACCCGGTCGATGGCAGTCAGTATGGGTGTTGAAGGGACCCTGGAGCCTGAAGGAGAGGCCCAGGAACCGGCCTTAGGGAGAGGGCGCAGGAGGCACGGGAATCCGGCTCCTGAAGTTCCCACGGCCCAGGAGGAAGCAGACCTTGAGGGGGATGCCCTGGAGCCTACCGGGGAACAGATAGCCGAACTGGGGGACCTGCCTGAGCTGACCCATTGGCAGCAAGAAGGAGGCCCCACTAGGGAGGAATTCTGCAGGGAGCAGAAGGAGTGCCCCTCTCTAGTGGGTATGCGGCAGCAGGCTGCAGCCCAGGCCAATGGTGATCAGTCCGGTACTCACTTGATCTACTGGGAGAACGACCTCCTGTACTCAGAGCCTAAGGTTGCTGAACCTGGGTCAGCCCGTGCGCTGGTGGTACCCCAGAGGTTCAGAGCCTTCCTACTGGGGCTGGCTCACGACGTTCCGTTAGCAGGGCATTTGGGGCAGGACAAGACCTTCGAAAAGCTTGTCACCCACTTTTATTGGCCTCAAATGCGCAGGAGTTCTGACACTCACTGCAGGACATGCCAGACTTGCCAGGCAAGTGGTAAGAGTGGAAGGAAGCTGAGAGCTCCACTCCAACCTTTCCCTGTGGTCAGTACCCCATTTCAGCGAGTGGGGATTGACATTGTGGGGCCACTGGACCCCAAGACAGCCATGGGCAACAGGTTTATCCTGGTCTTGGTGGACCATGCCACCCGGTACCCTGAAGCCATCCCTCTGAGGACAGTGACGGCCCCCGTGGTGGGACGGGCACTGATGGGAATTTTCTCACGAGTAGGATTCCCTCTAGAGGTGGTGTCTGATAGGGGGAACCAATTTCATATCGAAATATATGAAATCCCTTTGGCAAGAGTGTGGTGTGACGTACAAGTTCACCACCCCTTACCATCCCCAAGGAAACAGGTTGGTTGAGCGCTTCAACTGAACCCTAAAAGGCATGATTATGGGTCTTGAGGAACCCATGAGGCGTAAGTGGGACGTCCTCTTACCATGCCTTCTCTTTGCGTACCGTGAGGTGTCACAGAAGTCTCTGGGGTTCAGTCCCTTTGAGCTTTTGTATGGCCACCCCGTACGAGGACCTCTTAGTCTGGTCAAGGAAGGCTGGGAGCAATCTCCCAGGAAACCTCCCCAGAATGTATACAGTTACATGCTGGCTTTCCGGAACCAGACTAGGCGTTTCAGGCAACTTGCTGAGGCAAACCTGGAAGCCAGCCAGGAGGAAATGAAGCGGTGGTACGACCAGAATGCCACTCTGGTTGAGCTTCAACCTGGTCAAAAGGTATGGGTCCTGGCCCCTGTGGAGCCTTGTGCACTCCAGGACAAGTGGACAGGACCCTTTGATATTGTGGAGCGCAAGAGTTCTGTCACCTACTTGGTGGACTTGCAGTCTCCGAGGAACCCCTTGAGGGTCCTCCATGTCAATCGACTGAAGCCCCACTTGGAGAGGTCCGAAGTGGGCATGCTCTTGGCCACAGATGATGGGATGGAGGAGGAGTCTGAGCCTCTTCCTGACCTCCTGATAGCCTCAGAGCGAGACGGGTCAGTGGATGGAGTTAACCTCTCACCCACCCTGACCCCTGAGCAACAGGATGACTGCCACCAGCTGCTGGGGCTGTTTCCTGACCTGTTCTCCCTGGTTCCTGGTATCACAGATTGGTGCGTCCATGATGTGGATACAGGAGACAGCTGACCTGTGAAGCACAAGGCTTACAGGGTAACTGACAGGGTCAGAGCCTGCATCAAAGAGGAGGTCTCAAAGATGCTTGCTCTAGGGGTGGTTGAGTCCTCCAGCAGTCCTTGGGCCAGTCCAGTGGTCTTGGTCCCAAAGGATGCCTCGCCGGGTGCCACACCCGAACTCCGGTTCGGTGTGGACTACAGTGGACTCAATTCGGTCACGAAGACTGACGCGCACCCCATCCCCAGAGCTGATGAGCTCATCGATCGGTTAGGGGCTGCACGGTACCTCAGCACGTTTGATTTAACGTCTGGGTACTGGCAAATCGCCTTGTTTGATGGGGCCAAAGAGAGGTCCGCATTCTCCACACCAGATGGGCATTTCCAGTTCCGGGTTATGCCATTTGGGATGAAGAATGCCCCTGCCACCTTCCAGAGGTTGGTCAACCAGGTGTTGGCTGGGCTGTCCGAGTTCAGCGCAGCATACCTGGATGACATCGCAGTGTTCAGTGGCACATGGGAAGAACACCTGCGACATCTCTGGGAAGTGTTGATGGCGCTGCGCAAGGCAGGCCTCACGATCAAGGCAAGCAAGTGTCAGATCGGGCAGGGTTCCGTGGTGTACTTGGGACACCAAGTAGGGAGCGGCCAGGTGGCGCCCCTACAACCCAAGATCGAAACCCCAAAGACCCAGACGGAGGTGAGGGCCTTTTTAGGACTCACAGGGTACTACAGGAGGTTTGTCAAGGGGTATGGCAGCATCGTTGCCCCCTTGACAGAGCTGACCTCGAAGAAGCAGCCCAGAAAAGTGATATGGACTGACACCTGTCAGAAGGCCTTTGACACCCTGAAAACTGCTATGTGCACGGCGCCCGTGCTCTTGGCTCCTGACTTCTCCAAAGAGTTCCTTGTGCAGACAGATGCATCAGAGCATGGTGCAGGGGCTGTTCTCTCACAGATCACTGAGGAGGGCTTTGACCAACCCGTAGCCTTTATTAGTAGGAGGTTACTTCCCCGGGAACAAAAGTGGAGTGCGATTGAGCGAGAAGCATTTGCTGTGGTCTGGGCATTGAAGAAGCTAAGACCCTACTTGTTTAGAATCCTAAGTTGTTGAGGTGGTCCATTTCCCTACAGGGGATGGATTTCACGGTGGAACATCGCCCCGGTACAGACCACGCCAACGCTGATGGTCTTTCCAGATTTTTCCGCCTTAGTGATGAGAACTCCCTGGGGTAGGGTAGTTCTCCCCACATTTCAGCTGGAGGGGACACGTGTTAGACCTGGCACCATTGGCGTGGGTCACCCTTCCAGTTTTGTCTGTGCCTCAATGTATTTTTGTGCTCGTGTTAACTGCTCAGGGCACTGTGCCACTGCCATCCAGTGCCACTGTGCAAGTGCTCCCTATGGTAAAATGTATTATGTGAATTGACTTCCATGTTTGGCTTATTTGGTTTACTATCAGTCCCTAGTAGAGTGCACCAGGGGTGCCAAGGGCTTGTATATCCAAATGCTGCTAGTCGGCTTGCAGCACTGGTTGTGCCACCCACAGAAGCAGCGGGGTAAAATGTGTCTAAGGTCTGCCATTGCAGAACCTGCATGCAGTCTGGTACTGTCATGCTGACTGGGCAAGTGTCCCCACTTGCCAGTCCCTAAACCTTCCCTTACCTTCATATTAGTCACCCCTATGGTAGGCCCTAGGGTAGGGTGCATTGTAAGGATAAGGTAGGACATGCCCTGAGGTGTGTGGCATGTCCTAATAGTGAATTACAGCCATTTTCGTTTTTCACTATTGCAAGGCTACCTGCTCTCCATAGGCCAGAATGGGCTGCTAGATTATAACACTCTATAATCCTAGCAGGCTCAGGAAGCATGGTAGAAATTCATGTTTAGTATGCCTGAACTCAGAATAATAAAATACATCTTTTAGTAAAGGTATTTTAATATCCTGGGTTTGCAAATGCTACTTTTAGAAAGTTAGCCTTTGCGTGCCTAACCATTTCAGTCCGCCTCTGGAGGGGAGGGCTGTCTTCTTTGTGCGTAGCTTGAGTGACAGGGCTGGGCAGTTCCAGGAGACAGGCTGCGGCTGCCAGGTGGTGAATAGAAAGATTACACCAGGATGGGTGGGAGGAGTGCACCTTGACTCTGAATAGGGCAGTGCTCTGCCTCCACAATGCTGCCTCCACCCCCTGGGGAGCGTCTGATGTCTCTGCCCTGCCTGCTGAAAGAAGAAGCCAGAGTCCCAACAACAAAGTGCTCCTCACTGAAAAGAACTGGACTGGGATTATGCAAAGGCCCCCCTGGCCTGTAAAGACAAAAGAAACTTGGTATAAATGTAGGAGCCCTGCTCCTAAGAAATCAGATCCTGATTGAACCACGAAGAAACTCTGCCTGACTAGAAGGACCTGGAAGAAGCTGAAGGAGGAGTAACTTTCCCTGACCTGGAGGATTGGCCTGCAGTTGGTGCCTTGCTGAGAAAGGAGAGGAAAAGACTGAAAGAGACTTTGCACTTTGTTTTTCAACTATCTCCAAGGGCTTGGAAGAAGAGCTTGCCCCCTGAACTGAGTCCCAGGACCATTGGACTCATCTGCCTTCAAAAATTGAGTTGCCTGGACGATCTGTGCTTGTTTCCCGCTGGATTTGGCCCCAGTACGCCTCGTATACCATCCGCCACGAAGCCGTGTCTTTGCCGCCCGGCACGTGCGTCTACGCTGATCCAAAAGCGTTAGTACGCGCCGTATCCCTCCCGGCCGCATTGCACCTAACCTTCCCCGCCGATTCGAGACGTACATCACTGGCTGCCGAACCCTGTACGCTGGACCCAAGTTCCATCGTCCCGCAGGTACGGTCCGTACGCTGCTAACGTACTGCACCGTGCCGTACTCAGAGCCGAGAAGCCGCAGTACGCTGATCCTCCCCGTACGCTGTACGGCGCCGAGAAGTGTCGCCGCCTATCCGCACCGAACGCCATGGACTCTGCAAGCTGATCCGGGCCATCCGCACGTATCCCTGAAGATCGCGTACCAACACCGCGTCCCGAAGCCACGACCCGACTGCACCTGAATACGCTGCCGAACTACGACCCGGACCCATCAACTTGTCCCGCACTGTCCGTCACGGACCCCACGAACTTAAGGTACTTTGTTCTGTTCGCACCGCAGAGTGTGCATCACGGACCCCAGAGTCCGCACCGATTGTTTGACTCGTACTTTCCTTGTTTTTAATGCGGACGAGTCGCACACCCAGGTACGAACCGTACAAAGCCTGAAAAGAAGCAGAATTGAGTAAAAGAAGCCTATTTTTGCATTTTAAGCCTTTTTACAAGAACATTGAACTTTAAAATAATACTGTGGTCATTTTAATCGTTATTCTGGTCTTGTACTAAGCCTTATATAAAGAAACCTATTTTTGATATAACCTTGACTGGTGTCCATTTGTGGTGTGTCATTGTATTACTGTATGTGTTCACAAATGCTTAACCTATGATGCCCTGAGAATAGTCTTGACTGCTTGCGCCACACTACCTAAAGGGTGAGCAGGGGTTATTTGAAAGGGTGATCCCCTTATCCTGACTTAGAATTGAGAGTCCCTGCTTGTCGCAAGTACATACCTGTGCCAACTAGAGATTCCCAGTTCTAACAACTATTGTAAGGCTACCTGTTCTCCATAGGCCAGAATGGGCTGTTAGAATTGTTACATCCTATGATCCTAACAGACCCAGGGAACATGGTAGAAATTCGAGTTTAGTATGCCTGAACTCAGAATAATAAAATACATCTTTTAGTAAAGTTAATTTTAATATTCTGTGTTTGCAAATACCACTTTTAGAAAGTTGGTATTTGCTTGCCTGACCATTTCAGCCCGCCTCTGCTATGATGTATATCTGCCTGTCTGGTTGTGAGAGTGACAGGGCTGGGGAAACCCAGAGGGGCAGGGCTAGGAAGCCTGGTGGTGAATAGGAAGATTGGCAGTCAGATGGGTGGGAGGAGTACACCTGGGCTCTGAATAGGGTTGTGCTCTGCTACCACAATGCTGGCTCCACCTCCTGCGGAGCGGCTGATGTCTCTGCCCTGTACCCTGAATAGAAAGGCAGAGTCATGTCAACAGAGTGCTCAAGAACTGGTTTGGACTGGGCAAAGGCCACTCTACCCCAGAGGAACAAAGGAATTAGGGGTATAAGTATTGGGACCCTGCTCACAAGAAATCAGATCCTGCTGAAACAAGAAGAACCTCTGCCAGAGGAGAAGGAACTGGGAAAGCTGTAGGAGGAGTACTGTCCCTGACCTGGGGGATTGGCCTGCAGTGGTTGCCTTGCTGCAGAAGGAGAGGAGAAAGACTACTAAAGACTTTGCTTCAACTTGTGCTTTAAAAAGATCTCCAAGGGCTTGAACTGAGCTTGCCCCCTGAACGAAGTCCCAGGACCAGTGGACGTCACCCCCAGCTCCCCAGAGTCTTTTGGAAGTACCTGCTGCTGTTGTTGGGCCTTGTGAGGGACTGCGTGTCGCAAGGAGCTGGAAGCGCGACGCAAGGAAGAGAAGCGTGCCGCCGTCGGAGCCGCTGTCGTCGCATCTCGCAAAGGGTGTCGCCGTTGCAGCATCGCATCGAGCGGAAGCGTCTCGCATCATTCCGGAAGTGTCTCGCAACGCCGAAGAAGCGTGTCACCATCGCAGCCATCATAGCTGTCGCTTTGCACCGCATCGAGAGAAGAGTCTCGCATCGAGGAGGAAGCGTGTCGCCATCGCAGCCATCGTAGTTGTCGCATTGCACCGCAACCAGAAAAGCGCCTCGCATCCACGGAGAAGCGTGCCACCGTCGGAGCCGCTGTCGTCGCATCTCGCAGAAGGGGTGTCGCCGCTGCAGCATCGCATCGAGCGGAAGCGTCTCGCAACAGAGGAGAAGAGTGCCGCTGCCAAGGCCGCTGGCGTCGCATCTCCTCAAGGGTGACGCCGCTGTAGCTGACACATCGAGTCGAGTCTCCTCGCAACATCGGAGAAGCGTAACGCATCTGGAAGATCCCGTCTTTATTTCTTTTGCACCAAGAACTTCAATGCATCTGCATCGCTGCAACACTTTTGTTGCCCTGCGTGTCGCATCTAAGGTACATTGACTTAAAGTGTCGCATTTAAGAACTTAAGAGAAACTAAGCAATCTTCTACCAACTAAGCAACCGTATTGTGTATTTTTAATCGTTTAATGGTCTTGTGATAATCCTATATAAAGAATCCTTATTTTTAATATAAATACCTGTGTGGCGTCCATTTGTAGTGTTGTCAGTTGGTTACTGTATGTGTTCACAAATGCTTAACCTATAACGCTCTGAGATAAGCCTTGTCTGCTCGCGCCAAGCTACCTAGAGGGTGAGCAGGGGTTGTTTTAGTAGTATAACCCCTTACCCTGACTAGAGGAAAGGTTCCCTGCTTGTCACAAGTACCTACCTGTGCCAACCAGAGAACCCGGATTCTAACATTGGTGGTCAGCGGTGAGGATTCTGGACTTGCATTTGTGACTCATGTAGAGTGATTGGTGAACACTACTTAGTGAGTGCAGACCTTAAACGCAACCAATACTTGTTGGTAGATTTCTTTTTGGGACTTTCTATTTTTGAGTACTGCCAAACTTAACTATGGTGGAAAAAGCAGCATCCATAGTCTCTGTTAATACTGAATGGGAAAGGGAAGAAGAGAAACTGGACAGCTACCCATCGAAACAGCTAAAGTTCTACTGCAGGAAATTTAAAGTCTGCACAACTGGATGTAAAAACAAGGCAGAGTTCTACAAGACGCTGAGGGCCTCGGTAGAAGCAAGGAATGCCATTGATGATGATAATGCAGAGGAACTGTTAGATGGGCCAGGAGGTCTAGGTGGAAGGAGAACCCCTTTCCCTGCTGGTAGCAGTGTTTCTAACCACAGTCTATCTCCAGAGGAGCTGGCAGATAGAAAAGAGTGTAGGATGCATGAATTAGAGCTGGCCAAGCTCAAGTTAAGTGGGCAGTTAGAATTGGAAATGCAGAGTAGAAAGCTAGCCCTGGAAGAAAAGAAGCTACAATATGAACATGAAAAGGTTTTGAGGGAGATGGAGCTGAAAGCCCAAAGTCTAGAAAAGGCTGCCTCTGGTGGCAGCACACCATCAGTGCAGGTGGAGTCAAGGGTGTACATACCCAAGGATGTAGTAAAGGAATTTTTTTTAAATGATGACATAGGGCAGTGGTTTAAGGCCCATGAGGTAGCCATGTCTTCCCACCGGGTCCGTGAGAAAGATTGGGGAGCGGGGTTGTGGGGACGGTTCCTTAGTGAGGGGCGGGATACACTGCTGGATTTGCCTTCAGATGATTATAATTCCTATCCCCATATGAAGGCTGCTTTGATGTCTAGGTATGGGTTGACCCCTGAGTTGTATAGGCAAAGGTTCAGGGGTTGCATCAAGATTCCAAACAGTACATATGTTGAGTATGTGACTTTTTTTTGCAGAGCACTGGATGGTTGGGTGAAGGGTAGCAAAGTTAATGATTTTCAAGGGCTTCTTGATTTAATGGCATGGGAGCACTTGTCTAGTAATTGTTTTCCTGAGCTACGCCAGCACCTGATTGATAGTAGGCTGACTAACCCTAGGAAGCTTGCTGAGGAGGCGGACCGCTGGGTCAGTACCAGGGTCCACAAGGGTCAAGTGGGAGATTCCGCCAAAGGTGGGCAGGGTCCCCAGCAGAAGAGTGGGAGGGACAAGGGTGAACAGAGAGAGTTCCAGAAGAGGCCCCAAAGTAATCCCCAAGGGAACCAAGGGAAAGGTTCTCAGCCTCCCCCACCACAGAAACCGACCGGGGCCCCGACAGGTACACCTGTTCAGAAGGGGCCCATCAGATGTTACAAGTGTGGTAACATGGGGCATTTTGCCTCTGATGTGAAGTGTCCATTGTTTGGTAAACCAGCACCCACTGGTGCTCCCTCCCGGCAGGTGACTAGTGTAGCCCTGGGCGAGGAGATGGGTGTCCAAGGTGGGTGGGGTCCCACAGAGATGTCCCTTGTCTCATTAGGAGACTGTGAAGTGGTCCCCTAAGCCCAGCTGCATGAGAACACTAAAAAATACAGGCAGTGGGTGACCATAAATGGCCATAGGGTTGAAGCTCTCAGAGACACAGGAGCCAGTGTGACGGCTGTCAAGCGCCACCTGGTGTCTCAGGAGCAGGTTGTCCCAGGAGCATTCTATCCGGTTGTTGCCGCCGACAACACCGAGAGTCACTGCCCAGTGGCTCAGGTTCCCTTTCAGTGGGGGGGTCTATGGTACTCTTCAGGTAGCTGTGAGGCCCGCCATGTCTGTAGACTGTCTGTTAGGGGACGACTTGGAGAGCTCACCTTGGGCTAAGGTGGAGCGGAGTGCTCACCTGGAGATGTTGGGTATGCCGGATTGGGCGTGTGTCACCACACGGTCCATGGCAGCCAGTAGAGGTGCTTCTAAAAGGAGGAGGAACCAAGAGCTTTTTAGTGAGGTCCTGCACCGTGCTCCGAGGAGTATAGAACAAAACCAAGGGGTGCAGTTCCTCTGGGAGGGAGGGGGGGAGAGCGATTAGTCTCTATATAATGCCCTCACACACCTAGCAAGGTGTCATGCTTCATCATAGGGCTGTGCTCCTCGTCGGGCCGGCGCTGCAATGCCCGACGGGCTCCCGCGAAGGGGCTCTTTATCGGAGATATTTTTAAGAGACAGCCGTATGGGTGCGTGGGGGTCAGTGCAACAAGTGCAGTGAGTGGTGGTGTAGTGAGTTAAAATAGGTATGGTATTACCAGGCAATGTGTCAATTTATTCTGATGGTATACCAGCCTAAGTAAAAAATATATATAAGTGATCCCAAAGGGATTATGATGATCCCTAGGGAACTCAAACGGTCAACATGTTTCTTGCTCTATGCCCAAAAGGGTCGGTGGCAATTCATCAGGACCATTGTGAGAAAGTGCTCAAAGAAAAATGTGGAAACTCTACTACATAATTCGTGATGCAGAAATTGTCAATACATCACCATGCAATCCAATGGGGTCCCTAAAGGAAGTGGACCCGTTGTTGCAGTACCCCTATTTGGGAAATAACTTTCCGTACGGGTTCGCCTGGCGGCCAGGGAGCGCCTGTCAAAGTGTCGGCGCGTTCGCTGCCGGATACCTACTGCGGCTCAGGCTTCCGTGAGCCGGTAGAGGTGCTCAAGAGGTCCTGGAGCCTGAGAGGGAGGCCCAGGGACCGGCCTTAGAGAGAAGGAGCAGGGGGCGCGGGAAACCGGCTCCTGAAGTTCCCACGGTCCAGGAGGAAGCAGACCTTGAGGGGGATGCCCTGGAACCTACAGGGGAACAGATAGCTGAACTGGGGGACCTGCCTGAGCTGACCCATTGGCAGCAAGAAGGAGGACCCTCCAGGGAAGAGTTCTGCAGGGAGCAGAAAGAATGCCCTTCTCTTGTGGGTATGCGGCAGCAGGATGCAGACCAGCCCAACGGTAATCAGTCCGGAACACATTTCATTTACTGGGAGAACGACCTCCTGTATTCTGAGCCTAAGGTTGCTGAGCCTGGGTCAGCCCGTGTGCTGGTGGTACTCCAGCGCTTCAGAGCCTTCCTACTGGGGCTGGCTCACAATGTACCCTTAGCAGGACATTTGGGGCAGGACAAGACCTTTGAAAGGCTTGTCACCCACTTCTTTTGGCCCCAAATGCGCAGTAGTTCAGATACTCACTGCAGAACATGCCAAACTTGTCAGGCAAGTGGGAAGAGTGGAAGGAAGCAGAAGGCTCCACTCCAACCATTCCCTGTGGTCGGTACCCCATTCCAGCGAGTGGGGATTGACATTGTAGGGCCACTGGACCCCAGGACAGCAATGGGCAATATGTTCATCCTGGTCCTGGTGGACCATGCCATACCCCATTCCAGCGAGTGGGGATTGACATTGTAGGGCCACTGGACCCCAGGACAGCGATGGGCAATATGTTCATCCTTGTCCTGGTGGACCATGCCAGCCGGTACCCGGAAGCCATCCCTCTGAGGACAGTGACGGCCCCCGTGGTGGAACGTGCACTGATGGGAATTTTCTCCCGAGTGGGATTCCCTCTAGAGGTGGTGTCTGACCGAGGTACCAATTTCATATCTAAATATATGAAATCCCTTTGGCAAGAGTGTGGTGTAACCTACAAGAAACAGATTTCAAAGGTCTCTTTAAAGACAAACCAATGTTTGCCTATACAAGAGCACAAAATCTTAAAGAAATTCTATCTAAAAGAAAGAAACCAATGATCACCTTGGAATCGAGTGACAAAAAAGGCACGCAAAAATGCTGGAACTGTACTCACTGTAATAATGCAATTACAGGAGACACCTTACTGCACCCATCAACGGGTAAAAAAATAAAGATACACAGCAGTACAACATGTAATTCTGAAAACGTGATCTACACCATCAAATGCCCATGCGGACTGTTGTACGTCGGTAAAACTGAGAGAATAATGAAAATCCGAGTAACAGAACATAAAAGTAAAATCCGCACTAAAAGTACCACCTCAAGCATTGCGACACACTGGGAGGAAGCACGACACCAAATTGCCCAACTGAAATTTCAAATCATCGAAGAAGTACCTAAGCTTCCAGACCGTGACAACTCAAAGTATTTATTACAAAGAGAAGCATTTTGGATTAAAAAACTTAAAACCCTCAATCCAAATGGAGTCAACGACAAGTTTGAGATGGCTTGCTTCCTCTAAATAATTGAGACACTGTTCCACACAGGGATCCCTACTCATTTTAAACCACAATTTTAACGCATTGTACTCACACTAGCACCATACTCACACTTCTACTAATCATAGCACGGACAGCTCATATTACTTTTACAATGCAGATTGTTGTTTTGTTGAAATTTTTCTGAATTGTTTGAAATATGATAATGTGACAACATATACTGTATTGTAATATTTCGCCTTAATGATGCGCTTTACAAGTCAGAAATTTTCAATAGCAGTTTACTAAACACATTATCCTTACTTTACCCCAACACTCAATAGATTTAATCCTGAACATTTCGTATAAACATTCCTTCAGATTTAGCAATCTTTGCAACGAAGCATGCTTTTTTTCGAATATTTTTTTCGAATATTTTGTATTCACACATCTTTATTTAGACGTACAATTCGACAAAGGACATCCTCTTAGAGCATAATTCAACACGTTTTACTCTTCTGCCGATTTTTCCTCAGTATAGATTGGATATACTCCGGGTACTTTGACTATCCGCCTCTTGACACATTGTTTCCATTACACCTATGAATGTTAAGCCAGATTATTTACGCCGGTTCCTCTGAGCCGACTAACCCCTAGTCCTCTTTTAGTGTTTATTCTAGACGTTGCCACGCACGGAACCTCGGTTTAAACAAACCAGGAAGTACACTCTCTACTGAGAGCGTTAGCGGAACTAGACGCAGTCTACTCGACTTCTCGACTTGGTAAGTTTGCTGTACTTCAATCTAAATTCCCATACCTACTGGTATCAGAATTATCCTAGACTTGAGGTAATTGGGTATTATCTCTTTATTTTCAGACGCCTACGGGCTACGGTCGTCACCATCTTTATTTCGAATCTTCTTACACGTTTTTGGCTTCTACATGTACGATCCTCAATAGGTGAGCTATGACCTTTAGTCATGCGGTCTACAGTTACCGCTTATCACCGTTCATTATCTTTAGTTGACACTCAATTTTTATCAGCTTCACAGATCACGATCATCAAAGTGAATAGAACGCAAAACAACACAAACATACAGCAGGTACGAAGTGTGATTTCAATGCCTTCAAAACGGAATACTGTATAACATGCAGAATTAGTTTCTCATACCATATTCCATACTGTTTCTGTAGAGATTGAACATGTGAACTTCAGAAACCTAAACAAAATTCTTAAAGGTATCGTATACCTCTTTTTGGCCACACTAGTCACTTCGGTGTGGGGAACACTTTTCACCATAGCTCTAATGAAACTTTATGGTCTTGCAACACGCAGATTCTGAAATTCTCCTTTTCTTCCCACAACTTACCCCTGACGAAGGGACTGAGACGTCCCGAAATGCATTGGGTCTTTAAAAAGCTTGTTTTGTTCTAAATAGTTGTTTAATAAGTGTGTTTTTGTGCACACACTCATTGATGATGCTTATTGTATAAAACATTGAAATGTATATTGTAAGAATGTATATGATTTCTGAGAATTGTGTATGAAATTGAATTAAACGACTTAAAGTATTTCACAGCAGTGCACATTGCAGCCCTAGTGATTTTCACACCAGGCCAATACTTTTATTTCTTATACATGCCTCGCAAGCATAAGGCAAAGTTACACGCATACCGCTAAAATTTAAGTACACTTAAAAAACGAGTGCGTTCACCACCTATTTCTACTTCGTAACCTACAAGTTCACCACACCTTACCACCCCCAAGGAAACGGGTTGGTTGAGAGATTCAACCGAACCCTCAAAGGCATGATAATGGGCCTGGAAGGACCCATGAGGCGTAAGTGGGACGTCCTCTTACCATGCCTTCTCTTTGCTTACAGAGAGGTGCCACAGAAGTCTCTAGGGTTCAGCCCATTTGAGCTTCTGTACGGACACCCAGTGAAAGGACCTCTAAGTCTGGTCAAGGAAGGCTGGGAGCAATCTCCCAGGAAACCTCCCCAGAATGTATATAGCTACATGCTGGCCTTCAGAAACCAGACTAGGCGTTTCAGGGAACTTGCTGAGGCAAACCTGGAAGCCAGCCAGGAGGAGATGAAGCGGTGGTACGACCGGAATGCCACTCTGGTAGAGCTTCAGCCTGGACAGAATGTATGGGTCTTGGCCCCAGTGGAGCCCTGTGCGCTCCAGGATAAGTGGACCGGTCCCTTTGAGGTGGTGGAGCGCAAGAGTCCGGTTACCTATTTGGTGGACTTGCGGTCTCCAAGGAACCCCTTAAGGGTCCTTCATGTCAACCGCCTCAAGCCCCACTTGGAGAGGTCCCAAGTGGGCATGCTCTTAGCGACAGATGCTGGGATGGAGGAGGAGACCGAGCCTCTTCCTGACCTCCTGTCAGTCAAGGAGCAAGATGGGTCAGTGGATTGTGTCATCCTCTCTTCCACCCTGACCCCTGAGCAACAGAATGATTGTCGCCAGCTGCTGGGACAATTTTCTGACCTGTTTTCCCTGGTTCCCGGTGTCACTGATTGGTGCGTCCATGATGTGGACACTGGGGATAGTACATCTGTGAGGCACAAGGCCTACACGGTGACTGACAGGGTAAGGGCCTGCATCAAGGAGGAGGTCTCCAAGATGTTTGCCCTTGGGGTAATTGAGTCCTCAAGCAGTCCTTGGGCCAGCCCAGTGGTCTTGGTCCCAAAGGCTGCAGCGCCGGGAGCCACACCCGAACTCCGGTTCTGTGTGGACTACAGAGGACTCAATTCAGTCACCAGGACTGACGCACACCCCATCCCCAGAGCTGATGAGCTCATAGATCGGCTAGGGGCTGCCCACTACCTCAGCACGTTTGATCTAACGTCTGGGTATTGGCAGATCGCCTTGACCGATGGGGCCAAAGAGAGGTCAGAATTTTCCACCCCTGATGGGCATTACCAGTTCCGGGTTATGCCCTTTGGGATGAAAAATGCCCCTGCCACCTTCCAGAGGTTGGTCAACCAGGTGTTGGTTGGGCTGGATTCGTTCAGTGCAGCCTACCTGGATGACATCGCAGTGTTCAGCTCCACGTGGGAGGAACACCTGCGCCACCTCTGGGAAGTGTTGATGGCGCTGCGGAGGGCAGGCCTCACGATCAAGGCGAGTAAGTGCCAGATCGGGCAGGGTTCAGTGGTGTACTAGGGGCACCAAGTTGGGAGTGGCCAGGTCGCACCCCTTCAACCCAAGATAGAAACCATCCTGAATTGGGAGTCGCCCAAAACCCAGACAGAGGTGAGAGCCATCCTAGGTCTCACCGGGTACTACAGGAGGTTTGTCAAGGGGTATGGCAACATTGTTGCCCCCTTGACAGCGCTGACTTCAAGGAAGCAGCCCAGGAAGGTGATCTGGACTGACACCTGTCAGAAATCTTTTGAGGCCCTGAAAGCTGCTAACTTCTCCAAAGAGTTTATCGTTCAGACAGAGTCTTCAGAGCATGGTGTGGGGGCTGTTCTTTCACAGATTAATGAAGAGGGCCTAGATCAACCTGTAGCCTTTATTAGCAGGAGGTTACTTCCACGGGAACAGAGATGGAGTGCTATTGAGCGTGAGGCATTTGCTGTGGTCTGGGCGCTGAAGAAGCTAAGACCATACCTGTTTGGGTCTCACTTCCGGGTTCAGACAGACCACAGGCCCCTCAGATGGTTGATGCATATGAGGGGTGAGAATCCAAAGCTGTTGACGTGGTCCATTTCCCTACAGGGGATGGATTTCACGGTGGAACATCGCCGTAGTACAGAGCACGCCAATGATGACGGTCTGTCCAGATTTTTCCGCCTTAGTGATGAGGAACTCCCTGGGGTAGGGTAGTTCTCCCCACCTTTCAGCTGGAGGGGACACGTGTTAGACCTGGCACCTTGGCGTGAGTCTCCCTTCCACTTTTTTGTCGCTGTGCCTCATGTGTTTTGCTGGTGTTAGCTGCTCAGAGCACTGTGTCACTGCCAACCAGTGCCACAGTGCAAGTGCTCCCTATTTAAAATGTATATGTTGGTTGGATTCCATGATTGGCTTATTTGGTTTACTGTCAGACCCCAGTAAAGTGCACCAGGAGTGCCCAGGGCTTGTAAATACAAATGCTGCTGGTGGGCTTGCAGCACTGGTTGTGCCACCCACAGAAGCGGCCTGGTAAAATGTATCTAAGGTCTGCCATAGCAGAACCTGCGTGCAGTCTGGTACTGTCATGCTGACTGGGCGAGTGCACACACTTGCCAGTCCCTAAACCTTCCCTTAACTTCATAGCAGTCACCCCTATGGTAGGCCCAAGGGCAGGGTGCATTGTAAGCATAAGGTAGGATAAGCCCTGATGTGTGTGGCATGTCCTAATAGTGAATTACAGCCATTTTCGTTTTTCACTATTGTAAGGCTACCTGTTCTCCATAGGCCACAATGGGCTGTTAGAATTGTTACATCCTATGATCCTAACAGACCCAGGGAACATGGTAGAAATTCGAGTTTAGTATGCCTGAACTCAGAATAATAAAATACATCTTTTAGTAAAGTTTATTTTAATATTCTGTGTTTGCAAATACCACTTTTAGAAAGTTGGTATTTGCTTGCCTGACCATTTCAGCCCGCCTCTGCTATGATGTGTATCTGCCTGTCTGGTTGTGTGAGTGACAGGGCTGGGGAAACCCAGAGGGGCAGGGCTAGGTAGCCTGGTGGTGAATAGGAAGATAGGGCTCTGAATAGGGTTGTGCTCTGCTACCACAATGCTGGCTCCACCTCCTGCAGAGCGGCTGATGTCTCTGCCCTGCACCTTGAATAGAAAGGCAGAGTCATGTCAACAGAGTGCTCAAGAACTGGTTTGGACTGGGCAAAGGTCCCTCTACCCCAGAGGAACAAAGGAATTAGGGGTATAAGTATTGGGACCCTGCTCCCAAGAAATCATATCCTGCTGAAACAAGAAGAACCTCTGCCAGAGGAGAAGGAACTGGGAAAGCTGTAGGAGGAGTACTGTCCCCGACCTGGGGGATTGGCCTGCAGTGGTTGCCTTGCTGCTGAAGGAGAGGAGAAAGACTACTAAAGACTTTGCTTCAACTTGTGCTTTAAAAAGATCTCCAAGGGCTTGAACTGAGCTTGCCCCCTGAACGAAGTCCCAGGACCAGTGGACTTCACCCCCAGCTCCCCAGAGTCTTTTGGAAGTGCCTGCTGCTGTTGTTGGGCCTTCTGAGGGACTGCGTGTCGCAAGGAGCTGGAAGCGCGACGCAAGGAAGAGAAGCATGCCACCGTCGGAGCCGCTGTCGTCGCATCTCGCAAAGGGTGTCGCCGCTGCAGCATCGCATCGAGCGGAAGCGTCTCGCATCATTCCGGAAGTGTCTTGCAATGCCGAAGAAACGTGTCGCCATCGCAGCCATCGTAGCTGTCGCATTGCACCGCATCGAGAGAAGAGTCTCGCATCGAGGAGGAAGCGTGTCGCCATCGCAGCCATCGTAGTTGTCGTATTGCACCGCAACCAGAAAAGCGCCTCGCATCCACGGAGAAGCGTGCCGCCATCGGAGCCGCTGTCGTCGCATCTCGCAGAAGGGGTGTCGCCGCTGCAGCATTGCATCGAGCGGAAGCGTCTCGCAACGTCGGAGAAGAGAACCACTGCCAAGGCCGCTGTCGTCGCATCTCGTCAAGGGTGACGCCGCTGTAGCTGACGCATCGAGTCGAGTCTCCTCGCAACATCGGAGAAGCGTAACGCATCTGGAAGATCCGTCTTTATTTCTTTTGCACCAAGAACTTCAATGCATCTGCATCGCTGCAACACTTTCGTTGCCCTGCGTGTCGCATCTAAGGTACATTGACTTAAAGTGTCGCATTTAAGAACTTAAGAGAAACTAAGCAATCTTCTACCAACTAAGCAACCGTATTATGTATTTTTAATCGTTTAATGGTCTTGTGATAATCCTATATAAAGAATCCTTATTTTTAATATAAATACCTGTGTGGTGTCCATTTGTAGTGTTGTCACTTGGGTACTGTATGTGTTCACAAATGCTTAACCTATAACGCTCTGAGATAAGCCTTGTCTGCTCGCGCCAAGCTACCTAGAGGGTGAGCAGGGGTTGTTTTAGTAGTGTAACCCCTTACCCTGACTAGAGGAAAGGTTCTCTGCTTGTCACAAGTACCTACCTGTGCCAACCAGAGAACCCGGATTCTAACATTCAATTACCCAGGTAGTACCCATGCAGTCCAGCAATCACCCTGTCACTCCCCATGCACTCCTCCAGTCACTCAGCCAGTACCATGTACTACTCCAATCACTCCGCCAATACCCAAGCACTTATAAATTCACCATGCATTCTCCTTGCGGTACTCTAATCATTCAGTCACTACCCATGTACTTATGCAATGAACCAGGCACTAACTGTTGCACTGCTACAATCCCTGGAGCACTAGCTATGCACTCCAGCAATCCCCCTGTCACTCCCTCTACACTCTTCCAATCACCCAGCCAGCACCATGAGAATGAATGAATGAATGAATTTGCATTTCTATAGTACATGGCTACCAGAAGGCCTCCCAGCGCTAGGAATAGAGTCATCAGGCAAACTACAGCTAGTCATTCAAGGGAACAGAAAGGTTTTAAGAAGTTTTTTTTGAAAGGGCAAGTAGTTATCCTCAAGAAGGATATGGTTAGGTAGCTGGTTCCACAATTTCGCTGCATTGTAGGAGAACAGGCGTCCACCACTCCGGGGCCTTTTTATCCTGGGAACAGCTACAAGATGCTTATTCCCAGAACGCAGGGCCCTATTGGATCAGTAGGAAGAGATGATAGACCGGAGAATAGGTGGAAACGTGGAAGACATGGTCTTAAGGACGATACATAGGGCTTTAAACTGAACTCTTTCCGCGACCAGAAGCCAGTGGAGGGTGGCGATAGCTGGACTTGCAGATTCCCGATTAGGGGCCTGCATGAGGAGGCGTGTTGCACAATCTTGTACAGTCTGCAATTTTTTAATCGTTGAGCATGGAGATCCCAGATAAAGAGCATTGGCGTAGTCAAGTCGCAAAAGAATCAGCGCTTGAACCAACAATTTCCTGGCATTGAAAGGCAGCAGGGGAAGGATTTTCCTTATCATTTTCAAAATCCCATAGCAGATACCTGCCACCTTCCGTGCTTGCTCCTTGAAGTTTAAATTGTGATCCAGCCACACACCAAGGCTTTTGATCCGATCTTTAGGACATGGCATTTCTCCAAGACACCTAGGCCAGAATGAGTTGGTATTCACGGGGGAGGCTTTTCCCAAGAACATCAGTTCAGTTTTAGCCCCATTGAGTTTCAGGTACGAGCCTTCCATCCAGGCGGACACCCTTTCAAGACAGCCGGCTAGATTAGTTTCCGCTTTATCATATTGGCTTAGGGAGACAATCAGCTGAGTCTCGTCAGCATAAGTGAAAATCTGGATGCCAAAGGGTCTCACATCCTCTGGCAAGGGGCTCATGTAAACATTAAAAAGCGTGGGGCTCAGGGAAGAACCCTAAGGAACCCCACATCTCAGAGGCATGCTTTCAGAGATGAAGTTATCCTTAAAAACTTGAAATGATCAGTCCTTCAAAAAGGACACTAGCCATTTAAGTGCCGTTTCGGTCACTCCTACCTCTCTGAGTCTTGAAATAAGTAGTTGATGGTTAACTGTGTCGAAGCCCGCGCTGAGGTTTAAAAAAACAAAACCCACGGAACCCCCGACATCCAGAATGTTCCTGGCTTCTTCAACTGCTACCAACAGGACGGTCTCCGTGCCCTGTCCTTATCCAATCACTGTGCCAACACCCAACCGTTTATACATTCACTATGCACTCTCCTTGTAGTACTCTAATCATGCAGTCACTACCCATGTACTCATGCAATGATCCAGGCACTAACTGATCACTGCTACAATCCCCTGAACACTACTCATGTAGTCCAGCAATACCCCTGTTACTACCTGTGCACTCCTCCAATCACCCAGCCAGTCCCATGTTCTTATCCTATCACTGCGCCAAACCCAAGCACTTATAAATTCACCATGCACTCTCCTTGCAGTACTCTAATCATCCAGTCACTACCGATGTACTCATGCAATGACCCAGGCACTAACTGATGCACTTCTACAATCCCTTGACCACTACCTATGCAGTCCAGCAATATCCCTGTTACTAACTATCCATCCCTCCAATCACCCATCCAGCACCATGTCCTTATCCAATCACTGCGCCAAAAACCAAGCAATTATAAATTCGCCATGCACTCTCCTTTCAGTACTCTAATCATCCAGTCAATACCCATGTACTCATGTAATGACCCAGGCACTAACTGATGCACTGCTACAATTGCTTGAGCACTACGTATACAGTTCAGTAATCTCCCTGTTAATACCTATGCACTTCTCCAATCACCCATCCAGCACCATGTCCTTATCCAATCACTGCACCAAAACCCAAGCACTTATAAATTCACCAAGCACTCTGCTTGCACCACTGTAATCATCCAGTCACTACCCACACACTCATGCAATGACACAGGCATTAACACATGCACTGCTGCAATCCCCTATGCACTACCCATACACTCCTCCAACCACTTATGCACTTCTCATTCACTCCTACGATTACCCAGGTAGTACCCATGTAGTTCAGTAATCACCCTGTCACTGCCCATGCACTCCTCTAGTCACCCAGCCACTACCATGTACTAATCCAAACACTCCGCCAATACCCAAGCACTTAAATTTCACCACGCACTCTCCTTGCAGTACTCTAATCATCCACTCAGGACCCATGTACTCATGCAATGACCCAGTCACTAACACATGCACTGCTGCAATCCCTTGAGCACTATCTATGCAGTCCAGTAATCTCCCTGTTACTACCTATGCACTCCTCCAATCAACCAGCCAGTCCCATGTCCTTATCCAATCACAGCGCCAAAACCCAAGCACTTATATATTCAACATGCACTCTCCACGCAGTACTCTAATCATCCAGTCACTACCCATGTACTCATGCAATGATCCAGGCACTAACATGTGCACTGCTACAATCCCTGTGTAGTACCCATGCAGTTCTCTAACCACCTACACACTTCTCATTCACTCCTTCAATGCCTCTGGTAGTACCCATGCAGTCCAGTAATCACCCTGTCACTGCCCATGCACTTCTCCAGTCACCCATCCAGTACCATGTACTAATCCAACCACTCTGCCAATACCCAAGCACTTATAAATTCACTCAGGCACTCTCCTTGCAGTACTCTAATCATTCACTCAGTAGCCATGTACTTATGCAATGATCCAGGCACTAACTGATCACTGCTACAATACCCTATGCACTACCCATACAGTCCTCTAACTACTTACATACTTCTCATTTGCTCCTTCAATTCCCCAGGTAGTACCCATGCACTCCAGAAATCACACTGTCACTCTCCGTGCACTCCTCCAGTCACCCAGCTTCTACCATGTACTAATCCAAACACTCTGCCAATACCCAAGCACTTATAAATTCACCACGCACTCTCCTTGCAGTACTCTAATCTTCAATCACTTAAGTAATTTTTCTTTTTTTAACCAGTAGAGGTGATTCTGTAAGAACCGTTTTTTTAGAACAATTTTACATTTCTTTTTTTCTTTTTTATCTTTTTAAACATTTTTTGTGGGTTTTTTATTTTAAAAGCAAGACAAAAATGAAGATCAGGAAACGATCTCTCCAACAAAAACAAAAGCACATTATAAAAAGAAAAATTAACATTTATGTGCTTTTAGAGCAGCAGAGATAACATCCACACACTGCTCTCCAATACAGAGTTTGGTGTCACAATTAATGCAACTAACTGCTGCATTTAAAAATTCAGGAAGAATGTGGGGCCTTGGAGCGGGTGGAAGCTGTGCTGACGTAGATGGAGCATTTCGATCTCGTTCGGCAGCAGCATTCAACTCTTTTCTCCTCTCCTCTCTTGCCAGGTGTACTGGGTGTATAGTCTTCAGATGTTTCTTCATGCTGCTGGTACCGCACAAATATTTTTTGTCGGTCCCTTTAGACAGCACTTTCTGGCAAATAATGCAAGTAACTTTTCGGACGTTCACCTTTTTTTCGCCCTCAGGAATGGTGAAAAAAGCCCACACAATGCTTTCTTTCTTCTTTTTGTTCTGGTCCAGCATCTGTTCTTCCTCCCCAGTGGCCAAAGGATCAACTTCAGCAAGATTGGAAGCCATAGTTGTTTTATAAAATAAAGAAACACACAAAAAAGGTAAAGTTTTAAAGTGAAGCAGATAATAGGTCTTGTCTCTATAAAAGACAACAAATAAGGGGACAATCAAGAGAAATTGATTTAAACCAATCAGATTATTTTTTTCTTGTGCTGACATGAAGTTGCGTAGGGTGCTCAAAACTGTCACGCACCCTTCGCGCACCCGCGAAATATCGTAAACATGATTATGCACTATAAATAGAAATTTGTATAAACGTTTAATACGTATATTAGCAAAACTGTTCAGTCTAATATCATATTCAAACTTTCAATAGTCATTTTTTCAAGTTTAAAAATACGCGGAAGTAGCGATCCTGGCGCGATCACGGCACGACCTCAGAAAAACGTGCGGGGAGAGGTCGCGTACACTAAGCACATATGCCGCACATACAGCAAATTTACTTTCATACAGATTATATTGAAAATAATAGTTTAAAATACTTTTGTAAATACATTTAGACAAACACTTAAAGCAAAACTTTTATTCATAATAAATTTAAAGATATTTCATACTTTACAAATTACGCCGAACTCACGACCCCTGCGTGACTTTTCAAAATGGCTACGAGAATGCGTGCTGCCATTGTGTAGGGTGCGCGTAGGGTGCGCGACTTCTGTATAATAGTTTAAAAAAAAGAATGAATACAGTTTTCCTAACTATAAATTATTCTCAACTTTTAAAAAACTTTAAAAAAAAATATATATGTAGTCAATAAAAAAAGCATATGATTGAAGCACATTATACTTAGAAATTTTCTTTTAAAAAACCTTTGAAATTCACTGAAAAAACCATAGGTTTCAGAGACGTTATAGTTAGAAATTAGCATTTAAAAAACCTTTGAAATTCACTGAAAAAACCACAGGTTTCAGGAAGGTTATAGTTAGAAATAAGCATTTAAAAAGCCTTAGAAATTCACAGAAAAAACAACAGGTTTCAGGGACGTTATAGTTAGTTGGACATTTCACTCGTACAAAACCAGAGAAATTCAGCCGTTATAGTTAGTTGGACTAACTATAACTTGCGCCCCAGCAATGCATTGCTGATGATGTCACATATTACATAACTCATGACATGGTCAGTGACATCACTGATAACATCTCAAATGACATCACTGAAGACAACATCCACGTGATCATCTGATGCACCTCCTCACACCCTAATATAACCTTTGATAGACCCCCTCTAAAATACAGACTTCCATTCTCGAAACCATAAACACACCAATACCAGTTAGTACATACTCACTCACTGATTCATAGGTCTACACTCATATCCACTCATGCATACAGTCACTCATACATTCAGTCATTCATCAATATAGCCACTGAAATATGCAATCATACACCTGTACAGATACTCACACACCGCCACACACCCATAGAGGTACTAACACACCTATTCAGTCTTGCAAAAAAATCAATCACTCTTCACCTATACAGTTCTACACACACCACCTCACTTATTCATACAGATACTAACACATACTTACTCTCTTACACAATCACTGACAGAATCACACACTCATCCATACAGCCACTCTCACAATCAATCACTCTCACATATAGTCATTTATATACTCCAACACTCACATATACTGTCTTTTATATATGTAGTTAATCACACATGTACCACTGAGATATCCATTCACTCACCAACACACCAATACAAACACTCACAAACCCATACAGCCCTTCACAGATACACTCTTGAACCAGTACACCCAGTGAATCACCCACTCACACATCTATGGACAGAGTCACCCCCCCCCCACCCACTCACACAGACACTCAGGTACCCATACAGATACTCAGACAATCAATCAATAACCCATATACACACTCATGTAGCCACTCACCAACCCATGCAGCTGCTTACACACCAACTGACAGACTGATACAGACATTCACACAGTTTAGTCACTAACCCATGCATTCAGTAAGACACGTTTAATTACTCACTTATACAGTCAGTCATGCACCTACTAAATCATCCATTCAGACACTCATACACCCACTCATTCTTCAGTACACCTTGGCATATATATATATATATGCATATATAAAAAACATATTTATACTTTACAGACACACACAGTCACTGGATGATGTCATCAGTGAAGTCATTTGAGATGTCATCAGTGATGTCATCAGTGATGTCACTGACCATATCATGTGTGATGTAATATGTGACGTCATCAGCAGTGCATTGCGGGGGAGCGAGTTATAGTTAGCCCAACTAACAGTAACGGCAGAATTTCTCTGGTTTTGTATGAGTGTAATGTCCAACTAACTATAACGTCCCTGAAACCTGTGTTTTTTTCAGTGGATTTCTAAGGATTTTTAAATGCGAATTTCTAACTATAACGTTCCTGAAACCTGTGTTTTTTTAGTGAATATATATATATATATATATATATATAGATTTTTTATTTTTTATTACCTACTGGCGTATTTATAGTTAGGACCCAGTTTCCATAGAAGAAGTGCTTTTTGGTTTGCTAATAACTTTATCACCATTTAGTGAGTCTTCACCAAATGTTTAAAAATACTTTTCCAATCACTTCAGCTGCTATCTAGAAAGTTTCAGAGTGATTCATCAAGCGAGGGCAAGCGAAAATGGGGGAGTCGCAAAATATGTTTTCTCCATGCAATTTCCCATAGGGATTTTAGACACAACTACAAACCGAACTACAGAACAGAATTACAATACATTTGGGAGAAAGCTAGCTCTTGGTCCAGAGGGAACCCTTTTTGTAATCTGGTGTAAACCCATTCCACAGTTTTGGAGTTATTAAAGAAAAATGTTTTATAGATATCTAGGGACGTGGACAGGCCACAAATCCAACAGATCTCATGGTGAGATCTGATTGTCTACCACCACTTCAAACAGGAAGTGGTGGAACTCAGACTCAGCCAAGTGCCAAGACAAAAGGAAAGAAAAACAGACAGGTGCATTGTTGGATTAACCCTGACCACCTAGGCCTGATAGTGGAGTCCCAAAATGTTTTTTTTGTTTTGATTTTCCCACAAATTCGCGGAGGATCCACTGGAAGCTTTTTTTTATAAGCATGAGTCAGTTCCCCTACTAGCTTTTTTGCAACTTGGGGGGCCAGATCCTGGGAGGAATTTCATTTATATATTGGGGGGAGCGTGGCCGCCATCCCCCAGGGAACGTCCGCATATGAAAAGGGTCAGGGGGCAGCATGGTCCCCTCCTGGGCCTGTTCTGGTCATGGGATCCACCATCTCCCCGGGGCCCAACTGTGTCCAAAAAAGGGGAGGGGCACACAGCCTCTCTCCCTGGACCATTTTCAGCCCCCGGGACCAAAACCCCTGGGGCTCGGCCACACAAAAGGGAGGGGGCAGTGCAGCCCCTCACCCAGAGCCATTAATGGCCCTGGGGACCCCATTGTCCCAGGCCTGGCTCCAGCTATGTCCACTTACATAGGACCTGTGTTCCCTCTCGCTTGCTGGGAGCAATTTCAAAGCTCCCGTCAAGTGAGAACAAACACTAAGCCCACTCCCAGTCAAAGGCTGTGAAAGGTGGCAGTTAGATTAACGTATGGTAATTCAATATTACTGTACATTAAAACAACACATAGAAATTCACTGAAGAAAAAAGTTTTACAGGGACGTTATACTTAGGAAATAGAATTTAAAAAAATCTTACAAATTCACTGAAGAAACCAAAGGGTACAGAGATGTTATAGTTAGGTTCACTGTGGAAGTTCAACCAGTATAGTTGTACTTATCTGAGGAAACTATAACTTGTGCCGTAAAATGACTTTAGGCCATGAATTATAGTTTCTTAATATAACTATAACTGCTACATTTCTATGGTTTTGTGCGTGTAAAATGTGAACTTAACTATAATGTCACTGTAACCTTTCGTATTCTTGGAAATGAAAATGCTGCACTCCTGGAGGCTTCATATTTTTAAAGTTTTAATGACAAAATGCCCACCTCTTGCTAAACAACAAAGCATTTCGACTACCTTCCATTGTGTCACATTTTATACAGTGGCCCATTAAGTCCATTATGGGGCATAGTGGGAAATGTAGTACCATATAAATTTATGTGCTGCAGAGCTGAACTGGAAACCAAAATCAGCCCTGACAAAAATGTTCACTCCCACCCTGCCCTTCAAGAGGCCATGAGTAGAAGTGACCCACGGGTGTGTTATATGGGTGCCAACCCTGCTCTGAAAGTAGCCCCCAGCTGCAGTGCACCTTACCGGGTAAATGCCAGAGTGGCCAGTGCGACTTCGATTACAGAGAGTCCATTTGTTGTCTCCTCCACTAGCCCTGCCAAGTGCTATGAATCATGTGTTAGCCTAACGCATTTTAAGGCAAGTTCCCACATCACCACATTAAAAAATAACTAGCAAGCTTTTATAGTGCCTCTTCACTTGTCAAGGAACTTTGTTGTCAAAGCGACAACTGTGCAGCCAGAACTCGTTTGTGTAACCTTAATGTGATGCAGGCAGTGTGAGCCGGTGTTCCATTGTTCGGAGTGCTCCTCCTAGTTACATTAAAGGACAGGTAAATAGAGGGGGAATAGAAAGTGGAAATAACAAAAGGTTAGGCGTAAAGAACAAGGATGGAAACATGGAAGATGGGCTGAAAGCAAAAAGAAGGATGAAAAAACAATGCAAGATGAGTGGGGTGTTTTTAGTTTAGTTTTTCCTTCGTCAGTGAAAAGAGTTACCTTGGAGAAAGTCATCCAATAGCCTGCAGCCCGGAAGGAAACCGTGCATCGCGTGTTGATGACGTCATGCATGATGCATGGCTGTGTTCGTCTCAACTCCATCAGTTTGTTTTCAAAGGGTGGGGTTGTGCGGTTGATTCCTCCATGGCTCTGAAAGTGCGGGTGCTTTAACCATGCCCACCCCTGGCTGGTGCCGGGCTCCCTGGGTGGGGGCAGCACCTCTGCGTGCCCAACCCCTTAAAGCACCACCGCACCACCTCTTTGTACGGTTACTGCAAGCATGCAACATACATTCTTCACCAGGTTCTAGTTGTGTTTTTCTTTTCCCACAAGTCTCTTAGTGTTGTCCTGTGCCCGACCTTTCGCGAATACGCAGGAATGTAGGGACTTTCCCACTCTCTTTATGGAGGCCAGGAACCCCCATTTTTAATTTTGAGAAAATTGCTTTATTCTAGCTTTCTCCCTATTAACACGCCCTCAAAGGTAAGTGTTGTAATGAAGACACTCTGAAGCAGGTGAAGTTCAAGCGTCTTTATTCTGTCATCCACTCTCCGCTACTGACAGCCTGTTGAACATTCCAAGGTGAACTCTCAAGGACCGTCCCAAGAAGGAGGAAAGGCGGGGGAGGAAAGGAAGCTACCACTAGGAAAAGAAACTGGAAAATACGTCAGGGAAGGTAACAAGGGAAAAGGAGAGAGATTACAACAGTAAGATAAGGGGGGACATTATATTCCCTGGTTCTTTTGATAAATCTCCCACTTTTTGAACCCGTATGAAGGCATGTATGTATCTAAATAGTGAAAAGGCACTAGAAAAGTGAGAAAGCAGCTTTTATTTTTCATTTTGTACTCACCTCAAGAATTATAAGTACACATTCCTGAGCACAGTTTGGGTGAAACTGAACAGAAATGTTTTTGTTCCTAGGTTCTGTACCTAAACAAGGACAATCCCTTAAGATCAGTGTCCATCAATCGAGACTCACACTTACACTCCAGCCTCTGGGGCTAGTCAGGTACCTGTGAGTACTGTTCTTGCTCACCCTCGCACTACACAGAGTAGGGACACCCTACACTGTATTTTGGTACCTGGCTGAGGCTGATCACTTTGTGCAACTTATCCATTGTATTAGCCGATGCCCAAGTGCCTAGCCTGTAAGGAATGTGCACCTGTGGTTGGTAAACAAGGTCTTACGTCAGACCTGAGTGCAGACCCTTGCGACATTACACTCCCCTGTGGTGTAGTGGGTAGTACCCGTTACCACCACTGCTTCCCTGTCACTGTCTCACTTCTGCAGTTCTGTCAATAGGGCCAAAAGGTTTGGTGCCTGGTGTGGCTCAACATCCTAAGAAGTCTAAACCTCAAGAACAAGAAAAGCTCAAGCATGCGCAGCGTGGTGAAGGTCATTAGGCGCACAGTTATGATGGCGGCGCCTCACGATGATGTCATTGGGTGGCTTAGTACACTACAGATGATCATGGAAGTGTCCCAGGGAATGAGGCCTTCCCACCCCTCTCCAGTTCGTTCAGGTTTAATGCGTCACCTGGGGGTTTCTTGAAGGAATGTGTAAAGGGGCTAAGGCAGGCGATTATTAATGCTAGAGGCTGCATTGGACGACTGTAGTGAGGCTGGTTCAGGCCCGCTGCGAGTGGGGCCTCTTACATCCTGTCGGTTGTACAGTCGAGTCCCACATTGAGAGCCTGGACCGACCGACCCTGTGTGTCAATTCATGATGCATTATTTCATGATCGACAGGGAGGAACCAGGAGGCCCAGTCGGCGCAGGTTGGCAAAGGTAGCCTCTCTCATGCAGTATTCAGCAATGCAGTGCACGTCTGGTCACCACCATGCTTCTCCCGGCCCGATGAATACACCCTAGGTAAGTTATGAATGGGATTATAATGGACTGGTATAGGTCAACAGGGTCGCCACCTCTCCCAGAGAATCGTGTTTTAAGATTCTGCAAAAACCCAGAGAAATAACGTGGGTTTAAAACCAACTGGCAGTGGGACTGAATTCTTTGTCTGTATAGAAGTTTTCATGCAACAATAAAAAGGTCACGGTAACTCTGTGGAATAATGGAGTGCTGGAGCGAGATCTGAGTTTTGTCAAGTGACAGTTTTCGCAAAAGAACATATTGTATGAGGACTAGCCGTGAGTTACTGCTTTTACTGGGTTAGTGCCCTTCCATTTCTGGTATTTTGCATCAGTTTTTTGATCTTCTTAGAGTTTCTGGTTGCTCAAATTGGTGCAATTCTTGATAGTTATATGTTTCCCTCGTCTTCATTGCTTGATTTTGCTCGTGAGAAAGTGTCACTCATAGTCCTTGAAATGGCACTCATAATTACACTGAAATTATGAAAATGTCACGCATAGCAATCTGAAATCTTTGCTGCTATGCTCAACTGCCTGCATAAGTTTCACGGTCCTCTCGTACTGTATGCTTCAGAAACAAAATACATGACACAGACATAGAAGGCACAAAAGGAGGCAGGTTGCACAGGAAAAAGTTGCAGTCTGAGTACGTTCCTGCATGCCTGTGCTTGCATGTATTAGCACATTAATGCCAGTCCGATGCCTTTGCCAATGATAGGGGAAGCATGACACACTTTTATTTATGGTGCCATAAATAGGATAAATGAGGCAATTATAGTCCAAATGCACCAGCGCTTCAGAGACATTTACCTGACCCATTACTGAGTTTATATTGCCCACATAGTCCCAGTTACCAGTATTTTGCAACAAAACGTTCCTATCCCTGTCTTTGTCATCTATTTTATGCCAGGCTTTAGGATTAGCTTCAGTACACCTCTCGGACAAACATTTGCCAAGTATAACATGCACAGATATCTAGGGGCTGAAATGTTTTTCAAGTTCCCCTTGAGCCATTCTCCTACACCTGCAAGTTATCATTTAAACTAAGTTATAAGTGTCACATTGAATGTCGCTGCTTTTGCTCTGTAACTACATGTCCCTTCCAGTGCCACAGGCTAACTGAAAGTTTGTATGCATAGTACAGGTAATAATTGTTATGGCTTGTCTTCATATGAGCATACCGTTGCATTTGTCATTCTACAATATTTTTTCCACGTCATTGTAACGTGAAAAAGAGGAAAGTGAAAACTTAGGTACATTTTTGAAGCAATGTTGTATGGTTATTACCTATGACAGAGAAGTCCAGGTGTAGTGATGCTCCAATGAGAACAGTCCAGTCCGAACTGCCAGGCCTGGTCCTCCCTGAAATGGAACACAAGCAATGCAAGCATCCATCCATCATTAGTGACTTTATCTACTTTCAAACAAGGCTAAAGCCTCACATTTTTCTTTGCGATCTAGGCTCTGCGTGCTTGCATGCAAACATTTAGTATAAAAAAAATGTGAGATCTCTCACTGGACATGTATATGAAAAATCTCTTCTTAGCCGACAGACCCATACCCAGAGCAGGTCTAAATAGTTTTAGCCATGCTATCGTTCAGATGTGACAGCACCATAGGTTTAATACACACACTGGGCTGCCTAAAGCACCCATAGGACGCTGCCTGGGCTGTCTAAAGCACCCATAGGACGCTGCCGCATGGGTCCATCCCTGCTTGATGGGCTGAGGGTGAGGGCTTTTGCCTTCAACAGAAAACCAAGGGCCTAATATAGAGTCACCATGAACGTGGCAGAGTACCCTGCCAGCCAAACAGTCGGTCTGCCTCCTCTATTTAGAATTGAACGGACCACCAGGTTACTGATGGCAGAAATCTACACACCAGGCCTAGGGCAACTGTGTTATAACATTAGACCACCTGGCCTACTTGAGGAGGATGATCTGATATTCCAACTTTCTGGTCGGGACCACCAGGGAAACCCTTGTGGTCTGAAGCAGAAAAGAACACTAATAACTCCCCCCCCCCACACACACACCCTTGAAAAAAGCTCCCAGGGTGACAGGGTCATTATTATTTTTATTTGTTTTTCAAAAACAAACTCCAAAAGTTAAACAGAAATGTTTAGTGATCCTGAAACATGGCAGCCGCTCACCAGACTTTCAGTGCCATGGCGGCAGTTCCTGTGAAAGCACATAGGTCACCCCAGGGCAAGCAATTACTGGGGGTAGTTTAACCTGGTGGTAGATGTAATGTCCTTCACCACCCTCACTAATGACAGCCCATGCACCAAGCCCTAGATGAGGTCTAAAATCCTTAAATACATAAATACTTAAGTGTAATTCAGAGAAGATGGAAAACATGATTCCTTCATTTTCATCATATTTTTGTTTCACTGTTAATGTACATTTACGTGCAGATCACACCTCTCCTATGCCGGATACCCATAATTCGTTTCTAGTGCATAAGCTTTTGATTCAAGGCAATGAGTAGCACACACAGGACCAGGAAGACCTCACATTTTAGCTGAATTATTTTTAAGCCTGGGCAAAGCACTACGCTATACTCGCGTAGTTTGCGAAGTTTGGGCTACTTCGCACTACGTGAATTGCACGTAGCACAGTGCAAACATGCGTAGTGTAGCGTTGCGTAGTGCAGCGGTCATTTTTTGCTTGCTCGCGGTCCTCAACATCAAGTTGGCGACCGCGAGCAAGCAAAATGACATCCCGGCGAGACTTTTTCCTTGTTCGCGATCGGCAACATCAAGTTGCCGATCGCGAGCATGGAAAATAAACCTCCCGGCGAGATTCTCAACGTGGGGAGGTTAGGTTTCTCATTGCGAGTGGTCGCGTATGCTAGTGACCGCTCGCGATGAGAAACTACCAGTCCGTGTTGAGAAAGCTGCAGCTCGAGTAAAAATCTACTCAAGCGGCAGAAAACTACAGCTCGCATTGTGCAAGATGCCGTTTTCAATGATTGCACAGTGCTGAATGCTTGTCCGCACTGTGCAATCATTGAAAACGGCATCTTGCACAGTGCGAACAGGGTACTACGCAGTTCGCGAAGTGCTACGCGTAGCTCGCGTAGTGCGAAGTGCACTTTGCGTAGCTTCGTGTAGTGCTACTTCGTGAACTACGCCCAGGGTTAATTATTTTCCTCATTGCCGCATGTAAGACCGCTCCACAATTTGCATGTAGACATTCCTCATTCTCAATGATCCAGTCTTCAGTTTTCACAGGACTCAGTCGAAAGAGTTTTCATTAGTACAGCCACATAATTTTCAAATATACTCTAGATATCTTTTACTTGCGAAGATTGCTTAATACTACTTAACCCAATACACTATCTTAGAAGAGCACATATTTGCTTCTAGTAAATTTGCCAGGACCAGCACCCATTCTGAGTGACTGTCCCAACCTTGTCCTTTGGCCTTGCAAAGCCAGTGTATAAGAAGGGCTGCCACTCTGCCTCTCCTTCATTCTTGCTTTCAGTGACACCTTTTAAAAGAGCAACACTAACTAAGGGGGGTGGGGAGGAAAACAACAAGTATTCCCTCCCAATATCATAACCACAAATACAAAAAGGCACTCGGGGAGAAACTGAGTGTCGCTCTGTTTATAACCCTACTGGTTGTCCTGAAAAAAAGCTTTATTTAAGAACGAAAACTTCCACCCACCCAGAGGGTGGCACGCGTCATCATAGGGCTCCTCATCACATTGGGTGGCATGGTAACCAATGTGGGCTACAACTCTGGTAACCAGGGGAGCCCATGTTGTGGCTAAGGGTGAGTATCTGACATGGATGTCCAAATTTGAAAAACAGAGTGGAGGAGAATGGATGTATCGGGTCTAAGATTAACTGCCAGTGGGCTAAGAACTTTATTATCTATTCTCAGTGTGTAGTATTAAAAGAACAGGGGCAAAAGTCGTCCCTTTAAAGAGGACGATATGTTTCTGCCTGGGGTAATGCGCAAAACAGAGTCTACAAGCTTTTGGCTAGACCGAGAACCCTCTCTGTTGCTTAGACAACTAGGTGTGATAAATGGTAGAAATCATAATACTAAACTATTGCCCCACGTGAGAAAATTTCACAATCCAGCGGAAATCTTAGGGAGAAAGAATACATAAGGGGGACAATACAAATTGAAACCAATGATGTCATAAAATACCTAAGTACAATTTGGGTCCTACATGCTAATTGGACCCTGATCGTGACACTGCACCTTCACTTATGACAAAAATAATGATGAAAAGACACCCCTAAAGACTCATGAGTCTGGTAGTATACAAATAGTACCTTAAGCGAAGGTGATGTGTTACTGCCTTTCAGCTTTGCGGTCAGTAAGTGGATTATACCTGTGATGTATAATAACATTTATGAAAGTGTTAGTACTGTATTTCTACTCTACTAATGTATATGGGGCACAAAGTTGAAATGTACTTATGTGCTGCCATGGTAAATGTACCTTATCCGGAGAACAACGTATGAATAAACTTTTGCAATGCAATAGGTCTCACATTTTTTTAGAGTTAGAACTATTGGTATTGTAATGGAAGTGTTTTTTACTAATTTATTTTGGAGAGGAGTGGATGTATGTGGTGGCAATTGTATATTTTGCAATGAATGTTAAATAAAGCATGTTGATGGTTGAATCTGGTGTATGGGGAATGTCAGCCACTATGTGCACCAGTGCAGCCATCAGATGTTGAAAACTGAGATTGATAAATGAGTAATAAAACTGGGTGGGAATAGTACAATGTATTAATCAGAAAGAGGCCATTAAACGCGGCAATGATGAACGGAACAGTATTCTATACAAATGGGATAATGTAGGAAAACATGACCAGAAAAAAGCAGCCTGAAAGACCGATCTATTGCTTCTCACATCACTGAATTGGAGCAACATATCACCTTACGATAGACCATGGTATGCATGTATTAAAAACATACCCCAAACATACTATGGCTACACTGCCAAATAATAAACTTTCAAACACAGGGTTTGCTTTTCTTAAGTCACTCAGCACATTGCAGCTTTTAATACACAAAAAACATTTTAAAACTATTGATCCGATAATATGATGGCAATAAACAAAAACAGCAGTGTGCAAAACAGCAGTAACTGCAACCTGGGCCAGCCACTAAATAACAGTGCCAAAAGTCAGCCCAGCCAATACTTGCTAGTTGTTGGCTAATGATGCCAAAGCAGTTAGACAAAAAACAACCAGTAATATAACAGTAAATTGTGAAGGAAAGCTGTTGGGTGTCAGAACAGCGGCCTGTTATTTGAGCACAGAGAAGAGGAGAGAAGACACTGCTATGCATAATTGCCTAGGATGGCTATGTCAACACAATAGCTTAAAAGAGGCCAGTAATATGTGGCAGATGGATGATGAATCAAAGTGTAATGACTAAAAGATGGTGTTTGCAAGCAGAGAATGGTGATGCCAAACCAGCGACAGGAACAAGTGGTCATCAGAGGCAGTGATTGTGAAGCCAGGTCACAGTGCTGAGACTTGAAAAATCTAAGAGTGAATGCAGCAGGGCAAGTCAACACTAGAGTGGTTGCATGTTATTACGAGGAACACAAGCGGCTCTTTGATGTGTTAACAGTAACTGTAAACAGTGAAAGGCGATGGTACCCACACGAACATAGATTTTTTTTTACAAACTGTTCCAGGAGGGGAACGGCACAGTCCTTAATGTGAAGACTTTCCTGAAAGGGAAGCCTTCGTTAACTTGTGAAACTGACAAATATAACGACCAACTAGGTACAAGTAGTGAAATGGAGCCTTCTTAGACAAACGTGTTTGCTTGTACCATATTTCACAACTAAATAGATTCTTCAAAAAGACAAAGTTAATCCTTGAAAAAAACAATACAGGGCAAGTCTAGCTGATGGCGGTATATGAGACAAGAAAGCGGGACAAGGCATTAATGCCCAACACCACTTGGACATAGGAAAGGGCAAATATAATCTGGGGATTCAGATTACCTCCTGACTTCAGTCCCCTGGTAGGAGCGGAGAAAAGGGGGCATGAGAAGTGACTCACGAAAGAACTCTTGCAGCGAGTTTCGTGCTACACTACTTCAGACAATGAAGAAATAATCGACAAAGGACACCAGCTGCCATGCAGGAACGAAACAAATGGGTGGCAGGAGACAGGATGAAGGCATATTGTGCCACAGGGCCTGTAGGGCGGGATGGCTTCTCCAATAACTACAGATTACCTTGTTGTGTGGAAAAGGGTGCTTTAATGAAACAGGTGCACAAAACAGCAATAAAATCCAAATAAACCTGGCTCTACGCCATACATACTACTCATAGCATTGGCCTCAATATATATTTTATTTACTAACAAACACCCTCCCCTAATCAACCCCCTTAAAAAAAAAAACAATCAAAATCAAATCACACCTCATCACTCACAAATCCCTGCATCCATCCGTCTTGCATCCACAACTGTTGTCCCCTCATTCCATAAATCTCCTTCTCTTCCACCCCAGAATTCAACTGGGTCTGAACATTGACCTGTGCTTTCTTTTATGAACTTTTTTAACTGTTGTAGGGAACTGCCATGCACCTGATCATAAAGTGACAAAACCCATCTTACTTCCCTGTCTCGTGCACCATCCTCATCAAGGAAAACTGAAAGGGACAGGTGGGTGGACAACGCTAGCTCTGACCCTGCCAACCGGGGCGTGACAAATCAAAATGGCACCTAACTAAGCCCCACCCCCACCTAGCCAATCCCTATGCCCTACGCCCTTCGACCTCGGATCCTACCACGCGCCCAAAAATTCCAGAAGGGTAGTGCTTTCCATCCACCCCTCCAAAACCCTCATCGGGCAGGATGGCATCTCCAATAACTACAGACAACCTTGTAGTGTGGAAAAGGCCACTTTAATGAAACAGGTTCATCCGTCTTGCATCCACCACTGTTGTCCTCTCATTCCATAAATCCCATTCCCCTCCTCACAGAATTCAACTGGGTCTGAACACTGACCCATGCTTTCTTATATGAACCTTCTTAACCGTTGTAGGAAACTGCCACCAGAAACCCCCCAGAGTTTTTCTGCCCCCCCCCCAAACTAGCGAGAAACAAAAAATCCCACATTCCTAGTGCCAAATGTAACATCCCAGCCAACATATTCTTGATCTGTATCAGGTGCAACTCCACCCCATAAACATATAAATGCAACCTGTCCTCTCTAAAAAAGCAACTCAGGTGCCTCATATGTGATGGCACTGTGTTCCAAAACTAAAAACCCATGCGCCTTGCAAAAAACCTGATTCGCTCAGTTCTCTTTCCGCCTTGCTCTGTCGATGGCCTCTGGGCTGTTGGATTCCCTCCATACTCTCCGTGGCATCAGCTCAGTGAATGCCACCGTTGTGCCAGACCATGCTGTCTTAATCTCTAATAAGTCCTGTTTTATAGCTTTTACTAAAGCCAAACCTTTCATCTTGACTAAGCCATTTTCTCCTAGGTGCACCAATAAAATGTCCAGGCCAGGGGATCCCTTGACCAAATCCCTCAATATGGGCAACAGATCCTGCCATCGCATGCCTCTTTTTCCGAACTATTTCAACTGTACTACCCTATAAGGCAGACCCAGCTGTCTTCCTCCTCACCTTGACTCCGCATGCCTCACTGCCAAATTCACAAAAGAGTGCCCACAGAGCCAACCTCTATATGGCATCTTTGTGCACCCGCAATTCAACCCAGGAGAAAAGAAACTCATGGTATTGATTGTCCTGCAACATCCACCCCAAACGCACATAGCTCCGATAGCAGCCAGATCGCCAATGCCCCACCTGTTGAATGTCCCCCACTGTCCAACCCCTGCCCTCAGCCTCCATCACCATGCCAATCTGAAATTAATGCGTCCTGAAATCCTTCACCTCATAGCTCAACAGAAACCCCAACACCTGCAAAGACAAGAAACACTCTTCATTCTCATGCAGAAAAATCTCATTCCGATCCATCCCTTGTTTTCTAAACCTCACCCACCAAGCGCATGGGCAAATCGTCACTTCAGGGGAAGCCCGCAATGTCACACAAAGGCCCTTGCCTGACTGATCCATCATGGACTTTGGTATCCAAATTTGATTCGCCCCACGCATACGGACATCACGCCAACGCATCCACCCTCGACCCGCAGAGGCAACCACTTCTGTAACCCGAAAAGCCCCAAAAAACAGCCATACCATAATGACTGAAAAACACAGCGTCTGCCATGCATCCCGACACAACCTTGGCAGAGCTGCAATTACTTGCTTGAGAATGCACAGTGTAATGGGATGTCTCAATGTGTCACCCACCCCCCCTCTCCTGTAACCACTGCTCCAGGATGCGCTTCCCCTTGTCACCCATCGATGGGTCGTATCCCCACCGCAGTTTTACAAAAAAGGCTATGCCCGCTAACTTACTGGCTATCGTGATCGCTGACAAACTCTTGTCAATCAAAGACATGATAAAATTTAGCACATCATCCCAGTGAGCTTGACCTCCATCCGAACTTCCCTGGGGGACCGCCCACGACCACAGGAACTCCTCCCACACCAGCCCATAAGCTTTCCACGTTGAAATCAATAGTGAACCCAGGATCAGCTGCATCATGCACTTTCACCAACTGCTCACAGGTGATCCGGCATTGCAGCCTTCCTCTTGTCCGTGCCCGGGGCCAACTTAGGGAACCTCGTACACTGAAATTGAGAGAGAGCATCAGCAATTTCATTGTGTATTCCTGGAATGTGTCGAGCCCTGTAAGTAACATTTTGCCGCTAACATTCCAACACAAAGACTCTCAACAACTGCCACACCTTTAGTTTCTTTGCCGACTGCCGATTGACCATGTCAACTACCACTATGTTATCCACATTAAAATGGACTGTGCTGTTTGCAAAGTAGTGCCCCAGAAGCAAACTGCCACCACAAGCGGAAATAATTCAAGGAAAGCGATGCTGCGTCCTCCCCGCTTACATGCCTCTGGCCATTCCTCGGCACACCACTGCCCCTACCCCTGCCAGAAAACGTCAGAACAGTTACCACCAGCTGCATCTGAAAACACCTCCACAGATCACTCCATCTGCTTCACAAGCACCAACATTGGAATGCCATTGCACTCATCCAAAAAAGTATGCCAAAGCCTCAAATCCTCCTGGAACCCCGCTGTGATTCACACCCTGTGATGCGGCACTGAGGTCCCAAACAGTGCCCAGCCCAGTCTTCTACAAAATGTCCTGCCAGCTCTGACTGCCCTACATTCAAAGTTCAGGTGCCCCAACAGAATCTACATGTCCTTTACCTGTACTTTTGACCTGGCCAAAACTGCATCCAAGAACTCCAAGCAATGCTTCTTCTCATCAGGCAGACGAATCTCCATTTTTTCCGATTTCAGCTCTATGCTCAAAAAGGTAATCACCTGAACGGGCCCCACAGTCTTTTCTGGCCTTAAGGGGACCTCCAAATCCTGCATCTAGCCCTGGAACAACCTCAAACTCTCCTGACAATCCCCGGAACATGGAGCCCCAACAATGAAAAGGTCATCCAAATAATGAGTCGTCACGTCTTTTTTGGCCATGTGGATAAAGAATATTTGCAAAAAGGAACTAAAAGCCTCAAACAAGGAACAAGAAGCTGAATATCCCATTGGCAAAGCCTTGTCCACAAAAAATGTCCCGCCAAACTGAATGCCCAACTGCAGGGTGAACAGGAAGGAACCAAATCGCTGATTTGATGCCACACTTTGCCAAAAGGGCACCCATTCCCACTTTGTTGAACAACTGGACTGCTGAGCCAATTGAGGCATATTGCCCTTCAGGCTAGGAAAGGTGATGAAGGAGGCAAAATACTTTTTGGGCACCACCCCAGTGGGCGAAATTCTCAAATTCCCTAGTGGCCAGTCTGGAAAAGGCCCCTCCATTCTTCCCTCCGACACCTCCTTTATCAACTTTTTCCAAACTAACTCCTCATGCCCTCTGACTGATCTCAAATTTTCTGCCCCCTGTCGAACCCAGGGTCCTCATAACACAAACAAAAAACAAACTGTAAACCTGGCAACAACAACTCTCTCTCCCTGTCAGACCTCAGCATGCCCAGCCATTTTCTCAAACAGTCCAACATAACCAGTGTATGTGCCTTTGCCCATGTAACTCTGGCCTCCTCTATCCCGTCCTCGGTCACCGTACCCAGTCCACTGTCCTCTGGCACCCCGCTGTGACCCAGCAACCCCTCCCTGGGTGCCACACTGGGTAAGCATGTGCTTGCCGCCACATTTGGAGCACTCGTGGTGGTATTTGCAATATTATCACAATCACTGCCCCCTATTGAATGACCAGCATGCTCCTGCTGTTATTGTCTGTTCCCGACCTGCGGTACCCACCCCTGGCTAGGACACCCTCGAAAGGACCTGTAGAGGACCAGGCAGTCTCTCGCTGTATAAGTCGATAGGGCTGGCCTCTCCGGTGTCATCGTTTGCAACAACAACTCATAATCCAACTGTCCCCACACACCGTCCTCCTCCTCCACCAATCGAGCCCAGAATTCCTCGTTGCAACATACCCACTCTCACTCCTCAAAAGTCATATGTGCCTTCCACACTACATCCAGATATTTAAACTTGGCGATGCACCTCTCTGGATACTTTTCACAATACACGCTTGCATATATGAGAAAAGCCGCTGTCCAATTTTTAATATTGACTGGTACCCTGGGCCTACGTGACAGCTGATACTCCTTCTCTTTCGATCCTTCTTTCGCCCATATCTTCCGATGTTGCAACTTAAAATGAATTCCCTTGTTCAAATCCGCTCCTTAGTAGCAGCCATCAAATGCGCCCCCAAGGGTTTAGTAATATCCATGTATGGCATCTTCTTCCTTCTCACCTCTATGCTCTCTTTTTTGTTGCTGTCACCCTCCCCCCACTTTCGGTGGTCTCTGTAGCTTGCGACCTCTTAAGCAAATCTACTGACCTGCACATACTTACCCCTCTGCAGCCACGGACCACCCTCCCTTTGCACCTGTGCCTCATATTATGTGGCCTGAACCCCCACTTAACCAAGCCCACCTGTTCTCCCCTTGTGTGTCCCCCCACCTTACCTGGCTTCAAGACTGGGGCCTGCGCTGAAGCCGTCTGTCCTGACACTGCCGTTCTCTTCTTTTGAGTAGATGCTGGACTTGCCACCACGTCCTGCAAGACACCAACACTATCCCTCCGATTATTCACACCCCATTCCCCTACCTGTAGTAGGTGCCGCCAACTACTCATTCTCACAGTCACCCCCTTCCATCAACTCACCATCATCCATAATCTCATCCTCCTCCAAATCTTCTTCGTCATAGTCCAGGTCCCATCCCCACTCTGTCCTGCACTCGTGCCCGGCACTTCCCCATCACCTATTCCCTCATCTCCAAATAGCTTCTGAAACAAGTCCTGTGAAGGATCGTATTCTCGACAAGCAAACACACCATCCTGCCCTTGGCTCACTTAAATTTGGTCCCCCGCCATCCCAGGGCTGGCTGTAAAGACACACGCCCTGTCTTCGAGCCGGGGTGGACAGGCCATACTAGACATTCCCGACTGACCAGCCTGCAACTGTTCTGCCACGCCTACCTCCAACCCCTGGGTGGCACTAGTCTTTCCCTGCCCAGCAAAACCGGGGCATGTGAAACCACACCCACTGTCCTGGGCCCTCATCCTGAAAAGCCTCAGCCCCCACCCTAACATGGACCAAGGTGATGGGTAGACATGACTTCCACCCCAAAGCCCCCGTACATATGCTCGCCCAGGAAGAGAGCTCCACCCTCCTATACCCAAGCTGGGGCTGACCTGACCTCTCCCTTCCCCCATGACTACCCTCCAGCACCCAAGAAAACCTCCTACCCTTTGCCCAAGGGCCTCCCAACTGGCCACCCCCTGACCCCAGGCACCAACGCCTCAGCCTCAGGGCTCCCATCTCGCCCTACACCTGCACAGGGAGAGACAGGCACCAGTTGCCTGCGCTGCCCTTCCCCTCCCCATTCCTACCTCCACATGACTCTACATAGATAGGGCCTGCCTATGCGGACTCAAGAAGTCCAGCTGCAAGCCCAGTGCTGAGGATGCTCCGCCCCCTGCAACGTTATGATGCACGGCCCCCTCGCAGGCCCGAGCCACAGGGCCTTACTACGTCCCGGCCCGCACCCACACTCCCACTGACCGCCTCCCTGCGCCCAGCCACAAAAGGTAAGGGCCCCGACTCGTGAGCCATGTCACCATGCTCGGTTCTAGCGGGTGGGCCATGCCCACCCAAACATGATCTTTGGCGCTCCCGAAAGGCCATGAGGACGGTTAAACAATGTGCTGCTTTTTCACTTTGTTTACATTTATAATCACTCTGGGGTAGCATAGTCACCTTTCCAAAAGAAAATACCGGCCATTTGTTGTAGTATTAAGAGTGTGCACAGGCATGGACATGATAGTAAACTGAACTATGAATAAAATTGTATGTATACATGTGTACCATGACGTTTTCGTCAGTTTTTACTATATGTAATAGTCCAGGATATTTGCAACTCTAGAATCAATTTAAAAGTGTTTTCCATTTATATTTCCTGTTTGGATTAGGTACAGATAAGGGCTAAAAGTTGTTGCTTTTGCTAATTTTTGTACCAGCTGGGACATTAAAATACTGGTGGTGCCAGTAACATATCGGCCAGGTGGCAACCCTAGTTAAGTGTAATTAAGGAACCTCTAGAACACATTTTAACCCCTTCGATTGGGCTGTGCTCATGACGGAACCGCTCCGTCATGAGCACAGCCCCTGGGGGGAGCGCTGGCGCTTCCCCCCTGGGGCATCGATCTTGACCCCACAGAGGGGGATGGCAGCGGAAAAGTTTCTGCTGCCACCCCCGTCCCCCCCACGCTTCCCCATGACGTCAGCGCGCACAGCACGCACCGACGTCATCCGGAAGCGCTGGGACGCCTGGAAGCCATTTGCTTCCAGGCGTCCCAGCAAGGAGGAGCTGAGTTTTGCTGGCTGGTGGGGCCGCGGGGGGATTTTGTCAACTATTGAGGCATTGGGGGAGAGGAAAGAGTATTTACTCTCCCATGATGTCTCAATACAGGGCATTCCTGCAGCACGATCGCGCACAGCATCGCGATCGTGCTGCAGGAATGCCCCCACTAGGCACCAAGGATGCTTTTTTGTTTAAAAGGAAGCGACCCCTTGGGCAAGGGTTGCTTCCTAAAGGGGACAAATAATTTAAAGACATTTCGCCCCCTCCCCGGGCCATATCACCTCAGTTTTTTGGTGTTTCTGACCCCGGGGGGGGGGGGGGGCAGAAAAGCTCACTAGAGCCAGGGATGTTTATTTTTTTAAACGGAAGCGACCCCTTGGGGGAAGGGACGCTTCCAGCCCCAAATGATAAAAAAATGTGTATTCTGCCCCCCCTGGGGGCAGATTGTCTCGTAGTTTTGGCCTTTCAATACCCTACTAGACACCAGGGAGTTCTTTTTTTAGCTATAGGAAGTGACCCCTTGGGCAAGGGTGGCTTCCTTAGGAGGCAAAGTTTTTAAAAGACTTTTCTGCCCCACCTGGAAACTTGGCGTTTCTGGCCCCAGGGTTGCTTCCTAAAGGGGGCAAATAATTTAAAGACTTCCCCCCCCCCCCCCCCCCCCCCCGGGGCCAGATCACCTCGGTTTTTTGCTGTATCTGACCCCAGGGGGGGCAGAAAAGCCCACAAGGGCCAGGGATTTTTTATTTATAAAATCGGAAGCAACCCCTTGGGGAAGGGTCGCTTCCAGGCCCCTAATTTTTTTCAAATGTGTACTCTGCCCCCCCTGGGGGCAGATCAGCCTGTGTATTTGGCTTTCCTGCCCCCAGGGGGGGCAGAATACGCCACTAGACTCCAGGTAGGTCTTTTATTATGTAAAGGAAGCGACCCCTTGGGCAAGGGTCGCTTCCTTAGGGGGCACATTTTTTTAAAAGTCTTTTCTGCCCCCTTTTTGTCGTTTCTGGCCCCGGGAGGGGGGGGGGCAGAAAAGCCCACTATAGCCAGGTGTAGGAGAGTAGGGTCTGCTATCCTATAGTCACCCCAAATTTTTGCTTTTTGCTTCACTGGTTTTTGACGTATTGAGGCTGTGGGCCTGCTAATCAGACCCCCAGCCTGCTGTTCTCTCTGCTAAATTGACACTATGCACTTTAGGTGCATGACCCATTGGAACTGGATCACCCTGTGAGCCCCTGTACTACTGTACCCTAGGTACTCAGGGCATTGGTGTATCCGAGGCCTACCAGGGGCTGAAGCATGTATTGTGCCACCCCTGGCCTGGCCTAGCAATTTGACACAACTGGCTGATCACTCAGCTGGGGTAAGTTGGTGTATCCACCTCTTACTTAGGTGTAGTATGCCTATACCTAACCTTAAATGGGACACATGTTAACCTATAAGTCACTCCTATGGCAGGCCTTAACAATCCTGAAGGCAGAGTGCTTGGTTTCATGTGAGATGGTGCTCTGGCATGAGCTGAGCCTGTCTGCAGTAGTCGGAACAACTTCCTTCTACCGTTTCCAGATATCGCCATACCATATACTCTTAAGTGCATTATGAACCTCGCGGTTAAATGCTATCTTTGGTCTGGCTTTATCAAAACATGTCGAGTAAGGTGTCATACGAATTGGAATACTAACCCCTCGCCAATTCTGGTGATGGGGTTAGCATTCCACCCTCCTAGGGGGACACGACATGTACAGAACCTGAAACCCGGGTAAAATCAGACATAGCCTCAGCTCCACAAAATGGACGCTGCCACCACAGACACAAGTCTGCCCTCCTGCTGCTGGGAGTCCTTCCAGCTTGGGAGACGTGGACAAAGAGTTTCCTGCCAGGGGAGGTGCGAGCACCACCCCAGACAGGATTTTGTGTATTGGTCAGGTAGGGCTTGAAAGGAAACAGACATGCCTGAGGCTCACAAGGAGCCTCGGTGCATATGCCAGTTCAATGCGGTCCTGGGGCACACCAGCCCCAGACCTGGGGCGAGCTGGACAAAGGATTGGGGGTGTAACCACCCCCCTTCCTGGTCCCACCCTTAGGGAGGGACCTAGCAGGTAGTCCGGCCCCTAGAATCCGCTTAAAGGTAGGAGCTGTGTCCTAAGACTTCAGACATCCTGGAATCAACTTGAAACTAAGAAGACGACGGGAACTTCGACGTTCTGCTGCACAGAAGACTGAAGGAAATCTACCCTATGGTCAGGGAGTGACCATCTTGCTAACGCAAGCACCATCCAGTGAATCAACGTCTGGTTTGCCGCCGCCTCCTGCCGGAGCTCGAGCCCAGAGACCAACAAGGACTGGACCTCCAGACCTCTCACCGCCCGATCCACAGTCCCTGCAAAGAAGGAACCCGTGGAGGCACCGAGACACGTGGAGCCAGCCATCTTGGAAGACACCCGACTAGCTGAAAGCGCAACACCAGAGGCTCCCTCCAAGTTGTGCTTTGGGTCCTAAGAAGCCCAACATCCGAGCAGCATCTGCACCAAAGGGGAGCCCTCCAGCATCTCCACAATCTGCGTGGGGCCCCTCTGCACTTCGCAACTCGACGTGCCTAACCAGTTACTGGTCCGTTGACTAGTGGCCATCTTGGCGACCATCTTGAAAAACTATGATGCTGGTCTGGTTGCTCCAGACTGGCCCCTGCTTCCCTCCAAAGGAGCAGCCCCTCTGACCTTGCTGGTCAGAGCTAACAGCTTTCTTCACTTCCTGCGACCCCTGCTTTTGCCAAGGCTTGTTTGCTTCTTCTGAGTCGCCGACACCCCCGACAGCGAGAGCCTACATGGGACAGCTCGTGAACCGACTCCTTGACGTCGTCGACCTTCAGGGACCACGTGGCTGCAGAGACAAGCTACACCTCTTCACCTGTTTGCACCCGTCATCGCCTGGTACCTACCTGGTGCCACGCCGGTCACTGGCTAGTGACTGTGAACACTGTCCCCTCTGCTTACAGGTCTTCTACACTTCCGATCCAACCTTGGGTCCACCGCATCTCTTCTGGACCGACCGCCTGCAGCATCTTTGTCGTCAGGCTCCATTGAACAGATAGACGAAACCCGACGCACTTTGAGCCCTATGCACCCGCTTCCTGTGGGTGAGGTAAAGCTGGCACTCCAGTGCACAAGTGTAGAGTAACATCTCTAATGTCTAGGTTTGAAGTCTTGAATTCGTAGTCCAACCAGAAGACCCTTCTAGCAGTAACTTTTGAACAATTACGCACCCATTGAAAACCTATGGGCGCCCGCGTGTAACTTTCCTCACTGCACACGTGACCCGTGGACCTCCTGGTCACTAACTAAAGTTAGCTCCTTGTAGGCCCAGTGATTCTAGAGGCCCTAGGCCTTCTCCCTTTCCTGTTCGTGGTACTTATACCACTATTTTAGTATATGGTTTGAGCGGCCACCAGAGCCTATCCATATAAAGTGCAACTTTCGTATATTGTAATACTTTCTTGTTTAACGATTTGTGCTCCTGTGCTCATAAAGAGTCTAGGGGATACTTTGAGTAATAAATACATATATATTTTGAATATATATCTGTGTGGTGTCCTTTCATTGGTATAAAGGGGGGTTGCATATGGTAAAACAGCTTGCTTAACACGCCTAAACGAGTTTAGCCTCAAAGACTGCTTAGCCTACGCTACCACTAGGGCAGCTGGTCCGAAAAGGCTGACTTACAACCACACCATAAGGGTTGCTTGGCATGGTACAAGGTGGTCACTTTAATTAGTGAACATCATATACCAGGCCAACTTCTCACATTGGTGGCAGCGGTGGGATTTGATCTTGCTGTTGTTTTACCTCTGTAATCTCTTTGTTACCAATTGAAAGATCATACAGGTACCTTTAGGTACATATGAAATAAGTTAGTTATATACTTAAGTTCTACTGAACTTAGTTGTTGTAGAGAAAAGGGAGTAGCACACCCTGACTACAACTACTAGATAGGTTTAGTAGGAAAACCCAAGTGTAGGTAGTTGCAACACTTCCACCCACACTTAAGAGCAATGGCTGGGGCAGAGGGGTCCAAGGTACCCATCTCTGTCGAGAGTGACCCCCAGAGGGCACCATCCATCTTTGCTACCCTAAACCAGAACGAGCTCAGGCAGTTGGCTAATTCTAGGGGCCTTAAACAGTCCAAGAACCCTACCTCTGCTGAACTCAGAGAACTCTTGCAAACTGATGAAGATCAGAGAGCTCTCAAGAAAGCCTCCCAGTTAGGCCCCTCAGGGACTGGAACAGGAGGCCCTCCTTCTGAAGATGCTACTGAAGCACCCCTTCCTAACAGTCACCCCTTAGGTGAGAATCAGACTACAGATGATGAGGATCAGCATAGGGACGAGAATGACAAGGGGGATGAGTCTGATAATAGTAGTGATTCTGATGGGAGAAATAGCCCAGTGCCAGGTGTTATACTTGGCCCAGCTAACTTAAGACTATTTGGGAATGACAATGGGGTCCCCCCATCGAGTTTTCCCAGTGGATTTAACCAGGGGTTTGGGAGACAGAGGAATCACTCAGGTGACTCTAATGCCTCTCATGCCTCTAGAGGCTCTCAGGATCAGTCCAGAAGAAGGATGACCAGCCCTCAGAGGAGGGAGCATGAGGCCAGAATGCAGGAAGCTCAGCTGAGGATCAGGAAACAGGAGCGAGAAGTAGCCCTGATGGAAGAGAAACTGAACAAGGCTAGGCAACCTAGAGAGAGTGGGTCTATACCCACTGGTGGCAGCATTGTCCCGAGGGACAAAGAAAGGGTCTTTGATAATAGGAACCTGTCCAAGATTGTGCCCCCCGACAAAAGTGGGGATGACATCCACAAATGGATGACTGCTCTTGAGAGAGCCTGCAAAGTGCAGCAGGTTCCTGAAGACCAGTGGGCAGCAATCCTCTGGCTCTCTTTTGAAAGAAGAGGCAGAGACAGACTCCTCACTGTTAGAGAAGAGGATGTCAGAAACTACAGAGCCCTGAAGAGTGTCCTGGTTGATGGGTTAGGCTTAACCACTGAGCAGTACAGGTTAATGTTCAGAGATACCCAGAAGGCACAGACTCAGGACTGGTCTGAATATGTTGAATGTGCCACTAAGGCTTTGGAGGGTTGGTTGCTGGGAAGTAAGGTTTCAGATTATACAGGATTGTACAATTTGATGATGAGAGAACAGATTTTAAATAACTGTCAAAACCAGCAACTGCATCAACACTTGGTTGACTCGGATCTGACCTCTCCCCAAGAATTGGGAAAGAAGGCAGACAAATGGGTCAGAACCAAGGTTAAGCAAAAGAACCAGAACCAGGGCCAAGGGGGTGATCAGAAGAAAACAGACCAAAAGGGTAATGACCAGAAATCCAAAGACCAGAAGTCTTCAACAGGGCCCCAAACTAGTACTAATGAGGGTGGGTCCCAACAATCTAAAGGAAAGAAGAAAGAAGGTCCAAAAAAACCCTGGTGCAAATCTTGCAAGAATACAACTCACTGGACTAGTGATTGTAAGAAGGGTGGAGCCCCCAACACTGTTGCCCCTAAGGCACCTGCTCCCAGTAGTACTGTTAGCAGTGTTGGTCCCCAGACAAAGGGTGTAGTGGGAATCACTATGGGAACTGAAGGAGATTCTGACCTAGACAGAACCCTTACACAGGCAGTCTTGATCTGTGATGGGGACATGGATTTGTCCCTGACTGTGAGCCCCAGTAATCTGGGCAAGTACAGACAGACTCCATTGATTAATACAAAAGTGGCTCAAGCCTACAGCGACACATGTGCCAGTGTCACTATGGTGACACCAGGCTTTGTGGATCCTGGACAGTACATACCAGGTGAGAATTACCTGGTGACCAATGCCAGCAATACCACTACTTCCCATAGTGTGGCTATTGTTTTTTTTTTTTTTTTTTTTTTTTTTTTGAAAAACCTTCATTGACGTTTCAATCATTTACACGTATGGGCCTACAACCCCCCGGGGCCGGCCGCTAAGCAATCAGAACAACAAAAGCACGTGTAAACACAGGCGGCACCTCGGAGAGCAAAGTCTACAATACAGTATAGTCCGGCCAATGAGCCGCTCAGGTAGGACACCAGGAGAGAAAAGGTTTTTCATTTTATGATAAAACAAAACAGTAGGATCAGGTGCCAAACAGTTTCCCAACAGCGATAAGGGCTAGGATAAGAGACGCAAGCAGCAAGCAGCAATACATTGAATCAATGGCGCAGACACGGGAAAGTACGGATAGGGAGAAATATCAAAGATAGTTGCGCCTACAGGTCCCCGTACCTAAAGCCCAGCGAACCCCCCGGAAACTGTGGCACACATTAAGAGCAAGCGATTCACGATAAGAGAGGTGTACCGCGCTGATCCCAGAAAAACAAGCAAAAAGGAACAGAGAAGAAAAAGGAGGCCATGGAAAAAGAGATAAAGACTAAAGAGTCCCCTCCCCCATCCCCCCACCCTGCACCTCTGCGAATGAGTATGGCCCCACCCCCCAGCAGTGTGCCTGTCGCCCTGGAACTAGACCCGAAATATAGAAAAGACAGGGAAAAAAGGAGTAAGAAAGAGCCCCCCCCAGACGGGGGGGCGGAAGAAATGTAATAAAACTGGAGGAGGGCCTTCAAAACATACCCCCGGCTTCTCCCTCCCGCACGGTGAAGTCTCCCCACGGCAAACAATTAGCAGCACCAAGTTGATCATATCAAAAAAGGGAGGGAGGGAGTGGGGAGCATTATGCACCAACTATGCGAATAACCATGAGAGCACGCAACCATGAGTCCGCCTGTCTACTAGGTGACCACTCCCGAAGGATCAGCCTCAGCCTTGACCGCTCTTTGCAATTCTGCCCATGCCTGCCCCTCGACCCAACACCATGTCCGATGTCCCAAGGTACAGGAGTGTCCAAAAACAGTCGGGAAGCGACGCACACAGGTGGGGTGGAAGTCTCTGAGCATCAGCACGGACCGCTTCATGGGGGGGCGTCTTTTCCAGTGCTGCCCCAGGATTTACACTGCACACAAGGTCCAGACAGGCTGAAGCAGTCGAATGAGACACACGCTGCCGGAATCGTCCCTGGGCCGCCAGAGACCGCGCACGGGACAAGGCCTCCATCTTCCGCTCAGGTCCAATACCTCCGGAGCAGATCAAGCCCACAGTTAGCCGACCACACGGTAGCATACTGTCCGGAGTGTCCGGCTGTACACTAATCGCGGGGGGGGCCGCAACATCTTCCTCCTGTGTGCAGTGTGGAAAGCCACTGTGTACTGGTGGACCAGCATGCCGCCACTGTCCCAACGCTGATACCACACCATCTAGCTTCCTCCCCAGGACCCCGGCGCCATGAGCCAAGGAGTAATGAAGGGCACCAAGGGCCTCCAGGAGGTCGCCGTACCCCAGGGCAGCTCTCTCCGATCGCTCTGCCACACTCCCGACCGTCACACACCCCCAGTCCCGCTGCGTCCCAGCGGACAGGATGGTAGGCTGCATAGTGACAAAATGGCCGCTGGGAAGGCCCGACTCGTATTGGGGCCAGGACCCCGGGACCAACGCCTCAAGGTCCACGTCGCTGAAGACAAGGATCCTGGGGGAGGAACAGATGCAACCGTTGCGCGGTCACGGGCAATAGTCGTCTCCGCCACGGACCAGCTCCCGCAAAAAGCCGGGAGCAGCCCGCAAGGATCAGGGCGAACCAGGGACGGCGTCCGGCCAGCTCACAGTCAAAGGCAGGGGCAAACACCACAGAATCTGAGAATCGCACACCCGGGCATGTCTTCGGTCCGCAGCGCTCAGCAGGGGGGGAGCGACCACAGCAAAATGCAGGCCGAGGGGAGCAACACTCCGGCGGACCGACTCCACCCAGTCACCACAGGCCGCTGTTGTTAAACTGCCGCCCGGCCAAGGCGTCCACTCGAGGTCCCGGCTTCGGGACCGCACGGGCCGCAAAGTTCAATCGCTGATTTCTCCGGCGGTACTGCAGTCAGAAACCTCAGGATCACACGATCGGTTGCCACTTTCGTTTACAAACACGATCGCGTAGCGCAGAATAAGGATCTCATGCAGGATATCCGTGCGGGATGCGGAGGTTCACGGAGCCGGGAATCTACGCTGCCGTCCCGGTCGCCATCTTGGCTCCTCCCCCCCCCCCCCCCCAGTGTGGCTATTGTTAACTTCTCGTGGGGAGGGGTAACTGGCCTCAAAAGGGTTGTGGTTAGTGCAGACCTCCCAGTAGAATGTTTGTTGGGCAATGACCTAGAGAGTTCTCTATGGTCAGAAGTGGAGTACAGGACACATGCAGAGATGTTAGGTATATCACCACATGTCCTTGCTGTGACCAGGTCACAGGCCAAAAAGTGCCTTACTGAACCTCAGGTCTTGGATCCTGGAACAATGGACCAAGCACCTTCCAAGAAGAAGAACAGGAGGGTTAAGGCTGTGCCTTCCCCCCTGCCTCCAAGTGATGATCAGTCTTCCCAGGAGGATGATCTCAAGAACCTTGAAGGAACTGTCCCTGAAGAGCTTGAACCTGACCAGGTTGAGTTTCTGGGGACAGGGGGACCTTCTAGGGCTGACTTGGGGCAGGCTCAGTTATCCTGTCCATCTCTTGAACCCCTCAGACAGCTGGCTGCTGCTGTGGCTGCTGGGAATGCTCAAGGTACCCATAAAGTATATTGGGATGATGGGCTCCTTTATTCAGAGGCTAGAGACCCAAAACCTGGTGCAACCAGGAGGTTGGGTATACCTCTCCAATTTAGGGGCTTCCTTCTTACCTTGGCCCATGATATTCCTCTAGCAGGACACTTAGGCCAGAACAAGACTTGGGACAGGCTTGTCCCTCACTTTCACTGGCCTCACATGAATGAAGATACCAAGGAGTTTTGTCGCTCCTGTGTAACCTGCCAAGCCAGTGGCAAATCAGGTGGCACAACAAAGGCCCCCCTAATACCACTACCTGTGGTGGGGGTTCCCTTTGAGAGAGTGGGGATTGATATTGTGGGTCCCATGGATCCCCCCACTGCATCTGGGCACAGATTTATACTGGTGGTAGTGGATCATGCCACCAGGTATCCAGAGGCAATTCCCCTTAGGACCACAACAGCTCCTGTTGTGGCCAGGGCCTTACTGGGAGTCTTCTCCAGAGTGGGGTTTCCTAAGGAGGTAGTTTCTGACAGAGGTGCCAACTTCATGTCAGGATACTTGACAGCTATGTGGAAGGAATGTGGTGTCAACTACAAGTTCACCACTCCTTATCAACCACAATGCAATGGGCTTGTTGGGAGATTCAACAAGACCCTAAAGGGTATGATCAAAGGATTACCTGAAAAGCTCAGGCGAAGATGGGACATCCTTCTACCCTGCCTTCTGTTTGCTTACAGAGAGGTCCCACAAAAAGGAGTTGGCTACAGCCCCTTCGAATTGTTATTTGGGCACCCTGTAAGAGGACCCCTATGTCTGGTGAGGGAAGGATGGCTGAGTACATGGAGAAGGCATCCAAAAACCGTGAGGCAAGCCAGGCCTTACAGAAAGCTTGGCATGACCAAAAGGCTGTCTTGGTTGAGTTTCTGCCAGGACAGAAGGTATGGGTGTTGGAGACAGTGGCCCCAGCAGCACTCCAAGACAAATGGTCTGGACCCAATACAATCCTGGAAAAGAAAGGAGAGGTTACCTACTTGGTGGACCGAGGCACTCCCAGGAGTCCCCACAGGGTACTCCATGTTAACAGGTTAAAAGCATATTTTGACAGGGCAGACATGGGCTTGCTCATGGCTACAGATGAGGGACAGGAGGAGGAGAGTGACCCTCTCCCAGATCTGTTGTCTCAGAACCCTGAAGATGGCTCAGTTGAAGGAGTGACCCTGGGAGGCAACCTCACTGAGCATCAGCAAATTGAATGTAGACAAGTTCTACAATCATTTCAGCATATGTTCTCACTGATACCTAGTCAAACTGACTGGTGTACCCATGTGGTGGACACCGGTGACAGTCTTCCTGTGAAGAACAAACTTTACAGGCAACCTGACCATGTCAGGGACTGTATAAAGACTGAGGTACACAAAATGCTGGAGTTGGGTGTCATTGAGCCCTCAGAGAGCCCCTGGGCTAGCCCAGTGATTCTGGTCCCCAAACCTCACACCAAAGATGGCAAGAGAGAGATGAGGTTCTGTGTGGATTACAGAGGACTCAATGCTGTCACTAGGACAGACGCACATCCAATTCCAAGGGCAGAAGAGCTCATCGATAAACTAGCTTCTGCTAAGTGTTTGAGCACATTTGATTCGACAGCTGGCTATTGGCAAATCAGGTTAGCTGAGGAGTCTAAGGCCAAAACAGCATTTTCAACCCCAGGAGGGCACTACCAATTTGTGGTGATGCCCTTTGGTCTGAAAAATGCACCTGCCACCTTCCAAAGGTTGGTGAATCAAGTCCTTACTGGGTTGGATGACTTTTGTGCAGCATATCTTGATGACATTGCTGTCTTTAGCTCCACCTGGGAGGATCACCTGATCCACCTGAAGAAGGTACTTGAGGCTCTGCAAAAGGCAGGCCTCACCATCAAGGCTACTAAGTGCCAGATAGGGCAGATTAAGGTTGTGTACTTGGGCCACCTTGTAGGTGGAGGCCAAGTTCAACCACTGGAGAGTAAGATACAATCCATCAAGGACTGGTCTCCTCCCACCACCCAGACTCAGGTCCGAGCTTTCTTGGGCTTGACTGGGTACTACAGGAAGTTTGTTAAGAACTATGGGTCCATTGTGACTCCTCTTAATGATCTGACATCCAAAAAGATGCCCAAAAAGGTTCAGTGGACAGTAAGCTGTCAAAAGGCATTTGATGACCTGAAGGAGGCCATGTGCTCTGCACCTATCCTGAAAAGTCCTGACTACTCCAAAGAGTTTATTGTCCAAACAGATGCTTCTGAGTTGGGTGTGGGAGCTGTGCTGTCACAACTTAATGTAGATGGTCAAGACCAACCCATTGCTTTTATTAGCAGAAGGTTGACGCCCAGAGAGAAGAATTGGTCAGCTATTGAGAGGGAGGCCTTTGCTGTGGTGTGGGCCCTGAAGAAGCTGAGGCCATACTTGTTTGGCACTCACTTCAAGATTCAGACCGACCATAAGCCCCTCTTGTGGCTAAATCAGATGAAGGGTGAAAACCCCAAACTGCTTAGGTGGTCCATTTCCCTACAGGGGATGGACTTTACAGTGGAGCACCGGCCAGGTACAGACCATGGGAATGCAGATGGTCTCTCCAGGTACTTCCACTTAGGACATGAAGACACGACTGGTCCAGGCTAGTTTAATGTCCCTGCGTTGGGGGGGGGGGGGGGGTTGTGTAGGAGAGTAGGGTCTGCTATCCTATGGTCACCCCAAATTTTTGCTTTTTGCTTCACTGGTTTTTGACGTATTGAGGCTGTGGGCCTGCTAATCAGACCCCCAGCCTGCTGTTCTCTCTGCTAAATTGACACTATGCACTTTAGGTTCATGACCCATTGGAACTGGATCCCCCTGTGAGCCCCTGTACTAGTGTACCCTAGGTACTCAGGGCATTGGTGTATCTGAGGCCTACCAGGGGCTGAAGCATGTATTGTGCCACCCCTGGCCTGGCCTAGCAATTTGACACAACTGGTTGATCACTCAGCTGGGGTAAGTTGGTGTATCCACCTCTTACTTAGGTGTAGTATGCCTATACCTAACCTTAAATGGTACACATGTTAACCTATAAGTCACTCCTATGGCAGGCCTTAACAATCCTGAAGGCAGAGTGCTTGGTTTCATGTGAGATGGTGCTCTGGCATGAGCTGAGCCTGTCTGCAGTAGTCGGAACAACTTCCTTCTACCGTTTCCAGATATCGCCATACCATATACTCTTAAGTGCATTATGAACCTCGCGGTTAAATGCTATCTTTGGTCTGGCTTTATCAAAACATGTCGAGTAAGGTGTCATACGAATTGGAATACTAACCCCTCGCCGATTCTGGCGACGGGGTTAGCATTCCACCCTCCTAGGGGGACACGACATGTACAGAACCTGAAACCCGGGTAAAATCAGACATAGCCTCAGCTCCACAAAATGGACGCTGCCACCAAAGACACAAGTCTGCCCTCCTGCTGCTGGGAGTCCTTCCAGCTTGGGAGACGTGGACAAAGGGTTTCCTGCCAGGGGAGGTGCGAGCACCACCCCAGACAGGATTTTGTGTATTGGTCAGGTAGGGATTGAAAGGAAACAGACATGCCTGAGGCTCACAAGGAGCCTCGGTGCATATGCCAGTTCAATCCGGTCCTGGGGCACACCAGCCCCAGACCTGGGGCGAGCTGGACAAAGGATTGGGGGTGTAACCACCCCCCTTCCTGGTCCCACCCTTAGGGAGGGACCTAGCAGGTAGTCCGGCCCCTAGCATCCGCTTCAAGGTAGGAGCTGATTCCAAAGACTTCAGACATCCTGGAATCAACTTGAAACTAGGAAGAAGACGGGAACTTCGACGTTCTGCTGCACAGAAGACTGAAGGAAATCTCCCCTATGGTCAGGGAGTGACCATCTTGCTAAAGCAAGCACCATCCAGCGAATCAACATCTGCTTTGCCGCTGCCCCCCGCCGGAGCTCGAGCCCAGAGACCAACAAGGACTGGACCTCCAGACCTCTCACCACCCGATCCACAGTCCCTGCAAAGAAGGAACCCGTGGAGGCACCGAGACACGTGGAGCCAGCCATCTTGGAAGACACCCGACTAGCTGAAAGCGCGACACCAGAGGCTCCCTCCAAGTTGTGCTTTGGGTCCGGAGAAGCCCAACATCCAAGCAGCATCTGCACCAAAGGTGAGCCCTCCAGCATCTCCATGATCTACGTGGGGCCCCTCTGCACTTCGCAACTCGACGTGCCTAACCGGTTACTGGTCCGTTGACTAGTGGCCATCTTGGCGACCATCTTGAAAAACTACGATGCTGGTCTGGTTGCTCCAGACTGGCCCCTGCTTCCCTCCAAAGGAGCAGCCCCTCTGACCTTGCTGGTCAGAGCTAACAGCTTTCTTTACTTCCTGCAACCCCTGCTTTTGCCAATGCTTGTTTGCTTCTTCTGAGTCGCCGACACCGCCGACAGCGAGAGCCTGCGTGGGACAGCTTGTGAACCGACTCCTGGACGTCGTCGACCTTCAGGGACCACGTGGCTGCAGAGACAAGCTATACCTCTTCACCTGTTTGCACCCGACATCGCCTGGTACCTACCTGGTGCCACGCCGGTCACTGGCTAGTGACTGTGAACACTGTCCCCTCTGCTTACAGGTCTTCTACACTTCTGATCCAACCTTGGGTCCACCGCATCTCTTCTGTACTGACCGCCTGCAGCATCTTTGTCGTCAGGCTCCATTGAACAGATAGACGAAACCCGACGCACTTTGAGCCCTATGCACCCGCTTCCTGTGGGTGAGGTAAAGCTGGCACTCCGGTGCACAAGTGTAGAGTAACATCTCTAATGTCTAGGTTTGAAGTCTTGAATTCGTAGTCCGACCAGAAGACCCTTCTAGCAGTAACTTTTGAACAATTACGCACCCATTGAAAACCTATGGGCGCCCGCGTGTAAATTTCCTCACTGCACACGCGACCCGTGGACCTCCTGGTCACTAACTAAAGTTAGCTCCTTGTAGGCCCAGCGATTCTAGATGCCCTAGGCCTTCTCCCTTTCCTGTTCGTGGTACTTATACCACTATTTTAGTATATGGTTTGAGCGGCCACGAGGGCCTATCCATATAAAGTGCAACTTTCGTATATTGTAATACTTTCTTGTTTAACGATTTGTGCTCCTGTGCTCATAAAGAGTCTAGGGGATACTTTGAGTAATAAATACATATATATTTTGAATATATATCTGTGTGGTGTCCTTTCATTGGTATAAAGCGGGTTGCATATGGTAAAACAGCTTGCTTAACACGCCTAAACGAGTTTAGCCTCAAAGACTGCTTAGCCTACGCTACCACTAGGGCAGCTGGTCCGAAAAGGCTGACTTACAACCACACCATAAGGGTTGCTTGGCATGGTACAAGGTGGTCACTTTAATTAGTGAACATCATATACCAGGCCAACTTCTCACATTGGTGGCAGTGGTGGGATTTGAGCTTGCTGTTGTTTTACCTCTGTAATCTCTTTGTTACCAACTGAAAGATCATACAGGTACCTTTAGGTACATATAAAACAAGTTAGTTATATACTTAAGTTCTACTGAACTTAGTTGTTGTAGAGAAAAGGGAGTAGCACACCCTGACTACAACTACTAGATAGGTTTAGTAGGAAAACCCAAGTGTAGGTAGTTGCAACACTTCCACCCACACTTAAGAGCAATGGCTGGGGCAGAGGGGTCCAAGGTACCCATCTCTGTCGAGAGTGACCCTAGAGGGCACCATCCATCTTTGCTACCCTAAACCAGAACGAGCTCAGGCAGTTGGCTAATTCTAGGGGCCTTAAACAGTCCAAGAACCCTACCTCTGCTGAACTCAGAGAACTCTTGCAAACTGATGAAGATCAGAGAGCTCTCAAGAAAGCTTCCCAGTTAGGCCCCTCAGGGACTGGAACAGGAGGCCCTCCTTCTGAAAATGCTACTGAAGCACCCCTTCCTAACAGTCACCCCTTAGGTGAGAATCAGACTACAGATGATGAGGATCAGCATAGGGACGAGAATGACAAGGGGGATGAGTCTGATAATAGTAGTGATTCTGATGGGAGAAATAGCCCAGTGCCAGGTGTTATACTTGGCCCAGCTAACTTAAGACTATTTGGGAATGACAATGGGGTCCCCCCATCGAATTTCCCCAGTGGACTTAACCAGGGGTTTGGGAGACAGAGGAATCACTCAGGTGACTCTAATGCCTCTCATGCCTCTAGGGGCTCTCAGGGTCAGTCCAAAAGAAGGATGACCAGCCCTCAGAGGAGGGAGCATGAGGCCAGAATGCAGGAAGCTCAGCTGAGGAGCAGGAAACAGGAGCTAGAAGTAGCCCTGATGGAAAAGAAACTGAACAAGGCTAGGCAACCTAGAGAGAGTGGGTCTATACCCACTGGTGGCAGCATTGTCCCGAGGGACAAAGATAGGGTCTTTGATAATAGGAACCTGTCCAAGGTTGTGCCCCCCTACAAAAGTGGGGATGATATCCACAAATGGATGACTGCTCTTGAGAGAGCCTGCAAAGTACAGCAGGTTCATGAGGACCAGTGGGCAGCAATCTTATGGCTCTCCTTTGAAGGTAGAGGCAGAGATAGACTCCTCACTGTTAGAGAAGAGGATGTCAGAAACTACAGAGCCCTGAAGAGTGTCCTGGTTGATGGGTTAGGCTTAACCACTGAACAGTACAGGTTAATTTTCAGAGATACCCAGAAGGCACAGACTCAGGACTGGTCTCAATATGTTGAATGTGCCACTAAGGCTTTGGAGGGTTGGTTGCTGGGAAGTAAGGTTTCCGATTATACAGGATTGTACAATTTGATGATGAGAGAACAGAATTTAAATAACTGTCAAAACCAGCAACTGCATCAACACTTGGTTGACTCAGATCTGACCTCTCCCCAAGAATTGGGAAAGAAGGCAGACAAATGGGTCAGAACCAGGGTTAAGCAAAAGAACCAGAACCAGGGCCAAGGGGGTGATCAGAAGAAAACAGACCAAAAGGGTAATGACCAGAAATCCAAAGACCAGAAGTCTTCAACAGGGCCCCAAACTAGTACTAATGAGGGTGGGTCCCCACAATCTAAAGGAAAGAAGAAAGAAGGTCCAAAGAAACCCTGGTGCAAATCTTGCAAGAATACAACTCACTGGACTAGTAATTGTAAGAAGGGTGGAGCCCCCAACACTGTTGCCCCTAAGGCACCTGCTCCCAGTAGTACTGTTAGCAGTGTTGGTCCCCAGACAAAGGGTGTAGTGGGAATCACTATGGGAACTGAAGGAGATTCTGACCTAGACAGAACCCTTACACAGGCAGTCTTGATCTGTGATGGGGACATGGATTTGTCCCTGACTGTGAGCCCCAGTAATCTGGGCAAGTACAGACAGACTCCATTGATTAATACAAAAGTGGCTCAAGCCTACAGGGACACATGTGCCAGTGTCTCTATGGTGACACCAGGCTTTGTGGATCCTGGACATTACATACCAGGTGAGAATTACCTGGTGACCAATGCCAGCAATACCACTACTTCCCATAGTGTGGCTATTGTTAACTTCTTGTGGGGAGGGGTAACTGGCCTCAAAAGGGTTGTGGTTAGTGCAGACCTCCCAGTAGAATGTTTGTTGGGCAATGACCTAGAGAGTTCTCTATGGTCAGAAGTGGAGTACAGGACACATGCAGAGATGTTAGGTATATCACCACATGTCCTTGCTGTGACCAGGTCACAGGCCAAAAAGTGCCTTACTGAACCTCAGGTCTTGGATCCTGGAACAATGGACCAAGCACCTTCCAAGAAGAAGAACAGGAGGGTTAAGGCTGTGCCTTCCCCCCTGCCTCCAAGTGATGATCAGTCTTCCCAGGAGGATGATCTCAAGGACCTTGAAGGAACTGTCCCTGAAGAGCTTGAACCTGACCAGGTTGAGTTTATGGGGACAGGGGGACCTTCTAGGGCTGACTTGGGGCAGGCTCAGTTATCCTGTCCATCTCTTGAACCCCTCAGACAGCTGGCTGCTGCTGAGGCTGCTGGGAAGGCTCAAGGTACCCATAAAGTATATTGGGATGATGGGCTCCTTTATTCAGAGGCTAGAGACCAAAAACCTGGTGCAACCAGGAGGTTGGTTATACCTCTGCAATTTAGGGGCTTCCTTCTTACCTTGGCCCATGATCTTCCTCTAGCAGGACACTTAGGCCAGAACAAGACTTGGGACAGGCTTGTCCCTCACTTTCACTGGCCTCACATAAATGAAGATACAAAGGAGTTTTGTCGCTCCTGTGTAACCTGCCAAGCCAGTGGCAAATCAGGTGGCACAACAAAGGCCCCCCCTTATACCACTACCTGTGGTGGCGGTTCCCTTTGAGAGAGTGGGGATTGATATTGTGGGTCCCATGGATCCCCCCACTGCATCTGGGCACAGATTTATACTGGTGGTAGTGGATCATGCCACCAGGTATCCAGAGGCAATTCCCCTTAGGACCACAACAGCTCCTGTTGTGGCCAGGGCATTACTGGGAGTCTTCTCCAGAGTGGGGTTTCCTAAGGAGGTAGTTTCTGACAGAGGTGCCAACTTCATGTCAGGATACTTGACAGCTATGTGGAAGGAATGTGGTGTCAACTACAAGTTCACCACTCCTTATCACCCACAATGCAATGGGCTTGTTGAGAGATTCAACAAGACCCTAAAGGGTATGATCAAAGGATTACCTGAAAAGCTCAGGCGAAGATGGGACATCCTTCTACCCTGCCTTCTGTTTGCTTACAGAGAGGTCCCACAAAAAGGAGTTGGCTACAGCCCCTTTGAATTGTTATTTGGGCACCCTGTAAGAGGACCCCTATGTCTGGTGAAGGAAGGATGGGAGTTACCTCTCAAAAAGCCTAAGCAAGACATAGTGGACTATGTACTTGGTCTCCGCTCCAGGATGGCTGAGTACATGGAGAAGGCATCCAAAAACCTTGAGGCAAGCCAGGCCTTACAGAAAGCTTGGCATGACCAAAAGGCTGTCTTGGTTGAGTTTCAGCCAGGACAGAAGGTATGGGTGTTGGAGCCAGTGGCCCCAGCAGCACTCCAAGACAAATGGTCTGGACCCCATACAATCCTGGAAAAGAAGGGAGAGGTTACCTACTTGGTGGACCTAGGCACTCCCAGGAGTCCCCACAGGGTACTCCATGTTAACAGGTTAAAAGCATATTTTGACAGGGCAGACATGGGCTTGCTCATGGCTACAGATGAGGGACAGGAGGAGGAGAGTGACCCTCTCCCAGACCTGTTGTCTCAGAACCCTGAAGATGGCTCAGTTGAAGGAGTGACCCTGGGAGGCAACCTCACTGAGCATCAGCAAATTGAATGTAGACAAGTTCTACAATCATTTCAGCATATGTTCTCACTGATACCTAGTCAAACTGACTGGTGTACCCATGTGGTGGACACCGATGACAGTCCTCCTGTGAAGAACAAACTTTACAGGCAACCTGACCATGTCAGGGACTGTATAAAGACTGAGGTACACAAGATGCTGGAGTTGGGTGTCATTGAGCCCTCAGAGAGCCCCTGGGCTAGCCCAGTGGTTCTGGTCCCCAAACCTCACACCAAAGATGGCAAGAGAGAGATGAGGTTCTGTGTGGATTACAGAGGACTCAATGCTGTCACTAGGACAGACGCACATCCTATTCCAAGGGCAGATGAGCTCATAGATAAACTAGCTTCTGCTAAGTTTTTGAGCACATTTGATTTGACAGCTGGCTATTGGCAAATCAGGTTAGCTGAGGAGTCTAAGGCCAAAACAGCATTTTCAACCCCAGGAGGGCACTACCAATTTGTGGTGATGCCCTTTGGTCTGAAAAATGCACCTGCCACCTTCCAAAGGTTGGTGAATCAAGTCCTTACTGGGTTGGATGACTTTTGTGCAGCATATCTTGATGACATTGCTGTCTTTAGCTCCACCTGGGAGGATCACCTGATCCACCTGAAGAAGGTACTTGAGGCTCTGCAAAAGGCAGGCCTCACTATCAAGGCTACTAAGTGCCAGATAGGGCAGAGTAAGGTTGTGTACTTGGGCCACCTTGTAGGTGGAGGCCAAGTTCAACCACTGGAGAGTAAGATACAATCCATCAAGGACTGATCTCCTCCCACCACCCAGACTCAGGTCCGAGCTTTCTTGGGCTTGACTGGGTACTACAGGAAGTTTGTTAAGAACTATGGGTCCATTGTGACTCCTCTTAATGATCTGACATCCAAAAAGATGCCCAAAAAGGTTCAGTGGACAGTAAGCTGTCAAAAGGCATTTGATGACCTGAAGGAGGCCATGTGCTCTGCACCTATCCTGAAAAGTCTGGACTACTCCAAAGAGTTTATTGTCCAAACAGATGCTTCTGAGTTGGGTGTGGGAGCTGTGCTGTCACAACTTAATGTAGATGGTCAAGACCAACCCATTGCTTTCATTAGCAGAAGGTTGACGCCCAGAGAGAAGAATTGGTCAGCTATTGAGAGGGAGGCCTTTGCTGTGGTGTGGGCCCTGAAGAAGCTGAGGCCATACTTGTTTGGCACTCACTTCAAGATTCAGACCGACCATAAGCCCCTCTTGTGGCTAAATCAGATGAAGGGTGAAAACCCCAAACTGCTTAGGTGGTCCATTTCCCTACAGGGGATGGACTTTACAGTGGAGCACCGGCCAGGTACAGACCATGGGAATGCAGATGGTCTCTCCAGGTACTTCCACTTAGGACATGAAGACACGACTGGTCCAGGCTAGTTTAATGTCCCTGCACTGGGGGGGGGGGGGTGTAGGAGAGTAGGGTCTGCTATCCTATGGTCACCCCAAATTTTTGCTTTTTGCTTCACTGGTTTTTGACGTATTGAGGCTGTGGGCCTGCTAATCAGACCCCCAGCCTGCTGTTCTCTCTGCTAAATTGACACTATGCACTTTAGGTGCATGACCCATTGGAACTGGATCACCCATGAGCCCCTGTACTAGTGTACCCTAGGTACTCAGGGCATTGGTGTATCTGAGGCCTACCAGGGGCTGAAGCATGTATTGTGCCACCCCTGGCCTGGCCTAGCAATTTGACACAACTGGCTGATCACTCAGCTGGGGTAAGTTGGTGTATCCACCTCTTACTTAGGTGTAGTATGCCTATACCTAACCTTAAATGGGACACATGTTAACCTATAAGTCACTCCTATGGCAGGCCTTAACAATCCTGAAGGCAGAGTGCTTGGTTTCATGTGAGATGGTGCTCTGGCATGAGCTGAGCCTGTCTGCAGTAGTTGGAACAACTTCCTTCTACCGTTTCCAGATATCGCCATACCATATACTCTTAAGTGCATTATGAACCTGGCGGTTAAATGCTATCTGTGGTCTGGCTTTATCAAAACATGTCGAGTAAGGTGTCATACGAATTGGAATACTAACCCCTCGCCAATTCTGGCAACGGGGTTAGCATTCCACCCTCCTAGGGGGACACGACATGTACAGAACCTGAAACCCGGGTAAAATCAGACATAGCCTCGGCTCCACAAAATGGACGCTGCCACCACAGACACAAGTCTGCCCTCCTGCTGCTGGGAGTCCTTCCAGCTTGGGAGACGTGGACAAAGGGTTTCCTGCCAGGGGGGGTGCGAGCACCACCCCAGACAGGATTTTGTGTATTGGTCAGGTAGGGCTTGAAAGGAAACAGACATGCCTGAGGCTCACAAGGAGCCTAGGTGCATATGCCAGTTCAATCCGGTCCTGGGGCACACCAGCCCCAGACCTGGGGCGAGCTGGACAAAGGATTGGGGGTGTAACCACCCCCCTTCCTGGTTCCACCCTTAGGGAGGGACCTAGCAGGTAGTCCGGCCCCTAGAATCCGCTTAAAGGTAGGAGCTGTGTCCAAAGACTTCAGACATCCTGGAATCAACTTGAAACTAAGAAGAAGACGGGAACTTCGACGTTCTGCTGCACAGAAGACTGAAGGAAATCTCCCCTATGGTCAGGGAGTGACCATCTTGCTAACGCAAGCACCATCCAGCGAATAGACGTCTGCTTTGTCGCCACCTCCCGCCGGAGCCTGAGCCCAGAGACCAACAAGGACTGGACCTCCAGACCTCTCACCGCCCGATCCACAGTCCCTGCAAAGAAGGAACCCGTGGAGGCACCTAGACACGTGGAGCCAGCCATCTTGGAAGACACCCGACTAGCTGAAAGCGCGACACCAGACGCTCCCTCAAAGTTGTGCTTTGGGTCCTGAGAAGCCCAACATCCGAGCAGCATCTGCACCAAAGGTGAGCCCTCCAGCATCTCCACGATCTGCGTGGGGCCCCTCTGCACTTCGCGACTCGACGCGCCTAACCGGTTACTGGTCTGTTGACTAGTGGCCATCTTGGCAACCATCTTGAAAAACTACGATGCTGGTCTGGTTGCTCCAGACTGGCCCCTGCTTCCCTCCAAAGGAGCAGCCTCTCTGACCTTGCTGGTCAGAGCTAACAGTTTTCTTCACTTCCTGCGACCCCTGCTTTTGCCAAGGCTTGTTTGCTTCTTCTGAGTTGCCGACACTGCCAACAGCGAGAGCCTGCGTTGGACAGCTCATGAACCGACTCCTGGACATCGTTGACCTTCAGGGACCACGTGGCTGCAGAGACAAGGTACACCTCTTCACCTGTTTGCACCCAACATCGCCTGGTACCTACCTGGTGCCACGCCGGTCACTGGCTAGTGACTGTGAACACTGTCCCCTCTGCTTACAGGTCTTCTACACTTCTGATCCAACCTTGGGTCCACCGCATCTCTTCTGGACCGACCGCCTGCAGCATCTTTGTCGTCAGGCTCCATTGAACAGATAGACGAAACCCGACGCACTTTGAGCCCTATGCACCCGCTTCCTGTGGGTGAGGTAAAGCTGGCACTCCGGTGCACAAGTGTAGAGTAACATCTCTAATGTCTAGGTTTGAAGTCTTGAATTCGTAGTCCAACCAGAAGACCCTTCTAGCAGTAACTTTTGAACAATTACGCACCCATTGAAAACCTATGGGCGCCCACGTGTAACTTTCCTCACTGCACACGCGACCCGTGGACCTCCTGGTCACTAACTAAAGTTAGCTCCTTGTAGGCCCAGCGATTCTAGAGGCCCTAGGCCTTCTCCCTTTCCTGTTCGTGGTACTTATACCACTATTTTAGTATATGGTTTGAGCGGCCACCAGGGCCTATCCATATAAAGTGCAACTTTCGTATATTGTAATACTTTCTTGTTTAACGATTTGTACTCCTGTGCTCATAAAGAGTCTAGGGGATACTTTGAGTAATAAATACATATATATTTTGAATATATATCTGTGTGGTGTCCTTTCATTGGTATAGAGGGGGGTTGCATATGGTAAAACAGCTTGCTTACCACGCCTAAATGAGTGTAGCCTCAAAGACTGCTTAGCCTACGCTATCACTAGGGCAGCTGGTCCGAAAAGGTTGACTTACAACCACACCATAAGGGTTGCTTGGCATGGTACAAGGTGGTCACTTTAATTAGTGAACATCATATACCAGGCCAACTTCTCACACCAGGGATCTTTTTTTTTTTTTAAATGGAAGCTTCCAGGGGCCTCATTTTTTTTTAATGTGTATTCTGCCCCCCCCCCCCCCCCCCCCCCCCGGGGCAGCTCAGCTGTATTTGGCTTCTGCCCCCGGGGGGGGGGGGGGGCAGAATACCCCACTAGACACCAGGGACGTATTTGAAATTAAAATGGAAACGACCCCTTGGGCAAGGGTCGCTCCCAGGGGGCAGATTTGTTTTATAAATTTGGTTATTGTTATTTTATACATTTGGTTAGTTATTTCTGCCCCTCCTGTGGACAGATTTGCCCCTTTTTTGTGGCCTTTTTGCCCTAGGCAGGAGGGGGGGCAGAAAACCCTACTAGGCACCAGGGTTTTTTTTCTTTTGCTAGGGGGGCATATTTCTGTCTGCTGTTTTCTGCCCCGCCCTCAGACAAGCTCACCCGATCCCTTGGACAAGTTCACCCCCATTTTTGCACAGCCCTATTAGAAGGCCCATCTGGCAGATTGACCAATTGGGTAGTGACAGTGTGTTATAATGTTAATTCTTTTATTTTTTGTGAATTTCAATTGTAATGCTTTTTTTCTCCCTTTTTGTTCTAGTTGAAAGCTTTTGCTCTTTAGACTGTTCCAGGTTGCGGTTTCGTTACTTTTGGTTCTGCTGCTTGTGTAGTTGCTTGTGTTTGGTAAGAGACTTTTTTTTGTACAATGTAAATCTTTTTCATTTCTCTGCATGAATGTGTTTTTGCAAATGATGTAAGAATTGCAGTATGTTTTGCTTCTGTTTTTTGAGTGTCAAAAACTTTTTGCATTTGTGCTCAATGTGTATGTTGTTCTTTTGTGAGTAATTGTTTTTTTTTCTTTCTTTCTAGTGGGATATTGTTTTTGCTGTCTCTGCAGAGTAGGTGTTGGTGAGTGTAGTGGTCTCTTGCAAGTGAATCGTATAGTTTTTGAGTATATTGATCTTTGTGAAAAAGGCACGCATTTTTTTTACTTACTTATTTTGAACAGTGTTGGTTGTTGTTGACTTGTTTGTGCAGTTTCCTATAACAATGGCTTAATAATGGCTAGCCGCAGGATTACTGCTCAGCAGGTTGTTGGTATGCTTTTTGAGTCTTCCTCTGACCATGGTCCAGAGACTGACTCTGATTCTGAGGCAGAGGTGGGAGGGGAAGATTCAGGCAGTGAGTTTTCTCTCCACATGGCATCATCGGATGATGAAGCTACTCTCAGTGCGGATGAAGCTACTCTTAGTGCGGATGAAGTGCCAGTGTTAGAGTAGGACATTGATGTGCCGATAGTGCGGCAAGAGGCATCTGGGCTACAGCCTGGGGCTGCAAGGCTTCCCGTTGGTTAAGTGCGGCAAGAGGCATCTGGGCTGCTGCCTGGGGCTGCAAGGCTTCCCGTTGTTGTAGTGCGGCAAGAGGGATCTGGGGCTGCAGGCTGGGGCTGCAAGGCTTCCCTTTGAAAGTGATGACCTCTGGGTTGCCCCAGGGATGGTGCAGCCAGCATTGCCAGACTTTACTGGTGTTCCAGGGTGTAGAGTGAATACTGAAAACATTTTGCCAATACATTTTTTTTAGTTGTTTATGGATGATGTATTTTTGGCAGAGATTGTTGAGTAGACTAATTTGTATGCCAAACAGTTTTTGAGGGACAACAGTGCCAGCCTTAAGCCCCACTCTAGAGCTACCCGGTGGACTCCCACAAATCTGGATGAGATGAAGAAGTTCTTGGGTTTAACTTTTTTGATGGGCTTGCTAAGGAAGCCATCAATGTTTTCATATTGGTCTACTAGTCCCTTGATGGCAACTGCTATACTTCCGGCAGTCATGAGTCATGATCGGTATTTGCTTCTGCTTCGGATGATGCATTTTGTCATTAATGGTTTAACGTTGCCACAAAATCACCCTGATTGTGTCCGTCTTTTTAAGATTCGGCCTGTCCTTGATCACTTTGTTGATCGATTTTCTGAGATCTATGCTCCAGGGAAAGAAATAGCAGTGGATGAGTCTTTGGTGTTGTTCAAGGGCCGCTTGGTTTTTAGGCAATACATTCCTAGTAAGAGGGCACGCTATGGAATTAAGCTATATATGCTGTGTGACAGTAGGACTGGATATGTCTCTAATTTCAGGGTGTACACCGGTAAGGAATCCAAGATTAACCCCCCTGGTTGTCCGTCCACTTTTGGAGTGACTGAGAAAATTGTTTGGGAACTTGGTAGAGGATTTTTTAACAAAGGCCACCATTTATATGAAGATAACTTCTACACTGGTGTGCGGTTGTTCAGGGAATTGGCCAAAGTGGACACTGTTGCTTGTGGCACAATCCGCTCTAACCGTAAAGGTTTCCCAAAAGAACTTGTTTGTCAAAAGCTTGTGTGGGGACAGTGCAGTGCGTTGCGTTGCAAGGAGCTTCTAGCTGTGTATATCCCTCCTCCTGCTTTCACAACATTCCGCCCCCCCTCAACCTTTTCCCCACCCAACAACAGCATTCCAGCTGAGACAGTCACCTTTGAAAAATTGATACTTAAGGAAATCTCAGAGCTTGAACACACACGCAGATTTATTCCATATAACCTCACTATTCGGGAGAAATCTGCTTTACAAGAACTCAAACATATGGACAAGTTGATTATCAAGCCTGCTGATAAGGGTGGTGGGATTGTTCTCCAAGACATAGATACATACAAGCAAGAGATCTTAAGACAACTATCTATACCTGAACACTATCTAAGACTTCCCTGTGACCCCACCAGTGAGATACAAAAACTGATCCTGGATGCAACAGAGGAGGGCATCCAACAAGGCTACCTGAGTAAAAAGGAATTTCTGTACCTTAACACAAAGTCACCACGCACACAGGTTATTTACACCCTACCAAAGGTTCACAAAAACGCCACTACCCCCCCTGGACGACCTATCGTCTCTGGTTGCGGTTCCATACTTGAACCCCTCGGTAATTACATTGACTTTTTCATCAGGGAGTTTGTACCCGAAACCCCTTGCTACATTAAGGACACCATGGCTATGGTCAATCTTGTAGAAGAACTCCCCTTTGACCCCCTTAACAACCTACTATGTACCCTTGATGTGGAATCATTATATACGAATATCCCTCAAGAGGATGGCATTGAAATAATTGGCATTACCCTTAAATCTAGACCCCAACCCCACGCTGTCCCTACTTCTTTTATCATAAAGCTCCTCAAAATTTGTCTGACTAAGAATTTCTTCCTTTTTGATGGTAACTACTATCAACAAGTGAAGGGTACCAGTATGGGTGCCGTTTTTGCTCCAAATTTTGCCATACTTTACATGGATTGGCTGGAGACACACCGCATACTATCTCCCATGAACCCCTTCAGAAATTCTATTCTGGAATGGAAGCGGTACATTGACGACATTTTCCTGATCTGGAACAACAGTGAGGAGAACCTCACTGAATTCAAAGATTGGCTCAACTCACACTGCAATGGCCTCAAATTCACTGCGAACTACAGTAAAGACGAAATTGCCTTTCTTGACCTTTCTATCATAGCTCACAATGGCGGTCTTTATACTACACTTTATCGCAAACCCACAGAAAAGAACACTCTACTATCCTACAACAGCCATCACCCCAGAGCCCTGGGAGACTCCCTTCCCTACTCACAATTCCTTAGAATACGCCGCAATTGTTACCTTAAGAAAGACTATTTTGCGGAAGCCTCCATCCTTTCCAAAAAATTGACCAACAGAGGCTACCCACGTAAACTAGTAAAAATATCCCTTAAAAGAGCATGGTATTGCCCTAGGGACACACTACTCAGTCCCAAAGAGAAAAGAAGGGACGACAAGATAGTTTGCGTTACCACATTCTCACCCATCTCAAACACAGTTAGGAAATGCATTCTAAAACATTGGCCAACAATTAACGCTGGCACTTTGAAGTTTGAACGCCCTCTCTTTGCTTTAAAAAAAAAGCAAAAACATAAAAGACCACCTCGTAAGGGCCGCACTCCCCAACAAGACAAAGGACCAATCCCTTAGAGGCGCATGGGGCTTACCACCACTACTAGGCCACTTCAAGTGCGGGAATTGCAGCGTGTGTAACCTCACTAAAGACATGAAAAAATGTGTGCATGGTAACACTGATGTCACTCTTTCACATTTCTCAAACTGTAATACCACCAATGTGATATATGCTATTACCTGCCCCTGTGACTTGATTTATGTTGGACAAACGACGCAAAAGATCAGGATTCGGATTTGCCAACACAGAAGTTGTATACGCTGCAAAACACCTAATGCGCCACTTGTGGACCATTTCATCAACCTGAACCACACTGAGGACGACATCAGATGGCAAGTCATTACCGTGATTCAACAACCCTCAAGGAATACTGACATTGCTGCTATTTTGGACAAAGACGAACTAAAATGGATAATTCGTACTGACAGCCTGCATACCGGGCTTAACCGACTGGAGGACAGGTCCAATCTTCTGTAAACCATCATTGTCTGATAGTGTTGTCCACATACTGTGACTGATTTGTCCCCCCTCCCCCACCACCCCCTTTTTTATTCCTTTTACTCCTTTTACTCCTTCTTACTATAGCGACTTTCCCCACACCTTCACTCTTCAACCTCATTCTCCCTTTGCCATTGGTGCTGGTTATTCCCCCTACATGTATTCCCCTTCACCCCACTGTGCCTTCCTACTCACATGTATGTACTCCTAATTTCCCATTCCAACATGGCCACGCCGCCCCTCTCTCCCCGTCCCGTGCCTCTTCTCCCCTTCCACTTCACTCATCACTCGGGACACTCCCCCCATGTCATCGCACACCCTCTCCTACGTAGGAGAATTCATAATGACCGCCCCTTCCGCCCGACACTCGCTGCAGACCCGGGAACTTCATTGCGAGAACTGTTCTCGCTACGGAGATCCAGCTGATCATCCTTCAGGTAATGTGATCGCTATGCCTACTCCCATCGGCCCCCCCAAACCTTCGCCTAATGTCCGCCCTACCGGCACTTATTCCCCCCTTTTTTCCCGCCCCCAGAACCTCTACCATTCGTCTGATTACAGTTGGTTCTCCGCTGTCCGGCCCCCAGGAGTGATTAATTGCGGGAACTCTGCCGTCTTCCTTGACCTATACGGACCTACAAGTAATTTGTCCAAATTCCCAGGTAATTATCACCCTACCTCACTACCGGCCCCTGTGCTGGCTTCCATCACGCCAACTACCGGCACTCACTCCCCCCCTTTTGCCGCCTCCAGTTCGGCTGCCCAAGATTGAGCTTCCGCCGTCCGGCGCCACGTATAGAGTGCTCGTATTGATCACTCGCGAACACTCCACCATCATCCATAACCATGATGGTTCCTTAAGACTATTGACACTATTCCCAGGTAATTATTACCCTCTTTTTCCTCCGGCCCCCATGCGGCCCTGCGACATCCCATCCCCTTCACTCCCCCTACTCTTACCATCTCGCCCACAGGTCCTTTTCCGCGGGACAGTGGACCCCTTCCGCTCCTTCCTACCAGAACTGCAATCTGCCTACGCGCGCAGATACGTGCAACTCACGGTCCGGCTGATTTTGACCTCCTTGTCCGAACGAAGCGGATCTCGCTCAACTTTTCCTTTTTCTGCTGTCCATTTCACAGTAAGTTCTTCCTTCTCTCTCTCTCCCCCCAACCTCCATTCTTCCTTCCCCCTAAGGCACTACCCCACTCCCCTTTCACATCTCATTCTCTCTAACCATTCCCTCTTCCTTAATTCTCCTATACTTGTCCCCTAATTTATGGAATTTTTCCTCACCTTGATGCTCCCTCACCTTCTATTTTTCTTACCATACATCCTCTTTCTACCCCACCCCCTCTCACCCCTCCTGCAATTTGTATCCAGCGCATCTTTATCCTGGAATTGCCCAATGCGCCCTGCAGTGCAATCGCCTTTAATTTTTCCTTTCTATTTTAATAATCCTTTCCCTCCTTTGTTTTCCTTCCCGTTTTTTCCCTCCCTTCCCCCCCCTTCTTCTCTTACCTACCCAGGCATACTTTCCCAGGCATTCCATCAATCGGTTAGTCCTGAAGAGATCCCACCACTTCTTTGGGGATCGAAACATCGTCAACTTACATCTCTAATCTCTTGATGATACATTGTAATTTTATATTTGAGCACGAGATGTTGATCCATTGTGACTTTCAATAATCTTTATTTCACAAACACAAAAAGTCACATTTTAAGTCACTTGCCTGCGGTTAGGAAATCGGCTGATTTCCTTTTACAACTCACGGGCTGCTCACTTATTTCACCACATATATTTTTGTTTCGTAGTAATTGCATTATATCTAAATCATTTTTTGAATAAAACATATAATCCAATTTTTGATTGGAAAATTGCGATATTATACCTATCCTTAATTGAATGGGACCTTGTTTCTTATAAATTACTAGTCCCTTGATGGCAACTGCTATACTTCCGGCAGTCATGAGTCATGATCGGTATTTGCTTCTGCTTCGGATGATGCATTTTGTCATTAATGGTTTAGCGTTGCCACAAAATCACCCTGATTGTGTCCGTCTTTTTAAGATTCGGCCTGTCCTTGATCACTTTTTTGATCGATTTTCTGAGATCTATGCTCCAGGGAAAGAAATAGCAGTGGATGAGTCTTTGGTGTTGTTCAAGGGCCGCTTGGTTTTTAGGCAATGCATTCCTAGTAAGAGGGCACGCTATGGAATTAAGCTATATATGCTGTGTGACAGTAGGACTGGATATGTCTCTAATTTCAGGGTGTACACCGGTAAGGAATCCAAGATTAACCCCCCTGGTTGTCCGTCCACTTTTGGAGTGACTGAGAAAATTGTTTGGGAACTTGGTAGAGGATTTTTTAACAAAGGCCACCATTTATATGAAGGTAACTTCTACACTGGTGTGCGGTTGTTCAGGGAATTGGCCAAAGTGGACACTGTTGCTTGTGGCACAATCCGCTCTAACTGTAAAGGTTTCCCAAAAGAACTTGTTTGTCAAAAGCTTGTGCGGGGACAGTGCGTTGCGTTGCAAGGAGCTTCTAGCTGTGAAGTTTTCAGACAGGAGAGATGTCTACATGCTGACTGTTTGGGGTCAGGTTGCTGAAGCGCGCAAACCTGTGTGCATTTTAGACTATAATAGACACATGGGTGGTGTTGACAGAGTAGATCAGATGTTGGAACCTTACGCTGCTCTTCGTAAGGCTTACATTTGGTACAAGAAGTTGGCTATCCATCTTTTCCACTTGGCAACCTTTAATGCTTTTGTTGTGTTCCAGGATTCTTGTCCTGAGTCAAAGATGACATTTGCTAAGTTTCAGGAGTCTGTAATAGGCATTTAGAATACAATAGGCTATTGAAAATTTTTCATTGCCTAGAGGGTGGAGAGGATTCTGAGTCAGAGTAACACCTCCCTATATAATCAATTACACAAATGGTTTTACTCTAACTAGCCAGCTAGTGGTTACAGCACGTAAATGGACTGATGTGAAGTGTCTGGTGAGGGAAATTTTAACTTCACCCATAGGTGAGCAAGGAAGCAATTCCTTTTGATTTAGGTACCCTCACACACCCTAGTGGTGTCATGCTTCATCATCGGGTCACCCCGATGCCTAAAAGTCGGGGTGGGCTCAACCACAATGTTGGGAGCTCTTTGAAGATAATGTAGACCAGGGGGGGCTAAATAATAAAAAACCTCAGGCAGATCCCCAGTTTCCCTTTATTTTTGGGTCTGTCTGGGTTAATAAAATTGTTAAAATGGGGTCTTAATAGGAGTATTATGGTCCTAAGACCCTAGTGCCAACATGTTTCAGTCCGTTTTTGGCCGTAAAGGTCCAGGACTTTCTTCAGGGCTAAAGTGGCCTCCCTGGAAAGCAGAAAGGAAATTCCCTATTCTGTTTTTGTGGCAAGTGCAGAGTAGCTGCTCCTTGCGTAGATGACTGATAGATTAATCCATCACTCGTAGTGTTCCATCTGTAAGAGAAAAAAATGGACAACAAACAAACATCTAATACTTGTAGGTAATTTTGGATTTTCCAAGGTGATGTGTCCCACAACGTGCTTAGGACAAAACGACACCAAAAAGTGCCAAGTAATTATATGACCAAGTGGTGCTCGCGTGTGTCCAAACATGTGCCACTCGCAGCAGTATCTGTACACAGTTAATCAAAGTGACAGATGTATTGTGCGGTGGCGATTTTACTCGCATCCTAACTGCTTCTTCATGCCAGTTAGTGAGTACTATCAATGTAAAAAACTCTCATATATCCCGCTCTCACACAACACTCATCCCCTTTCTGTGCAAAAACATAGTAACTTGAACCATGCGTGATTATTAAAAACATCCTTGATGCAATGGTGCATCCTTATTTTTCAAACTGCATCTATGCATCCTCTCTTACCCGAACTTCAGATGAGATCCATTCCTCAGGAGATCAATGGGCTGGAAGGGGTAGCTCTATAGTCAAACCCTGTCAGCGGGGTACCCCAAGTGTGAAGGAAGGAAAAGAAAAGGAGAGGAGGAATATTGGGAGTTGCAGCGTGGCAAGAAGGCAAAAAAGGGGGGAGTGTTGGATTTAATCTCGGTAAAGATGAAAAAATGCCCGTATCTGAGGTTGGTCACAATGCTCTCCCCACTTACTTTGTCAAGAGTCCTGCCCCGCCACTCAACCCATTCGGTCCCGATCTCCGGCGTTTTGCGCAATTGTATCGTGGATCGGTAACCTTATACTTCCGTATTGGTGTGCCTGTTGCGGGATTGGTTCTGCCTAACCCGTGGTAGATGACGTCAAAATGTAGTCCCCGTGGTTGGAAAACATGGGAAATGTAGTTTTAACATCCAGATAGTCGCGTCTGGGAAAGATATATCAATTTGTGCTTAAATCGATCTCATATAGAGGGAGTCTTAATATGATTATTAAAAAATTATTTTCACCAGAGCGAGAATTTAAAATGACCCAAAGGGGGGAACCTCGTATGTCTGTTAGTGTAGCTATCACGGGATTGGTTATACATGACCCGAGGTAGGTGACCTCCACAAGTGGTCCCAATAGTTCGAAGAACCATGGGAAATGTGGTCTTTTATTACAGAAAAAGCCGCAATTGGGGAGAATACACCAAATATGTATTATTTTCATTTTAAGTCCAGGTGGGTCTTGATCTGGCCGCTGACTACACTATTTAGTCCCAAATGGGATGGCACAATGCGTTGAAATGACAAATTCATATTTATGTCAATTTATGTTGATGGCGCGCATTGTGAGGTAGTCCAGTTATGAACTGCTTCTGGTATATGTTTGTAAAGAAACCATGTGAGAAGTTGGCCTGGTATATGATGTTCACTAGTTAAAGTGACCACCTTGTACCATGCCAAGCAACCCTTATGGTGTGGTTGTAAGTCAACCTTTTCGGACTAGCTGCCCTAGTGGTAGCGTAGGCTAAGCAGTCTTTGAGGCTAAACTCGTGAAGCGTGTTAAGCCAGCTGTTTTACCAAATGTAACCCCCTTTTATACCAATGAAAGGACACCACACAGATATATATTGAAAATATATATGTATTTATTTCTCAAAGTAACCCCTAGACTCTTTATGAGCACAGGAGCACAAATCGTTAAACAAGAATACGTTAGAATACACAGAAGTTGCACTTTATATGGATAGGCCCTGGTGGCCGCTCAAACCATATACTAAAATAGTGGTATAAGTACCACAAACAGAAAAGGGAAAAGGCCTAGGGCCTCTAGAATCGCTGGGCCTACAAGGAGCTAACTTTAGTTAGTGACCAGGAGGTCCACGGGTTGCGTGTGCAGAGCAAATAGTCACACGCGGGCTCCCATAGGTTTTCAATGGGTGCGTAAAAGTTACAAAGTTACTGCAAAGAGGACCTTCCGGATGGACTATGAACTTAAGATTCGAAACACAGACACTAGAGATGATACTCTACACTTGGGCACCGGAGTGCCAGCTTTACCTCACCCACAGGAAGCGGGTGCATAGGTCTCGAAGTGCGTCGGGTTTCTTCTATCTGTTCGATGGAGCCTGTGGACAAAGATGCTGCAGGCGATCGGTCCGGAAGAGATGCGGTGGATCCAAGGGTGGATCGGAGTTGTAGAAGACCTGTAAGCAGAGGGGACAGTGTTCACAGTCACTAGCCAGTGACCAGCGTGGCACCAGGTGGGTACCAGGCGATGTCGGGTGCAAACAGGAAGGAAGGTGTAGCTTGTCTCTGCAGCCACGTGGTCCCTGAAGGTCGACGACGTCCAGGAGTCGGTTCACGGGCTGTCCCACGCAGGCTCTCGCTGTCGGCGGTGTCCGCGACTTGATTGAAGCAAACAAGCCTTGGCAAAAGCAATTGTTGTGGAAAACAAAATAAGCTGATGGTTCTGACCAGCAAGGTCAGAGGGACTGCTCCTTTGGAGGGGAGTAAGGGCCAGTCTGGAGCAACCAGACCAGCTGTGTAGTTCTTGAAGTTCGTCCACTAGCCAGCGGGCCAGCAACCGGTTAGGCGCGTCGAGTGGCAAAATGCAGAAGGGCCCCACGCAGATCGTGGAGATGCTGAAGGGCTCACCTTTGGTGCAGATGCTGCTCGAGGGTTGGGCTTCTCAGATCCCAAAGCACAACTTGGAGGGAGCCTCGGTTGTTGCGCTTGCAGCTTGTCGTGGTCGTTTTAAGATGGCTGGCTCCACGTGTCTCGGTGCCTCCACGGGTCTCCTCTTTTCAGGGACAGTGGGTCGGGCGGTGAGAGGTCTGGAGGTCCAGGTCTTGTCAGTCTCTGGGCTCGGGCTCCAGCGGGAGGCGGTGGCAAAGCAGACGTTGATTCGCTGGATGGTGCTTGCGTTAGCAAGGTGGTCACTCCCTGACCACAGGGGAGATTGGCTTCAGTCCTCTGTGCGGCAGAGCGTCGAAGTTCCCGTCTTCTTCTTGTAGTTAAGTTGATTCCAGGATGTCTAAAGTCTTAGGACACAGCTCCTACCTTTATTCGGATTCTAGGGGCCGGACTACCTGCTAGGTCCCTCCCTAAGGGTGGGACCAGGAAGGGGGGTGGTTACACCCCCAATCCTTTGTCCAGCTCGCCCCAGGTCCAGGGCTGGTGTGCCCCAGGACCGGTTTGAACTGGCATATGCACCGAGGCTCCTTGTGAGCCTCAGGCATGTCTGGTTTCTTTCAAGCCCTACCTGACCAATACACAAAATCCTGTCTGGGGTGGTGCACGCACCTCCCCTGGCAGGAAACCCTTTGTCCACACCTCCCAAGCTGGAAGGACTCCCAGCAGCAGGAGGGCAGACTTGTGTCTGTGGTGGCAGCATCCATTTTGTGGAGCTGAGGCTATGTCTGATTTTACCCGGGTTTCAGGTACTGTACATGTCGTGTCCCTCTAGAAGGGTGGAATGCTAACCCCGTCGCCAGAATTGGCGAGGGGTTAGTATTCCAATTCGTATGACACCTTACTTGACATGTTTTGATAAAGCCAAACCAAAGATAGCATTTAACCGCGAGGTTCATAATGCACTTAAGAGTATATGGTATGACGATATCTGGAAACAGTAGAAGGAAGTTGTTCCGACCACTGCAGACAGGCTCAGCTCATGCCAGAGCACCATCTCACATGGAACCCAGCACCCTGCCTTCAGGATTGTTAAGGCCTGCCATAGGAGTGACTTATAGGTTAACATGTGTCCCATTTAAGGTTAGGTATAGGTATACTACACCTAATAAAGAGGTGGTTACACCAACTTACCCCAGCTGAGTGATCAGCCAGTTGTGTCAAATTTGTTAGGCCAAGCCTGGGGTGGCATAATACATGCTTCAGCCCCTGGCAGGCCTTAGATACACCAATGCCCTGGGTACCTAGTGTACACTGGTACAGGAGCTCACAGGGTGATCCACTTCCAATTGGTTATGCACCTAGGGTGCATAGTGTAAATTTAGTAGAGAGAACAGCAGGCTGGGGGTCTGATTGGCAGGCCCACAGCCTCAATATGTCAAAAACCAGTGAAGCAAAAAGCAAACATTTGGGGTGACCATAGGATAGCAGACCCTACTCTCCTACACAAACCCCCCCCCAAACGCAGGGACATTAAACTAGCCTTGACCAGTCTCGTCTTCATGTCCTAAGTGGAAGTACCTGGAGAGACCATCTGCATTCCCATGGTCAGTACCTGGCCGGTGCTCCACTGTAAAGTCCATCCCCTGTAGGAAAATTGACCACCTAAGCAGTTTGGGGTTTTCACCCTTCATCTGATTTAGCCACAAGAGGGGCTTATGGTCGGTCTGAATCTTGAAGTGAGTGCCAAACAAGTATGGCCTCAGCTTCTTCAGGGCCCACACCACAGCAAAGGCCTCCCTCTCAATAGCTGACCAATTCTTCTCTCTGGGGGTCAACCTTCTGCTAATAAAAGCAATGGGTTGGTCTTGACCATCTACATTAAGTTGTGACAGCACAGCTCCCACACCCAACTCAGAAGCATCTGTTTGGACAATAAACTCTTTGGAGTAGTCAGGACTTTTCATGATAGGTGCAGAGCACATGGCCTCCTTCAGGTCATCAAATGCCTTTTGACAGCTTACTGTCCACTGAACCTTTTTGGGCATCTTCTTGGATGTCAGATCATTAAGAGGAGTCACAATGGACCCATAGTTCTTAACAAACTTCCTGTAGTACCCAGTCAAGCCCAAGAAAGCTCGAACTTGAGTCTGGGTGGTTGGAGGGGACCAGTCCTTGATGGATTGTATCTTACTCTCCAGTGGTTGAACTTGGCCTCCACCTACAAGGTGGCCCAAATAAACAACCTTACTCTGCCCTATCTGGCACTTAGTAGCCTTGATAGTGAGGCCTGCCCTTTGCAGAGCCTCAAGAGCCTTCTTCAGGTGGATCAGGTGATCCTCCCAGGTGGAGCTAAAGACAGCAATGTCATCAAGATATGCTGCACAAAAGTCATCCAACCCAGTAAGGACTTGGTTCACCAGCCTTTGGAAGGTGGCAGGTGCATTCTTCAGACCAAAGGGCATCACCACAAATTGGTAGTGCCCACCTGGGGTTGAGAATGCTGTTTTGGCCTTAGACTCCTCAGCTAATCTGATTTGCCAATAGCCAGCTGTCAAGTCAAATGTGCTCAAAAACTTAGCAGAAGCTAGTTTGTCTATGAGCTCATCTGCCCTTGGAATAGGATGTGCATCTGTCCTAGTGACAGCATTGAGTCCTCTGTAATCCACACAGAACCTCATCTCTCTCTTGCCATCTTTGGTGTGAGGTTTGGGGACCAGAACCACTGGGCTAGCCCAGGGGCTCTCTGAGGGTTCAATGACACCCAATTCCAGCATTTTGTGTACCTCAGCCTTTATACAGTCCCTGACGTGGTCAGGTTGTCTGTAAAGCTTGTTCTTTACAGGCAGACTGTCACCAGTGTCCACCACAGGGGTACACCAGTCAGTTTGGCTAGGTATTAGGGAAAACAGATGTTGAAATGATTGTAGAACTTGTCTACATTCAGTCTGCTGATGGGCAGTGAGGTTGCCTCCAAGGGTCACTCCTTCAACTGAGCCATCTTCAGGGTTCTGAGACAACAGGTCTGGGAGAGGGTCACTCTCTTCCTCCTGTCCCTCATCTGTAGCCATGAGCAAGCCCATGTCTGCCCTGTCAACATATGCTTTTAACCTGTTAACATGGAGTACCCTGTGGGGACTCCTGGGAGTTCCTAGGTCCACCAAGTAGGTAACCTCTCCCTTCTTTTCCAGGATTGTATGGGGTCCAGACCATTTGTCTTGGAGTGCTGCTGGGGCCACTGGCTCCAACACCCATACCTTCTGTCCTGGCTGAAACTCAACCAAGACAGCCTTTTGGTCATGCCAAGCTTTCTGTAAGGCCTGGCTTGCCTCAAGGTTTTTGGATGCCTTCTCCATATACTCAGCCATCCTGGAGCGGAGACCAAGTACATAGTCCACTATGTCTTGTTTAGGCTTTTTGAGAGGTAACTCCCATCCTTCCTTCACTAAACACAGTGGGCCTCTTACAGGGTGCCCAAACAACAATTCAAAGGGGCTGTAGCCAACCCCCTTTTGTGGGACCTCTCTGTAAGCAAACAGAAGGCAGGGTAGAAGGATGTCCCATCTTCGCCTGAGCTTTTCAGGTAATCCTTTGATCATACCCTTTAGGGTCTTGTTGAATCTCTCAACAAGCCCATTGCATTGTGGGTGATAAGGGGTGGTGAACTTGTAGTTGACACCACATTCCTTCCACATAGCTGTCAAGTATCCTGACATGAAGTTGGTATCTCTGTCAGAAACTACCTCCTTAGGAAACCCCACTCTGGAGAATACTCCCAGCAGGGCCCTGGCCACAACAGGAGCTGTAGTGGTCCTAAGGGGAATTGCCTCTGGATACCTGGTGGCATGATCCACTACCACCAGTATAAATCTGTGCCCAGATGCAGTGGGAGGATCCATGGGACCCACTATATCTATTCCCACTCTTTCAAAGGGGACCCCCACCACAGGTAGTGGTATAAGGGGGGCCTTTGTTGTGCCACCTGATTTGCCACTGGCATGGCAGGTCACACAGGAGCGACAAAACTCCTTGGTATCTTCATTCATGTGAGGCCAGTGAAAGTGAGGGACAAGCCTGTCCCAAGTCTTGTTCTGGCCTAAGTGTCCTGCTAAAGGAATATCATGGGCCAAGGTAAGAAGGAAGCCCCTAAATTGCAGAGGTATAACCAACCTCCTGGTTGCACCAGGCTTGGGGTCTCTAGCCTCTGAATAAAGGAGCCCTTCATCCCAATACACTTTATGGGTACCTTGAGCATTCCCAGCAGCCTCAGCAGCAGCAGCTGTCTGAGGGGTTCAAGAGAGGGACAGGATAACTGAGCCTGCCTCAAGTCAGCCCTTGAAGGTCCCCCTGTCCCCAGAAACTCAACCTGATCAGGTTCAAGCTCTTCAGGGACAGTTCCTTCAGGGTTCTCTAGATCAGCTTCCTGGGAAGGTTGATCATCACTCTGAGGCAGGGTGGAAGGCACAGCCTTGACCCTCCTGTTCTTCTTCTTAGTAGGTGCTTGGTCCATTGTTCCAGGATCCAAGACCTGAGGTTCAGTAAGGCACTTTTTGGCCTGTGACCTGGTCACAGCAAGGACATGTGGTGATATACCTAACATCTCTGCATGTGTCCTGTACTCCACTTCAGACCATAGAGAACTCTCTAGGTCATTGCCCAACAAACATTCTACTGGGAGGTCTGCACTAACCACAACCCTTTTGAGGCCAGTTACCCCTCCCCATGAGAAGTTAACAACTGCCACACTATGGGAAGTAGTGGCATTGCTGGCATTGGTCACCAGGTAATTCTCACCTGGTATGTACTGTCCAGGGTCCACAAAGCCTGGTGTCACCATAGTGGCACTGGCACATGTGTCCCTGTAGGCTTGAGCCACTTTTTCATTAATTAAATGAGTCTGTCTGTACTTGCCCAGGTTACTGGGGCTCACAGTCAGGGACAATTCAATGTCCCCATCACAGATCAAGACTGCCTGTGTCAGGGTTCTGTCTAAGTCAGAATCTCCTTCAGTTCCCATAGTGATTCCCACTACACCCTTTGTCTGGGGACCAACACTGCTAACAGTATTACTGGGAGCAGGTGCCTTAGGGGCAACAGTGTTGGGGGCTCCACCCTTCTTACAATCACTAGTCCAGTGAGTTGTATTCTTGCAATGATTGCACCAGGGTTTCTTTTGACCTTCTTTCTTCTTTCCCTTAGATTGTTGTTGGGACCCACCCTCCTTAGCAGTAGTTTGGGGCCCTGTTGAAGACTTCTGGTCTTTAGATTTCTGATCTCCACCCTTTTGGTCTGTTTTCTTCTGATCACCCCCTTGGCCCTGGTTCTGGTTCTTTTGCTTAACCCTGGTTCTGACCCATTTGTCTGCCTTCTTTCCCAATTCTTGGGGAGAGGTCAGATCAGAGTCAACCAAGTGTTGATGCAGTTGCTGGTTTTGACAGTTATTTAAAATCTGTTCTCTCATCATCAAATTGTACAATCCTGTATAATCAGATACCTTACTTCCCAGCAACCAACCCTCCAAAGCCTTAGTGGCACATTCAATGTATTCAGACCAGTCCTGAGTCTGTGTCTTCTGGGTGTCTCTGAACAGTAACCTGTACTGTTCAGTGGTTAAGCCTAACCCATCAACTAGGACACTCTTCAGGGCTCTGTAATTTCTGACATCCTCTTCTCTAACAGTGAGGAGTCTGTCTCTGCCTCTTCCTTCAAAAGAGAGCCAGAGGATTGCTGCCCACTGGTCTTCAGGAACCTGCTGCACTTTGCAGGCTCTCTCAAGAGCAGTCATCCATTTGTGGATGTCATCCCCACTTTTGTAGGGGGGCACAACCTTAGACAGGTTCCTATTATCAAAGACCCTATCTTTGTCCTTAGGGACAATGCTGCCACCAGTGGGTATAGACCCACTCCCTCTAGGTTGCCTAGCCTTGTTCAGTTTTTCTTCCATCAGAGCTACTTCTAGCTCCTGTTTCCTGATCCTCAGCTGAGCTTCCTGCATTCTGGCCTCATGTTCCCTCCTCTGAGGGGTGGTCATCCTTCTTCTGGAGTGACCTTGAGAGCCTCTAGAGGCAAGAGAAGCATTAGATTCACCTGAGTGATTCCTTTGCCTCCCAAGCCCCTGGTTAAGTCCACTAGGGAGATCCAATGGGGTGATCCCATTGTCAGTCCCCAGTAGCCTTAAGTTAGCTGGGCCACGTATAACACTTGGCACTGGGCTAGTTCTCCCTTCATCCTCACTACCTCCTGTATCCCCATCACTTTCCTCCTCTGTAGTATGATTCTCATCTAAGGGATGACTATTGGAAAGGGGTACTTCAGTAGCATCTTCAGAAGGGGGGCCTCCTGTTCCTGTCCCTAAGGGGCCTAACTGGGAGGCTTTCCTAAGAGCTTTCTGATCTTCATCAGGCCTGTAAAAGCTCTCTGAGTTCAGCAGAAGTAGGATTCTTGGGCTGTTTAAGGCCCCTGATATTTGCCAACTGCCTGAGCTCATTTTGATTTAGGGTAGCAAAGATGGATGGTGCCCTCTGGGGATCACTCTCGACAAAGAGATGGGTACATTGGACCCCTCTGCCCCAGCCATTGCTCTTAAGTGTGGGTGGATGTGTTGCAATCTACCTACACTTGGGTTTACCTACTAAACCAATCTAGTAGTTGTAGTCAGGGTGTGCTACTCCCTTTGCTCTACAACACTAAGTTCAGTAGAACGTAAGTATATCTAATCTTGTTTTATATGTACCTACAGGTACCTATGTGATCTTTCAATTGGTAACCAAGAGATTACAACGGTAAAACACAGCAAGCTCAAATCCAACCGCTGCTCACCAATGTGAGAAGTTGGCCTGGTATATGATGTTCACTAGTTAAAGTGACCACCTTGTACCATGCCAAGCAACCCTTATGGTGTGGTTGTAAGTCAACCTTTTCGGACTAGCTGCCCTAGTGGTAGCGTAGGCTAAGCAGTCTTTGAGGCTAAACTTGTGAAGCGTGTTAAGCCAGCTGTTTTACCAAATGTAACCCCCTTTTATACCAATGAAAGGACACCACACAGATATATATTGAAAATATATATGTATTTATTTCTCAAAGTAACCCCTAGACTCTTTATGAGCACAGGAGCACAAATCGTTAAACAAGAATACGTTAGAATACACAGAAGTTGCACTTTATATGGATAGGCCCTGGTGGCCGCTCAAACCATATACTAAAATAGTGGTATAAGTACTACGAACAGAAAAGGGAAAAGGCCTAGGGCCTCTAGAATCGCTGGGCCTACAAGGAGCTAACTTTAGTTAGTGACCAGGAGGTCCACGGGTTGCGTGTGCAGAGCAAATAGTCACACGCGGGCTCCCATAGGTTTTCAATGGGTGCGTAAAAGTTACAAAGTTACTGCAAAGAGGACCTTCCGGATGGACTATGAACTTAAGATTCGAAACACAGACACTAGAGATGATACTCTACACTTGGGCACCGGAGTGCCAGCTTTACCTCACCCACAGGAAGCGGGTGCATAGGTCTCGAAGTGCGTCGGGTTTCTTCTATCTGTTCGATGGAGCCTGTGGACAGAGATGCTGCAGGCGATCGGTCCGGAAGAGATGCAGTGGATCCAAGGGTGGATCGGAGTTGTAGAAGACCTGTAAGCAGAGGGGACAGTGTTCACAGTCACTAGCCAGTGACCAGCGTGGCACCAGGTGGGTACCAGGCGATGTCGGGTGCAAACAGGAAGGAAGGTGTAGCTTGTCTCTGCAGCCACGTGGTCCCTGAAGGTCGACGACATCCAGGAGTCGGTTCACGGGCTCTCCCACGCAGGCTCTCGCTGTCGGCGGTGTCCGCGACTTGATTGAAGCAAACAAGCCTTGGCAAAAGCAATTGTTGTGGAAAACAAAATAAGCTGATGGTTCTGACCAGCAAGGTCAGAGGGACTGCTCCTTTGGAGGGGAGTAAGGGCCAGTCTGGAGCAACCAGACCAGCAGTGTAGTTCTTGAAGTTCGTCGCCAAGATGGCCACTAGCCAGCGGGCCAGCAACCGGTTAGGCGCGTTGAGTGGCAAAATGCAGAAGGGCCCCACGCAGATCGTGGAGATGCTGGAGGGCTCTCCTTTGGTGCAGATGCTGCTCGAGGGTTGAGCTTCTCAGATCCCAAAGCACAACTTGGAGGGAGCCTCGGTTGTTGCGCTTGCAGCTTGTCGTGGTAGTTTCAAGATGGCTGGCTCCACGTGTCTCGGTGCCTCCACGGGTCCCCTCTTTTCAGGGACTTTGGATCGGGCGGTGAGAGGTCTGGAGGTCCAGGTCTTGTCAGTCTCTGGGCTCGGGCTCCAGTGGGAGGCGGCAGCAAAGCAGACGTTGATTCGCTGGATGGTGCTTGCGTTAGCAAGGTGGTCACTCCCTGACCACAGGGGAGATTGGCTTCAGTCCTCTGTGCGGCAGAGCGTCGAAGTTCCCGTCTTCTTCTTGTAGTTCAGTTGATTCCAGGATGTCTAAAGTCTTAGGACACAGCTCCTACCTTTATTCGGATTCTAGGGGCCGGACTACCTGCTAGGTCCCTCCCTAAGGGTGGGACCAGGAAGGGGGGTGGTTACACCCCCAATCCTTTGTCCAGCTCGCCCCAGGTCCAGGGCTGGTGTGCCCCAGGACCGGTTTGAACTGGCATATGCACCGAGGCTCCTTGTGAGCCTCAGGCATGTCTGGTTTCTTTCAAGCCCTACCTGACCAATACACAAAATCCTGTCTGGGGTGGTGCACGCACCTCCCCTGGCAGGAAACCCTTTGTCCACACCTCCCAAGCTGGAAGGACTCCCAGCAGCAGGAGGGCAGACTTGTGTCTGTGGTGGCAGCATCCATTTTGTGGAGCTGAGGCTATGTCTGATTTTACCCGGGTTTCAGGTACTGTACATGTCGTGTCCCTCTAGAAGGGTGGAATGCTAACCCCGTCGCCAGAATTGGCGAGGGGTTAGTATTCCAATTCGTATGACACCTTACTCGACATGTTTTGATAAAGCCAAACCAAAGATAGCATTTAACCGCGAGGTTCATAATGCACTTAAGAGTATATGGTATGACGATATCTGGAAACAGTAGAAGGAAGTTGTTCCGACCACTGCAGACAGGCTCAGCTCATGCCAGAGCACCATCTCACATGGAACCCAGCACCCTGCCTTCAGGATTGTTAAGGCCTGCCATAGGAGTGACTTATAGGTTAACATGTGTCCCATTTAAGGTTAGGTATAGGTATACTACACCTAAGTAAGAGGTGGTTACACCAACTTACCCCAGCTGAGTGATCAGCCAGTTGTGTCAAATTTGTTAGGCCAAGCCTGGGGTGGCATAATACATGCTTCAGCCCCTGGCAGGCCTTAGATACACCAATGCCCTGGGTACCTAGTGTACACTGGTACAGGGGCTCACAGGGTGATCCACTTCCAATTGGTTATGCACCTAGGGTGCATAGTGTAAATTTAGTAGAGAGAACAGCAGGCTGGGGGTCTGATTGGCAGGCCCACAGCCTCAATATGTCAAAAACCAGTGAAGCAAAAAGCAAAAATTTGGGGTGACCATAGGATAGCAGACCCTACTCTCCTACAAACCACCACAGCAAGTGTTTGTGCGTCTAGAGTACCTGCTATATAAGATTTACCGGATGGAGTTATTGAGTTACAAATGCCATGGGGCCCCACTGGCAGATGTCTGCATAAATCTTATAAAAGGGAAGGACATGCCCAGGTATGGTAATCAAATGTTATTGAGGACTTTCATTTTATGTCTTCTAAGTGTATAATCACAATCCGGGTACTTGAAATAGAGTGATGACGGGTGAATAATCTTTACCTATTTAGTTGGTTCCATGGTATAGAATCGTTAAGGCCCTTTTCATGGGTCTTTAAACGATACACCCATCGTTGTTCTCGCTCTAAAAGTTTTTTCTGTTGATTACCCGTATTCTTGATTTTTTCTAATACAGTCCATCTGAGCTCCGTATCCTTGTGGTTCTTTTCGTGATAATGTGCTGTAAGTCTAGTGGCTGTCACTGCTCTCCGTATGGTACTCCTATGTTCGCTAATGCGAACCTTCACTTTCCGGCTAGTCATCCCGATGTACATCATATTACACGGGCACTTGATCATATAAATGACTGACTCAGAATTGCAATTGGTGTGTGATCTTTGTTCCCACGGTGACTGCAACCCTAGTTCTAATGTTTTAGTATGTTCTGTGAAGGGGCAAGCCATGCATGATCCGCAAGGGTAGTGTCCCATAACAGGTGGCATTTCCCATAGTGTCACCTGATTGGTGGATCTAGGTGTAAAGGTATTGGTATGGACCAGAGCATCTCTTAAACTTGAATTTTTCTTAAATGAAAACATTGGTTTTTCAAATGATAGCTTATTAGACGTTAGTATGGGCCATTTTTTATTTATTATCTTCTTTAAGTCATTAGACGAAGAGTTGTATGTAGTGACACATATTAGTTGGTCCGGCTGTTCTTTCATATGTGTCTCTAAAAGGGCCTCACGTAGAGTGTTACGTGCTCTTTTGTTTGCTCTTTCTATTATTTTGATGGGATACTTCTTTTGTTTAAGTTTATTTGTGAGAATGACTGCCTCTCTTTTGTACGTCTGAAGATTAGAACAGTTTCTGCGTATCCTAAGGAACTGACCTACTGGGAGATTCTCTCTTAAGGATCGTGAGTGAGCACTATCAAACCTTAGTAGGCTGTTCCTGTCTGTAGGTTTTGTATACAGGGAACTTTCCAGTGTACCTTCCTTCGCTGTAAGTGTGACATCCAGAAACGAAATACTCTCTTTATGTACATTCATTGTAAAGTGAAGGTGGTGGTTTAGAGAATTGATCCAGATCTTAAAGTTGTTAAGACCCGTCATGTCTCCCTTCCAAATCATCAGGACATCGTCAATATATCTGTACCATTTACAGATGTTTTCACTGAACGGATTCTGTGTCCATATATGTTGGTCTTCAAAGTAACCCACATACAGACATGCTAGACTTGGAGCAAATGTGCTGCCCATTGCAGTTCCGTGTACTTGTAGATACAGTTGGTCTTCATAAATGAAGAAGTTTTCCGTGAGGGCCATATGTATGAGAGTAATCACCCACGTAATTGGTGCTGCCCATAGCCATTCTTGGTCTTTTAGAACCTCTTCCACCACTCTGATGCTTTCGGTCTGGGGTATATTCGTGTATAATGCCTCCACGTCCAGACATACCAGGAGATTGACCTCTGGATTGTACTCCACCTGTGTCAGAAGGTTAAAGAGATGTTTGGTATCTTGGACATACGACTTGATGTTTTTCACCAGGGGGCGTAGAAACCAATCTGTGTATTTGGATAATGGTTCTAGAACCGACCCAATGCCTGAAACAATTGGTCTGCCCGGCGGAGGAATCTTTCCTTTGTGTATCTTCGGGATCGTGTAAAATAGCGGAGTCCTAGGATCCTCCTGGTTCAAGAAGGCATGTTCTTTTTTGGTGATCCACTCTTTGGTGCGTGCGTCTGTTGTGAGTGCTGTGAGAAGTTGGCCTGATATGTAGTGCTCACTATTCTAGTGATCACTGTGTATCATTCCAAACGACCCTTATTGATGATTGGTTGTAAGTCAACCTTGTAGACCAGCTATCCTAGTAGCGTGGACAAGAGCAGTCTTCAGGCTAAACTCTAGAGGGCGTGTTAAGCCAGCTGTTTACCATCACATATACCCCTTGAACACCAAGTGAAAGGACACCACACAAGTTGTTATGAAAATAAAGGATATTTATTTATAACAAGACTACCCTGGCTCTTTATGAGTCAGGGAGCTAAGCACAATACAAAACTCTTGGGAAAATACTCCTAGTTGCACAATTTACACAAATGCCCGAAGGGCACGAAACCATTTACACTGCAAGTGGAATGGGAGAGGTTAGAGAGTCTAAAGTTACTGATTCCGGAGGGATCCGATCAGTTGGACTAAACGGAAAAGGAGCTGGACACTTGTAGAGTGAACCTATGATGGAGCACCGAAATGCTCGAGTTACCTAGCCCAGAGGCTGCGGCTGCGTGGGGTTCAGCAAGATGTCGGGAGTCCTCGTTGTAGTCTCGGGAGCCTGAAAGAAGAAGTTACTGGCAGGCGACCAGTGTCGATGTTCAGCGAGATCCAAGCCTGGATCGGTGAGAAGGAAACCTGAAAGCAGAGGGGACTCAGTTCTCAACCGCTAGCCAGCGATCGTGTGGGCACCAGGAAGGTACCGGATGAAGTCACCTCGACCAGGTGAGTGGGTGACGTCGGACTCGGCTGTTCCTCGGACCAGGAGGCGCGGCGGCGACCAGGATGGAGGGCGAGCTGTCCCACGAATGTGCCTGCTGTCGAGGATGCTGGGCCCAGGAGTGGGGCAGCAGGTCTTAGCAGAGGCAAGCCCACGTGGTGGAGTCAAGATGGCGTCTGGAGTGGACCAGGAGGGTCCGAGGTACTCCTCTGTTGAAGGGGAGCAAGGACCAGTCTGGAGCAACCAGACCAGTGATGAAAAACTGTCGTGGTGCGTCGTGAAGAGGGCCACTAGCCGACGGCGAGTGGCCGGACAACGCGGTCAGCAGCAAGGTGCAGAAGGGCCCCCACGCAGATCTCGTGGATGCGGGGGAGGCAGACTTCGGTGCTGGAGCTGCTCAAGGTTAGGGCTTCTCAAACCCTAGGTGCACTCACTCGAGGGTCCCTCGGTGGTTGTGCTAGATAAGCGTCGTGCAGGTTCTGAAGATGGCCGGTCCCGCAGGTCGCGTCACACCTACGAATCTCAGCTGGGCTGATGATGTAGGTAGAGGTCAGAGATGGCGGGGAATCCGGGTCTCGTCGAGCTGGGCAGTCTTGATCCGTAGGAGAGACGTACAGCAAACCGCAAGCGCTTAGGTGGTGCCTGCTGGTGCAGGGTGGCTACTCCTTAGCCACAAGGGAGAGTCTTCAGAAAAAGTCAAGAGTTCCTTTCGTGGAAAGTAGTTCAAGATTCAGAATTATCCAATTTGGGAAGGGGACTCGCTCCTACCTTTATACTAGGAAAAGGGGCTGGCCCGTGACTAGGTCCTACCTATGGGTGGGACCAGGAGGGGGGTGGTTACACCCCTATGCCTTGTCCGGCTTCGCCCCAGCTCAGGGGCTGGGGTGCCCCCGAAACTGGTTTGAGCCGGGCTATGCACAGTGAGCACCGGGGTGCCACTTGCAATCACCTTCCTTTCAGCCCTGCCTACCTGGGATACACAAACCCTGTCTGGGATGGTGCTAACACCGCCCTCGACAGGAAACCCTTTGTCCAAGCTCCCCTCGCTGGAAGGTCTCCCAGCAGCAGGAGGTCAGACTTGTGTCTGGTGGCAGCATCCATTTTGTGATGCTGAGGCTTGAGTCAACTTTAACCGGGGTTCAAGGTTACTTCCATGTCGTGTCCCTCTAGAAGGGTGGAATGCTAACCCCGTCGCCAGAGTTGGCGAGGGGTTCGTATTCCAATTCGTATGACACCTTACTCGACATGTGTGGGTGATGCGATGCCATAGTTAGCAAATAACCGCGAGGATTATAATGCATTTTAAGGTAGGTGGCACGCGTCACCATGGAACAGCTATTAGGACTTGGTTCCGCAAGCCGTCGACGGGCTCAGCTCGCGCCAGAGCACCATCTCACATGATTCCCAGCACTCTGCCTTCAGGATTGATAAGGCCTGCCATAGGAGTGACTGATAGGAATCCATGCGTCCATTTTAGGGTTAGGTATAGGAATACTACACCTACAGCAACGGGTGATTACACCACCTTGCCCCAGCTGTCGTGCAGCCAGTTGTGTCAGATTTGGGGTGGCCATCCAGGGGTGGCATAATACATGCTGCAGCCCCTGGTAGGCCCTGGGTACGCCGATGCCCTGGATACCTGTGGTATGCTGATACAGGGACTGATAAGGCGGCCCAGTTCCAATTAGTGGATGCACCTAATGTACATGTGTATTAATCTGGAGAGAGAACAGCTAGGCTGTGGGTCTGATTGGCAGGCCCACAGCCAGGGAAAGTCGTAAACCAATGAAGCAAAAGCAAAAAATCTGGGTGATCATAGGATTGCAGACCCTACTCTCCTACATGACCCCCCCCCAAACTTTGGGACAATAAGCTAACCTTGACCAGGTGAGTCTTCTTGCTCTAAGTGGAAATACCTGGAGAGCCCATCTGCATTGCCATGATCAGTGCCAGGTCTATGCTCCACTGTGAAGTCCATCCCCTGTAGGGAAATGGACCACCTAAGTAGTTTGGGGTTTTCACCCTTCCTTTGATTTAGCCACAAGAGGGGCTTATGGTCGGTCTGAATCTTGAAGTGAGTGCCAAACAAGTATGGCCTCAACTTCTTCAGGGCCCAAACCCTAGCAAAGGCCTCCCTCTCAATAGCTGACCAATTCTTCTCTCTGGGGGTCAGCCTCCTGCTAATAAAAGCTATGGGCTGGTCATGACCATCAAAATTCAGCTGAGATAGAACAGCTCCCACACCCAACTCCGAAGCGTCTGTTTGGACAATGAATGTTTTGGAGTAGTCTGGACTCTTTAGGATAGGTGCTGTGCACATGGCCTGCTTTAGGTCATTGAATGCCTTTTGACAGCTTGCTGTCCACTGAACTTTTTTTGGCATCTTTTTACTTGTCAGATCGTTTAGCGGGGTCACAATGGATCCATAATTTCTGACAAATTTCCGGTAATAACCAGTCAGGCCCAAGAAAGCTCGAACCTGAGTCTGGGTGGTTGGAGGAGCCCAGTCCTGGATGGCCTGTATCTTGCTCTCCAATGGCTGAACCTGGCCTCCACCTACAAGGTGGCCCAGGTATACAACCTGTGTCTGCCCTATCTGGCACTTAGTGGCCTTGATAGTGAGGTCTGCCTTTTGCAGAGCCTCTAACACTTTCCTCAGGTGGACCAGGTGATCCTCCCAGGTGGAGCTAAAGACAGCGATATCGTCCAGATATGCCGCACAGAAGTCGTCCATCCCAGTGAGAACTTGTTTCACCAGCCTTTGGAAGGTGGCAGGTGCATTTTTCAGACCAAAGGGCATTACCACGAACTGATAATGCCCACCCGGGGTAGAAAATGCGGTTTTGGGCTTGGCCTCCTCAGCTAACCTGATTTGCCAATACCCAGCTGTCAGGTCAAATGTACTTAAGTAGTTGGCCGAAGCCAACCGGTCTATAAGTTCATCTGCTCTTGGTATTGGGTGGGCGTCAGTCTTAGTGACTGCATTGAGGCCTCTGTAGTCTACGCAAAACCTCATTTCTTTCTTACCTCCCTGGGTGTGAGGTTTTGGCACTAGAACTACTGGACTAGCCCAGGGGCTGTCCGAGGGCTCAATGACTCCCAGCTCCAACATTTTCTGCACCTCTGTCTTGATGCAGTCTCTGACATGATCAGGCTATCGATAGATTTTACTCTTTACGGGCAGACTGTCCCCAGTGTCGACCTCATGGGTACACCAATTGGTCTGACTGGGTGTCAGAGAGAACATATGTCGGAAGAATTGAAGAACCTGTTTACAATCCTTTTGTTGATGTCCAGAGAGGCTGCCACAAAAGACAACACCATCTACTGACCCATCGTCAGGGTTCTGAGAGAGCAGGTCCGGGAGAGGGTCATCCTCCTCCTCATGTCCCTCATCTGTGGCCATGAGCAAGCCCATGCCCTTCCTGTAGACATATGCTTTGAGCCTGTTTACATGGAGCAACCTGTGGGGGCTCCGGGGAGTTCCCAGGTTTACCAAGTAGGTGACCTCTCCCTTTTGCTCAATGATCGTGTGGGGCCCAGACCATTTGTCTTTGAGTGCTGCTGGGGCCACTGGCTCCAGCACCCACACCTTCTGTCCCGGCTGATACACAGTCAGGACAGCCTTTTGGTCATGCCAAGCTTTTTGTAATTCTTGGCTCGCCTCAAGATTTTTAGATGCCTTTTCCATGTACTCAGCCATCCGCGAGCGGAGACCGAGCACATAGTCCACAATGTTTGATGCCGGCTTTTTGAGAGGTCTCTCCCATCCTTCCTTTACCAAACAAAGCGGTCCCCTTACAGGATGTCTGAACAGAAGCTCAAAAGGGCTGTAGCCAACCCCCTTCTGCGGGACCTCTCTGTAGGCGAACAAGAGGCAGGGTATCAGGACATCCCATCTCCGCCGAAGCTTTTCAGGTAGTCCATGAATCATCCCTTTCAGGGTCCTGTTGAATCTCTCAACAAGCCCATTGCATTGTGGGTGATAGGGTGTGGTGAACTTGTAGTTGACACCACACTCCTTCCACATGGCAGTCAGATATCCTGACATGAAGTTTGCACCTCTGTCAGAGACAACCTCCTTAGGGAAGCCCACTCTGGAGAACACTCCAACTAGGGCTCGTGCCACAACAGGTGCTGTAGTGGTCCTAAGGGGAATAGCTTCAGGATACCTGGTGGCGTGATCCACCACCACCAGTATAAACTTGTGCCCTGATGCTGTCTGGGGTTCCATTGGTCCGACAATGTCGATCCCCACTCGTTCAAAGGGTACCCCCACCACCGGCAGTGGTATGAGGGGGGCCTTTGTCGTGCCACCTGACTTACCACTGGCTTGGCAAGTGACACAGGAGCGACAAAACTCCTTCGTATCTTCGGACATGTGGGGCCAGTGAAAGTGTGGAACAATTCTGTCCCAAGTCTTATTCTGGCCTAAGTGAGCTGCAAGGGGAATCTCGTGGGCCAAGGTAAGAAGGAAACCTCTCAGAGACAAGGGGACGACCAGCCTCCTGGTCGCGCCAGGCTTGGGGTCTCTTGCCTCGGAGTACAGGAGTCCATCGTCCCAGTACACTTTGTGGGTACTTGTGGCGTTCCCTGCAGCCTCAGCAGCAGCTTGCTGTCTGAGGGGTTCAAGTGAGGGGCAGTCGAACTGTGCCTTCCCCAGGTCTTCCCTAGAGGTCCCCCTGAGCCCAGAAACTCAACCTGACCAGGTTCAAGCTCTTTTGGCTCAGTTTCCCTCAGTTCTTTAAGGTCAGCCTCCTCAGAGTCTTGATCAACGACCTGGGGCAAGGGGGAAGGCGAGGCCTTACCCTTACTGCTCCTTTTCTTGGATGGTGTCTGGTCCGTTCTTCCAGGATCCAGCACCTGTTCAGTGGGGCATCTTTTGGCCTGTGACCTGGTCACAGCAAGGACATGTGCTGGCAAGCCTAACATTTCCATGTGAGTCTTCTGCTCCACTTCTGACCATTGTGACGTTTCCAAATCATTGCCCAACAGACATTCTACGGGGAGGTCTGAACTAACCACAACTTTCTTTGGGCCACTTACCCCTCCCCAGGAGAAATCAACAACTGCCATACTGTGATTGGTAGTGACATTGCTGGCATTGGTCACTAGGTAATCGGTACCTAGCATGATCTGTCCAGGGTCCACAAAGTTAGGTGTCACCATTGTGACACTGGCACAAGTGTCCCTGTAGGCCTGAGCCACTTTTCCATTGATCAAAGGCGTCTGCCTGTATTTGCCCAAAGTATTGGGACTGGCAGCAGGGGACATATCCATATCCCCTGTACAGACAAGGACGGCCTGAGTGAGCGTGCCAACTAAGTCGTCACACCCCTCAGTTCCCAAGGTTAACCCAACTAATGCCTTGGGAGGCGCACTACCACTGCTGACTGTACTAGGGGGTGCAGGTGCCTTAGGGGCTGCAGTGGCAGGAGTTTGCCCTCCTTTCTTGGTGCACTCACTAAACCAGTGAGTCTTACTTTTACAGTATTGGCACCACCTTTTTGACTGGCCTTCTTGAGTCTTCTTCTTCTGTGAAGCCTGACCCCCACCCTCTTTGGTTTGTTGGGGACCTGTCGAAGACTTCTGGTCATTTTGTTCGTTCTTGTTACTACCCTTTTGGTCTGCTTTCTTCTGACCACCCTGGTTCTGAGTCTGGTTCTGCTTGACCCTTGTTCTGACCCATCTGTCTGCCTTCTTTCCCAATTCTTGGGGAGAGGTCAGCTCCGAGTCGACAAGGTGCTGATGCAACAATTGGTTCTGACAGTTGTTTAAAATCTGTTCTCTCATGATAAGATTGTACAATCCTGTGTAATCAGTAACCTTGCTACCCAGCAACCAGCCTTCCAAAGCCTTAGTGGCACAATCGACAAAGTCAGTCCAATCCTGAGACTGAATTTTCTGGGTGTCTCTGAACAGCAACCTGTACTGCTCAGTGGTTAAGCCGAACCCATCAATCAGTGTATTTTTCAGGACTTGGTAGTTGTTAGCATCCTCAGCTCTCGTAGTGAGGAGCTTGTCCCGTCCTTTACCTTCAAAGGAGAGCCACAGTATAGCTGCCCACTGACTTGGGGGGACGCACTGGACAGTGCAGGCCCTCTCCAAAGCAGTTATCCACTTGTGGATGTCGTCCCCTTGTTTAAAGGGGGGCACTATTTTACTCAGGTGTCTAGTGTCTATACCCCTGTCTTTCTCTCTAATGAGAATGCTGCCACCAGTGGGGTCTAACCCACTCAATTTCTGCTCTCGGGCCAAGGCAAGTCTTTCTTTGGCGAGGGCAAGTTCTTCCCGCTCGATCCTCAGATTGACTTCCCTCATCTTCGCTTCGTGCTCCCTTCTCTGAGGGGACGTCATTCCTCTCTGAGAAGATGCCTGAGAGACATGTGTTCGAACAGATCTGTTAGAGCCTCTCGAGAGAGACCTAGCTCGTCCGTTCCCAAGGTTAAGCCTGCTTGAGCGTGGGCCCGGGGCTCCCCCAGTTCCATTCTCATGCCTGCTTAAGTTGGTCCTCGTGAGCCTGCCGACTACTACTGGACCTTTGTCTGCCTCGTCTCCTGATAATTCCTCCTCTTCCTCCTCTGTATGGAGGCCGAGGTCTGGGTCACCAAGGGTTCCCTCTAAGGGGGGCATGCTCCCATCTGGGTTATAGGGGCCTACGTTAAGAGCCCTTCTAGCATCATAAGTCTCTAAGAGACCTATCAGGAATGGGACGGTAGGGTTAGAACCCTGTTTTAACTTCCTGGAGGCACACAGTTGTCTCATCTCCGTGAAGCTAAGAACTGCATATCGTGACATGACCTGTGGAGGGTCAATGACCACTGAGGGAGTCTCTGCAGACTCTCCGTGGACCGACATGCTTTCTAGTGAGGTGTAAGTGATGCACCTACCTACACTATGTGTTTCCCTACTGATCCCTTGCTAAGAGTTATAGTCAGGGTGTGCTAGTCCCTGTTTCACTATAACAGCTGGTTCAGTAGAACTCCGAGTATTCTAAGTTAAGTTATATGTACCTGGGTACTTATGTGATCTTTCAACTTGATATTCTTAGGATACGTGTGTGGTAAAACAACAGCAAGCTCAAATCCCACCCGCTGCTCACCAATGTGAGAAGTTGGCACGATATGTAGTGCTCACTATTCTAGTGATCACTGTGTATCATTCCAAACGACCCTTATTGATGATTGGTTGTAAGTCAACCTTGTAGACCAGCTATCCTAGTAGCGTGGACAAGAGCAGTCTTCAGGCTAAACTCTAGAGGGCGTGTTAAGCCAGCTGTTTACCATCACATATACCCCTTGAACACCAAGTGAAAGGACACCACACAAGTTGTTATGAAAATAAAGGATATTTATTTATAACAAGACTACCCTGGCTCTTTATGAGTCAGGGAGCTAAGCACAATACAAAACTCTTGGGAAAATACTCCTAGTTGCACAATTTACACAAATGCCCGAAGAGCACGAAACCATTTACACTGCAAGTGGAATGGGAGAGGTTAGAGAGTCTAAAGTTACTGATTCCGGAGGGATCCGATCAGTTGGACTAAACGGAAAAGGAGCTGGACACTTGTAGAGTGAACCTATGATGGAGCACCGAAATGCTCGAGGTACCTAGCCCAGAGGCTGCGGCTGCGTGGGGTTCAGCAAGATGTCGGGAGTCCTCGTTGTAGTCTCGGGAGCCTGAAAGAAGAAGTTGCTGGCAGGCGACCAGTGTCGATGTTCAGCGAGATCCAAGCCTGGATCGGTGAGGAAGGAAACCTGAAAGCAGAGGGGACTCAGTTCTCAACCGCTAGCCAGCGATCGTGTGGGCACCAGGAAGGTACCGGATGAAGTCACCTCGACCAGGTGAGTGGGTGACGTCGGACTCGGCTGTTCCTCGGACCAGGATGTGCGGCGGCGACCAGGATGGAGGGCGAGCTGTCACACGAAGGTGCCTGCTGTCGATGATGCTGGGCCCAGGATTGGGGCAGCAGGTCTTAGCAGAGGCAAGCCCACGCGGTGGAGTCAAGATGGCGTCTGGAGTGGACCAGGAGGGTCCGAGGTACTCCTCTGTTGAAGGGGAGCAAGGACCAGTCTGGAGCAACCAGACCAGTGATGAAAAACTGTCGTGGTGCGTCGTGAAGAGGGCCACTAGCCGACGGCGAGTGGCCGGACAACGCGGTGAGCAGCAAGGAGCAGAAGGGCCCCCACGCAGATCTTGTGGATGCGGGGGAGGCAGACTTCGGTGCTGGAGCTGCTCAGGGTTAGGGCTTCTCAAACCCTAGGTGCACTCACTCGAGGGTCCCTCGGTGGTTGTGCTAGATAAGCGTCGTGCAGGTTCTGAAGATGGCCGGTCCCGCAGGTCTCGTCACACCTACGAATCTCAGCTGGGCTGACGATATAGGTAGAGGTCAGAGATGACGGGGAATCCGGGTCTCGTCGAGCTGGGCAGTCTTGATCCGTAGGAGAGACGTACAGCAAACCGCAAGCGCTTAGGTGGTGCCTGCTGGTGCAGGGTGGCTACTCCTTAGCCACAAGGGAGAGTCTTCAGAAAAAGTCAAGAGTTCCTTTCGTGGAAAGTAGTTCAAGATTTAGAATTATCCAATTTGGGAAGGGGACTCGCTCCTACCTTTATACTAGGAAAAGGGGCTGGCCCGTGACTAGGTCCTACCTATGGGTGGGACCAGGAGGGGGGTGGTTACACCCCTATCCCTTGTCCGGCTTCGCCCCAGCTCAGGGGCTGGGGTGCCCCCGAAACTGGTTTGAGCCGGGCTATGCACAGTGAGCACCGGGGTGCCACTTGCAATCACCTTCCTTTCAGCCCTGCCTACCTGGGATACACAAACCCTGTCTGGGATGGTGCTAACACCGCCCTCGACAGGAAACCCTTTGTCCAAGCTCCCCTCGCTGGAAGGTCTCCCAGCAGCAGGAGGTCAGACTTGTGTCTGGTGGCAGCATCCATTTTGTGATGCTGAGGCTTGAGTCAACTTTAACCGGGGTTCAAGGTTACTTCCATGTTGTGTCCCTCTAGAAGGGTGGAATGCTAACCCCGTCGCCAGAGTTAGCGAGGGGTTCGTATTCCAATTCGTATGACACCTTACTCGACATGTGTGGGTGATGCGATGCCATAGTTAGCAAATAACCGCCAGGATTATAATGCATTTTAAGGTAGGTGGCACGCGTCACCATGGAACAGCTATTAGGACTTGGTTCCGCAAGCCGTCGACGGGCTCAGCTCGCGCCAGAGCACCATCTCACATGATTCCCAGCACTCTGCCTTCAGGATTGATAAGGCCTGCCATAGGAGTGACTGATAGGAATCCATGCGTCCATTTTAGTGTTAGGTATAGGAATACTACACCTACAGCAACGGGTGATTACACCACCTTGCCCCAGCTGTCGTGCAGCCAGTTGTGTCAGATTTGGGGTGGCCATCCAGGGGTGGCATAATACATGCTGCAGCCCCTGGTAGGCCCTGGGTACGCCGATGCCCTGGATACCTGTGGTATGCTGATACAGGGACTGATAAGGCGGCCCAGTTCCAATTAGTGGATGCACCTAATGTACATGTGTATTAATCTGGAGAGAGAGCAGCTAGGCTGTGGGTCTGATTGGCAGGCCCACAGCCAGGGAAAGTCGTAAACCAATGAAGCAAAAGCAAAAAAATCTGGGTGATCATAGGATTGCAGACCCTACTCTCCTACAAGTGCCATGATGGTGGTTTTAATCCTTTGTGTCGGATCCCTGTTAATCTTCTTATAATATCTTGTGTCTGCCAGGAGATTCAGGCAGGCAGTTCTGTACGCATTGGTACTTTGAATGACCGTCGCTCCCCCCTTATCCGCTGGTTTTATGACTATATCTGTTCTTGATTGAAGGGCTACCAAAGCTGTACTTTCTCTTCTACTCAGGTTGTTGAACACATTTCTCTTAGGTTGAAGAGATTCAACCTCTTTTGAGACTGCCTCTTCAAATGAAAGTGCCTCTGGAGGCATCATGTTGTTGGGGGGGGGAAAAGGTTGATCTTAATCTAAGATCTGTGTGGGTATCGTCTGCTATTGGTCTTTCTTTATCCAGAAAGAAGGTCTTCAATCGAATTTTTCTAAAAAACTCGCCCAATTCACATCGGAGATGAAATTTGTCCAAATAGGTTGTTGGAACAAAACCCAGACCCTTATCCAAAACAGTTTGTTCATCTGTAGTGAGGATGATGTCTGTAAGGTTCACCACTAATCCCTCGTGTTGCTCGTGCTCGGCTGTTGATCCCTGGTGTTGCTCCTCGTGTTCATTGAGCTCCGGTCTTCTTCCCATTGAATTCTTTTGTTTCCCCTCCTTCCTCGTCTGCCTCTCCTTCCGCCCTGACCTAAAAAATGTTGATTAAAGTCAGGTTGATAGTATGGGCCTGTTGGAAGTTGAGGGGGGCCATGGTACTGAACAGGGCCGAAAGGGCCGGGCCAGGGGTACATTTGTTGATGCCCGTATCTTTGGTTGTAATTGCCCCTTCGTGGTCTTCTTGCCCTTCCTCGCCAGCTCTTATTTGATCCGTCGCTCGACCAATCTTCGTATTCAGAGTCGGATGACGCTGTCTGTTCACTGCGTGATGATCCTGAGTCAGAAGGTACCTGGCTTTTGTAATCATCTTTGATATAGGGGTAAATCTTCTCATGGCTGAATTTCTTCAGATCTTTCTGCAGTTTGTTGATTTTATTCTGCATCAAATAATCCTTGTGTTCGTTTACTTCTTTGTTCACTTCTTCAAATTTCTTTTTGTATAACGTTAGTTTGATCTCTGTTAGTAGTGAATCCTCGCTAATTTTAATCTTTACTAATAGTGCATCTGACAAACGCTTGGCTGTGTTGATTATCAAAATAAGCCAATCGCGTGAGCACCTCCAAGCGATTAGAGACCACTCTTTTTTGAATTGTGGGTCGTCAAGAAAAATCCTCGGTGCATTTGTCACTATTAACCCCGTGGGTGCTACATTGCCACGGAGATATTCTGTCATAATTGCCCCGTGTAGTAATATTTTCATTTGACATCGTTTTAGTTCCTTAAGTTCATCCCAGTTTTGGGTTTGAGTAAGTGTCTGGTTGATGTTTGTATCAGACAAAAGGGATGGGCCTGCTAGTATGGCGGATGCCTCCTCATCAGAGTAGCCGATACCAAATAATTCTGCCATTCTCTTATGGATGTGAAGAGTGAAGTGATAAAATAATCTATGGAAAATGGTGAGGGAGTGCTGTGCACAGGTGAGGGAAAAAGAGAGTCAAACTACACTGAAGTATTGATACAATTGGTCTTCATAAATGAAGAAGTTTTCCGTGAGGGCCATATGTATGAGAGTAATCACCCACGTAATTGGTGCTGCCCATAGCCATTCTTGGTCTTTTAGAACCTCTTCCACCACTCTGATGCTTTCGGTCTGGGGTATATTCGTGTATAATGCCTCCACGTCCAGACATACCAGGAGATTGACCTCTGGATTGTACTCCACCTGTGTCAGAAGGTTAAAGAGATGTTTGGTATCTTGGACATACGACTTGATGTTTTTCACCAGGGAGCGTAGAAACCAATCTGTGTATTTGGATAATGGTTCTAGAACCGAAACAATTGGTCTGCCCGGCGGAGGAATCTTTCCTTTGTGTAGCTTCGGGATCGTGTAAAATAGCGGAGTCCTAGGATCCTCCTGGTTCAAGAAGGGATGTTCTTTTTTGGTGATCCACTCTTTGGTGAGTGCGTCTGTTGTGAGTGCCATGATGGTGGTTTTAATCCTTTGTGTCTGATCCCTGTTAATCTTCTTATAATACCTTGTGTCTGCCAGGAGATTCAGGCAGGCAGTTCTGTACGCATTGGTACTTTGAATGACCGTTGCTCCACCCTTATCCGCTGGTTTTATGACTATCTAAATCAAAGGGAATTGCTTCCTTGCTCACCTATGGGTGAAGATAAAATTTCCCTCACCAGACACTTCACATCAGTCCATTTACGTGCTGTAACCACTAGCTGGCTAGTTAGAGTAAAACCATTTGTGTAATTGATTAAATAGGGAAGTGTTACTCTGACTCAGAATCCTCTCCACCCTCTAGGCAATGAAAAATTTTCAATAGCCTATTGTATTCTAAAGGTTTAGCGCAGCGTACAGCTGTAGGGTTTGTTCACATAAATTTTCTGTAAAAAACTCAGTACTTCAGTGTAGTTTGACTCTCTTTTTCCCTCACCTGTGCACAGCACTCCCTCACCATTTTCCATAGATTATTTTATCACTTCACTCTTCACATCCATAAGAGAATGGCAGAATTATTTGGTATCGGCTACTCTGATGAGGAGGCATCCGCCATACTAGCAGGCCCATCCCTTTTGTCTGATTCAAACATCAACCAGACACTTACTCAAACCCAAAACTGGGATGAACTTAAGGAACTAAAACGATGTCAAATGAAAATATTACTACACGGGGCAATTATGACAGAATATCTCCGTGGCAATGTAGCACCCACGGGGTTATTAGTGACAAATGCACCGAGGATTTTTCTTGACGACCCACAATTCAAAAAAGAGTGGTCTCTAATCGCTTGGAGGTGCTCACGCGATTGGCTTATTTTGATAATCAACCCAGCCAAGCGTTTGTCAGATGCACTATTAGTAAAGATTAAAATTAGCGAGGATTCACTACTAACAGAGATCAAACTAACGTTATACAAAAAGAAACTTGAAGAAGTGAACAAAGAAGTAAACGAACACAAGGATTATTTGATGCAGAATAAAATCAACAAACTGCAGAAAGATCTGAAGAAATTCAGCCATGAGAAGATTTACCCCTATATCAAAGATGATTACAAAAGCCAGGTACCTTCTGACTCAGGATCATCACGCAGTGAACAGACAGCGTCATCCGACTCTGAATACGAAGATTGGTCGAGCGACGGATCAAATAAGAGCTGGCGAGGAAGGGCAAGAAGACCACGAAGGGGCAATTACAACCAAAGATACGGGCATCAACAAATGTACCCCAGCCTTGTTCAGTACCATGGCCCCCCTCAATTTCCAACAGGCCCATACTATCAACCTGACTTTAATCAACATTTTTTAGGTCAGGGCGGAAGGAGAGGCAGACGAGGAAGGAGGGGAAACAAAAGAATTCAATGGGAAGAAGACCGGAGCTCGATGAACACGAGGAGCAACACCAGGGATCAACAGCCGAGCACGAGCAACACGAGGGATTAGTGGTGAACCTTACAGACATCATCCTCACTACAGATGAACAAACTGTTTTGGATAAGGGTCTGGGTTTTGTTCCAACAACCTATTTGGACAAATTTCATCTCCGATGTGAATTGGGCGAGTTTTTTAGAAAAATTCGATTGAAGACCTTCTTTCTGGATAAAGAAAGACCAATAGCAGACGATACCCACACAGATCTTAGATTAAGATCAACCTTTTTCCCCCCCAACAACATGATGCCTCCAGAGGTACTTTCATTTGAAGAGGCACTCTCAAAAGAGGTTGAATCTCTTCAACCTAAGAGAAATGTGTTCAACAACCTGAGTAGAAGAGAACGTACAGCTTTGGTAGCCCTTCAATCAAGAACAGATATAGTCATAAAACCAGCGGATAAGGGGGGAGCGACGGTCATTCAAAGTACCAATGCGTACAGAACTGCCTGCCTGAATCTCCTGGCAGACACAAGATATTATAAGAAGATTAACAGGGATCCGACACAAAGGATTAAAACCACCATCATGGCACTCACAACAGACGCACTCACCAAAGAGTGGATCACCAAAAAAGAACATGCCTTCTTGAACCAGGAGGATCCTAGGACTCCGCTATTTTACACGATCCCGAAGATACACAAAGGAAAGATTCCTCCGCCGGGCAGACCAATTGTTTCAGGCATTGGGTCGGTTCTAGAACCATTATCCAAATACACAGATTGGTTTCTACGCCCCCTGGTGAAAAACATCAAGTCGTATGTCCAAGATACCAAACATCTCTTTAACCTTCTGACACAGGTGGAGTACAATCCAGAGGTCAATCTCCTGGTATGTCTGGACGTGGAGGCATTATACACGAATATACCCCAGACCGAAAGCATCAGAGTGGTGGAAGAGGTTCTAAAAGACCAAGAATGGCTATGGGCAGCACCAATTACGTGGGTGATTACTCTCATACATATGGCCCTCACGGAAAACTTCTTCATTTATGAAGACCAACTGTATCTACAAATACACGGAACTTCAATGGGCAGCACATTTGCCCCAAGTCTAGCATGTCTGTATGTGGGTTACTTTGAAGACCAACATATATGGACACAGAATCCGTTCAGTGAAAACATCTGTAAATGGTACAGATATATTGACGATGTCCTGATGATTTGGAAGGGAGACATGACGGGTCTTAACAACTTTAAGATCTGGATCAATTCTCTAAACCCCCACCTTCACTTTACAATGAATGTACATAAAGAGAGTATTTCGTTTCTGGATGTCACACTTACAGCGAAGGAAGGTACACTGGAAAGTTCCCTGTATACAAAACCTACAGACAGGAACAGCCTACTAAGGTTTGATAGTGCTCACCCACGATCCTTAAGAGAGAATCTCCCAGTAGGTCAGTTCCTTAGGATACGCAGAAACTGTTCTAATCTTCAGACGTACAAAAGAGAGGCAGTCATTCTCACAAATAAACTTAAACAAAAGAAGTATCCCATCAAAATCATAGAAAGAGCAAACAAAAGAGCACGTAACACTCCACGTGAGGCCCTTTTAGAGACACATATGAAAGAACAGCCGGACCAACTAATATGTGTCACTACATACAACTCTTCGTCTAATGACTTAAAGAAGATAATAAATAAAAAATGGGCCATACTAACGTCTAATAAGTTACATTTGAAAAACCAATGTTTTCATTTAAGAAAAATTCAAGTTTAAGAGATGCTCTGGTCCATACCAATACCTTTACACCTAGATCCACCAATCAGGTGACACTATGGGAAATGCCACCTGTTATGGGACACTACCCTTGCGGATCATGCGTGGCTTGCCCCTTCACAGAACATACTAAAACATTAGAACTAGGGTTGCAGTCACCGTGGGAACAAAGATCACACACCAATTGCAATTCTGAGTCAGTCATTTATATGATCAAGTGCCCGTGTAATATGATGTACATCGGGATGACTAGCCGGAAAGTGAAGGTTCGCATTAGCGAACATAGGAGTACCATACGGAGAGCAGTGACAGCCACTAGACTTACAGCACATTATCACGAAAAGAACCACAAGGATACGGAGCTCAGATGGACTGTATTAGAAAAAATCAAGAATACGGGTAATCAACAGAAAAAACTTTTAGAGCGAGAACAACGATGGGTGTATCGTTTAAAGACCCATGAAAAGGGCCTTAACGATTCTATACCATGGAACCAACTAAATAGGTAAAGATTATTCACCCGTCATCACTCTATTTCAAGTACCCGGATTGTGATTATACACTTAGAAGACATAAAATGAAAGTCCTCAATAACATTTGATTACCATATCTGGGCATGTCCTTCCCTTTTATAAGATTTATGCAAACATCTGCCAGTGGGGCCCCATGGCATTTGTAACTCAATAACTCCATCCGGTAAATCTTATATAGCAGGTACTCTAGACGCACAAACACTTGCTATGGTGGTTTCTTTACAAACATATACCAGAAGCAGTTCATAACTGGACTACCTCACAATGTGCGCCATCAACCCGCGATTTGACATAAATATGAATTTGTCATTTCAACGCATTGTGCCGTCCCATTTGGGACTAAATAGTGTAGTCAGCGGCCAGATCAAGACCCACCTGGACTTAAAATGAAAATAATACATATTTGGTGTATTCTCCCCAATTGCGGCTTTTTCTGTAATAAAAGACCACATTTCCCATGGTTCTTCGAACTATTGGGACCACTTGTGGAGGTCACCTACCTCGGGTCATGTATAACCAATCCCGTGATAGCTACACTAACAGACATACGTGTTTCCCCCCTTTGGTTCATTTTATATTCTCACTCTGGTGAAAATAATTTTTTAATAATCATATTAAGACTCCCTCTATATGAGATCGATTTAAGCACAAATTGATATATCTTTCCCAGACGCGACTATCTGGATGTTAAAACTACATTTCCCATGTTTTCCAACCACGGGGACTACATTTTGACGTCATCTACCACGGGTTAGGCAGAACCAATCCCGCAACAGGCACACCAATACGGAAGTATAAGGTTACCGATCCACGATACAATGGCGCAAAACGCCGGAGATCGGGACCGAATAGGTTGAGTGGTGGGGCAGGACTCTTGACGAAGTAAGTGGGGAGAGCATTGTGACCAACCTCAGATACGGGCATTTTTTCATCTTTACCGAGATGCAATCCAACACTCCCCTCCCTTTTTTGCCTTCTTGCCACGCTGCAACTCCCAATATACCTCCTCTCCTTTTCTTTTCCTTCCTTCACACTTGGGGTAACCCGCTGACAGGGTTTGACTATAGAGCTACCCCTTCCAGCCCATTGATCTCCTGAGGAATGGATCTCATCTGAAGTTCGGGTAAGAGAGGATGCATAGATGCAGTTTGAAAAATAATGATGCACCATTGCATCAAGGATGTTTTTAATAATCACGCATGGTTCAAGTTACTATGTTTTTGCACAGAAAGGGGATGAGTGTTGTGTGAGAGCGGGATATATGAGAGTTTTTTACATTGATAGTACTCACTAACTGGCATGAAGAAGCAGTTAGGATGCGAGTAAAATCGCCACCGCACAATACATCTGTCACTTTGATTAACTGTGTACAGATACTGCTGCGAGTGGCACATGTTTGGACACACGCGAGCACCACTTGGTCATATAATTACTTGGCACTTTTTGGTGTCGTTTTGTTGTCCTAAGCACGTTGTGGGACACATCACCTTGGAAAATCCAAAATTAGCTACAAGTATTAGATGTTTGTTTGTTGTCCATGTTTTACTCTTACAGATGGAACACTACGAGTGATGGATTAATCTATCAGTCATCTACGCAAGGAGCAGCTACTCTGCACTTGCCACAAAAACAGAATAGGGAATTTCCTTTCTGCTTTCCAGGGAGGCCACTTTAGCCCTGAAGAAAGTCCTGGACCTTTACGGCCAAAAACGGACTGAAACATGTTGGCACTAGGGTCTTAGGACCATAATACTCCTATTAATACCCCATTTTAACAATTTTATTAACCCAGACAGACCCAAAAATAAAGGGAAACTGGGGATCTGCCAGAGGTTTTTTATTATTTAGCCCCCCCTGGTCTACATTATCTTCAAAGAGCTCTCAACATTGTGGTTGAGCCCACCCCGACTTTTAGGCGTCGGGGTGACCCGATGATGAAGCATGACACCACTAGGGTGTGTGAGGGTACCTAAATCAAAAGGAATTGCTTCCTTGCTCACCTATGGGTGAAGTTAAAATTTCCCTCACCAGACACTTCACATCTATCCATTTACGTGCTGTAACCACTAGCTGGCTAGTTAGAGTAAAACCATTTGTGTAATTGTCTGTAATAGGCAGCCTTGTTTTAGTGGAACAGGCAAGTGTTCCTAGAGTTGGAGAGGTGGAGGATGTTGCTAGATTAAAAGATCACCACTTTCCTGATCACATTCCTCCCACACCCTCAAAAGACTTTCCCAGTAGGAGATGTAGAGTCTGTTGGTGAAGAGGTACGCGGAAGGAGACTCGTATGTACTGCCCCGAGTGTCCTTCTATATCTGGGCTTTGTGTGCCTGCTTGTTTTAGAGCGTACCACACGCAAAATAATTTTTGGGAGCATCCATGAGTGGTAAAGTGAACTACCTCGTCTGTATTCTTTAAAAAATGTGATTCTGTTTCAAGGTTGGCATTAGTGCAATGTATTTAGTTTCTGATTTTGTGTTAGTAGATTCTTATCTATTTGCAATTTGTTTGTGTTTTTATTTTTGTCTAAAAAAATCCTAAATGTGATGGCGGTGTGTGTAGGCTGGCGCTTGGCTGTTGGTGTGTGTGGACTGGCGCTTGGATGGTGGTGTGCGTGGACTGGCGCTTGACTGGTGGTGTGTGTGGACTGGCGCTTGACTGGCGGTGTGCGTGGACTGGCGCTTGGCTGGCGGTGTGCGTGGACTGGCGCTTGGCTGGCGGTGTGAGCAGACTGGTGCTTGACTGGTGGTGTGCCTGGACTGGCGCTTGGCTGGTGGTGTGCGTGGACTGGCGCTTGGCTGGTGGTGTGCATGGACTGGCACTTGGCTGGCAGTGTGTGTGGATTGGCGATTGGCTGGCGGTGTGCCTGGACTGGCGATTGGCTGGCGGTGTGCGTGGACTGGCGCTTGGCTGGCGGTGTGCGTGGACTCAAGTTTGGCTAGCGGTGTGCGCGGACTGGCGCTCGGCTAGCGGTGTGCGTGGACTGGCGCTCGGCTGCCTGTGTGTGAGTAGTGACTTGCTGCTGGTCACTACACATACTGCTAGCTGAGTGCCACTCCACGCAATCCATCAGCTTGTGTGGTTGCTGTGTCAGGAATGTGGGCGTGTGAAAGTGATGGGCCCTTGAATGGCGCTGTCTGCTGGTGTGAGTGTTGTAATGTGATGGGCCCGCGGCTGGCGGTGTGAATGGTTTTGTATGTGTCACACGTATGAAAGGTGTATGAATGGCCTGTAAAGAGGTTGGTGCCTTGTCATGGCTTTACAGCTCACGAGTTGCGAGTCAATGGTTCAGTTTCTCGCCCTTTCAGTTATTAACAGTGCATTTCATTTTTGTGAAATCACTTGCTTATACAATTGTATATACTGAACCATCACTCACCCTCGTGCCAAATTCAACCAGTATGTGTGTGTGCTTGAGGATTAGATGGCTGTGCAGTAATATTTGTCTTTCTGAAGCACGGTGTACCTTTTCCCTTTTTGTGAATGTTGTAATGTGTTATTTTTGTGCCTGGTGCTGTGAATGGTCTTGTGTGTATCACGTATGAAAGGTGTGTGAATGGCCTGTAAAGCGGTTGGTGCCTTGCCGTGGCTTTACAGCTCACGAGCTGCGAGTCATTGGTTCGGTTTTTTGTCCATTTAATTATTGACAGTGCATTTCATTTTTGTGAAATCTCTTGTTAATAAAATTTAATATACTGAACCATCACACGCCCTCGTGCCAAATCCAACCAGTATGTGTGTGTGTTTGAGGAATAGATGGCTGTGCAGGAATCTTTGTCTTTTTAGTTTCTCTGCCAAGGTGTACGTTCCATGTAAGAATAACCCACCAACTGTAGATATTGTCGTAAACCCATGGGAGTTCATGGTGATGTCTCTCTTGTGAATTCCAAAAAGTTATTTTATCCACAATGTCCTGCAAACCTCAAAATGTCTGTCACATTTTCCTTGCAATATTGTGCCGAAATTCTCACACTGTAGTAACAAACAAACTAATTATGTCAAAACGATCTGGTTTTGCAAGGGTGGTCATCTGGGATTTTGGCCCCGTGCTCGGCGGCCATCTAGGGAAACCTACCAAATCCATACATTTCTGAAAACTAGACACACGGGGGCTTCCAGGGAGGTATGGCTTGCGTGGATCTCCCAACCTTTCCTTACCCAGAATCCCCTGCAAACCTCAATTTCAGCTGAAAAAAAATCACTTTTTTCACACATTTTTGTGTGGGAAAGTTGTGGCATCACCGGGCTCACACAAATTTATCACCACCCAGCGTTCCCCTGGGTCTCCCGGTAAAAATGGTGCCTCACTTGTGTGGGAGGCCCAAGTACCCGCGACAGGCAAGGGCCCAAACGTAGTGAGGCGACATCAACATTGCCTATCAAAAAATGTTTTGGGCTCTTGCCTGTCGCGGATACTCGGGCCTCCCACACAAGTGAGGAACCATTTGTACCGGGAGACCTGGGGGAACGCTGGGTGGTGGGAAATTTGTGTGAGCCCAGTGATGCCATAACTTTCCCACACAAAAATGTGATTTTTTCAGCTAAAATTGAGGTTTGCAGGGGATTCTGGCTAAGGAAACGTTGGGGGATCCACGTAAGCCATACCTCCCTGGAAGCCCCCGGGTATCTAGTTTTCAGAAATGTTTGGGTTTGATAGGTTTCCCTAGATGGCCGCCGAGCACCGGGCCAAAAACCCAAGTGACCCACCTTACAAAACCAGGTGGTTTTGAGATAGGCAATTTTTATGTCGCCTCACTACGTTTTGGGTCCTTGCCTGTCGCGGGTACTTGGGCCTCCCACACAAGTGAGGCCCCATTTTTACCGGCAGACCTGGAGGAACGCTGGGTGGTGGTAAATTTGTGTGAGCCCGGTGATGCCACAACTTTCTCACACAAAAATGTGTGAAAAAAGTGATTTTTTCAGCTAAAATTGAGGTTTGCAGGGGATTCTGCGTAAGGAAACATTGGGGGATCCACGCAAGCCATACCTCCCAGGAAGCCCACGGGTGTCTAGTTTTCAGAAATATATAAGTTTGCTAGGTTTCCCAAGGTGCCCGCAGAACTAGGGTTCAAAAACTAGAGCTAGGCAATTTGCCAAAAAAGGGTTGCATTTTGCCCCATTTCCTGTCACAGGCACTAGGCCGACCCGCACAAAAAAGGTGCCGTTTTTCTCGTAAGACTTTTGGGAACGCGGGGTGGGTGTAAATTTGTGGATCCACGCAGATGCCGGAACTTTCCACCACAGAAATGTGGGAAAAATGTGTTTTTTTGGACAATTTTTTAGTTTTGCAAGGGATTCTGGGTAACAGATACTGGTGGGAGGCAGTCAAGTCACCCCATCCTGGATTCCCCTGGGTTTCTAGTTTTCATAAATGTATAGGTTTGCTAGGTTTCCCAAGGTGCCCAATGAGCTATGGTTCAAAAATTACAGATAGACACTTTGCCAAAAAAGGGTCATTTTTCACTGCGAAATTGAGGTGTAACCACGTTGCATTTTGCGCCGTTTCCTGTTGCGGGCACTAGGCCGACCTGCACAAGTGAGGTACCATTTTTCTCGTAAGACTTTGGGAAACGCGGGGTGGGTGGAAATTTGTGGATCCACGCAGATTGCGGAACTTTCCACCACAGAAATGTGGGGAAAATGTGGTTTTTTTTGACAATTTTTAAGGTTTGCAAGGGATTCTGGGTAACAGACCCTGGCGGAAGGCAGTCAGGTCACCCCATCCTGGATTCCACTGGGAGTCTAGTTTTCAAAAACGTTTAGGTTTGCTAGGTTTCCCAAGGTGCCTGCAGAGCTAGGGTTCAAAAACTAGAGTTAGGCACTTTACCAAAAAAGGGTCATTTTTCTAAGCGAAATTGAGGTGTGACCACGTTGCGTTTTGCACCGTTTCCTGTTGCGGGCACTTGGCCGACCCGCACAAATGAGGTACAGTTTTTCTCATAAGACTTTGGGGAACGCGGAGTGGGTGGAAATTTGTGGATACATGCAGATTCCGGAACTTTCCACCACAGAAATGTGGGGCAAATGTGTTTTTTTGGACAATTTTTTAGGTTTGCAAGGGATTCTGGGTAACAGACCCTGGTGGGAGGCAGTCAAGTCACCCCATCCTGGATTCCCCTGGATGTCTAGTTTTCAAAAATGTATAGGTTTGCTACGTTTCCCAAGGTGCCCGCAGAGCTAGGGTTAAAAAACTAGAGCTTTGCACTTTGCCAAAAAAGGGACATTTTTCACTGCGAAATTGAGGTGTGACCACGTTGCGTTTTGCGCCGTTTCTTGTCGCGGGCACTAGGCCGACCCGCACAAGTGAGGTGCCATTTTTCTCATAAGACTTTGGGGAACGCGGGGTGGGTGGAAATTTGTGGATCCACGCAGATTCTGGAACTTTCCACCACAGAAATGTGGAGAAAATGTGTTTTTTTATACAATGTTTTAGGTTTGCAAGGGATTCTGGGTAACAGACCCTGGTGGGAGGCAGTCAAGTCACCCCATCCTGGATTCCCCTGGATGTCTAGTTTTCAAAAATGTATAGGTTTGCTAGGTTTCCCAAGGTGCCCGCAGAGCTAGGGTTCAAAAACAAGAGCTAGGCAATTTGCCAAAAAAGGGTCATTCTTCAATACGAAATTGAGGTGTGACCACGTTGCGGTTGGCGCCTTTTCCTGTCGCGGGCACTAGACCGACCCGCACAAGTGAGTTACCGTTTTTCTCGTTAGACTTTGGGGAACGCGGGGTGGGTGAAAATTTGTGGATCCACGCAGATTCCGGAACTTTCCAGCACAGAAATGTGGGGAAAATGTGTTTTTTTTGACAATTTTTTAGGTTTGCAAGGGATTCTGGGTAACAGACCCTGGTGGGAGGCAGTCAAGTCACCCCATCCTGGATTCCCCTGGATGTCTAGTTTTCAAAAATGTATAGGTTTGCTAGGTTTCCCAAGGTGCCCGCTTAGCTAGGGTTCAAAAACTAGAGCTTTGCACTTTGCCAAAAAGGGACATTTTTCACTGCGAAATTGAGGTGTGACCACGTTGCGGTTGGTGCCTTTTCCTGTCGCGGGCACTAGACAGACCCACACAAGTGAAGTCCGTTTTTCTCGTTAGACTTTGGGGAACGCGGGGTGGGTGAAAATTTGTGGATCCACGCAGATTCTGGAACTTTCCACCACAGAAATGTGGGGAAAATGTGTTTTTTTGGACAATTTTTTAGGTTTGCAAGGGATTCTGGGTAACAAACCATGGTAGGAGGCAGTCAAGCCACCCCATCCTGGATTCCCCTGGTTGTCTAGGTTTCAAAAATGTAAAGGTTTGCTAGGTTTCCAAAGGTGCTCAATGAGCTATGGTTCAAAAATTACAGCTAGACACTTTGCGAAAAAAGAGTCATTTTTCACTGCGAAATTGAGGTGTGACCATGTTGCATTTTGCGCCGTTTTCTGTTGCAGGCTCTAGGCCGAACCACACAAGTGAGGTACCATTTTTCTCGTAAGACTTTGGGGAACGAGGGGTGGGTGGAAATTTGTGGATCCACGTAGATTCAGGAACTTTCCACCACAGAAATGTGGGGAAAATGTGTTTTTTTGACAATTTTTTAGTTTTAGGTTTGCAAGGGATTCTGAGTAACAGACCCTGGCGGGAGGCAGTCAAGTCACCCCATCCTGGATTCCCCCGGATGTCTAGTTTTCAAAAATGTATAGGTTTGCAAGGTTTCCCAAGGTGCCCGCAGAGCTAGGGTTAAAAAACTAGAGCTTTGCACTTTGCCAAAAAAGGGACATTATTCACTGCGAAATTGAGGTGTGACCACGTTGCGTTTTGCGCCGTTTCTTGTCACGGGCACTGGGCCGACCCTCACAAGTGAGGTGCCATTTTTCTCGTAAGACTTTTGGGAACGCAGGGTGGGTGGAAATTTGTGGATCCAGGCAGATTCCGGAACTTTCGACCACAGAAATATGGGGAAAATGTGTTTCTTTTGACAATTTTTTAGTTTTGCAAGGGATTCTGGGTAACAGATACTGGTGGGAGGCAGTCAAGTCACCCCATCCTGGATTACCCTGCGTGTCTAGTTTTCATAAATGTATAGGTTTGCTAGGTTTCCCAAGGTGCCCAATGAGCTATGGTTAAAAAATTACAGATAGACACTTTGCCAAAAAAGGGTCATTTTTCACTGCGAAATTGAGGTGTGACCACGTTGCATTTTGTGCCGTTTCCTGTTGCGGGCACTAGGCCGACCTGCACAAGTGAGGTACCATTTTTCTCGTAAGACTTTGGGGAACGCGAGGTGAGTGGAAATTTGAGGATCCACGCAGATTCCGGAACTTTCCACCACAGAAATGTGGGGAAAATGTGTTTTTTTGACAATATTTTAGGTTTGTAAGGGATTCTGGGTAACAGACCCTGGCGGGAGGTAGTCAAGTCACCCCATCCTGGATTCCTCTGGGTGTCTAGTTTTTAAAATGTATAGGTTTGCTAGGTTTCCCAAGGTGCCCGCAGAGCTAGGGTTAAAAAACTAGAGCTAGGCACTTTGCCAAAAAAGGGTCATTTTTCACTGCGATATTGAGGTGTGACCACGTTGCGTTTTGCACCGTTTCCTGTCGCGGGCATTAGGTCGACCCGCACAAGTGAGTTACCATTTTTCTCATAAGAATTTGGGGAACGCGGGGTGGGTGGAAATGTGTGGATCCTCGCAGATTCCGGAACTTTCCATCGCAGAAATGTGGGAATAATGTGTTTTTTTGGACAATTTTTTAGGTTTGCAAGGGATTCTGGGTAACAAACCCTGGTGAGAGGCAGTCAAGCCACCCCATCCTGGATTCCCTTCGTTGTCTAGTTTTCAAAAATGTAAAGGTTTGCTAGGTTTCCTGTAGGAAGGTGGATATCTGACTATGGTTACCCCCAAATTTTTGCCTAGTGTCTAGCTGGTTTTTCGACTTAGTTGGCCTGAGATCCTGCTATTCAGGATCTCAGCCTGGCTGTTCTCTCTTTAAAATGGACTCCATGTACCCTAGGTACATACCCAATTGGTTGGATCACCCTGTCAGCCCCTGTACCAGTGTACACTAGGTACCCAGGGCATTGGTGTACCCAAGGCCTGCCAAGGGCTGAAGCATGTATTATGCCACCCCAGGCTTGGCCTAACAATCTGACACAACTGGCTGATCACTCAGCTGGGGTAAGTTGGTGTAATCACCTCTTACTTAGGTGTAGTATACCTATACCTAACCTTAAATGGGACACATGGTAACCTATAAGTCACTCCTATGGCAGGCCTTAACAATCCTGAAGGCAGAGTGCTTGGTTCCATGTGAGATGGTGCTCTGGCATGAGCTGAGCCTGTCTGCAGTGGTCGGAACAACTTCCTTCTACTGTTTCCAGATATCGTCATACCATATACTCCTAAGTGCATTATGAACCTCGCTGTTAAATGCTATCTTTGGTTTGGCTTTATCAAAACATGTCGAGTAAGGTGTCATACGAATTGGAATACTAACCCCTCGCCAATTCTGGCGACGGGGTTAGCATTCCACCCTTCTAGAGGGACACGACATGTACAGTACCTGAAACCCGGGTAAAATCAGACATAGCCTCAGCTCCACAAAATGGATGCTGCCACCACAGACACAAGTCTGCCCTCCTGCTGCTGGGAGTCCTTCCAGCTTGGGAGGTGTGGACAAAGGGTTTCCTGCCAGGGGAGGTGCATGCACCACCCCAGACAGGATTTTGTGTATTGGTCAGGTAGGGCTTGAAAGAAACCAGACATGCCTGTGGCTCACAAGGAGCCTCGGTGCATATGCCTGTTCAAACCGGTCCTGGGGCACACCAGGCCCGGGCCTGGGGCGAGCTGGACAAAGGATTGGGGGTGTAACCACCCCCCTTCCTGGTCCCACCCATAGGGAGGGACCTAGCAGGTAGTCCGGCCCCTAGAATCCGCTTAAAGGTAGGAGCTGTGTCCTAAGACTTCAGACATCCTGGAATCAACTTAACACTAAGAAGAAGACGGGAACTTCGACGCTCTGCTGCACAGAGGACTGAAGCCAATCTCCCCTGTGGTCAGGGAGTGACCACCTTGCTAACGCAAGCACTATCCAGCGAATCAACATCTGCTTTGCCGCCGCCTCCCGCCGGAGTCCGAGCCCAGAGACTGACAAGACCTGGACCTCCAGACCTCTCACCGCCCGATCCACAGTCCCTGAAAAGAGGAGACCCGTGGAGGCACCGAGACACGTGGAGCCAGCCATCTTGGAACGACTACGACAAGCTGACAAGTGCAACAACCAAGGCTCCCTCCAAGTTGTGCTTTGGGATCTGAGAAGCCCAACACCCGAGCAGCATCTGCACCAAAGGTGAGCCCTCCAGCATCTCCACGATCTGCGTGGGGCCCTTCTGCATTTTGCCACTCGACGCGCCTAACCGGTTGCTGGCCCGCTGGCTAGTAGCCATCTTGGCGACGAACTCTACGAAATACACCGCTGGTCTGGTTGCTCCAGACTGGCCCTTGCTCCCCTCCAAAGGAGCAGTCCTTCTGACCTTGCTGGTCAGAACCATCAGCTTATTTCACCTCCTACAACAATTGCTTTTGCCAAGGCTTGTTTGCATCGATCAAGTCGCCGACACCGCCGACAGCGAGAGCCTGCGTGGGACAGCTCGTGAACTGACTCCTGGACGTCGTCGACCTCCAGGGACCACGTGGCTGCAGAGACAAGCTACACCTTTCTTCCTGTTTGCACCCGACATTGCCTGGTACCCACCTGGTGCCACGCTGGTCACTGGCTAGTGACTGTGAACACTGTCCCCTCTGCGCACAGGTCTTCAACATCTCTGATCCACTCTTGGATCCACTGCATCTCTCCCGGACCGACCGCCTGAAGCATCTTTGTCTTCAGGCTCCACGGAACAGATAGAAGAAACCCGACGCACTTCGAGGCCTATGCACCCGCTTCCTGTGGGTGAGGTAAAGCTGGCACACCTGTACCCAAGTGTAGTAATACATCTCTAGTGCCTGTGTTCCAAATCTTGAGTTCCTAGTCCATCCGGAAGATCCTCTTTGCAGTAACTTTGTACTTTTTACGCACCCATTGAAACCTATGGGAGCACGCGTGTGACTATTTGCTCTGCACACGCCACCCGTGGACCTCCTGGTCACTAACTGAGGTTAGCTCCTTGCAGGCCCAGCGATTCTAGAGGCCCTAGGCCTTTTCCCTTTTCTGTTCGTGGTACTTATACCACTATTTTAGTATATGGTTTGAGCGGCCACCAGGGCCTATCCATATAAAGTGCAACTTCTGTGTATTCTACTGTAATCTTGTTTGACGATTTGTGCTCCTGTGCTCATAAAGAGACTATGGGTTACTTTGAGAAATAAATACATATATATTTTGAATATATATCTGTGTGGTGTCCTTTCATTGGTATAAAAGGGGGTTACATTTGGTAAAACAGCTGGCTTAACACGCTTCACGAGTTTAGCCTCAAAGACTGCTTAGCCTACGCTACCACTAGGGCAGCTAGTCCGAAAAGGTTGACTTACACACACACCATAAGGGTTGCTTGGCATGGTACAAGGTGATCACTTTAACTAGTGAGCATCATATACCAGGCCAACTTCTCACATTGGTGAGCAGCGGTTGGATTTGAGCTTGCTGTGTTTTACCATTGTAATCTCTTGGTTACCAATTGAAAGATCACATTGGTACCTGTAGGTACATATAAAACAAGATTAGATATACATAAGTTCTACTGAACTTAGTTGTTGTAGAGCAAAGGGAGTAGCACACCCTGACTACAACTACTAGATAGGTTTAGTAGGTAAACCCAAGTGTAGGTAGATTGCAACACATCCACCCACACTTAAGAGCAATGGCAGGGGCAGAGGGGTCCACTGTACCCATCTCTGCTGAGAGTGACCCCCAGAGGGCACCATCCAGCTTTGCTACCCTTAGCCAGAATGAGCTCAGGCATTTGGCAACTCTTAGAGGCCTTAAACAGCCCAAGAACCCTACCTCTGCTGAGCTCAGAGAACTCTTACAAAATGATGAGAATCAGAGAGAACTCAGGAAAGCTTCCCAGTTAGCCCCCTTAGGGTCAGGAACAGGAGGCCCCCCTTCTGAAGATGCTACAGAGGTACCCAGTTCCAATAGCCATCCCTTAGATGAGAATCATACTACAGGGGAGGAAAGTGGTGAGGATACAGAAAGTAGTGATGATGAAGGGAGAACTAGCCCAGTGCCAAGTGTTATACTTGGCCCAGCTAAACTAAGGCTATTGGGGATTGACAGTGGGTTTACCCCATTGGATCTCCCCAGTGGACTTAACACAGGGCTTGGGAGGCAAAGGAATCGCTCAGGTGACTCCAATGCTTCCCATGGCTCTAGAGGCTCTCAAGGTCACTCCAGGAAAAGGATGACCACCCCTCAGAGGAGGGAACATGAGGCCAGAATGCAGGAAGCCCAGCTGAGGATCAGGAAGCAGGAGCTAGAAGTAGCCCTGATGGAAGAAAAACTGAACAAGGCTAGGCAACCTAGAGAGAGTGGGTCTATACCCACTGGTGGCAGCATTGTCCCTAAGGACAAAGATAGGGTCTTTGATAATAGGAACCTGTCTAAGGTTGTGCCCCCCTACAAAAGTGGGGATGACATCCACAAATGGATAACTGCTCTTGAGAGAGCCTGCAAAGTACAGCAGGTTCCTGAAGACCAGTGGGCAGCAATCCTCTGGCTCTCCTTTGAAGGAAGAGGCAGAGACAGACTCCTCACTGTTAGGGAGGAGGATGTCAGAAATTACAGAGCCCTGAAGAGTGTCCTAGTTGATGGGTTAGGCTTAACCACTGAACAGTACAGGTTAATGTTCAGAGACACCCAGAAGACACAGACTCAGGACTGGTCTGAATATGTTGAATGTGCCACTAAGGCTTTGGAGGGTTGGTTGCTGGGAAGTAAGGTATCTGATTATACAGGATTGTACAATTTGATGATGAGAGAACAGATTTTAAGTAACTGTCAAAACCAGCTCCTCCATCAACACCTGGTAGACTCAGATTTGACCTCTCCCCAAGAATTGGGAAAGAGGGCAGATAAATGGGTCAGGACCAGGATCAGGCCTAAGAATCAGGGTGGTGACCAAAAGAAAGATACCACCAAACCTCAAGAGAAGGGTGGGGATAAAGCAAAAGAGAAATCTTCCTCAGGGCCCCAAAACTCCACACAGGGTGGTGGGTCCCAAGCTCCCTCCTCTACCACAGGTAAAAAGCCTTACTGCCATGAGTGTAAAACTCCTGGGCATTGGAAAACTGACAGCAGTTGCCCAAGGGCTACAAACAAAACTGTTCCTCCAATTACTCCTGTCACACCACCTATTACTGTCAGCAGTAATCCCCCAGGTGGTGGGAGTGCCCCCAAAAATTTGGGTGGGTTTACTTGGGGAACACAGGGGGACCCTGGCTTAGCCAATTCCCCTGCAGCAGATACTCTTGTCTGTGATGGTAGCATGGGGTTTGCCAACTTCACTGCCTGTCCCAACACTTTGGGTAGGTACAGACAGGAGCCCTACATCAATGGTACAAAAGCTGAGGCCTACAGAGACACTGGAGCTAGCATCACAATGGTGGCCCATTGGCTAGTTCCCTCTGAGCAGCTTTTGCCTGGTTTCTCCTACCAGGTGACCAACATTGATGGCAAACAGAACAGTCATCCCATGGCAGAGGTATGTCTCAGCTGGGGAGGTGTCACTGGCCCTAAAAGGGTGGCAGTGTCCCCAACCTTGCCTGTAGACTGCTTACTGGGGAATGACTTAGAACTCGCAGCTTGGGCTGGAGTTGAACAAGACACCCATTCTAAAATGGTAGGCCTTTCACAAAAGGGTAGTGGGGTTGTGCCATTCACAACCCCTGTCCAAATAGATTTCCTCCCTGGAAAGGTTGGAAGGGCAGTGGTAGCCACAGCCCAGGCACAGACAGACTTCCCTGTAGAGACTGGCAGAGCTGTGACAGTCACAGCTCAAACACAAACTGAGTGCCCCCCTGAAAAGGTTGGCAAGGCTGTAATGGTCTCAGCCTATACTCAGACTGACATAGGTGTAGTGAAGCCTGAAACTATGGATCACTCCACACAAACAGAGAGTAGTGGGGAGGAAGAAAAGTCTACCTCTCCCCAGACATTAGGAAAAAGTCAGCCTCCTCAGGGAGCTGACCTCACCCCTTGTGAAGGAACTGCCCCAGAGGTAGCCAGGCCTGGCCTGGCAGAGCCTCTGATGTCAGTGGCCCCTTCCAAGGTGGGACCCAGTCTGGTGCAGGTAGCCTGCCTCTCTCTACCCTGCCTCAGTCAGCCCAGGGCTGCAGAGGTCAGGGAGGCCAGTGGACCCCAAGAGGGCCCCTGTCCACAAGAACTCCCCCATCAAAAGAATGAGGATTGCCTGGCTAGTAGCCCTAGTCAGGTGATGGGTAAAAACATTCCTGAGGGATCTCCTTTACAGGTAGTTAGGGACCTCCCCCAGAGGGATTCTGTTGGGTACAGGCAAACATGGGACCTTAGGGCCCCAGACCTGACCTGTCCCTCCAGTAAGCCCACAAAAGGGACCCAGCTTCCAGCTTTAGGTAGCCAGAGGCTGACCCTGAGAGCACAGTGCAACTCAGTTAAGGAAAGAAAGGCATCCATGGTGGAGGGGGATTGGAGGAAGGTGAGGCCTCACTTTGAGGACACTCACTTCAGTACTCCATCTCAACACCAGCCTTTTACTTTGCCAAGACACACCAAAGGTAGAGATTCCCTATGGTGGAGACCCTCTGATACCCTTAGGGTGAGGGATTGCTTAGTGGACCATGAGACAGGGGGTAACCATGCCAGTGCTGGTTCCTCCTTATATGGCCACTTGGGCAATATAGGCTTACCTGGTCAAGGTCAGCCTTATCTCCCTTCGTTTGGGGGGGTTGTGTAGGAAGGTGGATATCTGACTATGGTTACCCCCAAATTTTTGCCTAGTGTCTAGCTGGTTTTTCGACTTAGTTGGCCTGAGATCCTGCTATTCAGGATCTCAGCCTGGCTGTTCTCTCTTTAAAATGGACTCCATGTACCCTAGGTACATACCCAATTGGTTGGATCACCCTGTCAGCCCCTGTACCAGTGTACACTAGGTACCCAGGGCATTGGTGTACCCAAGGCCTGCCAAGGGCTGAAGCATGTATTATGCCACCCCAGGCTTGGCCTAACAATCTGACACAACTGGCTGATCACTCAGCTGGGGTAAGTTGGTGTAATCACCTCTTACTTAGGTGTAGTATACCTATACCTAACCTTAAATGGGACACATGGTAACCTATAAGTCACTCCTATGGCAGGCCTTAACAATCCTGAAGGCAGAGTGCTTGGTTCCATGTGAGATGGTGCTCTGGCATGAGCTGAGCCTGTCTGTAGTGGTCGGAACAACTTCCTTCTACTGTTTCCAGATATCGTCATACCATATACTCCTAAGTGCATTATGAACCTCGCTGTTAAATGCTATCTTTGGTTTGGCTTTATCAAAACATGTCGAGTAAGGTGTCATACGAATTGGAATACTAACCCCTCGCCAATTCTGGCGACGGGGTTAGCATTCCACCCTTCTAGAGGGACACGACATGTACAGTACCTGAAACCCGGGTAAAATCAGACATAGCCTCAGCTCCACAAAATGGATGCTGCCACCACAGACACAAGTCTGCCCTCCTGCTGCTGGGAGTCCTTCCAGCTTGGGAGGTGTGGACAAAGGGTTTCCTGCCAGGGGAGGTGCATGCACCACCCCAGACAGGATTTTGTGTATTGGTCAGGTAGGGCTTGAAAGAAACCAGACATGCCTGTGGCTCACAAGGAGCCTCGGTGCATATGCCAGTTCAAACCGGTCCTGGGGCACACCAGTCCCGGGCCTGGGGCGAGCTGGACAAAGGATTGGGGGTGTAACCACCCCCCTTCCTGGTCCCACCCATAGGGAGGGACCTAGCAGGTAGTCCGGCCCCTAGAATCCGCTTATAGGTAGGAGCTGTGTCCTAAGACTTCAGACATCCTGGAATCAACTTAACACTAAGAAGAAGACGGGAACTTCGACGCTCTGCTGCACAGAGGACTGAAGCCAATCTCCCCTGTGGTCAGGGAGTGACCACCTTGCTAACGCAAGCACCATCCAGCGAATCAACGTCTGCTTTGCCGCCGCCTCCCGCCGGAGCCCGAGCCCAGAGACTGACAAGACCTGGACCTCCAGACCTCTCATCGCCCGATCCACAGTCCCTGAAAAGAGGAGACCCGTGGAGGCACCGAGACACGTGGAGCCAGCCATCTTGGAACGACTACGACAAGCTGACAAGTGCAACAACCGAGGCTCCCTCCAAGTTGTGCTTTGGGATCTGAGAAGCCCAACACCCGAGCAGCATCTGCACCAAAGGTGAGCCCTCCAGCATCTCCACGATCTGCGTGGGGCCCTTCTGCATTTTGCCACTCGACGCGCCTAACCGGTTGCTGGCCCGCTGGCTAGTAGCCATCTTGGCGACGAACTCTATGAAATACACCGCTGGTCTGGTTGCTCCAGACTGGCCCTTGCTCCCCTCCAAAGGAGCAGTCCTTCTGACCTTGCTGGTCAGAACCATCAGCTTATTTCACCTCCTACAACAATTGCTTTTGCCAAGGCTTGTTTGCATCGATCAAGTCGCCGACACCGCCGACAGCGAGAGCCTGCATGGGACAGCTCGTGAACCGACTCCTGGACGTCGTCGACCTCCAGGGACCACGTGGCTGCAGAGACAAGCTACACCTTTCTTCCTGTTTGCACCCGACATTGCCTGGTACCCACCTGGTGCCACGCTGGTCACTGGCTAGTGACTGTGAACACTGTCCCCTCTGCTTACAGGTCTTCAACATCTCCGATCCACTCTTGGATCCACTGCATCTCTCCCGGACCGACCGCCTGCAGCATCTTTGTCTTCAGGCTCCACGGAACAGATAGAAGAAACCCGACGCACTTCGAGGCCTATGCACCCGCTTCCTGTGGGTGAGGTAAAGCTGGCACACCTGTGCCCAAGTGTAGTAATACATCTCTAGTGCCTGTGTTCCAAATCTTGAGTTCCTAGTCCATCCGGAAGATCCTCTTTGCAGTAACTTTGTACTTTTTACGCACCCATTGAAACCTATGGGAGCACGCGTGTGACTATTTGCTCTGCACACGCCACCCGTGGACCTCCTGGTCACTAACTGAGGTTAGCTCCTTGTAGGCCCAGCGATTCTAGAGGCCCTAGGCCTTTTCCCTTTTCTGTTCGTGGTACTTATACCACTATTTTAGTATATGGTTTGAGCGGCCACCAGGGCCTATCCATATAAAGTGCAACTTCTGTGTATTCTACTGTAATCTTGTTTGACGATTTGTGCTCCTGTGCTCATAAAGAGACTAGGGGTTACTTTGAGAAATAAATACATATATATTTTGAATATATATCTGTGTGGTGTCCTTTCATTGGTAAAACAGCTGGCTTAACACGCTTCACGAGTTTAGCCTCAAAGACTTAGCCTACGCTACCACTAGGGCAGCTAGTCCGAAAAGGTTGACTTACAACCACACCATAAGGGTTGCTTGGCATGGTACAAGGTGATCACTTTAACTAGTGAGCATCATATACCAGGCCAACTTCTCACATTTCCCAAGGTGCTCAATGAGCTATGGTTAAAAAATTACAGCTAGACACTTTGCGAAAAAAGAGTAATTTTTCACTGCGAAATTGAGGTGTGACCACATTGCATTTTGTGCCGTTTTATGTTGCGGGCACTAGGCCGACCCACACAAGTGAGGTACCATTTTTCTCATAAGACTTTGGGGTACGAGGGGTGGGTGGAAATTTGTGGATCCACGCAGATTCCTGAACTTTCCACCACAGAAATGTGGGGAAAATGTGGTTTTTTGACAATTATTTAGGTTTGCAAGGGATTCTGTGTAACAGACCCTGGTGGGAGGCAGCCAAGTCACCCCATCCTGGATTCCCATGTTTGTCTAGCTTTCAAAAATGTATAGGTTTGCTAGGTTTCCCAAAGGGTCATTTTTCAATGCGAAATTGAGGTGTGACCACATTGCATTTTGCGCTGTTTCCTGTCGCAGGCACTAAGCCGACCCGCACAAGTGAGGTACCATTTTTCTCGTAAGACTTTGGGGAACGCGTGGTGGGTGGAAATTTGTGGATCCACGGAGATTCTGGAACATTCCACCACAGAAATGTGGAAAAAATATGTTTTGTTTGGTCAATTTTTTAGGTTTGCAAGGGATTTTGGGTAACAGACCCTGATGGGAGGCAGTCAAGCCACACTATCTTGGATTCGCCTGGTTGTCTAGTTTCCAAAAATGTATAGGTTTGCTAGGTTTCCCAAGGTGCCCGCAGAGCTAGGGTTCAAAAGCTAGACCTAGGCACTTTCCCAAAAAAGGGTAATTTTTCACTGCGATATTGAGGTGTGACCACGTTGCGTTTTGCACCGTTTCCTGTCGCGGGCACTAGGTCAACCCGCACAAGTGAGGTACCATTTTTCTCATAAGACTTTGGGGAACGCGGGGTGGGTGGAAATTTGTGGATCCACGCAGATTCCGGAACTTTCCACCACAGAAATGTGGAGAAAATATGCTTTTTTTACAATATTTTAGGTTTGCAAGGGATCCTGGATTTCCCTGGATGTCTAGTTTTCAAAAATGTATAGGTTTGCAAGGTTTCCCAAGGTGCCCGGAGAGCTAGGGTTCAAAAACGAGAGCTTTGCACTTTGCCAAAAAAGGGTCATTGTTCACTGCGATATTGAGGTGTGCCCACGCTGCGTTTTGCACCGTTTCCTGTCGCGGGCATTAGGTCGAGCCGCACAAGTGAGGTACCATTTTTCTCATAAGACTTTGGGGAACGCGGGTGGGTGGAAATGTGTGGATCCACGCAGATTCCGGAACTTTCCACAACAGAAATGTGAAGAAAATATGTTTTTTTGACAATTTTTTAGGTTTGCAAGGGATTCTGGGTAACAGACCCTGGTGGGAGGCAGTCAAGTCACCCCAGCCTGGATTCCCCTGGGTGTCTAGTTTTCAAAAACGTATAGGTTTGCTAGGTTTCCCAAGGTGCCTGCAGAGCTAGGGTTCAAAAACTAGAGTTAGGCACTTTACCAAAAAAGGGTCATTTTTCAATGCGAAATTGAGGTGTGACCACGTTGGGTTTTGCGCCGTTTCCTGTTGCGGGCACTTGGCCCACCCGCACAAATGAGGTACCGTTTTTCTTATAAGACTTTGGGGAACGCGGGGTGGGTGGAAATTTGTGGATACATGTAGATTCCGGAACTTTCACCACAGAAATGTAGGGCAAATGGGTTTTTTTGGACAATTTTTTAGGTTTGCAAGGGATTCTGGGTAACAGACCCTGGTGAGAGGCAGTCAAGTCACCACATCCTGGATTCCCCTGGGTGTCTAGTTATCACAAATGTATAGGTTTGCTAGGTTTCCCAAGGTGCCCGCAGAGCTAGGGTTCAAAAACTAGAGCTAGGCACTTTGCCACAACAGGGTCGTTTTTCACTGCAAAATTGAGGTGTGACCATGTTGCGTTTGGCGCCAATTCCTGTCGCGGGCACTAGACCGACCCGCACAAGGGAGGTACCGTTTTTCTCGATAGACTTTGGGGAACGCGGGGTGGGTGAAAATTTGTGGATCCACGCAGATTCCGGAACTTTCCACCACAGAAATGTGGGGAAAATGTTTTTTTTTGGACAATTTTTTAGGTTTGCAAGGGATTCTGGGTAACAGACCCTGGTGGGAGGCAGTCAAGTCACCCCATCCTGGATTTCCCTGGATGTCTAGTTTTTAAAAATGTATAGGTGTGCTAGGTTTCCCAAGGTGCCCGCAGAGCTAGGGTTCAAAAACTAGAGCTTTGCACTTTCCCAAAAAAGGTTCATTTTTCACTGCGATATTGAGGTGTGACCACGTTGCGTTTTGCACCATTTCCTGTCACGGGCACTAGGTCAACCCGCACAAGTGAGGTACCATTTTTCTCATAAGACTTTGGCGAACGCGGGGTGGGTGGAAATTTGTGGATCCATGCAGATTCCGGAACTTTCCACCACAGAAATGTGAGAATAATGTGTTTTTTTTGACAATTTTTTAGGTTTGCAAGGGATTCTGGGTAACAGACCCTGGTGGGAGGCAGTCAAGTCACCCCATCCTGGATTCCCCTGGTTGTCTAGTTTTCAAAAATGTATAGGTTTGCTATGTTTCCCAAGGTGCCCGCAGAGCTAGGGTTCAAAAACTAGAGCTAGGCACTTTCCCAAAAAAGGTTCATTTTTCACTGCGATATTGAGGTGTGACCACGTTGCGTTTTGCACCATTTCCTGTCACGGGCACTAGGTCAACCCGCACAAGTGAGGTACCATTTTTCTCATAAGACTTTGGCGAACGCGGGGTGGGTGGAAATTTGTGCATCCATGCAGATTCCGGAACTTTCCACCACAGAAATATGCAGAAAATATGCTTTTTTTTTTTTTTACAATATTTTAGGTTTGCAAGGGATCTGGGTAACATTCCCTGGTGGGAGGCAGTTAAGTCACCCCATCCTGGATTCCCCTGGGTGTCTAGTTTTCAAAAATGTATAGGTTTGCTAGGTTTCCCAAGGTGCCCGTAGAGCTAGGGTTCAAAAACTAGAGCAAGGCACTTTACCAAAAAAGGGACATTTTTCAATGCGAAATTGAGGTGAGACCACTTTGCGTTTTGCGCCGTTTCCTGTTGCGGGCACTAGGCCGAACCGCACAAGTGAGTTATTGTTTTTCTCATAAGACTTTGGGGAATGCGGAGAGGGAGGAAATGTGTGGATCCATGTAGATTCCGTAACTTTCCACCACAGAAATGTGGGGGAAATGTAGTTTTTTGATAATTTTTTAAGTTTGCAAAGGATTCTGGGTAACAGACCCTGGTGAGAGGCAGCCAAGTCACCACATCCTGGATTCCCCTGGGTGTCTAGTTTTCAAAAATGTATAGGCTTGCTAGGTTTCCAAAGGTGCCCGCAGAGCTACGGTCCAAAAACTAGAGCTAGGCACTTTGCCAAAAAAGGGTCATTTTTCACTGCGAAATTGAGTTGTGACCACGTTGCGTTTTGCGTCAATTCCTGTCGTGGGCACAAGCCCGATCCGCACAAGTGAGGTACTGTTTTTCTCGTAAGACTTTGGGGAACGTGGAGTGGGTGAAGATTTTTGGATCCACGCAGATTCCTGAACTTTCCACCACAGAAATGTGGGGAAAATATGTTTTTTTGACAATTTTTTAGGTTTGCAAGGGATTCTGGGTAACAGACCCAGTTGGGAGGCAGTCAAGTCACCCCATCCTGGATTCCCCTTGGTGCCTAATTTTCAAAAATGTATAGGTTTGCTAGGTTTCCCAAGGTGCCCGCAGAGCTAGGGTTAAAAAACTAGAGCTAGGCACTTTGCCAAAAAAGGGTCATTTTTCACTGCGATATTGAGGTGTGACCACGTTGCGTTTTGCACCATTTCCTGTCACGGGCACTAGGTCAACCCGCACAAGTGAGGTACCATTTTTCTCATAAGACTTTGGCGAACGCGGGGTGGGTGGAAATTTGTGCATCCATGCAGATTCCGGAACTTTCCACCACAGAAATATGCAGAAAATATGCTTTTTTTTTTTTTTTACAATATTTTAGGTTTGCAAGGGATCTGGGTAACATTCCCTGGTGGGAGGCAGTTAAGTCACCCCATCCTGGATTCCCCTGGGTGTCTAGTTTTCAAAAATGTATAGGTTTGCTAGGATTCCCAAGGTGCCCGTAGAGCTAGGGTTCAAAAACTAGAGCAAGGCACTTTACCAAAAAAGGGACATTTTTCAATGCGAAATTGAGGTGAGACCACTTTGCGTTTTGCGCCGTTTCCTGTTGCGGGCACTAGGCCGAACCGCACAAGTGAGTTATTGTTTTTCTCATAAGACTTTGGGGAATGCGGAGAGGGAGGAAATGTGTGGATCCATGTAGATTCCGTAACTTTCCACCACAGAAATGTGGGGGAAATGTAGTTTTTTGATAATTTTTTAAGTTTGCAAAGGATTCTGGGTAACAGACCCTGGTGAGAGGCAGCCAAGTCACCACATCCTGGATTCCCCTGGGTGTCTAGTTTTCAAAAATGTATAGGCTTGCTAGGTTTCCAAAGGTGCCCGCAGAGCTACGGTCCAAAAACTAGAGCTAGGCACTTTGCCAAAAAAGGGTCATTTTTCACTGCGAAATTGAGTTGTGACCACGTTGCGTTTTGCGTCAATTCCTGTCGTGGGCACAAGCCCGATCCGCACAAGTGAGGTACTGTTTTTCTCGTAAGACTTTGGGGAACGTGGAGTGGGTGAAGATTTTTGGATCCACGCAGATTCCTGAACTTTCCACCACAGAAATGTGGGGAAAATATGTTTTTTTTGACAATTTTTTAGGTTTGCAAGGGATTCTGGGTAACAGACCCAGTTGGGAGGCAGTCAAGTCACCCCATCCTGGATTCCCCTTGGTGCCTAATTTTCAAAAATGTATAGGTTTGCTAGGTTTCCCAAGGTGCCCGCAGAGCTAGGGTTAAAAAACTAGAGCTAGGCACTTTGCCAAAAAAGGGTCATTTTTCACTGCGATATTGAGGTGTGACCACGTTGCGTTTTGCACCGTTTCCTGTCGCGGGCATTAGGTCGACCCGCACAAGTGAGTTACCATTTTTCTCATAAGAATTTGGGGAACGTGGGGTGGGTGGAAATGTGTGGATCCACGCAGATTCCGGAACTTTCCACAACAGAAATGTGGGGAAAATGTGGTTTTTTGACAATTATTTAGGTTTGCAAGGGATTCTGTGTAACAGACCCTGGTGGGAGGCAGTCAAGTCACCCCATCCTGGATTCCCATGTTTGTCTAGCTTTCAAAAATGTATAGGTTTGCTAGGTTTCCCAAAGGGTCATTTTTCAATGCGAAATTGAGGTGTGACCACATTGCATTTTGCGCTGTTTCCTGTCGCAGGCACTAAGCCGACCCGCACAAGTGAGGTACCATTTTTCTCGTAAGACTTTGGGGAACGCGAGGTGGGTGGAAATTTGTGGATCCACGGAGATTCTGGAACATTCCACCACAGAAATGTGGAAAAAATATGTTTTTTTTGGTCAATTTTTTAGGTTTGCAAGGGATTCTGGGTAACAGACCCTGTTGGGAGGCAGTCAAGCCACACTATCTTGGATTCGCCTGGTTGTCTAGTTTCCAAAAATGTATAGGTTTGCTAGGTTTCCCAAGGTGCCCGCAGAGCTAGGGTTCAAAAGCTAGAGCTAGGCACTTTCCCAAAAAAGGGTAATTTTTCACTGCGATATTGAGGTGTGACCACGTTGCGTTTTGCACCGTTTCCTGTCGCGGGCACTAGGTCAACCCGCACAAGTGAGGTACCATTTTTCTCATAAGACTTTGGGGAACGCGGGGTGGGTGGAAATTTGTGGATCCACGCAGATTCCGGAACTTTCCACCACAGAAATGTGGAGAAAATATGCTTTCTTTACAATATTTTAGGTTTGGAAGGGATTCTGGGTAACAGACCCTGGTGGGAGGCAGTCAAGTCACCCCATCCTGGATTCCCCTGGGTGTCTAGTTTTCAAAAACGTATAGGTTTGCTAGGTTTCCCAAGGTGCCCGCAGAGCTAGGGTTAAAAAACTAGAGTTAGGCAGTTTACCAAAAAAGGGTCATTTTTCAATGCGAAATTGAGGTGTGACCACGTTGCGTTTTGCACCATTTCCTGTTGCGGGCACTACGCCGACCCGCACAAATGAGGTACCGTTTTTCTCATAAGACGGTGGAAATTTGTGGATACATGCAGATTCCGGAAATTTCCACCACAGAAATGTGGGAATAATGTGTTTTTTTGGACAATTTTTTAAGTTTGCAAAGGATTCTGGGTAACAGACCCTGGTGAGAGGCAGTCAAGTCACCACATCCTGGATTCCCCTGGGTGTCTAGTTTTCAAAAATGTATAGGTTTGCTAGGTTTCCAAAGGTTCCCGTAGAGCTTCGGTTAAAAAACTAGAGCTAGGCCCTTTGCCAAAAAAGGGTCATTTTTCACTGCGAAATTGAGGTGTGACCACGTTGCGTTTTGCGCCGTTTCCTGTCGTGGGCACAAGGCCGATCTGCACAAGTGAGGTACTGTTTTTCTCGTAAGACTTTGGGGAACGCGGAGTGGGTGGAAATTTGTGGATCCACGCAGATTCCAGAACTTTCCACCACAGTAATGTGGGATAAATGTGTTATTTTTTTACAGTTTTTTAGGTTTGCAAGGGATTCTGGGTAACAGTCCCTGGTGGGAGGCAGTCAAGTCACCCCATCCTGGATTCCCCTGGGTGTCTAGGTTTCAAAAATGTATAGGTTTGCTAGGTTTCCCAAGGTGCCCAATGAGCTATGGTTAAAAAATTACAGCTAGACACTTTGCCAAAAAAGGGTCATTTTTCACTGAGAAATTGAGGTGTGACCACGTTGATTTTGCGCCGTTTCCTGTCGCGGGCACTAGGTCGACCCACACAAGTGAGGTGCCATTTTTCTAATAAGACTTTGGCGAACGCGGGGTGGGTGGAAATTTGTGGATCCATGCAGATTCCGGAACTTTCCACCACAGAAATGTGAGAATAATGTGTTTTTTTTGACAATTTTTTAGGTTTGCAAGGGATTCTGGGTAACAGACCCTGGTGGGAGGCAGTCAAGTCACCCCATCCTGGATTCCCCTGGTTGTCTAGTTTTCAAAAATGTATAGGTTTGCTATGTTTCCCAAGGTGCCCGCAGAGCTAGGGTTCAAAAACTAGAGCTAGGCACTTTCCCAAAAAAGGTTCATTTTTCACTGCGATATTGAGGTGTGACCACGTTGCGTTTTGCACCATTTCCTGTCACGGGCACTAGGTCAACCCGCACAAGTGAGGTACCATTTTTCTCATAAGACTTTGGCGAACGCGGGGTGGGTGGAAATTTGTGCATCCATGCAGATTCCGGAACTTTCCACCACAGAAATATGCAGAAAATATGCTTTTTTATTTTTTTTACAATATTTTAGGTTTGCAAGGGATCTGGGTAACATTCCCTGGTGGGAGGCAGTTAAGTCACCCCATCCTGGATTCCCCTGGGTGTCTAGTTTTCAAAAATGTATAGGTTTGCTAGGTTTCCCAAGGTGCCCGTAGAGCTAGGGTTCAAAAACTAGAGCAAGGCACTTTACCAAAAAAGGGACATTTTTCAATGCGAAATTGAGGTGAGACCACTTTGCGTTTTGCGCCGTTTCCTGTTGCGGGCACTAGGCCGAACCGCACAAGTGAGTTATTGTTTTTCTCATAAGACTTTGGGGAATGCGGAGAGGGAGGAAATGTGTGGATCCATGTAGATTCCGTAACTTTCCACCACAGAAATGTGGGGGAAATGTAGTTTTTTGATAATTTTTTAAGTTTGCAAAGGATTCTGGGTAACAGACCCTGGTGAGAGGCAGCCAAGTCACCACATCCTGGATTCCCCTGGGTGTCTAGTTTTCAAAAATGTATAGGCTTGCTAGGTTTCCAAAGGTGCCCGCAGAGCTACGGTCCAAAAACTAGAGCTAGGCACTTTGCCAAAAAAGGGTCATTTTTCACTGCGAAATTGAGTTGTGACCACGTTGCGTTTTGCGTCAATTCCTGTCGTGGGCACAAGCCCGATCCGCACAAGTGAGGTACTGTTTTTCTCGTAAGACTTTGGGGAACGTGGAGTGGGTGAAGATTTTTGGATCCACGCAGATTCCTGAACTTTCCACCACAGAAATGTGGGGAAAATATGTTTTTTTGACAATTTTTTAGGTTTGCAAGGGATTCTGGGTAACAGACCCAGTTGGGAGGCAGTCAAGTCACCCCATCCTGGATTCCCCTTGGTGCCTAATTTTCAAAAATGTATAGGTTTGCTAGGTTTCCCAAGGTGCCCGCAGAGCTAGGGTTAAAAAACTAGAGCTAGGCACTTTGCCAAAAAAGGGTCATTTTTCACTGCGATATTGAGGTGTGACCACGTTGCGTTTTGCACCATTTCCTGTCACGGGCACTAGGTCAACCCGCACAAGTGAGGTACCATTTTTCTCATAAGACTTTGGCGAACGCGGGGTGGGTGGAAATTTGTGCATCCATGCAGATTCCGGAACTTTCCACCACAGAAATATGCAGAAAATATGCTTTTTTTTTTTTTTTAACAATATTTTAGGTTTGCAAGGGATCTGGGTAACATTCCCTGGTGGGAGGCAGTTAAGTCACCCCATCCTGGATTCCCCTGGGTGTCTAGTTTTCAAAAATGTATAGGTTTGCTAGGATTCCCAAGGTGCCCGTAGAGCTAGGGTTCAAAAACTAGAGCAAGGCACTTTACCAAAAAAGGGACATTTTTCAATGCGAAATTGAGGTGAGACCACTTTGCGTTTTGCGCCGTTTCCTGTTGCGGGCACTAGGCCTAACCGCACAAGTGAGTTATTGTTTTTCTCATAAGACTTTGGGGAATGCGGAGAGGGAGGAAATGTGTGGATCCATGTAGATTCCGTAACTTTCCACCACAGAAATGTGGGGGAAATGTAGTTTTTTGATAATTTTTTAAGTTTGCAAAGGATTCTGGGTAACAGACCCTGGTGAGAGGCAGCCAAGTCACCACATCCTGGATTCCCCTGGGTGTCTAGTTTTCAAAAATGTATAGGCTTGCTAGGTTTCCAAAGGTGCCCGCAGAGCTACGGTCCAAAAACTAGAGCTAGGCACTTTGCCAAAAAAGGGTCATTTTTCACTGCGAAATTGAGTTGTGACCACGTTGCGTTTTGCGTCAATTCCTGTCGTGGGCACAAGCCCGATCCGCACAAGTGAGGTACTGTTTTTCTCGTAAGACTTTGGGGAACGTGGAGTGGGTGAAGATTTTTGGATCCACGCAGATTCCTGAACTTTCCACCACAGAAATGTGGGGAAAATATGTTTTTTTTGACAATTTTTTAGGTTTGCAAGGGATTCTGGGTAACAGACCCAGTTGGGAGGCAGTCAAGTCACCCCATCCTGGATTCCCCTTGGTGCCTAATTTTCAAAAATGTATAGGTTTGCTAGGTTTCCCAAGGTGCCCGCAGAGCTAGGGTTAAAAAACTAGAGCTAGGCACTTTGCCAAAAAAGGGTCATTTTTCACTGCGATATTGAGGTGTGACCACGTTGCGTTTTGCACCGTTTCCTGTCGCGGGCATTAGGTCGACCCGCACAAGTGAGTTACCATTTTTCTCATAAGAATTTGGGGAACGTGGGGTGGGTGGAAATGTGTGGATCCACGCAGATTCCGGAACTTTCCACAACAGAAATGTGGGGAAAATGTGGTTTTTTGACAATTATTTAGGTTTGCAAGGGATTCTGTGTAACAGACCCTGGTGGGAGGCAGTCAAGTCACCCCATCCTGGATTCCCATGTTTGTCTAGCTTTCAAAAATGTATAGGTTTGCTAGGTTTCCCAAAGGGTCATTTTTCAATGCGAAATTGAGGTGTGACCACATTGCATTTTGCGCTGTTTCCTGTCGCAGGCACTAAGCCGACCCGCACAAGTGAGGTACCATTTTTCTCGTAAGACTTTGGGGAACGCGAGGTGGGTGGAAATTTGTGGATCCACGGAGATTCTGGAACATTCCACCACAGAAATGTGGAAAAAATATGTTTTTTTTGGTCAATTTTTTAGGTTTGCAAGGGATTCTGGGTAACAGACCCTGTTGGGAGGCAGTCAAGCCACACTATCTTGGATTCGCCTGGTTGTCTAGTTTCCAAAAATGTATAGGTTTGCTAGGTTTCCCAAGGTGCCCGCAGAGCTAGGGTTCAAAAGCTAGAGCTAGGCACTTTCCCAAAAAAGGGTAATTTTTCACTGCCATATTGAGGTGTGACCACGTTGCGTTTTGCACCGTTTCCTGTCGCGGGCACTAGGTCAACCTGCACAAGTGAGGTACCATTTTTCTCATAAGACTTTGGGGAACGCGGGTGGGTGGAAATTTGTGGATCCACGCAGATTCCGGAACTTTCCACCACAGAAATGTGGAGAAAATATGCTTTCTTTACAATATTTTAGGTTTGGAAGGGATTCTGGGTAACAGACCCTGGTGGGAGGCAGTCAAGTCACCCCATCCTGGATTCCCCTGGGTGTCTAGTTTTCAAAAACGTATAGGTTTGCTAGGTTTCCCAAGGTGCCCGCAGAGCTAGGGTTAAAAAACTAGAGTTAGGCAGTTTACCAAAAAAGGGTCATTTTTCAATGCGAAATTGAGGTGTGACCACGTTGCGTTTTGCACCATTTCCTGTTGCGGGCACTACGCCGACCCGCACAAATGAGGTACCGTTTTTCTCATAAGACGGTGGAAATTTGTGGATACATGCAGATTCCGGAAATTTCCACCACAGAAATGTGGGAATAATGTGTTTTTTTGGACAATTTTTTAAGTTTGCAAAGGATTCTGGGTAACAGACCCTGGTGAGAGGCAGTCAAGTCACCACATCCTGGATTCCCCTGGGTGTCTAGTTTTCAAAAATGTATAGGTTTGCTAGGTTTCCAAAGGTTCCCGTAGAGCTTCGGTTAAAAAACTAGAGCTAGGCCCTTTGCCAAAAAAGGGTCATTTTTCACTGCGAAATTGAGGTGTGACCACGTTGCGTTTTGCGCCGTTTCCTGTCGTGGGCACAAGGCCGATCTGCACAAGTGAGGTACTGTTTTTCTCGTAAGACTTTGGGGAACGCGGAGTGGGTGGAAATTTGTGGATCCACGCAGATTCCAGAACTTTCCACCACAGTAATGTGGGATAAATGTGTTATTTTTTTACAGTTTTTTAGGTTTGCAAGGGATTCTGGGTAACAGTCCCTGGTGGGAGGCAGTCAAGTCACCCCATCCTGGATTCCCCTGGGTGTCTAGGTTTCAAAAATGTATAGGTTTGCTAGGTTTCCCAAGGTGCCCAATGAGCTATGGTTAAAAAATTACAGCTAGACACTTTGCCAAAAAAGGGTCATTTTTCACTGAGAAATTGAGGTGTGACCACGTTGATTTTGCGCCGTTTCCTGTCGCGGGCACTAGGTCGACCCACACAAGTGAGGTGCCATTTTTCTAATAAGACTTTGGGGAACGCGGGGCGGGTGGAAATTTGTGGATCCACGCATATTCTGGAACTTTCCACCACAGAAATGTGGAGAAAATATGTTTTTTTTTACAATATTTTAGGTTTGCAAGGGATTCTGGGTAAAAGACCCTGGTGGGAGGCAGTTAAGTCACCCCATCCTGGATTCCCCTGGGTGTCTAGTTATCACAAATGTATAGGTTTGCTAGGTTTCCCAAGGTGCCCGCAGAGCTAGGGTTCAAAAACTAGAGCTAGGCACTTTGCCAAAAAAGGGTCCTTTTTCACTTCGAAATTGAGGTGTGACCACGTTGCGTTTGGTGCCGTTTCCTGTCGCGGGCACTAGGCCGACCCGCACAAGTGAGGTACAGTTTTTCTCGTTAGACTTTGGGGTAAGCGGGGTGGGTGAAATTTGTGGATCCACGCAGATTCCAGAACTTTCCACCACAGTAATGTGGGATAAATGTGTTATTTTTTTACAGTTTTTTAGGTTTGCAAGGGATTCTGGGTAACAGTCCCTGGTGGGAGGTAGTCAAGTCACCCCATCCTGGATTCCCCTGGGTGTCTAGGTTTCAAAAATGTATAGGTTTGCTAGGTTTCCCAAGGTGCCCAATGAGCTATGGTTAAAAAATTACAGCTAGACACTTTGCCAAAAAAGGGTCATTTTTCACTGAGAAATTGAGGTGTGACCACGTTGATTTTGCGCCGTTTCCTGTCGCGGGCACTAGGTCAACCCACACAAGTGAGGTGCCATTTTTCTAATAAGACTTTGGGGAACGCGGGGCGGGTGGAAATTTGTGGATCCATGCATATTCTGGAACTTTCCACCACAGAAATGTGGAGAAAATATGTTTTTTTTTACAATATTTTAGGTTTGCAAGGGATTCTGGGTAAAAGACCCTGGTGGGAGGCAGTTAAGTCACCCCATCCTGGATTCCCCTGGGTGTCTAGTTATCACAAATGTATAGGTTTGCTAGGTTTCCCAAGGTGCCCGCAGAGCTAGGGTTCAAAAACTAGAGCTAGGCACTTTGCCAAAAAAGGGTCCTTTTTCACTTCGAAATTGAGGTGTGACCACGTTGCGTTTGGTGCCGTTTCCTGTCGCGGGCACTAGGCCGACCCGCACAAGTGAGGTACAGTTTTTCTCGTTAGACTTTGGGGTAAGCGGGGTGGGTGAAATTTGTGGATCCACGCAGATTCCGGAACTTTCCAACACAGAAATGTGGGGAAGATGTGTTTTTTTGGACAATTTTTTAGGTTTGCAAGGGATTCTGGGTAACAGGCCCTGGTGGGAGGCAGTCAAGTCACCCCATCCTGGATTCCCCTGGATGTCTACTTTGCTAAAATGTATAGGTTTGCTAGGTTTCCCAAGGTGCCCGCAGAGCTAGGGTTCAAAAACTAGAGCTAGGCACTTTACCAAAAAAGGTTCATTTTTCAATGCGAAATTGAGGTGTGACCACATTGCATTTTGCGCTGTTTCCTGTCGCAGGCACTAGGTTGACCCGCACAAGTGAGGTACCATTTTTCTCGTAAGACTTTGGGGAACGTGATGTGGGTGGAAATTTGTGGATCCACGCAGATTCCGGAACTTTCCACCACAGAAATGTCGAGAAAATATGCTTTTATTTACAAGATTTAAGGTTTGCAAGGGATCCTGGATTTCCCTGGATGTCTAGTTTTCAAAAATGTATAGGTTTGCAAGGTTTCCCAAGGTGCCCGGAGAGCTAGGGTTCAAAAACTAGAGCTTTGCACTTTGCCAAAAAAGGGTCATTGTTCACTGCGATATTGAGGTGTGACCACACTGCGTTTTGCACCGTTTCCTGTCGCGGGCATTAGGTCGACCCGCACAAGTGAGGTACCATTTTTCTCATAAGACTTTGGGGAACGCGGGTGGGTGGAAATGTGTGGATCCACGCAGATTCCGGAACTTTCCACAACAGAAATGTGAAGAAAATATGTTTTTTTGACAATTTTTTAGGTTTGCAAGGGATTCTGGGTAACAGACCCTGGTGGGAGGCAGTCAAGTCACCCCAGCCTGGATTCCCCTGGGTGTCTAGTTTTCAAAAACGTATAGGTTTGCTAGGTTTCCCAAGGTGCCTGCAGAGCTAAGGTTCAAAAACTAGAGTTAGGCACTTTACCAAAAAAGGGTCATTTTTCAATGCGAAATTGAGGTGTGACCACGTTGGGTTTTGTGACGTTTCCTGTTGCGGGCACTTGGCCCACCCGCACAAATGAGGTACCGTTTTTCTTATAAGACTTTGGGGAACGCGGGGTGGGTGGAAATTTGTGGATACATGTAGATTCCGGAACTTCCACCACAGAAATGTAGGGCAAATGGGTTTTTTTGGACAATTTTTTAGGTTTGCAAGGGATTCTGGGTAACAGACCCTGGTGAGAGGCAGTCAAGTCACCACATCCTGGATTCCCCTGGGTGTCTAGTTATCACAAATGTATAGGTTTGCTAGGTTTCCCAAGGTGCCCGCAGAGCTAGGGTTAAAAAACTAGAGCTAGGCACTTTGCCAAAACAGGGTCGTTTTTCACTGCAAAATTGAGGTGTGACCATGTTGCGTTTGGCGCCGTTTCCTGTCGCGGGCACTAGACCGACCCGCACAAGGGAGGTACCGTTTTTCTCGATAGACTTTGGGGAACGCGGGGTGGGTGAAAATTTGTGGATCCACGCAGATTCCGGAACTTTCCACCACAGAAATGTGGGGAAAATGGTTTTTTTGGACAATTTTTTAGGTTTGCAAGGGATTCTGGGTAACAGACCCTGGTGGGAGGCAGTCAAGTCACCCCATCCTGGATTCCCCTGGATGTCTAGTTTTCAAAAATGTATAGGTGTGCTAGGTTTCCCAAGGTTCCCGCAGAGCTAGGGTTCAAAAACTAGAGCTTTGCACTTTCCCAAAAAAGGTTCATTTTTCACTGCGATATTGAGGTGTGACCACGTTGCGTTTTGCACCATTTCCTGTCACGGGCACTAGGTCAACCCGCACAAGTGAGGTACCATTTTTCTCATAAGACTTTGGCGAACGCGGGGTGGGTGGAAATTTGTGGATCCATGCAGATTCCGGAACTTTCCACCACAGAAATGTGAGAATGATGTGTTTTTTTTGACAATTGTTTAGGTTTGCAAGGGATTCTGGGTAACAGACCCTGGTGGGAGGCAGTCAAGTCACCCCATCCTGGATTCCCCTGGTTGTCTAGTTTTCAAAAATGTATAGGTTTGCTATGTTTCCCAAGGTGCCCGCAGAGCTAGGGTTCAAAAACTAGAGCTAGGCACTTTCCCAAAAAAGGTTCATTTTTCACTGCGATATTGAGGTGTGACCACGTTGCGTTTTGCACCATTTCCTGTCACGGGCACTAGGTCAACCCGCACAAGTGAGGTACCATTTTTCTCATCAGACTTTGGCGAACGCGGGGTGGGTGGAAATTTGTGCATCCATGCAGATTCCGGAACTTTCCACCACAGAAATATGCAGAAAATAAACTTTTTTTTTTTTTTTACAATATTTTAGGTTTGCAAGGGATTCTGGGTAACATTCCCTGGTGGGAGGCAGTTAAGTCACCCCATCCTGGATTCCCCTGGGTGTCTAGTTTTCAAACATGTATAGGTTTGCTAGGTTTCCCAAGGTGCCCGTAGAGCTAGGGTTCAAAAACTAGAGCAAGGCACTTTACCAAAAAAGGGTCATTTTTCAATGCGAAATTGAGGTGAGACCACTTTGCGTTTTGCGCCGTTTCCTGTCGCGGGCACTAGGCCGAACCGCACAAGTGAGTTATTGTTTTTCTCATAAGACTTTGGGGAATGCGGAGAGGGAGGAAATGTGTGGATCCATGTAGATTCCTGAACTTTCCACCACAGAAATGTGGGGAAAATATGTTTTTTTGACAATTTTTTAGGTTTGCAAGGGATTCTGGGTGACAGACCCGGGTGGGAGGCAGTCAAGTCACCCCATCCTGGATTCCCCTTGGTGCCTAATTTTCAAAAATGTATAGGTTTGCTAGGTTTCCCAAGGTGCCCGCAGAGCTAGGGTTCAAAAACTAGAGCTAGGCACTTTGCCAAAAAAGGGTCCTTTTTCACTTCGAAATTGAGGTGTGACCACGTTGCGTTTGGTGCCGTTTCCTGTCGCGGGCACTAGGCCGACCCGCACAAGTGAGGTACAGTTTTTCTCGTTAGACTTTGGGGTAAGTGGGGTGGGTGAAATTTGTGGATCCACGCAGATTCCGGAACTTTCCAACACAGAAATGTGGGAAGATGTGTTTTTTTGGGCAATTTTTTAGGTTTGCAAGGGATTCTGGGTAACAGACCCTGGTGGGAGGCAGTCAAGTCACCCCATCCTGGATTCCCCTGGATGTCTAGTTTTCTAAAATGTATAGGTTTGCTAGGTTTCCCAAGGTGCCCGCAGAGCTAGGGTTCAAAAACTAGAGTTAGGCACTTTACCAAAAAAGGGTCATTTTTCAATGCGAAATTGAGGTGTGACCACGTTGGGTTTTGCGCCGTTTCCTGTTGCGAGCACTTGGCCCACCCGCACAAATGAGGTACCGTTTTTCTTATAAGACTTTGGGGAACGCGGGGTGGGTGGAAATTTGTGGATACATGCAGATTCCGGAACTTTCCACCACAGAAATGTGGGGCAAATGGGTTTTTTTGGACAATTTTTTAGGTTTGCAAGGGATTCTGGGTAACAGACCCTGGTGAGAGGCAGTCAAGTCACCACATCCTGGATTCCCCTGGGTGTCTAGTTATCACAAATGTATAGGTTTGCTAGGTTTCCCAAGGTGCCCGCAGAGCTAGGGTTCAAAAACTAGAGCTAGGCACTTTGCCAAAACAGGGTCGTTTTTCACTGCAAAATTGAGGTGTGACCACGTTGCGTTTGGTGCCGTTTCCTGTTGCGGGCACTAGGCCGACCCGCAGAAGTGAGGTACAGTTTTTCTCGTTAGACTTTGGGGTAAGCGGGGTGGGTGAAATTTGTGGATCCACGCAGATTCCGGAACTTTCCAACACAGAAATGTGGGGAAGATGTGTTTTTTTGGACAATTTTTTAGGTTTGCAAGGGATTCTGGGTAACAGACCCTGGTGGGAGGCAGTCAAGTCACCCCATCCTGGATTCCCCTGGATGTCTAGTTTTCTAAAATGTATAGGTTTGCTAGGTTTCCCAAGGTGCCCGCAGAGCTAGGGTTCAAAAACTAGAGTTAGGCACTCTACCAAAAAAGGGTCATTTTTCAATGCGAAATTGAGGTGTGACCACATTGCATTTTGCGCTGTTTCCTGTCGTAGGCACTAGGTCGACCCGCACAAGTGAGGTATCATTTTTCTCGTAAGACTTTGGGGAACGTGATGTGGGTAGAAATTTGTGGATCCACGTAGATTCCGGAACTTTCCACCACAGAAATGTGGAGAAAATATGCTTTTTTAACAATATTTTAGGTTTGCAAGGGATCCGGGATTTCCCTGGATGTCTAGTTTTAAAAAATGTATAGGTTTGCAAGGTTTCCCAAGGTGCCCGGAGAGCTAGGGTTCAAAAACTAGAGCTTTGCACTTTGCCAAAAAAGGGTCATTGTTCACTGCGATATTGAGGTTTGACCACGTTGCGTTTTGCACCGTTTCATGTCGCGGGCATTAGGTCGACCCGCACAAGTGAGTTACCATTTTTCTCATAAGACTTTGGGGAACGTGGGTGGGTGGAAATGTGTGGATCCACGCAGATTCCGGAACTTTCCACAACAGAAATGTGAAGAAAATATGTTTTTTTGACAATTTTTTAGGTTTGCAAGGGATTCTGGGTAACAGACCCTGGTGGGAGGCAGTCAAGTCACCCCAGCCTGGATTCCCCTGGTTGTCTAGTTTTCAAAAACGTATAGGTTTGCTAGGTTTCCTGTTAGACCTGGCACCTTGGCGTGAGTCTCCCTTCCTCTTTTTGTCGCTGTGCCTCATGTGATTTTATGGTGTTGGCCGCTCAGCGCGCTGTGCCACTGCCAACCAGTGTCGCGGTGCGAGTGCTCCCTTGTAAATTGGATATGTTGGTTGGATTCCATGATTGGATTGTTTGATTTACTATCAGACCCCAGTAAAGTGCGCCAGGAGCGCCAGGGCATGTAAATGCAAACACCGCTGGTGGGCTTGCAGCACTGGTTGTGCCACCCACAGAAGCGGCCGGTAAAATATGTCTAAGGTCTGCCATCGCAGAACCTGCGTGCAGTCTGGTACTGACATGCTGACTGGCAAGTGCCCACACTTGCCGGTCCCTAAAACCTTCCCTTAGCTGCATGTTAGTCACCCCTCTGGCAGGCCCACGGGCAGGGTGCGTTGTAAGCCTAAGGTAGGACAAGCCTGGATGCGTGGCATGTCCTAGTAGTGAATGACCGCCATCTTGTTGTTCACTACTGCAAGGCTACCCTGTTCTCATAGGCCAGTATGGGCGGCCTGGATTGTTACACCCTATGATCCTAACCGACCCAGGGAGCATGGTAGAAGATCGAGTTTAGTATGCCTGAACTCGGAATAATAAGGTACATCTTTTCGCAAGGTTTATTTTAATATTCCTGGTTTGCAAATGCCGCTTTTAGAAAGTTGGCCTTTGCTTGCCTAAACATTTCAGCCCGCCTCTGCGTGATGTGTATCTGATGTCTGGCTGGTATGAGTGACAGGGCTGGGGGAACCCAGATGGGCAGGGCTAGGTAGCCTGGTGATGAATAGGACGATCGACAGGTAGATGGGTGGGAGGAGTGCTCCTAGGCTCTGAATAGGACAGTGCTCTGCCACCTCAATGCCGGCTCCGCCCCCTGTGGAGTGTCTGAGGACTCTGCCCTGCACTCTGAAAGAAGAAGCCTGCATCGCGTAAACAAAGTGCTCAGAAACCGGACTGAACTAGGCAAGGGCCCCCCTGGCCTGGGAGAACAAAAGATTCGCTGTATAAATGGAGGAGCCCTGCTCCTGAGAAACTAGATCCGCTTTTGACCAAGAAGAATCTCTGCCTGAGGAGGAGGCACCGGGAAAGCTGTAGGAGGAAGACTGTCCCTATCCTGGGGGATTGGCCTACAGTGGTGACCTTGCTGCCAAAGGGGAGAAGAGAAACTGTTGCTGAAGACTTTGCTTTATTTTTACTTTCAAGACTTGTGCTTTTCCAAAACGATCTCCAAGGGCTTGGAACTGAGCTTGCCCCCTGAACTGAGCCCCAGGACCATTGGGCTCTACCTGATCTTCACTCGCCTGCCGCTGGACTGTGGTGCCCTTTCCCTCGCCGGAGCTGTGACCCTCGTGCCCCAGTCCCTCCTTGAGCCGTGACCAGGACTGCTTAGCCGCCCCCGCCTTGGGAAGAGCCTCGCTCGATCGGAGCCGCTTCCCCTACGCTGTGCTGGGCTGCCCCTGTCACCTCGCTCGTTGGAGGCTCGCTGTGCACCTTCACCCTCCCGCCGGAATCGGCGTTGTGAGCATCTCCAAGCCTCGGACGGCCCGGACGTAATCTGCGTGCCCGGCTGCCCCGCTTTGTTCACCCGCCTCCTGCAACACCCCGCTCTTGTCGTGAGCCTGAAGATCAGACCCCCATCGTGAAGTGTGGGAGCCTCGGACGCCGCCTCGCCCTTCTGTCGAAGAGCCGCTGAAATCCCGCACCCACCTTCGCGTCAAGAAACAAGGTACTGTACTTACGAACTCGACCGCGAGCTCGCATCGGATCCAGGGTCCGCAACGTTCTGATTTCCCTGTCATCTGCCGCGTGCTTCCTGGGCGCAGCCTCAGCATGAAGTGCACTGAGGCCTACCGTTACCTTGTGCCCGCCTAAAGAACTTTCCGTAACAAAGAGAACATTACCGTATTCCTAAGAATTGTGGCCCCATCAGTTCAACGTTACTGGGCCTTGTATTTGAATCTGCTGAATCTACATAAAAGCTTATTTTTATATACTTCCTGATTGGTGTCCGTTTGTGGTGCATGCAAGGGGTTTACTGTATGTGTAATTGCATTTGCTTAAATGTTTACGCCTGAGACTTAGCCTAGACTGCTCGCGCCACGCACCTAGAGGGTGAGCAGGGGTTATTCTGGGGAGTCATCCTTCGCCCTGACAAGAAGTAAAGGGTCCCTGCTTGTTGTGGGTTCACACCTGCGTCAACGAGAGCCCCCTCATTTCTAACATTGGTGGCAGCGGTGAGGATTTACGGATTTGCATTTGCGGTTTGCGTATAGTGAACCACTGATCACCATGTAGTGAGAGCAGACCGGTAACACAGCCACAAGACTAGCATCTGTTTTTATTTTTCCAAGAATCTCTGTTGTTAGAACCATGCCTGGTTCACTTCCCGCCGGAAGGGCAGCTTCTATAATCTCTGGATTTGAGGACATAGATTGGGAAGAAAGCGCACTTCAGAATTATACCAATGAAGAATTGAAAGGTTTTTGCTCCAAGTTCAGAGTTGCCCAAACTGGATTGAAAAGGAAGGAACAACTTGTGAAGGCGCTGAGAGCCTGGTATGAGTCAAAGGCACCAGAGAATCAGGTGGAAATGGTTCCACCAGAAAGTGTCCATGAGTTTGGCAGAGGCCTGTCGCCAGAAGAGTTGGCAGACAGGGCAGCAACCCGGTCACACGAAGTAGAGATGGCAAAACTTCATGGGCAGATGGATATGGAAAAACAAAGATTAGCCATGGAGGAAAAGAAACTACAATTAGAGCATGACATGAAGCTGAGGGAGCTGGAGCTGAAAGCAAAAAGTTTGGAGCTTAATCCCTCTGGTGGCAGCACACCGCCAGTACAGGCGGAACCAAGAGTTTATATTCCCAAGGATGTAGTGAAGGAGTTCTTCAAGAATGACGACATCGGGCAGTGGTTCAGAGCCTACGAGGTAGCCATGTCTTCCCACCGGGTCCCTGAGAAAGATTGGGGAGCGGGGTTGTGGGGACGGTTCCTGAGTGAAGGGCGGGACACACTGCTAGATTTACCTGCTGATGTTCATAATTCTTATGCCCATATGAAGGAAGCATTGATGACTAGGTATGGGTTGACCCCTGAGTTATATAGACAGAGGTTCAGGGGTTGCACTAAGATTCCCAATAGTACGTATGTGGAGTATGTGACTTTCTTTTGCAGAGCGCTGGATGGTTGGGTAAAGGGTAGTAAGGTAAATGATTATCAAGGGCTTCTTGATTTAATGGCATGGGAGCACTTGTCCAGTAATTGTTTTCCTGAGCTACGCCAGCACCTGATAGATAGTAGGCTGACTAACCCGAGGAAGCTTGCTGAGGAGGCGGACCGCTGGGTCAGTACCAGGGTCCACAAGGGTAACGTGGGAGATTCCGCCAAAGGTGGGCAGGGTCCCCAGCAGAAGAGTGGGGGGGACAGGGGTAAACAGAAGCAGTTCCAAAAAGGGCCCCAAAATAGTCCCCAAGGGAACCAAGGGAAGGGTTCTCAGCCTCCCCCACCCCAGAAACCGACCGGGGCCCCGACAGGTCCTCCTGTTCAGAAGGGGCCTGTCAGATGTTACAGGTGTAACAATTTGGGGCATTTTGCCTCTGATGTAAAGTGTCCATTGTTTGGTAAACCAGCACCCACTGGTGCTCCACCCCGGCAGGTGACTAGTGTAGCCTTGGGGGAGGAGAGGGATGTCCAAGGTGGGTGGGGTCCAGCAGAGATGTCCCTGGTCTCGCTAGGAGACCGTGAAGTGGTCCCTCCAACCCAGCTGCCTGAGAACACTAAGAAGTACAGGCAGTGGGTGACCATAAATGGCCATAGAGTGGAAGCTCTTAGAGATACAGGAGCCAGTGTGACAGCTGTCAGGCAGTCAAGTCACCCCAGCCTGGATTCCCCTGGGTGTCTAGTTTTCAAAAACGTATAGGTTTGCTAGGTTTCCCAAGGTGCCTGCAGAGCTAGGGTTCAAAAACTAGAGTTAGGCACTTTAGCAAAAAAGGGTCATTTTTCAATGCGAAATTGAGGTGTGACCACGTTGGGTTTTGCGCCGTTTCCTGTTGCGGGCACTTGGCCCACCCGCACAAATGAGGTACCGTTGTTCTTATAAGACTTTGGGGAACGCGGGGTGGGTGGAAATTTGTGGATACATGCAGATTCCGGAACTTTCCACCACAGAAATGTGGGGCAAATGGGTTTTTTTGGCCAATTTGATAGGTTTGCAAGGGATTCTGGGTAACAGACCCTGGTGAGAGGCAGTCAAGTCACCACATCCTGGATTCCCCTGGGTGTCTAGTTATCACAAATGTATACGTTTGCTAGGTTTCCCAAGGTGCCCGCAGAACTAGGGTTCAAAAACTAGAGCTAGGCACTTTGCCAAAACAGGGTCGTTTTTCACTGCAAAATTGAGGTGTGACCATGTTGCGTTTGGCGCCGTTTCCTGTCGCGGGCACTAGACCGACCCACACAAGGGAGGTACCGTTTTTCTTGATAGACTTTGGGGAACGCGGGGTGGGTGAAAATTTGTGGATCCATGCAGATTCCGGAACTTTCCACCACAGAAATGTGCAGAAAATATGCTTTTTTTTTTTTTTTACAATATTTTAGATTTGCAAGGGATTCTGGGTAACATTCCCTGGTGGGAGGCAGTTAAGTCACCCCATCCTGGATTTCCCTGGGTGTCTAGTTTTCAAAAATGTATAGGTTTGCTAGGTTTCCCAAGGTGCCCATAGAGCTAGGGTTCAAAAACTAGAGCAAGGCACTTTACCAAAAAAGGGCCATTTTTCAATGCGAAATTGAGGTGAGACCACTTTGCGTTTTGCGCTGTTTCCTGTTGCGGGCACTAGGCCGAACCGCACAAGTGAGTTATTGTTTTTCTCATAAGACTTTGGGGAATGCGGAGAGGGAGGAAATTTGTGGATCCATGTAGATTCCGTAACTTTCCACCACAGAAATGTGGGGGAAATGTAGTTTTTTGATAATTTTTTAAGTTTGCAAAGGATTCTGGGTAACAGACCCTGGTGAGAGGCAGCCAAGTCACCACATCCTGGATTCCTCTGGGTGTCTAGTTTTCAAAAATGTATAGGTTTGCTAGGTTTCCAAAGGTGCCCGCAGAGCTACGGTCCAAAAACTAGAGCTAGGCACTTTGCCAAAAAAGGGTCATTTTTCACTGCGAAATTGAGGTGTGACCACGTTGCGTTTTGCGTCAATTCCTGTCGTGGGCACAAGCCCGATCCGCACAAGTGAGGTACTGTTTTTCTCGTAAGACTTTGGGGAACGTGGAGTGGGTGAACATTTTTGGATCCACGCAGATTCCTGAACTTTCCACCACAGAAATGTGGGGAAAATATGTTTTTTTGACAATTTTTTAGGTATGCAAGGCATTCTGGGTAACAGACCCGGGTGGGAGGCAGTCAAGTCACCCCATCCTGGATTCCCCTTGGTGCCTAATTTTCAAAAATGTATAGGTTTGCTAGGTTTCCCAAGGTGCCCGCAGAGCTAGGGTTCAAAAACTAGAGCTAGGCACTTTGCCAAAAAAGGGTCCTTTTTCACTTCGAAATTGAGGTGTGACCACGTTGCGTTTGGTGCCGTTTCCTGTCGCGGGCACTAGGCCGACCCGCACAAGTGAGGTACAGTTTTTCTCGTTAGACTTTGGGGTAAGCGGGGTGGGTGAAATTTGTGGATCCACGCAGATTCCGGAACTTTCCAACACAGAAATATGGGGAAGATGTGTTTTTTTGGACAATTTTTTAGGTTTGCAAGGGATTCTGGGTAACAGACCCTGGTGGGAGGCAGTCAAGTCACCCCATCCTGGATTCCCCTGGATGTCTAGTTTTCTAAAATGTATAGGTTTGCTAGGTTTCCCAAGTTGCCCGCAGAGCTAGGGTTCAAAAACTAGAGCTAGGCACTTTACTAAAAAAGGGTCATTTCTCAATGCGAAATTGAGGTGTGACCACATTGCATTTTGCGCTGTTTCCTGTCGCAGGCACTAGGTCGACCCGCACAAGTGAGGTACCATTTTTCTCGTAAGACTTTGGGGAACGTGATGTGGGTGGAAATTTGTGGATCCACGCAGATTCCGGAACTTTCCACCACAGAAATGTGGAGAAAATATGCTTTTTTGACAATATTTTAGGTTTGCAAGGGATCCTGGATTTCCCTGGATGTCTAGTTTTAAAAAATTTATAGGTTTGCAAGGTTTCCCAAGGTGCCCGGAGAGCTAGGGTTCAAAAACTAGAGCTTTGCACTTTGCCAAAAAAGGGTCATTGTTCACTGCGATATTGAGGTGTGACCACGTTGCGTTTTGCACCGTTTCTTGTCGCGGGCATTAGGTCGACCCGCACAAGTGAGGTACCATTTTTCTCATAAGACTTTGGGGAACACGGGTGGGTGGAAATGTGTGGATCCACGCAGATTCCGGAACTTTCCACAACAGAAATGTGAAGAAAATATGTTTTTTTGACAATTTTTTAGGTTTGCAAGGGATTCTGGGTAACAGACCCTGGTGGGAGGCAGTCAAGTCACCCCAGCCTGGATTTCCCTGGGTGTCTAGTTTTCAAAAACGTATAGGTTTGCTAGGTTTCCCAAGGTGCCTGCAGAGCTAGGGTTCAAAAACTAGAGTTAGGCACTTTACCAAAAAAGGGCCATTTTTCAATGCGAAATTGAGGTGTGACCACGTTGGGTTTTGCGCCGTTTCCTGTTGCGGGCACTTGGCCCACCCGCACAAATGAGGTACCGTTTTTCTTATAAGACTTTGGGGAACGCGGGGTGGGTGGAAATTTGTGGGTACATGCAGATTCCGGAACTTTCCACCACAGAACTGTGGGGCAAATGGGTTTTTTTGGACAATTTTTTAGGTTTGCAAGGGATTCTGGGTAACAGACCCTGGTGAGAGGCAGTCAAGTCACCACATCCTGGATTCCCCTGGGTGTCTAGTTATCACAAATGTATAGGTTTGCTAGGTTTCCCAAGGTGCCCGCAAAGCTAGGGTTCAAAAACTAGAGCTAGGCACTTTGCCAAAACAGGGTCGTTTTTCACTGCAAAATTGAGGTGTGACCATGTTGCGTTTGGCTCCGTTTCCTGTCGCGGGCACTAGACCGACCCGCACAAGGGAGGTACCGTTTTTCTCGATAGACTTTGGGGAACGCGGGGTGGGTGAAAATTTGTGGATCCACGCAGATTCCGGAACTTTCCACCACAGAAATGTGGGGAAAATGATTTTTTTTGGACAATTTTTTAGGTTTGCAAGGGATTCTGGGTAACAGACCCTGGTGGGAGGCAGTCAAGTCACCCCATCCTGGATTCCCCTGGATGTCTAGTTTTCAAAAATGTATAGGTGTGCTAGGTTTCCCAAGGTGCCCGCAGAGCTAGGGTTCAAAAACTAGAGCTTTGCACTTTCCCAAAAAAGGTTCATTTTTCACTGCGATATTGAGGTGTGACCACGTTGCGTTTTGCACCATTTCCTTTCACGGGCACTAGGTCAACCCACACAAGTGAGGTACCATTTTTCTCATAAGACTTTGGCGAACGCGGGGTGGATGGAAATTTGTGGATCCATGCAGATGCCGGAACTTTCAACCACAGAAATGTGAGAATAATGTGTTTTTTTTGACAATTTTTTAGGTTTGCAAGGGATTCTGGGTAACAGACCCTGGTGGGAGGCAGTCAAGTCACCCTATCCTGGATTCCCATGGTTGTCTAGTTTTCAAAAATGTATAGGTTTGCTATGTTTCCCAAGGTGCCCGCAGAGCTAGGGTTCAAAAACTAGAGCTAGGCACTTTCCCAAAAAAGGTTCATTTTTCACTGCGATATTGAGGTGTGACCATGTTGCGTTTTGCACCATTTCCTGTCACGGGCACTAGGTCAACCTGCACAAGTGAGGTACCATTTTTCTCATAAGACTTTGGCGAACGCGGGGTGGGTGGAAATTTGTGGATCCATGCAGATTCCGGAACTTTCCACCACAGAAATGTGCAGAAAATATGCTTTTTTTTTTTTACAATATTTTAGGTTTGCAAGGGATTCTGGGTAACATTCGCTGGTGGGAGGCAGTTAAGTCACCCCATCCTGGATTCCCCTGGGTGTCTAGTTTTCAAAAATGTATAGGTTTGCTAGGTTTCCCAAGGTGCCCGTAGAGCTAGGGTTCAAACACTAGAGCAAGGCACTTTACCAAAAAAGGGTAATTTTTCACTGCGAAATTGAGGTGAGACCACTTTGCGTTTTGCGCCGTTTCCTGTCGCGGGCACTAGGCTGAACCGCACAAGTGAGTTATTGTTTTTCTCATAAGACTTTGGGGAATGCGGAGATGGAGGAAATTTGTGGATCCATGTAGATTCCGTAACTTTCCACCACAGAAATGGGGGGGAAATGTAGTTTTTTGATAATTTTTTAAGTTTGCAAAGGATTCTGGGTAACAGACCCTGGTGAGAGGCAGCCAAGTCACCACATCCTGGATTCCCCTGGGTGTCTAGTTTTCAAAAATGTATAGGTTTGCTAGGTTTCCAAAGGTGCCCGCAGAGCTACGGTCCAAAAACTAGAGCTAGGCACTTTGCCAAAAAAGGGTCATTTTTCACCGAAATTGAGTTGTGACCACGTTGCGTTTTGCGTCAATTCCTGTCGTGGGCACAAGCCCGATCCGCACAAGTGAGGTACTGTTTTTCTCGTAAGACTTTGGGGAACGTGGAGTGGGTGAACATTTTTGGATCCACGCAGATTCCTGAACTTTCCACCACAGAAATGTGGGGAAAATATGTTTTTTTGACAATTTTTTAGGTTTGCAAGGGATTCTGGGTAACAGACCCGGGTGGGAGGCAGTCAAGTCACCCCATCCTGGATTCCCCTTGGTGCCTAATTTTCAAAAATGTATAGGTTTGCTAGGTTTCCCAAGGTGCCCGCAGAGCTAGGGTTCAAAAACTAGAGCTAGGCACTTTGCCAAAAAAGGGTCCTTTTTCACTTCGAAATTGAGGTGTGACCACGTTGCGTTTGGTGCCGTTTCCTGTCGCGGGCACTAGGCCGACCCGCACAAGTGAGGTACAGTTTTTCTCGTTAGACTTTGGGGTAAGCGGGGTGGGTGAAATTTGTGGATCCACGCAGATTCCGGAACTTTCCAACACAGAAATGTGGGGAAGATGTGTTTTTTTGGACAATTGTTTAGGTTTGCAAGGGATTCTGGGTAACAGACCCTGGTGGGAGGCAGTCAAGTCACCCCATCCTGGATTCCCCTGGATGTCTAGTTTTCTAAAATGTATAGGTTTGCTAGGTTTCCCAAGGTGCCCGCAGAGCTAGGGTTCAAAAACTAGAGCTAGGCACTTTGCCAAAACAGGGTCATTTTTCACTGCAAAATTGAGGTGTGACCATGTTGCGTTTGGCGCCGTTTCCTGTCGCGGGCACTAGACCAACCTGCACAAGGGAGGTACCGTTTTTCTCGATAGACTTTAGGGAACGCGGGGTGGGTGAAAATTTGTGGATCCATGCAGATTCCGGAACTTTCCACCACAGAAATGTGCAGAAAATATGCTTTTTTTTTTTTTACAATATTTTAGATTTGCAAGGGATTCTGGGTAACATTCCCTGGTGGGAGGCAGTTAAGTCACCCCATCCTGGATTCCCCTGGGTGTCTAGTTTTCAAAAATGTATAGGTTTGCTAGGTTTCCCAAGGTGCCCGTAGAGCTAGGGTTCAAAAACTAGAGCAAGGCACTTTACCAAAAAAGGGTCATTTTTCAATGCGAAATTGAGGTGAGACCACTTTGCGTTTTGCGCTATTTCCTGTTGCGGGCACTAGGCCGAACCGCACAAGTGAGTTATTGTTTTTCTCATAAGACTTTGGGGAATGCGGAGAGGGAGGAAATTTGTGGATCCATGTAGATTCCACAACTTTCCACCACAGAAATGTGGGGGAAATGTAGTTTTTTGATATTTTTTTAACATTCCCTGGTGAGAGGCAGCAAAGTCACCACATCCTGGATTCCCCTGGGTGTCTAGTTTTCAAAAATGTATAGGTTTGCTAGGTTTCCAAAGGTGCCCGCAGAGCTACGGTCCAAAAACTAGAGCTAGGCACTTTGCCAAAAAAGGGTCATTTTTCACTGCGAAATTGAGGTGTGACCACGTTGCGTTTTGCGTCAATTCCTGTCGTGGGCACAAGCCCGATCCGCACAAGTGAGGTACTGTTTTTCTCGTAAGACTTTGGGGAACGTGGAGTGGGTGAACATTTTTGGATCCACGCAGATTCCTGAACTTTCCACCACAGAAATATCGGGAAAATATGTTTTTTTGATAATTTTTTAGGTTTGCAAGGGATTCTGGGTAACAGACCAGGGTGGGAGGCAGTCAAGTCACCCCATCCTGGATTCCCCTTGGTGCCTAATTTTCAAAAATGTATAGGTTTGCTAGGTTTCCCAAGGTGCCCGCAGAGCTAGGGTTCAAAAACTAGAGCTAGGCACTTTGCCAAAAAAGGGTCATTTTTCACTTCGAAATTGAGGTGTGACCACGTTGCGTTTTGCACCGTTTCCTGTCGCGGGCACTAGGTCGACCCGTACAAGTGAGGTACAGTTTTTCTCGTTAGACTTTGGGGTAAGCGGGGTGGGTGAAATTTGTGGATCCACGCAGATTCCAGAACTTTCCAACACAGAAATGTGGGGAAGATGTGTTTTTTTGGTCAATTTTTTAGGTTTGCAAGGGATTCTGGGTAACAGACCCTGGTGGGAGGCAGTCAAGTCACCCCATCCTGGATTCCCCTGGATGTCTAGTTTTCTAAAATGTATAGGTTTGCTAGGTTTCCCAAGGTGCCCGCAGAGCTAGGGTTCAAAAACTAGAGCTAGGCACTTTACCAAAAAAGGGTCATTTTTCAAAAGCGAAATTGAGGTGTGACCACATTGCATTTTGCGCTGTTTCCTGTCGCAGGCACTAGGTCGACCCGCACAAGTGAGGTACCATTTTTCTCGTAAGACTTTGGGGAACGTGATGTGGGTGGAAATTTGTGGATCCACGCAGATTCCGGAACTTTCCACCACAGAAATGTGGAGAAAATATGCTTTTTTTTACAATATTTTAGGTTTGCAAGGGATCCTGGATTTCCCTGGATGTCTAGTTTTCAAAAATATATAGGTTTGCAAGGTTTCCCAAGGTGCCCGGAGAGCTAGGGTTCAAAAACTAGAGCTTTGCACTTTGCCAAAAAAGGGTCATTGTTCACTGCGATATTGAGGTGTGACCACGCTGCGTTTTGCACCGTTTCCTGTCGCGGGCATTAGGTCGACCCGCACAAGTGAGGTACCATTTTTCTCATAAGACTTTGGGGAACGCGGGTGGGTGGAAATGTGTGGATCCACGCAGATTCCGGAACTTTCCACAACAGAAATGTGAAGAAAATATGTTTTTTTGACAATTTTTTAGGTTTGCAAGGGATTCTGGGTAACAGACCCTGGTGGGAGGCAGTCAAGTCACCCCAGCCTGGATTCCCCTGGGTGTCTAGTTTTCAAAAACGTATAGGTTTGCTAGGTTTCCCAAGGTGCCTGCAGAGCTAGGGTTCAAAAACTAGAGTTAGGCACTTTACCAAAAAAGGGTCATTTTTCAATGCGAAATTGAGGTGTGACCACGTTGGGTTTTGCGTCGTTTCCTGTTGCGGGCACTTGGCCCACCCGCACAAATGAGGTACCGTTTTTCTTATAAGACTTTGGGGAACGCGGGGTGGGTGGAAATTTGTGGATACATGTAGATTCCGGAACTTCCACCACAGAAATGTAGGGCAAATGGGTTTTTTTGGACAATTTTTTAGGTTTGCAAGGGATTCTGGGTAAAGCCCACTTGTCCCCCCCTTTTTGTTAAGTAATATGCACGGGTTACCCCCGTGGGACTTCTTCAGGTTACCAAAGATGCAAATTGCCTCTTCTGGCCCATTGTTTTTATCCAATATATATAAAATGTATATATATTTTTTATTCCTCTTTGATGTAGCATTCACCTTGTCTGCACACACATTGAGGGGTACTCTTTCTGAGTCCTGGTTTTAGTGGCCTTTGGATTCTTTACTCCTGATACAGCCATCGTTGTGTCCTTTTTCCACCTGACGCATTTAACATCCTCAGCGAACAGCAGTACACACCTACTACAGTGTATTCACCTTACACCTTTTTTAACAGACCGTTAATTGATATTATCCTTTTTTGACAACTACGCAATCGCTTATTCCTTTGGTTGCCTGTTTTCTATTTTATTTTTGGGTTGGAACCCCGTTCCATTCTCAGCTCCCTACCTAGGACACTGCAACACAGGTAATTTACTTGCCCCTACTGGGTTTACACCATTTCAAGATGGCCGACACGGTTACCCCCGCGTATGAGCCTATGGTGTCCCTAGTTCTAGGCGAGATCACGTGCAGTTACCCTTCCGGGGCTGGCCCCGCCTGCATTTTAGCGCCGGTGGCTATAGAGACACACACTCAAGCTGACTATAGCCATCCCGCTCCACCGGCGGTGGGGTAGGTCTCATAGTAGGATCCATTGCTGATCAGGTGAGCTCGTATTCATCCACGAGCGGTTCCGGCCGCCGTTGTTATATAACTGAGGTGCTGGCTTTGGGTGAGAGGCGGCTGAATCTAGCGGTAAGCGAGTGCCTTTAACCATTAGTTAACCACCACCAGTATGAGCCGCGACACAGGGACAAGATGCTCCCACCCTACTGCTTGTTTTGCATCATAGGTATTTTCTTTATCCCAGGTGTGCTTTTAACTAATTGGTGATTTCTTCACTATTCTGCCCCTATAGGACACTACATGATAGGTGTCCTATGACCCGCCAGCAACTGCTGAGGTATGACTCCTACAATTGTAGGTGAGTCCATTTGCCACTATCCTCTTGATGAGTTTGAGTCCTGTTTTTAAGTCTTCCATTATGATCTCACTGTAAGCCTTTCAAGAAACATTGACACTTAATTTTGCAACAATGTGAAGCATGTTTTCTCTGACCAAGGGTCATTATTATCAACGTATAATTGCAGTATTGAGAGAGTCGTTACTATTACTATGTCTACAACGATATATACAAATATGTTATTGTTGTTTTTCTTTAGGTCGTCCTCCATCATTGTGGTCACTTCTCCCACAGTTTGATTAGTTGGGAGGTAGGTGCTTCCACCTCTCCTTGGTGTGCAGATGTATGTCACTTGGTCCGGATGAATTGCCATTCGATCCTCCTGACGAGCAAGGCAAGAAACATGTTGACCTGTACAAATACGAGTAGAGCGTAAATGATTTTATTTATCACAGCCACATATACGCCACTCGACCTTCATTTTAATGAGGCAGGGAACCTATCTGAATAAAGGTCTCTTATTGGATTCCCTTACCTTTTTTAATCACTGCACTCACCACATTTACTCACTTTGGGTCCCTCACCCCCACTACACCATACGGCGTGGAACAAAAGATCTCTGCCAAAGAGCCCCGCATTGGGTGCCCGTCGGGTATTGCAGCGCCGACCCGACGAGGAGCAGGCCCAATGATGAAGCATGACACCTAGCTGGCTGGGTGTGTGAGGGCCCTAGTTCCAAACAAGGGAATTCCCCTATCCCCTTGTAATATCAGTTGGACTACTTCCGTAGTAATAGTTACTTTGGCTCTCTTACCTGCTCACGACTCTCTTTAGGAACTACATACTCTTTCTTGTTTTGATTCTGGGTAACAGAGCCTGGTGAGAGGCAGTCAAGTCACCACATCCTGGATTCCCCTGGGTGTCTAGTTATCACAAATGTATAGGTTTGCTAGGTTTCCCAAGGTGCCCGCAGAGCTAGGGTTCAAAAACTAGAGCTAGGCACTTTGCCAAAACAGGGTCGTTTTTCACTGCAAAATTGAGGTGTGACCATGTTGCGTTTGGCGCCGTTTCCTGTCGCGGGCACTAGACCGACCCGCACAAGGGAGGTACCGTTTTTCTCGATAGACTTTGGGGAATGCGGGGTGGGTGAAAATTTGTGGATCCACGCAGATTCCGGAACTTTCCACCACAGAAATGTGGGGAAAATGGTTTTTTTTGGACAATTTTTTAGGTTTGCAAGGGATTCTGGGTAACAGACCCTGGTGGGAGGCAGTCAAGTCACCCCATCCTGGATTCCCCTGGATGTCTAGTTTTCAAAAATGTATAGGTGTGCTAGGTTTCCCAAGGTGCCCGCAGAGCTAGGGTTCAAAAACTAGAGCTTTGCACTTTCCCAAAAAAGGTTCATTTTTCACTGCGATATTGAGGTGTGACCACGTTGCGTTTTGCACCATTTCCTGTCACGGGCACTAGGTCAACCCGCACAAGTGAGGTACCATTTTTCTCATAAGACTTTGGCGAACGCGGGGTGGGTGGAAATTTGTGGATCCATGCAGATTCCGGAACTTTCCACCACAGAAATGTGAGAATAATGTGTTTTTTTTGAAAGATTTTTAGGTTTGCAAGGGATTCTGGGTAACAGACCCTGGTGGGAGGCAGTCAAGTCACCCCATCCTGGATTCCCCTGGTTGTCTAGTTTTCAAAAATGTATAGGTTTGCTAGGTTTCCCAAGGTGCCCGCAGAGCTAGGGTTCAAAAACTAGAGCTAGGCACTTTCCCAAAAAAGGTTCATTTTTCACTGCGATATTGAGGTGTGACCACGTTGCGTTTTGCACCATTTCCTGTCACGGGCACTAGGTCAACCCGCACAAGTGAGGTACCATTTTTCTCATAAGACTTTGGCGAACGCGGGGTGGGTGGAAATTTGTGCATCCATGCAGATTCCGGAACTTTCCACCACAGAAATATGCAGAAAATATGCTTTTTTTTTTTTTACAATATTTTAGGTTTGCAAGGGATTCTGGGTAACATTCCCTGGTGGGAGGCAGTTAAGTCACCCCATCCTGGATTCCCCTGGGTGTCTAGTTTTCAAAAATGTATAGGTTTGCTAGGTTTCCCAAGGTGCCCGTAGAGCTAGGGTTCAAAAACTAGAGCAAGGCACTTTACCAAAAAAGGGTCATTTTTCAATGCGAAATTGAGGTGAGACCACTTTGCGTTTTGCGCCGTTTCCTGTCGCGGGTACTAGGCCGAACCGCACAAGTGAGTTATTGTTTTTCTCATAAGACTTTGGGGAATGCGGAGAGGGAGGAAATGTGTGGATCCATGTAGATTCCGTAACTTTCCACCACAGAAATGTGGGGGAAATGTAGTTTTTTGATAATTTTTTAAGTTTGCAAAGGATTCTGGGTAACAGACCCTGGTGAGAGGCAGCCAAGTCACCACATCCTGGATTCCCCTGGGTGTCTAGTTTTCAAAAATGTATAGGTTTGCTAGGTTTCCAAAGGTGCCCGCAGAGCTACGGTCCAAAAACTAGAGCTAGGCACTTTGCCAAAAAAGGGTCATTTTTCACTGCGAAATTGAGTTGTGACCACGTTGCGTTTTGCGTCAATTCCTGTCGTGGGCACAAGCCCGATCCGCACAAGTGAGGTACTGTTTTTCTCGTAAGACTTTGGGGAACGTGGAGTGGGTGAACATTTTTGGATCCACGCAGATTCCTGAACTTTCCACCACAGAAATGTGGGGAAAATATGTTTTTTTGACAATTTTTTAGGTTTGCAAGGGATTCTGGGTAACAGACCCGGGTGGGAGGCAGTCAAGTCACCCCATCCTGGATTCCCCTTGGTGCCTAATTTTCAAAAATGTATAGGTTTGCTAGGTTTCCCAAGGTGCCCGCAGAGCTAGGGTTCAAAAACTAGAGCTAGGCACTTTGCCAAAAAAGGGTCCTTTTTCACTTCGAAATTGAGGTGTGACCACGTTTCGTTTGGTGCCGTTTCCTGTCGCGGGCACTAGGCCGACCCGCACAAGTGAGGTACAGTTTTTCTCGTTAGACTTTGGGGTAAGCGGGGTGGGTGAAATTTGTGGATCCACGCAGATTCCGGAACTTTCCAACACAGAAATGTGGGAAGATGTGTTTTTTTGGACAATTTTTTAGGTTTGCAAGGGATTCTGGGTAACAGACCCTGGTGGGAGGCAGTCAAGTCACCCCATCCTGGATTCCCCTGGATGTCTAGTTTTCTAAAATGTATAGGTTTGCTAGGTTTCCCAAGGTGCCCGCAGAGCTAGGGTTCAAAAACTAGAGCTAGGCACTTTACCAAAAAAGGGTCATTTTTCAATGCGAAATTGAGGTGTGACCACATTGCATTTTGCGCTGTTTCCTGTCGCAGGCACGAGGTCGACCCGCACAAGTGAGGTACCATTTTTCTCGTAAGACTTTGGGGAACGTGGTGTGGGTGGAAATTTGTGGATCCACGCAGATTCCGGAACTTTCCACCACAGAAATGTGGAGAAAATATGCTTTTTTAACAATATTTTAGGTTTGCAAGGGATCCTGGATTTCCCTGGATGTCTAGTTTTAAAAAATGTATAGGTTTGCAAGGTTTCCCAAGGTGCTCGGAGAGCTAGGGTTCAAAAACTAGAGCTTTGCACTTTGCCAAAAAAGGGTCATTGTTCACTGCGATATTGAGGTGTGACCACGTTGCGTTTTGCACCGTTTCCTGTCGCGGGCATTAGGTCGACCCGCACAAGTGAGGTACCATTTTTCTCATAAGACTTTGGGGAACGCGGGTGGGTGGAAATGTGTGGATCCACGCAGATTCCGGAACTTTCCACAACAGAAATGTGAAGAAAATATGTTTTTTTGACAATTTTTTAGGTTTGCAAGGGATTCTGGGTAACAGACCCTGGTGGGAGGCAGTCAAGTCACCCCAGCCTGGATTCCCCTGGGTGTCTAGTTTTCAAAAACGTATAGGTTTGCTAGGTTTCCCAAGGTGCCTGCAGAGCTAGGGTTCAAAAACTAGAGTTAGGCACTTTACCAAAAAAGGGTCATTTTTCAATGCGAAATTGAGGTGTGACCACGTTGGGTTTTGCGCCGTTTCCTGTTGCGAGCACTTGGCCCACCCGCACAAATGAGGTACCGTTTTTCTTATAAGACTTTGGGGAACGCGGGGTGGGTGGAAATTTGTGGATACATGCAGATTCCGGAACTTTCCACCACAGAAATGTGGGGCAAATGGGTTTTTTTGGACAATTTTTTAGGTTTGCAAGGGATTCTGGGTAACAGACCCTGGTGAGAGGCAGTCAAGTCACCACATCCTGGATTCCCCTGGGTGTCTAGTTATCACAAATGTATAGGTTTGCTAGGTTTCCCAAGGTGCCCGCAGAGCTAGGGTTCAAAAACTAGAGCTAGGCACTTTGCCGAAACAGGGTCGTTTTTCACTGCAAAATTGAGGTGTGACCACGTTGCGTTTGGTGCCGTTTCCTGTCGGGGGCACTGGGCCGACCCGCACAAGTGAGGTACAGTTTTTCTCGTTAGACTTTGGGGTAAGCGGGGTGGGTGAAATTTGTGGATCCACGCAGATTCCGGAACTTTCCAACACAGAAATGTGGGGAAGATGTGTTTTTTTGGACAATTTTTTAGGTTTGCAAGGGATTCTGGGTAACAGACCCTAGTGGGAGGCAGTCAAGCCACCCCATCTGGATTCCCCTGGATGTCTAGTTTTCTAAAATGTATAGGTTTGCTAGGTTTCCCAAGGTGCCCGCAGAGCTAGGGTTCAAAAACTAGAGCTAGGCACTTTACCAAAAAAGGGTCATTTTTCAATGCGATATTGAAGTGTGACCACATTGCATTTTGCGCTGTTTCCTGTCGTAGGCACTAGGTCGACCCACACAAGTGAGGTATCATTTTTCTCGTAAGACTTTGGGGAACGTGATGTGGGTGGAAATTTGTGGATCCACGCAGATTCCGGAACTTTCCACCAAAGAAATGTGGAGAAAATATGCTTTTTTAACAATATTTTAGGTTTGCAAGGGATCCTGGATTTCCCTGGATGTCTAGTTTAAAAAAATGTATAGGTTTGCAAGGTTTCCCAAGGTGCTCGGAGAGCTAGGGTTCAAAAACTAGAGCTTTGCACTTTGCCAAAAAAGGGTCATTGTTCACTGCGATATTGAGGTGTGACCACGTTGCGTTTTGCACCGTTTCATGTCGCGGGCATTAGGTCGACCCGCACAAGTGAGGTACCATTTTTCTCATAAGACTTTGGGGTACGCGGGTGGGTGGAAATGTGTGGATCCACGCAGATTCCGGAACTTTCCACAACAGAAATGTGAAGAAAATATGTTTTTTTGACAATTTTTTAGGTTTGCAAGGGATTCTGGGTAACAGACCCTGGTGGTAGGCAGTCATGTCACCCCAGCCTGGATTCCCCTGGGTGTCTAGTTTTCAAAAATGTATAGGTTTGCTAGGTTTCCTGTTAGACCTGGCACCTTGGCGTGAGTCTCCCTTCCTCTTTTTGTCGCTGTGCCTCATGTTATTTTATGGTGTTGGCCGCTCAGCGCGCTGTGCCACTGCCAACCAGTGTCGCGGTGCGAGTGCTCCCTTGTAAATTGTATATGTTGGTTGGATTCCATGATTGGATTGTTTGATTTACTATCAGACCCCAGTAAAGTGCGCCAGGAGCGCCAGGGCATGTAAATGCAAACACCGCTGGTGGGCTTGCAGCACTGGTTGTGCCACCCACAGAAGCGGCCGGTAAAATATGTCTAAGGTCTGCCATCGCAGAACCTGCGTGCAGTCTGGTACTGACATGCTGACTGGCAAGTGCCCACACTTGCCGGTCCCTAAAACCTTCCCTTAGCTGCATGTTAGTCACCCCTCTGGCAGGCCCACGGGCAGGGTGCGTTGTAAGCCTAAGGTAGGACAAGCCTGGATGCGTGGCATGTCCTAGTAGTGAATGACCGCCATCTTGTTGTTCACTACTGCAAGGCTACCCTGTTCTCATAGGCCAGTATGGGCGGCCTGGATTGTTACACCCTATGATCCTAACCGACCCAGGGAGCATGGTAGAAGATCGAGTTTAGTATGCCTGAACTCGGAATAATAAGGTACATCTTTTCGCAAGGTTTATTTTAATATTCCGGGTTTGCAAATGCCGCTTTTAGAAAGTTGGCCTTTGCTTGCCTAAACATTTCAGCCCGCCTCTGCGTGATGTGTATCTGATGTCTGGCTGGTATGAGTGACAGGGCTGGGGGAACGCAGATGGGCAGGGCTAGGTAGCCTGGTGATGAATAGGACGATCAACAGGTAGATGGGTGGGAGGAGTGCTCCTAGGCTCTGAATAGGACAGGGCTCTGCCACCTCAATGCCGGCTCCGCCCCCTGTGGAGCGTCTGAGGACTCTGCCCTGCACTCTGAAAGAAGAAGCCTGCATCGCGTAAACAAAGTGCTCAGAAACCGGACTGAACTAGGCAAGGGCCCCCCTGGCCTGGGAGAACAAAAGATTCGCTGTATAAATGGAGGAGCCCTGCTCCTGAGAAACTAGATCCGCTTTTGACCAAGAAGAATCTCTGCCTGAGGAGGAGGCACCGGGAAAGCTGTAGGAGGAAGACTGTCCCTATCCTGGGGGATTGGCCTACAGTGGTGACCTTGCTGCCAAAGGGGAGAAGAGAAACTGTTGCTGAAGACTTTGCTTTATTTTTACTTTCAAGACTTGTGCTTTTCCAAAACGATCTCCAAGGGCTTGGAACTGAGCTTGCCCCCTGAACTGAGCCCCAGGACCATTGGGCTCTACCTGATCTTCACTCGCCTGCCGCTGGACTGTGGTGTCCTTTCCCTCGCCGGAGTTGTGACCCTCGTGCCCCAGTCCCTCCTTGAGCCGTGACCAGGACTGCTTAGCCGCCCCCGCCTTGGGAAGAGCCTCGCTCGATCGGAGCCGCTCCCCCTACGCTCTGCTGGGCTGCCCCTGTCACCTCGCTCGTTGGAGGCTCGCTGTGCACCTTCACCCTCCCGCCGGAATCGGCGTTGTGAGCATCTCCAAGCCTCGGACGGCCCGGACGTAATCTGCGTGCCCGGCTGCCCCGCTTTGTTCACCTGCCTCCTGCAACACCCCGCTCTTGTCGTAAGCCTGAAGATCAGACCCCCATCGTGAAGTGTGGGAGCCTCGGACGCCGCCTCGCCCTTCTGTCGAAGAGCCGCTGAAATCCCGCACCCACCTTCACGTCAAGAAACAAGGTACTGTACTTACGAACTCGACCGCGAGCTCGCATCGGATCCAGGGTCCGCAACGTTCTGATTTCCCTGTCATCTGCCGCGTGCTTCCTGGGCGCAGCCTCAGCATGAAGTGCACTGAGGCCTACCGTTACCTTGTGCCCGCCTAAAGAACTTTCCGTAACAAAGAGAACATTACCGTATTCCTAAGAATTGTGGCCCCATCAGTTCAACGTTACTGGGCCTTGTATTTGAATCTGCTGAATCTACATAAAAGCTTATTTTTATATACTTCCTGATTGGTGTCCGTTTGTGGTGCATGCAAGGGGTTTACTGTATGTGTAATTGCATTTGCTTAAATGTGTACGCCTGAGACTTAGCCTAGACTGCTCGCGCCACGCACCTAGAGGGTGAGCAGGGGTTATTCTGGGGAGTCATCCTTCGCCCTGACAAGAAGTAAAGGGTCCCTGCTTGTTGTGGGTTCACACCTGCGTCAACGAGAGCCCCCTCATTTCTAACATTGGTGGCAGCGGTAAGGATTTACGGATTTGCATTTGCGGTTTGCGTATAGTGAACCACTGATCACCACGTAGTGAGAGCAGACCGGTAACACAGCCACAAGACTAGCATCTGTTTTTATTTTGCCAAGAATCTCCGTTGTTAGAACCATGCCTGGTTCACTTCCCGCCGGAAGGGCAGCTTCTATAATCTCTGGATTTGAGGACATAGATTGGGAAGAAAGCGCACTTCAGAATTATACCAATGAAGAATTGAAAGGTTTTTGCTCCAAGTTCAGAGTTGCCCAAACTGGATTGAAAAGGAAGGAACAACTCGTGAAGGCGCTGAGGGCCTGGTATGAGTCAAAGGCACCAGAGAATCAGGTGGAAATGGTTCCACCAGAAAGTGTCCATGAGTTTGGCAGAGGCCTGTCGCCAGAAGAGTTGGCAGACAGGGCAGCAACCCGGTCACACGAAGTAGAGATGGCAAAACTTCATGGGCAGATGGATATGGAAAAACAAAGATTAGCCATGGAGGAAAAGAAACTACAATTAGAGCATGACATGAAGCTGAGGGAGCTGGAGCTGAAAGCAAAAAGTTTGGAGCTTAATCCCTCTGGTGGCAGCACACCGCCAGTACAGGCGGAACCAAGAGTTTATATTCCCAAGGATGTAGTGAAGGAGTTCTTCAAGAATGACGACATCGGGCAGTGGTTCAGAGCCTACGAGGTAGCCATGTCTTCCCACCGGGTCCCTGAGAAAGATTGGGGAGCGGGGTTGTGGGGACGGTTCCTGAGTGAAGGGCGGGACACACTGCTAGATTTACCTGCTGATGTTCATAATTCTTATGCCCATATGAAGGAAGCATTGATGACTAGGTATGGGTTGACCCCTGAGTTATATAGACAGAGGTTCAGGGGTTGCACTAAGATTCCCAATAGTACGTATGTGGAGTATGTGACTTTCTTTTGCAGAGCGCTGGATGGTTGGGTAAAGGGTAGTAAGGTAAATGATTATCAAGGGCTTCTTGATTTAATGGCATGGGAGCACTTGTCCAGTAATTGTTTTCCTGAGCTACGCCAGCACCTGATAGATAGTAGGCTGACTAACCCGAGGAAGCTTGCTGAGGAGGCGGACCGCTGGGTCAGTACCAGGGTCCACAAGGGTAACGTGGGAGATTCCGCCAAAGGTGGGCAGGGTCCCCAGCAGAAGAGTGGGGGGGACAGGGGTAAACAGAAGCAGTTCCAAAAAGGGCCCCAAAATAGTCCCCAAGGAATCCAAGGGAAGGGTTCTCAGCCTCCCCCACCCCAGAAACCGACCGGGGCCCCGACAGGTCCTCCTGTTCAGAAGGGGCCTGTCAGATGTTACAGGTGTAACAATTTGGGGCATTTTGCCTCTGATGTAAAGTGTCCATTGTTTGGTAAACCAGCACCCACTGGTGCTCCACCCTGGCAGGTGACTAGTGTAGCCTTGGGGGAGGAGAGGGATGTCCAAGGTGGGTGGGGTCCCGCAGAGATGTCCCTGGTCTCGCTAGGAGACCGTGAAGTGGTCCCTCCAACCCAGCTGCCTGAGAACACTAAGAAGTACAGGCAGTGGGTGACCATAAATGGCCATAGAGTGGAAGCTCTTAGAGATACAGGAGCCAGTGTGACAGCTGTCAGGCAGTCAAGTCACCCCAGCCTGGATTCCCCTGGGTGTCTAGTTTTCAAAAACGTATAGGTTTGCTAGGTTTCCCAAGGTGCCTGCAGAGCTAGGGTTCAAAAACTAGAGTTAGGCACTTTACCAAAAAAGGGTCATTTTTCAATGCGAAATTGAGGTGTGACCACGTTGGGTTTTGCGCCGTTTCCTGTTGTGGGCACTTGGCCCACCCGCACAAATGAGGTACCGTTTTTCTTATAAGACTTTGGGGAACGCGGGGTGGGTGGAAATTTGTGGATACATGCAGATTCCGGAACTTTCCACCACAGAAATGTGGGGCAAATGGGTTTTTTTGGACAATTTTTTAGGTTTGCAAGGGATTCTGGGTAACAGACCCTGGTGAGAGGCAGTCAAGTCACCACATCCTGGATTCCCCTGGGTGTCTAGTTATCACAAATGTATAGGTTTGCTAGGTTTCCCAAGGTGCCCGCAGAGCTAGGGTTCAAAAACTAGAGCTAGGCACTTTGCCAAAACAGGGTCGTTTTTCACTGCAAAATTGAGGTGTGACCATGTTGCGTTTGGCGCCGTTTCCTGTCGCGGGCACTAGACCGACCCGCACAAGGGAGGTACCGTTTTTCTCGATAGACTTTGGGGAACGCGGGGTGGGTGAAAATTTGTGGATCCATGCAGATTCCGGAACTTTCCACCACAGAAATGTGCAGAAAATATGCTTTTTTTTTTTTTTACAATATTTTAGATTTGCAAGGGATTCTGGGTAACATTCTCTGGTGGGAGGCAGTTAAGTCACCCCATCCTGGATTCCCCTGGGTGTCTAGTTATCACAAATGTATAGGTTTGCTAGGTTTCCCAAGGTGCCCGCAGAGCTACGGTCCAAAAACTAGAGCTAGGCACTTTGCCAAAAAAGGGTCATTTTTCACTGCGAAATTGAGGTGTGACCACGTTGCGTTTTGCATCAATTCCTGTCGTGGGAACAAGCCCGATCCGCACAAGTGAGGTACAGTTTTTCTCGTAAGACTTTGGGGAACGTGGAGTGGGTGAAGATTTTTGGATCCACGCAGATTCCTGAACTTTCCACCACAGAAATGTGGGGAAAATATGTTTTTTTGATAATTTTTTAGGTTTGCAAGGGATTTTGGGTAACAGACCCGGGTGGGAGGCAGTCAAGTCACCCCATCCTGGATTCCCCTTGATGCCTAATTTTCAAAAATGTATAGGTTTGCTAGGTTTCCCAAGGTGCCCGCAGAGCTAGGGTTCAAAAACTAGAGCTAGGCACTTTGCCAAAAAAGGGTCCTTTTTCACTTCGAAATTGAGGTGTGACCACGTTGCGTTTGGTGCCGTTTCCTGTCGCGGGCATTAGGCCGACCCGCATAAGTGAGGTACAGTTTTTCTCGTTAGACTTTGGGGTAAGCGGGGTGGGTGAAATTTGTGGATCCACGCAGATTCCGGAACTTTCCAACACAGAAATGTGGCGAAGATGTGTTTTTTTGGACAATTTTTTAGGTTTGCAAGGGATTCTGGGTAACAGACCCTGGTGGGAGGCAGTCAAGTCACCCCATCCTGGATTCCCCTGGATGTCTAGTTTTCTAAAATGTATAGGTTTGCTAGGTTTCCCAAGGTGCCCGCAGAGCTAGGGTTCAAAAACTAGAGCTAGGCACTTTACCAAAAAAGGGTCATTTTTCAATGCGAAATTGAGGTGTGACCACATTGCATTTTGCGCTGTTTCCTGTCGCAGGCACTAGGTCGACCCGCACAAGTGAGGTACCATTTTTCTCGTAAGACTTTGGGGAACGTGATGTGGGTGGAAATTTGTGGATCCACGCAGATTCCGGAACTTTCCACCACAGGAATGTGGAGAAAATATGCTTTTTTAACAATATTTTAGGTTTGCAAGGGATCCTGGATTTCCCTGGATGTCTAGTTTTAAAAAATGTATAGGTTTGCAAGGTTTCCCAAGGTGCCCGGAGAGCTAGGGTTCAAAAACTAGAGCTTTGCACTTTGCCAAAAAAGGGTCATTGTTCACTGCGATATTGAGGTGTGACCACGTTGCGTTTTGCACCGTTTCCTGTCGCGGGCATTAGGTCGACCCGCACAAGTGAGGTACCATTTTTCTCATAAGACTTTGGGGAACGCGGGTGGGTGGAAATGTGTGGATCCACGCAGATTCCGGAACCTTCCACCACAGAAATGTGGGGAAAATGTTTTTTTTTGTACAATTTTTTAGGTTTGCAAGGGATTCTGGGTAACAGACCCTGGTGGGAGGCAGTCAAGTCACCCCATCCTGGATTCCCCTGGATGTCTAGTTTTCAAAAATGTATAGGTGTGCTAGGTTTCCCAAGGTGCCCGCAGAGCTAGGGTTCAAAAACTAGAGCTTTGCACTTTCCCAAAAAAGGTTCATTTTTCACTGCGATATTGAGGTGTGACCACGTTGAGTTTTGCACCATTTCCTGTCACGGGCACTAGGTCAACCCGCACAAGTGAGGTACCATTTTTCTCATAAGACTTTGGCGAACGCGGGGTGGGTGGAAATTTGTGGATCCATGCAGATGCCGGAACTTTCCACCACAGAAATATGAGAATAATGTGGTTTTTTTGACAATTTTTTAGGTTTGCAAGGGATTCTGGGTAACAGACCCTGGTGGGAGGCAGTCAAGTCACCTCATCCTGTATTCCCCTGGTTGTCTAGTTTTCAAAAATGTATAGGTTTGCTATGTTTCCCAAGGTGCCCGCAGAGCTAGGGTTCAAAAACTAGAGCTAGGCACTTTCCCAAAAAAGGTTCATTTTTCACTGCGATATTGAGGTGTGACCACGTTGCGTTTTGCACCATTTCCTGTCACGGGCACTAGGTCAACCCGCACAAGTGAGGTACCATTTTTCTCATAAGACTTTGGCGAACGCGGGGTGGGTGGAAATTTGTGGATCCATGCAGATTCCGGAACTTTCCACCACAGAAATGTGCAGAAAATATGCTTTTTTTTTTTTTACAATATTTTAGGTTTGCAAGGGATTCTGGGTAACATTCGCTGGTGGGAGGCAGTTAAGTCACCCCATCCTGGATTCCCCTGGGTGTCTAGTTTTCAAAAATGTATAGGTTTGCTAGGTTTCCCAAGGTGCCCGTAGAGCTAGGGTTCAAAAACTAGAGCAAGGCACTTTACCAAAAAAGGGTCATTTTTCAATGCGAAATTGAGGTGAGACCACTTTGCGTTTTGCGCCGTTTCTTGTCGCGGGCACTAGGCTGAACCGCACAAGTGAGTTATTGTTTTTCTCATAAGACTTTGGGGAATGCGGAGAGAGAGGAAATTTGTGGATCCATGTAGATTCCGTAACTTTCCACCACAGAAACGTGGGGGAAATGTAGTTTTTTGATAATTTTTTAAGTTTGCAAAGGATTCTGGGTAACAGACCCTGGTGAGAGGCAGCAAAGTCACCACATCCTGGATTCCCCTGGGTGTCTAGTTTTCAAAAACGTATAGGTTTGCTAGGTTTCCCAAGGTGCCTGCAGAGCTAGGGTTCAAAAACTAGAGTTAGGCACTTTACCAAAAAAGGGTCATTTTTCAATGCGAAATTGAGGTGTGACCACGTTGGGTTTTGCGCCGTTTCCTGTTGCGGGCACTTGGCCCACCCGCACAAATGAGGTACCGTTTTTCTTATAAGACTTTGGGGAACGCGGGGTGGTTGGAAATTTGTGGATACATGCAGATTCCGGAACTTTCCACCACAGAAATGTGGGGCAAATGGGTTTTTTTGGACAATTTTTTAGGTTTGCAAGGGATTCTGGGTAACAGACCCTGGTGAGAGGCAGTCAAGTCACCACATCCTGGATTCCCCTGGGTGGCTAGTTATCACAAATGTATAGGTTTGCTAGGTTTCCCAAGGTGCCCGCAGAGCTAGGGTTCAAAAACTAGAGCTAGGCACTTTGCCAAAACAGGGTCGTTTTTCACTGCAAAATTGAGGTGTGACCATGTTGCGTTTGGCGCCGTTTCCTGTCGCGGGCACTAGACCGACCCGCACAAGGGAGGTACCGTTTTTCTCGATAGACTTTGGGGAACGCGGGGTGGGTGAAAATTTGTGGATCCACGCAGATTCCGGAACTTTCCACCACAGAAATGTGGGGAAAATGTTTTTTTTTTAACAATTTTTTAGGTTTGCAAGGGATTCTGGCTAACAGACCCTGGTGGGAGGCAGTCAAGTCACCCCATCCTGGATTCCCCTGGATGTCTAGTTTTCAAAAATGTATAGGTGTGCTAGGTTTCCCAAGGTGCCCGCAGAGCTAGGGTTCAAAAACTAGAGCTTTGCACTTTGCCAAAAAAGGGAAATTATTCACTGCAAAATTGAGGTGTGACCACGTTGCGTTTTGCGCTATTTCTTGTCGCGGGCACTAGGCCGACCCGCACAAGTGAGGTGCCGTTTTTCTCGTAAGACTTTGGGAAAAGCGGGGTGGGTGAAAATTTGTGGATCCACGCAAATTCCGGAACTTTCCACCACAGAAATGTGAGAATAATGTGGTTTTTTGACAATTTTTTAGGTTTGCAAGGGATTCTGGGTAACAGACCCTGGTGGGAGGCAATCAAATCACCCCATCCTGGATTCCCCTGGTTGTCTAGTTTTCAAAAATGTATAGGTTTGCTATGTTTCCCAAGGTGCCCGCAGAGCTAGGGTTCAAAAACTAGAGCTAGGCACTTTCCCAAAAAAGGTTCATTTTTCACTGCGATATTGAGGTGTGACCACGTTGTGTTTTGCACCATTTCCTGTCACGGGCACTAGGTCAACCCGCACAAGTGAGGTATCATTTTTCTCATAAGACTTTGGCGAACGCGGGGTGGGTGGAAATTTGTGGATCCATGCAGATTCCGGAACTTTCCACCACAGAAATGTGCAGAAAATATGCTTTTTTTTTAACAATATTTTAGGTTTGCAAGGGATTCTGGGTAACATCCCCTGGTGGGAGGCAGTTAAGTCACCCCATCCTGGATTCCCCTGGGTGTCTAGTGTTCAAAAATGTATAGGTTTGCTAGGTTTCCCAAGGTGCCCGTAGAGCTAGGGTTCAAAAACTAGAGCAAGGCACTTTACCAAAAAAGGGTCCTTTTTCAATGCGAAATTGAGGTGAGACCACTTTGCGTTTTGCGCCGTTTCCTGTCGCGGGCACTAGGCCGAACCGCATAAGTGAGTTATTGTTTTTCTCATAAGACTTTGGGGAATGCGGAGAGGGAGGAAATTTGTGGATCCATGTAGATTCCGTAACTTTCCACCAGAGAAATGTGGGGGAAATGTAGTTTTTTGATAATTTTTTAAGTTTGCAAAGGATTCTGGGTAACAGACCCTGGTGAGAGGCAGCCAAGTCACCACATCCTGGATTCCCCTGGGTGTTTAGTTTTCAAAAATGTATAGGTTTGCTAGGTTTCCAAAGGTGCCCGCAGAGCTACGGTCCGAAAACTAGAGCTAGGCACTTTGCCAAAAAAGGGTCATTTTTCACTGCGAAATTGAGGTGTGACCACGTTGCGTTTTGCGTCAATTCCTGTCGTGGGCACAAGCCCGATCCGCACAAGTGAGGTACTGTTTTTCTCGTAAGACTTTGGGGAACGTGGAGTGGGTGAACATTTTTGGATCCACGCAGATTCCTGAACTTTCCACCACAGAAATGTGGCGAAAATATGTTTTTTTGACAATCTTTTAGTTTTGCAAGGGATTCTGGGTAACAGACCCTGGTGGGAGGCAGTCATGTCACCCCATCCTGGATTCCCCTGGGTGTCTAGTTTTCAAAAATGTATAGGTTTGCTAGGTTTCCCAAGGTGCCGGCAGAGCTAGGGTTCAAAAACTAGAGCTAGGCACTTTGCCAAAAAAGGGTCCTTTTTCACTTCGAAATTGAGGTGTGACCACGTTGCGTTTGGTGCCGTTTCCTGTCGCGGGCACTAGGCCGACCCGCACAAGTGAGGTACAGTTTTTCGGGTTAGACTTTGGGGTAAGCGGGGTGGGTGAAATTTGTGGATCCACGCAGATTCCGGAACTTTCCAACACAGAAATGTGGGGAAGATGTGCTTTTTTGGACAATTTTTAAGGTTTGCAAGGGATTCTGGGTAACAGACCCTGGTGGGAGGCAGTCAAGTCACCCCCTCCTGGATTCCCCTGGATGTCTAGTTTTCTAAAATGTATAGGTTTGCTAGGTTTCCCAAGGTGCCCGCAGAGCTAGGGTTAAAAAACTAGAGCTAGGCACTTTACCAAAAAAGGGTCATTTTTCAATGCGAAATTGAGGTGTGACCACGTTGGGTTTTGCGCCGTTTCCTGTTGCGGGCACTTGGCCCACCCGCACAAATGAGGTACCGTTTTTCTTATAAGACTTTGGGGAACGCGGGGTGGGTGGAACTTTGTTGATACATGCAGATTCCGGAACTTTCCACCAGAGAAATGTGGGGCAAATGGGTTTTTTTGGACAATTTTTTAGGTTTGCAAGGGATTCTGGGTAACAGACCCTGGTGAGAGGCAGTCAAGTCACCACATCCTGGATTCCCCTGGGTGTCTATTTATCACAAATGTATAGGTTTGCTAGGTTTCCCAAGGTGCCCGCAGAGCTAGGGTTCAAAAACTAGAGCTAGGCACTTTGCCAAAACAGGGTCGTTTTTCACTGCAAAATTGAGGTGTGACCATGTTGCGTTTGGCGCCGTTTCCTGTCGCGGGCACTAGACCGACCCGCACAAGGGAGGTACCGTTTTTCTTGATAGACTTTGGGGAACGCGGGGTGGGTGAAAATTTGTGGATCCACGCAGATTCCGGAACTTTCCACCACAGAAATGTGGGGAAAATGTTTTTTTTTGGACAATTTTTTAGGTTTGCAAGGGATTCTGGGTAACAGACCCTGGTGGGAGGCAGTCAAGTCACCCCATCCTGGATTCCCCTGGATGTCTAGTTTTCAAAAATGTATAGGTGTGCTAGGTTTCCCAAGGTGCCCGCAGAGCTAGGGTTCAAAAACTAGAGCTTTGCACTTTGCCAAAAAAGGGAAATTTTTCACTGCGAAATTGAGGTGTGACCACGTTGTGTTTTGCGCCATTTCTTGTCACGGGCACTAGGCCGACCCGCACAAGTGAGGTGCCGTTTTTCTCGTAAGACTTTGGGGAAAGCGGGGTGGGTGGAAATTTGTGGATCCACGCAAATTCTGGAACTTTCCACCACAGAAATGTGAGAATAATGTGTTTTTTTTGACAATTTTTTAGGTTTGCAAGGGATTCTGGGTAACAGACCCTGGTGGGAGGCAGTCAAGTCACCCCATCCTGGATTTCCCTGGTTGTCTAGTTTTCAAAAATGTATAGGTTTGCTATGTTTCCCAAGGTGCCCGCAGAGCTAGGGTTCAAAAACTAGAGCTAGGCACTTTCCCAAAAAAGGTTCATTTTTCACTGCGATATTGAGGTGTGACCACGTTGTGTTTTGCACCATTTCCTGTCACGGGCACTAGGTCAACCCGCACAAGTGAGGTACCATTTTTCTCATAAGACTTTGGCGAACGCGGGGTGGGTGGAAATTTGTGGATCCATGCAGATTCCGGAACTTTCCACCACAGAAATGTGCAGAAAATATGCTTTTTTTTAAACAATATTTTAGGTTTGCAAGGGATTCTGGGTAACATCCCCTGGTGGGAGGCAGTTAAGTCACCCCATCCTGGATTCCCCTGGGTGTCTAGTTTTCAAAAATGTATAGGTTTGCTAGGTTTCCCAAGGTGCCCGCAGAGCTAGGGTTCAAAAACTAGAGCTAGGCACTTTGCCAAAAAAGGGTCCTTTTTCACTTCGAAATTGAGGTGTGACCACGTTGCGTTTGGTGCCGTTTCCTGTCGCGGGCACTAGGCCGACCCGCACAAGTGAGGTACAGTTTTTCTCGTTAGACTTTGGGGTAAGTGGGGTGGGTGAAATTTGTGGATCCACGCAGATTCCGGAACTTTCCAACACAGAAATGTGGGGAAGATGTGTTTTTTTGGACAATTTTTTAGGTTTGCAAGGGATTCTGGGTAACAGACCCTGGTGGGAGGCAGTCAAGTCACCCCATCCTGGATTCCCCTGGATGTCTAGTTTTCTAAAATGTATAGGTTTGCTAGGTTTCCCAAGGTGCCCGCAGAGCTAGGGTTCAAAAACTAGAGCTAGGCACTTTACCAAAAAAGGGTCATTTTTCAAAAGCGAAATTGAGGTGTGACCACATTGCATTTTGCGCTGTTTCCTGTCGCAGGCACTAGGTCGACCCGCACAAGTGAGGTACCATTTTTCTCATAAGACTTTGGGGAACGTGATGTGGGTGGAAATTTGTGGATCCACGCAGATTCCGGAACTTTCCACCACAGAAATGTGGAGAAAATATGCTTTTTTTAACAATATTTTAGGTTTGCAAGGGATCCTGGTTTTCCCTGGATGTCTAGTTTTCAAAAATGTATAGGTTTGCTAGGTTTCCCAAGGTGCCCGGAGAGCTAGGGTTCAAATGGCTGGGTTCAAACTGGAATGGCATGGTGAGCAAAAAAACGATGGATTTAGGCCCAGATCTCTGTACTGGGGTGAATGTATGACATTGTTCTGCATTCTGTCCATCAATTGTTGTTTTTGCATTTGTCACCCCGAGTGGGACGGGTATGCTCAGACGTGAGTCCCGTGCTCTCCATGCCACTGGAATCAAGCTATCCTGGCTGAAGAGGGGTGAAACCCCGAAACCGGTCCTAGGATGCTTGGTTCCAGTCCAGGGAGGACCTGGCTTGGCAGTTCGGGCTGGACTGTTCCCATGAGGCACAGGGTCAAGACTGATTTGCATATGGCTGGGTTCAAACTGGAATGGCATGGTGAGCAAAAAAACGATGGATTTAGGCCCAGATCTCTGTACTGGGGTGAATGTATGACATTGTTCTGCATTCTGTCCATCAATTGTTGTTTTTGCATTTGTCACCCCGAGTGGGACGGGTATGCTCAGACGTGAGTCCCGTGCTCTCCATGCCACTGGAATCAAGCTATCCTGGCTGAAGAGGGGTGAAACCCCGAAACCGGTCCTAGGATGCTTGGTTCCAGTCCAGGAGGACCTGGCTTGGCAGTTCGGGCTGGACTGTTCCCATGAGGCACAGGGTCAAGACTGATTTGCATATGGCTGGGTTCAAACTGGAATGGCATGGTGAGCAAAAAAACGATGGATTTAGGCCCAGATCTCTGTACTGGGGTGAATGTATGACATTGTTCTGCATTCTGTCCATCAATTGTTGTTTTTGCATTTGTCACCCCGAGTGGGACGGGTATGCTCAGACGTGAGTCCCGTGCTCTCCATGCCACTGGAATCAAGCTATCCTGGCTGAAGAGGGGTGAAACCCCGAAACCGGTCCTAGGATGCTTGGTTCCAGTCCAGGGAGGACCTGGCTTGGCAGTTCGGGCTGGACTGTTCCCATGAGGCACAGGGTCAAGACTGATTTGCATATGCCTGGGTTCAAACTGGAATGGCATGGTGAGCAAAAAAACGATGGATTTAGGCCCAGATCTCTGTACTGGGGTGAATGTATGACATTGTTCTGCATTCTGTCCATCAATTGTTGTTTTTGCATTTGTCACCCCGAGTGGGACGGGTATGCTCAGACGTGAGTCCCGTGCTCTCCATGCCACTGGAATCAAGCTATCCTGGCTGAAGAGGGGTGAAACCCCGAAACCGGTCCTAGGATGCTTGGTTCCAGTCCAGGGAGGACCTGGCTTGGCAGTTCGGGCTGGACTGTTCCCATGAGGCACAGGGTCAAGACTGATTTGCATATGGCTGGGTTCAAACTGGAATGGCATGGTGAGCAAAAAAACGATGGATTTAGGCCCAGATCTCTGTACTGGGGTGAATGTATGACATTGTTCTGCATTCTGTCCATCAATTGTTGTTTTTGCATTTGTCACCCCGAGTGGGACGGGTATGCTCAGACGTGAGTCCCGTGCTCTCCATGCCACTGGAATCAAGCTATCCTGGCTGAAGAGGGGTGAAACCCCGAAACTGGTCCTAGGATGCTTGGTTCCAGTCCAGGGAGGACCTGGCTTGGCAGTTCGGGCTGGACTGTTCCCATGAGGCACAGGGTCAAGACTGATTTGCATATGGCTGGGTTCAAACTGGAATGGCATGGTGAGCAAAACAACGATGGATTTAGGCCCAGATCTCTGTACTGGGGTGAATGTATGACATTGTTCTGCATTCTGTCCATCAATTGTTGTTTTTGCATTTGTCACCCCGAGTGGGACGGGTATGCTCAGACGTGAGTCCCGTGCTCTCCATGCCACTGGAATCAAGCTATCCTGGCTGAAGAGGGGTGAAACCCCGAAACCGGTCCTAGGATGCTTGGTTCCAGTCCAGGAGGACCTGGCTTGGCAGTTCGGGCTGGACTGTTCCCATGAGGCACAGGGTCAAGACTGATTTGCATATGGCTGGGTTCAAACTGGAATGGCATGGTGAGCAAAAAAACGATGCATTTAGGCCCAGATCTCTGTACTGGGGTGAATGTATGACATTGTTCTGCATTCTGTCCATCAATTGTTGTTTTTGCATTTGTCACCCCGAGTGGGACGGGTATGCTCAGACGTGAGTCCCGTGCTCTCCATGCCACTGGAATCAAGCTATCCTGGCTGAAGAGGGGTGAAACCCCGAAACCGGTCCTAGGATGCTTGGTTCCAGTCCAGGGAGGACCTGGCTTGGCAGTTCGGGCTGGACTGTTCCCATGAGGCACAGGGTCAAGACTGATTTGCATATGGCTGGGTTCAAACTGGAATGGCATGGTGAGCAAAAAAACGATGGATTTAGGCCCAGATCTCTGTACTGGGGTGAATGTATGACATTGTTCTGCATTCTGTCCATCAATTGTTGTTTTTGCATGTTGCGTTTGGCGCCGTTTCCTGTCGCGGGCACTAGACCGACCCGCACAAGGGAGGTACCGTTTTTCTCGATAGACTTTGGGGAACGCGGGGTGGGTGAAAATTTGTGGATCCACGCAGATTCCGGAACTTTCCACCACAGAAATGTGGGGAAAATGTTTTTTTTGGGACAATTTTTTAGGTTTGCAAGGGATTCTGGGTAACAGACCCTGGTGGGAGGCAGTCAAGTCACCCCATCCTGGATTCCCCTGGATGTCTAATTTTCAAAAATGTATAGGTGTGCTAGGTTTCCCAAGGTGCCCGCAGAGCTAGGGTTCAAAAACTAGAGCTTTGCACTTTGCCAAAAAAGGGAAATTTTTCACTGCAAAATTGAGGTGTGACCACGTTACGTTTTGCGCCATTTCTTGTCACGGGCACTAGGCCGACCCGCACAAGTGAGGTGCCGTTTTTCTCGTAAGACTTTGGGGAAAGCGGGGTGGGTAGAAATTTGTGGATCCACGCAAATTCCGGAACTTTCCACCACAGAAATGTGAGAATAATGTGGTTTTTTTGACAATTTTTTAGGTTTGCAAGGGATTCTGGGTAACAGACCCTGGAGGGAGGCAGTCCAGTCACCTCATCCTGGATTCCCCTGGTTGTGTAGTTTTCAAAAATGTATAGGTTTGCTATGTTTCCCAAGGTGCCCGCAGAGCTAGGGTTCAAAAACTAGAGCTAGGCACTTTCCCAAAAAAGGTTCATTTTTCACTGCGATATTGAGGTGTGACCACGTTGCGTTTTGCACCATTTCCTGTCACGGGCACTAGGTCAACCCGCACAAGCGAGGTATCATTTTTCTCATAAGACTTTGGCGAACGCGGGGTGGGTGGAAATTTGTGGATCCATGCAGATTCCGGAACTTTCCGCCACAGAAATGTGCAGAAAATATGCTTTTTTTTTTTTACAATATTTTAGGTTTGCAAGGGACTCTGGGTAACATCCCCTGGTGGGAGGCAGTTAAGTCACCCCATCCTGGATTCCCCTGGGTGTCTAGTATTCAAAAATGTATAGGTTTGCTAGGTTTCCCAAGGTGCCCGTAGAGCTAGGGTTCAAAAACTAGAGCAAGGCACTTTACCAAAAAAGGGTCATTTTTCAATGCGAAATTGAGGTGAGACCACTTTGCGTTTTGCGCCGTTTCCTGTCGCGGGCACTAGGCCGAACCGCACAAGTGAGTTATTGTTTTTCTCATAAGACTTTGGGGAATGCGGAGAGGGAGGAAATTTGTGGATCCATGTAGATTCCGTAACTTTCCACCAGAGAAATGTGGGGGAAATGTAGTTTTTTGATAATTTTTTAAGTTTGCAAAGGATTCTGGGTAACAGACCCTGGTGAGAGGCAGCCAAGTCACCACATCCTGGATTCCCCTGGGTGTCTAGTTTTCAAAAATGTATAGGTTTGCTAGGTTTCCAAAGGTGCCCGCAGAGCTACGGTCCAAAAACTAGAGCTAGGCACTTTGCCAAAAAAGGGTCATTTTTCACTGCGAAATTGAGGTGTGACCAGGTTGCGTTTTGCGTCAATTCCTGTCGTGGGCACAAGCCCGATCCGCACAAGTGAGGTACTGTTTTTCTCGTAAGACTTTGGGGAACGTGGAGTGGGTGAACATTTGTGGATCCACGCAGATTCCTGAACTTTCCACCACAGAAATGTGGGGAAAATTTGTTTTTTTGACAATTGTTTAGGTTTGCAAGGGATTCTGGGTAACAGACCCTAGTGGGAGGCAGTCATGTCACCCCATACTGGATTCCCCTGGGTGTCTAGTTTTCAAAAATGTATAGGTTTGCTAGGTTTCCCAAGGTGCCCGCAGAGCTAGGCTTCAAAAACTAGAGCTAGGCACTTTCCTAAAAAAGTGTCATTTTTCACTGCGATATTGAGGTGTGACCACGTTGCGTTTTGCACCGTTTCCTGTCGCGGGCACTAGGTCGACCCACACAAGTGAGGTGCCATTTTTCTAATAAGACTTTGGGGAACGCGGGGTGGGTGGAAATTTGTGGATCCACGCAGATTCCGGAACTTTCCACCACAGAAATGTGGAGAAAATATGCTTTTTTTACAATATTTTAGGTTTGCAAGGGATTCTGGGTAAAAGACCCTGGTGGGAGGCAGTTAAGTCACCCCATCCTGGATTCCCCTGGGTGTCTAGTTATCACAAATGTATAGGTTTGCTAGGTTTCCCAAGGTGCCCGCAGAGCTAGGGTTCAAAAACTAGAGCTAGGCACTTTGCCAAAAAAGGGTCCTTTTTTACTTCGAAATTGAGGTGTGACCACGTTGCGTTTGGTGCCGTTTCCTGTCGCGGGCACTAGGCCGACCCGCACAAGTGAGGTACAGTTTTTCTCGTTAGACTTTGGGGTAAGCGGGGTGGGTGAAATTTGTGGATCCACGCAGATTCCGGAACTTTCCAACACAGAAATGTCGGGAAGATGTGCTTTTTTGGACAATTTTTAAGGTTTGCAAGGGATTCTGGGTAACAGACCCTGGTGGGAGGCAGTCAAGTCACCCCATCCTGGATTCCCCTGGATGTCTAGTTTTCTAAAATGTATAGGTTTGCTAGGTTTCCCAAGGTGCCCGCAGAGCTAGGGTTAAAAAACTAGAGCTAGGCACTTTACCAAAAAAGGGTCATTTTTCAATGCGAAATTGAGGTGTGACCACGTTAGGTTTTGCGCCGTTTCCTGTTGCGGGCACTTGGCCCACCCGCACAAATGAGGTACCGTTTTTCTTATAAGACTTTGGGGAACGCGGGGTGGGTGGAAATTTGTTGATACATGCAGATTCCGGAACTTTCCACCACAGAAATGTGGGGCAAATGGGTTTTTTTGGACAATTTTTTAGGTTTGCAAGGGATTCTGGGTAACAGACCCTGGTGAGAGACAGTCAAGTCACCACATCCTGGATTCCCCTGGGTGTCTAGTTATCACAAATGTATAGTTTTGCTAGGTTTCCCTAGGTGCCCGCAGAGCTAGGGTTCAAAAACTAGAGCTAGGCACTTTGCCAAAACAGGGTCGTTTTTCACTGCAAAATTGAGGTGTGACCATGTTGCCTTTGGCGCCGTTTCCTGTCGCGGGCACTAGACCGACCCGCACAAGGGAGGTACCGTTTTTCTCGATAGACTTTGGGGAACGCGGGGTGGGTGAAAATTTGTGGATCCACGCAGATTCCGGAACTTTCCACCACAGAAATGTGGGGAAAATGTTTTTTTTGGACAAATGTTTAGGTTTGCAAGGGATTCTGGGTAACAGACCCTGGTGGGAGGCAGTCAAGTCACCCCATCCTGGACTCCCCTTGGTGCCTAATTTTCAAAAATGTACGGGTTTGCTAGGTTTCCCAAGGTGCCCGCAGAGCTAGGGTTCAAAAACTAGAGCTAGGCACTTTGCCAAAAAAGGGTCATTTTTCACTTCGAAATTGAGGTGTGACCACATTGCGTTTTGCACCGTTTCCTGTCGCGGGCACTAGGTCGACCCGCACAAGTGAGGTACTGTTTTTCTTGTAAGACTTTGGGGTCCGCGGGGTGGGTGAAAATTTGTGGATCCACGCAGATTCCGGAACTTTCCACCACAGAAATGTGGAGAAAATATGTTTGTTTTTTACAATTTTTTAGGTTTGCAAGGGATTCTGGGTAACAGACCCTGGTGGGAGGCAGTCATGTCACCCCATCCTGGATTCCCCTGGGTGTCTAGTTTTAAAAAATGTATAGGTTTGCTAGGTTTCCCAAGGTGCCCGCAGAGCTAGGCTTCAAAAACTAGAGCTAGGCACTTTCCCAAAAAAGTGTCATTTTTCACTGCGATATGGAGGTGTGACCACGTTGCGTTTTGCACCGTTTCCTGTCGCGGGCACTAGGTCGACCCACACAAGTGAGGTGCCATTTTTCTAATAAGACTTTGGGGAACGCGGGGTGGGTGGAAATTTGTGGATCCACGCAGATTCCGGAACTTTCCACCACAGAAATGTGGAGAAAATATGTTTTTTTTACAATATTTTAGGTTTGCAAGGGATTCTGGGTAAAAGACCCTGGTGGGAGGCAGTTAAGTCACCCCATCCTGGATTCCCCTGGGTGTCTAGTTATCACAAATGTATAGGTTTGCTATGTTTCCCAAGGTGCCCGCAGAGCTAGGGTTCAAAAACTAGAGCTAGGCACTTTGCCAAAAAAGGGTCCTTTTTCACTTCGAAATTGAGGTGTGACCACGTTGCGTTTGGTGCCGTTTCCTGTCGTGGGCACTAGGCCGACCCGCACAAGTGAGGTACAGTTTTTCTCGTTAGACTTTGGGGTAAGCGGGGTGGGTGAAATTTGTGGATCCACGCAGATTCCGGAACTTTCCAACACAAAAATGTGGGGAAGATGTGTTTTTTTGGACAATTTTTTAGGTTTGCAAGGGATTCTGGGTAACAGACCCTGGTGGGAGGCAGTCAAGTCACCCCATCCTGGATTCCCCTGGATGTCTAGTTTTCTAAAATGTATAGGTTTGCTAGGTTTCCCAAGGTGCCCGCAGAGCTAGGGTTCAAAAACTAGAGCTAGGCACTTTACCAAAAAAGGGTCATTTTTCAAAAGCGAAATTGAGGTGTGACCACATTGCATTTTGCGCTGTTTCCTGTCGCAGGCACTAGGTCGACCCGCACAAGTGAGGTACCATTTTTCTCGTAAGACTTTGGGGAACGTGATGTGGGTGGAAATTTGTGGATCCACGCAGATTCCGGAACTTTCCACCACAGAAATGTGGAGAAAATATGCTTTTTTTACAATATTTTAGGTTTACAAGGGATCCTGGATTTCCCTGGATGTCTAGTTTTCAAAAATGTATAGGTTTGCAAGGTTTCCCAAGGTGCCCGGAGAGCTAGGGTTCAAAAACTAGAGCTTTGCACTTTGCCAAAAAAGGGTCATTGTTCACTGCGATATTGTGGTGTGACCACGTTGCGTTTTGCACCGTTTCGTGTCGCGGGCTTTAGGTCGACCCGCACAAGTGAGGTACCATTTTTCTCATAAGACTTTGGGGAACGCGGGTGGGTGGAAATGTGTGGATCCACGCAGATTCCGGAACTTTCCACAACAGAAATGTGAAGAAAATATGTTTTTTTGACAATCTTTTAGGTTTGCAAGGGATTCTTGGTAACAGACCCTGGTGGGAGGCAGTCAAGTCACCCCAGCCTGGATTCCCCTGGGTGTCTAGTTTTCAAAAACATATAGGTTTGCTAGGTTTCCCAAGGTGCCTGCAGAGCTAGGGTTCAAAAACTAGAGTTAGGCACTTTACCAAAAAAGGGTCATTTTTCAATGCGAAATTGAGGTGTGACCACGTTGGGTTTTGCACCGTTTCCTGTTGCGGGCACTTGGCCCACCCGCACAAATGAGGTACCGTTTTTCTTATAAGACTTTGGGGAACGCGGGGTGGTTGGAAATTTGTGGATCCACGCAGATTCCGGAACTTTCCAACACAGAAATGTGGGGAAGATGTGCTTTTTTGGACAATTTTTAAGGTTTGCAAGGGATTCTGGGTAACAGACCCTGGTGGGAGGCAGTCAAGTCACCCCATCCTGGATTCCCCTGGATGTCTAGTTTTCTAAAATGTATAGGTTTGCTAGGTTTCCCAAGGTGCCCGCAGAGCTAGGGTTAAAAAACTAGAGCTAGGCACTTTGCCAAAACAGGGTCGTTTTTCACTGCAAAATTGAGGTGTGACCATGTTGCGTTTGGCGCCGTTTCCTGTCGCGGGCACTAGACCGACCCGCACAAGGGAGGTACCGTTTTTCTCGATAGACTTTGGGGAACGCGGGGTGGGTGAAAATTTGTGGATCCACGCAGATTCCGGAACTTTCCACCACAGAAATGTGGGGAAAATGTTTTTTTTTTAACAATTTTTTAGGTTTGCAAGGGATTCTGGGTAACAGACCCTGGTGGGAGGCAGTCAAGTCACCCCATTCTGGATTCCCCTGGATGTCTAGTTTTCAAAAATGTATAGGTGTGCTAGGTTTCCCAAGGTGCCCGCAGAGCTAGGGTTCAAAAACTAGAGCTTTGCACTTTGCCAAAAAAGGGAAATTTTTCACTGCGAAATTGAGGTGTGACCACGTTGCGTTTTGCGCTATTTCTTGTCGCGGGCACTAGGCCGACCCGCACAAGTGAGGTGCCGTTTTTCTCGTAAGACTTTGGGGAAAGCGGGGTGGGTGAAAATTTGTGGATCCACGCAAATTCTGGAACTTTCCACCACAGAAATGTGAGAATAATGTGGTTTTTTGACAATTTTTTAGGTTTGCAAGGGATTCTGGGTAACAGACCCTGGTGGGAGGCAATCAAATCACCCCATCCTGGATTCCCCTGGTTGTCTAGTTTTCAAAAATGTATAGGTTTGCTATGTTTCCCAAGGTGCCCGCAGAGCTAGGGTTCAAAAACTAGAGCTAGGCACTTTCCCAAAAAAGGTTCATTTTTCACTGCGATATTGAGGTGTGACCACGTTGTGTTTTGCACCATTTCCTGTCACGGGCACTAGGTCAACCCGCACAAGTGAGGTATCATTTTTCTCATAAGACTTTGGCGAACGCGGGGTGGGTGGAAATGTGTGGATCCATGCAGATTCCGGAACTTTCCACCACAGAAATGTGCAGAAAATATGCTTTTTTTTTTAACAATATTTTAGGTTTGCAAGGGATTCTGGGTAACATCCCCTGGTGGGAGGCAGTTAAGTCACCCCATCCTGGATTCCCCTGGGTGTCTAGTTTTCAAAAATGTATAGGTTTGCTAGGTTTCCCAAGGTGCCCGTAGAGCTAGGGTTCAAAAACTAGAGCAAGGCACTTTACCAAAAAAGGGTCCTTTTTCAATGCGAAATTGAGGTGAGACCACTTTGCGTTTTGCGCCGTTTCCTGTCGCGGGCACTAGGCCGAACCGCATAAGTGAGTTATTGTTTTTCTCATAAGACTTTGGGGAATGCGGAGAGGGAGGAAATTTGTGGATCCATGTAGATTCCGTAACTTTCCACCAGAGAAATGTGGGGGAAATGTAGTTTTTTGATAATTTTTTAAGTTTGCAAAGGATTCTGGGTAACAGACCCTGGTGAGAGGCAGCCAAGTCACCACATCCTGGATTCCCCTGGGTGTTTAGTTTTCAAAAATTTATAGGTTTGCTAGGTTTCCAAAGGTGCCCGCAGAGCTACGGTCCAAAAACTAGAGCTAGGCACTTTGCCAAAAAAGGGTCATTTTTCACTGCGAAATTGAGGTGTGACCACGTTGCGTTTTGCGTCAATTCCTGTCGTGGGCACAAGCCCGATCCGCACAAGTGAGGTACTGTTTTTCTCGTAAGACTTTGGGGAACGTGGAGTGGGTGAACATTTTTGGCTCCACGCAGATTCCTGAACTTTCCACCACAGAAATGTGGGGAAAATATGTTTTTTTGACAATCTTTTAGTTTTGCAAGGGATTCTGGGTAACAGACCCTGGTGGGAGGCAGTCAAGTCACCCCATCCTGGATTCCTCTGGGTGTCTAGTTTTCAAAAATGTATAGGTTTGCTAGGTTTCCCAAGGTGCCGGCAGAGCTAGGCTTCAAAAACTAGAGCTAGGCACTTTCCCAAAAAAGTGTCATTTTTCACTGCGATATTGAGGTGTGACCACGTTGCGTTTTGCACCGTTTCCTGTCGCGGGCACTAGGTCGACCCAAACAAGTGAGGTGCCATTTTTCTAATAAGACTTTGGGGAACGCGGGGTGGGTGGAAATTTGTGGATCCACGCAGATTCCGGAACTTTCCACCACAGAAATGTGGAGAAAATATGCTTTTTTTTACAATATTTTAGGTTTGCAAGGGATTCTGGGTAAAAGACCCTGGTGGGAGGCAGTTAAGTCACCCCATCCTGGATTCCCCTGGGTGTCTAGTTATCACAAATGTATAGGTTTGCTAGGTTTCCCAAGGTGCCCGCAGAGCTAGGGTTCAAAAACTAGAGCTAGGCACTTTGCCAAAAAAGGGTCCTTTTTCACTTCGAAATTGAGGTGTGACCACGTTGCGTTTGGTGCCGTTTCCTGTCGCGGGCACTAGGCCGACCCGCACAAGTGAGGTACAGTTTTTCGCGTTAGACTTTGGGGTAAGCGGGGTGGGTGAAATTTGTGGATCCACGCAGATTCCGGAACTTTCCAACACAGAAATGTGGGGAAGATGTGCTTTTTTGGACAATTTTTAAGGTTTGCAAGGGATTCTGGGTAACAGACTCTGGTGGGAGGCAGTCAAGTCACCCCATCCTGGATTCCCCTGGATGTCTAGTTTTCTAAAATGTATAGGTTTGCTAGGTTTCCCAAGGTGCCTGCAGAGCTAGGGTTAAAAAACTAGAGCTAGGCACTTTGCCAAAACAGGGTCGTTTTTCACTGCAAAATTGAGGTGTGACCATGTTGCGTTTGGCGCCGTTTCCTGTCGCGGGCACTAGACCGACCCGCACAAGGGAGGTACCGTTTTTCTCGATAGACTTTGGGGAACGCGGGGTGGGTGAAAATTTGTGGATCCACGCAGATTCCGGAACTTTCCACCACAGAAATGTGGGGAAAATGTTTTTTTTTTAACAATTTTTTAGGTTTGCAAGGGATTCTGGGTAACAGACCATGGTGGGAGGCAGTCAAGTCACCCCATCCTGGATTCCCCTGGATGTCTAGTTTTAAAAAATGTATAGGTGTGCTAGGCTTCCCAAGGTGCCCGCAGAGCTAGGGTTCAAAAACTAGAGCTTTGCACTTTGCCAAAAAAGGGAAATTTTTCACTGCGAAATTGAGGTGTGACCACGTTGCGTTTTGCGCTATTTCTTGTCGCGGGCACTAGGCCGACCCGCACAAGTGAGGTGCCGTTTTTCTCGTAAGACTTTGGGGAAAGCGGGGTGGGTGAAAATTTGTGGATCCACGCAAATTCCGGAACTTTCCACCACAGAAATGTGAGAATAATGTGGTTTTTTGACAATTTTTTAGGTTTGCAAGGGATTCTGGGTAACAGACCCTGGTGGGAGGCAATCAAATCACCCCATCCTGGATTCCCCTGGTTGTCTAGTTTTCAAAAATGTATAGGTTTGCTATGTTTCCCAAGGTGCCCGCAGAGCTAGGGTTCAAAAACTAGAGCTAGGCACTTTCCCAAAAAAGGTTCATTTTTCACTGCGATATTGAGGTGTGACCACGTTGTGTTTTGCACCATTTCCTGTCACGGGCACTAGGTCAACCCGCACAAGTGAGGTATCATTTTTCTCATAAGACTTTGGCGAACGCGGGGTGGGTGGAAATTTGTGGATCCATGCAGATTCCGGAACTTTCCACCACAGAAATGTGCAGAAAATATGCTTTTTTTTTTAACAATATTTTAGGTTTGCAAGGGATTCTGGGTATCATCCCCTGGTGGGAGGCAGTTAAGTCACCCCATCCTGGATTCCCCTGGGTGTCTAGTTTTCAAAAATGTATAGGTTTGCTAGGTTTCCCAAGGTGCCCGTAGAGCTAGGGTTCAAAAACTAGAGCAAGGCACTTTACCAAAAAAGGGTCATTTTTCAATGCGAAATTGAGGTGAGACCACTTTGCGTTTTGCGCCGTTTCCTGTCGCGGGCACTAGGCCGAACCGCATAAGTGAGTTATTGTTTTTCTCATAAGACTTTGGGGAATGCGGAGAGGGAGGAAATTTGTGGATCCATGTAGATTCCGTAACTTTCCACCAGAGAAATGTGGGGGAAATGTAGTTTTTTGATAATTTTTTAAGTTTGCAAAGGATTCTGGGTAACAGACCCTGGTGAGAGGCAGCCAAGTCACCACATCCTGGATTCCCCTGGGTGTTTAGTTTTCAAAAATTTATAGGTTTGCTAGGTTTCCAAAGGTGCCCGCAGAGCTACGGTCCAAAAACTAGAGCTAGGCACTTTGCCAAAAAAGGGTCATTTTTCACTGCGAAATTGAGGTGTGACCACGTTGCGTTTTGCGTCAATTCTTGTCGTGGGCACAAGCCCGATCCGCACAAGTGAGGTACTGTTTTTCTCGTAAGACTTTGGGGAACGTGGAGTGGGTGAATATTTTTGGATCCACGCAGATTCCTGAACTTTCCACCACAGAAATGTGGTGAAAATATGTTTTTTTGACAATCTTTTAGTTTTGCAAGGGATTCTGGGTAACAGACCCTGGTGGGAGGCAGTAATGTCACCCCATCCTGGATTCCCCTGGGTGTCTAGTTTTCAAAAATGTATAGGTTTGCTAGGTTTCCCAAGGTGCCGGCAGAGCTAGGGTTCAAAAACTAGAGCTAGGCACTTTGCCAAAAAAGGGTCCTTTTTCACTTCGAAATTGAGGTGTGACCACGTTGCGTTTGGTGCCGTTTCCTGTCGCGGGCACTAGGCCGACCCGCACAAGTGAGGTACAGTTTTTCGCGTTAGACTTTGGGGTAAGCGGGGTGGGTGAAATTTGTGGATCCACGCAGATTCCGGAACTTTCCAACACAGAAATGTGGGGAAGATGTGCTTTTTTGGACAATTTTTAAGGTTTGCAAGGGATTCTGGGTAACAGACTCTGGTGGGAGGCAGTCAAGTCACCCCATCCTGGATTCCCCTGGATGTCTAGTTTTCTAAAATGTATAGGTTTGCTAGGTTTCCCAAGGTGCCTGCAGAGCTAGGGTTAAAAAACTAGAGCTAGGCACTTTGCCAAAACAGGGTCGTTTTTCACTGCAAAATTGAGGTGTGACCATGTTGCGTTTGGCGCCGTTTCCTGTCGCGGGCACTAGACCGACCCGCACAAGGGAGGTACCGTTTTTCTCGATAGACTTTGGGGAACGCGGGGTGGGTGAAAATTTGTGGATCCACGCAGATTCCGGAACTTTCCACCACAGAAATGTGGGGAAAATGTTTTTTTTTTAACAATTTTTTAGGTTTGCAAGGGATTCTGGGTAACAGACCATGGTGGGAGGCAGTCAAGTCACCCCATCCTGGATTCCCCTGGATGTCTAGTTTTAAAAAATGTATAGGTGTGCTAGGCTTCCCAAGGTGCCCGCAGAGCTAGGGTTCAAAAACTAGAGCTTTGCACTTTGCCAAAAAAGGGAAATTTTTCACTGCGAAATTGAGGTGTGACCACGTTGCGTTTTGCGCTATTTCTTGTCGCGGGCACTAGGCCGACCCGCACAAGTGAGGTGCCGTTTTTCTCGTAAGACTTTGGGGAAAGCGGGGTGGGTAAAAATTTGTGGATCCACGCAAATTCCGGAACTTTCCACCACAGAAATGTGAGAATAATGTGGTTTTTTGACAATTTTTTAGGTTTGCAAGGGATTCTGGGTAACAGACCCTGGTGGGAGGCAATCAAATCACCCCATCCTGGATTCCCCTGGTTGTCTAGTTTTCAAAAATGTATAGGTTTGCTATGTTTCCCAAGGTGCCCGCAGAGCTAGGGTTCAAAAACTAGAGCTAGGCACTTTCGCAAAAAAGGTTCATTTTTCACTGCGATATTGAGGTGTGACCACGTTGTGTTTTGCACCATTTCCTGTCACGGGCACTAGGTCAACCCGCACAAGTGAGGTATCATTTTTCTCATAAGACTTTGGCGAACGCGGGGTGGGTGGAAATTTGTGGATCCATGCAGATTCCGGAACTTTCCACCACAGAAATGTGCAGAAAATATGCTTTTTTTTTTAACAATATTTTAGGTTTGCAAGGGATTCTGGGTATCATCCCCTGGTGGGAGGCAGTTAAGTCACCCCATCCTGGATTCCCCTGGGTGTCTAGTTTTCAAAAATGTATAGGTTTGCTAGGTTTCCCAAGGTGCCCGTAGAGCTAGGGTTCAAAAACTAGAGCAAGGCACTTTACCAAAAAAGGGTCATTTTTCAATGCGAAATTGAGGTGAGACCACTTTGCGTTTTGCGCCGTTTCCTGTCGCGGGCACTAGGCCGAACCGCATAAGTGAGTTATTGTTTTTCTCATAAGACTTTGGGGAATGCGGAGAGGGAGGAAATTTGTGGATCCATGTAGATTCCGTAACTTTCCACCAGAGAAATGTGGGGGAAATGTAGTTTTTTGATAATTTTTTAAGTTTGCAAAGGATTCTGGGTAACAGACCCTGGTGAGAGGCAGCCAAGTCACCACATCCTGGATTCCCCTGGGTGTTTAGTTTTCAAAAATTTATAGGTTTGCTAGGTTTCCAAAGGTGCCCGCAGAGCTACGGTCCAAAAACTAGAGCTAGGCACTTTGCCAAAAAAGGGTCATTTTTCACTGCGAAATTGAGGTGTGACCACGTTGCGTTTTGCGTCAATTCTTGTCGTGGGCACAAGCCCGATCCGCACAAGTGAGGTACTGTTTTTCTCGTAAGACTTTGGGGAACGTGGAGTGGGTGAATATTTTTGGATCCACGCAGATTCCTGAACTTTCCACCACAGAAATGTGGTGAAAATATGTTTTTTTGACAATCTTTTAGTTTTGCAAGGGATTCTGGGTAACAGACCCTGGTGGGAGGCAGTAATGTCACCCCATCCTGGATTCCCCTGGGTGTCTAGTTTTCAAAAATGTATAGGTTTGCTAGGTTTCCCAAGGTGCCGGCAGAGCTAGGCTTCAAAAACTAGTGCTAGGCACTTTCCCAAAAAAGTGTCATTTTTCACTGCGATATTGAGGTGTGACCACGTTGCGTTTTGCACCGTTTCCTGTCGCGGGCACTAGGTCGACCCAAACAAGTGAGGTGCCATTTTTCTAATAAGACTTTGGGGAACGCGGGGTGGGTGGAAATTTGTGGATCCACGCAGATTCCGGAACTTTCCACCACAGAAATGTGGAGAAAATATGCTTTTTTTACAATATTTTAGGTTTGCAAGGGATTCTGGGTAAAAGACCCTGGTGGGAGGCAGTTAAGTCACCCCATCCTGGATTCCCCTGGGCGTCTAGTTATCACAAATGTATAGGTTTGCTAGGTTTCCCAAGGTGCCCGCAGAGCTAGGGTTCAAAAACTAGAGCTAGGCACTTTGCCAAAAAAGGGTCCTTTTTCACTTCGAAATTGAGGTGTGACCACGTTGCGTTTGGTGCCGTTTCCTGTCGCGGGCACTAGGCCGACCCGCACAAGTGAGGTACAGTTTTTCGCGTTAGACTTTGGGGTAAGCGGGGTGGGGGAAATTTGTGGATCCACGCAGATTCCGGAACTTTCAAACACAGAAATGTGGGGAAGATGTGCTTTTTTGGACAATTTTTAAGGTTTGCAAGGGATTCTGGGTAACAGACCCTGGTGGGAGGCAGTCAAGTCACCCCATCCTGGATTCCCCTGGATGTCTAGTTTTCTAAAATGTATAGGTTTGCTAGGTTTCCCAAGGTGCCCGCAGAGCTAGGGTTAAAAAACTAGAGCTAGGCACTTTACCAAAAAAGGGTCATTTTTCAATGCGAAATTGAGGTGTGACCACGTTGGGTTTTGCGCCGTTTCCTGTTGCGGGCACTTGGCCCACCCGCACAAATGAGGTACCGTTTTTCTTATAAGACTTTGGGGAACGCGGGGTGGGTGGAAATTTGTTGATACATGCAGATTCCGGAACTTTCCACCAGAGAAATGTGGGGCAAATGGGTTTTTTTGGACAATTTTTTAGGTTTGCAAGGGATTCTGGGTAACAGACCCTGGTGAGAGGCAGTCAAGTCACCACATCCTGGATTCCCCTGGGTGTCTATTTATCACAAATGTATAGGTTTGCTAGGTTTCCCAAGGTGCCCGCAGAGCTAGGGTTCAAAAACTAGAGCTAGGCACTTTGCCAAAACAGGGTCGTTTTTCACTGCAAAATTGAGGTGTGACCATGTTGCGTTTGGCGCCGTTTCCTGTCGCGGGCACTAGACCGACCCGCACAAGGGAGGTACCGTTTTTCTCGATAGACTTTGGGGAACGCGGGGTGGGTGAAAATCTGTGGATCCACGCAGATTCCGGAACTTTCCACCACAGAAATGAGGGGAAAATATTTTTTTTTGGACAATTTTTTAGGTTTGCAAGGGATTCTGGGTAACAGACCCTGGTGGGAGGCAGTCAAGTCACCCCATCCTGGATTCCCCTGGATGTCTAGTTTTCAAAAATGTATAGGTGTGCTAGGTTTCCCAAGGTGCCCGCAGAGCTAGGGTTCAAAAACTAGAGCTTTGCACTTTGCCAAAAAAGGGAAATTTTTCACTGCGAAATCGAGGTGTGACCACGTTGTGTTTTGCGCCATTTCTTGTCGCGGGCACTAGGCCGACCCACACAAGTGAGGTGCCGTTTTTCTCGTAAGACTTTAGGGAAAGCGGGGTGGGTGGAAATTTGTGGATCCACGCAAATTCCGGAACTTTCCACCACAGAAATGTGAGAATAATGTGGTTTTTTTGACAATTTTTTAGGTTTGCAAGGGATTCTGGGTAACAGACCCTGGTGGGAGGCAGTCAAGTCACCCCATCCTGGATTCCCCTGGATGTCTAGTTTTCAAAAATGTATAGGTGTGCTAGGTTTCCCAAGGTGCCGGCAGAGCTAGGGTTCAAAAACTAGAGCTAGGCACTTTCCCAAAAAAGGTTCATTTTTCACTGCGATATTGAGGTGTGACCACGTTGTGTTTTGCACCATTTCCTGTCACGGGCACTAGGTCAACCCGCACAAGTGAGGTACCATTTTTCTCATAAGACTTTGGCGAACGCGGGGTGGGTGGAAATTTGTGGATCCATGCAGATTCCGGAACTTTCCACCACAGAAATGTGCAGAAAATATGCTTTTTTTTAAACAATATTTTAGGTTTGCAAGGGATTCTGGGTAACATCCCCTGGTGGGAGGCAGTTAAGTCACCGCATCCTGGATTCCCCTGGGTGTCTAGTTTTCAAAAATGTATAGGTTTGCTAGGTTTCCCAAGGTGCCCGCAGAGCTAGGGTTAAAAAACTAGAGCTAGGCACTTTACCAAAAAATGGTCATTTTTCAATGCGAAATTGAGGTGTGACCACGTTGGTTTTTGCGCCGTTTCCTGTTGCGGGCACTTGGCCCACCCGCACAAATGAGGTACCGTTTTTCTTATAAGACTTTGGGGAACGCGGGGTGGGTGGAAATTTGTTGATACATGCAGATTCCGGAACTTTCCACCAGAGAAATGTGGGGCAAATGGGTTTTTTTGGACAATTTTTTAGGTTTGCAAGAGATTCTGGGTAACAGACCCTGGTGAGAGGCAGTCAAGTCACCACATCCTGGATTCCCCTGGGTGTCTATTTATCACAAATGTATAGGTTTGCTAGGTTTCCCAAGGTGCCCGCAGAGCTAGGGTTCAAAAACTAGAGCTAGGCACTTTGCCAAAACAGGGTCGTTTTTCACTGCAAAATTGAGGTGTGACCATGTTGCGTTTGGCGCCGTTTCCTGTCGCGGGCACTAGACCGACCCGCACAAGGGAGGTACCGTTTTTCTCGATAGACTTTGGGGAACGCGGGGTGGGTGAAAATGTGTGGATCCACGCAGATTCCGGAACTTTCCACCACAGAAATGTGGGGAAAATGTTTTTTTTTGGACAATTTTTTAGGTTTGCAAGGGATTCTGGGTAACAGACCCTGGTGGGAGGCAGTCAAGTCACCCCATCCTGGATTCCCCTGGATGTCTAGTTTTCAAAAATGTATAGGTGTGCTAGGTTTCCCAAGGTGCCCGCAGAGCTAGGGTTCAAAAACTAGAGCTTTGCACTTTGCCAAAAAAGGGAAATTTTTCACTGCGAAATCGAGGTGTGACCACGTTGTGTTTTGCGCCATTTCTTGTCGCGGGCACTAGGCCGACCCGCACAAGTGAGGTGCCGTTTTTCTCGTAAGACTTTAGGGAAAGCGGGGTGGGTGGAAATTTGTGGATCCACGCAAATTCCGGAACTTTCCACCACAGAAATGTGAGAATAATGTGGTTTTTTTGACAATTTTTTAGGTTTGCAAGGGATTCTGGGTAACAATCCCTGGTGGGAGGCAGTCAAGTCACCCCATCCTGGATTCCCCTGGATGTCTAGTTTTCAAAAATGTATAGGTGTGCTAGGTTTCCCAAGGTGCCGGCAGAGCTAGGGTTCAAAAACTAGAGCTAGGCACTTTCCCAAAAAAGGTTCATTTTTCACTGCGATATTGAGGTGTGACCACGTTGGGTTTTGCGCCGTTTCCTGTCACGGGCACTAGGTCAACCCGCACAAGTGAGGTACCATTTTTCTCATAAGACTTTGGCGAATGCGGGGTGGGTGGAAATTTGTGGATCCATGCAGATTCCGGAACTTTCCACCACAGAAATAAGCAGAAAATATGCTTTTTTTTAAACAATATTTTAGGTTTGCAAGGGATTCTGGGTAACATCCCCTGGTGGGAGGCAGTTAAGTCACCCCATCCTGGATTCCCCTGGGTGTCTAGTTTTCAAAAATGTATAGGTTTGCTAGGTTTCCCAAGGTGCCCGCAGAGCTAGGGTTAAAAAACTAGAGCTAGGCACTTTACCAAAAAAGGGTCATTTTTCAATGCGAAATTGAGGTGTGACCACGTTGGGTTTTGCGCCGTTTCCTGTTGCGGGCACTTGGCCCACCCGCACAAATGAGGTACCGTTTTTCTTATAAGACTTTGGGGAACGCGGGGTGGGTGGAAATTTGTTGATACATGCAGATTCCGGAACTTTCCACCAGAGAAATGTGGGGCAAATGGGTTTTTTTGGACCTTTTTTTAGGTTTGCAAGGGATTCTGGGTAACAGACCCTGGTGAGAGGCAGTCAAGTCACCACATCCTGGATTCCCCTGGGTGTCTATTTATCACAAATGTATAGGTTTGCTAGGTTTCCCAAGGTGCCCGCAGAGCTAGGGTTCAAAAACTAGAGCTAGGCACTTTGCCAAAACAGGGTCGTTTTTCACTGCAAAATTGAGGTGTGACCATGTTGCGTTTGGCGCCGTTTCCTGTCGCGGGCACTAGACCGACCCGCACAAGGGAGGTACCGTTTTTCTCGATAGACTTTGGGGAACGCGGGGTGGGTGAAAATGTGTGGATCCACGCAGATTCCGGTACTTTCCACCACAGAAATGTGGGGAAAACGTTTTTTTTTGGACAATTTTTTAGGTTTGCAAGGGATTCTGGGTAACAGACCCTGGTGGGAGTCAGTCAAGTCTCCCCATCCTGGATTCCCCTGGATGTCTAGTTTTCAAAAATGTATAGGTGTGCTAGGTTTCCCAAGGTGCCCGCAGAGCTAGGGTTCAAAAACTAGAGCTTTGCACTTTGCCAAAAAAGGGAAATTTTTCACTGCGAAATCGAGGTTTGACCACGTTGTGTTTTGCACCATTTCTTGTCGCGGGCACTAGGCCGACCCGCACAAGTGAGGTGCCGTTTTTCTCGTAAGACTTTAGGGAAAGCGGGGTGGGTGGAAATTTGTGGATCCACGCAAATTCCGGAACTTTCCACCACAGAAATGTGAGAATAATGTGGTTTTTTTGACAATTCTTTAGGTTTGCAAGGGATTCTGGGTAACAGACCCTGGTGGGAGGCAGTCAAGTCACCCCATCCTGGATTCCCCTGGATGTCTAGTTTTCAAAAATGTATAGGTGTGCTAGGTTTCCCAAGGTGCCGGCAGAGCTAGGGTTCAAAAACTAGAGCTAGGCACTTTCCCAAAAAAGGTTCATTTTTCACTGCGATATTGAGGTGTGACCACGTTGTGTTTTGCACCATTTCCTGTCACGGGCACTAGGTCAACCCGCACAAGTGAGGTACCATTTTTCTCATAAGACTTTGGCGAACGCGGGGTGGGTGGAAATTTGTGGATCCATGCAGATTCCGGAACTTTCCACCACAGAAATGTGCAGAAAATATGCTTTTTTTTTAACAATATTTTAGGTTTGCAAGGGATTCTGGGTAACATCCCCTGGTGGGAGGCAGTTAAGTCACCCCATCCTGGATTCCCCTGGGTGTCTAGTTTTCAAAAATGTATAGGTTTGCTAGGTTTCCCAAGGTGCCCGCAGAGCTAGGGTTCAAAAACTAGAGCAAGGCACTTTACCAAAAAAGGGTCATTTTTCAATGCGAAATTGAGGTGAGACCACTTTGCGTTTTGCGCCGTTTCGTGTCGTGGGCACTAGGCCGAACCGCACAAGTGAGTTATTGTTTTTCTCATAAGACTTTGGGGAATGCGGAGAGGGAGGAAATTTGTGGATCCATGTAGATTCCGTAACTTTCCACCAGAGAAATGTGGGGGAAATGTAGTTTTTTGATAATTTTTTAAGTTTGCAAAGGATTCTGGGTAACAGACCCTGGTGAGAGGCAGCCAAGTCACCACATCCTGGATTCCCCTGGGTGTCTAGTTTTCAAAAATGTATAGGTTTGCTAGGTTTCCAAAGGTGCCCGCAGAGCTAGGGTCCAAAAACTAGAGCTAGGCACTTTGCCAAAAAAGGGTCATTTTTCACTGCGAAATTGAGGTGTGACCAGGTTGCGTTTTGCGTCAATTCCTGTCGTGGGCACAAGCCCGATCCGCACAAGTGGGGTACTGTTTTTCTCGTAAGACTTTGGGGAACGTGGAGTGGGTGAACATTTGTGGATCCACGCAGATTCCTGAACTTTCCACCACAGAAATGTGGGGAAAATTTGTTTTTTTGACAATTGTTTAGGTTTGCAAGGGATTCTGGGTAACAGACCCTGGTGGGAGGCAGTCATGTCACCCCATCCTGGATTCCCCTGGGTGTCTAGTTTTCAAAAATGTATAGGTTTGCTAGGTTTCCCAAGGTGCCCGCAGAGCTAGGCTTCAAAAACTAGAGCTAGGCACTTTCCTAAAAAAGTGTCATTTTTCACTGCGATATTGAGGTGTGACCACGTTGCGTTTTGCACCGTTTCCTGTCGCGGGCACTAGGTCGACCCACACAAGTGAGGTGCCATTTTTCTAATAAGACTTTGGGGAACGCGGGGTGGGTGGAAATTTGTGGATCCACGCAGATTCCGGAACTTTCCACCACAGAAATGTGGAGAAAATATGCTTTTTTTACAATATTTTAGGTTTGCAAGGGATTCTGGGTAAAAGACCCTGGTGGGAGGCAGTTAAGTCACCCCATCCTGGATTCCCCTGGGTGTCTAGTTATCACAAATGTATAGGTTTGCTAGGTTTCCCAAGGTGCCCGCAGAGCTAGGGTTCAAAAACTAGAGCTAGGCACTTTGCCAAAAAAGGGTCCTTTTTTACTTCGAAATTGAGGTGTGACCACGTTGCGTTTGGTGCCGTTTCCTGTCGCGGGCACTAGGCCGACCCGCACAAGTGAGGTACAGTTTTTCTCGTTAGACTTTGGGGTAAGCGGGGTGGGTGAAATTTGTGGATCCACGCAGATTCCGGAACTTTCCAACACAGAAATGTGAGGAAGATGTGCTTTTTTGGACAATTTTTAAGGTTTGCAAGGGATTCTGGGTAACAGACCCTGGTGGGAGGCAGTCAAGTCACCCCATCCTGGATTCCCCTGGATGTCTAGTTTTCTAAAATGTATAGGTTTGCTAGGTTTCCCAAGGTGCCCGCAGAGCTAGGGTTAAAAAACTAGAGCTAGGCACTTTACCAAAAAAGGGTCATTTTTCAATGCGAAATTGAGGTGTGACCACGTTGGGTTTTGCGCCGTTTCCTGTTGCGGGCATGTGAGAAGTTGGCCTGGTATATGATGCTCACTAGTTAAAGTGATCACCTTGTACCATGCCAAGCAACCCTTATGGTGTGGTTGTAAGTCAACCTTTTCGGACTAGCTGCCCTAGTGGTAGCGTAGGCTAAGCAGTCTTTGAGGCTAAACTCGTGAAGCGTGTTAAGCCAGCTGTTTCACCAAATGTAACCCCCTTTTATACCAATGAAAGGACACCACACAGATATATATTCAAAATATATATGTATTTATTTCTCAAAGTAACCCCTAGTCTCTTTATGAGCACAGGAGCACAAATCGTCAAACAAGATTACAGTAGAATACACAGAAGTTGCACTTTATATGGATAGGCCCTGGTGGCCACTCAAACCATATACTAAAATAGTGGTATAAGTACCACGAACAGAAAAGGGAAAAGGCCTAGGGCCTCTAGAATCGCTGGGCCTACAAGGAGCTAACGTCAGTTAGTGACCAGGAGGTCCACGGGTGGCGTGTGCAGAGCAAATAGTCACACGCGTGCTCCCTTAGGTTTCAATGGGTGCGTAAAAAGTACAAAGTTACTGCAAAGAGGATCTTCCGGATGGACTAGGAACTCAAGATTTGGAACACAGGCACTAGAGATGTAATACTACACTTGGGCACAGGTGTGCCAGCTTTACCTCACCCACAGGAAGCGGGTGCATAGGCCTCGAAGTGCGTCGGGTTTCTTCTATCTGTTCCGTGGAGCCTGAAGACAAAGATGCTGCAGGCGGTCGGTCCGGGAGAGATGCAGTGGATCCAAGAGTGGATCGGAGATGTTGAAGACCTGTAAGCAGAGGGGACAGTGTTCACAGTCACTAGCCAGTGACCGGCGTGGCACCAGGTGGGTACCAGGCAATGTCGGGTGCAAACAGGGAGAAAGGTGTAGCTTGTCTCTGCAGCCACGTGGTCCCTGGAGGTCGATGACGTCCAGGAGTCGAGTCACGAGCTGTACCACGCAGGCTCTCGCTGTCGGCGGTGTCGGCGACTTGATCGAAGCAAACAAGCCTTGGCAAAAGCAATTGTTGTAGGAAAAGGAAATAAGCTGATGGTTCTGACCAGCAAGGTCAGAAGGACTGCTCCTTTGGAGGGGAGCAAGGGCCAGTCTGGAGCAACCAGACCAGCGGTGTATTTCTTGAAGTTCGTCGCCAAGATGGCTACTAGCCAGCGGGCCAGCAACCGGTTAGGCGCGTCGAGTGGCAAAATGCAGAAGGGCCCCACGCAGATCATGGAGATGCTGGAGGGCTCACCTTTGGTGCAGATGCTGCTCGGGTGTTGGACTTCTCAGATCCCAAAGCACAACTTGGAGGAAGCCTCGGTTGTTGCACTTGTCAGCTTGTCGTAGTCGTTCCAAGATGGCCGGCTCCACGTGTCTCGGTGCCTCCACGGGTCTCCTCTTTTCAGGGACTGTGGATCGGGCGGTGAGAGGTCTGGAGGTCCAGGTCTTGTCAGTCTCTGGGCTCGGGCTCCGGCGGGAGGCGGCGGCAAAGCAGACGTTGATTCGCTGGATGGTGCTTGCGTTAGCAAGGTGGTCACTCCCTGACCACAGGGGAGATTGGCTTCAGTCCTCTGTGCAGCAGAGCGTCGAAGTTCCCGTCTTCTTCTTAGTATTAAGTTGATTCCAGGATGTCTGAAGTCTTAGGACACAGCTCCTACCTTTAAGCGGATTCTAGGGGCCGGACTACCTGCTAGGTCCCTCCCTATGGGTGGGACCAGGAAGGGGGGTGGTTACACCCCCAATCCTTTGTCCAGCTCGCCCCAGGCCCGGGACTGGTGTGCCCCAGGACCGGTTTGAACTGGCATATGCACCGAGGCTCCTTGTGAGCCACAGGCATGTCTGGTTTCTTTCAAGCCCTACCTGACCAATACACAAAATCCTGTCTGGGGTGGTGCACGCACCTCCCCTGGCAGGAAACCCTTTGTCCACACCTCCCAAGCTGGAAGGACTCCCAGCAGCAGGAGGGCAGACTTGTGTCTGTGGTGGCAGCATCCATTTTGTGGAGCTGAGGCTATGTCTGATTTTACCCGGGTTTCAGGTACTGTACATGTCGTGTCCCTCTAGAAGGGTGGAATGCTAACCCCGTCGCCAGAATTGGCGAGGGGTTAGTATTCCAATTTGTACGACACCTTACTCGACATGTTTTGATAAAGCCAAACCAAAGATAGCATTTAACCGCGAGGTTCATAATGCACTTAAGAGTATATGGTATGACGATATCTGGAAACAGTAGAAGGAAGTTGTTCCGACCACTGCAGACAGGCTCAGCTCATCCCAGAGCACCATCTCACATGGAACCACGCACTCTGCCTTCAGGATTGTTAAGGCCTGCCATAGGAGTGACTTATAGGTTACCAGGTGTCCCATTTAAGGTTAGGTATAGGTATACTACACCTAAGTAAGAGGTGATTACACCAACTTACCCCAGCTGAGTGATCAGCCAGTTGTGTCAAATTGTTAGGCCAAGCCTGGGGTGGCATAATACATGCTTCAGCCCCTGGCAGGCCTTGGGTACACCAATGCCCTGGGTACCTAGTGTACACTGGTACAGGGGCTGACAGGGTGATCCACTCCCAATTGGTTATGCACCTAGGGTGCATAGTTTTAATTTAGTAGAGAGAACAGCAGGCTGGGGGTCTGATTGGCAGGCCCACAGCCTCAATATGTCAAAAACCAGTGAAGCAAAAAGCAAAAATTTGGGGTGACCATAGGATAGCAGACCCTACTCTCCTACACAACCCCCCCCCCAAACGCTGGGACATTAAACTAGCCTTGACCAGTCTCGTCTTCATGTCCTAAGTGGAAGTACCTGGAGAGACCATCTGCATTCCCATGGTCAGTACCTGGCCGGTGCTCCACTGTAAAGTCCATCCCCTGTAGGGAAATGGACCACCTAAGCAGCTTGGGGTTTTCACCCTTCATCTGATTTAGCCACAAGAGGGGCTTATGGTCGGTCTGAATCTTGAAGTGAGTGCCAAACAAGTATGGCCTCAGCTTCTTCAGGGCCCACACCACAGCAAAGGCCTCCCTCTCAATAGCTGACCAATTCTTCTCTCTGGGGGTCAACCTTCTGCTAATAAAAGCAATGGGTTGGTCTTGACCATCTACATTAAGTTGTGACAGCACAGCTCCCACACCCAACTCAGAAGCATCTGTTTGGACAATAAACTCTTTGGAGTAGTCAGGACTTTTCAGGATAGGTGCAGAGCACATGGCCTCCTTCAGGTCATCAAATGCCTTTTGACAGCTTACTGTCCACTGAACCTTTTTCGGCATCTTCTTGGATGTCAGATCATTAAGAGGAGTCACAATGGACCCATAGTTCTTAACAAACTTCCTGTAGTACCCAGTCAAGCCCAAGAAAGCTCGAACTTGAGTCTGGGTGGTTGGAGGGGACCAGTCCTTGATGGATTGTATCTTACTCTCCAGTGGTTGAACTTGGCCTCCACCTACAAGGTGGCCCAAATATACAACCTTACTCTGCCCTATCTGGCACTTTGTAGCCTTGATAGTGAGGCCTGCCCTTTGCAGAGCCTCAAGAGCCTTCTTCAGGTGGATCAGGTGATCCTCCCAGGTGGAGCTAAAGACAGCAATGTCATCCAGATATGCTGCGCAAAAGTCATCCAACCCAGTAAGGACTTGGTTCACCAGCCTTTGGAAGGTGGCAGGTGCATTCTTCAGACCAAAGGGCATCACCACAAACTGGTAGTGCCCACCTGGGGTTGAGAATGCTGTTTTGGCCTTAGACTCCTCAGCTAATCTGATTTGCCAATAGCCAGCTGTTAAGTCAAATGTGCTCAAAAACTTTGCAGAAGCTAGTTTGTCTATGAGCTCATCTGCCCTTGGAATAGGGTGTGCATCTGTCCTGGTGACAGCATTGAGTCCTCTGTAATCCACACAGAACCTCATCTCTCTCTTGCCATCCTTGGTGTGAGGTTTGGGGACCAGAACCACTGGGCTAGCCCAGGGGCTCTCTGAGGGTTCAATGACACCTAATTCCAGCATTTTATGTACCTCAGCCTTTATACAGTCCCTGACGTGGTCAGGTTGTCTGTAAAGCTTGTTCTTTACAGGCAGACTGTCACCAGTGTCCACCACATGGGTACACCAGTCAGTTTGACTAGGTATCAAGGAAAACATATGTGAAAATGATTGTAGAACCTGTCTACATTCAGTCTGCTGATGGGCAGTGAGGTTGCCTCCAAGGGTCACTCCTTCAACTGAGCCATCTTCAGGGTTCTGAGACAACAGGTCTGGGAGAGGGTCACTCTCTTCCTCCTGTCCCTCATCTGTAGCCATGAGCAAGCCCATGTCTGCCCTGTCAACATATGCTTTAAGCCTGTTAACATGGAGTACCCTGTGGGGACTCCTGGGAGTTCCTAGGTCGACCAAGTAGGTGACTTCTCCCTTCTTTTCCAGGATTGTATGGGGTCCAGACCATTTGTCTTGGAGTGCTGCTGGGGCCACTGGCTCCAACACCCATACCTTCTGTCCTGGCTGAAACTCAACCAAGACAGCCTTTTGGTCATGCCAAGCTTTCTGTAAGGCCTGGCTTGCCTCAAGGTTTTTGGATGCCTTCTCCATATACTCAGCCATCCTGGAGCGGAGACCAAGTACATAGTCCACTATGTCTAGCTTAGGCTTTTTGAGAGGTAACTCCCATCCTTCCTTCACCAAACACAGTGGGCCTCTCACAGGGTGCCCAAACAACAATTCAAAGGGGCTGTAGCCAACTCCTTTTTGTGGGACCTCTCTGTAAGCAAACAGAAGGCAGGGTAGAAGGATGTCCCATCTTCGCCTGAGCTTTTCAGGTAATCCTTTGATCATACCCTTTAGGGTCTTGTTGAATCTCTCAACAAGCCCATTGCATTGTGGGTGATAAGGGGTGGTGAACTTGTAGTTGACACCACATTCCTTCCACATAGCTGTCAAGTATCCTGACATAAAGTTGGTACCTCTGTCAGATACTACCTCCTTAGGAAACCCCACTCTGGAGAATACTCCTAGCAGGGCCCTGGCCACAACAGGAGCTGTAGTGGTCCTAAGGGGAATTGCCTCTGGATACCTGGTGGAATGATCCACTACCACCAGTATAAATCTGTGCCCAGATGCAGTGGGAGGATCCATGGGACCCACTATGTCTATTCCCACTCTTTCAAAGGGGACCCCCACCACAGGTAGTGGTATTAGGGGGGCCTTTGTTGTGCCACCTGATTTGCCACTGGCTTGGCAGGTCACACAGGAGCGACAAAACTCCTTTGTATCTTCATTCATATGAGGCCAGTGAAAGTGAGGGACAAGTCTGTCCCAAGTCTTGTTCTGGCCTAAGTGTCCTGCTAAAGGAATGTCATGGGCCAAGGTAAGAAGGAAGCCCCTAAATTGCAGAGGTATAACCAACCTCCTGGTAGCACCAGGCTTGGGGTCTCTAGCCTCTGAATAAAGGAGCCCTTCATCCCAATACACTTTATGGGTACCTTGAGCATTCCCAGCAGCCTCAGCAGCAGCCAGCTGTCTGAGGGGTTCAAGAGAGGGACAGGATAACTGAGCCTGCCTCAAGTCAGCCCTTGAAGGTCCCCCTGTCCCCAGAAACTCAACCTGATCAGGTTCAAGCTCTTCAGGGACAGTTCCTTCAGGGTCCTCTAGATCAGCTTCCTGGGAAGGCTGATCATCACTCTGAGGCAGGGGGGTAGGCACAGCCTTGACCCTCCTGTTTTTCTTCTTGGTAGGTGCTTGGTCCATTGTTCCAGGATCCAAGACCTGAGGTTCAGTGAGGCACTTTTTGGCCTGTGACCTGGTCACAGCAAGGACATGTGATGATATACCTAACATCTCTGCATGAGTCCTGTACTCCACTTCTGACCATAGAGAACTCTCTAGGTCATTGCCCAACAAACATTCTACTGGGAGGTCTGCACTAACCACAACCCTTTTGAGGCCAGTTACCCCTCCCCATGAGAAGTTAACAACTGCCACACTGTGTGAAGTAGTGGCATTGCTGGCATTGGTCACCAGGTAGTTCTCACCTGGTATGTACTGTCCAGGGTCCACAAAGCCTGGTGTCACCATAGTGACACTGGCACATGTGTCCCTGTAGGCTTGAGCCACTTTGTCATTAATTAAAGGAGTCTGTCTGTACTTGCCCAGGTTACTGGGGCTCACAGTCAGGGACAAATCAATGTCCCCATCACAGATCAAGACTGCCTGTGTCAGGGTTCTGTCTAAGTCAGAATCTCCTTCAGTTCCCATAGTGATTCCCACTACACCCTTTGTCTGGGGACCAACACTGCTAACAGTAGTACTGGGAGCAGGTGCCTTAGGGGCAACAGTGTTGGGGGCTCCACCCTTTTTGCAATCACTAGTCCAGTGAGTTGTATTTTTGCAATGATTGCACCAGGGTTTCTTTTGACCTTCTTTCTTCTTTTTGGACTGTTGTTGGGACCCACCCTCCTTAGCAGTAGTTTGGGGCCCTGTTGAAGACTTCTGGTCTTTAGATTTCTGATCTCCACCCTTTTGGTCTGTTTTCTTCTGATCACCCCCTTGGCCCTGGTTCAGGTTCTTTTGCTTAACCCTGGTTCTGACCCATTTGTCTGCCTTCTTTCCCAATTCTTGGGGAGAGGTCAGATCAGAGTCAACCAAGTGTTGATGCAGTTGCTGGTTTTGACAGTTATTTAAAATCTGTTCTCTCATCATCAAATTATACAATCCTGTAAAATCAGATACCTTACTTCCCAGCAACCAACCCTCCAAAGCCTTAGTGGCACATTCAACATATTCAGACCAGTCCTGAGTCTGTGTCTTTTGGGTGTCTCTGAACATTAACCTGTACTGTTCAGTGGTTAAGCCTAACCCATCTACCAGAACACTCTTCAGGACTCTGTAGTTTCTGACATCCTCTTCTCTAACAGTGAGGAGTCTGTCTCTGCCTCTTCCTTCAAAGGAGAGCCAGAGGATTGCTGCCCACTGGTCTTCAGGAACCTGCTGTACTTTGCAGGCTCTCTCAAGAGCAGTTATCCATTTGTGGATGTCATCCCCACTTTTGTAGGGGGGCACAACCTTAGACAGGTTCCTATTATCAAAGACCCTATCTTTGTCCTTAGGGACAATGCTGCCACCAGTGGGTATAGACCCACTCTCTCTAGGTTGCCTAGCCTTGTTCAGTTTTTCTTCCATCAGGGCTACTTCTAGCTCCTGCTTCCTGATCCTCAGCTGGGCTTCCTGCATTCTGGCCTCATGTTCCCTCCTCTGAGGGGTGGTCATCCTTTTCCTGGAGTGACCTTGAGAGCCTCTAGAGCCATGAGAAGCATTGGAGTCACCTGAGCGATTCCTTTGCCTCCCAAGCCCTGTGTTAAGTCCACTGGGGAGATCCAATGGGGGTAAACCCACTGTCAATCCCCAATAGCCTTAGTTTAGCTGGGCCAAGTATAACACTTGGCACTGGGCTAGTTCTCCCTTCATCATCACTACTTTCTGTATCCTCACCACTTTCCTCCCCTGTAGTATGATTCTCATCTAAGGGATGGCTATTGGAACTGGGTACCTCTGTAGCATCTTCAGAAGGGGGGCCTCCTGTTCCTGACCCTAAGGGGGCTAACTGGGAAGCTTTTTTGAGTTCTCTCTGATTCTCATCATTCTGTAAGAGTTCTCTGAGCTCAGCAGAGGTAGGGTTCTTGGGCTGTTTAAGGCCTCTAAGAGTTGCCAAATGCCTGAGCTCATTCTGATTAAGGGTAGCAAAGCTGGATGGTGCCCTCTGGGGGTCACTCTCAACAGAGATGGGTACAGTGGACCCCTCTGCCCCGGCCATTGCTCTTAAGTGTGGGTGGATGTGTTGCAATCTACCTACACTTGGGTTTGCCTACTAAACCTATCTAGTAGTTGTAGTCAGGGTGTGCTACTCCCTTTGCTCTACAACAACTAAGTTCAGTAGAACTTATGTATATCTAATCTTGTTTTATATGTACCTACAGGTACCTATGTGATCTTTCAATTGGTAACCAAGAGATTACAATGGTAAAACACAGCAAGCTCAAATCCAACCGCTGCTCACCAATGTGAGAAGTTGGCCTGGTATATGATGCTCACTAGTTAAAGTGATCACCTTGTACCATGCCAAGCAACCCTTATGGTGTGGTTGTAAGTCAACCTTTTCGGACTAGCTGCCCTAGTGGTAGCGTAGGCTAAGCAGTCTTTGAGGCTAAACTCGTGAAGCGTGTTAAGCCAGCTGTTTCACCAAATGTAACCCCCTTTTATACCAATGAAAGGACACCACACAGATATATATTCAAAATATATATGTATTTATTTCTCAAAGTAACCCCTAGTCTCTTTATGAGCACAGGAGCACAAATCGTCAAACAAGATTACAGTAGAATACACAGAAGTTGCACTTTATATGGATAGGCCCTGGTGGCCACTCAAACCATATACTAAAATAGTGGTATAAGTACCACGAACAGAAAAGGGAAAAGGCCTAGGGCCTCTAGAATCGCTGGGCCTACAAGAAGCTGTCAGTTAGTGACCAGGAGGTCCACGGGTGGCGTGTGCAGAGCAAATAGTCACACGCGTGCTCCCATAGGTTTCAATGGGTGCGTAAAAAGTACAAAGTTACTGCAAAGAGGATCTTCCGGATGGACTAGGAACTCAAGATTTGGAACACAGGCACTAGAGATGTAATACTACACTTGGGCACAGGTGTGCCAGCTTTACCTCACCCACAGGAAGCGGGTGCATAGGCCTCGAAGTGCGTCGGGTTTCTTCTATCTGTTCCGTGGAGCCTGAAGACAAAGATGCTGCAGGCGGTCGGTCCGGGAGGGATGCAGTGGATCCAAGAGTGGATCGGAGATGTTGAAGACCTGTAAGCAGAGGGGACAGTGTTCACAGTCACTAGCCAGTGACCGGCGTGGCACCAGGTGGGTACCAGGCAATGTCGGGTGCAAACAGGGAGAAAGGTGTAGCTTGTCTCTGCAGCCACGTGGTCCCTGGAGGTTGACGACGTCCAGGAGTCGAGTCACGAGCTGTCCCACGCAGGCTCTCGCTGTCGGCGGTGTCGGCGACTTGATCGAAGCAAACAAGCCTTGGCAAAAGCAATTGTTGTAGGAAAAGGAAATAAGCTGATGGTTCTGACCAGCAAGGTCAGAAGGACTGCTCCTTTGGAGGGGAGCAAGGGCCAGTCTGGAGCAACCAGACCAGCGGTGTATTTCTTGAAGTTCGTCGCCAAGATGGCTACTAGCCAGCGGGCCAGCAACCGGTTAGGCGCGTAGAGTGGCAAAATGCAGAAGGGCCCCACGCAGATCGTGGAGATGCTGGAGGGCTCACCTTTGGTGCAGATGCTGCTCGGGTGTTGGGCTTCTCAGATACCAAAGCACAACTTGGAGGAAGCCTCGGTTGTTGCACTTGTCAGCTTGTCGTAGTCGTTCCAAGATGGCCGGCTCCACGTGTCTCGGTGCCTCCACGGGTCTCCTCTTTTCAGGGACTGTGGATCGGGCGGTGAGAGGTCTGGAGGTCCAGCTCTTGTCAGTCTCTGGGCTCGGGCTCCGGCGGGAGGCGGCGGCAAAGCAGACGTTGATTCGCTGGATGGTGCTTGCGTTAGCAAGGTGGTCACTCCCTGACCACAGGGGAGATTGGCTTCAGTCCTCTGTGCAGCAGAGCGTCGAAGTTCCCGTCTTCTTCTTAGTATTAAGTTGATTCCAGGATGTCTGAAGTCTTAGGACACAGCTCCTACCTTTAAGCGGATTCTAGGGGCCGGACTACCTGCTAGGTCCCTCCCTATGGGTGGGACCAGGAAGGGGGGTGGTACACCCCCAATCCTTTGTCCAGCTCGCCCCAGGCCCGGGACTGGTGTGCCCCAGGACCGGTTTGAACTGGCATATGCACCGAGGCTCCTTGTGAGCCACAGGCATGTCTGGTTTCTTTCAAGCCCTACCTGACCAATACACAAAATCCTGTCTGGGGTGGTGCACGCACCTCCCCTGGCAGGAAACCCTTTGTCCACACCTCCCAAGCTGGAAGGACTCCCAGCAGCAGGAGGGCAGACTTGTGTCTGTGGTGGCAGCATCCATTTTGTGGAGCTGAGGCTATGTCTGATTTTACCCGGGTTTCAGGTACTGTACATGTCGTGTCCCTCTAGAAGGGTGGAATGCTAACCCCGTCACCAGAATTGGCGAGGGGTTAGTATTCCAATTTGTATGACACCTTACTCGACATGTTTTGATAAAGCCAAACCAAAGATAGCATTTAATCGCGAGGTTCATAATGCACTTAAGAGTATATGGTATGACGATATCTGGAAACAGTAGAAGGAAGTTGTTCCGACCACTGCAGACAGGCTCAGCTCATGCCAGAGCACCATCTCACATGGAACCACGCACTCTGCCTTCAGGATTGTTAAGGCCTGCCATAGGAGTGACTTATAGGTTACCAGGTGTCCCATTTAAGGTTAGGTATAGGTATACTACACCTAAGTAAGAGGTGATTACACCAACTTACCCCAGCTGAGTGATCAGCCAGTTGTGTCAAATTGTTAGGCCAAGCCTGGGGTGGCATAATACATGCTTCAGCCCCTGGCAGGCCTTGGGTACACCAATGCCCTGGGTACCTAGTGTACACTGGTACAGGGGCTGACAGGGTGATCCACTTCCAATTGGTTATGCACCTAGGGTGCATAGTTTTAATTTAGTAGAGAGAACAGCAGGCTGGGGGTCTGATTGGCAGGCCCACAGCCTCAATATGTCAAAAACCAGTGAAGCAAAAAGCAAAAATTTGGGGTGACCATAGGATAGCAGACCCTACTCTCCTACAGGGCACTTGGCCCACCCGCACAAATGAGGTACCGTTTTTCTTATAAGACTTTGGGGAACGCGGGGTGGGTGGAAATTTGTTGATACATGCAGATTCCGGAACTTTCCACCACAGAAATGTGGGGCAAATGGGTTTTTTTGGACAATTTTTTAGGTTTGCAAGGGATTCTGGGTAACAGACCCTGGTGAGAGGCAGTCAAGTCACCACATCCTGGATTCCCCTGGGTGTCTAGTTATCACAAATGTATAGTTTTGCTAGGTTTCCCTAGGTGCCCGCAGAGCTAGGGTTCAAAAACTAGAGCTAGGCACTTTGCCAAAACAGGGTCGTTTTTCACTGCAAAATTGAGGTGTGACCATGTTGCCTTTGGCGCCGTTTCCTGTCGCGGGCACTAGACCGACCCGCACAAGGGAGGTACCGTTTTTCTCGATAGACTTTGGGGAACGCGGGGTGGGTGAAAATTTGTGGATCCACGCAGATTCCGGAACTTTCCACCACAGAAATGTGGGGAAAATGTTTTTTTTTAAACAATTTTTTAGGTTTGCAAGGGATTCTGGGTAACAGACCCTGGTGGGAGGCAGTCAAGTCACCCCATCCTGGATTCCCCTGGATGTCTAGTTTTCAAAAATGTATAGGTGTGCTAGGTTTCCCAAGGTGCCCGCAGAGCTAGGGTTCAAAAACTAGAGCTTTGCACTTTGCCAAAAAAGGGAAATTTTTCACTGCGAAATTGAGGTGTGACCACGTTGCGTTTTGCGCTATTTCTTGTCGCGGGCACTAGGCCGACCCGCACAAGTGAGGTGCCGTTTTTCTCGTAAGACTTTGGGGAAAGCGGGGTGGGTGAAAATTTGTGGATCCACGCAAATTCCGGAACTTTCCACCACAGAAATGTGAGAATAATGTGGTTTTTTGACAATTTTTTAGGTTTGCAAGGGATTCTGGGTAACAGACCCTGGTGGGAGGCAGTCAAGTCACCCCATCCTGGATTCCCCTTGGTGCCTAATTTTCAAAAATGTACGGGTTTGCTAGGTTTCCCAAGGTGCCCGCAGAGCTAGGGTTAAAAAACTAGAGCTAGGCACTTTGCCAAAAAAGGGTCATTTTTCACTTCGAAATTGAGGTGTGACCACATTGCGTTTTGCACCGTTTCCTGTCGCGGGCACTAGGTCGACCCGCACAAGTGAGGTACTGTTTTTCTTGTAAGACTTTGGGGTCTGCGGGGTGGGTGAAAATTTGTGGATCCACGCAGATTCCGGAACTTTCCACCACAGAAATGTGGAGAAAATATGTTTGTTTTTTACAATTTTTTAGGTTTGCAAGGGATTCTGGGTAACAGACCCTGGTGGGAGGCAGTCATGTCACCCCATCCTGGATTCCCCTGGGTGTCTAGTTTTCAAAAATGTATAGGTTTGCTAGGTTTCCCAAGGTGCCCGCAGAGCTAGGCTTCAAAAACTAGAGCTAGGCACTTTCCCAAAAAAGTGTCATTTTTCACTGCGATATGGAGGTGTGACCACGTTGCGTTTTGCACCGTTTCCTGTCGCGGGCACTAGGTCGACCCACACAAGTGAGGTGCCATTTTTCTAATAAGACTTTGGGGAACGCGGGGTGGGTGGAAATTTGTGGATCCACGCAGATTCCGGAACTTTCCACCACAGAAATGTGGAGAAAATATGTTTTTTTTACAATATTTTAGGTTTGCAAGGGATTCTGGGTAAAAGACCCTGGTGGGAGGCAGTTAAGTCACGCCATCCTGGATTCCCCTGGGTGTCTAGTTATCACAAATGTATAGGTTTGCTATGTTTCCCAAGGTGCCCGCAGAGCTAGGGTTCAAAAACTAGAGCTAGGCACTTTGCCAAAAAAGGGTCCTTTTTCACTTCGAAATTGAGGTGTGACCACGTTGCGTTTGGTGCCGTTTCCTGTCGTGGGCACTAGGCCGACCCGCACAAGTGAGGTACAGTTTTTCTCGTTAGACTTTGGGGTAAGCGGGGTGGGTGAAATTTGTGGATCCACGCAGATTCCGGAACTTTCCAACACAAAAATGTGGGGAAGATGTGTTTTTTTGGACAATTTTTTAGGTTTGCAAGGGATTCTGGGTAACAGACCCTGGTGGGAGGCAGTCAAGTCACCCCATCCTGGATTCCCCTGGATGTCTAGTTTTCTAAAATGTATAGGTTTGCTAGGTTTCCCAAGGTGCCCGCAGAGCTAGGGTTCAAAAACTAGAGCTAGGCACTTTACCAAAAAAGGGTCATTTTTCAAAAGCGAAATTGAGGTGTGACCACACTGCATTTTGCGCTGTTTCCTGTCGCAGGCACTAGGTCGACCCGCACAAGTGAGGTACCATTTTTCTCGTAAGACTTTGGGGAACGTGATGTGGGTGGAAATTTGTGGATCCACGCAGATTCCGGAACTTTCCACCACAGAAATGTGGAGAAAATATGCTTTTTTTACAATATTTTAGGTTTGCAAGGGATCCTGGATTTCCCTGGATGTCTAGTTTTCAAAAATGTATAGGTTTGCAAGGTTTCCCAAGGTGCCCGGAGAGCTAGGGTTCAAAAACTAGAGCTTTGCACTTTGCCAAAAAAGGGTCATTGTTCACTGCGATATTGTGGTGTGACCACGTTGCGTTTTGCACCGTTTCGTGTCGCGGGCTTTAGGTCGACCCGCACAAGTGAGGTACCATTTTTCTCATAAGACTTTGGGGAACGCGGGTGGGTGGAAATGTGTGGATCCACGCAGATTCCGGAACTTTCCACAACAGAAATGTGAAGAAAATATGTTTTTTTGACAATTTTTTAGGTTTGCAAGGGATTCTTGGTAACAGACCCTGGTGGGAGGCAGTCAAGTCACCCCAGCCTGGATTCCCCTGGGTGTCTAGTTTTCAAAAACATATAGGTTTGCTAGGTTTCCCAAGGTGCCTGCAGAGCTAGGGTTCAAAAACTAGAGTTAGGCACTTTACCAAAAAAGGGTCATTTTTCACTGCGAAATTGAGGTGTGACCACGTTGGGTTTTGCACCGTTTCCTGTTGCGGGCACTTGGCCCACCCGCACAAATGAGGTACCGTTTTTCTTATAAGACTTTGGGGAACGCGGGGTGGTTGGAAATTTGTGGATACATGCAGATTCCGGAACTTTCCACCACAGAAATATGGGGCAAATGGGTTTTTTTGGACAATTTTTTAGGTTTGCAAGGGATTCTGGGTAACAGACCCTGGTGAGAGGCAGTCAAGTCACCACATCCTGGATTCCCCTGGGTGGCTAGTTATCACAAATGTATAGGTTTGCTAGGTTTCCCAAGGTGCCCGCAGAGCTAGGGTACAAAAACTAGAGCTAGGCACTTTGCCAAAACAGGGTCGTTTTTCACTGCAAAATTGAGGTGTGACCATGTTGCGTTTGGCGCCGTTTCCTGTCGCGGGCACTAGACCGACCCGCACAAGGGAGGTACCGTTTTTCTCGATAGACTTTGGGGAACGCGGGGTGGGTGAAAATTTGTGGATCCACGCAGATTCCGGAACTTTCCACCACAGAAATGTGGTCAAAATGTTTTTTTTTTAACAATTTTTTAGGTTTGCAAGGGATTCTGGGTAACAGACCCTGGTGGGAGGCAGTCAAGTCACCCCATCCTGGATTCCCCTGGATGTCTAGTTTTCAAAAATGTATAGGTGTGCTAGGTTTCCCAAGGTGCCCGCAGAGCTAGGGTTCAAAAACTAGAGCTTTGCACTTTGCCAAAAAAGGGAAATTTTTCACTGCGAAATTGAGGTGTGACCACGTTGCGTTTTGCGCTATTTCTTGTCGCGGGCACTAGGCCGACCCGCACAAGTGAGGTGCCGTTTTTCTCGTAAGACTTTGGGGAAAGCGGGGTGGGTGAAAATTTGTGGATCCACGCAAATTCCGGAACTTTCCACCCCAGAAATGTGAGAATAATGTGGTTTTTTGACAATTTTTTAGGTTTGCAAGGGATTCTGGGTAACAGACCCTGGTGGGAGGCAATCAAATCACCCCATCCTGGATTCCCCTGGTTGTCTAGTTTTCAAAAATGTATAGGGTTGCTATGTTTCCCAAGGTGCCCGCAGAGCTAGGGTTCAAAAACTAGAGCTAGGCACTTTCCCAAAAAAGGTTCATTTTTCACTGCGATATTGAGGTGTGACCACGTTGTGTTTTGCACCATTTCCTGTCACGGGCACTAGGTCAACCCGCACAAGTGAGGTATCATTTTTCTCATAAGACTTTGGCGAACGCGGGGTGGGTGGAAATTTGTGGATCCATGCAGATTCCGGAACTTTCCACCACAGAAATGTGCAGAAAATATGCTTTTTTTTTTAACAATATTTTAGGTTTGCAAGGGATTCTGGGTAACATCCCCTGGTGGGAGGCAGTTAAGTCACCCCATCCTGGATTCCCCTGGGTGTCTAGTTTTCAAAAATGTATAGGTTTGCTAGGTTTCCCAAGGTGCCCGTAGAGCTAGGGTTCAAAAACTAGAGCAAGGCACTTTACCAAAAAAGGGTCCTTTTTCAATGCGAAATTGAGATGAGACCACTTTGCGTTTTGCGCCGTTTCCTGTCGCGGGCACTAGGCCGAACCGCATAAGTGAGTTATTGTTTTTCTCATAAGACTTTGGGGAATGCGGAGAGGGAGGAAATTTGTGGATCCATGTAGATTCCGTAACTTTCCACCAGAGAAATGTGGGGGAAATGTAGTTTTTTGATAATTTTTTAAGTTTGCAAAGGATTCTGGGTAACAGACCCTGGTGAGAGGCAGCCAAGTCACCACATCCTGGATTCCCCTGGGTGTTTAGTTTTAAAAAATGTATAGGTTTGCTAGGTTTCCAAAGGTGCCCGCAGAGCTACGGTCCAAAAACTAGAGCTAGGCACTTTGCCAAAAAAGGGTCATTTTTCACTGCGAAATTGAGGTGTGACCACATTGCGTTTTGCGTCGATTCCTGTCGTGGGCACAAGCCCGATCCGCACAAGTGAGGTACTGTTTTTCTCGTAAGACTTTGGGGAACGTGGAGTGGGTGAACATTTTTAGATCCACGCAGATTCCTGAACTTTCCACCACAGAAATGTGGGGAAAATATGTTTTTTTGACAATCTTTTAGTTTTGCAAGGGATTCTGGGTAACAGACCCTGGTGGGAGGCAGTCATGTCACCCCATCCTGGATTCCCCTGGGTGTCTAGTTTTCAAAAATGTATAGGTTTGCTAGGTTTCCCAAGGTGCCGGCAGAGCTAGGCTTCAAAAACTAGAGCTAGGCACTTTCCCAAAAAAGTGTCATTTTTCACTGCGATATTGAGGTGTGACCACGTTGCGTTTTGCACCGTTTCCTGTCGCGGGCACTAGGTCGACCCAAACAAGTGAGGTGCCATTTTTCTAATAAGACTTTGGGGAACGCGGGGTGGGTGGAAATTTGTGGATCCACGCAGATTCCGGAACTTTCCACCACAGAAATGTGGAGAAAATATGCTTTTTTTACAATATTTTAGGTTTGCAAGGGATTCTGGGTAAAAGACCCTGGTGGGAGGCAGTTAAGTCACCCCATCCTGGATTCCCCTGGGTGTCTAGTTATCACAAATGTATAGGTTTGCTAGGTTTCCCAAGGTGCCCGCAGAGCTAGGGTTCAAAAACTAGAGCTAGGCACTTTGCCAAAAAAGGGTCCTTTTTCACTTCGAAATTGAGGTGTGACCACGTTGCGTTTGGTGCCGTTTCCTGTCGCGGGCACTAGGCCGACCCGCACAAGTGAGGTACAGTTTTTCGCGTTAGACTTTGGGGTAAGCGGGGTGGGTGAAATTTGTGGATCCACGCAGATTCCGGAACTTTCCAACACAGAAATGTGGGGAAGATGTGCTTTTTTGGACAATTTTTAAGGTTTGCAAGGGATTCTGGGTAACAGACCCTGGTGGGAGGCAGTCAAGTCACCCCATCCTGGATTCCCCTGGATGTCTAGTTTTCTAAAATGTATAGGTTTGCTAGGTTTCCCAAGGTGCCCGCAGAGCTAGGGTTAAAAAACTAGAGCTAGGCACTTTGCCAAAACAGGGTCGTTTTTCACTGCAAAATTGAGGTGTGACCATGTTGCGTTTGGCGCCGTTTCCTGTCGCGGGCACTAGACCGACCCGCACAAGGGAGGTACCGTTTTTCTCGATAGACTTTGGGGAACGCGGGGTGGGTGAAAATTTGTGGATCCACGCAGATTCCGGAACTTTCCACCACAGAAATGTGGGGAAAATGTTTTTTTTTTAACAATTTTTTAGGTTTGCAAGGGATTCTGGGTAACAGACCCTGGTGGGAGGCAGTCAAGTCACCCCATCCTGGATTCCCCTGGATGTCTAGTTTTCAAAAATGTATAGGTGTGCTAGGTTTCCCAAGGTGCCCGCAGAGCTAGGGTTCAAAAACTAGAGCTTTGCACTTTGCCAAAAAAGGGAAATTTTTCACTGCGAAATTGAGGTGTGACCACGTTGCGTTTTGCGCTATTTCTTGTCGCGGGCACTAGGCCGACCCGCACAAGTGAGGTGCCGTTTTTCTCGTAAGACTTTGGGGAAAGCGGGGTGGGTGAAAATTTGTGGATCCACGCAAATTCCGGAACTTTCCACCACAGAAATGTGAGAATAATGTGGTTTTTTGACAATTTTTTAGGTTTGCAAGGGATTCTGGGTAACAGACCCTGGTGGGAGGCAATCAAACCACCCCATCCTGGATTCCCCTGGTTGTCTAGTTTTCCAAAATGTATAGGTTTGCTATGTTTCCCAAGGTGCCCGCAGAGCTAGGGTTCAAAAACTAGAGCTAGGCACTTTCCCAAAAAAGGTTCATTTTTCACTGCGATATTGAGGTGTGACCACGTTGTGTTTTGCACCATTTCCTGTCACGGGCACTAGGTCAACCCGCACAAGTGAGGTATCATTTTTCTCATAAGACTTTGGCGAACGTGGGGTGGGTGGAAATTTGTGGATCCATGCAGATTCCGGAACTTTCCACCACAGAAATGTGCAGAAAATATGATTTTTTTTTAACAATATTTTAGGTTTGCAAGGGATTCTGGGTAACATCCCCTGGTGGGAGGCAGTTAAGTCACCCCATCCTGGATTCCCCTGGGTGTCTAGTTTTCAAAAATGTATAGGTTTGCTAGGTTTCCCAAGGTGCCCGTAGAGCTAGGGTTCAAAAACTAGAGCAAGGCACTTTACCAAAAAAGGGTCCTTTTTCAATGCGAAATTGAGGTGAGACCACTTTGCGTTTTGCGCCGTTTCCTGTCGCGGGCACTAGGCCGAACCGCATAAGTGAGTTATTGTTTTTCTCATAAGACTTTGGGGAATGCGGAGAGGGAGGAAATTTGTGGATCCATGTAGATTCCGTAACTTTCCACCAGAGAAATGTGGGGGAAATGTAGTTTTTTGATAATTTTTTAAGTTTGCAAAGGATTCTGGGTAACAGACCCTGGTGAGAGGCAGCCAAGTCACCACATCCTGGATTCCCCTGGGTGTTTAGTTTTCAAAAATGTATAGGTTTGCTAGGTTTCCAAAGGTGCCCGCAGAGCTACGGTCCAAAAACTAGAGCTAGGCACTTTGCCAAAAAAGGGTCATTTTTCACTGCGAAATTGAGGTGTGACCACGTGGCGTTTTGCGTCAATTCCTGTCGTGGGCACAAGCCCGATCCGCACAAGTGAGGTACTGTTTTTCTCGTAAGACTTTGGGGAACGTGGAGTGGGTGAACATTTTTGGATCCACGCAGATTCCTGAACTTTCCACCACAGAAATGTGGGGAAAATATGTTTTTTTGACAATCTTTTAGTTTTGCAAGGGATTCTGGGTAACAACCCTGGTGGGAGGCAGTCAAGTCACCCCATCCTGGATTCCCCTGGGTGTCTAGTTTTAAAAAATGTATAGGTTTGCTAGGTTTCCCAAGGTGCCGGCAGAGCTAGGCTTCAAAAACTAGAGCTAGGCACTTGCCCAAAAAAGTGTCATTTTTCACTGCGATATTGAGGTGTGACCACGTTGCGTTTTGCACCGTTTCCTGTCGCGGGCACTAGGTCGACCCAAACAAGTGAGGTGCCATTTTTCTAATAAGACTTTGGGGAACGCGGGGTGGGTGGAAATTTGTGGATCCACGCAGATTCCGGAACTTTCCACCACAGAAATGTGGAGAAAATATGCTTTTTTTACAATATTTTAGGTTTGCAAGGGATTCTGGGTAAAAGACCCTGGTGGGAGGCAGTTAAGTCACCCCATCCTGGATTCCCCTGGGTGTCTAGTTATCACAAATGTATAGGTTTGCTAGGTTTCCCAAGGTGCCCGCAGAGCTAGGGTTCAAAAACTAGAGCTAGGCACTTTGCCAAAAAAGGGTCCTTTTTCACTTCGAAATTGAGGTGTGACCACGTTGCGTTTGGTGCCGTTTCCTGTCGCGGGCACTAGGCCGACCCACACAAGTGAGGTACAGTTTTTCGCGTTAGACTTTGGGGTAAGCGGGGTGGGTGAAATTTGTGGATCCACGCAGATTCCGGAACTTTCCAACACAGAAATGTGGGGAAGATGTGCTTTTTTGGACAATTTTTAAGGTTTGCAAGGGATTCTGGGTAACAGACTCTGGTGGGAGGCAGTCAAGTCACCCCATCCTGGATTCCCCTGGATGTCTAGTTTTCTAAAATGTATAGGTTTGCTAGGTTTCCCAAGGTGCCTGCAGAGCTAGGGTTAAAAAACTAGAGCTAGGCACTTTGCCAAAACAGGGTCGTTTTTCACTGCAAAATTGAGGTGTGACCATGTTGCGTTTGGCGCCGTTTCCTGTCGCGGGCACTAGACCGACCCGCACAAGGGAGGTACCGTTTTTCTCGATAGACTTTGGGGAACGCGGGGTGGGTGAAAATTTGTGGATCCACGCAGATTCCGGAACTTTCCACCACAGAAATGTGGGGAAAATGTTTTTTTTTAAACAATTTTTTAGGTTTGCAAGGGATTCTGGGTAACAGACCCTGGTGGGAGGCAGTCAAGTCACCCCATCCTGGATTCCCCTGGATGTCTAGTTTTCAAAAATGTATAGGTGTGCTAGGTTTCCCAAGGTGCCCGCAGAGCTAGGGTTCAAAAACTAGAGCTTTGCACTTTGCCAAAAAAGGGAAATTTTTCACTGCGAAATTGAGGTGTGACCACGTTGCGTTTTGCGCTATTTCTTGTCGCGGGCACTAGGCCGACCCGCACAAGTGAGGTGCCGTTTTTCTCGTAAGACTTTGGGGAAAGCGGGGTGGGTGAAAATTTGTGGATCCACGCAAATTCCGGAACTTTCCACCACAGAAATGTGAGAATAATGTGGTTTTTTGACAATTTTTTAGGTTTGCAAGGGATTCTGGGTAACAGACCCTGGTGGGAGGCAATCAAATCACCCCATCCTGGATTCCCCTGGTTGTCTAGTTTTCAAAAATGTATAGGTTTGCTATGTTTCCCAAGGTGCCCGCAGAGCTAGGGTTCAAAAACTAGAGCTAGGCACTTTCCCAAAAAAGGTTCATTTTTCACTGCGATATTGAGGTGTGACCACGTTGTGTTTTGCACCATTTCCTGTCACGGGCACTAGGTCAACCCGCACAAGTGAGGTATCATTTTTCTCATAAGACTTTGGCGAACGCGGGGTGGGTGGAAATTTGTGGATCCATGCAGATTCCGGAACTTTCCACCACAGAAATGTGCAGAAAATATGCTTTTTTTTTAACAATATTTTAGGTTTGCAAGGGATTCTGGGTAACATCCCCTGGTGGGAGGCAGTTAAGTCACCCCATCCTGGATTCCCCTGGGTGTCTAGTTTTCAAAAATGTATAGGTTTGCTAGGTTTCCCAAGGTGCCCGTAGAGCTAGGGTTCAAAAACTAGAGCAAGGCACTTTACCAAAAAAGGGTCATTTTTCAATGCGAAATTGAGGTGAGACCACTTTGCGTTTTGCGCCGTTTCCTGTCGCGGGCACTAGGCCGAACCGCATAAGTGAGTTATTGTTTTTCTCATAAGACTTTGGGGAATGCGGAGAGGGAGGAAATTTGTGGATTTATGTAGATTCTGTAACTTTCCACCAGAGAAATGTGGGGGAAATGTAGTTTTTTGATAATTTTTTAAGTTTGCAAAGGATTCTGGGTAACAGACCCTGGTGAGAGGCAGCCAAGTCACCACATCCTGGATTCCCCTGGGTGTTTAGTTTTCAAAAATTTATAGGTTTGCTAGGTTTCCAAAGGTGCCCGCAGAGCTACGGTCCAAAAACTAGAGCTAGGCACTTTGCCAAAAAAGGGTCATTTTTCACTGCGAAATTGAGGTGTGACCACGTTGCGTTTTGCGTCAATTCTTGTCGTGGGCACAAGCCCGATCCGCACAAGTGAGGTACTGTTTTTCTCGTAAGACTTTGGGGAACGTGGAGTGGGTGAATATTTTTGGATCCACGCAGATTCCTGAACTTTCCACCACAGAAATGTGGTGAAAATATGTTTTTTTGACAATCTTTTAGTTTTGCAAGGGATTCTGGGTAACAGACCCTGGTCGGAGGCAGTAATGTCACCCCATCCTGGATTTCCCTGGGTGTCTAGTTTTTAAAAATGTATAGGTTTGCTAGGTTTCCCAAGGTGCCGGCAGAGCTAGGCTTCAAAAACTAGAGCTAGGCACTTTCCCAAAAAAGTGTCATTTTTCACTGCGATATTGAGGTGTGACCACGTTGCGTTTGGTGCCGTTTCCTGTCGCGGGCACTAGGTCGACCCAAACAAGTGCGGTGCCATTTTTCTAATAAGACTTTGGGGAACGCGGGGTGGGTGGAAATTTGTGGATCCACGCAGATTCCGGAACCTTCCACCACAGAAATGTGGAGAAAATATGCTTTTTTTACAATATTTTAGGTTTGCAAGGGATTCTGGGTAAAAGACCCTGGTGGGAGGCAGTTAAGTCACCCCATCCTGGATTCCCCTGGGTGTCTAGTTATCACAAATGTATAGGTTTGCTAGGTTTCCCAAGGTGCCCGCAGAGCTAGGGTTCAAAAACTAGAGCTAGGCACTTTGCCAAAAAAGGGTCCTTTTTCACTTCGAAATTGAGGTGTGACCACGTTGCGTTTGGTGCCGTTTCCTGTCGCGGGCACTAGGCCGACCCGCACAAGTGAGGTACAGTTTTTCGCGTTAGACTTTGGGGTAAGCGCGGGGTGGGTGAAATTTGTGGATCCACCCAGATTCCGGAACTTTCCAACACAGAAATGTGGGGAAGATGTGCTTTTTTGGACAATTTTTAAGGTTTGCAAGGGATTCTGGGTAACAGACCCTGGTGGGAGGCAGTCAAGTCACCCCATCCTGGATTCCCCTGGATGTCTAGTTTTCTAAAATGTATAGGTTTGCTAGGTTTCCCAAGGTGCCCGCAGAGCTAGGGTTAAAAAACTAGAGCTAGGCACTTTACCAAAAAAGGGTCATTTTTCAATGCGAAATTGAGGTGTGACCACGTTGGGTTTTGCGCCGTTTCCTGTTGCGGGCACTTGGCCCACCCGCACAAATGAGGTACCGTTTTTCTTATAAGACTTTGGGGAATGCGGGGTGGGTGGAAATTGGTTGATACATGCAGATTCCGGAACTTTCCACCAGAGAAATGTGGGGCAAATGGGGTTTTTTTGACAATTTTTTAGGTTTGCAAGGGATTCTGGGTAACAGACCCTGGTGAGAGGCAGTCAAGTCACCACATCCTGGATTCCCCTGGGTGTCTATTTATCACAAATGTATAGGTTTGCTAGGTTTCCCAAGGTGCCCGCAGAGCTAGGGTTCAAAAACTAGAGCTAGGCACTTTGCCAAAACAGGGTCGTTTTTAACTGCAAAATTGAGGTGTGACCATGTTGCGTTTGGCGCCGTTTCCTGTCGCGGGCACTAGACCGACCCGCACAAGGGAGGTACCATTTTTCTCGATAGACTTTGGGGAACGCGGGGTGGGTGAAAATGTGTGGATCCACGCAGATTTCGGAACTTTCCACCACAGAAATGTGGGGAAAATGTTTTTTTTTGGACAATTTTTTAGGTTTGCAAGGGATTCTGGGTAACAGACCCTGGTGGGAGGCAGTCAAGTCACCCCATCCTGGATTCCCCTGGATGTCTAGTTTTTAAAAATGTATAGGTGTGCTAGGTTTCCCAAGGTGCCCGCAGAGCTAGGGTTCAAAAACTAGAGCTTTGCACTTTGCCAAAAAAGGGAAATGTTTCACTGCGAAATCGAGGTGTGACCACGTTGTGTTTTGCGCCATTTCTTGTCGCGGGCACTAGGCCGACCCGCACAAGTGAGGTGCCGTTTTTCTCGTAAGACTTTAGGGAAAGCGGGGTGGGTGGAAATTTGTGGATCCACGCAAATTCCGGAACTTTCCACCACAGAAATGTGAGAATAATGTGTTTTTTTTGACAATTTTTTAGGTTTGCAAGGGATTCTGAGTAACAGACCCTGGTGGGAGGCAGTCAAGTCACCACATCCTGGATTCCCCTGGATGTCTAGGTTTCAAAAATGTATAGGTGTGCTAGGTTTCCCAAGGTGCCGGCAGAGCTAGGGTTCAAAAACTAGAGCTAGGCACTTTCCCAAAAAAGGTTCATTTTTCACTGCGATATTGAGGTGTGACCACGTTGTGTTTTGCACCATTTCCTGTCACGGGCACTAGGTCAACCCGCACAAGTGAGGTACCATTTTTCTCATAAGACTTTGGCGAACGCGGGGTGGGTGGAAATTTGTGGATCCATGCAGATTCCGGAACTTTCCACCACAGAAATGTGCAGAAAATATGCTTTTTTTTAAACAATATTTTAGGTTTGCAAGGGATTCTGGGTAACATCCCCTGGTGGGAGGCAGTTAAGTCACCCCATCCTGGATTCCCCTGGGTGTCTAGTTTTCAAAAATGTATAGGTTTGCTAGGTTTCCCAAGGTGCCCGCAGAGCTAGGGTTCAAAAACTAGAGCTAGGCACTTTGCCAAAAAAGGGTCCTTTTTCACTTCGAAATTGAGGTGTGACCACGTTGCGTTTGGTGCTGTTTCCTGTCGCGGGCACTAGGCCTACCCGCACAAGTGAGGTACAGTTTTTCTCGTTAGACTTTGGGGTAAGCGGGGTGGGTGAAATTTGTGGATCCACGCAGATTCCGGAACTTTCCAACACAGAAATGTGGGGAAGATGTGTTTTTTTGGACAATTTTTTAGGTTTGCAAGGGATTCTGGGTAACAGACCCTGGTGGGAGGCAGTCAAGTCACCCCATCCTGGATTCCCCTGGATGTCTAGTTTTCTAAAATGTATAGGTTTGCTAGGTTTCCCAAGGTGCCCGCAGAGCTAGGGTTAAAAAACTAGAGCTAGGCACTTTACCAAAAAAGGGTCATTTTTCAAAAGCGAAATTGAGGTGTGACCACATTGCATTTTGCGCTGTTTCCTGTCGCAGGCACTAGGTCGACCCGCACAAGTGAGGTACCATTTTTCTCATAAGACTTTGGGGAACGTGATGTGGGTGGAAATTTGTGGATCCACGCAGATTCCGGAACTTTCCACCACAGAAATGTGGAGAAAATATGCTTTTTTTTACAATATTTTAGGTTTGCAAGGGATCCTGGATTTCCCTGGATGTCTAGTTTTCAAAAATGTATAGGTTTGCTAGGTTTCCCAAGGTGCCCGGAGAGCTAGGGTTCAAAAACTAGAGCTAGGCACTTTGCCAAAACAGGGTCGTTTTTCACTGCAAAATTGAGGTGTGACCATGTTGTGTTTGGCGCCGTTTCCTGTCGCGGGCACTAGACCGACCCGCACAAGGGAGGTACCGTTTTTCTCGATAGACTTTGGGGAACGCGGGGTGGGTGAAAATTTGTGGATCCACGCAGATTCCGGAACTTTCCACCACAGAAATGTGGGGAAAATGTTTTTTTTGGGACAATTTTTTAGGTTTGCAAGGGATTCTGGGTAACAGACCCTGGTGGGAGGCAGTCAAGTCACCCCATCCTGGATTCCCCTGGATGTCTAATTTTCAAAAATGTATAGGTGTGCTAGGTTTCCCAAGGTGCCCGCAGAGCTAGGGTTCAAAAACTAGAGCTTTGCACTTTGCCAAAAAAGGGAAATTTTTCACTGCAAAATTGAGGTGTGACCACGTTGCGTTTTGCGCCATTTCTTGTCGCGGGCACTAGGCCGACCCGCACAAGTGAGGTGCCGTTTTTCTTGTAAGACTTTGGGGAAAGCGGGGTGGGTAGAAATTTGTGGATCCACGCAAATTCCGGAACTTTCCACCACAGAAATGTGAGAATAATGTGGTTTTTTTGACAATTTTTTAGGTTTGCAAGGGATTCTGGGTAACAGACCCTGGAGGGAGGCAGTCCAGTCACCCCATCCTGGATTCCCCTGGTTGTGTAGTTTTAAAAAATGTATAGGTTTGCTATGTTTCCCAAGGTGCCCGCAGAGCTAGGGTTCAAAAACTAGAGCTAGGCACTTTCCCAAAAAAGGTTCATTTTTCACTGCGATATTGAGGTGTGACCACGTTGCGTTTTGCACCATTTCCTGTCACGGGCACTAGGTCAACCCGCACAAGCGAGGTACCATTTTTCTCATAAGACTTTGGCGAATGCGGGGTGGGTGGAAATTTGTGGATCCATGCAGATTCCGGAACTTTCCACCACAGAAATGTGCAGAAAATATGCTTTTTTTTTTTTACAATATTTTAGGTTTGCAAGGGACTTTGGGTAACATCCCCTGGTGGGAGGCAGTTAAGTCACCCCATCCTGGATTCCCCTGGGTGTCTAGTATTCAAAAATGTATAGGTTTGCTAGGTTTCCCAAGGTGCCCGTAGAGCTAGGGTTCAAAAACTAGAGCAAGGCACTTTACCAAAAAAGGGTCATTTTTCAATGCGAAATTGAGGTGAGACCACTTTGCGTTTTGCGCCGTTTCCTGTCGTGGGCACTAGGCCGAACCGCACAAGTGAGTTATTGTTTTTCTCATAAGACTTTGGGGAATGCGGAGAGGGAGGAAATTTGTGATTCCATGTAGATTCCGTAACTTTCCACCAGAGAAATGTGGGGGAAATGTAGTTTTTTGATAATTTTTTAAGTTTGCAAAGGATTCTGGGTAACAGACCCTGGTGAGAGGCAGCCAAGTCACCACATCCTGGATTCCCCTGGGTGTCTAGTTTTCAAAAATGTATAGGTTTGCTAGGTTTCCAAAGGTGCCCGCAGAGCTACGGTCCAAAAACTAGAGCTAGGCACTTTGCCAAAAAAGGGTCATTTTTCACTGCGAAATTGAGGTGTGACCAGTTTGCGTTTTGCGTCAATTCCTGTCGTGGGCACAAGCCCGATCCGCACAAGTGAGGTACTGTTTTTCTCGTAAGACTTTGGGGAACGTGGAGTGGGTGAACATTTGTGGATCCACGCAGATTCCTGAACTTTCCACCACAGAAATGTGGGGAAAATTTGTTTTTTTGACAATTGTTTAGGTTTGCAAGGGATTCTGGGTAACAGACCCTGGTGGGAGGCAGTCATGTCACCCCATCCTGGATTCCCCTGGGTGTCTAGTTTTCAAAAATGTATAGGTTTGCTAGGTTTCCCAAGGTGCCCGCAGAGCTAGGCTTCAAAAACTAGAGCTAGGCACTTTCCTAAAAAAGTGTCATTTTTCACTGCGATATTGAGGTGTGACCACGTTGCGTTTTGCACCGTTTCCTGTCGCGGGCACTAGGTCGACCCACACAAGTGAGGTGCCATTTTTCTAATAAGAGTTTGGGGAACGCGGGGTGGGTGGAAATTTGTGGATCCACGCAGATTCCGGAACTTTCCACCACAGAAATGTGGAGAAAATATGCTTTTTTTACAATATTTTAGGTTTGCAAGGGATTCTGGGTAAAAGACCCTGGTGGGAGGCAGTTAAGTCACCCCATCCTGGATTCCCCTGGGTGTCTAGTTATCACAAATGTATAGGTTTGCTAGGTTTCCCAAGGTGCCCGCAGAGCTAGGGTTCAAAAACTAGAGCTAGGCACTTTGCCAAAAAAGGGTCCTTTTTTACTTCGAAATTGAGGTGTGACCACGTTGCGTTTGGTGCCGTTTCCTGTCGCGGGCACTAGGCCGACCCGCACAAGTGAGGTACAGTTTTTCTCGTTAGACTTTGGGGTAAGCGGGGTGGGTGAAATTTGTGGATCCACGCAGATTCCGGAACTTTCCAACACAGAAATGTGGGGAAGATGTGTTTTTTTGGACAATTTTTTAGGTTTGCAAGGGATTCTGGGTAACAGACCCTGGTGGGAGGCAGTCAAGTCACCCCATCCTGGATTCCCCTGGATGTCTAGTTTTCTAAAATGTATAGGTTTGCTAGGTTTCCCAAGGTGCCCGCAGAGCTAGGGTTAAAAAACTAGAGCTAGGCACTTTACCAAAAAAGGGTCATTTTTCAAAAGCGAAATTGAGGTGTGACCACATTGCATTTTGCGCTGTTTCCTGTCGCAGGCACTAGGTCGACCCGCACAAGTGAGGTACCATTTTTCTCATAAGACTTTGGGGAACGTGATGTGGGTGGAAATTTGTGGATCCACGCAGATTCCGGAACTTTCCACCACAGAAATGTGGAGAAAATATGCTTTTTTTTACAATATTTTAGGTTTGCAAGGGATCCTGGATTTCCCTGGATGTCTAGTTTTCAAAAATGTATAGGTTTGCTAGGTTTCCCAAGGTGCCCGGAGAGCTAGGGTTCAAAAACTAGAGCTAGGCACTTTGCCAAAACAGGGTCGTTTTTCACTGCAAAATTGAGGTGTGACCATGTTGCGTTTGGCGCCGTTTCCTGTCGCGGGCACTAGACCGACCCGCACAAGGGAGGTACCGTTTTTCTCGATAGACTTTGGGGAACGCGGGGTGGGTGAAAATTTGTGGATCCACGCAGATTCCGGAACTTTCCACCACAGAAATGTGGGGAAAATGTTTTTTTTGGGACAATTTTTTAGGTTTGCAAGGGATTCTGGGTAACAGACCCTGGTGGGAGGCAGTCAAGTCACCCCATCCTGGATTCCCCTGGATGTCTAATTTTCAAAAATGTATAGGTGTGCTAGGTTTCCCAAGGTGCCCGCAGAGCTAGGGTTCAAAAACTAGAGCTTTGCACTTTGCCAAAAAAGGGAAATTTTTCACTGCAAAATTGAGGTGTGACCACGTTGCGTTTTGCGCCATTTCTTGTCGCGGGCACTAGGCCGACCCGCACAAGTGAGGTGCCGTTTTTCTTGTAAGACTTTGGGGAAAGCGGGGTGGGTAGAAATTTGTGGATCCACGCAAATTCCGGAACTTTCCACCACAGAAATGTGAGAATAATGTGGTTTTTTTGACAATTTTTTAGGTTTGCAAGGGATTCTGGGTAACAGACCCTGGAGGGAGGCAGTCCAGTCACCCCATCCTGGATTCCCCTGGTTGTGTAGTTTTCAAAAATGTATAGGTTTGCTATGTTTCCCAAGGTGCCCGCAGAGCTAGGGTTAAAAAACCTAGAGCTAGGCACTTTGCCAAAAAAGGGTCATTTTTCACTGCGATATTGAGGTGTGACCACGTTGCGTTTTGCACCATTTCCTGTCACGGGCACTAGGTCAACCCGCACAAGCGAGGTACCATTTTTCTCATAAGACTTTGGCGAATGCGGGGTGGGTGGAAATTTGTGGATCCATGCAGATTCCGGAACTTTCCACCACAGAAATGTGCAGAAAAATGCTTTTTTTTTTTTTACAATATTTTAGGTTTGCAAGGGACTTTGGGTAACATCCCCTGGTGGGAGGCAGTTAAGTCACCCCATCCTGGATTCCCCTGGGTGTCTAGTATTCAAAAATGTATAGGTTTGCTAGGTTTCCCAAGGTGCCCGTAGAGCTAGGGTTCAAAAACTAGAGCAAGGCACTTTACCAAAAAAGGGTCATTTTTCAATGCGAAATTGAGGTGAGACCACTTTGCGTTTTGCGCCGTTTCCTGTCGTGGGCACTAGGCCGAACCGCACAAGTGAGTTATTGTTTTTCTCATAAGACTTTGGGGAATGCGGAGAGGGAGGAAATTTGTGGATCCATGTAGATTCCGTAACTTTCCACCAGAGAAATGTGGGGGAAATGTAGTTTTTTGATAATTTTTTAAGTTTGCAAAGGATTCTGGGTAACAGACCCTGGTGGGAGGCAGCCAAGTCACCACATCCTGGATTCCCCTGGGTGTCTAGTTTTCAAAAATGTATAGGTTTGCTAGGTTTCCAAAGGTGCCCGCAGAGCTACGGTCCAAAAACTAGAGCTAGGCACTTTGCCAAAAAAGGGTCATTTTTCACTGCGAAATTGAGGTGTGACCAGTTTGCGTTTTGCGTCAATTCCTGTCGTGGGCACAAGCCCGATCCGCACAAGTGAGGTACTGTTTTTCTCGTAAGACTTTGGGGAACGTGGAGTGGGTGAACATTTGTGGATCCACGCAGATTCCTGAACTTTCCACCACAGAAATGTGGGGAAAATTTGTTTTTTTGACAATTGTTTAGGTTTGCAAGGGATTCTGGGTAACAGACCCTGGTGGGAGGCAGTCATGTCACCTCATCCTGGATTCCCCTGGGTGTCTAGTTTTCAAAAATGTATAGGTTTGCTAGGTTTCCCAAGGTGCCCGCAGAGCTAGGCTTCAAAAACTAGAGCTAGGCACTTTCCTAAAAAAGTGTCATTTTTCACTGCGATATTGAGGTGTGACCACGTTGCGTTTTGCACCGTTTCCTGTCGCGGGCACTAGGTCGACCCACACAAGTGAGGTGCCATTTTTCTAATAAGAGTTTGGGGAACGCGGGGTGGGTGGAAATTTGTGGATCCACGCAGATTCCGGAACTTTCCACCACAGAAATGTGGAGAAAATATGCTTTTTTTACAATATTTTAGGTTTGCAAGGGATTCTGGGTAAAAGACCCTGGTGGGAGGCAGTTAAGTCACCCCATCCTGGATTCCCCTGGGTGTCTAGTTATCACAAATGTATAGGTTTGCTAGGTTTCCCAAGGTGCCCGCAGAGCTAGGGTTCAAAAACTAGAGCTAGGCACTTTGCCAAAAAAGGGTCCTTTTTTACTTCGAAATTGAGGTGTGACCACGTTGCGTTTGGTGCCGTTTCCTGTCGCGGGCACTAGGCCGACCCGCACAAGTGAGGTACAGTTTTTCTCGTTAGACTTTGGGGTAAGCGGGGTGGGTGAAATTTGTGGATCCACGCAGATTCCGGAACTTTCCAACACAGAAATGTGGGGAAGATGTGCTTTTTTGGACAATTTTTAAGGTTTGCAAGGGATTCTGGGTAACAGACCCTGGTGGGAGGCAGTCAAGTCACCCCATCCTGGATTCCCCTGGATGTCTAGTTTTCAAAAATGTATAGGTTTGCTAGGTTTCCCAAGGTGCCCGCAGAGCTAGGCTTCAAAAACTAGAGCTAGGCACTTTCCTAAAAAAGTGTCATTTTTCACTGCGATATTGAGGTGTGACCACGTTGCGTTTTGCACCGTTTCCTGTCGCGGGCACTAGGTCGACCCACACAAGTGAGGTGCCATTTTTCTAATAAGAGTTTGGGGAACGCGGGGTGGGTGGAAATTTGTGGATCCACGCAGATTCCGGAACTTTCCACCACAGAAATGTGGAGAAAATATGCTTTTTTTACAATATTTTAGGTTTGCAAGGGATTCTGGGTAAAAGACCCTGGTGGGAGGCAGTTAAGTCACCCCATCCTGGATTCCCCTGGGTGTCTAGTTATCACAAATGTATAGGTTTGCTAGGTTTCCCAAGGTGCCCGCAGAGCTAGGGTTCAAAAACTAGAGCTAGGCACTTTGCCAAAAAAGGGTCCTTTTTTACTTCGAAATTGAGGTGTGACCACGTTGCGTTTGGTGCCGTTTCCTGTCGCGGGCACTAGGCCGACCCGCACAAGTGAGGTACAGTTTTTCTCGTTAGACTTTGGGGTAAGCGGGGTGGGTGAAATTTGTGGATCCACGCAGATTCCGGAACTTTCCAACACAGAAATGTGGGGAAGATGTGCTTTTTTGGACAATTTTTAAGGTTTGCAAGGGATTCTGGGTAACAGACCCTGGTGGGAGGCAGTCAAGTCACCCCATCCTGGATTCCCCTGGATGTCTAGTTTTCTAAAATGTATAGGTTTGCTAGGTTTCCCAAGGTGCCCGCAGAGCTAGGGTTAAAAAACTAGAGCTAGGCACTTTACCAAAAAAGGGTCATTTTTCAATGCGAAATTGAGGTGTGACCACGTTGGGTTTTGCGCCGTTTCCTGTTGCGGGCACTTGGCCCACCCGCACAAATGAGGTACCGTTTTTCTTATAAGACTTTGGGGAACGCGGGGTGGGTGGAAATTTGTTGATACATGCAGATTCCGGAACTTTCCACCACAGAAATGTGGGGCAAATGGGTTTTTTTGGATAATTTTTTAGGTTTGCAAGGGATTCTGGGTAACAGACCCTGGTGAGAGGCAGTCAAGTCACCACATCCTGGATTCCCCTGGGTGTCTAGTTATCACAAATGTATAGTTTTGCTAGGTTTCCCTAGGTGCCCGCAGAGCTAGGGTTCAAAAACTAGAGCTAGGCACTTTGCAAAACAGGGTCGTTTTTCACTGCAAAATTGAGGTGTGACCATGTTGCCTTTGGCGCCGTTTCCTGTCGCGGGCACTAGACCGACCCGCACATGGGAGGTACCGTTTTTCTCGATAGACTTTGGGGAACGCGGGGTGGGTGAAAATTTGTGGATCCACGCAGATTCCGGAACTTTCCACCACAGAAATGTGGGGAAAATGTTTTTTTTTGGACAATTTTTTAGGTTTGCAAGGGATTCTGGGTAACAGACCCTGGTGGGAGGCAGTCAAGTCACCCCATCCTGGATTCCCCTGGATGTCTAGTTTTCAAAAATGTATAGGTGTGCTAGGTTTCCCAAGGTCCCTGCAGAGCTAGGGTTCAAAAACTAGAGCTTTGCACTTTGCCAAAAAAGGGTCCTTTTTCACTTCGAAATTGAGGTGTGACCACGTTGCGTTTGGTGCCGTTTCCTGTCGCGGGCACTAGGCCGACCCGCACAAGTGAGGTACAGTTTTTCTCGTTAGACTTTGGGGTAAGCGGGGTGGGTGAAATTTGTGGATCCACGCAGATTCCGGAACTTTACAACACAGAAATGTGGGGAAGATGTGCTTTTTTGGACAATTTTTAAGGTTTGCAAGGGATTCTGGGTAACAGACCCTGGTGGGAGGCAGTCAAGTCACCCCATCCTGGATTCCCCTGGGAGTCTAGTTTTCAAAAATGTATAGGTTTGCTAGGTTTCCCAAGGTGCCCGCAGAGCTAGGGTTAAAAAACTAGAGCTAGGCACTTTACCAAAAAAGGGTCATTTTTCAATGCGAAATTGAGGTGTGACCACGTTGGGTTTTGCGCCGTTTCCTGTTGCGGGCACTTGGCCCACCCGCACAAATGAGGTACCGTTTTTCTTATAAGACTTTGGGGAACGCGGGGTGGGTGGAAATTTGTTGATACATGCAGATTCCGGAACTTTCCACCACAGAAATGTGGGGCAAATGGGTTTTTTTGGACAACTTTTTAGGTTTGCAAGGGATTCTGGGTAACAGACCCTGGTGAGAGGCAGTCAAGTCACCACATCCTGGATTCCCCTGGGTGTCTATTTATCACAAATGTATAGGTTTGCTAGGTTTCCCAAGGTGCCCGCAGAGCTAGGGTTCAAAAACTAGAGCTAGGCACTTTGCCAAAACAGGGTCGTTTTTCACTGCAAAATTGAGGTGTGACCATGTTGCGTTTGGCGCCGTTTCCTGTCGCGGGCACTAGACCGACCCGCACAAGGGAGGTACCGTTTTTCTCAATAGACTTTGGGGAACGCGGGGTGGGTGAAAATTTGTGGATCCACGCAGATTCCGGAACTTTCCACCACAGAAATGTGGGGAAAATGTTTTTTTGGGGACAATTTTTTAGGTTTGCAAGGGATTCTGGGTAACAGACCCTGGTGGGAGGCAGTCAAGTCACCCCATCCTGGATTCCCCTGGATGTCTAGTTTTCAAAAATGTATAGGTGTGCTAGGTTTCCCAAGGTGCCCGCAGAGCTAGGGTTCAAAAACTAGAGCTTTGCACTTTGCCAAAAAAGGGAAATTTTTCACTGCGAAATTGAGGTGTGACCACGTTGCGTTTTGCGCCATTTCTTGTCGCGGGCACTAGGCCGACCCGCACAAGTGAGGTCCCGTTTTTCTCGTAAGACTTTGGGGAAAGCGGGGTGGGTAGAAATTTGTGGATCCACGCAAATTCCGGAACTTTCCACCACAGAAATGTGAGAAAAATGTGTTTTTTTTGACAATTTTTTAGGTTTGCAAGGGATTCTGGGTAACAGACCCTGGTGGGAGGCAGTCAAGTCACCCCATCCTGGATTTCCCTGGTTGTCTAGTTTTCAAAAATGTATAGGTTTGCTATGTTTCCCAAGGTGCCCGCAGAGCTAGGGTTCAAAAACTAGAGCTAGGCACTTTCCCAAAAAAGGTTCATTTTTCACTGCGATATTGAGGTGTGACCACGTTGTGTTTTGCACCATTTCCTGTCACGGGCACTAGGTCAACCCGCACAAGTGAGGTACCATTTTTCTCATAAGACTTTGGCGAACGCGGGGTGGGTGGAAATTTGTGGATCCATGCAGATTCCGGAACTTTCCACCACAGAAATGTGCAGAAAATATGCTTTTTTTAAACAATATTTTAGGTTTGCAAGGGATTCTGGGTAACATCCCCTGGTGGGAGGCAGTTAAGTCACCCCATCCTGGATTCCCCTGGGTGTCTAGTTTTCAAAAATGTATAGGTTTGCTAGGTTTCCCAAGGTGCCCGCAGAGCTAGGGTTCAAAAACTAGAGCTAGGCACTTTGCCAAAAAAGGGTCCTTTTTCACTTCGAAATTGAGGTGTGACCACGTTGCGTTTGGTGCCGTTTCCTGTCGCGGGCACTAGGCCTACCCGCACAAGTGAGGTACAGTTTTTCTCGTTAGACTTTGGGGTAAGCGGGGTGGGTGAAATTTGTGGATCCACGCAGATTCCGGAACTTTCCAACACAGAAATGTGGGGAAGATGTGTTTTTTTGGACAATTTTTTAGGTTTGCAAGGGATTCTGGGTAACAGACCCTGGTGGGAGGCAGTCAAGTCACCCCATCCTGGATTCCCCTGGATGTCTAGTTTTCTAAAATGTATAGGTTTGCTAGGTTTCCCAAGGTGCCCGCAGAGCTAGGGTTCAAAAACTAGAGCTAGGCACTTTCCTAAAAAAGTGTCATTTTTCACTGCGATATTGAGGTGTGACCACGTTGCGTTTTGCACCGTTTCCTGTCGCGGGCACTAGGTCGACCCACACAAGTGAGGTGCCATTTTTCTAATAAGACTTTGGGGAACGCGGGGTGGGTGGAAATTTGTGGATCCACGCAGATTCCGGAACTTTCCACCACAGAAATGTGGAGAAAATATGCTTTTTTTACAATATTTTAGGTTTGCAAGGGATTCTGGGTAAAAGACCCTGGTGGGAGGCAGTGAAGTCACCCCATCCTGGATTCCCCTGGGTGTCTAGTTATCACAAATGTATAGGTTTGCTAGGTTTCCCAAGGTGCCCGCAGAGCTAGGGTTCAAAAACTAGAGCTAGGCACTTTGCCAAAAAAGGGTCCTTTTTTACTTCGAAATTGAGGTGTGACCACGTTGCGTTTGGTGCCGTTTCCTGTCGCGGGCACTAGGCCGACCCGCACAAGTGAGGTACAGTTTTTCTCGTTAGACTTTGGGGTAAGCGGGGTGGGTGAAATTTGTGGATCCACGCAGATTCCGGAACTTTCCAACACAGAAATATGGGGAAGATGTGCTTTTTTGGACAATTTTTAAGGTTTGCAAGGGATTCTGGGTAACAGACCCTGGTGGGAGGCAGTCAAGTCACCCCATCCTGGATTCCCCTGGATGTCTAGTTTTCTAAAATGTATAGGTTTGCTAGGTTTCCCAAGGTGCCCGCAGAGCTAGGGTTCAAAAACTAGAGCTAGGCACTTTACCAAAAAAGGGTCATTTTTCAAAAGCGAAATTGAGGTGTGACCACATTGCATTTTGCGCTGTTTCCTGTCGCAGGCACTAGGTCGACCCGCACAAGTGAGGTGCCGTTTTTCTCGTAAGACTTTGGGGAAAGCGGGGTGGGTAGAAATTTGTGGATCCACGCAAATTCCGGAACTTTCCACCACAGAAATGTGAGAATAATGTGGTTTTTTGACAATTTATTAGGTTTGCAAGGGATTCTGGGTAACAGACCCTGGTGGGAGGCAATCAAATCACCCCATCCTGGATTCCCCTGGTTGTCTAGTTTTCAAAAATGTATAGGTTTGCTATGTTTCCCAAGGTGCCCGCAGAGCTAGGGTTCAAAAACTAGAGCTAGGCACTTTCCCAAAAAAGGTTCATTTTTCACTGCGATATTGAGGTGTGACCACGTTGCGTTTTGCACCATTTCCTGTCACGGGCACTAGGTCAACCCGCACAAGCGAGGTACCATTTTTCTCATAAGACTTTGGCGAATGCGGGGTGGGTGGGAATTTGTGGATCCATGCAGATTCCGGAACTTTCCACCACAGAAATGTGCAGAAAATATGCTTTTTTTTTTTACAATATTTTAGGTTTGCAAGGGACTCTGGGTAACATCCCCTGGTGGGAGGCAGTTAAGTCACCCCATCCTGGATTCCCCTGCGTGTCTAGTATTCAAAAATGTATAGGTTTGCTAGGTTTCCCAAGGTGCCCGTAGAGCTAGGGTTCAAAAACTAGAGCAAGGCACTTTACCAAAAAAGGGTCATTTTTCAATGCGAAATTGAGGTGAGACCACTTTGCGTTTTGCGCCGTTTTCTGTCGCGGGCACTAGGCCGAACCGCACAGGTGAGTTATTGTTTTTCTCATAAGACTTTGGGGAATGCGGAGAGGGAGGAAATTTGTGGATCCATGTAGATTCCGTAACTTTCCACCAGAGAAATGTGGGGGAAATATAGTTTTTTGATAATTTTTTAAGTTTGCAAAGGATTCTGGGTAACAGACCCTGGTGAGAGGCAGCCAAGTCACCACATCCTGGATTCCCCTGGGTGTCTAGTTTTCAAAAATGTATAGGTTTGCTAGGTTTCCAAAGGTGCCCGCAGAGCTACGGTCCAAAAACTAGAGCTAGGCACTTTGCCAAAAAAGGGTCATTTTTCACTGCGAAATTGAGGTGTGACCAGTTTGCGTTTTGCGTCAATTCCTGTCGTGGGCACAAGCTCGATCCGCACAAGTGAGGTACTGTTTTTCTCGTAAGACTTTGGGGAACGTGGAGTGGGTGAACATTTGTGGATCCACGCAGATTCCTGAACTTTCCACCACAGAAATGTGGTGAAAATTTGTTTTTTTGACAATTGTTTAGGTTTGCAAGGGATTCTGGGTAACAGACCCTGGTGGGAGGCAGTCATGTCACCCCATCCTGGATTCCCCTGGGTGTCTAGTTTTCAAAAATGTATAGGTTTGCTAGGTTTCCCAAGGTGCCCGCAGAGCTAGGCTTCAAAAACTAGAGCTAGGCACTTTCCTAAAAAAGTGTAATTTTTCACTGCGATATTGAGGTGTGACCACGTTGCGTTTTGCACCGTTTCCTGTCGCGGGCACTAGGTCGACCCACACAAGTGAGGTGCCATTTTTCTAATAAGACTTTGGGGAACGCGGGGTGGGTGGAAATTTGTGGATCCACGCAGATTCCGGAACTTTCCACCACAGAAATGTGGAGAAAATATGCTTTTTTTACAATATTTTAGGTTTGCAAGGGATTCTGGGTAAAATACCCTGGTGGGAGGCAGTTAAGTCACCCCATCCTGGATTCCCCTGGGTGTCTAGTTATCATAAATGTATAGGTTTGCTAGGTTTCCCAAGGTGCCCGCAGAGCTAGGGTTCAAAAACTAGAGCTAGGCACTTTGCCAAAAAAGGGTCCTTTTTTACTTCGAAATTGAGGTGTGACCACGTTGCGTTTGGTGCCGTTTCCTGTCGCGGGCACTAGGCCGACCCGCACAAGTGAGGTACAGTTTTTCTCGTTAGACTTTGGGGTAAGCGGGGTGGGTGAAATTTGTGGATCCACGCAGATTCCGGAACTTTCCAACACAGGAATGTGGGGAAGATGTGCTTTTTTGGACAATTTTTAAGGTTTGCAAGGGATTCTGGGTAACAGACCCTGGTGGGAGGCAGTCAAGTCACCCCATCCTGGATTCCCCTGGATGTCTAGTTTTCTAAAATGTATAGGTTTGCTAGGTTTCCCAAGGTGCCCGCAGAGCTAGGGTTCAAAAACTAGAGCTAGGCACTTTACCAAAAAAGGGTCATTTTTCAAAAGCGAAATTGAGGTGTGACCACATTGCATTTTGCGCTGTTTCCTGTCGCAGGCACTAGGTCGACCCGCACAAGTGAGGTACCATTTTTCTCATAAGACTTTGGGGAACGTGATGTGGGTGGAAATTTGTGGATCCACGCAGATTCCGGAACTTTCCACCACAGAAATGTGGAGAAAATATGCTTTTTTTTTACAATATTTTAGGTTTGCAAGGGATCCTGGATTTCCCTGGATTTCTAGTTTTCAAAAATGTATAGGTTTGCTAGGTTTCCCAAGGTGCCCGGAGAGCTAGGGTTCAAAAACTAGAGCTAGGCACTTTGCCAAAACAGGGTCGTTTTTCACTGCAAAATTGAGGTGTGACCATGTTGCGTTTGGCGCCGTTTCCTGTCGCGGGCACTAGACCGACCCGCACAAGGGAGGTACCGTTTTTCTCGATAGACTTTGGGGAACGCGGGGTGGGTGAAAATTTGTGGATCCACGCAGATTCCGGAACTTTCCACCACAGAAATGTGGGGAAAATGTTTTTTTTGGGACAATTTTTTAGGTTTGCAAGGGATTCTGGGTAACAGACCCTGGTGGGAGGCAGTCAAGTCACCCCATCCTGGATTCCCCTGGATGTCTAGTTTTCAAAAATGTATAGGTGTGCTAGGTTTCCCAAGGTGCCCGCAGAGCTAGGGTTCAAAAACTAGAGCTTTGCACTTTGCCAAAAAAGGGAAATTTTTCACTGCGAAATTGAGGTGTGACCACGTTGCGTTTTGCGCCATTTCTTGTCGCGGGCACTAGGCCGACCCGCACAAGTGAGGTCCCGTTTTTCTCGTAAGACTTTGGGGAAAGCGGGGTGGGTAGAAATTTGTGGATCCACGCAAATTCCGGAACTTTCCACCACAGAAATGTGAGAAAAATGTGTTTTTTTTGACAATTTTTTAGGTTTGCAAGGGATTCTGGGTAACAGACCCTGGTGGGAGGCAGTCAAGTCACCCCATCCTGGATTTCCCTGGTTGTCTAGTTTTCAAAAATGTATAGGTTTGCTATGTTTCCCAAGGTGCCCGCAGAGCTAGGGTTCAAAAACTAGAGCTAGGCACTTTCCCAAAAAAGGTTCATTTTTCACTGCGATATTGAGGTGTGACCACGTTGTGTTTTGCACCATTTCCTGTCACGGGCACTAGGTCAACCCGCACAAGTGAGGTACCATTTTTCTCATAAGACTTTGGCGAACGCGGGGTGGGTGGAAATTTGTGGATCCATGCAGATTCCGGAACTTTCCACCACAGAAATGTGCAGAAAATATGCTTTTTTTGAACAATATTTTAGGTTTGCAAGGGATTCTGGGTAACATCCCCTGGTGGGAGGCAGTTAAGTCACCCCATCCTGGATTCCCCTGGGTGTCTAGTTTTCAAAAATGTATAGGTTTGCTAGGTTTCCCAAGGTGCCCGCAGAGCTAGGGTTCAAAAACTAGAGCTAGGCACTTTGCCAAAAAAGGGTCCTTTTTCACTTCGAAATTGAGGTGTGACCACGTTGCGTTTGGTGCCGTTTCCTGTCGCGGGCACTAGGCCTACCCGCACAAGTGAGGTACAGTTTTTCTCGTTAGACTTTGGAGTAAGCGGGGTGGGTGAAATTTGTGGATCCACGCAGATTCCGGAACTTTCCAACACAGAAATGTGGGGAAGATGTGTTTTTTTGGACAATTTTTTAGGTTTGCAAGGGATTCTGGGTAACAGACCCTGGTGGGAGGCAGTCAAGTCACCCCATCCTGGATTCCCCTGGATGTCTAGTTTTCTAAAATGTATAGGTTTGCTAGGTTTCCCAAGGTGCCCGCAGAGCTAGGGTTCAAAAACTAGAGCTAGGCACTTTCCTAAAAAAGTGTCATTTTTCACTGCGATATTGAGGTGTGACCACGTTGCGTTTTGCACCGTTTCCTGTCGCGGGCACTAGGTCGACCCACACAAGTGAGGTGCCATTTTTCTAATAAGACTTTGGGGAACGCGGGGTGGGTGGAAATTTGTGGATCCACGCAGATTCCGGAACTTTCCACCACAGAAATGTGGAGAAAATATGCTTTTTTTACAATATTTTAGGTTTGCAAGGGATTCTGGGTAAAAGACCCTGGTGGGAGGCAGTTAAGTCACCCCATCCTGGATTCCCCTGGGTGTCTAGTTATCACAAATGTATAGGTTTGCTAGGTTTCCCAAGGTGCCCGCAGAGCTAGGGTTCAAAAACTAGAGCTAGGCACTTTGCCAAAAAAGGGTCCTTTTTTACTTCGAAATTGAGGTGTGACCACGTTGCGTTTGGTGCCGTTTCCTGTCGCGGGCACTAGGCCGACCCGCACAAGTGAGGTACAGTTTTTCTCGTTAGACTTTGGGGTAAGCGGGGTGGGTGAAATTTGTGGATCCACGCAGATTCCGGAACTTTCCAACACAGAAATATGGGGAAGATGTGCTTTTTTGGACAATTTTTAAGGTTTGCAAGGGATTCTGGGTAACAGACCCTGGTGGGAGGCAGTCAAGTCACCCCATCCTGGATTCCCCTGGATGTCTAGTTTTCTAAAATGTATAGGTTTGCTAGGTTTCCCAAGGTGCCCGCAGAGCTAGGGTTCAAAAACTAGAGCTAGGCACTTTACCAAAAAAGGGTCATTTTTCAAAAGCGAAATTGAGGTGTGACCACATTGCATTTTGCGCTGTTTCCTGTCGCAGGCACTAGGTCGACCCGCACAAGTGAGGTGCCGTTTTTCTCGTAAGACTTTGGGGAAAGCGGGGTGGGTAGAAATTTGTGGATCCATGCAAATTCCGGAACTTTCCACCACAGAAATGTGAGAATAATGTGGTTTTTTGACAATTTATTAGGTTTGCAAGGGATTCTGGGTAACAGACCCTGGTGGGAGGCAATCAAATCACCCCATCCTGGATTCCCCTGGTTGTCTAGTTTTCAAAAATGTATAGGTTTGCTATGTTTCCTGTGAGAAGTTGGCCTGGTATATGCTGTTCACTAGTTCTAGTGACCACCTTGTACCATGCCAAGCAACCCTTATGGTGTGGTTGTAAGTCAACCTTTTCGGACTAGCTGCCCTAGTGGTAGCGTAGGCTAAGCAGTCTTTGAGGCTAAACTCGTGAAGCGTGTTAAGCCAGCTGTTTTACCAAATGCAACCCCCTTTTATACCAATGAAAGGACACCACACAGATATATATTCAAAATATATATGTATTTATTTCTCAAAGTAACCCCTAGTCTCTTTATGAGCACAGGAGCACAAATCGTCAAACAAGATTATCACAGAATACACAGAAGTTGCACTTTATATGGATAGGCCCTGGTGGCCACTCGAACCATATACTAAAATAGTGGTATAAGTACCACGTACAGAAAAGGGAAAAGGCCTAGGGCCTCTAGAATCGCTGGGCCTACAAGGAGCTAACGTCAGTTAGTGACCAGGAGGTCCACGGGTGGCGTGTGCAGAGCAAATAGTCACACGCGGGCTCCCATAGGTTTCAATGGGTGCGTAAAAAGTACAAAGTTACTGCAAAAGGAATCTTCCGGATGACCTAGGAACTTAAGATTTGGAACACAGGCACTAGAGATGTATTACGACACATGGGCACCGGAGTACCAGCTTTACCTCACCCACAGGAAGCGGGTGCATAGGCCTCAAAGTGCGTCGGGTTTCTTCTATCTGTTCCGTTGAGCCTGGGACAAAGATGCTGCAGGCGGTCGGTCGGGAAGAGATGCAGTGGATCCAAGAGTGGATCGGAGATGTTGAAGACCTGTAAGCAGAGGGGACAGTGTTCACAGTCACTAGCCAGTGACCAGCGTGGCACCAAGTGGGTACCAGGCGATGTCGGGTGCAAACAGGAAGGAAGGTGTAGCTTGACTCTGCAGCCACGTGGTCCCTGAAGGTCGACGACGTCCAGGAGTCGAGTCACGAGCTGTCCCACGCAGGCTCTCGCTGTCGGCGGTGTCGGCGACTTGATCGAAGCAAACAAGCCTTGGCAAAAGCAATTGTTGTAGGCAAGGAGTTTAAGCTGATGGTTCTGACCAGCAAGGTCAGAGGAACTGCTCCTTTGGAGGGGAGCAAGGGCCAGTCTGGAGCAACCAGACCAGCGGTGTTTGTCGTAGATTTCGTCGCCAAGATGGCCACTAGCCAGCGGGCCAGCAACCGGTTAGGCGCGTCGAGTGGCAAAATGCAGAAGGGCCCCACGCAGATCGTGGAGATGCTGGAGGGCTCACCTTTGGTGCAGATGCTGCTCGAGGGTTGGGCTTCTCAGGACCCAAAGCACAACTTGGAGGGAGCCTCGGTTGTTGCACTGGTCAGCTTGTCGTAGTCGTTCCAAGATGGCTGGCTCCACGTGTCTCGGTGCCTCCACGGGTCTCCTCTTTGCAGGGACTGTGGATCGGGCGGTGAGAGGTCTGGAGGTCCAGGTCTTGTCAGTCTCTGGGCTCGGGCTCCGGCGGGAGGCGGCGGCAAAGCAGATGGTGATTCGCTGGATGGTGCTTGCGTTAGCAAGGTGGTCACTCCCTGACCACAGGGGAGATTTTCTTCAGTCTTCTGTGCAGCAGAATGTCGAAGTTCCCGTCTTCTTCTTAGTTTCAAGTTGATTCCAGGATGTCTGAAGTCTTAGGACACAGCTCCTACCTTTATTCGGATTCTAGGGGCCGGACTACCTGCTAGGTCCCTCCCTATGGGTGGGACCAGGAAGGGGGGTGGTTACACCCCCAATCCTTTGTCCAGCTCGCCCCAGGCCCGGGACTGGTGTGCCCCAGGACCGGTTTGAACTGGCATATGCCCCGAGGCTCCTTGTGAGCCACAGGCATGTCTGGTTTCTTTCAAGCCCTACCTGACCAATACACAAAATCCTGTCTGGGGTGGTGCACGCACCTCCCCTGGCAGGAAACCCTTTGTCCACACCTCCCAAGCTGGAAGGACTCCCAGCAGCAGGAGGGCAGACTTGTGTCTGTGGTGGCAGCATCCATTTTGTGGAGCTGAGGCTATGTCTGATTTTACCCGGGTTTCAGGTACTGTACATGTCGTGTCCCTCTAGAAGGGTGGAATGCTAACCCCGTCGCCAGAATTGGCGAGGGGTTAGTATTCCAATTCGTATGACACCTTACTCGACATGTTTTGATAAAGCCAAACCAAAGATAGCATTTAACCGCGAGGTTCATAATGCACTTAAGAGTATATGGTATGACGATATCTGGAAACAGTAGAAGGAAGTTGTTCCGACCACTGCAGACAGGCTCAGCTCATGCCAGAGCACCATCTCACATGGAACCAAGCACTCTGCCTTCAGGATTGTTAAGGCCTGCCATAGGAGTGACTCATAGGTTACCAGGTGTCCCATTTAAGGTTAGGTATAGGTATACTACACCTAAGTAAGAGGTGATTACACCAACTTACCCCAGCTGAGTGATCAGCCAGTTGTGTCAGATTGTTAGGCCAAGCCTGGGGTGGCATAATACATGCTGCAGCCCCTGGCAGGCCTTGGGTACACCAATGCCCTGGGTACCTAGTGTACACTGGTACAGGGGCTGACAGGGTGATCCAACCAATTGGGTATGTACCTAGGGTACATGGAGTCCATTTTACAGAGAGAGCAGATAGCCTGAGAGCCTGAATGGCAGGATCTCAGGCCAACTAAGTCGAAAAACCAGCTAGACACTAGGCAAAAATTTGGGGGTAACCATAGTCAGATATCCACCTTCCTACACAACCCCCCCCCAAACGAAGGGAGATAAGGCTGACCTTGACCAGGTAAGCCTATATTGCCCAAGTGGCCATATAAGGAGGAACCAGCACTGGCATGGTTACCCCCTGTCTCATGGTCCACTAAGCAATCCCTCACCCTAAGGGTATCAGAGGGTCTCCACCATAGGGAATCTCTACCTGTGGTGTGTCTTGGCAAAGTAAAAGGCTGGTGTTGAGATGGAGTACTGAAGTGAGTGTCCTCAAAGTGAGGCCTCAGCTTCCTCCAATCATCCTCCACCATGGATGCCTTTCTTTCTTTAACTGAGTTGCACTGTGCTCTCAGGGTCAGCCTCTGGCTACCTAAAGCTGGAGGCTGGGTCCCTTTTGTGGGCTTACTGGAGGGACAGGTCAGGTTTGGGGCCCTAAGGTCCCATGTTTGCCTGTGCCCAACAGAATCCCCCTGGGGGAGGTCCCTAACTACCTGTAAAGGAGATCCCTCAGGAATGTTTTTACCCATCACCTGACTAGGGCTACTAGCCAGGCAATCCTCATTCTTTTGATGGGGGGGTTCTTGTGGACAGGGGCCCTCTGGGGGTCCACTGGCCTCCCTGACCTCTGCAGCCCTGGGCTGACTGAGGCAGGGTAGAGAGAGGCAGGCTACCTGCACCAGACTGGATCCCACCTTGGAAGGGGCCACTGACATCAGAGGCTCTGCCAGGCCAGGCCTGGCTACCTCTGGGGCAGTTCCTTCACAAGGGGTGAGGTCAGATCCCTGAGGAGGCTGACCTTTTCCTAATGTCTGGGGAGAGGGAGACTTTTCTTCCTCCCCACTACTCTCAGTTTGTGTGGAGTGATCCATTGTTTCAGGCTTCACTACACCTATGTCAGTCTGAGTATAGGCTGAGACCATTACAGCCTTGCCAACCTTTTCAGGGGGGCACTCAGTTTGTGTTTGAGCTGTGACTGTCACAGCTCTGCCTGTCCCTACAGGGAAGTCTGTCTGTGCCTGGGCTGTGGCTACCACTGCCCTTCCAACCTTTTCAGGGAGGAAATCTATTTGGACAGGGGTTGTGAATGGCACAACCCCCCTACCCTTTTGTGAAAGGCCTACCATTTTAGAATGGGTGTCTTGTTCAACTCCAGCCCAAGCTGAGAGTTCTAAGTCATTCCCCAGTAAGCAGTCTACAGGCAAGGTTGGGGACACTGCTACCCTTTTAGGGCCAGTGACCCCTCCCCAGCTGAGACATACCTCTGCCATGGGATGACTGTTCTGTTTGCCATCAATGTTAGTCACCTGGTAGGAGAAACCGGGCAAAAGCTGCTCAGAGGGAACTAGCCAATGGGCCACCATTGTGATGCTAGCCCCAGTGTCTCTGTAGGCCTCAGCTTTTGTACCATTGATGTAGGGCTCCTGTCTGTACCTACCCAAAGTGTTGGGACAGGCAGTGAAGTTGGCAAACCCCATGCCACCATCACAGACAAGAGTGGTTGCTGTAGGGGAATTGGCTAAGCCAGGGTCCCCCTGTGTTCCCCAAGTAAACCCACCCAGATTTCTGGGGGCACTCCCACCACCTGGGGGATTACTGCTGACAGTAATAGGTGGTGTGACAGGAGTAATTGGAGGAACAGTTTTGTTTTTAGCCCTTGGGCAACCGCTGTCAGTTTTCCAATGCCCAGGAGTTTTACACTCATGGCAGTAGGGCTTTTTAGCTGTGGTAGAGGAGGGAGCTTGGGACCCACCACCCTGTGTGGAGTTTTGGGGCCCTGAGGAAGGTTTCTCTTTTTCTTTATCCCCACCCTTCTCTTGAGGCTTGGTGGTATCTTTCTTTTGGTCACCACCCTGGTTTTTAGGCCTGATCCTGGTCCTGACCCATTTATCTGCCCTCTTTCCCAATTCTTGGGGAGAGGTCAAATCTGAGTCTACCAGGTGTTGATGGAGAAGCTGGTTTTGACAATTACTTAAAATATGCTCTCTCATCATCAAATTGTACAATCCTGTATAATCAGACACCTTACTTCCCAGCAACCAACCCTCCAAAGCCTTAGTGGCACATTCCACATATTCAGACCAGTCCTGAGTCTGTGTCTTCTGGGTGTCTCTGAACATTAACCTGTACTGTTCAGTGGTTAAGCCTAACCCATCAACTAGGACACTCTTCAGGACTCTGTAATTTCTGACATCCTCTTCTCTAACAGTGAGGAGTCTATCTCTGCCTCTCCCCTCAAAGGAGAGCCATAAGATTGCTGCCCACTGGTCTTCAGGAACCTGCTGCACTTTGCAGGCTCTCTCAAGAGCAGTCATCCATTTGTGGATGTCATCCCCACTTTTGTAGGGGGGCACAATCTTGGACAGGTTCCTATTGTCAAAGACCCTATCTTTGTCCCTAGGGACATTGCTGCCACCAGTGGGTATAGACCCACTCTCTCTATGCTGCCTAGCCTTGCTCAGTTTTTCTTCCATCAGGGCTACTTCTAGCTCCTGCTTCCTGATCCTCAGCTGGGCTTCCTGCATTCTGGCCTCATGTTCCCTCCTCTGAGGGGTGGTCAGTCTCCTTCTGGAGTGACCTTGAGAGCCTCTAGAGCCATGGGAAGCATTGGAGTCACCTGAGCGATTCCTTTGCCTTCCAAGCCCTGTGTTAAGTCCACTGGGGAGATCCAATGGGGTGAACCCACTGTCAGTCCCCAATAGCCTTAGTTTAGCTGGGCCAAGTATAACACTTGGCACTGGGCTAGTTCTCCCTTCATCCCCACTCACATCTGTATCCCCATCACTTTCTTCCTCTGTGGTAGGCATCCCATCTAAGGGGTGACTATTGGGAAGGGGTACTTCAGTGGCATCTTCAGAAGGGGGGCCTCCTGTTCCTGTCCCTAAGGGGGCTAACTGGGAAGCTTTCTTGAGTGCTCTCTGATTCTCATCATTCTGTAAGAGCTCTCTGAGCTCAGCAGAGTTTGGGTTCTTGGGCTGTTTAAGGCCTCTAAGAGTTGCCAAATGCCTGAGCTCATTCTGATTAAGGGTAGCAAAGCTGGATGGTGCCCTCTGGGGGTCACTCTCAACAGAGATGGGTACAGTGGACCCCTCTGCCCCGGCCATTGCTCTTAAGTGTGGGTGGATGTGTTGCAATCTACCTACACTTGGGTTTACCTACTAAACCTATCTAGTAGTTGTAGTCAGGGTGTGCTACTCCCTTTGCTCTACAACAACTAAGTTCAGTAGAACTTAAGTATATCTAATCTTGTTTTATATGTACCTACAGGTACCTATGTGATCTTTCAATTGGTAACCAAGAGATTACAATGGTAAAACACAGCAAGCTCAAATCCAACCGCTGCTCACCAATGTGAGAAGTTGGCCTGGTATATGCTGTTCACTAGTTCTAGTGACCACCTTGTACCATGCCAAGCAACCCTTATGGTGTGGTTGTAAGTCAACCTTTTCGGACTAGCTGCCCTAGTGGTAGCGTAGGCTAAGCAGTCTTTGAGGCTAAACTCGTGAAGCGTGTTAAGCCAGCTGTTTTACCAAATGCAACCCCCTTTTATACCAATGAAAGGACACCACACAGATATATATTCAAAATATATATGTATTTATTTCTCAAAGTAACCCCTAGTCTCTTTATGAGCACAGGAGCACAAATCGTCAAACAAGATTATCACAGAATACACAGAAGTTGCACTTTATATGGATAGGCCCTGGTGGCCACTCGAACCATATACTAAAATAGTGGTATAAGTACCACGTACAGAAAAGGGAAAAGGCCTAGGGCCTCTAGAATCGCTGGGCCTACAAGGAGCTAACGTCAGTTAGTGACCAGGAGGTCCACGGGTGGCGTGTGCAGAGCAAATAGTCACACGCGGGCTCCCATAGGTTTCAATGGGTGCGTAAAAAGTACAAAGTTACTGCAAAAGGAATCTTCCGGATGACCTAGGAACTTAAGATTTGGAACACAGGCACTAGAGATGTATTACGACACATGGGCACCGGAGTACCAGCTTTACCTCACCCACAGGAAGCGGGTGCATAGGCCTCAAAGTGCGTCGGGTTTCTTCTATCTGTTCCGTTGAGCCTGGGACAAAGATGCTGCAGGCGGTCGGTCGGGAAGAGATGCAGTGGATCCAAGAGTGGATCGGAGATGTTGAAGACCTGTAAGCAGAGGGGACAGTGTTCACAGTCACTAGCCAGTGACCAGCGTGGCACCAAGTGGGTACCAGGCGATGTCGGGTGCAAACAGGAAGGAAGGTGTAGCTTGACTCTGCAGCCACGTGGTCCCTGAAGGTCGACGACGTCCAGGAGTCGAGTCACGAGCTGTCCCACGCAGGCTCTCGCTGTCGGCGTTGTCGGCGACTTGATCGAAGCAAACAAGCCTTGGCAAAAGCAATTGTTGTAGGCAAGGAGTTTAAGCTGATGGTTCTGACCAGCAAGGTCAGAGGAACTGCTCCTTTGGAGGGGAGCAAGGGCCAGTCTGGAGCAACCAGACCAGCGGTGTTTGTCGTAGATTTCGTCGCCAAGATGGCCACTAGCCAGCGGGCCAGCAACCGGTTAGGCGCGTCGAGTGGCAAAATGCAGAAGGGCCCCACGCAGATCGTGGAGATGCTGGAGGGCTCACCTTTGGTGCAGATGCTGCTCGAGGGTTGGGCTTCTCAGGACCCAAAGCACAACTTGGAGGGAGCCTCGGTTGTTGCACTGGTCAGCTTGTCGTAGTTGTTCCAAGATGGCTGGCTCCACGTGTCTCGGTGCCTCCACGGGTCTCCTCTTTGCAGGGACTGTGGATCGGGCGGTGAGAGGTCTGGAGGTCCAGGTCTTGTCAGTCTCTGGGCTCGGGCTCCGGCGGGAGGCGGCGGCAAAGCAGACGGTGATTCGCTGGATGGTGCTTGCGTTAGCAAGGTGGTCACTCCCTGACCACAGGGGAGATTTTCTTCAGTCTTCTGTGCAGCAGAATGTCGAAGTTCCCGTCTTCTTCTTAGTTTCAAGTTGATTCCAGGATGTCTGAAGTCTTAGGACACAGCTCCTACCTTTATTCGGATTCTAGGGGCCGGACTACCTGCTAGGTCCCTCCCTATGGGTGGGACCAGGAAGGGGGGTGGTTACACCCCCAATCCTTTGTCCAGCTCGCCCCAGGCCCGGGACTGGTGTGCCCCAGGACCGGTTTGAACTGGCATATGCCCCGAGGCTCCTTGTGAGCCACAGGCATGTCTGGTTTCTTTCAAGCCCTACCTGACCAATACACAAAATCCTGTCTGGGGTGGTGCACGCACCTCCCCTGGCAGGAAACCCTTTGTCCACACCTCCCAAGCTGGAAGGACTCCCAGCAGCAGGAGGGCAGACTTGTGTCTGTGGTGGCAGCATCCATTTTGTGGAGCTGAGGCTATGTCTGATTTTACCCGGGTTTCAGGTACTGTACATGTCGTGTCCCTCTAGAAGGGTGGAATGCTAACCCCGTCGCCAGAATTGGCGAGGGGTTAGTATTCCAATTCGTATGACACCTTACTCGACATGTTTTGATAAAGCCAAACCAAAGATAGCATTTAACCGCGAGGTTCATAATGCACTTAAGAGTATATGGTATGACGATATCTGGAAACAGTAGAAGGAAGTTGTTCCGACCACTGCAGACAGGCTCAGCTCATGCCAGAGCACCATCTCACATGGAACCAAGCACTCTGCCTTCAGGATTGTTAAGGCCTGCCATAGGAGTGACTCATAGGTTACCAGGTGTCCCATTTAAGGTTAGGTATAGGTATACTACACCTAAGTAAGAGGTGATTACACCAACTTACCCCAGCTGAGTGATCAGCCAGTTGTGTCAGATTGTTAGGCCAAGCCTGGGGTGGCATAATACATGCTGCAGCCCCTGGCAGGCCTTGGGTACACCAATGCCCTGGGTACCTAGTGTACACTGGTACAGGGGCTGACAGGGTGATCCAACCAATTGGGTATGTACCTAGGGTACATGGAGTCCATTTTACAGAGAGAGCAGATAGCCTGAGAGCCTGAATGGCAGGATCTCAGGCCAACTAAGTCGAAAAACCAGCTAGACACTAGGCAAAAATTTGGGGGTAACCATAGTCAGATATCCACCTTCCTACATTTCCCAAGGTGCCCGCAGAGCTAGGGTTCAAAAACTAGAGCTAGGCACTTTCCCAAAAAAGGTTCATTTTTCACTGCGATATTGAGGTGTGACCACGTTGCGTTTTGCACCATTTCCTGTCACGGGCACTAGGTCAACCCGCACAAGCGAGGTACCATTTTTCTCATAAGACTTTGGCGAATGCGGGGTGGGTGGGAATTTGTGGATCCATGCAGATTCCGGAACTTTCCACCACAGAAATGTGCAGAAAATATGCTTTTTTTTTTTACAATATTTTAGGTTTGCAAGGGACTCTGGGTAACATCCCCTGGTGGGAGGCAGTTAAGTCACCCCATCCTGGATTCCCCTGCGTGTCTAGTATTCAAAAATGTATAGGTTTGCTAGGTTTCCCAAGGTGCCCGTAGAGCTAGGGTTCAAAAACTAGAGCAAGGCACTTTACCAAAAAAGGGTCATTTTTAAATGCGAAATTGAGGTGAGACCACTTTGCGTTTTGCGCCGTTTTCTGTCGCGGGCACTAGGCCGAACCGCACAAGTGAGTTATTGTTTTTCTCATAAGACTTTGGGGAATGCGGAGAGGGAGGAAATTTGTGGATCCATGTAGATTCCGTAACTTTCCACCAGAGAAATGTGGGGGAAATGTAGTTTTTTGATAATTTTTTAAGTTTGCAAAGGATTCTGGGTAACAGACCCTGGTGAGAGGCAGCCAAGTCACCACATCCTGGATTCCCCTGGGTGTCTAGTTTTCAAAAATGTATAGGTTTGCTAGGTTTCCAAAGGTGCCCGCAGAGCTACGGTCCAAAAACTAGAGCTAGGCACTTTGCCAAAAAAGGGTCATTTTTCACTGCGAAATTGAGGTGTGACCAGTTTGCGTTTTGCGTCAATTCCTGTCGTGGGCATAAGCCCGATCCGCACAAGTGAGGTACTGTTTTTCTCGTAAGACTTTGGGGAACGTGGAGTGGGTGAACATTTGTGGATCCACGCAGATTCCTGAACTTTCCACCACAGAAATGTGGTGAAAATTTGTTTTTTTGACAATTGTTTAGGTTTGCAAGGGATTCTGGGTAACAGACCCTGGTGGGAGGCAGTCATGTCACCCCATCCTGGATTCCCCTGGGTGTCTAGTTTTCAAAAATATATAGGTTTGCTAGGTTTCCCAAGGTGCCCGCAGAGCTAGGCTTCAAAAACTAGAGCTAGGCACTTTCCTAAAAAAGTGTAATTTTTCACTGCGATATTGAGGTGTGACCACGTTGCGTTTTGCACCGTTTCCTGTCGCGGGCACTAGGTCGACCCACACAAGTGAGGTGCCATTTTTCTAATAAGACTTTGGGGAACGCGGGGTGGGTGGAAATTTGTGGATCCACGCAGATCCCGGAACTTTCCACCACAGAAATGTGGAGAAAATATGCTTTTTTTACAATATTTTAGGTTTGCAAGGGATTCTGGGTAAAATACCCTGGTGGGAGGCAGTTAAGTCACCCCATCCTGGATTCCCCTGGGTGTCTAGTTATCATAAATGTATAGGTTTGCTAGGTTTCCCAAGGTGCCCGCAGAGCTAGGGTTCAAAAACTAGAGCTAGGCACTTTGCCAAAAAAGGGTCCTTTTTTACTTCGAAATTGAGGTGTGACCACGTTGCGTTTGGTGCCGTTTCCTGTCGCGGGCACTAGGCCGACCCGCACAAGTGAGGTACAGTTTTTCTCGTTAGACTTTGGGGTAAGCGGGGTGGGTGAAATTTGTGGATCCACGCAGATTCCGGAACTTTCCAACACAGGAATGTGGGGAAGATGTGCTTTTTTGGACAATTTTTAAGGTTTGCAAGGGATTCTGGGTAACAGACCCTGGTGGGAGGCAGTCAAGTCACCCCATCCTGGATTCCCCTGGATGTCTAGTTTTCTAAAATGTATAGGTTTGCTAGGTTTCCCAAGGTGCCCGCAGAGCTAGGGTTCAAAAACTAGAGCTAGGCACTTTACCAAAAAAGGGTCATTTTTCAAAAGCGAAATTGAGGTGTGACCACATTGCATTTTGCGCTGTTTCCTGTCGCAGGCACTAGGTCGACCCGCACAAGTGAGGTACCATTTTTCTCATAAGACTTTGGGGAACGTGATGTGGGTGGAAATTTGTGGATCCACGCAGATTCCGGAACTTTCCACCACAGAAATGTGGAGAAAATATGCTTTTTTTTTACAATATTTTAGGTTTGCAAGGGATTCTGGATTTCCCTGGATTTCTAGTTTTCAAAAATGTATAGGTTTGCTAGGTTTCCCAAGGTGCCCGGAGAGCTAGGGTTCAAAAACTAGAGCTAGGCACTTTGCCAAAACAGGGTCGTTTTTCACTGCAAAATTGAGGTGTGACCATGTTGCGTTTGGCGCCGTTTCCTGTCGCGGGCACTAGACCGACCCGCACAAGGGAGGTACCGTTTTTCTCGATAGACTTTGGGGAACGCGGGGTGGGTGAAAATTTGTGGATCCACGCAGATTCCGGAACTTTCCACCACAGAAATGTGGGGAAAATGTTTTTTTTGGGACAATTTTTTAGGTTTGCAAGGGATTCTGGGTAACAGACCCTGGTGGGAGGCAGTCAAGTCACCCCATCCTGGATTCCCCTGGATGTCTAATTTTCAAAAATGTATAGGTGTGCTAGGTTTCCCAAGGTGTCCGCAGAGCTAGGGTTCAAAAACTAGAGCTTTGCACTTTGCCAAAAAAGGGAAATTTTTCACTGCAAAATTGAGGTGTGACCACGTTGCATTTTGCGCCATTTCTTGTCGCGGGCACTAGGCCGACCCGCACAAGTGAGGTGCCGTTTTTCTCGTAAGACTTTGGGGAAAGCGGGGTGGGTAGAAATTTGTGGATCCACGCAAATTCCGGAACTTTCCACCACAGAAATGTGAGAAAAATGTGTTTTTTTGGACAATTTTTTAGGTTTGCAAGGGATTCTGGGTAACAGACCCTGGTGGGAGGCAGTCAAGTCACCCCATCCTGGATTTCCCTGGTTGTCTAGTTTTCAAAAATGTATAGGTTTGCTATGTTTCCCAAGGTGTCCGCAGAGCTAGGGTTCAAAAACAAGAGCTAGGCACTTTCCCAAAAAAGGTTCATTTTTCACTGCGATATTGAGGTGTGACCACGTTGTGTTTTGCACCATTTCCTGTCACGGGCACTAGGTCAACCCGCACAAGTGAGGTACCATTTTCTCATAAGACTTTGGCGAACGCGGGGTGGGTGGAAATTTGTGGATCCATGCAGATTCCGGAACTTTCCACCACAGAAATGTGCAGAAAATATGCTTTTTTTTAAACAATATTTTAGGTTTGCAAGGGATTCTGGGTAACATCCCCTGGTGGGAGGCAGTTAAGTCACCCCATCCTGGATTCCCCTGGGTGTCTAGTTTTCAAAAATGTATAGGTTTGCTAGGTTTCCTGTTAGAAATGAGGGGGCTCTGGTTGACGCAGGTGTGAACCCACAACAAGCAGGGACCCTTTACTTCTTGTCAGGGCGAAGGATGACTCCCCAGAATAACCCCTGCTCACCCTCTAGGTGCGTGGCGCGAGCAGTCTAGGCTAAGTCTCAGGCGTACACGGTTAAGAAAATGCAATTACACATGCAGTAAACCCCTTGCATGCACCACAAATGGACACCAATCAGGAAGTATATAAAAATAAGCTTTTATGTAGATTCAGCAGATTCAAATACAAGGCCCAGTAACGTTGAACTGATCGGGCCACAATTCTTGGAAATACGGTAAAGTTCTCTTTGTTTTACGTAAAGTTCTTTAGGCGGGCACAAGGTAACTGTAGGCCTCAGCGTACTTTGTGCTGAGGCAGCGCCCCGGAAGCACACAGCAGATGACAGGGAAATAAGAACGTTGCGGACCCTGGATCCGATGCGAGCTCGCGGTCGAGTTCGTAAGTACAGTACCTTGTTTCTTGACGCAAAGGCGGGTGCGGGATTTCAGCGGCTCTTCGACAGAAGAGCGAGGCGGCGTCCGGGGCTCCCACACTTCACGAGGGTGTCTGATCCTCAGGCTCACGACAAGAGCGGGGTGTTGTAGGTGGCGGGTGAACAAAGCGGGGCAGCCGGGCACGCAGATGCGTCCGGGCCGTCCGAGGCTTGGAGATGCTCACACGCCGATTCTGGCGGGAGGGTGAAGGTGCACAGCGAGCCTCCACGAGCGAGGTGACGGGGCAGCCCTGCACAGCGTAGGGGGAGCGGCTCCGATCGAGCGAGGCTCTTCCCAAGGCGGGGGCGGCTAAGCAGTCCTGGTCACGGCTCAGGGAGGGACTGGGCACGAGGGTCACAGCTCCGGCGAGGGAAAGGACACCACAGTCCAGCAGCAGGCGAGTGAAGATCAGGTAGAGCCCAATGGTCCTGGGGCTCAGTTCAGGGGGCAAGCTCAGTTCCAAGCCCTTGGAGATCGTTTTGGAAAAGCACAAGTCTTGAAAGTAAAAGTAAAGTAAAGTTTTCAGCAACAGTTTCTCTTCTCTCCTTTGGCAGCAAGGTCACCACTGCAGGCCAATCCCCCAGGATAGGGACAGTCTTCCTCCTACAGCTTTCCCGGTGCCTCCTCCTCAGGCAGAGATTCTTCTTGGTCAAAAGCGGATCTAGTTTCTTAGGAGCAGGGCTCCTCCATTTATACCACAAATCTTTTGTTCTCCCAGGCCAGGGGGGCCCTTGCCTAGTTCAGTCCGGTTTCTGAGCACTTTGTTTACGTGATGCAGGCTTCTTCTTTCAGAGTGCAGGGCAGAGTCATCAGACGCTCCACAGGGGGTGGAGCCGGCATCGAGGTAGCGGAGCACTGTCCTATTCAGAACCTAGGAGCACTCCTCCCACCCATCTACCTGTCGATCGTCCTATTCATACCAGGCTACCTGGCCCTGCCCATCTGGGTTCCCCCAGCCCTGTCACTCACACCAGCCAGACATCAGATACACATCACGCAGAGGCGGCTGAAATGTTTAGGCAAGCAAAGGCCGACTTTCTAAAAGCGGCATTTGCAAACCCGGAATATTAAAATAAACCTTGCGAAAAGATGTACCTTATTATTCCGAATTCAGGCATACTAAACTCGATCTTCTACCATGTTCCCTGGGTCGGTTAGGATCATAGGGTGTAATAATCCAGGCCGCCCATACTGGCCTATGAGAACAGGGTAGCCTTGCAGTAGTGAACAACAAGATGGCGGTAATTCACTACTAGGACATGCCACGCATCCGGGCTTGTCCTACCTTAGGCTTACAACGCACCCTGCCCGTGGGCCTACCAGAGGGGTGACTAACATGCAGCTAAGGGAAGGTTTTAGGGACTGGCAAGTGTGGGCACTTGCCGGTCAGCATGTCAGTACCAGACTGCACGCAGGTTCTGCGGTGGCAGACCTCAGACATATTTTACCGGCCGCTCCTGTGGGTGGCACAACCAGTGCTGCAAGCCCACCAGCGGTGTTCGCATTTACATGCCCTGGCGCCCCTGGCGCACTTTACTGGGGTCTGACAGTAAATCAAACAATCCAATCATGGAATCCAACCAACATATACAATTTACATAGGGAGCACTCGCACCGCGACACTGGTTGGCAGTGGCACAGCGCGCTGAGCGGCCAACACCATAAAAACACATGAGGCACAGCGACAAAAAGAGGAAGGGAGACTCACGCCAAGGTGCCAGGTCTAACACGTGTCCCCTCCAGCTGAAAAGTGGGGAGAACTACCCTACCCCAGGGAGTTCCTCATCACTAAGGCGGAAAAATCTGGACAGACCGTCAGCATTGGCGTGATCTGTACCAGGGCGATGTTCCACCGTGAAATCCATACCCTGTAGGGAAATGGACCACCTCAACAGCTTTGGATTCTCACCCCTCATATGCATCAACCATCTGAGGGGCCTGTGGTCCGTCTGAACCCGGAAGTGAGACCCAAACAAGTAGGGTCTTAGCTTCTTCAGCGCCCAGACCACAGCAAATGCCTCACGCTCAATAGCACTCCACCTTTGTTCCCGTGGAAGTAACCTCCTGCTAAGAAAGGCTACGGGTTGATCTAGGCCCTCCTCATTAATCTGTGAAAGAACAGCCCCCACACCATGCTCTGAAGCGTCTGTCTGAACGATAAACTCTTTGGAGAAGTTGGGAGCCAAGAGCACGGGCGCCGTGCACATAGCAGTTTTCAAGGCCTCAAAAGCTTTCTGACAGGTGTCAGTCCAAATCACTTTCCTGGGCTGCTTCTTCGAAGTCAGCGCTGTCAAGGGGGCAACCATGTTGCCATACCCCTTGACAAACCTCCTGTAGTATCCGGTGAGACCTAGGAAGGCTCTCACCTCCGTCTGGGTTTTGGGCGCCTCCCAATTCAGGATGGTTTCTATCTTGGGCTGAAGGGGTGCCACCTGGCCACTCCCAACTTGGTGTCCCAAGTACACCACGGAACCCTGCCCGATCTGGCACTTACTCGCCTTGATCGTGAGGCCTGCCTTGCGCAGCGCCATCAACACTTCCCAGAGGTGACGCAAGTGTTCCTCCCAAGTGGAGCTGAACACTGCGATGTCATCCAGGTAGGCTGCACTGAACGAATCCAGCCCAGCCAACACCTGGTTGACCAATCTCTGGAAGGTGGCAGGGGCATTCTTCATCCCAAATGGCATAACCCGGAACTGGTAGTGCCCATCTGGGGTGGAAAATGCTGACCTCTCTTTGGCCCCCTCGGTCAAGGCGATCTGCCAATACCCAGACGTTAAATCAAACGTGCTGAGGTAGTTGGCAGCCCCTAGCCGATCGATGAGCTCATCAGCTCTGGGGATGGGGTGGGCGTCTGTCCTAGTGACCGAATTGAGTCCTCTGTAGTCCACACAGAACCGGAGTTCGGGTGTGGCTCCCGGCGCTGCAGCCTTTGGGACCAAGACCACGGGGCTGGCCCAAGGACTGCTAGAAGACTCAATTACCCCGAGTGCAAACATCTTGGAGACCTCCTCCTTGATGCATGTCCTCACCCTGTCAGTCACCCTGTAGGCCTTGTGCCGCACAGGTGGACTATCCCCAGTGTCCACATCATGGACGCACCAATCAGTGACACCAGGGACCAGGGAAAACAGGTCAGAAAACTGTCCCAGCAACTGGCGACAATCATTCTGTTGCTCAGGGGTCAGGGTGGAAGAGAGGATGACACCATCCACTGACCCATCTTGCTCCTTGGCTGACAGGAGGTCAGGAAGAGGTTCTGTCTCCTCTTCCATTCCAGCATCTGTTGCCAAGAGCATGCCCACTTGGGACCTCTCCAAGTGGGGCTTGAGGCGGTTGACATGTAGGACCCTTAAGGGGTTCCTAGGAGACTTCAGGTCCACCACGTAGGTAACAGGACTCTTGCGCTCCACCACCTCAAAGGGACCGGTCCACTTATCCTGGAGCGCACACGGCTCCACGGGGGCCAAGACCCATACTTTCTGTCCAGGCTGAAGCTCTACCAGAGTGGCATTCTGGTCGTACCACCGCTTCATCTCCTCCTGGCTGGCTTCCAGATTTGCCTCAGCAAGTTGCCTGAATCGCCTAGTCTGATTCCTGAAGGCCAGCATGTAACTATATACATTCTGGGGAGGCTTCCTGGGAGATTGCTCCCAGCCTTCTTTGACCAGACTTAGAGGTCCTCTGACTGGGTGGCCATACAGAAGCTCAAAGGGACTGAACCCCAGAGACTTCTGTGGCACCTCACGGTAAGCGAAGAGAAGGCATGGTAAGAGGACGTCCCACTTACGCCTCATGGCTCCTTCTAGGCCCATTATCATGCCTTTGAGGGTTCGGTTGAATCTCTCAACCAACCCGTTTCCTTGGGGGTGGTAAGGGGTGGTGAACTTGTAGGTTACACCACACTCTTGCCAAAGAGATTTCATGTACTTGGACATGAAATTGGTACCTCGGTCAGACACCACTTCTAGAGGGAATCCCACTCGGGAGAAAATTCCCATCAGTGCCCGTCCCACCACGGGGGCCGTCACTGTCCTTAGAGGAATGGCTTCCGGGTACCGGGTGGCATGGTCCACCAGGACCAGGATGAACCTATTGCCCATCGCTGTCCTGGGGTCCAGTGGCCCTACAATGTCAATCCCCACTCGCTGGAATGGGGTACCGACCACAGGGAATGGCTGGAGTGGAGCCTTCTGCTTCCTTCCACTCTTTCCACTGGCCTGGCAAGTCTGGCATGTCCTGCAGTGAGTATCTGAACTCCTGCGCATTTGAGGCCAATAAAAGTGGGTGACAAGCCTTTCAAAGGTCTTGTCCTGCCCCAAATGCCCTGCCAATGGCACATCGTGAGCCAGCCCCAGTAGGAAGGCTCTGAAGTCCTGGGGTACCACCAGCGCACGGGCTGACCCAGGCTCAGCAACCTTAGGCTCTGTATATAGGAGGTCGTTCTCCCAGTAAACGAAATGTGATCCTGACTGATCACCTGCGGCCTGGTCTGCAGCCTGCTGCCGCATACCCACGAGAGAAGGGCACTCCTTCTGTGCCTTGCAAAAGTCCTCCCTGGTGGGACCCCCTTCCTGCTGCCAATGGGTCAGCTCCGGCAGGTCTCCCAGTTCAGCTATCTGCTCCCCTGTAGGCTCCAGGGCATCCCCCTCAAGGTCTGCTCCCTCCTGGACCGTGGGAACTTCAGGGGCCGGCTTCCCGCGCCCCTTGCTCCTTCTCTCTGAGGCCGGTTCCTGGGCCTCCCTCTCAGGCTCCAGGACCTCTTGAGTACCTCTACTGGCTGCCATGGACCGTGTGGTGACACACGCCCAATCCGGCATACCCAACATCTCCAGGTGAGCACTCCGCTCCACCTTAGCCCAAGGTGAGCTCTCCAAATCGTTCCCTAACAAACAGTCTACAGGCATGGCGGGCCTCACAGCTACCTGAAGAGTACCAGAGACCCCCCCCACTCAAAGGGAACCTGAGCCACCTTGCAGTGTCTCTCTGTGTTGTCAGCGGCAACAACGGGATAGAATGCATTGGGGACCACCTGCTCCTGAGACACCAGGTGACACCTGACAGCTGTCACACTGGCTCCTGTATCCCTAAGAGCTTCCACTCTATGGCCATGTATGGTCACCCACTGCCTGTACTTCTTAGTGTTCTCAGGCAGCTGGGTTGGAGGGACCACTTCACGGTCTCCTAGCGAGACCAGGGACATCTCTGCGGGACCCCACCCACCTTGGACATCCCTCTCCTCCCCCAAGGCTACACTAGTCACCTGCCGGGATGGAGCACCAGTGGGTGCTGGTTTACCAAACAATGGACACTTTACATCAGAGGCAAAATGCCCCAAATTGTTACACCTGTAACATCTTACGGGCCCCTTTTGAACAGGAGGACCTGTCGGGGCCCCGGTCGGTTTCTGGGGTGGGGGAGGCTGAGAACCCTTCCCTTAGTTCCCTTGGGGACTATTTTGGGGCCCTTTTTGGAACTGCTTCTGTTTACCCCTGTCCCCCCCACTCTTCTGCTGGGGACCCTGCCCACCTTTGGCGGAATCTCCCACGGTACCCTTGTGGACCCTGGTACTGACCCAGCGGTCCGCCTCCTCAGCAAGCTTCCTAGGGTTAGTCAGCCTACTATCGATCAGGTGCTGGCGTAGCTCAGGAAAACAATTACTGGACAAGTGCTCCCATGCCATTAAATCAAGAAGCCCTTGATAATCATTCACCTTACTACCCTTTACCCAACCATCCAGCGCTCTGCAAAAGAAAGTCACATACTCCACATACGTACTATTGGGAATCTTAGTGCAACCCCTGAACCTCTGTCTATATAACTCAGGGGTCAACCCATACCTAGCCATCAATGCTTCCTTCAAATGGGCATAAGAATTATGAACATCAGCAGGTAAATCTAACAGTGTGTCCCGCCCTTCACTCAGGAACCGTCCCCACAACCCCGCTCCCCAATCTTTCTCAGGGACCCGGTGGGAAGACATGGCTACCTCGTAGGCTCTGAACCACTGCCCGATGTCGTCATTCTTGAAGAACTCCTTCACCACATCCTTGGGAATATAAACTCTTGGTTCCGCCGGTACTGGCGGTGTGCTGCCACCAGAGAGATTAAGCTCCAAACTTTTTGCTTTCAGCTCCAGCTCCCTCAGCTTCATGTCTCTAATTGTAGTTTCTTTTCTTCCATGGCTAGTCTTTGTTTTTCCATATCCATCTGCCCATGAAGTTTTGCCATCTCCACCTCGTGTGCCCGGGTTGCTGCCCTGTCTGCCAATTCTTCTGGCGACAGGCCTCTGCCAAACTCATGGACACTTTCTGGTGGAACCACTTCCACCTGATTCTCTGGTGCCTTTGACTCATACCAGGCCCTCAGCGCCTTCACGAATTGGGTCTTGTTTTTCAATCCAGTTTGGGCAATCCTGAACTTGGAGCAAAGACCTTTCAAGTCTTCATTGGTACGATTCAGAAGCGCGTCTTCTTCCCAATCTACGTCTTCAAATCCAGAGATTATGGAAGCCGCCCTTCCGGCGGAAAGTGAACCAGGCATGGCTCTAACAACGGAGACTCTTGGCAAAACAAAAACAAATGCTAGCCTTGTGGCTGTGTTACTGGTCTGCTCTCACTACGTGGTGATCAGTGATTCACTATACGCAAACCACAAATGCAAATCCGTAAATCCCCACCGCTGCCACCAATGTTAGAAATGAGGGGGCTCTGGTTGACGCAGGTGTGAACCCACAACAAGCAGGGACCCTTTACTTCTTGTCAGGGCGAAGGATGACTCCCCAGAATAACCCCTGCTCACCCTCTAGGTGCGTGGCGCGAGCAGTCTAGGCTAAGTCTCAGGCGTACACGGTTAAGCAAATGCAATTACACATACAGTAAACCCCTTGCATGCACCACAAATGGACACCAATCAGGAAGTATATAAAAATAAGCTTTTATGTAGATTCAGCAGATTCAAATACAAGGCCCAGTAACGTTGAACTGATGGGGCCACAATTCTTGGAAATACGGTAAAGTTCTCTTTGTTTTACGTAAAGTTCTTTAGGCGGGCACAAGGTAACTGTAGGCCTCAGCGTACTTTGTGCTGAGGCAGCGCCCCGGAAGCACACAGCAGATGACAGGGAAATAAGAACGTTGCGGACCCTGGATCCGATGCGAGCTCGCGGTCGAGTTCGTAAGTACAGTACCTTGTTTCTTGACGCAAAGGCGGGTGCGGGATTTCAGCGGCTCTTCGACAGAAGAGCGAGGCGGCGTCCGGGGCTCCCACACTTCATGAGGGTGTCTGATCCTCAGGCTCACGACAAGAGCGGGGTGTTGTAGGTGGCGGGTGAACAAAGCGGGGCAGCCGGGCACGCAGATGCGTCCGGGCCGTCCGAGGCTTGGAGATGCTCACACGCCGATTCCGGCGGGAGGGTGAAGGTGCACAGCGAGCCTCCACGAGCGAGGTGACGGGGCAGCCCTGCACAGCGTAGGGGGAGCGGCTCCAATCGAGCGAGGCTCTTCCCAAGGCGGGGGCGGCTAAGCAGTCCTGGTCACGGCTCAGGGAGGGACTGGGCACGAGGGTCACAGCTCCGGCGAGGGAAAGGACACCACAGTCCAGCAGCAGGCGAGTGAAGATCAGGTAGAGCCCAATGGTCCTGGGGCTCAGTTCAGGGGGCAAGCTCAGTTCCAAGCCCTTGGAGATCGTTTTGGAAAAGCACAAGTCTTGAAAGTAAAAGTAAAGTAAAGTTTTCAGCAACAGTTTCTCTTCTCTCCTTTGGCAGCAAGGTCACCACTGCAGGCCAATCCCCCAGGATAGGGACAGTCTTCCTCCTACAGCTTTCCCGGTGCCTCCTCCTCAGGCAGAGATTCTTCTTGGTCAAAAGCGGATCTAGTTTCTTAGGAGCAGGGCTCCTCCATTTATACCACAAATCTTTTGTTCTCCCAGGCCAGGGGGGCCCTTGCCTAGTTCAGTCCGGTTTCTGAGCACTTTGTTTACGTGATGCAGGCTTCTTCTTTCAGAGTGCAGGGCAGAGTCATCAGACGCTCCACAGGGGGTGGAGCCGGCATCGAGGTAGCGGAGCACTGTCCTATTCAGAACCTAGGAGCACTCCTCCCACCCATCTACCTGTCGATCGTCCTATTCATACCAGGCTACCTGGCCCTGCCCATCTGGGTTCCCCCAGCCCTGTCACTCACACCAGCCAGACATCAGATACACATCACGCAGAGGCGGCTGAAATGTTTAGGCAAGCAAAGGCCGACTTTCTAAAAGCGGCATTTGCAAACCCGGAATATTAAAATAAACCTTGCGAAAAGATGTACCTTATTATTCCGAGTTCAGGCATACTAAACTCGATCTTCTACCATGTTCCCTGGGTCGGTTAGGATCATAGGGTGTAATAATCCAGGCCGCCCATACTGGCCTATGAGAACAGGGTAGCCTTGCAGTAGTGAACAACAAGATGGCGGTAATTCACTACTAGGACATGCCACGCATCCGGGCTTGTCCTACCTTAGGCTTACAAAGCACCCTGCCCGTGGGCCTACCAGAGGGGTGACTAACATGCAGCTAAGGGAAGGTTTTAGGGACTGGCAAGTGTGGGCACTTGCCGGTCAGCATGTCAGTACCAGACTGCACGCAGGTTCTGCGGTGGCAGACCTCAGACATATTTTACCGGCCGCTCCTGTGGGTGGCACAACCAGTGCTGCAAGCCCACCAGCGGTGTTCGCATTTACATGCCCTGGCGCCCCTGGCGCACTTTACTGGGGTCTGACAGTAAATCAAACAATCCAATCATGGAATCCAACCAACATATACAATTTACATAGGGAGCACTCGCACCGCGACACTGGTTGGCAGTGGCACAGCGCGCTGAGCGGCCAACACCATAAAAACACATGAGGCACAGCGACAAAAAGAGGAAGGGAGACTCACGCCAAGGTGCCAGGTCTAACACGTGTCCCCTCCAGCTGAAAAGTGGGGAGAACTACCCTACCCCAGGGAGTTCCTCATCACTAAGGCGGAAAAATCTGGACAGACCGTCAGCATTGGCGTGATCTGTACCAGGGCGATGTTCCACCGTGAAATCCATACCCTGTAGGGAAATGGACCACCTCAACAGCTTTGGATTCTCACCCCTCATATGCATCAACCATCTGAGGGGCCTGTGGTCCGTCTGAACCCGGAAGTGAGACCCAAACAAGTAGGGTCTTAGCTTCTTCAGCGCCCAGACCACAGCAAATGCCTCACGCTCAATAGCACTCCACCTTTGTTCCCGTGGAAGTAACCTCCTGCTAAGAAAGGCTACGGGTTGATCTAGGCCCTCCTCATTAATCTGTGAAAGAACAGCCCCCACACCATGCTCTGAAGCGTCTGTCTGAACGATAAACTCTTTGGAGAAGTTGGGAGCCAAGAGCACGTGCGCCGTGCACATAGCAGTTTTCAAGGCCTCAAAAGCTTTCTGACAGGTGTCAGTCCAAATCACTTTCCTGGGCTGCTTCTTCGAAATCAGCGCTGTCAAGGGGGCAACCATGTTGCCATACCCCTTGACAAACCTCCTGTAGTACCCGGTGAGACCTAGGAAGGCTCTCACCTCCGTCTGGGTTTTGGGCGCCTCCCAATTCAGGATGGTTTCTATCTTGGGCTGAAGGGGTGCCACCTGGCCACTCCCAACTTGGTGTCCCAAGTACACCACGGAACCCTGCCCGATCTGGCACTTACTCGCCTTGATCGTGAGGCCTGCCTTGCGCAGCGCCATCAACACTTCCCAGAGGTGACGCAAGTGTTCCTCCCAAGTGGAGCTGAACACTGCGATGTCATCCAGGTAGGCTGCACTGAACGAATCCAGCCCAGCCAACACCTGGTTGACCAATCTCTGGAAGGTGGCAGGGGCATTCTTCATCCCAAATGGCATAACCCGGAACTGGTAGTGCCCATCTGGGGTGGAAAATGCTGACCTCTCTTTGGCCCCCTCGGTCAAGGCGATCTGCCAATACCCAGACGTTAAATCAAACGTGCTGAGGTAGTTGGCAGCCCCTAGCCGATCGATGAGCTCATCAGCTCTGGGGATGGGGTGGGCGTCTGTCCTAGTGACCGAATTGAGTCCTCTGTAGTCCACACAGAACCGGAGTTCGGGTGTGGCTCCCGGCGCTGCAGCCTTTGGGACCAAGACCACGGGGCTGGCCCAAGGACTGCTAGAAGACTCAATTACCCCGAGTGCAAACATCTTGGAGACCTCCTCCTTGATGCATGTCCTCACCCTGTCAGTCACCCTGTAGGCCTTGTGCCGCACAGGTGGACTATCCCCAGTGTCCACATCATGGACGCACCAATCAGTGACACCAGGGACCAGGGAAAACAGGTCAGAAAACTGTCCCAGCAACTGGCGACAATCATTCTGTTGCTCAGGGGTCAGGGTGGAAGAGAGGATGACACCATCCACTGACCCATCTTGCTCCTTGGCTGACAGGAGGTCAGGAAGAGGTTCTGTCTCCTCTTCCATTCCAGCATCTGTTGCCAAGAGCATGCCCACTTGGGACCTCTCCAAGTGGGGCTTGAGGCGGTTGACATGTAGGACCCTTAAGGGGTTCCTAGGAGACTTCAGGTCCACCACGTAGGTAACAGGACTCTTGCGCTCCACCACCTCAAAGGGACCGGTCCACTTATCCTGGAGCGCACACGGCTCCACGGGGGCCAAGACCCATACTTTCTGTCCAGGCTGAAGCTCTACCAGAGTGGCATTCTGGTCGTACCACCGCTTCATCTCCTCCTGGCTGGCTTCCAGATTTGCCTCAGCAAGTTGCCTGAATCGCCTAGTCTGATTCCTGAAGGCCAGCATGTAACTATATACATTCTGGGGAGGCTTCCTGGGAGATTGCTCCCAGCCTTCTTTGACCAGACTTAGAGGTCCTCTGACTGGGTGGCCATACAGAAGCTCAAAGGGACTGAACCCCAGAGACTTCTGTGGCACCTCACGGTAAGCGAAGAGAAGGCATGGTAAGAGGACGTCCCACTTACGCCTCATGGCTCCTTCTAGGCCCATTATCATGCCTTTGAGGGTTCGGTTGAATCTCTCAACCAACCCGTTTCCTTGGGGGTGGTAAGGGGTGGTGAACTTGTAGGTTACACCACACTCTTGCCAAAGAGATTTCATGTACTTGGACATGAAATTGGTACCTCGGTCAGACACCACTTCTAGAGGGAATCCCACTCGGGAGAAAATTCCCATCAGTGCCCGTCCCACCACGGGGGCCGTCACTGTCCTTAGAGGAATGGCTTCCGGGTACCGGGTGGCATGGTCCACCAGGACCAGGATGAACCTATTGCCCATCGCTGTCCTGGGGTCCAGTGGCCCTACAATGTCAATCCCCACTCGCTGGAATGGGGTACCGACCACAGGGAATGGCTGGAGTGGAGCCTTCTGCTTCCTTCCACTCTTTCCACTGGCCTGGCAAGTCTGGCATGTCCTGCAGTGAGTATCTGAACTCCTGCGCATTTGAGGCCAATAAAAGTGGGTGACAAGCCTTTCAAAGGTCTTGTCCTGCCCCAAATGCCCTGCCAATGGCACATCGTGAGCCAGCCCCAGTAGGAAGGCTCTGAAGTCCTGGGGTACCACCAGCGCACGGGCTGACCCAGGCTCAGCAACCTTAGGCTCTGTATATAGGAGGTCGTTCTCCCAGTAAACGAAATGTGATCCTGACTGATCACCTGCGGCCTGGTCTGCAGCCTGCTGCCGCATACCCACGAGAGAAGGGCACTCCTTCTGTGCCTTGCAAAAGTCCTCCCTGGTGGGACCCCCTTCCTGCTGCCAATGGGTCAGCTCCGGCAGGTCTCCCAGTTCAGCTATCTGCTCCCCTGTAGGCTCCAGGGCATCCCCCTCAAGGTCTGCTCCCTCCTGGACCGTGGGAACTTCAGGGGCCGGCTTCCCGCGCCCCTTGCTCCTTCTCTCTGAGGCCGGTTCCTGGGCCTCCCTCTCAGGCTCCAGGACCTCTTGAGTACCTCTACTGGCTGCCATGGACCGTGTGGTGACACACGCCCAATCCGGCATACCCAACATCTCCAGGTGAGCACTCCGCTCCACCTTAGCCCAAGGTGAGCTCTCCAAATCGTTCCCTAACAAACAGTCTACAGGCATGGCGGGCCTCACAGCTACCTGAAGAGTACCAGAGACCCCCCCCACTCAAAGGGAACCTGAGCCACCTTGCAGTGTCTCTCTGTGTTGTCAGCGGCAACAACGGGATAGAATGCATTGGGGACCACCTGCTCCTGAGACACCAGGTGACACCTGACAGCTGTCACACTGGCTCCTGTATCCCTAAGAGCTTCCACTCTATGGCCATGTATGGTCACCCACTGCCTGTACTTCTTAGTGTTCTCAGGCAGCTGGGTTGGAGGGACCACTTCACGGTCTCCTAGCGAGACCAGGGACATCTCTGCGGGACCCCACCCACCTTGGACATCCCTCTCCTCCCCCAAGGCTACACTAGTCACCTGCCGGGATGGAGCACCAGTGGGTGCTGGTTTACCAAACAATGGACACTTTACATCAGAGGCAAAATGCCCCAAATTGTTACACCTGTAACATCTTACGGGCCCCTTTTGAACAGGAGGACCTGTCGGGGCCCCGGTCGGTTTCTTGGGTGGGGGAGGCTGAGAACCCTTCCCTTGGTTCCCTTGGGGACTATTTTGGGGCCCTTTTTGGAACTGCTTCTGTTTACCCCTGTCCCCCCCACTCTTCTGCTGGGGACCCTGCCCACCTTTGGCGGAATCTCCCACGGTACCCTTGTGGACCCTGGTACTGACCCAGCGGTCCGCCTCCTCAGCAAGCTTCCTAGGGTTAGTCAGCCTACTATCGATCAGGTGCTGGCGTAGCTCAGGAAAACAATTACTGGACAAGTGCTCCCATGCCATTAAATCAAGAAGCCCTTGATAATCATTCACCTTACTACCCTTTACCCAACCATCCAGCGCTCTGCAAAAGAAAGTCACATACTCCACATACGTACTATTGGGAATCTTAGTGCAACCCCTGAACCTCTGTCTATATAACTCAGGGGTCAACCCATACCTAGCCATCAATGCTTCCTTCATATGGGCATAAGAATTATGAACATCAGCAGGTAAATCTAACAGTGTGTCCCGCCCTTCACTCAGGAACCGTCCCCACAACCCCGCTCCCCAATCTTTCTCAGGGACCCGGTGGGAAGACATGGCTACCTCGTAGGCTCTGAACCACTGCCCGATGTCGTCATTCTTGAAGAACTCCTTCACCACATCCTTGGGAATATAAACTCTTGGTTCCGCCGGTACTGGCGGTGTGCTGCCACCAGAGAGATTAAGCTCCAAACTTTTTGCTTTCAGCTCCAGCTCCCTCAGCTTCATGTCTCTAATTGTAGTTTCTTTTCTTCCATGGCTAGTCTTTGTTTTTCCATATCCATCTGCCCATGAAGTTTTGCCATCTCCACCTCGTGTGCCCGGGTTGCTGCCCTGTCTGCCAATTCTTCTGGCGACAGGCCTCTGCCAAACTCATGGACACTTTCTGGTGGAACCACTTCCACCTGATTCTCTGGTGCCTTTGACTCATACCAGGCCCTCAGCGCCTTCACGAATTGGGTCTTGTTTTTCAATCCAGTTTGGGCAATCCTGAACTTGGAGCAAAGACCTTTCAAGTCTTCATTGGTACGATTCAGAAGCGCGTCTTCTTCCCAATCTACGTCTTCAAATCCAGAGATTATGGAAGCCGCCCTTCCGGCGGAAAATGAACCAGGCATGGCTCTAACAACGGAGACTCTTGGCAAAACAAAAACAAATGCTAGCCTTGTGGCTGTGTTACTGGTCTGCTCTCACTACGTGGTGATCAATGATTCACTATACGCAAACCACAAATGCAAATCCGTAAATCCCCACCGCTGCCACCAATGTTAGAAATGAGGGGGCTCTGGTTGACGCAGGTGTGAACCCACAACAAGCAGGGACCCTTTACTTCTTGTCAGGGCGAAGGATGACTCCCCAGAATAACCCCTGCTCACCCTCTAGGTGCGTGGCGCGAGCAGTCTAGGCTAAGTCTCAGGCGTACACGGTTAAGCAAATGCAATTACACATACAGTAAACCCCTTGCATGCACCACAAATGGACACCAATCAGGAAGTATATAAAAATAAGCTTTTATGTAGATTCAGCAGATTCAAATACAAGGCCCAGTAACGTTGAACTGATGGGGCCACAATTCTTGGAAATACGGTAAAGTTCTCTTTGTTTTACGTAAAGTTCTTTAGGCGGGCACAAGGTAACTGTAGGCCTCAGCGTACTTTGTGCTGAGGCAGCGCCCCGGAAGCACACAGCAGATGACAGGGAAATAAGAACGTTGCGGACCCTGGATCCGATGCGAGCTCGCGATCGAGTTCGTAAGTACAGTACCTTGTTTCTTGACGTAAAGGCGGGTGCGGGATTTCAGCGGCTCTTCGACAGAAGAGCGAGGCGGCGTCCGGGGCTCCCACACTTCACGAGGGTGTCTGATCCTCAGGCTCACGACAAGAGCGGGGTGTTGTAGGTGGCGGGTGAACAAAGCGGGGCAGCCGGGCACGCAGATGCGTCCGGGCCGTCCGAGGCTTGGAGATGCTCACACGCCGATTCCGGCGGGAGGGTGAAGGTGCACAGCGAGCCTCCACGAGCGAGGTGACGGGGCAGCCCTGCACAGCGTAGGGGGAGCGGCTCCGATCGAGCGAGGCTCTTCCCAAGGCGGGGGCGGCTAAGCAGTCCTGGTCACGCCTCAGGGAGGGACTGGGCACGAGGGTCACAGCTCCGGCGAGGGAAAGGACACCACAGTCCAGCAGCAGGCGAGTGAAGATCAGGTAGAGCCCAATGGTCCTGGGGCTCAGTTCAGGGGGCAAGCTCAGTTCCAAGCCCTTGGAGATCGTTTTGGAAAAGCACAAGTCTTGAAAGTAAAAGTAAAGTAAAGTTTTCAGCAACAGTTTCTCTTCTCTCCTTTGGCAGCAAGGTCACCACTGCAGGCCAATCCCCCAGGATAGGGACAGTCTTCCTCCTACAGCTTTCCCGGTGCCTCCTCCTCAGGCAGAGATTCTTCTTGGTCAAAAGCGGATCTAGTTTCTTAGGAGCAGGGCTCCTCCATTTATACCACAAATCTTTTGTTCTCCCAGGCCAGGGGGGCCCTTGCCTAGTTCAGTCCGGTTTCTGAGCACTTTGTTTACGTGATGCAGGCTTCTTCTTTCAGAGTGCAGGGCAGAGTCATCAGATGCTCCACAGGGGGTGGAGCCGGCATCGAGGTAGCGGAGCACTGTCCTATTCAGAACCTAGGAGCACTCCTCCCACCCATCTACCTGTCGATCGTCCTATTCATACCAGGCTACCTGGCCCTGCCCATCTGGGTTCCCCCAGCCCTGTCACTCACACCAGCCAGACATCAGATACACATCACGCAGAGGCGGCTGAAATGTTTAGGCAAGCAAAGGCCGACTTTCTAAAAGCGGCATTTGCAAACCCGGAATATTAAAATAAACCTTGTGAAAAGATGTACCTTATTATTCCGAGTTCAGGCATACTAAACTCGATCTTCTACCATGTTCCCTGGGTCGGTTAGGATCATAGGGTGTAATAATCCAGGCCGCCCATACTGGCCTATGAGAACAGGGTAGCCTTGCAGTAGTGAACAACAAGATGGCGGTAATTCACTACTAGGACATGCCACGCATCCGGGCTTGTCCTACCTTAGGCTTACAACGCACCCTGCCCGTGGGCCTACCAGAGGGGTGACTAACATGCAGCTAAGGGAAGGTTTTAGGGACTGGCAAGTGTGGGCACTTGCCGGTCAGCATGTCAGTACCAGACTGCACGCAGGTTCTGCGGTGGCAGACCTCAGACATATTTTACCGGCCGCTCCTGTGGGTGGCACAACCAGTGCTGCAAGCCCACCAGCGGTGTTCGCATTTACATGCCCTGGCGCCCCTGGCGCACTTTACTGGGGTCTGACAGTAAATCAAACAATCCAATCATGGAATCCAACCAACATATACAATTTACATAGGGAGCACTCGCACCGCGACACTGGTTGGCAGTGGCACAGCGCGCTGAGCGGCCAACACCATAAAAACACATGAGGCACAGCGACAAAAAGAGGAAGGGAGACTCACGCCAAGGTGCCAGGTCTAACAGGAAACCTAGCAACCCTATACATTTTTGAAAACTAGACACACAGGGGAATCCAGGATGTGGTGACTTGACTGCCTCTCACCAGGGTCTGTTACCCAGAATCCCTTGCAAACTTAAAAAATTGTCAAAAAAACTACATTTTCCCCACATTTCTGTGGTGGAAAGTTACGGAATCTGCATGGATCCACAAATTTCTACCCACCCCGCGTTCCCCAAAGTCTTACGAGAAAAATGGTACCTCACTTGTGCGGGTCGGCCTAGTGCCTGCAACAGGAAACAGCGCAAAATGCAATGTTATCACACCTCAATATCGCATTGAAAAATGACCCTTTTTTGGTAAAGTGCCTAGCTCTAGTTTTTGAACCCTAGCTCTGCAGGCACCTTGGGAAACCTAGCAAACCTATAAAGCTTTTGAAAATTAGACAACCAGGGGAATCCAAAATGGTGTGGCTTGACTGCCTCCCACCAGGGTCTGTTACCCAGAATCCCTTGCAAACCTAAAAAATTGACAAAAAAACCCATATTTTTTCTACATTTCTGTGGTGAAAAGTTCCGGAATCTCCGTGGATCCACAAATTTCCACCCACCTCGTGTTCCCCAAAGTCTTTCGAGAAAAATGGGACCTCACTTGTGCGGGTCGGCCTAGTGCCTGCGACAGGAAACAGCGCGAAATGCAATGTTGTCACACCGCAATTTCGCTTTGAAAAATGACCCTTTTTTGGTAAAGTGCCTAGCTCTAGTTTTTGAACCCTAGCTCTGCAGGCACCTTGGGAAACCTAGCAAACCTATACGTTTTTGAAAACTAGACACAAAGGGGAATCCAGGATGAGGGGACTTGACTGCCTCCCACCAGGGTCTGTTACCCAAAATCCCTTGCAAACCTAAAAATTTGTCCCCAAAAACATATTTTCTCCACATTTCTGTGGTAGAAAATTCCGGAATCTGCGTGGATCCAAAAGTTTCCACCCACACCGCGTTCCACAAAGTTTTACGAGAAAAATGGTACCTCACTTGTGCAGGTAGGCCTAGTGCCCGCGACAGGAAATGGCGCAAAACGCAGCGTGTTCACACCTCAATATAGTAGTGAAAAATGACCCTTTTTTGGCAAAGTGCCTAGCTCTAGTTTTTTAACCCTAGCTCTGCGGGCACCTTGGGAAACCTAGCAAACCTATACATTTTTGAAAACTAGACACCCAGGGGAATCCAGGATGGGGTGACGTAACTGCCTCACACCAGGGTCTATTACCCAGAATCCCTTGCAAACCTAAAATATTGAAAAAAAAAGCATATTTTCTCCACATTTCTGTGGTGGAAAGTTCCGGAATCTGCGTGGATCCACAAATTTCCACCCACCCCGCGTTTCCCAAAGTCTTATGAGAAAAATGGTACCTCACTTGTGCGGGTCGACCTAGTGCCCGCGACAGGAAACGGTGCAAAACGCAACGTGGTCACACCTCAATATCGCAGTGAAAAATGACCCTTTTTTGGCAAAGTGCAAAGCTCTAGTTTTTAAACCCTAGCTCTGCGGGCACCTTGGGAAACTTAGCAAACCTATACATTTTTTAAAACTAGACATCCAGGGGAATCCAGGATGGGGTGACTTGACTGCCTCCCACCAGGGTCTGTTACCCAGAATCCCTTGCAAACCTAAAAAATTGACAAAAAAACCCATATTTTTTCCAAATTTCTGTGGTGGAAAGTTCCGGAATCTCTGTGGATCTACAAATTTCCACCCACCTCGCGTTCCCCAAAGTCTTACGAGAAAAATGGCACCTCACTTGTGCGGGTCGGCCTAGTGCCTGCGACAGGATACAGCGCAAAATGCAATGTGGTCACACCTCAATTTTGCATTGAAAAATGACCCTTTTTTGCTAAAGTGCCTAGCTCTAGTTTTTGAACCCTAGCTCTGCGGGCACCTTGGGAAACCTAGCAAACCTAGCAAACCTATACGTTTTTGAAAACTAGACACAAAGTGGAATCCAGGATGAGGAGACTTGACTGCCTCTCACCAGGGTCTGTTACCCAAAATACCTTGCAAACCTAAAAATTTGTCCCAAAAAACATATTTTCTCCACATTTCTGTGGTGGAAAGTTCCGGAATCTGCGTGGATCCACAAATTTCCACCCACCCCGCATTCCACAAAGTCTTACGAGAAAAAGGGTACCTCACTTGTGCAGGTAGGCCTAGAGCCCGTGACAGGAAATGGCGCAAAACGCAGCGTGGTCACACCTCAATATCGCAGTGAAAAATGACCCTTTTTTGGCAAAGTGTCTAGCTCTAGGTTTTTTAACCCTAGCTCTGCGGGCACCTTGGGAAACCTAGCAAACCTATACATTTTTGAAAACTAGACACCCAGGGGAATCCAGGATGGGGTGACTTAACTGCCTCACACCAGGGTCTGTTACCCAGAATCCCTTGCAAACCTAAAATATTGTAAAAATAAAAAAAAACATATTTTCTCCACATTTCTGTAGTGGAAAGTTCTGGAATCTGCGTGGATCCACAAATTTACACCCACCCCGCGTTCCCCAAAGTCTTATGAGAAAAATGGTACCTCACTTGTGCGGGTCGAGCTAGTGCCCGCGACAGGAAACGGTGCAAAACGCAACGTGGTCACACCTCAATATCGCAGTGAAAAATGACCCTTTTTTGGCAAAGTGCAAAGCTCTAGTTTTTGAAGCCTAGCTCTGCGGGCACCTTGGGAAACTTAGCAAACCTATACATTTTTGAAAACTAGACATCCAGGGGAATTCAGGATGGGGTGACTTGAATGCCTCCCACCAGGGTCTGTTACCCAGAATCCCTTGCAAACCTAAAAAATTGACAAAAAAACCCATATTTTTTCAACATTTCTGTGGTGGAAAGTTCCGGAATCTCTGTGGATCCACAAATTTCCACCCACCTCGCGTTCCCCAAAGTCTTACGAGAAAAATGGTACCTCACTTGTGCGGGTCGGCCTAGTGCCTGCAACAGGAAACAGCGCAAAATGCAATGTTATCACACCTCAATATCGCATTGAAAAATGACCCTTTTTTGGTAAAGTGCCTAGCTCTAGTTTTTGAACCCTAGCTCTGCAGGCACCTTGGGAAACCTAGCAAACCTATAAAGCTTTTGAAAATTAGACAACCAGGGGAATCCAAGATGGTGTGGCTTGACTGCCTCCCACCAGGGTCTGTTACCCAGAATCCCTTGCAAACCGAAAAAATTGACAAAAAACCCCATATTTTTTCTACATTTCTGTGGTGGAAAGTTCCGGAATCTCCGTGGATCCACAAATTTCCACCCACCTCGTGTTCCCCAAACTCTTTCGAGAAAAATGGTACCTCACTTGTGCAGGTCGGCCTAGTGCCTGCAACAGGAAACATCGCAAAATGCAATGTTGTCACACCTCAATTTCGCATTGAAAAATGACCCTTTTTTGGTAAAGTGCCTAGCTCTAGTTTTTGAACCCTAGCTTTGCAGGCACCTTGGGAAACCTAGCAAACCTATACGTTTTTGAAAACTAGACACAAAGGGGAATCCAGGATGAGGGGATTTGACTGCCTCCCACCAGGGTCTGTTACCCAAAATCCCTTGCAAACCTAAAAACTTGTCCCAAAAAACATATTTTCTCCACTTTTTTGTGGTGGAATATTCCGGAATCTGCGTGGATCCAAAAATTTCCACCCACCCCGCGTTCCACAAAGTCTTACAAGAAAAACTGTGCCTCACTTGTGCAGGTCGGCCTAGTGCCCGCGACAGGAAACGGCGCAAAACGCAATGTGGTCACACCTCAATTTCGCAGTGAAAAATGACCCTTTTTTGGCAAAGTGCAAAGCTCTAGTTTTTGAACCCTAGCTCTGCGGGCACCTTGGGAAACCTAGCAAACCTATACGTTTTTGAAAACTAGACACAAAGTGGAATCCAGGATGAGGGGACTTGACTGCCTCTCACCAGGGTCTGTTACCCAAAATACCTTGCAAACCTAAAAAATTGTCCCAAAAAACATATTTTCTCCACATTTCTGTGGTGGAAAGTTCCGGAATCTGCGTGGATCCACAAATTTCCACGGACCCCGCGTTCCACAAAGTCTTACGAGAAAAATGGTACCTCACTTGTGCGGGTAGGCCTAGTGCCCGCGACAGGAAATGGCGCAAAACGCAGCGTGGTCACACGTCAATATCGCAGTGAAAAATGACCCTTTTTTGGCAAAGTGCAAAGCTCTAGTTTTTTAACCCTATCTCTGCGGGCACCTTGGGAAACCTAGCAAACCTATACATTTTTGAAAACTAGACACCCAGGGGAATCCAGGATGGGGTGACTTAACTGCCTCACACCAGGGTCTGTTACCCAGAATTCCTTGCAAACCTAAAATATTGTAAAAAAAAGCATATTTTCTCTACATTTCTGTGGTGGAAAGTTCCGGAATCTGTGTGGATCCACAAATTTCCACCCACCCCGCGTTTCCCAAAGTCTTATGAGAAAAATGGTACCTCACTTGTGCGGGTCGACCCAGTGCCCGCGACAGGAAACGGTGCAAAACGCAACGTGGTCACACCTCAATATCGCAGTGAAAAATGACCCTTTTTTGGCAAAGTGCAAAGCTCTAGTTTTTTAACCCTAGCTCTGCGGGCACCTTGGGAAACTTAGCAAACCTATACATTTTTGAAAACTAGACATCAAGGGGAATCCAGGATGGGGTGACTTGACTGCCTCCCACCAGGGTCTGTTACCCAGAATCCCTTGCAAACCTAAAAAATTGACAAAAAACCCCATATTTTTTCCAAATTTCTGTGGTGGAAAGTTCCGGAATCTCTGTGGATCCACAAATTTCCACCCACCTCGCGTTCCCCAAAGTCTTACGAGAAAAATGGCACCTCACTTGTGCGGGTCGGCCTAGTGCCTGCGACAGGATACAGCGCAAAATGCAATGTGGTCACACCTCAATTTTTCATTGAAAAATGACCCTTTTTTGCTAAAGTGCCTAGCTCTAGTTTTTGAACCCTAGCTCTGCGGGCACCTTGGGAAACCTAGCAAACCTATACGTTTTTGAAAACTAGACACAAAGTGGAATCCAGGATGAGGAGACTTGACTGCCTCTCACCAGGGTCTGTTACCCAAAATACCTTGCAAACCTAAAAATTTGTCCCAAAAAACATATTTTCTCCACATTTCTGTGGTGGAAAGTTCCGGAATCTGCGTGGATCCACAAATTTCCACCCACCCCGCGTTCCACAAAGTCTTACGAGAAAAAGGGTACCTCACTTGTGCAGGTAGGCCTAGAGCCCGTGACAGGAAATGGCGCAAAACGCAGCGTGGTCACACCTCAATATCGCAGTGAAAAATGACCCTTTTTTGGCAAAGTGTCTAGCTCTAGTTTTTTAACCCTAGCTCTGCGGGCACCTTGGGAAACCTATCAAACCTATACATTTTTGAAAACTAGACACCCTGGGAAATCCAGGATGGGGTGACTTGACTGCCTCCCACCAGGGTCTGTTACCCAAAATACCTTGCAAACCTAAAAAATTGTCCCAAAAAACATATTTTCTCCATATTTCTGTGGTGGAAAGTTCCGGAATCTGCGTGGATCCAAACATTTTCACCCACTCCGCATTCCCCAAAGTCTTACAAGAAAAACGGTACCTCACTTGTGTGGGTCGGCCTAGTGCCCGCGACAGGAAATGGCGCAAAACGCAACGTGGTCACACCTCAATTTCGCAGTGAAAATGACCCTTTTTTGGCAAAGTGCCTAGCTCTAGTTTGGAACCGTAGCTCTGCGGGCACCTTTGGAAACCTAGCAACCCTATACATTTTTGAAAACTAGACACACAGGGGAATCCAGGATGTGGTGACTTGACTGCCTCTCACCAGGGTCTGTTACCCAGAATCCCTTGCAAACTTAAAAAATTATCAAAAAAACTACATTTTCCCCACATTTCTGTGGTGGAAAGTTACGGAATCTGCATGGATCCACAAATTTCTACCCACCCCGAGTTCCCCAAAGTCTTACGAGAAAAATGGTACCTCAATTGTGCGGGTCGGCCTAGTTCCTGCGACAGGAAACAGCGCAAAATGCAATGTTATCACACCTTAATTTCGCATTGAACAATGACCCTTTTTTAGTAAAGTGCCTAGCTCTAGTTTTTGAACCCTAGCTCTGCAGGCACCTTGGGAAACCTAGCAAACCTATACAATTTTTGAAAATTAGACAACCAGGGGAATCCAAGATGGTGTGGCTTGACTGCCTCCCACAGGGTCTGTTACCCAGAATCCCTTGCAAACCTAAAAAATTGACAAAAAAAACCATATTTTTTCTACATTTCTGTGGTGGAAAGTTCCGGAATATCAGTGGATCCACAAATTTCCACCCACCTCGTGTTCCCCAAAGTCTTTCGAGAAAAATGGTACCTCACTTGTGCGGGTCGGCCTAGTGCCTGCGACAGGAAACAGCACAAAATGCAATGTTGTCACACCTCAATTTCGCATTGAAAAATGACCCTTTTTTGGTAAAGTGCCTAGCTCTAGTTTTTGAACCTTAGCTCTGCAGGCACCTTGGGAAACCTAGCAAACCTATACGTTTTTGAAAACTAGACACAAAGGGGAATCCAGGATGAGGGGACTTGACTGCCTCCCACCAGGGTCTGTTACCCAAAATCCCTTGCAATCCTAAAAATTTGTCCCAAAAAACATATTTTCTCCACATTTCTGTGGTGGAAAATTCCGGAATCTGCGTGGATCCAAAAATTTCCACCCACCCCGCGTTCCCCAAAGTCTTATGAGAAAAATGGTACCTCACTTGTGCGGGTCGACCTAGTGCCCGCGACAGGAAACGGTGCAAAATGCAATGTTGTCACACCTCAATATCGCAGTGAAAAATGACCCTTTTTTGGCAAAGTGCCTAGCTCTAGGTTTTTTAACCCTAGCTCTGCGGGCACCTTGGGAAACCTAGCAAACCTATACATTTTTGAAAACTAGACACCCAGGGGAATCCAGGATGGGGTGACTTAACTGCCTCACACCAGGGTCTGTTACCCAGAATCCCTTGCAAACCTAAAATATTGTAAAAAAATGCATATTTTCTCCACATTTCTGTGGTGGAAAGTTCTGGAATCTGCGTGGATCCACAAATTTCCACCCACCCCGCGTTCCCCAAAGTCTTATGAGAAAAATGGTACCTCACTTGTGCGGGTCGACCTAGTGCCCGCGACAGGAAACGGTGCAAAACGCAACGTGGTCACACTTCAATATCGCAGTGAAAAATGACCCTTTTTTGGCAAAGTGCAAAGCTCTAGTTTTTGAACCCTAGCTCTGCGGGCACCTTGGGAAACTTAGCAAACCTATACATTTTTGAAAACTAGACATCCAGGGGAATCCAGGATGGGGTGACTTGAATGCCTCCCACCAGGGTCTGTTACCCAGAATCCCTTGCAAACCTAAAAAATTGACAAAAAAACCCATATTTTTTCAACATTTCTGTGGTGGAAAGTTCCGGAATCTCTGTGGATCCACAAATTTCCACCCACCTCCTGTTCCCCAAAGTCTTACGAGAAAAATGGTACCTCACTTGTGCGGCTCGGCTTAGTGCCTGCGACAGGAAACGGTTCAAAATGCAATGTGGTCACACCTCAATATCGCAGTGAAAAATGACCCTTTTTTGCTAAAGTGCCTAGCTCTAGTTTTTGAACCCTAGCTCTGCGGGCACCTTGGGAAACCTAGCAAACCTATACGTTTTTGAAAACTAGACACAAAGTGGAATCCAGGATGAGGAGACTTGACTGCCTTTCACCAGGGTCTGTTACCCAAAATACCTTGCAAACCTAAAAATTTGTCCCAAAAAACATATTTTCTCCACATTTCTGTGGTGGAAAGTTCCGGAATCTGCGTGGATCCACAAATTTCCACCCACCCCGCATTCCACAAAGTCTTACGAGAAAAATGGTACCTCACTTGTGAGGGTCGGCTTAGTGCCTGCGACAGGATACAGCGCAAAGTGCAATGTGGTCACACCTCAATTTCGCAGTGAAAATGACCCTTTTTTGGCAAAGTGCCTAGCTCTAGTTTGGAACCGTAGCTCTGCGGGCACCTTTGGAAACCGAGCAACCCTATACATTTTTGAAAACTAGACACACAGGGGAATCCAGGATGTGGTGACTTGACTGCCTCTCACCAGGGTCTGTTACCCAGAATCCCTTGCAAACTTAAAAAATTGTCAAAAAAACTACATTTTCCCCACATTTCTGTGGTGGAAAGTTACGGAATCTGCATGGATACACAAATTTCCACCCACCCCGCGTTCCCCAAAGTCTTACGAGAAAAATGGTGCCTCACTTGTGCGGGTCGGCCTAGTGCCTGCAACAGGAAACAGCGCAAAATGCAATGTTATCACACCTCGATTTCGCATTGAAAAATGACACTTTTTTGGTAAAGTGCCTAGCTCTAGTTTTTGAACCCTAGCTCTGCAGGCACCTTGGGAAACCTAGCAAACCTATAAAATATTCGAAAATTAGACAACCAGGGGAATCCAAGATGGTGTGGCTTACTGCCTCCCACCAGGGTCTGTTACCCAGAATCCCTTGCAAACCTAAAAAATTGACCAAAAAAACCCATATTTTTTCCACATTTCTGTGGTGGAAAGTTCCGGAATCTCCGTGGATCCACAAATTTCCACCCACCTCGCGTTCCCCAAAGTCTTTCGAGAAAAATGGTACCTCACTTGTGCGGGTCGGTCTAGTGCCTGCGACAGGAAACAGCGCAAAATGCAATGTTGTCACACCTCAATTTCACATTGAAAAATGACCCTTTTTTGGTAAAGTGCCTAGCTCTAGTTTTTGAACCCTAGCTCTGCGGGCACCTTAGGAAACCTAGCAAATCTATACGTTTTTGAAAACTAGACACAAAGTGGAATCCAGGATGAGGGGACTTGACTGCCTCTCACCAGGGTCTGTTACCCAAAATACCATGCAAACCTAAAAATTTTTCCCAAAAAACATATTTTCTCCACATTTCTGTGGTGGAAAGTTCCGGAATCTGCGTGGATCCACAAATTTCCACCCACCCCGTGTTCCACAAAGTCTTACGAGAAAAATGGTACCTCACTTGTGCGGGTAGGCCTAGTGCCCGCGACAGGAAATGGCGCAAAACGCAGCATGGTCACACCTCAATATCGCAGTGAAAAATGACCCTTTTTTGGCACAGTGTCTAGCTCTAGTTTTTTAACCCTAGCTCTGCGGGCACCTTGGGAAACCTAGCAAACCTATACGTTTTTGAAAACTAGACACCCAGGGGAATCCGGGATGGGGTGACTTGACTGCCTCCCACCAGTGTCTGTTACCCAGAATCCCTTGCAAACCTAAAATAAAATATTGTCCAAAAAAACATATTTTCCCCATATTTCTGTGGTGGAAAGTTCCGGAATCTGCGTGGATCCCAAAATTTTTACCCACTCCGCGTTCCCCAAAGTCTTACGAGAAAAATGGTACCTCACTTGTGCGGGTCGGCCTAGTGCCTGCAACAGCAAACAGCGCAAAATGCAATGTTATCACACCTCAATTTCGCATTGAAAAATGACCCTTTTTTGGTAAAGTGCCTAGCTCTAGTTTTTGAACCCTAGCTCTGCAGGCACCTTGGGAAACCTAGCAAACCTATAAAATTTTCGAAAATTAGACAACCAGGGGAATCCAAGATGGTGTGGCTTACTGCCTCCCACCAGGGTCTGTTACCCAGAATCCCTTGCAAACCTAAAAAATTGACCAAAAAAAACATATTTTTTCTTCATTTCTGTGGTGGAAAGTTCCGGAATCTCCGTGGATCCACAAATTTCCACCCACCTCGTGTTCCCCAAAGTCTTTCGAGAAAAATGGTACCTCACTTGTGCGGGTCGGTCTAGTGCCTGCGACAGGAAACAGCGCAAAATGCAATGTTGTCACACCTCAATTTCACATTGAAAAATTACCCTTTTTTGGTAAAGTGCCTAGCTCTAGTTTTTGAACCCTAGCTCTGCAGGCACCTTGGGAAACCTAGCAAACCTATACGTTTTTGAAAACTAGACACAAAGGGGAATCCAGGATGAGGACTTGACTGCCTCCCACCAGGGTCTGTTACCCAAAATCCCTTGCAAACCTAAACATTTGTCCCAAAAAACATATTTTCTCCACATTTCTGTGGTGGGAAATTCCGGAATCTGCGTGGATCCACAAATTTCCACCCACCCCGCGTTCCCCAAAGTCTTATGAGAAAAATGGTACCTCACTTGTGCAGGTCGACCTAGTGCCCGCGACAGGAAACGGTGCAAAACGCAACGTGGTCACACCTCAATATCGCAGTGAAAAATTACCCTTTTTTGGCAAAGTGCAAAGCTCTAGTTTTTGAACCCTAGCTCTGCGGGCACCTTGGGAAACCTAGAAAACCTATACATTTTTGAAAACTAGAAATCCAGGGGAATCCAGGATGGGGTGACTTGACTGCCTCCCACCAGGGTCTGTTACCCAGAATCCCTTGCAAACCTAAAAAATTGACAAAAAAACCCATATTTTTTCCACATTTCTGTGGTGGAAAGTTCCGGAATCTCCGTGGATCCACAAATTTCCACCCACCTCGCGTTCCCCAAAGTCTTACGAGAAAAATGGTACCTCACTTGTGCGGGTCGGCCTAGTGCCTGCGACAGGAAACAGCGCAAAATGCAATGTTATCACACCTCAATTTCGCATTGAAAAATGACCCTTTTTTGGTAAAGTGCCTAGCTCTAGTTTTTGAACCCTAGCTCTGCAGGCACCTTGGGAAACCTAGCAAACCTATAAAATTTTCGAAAATTAGACAACCAGGGGAATCCAAGATGGTGTGGCTTGACTGCCTCCCACCAGGGTCTGTTACCCAGAATCCCTTGCAAATCTAAAAAATTGACCAAAAAAACCATATTTTTTCTTCATTTCTGTGGTGGAAAGTTCCGGAATCTCCGTGGATCCACAAATTTCCCCCCACCTCGTGTTCCCCAAAGTCTTTCGAGAAAAATGGTACCTCACTTGTGCGGGTCGGTCTAGTGCCTGCGACAGGAAACAGCGCAAAATGCAATGTTGTCACACCTCAATTTCACATTGAAAAATTACCCTTTTTTGGTAAAGTGCCTAGCTCTAGTATTTGAACCCTAGCTCTGCAGGCACCTTGGGAAACCTAGCAAACCTATACGTTTTTGAAAACTAGACACAAAGGGGAATCCAGGATGAGGACTTGACTGCCTCCCACCAGGGTCTGTTACCCAAAATCCCTTGCAAACCTAAACATTTGTCCCAAAAAACATATTTTCTCCACATTTCTGTGGTGGGAAATTCCGGAATCTGCGTGGATCCACAAATTTCCACCCACCCCGCGTTCCCCAAAGTCTTATGAGAAAAATGGTACCTCACTTGTGCAGGTCGACCTAGTGCCCGCGACAGGAAACGGTGCAAAACGCAACGTGGTCACACCTCAATATCGCAGTGAAAAATTACCCTTTTTTGGCAAAGTGCAAAGCTCTAGTTTTTGAACCCTAGCTCTGCGGGCACCTTGGGAAACCTAGAAAACCTATACATTTTTGAAAACTAGAAATCCAGGGGAATCCAGGATGGGGTGACTTGACTGCCTCCCACCAGGGTCTGTTACCCAGAATCCCTTGCAAACCTAAAAAATTGACAAAAAAACCCATATTTTTTCCACATTTCTGTGGTGGAAAGTTCCGGAATCTCCGTGGATCCACAAATTTCCACCCACCTCGCGTTCCCCAAAGTCTTACGAGAAAAATGGTACCTCACTTGTGCGGGTCGGCCTAGTGCCTGCGACAGGAAACAGCGCAAAATGCAATGTTATCACACCTCAATTTCGCATTGAAAAATGACCCTTTTTTGGTAAAGTGCCTAGCTCTAGTTTTTGAACCCTAGCTCTGCAGGCACCTTGGGAAACCTAGCAAACCTATAAAATTTTCGAAAATTAGACAACCAGGGGAATCCAAGATGGTGTGGCTTGACTGCCTCCCACCAGGGTTAGTTACCCAGAATCCCTTGCAAATCTAAAAAATTGACCCAAAAAAACATATTTTTTCATCATTTCTGTGGTGGAAAGTTCCGGAATCTCCGTGGATTCACAAATTTCCACCCACCTCGTGTTCTCCAAAGTCTTTCGAGAAAAATGGTACCTCACTTGTGCGGGTCGGCCTAGTGCCTGCGACAGGAAACAGCGCAAAATGCAATGTTGTCACACCTCAATTTCGCATTGAAAAATGACCCTTTTTTGGTAAAGTGTCTAGCTCTAGTTTTTGAACCCTAGCTCTGCAGGCACCTTGAGAAACCTAGCAAACCTATACGTTTTTGAAAACTAGACACAAAGGGGAATCCAGGATGAGGGGACTTGACTGCCTCCCACCAGGGTCTGTTACCCAAAATCCCTTGCAAACCTAAAAATTTGTCCCAAAAAACATATTTTCCCCACATTTCTGTAGTGGGAAATTCCGGAATCTGCGTGGATCCACAAATTTCCACCCACCCCGCGTTCCACAAAGTTTTACGAGAAAAATGGTACGTCACTTGTGCGGCTAGGACTAGTGCCCGCGACAGAAAATGACGCAAAACGCAGCGTGTTCACACCTCAATATCGCAGTGAAAAATGACCCTTTTTTGGCAAAGTGCCTAGCTCTAGGTTTTTTAACCCTAGCTCTGCGGGCACCTTGGGAAACCTAGCAAACCTATACATTTTTGAAAACTAGACATCCAGGGGAATCCAGGATGTGGTGACTTGACTGCCTCCCACCAGGGTCTGTTACCCAGAATCCCTTGCAAACCTAAAAAATTGACAAAAAAAAACATATTTTTTCCACATTTCTGTGGTGGAAAGTTCCGGAATCTCCGTGGATCCACGAATTTCCACCCACCTCGCATTCCCCAAAGTCTTACGAGAAAAATGGTACCTCACTTGTGTGGGTCGGCCTAGTGCCTGCGACAGGATGCAGCGCAAAATGCAATGTGGTCACACCTCAATTTCGCATTGAAAAATGACCCTTTTTTGCTAAAGTGCCTAGCTCTAGTTTTTGAACCCTAGCTCTGCGGGCACCTTGGGAAACCTAGCAAACCTATACGTTTTTGAAAACTAGACACAAAGTGGAATCCAGGATGAGGGGACTTGACTGCCTCTCACCAGGGTCTGTTACCCAAAATACCTTGCAAACCTAAAAAATTGTCCCAAAAAACATATTTTCTCCACATTTCTGTGGTGGAAAGTTCCGGAATCTGCGTGGATCCACAAATTTCCACCCACCCCGCGTTCCACAAAGTCTTACGAGAAAATTGGTACCTCACTTGTGCGGGTCAGCCTAGTGCCTGCGACAGCAAACAGCGCAAAATGCAATGTTATCACACCTCAATTTCGCATTGAAAAATTACCCTTTTTTGGTAAAGTACCTAGCTCTAGTTTTTGAACCCTAGCTCTGCAGGCACCTTGGGACACCTAGCAAACCTATAAAATTTTTGAAAATTAGACAACCAGGGGAATCCAAGATGGTGTGGCTTGACTGCCTCTCACCAGGGTCTGTTACCCAGAATCCCTTGCAAACCTAAAAAATTGTCAAAAAAACTACATTTTCCCCACATTTCTATGGTGGAAAGTTACGGAATCTGCATGGATCCACAAATTTCCACCCACCTCGCGTTCCCCAAAGTCTTATGAGAAAAATGGTACCTCACTTGTGCGGGTCGGCCTAGTGCCTGCGACAGGAAACAGCGCAAAATGCAATGTTATCACACCTCAATTTCGCATTGAAAAATGACCCTTTTTTGGTAAAGTGCCTCGCTCTAGTTTTTGAACCCTAGCTCTGCAGGCACCTTGGGAAACCTGGCAAACCTATAAAATTTTCGAAAATTAGACAACCAGGGGAATCCAAGATGGTGTGGCTTGACTGCCTCCCACCAGGGTCTGTTACCCAGAATCCCTTGCAAATCTAAAAAATTGACCAAAAAAAACATATTTTTTCATCATTTCTGTGGTGGAAAGTTCCGGAATCTCCGTGGATTCACAAATTTCCACCCACCTCGTGTTCTCCAAAGTCTTTCGAGAAAAATGGCACCTCACTTGTGCGGGTCGGCCTAGTGCCTGCGACAGGAAACAGCGCAAAATGCAATGTTGTCACACCTCAATTTCGCATTGAAAAATGACCCTTTTTTGGTAAAGTGTCTAGCTCTAGTTTTTGAACCCTAGCTCTGCAGGCACCTTGGGAAACCTAGCAAACCTATACGTTTTTGAAAACTAGACACAAAGGGGAATCCAGGATGAGGGGACTTGACTGCCTACCACCAGGGTCTGTTACCCAAAATCCCTTGCAAACCTAAAAATTTGTCACAAAAAACATATTTTCTCCACATTTCTGTGGTGGGAAATTCCGGAATCTGCGTGGATCCACAAATTTCCACCCACCCCGCGTTCCACAAAGTTTTACGAGAAAAATGGTACCTCACTTGTGCGGGTAGGACTAGTGCCCGCGACAGAAAATGGCGCAAAACGCAGCGTGTTTACACCTCAATATCGCAGTGAAAAATGAACCTTTTTTGGCAAAGTGCCTAGCTCTAGTTTTTAAACCCTAGCTCTGCGGGCACCTTGGGAAACCTAGCAAACCAATACATTTTTGAAAACTAGACACCCAGGGGAATCCAGGATGGGGTGACTTAACAGCCTCACACCATGGTCTGTTACCTAGAATCCCTTGCAAACCTAAAATACTGAAAAAAAAGCATATTTTCTCCACATTTCTGTGGTGGAAAGTTCCGGAATCTGCGTGGATCCACAAATTTCCACCCACCCCGCGTTCCCCAAAGTCTTATGAGAAAAATGGTACCTCACTTGTGCGGGTCGACCTAGTGCCCGCGACAGGAAACGGTACAAAACGCAACGTGGTCACACCTCAATATCGCAGTGAAAAATGACCCTTTTTTGGCACAGTGCAAAGCTCTAGTTTTTGAACCCTAGCTCTTCAGGCTCCTTGGGAAACTTAGCAAACCTATACATTTTTTAAAACTAGACATCCAGGGGAATCCAGGATGGGGTAGCTTGACTGCCTCCCACCAGGGTCTGTTACCCAGAATCCCTTGCAAACCTAAAAAATTGACAAAAAAACCCATATTTTTTCCACATTTCTGTGGTGGAAAGTTCCGGAATCTCTGTGGATCCACAAATTTCCACCCACCTCGGGTTCCCCAAAGTCTTACGAGAAAAATGGTACCTCACTTGTGCGGGTCGGCCTAGTGCCTGTGACAGGATACAGCGCAAAATGCAATGTGGTCACACCTTAATTTTGCATTGAAAAATGACCCTTTTTTGCTAAAGTGCCTAGCTCCAGTTTTTGAACCCTAGCTCTGCGGGCACCTTGGGAAACCTAGCAAACCTATACATTTTTGAAAACTAGACACAAAGTGGAATCCAGGATGAGGAGACTTGACTGCCTCTCACCAGGGTCTGTTACCCAAAATACCTTGCAAACCTAAAAATTTGTCCCAAAAAACATATTTTCTCCACATTTCTGTGGTGGAAACTTCCGGAATCTGCGTGGATCCACAAATTACCACCCACCCCGCGTTCCACAAAGTTTTACGAGAAAAATGGTACCTCACTTGTGCGGCTAGGACTAGTGCCCGCGACAGAAAATGACGCAAAACGCAGCGTGTTCACACCTCAATATCGCAGTGAAAAATTACCCTTTTTTGGCAAAGTGCCTAGCTCTAGGTTTTTTAACCCTAGCTCTGCGGGCACCTTGGGAAACCTAGCAAACCTATACATTTTTGAAAACTAGACATCCAGGGGAATCCAGGATGTGGTGACTTGACTGCCTCCCACCAGGGTCTGTTACCCAGAATCCCTTGCAAACCTAAAAAATTGACAAAAAAAAACATATTTTTTCCACATTTCTGTGGTGGAAAGTTCCGGAATCTCCGTGGATCCACAAATTTCCACGCACCTCGCGTTCCCCAAAGTCTTACGAGAAAAATGGTACCTCACTTGTGCGGGTCGGCCTAGTGCCTGCGACAGGATGCAGCGCAAAATGCAATGTGGTCACACCTCAATTTCGCATTGAAAAATGACCCTTTTTTGCTAAAGTGCCTAGCTCTAGTTTTTGAACCCTAGCTCTGCGGGCACCTTGGGAAACCTAGCAAACCTATACGTTTTTGAAAACTAGACACAAAGTGGAATCCAGGATGAGGGGACTTGACTGCCTCTCAGCAGGGTCTGTTACCTAGAATCCCTTGCAAACCTAAAATACTGAAAAAAAAGCATATTTTCTCCACATTTCTGTGGTGGAAAGTTCCGGAATCTGCGTGGATCCACAAATTTCCACCCACCCCGCGTTCCCCAAAGTCTTATGAGAAAAATGGTACCTCACTTGTGCGGGTCGACCTAGTGCCCGCGACAGGAAACGGTACAAAACGCAACGTGGTCACACCTCAATATCGCAGTGAAAAATGACCCTTTTTTGGCACAGTGCAAAGCTCTAGTTTTTGAACCCTAGCTCTTCAGGCTCCTTGGGAAACTTAGCAAACCTATACATTTTTAAAAACTAGACATCCAGGGGAATCCAGGATGGGGTAGCTTGACTGCCTCCCACCAGGGTCTGTTACCCAGAATCCCTTGCAAACCTAAAAAATTGACAAAAAACCCCATATTTTTTCCACATTTCTGTGGTGGAAAGTTCCGGAATCTCTGTGGATCCACAAATTTCCACCCACCTCGGGTTCCCCAAAGTCTTACGAGAAAAATGGTACCTCACTTGTGCGGGTCGGCCTAGTGCCTGTGACAGGATACAGCGCAAAATGCAATGTGGTCACACCTTAATTTTGCATTGAAAAATTACCCTTTTTTGCTAAAGTGCCTAGCTCCAGTTTTTGAACCCTAGCTCTGCGGGCACCTTGGGAAACCTAGCAAACCTATACATTTTTGAAAACTAGACACAAAGTGGAATCCAGGATGAGGAGACTTGACTGCCTCTCACCAGGGTCTGTTACCCAAAATACCTTGCAAACCTAAAAATTTGTCCCAAAAAACATATTTTCTCCACATTTCTGTGGTGGAAACTTCCGGAATCTGCGTGGATCCACAAATTTCCACCCACCCCGCGTTCCACAAAGTTTTACGAGAAAAATGGTACCTCACTTGTGCGGCTAAGACTAGTGCCCGCGACAGAAAATGACGCAAAACGCAGCGTGTTCACACCTCAATATCGCAGTGAAAAATGACCCTTTTTTGGCAAAGTGCCTAGCTCTAGGTTTTTTAACCCTAGCTCTGCGGGCACCTTGGGAAACCTAGCAAACCTATACATTTTTGAAAACTAGACATCCAGGGGAATCCAGGATGTGGTGACTTGACTGCCTCCCACCAGGGTCTGTTACCCAGAATCCCTTGCAAACCTAAAAAATTGACAAAAAAAACATATTTTTTCCACATTTCTGTGGTGGAAAGTTCCGGAATCTCCGTGGATCCACAAATTTCCACGCACCTCGCGTTCCCCAAAGTCTTACGAGAAAAATGGTACCTCACTTGTGCGGGTCGGCCTAGTGCCTGCGACAGGATGCAGCGCAAAATGCAATGTGGTCACACCTCAATTTCGCATTGAAAAATGACCCTTTTTTGCTAAAGTGCCTAGCTCTAGTTTTTGAACCCTAGCTCTGCGGGCACCTTGGGAAACCTAGCAAACCTATACGTTTTTGAAAACTAGACACAAAGTGGAATCCAGGATGAGGGGACTTGACTGCCTCTCAGCAGGGTCTGTTACCCAAAATACCTTGCAAACCTAAAAAATTGTCCCAAAAAACATATTTTCTCCACATTTCTGTGGTGGAAAGTTCCGGAATCTGCGTGGATCCACAAATTTCCACCCACCCCGCGTTCCACAAAGTCTTACGAGAAAATTGGTACCTCACTTGTGTGGGTAGGCCTAGTGCCCGCGACAGGAAATGGCGCAAAATGCAGCGTGGTCACACCTCAATATCGCAGTGAAAAATGACCCTTTTTTGGCAAAGTGTCTAGCTCTAGTTTTTTGACCCTAGCTCTGCGGGCACCTTTGGAAACCTAGCAACCCTATACATTTTTGAAAACTAGACACACAGGGGAATCCAGGATGTGGTGACTTGACTGCCTCTCACCAGGGTCTGTTACCCAGAATGCCTTGCAAACTTAAAAAATTGTCAAAAAAACTACATTTTCCCCACATTTCTATGGTGGAAAGTTACGGAATCTGCATGGATCCACAAATTTCCACCCACCCCGCATTCCCCAAAGTCGTAGGAGAAAAATGGTACCTCACTTGTGCGGGTCGGCCTAGTGCCTGCGACAGCAAACAGCGCAAAATGCAATGTTATCACACCTCAATTTCGCATTGAAAAATTACCCTTTTTTGGTAAAGTACCTAGCTCTAGTTTTTGAACCCTAGCTCTGCAGGCACCTTGGAACACCTAGCAAACCTATAAAATTTTTGAAAATTAGACAACCAGGGGAATCCAAGATGGTGTGGCTTGACTGCCTCTCACCAGGGTCTGTTACCCAGAATCCCTTGCAAACCTAAAAAATTGTCAAAAAAACTACATTTTCCCCACATTTCTATGGTGGAAAGTTACGGAATCTGCATGGATCCACAAATTTCCACCCACCCCGCGTTCCCCAAAGTCTTACGAGAAAAATGGTACCTCACTTGTGCGGGTCGGCCTAGTGCCTGCGACAGCAAACAGCGCAAAATGCAATGTTATCACACCTCAATTTCGCATTGAAAAATTACCCTTTTTTGGTAAAGTGCCTAGCTCTAGTTTTTGAACCCTAGCTCTGCAGGCACCTTGGGAAACCTAGCAAACCTATAAAATTTTCGAAAATTAGACAACCAGGGGAATCCAAGATGGTGTGGCTTGACTGCCTCCCACCAGGGTCTGTTACCCAGAATCCCTTGCAAATCTAAAAAATTGACAAAAAAAACCATATTTTTTCATCATTTCTGTGGTGGAAAGTTCTGGAATCTCCGTGGATTCACAAATTTCCACCCACCTCGTGTTCTCCAAAGTCTTTCGAGAAAAATGGCACCTCACTTGTGCGGGTCGGCCTAGTGCCTGCGACAGGAAACAGCGCAAAATGCAATGTTGTCACACCTCAATTTCGCATTGAAAAATGACCCTTTTTTGGTAAAGTGTCTAGCTCTAGTTTTTGAACCCTAGCTCTGCAGGCACCTTGGGAAACCTAGCAAACCTATACGTTTTTGAAAACTAGACACAAAGGGGAATCCAGGATGAGGGGACTTGACTGCCTACCACCAGGGTCTGTTACCCAAAATCCCTTGCAAACCTAAAAATTTGTCACAAAAAACATATTTTCTCCACATTTCTGTGGTGGGAAATTCCGGAATCTGCGTGGATCCACAAATTTCCACCCACCCCGCGTTCCACAAAGTTTTACGAGAAAAATGGTACCTCACTTGTGCGGGTAGGACTAGTGCCCGCGACAGAAAATGGCGCAAAACGCAGCGTGTTTACACCTCAATATCGCAGTGAAAAATGAACCTTTTTTGGCAAAGTGCCTAGCTCTAGTTTTTAAACCCTAGCTCTGCGGGCACCTTGGGAAACCTAGCAAACCAATACATTTTTGAAAACTAGACACCCAGGGGAATCCAGGATGGGGTGGCTTGACTGCCTCCCACCAGGGTCTGTTACCCAGAATCCCTTGCAAACCTAAAAAATTGACAAAAAACCCCATATTTTTTCCACATTTCTGTGGTGGAAAGTTCCGGAAACTGCGTGGATCCACAAATTTCCACCCACCCCGCGTTCCCCAAAGTCTTATGAGAAAAATGGTACCTCACTTGTGCGGGTCGACCTAGTGCCCGCGACAGGAAACGGTACAAAACGCAACGTGGTCACACCTCAATATCGCAGTGAAAAATGACCCTTTTTTGGCACAGTGCAAAGCTCTAGTTTTTGAACCCTAGCTCTTCGGGCACCTTGGGAAACTTAGCAAACCTATACATTTTTGAAAACTAGACATCCAGGGGAATCCAGGATGGGGTGGCTTGACTGCCTCCCACCAGGGTCTGTTACCCAGAATCCCTTGCAAACCTAAAAAATTGACAAAAAACCCCATATTTTTTCTACATTTCTGTGGTGGAAAGTTCTGGAATCTCTGTGGATCCACAAATTTCCACCCACCTCGCGTTCCCCAAAGTCTTACGAGAAAAATGGTACCTCACTTGTGCGGGTCGGCCTAGTGCCTGTGACAGGATACAGCGCAAAATGCAATGTGGTCACACCTTAATTTTGCATTGAAAAATGACCCTTTTTTGCTAAAGTGCCTAGCTCCAGTTTTTCAACCCTAGCTCTGCGGGCACCTTGGGAAACCTAGCAAACCTATACGTTTTTGAAAACTAGACACAAAGTGGAATCCAGGATGAGGAGACTTGACTGCCTCTCACCAGGGTCTGTTACCCAAAATACCTTGCAAACCTAAAAATTTGTCCCAAAAAACATATTTTCTCCACATTTCTGTGGTGGAAACTTCCGGAATCTGCGTGGATCCACAAATTTCCACCCACCCCGTGTTCCACAAAGTCTTACGAGAAAAATGGTACCTCACTTGTGCGGGTAGGCCTAGTGCCCGCGACAGGAAATGGCGCAAAACACAGCGTGGTCACACCTCAATATCGCAGTGAAAAATGACCCTTTTTTGGCAAAGTGTCTAGCTCAAGTTTTTTAACCCTAGCTCTGCGGGCACCTTGGGAAAACTAGCAAACCTTTACATTTTTGAAAACTAGACACCCTGGGGAATCCAGGATGGGCTGACTTGACTGCCTCCCACCAGGGTCTGTTACCCAAAATACCTTGCAAACCTAAAAAATTGTCCCCAAAAACATATTTTCTCCACATTTCTGTGGTGGAAAGTTCCGGAATCTGCGTGGATCCAAAAATTTTCACCCACTCCACGTTCCCCAAAGTCTTACAAGAAAAACGGTACCTCACTTGTGCGGGTCGGCCTAGTGCCCGCGACAGGAAATGGCGCAAAACGCAACGTGGTCACACCTCAATTTCGCAGTGAAAATGACCCTTTTTTGCCAAAGTGCCTAGCTCTAGTTTGGAACCGTAGCTCTGCGGGCACCTTTGGAAACCTAGCAACCCTATACATTTTTGAAAACTAGACACACAGGGGAATCCAGGATGTGGTGACTTGACTGCCTCTCACCAGGGTCTGTTACCCAGAATCCCTTGCAAACTTAAAAAATTGTCAAAAAAACTACATTTTCCCCACATTTCTATGGTGGAAAGTTACGGAATCTGCATGGATCCACAAATTTCCACCCACCCCGCGTTCCCCAAAGTCTTACGAGAAAAATGGTACCTCACTTGTGCGCGTCGGCCTAGTGCCTGCGACAGGAAACAGCGCAAAATGCAATGTTATCACACCTCAATTTCGCATTGAAAAATGACCCTTTTTTGGTAAAGTGCCTAGCTCTAGTTTTTGAACCCTAGCTCTGCAGGCACCTTGGGAAACCTAGCAAACCTATAAAATTTTCGAAAATTAGACAACCAGGGGAATCCAAGATGGTGTGCCTTGACTGCCTCCCACCAGGGTCTGTTACCCAGAATCCCTTGCAAATCTAAAAAATTGACCAAAAAAAACATATTTTTTCATCATTTCTGTGGTGGAAAGTTCCGGAATCTCCGTGGATTCACAAATTTCCACCCTCCTCGTGTTCTCCAAAGTCTTTCGAGAAAAATGATACCTCACTTGTGCGGGTCGGCCTAGTGCCTGCGACAGGAAACAGCGCAAAATGCAATGTTGTCACACCTCAATTTCGCATTGAAAAATGACCCTTTTTTGGTAAAGTGTCTAGCTCTAGTTTTTGAACCCTAGCTCTGCAGGCACCTTGAGAAACCTAGCAAACCTATACGTTTTTGAAAACTAGACACAAAGGGGAATCCAGGATGAGGGGACTTGACTGCCTCCCACCAGGGTCTGTTACCCAAAATCCCTTGCAAACCTAAAAATTTGTCCCAAAAAACATATTTTCCCCACATTTCTGTAGTGGGAAATTCCGGAATCTGCGTGGATCCACAAATTTCCACCCACCCCGCGTTCCACAAAGTTTTACGAGAAAAATGGTACCTCACTTGTGCGGCTAGGACTAGTGCCCGCGACGGAAAATGACGCAAAACGCAGCGTGTTCACACCTCAATATCGCAGTGAAAAATGACCCTTTTTTGGCAAAGTGCCTAGCTCTAGGTTTTTTAACCCTAGCTCTGCGGGCACCTTGGGAAACCTAGCAAACCTATACATTTTTGAAAACTAGACATCCAGGGGAATCCAGGATGTGGTGACTTGACTGCCTCCCACCAGGGTCTGTTACCCAGAATCCCTTGCAAACCTAAAAAATTGACAAAAAAAACCATCTTTTTTCCACATTTCTGTGGTGGAAAGTTCCGGAATCTCCGTGGATCCACAAATTTCCACCCACCTCGCGTTCCCCGAAGTCTTACGAGAAAAATGGTACCTCACTTGTGCGGGTCGGCCTAGTGCCTGCGACAGGATGCAGCGCAAAATGCAATGTGGTCACACCTCAATTTCGCATTGAAAAATGACCCTTTTTTGCTAAAGTGCCTAGCTCTAGTTTTTGAACCCTAGCTCTGCGGGCACCTTGGGAAACCTAGCAAACCTATACGTTTTTGAAAACTAGACACAAAGTGGAATCCAGGATGAGGGGACTTGACTGCCTCTCACCAGGGTCTGTTACCCAAAATACCTTGCAAACCTAAAAAATTGTCCCAAAAAACATATTTTCTCCACATTTCTGTGGCGGAAAGTTCCGGAATCTGTGTGGATCCACAAATTTCCACCCACCCCGCGTTCCACAAAGTCTTACGAGAAAATTGGTACCTCACTTGTGTGGGTAGGCCTAGTGCCCGCGACAGGAAATGGCGCAAAACGCAGCGTGGTCACACCTCAATATCGCAGTGAAAAATGACCCTTTTTTGGCAAAGTGTCTAGCTCTAGTTTTTTAACCCTAGCTCTGCGGGCACCTTTGGAAACCTAGCAACCCTATACATTTTTGAAAACTAGACACACAGGGGAATCCAGGATGTGGTGACTTGACTGCCTCTCACCAGGGTCTGTTACCCAGAATCCCTTGCAAACTTAAAAAATTGTCCAAAAAACTACATTTTCCCCACATTTCTGTGGTGGAAAGTTACGGAATCTGAATGGATCCACAAATTTCCACCCACCCCGCGTTCCCCAAAGTCTTACGAGAAAAATGGTACCTCACTTGTGTGGGTCGGCCTAGTGCCTGCGACAGGAAACAATGCAAAATGCAATGTTATCACACCTCAATTTCGCATTGAAAAATTACCCTTTTTTGGTAAAGTACCTAGCTCTAGTTTTTGAACCCTAGCTCTGCAGGCACCTTGGGAAACCTAGCAAACCTATAAAATTTTTGAAAATTAGACAACCAGGGGAATCCAAGATGGTGTGGCTTATCGGCCTCCCACCAGGGTCTGTTACCCAGAATCCCTTGCAAACCTAAAAAATTGACAAAAAAACCCATATTTTTTCTACATTTCTGTAGTGGAAAGTTCCGGAAGCTCCGTGGATCCACAAATTTCCACCCACTTCGCGTTCCCCAAAGTCTTACGAGAAAAATATCACCTCACTTGTGCGGGTCGGCCTAGTGCCTGCAACAGGATACAGCGCAAAATGCAATGTGGTCACACCTCAATTTTGCATTGAAAAATGACCCTTTTTTGCTAAAGTGCCTAGCTCTAGTTTTTGAACCCTAGCTCTGCGGGCACCTTGGGAAACCTAGCAAACCTATAAAATTTTCGAAATTTAGACAACCAGGGGAATCCAAGATGGTGTGGCTTGACTGCCTCCCACCAGGGTCTGTTACCCAGAATCCCTTGCAAATCTAAAAAATTGACCAAAAAATACATATTTTTTCATCATTTCTGTGGTGGAAAGTTCCGGAATCTCCGTGGATTCACAAATTTCCACCCACCTCGTGTTCTCCGAAGTCTTTCGAGAAAAATGGTACCTCACTAGTGCGGGTCGGCCTAGTGCCTGCGACAGGAAACAGCGCAAAATGCAATGTTGTCACACCTCAATTTCGCATTGAAAAATGACCCTTTTTTGGTAAGGTGCCTAGCTCTAGTTTTTGAACCCTAGCTCTGCAGGCACCTTGGGAAACCTAGCAAACCTATACATTTTTGAAAACTAGACACCCAGGGGAATCCAGGATGGTGTGACTTAACTGCCTCACACCAGGGTCTGTTACCCAGAATCCCTTGCAAACCTAAAATATTGTAAAAAAAAGCATATTTTCACCACATTTCTGTGGTGGAAAGTTCCGGAATCTGCATGGATCCACAAATTTCCACCCACCCCGCGTTTCCCAAAGTCTTATGAGAAAAATGGTACCTCACTTGTGCGGGTCACCTAGTGCCCGCGACAGGAAACGGTGCAAAACGCAACGTGGTCACACCTCAATATCGCAGTGAAAAATGACCTTTTTTTGGCAAAGTGTCTAGCTCTAGTTTTTTAACCCTAGCTCTGTGGGCACCTTTGGAAACCTAGCAACCCTATACATTTTTGAAAACTAGACACACAGGGGAATCCAGGATGTGGTGACTTGACTGCCTCTCACCAGGGTCTGTTACCCAGAATCCCTTGCAAATCTACAAAATTGTCAAAAAAACTACATTTTCCCCACATTTCTGTGGTGGAAAGTTACGGAATCTGCATGGATCCACACATTTCCACCCACCCCACGTTCCCCAAAGTCTTACGAGAAAAATGGTACCTCACTTGTGCGGGTCGGCCTAGTGCCTGCGACAGGAAACAGCGCAAAATACAATGTTATCACACCTCAATTTCGCATTGAAAAATTAGCCTTTTTTGGTAAAGTACCTAGCTCTAGTTTTTGAACCCTAGCTCTGCAGTCACCTTGGGAAACCTAGCAAACCTATAACATTTTTGAAAATTAGACAACCAGGGGAATCCAAGATGGTGTGGCTTGACTGCCTCCCACCAGGGTCTATTACCCAGAATCCCTTGCAAACCTAAAAAATTGACAAAAAAAAACATATTTTTTCTACATTTCTGTGGTAGAAAGTTCCAGAATCTCCATGGATCCACACATTTCCATCCACCTCGCGTTCCCCAAAGTCTTTCGAGAACAATGGTACCTCACTTGTGCGGGTCGGCCTAGTGCCTGCGACAGGAAACAACGCAAAATTCAATGTTGTCACACCTCAATTTCGCATTGAAAAATGACCCTTTTTTGGTAAGGTGCCTAGCTCTAGTTTTTGAACCCTAGCTCTGCAGGCACCTTGGGAAACCTAGCAAACCTATAAAATTTTGAAAACTAGACACAAAGGGGAATCCAGAATGAGGGGACTTGACTGCCTCCCACCAGGGTCTGTTACCCAAAATCCATTGCAAACCTAATAATTTGTCCCAAAAACATATTTTCTCCACATTTCTGTGGTGGAAAATTCCGGAATCTGCGTGGATCCACAAATTTCCACCCACCCCGCGTTCCACAAAGTTTTACGAGAAAAATGGTACCTCACTTGTGCGGGTAGGCCTAGTGCCCGCGACAGGAAATGGCGCCAAACCAAGCGTGTTCACACCTCAATTTCGCATTGAAAAATGACCCTTTTTTGCTAAAGTGCCTAGCTCTAGTTTTTGAACCCTAGCTCTGCGGGCACCTTGGGAAACCTAGCAAACCTATACGTTTTTGAAAACTAGACACAAAGTGGAATCCAGGATGAGGGGACTTGACTGCCTCTCACCAGGGTCTGTTACCCAAAATACCTTGCAAACCTAAAAAATTGTCCCAAAAAACATATTTTCTCCACATTTCTGTGGTGGAAAGTTCCGGAATCTGCGTGGATCCACAAATTTCCACCCACCCCGCGTTCCACAAAGTCTTACGAGAAAAATGGTACCTCACTTGTGCGGGTAGGCCTAGTGCCCTCGACAGGAAATGGCGCAAAACGCAGCGTGGTCACACCTCAATATTGCAGTGAAAAATGACCCTTTTTTGGCAAAGTGTCTAGCTCTAGTTTTTTAACCCTAGCTCTGCGGGCACCTTTGGAAACCTAGCAACCCTATACATTTTTGAAAACCAAACACAGGGGAATCCAGGATGTGGTGACTTGACTGCCTCTCACCAGGGTCTGTTACCCAGAATCCCTTGCAAACTGAAAAAATTGTCCAAAAAACTACATTTTCCCCACATTTCTGTGGTGGAAAGTTACGGAATCTGCATGGATCCACAAATTTCCACCCACCCCGCGTTCCCCAAAGTCTTACGAGAAAAATGGTACCTCACTTGTGCGGGTCGGCCTAGTGCCTGCGACAGGAATCAGCGCAAAATGCAATGTTATCACTCCTCAATTTCGCATTGAAAAATTACCCTTTTTTGCTAAAGTGCCTAGCTCTAGTTTTTGAACCCTAACTCTGCGGGCACCTTGGGAAACCTAGCAAACCTATACATTTTTGAAAACTAGACACAAAGTGGAATCCAGGATGAGGAGACTTGACTGCCTCTCACCAGTGTCTGTCACCCAAAATACCTTGCAAACCTAAAAATTTGTCCCAAAAAACATATTTTCTCCACATTTCTGTGGTGGAAAGTTCCAGAATCTGCGTGGATCCACAAATTTCCACCCACCCCGCGTTCCACAACGTCTTACGAGAAAAATGGTACCTCACTTGTGCGGGTAGGCCTACTGCCCGCGACAGGAAATGGCGCAAAACACAGCGTGGTCACACCTCAATTTTGCATTGAAAAATGACCCTTTTTTGGTAAAGTGCCTAGCTCTAGTTTTTGAACCCTAGCTCTGCATGCACCTTGGGAAACCTAGCAAACCTATAAAATTTTCGAAAATTAGACAACCAGGGGAATCCAAGATGGTGTGGCTTGACTGCCTCCCACCAGGGTCTGTTACCCAGAATCCCTTGCAAACCTAAAAAATTGACAAAAAAACCCATATTTTTTCCACATTTCTGTGGTGGAAAGTTCCGGAATCTCCGGGGATCCACAAATTTCCACCCACCTCGCGTTCCCCAAAGTCTTACGAGAAAAATGGTACCTCACTTGTGCAGGTCGGCCTAGTGCCTGCGACAGGATGCAGCGCAAAATGCAATGTGGTCACACCTCAATTTCGCATTGAAAAATGACCCTTTTTTGCTAAAGTGCCTAGCTCTAGTCTTTGAACCCTAGCTCTGCGGGCACCTTGGGAAACCTAGCAAACCTATACGTTTTTGAAAACTAGACACAAAGTGGAATCCAGGATGAGGGGACTTGACTGCCTCTCACCAGGTTCTGTTACCCAAAATACCTTGCAAACCTAAAAAATTGTCCCAAAAAACATATTTTCTCCACATTTCTGTGGTGGAAAGTTCCGGAATCTGCGTGGATCCACAAATTTCCACCCACCCCGCATTCCACAAAGTCTTACGAGTAAACTGGTACCTCACTTGTGCGGGTAGGCCTAGTGCCCGCGACAGGAAATGGCGCAAAACACAGCGTGGTCACACCTCAATATCGCAGTGAAAAATGACCCTTTTTTGGCAAAGTGTCTAGCTCTAGTTTTTTAACCCTAGCTCTGCGGGCACCTTTGGAAACCTAGCAACCCTATACATTTTTGAAAACTAGACACACAGGGGAATCCAGGATGTGGTGACTTGACTGCCTCTCACCAGGGTCTGTTACCCAGAATCCCTTGCAAACCTACAAAATTGTCAAAAAAACTACATTTTCCCCACATTTCCGTGGTGGAAAGTTACGGAATCTGCATGGATCCACAAATTTCCACCCACCCCGCGTTCCCCAAAGTCTTACGAGAAAAATGGTACCTCACTTGTGCGGGTCGGCCTAGTGCCTGCGACAGGAAACAGCGCAAAATGCAATGTTATCACACCTCAATTTCGCATTGAAAAATTAGCTTTTTTTGGTAAAGTACCTAGCTCTAGTTTTTGAACCCTAGCTCTGCAGGCACCTTGGGAAACCTAGCAAACCTATAAAATTTTTGAAAATTAGACAACCAGGGGAATCCAAGATGGTGTGGCTTGACTGCCTCCCACCAGGGTCTATTACCCAGAATCCCTTGCAAACCTAAAAAATTGACAAAAAAAACCATATTTTTTCTACATTTCTGTGGTGGAAAGTTTCAGAATCTCCATGGATCCACACATTTCCATCCACCTCGCGTTCCCCAAAGTCTTTCGAGAACAATGGTACCTCACTTGTGCGGGTCGGCCTAGTGCCTGCGACAGGAAACAGCGCAAAATTCAATGTTGTCACACCTCAATTTCGCATTGAAAAATGACCCTTTTTTGGTAAGGTGCCTAGCTCTAGTTTTTGAACCCTAGCTCTGCAGGAACCTTGGGAAACCTAGCAAACCTATACGTTTTTGAAAACTAGACACAAAGGGGAATCCAGAATGAGGGGACTTGACTGCCTCCCACCAGGGTCTGTTACCCAAAATCCCTTGCAAACCTAAAAATTTGTCCCAAAAACATATTTTCTCCACATTTCTGTGGTGGAAAATTCCGGAATCTGCGTGGATCCACAAATTTCCACCCACCCCACGTTCCACAAAGTTTTACGAGAAAAATGGTACCTCACTTGTGCGGGTAGGCCTAGTGCCCGCGACAGGAAATGGCACAAAACGCAGCGTGTTCACACCTCAATATCGCAGTGAAAAATGACCCTTTTTTGGCAAAGTACCTAGCTCTAGTTTTTTAACCCTAGATCTGCGGGCACCTTGGGAAACCTAGCAAACCTATACATTTTTAAAAACTAGACACCCAGGGGAATCCAGGATGGGGTGACTTAACTGCCTCACACCAGGGTCTGTTACCCAGAATCCATTGCAAACCGAAAATATTGTTAAAAATAATCATATTTTCTCCACATTTCTGTGCTGGAAAGTTCCGGAATCTGCGTGGATCTACAAATTTCCACCCACCCCGCGTTCCCCAAAGTCTTATGAGAAAAATGGTACCTCACTTGTGCGGGTCGACCTAGTGCCCGCGACAGGAAACGGTCCAAAATGCAACGTGGTCACACCTCAATATCGCAGTGAAAAATGACCCTTTTTTGGCAAAGTGCAAAGCTCTAGTTTTTGAACCCTAGCTAAGCGGGCACCTTGGGAAACCTAGCAAACCTATACATTTTTGAAAACTAGACATCCAGGGGACTCCAGGATGGGGTGACTTGACTACCTCCTACCAGGGTCTGTTACCCAGAATCCCTTACAAACCTAAAAAATTGACAAAAAAAACATATTTTTTCCACATTTCTGTGGTGGAAAGTTCCGGAATCTCCGTGGATCCACAAATTTCCATCCACCTCGCGTTCCCCAAAGTCTTACGAGAAAAATGGTACCTCACTTGTGCGGGTCGGCCTAGTGCCTGCGACAGGATACAGCGCAAAATGCAATGTGGTCACACCTCAATTTCGCATTGAAAAATGACCCTTTTTTGCTAAAGTGCCTAGCTCTAGTTTTTGAACCCTAGCTCTGCGGGCGCCTTGGGAAACCTAGCAAACCTATACATTTTTGAAAACTAGACACACAGGGGAATCCAGGATGGGGTGACTTAACTGCCTCACACCAGGGTCTGTTACCCAGAATCCCTTGCAAACCTAAAATATTGTAAAAAAAAGCATATTTTCTCCACATTTCTGTGGTGGAACGTTCGGGAATCTGCGTGGATCCACAAATTTCCACCCACCCCGCGTTCCCCAAAGTCTTACGAGAAAAATGGTACCTCACTTGTGCGGGTCACCTAGTGCCCGCAACAGGAAACGGTGCAAAACGCAACGTGGTCACACCTCAATATCGCAGTGAAAAATGACCCTTTTTTGTCAAAGTGCAAAGCTCTAGTTTTTGATCCCTAGCTCTGCGGGCACCTTGGGAAACCTAGCAACCCTATACATTTTTGAAAACCAAACACAGGGGAATCCAGGATGTGGTGACTTGACTGCCTCTCACCAGGGTCTGTTACCCAGAATCCCTTGCAAACTGAAAAAATTGTCCAAAAAACTACATTTTCCCCACATTTCTGTGGTGGAAAGTTACGGAATCTGCATGGATCCACAAATTTCCACCCACCCCGCGTTCCCCAAAGTCTTACGAGAACAATGGTACCTCACTTGTGCGGGTCGGCCTAGTGCCTGCGACAGGAATCAGCGCAAAATGCAATGTTATCACACCTCAATTTCGCATTGAAAAATTACCCTTTTTTGCTAAAGTGCCTAGCTCTAGTTTTTGAACCCTAACTCTGCGGGCACCTTGGGAAACCTAGCAAACCTATACATTTTTGAAAACTAGACACAAAGTGGAATCCAGGATGAGGAGACTTGACTGCCTCTCACCAGTGTCTGTTACCCAAAATACCTTGCAAACCTAAAAATTTGTCCCAAAAAACATATTTTCTCCATATTTCTGTGGTGGAAAGTTCCGGAATCTGCGTGGATCCACAAATTTCCACCCACCCCGCGTTCCACAAAGTCTTACGAGAAAAATGGTACCTCACTTGTGCGGGTAGGCCTACTGCCCGCGACAGGAAATGGCGCAAAACACAGCGTGGTCACACCTCAATTTTGCATTGAAAAATGACCCTTTTTTGGTAAAGTGCCTAGCTCTAGTTTTTGAACCCTAGCTCTGTAGGCACCTTGGGAAACCTAGCAAACCTATAACATTTTCGAAAATTAGACAACCAGGGGAATCCAAGATGGTGTGGCTTGACTGCCTCCCACCAGGGTCTGTTACCCAGAATTCCTTGCAAATCTAAAAAATTGACAAAAAAAAACATATTTTTTCATCATTTCTGTGGTGGAAAGTTCCGGAATCTCCGTGGATTCACAAATTTCCACCCACCTCGTGTTCTCCAAAGTCTTTCGAGAAAAATGGTACCTCACTTGTGCGGGTCGGCCTAGTGCCTGCGACAGGAAACAGCGTAAAATGCAATGTTGTCACACCTCAATTTCGCATTGAAAAATGACCCTTTTTTGGTAAAGTGCCTAGCTCTAGTTTTTGAACCCTAGCTCTGCAGGCACCTTGGGAAACCTAGCAAACCTATACGTTTTTGAAAACTAGACACAAAGGGAAATCCAGGATGAGGGGACTTGACTGCCTCCCACCAGGGTCTGTTACCCAAAATCCCTTGCAAACCTAAAAATTTGTCCCAAAAAACATATTTTCTCCACATTTCTGTGGTGGGAAATTCCGGAATCTGCGTGGATCCACAAATTTCCACCCACCCCGCGTTCCACAAAGTTTTACGAGAAAAATGGTACCTCACTTGTGCGGGTAGGACTAGTGCCCGCGACAGAAAATGGCGCAAAACGCAGCGTGTTCACATCTCAATATCGCAGTGAAAAATGACCCTTTTTTGGCAAAGTGCCTAGCTCTAGGTTTTTTAACCCTAGCTCTGCGGGCACCTTCGGAAACCTAGCAAACCTATACATTTTTGAAAACTAGACACCCAGGGGAATCCAGGATGGGGTGACTTAACTGCCTCACACCAGGGTCTGTTACCCAGAATCCCTTGCAAACCTAAAATATTGTAAAAAAAAGCATATTTTCACCACATTTCTGTGGTGGAAAGTTCCGGAATCTGCATGGATCCACAAATTTCCACCCACCCCGCGTTTCCCAAAGTCTTATGAGAAAAATGGTACCTCACTTGTGCGGGTCACCTAGTGCCCGCGACAGGAAATGGTGCAAAACGCAACGTGGTCACACCTCAATATCGCAGTGAAAAATGACCCTTTTTTGGCAAAATGCAAAGCTCTAGTTTTTGATCCCTAGCTCTGCGGGCACCTTGGGAAACCTAGCAAACCTATACATTTTTAAAAACTAGACATCCAGGGGAATCCAGGATGGGGTGACTTGACTGCCTCCCACCAGGGTCTGTTGCCCAGAATCCCTTGCAAACCTAAAAAATTGAAAAAAAAAACATATTTTCTCCACATTTCTGTGGTGGAAAGTTCCGGAATCTCCGTGGATCCACAAATTTCCACCTACCTCGCGTTCCCCAAAGTCTTACGAGAAAAACGGTACCTCACTTGTGCGGGTCGGCCTAGTGCCTGCGACAGGATACAGCGCAAAATGCAATGTGGTCACACCTCAATTTCGCATTGAAAAATGACCCTTTTTTGCTAAAGTGCCTAGCTCTAGTTTTTCAACCCTAGCTCTGCAGGCACCTTGGGAAACCTAGCAAACCTATACGTTTTTGAAAACTAGACACAAAGGGGAATCCAGGATGAGGGGACTTGACTGCCTCCCACCAGGGTCTGTTACCCAAAATCCCTTGCAAACCTAAAAATTTGTCCCAAAAAACATATTTTCTCCATATTTCTGTGGTGGGAAATTCCGGAATCTGCGTGGATCCACAAATTTCCACCCACCCCGCGTTCCACAAAGTTTTACAAGAAAAATGGTACCTCACTTGTGCGGGTAGGACTAGTGCCCGCGACAGAAAATGGCGCAAAACGCAGCGTGTTCACACCTCAATATCGCAGTGAAAAATGACCCTTTTTTGGCAAAGTGCCTAGCTCTAGTTTTTTAACCCTAGCTCTGCGGGCACCTTGGGAAACCTAGCAAACCTATACATTTTTGAAAACTAGACACACAGGGGAATCCAGGATGGGATGACTTAACTGCCTCACTCCAGGGTCTGTTACCCAGAATCCCTAGCAAACCTAAAATATTGTAAAAAAAAGCATATTTTCACCACATTTCTGTGGTGGAAAGTTCCGGAATCTGCATGGATCCACAAATTTCCACCCAGCCCGCGTTCCCCAAAGTCTTATGAGAAAAATGGTACCTCACTTGTGCGGGTCACCTAGTGCCCGCGACAGGAAACGGTGCAAAACGCAACGTGGTCACACCTCAATATCGCAGTGAAAAATGACCCTTTTTTGGCAAAGTGGAAAGCTCTAGTTTTTGAACCCTAGCTCTGCGGGCACCTTGGGAAACCTAGCAACCCTATATTTTTGAAAACTAGACATCCTGTGGAATCCAGGATGGGGTGACTTGACTGCCTCCACCAGGGTCTGTTACCCAGAATCCCTTGCAAACCTAAAAAATTGACAAAAAAACCCATATTTTTTCCACATTTCTGTGGTGGAAAGTTCCGGAATCTCCGGGGATCCACAAATTTCCACCCACCTCGTGTTCCCCAAAGTCTTACGAGAAAAATGGTACCTCACTTGTGCGGGTCGGCCTAGTGCCTGCGACAGGATGCAGCGCAAAATGCAATGTGGTCACACCTCAATTTCGCATTGAAAAATGACCCTTTTTTGCTAAAGTGCCTGGCTCTCGTTTTTGAACCCTAGCTCTGCGGGCACCGCGGGAAACCTAGCAAACCTATACGTTTTTGAAAACTAGACACAAAGTGGAATCCAGGATGAGGGGACTTGACTGCCTCTCACCAGGGTCTGTTACCCAAAATACCTTGCAAACCTAAAAAATTGTCCCAAAAAACATATTTTCTCCACATTTCTGTGGTGGAAAGTTCCGGAATCTGCGTGGATCCACAAATTTCCACCCACCCCGCGTTCCACAAAGTCTTACGAGTAAACTGGTACCTCACTTGTGCGGGTAGGCCTAGTGTCCGCGACAGGAAATGGCGCAAAACGCAGCGTGGTCACACCTCAATATCGCAGTGAAAAATGACCCTTTTTTGGCAAAGTGTCTAGCTCTAGTTTTTTAACCCTAGCTCTGCTGGCACCTTTGGAAACCTAGCAACCCTATACATTTTTGAAAACTAGACACACAGGGGAATCTAGGATGTGGTGACTTGACTGCCTCTCACCAGGGTCTGTTACCCAGAATCCCTTGCAAACCTACAAAATTGTCAAAAAAACTACATTTTCCCCACATTTCTGTGGTGGAAAGTTACGGAATCTGCATGGATCCACAAATTTCCACCCACCCCACGTTCCCCAAAGTCTTACGAGAAAAATGGTACCTCACTTGTGCGGGTCGGCCTAGTGCCTGCGACAGGAAACAGCGCAAAATGCAAAGTTATCACACCTCAATTTCGCATTGAAAAATTAGCTTTTTTTGGTAAAGTACCTAGCTCTAGTTTTTGAACCCTAGCTCTGCAGGCACCTTGGGAAACCTAGCAAACCTATAAAATTTTTGAAAATTAGACAACCAGGGGAATCCAAGATGGTGTGGCTTGACTGCCTCCCACCAGGGTCTATTACCCAGAATCCCTTGCAAACCTACAAAATTGACAAAAAAAACCATATTTTTTCTACATTTCTGTGGTGGAAAGTTTCAGAATCTCCATGGATCCACACATTTCCATCCACCTCGCGTTCCCCAAAGTCTTTCGAGAACAATGGTACCTCACTTGTGCGGGTCGGCCTAGTGCCTGCGACAGGAAACAGCGCAAAATTCAATGTTGTCACACCTCAATTTCGCATTGAAAAATGACCCTTTTTTGCTAAAGTGCCTAGCTCTAGTTTTTGAACCCTAGTTCTGCGGGCACCTTGGGAAGCCTAGCAAACCTATATGTTTTTGAAAACTAGACACAAAGTGGAATCCAGGATGAGGGGACTTGACTGCCTCTCACCAGGGTCTGTTACCCAAAATACCTTGCAAACCTAAAAAATTGTCCCAAAAAACATATTTTCTCCACATTTCTGTGGTGGAAAGTTCCGGAATCTGCGTGGATCCACAAATTTCCACCCACCCCGCGTTCCACAAAGTCTTACGAGAAAAATGGTACCTCACTTGTGCGGGTAGGCCTAGTGCCTGCGACAGGAAATGGCGCAAAACGCAGCATGGTCACACCTCAATATCGCAGTGAAAAATGACCCTTTTTTGGCAAAGTGTCTAGCTCTAGTTTTTTAACCCTAGCTCTGCGGGCACCTTGGGAAACCTAGCAAACCTTTACATTTTTGAAAACTAGACACCCAGGGGAATCCAGGATGGGGTACTTGACTGACTCCCCCCAGGGTCTGTTACCCAGAATCCCTTGCAAACCTAAAAAATTGACAAAAAAAAACATATTTTTTCCAAATTTCTGTGGTGGAAAGTTCCGGAATCTCTGTGGATCCACAAATTTCCACCCACCTCGCGTTCCCCAAAGTCTTACGAGAAAAATGGTACCTCACTTGTGCGGGTCGGCCTAGTGCCTGCGACAGGATACAGCGCAAAATGCAATGTGGTCACACCTCAATTTCGCATTGAAAAATGACCCTTTTTTGCTAAAGTGCCTAGCTCTAGTTTTTGAACCCTAGCTCTGCGGGCACCTTGGGAAACCTAGCAAACCTATATGTTTTTGAAAACTAGACACAAAGTGGAATCCAGGATGAGGAGACTTGACTGCCTCTCACCAGGGTCTGTTACCCAAAATACCTTCCAAACCTAAAAATTTGTCCCAAAAAACATATTTTCTCCACATTTCTGTGGTGGAAAGTTCCGGAATCTGCGTGGATCCACAAATTTCCACCCACCCCGCGTTCCACAAAGTCTTACGAGAAAAATGGTACCTCACTTGTGCGGGTAGGCCTAGTGTCCGTGACAGGAAATGGCGCAAAACGCAGCGTGGTCACACCTCAATATCGCAGTGAAAAATGACCCTTTTTTGGCAAAGTGTCTAGCTCTAGCTTTTTAACCCTAGCTCTGCGGGCACCTTGGGAAACCTAGCAAACCTATACATTTTTGAAAACTAGACACCCAGGGGAATCCAGGATGTGGTGACTTAACTGCCTCCCACCAGGGTCTGTTACCCAGAATCCCTTGCAAACTTAAAACATTGTCAAAAAAACTACATTTTCTCCACATTTCTGTGGTGGAAAGTTATGGAATCTGCATGGATCCACAAATTTCCACCCACCTCGCGTTCCCCAAAGTCTTACGAGAAAAATGGTACCTCACTTGTGCGGGTCGGCCTAGTGCCTGCGACAGGAAACAGCGCAAAATGCAATGTTGTCACACCTCAATTTCGCATTCAAAAATGACCATTTTTGGTAAAGTGCCTAGCTCTAGTTTTTGAACCCTAGCTCTGCAGGCACCTTGGGAAACCTAGCAAACCTATACGTTTTTGAAAACTAGACACAAAATGGAATACAGGATGAGGGGACTTGACTGCCTCCCACCAGGGTCTGTTACCCAAAATCCCTTGCAAACCTAAAAATTTGTCCCAAAAAACATATTTTCTCCACATTTCTGTGGTGGAAAATTCCGGAATCTGCGTGGATCCACAAATTTCCACCCACCCCGCGTTCCACAAAGTTTTACGAGAAAAATGGTACCTCACTTGTGCGGGTAGGCCTAGTGTCCGCGACAGAAAATGGCGCAAAACGCAGCGTGTTCACACCTCAATATCGCAGTGAAAAATGACCCTTTTTTGGCAAAGTGCCTAGCTCTAGGTTTTTTAACCCTAGCTCTGCGGGCACCTTGGGAAACCTAGCAAACCTATACATTTTTGAAAACTAGACACCCAGGGGAATCCAGGATGGGGTGACTTAACTGCCTCCCACCAGGGTCTGTTACCCAGAATCCCTTGCAAACCTAAAATTTTGTAAAAAAAAAGCCTATTTTCTCCACATTTCTGTGGTGGAAAGTTCCGGAATCTGCGTGCATCCACAAATTTCCACCCACCCCGCGTTCCCCAAAGTCTTATGAGAAAAATGGTACCTCACTTGTGTGGGTCGACCTAGTGCCCGCGACAGAAAACGGTGCAAAACGCAACGTGGTCACACCTCAATATCGCAGTGAAAAATGACCCTTTTTTGGCAAAGTGCAAAGCTCTAGTTTTTGAACCCTAGCTCTGCGGGCACCTTGGGAAACCTAGCAAACCTATACAGTTTTTTAAAACTAGACATTCAGGGGAATCCAGGATGGGGTGACTTGACTGCCTCCCACCAGGGTCTGTTACCCAGAATCCCTTGCTAACCTAAAAAATTGACAAAAAAACCCATATTTTTTCTACATTTCTGTGGTGGAAAGTTCCGGAATCTCCGTGGATCCACAAATTTCCACCCACCTCGTGTTCCCCAAAGTCTTACGAGAAAAATGGTACCTCACTTGTGCGGGTCGGCCTAGAGCCTGCGACAGGATGCAGCGCAAAATGCAATGTGGTCACACCTCAATTTCGCATTGAAAAATGACCCTTTTTTGGCAAAGTGTCTAGCTCTAGTTTTTGAACCATAGCTCTGCGGGCACCTTTGGAAACCTAGCAACCCTATATATTTTTGAAGACTAGACACACAGGGGAATCCAGGATGTGGTGACTTGACTGCCTCTCACCAGGGTCTGTTACCCAGAATCCCTTGCAAACTTAAAAAATTGTCAAAAAAACTACATTTTCCCCACATTTCTGTGGTGCAAAGTTACAGAATCTGCATGGATCCTCAAATTTCCACCCACCCCGCGTTCCCCAAAGTCTTACAAGAAAAATGGTACCTCACTTGTGCGGGTAGGCCTAGTGCCCGCGACAGGAAATGGCGCAAAATGCAGCGTGGTCACACCTCAATGTCGCAGTGAAAAGTGACCCTTTTTTGGCAAAGTGTCTAGCTCTAGTTTTCTAACCCTAGCTCTGCGGGCACCTTTGGAAACCTAGCAACCCTATACATTTTTGAAAACTAGACACACAGGGGAATCCAGGATGTGGTGACTTGACTGCCTCTCACCAGGGTCTGTTACCCAGAATCCCTTGCAAACTTAAAAAATTGTCAAAAAAACTACATTTTCCCCACATTTCTGTGGTGGAAAGTTATGGAATCTCATTGGATCCACAAATTTCCACCCACCCCGCGTTCCCCAAAGTCTTACGAGAAAAATGGTACCTCACTTGTGTGGGTCGGCCTAGTGCCTGCGACAGGAAACAGTGCAAAATGCAATGTTATCACACCTCAATTTCGCATTGAAAAATTACCCTTTTTTGGTAAAGTACCTAGCTTTAGTTTTTGAACCCTAGCTCTGCAGGCACCTTGGGAAACCTAGCAAACCTATAAACTTTTTGAAAATTGGACAACCAGGGGAATCCAAGATGGTGTGGCTTGACTGCCTCCCACCAGGGTCTGTTACCCAGAATCCCTTGCAAACCTAAAAAATTGACAAAAAAACATATTTTTTCTACATTTCTGTGGTGGAAAGTTTCAGAATCTCCATGGATCCACACATTTCCATCCACCTCGCGTTCCCCAAAGTCTTTCGAGAACAATGGTACCTCACTTGTGCGGGTCGGCCTAGTGCCTGCGACAGGAAACAGCGCAAAATTCAATGTTGTCACACCTCAATTTCGCATTGAAAAATGACCCTTTTTTGGTAAGGTGCCTAGCTCTAGTTTTTGAACCCTAGCTCTGCAGGCACCTTGGGAAACCTAGCAAACCTATACGTTTTTGAAAACTAGACACAAAGGGGAATCCAGAATGAGGGGACTTGACTGCCTCCCACCAGGGTCTGTTACCCAAAATCCCTTGCAAACCTAAAAATTTGTCCCAAAAACATATTTTCTCCACATTTCTGTGGTGGAAAATTCCGGAATCTGCGTGGATCCACAAATTTCCACCCACCCCGCGTTCCACAAAGTTTTACGAGAAAAATGGTACCTCACTTGTGCGGGTAGGCCTAGTGCCCGCGACAGGAAATGGCGCAAAATGCAGCGTGTTCACACCTCAATATCGCAGTGAAAAATGACCCTTTTTTGGCAAAGTACCTAGCTCTAGTTTTTTAACCCTAGATCTGCGGGCACCTTGGGAAACCTAGCAAACCTATACATTTTTGAAAACTAGACACCCAGGGGAATCCAGGATGGGGTGACTTAACTGCCTCACACCAGGGTCTGTTACCCAGAATCCCTTGCAAACCTAAAATATTGTAAAAAAAAGCATATTTTCACCACATTTCTGTGGTGGAAAGTTCCGGAATCTGCATGGATCCACAAATTTCCACCCACCCCGCGTTCCCCAAAGTCTTATGAGAAAAATGGTACCTCACTTGTGCGGGTCACCTAGTGCCCGCGACAGGAAACGGTGCAAAACGCAACGTGGTCACACCTCAATATCGCAGTGAAAAATGACCCTTTTTTGTCAAAGTGCAAAGCTCTAGTTTTTGAACCCTAGCTCTGCGGGCACCTTGGGAAACCTAGCAAACCTATACATTTTTCAAAACTAGACATCCAGGGGAATCCAGGATGGGGTGACTTGACTGCCTCCCACCAGGGTCTGTTACCCAGAATCCCTTGCAAACCTAAAAAATTGATAAAAAAACCCATATTTTTTCCACATTTCTGTGGTGGAAAGTTCCGGAATCTCCGGGGATCCACAAATTTCCACCCACCTCGCGTTCCCCAAAGTCTTACGAGAAAAATCATACCTCACTTGTGCGGGTCGGCCTAGTGCCTGCGACAGGATGCAGCGCAAAATGCAATGTGGTCACACCTCAATTTCGCATTGAAAAATGACCCTTTTTTGCTAAAGTGCCTAGCTCTAGTTTTTGAACCCTAGCTCTGCGGGCACCTTGGGAAACCTAGCAAACCTATACGTTTTTGAAAACTTGACACCCAGGGGAATCCAGGATGTGGTGACTTAACTGCCTCCCACCAGGGTCTGTTACCCAGAATCCCTTGCAAACTTAAAAAATTGTCAAAAAAACTACATTTTCTCCACATTTCTGTGGTGGAAAGTTATGGAATCTGCATGGATCCACAAATTTCCACCCACCCCGCGTTCCCCAAAGTCTTACGAGAAAAATGGTACCTCACTTGTGCGGGTCGGCCTAGTGCCTGCGACAGGAAACAGCGCAAAATGCAATGTTGTCACACCTCAATTTCGCATTCAAAAATGACCATTTTTGGTAAAGTGCCTAGCTCTAGTTTTTGAACCCTAGCTCTGCAGGCACCTTGGGAAACCTAGCAAACCTATACGTTTTTGAAAACTAGACACAAAATGGAATACAGGATGAGGGGACTTGACTGCCTCCCACCAGGGTCTGTTACCCAAAATCCCTTGCAAACCTAAAAATTTGTCCCAAAAAACATATTTTCTCCACATTTCTGTGGTGGAAAATTCCGGAATCTGCGTGGATCCACAAATTTCCACCCACCCCGCGTTCCACAAAGTTTTACGAGAAAAATGGTACCTCACTTGTGCGGGTAGGCCTAGTGCCCGCGACAGAAAATGGCGCAAAACGCAGCGTGTTCACACCTCAATATCGCAGTGAAAAATGACCCTTTTTTGGCAAAGTGCCTAGCTCTAGGTTTTTTAACCCTAGCTCTGCGGGCACCTTGGGAAACCTAGCAAACCTATACATTTTTGAAAACTAGACACCCAGGGGAATCCAGGATGGGGTGACTTAACTGCCTCCCACCAGGGTCTGTTACCCAGAATCCCTTGCAAACCTAAAATTTTGTAAAAAAAAAGCCTATTTTCTCCACATTTCTGTGGTGGAAAGTTCCGGAATCTGCGTGCATCCACAAATTTCCACCCACCCCGCGTTCCCCAAAGTCTTATGAGAAAAATGGTACCTCACTTGTGTGGGTCGACCTAGTGCCCGCGACAGAAAACGGTGCAAAACGCAACGTGGTCACACCTCAATATCGCAGTGAAAAATGACCCTTTTTTGGCAAAGTGCAAAGCTCTAGTTTTTGAACCCTAGCTCTGCGGGCACCTTGGGAAACCTAGCAAACCTATACAGTTTTTTAAAACTAGACATTCAGGGGAATCCAGGATGGGGTGACTTGACTGCCTCCCACCAGGGTCTGTTACCCAGAATCCCTTGCTAACCTAAAAAATTGACAAAAAAACCCATATTTTTTCTACATTTCTGTGGTGGAAAGTTCCGGAATCTCCGTGGATCCACAAATTTCCACCCACCTCGTGTTCCCCAAAGTCTTACGAGAAAAATGGTACCTCACTTGTGCGGGTCGGCCTAGAGCCTGCGACAGGATGCAGCGCAAAATGCAATGTGGTCACACCTCAATTTCGCATTGAAAAATGACCCTTTTTTGGCAAAGTGTCTAGCTCTAGTTTTTGAACCATAGCTCTGCGGGCACCTTTGGAAACCTAGCAACCCTATATATTTTTGAAGACTAGACACACAGGGGAATCCAGGATGTGGTGACTTGACTGCCTCTCACCAGGGTCTGTTACCCAGAATCCCTTGCAAACTTAAAAAATTGTCAAAAAAACTACATTTTCCCCACATTTCTGTGGTGCAAAGTTACAGAATCTGCATGGATCCTCAAATTTCCACCCACCCCGCGTTCCCCAAAGTCTTACAAGAAAAATGGTACCTCACTTGTGCGGGTAGGCCTAGTGCCCGCGACAGGAAATGGCGCAAAATGCAGCGTGGTCACACCTCAATGTCGCAGTGAAAAGTGACCCTTTTTTGGCAAAGTGTCTAGCTCTAGTTTTCTAACCCTAGCTCTGCGGGCACCTTTGGAAACCTAGCAACCCTATACATTTTTGAAAACTAGACACACAGGGGAATCCAGGATGTGGTGACTTGACTGCCTCTCACCAGGGTCTGTTACCCAGAATCCCTTGCAAACTTAAAAAATTGTCAAAAAAACTACATTTTCCCCACATTTCTGTGGTGGAAAGTTATGGAATCTCATTGGATCCACAAATTTCCACCCACCCCGCGTTCCCCAAAGTCTTACGAGAAAAATGGTACCTCACTTGTGTGGGTCGGCCTAGTGCCTGCGACAGGAAACAGTGCAAAATGCAATGTTATCACACCTCAATTTCGCATTGAAAAATTACCCTTTTTTGGTAAAGTACCTAGCTTTAGTTTTTGAACCCTAGCTCTGCAGGCACCTTGGGAAACCTAGCAAACCTATAAACTTTTTGAAAATTGGACAACCAGGGGAATCCAAGATGGTGTGGCTTGACTGCCTCCCACCAGGGTCTGTTACCCAGAATCCCTTGCAAACCTAAAAAATTGACAAAAAAACATATTTTTTCTACATTTCTGTGGTGGAAAGTTTCAGAATCTCCATGGATCCACACATTTCCATCCACCTCGCGTTCCCCAAAGTCTTTCGAGAACAATGGTACCTCACTTGTGCGGGTCGGCCTAGTGCCTGCGACAGGAAACAGCGCAAAATTCAATGTTGTCACACCTCAATTTCGCATTGAAAAATGACCCTTTTTTGGTAAGGTGCCTAGCTCTAGTTTTTGAACCCTAGCTCTGCAGGCACCTTGGGAAACCTAGCAAACCTATACGTTTTTGAAAACTAGACACAAAGGGGAATCCAGAATGAGGGGACTTGACTGCCTCCCACCAGGGTCTGTTACCCAAAATCCCTTGCAAACCTAAAAATTTGTCCCAAAAACATATTTTCTCCACATTTCTGTGGTGGAAAATTCCGGAATCTGCGTGGATCCACAAATTTCCACCCACCCCGCGTTCCACAAAGTTTTACGAGAAAAATGGTACCTCACTTGTGCGGGTAGGCCTAGTGCCCGCGACAGGAAATGGCGCAAAATGCAGCGTGTTCACACCTCAATATCGCAGTGAAAAATGACCCTTTTTTGGCAAAGTACCTAGCTCTAGTTTTTTAACCCTAGATCTGCGGGCACCTTGGGAAACCTAGCAAACCTATACATTTTTGAAAACTAGACACCCAGGGGAATCCAGGATGGGGTGACTTAACTGCCTCACACCAGGGTCTGTTACCCAGAATCCCTTGCAAACCTAAAATATTGTAAAAAAAAGCATATTTTCACCACATTTCTGTGGTGGAAAGTTCCGGAATCTGCATGGATCCACAAATTTCCACCCACCCCGCGTTCCCCAAAGTCTTATGAGAAAAATGGTACCTCACTTGTGCGGGTCACCTAGTGCCCGCGACAGGAAACGGTGCAAAACGCAACGTGGTCACACCTCAATATCGCAGTGAAAAATGACCCTTTTTTGTCAAAGTGCAAAGCTCTAGTTTTTGAACCCTAGCTCTGCGGGCACCTTGGGAAACCTAGCAAACCTATACATTTTTCAAAACTAGACATCCAGGGGAATCCAGGATGGGGTGACTTGACTGCCTCCCACCAGGGTCTGTTACCCAGAATCCCTTGCAAACCTAAAAAATTGATAAAAAAACCCATATTTTTTCCACATTTCTGTGGTGGAAAGTTCCGGAATCTCCGGGGATCCACAAATTTCCACCCACCTCGCGTTCCCCAAAGTCTTACGAGAAAAATCATACCTCACTTGTGCGGGTCGGCCTAGTGCCTGCGACAGGATGCAGCGCAAAATGCAATGTGGTCACACCTCAATTTCGCATTGAAAAATGACCCTTTTTTGCTAAAGTGCCTAGCTCTAGTTTTTGAACCCTAGCTCTGCGGGCACCTTGGGAAACCTAGCAAACCTATACGTTTTTGAAAACTTGACACCCAGGGGAATCCAGGATGTGGTGACTTAACTGCCTCCCACCAGGGTCTGTTACCCAGAATCCCTTGCAAACTTAAAAAATTGTCAAAAAAACTACATTTTCTCCACATTTCTGTGGTGGAAAGTTATGGAATCTGCATGGATCCACAAATTTCCACCCACCCCGCGTTCCCCAAAGTCTTACGAGAAAAATGGTACCTCACTTGTGCGGGTCGGCCTAGTGCCTGCGACAGGAAACAGCGCAAAATGCAATGTTGTCACACCTCAATTTCGCATTCAAAAATGACCATTTTTGGTAAAGTGCCTAGCTCTAGTTTTTGAACCCTAGCTCTGCAGGCACCTTGGGAAACCTAGCAAACCTATACGTTTTTGAAAACTAGACACAAAATGGAATACAGGATGAGGGGACTTGACTGCCTCCCACCAGGGTCTGTTACCCAAAATCCCTTGCAAACCTAAAAATTTGTCCCAAAAAACATATTTTCTCCACATTTCTGTGGTGGAAAATTCCGGAATCTGCGTGGATCCACAAATTTCCACCCACCCCGCGTTCCACAAAGTTTTACGAGAAAAATGGTACCTCACTTGTGCGGGTAGGCCTAGTGCCCGCGACAGAAAATGGCGCAAAACGCAGCGTGTTCACACCTCAATATCGCAGTGAAAAATGACCCTTTTTTGGCAAAGTGCCTAGCTCTAGGTTTTTTAACCCTAGCTCTGCGGGCACCTTGGGAAACCTAGCAAACCTATACATTTTTGAAAACTAGACACCCAGGGGAATCCAGGATGGGGTGACTTAACTGCCTCCCACCAGGGTCTGTTACCCAGAATCCCTTGCAAACCTAAAATTTTGTAAAAAAAAAGCCTATTTTCTCCACATTTCTGTGGTGGAAAGTTCCGGAATCTGCGTGGATCCACAAATTTCCACCCACCCCGCGTTCCCCAAAGTCTTATGAGAAAAATGGTACCTCACTTGTGTGGGTCGACCTAGTGCCCGCGACAGAAAACGGTGCAAAACGCAACGTGGTCACACCTCAATATCGCAGTGAAAAATGACCCTTTTTTGGCAAAGTGCAAAGCTCTAGTTTTTGAACCCTAGCTCTGCGGGCACCTTGGGAAACCTAGCAAACCTATACAGTTTTTTAAAACTAGACATTCAGGGGAATCCAGGATGGGGTGACTTGACTGCCTCCCACCAGGGTCTGTTACCCAGAATCCCTTGCTAACCTAAAAAATTGACAAAAAAACCCATATTTTTTCTACATTTCTGTGGTGGAAAGTTCCGGAATCTCCGTGGATCCACAAATTTCCACCCACCTCGTGTTCCCCAAAGTCTTACGAGAAAAATGGTACCTCACTTGTGCGGGTCGGCCTAGAGCCTGCGACAGGATGCAGCGCAAAATGCAATGTGGTCACACCTCAATTTCGCATTGAAAAATGACCCTTTTTTGGCAAAGTGTCTAGCTCTAGTTTTTGAACCATAGCTCTGCGGGCACCTTTGGAAACCTAGCAACCCTATATATTTTTGAAGACTAGACACACAGGGGAATCCAGGATGTGGTGACTTGACTGCCTCTCACCAGGGTCTGTTACCCAGAATCCCTTGCAAACTTAAAAAATTGTCAAAAAAACTACATTTTCCCCACATTTCTGTGGTGCAAAGTTACAGAATCTGCATGGATCCTCAAATTTCCACCCACCCCGCGTTCCCCAAAGTCTTACAAGAAAAATGGTACCTCACTTGTGCGGGTAGGCCTAGTGCCCGCGACAGGAAATGGCGCAAAATGCAGCGTGGTCACACCTCAATGTCGCAGTGAAAAGTGACCCTTTTTTGGCAAAGTGTCTAGCTCTAGTTTTCTAACCCTAGCTCTGCGGGCACCTTTGGAAACCTAGCAACCCTATACATTTTTGAAAACTAGACACACAGGGGAATCCAGGATGTGGTGACTTGACTGCCTCTCACCAGGGTCTGTTACCCAGAATCCCTTGCAAACTTAAAAAATTGTCAAAAAAACTACATTTTCCCCACATTTCTGTGGTGGAAAGTTATGGAATCTCATTGGATCCACAAATTTCCACCCACCCCGCGTTCCCCAAAGTCTTACGAGAAAAATGGTACCTCACTTGTGTGGGTCGGCCTAGTGCCTGCGACAGGAAACAGTGCAAAATGCAATGTTATCACACCTCAATTTCGCATTGAAAAATTACCCTTTTTTGGTAAAGTACCTAGCTTTAGTTTTTGAACCCTAGCTCTGCAGGCACCTTGGGAAACCTAGCAAACCTATTTTTTTTTGAAAATTGGACAACCAGGGGAATCCAAGATGGTGTGGCTTGACTGCCTCCCACCAGGGTCTGTTACCCAGAATCCCTTGCAAACCTAAAAAATTGACAAAAAAACATATTTTTTCTACATTTCTGTGGTGGAAAGTTTCAGAATCTCCATGGATCCACACATTTCCATCCACCTCGCGTTCCCCAAAGTCTTTCGAGAACAATGGTACCTCACTTGTGCGGGTCGGCCTAGTGCCTGCGACAGGAAACAGCGCAAAATTCAATGTTGTCACACCTCAATTTCGCATTGAAAAATGACCCTTTTTTGGTAAGGTGCCTAGCTCTAGTTTTTGAACCCTAGCTCTGCAGGCACCTTGGGAAACCTAGCAAACCTATACGTTTTTGAAAACTAGACACAAAGGGGAATCCAGAATGAGGGGACTTGACTGCCTCCCACCAGGGTCTGTTACCCAAAATCCCTTGCAAACCTAAAAATTTGTCCCAAAAACATATTTTCTCCACATTTCTGTGGTGGAAAATTCCGGAATCTGCGTGGATCCACAAATTTCCACCCACCCCGCGTTCCACAAAGTTTTACGAGAAAAATGGTACCTCACTTGTGCGGGTAGGCCTAGTGCCCGCGACAGGAAATGGCGCAAAATGCAGCGTGTTCACACCTCAATATCGCAGTGAAAAATGACCCTTTTTTGGCAAAGTACCTAGCTCTAGTTTTTTAACCCTAGATCTGCGGGCACCTTGGGAAACCTAGCAAACCTATACATTTTTGAAAACTAGACACCCAGGGGAATCCAGGATGGGGTGACTTAACTGCCTCACACCAGGGTCTGTTACCCAGAATCCCTTGCAAACCTAAAATATTGTAAAAAAAAGCATATTTTCACCACATTTCTGTGGTGGAAAGTTCCGGAATCTGCATGGATCCACAAATTTCCACCCACCCCGCGTTCCCCAAAGTCTTATGAGAAAAATGGTACCTCACTTGTGCGGGTCACCTAGTGCCCGCGACAGGAAACGGTGCAAAACGCAACGTGGTCACACCTCAATATCGCAGTGAAAAATGACCCTTTTTTGTCAAAGTGCAAAGCTCTAGTTTTTGAACCCTAGCTCTGCGGGCACCTTGGGAAACCTAGCAAACCTATACATTTTTCAAAACTAGACATCCAGGGGAATCCAGGATGGGGTGACTTGACTGCCTCCCACCAGGGTCTGTTACCCAGAATCCCTTGCAAACCTAAAAAATTGATAAAAAAACCCATATTTTTTCCACATTTCTGTGGTGGAAAGTTCCGGAATCTCCGGGGATCCACAAATTTCCACCCACCTCGCGTTCCCCAAAGTCTTACGAGAAAAATCATACCTCACTTGTGCGGGTCGGCCTAGTGCCTGCGACAGGATGCAGCGCAAAATGCAATGTGGTCACACCTCAATTTCGCATTGAAAAATGACCCTTTTTTGCTAAAGTGCCTAGCTCTAGTTTTTGAACCCTAGCTCTGCGGGCACCTTGGGAAACCTAGCAAACCTATACGTTTTTGAAAACTTGACACCCAGGGGAATCCAGGATGTGGTGACTTAACTGCCTCCCACCAGGGTCTGTTACCCAGAATCCCTTGCAAACTTAAAAAATTGTCAAAAAAACTACATTTTCTCCACATTTCTGTGGTGGAAAGTTATGGAATCTGCATGGATCCACAAATTTCCACCCACCCCGCGTTCCCCAAAGTCTTACGAGAAAAATGGTACCTCACTTGTGCGGGTCGGCCTAGTGCCTGCGACAGGAAACAGCGCAAAATGCAATGTTGTCACACCTCAATTTCGCATTCAAAAATGACCATTTTTGGTAAAGTGCCTAGCTCTAGTTTTTGAACCCTAGCTCTGCAGGCACCTTGGGAAACCTAGCAAACCTATACGTTTTTGAAAACTAGACACAAAATGGAATACAGGATGAGGGGACTTGACTGCCTCCCACCAGGGTCTGTTACCCAAAATCCCTTGCAAACCTAAAAATTTGTCCCAAAAAACATATTTTCTCCACATTTCTGTGGTGGAAAATTCCGGAATCTGCGTGGATCCACAAATTTCCACCCACCCCGCGTTCCACAAAGTTTTACGAGAAAAATGGTACCTCACTTGTGCGGGTAGGCCTAGTGCCCGCGACAGAAAATGGCGCAAAACGCAGCGTGTTCACACCTCAATATCGCAGTGAAAAATGACCCTTTTTTGGCAAAGTGCCTAGCTCTAGGTTTTTTAACCCTAGCTCTGCGGGCACCTTGGGAAACCTAGCAAACCTATACATTTTTGAAAACTAGACACCCAGGGGAATCCAGGATGGGGTGACTTAACTGCCTCCCACCAGGGTCTGTTACCCAGAATCCCTTGCAAACCTAAAATTTTGTAAAAAAAAAGCCTATTTTCTCCACATTTCTGTGGTGGAAAGTTCCGGAATCTGCGTGGATCCACAAATTTCCACCCACCCCGCGTTCCCCAAAGTCTTATGAGAAAAATGGTACCTCACTTGTGTGGGTCGACCTAGTGCCCGCGACAGAAAACGGTGCAAAACGCAACGTGGTCACACCTCAATATCGCAGTGAAAAATGACCCTTTTTTGGCAAAGTGCAAAGCTCTAGTTTTTGAACCCTAGCTCTGCGGGCACCTTGGGAAACCTAGCAAACCTATACAGTTTTTTAAAACTAGACATTCAGGGGAATCCAGGATGGGGTGACTTGACTGCCTCCCACCAGGGTCTGTTACCCAGAATCCCTTGCTAACCTAAAAAATTGACAAAAAAACCCATATTTTTTCTACATTTCTGTGGTGGAAAGTTCCGGAATCTCCGTGGATCCACAAATTTCCACCCACCTCGTGTTCCCCAAAGTCTTACGAGAAAAATGGTACCTCACTTGTGCGGGTCGGCCTAGAGCCTGCGACAGGATGCAGCGCAAAATGCAATGTGGTCACACCTCAATTTCGCATTGAAAAATGACCCTTTTTTGGCAAAGTGTCTAGCTCTAGTTTTTGAACCATAGCTCTGCGGGCACCTTTGGAAACCTAGCAACCCTATATATTTTTGAAGACTAGACACACAGGGGAATCCAGGATGTGGTGACTTGACTGCCTCTCACCAGGGTCTGTTACCCAGAATCCCTTGCAAACTTAAAAAATTGTCAAAAAAACTACATTTTCCCCACATTTCTGTGGTGCAAAGTTACAGAATCTGCATGGATCCTCAAATTTCCACCCACCCCGCGTTCCCCAAAGTCTTACAAGAAAAATGGTACCTCACTTGTGCGGGTAGGCCTAGTGCCCGCGACAGGAAATGGCGCAAAATGCAGCGTGGTCACACCTCAATGTCGCAGTGAAAAGTGACCCTTTTTTGGCAAAGTGTCTAGCTCTAGTTTTCTAACCCTAGCTCTGCGGGCACCTTTGGAAACCTAGCAACCCTATACATTTTTGAAAACTAGACACACAGGGGAATCCAGGATGTGGTGACTTGACTGCCTCTCACCAGGGTCTGTTACCCAGAATCCCTTGCAAACTTAAAAAATTGTCAAAAAAACTACATTTTCCCCACATTTCTGTGGTGGAAAGTTATGGAATCTCATTGGATCCACAAATTTCCACCCACCCCGCGTTCCCCAAAGTCTTACGAGAAAAATGGTACCTCACTTGTGTGGGTCGGCCTAGTGCCTGCGACAGGAAACAGTGCAAAATGCAATGTTATCACACCTCAATTTCGCATTGAAAAATTACCCTTTTTTGGTAAAGTACCTAGCTTTAGTTTTTGAACCCTAGCTCTGCAGGCACCTTGGGAAACCTAGCAAACCTATAAATTTTTTGAAAATTGGACAACCAGGGGAATCCAAGATGGTGTGGCTTGACTGCCTCCCACCAGGGTCTGTTACCCAGAATCCCTTGCAAACCTAAAAAATTGACAAAAAAACATATTTTTTCTACATTTCTGTGGTGGAAAGTTTCAGAATCTCCATGGATCCACACATTTCCATCCACCTCGCGTTCCCCAAAGTCTTTCGAGAACAATGGTACCTCACTTGTGCGGGTCGGCCTAGTGCCTGCGACAGGAAACAGCGCAAAATTCAATGTTGTCACACCTCAATTTCGCATTGAAAAATGACCCTTTTTTGGTAAGGTGCCTAGCTCTAGTTTTTGAACCCTAGCTCTGCAGGCACCTTGGGAAACCTAGCAAACCTATACGTTTTTGAAAACTAGACACAAAGGGGAATCCAGAATGAGGGGACTTGACTGCCTCCCACCAGGGTCTGTTACCCAAAATCCCTTGCAAACCTAAAAATTTGTCCCAAAAACATATTTTCTCCACATTTCTGTGGTGGAAAATTCCGGAATCTGCGTGGATCCACAAATTTCCACCCACCCCGCGTTCCACAAAGTTTTACGAGAAAAATGGTACCTCACTTGTGCGGGTAGGCCTAGTGCCCGCGACAGGAAATGGCGCAAAATGCAGCGTGTTCACACCTCAATATCGCAGTGAAAAATGACCCTTTTTTGGCAAAGTACCTAGCTCTAGTTTTTTAACCCTAGATCTGCGGGCACCTTGGGAAACCTAGCAAACCTATACATTTTTGAAAACTAGACACCCAGGGGAATCCAGGATGGGGTGACTTAACTGCCTCACACCAGGGTCTGTTACCCAGAATCCCTTGCAAACCTAAAATATTGTAAAAAAAAGCATATTTTCACCACATTTCTGTGGTGGAAAGTTCCGGAATCTGCATGGATCCACAAATTTCCACCCACCCCGCGTTCCCCAAAGTCTTATGAGAAAAATGGTACCTCACTTGTGCGGGTCACCTAGTGCCCGCGACAGGAAACGGTGCAAAACGCAACGTGGTCACACCTCAATATCGCAGTGAAAAATGACCCTTTTTTGTCAAAGTGCAAAGCTCTAGTTTTTGAACCCTAGCTCTGCGGGCACCTTGGGAAACCTAGCAAACCTATACATTTTTCAAAACTAGACATCCAGGGGAATCCAGGATGGGGTGACTTGACTGCCTCCCACCAGGGTCTGTTACCCAGAATCCCTTGCAAACCTAAAAAATTGATAAAAAAACCCATATTTTTTCCACATTTCTGTGGTGGAAAGTTCCGGAATCTCCGGGGATCCACAAATTTCCATCCACCTCGCGTTCCCCAAAGTCTTACGAGAAAAATCATACCTCACTTGTGCGGGTCGGCCTAGTGCCTGCGACAGGATGCAGCGCAAAATGCAATGTGGTCACACCTCAATTTCGCATTGAAAAATGACCCTTTTTTGCTAAAGTGCCTAGCTCTAGTTTTTGAACCCTAGCTCTGCGGGCACCTTGGGAAACCTAGCAAACCTATACGTTTTTGAAAACTAGACACAAAGTGGAATCCAGGATGAGGGGACTTGACTGCCTCTCACCAGGTTCTGTTACCCAAAATACCTTGCAAACCTAAAAAATTGTCCCAAAAAACATATTTTCTCCACATTTCTGTGGTGTAAAGTTCCGGAATCTGCGTGGATCCACAAATTTCCACCCACCCCGCGTTCCACAAAGTCTTATGAGTAAACTGGTACCTCACTTGTGCGGGTAGGCCTAGTGCCCGCGACAGGAAATGGCGCAAAACGCAGCGTGGTCACACCTCAATATCGCAGTGAAAAATTACCCTTTTTTGGCAAAGTGTCTAGCTCTAGTTTTTTAACCCTAGCTCTGCGGGCACCTTTGGAAAACTAGCAACCCTATACATTTTTGAAAACTAGACACACAGGGGAATCCAGGATGTGGTGACTTGACTGCCTCTCACCAGGGTCTGTTACCCAGAATCCCTTGCAAACCTACAAAATTGCCAAAAAAACTACATTTTCCCCACATTTCTGTGGTGGAAAGTTACGGAATCTGCATGGATCCACAAATTTCCACCCACCTCGCGTTCCCCAAAGTCTTACGAGAAAAATGGTACCTCACTTGTGTGGGTCGGCCTAGTGCCTGCGACAGGATGCAGCGCAAAATGCAATGTGGTCACACCTCAATTTCGCATTGAAAAATTACCCTTTTTTGCTAAAGTGCCTAGCTCTAGTTTTTGAACCCTAGCTCTGCGGGCACCTTGGGAAACCTAGCAAACCTATACGTTTTTGAAAACTAGACACAAAGTGGAATCCAGGATGAGGGGACTTGACTGCCTCTCACCAGGGTCTGTTACCCAAAATACCTTGCAAACCTAAAAAATTGTCCCCAAAAACATATTTTCTCCACATTTCTGTGGTGGAAAGTTCCGGAATCTGCGTGGATCCACAAATTTCCACCCACCCCACGTTCCACAAAGTATTACGAGTAAACTGGTACCTCACTTGTGCGGGTAGGCCTAGTGCCCGCGACAGGAAATGGCGCAAAACGCAGCGTGGTCACACCTCAATATCGCAGTGAAAAATGACCCTTTTTTGGCAAAGTGTCTAGCTCTAGTTTTTTAACCCTAGCTCTGCGGGCACCTTTGGAAACCTAGCAACCCTATACATTTTTGAAAACTAGACACACAGGGGAATCCAGGATGTGGTGACGTGACTGCCTCTCACCAGGGTCTGTTACCCAGAATCCCTTGCAAACCTACAAAATTGTCAAAAAAACTACATTTTCCCCACATTTCTGTGGTGGAAAGTTACAGAATCTGCATGGATCCACCAATTTCCACCCACCCCGCGTTCCCCAAAGTCTTACGAGAAAAATGGTACCTCACTTGTGCGGGTCGGCCTAGTGCCTGCGACAGGATACAGCGCAAAATGCAATGTGGTCACACCTCAATTTCGCATTGAAAAATGACCCTTTTTTGCTAAAGTGCCTAGCTCTAGTTTTTGAACCCTAGCTCTGCGGGCACCTTGGGAAACCAGCAAACCTATATGTTTTTGAAAACTAGACACAAAGTGGAATCCAGGATGAGGAGACTTGACTGCCTCTCACCAGGGTCTGTTACCCAAAATACCTTGCAAACCTAAAAATGTGTCCCAAAAAACATATTTTCTCCACATTTCTGTGGTGGAAAGTTCCGGAATCTGCGTGGATCCACAAATTTCCACCCACCCCGCGTTCCACAAAGTCTTACGAGAAAAATGGTACCTCACTTGTGCGGGTAGGCCTAGTGCCCGTGACAGGAAATGGTGCAAAACGCAGCGTGGTCACACCTCAATATCGCAGTGAAAAATGACCCTTTTTTGGCAAAGTGTCTAGCTCTAGTTTTTTAACCCTAGCTCTGCGGGCACCTTGGGAAACCTAGCAAACCTATACATTTTTGAAAACTAGACACCCAGGGGAATCCAGGATGTGGTGACTTAACTGCCTCCCACCAGGGTCTGTTACCCAGAATCCCTTGCAAACCTAAAAAATTGACAAAAAAAAACATATTTTTTCCACATTTCTGTGGTGGAAAGTTCCGGAATCTCTGTGGATCCACAAATTTCCACCCACCTCGCGTTCCCCAAAGTCTTACGAGAAAAATGGTACCTCACTTGTGCGGGTCGGCCTAGTGCCTGCGACAGGATACAGCGCAAAATGCAATGTGGTCACACCTCAATTTCGCATTGAAAAATGACCCTTTTTTGCTAAAGTGCCTAGCTCTAGTTTTTGAACCCTAGCTCTGCGGGCACCTTGGGAAACCTAGCAAACCTATATGTTTTTGAAAACTAGACACAAAGTGGAATCCAGGATGAGGAGACTTGACTGCCTCTCACCAGGGTCTGTTACCCAAAATACCTTGCAAACCTAAAAATGTGTCCCAAAAAACATATTTTCTCCACATTTCTGTGGTGGAAAGTTCCGGAATCTGCGTGGATCCACAAATTTCCACCCACCCCGCGTTCCACAAAGTCTTACGAGAAAAATGGTACCTCACTTGTGCGGGTAGGCCTAGTGCCCGTGACAGGAAATGGTGCAAAACGCAGCGTGGTCACACCTCAATATCGCAGTGAAAAATGACCCTTTTTTGGCAAAGTGTCTAGCTCTAGTTTTTTAACCCTAGCTCTGCGGGCACCTTGGGAAACCTAGCAAACCTACACATTTTTGAAAACTAGACACCCAGGGGAATCCAGGATGTGGTGACTTAACTGCCTCCCACCAGGGTCTGTTACCCAGAATCCCTTGCAAACTTAAAAAATTGTCAAAAAAACGACATTTTCTCCACATTTCTGTGGTGGAAAGTTATGGAATCTGCATGGATCCACAAATTTCCACCCACCCCGCGTTCCCCAAAGTCTTACGAGAAAAATGGTACCTCACTTGTGCGGGTCGGCCTAGTGACTGCGACAGGAAACAGCGCAAAATGCAATGTGGTCACACCTCAATTTCGCATTGAAAAATGACCCTTTTTTGGCAAAGTGTCTAGCTCTAGTTTTTTAACCATAGCTCTGCGGGCAGCTTGGGAAACCTAGCAAACCTACACATTTTTGAAAACTAGACACAAAGGGGAATCCAGGATGAAGGGACTTGACTGCCTCCCACCACGGTCTGTTACCCAGAATCCCTTGCAAACCTAAAAATTTGTCCCAGCTTGGGAAACCTAGCAAACCTATACATTTTTGAAAACTAGACACCCAGGGGAATCCAGGATGGGGTGACTTAATTGCCTCCCACCAGGGTCTGTTACCCAGAATCCCTTGCAAACCTAAAATTTTGTTAAAAAAAGCCTATTTTCTCCACATTTCTGTGGTGGAAAGTTCCGGAATCTGCGTGGATCCACAAATTTCCACCCACCCCGCGTTCCCCAAAGTCTTATGAGAAAAATGGTACCTCACTTGTGCGGGTCAACCTAGTGCCCGCGACAGAAAACGGTGCAAAACGCAACGTGGTCACACCTCAATATCGCAGTGAAAAATGACCCTTTTTTGGCAAAGTGCAAAGCTCTAGTTTTTGAACCCTAGCTCTGCGGGCACCATGGGAAACCTAGCAAACCTATACATTTTTGAAAACTAGACATTCAGGGGAATCCAGGATGGGGTGACTTGACTGCCTCCCACCAGGGTCTGTTACCCAGAATCCCTTGCAAACCTAAAAAATTGACAAAAAAACCCATATTTTTTCCACATTTCTGTGGTGGAAAGTTCCGGAATCTCCGTCGATCCACAAATTTCCACCCACCTCGCGTTCCCCAAAGTCTTACAAGAAAAATGGTACCTCACTTGTGCGGGTCGGCCTAGTGACTGCGACAGGATGCAGCGCAAAATGCAATGTGGTCACACCTCAATTTCGCATTGAAAAATGACCCTTTTTTGCTAAAGTGCCTAGCTCTAGTTTTTGAACGCTAGCTCTGCGGGCACCTTGGGAAATGTTAGAACCGGCGGTCTCTAGTTGGCAGAGGTATACACTTCTGACAAATAGGGACCCACCAACTAGTCAGGGCAAGGGGATTACACACTCAGATAACCCCTACTACCCCCTTGGTAGCTTGGCAGAGCAGACAGGCTTATCTCAGAGGCAGTGTGTTAAGCATTTATGACCACATACAGTAACAAAGTGAATACACTACAGATGGACACAACACAGAAGTTATTATAAAAATAGGATTTTTATATAAGGCTTAGCACAAGACCAAATAACGAAAAAAATATACCACAGTCTTAACCCCTTCGATGCTCATGACGGAACGGTTCCGTCATGAGCATCGGTTGGGCTGTGCTCATGACGGAACCGTTCCGTCATGAGGACAGCCCCTGGGGGAAGCGCTGGCGCTCCCCCCTTGTGCATCGATCGTGCCCCCACCCGAGCCCCCCCACGCTTTCTGATGACGTCAGCGCGCACAGCGCGCGCCGGCGTCATCAGGAAGCGTTGGACGCGCTGGAATCCATTTCTTCCAGCGCGTCCAAGGCAGCAGCAGGTAGGTTCCCTTGTCCGGTGGGGGCCGCGGGGGTGATTTCTTTTGTATTGAGGCATCGGGGGAGAGGAAAGAGTATTTCCTCTCCCCGATGTCTCAATACAGGGCATTCCTGTGCACAGCGTCGCGATCGTGGAGTAGGGATGCCCCACTAGACACCAGGGATTTGTTTCTTTGAATTTGGGAAGCGACCCCTTAGGCAAGGGTCGCTTCCTTGGGGTGCAAATTTTTTCGAAGTCTTTTCTGCCCCCCCTGGGGGCAGATCGGTCCGCTTTCTGCCCGTTTCTGCCCCCAGGGGGGGCAGAAAAGCCCACTAGACACCTGGGATGTCGTTTATGTTATGTAGGAAGCGACCCCTTAGGCAAGGGTCGCTTCCTTGGGGGGCCAAATAATTCGAAGACTTTTCTGCCCCCCCTGGGGGCAGATCGGTGTTCTTTCAGCCCGTTTCTGCCCCCAGGGGGGGCAGAAAAGCCCACTAGACACCAGGGATGTCTATTTCGTTATGTAGGAAGCGACCCCTTGGGCAAGGGTCGCTTCCTTGGGGGGCAAAATAATTCGAAGACTTTTCTGCCCCCCCTGGGGGCATATCGGTCTTCTTTCTGCCCGTTTATGCCCCCAGGGGGGGCAGAAAAGCCCACTAGACACCAGGGATGTCTTTTATGTTATGTAGGAAGTGACCCCTTGGGCAAGGGTCGCTTCCTAGGGTGGCAAAATAATTAGAAGACTTTTCTGCCCCCCCTGGGGGCAGATCGGTCGTCTTTCTGCCCGTTTCTGCCCTCAGGGGGGGCAGAAAAGCCCACTAGACACCAGGGATGTCTTTTTCTTTATGTAGGAAGCGACCCCTTGGGCAAGGGTCGCTTCCTTTGCGGCCTAATTATTTAGAAGACTTTTCTGCCCCCCCTGGGGACAGATTGGTCGTCTTTCTGTCCGTTTCTGCTCCCAGGGGGGGGGGGCAGAAAAGCCCACTAGACACCAGGGATATAAATATTATTGTAGGAAGCGACCCCTTGGGCAAGGGTCGCTTCCTTGGGCCCCTAAATTTTTTGAAGACATTTCTGCCCCCTCTGGGGGCAGATCGGTTTTATTTTTTTGCCGTTTCTGCTCCCATTGGGGGCAGAAAAGCCCACTAGACACCAGGGAATTAGTTCAATTAGAAATAGAAGTGACCCCTCGCTTCCAGGGTGCAATTTGTTATATGTATTTGGCTCACCCGCCCCGGGACTGAGTAGCCTTTTTTTTCCTGCTGTTTTCTGCCCCACCTGGCACACAACCCGATTGACCATTTGGGTAGTGACATGGCATGTTATAATGTTTATTGTTATATTTTTTGTGATTTCCAATTGTAATGTTTTTTTTTTGTTTACTTTTTTGTTCTAGGTGAAGGCTTTTCTTCTTTTCACGTTGACGTTTTGTTACTGGTGGTTCTGCTGTTTGTGTAGTTTGGTAAGAGACTGTTTTTTTGTACAATGTAAATGTGTTTGATTTCTCTGCCTGTTTTTTTTTTTGCAAATGGTGTAATAATAGCAGTATGTTTGGTTTTTGAGTGTCAAAAACTTTTTGCATTGGTGCTCGATGTGTATTTTGTTGTCTTGTGAGTAATTTGTTTTTTTTTCTTCTTTCTAGTTTGATATCGTTGGTCTTTGCTGTGTCACTGCAGAGTTTGTTTCTGGTGAGTGCAGCTGTCTCTTGTAATTGGATTGTATAGTTTTTGAGTACATTGATCTTTGTGATAAAAGGTACACATTTCTTTACTTACTTGGTTTGCACATTGTTGGTTGTTGTTGACTTGTTTGTGCAGTCTTCTATCTTAGTAAGTATAATGGCTAGCCGCAGGATGACTGCTCAGCAGGTTGTTGGTTTGCTGTTTGAGTCTTCCTCTGATATTGGTTCAGAGACTGACTCTGCTTCTGAGGGAGAGGAGGCAGGGGACGATTCTGGCAGTGAGTTTTCTCTCCGTATGGGGTCATCGGATGATGAAGATACTCTTAGTGTGGATGAAGTGCCTATGTTAGAGGAGGAGACTGATGTGCCGATAGTGCGGCAAGAGGCATCTGGGCTGCAGCCTGCGGCTGCAAGGCTTCCCGTTGGTGTAGTGCGGCAAGAGACATCTGGGCTGCAGGCTGGGGCTGCAAGGCTTCCCGTTGGTGTAGTGCGGCAAGAGGCATCTGGGCTGCAGGCTGGGGCTGCAAGGCTTCCCGTTGGTGTAGTGTGGCAAGAGGCATCTGGGCTGCAGGCTGGGGCTGCAAGTCTTCCCGTTGAAAGTGATGACCTCTGGGTTGCCCCTGGCATGGTGCAGCCGGAATTTCCAGAGTTTACTGGTGTTCCAGGGTCTAGAGTGAATACTGAGAACTTTTTGCCTGTAAATTTTTTTCAGTTGTTTATGGACGATGTGTTTTTGGCAGAGATTGTTGAGCAGACTAATTTGTATGCCGAACAGTTTTTGAGGGACAACAGTGCCAGTCTTAAGCCACACTCTAGAGCTACCCGGTGGACTCCCACAAATGTTGAAGAGATGAAGAAGTTCTTGGGTTTAACTTTTTTGATGGGCTTGCTAAGGAAGCCATCATTGGCTTCATATTGGTCTAGCAGTCCCTTGATGGCAACGTCTATTTTTCCGGCAGTCATGACTCGTGACAGGTATTTGCTTCTGCTTCTGATGATGCATTTTGTTGATAATGGTTTAGCGTTGCCACGAGATCACCCTGATTGTGACCGTCTTTTTAAGATTAGGCCTGTCCTTGATCACTTTGTTGATCGATTTTCTGAGATTTATGCCCCTGGTAGAGAAATTGCAGTGGATGAGTCTTTGGTGTTGTTCAAGGGCCGCTTGGTTTTTAGGCAATACATTCCTAGTAAGAGGGCACGCTATGGAATAAAGCTGTATATGCTGTGTGACAGTAGGACTGGATATGTCTCTAATTTCAGGGTGTACACCGGTAAGGAATCTAGGTTTAACCTCCCTGGTTGTCCGTCCACTTTTGGAGTGACTGAGAAAATTGTTTGGGAACTTGGTAGAGGATTTTTTAACAAAGGCCACCATTTATATGTGGATAACTTCTACACTGGTGTGCGGTTGTTCAGGGAATTGGCCAAAGTGGACACTTTTGCTTGTGGCACAATCCGCTGTAACCGTAAAGGTTTTCCGAAAGAACTTGTTTGTCAAAAGCTTGTGCGGGGACAGTGCAGTGCGTTGCGTTGCCAGGAGCTTCTTGCTGTGAAGTTTACAGACAGGAGAGATGTCTACATGCTGACTTCCATCCATGATGAAAGCACTGCACCTGTGACTGTTTGGGGTCAGGTCGCTGAAGTGCGCAAACCTGTGTGCCTTTTTTTGACTATAATAGGCACATGGGTGGTGTTGACAGAGTAGATCAGAGGTTGGAACCTTACGCTGCTCTTCGTAAGGCTTACATTTGGTACAAGAAGTTGGCTATCCATCTTTTCCACTTGGCAATGTTTAATGCTTTTGTTGTGTTCCAGGATTCTTGCCCTGAGTCAAAGATGACTTTTGCTAAGTTTCAGGAGTCTGTAATAGGCAGCCTTGTTGTAGTGGAACAGGCAAGTGTTCCTAGAGTTGGACTGGTGGAGGATGTTGCTAGATTGAAAGAACGCCACTTTCCAGATCACATTCCTCCCACACCCGCAAAAGATTTTCCCAGTAGGAGATGTAGAGTCTGTTGGCGAAGAGGTTTGCGGAAGGAGAGTCGTATGTACTGCCCCGATTGTCCCTCTCATCCTGCACTGTGTCTCCCTGCTTGTTTCAGAGCGTACCACACGCGTAAAAATTTCTGGGAACATTCATGAGTGGTAAAGTGAACTGCCTGGTCTGTATTCTTTGGAAAATATGATTCTGTTTCAAGGTTGGTGTTAGTGCAATGTATTTAGTTGCTGATTTTCTGTTAGAAGATTTGTATCTATTTGCAATTTGTTTGTGTTTTTTTTTTCTAAAAAAATCCAAAATGTGATGGCGGTGTGTGTAGGCTTGCGCTTGGCTGTTGGTGTGTGTGGACTGGCACTTGGTTGGTGGTGTGCGTGGAATGGTGCTTGGCTGACGGTGTGCGTGGACTGGCGGTGTGCATGGACTGGCGGTGTGCGTGGACTGGTGCGTGGCTGGTGGTGTGCGTGGAATGGTGCTTGGCTGGCGGTGTGCGTGGAATGGTGCTTGGCTGGCGGTGTGCGTGGAATGGTGCTTGGCTGGCGGTGTGCGTGGACTGGTACTTGGCTGGTGGTGTGTGTGGACTGGTGGTGTGTGCGGACTGGTGTTTGGCTGGTGGTGTCCGTGGACTGGAGCTTGTCTGGTGGTGTGCGTGGACTGGAGCTTGGCTGGCGGTGTGCGTGGAATGGTGCTTGGCTGGCGGTGTGCGTGGACTGGTACTTGGCTGGCGGTGTGCGTGGACTGGTGGTGTGTGCGGACTGGTGCTTGGCTGGTGGTGTCCGTGGACTGGAGCTTGGCTGGCGGTGTAGGTGGATTGGCGATTGGCTGCCGGTGTGCCTGGACTGGCGATTGGATGGCGGTGTGCCTGGACTGGTGCTTGGCTAGCGGTGTGCGTGGACTGGCGTTTGGCTAGCGGTGTGTGTCGACTGGTTCTTGGCTGGCTGTGTGTGAGTAGTGACTTTCTGCTGGTCACTACACACAATGCTAGCTGAGTGCCACTCCACGCAATCCTTCAGCCTGTGTAGTTGCTGTGTCTGGATTGTGGGCGTGTGAAAGTGATGGTCCCTTGAATGGCGCTGTGTGCTGGTGTGAGTTTTGTTATGTGATGGGCCCGCGGCTGGCGGTGTGAATGGTTTTGTATGTCTCACACGTATGAAAGGTGTATGAATGGCCTGTAAAGAGGTTGGTGCCTTGTCGTGGCTTTACAGCTCACGAGCTGTGAGTCAATGGTTCAGTTTCTCGCCCTTTCAATTATTACCAGTGCATTTCATGTTTTGTGAAATCACTTGCTAATACAATTTTATCTACTGAACCATCACTCACCCTCGTGCCAAATCCAACCAGTATGTGTGTGTGCTTGCGGGTTAGATGGCTGTGCAGTAATATTTGTCTTTCTGAAGCAGGGTGTACCTTGTCCCTTTTTGGTGATTTTTGTACTGTGTTGCTTTTGTACCTGGTGGTGCGAATGGTCTTGTTTGTATCACGTATGAAAGGTGTGTGAATGGCCTGTAAAGTGGTTGGTGCCTTGACGTGGCTTTACAGCTCACGAGCTGCGAGTCATTGGTTTGGTTTTTTGTGAATTTAATTATTGACAGTGCATTTCATTTTTGTGAAATCTCTTGTTAATAAAATTTAATACACTGAACCATGACTCGCCCTCGTGCCAAATCCAACCAGTATGTGTGTGTGTTTGAGGAATAGATGGTTGTGCAGGAATCTTTGTCTTTAGTTTCTCTGCCAAGGTACACTTTCCATGTAAGAATAACCCACCAACTGTAGATATTGTCGAAAACCCTTGGGAGTTCATGGTGATGTCTCTCTAGTGAATTGAAAAATATTTTTTATCCCCATTGTCCTGTAAACCTCAAACTGTCTGCCACATTTTCTTTGCAGTATTATTCCTAAATTCTCACGCTGTAGTAACAATAGTTAATCTGGTTTTGCAAGGGGGGTTACTTTGGTTTTTTGCCCAGGGCTCGGCGGCCATCTAGGGAAACCTTCCAAACCCATGCATTTCTGAAAACTAGACACCCGGCGGCTTCCAGGGAGGTATGGCTTGCGTGGATCCCCCAACGTTTCCTTACCCAGAATTCCCTGCAAACCTCAATTTTTGCTCAAAAAATCACTTTTTTCACACATTTTGGGGTGGGAAAGTAGTGGCATCACCGGGCTCACACAAATTTACCACCACCCAGCGTTCCCCCAGGTCTCCCGGTAAAAATGGTGCCTCACTTGTGTGGGAGGCCCAAGTACCCGCGGCAGGCAAGGGCCCAAAACGTAGTGAGGCGACATCAAAATGGCCTATCGCCAAACCACCTGGTTTTGCAAGGGGGGTCACTTTGGTTTTTGGCCCGGTGCGCGGCGGCCATCTAGGGAAACCTACCAAACCCACGCATTTCTGAAAACTAGACACCCGGCGGCTTCCAGGGAGGTATGGCTTGCATGGATCCCCCAACGTTTCCTTACCCAGAATCCCCTGTAAACCTCAATTTTTGCCCAAAAAATCACTTTTTTCACACATTTTGGGGTGGGAAAGTAGTGGCATCACCGGGCTCACACAAATTTACCACCACCCAGCGTTCCCCCAGGTCTCCCGGTAAAAATGGTGCCTCACTTGTGTGGGAGGCCCAAGTACCCGCGGCAGGCAAGGACAACAAACGTAGTGAGGCGACATCAAAATGGCCTATCGCCAAACCACCTGGTTTTGCAAGGGGGGTCACTTTGGTTTTTGTCCCGGTGCGCGGCGGCAATCTAGGGAAACCTAGCAAACCCATGCATTTCTGAAAACTAGACACCCAGCGGCTTCCAGGGAGGTATGGCTTGTGTGGATCCCCCAACGTTTCCTTACCCAGAATCCCCTGCAAACCTCAATGTTTTCTCAAAAAATCACTTTTTTCACACATTTGGGGTGGGAAAGTAGTGGCATCACCGGGCTCACACAAATTTACCACCACCCAGCGTTCCCCAAGGTCTCCCGGTAAAAATGGTGCCTCACTTGTGTGGGAGGCCCAAGTACCCGCGGCAGGCAAGGACAACAAACGTAGTGAGGCGACATTTGGGATAGGCAATGTTGATGTCGCCTCACTACGTTTGTTGTCCTTGCCTACCGCGGGTACTTGGGCCTCCCACACAAGTGAGGCACCATTTTTACCGGGAGACCTGGGGGAACGCTGGGTGGTGGTAAATTTGTGTGAGCCCGGTGATGCCACTACTTTCCCACCCCAAAATGTGTGAAAAAAGTGATTTTTTGGGCAAAAATTGAGGTTTGCAGGGGATTCTGGGTAAGGAAACGTTGGGGGATCCACGCAAGCCATACCTCCCTGGAAGCCGCCGGGTGTCTAGTTTTCAGAAATGCGTGGGTTTGGTAGGTTTCCCTAGATGGCCGCCGCGCACCGGGCCAAAAACCAAAGTGACCCCCCTTGCAAAACCAGGTGGTTTGGCGATAGGCCATTTTGATGTCGCCTCACTACGTTTGTTGTCCTTGCCTGCCGCGGGTACTTGGGCCTCCCACACAAGTGAGGCACCATTTTTACCGGGAGACCTGGGGGAACGCTGGGTGGTGGTAAATTTGTGTGAGCCCGGTGATGCCACTACTTTCCCACCCCAAAATGAGTGAAAAAAGTGATTTTTTGGGCAAAAATTGAGGTTTGCAGGGGATTCTGGGTAAGGAAACGTTGGGGGATCCACGCAAGCCATACCTCCCTGGAAGCCGCCGGGTGTCTAGTTTTCAGAAATGCGTGGGTTTGGTAGGTTTCCCTCGATGGCCGCCGCGCACCGGGCCAAAAACCAAAGTGACCCCCCTTGCAAAACCAGGTGGTTTGGCGATAGGCCATTTTGATGTCGCCTCACTACGTTTGTTGTCCTTGCCTGCCGCGGGTACTTGGGCCTCCCACACAAGTGAGGCACCATTTTTACCGGGAGACCTGGGGGAACGCTGGGTGGTGGTAAATTTGTGTGAGCCCGGTGATGCCACTACTTTCCCACCCCAAAATGTGTGAAAAAAGTGATTTTTTGAGCAAAAATTGAGGTTTGCAGGGGATTCTGGGTAAGGAAACGTTGGGGGATCCACGCAAGCCATACCTCCCTGGAAGCCGCCGGGTGTCTAGTTTTCAGAAATGCGTGGGTTTGGTAGGTTTCCCTAGATGGCCGCCGCGCACCGGGCCAAAAACCAAAGTGACCCCCCTTGCAAAACCAGGTGGTTTGGCGATAGGCCATTTTGATGTCGCCTCACTACGTTTGTTGTCCTTGCCTGCCGCGGGTACTTGGGCCTCCCACACAAGTGAGGCACCATTTTTACCGGGAGACCTGGGGGAACGCTGGGTGGTGGTAAATTTGTGTGAGCCCGGTGATGCCACTACTTTCCCACCCCAAAATGTGTGAAAAAAGTGATTTTTTGAGCAAAAATTGAGGTTTGCAGGGGATTCTGGGTAAGGAAACGTTGGGGGATCCACGCAAGCCATACCTCCCTGGAAGCCGCCGGGTGTCTAGTTTTCAGAAATGCATGGGTTTGGTAGATTTCCCTAGATGGCCGCCGCGCACCGGGCCAAAAACCAAAGTGACCCCCCTTGCAAAACCAGGTGGTTTGGCGATAGGCCATTTTGATGTCGCCTCACTACGTTTGTTGTCCTTGCCTGCCGCGGGTACTTGGGCCTCCCACACAAGTGAGGCACCATTTTTACCGGGAGACTTGGGGGAACGCTGGGTGGTGGTAAATTTGTGTGAGCCCGGTGATGCCACTACTTTCCCACCCCAAAATGTGTGAAAAAAGTGATTTTTTGAGCAAAAATTGAGGTTTGCAGGGGATTCTGGGTAAGGAAACGTTGGGGGATCCACGCAAGCCATACCTCCCTAGAAGCCGCCGGGTGTCTAGTTTTCAGAAATGCGTGGGTTTGGTAGATTTCCCTAGATGGCCGCCGCGCACCGGGCCAAAAACCAAAGTGACCCCCCTTGCAAAACCAGGTGGTTTGGCGATAGGCCATTTTGATGTCGCCTCACTACGTTTGTTGTCCTTGCCTGCCGCGGGTACTTGGGCCTCCCACACAAGTGAGGCACCATTTTTACCGGGAGACCTGGGGGAACGCTGGGTGGTGGTAAATTTGTGTGAGCCCGGTGATGCCACTACTTTCCCACCCCAAAATGTGTGAAAAAAGTGATTTTTTGAGCAAACATTGAGGTTTGCAGGGGATTCTGGGTAAGGAAACGTTGGGGGATCCACGCAAGCCATACCTCCCTGGAAGCCGCCCGGTGTCTAGTTTTCAGAAATGCGTGGGTTTGGTAGGTTTCCCTAGATGGCCGCCGCGCACCGGGCCAAAAACCAAAGTGACCCCCTTGCAAAACCATTTGGTTTGGCGATAGGCCATTTTGATGTCGCCTCACTACGTTTGTTGTCCTTGCCTGCCGCGGGTACTTGGGCCTCCCACACAAGTGAGGCACCATTTTTACCGGGAGACCTGGGGGAACGCTGGGTGGTGGTAAATTTGTGTGAGCCCGGTGATGCCACTACTTTCCCACCCCAAAATGTGTGAAAAAAGTGATTTTTTGGGCAAAAATTGAGGTTTGCAGGGGATTCTGGGTAAGGAAACGTTGGGGGATCCACGCAAGCCATACCTCCCTGGAAGCCGCCGGGTGTCTAGTTTTCAGAAATGCGTGGGTTTGGTAGGTTTCCCTAGATGGCCGCCGTGCACCGGGCCAAAAACCAAAGTGACCCCCCTTGCAAAACCAGGTGGTTTGGCGATAGGCCATTTTGATGTCGCCTCACTACGTTTGTTGTCCTTGCCTGCCGCGGGTACTTGGGCCTCCCACACAAGTGAGGCACCATTTTTACCGGGAGACCTGGGGGAACGCTGGGTGGTGGTAAATTTGTGTGAGCCCGGTGATACCACTACTTTCCCACCCCAAAATGTGTGAAAAAAGTGATTTTTTGAGCAAAAATTGAGGTTTGCAGGGGATTCTGGGTAAGGAAACGTTGGGGGATCCACGCAAGCCATACCTCCCTGGAAGCCGCCGGGTGTCTAGTTTTCAGAAATGTGTGGGTTTGGTAGGTTTCCCTAGATGGCCGCCGCGCACCGGGCCAAAAACCAAAGTGACCCCCCTTGCAAAACCAGGTGGTTTGGCGATAGGCCATTTTGATGTCGCCTCACTACGTTTGTTGTCCTTGCCTGCCGCGGGTACTTGGGCCTCCCACACAAGTGAGGCACCATTTTTACCGGGAGACCTGGGGGAACGCTGGGTGGTGGTAAATTTGTGTGAGCCCGGTGATGCCACTACTTTCCCACCCCAAAATGTGTGAAAAAAGTGATTTTTTGAGCAAAAATTGAGGTTTGCAGGGGATTCTGGGTAAGGAAACGTTGGGGGATCTACGCAAGCCATACCTCCCTGGAAGCCGCCGGGTGTCTAGTTTTCAGAAATGCGTGGGTTTGGTAGATTTCCCTAGATGGCCGCCGCGCACCGGGCCAAAAACCAAAGTGACCCCCCTTGCAAAACCAGGTGGTTTGGCGATAGGCCATTTTGATGTCGCCTCACTACGTTTGTTGTCCTTGCCTGCCGCGGGTACTTGGGCCTCCCACACAAGTGAGGCACCATTTTTACCGGGAGACCTGGGGGAACGCTGGGTGGTGGTAAATTTGTGTGAGCCCGGTGATGCCACTACTTTCCCACCCCAAAATGTGTGAAAAAAGTGATTTTTTGGGCAAAAATTGAGGTTTGCAGGGGATTCTGGGTAAGGAAACGTTGGGGGATCCACGCGAGCCATACCTCCCTGGAAGCCGCCCGGTGTCTAGTTTTCATAAATGCATGGGTTTGGTAGGTTTCCCTAGATGGCCGCCGTGCACCGGGCCAAAAACCAAAGTGACCCCCCTTGCAAAACCAGGTGGTTTGGCGATAGGCCATTTTGATGTCGCCTCACTACGTTTGTTGTCCTTGCCTGCCGCGGGTACTTGGGCCTCCCACACAAGTGAGGCACCATTTTTACCGGGAGACCTGGGGGAACGCTGGGTGGTGGTAAATTTGTGTGAGCCCGGTGATACCACTACTTTCCCACCCCAAAATGTGTGAAAAAAGTGATTTTTTGAGCAAAAATTGAGGTTTGCAGGGGATTCTGGGTAAGGAAACGTTGGGGGATCCATGCAAGCCATACCTCCCTGGAAGCCACCGGGTGTCTAGTTTTCAGAAATGCGTGGGTTTGGTAGGTTTCCCTAGATGGCCGCCGCGCACCGGGCCAAAAACCAAAGTGACCCCCCTTGCAAAACCAGGTGGTTTGGCGATAGGCCATTTTGATGTCGTCTCACTACGTTTTGGGCCCTTGCCTGCCGCGGGTACTTGGGCCTCCCACACAAGTGAGGCACCATTTTTACCGGGAGACCTGGGGGAACGCTGGGTGGTGGTAAATTTGTGTGAGCCCGGTGATGCCACTACTTTCCCACCCCAAAATGTGTGAAAAAAGTGATTTTTTGAGCAAAAATTGAGGTTTGCAGGGGATTCTGGGTAAGGAAACGTTGGGGGATCCACGCAAGCCATACCTCCCTGGAAGCCGCCGGGTGTCTAGTTTTCAGAAATTCATGGGTTTGGTAGGTTTCCCTAGGTGCCGGCAGGGCTAGGGTTCAAAATCTACAGCTAGTCACTTTGCCAAAAAAAGGGTCATTTTTCACTGCAAAACCACGTTGCGTTTTGCGCCATTTCCTGTCGCGGGCACTAGGCCGACCCGCACAAGTGAGGTACCATTTTTCTCGTAGGACTTTGGGGAACGCGGGGTGGGTGGAAATTTGTGGATCCACGCAGATTCCAGAACTTTCCATCACAGAAATGTGGGGAAAATGTGTTTTTTTTGTCAATGTTTTACGTTTGCAAGGGATTCTGGGTAACAGACCATGGTGGGAGGCAGTCAAGTCACCCCATCCTGGATTCCCCTGGGTGTCTAGTTTTCAAAAATGTATAGGTTTGCTAGGTTTCCCTAGGTGCCGGCAGGGCTAGGGTTCAAAATCTACAGCTAGTCACTTTGCCAAAAAAAGGGTCATTTTTCACTGCAAAACCACGTTGCGTTTTGCGCCGTTTCCTGTCGCGGGCACTAGGCCGACCCGCACAAGTGAGGTACAATTTTTCTCGTAGGACTTTGGGGAACGCGGGGTGGGTGGAAATTTGTGGATCCACGCAGATTCCAGAACTTTCCATCACAGAAATGTGGGGAAAATGTGTTTTTTTTGTCAATTTTTTACGTTTGCAAGGGATTTTGGGTAACAGACCCTGGTGGGAGGCAGTCAAGTCACCCCATCCTGGATTCCCCTGGGTGTCTAGTTTTCAAAAATGTATAGGTTTGCTAGGTTTCCCTAGGTGCCGGCAGGGCTAGGGTTCAAAATCTACAGCTAGTCACTTTGCCAAAAAAAGGGTCATTTTTCACTGCAAAACCACGTTGCGTTTTGCGCCGTTTCCTGTCGCGGGCACTATGCCGACCCGCACAAGTGAGGTACCATTTTTCTCGTAGGACTTTGGGGAACGCGGGGTGGGTGGAAATTTGTGGATCCACACAGATTCCAGAACTTTCCATCACAGAAATGTGGGGAAAATGTGTTTTTTTGTCAATTTTTTACGTTTGCAAGGGATTCTGGGTAACAGACCATGGTGGGAGGCAGTCAAGTCACCCCATCCTGGATTCCCCTGGGTGTCTAGTTTTCAAAAATGTATAGGTTTGCTAGGTTTCCCTAGGTGCCGGCAGGGCTAGGGTTCAAAATCTACAGCTAGTCACTTTGCCAAAAAAAGGGTCATTTTTCACTGCAATACCACGTTGCGTTTTGCGCCGTTTCCTGTCGCGGGCACTAGGCCGACCCACACAAGTGAGGTATCATTTTTCTCGTAGGACTATGGGGAACGCGGGGTGGGTGGAAATTTGTGGATCCACGCAGATTCCAGAACTTTCCATCACAGAAATGTGGGGAAAATGTGTTTTTTTTGTCAATTTTTTACGTTTGCAAGGGATTCTGGGTAACAGACCATGGTGGGAGGCAGTCAAGTCACCCCATCCTGGATTCCCCTGGGTGTCTAGTTTTCAAAAATGTATAGGTTTGCTAGGTTTCCCTAGGTGCCGGCAGGGCTAGGGTTCAAAATCTACAGCTAGTCACTTTGCCAAAAAAAGGGTCATTTTTCACTGCAAAACCACGTTGCGTTTTGCGCCATTTCCTGTCGCGGGCACTATGCCGACCCGCACAAGTGAGGTACCATTTTTCTCGTAGGACTTTGGGGAACGCGGGGTGGGTGTAAATTTGTGGATCCACGCAGATTCCAGAACTTTCCATCACAGAAATGTGGGGAAAATGTGTTTTTTTTGTCAATGTTTTACGTTTGCAAGGGATTCTGGGTAACAGACCATGGTGGGAGGCAGTCAAGTCACCCCATCCTGGATTCCCCTGGGTGTCTAGTTTTCAAAAATGTATAGGTTTGCTAGGTTTCCCTAGGTGCCGGCAGGGCTAGGGTTCAAAATCTACAGCTAGTCACTTTGCCAAAAAAAGGGTCATTTTTCACTGCAAAACCACGTTGCGTTTTGCGCCGTTTCCTGTCGCGGGCACTAGGCCGACCCGCACAAGTGAGGTACCATTTTTCTCGTAGGACTTTGGGGAACGCGGGGTGGGTGGAAATTTGTGGATCCACGCAGATTCCAGAACTTTCCATCACAGAAATGTGGGGAAAATGTGTTTTTTTTGTCAATTTTTTACGTTTGCAAGGGATTTTGGGTAACAGACCCTGGTGGGAGGCAGTCAAGTCACCCCATCCTGGATTCCCCTGGGTGTCTAGTTTTCAAAAATGTATAGGTTTGCTAGGTTTCCCTAGGTGCCGGCAGGGCTAGGGTTCAAAATCTACAGCTAGTCACTTTGCCAAAAAAAGGGTCATTTTTCACTGCAAAACCACGTTGCGTTTTGCGCCGTTTCCTGTCGCGGGCACTATGCCGACCCGCACAAGTGAGGTACCATTTTTCTCGTAGGACTTTGGGGAACGCAGGGTGTGTGGAAATTTGTGGATCCACGCAGATTCCAGAACTTTCCATCACAGAAATGTGGGGAAAATGTGTTTTTTTGTCAATTTTTTACGTTTGCAAGGGATTCTGGGTAACAGACCATGGTGGGAGGCAGTCAAGTCACCCCATCCTGGATTCCCCTGGGTGTCTAGTTTTCAAAAATGTATAGGTTTGCTAGGTTTCCCTAGGTGCCGGCAGGGCTAGGGTTCAAAATCTACAGCTAGTCACTTTGCCAAAAAAAGGGTCATTTTTCACTGCAAAACCACGTTGCGTTTTGCGCCGTTTCCTGTCGCGGGCACTAGGCCGACCCGCACAAGTGAGGTATCATTTTTCTCGTAGGACTATGCGGAACGCGGGGTGGGTGGAAATTTGTGGATCCACGCAGATTCCAGAACTTTCCATCACAGAAATGTGGGGAAAATGTGTTTTTTTTGTCAATGTTTTACGTTTGCAAGGGATTCTGGGTAACAGACCATGGTGGGAGGCAGTCAAGTCACCCCATCCTGGATTTCCCTGGGTGTCTAGTTTTCAAAAATGTATAGGTTTGCTAGGTTTCCCTAGGTGCCGGCAGGGCTAGGGTTCAAAATCTACAGCTAGTCACTTTGCCAAAAAAAGGGTCATTTTTCACTGCAAAACCACGTTGCGTTTTGCGCCATTTCCTGTCGCGGGCACTATGCCGACCCGCACAAGTGAGGTACCATTTTTCTCGTAGGACTTTGGGGAACGCGGGGTGGGTGTAAATTTGTGGATCCACGCAGATTCCAGAACTTTCCATCACAGAAATGTGGGGAAAATGTGTTTTTTTTGTCAATTTTTTACGTTTGCAAGGGATTCTGGGTAACAGACCATGGTGGGAGGCAGTCAAGTCACCCCATCCTGGATTCCCCTGGGTGTCTAGTTTTCAAAAATGTATAGGTTTGCTAGGTTTCCCTAGGTGCCGGCAGGGCTAGGGTTCAAAATCTACAGCTAGTCACTTTGCCAAAAAAAGGGTCATTTTTCACTGCAAAACCACGTTGCGTTTTGCGCCGTTTCCTGTCGCGGGCACTAGGCCGACCCGCACAAGTGAGGTATCATTTTTCTCGTAGGACTATGGGGAACGCGGGGTGGGTGGAAATTTGTGGATCCACGCAGATTCCAGAACTTTCCATCACAGAAATGTGGGGAAAATGTGTTTTTTTTGTCAATTTTTTACGTTTGCAAGGGATTCTGGGTAACAGACCATGGTGGGAGGCAGTCAAGTCACCCCATCCTGGATTCCCCTGGGTGTCTAGTTTTCAAAAATGTATAGGTTTGCTAGGTTTCCCTAGGTGCCGGCAGGGCTAGGGTTCAAAATCTACAGCTAGTCACTTTGCCAAAAAAAGGGTCCTTTTTCACTGCAAAACCACGTTGTGTTTTGCGCCATTTCCTGTCGCGGGCACTATGCCGACCCGCACAAGTGAGGTACCATTTTTCTCGTAGGACTTTGGGGAACGTGGGGTGGGTGGAAATTTGTGGATCCACGCATATTCCAGAACTTTCCATCACAGAAATGTGGGGAAAATGTGTTTTTTTTGTCAATTTTTTACGTTTGCAAGGGATTCTGGGTAACAGACCATGGTGGGAGGCAGTCAAGTCACCCCATCCTGGATTCCCCTGGGTGTCTAGTTTTCAAAAATGTATAGGTTTGCTAGGTTTCCCTAGGTGCCGGCAGGGCTAGGGTTCAAAATCTACAGCTAGTCACTTTGCCAAAAAAAGGGTCATTTTTCACTGCAAAACCACGTTGCGTTTTGCGCCGTTTCCTGTCGCGGGCACTAGGCCGACCCGCACAAGTGAGGTACCATTTTTCTCATAGGACTTTGGGGAACGCGGGGTGGGTGGAAATTTGTGGATCCACGCAGATTCCAGAACTTTCCATCACAGAAATGTGGGGAAAATGTGTTTTCTTTGTCAATTTTTTACGTTTGCAAGGGATTCTGGGTAACAGACCATGGTGGGAGGCAGTCAAGTCACCCCATCCTGGATTCCCCTGGGTGTCTAGTTTTCAAAAATGTATAGGTTTGCTAGGTTTCCCTAGGTGCCGGCAGGGCTAGGGTTCAAAATCTACAGCTAGTCACTTTGCCAAAAAAAGGGTCATTTTTCACTGCAAAACCACGTTGCGTTTTGCGCCGTTTCCTGTCGCGGGCACTAGGCCGACCCGCACAAGTGAGGTACCATTTTTCTCGTAGGACTTTGGGGAACGCGGGGTGGGTGGAAATTTGTGGATCCACGCAGATTCCAGAACTTTCCATCACAGAAATGTGGGGAAAATGTGTTTTTTTTGTCAATTTTTTACGTTTGCAAGGGATTCTGGGTAACAGACCATGGTGGGAGGCAGTCAAGTCACCCCATCCTGGATTCCCCTGGGTGTCTAGTTTTCAAAAATGTATAGGTTTGCTAGGTTTCCCTAGGTGCCGGCAGGGCTAGGGTTCAAAATCTACAGCTAGTCACTTTGCCAAAAAAAGGGTCATTTTTCACTGCAAAACCACGTTGCGTTTTGCGCCGTTTCCTGTCGCGGGCACTAGGCTGACCCGCACAAGTGAGGTATCATTTTTCTCGTAGGACTTTGGGGAACGCGGGGTGGGTGGAAATTTGTGGATCCACGCAGATTCCAGAACTTTCCATCACAGAAATGTGGGGAAAATGTGTTTTTTTTGTCAATTTTTTACGTTTGCAAGGGATTCTGGGTAACAGACCATGGTGGGAGGCAGTCAAGTCACCCCATCCTGGATTCCCCTGGGTGTCTAGTTTTCAAAAATGTATAGGTTTGCTAGGTTTCCCTAGGTGCCGGCAGGGCTAGGGTTCAAAATCTACAGCTAGTCACTTTGCCAAAAAATGGTCATTTTTCACTGCAAAACCACGTTGCGTTTTGCGCCGTTTCCTGCCGCGGGCACTATGCCGACCCGCACAAGTGAGGTACCATTTTTCTCATAGGACTTTGGGGAACGCGGGGTGGGTGGAAATTTGTGGATCCACGCAGATTCCAGAACTTTCCATCACAGAAATGTGGGGAAAATATGTTTTTTTTGTCAATTTTTTACGTTTGCTTGGGATTCTGGGTAACAGACCATGGTGGGAGGCAGTCAAGTCACCCCATCCTGGATTCCCCTGGGTGTCTAGTTTTCAAAAATGTATAGGTTTGCTAGGTTTCCCTAGGTGCCGGCAGGGCTAGGGTTCAAAATCTACAGCTAGTCACTTTGCCAAAAAAAGGGTCATTTTTCACTGCAAAACCACGTTGCGTTATGCGCCGTTTCCTGCCGCGGGCACTATGCCGACCCGCACAAGTGAGGTACCATTTTTATCGTAGGACTTTGGGGAACGCGGGGTGGGTGGAAATTTGTGGATCCACGCAGATTCCAGAACTTTCCATCACAGAAATGTGGGGAAAATGTGTTTTTTTTGTCAATTATTTACGTTTGGAAGGGATTCTGGGTAACAGACCATGGTGGGAGGCAGTCAAGTCACCCCATCCTGGATTCCCCTGGGTGTCTAGTTTTCAAAAATGTATAGGTTTGCTAGGTTTCCCTAGGTGCCGGCAGGGCTAGGGTTCAAAATCTACAGCTAGTCACTTTGCCAAAAAAAGGGTCATTTTTCACTGCAAAACCACGTTGCGTTTTGCGCCGTTTCCTGTCGCGGGCACTAGGCCGACCCGCACAAGTGAGGTACCATTTTTCTCGTAGGACTTTGGGGAACGTGGGGAGGGTGGAAATTTGTGGATCCATGCAGATTCCAGAACTTTCCATCACAGAAATGTGGGGAAAATGTGTTTTTTTTGTCAATTTTTTACGTTTGCAAGGGATTCTGGGTAACAGACCATGCTGGGAGGCAGTCAAGTCACCCCATCCTGGATTCCCTTGGGTGTCTAGTTTTCAAAAATGTATAGGTTTGCTAGGTTTCCCTAGGTGCCGGCAGGGCTAGGGTTCAAAATCTACAGCTAGTCACTTTGCCAAAAAAAGGGTCATTTTTCACTGCAAAACCACGTTGCGTTTTGCGCCGTTTCCTGTCGCGGGCACTATGCCGACCCGCACAAGTGAGGTACCATTTTTCTCGTAGGACTTTGGGGAACGCGGGGTGGGTGGAAATTTGTGGATCCACGCAGATTCCAGAACTTTCCATCACAGAAATGTGGGGAAAATGTGTTTTTTTGTCAATTTTTTACGTTTGCAAGGGATTCTGGGTAACAGACCATGGTGGGAGGCAGTCAAGTCACCCCATCCTGGATTCCCCTGGGTGTCTAGTTTTCAAAAATGTATAGGTTTGCTAGGTTTCCCTAGGTGCCGGCAGGGCTAGGGTTCAAAATCTACAGCTAGTCACTTTGCCAAAAAAAGGGTCATTTTTCACTGCAAAACCACGTTGCGTTTTGCGCCGTTTCCTGTCGCGGGCACTAGGCCGACCCGCACAAGTGAGGTATCATTTTTCTCGTAGGACTATGGGGAACGCGGGGTGGGTGGAAATTTGTGGATCCACGCAGATTCCAGAACTTTCCATCACAGAAATGTGGGGAAAATGTGTTTTTTTTGTCAATTTTTTACGTTTGCAAGGGATTCTGGGTAACAGACCATGGTGGGAGGCAGTCAAGTCACCCCATCCTGGATTCCCCTGGGTGTCTAGTTTTCAAAAATGTATAGGTTTGCTAGGTTTCCCTAGGTGCCGGCAGGGCTAGGGTTCAAAATCTACAGCTAGTCACTTTGCCAAAAAAAGGGTCATTTTTCACTGCAAAACCACGTTGCGTTTTGCGCCATTTCCTGTCGCGGGCACTATGCCGACCCGCACAAGTGAGGTACCATTTTTCTCGTAGGACTTTGGGGAACGCGGGGTGGGTGTAAATTTGTGGATCCACGCAGATTCCAGAACTTTCCATCACAGAAATGTGGGGAAAATGTGTTTTTTTTGTCAATGTTTTACGTTTGCAAGGGATTCTGGGTAACAGACCATGGTGGGAGGCAGTCAAGTCACCCCATCCTGGATTCCCCTGGGTGTCTAGTTTTCAAAAATGTATAGGTTTGCTAGGTTTCCCTAGGTGCCGGCAGGGCTAGGGTTCAAAATCTACAGCTAGTCACTTTGCCAAAAAAAGGGTCATTTTTCACTGCAAAACCACGTTGCGTTTTGCGCCGTTTCCTGTCGCGGGCACTAGGCCGACCCGCACAAGTGAGGTACCATTTTTCTCGTAGGACTTTGGGGAACGCGGGGTGGGTGGAAATTTGTGGATCCACGCAGATTCCAGAACTTTCCATCACAGAAATGTGGGGAAAATGTGTTTTTTTGTCAATTTTTTACGTTTGCAAGGGATTTTGGGTAACAGACCCTGGTGGGAGGCAGTCAAGTCACCCCATCCTGGATTCCCCTGGGTGTCTAGTTTTCAAAAATGTATAGGTTTGCTAGGTTTCCCTAGGTGCCGGCAGGGCTAGGGTTCAAAATCTACAGCTAGTCACTTTGCCAAAAAAAGGGTCATTTTTCACTGCAAAACCACGTTGCGTTTTGCGCCGTTTCCTGTCGCGGGCACTATGCCGACCCGCACAAGTGAGGTACCATTTTTCTCGTAGGACTTTGGGGAACGCGGGGTGGGTGGAAATTTGTGGATCCACGCAGATTCCAGAACTTTCCATCACAGAAATGTGGGGAAAATGTGTTTTTTTGTCAATTTTTTACGTTTGCAAGGGATTCTGGGTAACAGACCATGGTGGGAGGCAGTCAAGTCACCCCATCCTGGATTCCCCTGGGTGTCTAGTTGTCAAAAATGTATAGGTTTGCTAGGTTTCCCTAGGTGCCGGCAGGGCTAGGGTTCAAAATCTACAGCTAGTCACTTTGCCAAAAAAAGGGTCATTTTTCACTGCAAAACCACGTTGCGTTTTGCGCCGTTTCCTGTCGCGGGCACTAGGCCGACCCGCACAAGTGAGGTATCATTTTTCTCGTAGGACTATGGGGAACGCGGGGTGGGTGGAAATTTGTGGATCCACGCAGATTCCAGAACTTTCCATCACAGAAATGTGGGGAAAATGTGTTTTTTTTGTCAATTTTTTACGTTTGCAAGGGATTCTGGGTAACAGACCATGGTGGGAGGCAGTCAAGTCACCCCATCCTGGATTCCCCTGGGTGTCTAGTTTTCAAAAATGTATAGGTTTGCTAGGTTTTCCTAGGTGCCGGCAGGGCTAGGGTTCAAAATCTACAGCTAGTCACTTTGCCAAAAAAAGGGTCATTTTTCACTGCAAAACCACGTTGCGTTTTGCGCCGTTTCCTGTCGCGGGCACTAGGCCGACCCGCACAAGTGAGGTATCATTTTTCTCGTAGGACTATGGGGAACGCGGGGTGGGTGGAAATTTGTGGATCCACGCAGATTCCAGAACTTTCCATCACAGAAATGTGGGGAAAATGTGGTTTTTTTGTCAATTTTTTACGTTTGCAAGGGATTCTGGGTAACAGACCATGGTGGGAGGCAGTCAAGTCACCCCATCCTGGATTCCCCTGGGTGTCTAGTTTTCAAAAATGTATAGGTTTGCTAGGTTTCCCTAGGTTCCGGCAGGGCTAGGGTTCAAAATCTACAGCTAGTCACTTTGCCAAAAAAAAGGGTCCTTTTTCACTGCAAAACCACGTTGCGTTTTGCGCCATTTCCTGTCGCGGGCACTATGCCGACCCGCACAAGTGAGGTACCATTTTTCTCGTAGGACTTAGGGGAACGCGGGGTGGGTGGAAATTTGTGGATCCACGCAGATTCCAGAACTTTCCATCACAGAAATGTGGGGAAAATGTGTTTTTTTTGTCAATGTTTTACGTTTGCAAGGGATTCTGGGTAACAGACCATGGTGGGAGGCAGTCAAGTCACCCTATCCTGGATTCCCCTGGGTGTCTAGTTTTCAAAAATGTATAGGTTTGCTAGGTTTCCCTAGGTGCCGGCAGGGCTAGGGTTCAAAATCTACAGCTAGTCACTTTGCCAAAAAAAGGGTCATTTTTCACTGCAAAACCACGTTGCGTTTTGCGCCGTTTCCTGTCGCGGGCACTAGGCCGACCCGCACAAGTGAGGTACCATTTTTCTCGTAGGACTTTGGGGAACGCGGGGTGGGTGGAAATTTGTGGATCCACGCAGATTCCAGAACTTTCCATCACAGAAATGTGGGGAAAATGTGTTTTTTTTGTCAATTTTTTACGTTTGCAAGGGATTCTGGGTAACAGACCATGGTGGGAGGCAGTCAAGTCACCCCATCCTGGATTCCCCTGGGTGTCTAGTTTTCAAAAATGTATAGGTTTGCTAGGTTTCCCTAGGTGCCGGCAGGGCTAGGGTTCAAAATCTACAGCTAGTCACTTTGCCAAAAAAAGGGTCATTTTTCACTGCAAAACCACGTTGCGTTTTGCGCCGTTTCCTGTCGCGGGCACTAGGCTGACCCGCACAAGTGAGGTATCATTTTTCTCGTAGGACTTTGGGGAACGCGGGGTGGGTGGAAATTTGTGGATCCACGCAGATTCCAGAACTTTCCATCACAGAAATGTGGGGAAAATGTGTTTTTTTTGTCAATTTTTTACGTTTGCAAGGGATTCTGGGTAACAGACCATGGTGGGAGGCAGTCAAGTCACCCCATCCTGGATTCCCCTGGGTGTCTAGTTTTTAAAAATGTATAGGTTTGCTAGGTTTCCCTAGGTGCCGGCAGGGCTAGGGTTCAAAATCTACAGCTAGTCACTTTGCCAAAAAAATGGTCATTTTTCACTGCAAAACCACGTTGCGTTTTGCGCCGTTTCCTGCCGCGGGCACTATGCCGACCCGCACAAGTGAGGTACCATTTTTCTTGTAGGACTTTGGGGAACGCGGGGTGGGTGGAAATTTGTGGATCCACGCAGATTCCAGAACTTTCCATCACAGAAATGTGGGGAAAATGTGTTTTTTTTGTCAATTGTTTACGTTTGCAAGGGATTCTGGGTAACAGACCATGGTGGGAGGCAGTCAAGTCACCCCATCCTGGATTCCCCTGGGTGTCTAGTTTTCAAAAATGTATAGGTTTTCTAGGTTTCCCTAGGTGCCGGCAGGGCTAGGGTTCAAAATCTACAGCTAGTCACTTTGCCAAAAAAAGGGTCATTTTTCACTGCAAAACCACGTTGCGTTATGCGCCGTTTCCTGCCGCGGGCACTATGCCGACCCGCACAAGTGAGGTACCATTTTTCTCGTAGGACTTTGGGGAACGCGGGGTGGGTGGAAATTTGTGGATCCACGCAGATTCCAGAACTTTCCATCACAGAAATGTGGGGAAAATGTGTTTTTTTTGTCAATTATTTACGTTTGCAAGGGATTCTGGGTAACAGACCATGGTGGGAGGCAGTCAAGTCACCCCATCCTGGATTCCCCTGGGTGTCTAGTTTTCAAAAATGTATAGGTTTGCTAGGTTTCCCTAGGTGCCGGCAGGGCTAGGGTTCAAAATCTACAGCTAGTCACTTTGCCAAAAAAAGGGTCATTTTTCACTGCAAAACCACGTTGCGTTTTGCGCCGTTTCCTGTCGCGGGCACTAGGCCGACCCGCACAAGTGAGGTACCATTTTTCTCGTAGGACTTTGGGGAACGTGGGGAGGGTGGAAATTTGTAGATCCACGCAGATTCCAGAACTTTCCATCACAGAAATGTGGGGAAAATGTGTATTTTTTGTCAAGTTTTTACGTTTGCAAGGGATTCTGGGTAACAGACCATGCTGGGAGGCAGTCAAGTCACCCCATCCTGGATTCCCTTGGGTGTCTAGTTTTCAAAAATGTATAGGTTTGCTAGGTTTCCCTAGGTGCCGGCAGGGCTAGGGTTCAAAATCTACAGCTAGTCACTTTGCCAAAAAAAGGGTCATTTTTCACTGCAAAACCACGTTGCGTTTTGCGCCGTTTCCTGTCGCGGGCACTAGGCCGACCCACACAAGTGAGGTACCATTTTTCTCGTAGGACTTTGGGGAACGCGGGGTGGGTGGAAATTTGTGGATCCACGCAGATTCCAGAACTTTCCATCACAGAAATGTGGGGAAAATATGTTTTTTTTGTCAATTTTTTCCGTTTGCAAGGGATTCTGGGTAACAGACCATGGTGGGAGGCAGTCAAGTCACCCCATCCTGGATTCCCCTGGGTGTCTAGTTTTCAAAAATGTATAGGTTTGCTAGGTTTCCCTAGGTGCCGGCAGGGCTAGGGTTCAAAATCTACAGCTAGTCACTTTGCCAAAAAAAGGGTCATTTTTCACTGCAAAACCACGTTGCGTTTTGCGCCGTTTCCTGTCGCGAGCACTAGGCCGACCCGCACAAGTGAGGTACCATTTTTCTCGTAGGACTTTGGGGAACGCGAGGTGGGTGGAAATTTGTGGATCCACGCAGATTCCAGAACTTTCCATCACAGAAATGTGGGGAAAATGTGTTTTTTTTGTCAATTTTTTCCGTTTGCAAGGGATTCTGGGTAACAGACCATGGTGGGAGGCAGTCAAGTCACCCCATCCTGGATTCCCCTGGGTGTCTAGTTTTAAAAAATGTATAGGTTTGCTAGGTTTCCCTAGGTGCCGGCAGGGCTAAGGTTCAAAAACTACAGCTAGACTCTTCGCAAATAAAGTGTAAATTTTCAGTGTGAAAATGTGGTGCGTTCACCCTAGGTTTTGATCCACTTCCTGTCGTGGGCACTATGCCTACCCACACAAGTGAGGTACCATTTTTATCGGGAGACTTAGGGTAGTTCAGATTTGTAAAGCAACTGTTATTACCTATTGATTTTTGATGCATTTCTCCCTTCCAAATGAAAGACATTGTGTAAAAAAAAAATCATTTTGAAAAATGACCAATAATTGTCATGCAAATATGAGTATTCCCAATTTCGAAAATGTACAAATATGCACTGTTTCTAAACTCTGTAATTTGTTCCCATTTCAGAAATACATAGGTGTCTTTCATACCGATTTTTCCATGTATACATTTTCCCACAATAATTGCTATATACCCGGAACAAAAAAAAAAACATTACAAAATGCTGCGCAGTTTTCTACTCTGGGTTCGTTGGGCTCTTGGTGAACCCACAAGTCCTATATGTCCCCACAACCAGGAAGGTCCACCGGATGTAACGGTACATTGCTTTCAAAGAGATGTCATAATTCGAAGAAGTTACAGGTGAAAACGTTGACTCAAAATGCTGCTTTTTTCAACAAATTTTTTATTTTTCCTATATTTACCTGTAAGTTTCTATAAAGAAACCTTGATGGATCTACACAAATGACCCCTTGCTGAATTCAGAATTTTGTCTACTTTTCAAAAATGTATAGCTTTCCAGGATCCATTATTGTTTTTGTACCCATTTCTACCGTTAACTGGAAGGAGGTTGAAAGCACAAAAAATAGCAAAAATAGGGTATGTCCCAGAAAAATGCCAAAACTGTGTACAAAATGTTGGTTTTTGTAGTGGGCTGGTCCCACGTGTGCAGGATGTACAAGTAGACGCTATAGACGTGGCCAGGTAGGAGCAGATGATGTTTATTGAGATCTAGGTGTAGAATAGTTTATTAAGATCATAGGTGTAGAAGTAGTAAATCCAGAACAGGCTCCACAATAGGCCCCAACATAGGCTCCAGCATTAGCCCCACCAGGAGCAGCCTCCTAGCTGCTCAGCCCATCTTCCCAACTGTCTCAGTCCCACACAGTATCCAAGCATTCCACCCACACTAACGTTCTACGCGGAACACTGACACTGGCTGAGCAGCTAGGTACAGAATGAAGGGAACATAATAACATGACCTGAGGATACTACAGTTTTCTAACAAAATTCTGTCATTCCCTAAAAGCTGGAGAAATGGTGATTTCAGCCCCACAAACCCTTTTTTGATACCATTTGCAGAGAAAAACCCAGAAGCTTTCATTTGCAGTCCGTTTTTCCAATTTTTCACAAAAAAAACAAAATTTTGCTGTATTTTGACTAATTTCTGGGAACCCTGTAGGAGAATCCACAAACCCTGGGTACCTTTAGAATCCCCAAGATGTTGGAAGAAAAGGACGCAAATTTGGCATGGATACCTAATGTGGTCAAAAAGTTACAGGGGCCTAAGCACGCACTACCCCAAATAGCCCAAAAAAGGCTTAGCACAGGAGGGGAAAAGGCCTAGCAGCGAAGGGGTTAATAAATACTCTTTGGAAGGAAAAATGATAGTTCACGTAAGGTTTCTTCTTGGCAAATAGTTCTTTAGCAACAAAATTAAGTTTTCTTCTGAAACACAGTTCTTTGGCAACAATGTGGCTCTCACAGGAGTCACACGACGTCGAGTCTACGATATTCCCAAGGTTCGGCGTCGACCGCGAGGAGCGCTACGTCGAGCCTGGAGTTGCAACAGACCCCACAAGTACAGTACCTTGAGAAATGAAGAAAACGATGATCCACGGCGTCGAGATGTCGGCGTCGAGGTCGGCGTCGATCGTGCCTCGGATTCGGGTCGATCCGCAGCGGCGTCGAGGGATGTCGGGCCGGAGCAGCACTCACGGCGTCGAGAAGGGCGTCGAGTCGATGCGATCAGCAGCGGCGTCGGGACGGGGTCGCTTGGAGGTGGAGCCGATACTCACTCCTCACTGGCATCGATACCGGCGTCGAGACGGGGTCACTTGGAACTGGGCCCGATACCCACTGCTCACTGGCGTTACTGCTGGCGTCGATCGGGCCCGACGGCCGGCGTCGAAGGCTCAGGACACTGGAGCCGTTACTCACGATGTCGAGCTGGATTCGGCAAAAAATATAAACAAGGAAACCCTATTGATCAGAAGGGACCAAGGGTACACGGTTATTTAGAAGAAACAAGGTCCCATTCAAAAATAGATACAATTTTAAATATCACAATTTTCCAATCAAAAATTGGATTTAATGTTTTATTCAGAAGATGAATTAAGATATAATACAGTTGCTAAGAACAAGAATGCACGTGGTGAAATAAGTGAGCAGCCCGTGAGTAATAAAGGAAATCAGCCGATTTCCTAACCGCAGGCAAGTGACTTAAAAAGTGACTTTTTGTGTATCTGAAATAAAGATTATTTAAAGTCACAATTGAGAAACATCTCATACTCTGAATAGAAAATTCCAGTGTAACATCAAGAGATTAGAGATGTAGGTCGACGACGTTTCGATCCCCAATTTGATGGTGGGATCTCTTCAGGACTAACAAGGTGATGGAATGCCTGGGAAAGTGAGCCTGGGAGGGTAAGGAAGAGGGGGTGGGGAGAAAAAAGGGAAAGGAGTTAAATTGCAGGAAAGGAAAGGTAAAGGAGTTGTGGGTAATAGCATAGTGTGGTGCATTGAAGCATAAAGTTATGCCGAAGGGGGAGAGCGGTGTATATCTTAAGGATAATAGTAAGAGGGATTGAAGGTGAGGGAATTTACCGTAGTGGGGGTGTGAGTGAAGGAAATAAACAAAGGTAGGGATAACCAGAAGGGGCGTGGGATGAGGTGGTGCCATGAGAAGAAGGGAGGAGGAAAAGATAGAGGAACTTACTGTACAGGGGACAGCTGAAAAGGCAAATAAATGCAGGAGCCGTACTAGGCACGTTGTTCAATTGCAGCAGAGAATGCAAATCATCGCGCACGTTGCTCGATAGCAGTTCTGGAGAGGTGAGGGGTACTCCTGTGTTAGATAGGGAGAAGGGTGGGAGAATAAGGAGTGAGGGAGTGTCACTGTGTCATTCTGGTGCCAGGGGAGGGGAGGGGAGGGTGATAATTACCTGGAGGGTTAATTCTTCAAGCGCTCCTGGATGAGCCTGTGCGGGGGGGCACAGTCGTAAGAGATCGAGCGGTGGTTGTTCTAATGGCGGGAAAAGGGGAGGGAAACGGTAAGAAATTGCCGAGAATGGCGAATAGTAAAACCAGAGCGGTGGCCGGTAGTGAGGTAGAATCGTAATTACCTGGAATTTGAACAAGGTCAGTATGGAATCTTCCTGGTGCGGCAAAACCGGCAATAATTATCCGCGTGTAAGTAAAACTTTGTGCCGGAAGGAATTAGAGGCAGCCCATGATGGCGGATATAGGGGTGGGAATAATTAGAATGGTTGCTGCTGAGGCGGACAGGAACGAAGGGTGACAGGGAACCAGTAACCGTAAGTGAGGCGATTGTGTTACCTGAATGGAGATCGGCTCAGTCTGCACAATCTTCGTTGCGAGGACGATACTCGAATGGAGGTTCCGGGTCGGCAGCGAGTGACGGACCGGAAGGGGCAGTCATAAGGAAGTCTCCTATGTAGGAGGTGGGGGCGTGTCCTGAATGTGGATAATGTGAAAAGGGAGAAAGGACACGGAAGGGGAGCAGTGTCAGGTGGATACAGAGAGGAATGAGGAGAAAGGTGCAGTGCACCAGGGAGAGGGTCCCGCCGAGCAGTGATAAGATAAATTTAAAAATTAGAGAAATAAGCAGGAAGGACCAGGAGATTGTAGGGAAAGGTAATAAGGGGAGGAAGGACGATGAATCAGTAAATAAGGTATGAGGTGGGTGGAAAGGGGGAAAGAAAAAGCACTGATGGCAAGGGAGTGTAGTGTTGGTGTGGGGGGTAGAATGCAGTGAGTGCGGGAAAAGGGGAGGAAGGGGAAAGGTGGGGGGCCGGGGGGGGGGGTTTAAGGATTAGAATTAGAATTAAGGGGATAAAAGGTTAAAAAAGGGGGGGGGGGTTAGTTGTTGGTTTCGTTGGCTTGGGATTAAAGTCAGTCACAGTAGGTGTACAGATTAATCATACAATGATAATATTACAGAAGATTGGACCAGTCCTCCAGGCGGTTGAGCCCGGTGTGTAAACTGTCAGTACGAATTATCCATTTTAGTTCTTCTTTGTCCAGAATAGCAGCAATGTTAGTGTTCCTTATGGGTTGATGTATTACGTTAATGACTTGCCATTTGATGTCGTCCTCCGTGTGGTTCAGGGTGATGAAGTGGTCCACAAGTGGCGCATTCGGTGTTTTACAGCGTATACGACTTCTGTGCTGGCAAATCCGGATCCTGATCTTTTGGGTTGTTTGTCCAACATAAATCAAATCACAAGGGCAGGTAATAGCATATATCACATTGGCAGTGTTACAATTTGAGAAATGTGAAAGAGTGACATCAGTGTTACCATGCACAAATTTTTTCGTGTCTTTAGTGAAGTTACAAACACTGCAGTTCCCGCACTTAAAATGGCCTAATAGTGGTGGTAGACCCCAGGCACCTCTGAGGGATTGGTCCTCAGTTTTGGTGGGGAGTGCGGGCCTGACAAGATGGTCTTTTATGTTTTTTGCTTTTTTTGAAAGCGAAAAGAGGGCGTTCAAACTTCAAACTGCCGGCATTAATTGTAGGCCAGTGTTTAAGAATACTCTTCCTAACTGTGTTAGAGATAGGTGAAAAAGTGGTCACACAGACTATCCTATCGTCCTTTCTTTTTTCTTTGGGACTAAGTAGGGTCTCCCTTGGGCAGTACCATGCCCTTTTGAGGGCTTTTTTCACAAGTTTACGTGGGTAGCCTCTGTTGGTCAATTTTTTGGAAAGGATGGAGGCCTCCGCAAAATAGTCTTTCTTAAGATAACAGTTGCGGCGTATCCTAAGGAATTGTGAGTAGGGAAGGGAGTCTCGTAAGGCTCTGGGATGATGGCTGTTGTAGGATAGTAGGGTGTTTTTTTCTGTGGGTTTGCGATAAAGTGTGGTATAAAGACCGCCATTGTAAGCTATAATGGATAGGTCAAGAAAGGCAATCTCATTTTTGCTATTATTTACAGTGAATTTGAGGCCATTGCAGTGTGAGTCGAGCCAATCCTTAAATTCAGATAGGTTCTCTTCACTGTTGTTCCAGATCAGGAAAATATCGTCGATGTATCGCTTCCATTCTAGAATGGAATTTCTGAAGGGATTCATGGGAGATAGTATGCGGTGTGTTTCAAGCCAATCCATATAAAGTATAGCAAAATTTGGAGCAAAAACGGCACCCATACTGGTACCCTTCACTTGTTGATAGTAGTTACCATCGAATAAGAAAAAATTCCTAGTCAAACAAATTTTGAGGAGTTTTATGTCTTTATTCTGGACAAAGAAGAACTAAAATGGATAATTCGTACTGACAGTTTACACACCGGGCTCAACCGCCTGGAGGACTGGTCCAATCTTCTGTAATATTATCATTGTATGATTAATCTGTACACCTACTGTGACTGACTTTAATCCCAAGCCAACGAAACCAACAACTAACCCCCCCCTTTTTTAACCTTTTATCCCCTTAATTCTAATTCTAATCCTTAACCCCCCCCCGGCCCCCCACCTTTCCCCTTCCTCCCCTTTTCCCGCACTCACTGAATTCTACCCCCCACACCAACACTACACTCCCTTGCCATCAGTGCCTTTTCTTTCCCCCTTTCCACCCACCTCATACCTTATTTACTGATTCATCGTCCTTCCTCCCCTTATTACCTTTCCCTACAATCTCCTGGTCCTTCCTGCTTATTTCTCTAATTTTTAAATTTATCTTATCACTGCTCGACGGGACCCTCTCCCTGGTGCACTGCACCTTTCTCCTCATTCCTCTCTGTATCCACCTGACACTGCTCCCCTTCCGTGTCCTTTCTCCCTTTTCACATTATCCACATTCAGGACACGCCCCCACCTCCTACATAGGAGACTTCCTTATGACTGCCCCTTCCGGTCCGTCACTCGCTGCAGACCCGGAACCTCCATTCGAGTATCGTCCTCGCAACGAAGATTGTGCAGACTGAGCCGATCTCCATTCAGGTAACACAATCGCCTCACTCACGGTTACTGGTTCCCTGTCACCCTTCGTTCCTGTCCGCCTCAGCAGCAACCATTCTAATTATTCCCACCCCTAGATCCGCCATCATGGGCTGCCTCTAATTCCTTCCGGCACGAAGTTTTACTTACACGCGGATAATTATTGCCGGTTTTGCTGCACCAGGAAGATTCCATACTGACCTTGTTCAAATTCCAGGTAATTACGATCCTACCTCACTACCGGCCACCGCTCTGGTTTTACTATACGCCATTCTCGGCAATGTCTTACCGTTTCCCTCCCCTTTTCCCGCCATTAGAACAACCACCGCTCGATCTCTTACGACTGTGCCCCCCCGCACAGGCTCATCCAGGAGCGCTTGAAGCATTAACCCTCCAGGTAATTATCACCCTCCCCTCCCCTCCCCTGGCACCAGAACGACACAGTGACACTCCCTCACTCCTTATTCTCCCACCCTTCTCCCTATCTAACACAGGAGTACCCCTCACCTCTCCAGAACTGCTATCGAGCAACGTGCGCGATGATTTGCATTCTCTGCTGCAATTGAACAACGTGCCTAGTACTGCTCCTGCATTTATTTGCCTTTTCAGCCGTCCCCTGTACAGTAAGTTCCTCTATCTTTTCCTCCTCCCTTCTTCTCATGGCACTACCTCATCCCACGCCCCTTCTGGTTATTCCTACCTTCGTTTATTTCCTTCACTCACACCCCCACTCCGGTAAATTCCCTCACCTTCAATCCCTCTTACTATTATCCTTAAGATATACACCGCTCTCCCCCTTCCGCATAACTTTATGCTTCAATGCACCACACTATGCTATTACCCAAAACTCCTTTACCTTTCCTTTCCCGCAATTTAACTCCTTTCCCTTTTTTCTCCCCACCCCCCTCTTCCTTACCCACCCAGGCTCACTTTCCCAGGCATTCCATCACCTTGTTAGTCCTGAAGAGATCCCACCATCAAATTGGGGATCGAAACGTCGTCGACCTACATCTCTAATCTCTTGATGTTACACTGGAATTTTCTATTCAGAGTATGAGATGTTTCTCAATTGTGACTTTAAATAATCTTTATTTCAGATACACAAAAAGTCACTTTTTAAGTCACTTGCCTGCGGTTAGGAAATCGGCTGATTTCCTTCACTACTCACGGGCTGCTCACTTATTTCACCACGTGCATTCTTGTTCTTAGCAACTGTATTATATCTTAATTCATCTTCTGAATAAAACATTAAATCCAATTTTTGATTGGAAAATTGTGATATTCAAAATTGTATCTATTTTTGAATGGGACCTTGTTTCTTCTAAAGAGCTGGATTCGGCGGCGCCGGCGGCGTCGAGACTGCAGGTTTTCCCTTGGGTACTGGAAACAACACTTTCCAGCAATTCAGCAATTCAGTAGATGGTGAAGTCCTTTGGCCCTGTGACTTCAACAGGAGACTGGCACTCTTCCAGCCCTTGGAGATTTCCTAGCAAGCGTTTAGAGAGTACACACCAAGTTCCTCTCTCCTTGTTCCTTGGCAAAAATAAAGAAGCAGCTTTCAGGTTCCTCCACAGCAGAACAGCACTCTGGCAGAAAGGGGAGGCAAGTCCTTAGATCAGCAGGCTTCTTGTCCTTGGTACAGGTTTCCTTGTCAGAAGTGATCTGAGTTCTTGGTTCAGGGGTCCTTCTCTTATACCCCATTTCTCCTTTGTTCCCTTTGTCCAAGCAGGGAAATTCCCACCATCTCAGGTTTGTTGTGGGTGTTGCCAGGCAGAGGCACCTGGCCTATTCACGGAGCAGGGCAGAGTCCTCAGCCGCCCAGCAGGAGGCGGAGCCAGTATTGTCACTGGCAGGAGCAGGGCTATCAGTCACCCAGCAGGAGGTGGAGCCAGCATTGTGTCAGGCAGGGCAGGCTACTCTTCTCTCACTCTATGTGTAAATGCCTCATTCACCCCACACTGACTCATTCAGACCTCTGGAGCCACCCAGCCCCTGACACACACACCAAACCAGCAGAGACCGGTGGATAGTTGGACAAGAAAATAGCCACTTTCTAAAAGGGCTATTTTCAAACATAGAATTTAAAAACCATCCATCCTAAAGGGTGTGTTATTAAATTCTGAGTTCAGGGATACTAAACTCGACCTGCTACCATGCTCCCTGAGTCAGATAGATTATAATGGAGTGAATAATCAGTCTGCCCAGTCTGGCCTATTGGAGGCAGGTAGCCCTTCAATAGTGAAAAACGAAAATGGCTGTAATTCACTATTAGGTCATGCCACACACATCAGGGCATGACCTACCTTTTACCCACAATGCACCCAGCCCTAGGGCCTACCATAGAGGTGTCTGAAATGTGGCAAAGTGAAGGTTTAGAGACTGGCAAGTAGGGTTCCTTGCCAAGTCGACATGGCAGTCAGGGACTGCACGCAGGCGCTGCAGTGGCAGGCCTGAGACACATTTTACAAGCTGCTTCTGCGGGTGGCACAACCAGTGCTGCAAGCCCACCAGCAGCAGTCAACTTACATGCCCTTGGCACACGCAGTGCACTAGACTAGGGTCTGAACAGTAAGTCAATCAAGCCAATCATGGTAACACCAATCAATGTAACAATTTAATATAGGGAGCACTTGCACTGTGGCACTGATCAGCAGTGGCACAGTGCCCAAAGCAATAATCCAGTAAAAACATCGTAAACAGAGGAGGCAAACAGAAAAAAATGGAGGAGAGACTCATGCCAATGATGCCAGGTCTAACACGTGTCCCCTCCAGCTGAAATGTGGGGAGAACTACCCTTCACCCAGGGAGCCCTCATCACTAAGGCGGAAAAATCTGGACAGACCATCAGCATTGGCGTGATCTGTACCAGGGCGGTGTTCCACCGTAAAGTCCATCCCCTGTAGGGAAATGGACCACCTCAACAGCTTTGGGTTCTCACCCCTCATCTGCATTAACCATCTGAGGGGCCTGTGGTCTGTCTGAACCCGGAAGTGAGTCCCAAACAGGTAGGGACTTAGCTTCTTCAGCGCCCAGACCACAGCAAATGCCTCACGCTCTATCGCACTCCACCTTTGTTCCCTGGGAAGTAACCTCCGGCTGATGAAGGCTACAGGTAAGTCTCGGTCCTCCTCATTCATCTGTGCTAGAACAGCCCCCACACCATGCTCTGAAGCGTCTGTCTGGACAATGAATTCTTTTGAAAAGTCGGGTGCCTGGAGGACCGGTGCTGTACACATTGCAGTTTTCAGGGTGTCAAAGGCGTTCTGACAGGCGTCAGTCCAGATCACAAGTCTCGGCTGCTTCCTGGAAGTCAGCGAGGTCAAGGGGTGCACAATGTTGCCATACCCCTTGACAAACCTCCTGTAGTAACCCGTGAGACCCAAGAAGGCTCTCACCTGAGTCTGGGTTTTGGGCGGTTCCCAAGCCAGGATGGTATCTATCTTGGGTTGCAGGGGGGCCACCTTGCCGCTCCCTACTTGGTGCCCCAAGTACACCACTGAACCCTGCCCAATCTGGCACTTACTGGCCTTGATTGTGAGGCCTGCTCTGCGCAGGGCCAACAACACTTCCTGGAGGTGGCGCAAGTGTTCCTCCCAGCTGGCGCTGAACACTGCTATATCGTCCAGGTAGGCGGCGCTGAAATCTTCCAGCCCGGCCAATACCTGGTTAACCAACCTCTGGAATGTGGCAGGGGCATTCTTCATCCCAAAGGGCATCACACGGAACTGGTAGTGCCCATCTGGTGTGGAGAATGCAGACCTCTCTTTTGCCCCATCAGTCAAGGCGATCTGCCAGTACCCAGACGTTAGATCAAACGTACTAAGGTACCGGGCAGCCCCCAACCGATCGATGAGCTCATCAGCTCTGGGGATGGGGTGCGCGTCAGTCTTGGTGACCGAATTGAGTCCTCGGTAATCCACACAGAACCGAAGTTCTGGTGAAGCACCAGGCGCTGCAGCCTTTGGGACCAAGACCACTGGGCTGGCCCAAGGACTGCTAGAGGACTCAACCACCCCTAAGGCAAACATCTTGGAGACCTCCTCCTTGATATATGCTCTGACTTTTTCAGTCACCCTGTAGGCCTTGTGCCTCACAGGAGTGCTGTCCCCAGTGTCCACATCATGGATACACCACTGAGTGACACCAGGGATTAAGGAAAACAGATCAGGGAATTGTACCAACAGATGGCGACAATCTTGCTGCTGCTCAGGGGTCAGTGTGTCAGAGAGGACAACACCATCCACTGACCCATCTTTCTCTTTTGCACACAGGAGGTCAGGAAGAGGCTCACTCTCCTCCTCCATCCCAGCATCTGTGGCAAGGAGCATGCCCACTTCGGACCTTTCTATGTGGGGCTTTAACCGGTTGACATGCAGGACCCGCAAGGGGTTCCTGGGAGACTTCAAGTCCACCAAGTAGGTGACATCGCTCTTTTTCTCCACAACCTCAAATGGTCCAGTCCACCTGTCCTTGAGCGCACAAGGTTCCACAGGGGCCATGACCCAAACTTTCTGACCAGGTTGAAGCTCAACCAGAGTGGCATTCTGATCGTACCACCGCTTCATCTCTTCCTGGCTGGCCTCCAGATTTGCCTGAGCAAGATCTCTGAAGCGCCGAGTCTGGTTCCTAAAGGCCAGCATGTAACTATGTACATCCTGGGGAGGTTTCCTGGGAGATTGCTCCCATCCTTCTTTAACCAGACTCAAAGGTCCTCTTACTGGGTGACCATACAAAAGCTCAAATGGGCTGAACCCTGGAGACTTCTGTGGCACCTCACGGTAAGCACACAGCAGGCATGGCAAGAGGACGTCCAATTTACGCCTCATTGGTTCTTCAAGACCCATGATCATGCCTTTTAGGTTCCGGTTGAATCTCTCAACCAGCCCATTACCTTGAGGGTGGTAAGGAGTGGTAAACTTGTAGGTTACCCCACACTCCTTCCACAGAGACTTCATATAATTCGAAATGAAGTTGGTGCCCCGGTCTGACACCACCTCTCTGGGGAACCCCATGCGGGAGAAAACACCCATCAGTGCCCGTCCCACCACGGGGGCCGTCACTGTGCGGAGAGGGATGGCTTCCGGGTACCGGGTGGCATGGTCCACCAAGACCAGGATAAACCTGTTGCCCATGGCTGTCTTGGGGCCCAGTGGCCCCACAATGTCAATTCCCACTCGCTCAAAGGGGGTACTGACGACGGGAAAAGGTTGGAGGGGAGCCTTCTGCTTCCGCCCACTTTTCCCACTTGCCTGGCAAGTTTGACAGGTCCTACAATGGATATCTGAATCCCTTCTCATCTGGGGCCAATAAAAATGGGTGACAAGCCTGTCATAGGTCTTGTCCTGCCCCAGATGTCCAGCTAACGGAACGTCATGAGCCAACCCCAGTAGGAAGGCTCTGAAGCGCTGGGGTACCACCAGCACACGGGCTGACCCAGGCTCAGCAGCCTTAGGCTCGCTATACAGGAGGTCGTTCTCCCAGTAAATCCAATGTGATCCTGACTGATCACCTGTCGTTTGGGCTGAGGCCTGCTGCCTCATACCCACAAGAGAAGGGCACACTTTCTGTTCAGCACAAAATTCCTCCCTGGAGGGACCACCATCCTGCTGCCAATGGGTCAGCTCGGGCAGGTCTCCCAGTTCGGCCACATGTTCTCCTGTTGGTTCCAGGGCATCCCCTCAGGGTCTGCTCCCTCCTGGACCGCGGGAACGATGGGGGACGGTTTCCCGCGCCCCCTGCCTCTTCTCTTCACGGTTGGGACCTGGGCCATACTTTCAGGCTCCAGGGCCCCATCAACACCCTTACTAACTGACATGGACCGGGTGGTCGCACACACCCACTCAGGCAGACCCAACATTTCCAGATGCGATTTTCTCTCCACCTTAGCCCAAGGGGAGTCCTCCAAATCATTGCCCAGGAGACAATCAACAGGCATGGCGGGCCTCACAGCAACCTGAAGAGTCCCTGAGACCCCCCCCCACTCAAAAGGAACTTGAGCTACCTCACACTGACTCTGTGAGTTGTCAGCAGCTACAACGGGGTAGAATGCATGAGGGACCACCTGCTCTCTGGACACCAAGTGACACTTGACAGCTGTCACACTAGCTCCGGTGTCTCTGAGAGCTTCCACCCTATGGCCATTAATGGTCACCCACTGCCTATATTTTTTAGTGTTATTAGGCAGAGGGGTTGGAGGGACCATTTCCACGTCTCCTAAAGAGACCAGGGACATTTCTGCGGGACCCCACCCACCGGGGGCACCCATCTCATTCCCTCCCAGGGCTACATTCGTCACCTGACGAGGGGGTGCACGTGGTGGTGCATTGGAATCCTTCATGGGACACTGGGGATCATAATAACGGTGTCCCACCTGCTTACAAGCATAGCAGGTCATGGGGCCCCTTGGAACAGGTTTACCTGTCGGGGCCTCTGGCTTCTTTACAGGGGGAGGCTGGGAAACCTTCCCTTGGTTCCCTTGGGGATTAATTTGGGGCCCTTTCTGAAACTCCCTCTGTTTACCCCTGTCCCCCCCACTCTTCTGCTGGGGACCCTGCCCACCTTTGGCTGAGTCTCCCACTGGACCCTTGTGGACCCTGGTACTGACCCAGCGGTCCGCCTCCTCAGCAAGTTTTCTAGGGTTAGATATCTTGCTATCAACAAGGGGCTGGCGTAGCTCTGGAAAACAGTTATTAGACAAGTGCTCCCAAGCAAACAAATCATAAAGAGCATCATAACTATCAACCTTGCTACCCTTTATCCAACCATCCATGGCTCTGCAAAAAAAAGACACATATTCAACCCACGTAGTACCAGGCAACTTCTTACATTCTCTAAAGGTTTGTCTGTACTTTTCTGGAGTTAAGCCATATCTCAGCATTAAAGCATTTTTCATATGAGTATAAGACGCCCTTTCCTCTTCAGGCATGCTCAACAAGGTATCTCTCCCTTCATTTGTAAAGCGGCTCCACAACCCCGTTCCCCAATCTTTCTCAGGGACCCGGTGGGCCAACAATGCTAACTCATACACTTTAAACCATTGGCTAATATCTTCATTCTTACTGTAATCTTTGATCACATCTTTAGGAAAATAAAACCTACTTTCTGCAGGCATAGATGGAGCGCTGCCACCAGAGGGATTCAACTCTAAACTCTTTTCTTTAAGTTCCATCTCCCTCAACATCTTCTCACGTTCAAATGCTAACTTCTCTCTCCCAAAATCTAATCTTTTGCTCTCCATTTCAGCTTCTCTCAGGCTCTTGGCTTTTTCTAATTCCAACTGCCCTCCTAATTTAAGTTTTGCCATCTCTAACTTGTATTCCCTCTCCTTCTCCCTGTCTTCCAACTCTTCAGGAGAATGGCTCTTAGAGGAAACACTGCTGCCGGGAGATGCCACATGCCCATTCACGGGCTCTTCCACCTCCTCTTCCTCCTCCTCTTCCTCTTCCGGTACCACCACCTGATCAGAGGGATTTCTGGCCTCTAACCAGGCCTTCAGCGCATTGATGAAGTCGCCTCTCACTTTGAGACCTGTGGTAGAAACTTTAAACTGCTTGCAAAATCCTCTTAGATCCTTTAGCTTGTAGGAATCTATCTTCTCCTTATCAAATTCCCCCACAACAATCTCCACAGGTGTAGCAGCTCTGGCATTCTCCATGGTCAAAACTGGCAGTGTTTAAGAAAATAAGCTCCAGGAAAGCGGAGAACAAAAATAGAATATCCTACCAAAAACAGATTGTGGCTGCGTTATGGTCTGCTTTCACTATGTAGCGTACACTAATCACTGCACATGAGTCATAAATGCAAAGTTCAAATCCTCACCGCTGACCACCAAAGTTAGAACCGGCGGTCTCTAGTTGGCAGAGGTATACACTTCCGACAAATAGGGAGCAACCAACTCTAGTCAGGGAAAGGGGATTACACACTCAGATAACCCCTGCTACCCCCTTGGTAGCTTGGCAGAGCAGACAGGCTTATCTCAGAGGCAGTGTGTTAAGCATTTATGACCACATACAGTAATAAAGTGAATACACTACAGATGGACACGACACAGAAGTTATTATAAAAATAGTATTTTTATATAAGGCTTAGCACAAGACCAAATAACGACAAAAATATACCACAGTCTTAATAAATACTCTTTGGAAGGAAAAATAATAGTTCAAGTAAGGTTTCTTCTCGGCAAATAGTTCTTTAGCAAAGTATTCTTCTGAGCACAGTTCTTTGGCAACAATGTAACCCCCACAGGAGTCACACGACGTCGAGTCTACAAGATTCCCAAGGTTCGGCGTCGACCCCGAGGAGCGCTACGTCGAGCCTGGAGTTGCAACAGACCCCACAAGTACAGTACCTTGAGGAACGAAGAAAACGATGATCCACGACGTCGAGATGTCGGCGTCGAGGTCGGCGTCGATCGTGCCTCGGAGTCGGGTCAATCCGCAGCGGCGTCGAGGGATGTCGGGCCGGAGCAGCGCTCACGGCGTCGAGAAGGGCGTCGAGTCGATGCGATCAGCAGCGGCGTCGGGACGGGGTCGCTTGGAGGTGGAGCCGATACTCACTCCTCACTGGCGTCGATACCGGCGTCGAGACGGGGTCACTTGGAGCCGGGGCCGATACCCACTGCTCACTGGCGTTGCTGCTGGCGTCGAGACTGCAGATTTTCCCTTGTGTACTGGAAACAACACTTTCCAGCAATTCAGCAATTCAGTAGATGGTGAAGTCCTTTGGCCCTGTGACTTCAACAGGAGACTGGCACTCTTCCAGTCCTTGGAGATTTCCTAGCAAGTGTTCAGAGAGTACACACCAAGTTCCTCTCTCCTTGTTCCTTGGCAAAAATAAAGAAGCAGCTTTCAGGTTCCTCCACAGCAAAACAGCACTCTGGCAGAAAGGGGAGGCAAGTCCTTAGATCAGCAGGCTTCTTGTCCTTGGTACAGGTTTCCTTGTCAGAAGTGATCTGAGTTCTTGGTTCAGGGGTCCTTCTCTTATACCCCTTTTTCCCTTTGTTCCCTTTGTCCAAGCAGGGAGATTCCCACCATCTCAGGTTTGTTGTGGGTGTTGCCAGGCAGAGGCACCTGGCCTATTCACTGAGCAGGGCAGGGTCCTCAGCCGCCCAGCAGGAGGCGGAGCCAGTATTGTCACTGGCAGGAGCAGGGCTATCAGTCGCCCAGCAGGAGGCGGAGCCAGTATTGTGTCAGGCAGGGCAGGCTACTCTTCCCTCACTCTATGTGTAAACACCCCATTCACCCCACACTGACTCATTCAGACCTCTGGAGCCACCCAGCCCCTGACACACACACCAAACCAGCAGAGACCGGTAGATAGTTGGACAAGAAAATAGCCACTTTCTAAAAGTGCTATTTTCAAACATAGAATTTAAAAACCATCCATCCTAAAGGGTGTGTTATTAAATTCTGAGTTCAGGGATACTAAACTCGACTTGCTACCATGCTCCCTGAGTCAGATAGATTATAATGGAGTTAATAATCAGTCTGCCCAGTCTGGCCTATTGGAGGCAGGTAGCCCTTCAATAGTGAAAAACGAAAATGGCTGTAATTCACTATTAGGTCATGCCACACACATCCGGGCATGACCTACCTTTTACCAACAATGCACCCTGCCCTAGGGCCTACCATAGAGGTGTCTGAAATGTGGCAAAGGGAAGGTTTAGAGACTGGTAAGTAGGTTTCCTTACCAAGTCGACATGGCAGTCAGGGACTGCACGCAGGCACTGCGGTGGCAGGCCTGATACACATTTTACACACTGCTTCTGTGGGTGGCACAACCAGTGCTGCAAGCCCACCAGCAGCGGTTAACTTACACGCCCTTGGCACACGCAGTGCACTAGACTAGGGTCTGAACAGTAAGTCAACCAAGCCAATCATGGTAACACCAATCAATGTAACAATTTAACATAGGGAGCACTTGCACTGTGGCACTGATCAGCAGTGGCACAGTGCCCAAAGCAATAATCCAGCAAAAACATCGTAAACAGAGGAGGCAAATAGAAAAAAATGGAGGAGAGACTCATGCCAATGATGCCAGGTCTAACACGTGTCCCCTCCAGCTGAAATGTGGGGAGAACTACCCTTCACCCAGGGAGTCCTCATCACTAAGGCGGAAAAATCTGGACAGACCATCAGCATTGGCGTGATCTGTACCAGGGCGGTGTTCCACCGTAAAGTCCATCCCCTGTAGGGAAATGGACCACCTCAACAGCTTTGGGTTCTCACCCCTCATCTGCATTAACCATCTGAGGGGCCTGTGGTCTGTCTGAACCCGGAAGTGAGTCCCAAACAGGTAGGGTCTTAGCTTCTTCAGCGCCCAGACCACAGCAAATGCCTCACGCTCTATCGCACTCCACCTTTGTTCCCTGGGAAGTAACCTCCGGCTGATGAAGGCTACAGGTAAGTCTCGGCCCTCCTCATTCATCTGTGCTAGAACAGCCCCCACACCATGCTCTGAAGCGTCTGTCTGGACAATGAATTCTTTTGAAAAGTCGGGTGCCTGGAGGACCGGTGCTGTACACATTGCAGTTTTCAGGGTGTCAAAGGCGTTCTGACAGGCGTCAGTCCAGATCACAAGTCTCGGCTGCTTCCTGGAAGTCAGCGAGGTCAAGGGGTGCACAATGTTGCCACCCCTTGACAAACCTCCTGTAGTAACCCGTGAGACCCAAGAAGGCTCTCACCTGAGTCTGGGTTTTGGGCGGTTCCCAAGCCAGGATGGTATCTATCTTGGGTTGCAGGGGGGCCACCTTGCCGCTCCCTACTTGGTGCCCCAAGTACACCACTGAACCCTGCCCAATCTGGCACTTACTAGCCTTGATTGTGAGGCCTGCTCTGCGCAGGGCCAACAACACTTCCTGGAGGTGGCGCAAGTGTTCCTCCCAGCTGGCGCTGAACACTGCTATATCGTCCAGGTAGGCGGCGCTGAAATCTTCCAGCCCGGCCAGTACCTGGTTAACCAACCTCTGGAATGTGGCAGGGGCATTCTTCATCCCAAAGGGCATCACACGGAACTGGTAGTGCCCATCTGGTGTGGAGAATGCAGACCTCTCTTTTGCCCCATCAGACAAGGCGATCTGCGAGTACCCAGACGTTAGATCAAACGTACTAAGGTACCGGGCAGCCCCCAACCGATCGATGAGCTCATCAGCTCTGGGGATGGGGTGCGCGTCAGTCTTGGTGACCGAATTGAGTCCTCGGTAATCCACACAGAACCGAAGTTCTGGTGAAGCACCAGGCGCTGCAGCCTTTGGGACCAAGACCACTGGGCTGGCCCAAGGACTGCTAGAGGACTCAACCACCCCTAAGGCAAACATCTTGGAGACCTCCTCCTTGATATATGCTCTGACCTTTTCAGTCACCCTGTAGGCATTGTGCCTCACAGGAGTGCTGTCCCCAGTGTCCACATCATGGACACACCACTGAGTGACACCAGGGATTAAGGAGAACAGATCAGGGAATTGTACCAACAGATGGCGACAATCTTGCTGCTGCTCAGGGGTCAGTGTGTCAGAGAGGACAACACCATCCACTGACCCATCTTTTTCTTTTGCACACAGGAGGTCAGGAAGAGGCTCACTCTCCTCCTCCATCCCAGCATCTGTGGCAAGGAGCATGCCCACTTCGGACCTTTCTAAGTGGGGCTTTAACCGGTTGACATGCAGGACTCTTAAGGGGTTCCTGGGAGACTTCAAGTCCACCAAGTAGGTGACATCGCTCTTTTTCTCCACAACCTCAAATGGTCCGGTCCACCTGTCCTTGAGCGCACAAGGTTCCACAGGGGCCATGACCCAAACTTTCTGACCAGGTTGAAGCTCAACCAGAGTGGCATTCTGATCGTACCACCGCTTCATCTCTTCCTGGCTGGCCTCCAGATTTGCCTGAGCAAGATCTCTGAAGCGCCGAGTCTGGTTCCTAAAGGCCAGCATGTAACTATATACATCCTGGGGAGGTTTCCTGGGAGATTGCTCCCAGCCTTCTTTGACCAGACTCAAAGGTCCTCTTACCGGGTGACCATACAAAAGCTCAAAGGGTCTGAACCCTAGAGACTTCTGTGGCACCTCACGGTAAGCAAACAGCAGGCATGGCAAGAGGACGTCCCATTTACGCCTCATTGGTTCTTCAAGACCCATGATCATGCCTTTTAGGGTCCGGTTGAATCTCTCAACCAGCCCATTACCTTAAGGGTGGTAAGGAGTGGTAAACTTGTAGGTTACCCCACACTCCTTCCACAGAGACTTCATATAATTCGAAATGAAGTTGGTGCCCCGGTCTGACACCACCTCTCTGGGGAACCCCATGCGGGAGAAAACACCCATCAGTGCCCGTCCCACCACGGGGGCCGTCACTGTTCGGAGAGGGATGGCTTCCGGGTACCGGGTGGCATGGTCCACCAAGACCAGGATAAACCTGTTGCCCATGGCTGTCTTGGGGTCCAGTGGCCCCACAATGTCAATTCCCACTCGCTCAAAGGGGGTACTGACGACGGGAAAAGGTTGGAGGGGAGCCTTCTGCTTCCGCCCACTTTTCCCACTTGCCTGGCAAGTTTGACAGGTCCTACAATGGATATCTGAATCCCTTCTCATCTGGGGCCAATAAAAATGGGTGACAAGCCTGTCATAGGTCTTGTCCTGCCCCAGATGTCCAGCTAACGGAACGTCATGAGCCAACCCCAGTAGGAAGGCTCTGAAGCGCTGGGGTACCACCAGCACACGGGCTGACCCAGGTTCAGCAGCCTTAGGCTCGCTATACAGGAGGTCGTTCTCCCAGTAGACCCAATGTGATCCTGACTGATCACCTGTCGTTTGGGCTGAGGCCTGCTGCCTCATACCCACAAGAGAAGGGCACACTTTCTGTTCAGCACAAAATTCCTCCCTGGAGGGACCACCATCCTGCTGCCAATGGGTCAGCTCGGGCAGGTCTCCCAGTTTGGCCACTTGTTCTCCTGTCGGTTCCAGGGCATCCCCCTCAGGGTCTGCTCCCTCCTGGACCGCGGGAACGATGGGGGACAGTTTCCTGTGCCCCCTGCCCCTTCTCTTCACGGTTGGGACCTGGGCCATACTTTCAGGCTCCAGGGCCCCATCAACACCCTTACTGACTGACATGGACCGGGTGGTCGCACACACCCACTCAGGCAGACCCAACATTTCCAGATGCGATTTTCTCTCCACCTTAGCCCAAGGGGAGTCCTCCAAATCATTGCCCAGGAGACAATCAACAGGCATGGCGGGCCTCACAGCAACCTGAAGAGTACCTGAGACCCCCCCCCACTCAAAGGGAACTTGAGCTACCTCACACTGACTCTGTGAGTTGTCAGCAGCTACAACGGGGTAGAATGCATGAGGGACCACCTGCTCTCTGGACACCAAGTGACACTTGACAGCTGTCACACTCGCTCCGGTGTCTCTGAGAGCTTCCACCCTATGGCCATTAATGGTCACCCACTGCCTATATTTCTTAGTGTTACTAGGCAGAGGGGTTGGAGGGACCATTTCCACGTCTCCTAAAGAGACCAGGGACATTTCTGCGGGACCCCACCCACCGGGGGCACCCATCTCATCCCCTCCCAGGGCTACACTCGCTACCTGACGAGGGGGTGCACGCGGCGGTGCATTCGAATCCTTCATGGGACACTGGGGATCATAATAACGGTGTCCCACCTGCTTACAGGCATAGCAGGTCATGGGGCCCCTGTGAACAGGTTTACCTGTCGGGGCCTCTGGCTTCTTTACAGGGGGAGGCTGGGAACCCTTCCCTTGGTTCCCTTGGGGACTACTTTGGGGCCCTTTCTGAAACTCCCTCTGTTTACCCCTGTCCCCCCCACTCTTCTGCTGGGGACCCTGCCCACCTTTGGCTGAGTCTCCCACTGGACCCTTGTGGACCCTGGTACTGACCCAGCGGTCCGCCTCCTCAGCAATTTTTCTAGGGTTAGATAGCTTGCTATCAACAAGGTGCTGGCGTAGCTCTGGAAAACAGTTATTAGACAAGTGCTCCCAAGCAAACAAATCATAAAGAGCATCATAACTATCAACCTTGCTACCCTTTATCCAACCATCCATGGTTCTGCAGAAAAAAGACACATATTCAACCCACGTAGTACCAGGCAACTTCTTACATTCTCTAAAGGTTTGTCTGTACTTTTCTGGAGTTAAGCCATATCTCAGCATTAAAGCATCTTTCATATGAGTATAAGACATCCTATCCTCAGCAGGAAGGCTCAACAAGGTATCTCTCCCCTCGTTTGTAAAGCGGCTCCACAACCCCGTTCCCCAATCCTTCTCAGGGACCCGGTGGGCCAATAACGCTAACTCATATGCTTTAAACCATTGGCTAATATCTTCATTCTTACTGTAATCTTTGATCACATCTTTAGTAAAATAAAACCTACTTTCTGCAGGCACAGATGGAGTGCTGCCACCAGAGGGATTCAACTCTAAACTCTTAGTTTTAAGCTCCATCTCCCTCACCATCTTCTCACGTTCAAACGCTAATTTCTCTCTCTCAAAATCTAATCTTTTGCTCTCCATTTCAGCTTCTCTCTTGCTTCTTGCATTCTCTAATTCCAACTGCCCTCCTAATTTAAGTTTTGCCATCTCTAACTTGTATTCCCTCTCCTTCTCCCTGTCTTCCAACTCTTCAGGAGAAAGGCTCTTAGAGGAAACACTGCTGCCTGGAGATGACACTGGCCCACCTGTGGGCTCTTCCTCTTCCTCTTCTTCTTCCTCTTCCGGTACCACCACCGGGTCAGAGGGATCTCTGGCCTCTAACCAGGCCTTCAGCGCTTTGAGGAAGTCGCCTCTCAATTTGAGACCTGTGGTAGGAACTTTAAACTGCTTGCAAAATCCTCTTAGATCCTTTAGCTTGTAGGAATCTATCTTCTCCTTATCAAATTCCTCCACAACAATAAGAGAAGGGGTAGCAGCTCCGGCATTTTCCATGGTCAAAACTGGCAGTGTTTAAAAAAAATGAGCTCCAGGAAAGCGGAGAACAAAAATAAGATATCCTACCAAAACAGATTGTGGCTGCGTTATGGTCTGCTTTCACTATGTAGCGTACACTAATCACTGCACATGAGTCATAAATGCAAAGTTCAAATCCCACCGCTGCCACCAATGTTAGAGTTGGTGGGTCCCTATTTGTCAGAAGTGTATGCCTCTGCCAACTAGAGACCGCCGGTTCTAACAGGAAACCTAGCAAACCTATACGTTTTTGAAAACTAGACACAAAGTGGAATCCAGGATGAGGGGACTTGACTGCCTCTCACCAGGGTCTGTTACCCAAAATACCTTGCAAACCTAAAAAATTGTCCCAAAAAACATATTTTCTCGACATTTCTGTGGTGGAAAGTTCCGGAATCTGCGTGGATCCACAAATTTCCACCCACCCCGTGTTCCACAAAGTCTTACGAGAAAAATGGTACCTCACTTGTGCGGATAGGCCTAGTGCCCTCGACAGGAAATGGCGCAAAACGCAGCGTGGTCACACCTCAATATCGCAGTGAAAAATGACCCTTTTTTGGCAAAGTGTCTAGCTCTAGTTTTTAACCCTAGCTCTGCGGGCACCTTTGGAAACCTAGCAACCCTATATGTTTTTGAAAACTAGACACAAAGTGGAATCCAGGATGTGGTGACTTGACTGCCTCTCACCAGGGTCTGTTACCCAGAATCCCTTGCAAACTTAAAAAATTGTCAAAAAAACTACATTTTCCCCACATTTCTGTGGTGGAATGTTATGGAATCTGCATGGATCCACAAATTTCCACCCACTCCGTGTTCCCCAAAGTCTTACGAGAAAAATGGTACCTCACTTGTGAGGGTCGGCCTAGTGCCTGCGACAGGAAACAGCACAAAATGCAATGTTATCACACCTCAATTTCGCACTGAAAAATTACTCTTTTTTGGTAAAGTACCTAGCTCTAGTTTTTGAACCCTAGCTCTGCAGGCACCTTGGGAAACCTAGCAAACCTATAAAATTTTTGAAAATTAGACAACCAGGGGAATCCAAGATGGTGTGGCTTGACTGCCTCCCACCAGGGTCTATTACCCAGAATCCCTTGCAAACCTAAAAAATTGACAAAAAAACCCATATTTTTTCTACATTTCTGTGGTGGAAAGTTCCGGAATCTCCGTGGATCCACACATTTCTACCCACCCCGCGTTCCCCAAAGTCTTTCGAGAAAAATGGTACCTCACTTGTGCGGGTCGGCCTAGTGCCTGCGACAGGAAACAGTGCAAAATGCAATGTTGTCACACCTCAATTTCGCATTGAAAAATGACCCTTTTTTGGTAAAGTGCCTAGCTCTAGTTTTTGAACCCTAGCTCTGCAGGCACCTTGGGAAACCTAGCCAACCTATACATTTTTGAAAACTAGACACGAAGGGGAATCCAGGATGAGGGGCCTTGACTGCCTCCCACCAGGGTCTGTTACCCAGAATCCCTTGCAAACCTAAAAAATTGACAAAAAAACCCATATTTTTTCTACATTTCTGTGGTGGAAAGTTCCGGACTCTCCGTGGATCCACACATTTCCACCCACCCCGCGTTCCCCAAAGTCTTTCGAGAAAAATGGTACCTCACTTGTGCGGGTCGGCCTAGTGCCTGCGACAGGAAACAGTGCAAAATGCAATGTTATCACACCTCAATTTCGCACTGAAAAATTACCCTTTTTTGGTAAAGTACCTAGCTCTAGTTTTTGAACCCTAGCTCTGCAGGCACCTTGGGAAACCTAGCAAACCTATAAAATTTTTGAAAATTAGACAACCAGGGGAATCCAAGATGGTGTGGCTTGACTGCCTCCCACCAGGGTATATTACCCAGAATCCCTTGCAAACCTAAAAAATTGACAAAAAAACCCATATTTTTTCTACATTTCTGTGGTGGAATATTCCAGAATCTGCGTGGATCCACAAACTTCCACCCACCCCGCGTTCCACAAAGTTTTACGAGAAAAATGGTACCTCACTTGTGCAGGTAGGCCTAGTGCCCGCGACAGGAAACGGCGCAAAATGCAATGTTGTCCCACCTCAATATCGCAGTGAAAAATGACCCTTTTTTGGCAAAGTGCCTAGCTCTAGTTTTTTAACCCTAGCTCTGCGGGCACCTTGGGAAACTTAGCAAACCTATACACTTTTGAAAACTAGACACCCAGGGGAATCCAGGATGGGGTGACTTAACTGCCTCACACCAGGGTCTGTTACCCAGAATCCCTTGCAAACCTAAAATATTGTAAAAAAAAGCATATTTTCTCCACATTTCTGTGGTGGAAAGTTCCGGACTCTGCGTGGATCCACAAATTTCCACCCACCCCGCGTTCCCTAAAGTCTTATGAGAAAAATGGTACCTCACTTGTGCGGGTCAACCTGGTGCCCGCGACAGGAAACGGTGCAAAACGCAACTTGGTCACACCTCAATATCGCAGTGAAAAATGACCCTTTTTTGGCAAAGTGCAAAGCTCTAGTTTTTGAACCCTAGCTCTGCGGGCACCTTGGGAAACCTAGCAAACCTATACATTTTTGAAAACTAGACATCCAGGGGAATCCAGGATGGGGTGACTTGACTGCCTCCCACCAGGGTCTGTTACCCAGAATCCCTTACAAACCTAAAAAATTGACAAAAAAAACCATATTTCTTCCACATTTCTGTGGTGGAAAGTTCCTGAATCGCCGTGGATCCACAAATTTCCACCCACCTCGCGTTCCCCAAAGTCTTACGAGAAAAATGGTACCTCACTTGTGCGGGTCGGCCTAGTGCCTGCGACAGGATACAGCGCAAAATGCAATGTGGTCACACCTCAATTTCGCATTGAAAAATGACCCTTTTTTGCTAAAGTGCCTAGCTCTAGTTTTTGAATTCTAGCTCTGCGGGCACCTTGGGAAACCTAGCAAACCTATATGTTTTTGAAAACTAGACACAAAATGGAATCCAGGCTGAGGAGACTTGACTGCCTCTCACCAGGGTCTGTTACCCAAAATACCTTGCAAACCTAAAAATTTGTCCCAAAAAACATATTTTCTCCACATTTCTGTGGTGGAAAGTTCCGGAATCTGCGTGGATCCACAAATTTCCACACACCCCGCGTTCCACAAAGTCTTACGAGAAAAATGGTACCTCACTTGTGCGGGTAGGCCTAGTGCCCGCGACAGGAAATGGCGCAAAACGCAGCGTGGTCACACCTCAATATCGCAGTGAAAAATGAACCGTTTTTTGGCAAAGTGTGTAGCTCTAGTTTTTTGACCCTAGCTCTGTGGGCACCTTGGGAAACCTAGCAAACCTGTACATTTTTGAAAACTAGACACCCAGGGGAATCCAGGATGGGGTGACTTGACTGCCTCCCACCAGGGTCTGTTACCCAAAATACCTTGCAGACCTAAAAAATTGTCCCAAAAAACATATTTTCTCCATATTTCTGTGGTGGAAAGTTCCGGAATCTGCGTGGATCCAAAACATTTCACCCACTCCGCGTTCCCCAAAGTCTTACAAGAAAAACGGTACTTCACTGGTGCGGATCGGCCTAGTGCCCGCGACAGGAAATGGCGCAAAACGCAATGTGGTCACACCTCAATTTCGCAGTGAAAATGACCCTTTTTTGGCAAAGTGCCTAGCTCTAGTTTGGAACCGTAGCTCTGCGGGAACCTTTGGAAACCTAGCAACCCTATACATTTTTGAAAACTAGACACACAGGGGAATCCAGGATGTGGTGACTTGACTGCCTCTCACCAGGGTCTGTTACCCAGAATCCCTTGCAAACTTAAAAAATTGTCAAAAATACTACATTTTCCCCACATTTCTGTGGTGGAAAGTTACGGAATCTGCATGGATCCACAAATTTCCACCCACCCCGCGTTCCCCAAAGTCTTACGAGAAAAATGGTACCTCACTTGTGCGGGTCGGCCTAGTGCCTGCAACAGGAAACAGCGTAAAATGCAATGTTGTCACACCTCAATTTCGCATTGAAAAATGACCCTTTTTTGGTAAAGTGCCTAGCTCTAGTTTTTGAACCCTAGCTCTGCAGGCACCTTGGGAAACCTAGCAAACCTATACGTTTTTGAAAACTAGACACAAAATGGAATACAGGATGAGGGGACTTGACTGCCTCCCACCAGGGTCTGTTACCCAAAATCCCTTGCAAACCTAAAAATTTGTCCCAAAAAACATATTTTCTCCACATTTCTGTGGTGGAAAATTCCAGAATCTGCGTGGATCCACAAATTTCCACCCACCCCGCGTTCCACAAAGTTTTACGAGAAAAATGGTACCTCACCTGTGCGGGTAGGCCTAGTGCCCGCGACAGAAAATGGCGCAAAACGCAGCGTGTTCACACCTCAATATCGCAGTGAAAAATGACCCTTTTTTGGCAAAGTGCCTAGCTCTAGGTTTTTTAACCCTAGCACTGCTGGCACCTTGGGAAACCTAGCAAACCTATACATTTTTGAAAACTAGACACCCAGGGGAATCCAGGATGGGGTGACATAATTGCCTCCCACCAGGGTCTGTTACCCAGAATCCCTTGCAAACCTAAAATATTGTAAAAAATAGCACATTTTCTCCACATTTCTGTGGTGGAAAGTTCCGGAATCTGCGTGGATTCACAAATTTCCACCCACCCCAAAGTCTTATGAGAAAAATGGTACCTCACTTGTGCGGGTCGACCTAGTGCCCGCGACAGGAAACGGTGCAAAACGCAACGTGGTCACACCTCAATATCGCAGTGAAAAATGACCCTTTTTTGGCAAAGTGCAAAGCTCTAGTTTTTGAACACTAGCTCTGCGGGCACCTTGGTAAACCTAGCAAACCTATACGTTTTTGAAAACTAGACACAAAGTGCAATCCAGGATGAGGGGACTTGACTGCCTCTCACCAGGGTCTGTTACCCAAAATACCTTGCAAACCTAAAAAATTATACCAAAAAACATATTTTCTCCACATTTCTGTGGTGGAAAGTTCCGGAATCTGGGTGGATCCACAAATTTCCACCCACCCCGCATTCCACAAAGTCTTACAAGAAAAATGGTACCTCACTTGTGCGGGTAGGCCTAGTGCCCTTGACAGGAAATGGCGCAAAACGCAGCGTGGTCACACCTCAATATCGCAGTGAAAAATGACCCTTTTTTGGCAAAGTGTCTAGCTCTAGTTTTTTAACCCTAGCTCTGCGGGCACCTTTGGAAACCTAGCAACCCTATACATTTTTGAAAACTAGACACAAAATGGAATCCAGGATGTGGTGACTTGACTGCCTCTCACCAGGGTCTGTTACCCAGAATCCCTTGCAAACTTAAAAAATTGTCAAAAAACTACATTTTCCCCACATTTCTGTGGTGGAATGTTACGGAATCTGCATGGATCCACAAATTTCCACCCACCCCGCGTTCCCCAAAGTCTTACGAGAAAAATGGTACCTCACTTGTGCGGGTAGGCCTAGTGCCCGCGACAGGAAATGGCGCAAAACACAGCGTGGTCACACCTCAATATCGCAGTGAAAAATGACCCTTTTTTGGCAAAGTGTCTAGCTCTAGTTTTTTAACCCTAGCCCTGCGGGCACCTTTGGAAACCTAGCAAACCTATACATTTTTGAAAACTAGACACCCAGGGGAATCCAGGATGGGGTGACTTGACTGCCTCCCACCAGGGTCTGTTACCCAAAATACCTTGCAAACCTAAAAAATTATCCCAAAAAACATATTTTCCCCACATTTCCTTGGTGGAAAGTTCCGGAATCTGCGTGGATCCAAAATGTTCACCCACTCCGCGTTCCCCAAAGTCTTACAAGAAAAATGGTACCTCACTTGTGCGGGTCGGCCTAGTGCCCGCGACAGGAAACGGCGCAAAACGCAACGTGGTCACACCTCAATTTCGCAGTGAAAATGACCCTTTTTTGGCAAAGTGCCTAACTCTAGTTTGGAACCGTAGCTCTGCGGGAACCTTTGGAAACCTAACAACCCTATACATTTTTGAAAACTAGACACACAGGGGAATCCAGGATGTGGTGACTTGACTGCCTCTCACCAGGGTCTGTTACCCAGAATCCCTTGCAAACTTAAAAAATTGTCAAAAAAACTACATTTTCCCCACATTTCTGTGGTGGAAAGTTACGGAATCTGCATGGATCCACAAATTTCCACCCACCCCGCATCCCCCACAGTCTTACGAGAAAAATGGTACCTCACTTGTGCGGGTCGGCCTAGTGCCTGCGACAGGAAACAGCGCAAAATGCAATGTTGTCACACCTCAATTTCGCATTGAAAAATGACCCTTTTTTGGTAAAGTGCCTAGCTCTAGGTTTTGAACCCTAGCTCTGCAGGCACCTTGGGAAACCTAGCAAACCTATACGTTTTTGAAAACTAGACACACAGGGGAATACAGGATGAGGGGACTTGACTGCCTCCAACCAGGGTCTGTTACCCAAAATCCCTTGCAAACCTAAAAATGTATCCCAAAAAACATATTTTCTCCACATTTCTGTGGTGGAAAATTCCGGAATCTGCGTGGATCCACAAACTTCCACCCACCCCGCGTTCCACAAAGTTGTACGAGAAAAATGGTACCTCACTTGTGCGGGTAGGCCTAGTGCCCGTGACAGGAAATGGCGCAAAACGCAGCGTGGTCACACCTCAATATCGCAGTGAAAAATGACCCTTTTTTGGCAAAGTGTCTAGCTCTTGTTTTTTAACCCTAGCTCTGCGGGCACCTTGGGAAACCTGGCAAAACTATACATTTTTGAAAACTAGACACCCAGGGGAATCCAGGATGGGGTGACTTGACTGCCTCCCACCAGGGTCTGTTACCCAGAATCCCTTGCAAACCTTAAAGATTGACAAAAAAACCCATATTTTTTCCACATTTCTGTGGTGGAAAGTTCCGGAATCTCTGTGGATCCACAAATTTCCACCCACCTCGCGTTCCCCAAAGTCTTACGAGAAAAATGGTACCTCACTTGTGTGGGTCGGCCTAGTGCCTGCGACAGGATACAGCGCAAAAGGCAATGTGGTCACACCTCAATTTCGCATTGAAAAATGACCCTTTTTTGCTAAAGTGCCTAGCTCTAGTTTTTGAACCCTAGCTCTGCGGGCACCTTGGGAAACCTAGCAAACCTATATGTTTTTGAAAACTAGACACAAAGTGGAATCCAGGATGAGGAGACTTGACTGCCTCTCACAAGGGTCTGTTACCCAAAATACCTTGCAAACCTAAAAATTTGTCCCAAAAAACATATTTTCTCCATATTTCTGTGGTGGAAAAATCCGGAATCTGCGTGGATCCACACATTTCCACCCACCCCGCGTTCCACAAAGTCTTACGAGAAAAATGGTACCTCACTTGTGCGGGTAGGCCTAGTGCCCGCGACAGGAAATGGCACAAAACGCAGCGTGGTCACACCTCAATATCGCAGTGAAAAATGACCCTGTTTTGGCAAAGTGTCTAGCTCTAGTTTTTTAACCCTAGCTCTGCAGGCACCTTTGGAAGCCTAGCAACCCTATACATTTTTGAAACCTAGACACACAGGGGAATCCAGGATGTGGTGACTTGACTGCCTCTCACCAGGGTCTGTTACCCAGAATCCCTTGCAAACTTAAAAAATTGTCAAAAAAACTACATTTTCCCCACATTTCTGTGGTAAAATGTTACGGAATCTGCATGGATCCACAAATTTCCACCCACCCCACGTTCCTCATAGTCTTACGAGAAAAATGGTACCTCACTTGTGCGGGTCGGCCTAGTGCCTGCGACAGGAAACAGCGCAAAATGCAATGTTATCACACCTCAATTTCGCATTGAAAAATTACCCTTTTTTGGTAAAGTACCTAGCTCTAGTTTTTTAACCCTAGCTCTGCGGGCACCTTGGGAAACCTAGCAAACCTATACATTTTTGAAAACTAGACAACCAGGGGAATCCAAGATGGTGTGGCTTGACTGCCTCCTACCAGGGTCTATTACCCAGAATCCCTTGCAAACCTAAAAAATTGACCAAAAAAAACATATTTTTTCCACATTTCTGTGGTGGAAAGTTCTGGAATCTCCGCGGATCCACAAAGTTCCACCTACCTCGCGTTCCCCAAAGTCTAACGAGAAAAATGGTACCTCACTTGTGCGGGTCGGCCTAGTGCCTATGACAAAAAACAGCGCAAAATGCAATGTGGTCACACCTCAATTTCGCATTGAAAAATGACCCTTTTTTGGTAAAGTGCCTAGCTCTAGTTTCTTAACCCTATCTCTGCGGGCACCTTGGGAAACCTAGCAAACCTATACATTTTTGAAAACTAGACCCCCAGGGGAATCCAGGATGGGGTGAATTGACTGCCTCCCATTAGGGGCTGTTACCCAGAATCTCTTGCAAACCTAAAATAAAAAATTGTCAAAAAAAACATATTTTCCCCATATTTCTGCGGTGGAAAGTTCCGGAATCTGCGTGGATCCAAACATTTTAACCCACTCCGCGTTCCCCAAAGTCTTACAAGAAAAACGGTACCTCACTTGTGCGGGTCGGCCTAGTGCCTGCGACAGGAAACGGCGCAAAACGCAACGTGGTCACAACTCAATTTCGCAGTGAAAAAAGACCCTTTTTTGGCAAAGTGCCTAGCTCTAGTTTGGAACCGTAGCTCTGCGGGCACCTTTGGACACCTAGCAAACCTATACATTTTTGAAAACTAGACATACAGGGGAATGCAGGATGTGGTGACTTGACTGCCTCTAACCAGGGTCTGTTACCCAGAATCCCTTGCAAACTTAAAAAGTTGTCAAAAAAACTAAATTTTCCCCACATTTCTGTGGTGGACAGTTACGGAATCTGCATGGATCCACAAATGTCCTCCCTCCCCGCATTCCCCAAAGTCTTATGAGAAAAACGGTACCTCACTTGTGTGGGTTGACCTAGTGCCCGCGACAGGAAATGGTGCAAAACACAACCTGGTCACACCTCAATATCGCAGTGAAAAATGACCCTTTTTTGGGAAAGTGCCTAGCTCTAGTTTTTGAACCCTAGCACTGCGGGCACCTTGGGAAACCTAGCAAACCTATACATTTTTGAGCACTAGAAAACCAGGGGAATCCAAGATGATGTGGCTTGACTGCCTCCCACCAGGGTCTGTTACCCAGAATCCCTTGCAAACCTAAAAAATTGACCAAAAAAAACATATTTTTTCCACATTTCTGTGGTGGAAAGTTCCGGAATCTCCGTGGATCCACAAATTTCCACCCACCTCGCGTTCCCCAAAGTCTTACGAGAAAAATGGTACCTCACTTGTGAGGGTCGGCCTAGTGCCTGCGACAGGATACAGCGCAAAATGCAATGTGGTCACACCTCAATTTCGCATTGAAAAATGACCCTTTTTTGGTAAAGTGCCTAGCTCTAGTTTTTGAACCCTAGCTCTACGGGCACCTTGGGAAACCTAGCAAACCTATACATTTGTGAAAACTAGACACCCACGGGAATCCAGGATGGGGTGACTTAACTGCCTCCCACCAGGGTCTGTTACCCAGAATCCCTTGCACACCTAAAATATTGTAAAAAAAGCATATTTTCTCCACATTTCTGTGGTGGAAAGTTCCGGAATCTGTGTGGATCCATAAATTTCCACCCACCTTGCGTTCCCCAAAGTCTTATGAGAAAAATGGTACCTCACTTGTGCGGGATGACCCAGTGCCCGCGACAGGAAAAGGTTCAAAACGCAATGTGGTCACACCTCAATATCGCAGTGAAAAATGACCCTTTTTGTGGAAAGTGCTTAGCTCTAGTTTTTTAACCCTAGCTCTGCAGGCACCTTGGGAAACCTAGCAAACCTATACCTTTTTGAAAACTAGACAACCAGGGGAATCCAAGATGGTGTGGCTTGACTGCCTCCCACCAGGGTCTGTTACCCAAAATCCCTTGCAAACTTAAAAAATTGTCAAAAAAACTACATTTTCCCCACATTTCTGTGGTGGAAAGTTACGGAATCTGCATGGATCCACAAATTTCCACCCACCCCGCGTTCCCCAAAGTCTTACGAGAAAAATGGTACCTCACTTGTGCGGGTCGGCCTAGTGCCTGCGACAGGAAACAGCGCAAAATGCAATGTTGTCACACCTCAATTTCGCATTGAAAAATGACCCTTTTTTGGTAAAGTGCCTAGCTCTAGTTTTTGAACCCTAGCGCTGCAGGCACCTTGGGAAACCTAGCAAACCTATACGTTTTTGAAAACTAGACACAAAGGGGCATACAGGATGAGGGGACTTGACTGCCACCAACCAGGGTCTGTTACCCAAAATCCCTTGCAAACCTAAAAATGTGTCCCAAAAAACATATTTTCTCCACATTTCTGTGGTGGAAAATTCCGGAATCTGCATGGATCCACAAATTTCCACCCACCCCGCGTTCCACGAAGTTGTACGAGAAAAATGGTACCTCACTTGTGCGGGTAGGCCTAGTGCCTGCGACAGAAAATGGCGCAAAATGCAGCGTGTTCACACCTCAATATCGCAGTGAAAAATTACCCTTTTTTGGTAAAGTACCTAGCTCTAGTTTTTGAACCCTAGCTCTGCAGGCACCTTGGGAAACCTAGCAAACCTATAAAATTTTTGAAAATTAGACAACCAGGGGAATCCAAGATGGTGTGGCTTGACTGCCTCCCACCAGGGTCTATTACCCAGAATCCCTTGCAAACCTAAAAAATTGACAAAAAAACCCATATTTTTTCTACATTTCTGTGGTGGAAAGTTCCGGAATCTCCGTGGATCGACACATTTCCACCCACCTTGCGTTCCCCAAATGCTTTCAAGAAAAATGGTACCTCACTTGTGCGGGTCGGCCTAGTGCCTGCGACAGGAAACAGTGCAAAATGCAATGTTGTCACACCTCAATTTCGCATTGAAAAATCACCCTTTTTTGGTAAAGTGCCTAGCTCTAGTTTTTGAACCCTAGCTCTGCAGGCACCTTGGGAAACCTAGCAAACCTATACGTTTTTGAAAACTAGACACAAAGGGGAATCCAGGATGAGGGGACTTGACTGCCTCCCACCAGGGTCTGTTACCCAAAATCCCTTGCAAACCTAAAAATGTATCCCAAAAAACATATTTTCTCCACATTTCTGTGGTGGAAAATTCCGGAATCTGCGTGGATCCACAAACTTCCACCCACCCCGCGTTCCACAAAGTTGTACGAGAAAAATGGTACCTCACTTGTGCGGGTAGGCCTAGTGCCCGTGACAGGAAATGGCGCAAAACGCAGCGTGGTCACCCCTCAATATCGCAGTGAAAAATGACCCTTTTTTGGCAAAGTGTCCAGCTCTTGTTTTTTAACCCTAGCTCTGCGGGCACCTTGGGAAACCTGGCAAAACTATACATTTTTGAAAACTAGACCCCCAGGGGAATCCAGGATGGGGTGACTTGACTGCCTCCCACCAGGGTCTGTTACCCAGAATCCCTTGCAAACCTAAAATAAAAAATTGTCAAAAAAAACATATTTTCCCCATATTTCTGCGGTGGAAAGTTCCGGAATCTGCGTGGATCCAAAAATTTTAACCCACTCCGCGTTCCCCAAAGTCTTACGAGAAAAACGGTACCTCACTTGTGCGGGTCGGCCTAGTGCCCACGACAGGAAACGGCGCAAAACGCAACGTGTTCACAACTCGATTTCGCAGTGAAAAATGACCGTTTTTTGGCAAAGTGCCTAGCCCTAGTTTGGAACCGTAGCTCTGCGGGCACCTTTGGAAACCTAGCAAACCTATACATTTTTGAAAACTAGACACACAGGGGAATGCAGGATGTGGTGACTTGACTGCCTCTCACCAGGGTCTGTTACCCAGAATCCCTTGCAAACTTAAAAAGTTGTCAAAAAAACTAAATTTTCCCCACATTTCTGTGGTGGACAGTTACGGAATCTGCATGGATCCACAAATGTCCTCCCTCCCCGCGTTCCCCAAAGTCTTATAAGAAAAATGGTACCTCACTTGTGCGGGTTGACCTAGTGCCCGCGAAAGGAAACGGTGCAAAACACAAGCTGGTCACACCTCAATATCGCAGTGAAAAATGACCCTTTTTTGGGAAAGTGCCTAGCTCTTGTTTTTGAACCCTAGCTCTGCGGGCACCTTGGGAAACCTAGCAAACCTATAACTTTTTGAAAACTAGACAACCAGGGGAATCCAAGATTGTGTGGCTTGACTGCCTTCCACCAGGGTCTGTTACCCAGAATCCCTTGCAAACCTAAAAAATTGACAAAAAAACCCATATTTTTTCCACATTTCTGTGGTGGAAAGTTCCGGAGTCTCTGTGGATCCACAAATTTCCACCCACCTCGCGTTCCCCAAAGTCTTACGAGAAAAATGGTACCTCACTTGTGAGGGTCGGCTTAGTGCCTGCGACAGGATACAGCGCAAAATGCAATGTGGTCACACCTCAATTTCGCATTGAAAAATCACCCTTTTTTGGTAAAGTTCCTAGCTCTAGTTTTTGAACCCTAGCTCTACGGGCACCTTGGGAAACCTAGCAAACCTATACATTTTTGAAAACTAGACACCCAGGGGAATCCAGGATGGGGTGACTTAACTGCCTCCCACCAGGGTCTGATACCCAGAATCCCTTGCAAACCTAAAATATTGTAGAAAAAAGCATATTTTCTCCACATTTCTGTGGTGGAAAGTTCTGGAATCTGCGTGGATCCACAAATTTCCACCCACCCCGCGTTCCCCAAAGTCTTATGAGAAAAATGGTACCTCACTTGTGCGGGTTGACCCAGTGCCCGCGACAGGAAACGGTCCAAACGCAACGTGGTCACACCTCAATATCTGAGTGAAAAATGACCCTTTTTTGGGAAAGTGCGTAGCTCTAGTTTTTGAACCCTAGCTCTGCTGGCACCTTGGGAAACCTAGCAAACCTATACATTTTTGAAAACTAGACAACCAGGGGAATCCAAGATGGTGTGGCTTGACTGCCTCCCACCAGGGTCTGTTACCCAGAATCCCTTGCAAACCTAAAAAATTGACCAAAAAAAACATATTTTTTCCACATTTCTGTGGTGGAAAGTTCTGGAATCTCCGTGGATCCACAAAGTTCCACCTACCTCGCGTTCCCCAAAGTCTAACGAGAAAAATGGTACCTCACTTGTGCGGGTCGGCCTAGTGCCTACGACAAAAAACAGCGCAAAATGCAATGTGGTCACACCTCAATTTCGCATTGAAAAATGACCCTTTTTTGGTAAAGTGCCTAGCTCTAGTTTCTTAACCCTATCTCTGCGGGCACCTTGGGAAACCTAGCAAACCTATACATTTTTGAAAACTAGACCCCCAGGGGAATCCAGGATGGGGTGAATTGACTGCCTCCCACTAGGGGCTGTTACCCAGAATCTCTTGCAAACCTAAAATAAAAAATTGTCAAAAAAAACATATTTTCCCCATATTTCTGCGGTGGAAAGTTCCGGAATCTGCGTGGATCCAAAAATTTTAACCCACTCCGCGTTCCCCAAAGTCTTACGAGAAAAACGGTACCTCACTTGTGCGGGTCGGCCTAGTGCCTGCGACAGGAAACGGCGCAAAACGCAACGTGGTCACCACTCAATTTCGCAGTGAAAAAAGACTCTTTTTTGGCAAAGTGCCTAGCTCTTGTTTGGAACCGTAGCTCTGCGGGCACCTTTGGAAACCTAGCAAACCTATACATTTTTGAAAACTAGACACACAGGGGAATGCAGGATGTGGTGACTTGACTGCCTCTAACCAGGGTCTGTTACCCAGAATCCCTTGCAAACTTAAAAAGTTGTCAAAAAAACTAAATTTTCCCCACATTTCTGTGGTGGACAGTTACGGAATCTGCATGGATCCACAAATGTCCTCCCTCCCCGCGTTCCCCAAAGTCTTATGAGAAAAACGGTACCTCACTTGTGTGGGTTGACCTAGTGCCCGCGACAGGAAACGGTGCAAAACACAACCTGGTCACACCTCAATATCGCAGTGAAAAATGACCCTTTTTTGGGAAAGTGCCTAGCTCTAGTTTTTGAACCCTAGCACTGCGGGCACCTTGGGAAACCTAGAAAACCTATACATTTTTGAGCACTAGAAAACCAGGGGAATCCAAGATGGTGTGGCTTGACTGCCTCCCACCAGGGTCTGTTACCCAGAATCCCTTGCAAACCTAAAAAATTGACCAAAAAAACCATATTTTTTCCACATTTCTGTGGTGGAAAGTTCCGGAATCTCCGTGGATCCACAAATTTACACCCACCTCGCGTTCCCCAAAGTCTTACGAGAAAAATGGTACCTCACTTGTGAGGGTCGGCCTAGTGCCTGCGACAGGATACAGCGCAAAATGCAATGTGGTCACACCTCAATTTCGCATTGAAAAATGACCCTTTTTTGGTAAAGTGCCTAGCTCTAGTTTTTGAACCCTAGCTCTACGGGCACCTTGGGAAACCTAGCAAACCTATACATTTGTGAAAACTAGACACCCACGGTAATTCAGTATGGGGTGACTTAACTGCCTCCCACCAGGGTCTGTTACCCAGAATCCCTTGCACACCTAAAATATTGTAAAAAAAGCATATTTTCTCCACATTTCTGTGGTGGAAAGTTCCGGAATCTGTGTGGATCCACAAATTTCCACCCACCTCGCGTTCCCCAAAGTCTTATGAGAAAAATGGTACCTCACTTGTGCGGGATGACCCAGTGCCCGCGACAGGAAAAGGTTCAAAACGCAATGTGGTCACACCTCAATATCGCAGTGAAAAATGACCCTTTTTGTGGAAAGTGCCTAGCTCTAGTTTTTGAACCCTAGCTCTGCGGGCACCTTGGGAAACCTAGCAAACCTATACCTTTTTGAAAACTAGACAACCAGGGGAATCCAAGATGGTGTGGCTTGACTGCCTCCCACCAGGGTCTGTTACCCAGAATCCCTTGCAAACTTAAAAAATTGTCAAAAAAACTACATTTTCCCCACATTTCTGTGGTGGAAAGTTACGGAATCTGCATGGATCCACAAATTTCCACCCACCCCGCGTTCCCCAAAGTCTTACGAGAAAAATGGTACCTCACTTGTGCGGGTCGGCCTAGTGCCTGCGACAGGAAACAGCGCAAAATGCAATGTTGTCACACCTCAATTTTGCATTGAAAAATGACCCTTTTTTGGTAAAGTGCCTAGCTCTAGTTTTTGAACCCTAGCTCTGCAGGCACCTTGGGAAACCTAGCAAACCTATACGTTTTTGAAAACTAGACACAAAGGGGCATACAGGATGAGGGGACTTGACTGCCTCCAACCAGGGTCTGTTACCCAAAATCCCTTGCAAACCTAAAAATGTGTCCCAAAAAACATATTTTCTCCACATTTCTGTGGTGGAAAATTCCGGAATCTGCATGGATCCACAAATTTCCACCCACCCCGTGTTCCACGAAGTTTTACGAGAAAAATGGTACCTCACTTGTGTGGGTAGGCCTAGTGCCTGCGACAGGAAATGGCGCAAAATGCAGCGTGTTCACACCTCAATATCGCAGTGAAAAATTACCCTTTTTTGGTAAAGTACCTAGCTCTAGTTTTTGAACCCTAGCTCTGCAGGCACCTTGGGAAACCTAGCAAACCTATAACATTTTTGAAAATTAGACAACCAGGGGAATCCAAGATGGTGTGGCTTGACTGCCTCCCACCAGGGTCTATTACCCAGAATCCCTTGCAAACCTAAAAAATTGACAAAAAAAACATATTTTTTCTACATTTCTGTGGTGGAAAGTTCCGGAATCTCCGTGGATCGACACATTTCCACCCACCTCGCGTTCCCCAAAGGCTTTCAAGAAAAATGGTACCTCACTTGTGCGGGTCGGCCTAGTGCCTGCGACAGGAAACAGTCCAAAATGCAATGTTGTCACACCTCAATTTCGCATTGAAAAATCACCCTTTTTTGGTAAAGTGCCTAGCTCTAGTTTTTGAACCCTAGCTCTGCAGGCACCTTGGGAAACCTAGCAAACCTATACGTTTTTGAAAACTAGACACAAAGGGGAATCCAGGATGAGGGGACTTGACTGCCTCCCACCAGGGTCTGTTACCCAAAATCCCTTGCAAACCTAAAAATGTATCCCAAAAAACATATTTTCTCCACATTTCTGTGGTGGAAAATTCCGGAATCTGCGTGGATCCACAAACTTCCACCCACCCCGCGTTCCACAAAGTTGTACGAGAAAAATGGTACCTCACTTGTGCGGGTAGGCCTAGTGCCCGTGACAGGAAATGGCGCAAAACGCAGCGTGGTCACACCTCAATATCGCAGTGAAAAATGACCCTTTTTTGGCAAAGTGTCCAGCTCTTGTTTTTTAACCCTAGCTCTGCGGGCACCTTGGGAAACCTGGCAAAACTATACATTTTTGAAAACTAGACCCCCAGGGGAATCCAGGATGGGGTGACTTGACTGCCTCCCACCAGGGTCTGTTACCCAGAATCCCTTGCAAACCTAAAATAAAAAATTGTCAAAAAAAACATATTTTCCCCATATTTCTGCGGTGGAAAGTTCCGGAATCTGCGTGGATCCAAAAATTTTAACCCACTCCGCGTTCCCCAAAGTCTTACGAGAAAAACGGTACCTCACTTGTGCGGGTCGGCCTAGTGCCCGCAACAGGAAACGGCGCAAAACGCAACGTGGTCACAACTCAATTTCGCAGTGAAAAATGACCCTTTTTTGGCAAAGTGCCTAGCCCTAGTTTGGAACCGTAGCTCTGCGGGCACCTTTGGAAACCTAGCAAACCTATACGTTTTTGAAAACTAGACACACAGGGGAATGCAGGATGTGGTGACTTGACTGCCTCTCACCAGGGTCTGTTACCCAGAATCCCTTGCAAACTTAAAAAGTTGTCAAAAAAACTAAATTTTCACCACATTTCTGTGGTGGACAGCTACGGAATCTGCATGGATCCACAAATGTCCTCCCTCCCTGCGTTCCCCAAAGTCTTATGAGAAAAACGGTACCTCACTTGTGTGGGTTGACCTAGTGCCCGCGACAGGAAACGGTGCAAAACACAAGCTGGTCACACCTCAATATCGCAGTGAAAAATGACCCTTTTTTGGGAAAGTGCCTAGCTCTTGTTTTTGAACCCTAGCTCTGCGGGCACCTTGGGAAACCTAGCAAACCTATAACTTTTTGAAAACTAGACAACCAGGGGAATCCAAGATTGTGTGGCTTGACTGCCTTCCACCAGGGTCTGTTACCCAGAATCCCTTGCAAACCTAAAAAATTGACAAAAAAACTTATATTTTTTCCACATTTCTGTGGTGGAAAGTTCCGGAATCTCTGTGGATCCACAAATTTCCACCCACCTCGCGTTCCCCAAAGTCTTACGAGAAAAATGGTACCTCACTTGTGAGGGTCGGCTTAGTGCCTGCGACAGGATACAGCGCAAAATGCAATGTGGTCACACCTCAATTTCGCATTGAAAAATCACCCTTTTTTGGTAAAGTTCCTAGCTCTAGTTTTTGAACCCTAGCTCTACGGGCACCTTGGGAAACCTAGCAAACCTATACATTTTTGAAAACTAGACACCCAGGGGAATCCAGGATGGGGTGACTTAACTGCCTCCCACCAGGGTCTGATACCCAGAATCCCTTGCAAACCTAAAATATTGTAGAAAAAAGCATATTTTCTCCACATTTCTGTGGTGGAAAGTCCTGGAATCTGTGTGGATCCACAAATTTCCACCCACCCCGCGTTCCCCAAAGTCTTATGAGAAAAATGGTACCTCACTTATGCGGGTTGACCCAGTGCCCGCAACAGGAAACGGTCCAAACGCAACATGGTCACACCTCAATATCTGAGTGAAAAATGACCCTTTTTTGGGAAAGTGCGTAGCTCTAGTTTTTGAACCCTAGCTCTGCGGGCACCTTGGGAAACCTAGCAAACCTATACATTTTTGAAAACTAGACAACCAGGGGAATCCAAGATGGTGTGGCTTGACTGCCTCCCACCAGGGTCTATTACCCAGAATCCCTTGCAAACCTAAAAAATTGACCAAAAAAAAACATATTTTTTCCACATTTCTGTGGTGGAAAGTTCTGGAATCTCCGCGGATCCACAAAGTTCCACCTACCTCGCGTTCCCCAAAGTCTAACGAGAAAAATGGTACCTCACTTGTGCGGGTCGGCCTAGTGCCTACGACAAAAAACAGCGCAAAATGCAATGTGGTCACACCTCAATTTCGCATTGAAAAATGACCCTTTTTTGGTAAAGTGCCTAGCTCTAGTTTCTTAACCCTATCTCTGCGGGCACCTTGGGAAACCTAGCAAACCTATACATTTTTGAAAACTAGACCCCCAGGGGAATCCAGGATGGGGTGAATTGACTGCCTCCCATTAGGGGCTGTTACCCAGAATCTCTTGCAAACCTAAAATAAAAAATTGTCAAAAAAAACATATTTTCCCCATATTTCTGCGGTGGAAAGTTCCGGAATCTGCGTGGATCCAAACATTTTAACCCACTCCGCGTTCCCCAAAGTCTTACGAGAAAAACGGTACCTCACTTGTGCGGGTCGGCCTAGTGCCTGCGACAGGAAACGGCGCAAAACGCAACGTGGTCACAACTCAATTTCGCAGTGAAAAAAGACCCTTTTTTGGCAAAGTGCCTAGCTCTAGTTTGGAACCGTAGCTCTGCGGGCACCTTTGGACACCTAGCAAACCTATACATTTTTGAAAACTAGACATACAGGGGAATGCAGGATGTGGTGACTTGACTGCCTCTAACCAGGGTCTGTTACCCAGAATCCCTTGCAAACTTAAAAAGTTGTCAAAAAAACTAAATTTTCCCCACATTTCTGTGGTGGACAGTTACGGAATCTGCATGGATCCACAAATGTCCTCCCTCCCCGCATTCCCCAAAGTCTTATGAGAAAAACGGTACCTCACTTGTGTGGGTTGACCTAGTGCCCGCGACAGGAAATGGTGCAAAACACAACCTGGTCACACCTCAATATCGCAGTGAAAAATGACCCTTTTTTGGGAAAGTGCCTAGCTCTAGTTTTTGAACCCTAGCACTGCGGGCACCTTGGGAAACCTAGCAAACCTATACATTTTTGAGCACTAGAAAACCAGGGGAATCCAAGATGATGTGGCTTGACTGCCTCCCACCAGGGTCTGTTACCCAGAATCCCTTGCAAACCTAAAAAATTGACCAAAAAAAACATATTTTTTCCACATTTCTGTGGTGGAAAGTTCCGGAATCTCCGTGGATCCACAAATTTCCACCCACCTCGCGTTCCCCAAAGTCTTACGAGAAAAATGGTACCTCACTTGTGAGGGTCGGCCTAGTGCCTGCGACAGGATACAGCGCAAAATGCAATGTGGTCACACCTCAATTTCGCATTGAAAAATGACCCTTTTTTGGTAAAGTGCCTAGCTCTAGTTTTTGAACCCTAGCTCTACGGGCACCTTGGGAAACCTAGCAAACCTATACATTTGTGAAAACTAGACACCCACGGGAATCCAGGATGGGGTGACTTAACTGCCTCCCACCAGGGTCTGTTACCCAGAATCCCTTGCACACCTAAAATATTGTAAAAAAAGCATATTTTCTCCACATTTCTGTGGTGGAAAGTTCCGGAATCTGTGTGGATCCACAAATTTCCACCCACCTTGCGTTCCCCAAAGTCTTATGAGAAAAATGGTACCTCACTTGTGCGGGATGACCCAGTGCCCGCGACAGGAAAAGGTTCAAAACGCAATGTGGTCACACCTCAATATCGCAGTGAAAAATGACCCTCTTTGTGGAAAGTGCTTAGCTCTAGTTTTTTAACCCTAGCTCTGCAGGCACCTTGGGAAACCTAGCAAACCTATACCTTTTTGAAAACTAGACAACCAGGGGAATCCAAGATGGTGTGGCTTGACTGCCTCCCACCAGGGTCTGTTACCCAAAATCCCTTGCAAACTTAAAAAATTGTCAAAAAAACTACATTTTCCCCACATTTCTGTGGTGGAAAGTTACGGAATCTGCATGGATCCACAAATTTCCACCCACCCCGCGTTCCCCAAAGTCTTACGAGAAAAATGGTACCTCACTTGTGCGGGTCGGCCTAGTGCCTGCGACAGGAAACAGCGCAAAATGCAATGTTGTCACACCTCAATTTCGCATTGAAAAATGACCCTTTTTTGGTAAAGTGCCTAGCTCTAGTTTTTGAACCCTAGCGCTGCAGGCACCTTGGGAAACCTAGCAAACCTATACGTTTTTGAAAACTAGACACAAAGGGGCATACAGGATGAGGGGACTTGACTGCCACCAACCAGGGTCTGTTACCCAAAATCCCTTGCAAACCTAAAAATGTGACCCAAAAAACATATTTTCTCCACATTTCTGTGGTGGAAAATTCCGGAATCTGCATGGATCCACAAATTTCCACCCACCCCGCGTTCCACGAAGTTTTACGAGAAAAATGGTACCTCACTTGTGCGGGTAGGCCTAGTGCCTGCGACAGAAAATGGCGCAAAATGCAGCGTGTTCACACCTCAATATCGCAGTGAAAAATTACCCTTTTTTGGTAAAGTACCTAGCTCTAGTTTTTGAACCCTAGCTCTCCAGGAACCTTGGGAAACCTAGCAAACCTATAAAATTTTTGAAAATTAGACAACCAGGGGAATCCAAGATGGTGTGGCTTGACTGCCTCCCACCAGGGTCTATTACCCAGAATCCCTTGCAAACCTAAAAAATTGACAAAAAAACCCATATTTTTTCTACATTTCTGTGGTGGAAAGTTCCGGAATCTCCGTGGATCGACACATTTCCACCCACCTTGCGTTCCCCAAATGCTTTCAAGAAAAATGGTACCTCACTTGTGCGGGTCGGCCTAGTGCCTGCGACAGGAAACAGTGCAAAATGCAATGTTGTCACACCTCAATTTCGCATTGAAAAATCACCCTTTTTTGGTAAAGTGCCTAGCTCTAGTTTTTGAACCCTAGCTCTGCAGGCACCTTGGGAAACCTAGCAAACCTATACGTTTTTGAAAACTAGACACAAAGGGGAATCCAGGATGAGGGGACTTGACTGCCTCCCACCAGGGTCTGTTACCCAAAATCCCTTGCAAACCTAAAAATGTATCCCAAAAAACATATTTTCTCCACATTTCTGTGGTGGAAAATTCCGGAATCTGCGTGGATCCACAAACTTCCACCCACCCCGCGTTCCACACAGTTGTACGAGAAAAATGGTACCTCACTTGTGCGGGTAGGCCTAGTGCCCGTGACAGGAAATGGCGCAAAACGCAGCGTGGTCACACCTCAATATCGCAGTGAAAAATGACCCTTTTTTGGCAAAGTGTCCAGCTCTTGTTTTTTAACCCTAGCTCTGCGGGCACCTTGGGAAACCTGGCAAAACTATAAATTTTTGAAAACTAGACCCCCAGGGGAATCCAGGATGGGGTGACTTGACTGCCTCCCACCAGGGTCTGTTACCCAGAATCCCTTGCAAACCTAAAATAAAAAATTGTCAAAAAAAACATATTTTCCCCATATTTCTGCGGTGGAAAGTTCCGGAATCTGCGTGGATCCAAAAATTTTAACCCACTCCGCGTTCCCCAAAGTCTTACGAGAAAAACGGTACCTCACTTGTGCGGGTCGGCCTAGTGCCCACGACAGGAAACAGCGCAAAACGCAACGTGTTCACAACTCGATTTCGCAGTGAAAAATGACCCTTTTTTGGCAAAGTGCCTAGCCCTAGTTTGGAACCGTAGCTCTGCGGGCACCTTTGGAAACCTAGCAAACCTATACATTTTTGAAAACTAGACACACAGGGGAATGCAGGATGTGGTGACTTGACTGCCTCTCACCAGGGTATGTTACCCAGAATCCCTTGCAAACTTAAAAAGTTGTCAAAAAAACTAAATTTTCCCCACATTTCTGTGGTGGACAGTTACGGAATCTGCATGGATCCACAAATGTCCTCCCTCCCCGCGTTCCCCAAAGTCTTATAAGAAAAATGGTACCTCACTTGTGCGGGTTGACCTAGTGCCCGCGAAAGGAAACGGTGCAAAACACAAGCTGGTCACACCTCAATATCGCAGTGAAAAATGACCCTTTTTTGGGAAAGTGCCTAGCTCTTGTTTTTGAACCCTAGCTCTGCGGGCACCTTGGGAAACCTAGCAAACCTATAACTTTTTGAAAACTAGACAACCAGGGGAATCCAAGATTGTGTGGCTTGACTGCCTTCCACCAGGGTCTGTTACCCAGAATCCCTTGCAAACCTAAAAAATTGACAAAAAACCCCATATTTTTTCCACATTTCTGTGGTGGAAAGTTCCGGAATCTCTGTGGATCCACAAATTTCCACCCACCTCGCGTTCCCCAAAGTCTTACGAGAAAAATGGTACCTCACTTGTGAGGGTCGGCTTAGTGCCTGCGACAGGATACAGCACAAAATGCAATGTGGTCACACCTCAATTTCGCATTGAAAAATCACCCTTTTTTGGTAAAGTTCCTAGCTCTAGTTTTTGAACCCTAGCTCTATGGGCACCTTGGGAAACCTAGCAAACCTATACATTTTTGAAAACTAGACACCCAGGGGAATCCAGGATGGGGTGACTTAACTGCCTCCCACCAGGGTCTGATACCCAGAATCCCTTGCAAACCTAAAATATTGTAGAAAAAAGCATATTTTCTCCACATTTCTGTGGTGGAAAGTTCCGGAATCTGCGTGGATCCACAAATTTCCACCCACCCCGCGTTCCCCAAAGTCTTATGAGAAAAATGGTACCTCACTTGTGCGGGTTGACCCAGTGCCCGCGACAGGAAACGGTCCAAAAGCAACGTGGTCACACCTCAATATCTGAGTGAAAAATGACCCTTTTTTGGGAAAGTGCGTAGCTCTAGTTTTTGAACCCTAGCTCTGCTGGCACCTTGGGAAACCTAGCAAACCTATACATTTTTGAAAACTAGACAACCAGGGGAATCCAAGATGGTGTGGCTTGACTGCCTCCCACCAGGGTCTGTTACCCAGAATCCCTTGCAAACCTAAAAAATTGACCAAAAAAAACATATTTTTTCCACATTTCTGTGGTGGAAAGTTCTGGAATCTCCGTGGATCCACAAAGTTCCACCTACCTCGCGTTCCCCAAAGTCTAACGAGAAAAATGGTACCTCACTTGTGCGGGTCGGCCTAGTGCCTACGACAAAAAACAGCGCAAAATGCAATGTGGTCACACCTCAATTTCGCATTGAAAAATGACCCTTTTTTGGTAAAGTGCCTAGCTCTAGTTTCTTAACCCTATCTCTGCGGGCACCTTGGGAAACCTAGCAAACCTATACATTTTTGAAAACTAGACCCCCAGGGGAATCCAGGATGGGGTGAATTGACTGCCTCCCACTAGGGGCTGTTACCCAGAATCTCTTGCAAACCTAAAATAAAAAATTGTCAAAAAAAACATATTTTCCCCATATTTCTGCGGTGGAAAGTTCCGGAATCTGCGTGGATCCAAAAATTTTAACCCACTCCGCGTTCCCCAAAGTCTTACGAGAAAAACGGTACCTCACTTGTGCGGGTCGGCCTAGTGCCTGCGACAGGAAACGGCGCAAAACGCAACGTGGTCACCACTCAATTTCGCAGTGAAAAAAGACTCTTTTTTGGCAAAGTGCCTAGCTCTAGTTTGGAACCGTAGCTCTGCGGGCACCTTTGGAAACCTAGCAAACCTATACATTTTTGAAAACTAGACACACAGGGGAATGCAGGATGTGGTGACTTGACTGCCTCTAACCAGGGTCTGTTACCCAGAATCCCTTGCAAACTTAAAAAGTTGTCAAAAAAACTAAATTTTCCCCACATTTCTGTGGTGGACAGTTACGGAATCTGCATGGATCCACAAATGTCCTCCCTCCCCGCGTTCCCCAAAGTCTTATGAGAAAAACGGTACCTCACTTGTGTGGGTTGACCTAGTGCCCGCGACAGGAAACGGTGCAAAACACAACCTGGTCACACCTCAATATCGCAGTGAAAAATGACCCTTTTTTGGGAAAGTGCCTAGCTCTAGTTTTTGAACCCTAGCACTGCGGGCACCTTGGGAAACCTAGAAAACCTATACATTTTTGAGCACTAGAAAACCAGGGGAATCCAAGATGGTGTGGCTTGACTGCCTCCCACCAGGGTCTGTTACCCAGAATCCCTTGCAAACCTAAAAAATTGACCAAAAAAACCATATTTTTTCCACATTTCTGTGGTGGAAAGTTCCGGAATCTCCGTGGATCCACAAATTTACACCCACCTCGCGTTCCCCAAAGTCTTACGAGAAAAATGGTACCTCACTTGTGAGGGTCGGCCTAGTGCCTGCGACAGGATACAGCGCAAAATGCAATGTGGTCACACCTCAATTTCGCATTGAAAAATGACCCTTTTTTGGTAAAGTGCCTAGCTCTAGTTTTTGAACCCTAGCTCTACGGGCACCTTGGGAAACCTAGCAAACCTATACATTTGTGAAAACTAGACACCCACGGTAATTCAGTATGGGGTGACTTAACTGCCTCCCACCAGGGTCTGTTACCCAGAATCCCTTGCACACCTAAAATATTGTAAAAAAAGCATATTTTCTCCACATTTCTGTGGTGGAAAGTTCCGGAATCTGTGTGGATCCACAAATTTCCACCCACCTCGCGTTCCCCAAAGTCTTATGAGAAAAATGGTACCTCACTTGTGCGGGATGACCCAGTGCCCGCGACAGGAAAAGGTTCAAAACGCAATGTGGTCACACCTCAATATCGCAGTGAAAAATGACCCTTTTTGTGGAAAGTGCCTAGCTCTAGTTTTTGAACCCTAGCTCTGCGGGCACCTTGGGAAACCTAGCAAACCTATACCTTTTTGAAAACTAGACAACCAGGGGAATCCAAGATGGTGTGGCTTGACTGCCTCCCACCAGGGTCTGTTACCCAGAATCCCTTGCAAACTTAAAAAATTGTCAAAAAAACTACATTTTCCCCACATTTCTGTGGTGGAAAGTTACGGAATCTGCATGGATCCACAAATTTCCACCCACCCCGCGTTCCCCAAAGTCTTACGAGAAAAATGGTACCTCACTTGTGCGGGTCGGCCTAGTACCTGCGACAGGAAACAGCGCAAAATGCAATGTTGTCACACCTCAATTTCGCATTGAAAAATGACCCTTTTTTGGTAAAGTGCCTAGCTCTAGTTTTTGAACCCTAGCTCTGCAGGCACCTTGGGAAACCTAGCAAACCTATACGTTTTTGAAAACTAGACACAAAGGGGCATACAGGATGAGGGGACTTGACTGCCTCCAACCAGGGTCTGTTACCCAAAATCCCTTGCAAACCTAAAAATGTGTCCCAAAAAACATATTTTCTCCACATTTCTGTGGTGGAAAATTCCGGAATCTGCATGGATCCACAAATTTCCACCCACCCCGCGTTCCACGAAGTTTTACGAGAAAAATGGTACCTCACTTGTGCGGGTAGGCCTAGTGCCTGCGACAGAAAATGTCGCAAAATGCAGCGTGTTCACACCTCAATATCGCAGTGAAAAATTACCCTTTTTTGGTAAAGTACCTAGCTCTAGTTTTTGAACCCTAGCTCTGCAGGCACCTTGGGAAACCTAGCAAACCTATAAAATTTTTGAAAATTAGACAACCAGGGGAATCCAAGATGGTGTGGCTTGACTGTCTCCCACCAGGGTCTATTACCCAGAATCCCTTGCAAACCTAAAAAATTGACAAAAAAACCCATATTTTTTCTACATTTCTGTGGTGGAAAGTTCCGGAATCTCCGTGGATCGACACATTTACACCCACCTCGCGTTTCCCAAAGGCTTTCGAGAAAAATGGTACCTCACTTGTGCGGGTCGGCCTAGTGCCTGCGACAGGAAACAGCGCAAAATGCAATGTGGTCAGACCTCAATTTCGCATTGAAAAATGACCCTTTTTTGGTAAAGTGCCTAGCTCTAGTTTTTGAACCCTAGCTCTGCAGGCACCTTGGGAAACCTAGCAAACCTATACGTTTTTGAAAACTAGACACAAAGGGGAATCCAGGATGAGGGGACTTGACTGCCTCCCACCAGGGTCTGTTACCCAAAATCCCTTGCAAACCTAAAAATGTGTCCCAAAAAACATATTTTCTCCACATTTCTGTGGTGGAAAATTCCGGAATCTGCGTGGATCCACAAACTTCCACCCACCCCGCGTTCCACAAAGTTGTACGAGAAAAATGGTACCTCACTTGTGTGGGTAGGCCTAGTGCCCGTGACAGGAAATGGCGCAAAACGCAGCGTGGTCACACCTCAATATCGCAGTGAAAAATGACCCTTTTTTGGCAAAGTGTCTAGCTATTGTTTTTTAACCCTAGCTCTGCGGGCACCTTGGGAAACCTGGCAAAACTATACATTTTTGAAAACTAGACACCCAGGGGAATCCAGGATGGGGTGACTTAACTGCCTCACACCAGGGTCTGTTACCCAGAATCTCTTGCAAACCTAAAATATTGTAAAATAAAGCATATTTTCTCCACATTTCTGTGGTGGAAAGTTCCGGAATCTGCATGGATCCACAAATTTCCACCCACCCCACATTCCCCAAAGTCTTATGAGAAAAATGGTACCTCACTTGTGCGGGTCAACCTAGTGCCCGCGACAGGAAACGGTGCAAAACGCAACGTGGTCACACCTCAACATCACAGTGAAAAATGATCCTTTTTTGGCAAAGTGCAAAGCTCTAGTTTTTTAACCCTAGCTCTGCGGGCACCTTGGGAAACCTAGCAAACCTATACATTTTTGAAAACTAGACATCCAGGGGAATCCAGGATGGGGTGACTTGACTGCCTCCCACCAGGGTCTGTTACCCAGAATCCCTTGCAAACCTAAAATAAAAAATTGTCAAAAAAAACATATTTTCCCCATATTTCTGTGGTGGAAAGTTCCGGAATCTGCGTGGATCCAAAAATTTTCACCCACTCCGCGTTCCCCAAAGTCTTACAAGAAAAATGGTACCTCACTTGTGCGGGTCGGCCTAGTGCCCGCGACAGGAAACGGCGCAAAACGCAGCGTGTTCACACCTCAATATTGCAGTGAATAATGACCCTTTTTTGGCAAAGTGCCTAGCTCTAGTTTTTTAACCCTAGCTCTGCGGGCACCTTGGGAAACTTAGCAAACCTATACATTTTTGAAAACTAGACACCCAGGGGAATCCAGGATGGGGTGACTTAACTGCCTCACACCAGGGTCTGTTACCCAGAATCCCTTGCAAACCTAAAATATTGTAAAAAAAAGCATATTTTCTCCACATTTCTGTGGTGGAAAGTTCCGGAATCTGCGTGGATCCACAAATTTCCACCCACCCCACATTCCCCAAAGTCTTATGAGAAAAATGGTACCTCACTTGTGCGGGTCAACCTAGTGCCCGCGACAGGAAACGGTGCAAAACGCAACGTGGTCACACCTCAATATCGCAGTGAAAAATGATCCTTTTTTGGCAAAGTGCAAAGCTCTAGTTTTTTAACCCTAGCTCTGCGGGCACCTTGGGAAACCTAGCAAACCTATACATTTTTGAAAACTAGACATCCAGGGAAATCCGGGATGGGGTGACTTGACTGCCTCCCACCAGGGTCTGTTACCCAGAATCCCTTGCAAACCTTAAAAATTGACAAAAAAAACCATATTTTTTCCACATTTCTGTGGTGGAAAGTTCCGGAATCTCTGTGGATCCACAAATTTCCACCCACCTCGCGTTCCCCAAAGTCTTACGAAAAAAATGGTACCTCACTTGTGCGGGTTGGCCTAGTGCCTGCAACAGGATACAGCGCAAAATGCAATGTGGTCACACCTCAATTTCGCATTGAAAAATGACCCTTTTTTGCTAAAGTGCCTAGCTCTAGTTTTTGAACCCTAGCTCTGCGGGCACCTTGGGAAACCTAGCAAACCTATATCATTTTGAAAACTAGACACCCAGGGGAATCCAGGATGGGGTGACTTAACTGCCTCACACCAGGGTCTGTTACCCAGAATCCCTTGCAAACCTAAAATATTGTAAAAAAAAGCATATTTTCTCCACATTTCTGTGGTGGAAAGTTCCGGAATCTGCATGGATCCACAAATTTCCACCCACCCCGCGTTCCCCAAAGTCTTATGAGAAAAATGGTACCTCACTTGTGCGGGTCAACCTAGTGCCCGCGACAGGAAACGGTGCAAAACGCAACGTGGTCACACCTCAATATCGCAGTGAAAAATTATCCTTTTTTGGCAAAGTGCAAAGCTCTAGTTTTTGAACCCTAGCTCTGCGGGCACCTTGGGAAACCTAGCAAACCTATACATTTTTTAAAACTAGACATCCAGGGGAATCCAGGATGGGGTGACTTGACTGCCTCCCACCAGGGTCTGTTACCCAGAATCCCTTGCAAACCTTAAAAATTGACAATAAAACCCATATTTTTTCCATATTTCTGTGGTGGAAAGTTCCGGAATCTCTGTGGATCCACAAATTTCCACCCACCTCGCGTTCCCCAAAGTCTTACGAGAAAAATGGTACCTCACTTGTGCGGGTCGGCCTAGTGCCTGCGACAGGATACAGCGCAAAATGCAATGTGGTCACACCTCAATTTCGCATTGAAAAATGACCCTTTTTTGCTAAAGTGCCTAGCTCTAGTTTTTGAACCCTAGCTCTGCGGGCACCTTGGGAAACCTAGCAAACCTATATGTTTTTGAAAACTAGACAAAAAGTGGAATCCAGGATGAGGAGACATGACTGCCTCTCACCAGGGTCTGTTACCCAAAATACCTTGCAAACCTAAAAATTTGTCCCAAAAAACATATTTTCTCTATATTTCTGTGGTGGAAAGTTCCGGAATCTGCATGGATCCACAAATTTCCACCCACCCCGCGTTCCACAAAGTCTTACGAGAAAAATGGTACCTCACTTGTGTGGGTAGGCCTAGTGCCCGCGACAGGAAATGGCGCAAAACGCAGCGTGGTCACACCTCAATATCGCAGTGAAAAATTACCCTTTTTTGGCAAAGTGTCTAGCTCTAGTTTTTTAACCCTAGCTCTGCGGGCACCTTTGGAAACCTAGCAAACCTATAAATTTTTGAAAACTAGACACCCAGGGGAATCCAGGATGGGGTGACTTGACTGCCTCCCACCAGGGTCTGTTACCCAAAATACCTTGCAAACCTAAAAAATTGTCCCAAAAACATATTTTTTCCACATTTCTGTGGTGGAAAGTTCCGGAATCTCTGTGGATCCACAAATTTCCACCCACCTCGCGTTCCCCAAAGTCTTACGAGAAAAATGGTACCTCACTTTTGCGGGTCGGCCTAGTGCCTGCGACAGGATACAGCGCCAAATGCAATGTGGTCACACCTCAATTTCGCATTGAAAAATGACCCTTTTTTGCTAAAGTGCCTAGCTCTAGTTTTTGAACCCTAGCTCTGCGGGCACCTTGGGAAACCTAGCAAACCTCTATGTTTTTGAAAACTAGACACCCAAGGGAATCCAGGATGGGGTGACTTAACTGCCTCACACCAGGGTCTATTACCCAGAATCCCTTGCAAACCTAAAATATTGTAAAAAAAAAAGCATATTTTCTCCACATTTCTGTGGTGGAAAGTTCCGGAATCTGCGTGGATCCACAGATTTCCACCCACCCCGCGTTCCCCAAAGTCTTATGAGAAAAATGGTACCTCACTTGTGCGGGTCAACCTAGTGCCCGCGACAGGAAACGGTGCAAAACGCATCGTGGTCACACCTCAATATCGCAGTGAAAAATGATCCTTTTTTGGCAAAGTGCAAAGCTCTAGTTTTTGAACCCTAGCTCTGCGGGCACCTTGGGAAACCTAGCAAACCTATACATTTTTGAAAACTAGACATCGAGGGGAATCAAGGATGGGGTGACTTGACTGCCTCCCACCAGGGTCTGTTACCCAGAATCCCTTGCAAACCTTAAAAATTGACAAAAAAACCCATATTTTTTCCACATTTCTGTGGTGGAAAGTTCCGGAATCTCTGTGGATCCACAAATTTCCACCCACCTCGCGTTCCCCAAAGTCTTACGAGAAAAATGGTACCTCACTTGTGCGGGTCGGCCTAGTGCCTGCGACAGGATACAGCGCAAAATGCAATGTGGTCACACCTCAATTTCGCATTGAAAAATGACCCTTTTTTGGTAAAGTGCCTAGCTCTAGTTTTTGAACCCTAGCTCTACGGGCACCTTGGGAAACCTAGCAAACCTATACATTTGTGAAAACTAGACACCCACGGGAATCCAGGATGGGGTGACTTAACTGCCTCCCACCAGGGTCTGTTACCCAGAATCCCTTGCACACCTAAAATATTGTAAAAAAAGCATATTTTCTCCACATTTCTGTGGTGGAAAGTTCCGGAATCTGTGTGGATCCACAAATTTCCACCCACCTCGCGTTCCCCAAAGTCTTATGAGAAAAATGGTACCTCACTTGTGCGGGATGACCCAGTGCCCGCGACAGGAAAAGGTTCAAAACGCAATGTGGTCACACCTCAATATCGCAGTGAAAAATGACCCTTTTTGTGGAAAGTGCCTAGCTCTAGTTTTTGAACCCTAGCTCTGCGGGCACCTTGGGAAACCTAGCAAACCTATACCTTTTTGAAAACTAGACAACCAGGGGAATCCAAGATGGTGTGGCTTGACTGCCTCCCACCAGGGTCTGTTACCCAGAATCCCTTGCAAACTTAAAAAATTGTCAAAAAACTACATTTTCCCCACATTTCTGTGGTGGAAAGTTACGGAATCTGCATGGATCCACAAATTTCCACCCACCCCGCGTTCCACGAAGTTTTACGAGAAAAATGGTACCTCACTTGTGCGGGTAGGCCTACTGCCTGCGACAGAAAATGTCGCAAAATGCAGCGTGTTCACACCTCAATATCGCAGTGAAAAATTACCCTTTTTTGGTAAAGTACCTAGCTCTAGTTTTTGAACCCTAGCTCTGCAGGCACCTTGGGAAACCTAGCAAACCTATAAAAATTTTGAAAATTAGACAACCAGGGGAATCCAAGATGGTGTGGCTTGACTGTCTCCCACCAGGGTCTATTACCCAGAATCCCTTGCAAACCTAAAAAATTGACAAAAAAACCCATATTTTTTCTACATTTCTGTGGTGGAAAGTTCCGGAATCTCCGTGGATCGACACATTTACACCCACCTCGTGTTTCCCAAAGGCTTTCAAGAAAAATGGTACCTCACTTGTGCGGGTCGGCCTAGTGCCTGCGACAGGAAACAGTCCAAAATGCAATGTTGTCACACCTCAATTTCGCATTTAAAAATGACCCTTTTTTGGTAAAGTGCCTAGCTCTAGTTTTTGAACCCTAGCTCTGCAGGCACCTTGGGAAACCTAGCAAACCTATACGTTTTTGAAAACTAGACACAAAGGGGAATCCAGGATGAGGGGACTTGACTGCCTCCCACCAGGGTCTGTTACCCAAAATCCCTTGCAAACCTAGAAATGTGTCCCAAAAAACATATTTCCTCCACATTTCTGTGGTGGAAAATTCCGGAATCTGCGTGGATCCACAAACTTCCACCCACCCCGCGTTCCACAAAGTTGTACGAGAAAAATGGTACCTCACTTGTGTGGGTAGGCCTAGTGCCCGTGACAGGAAATGGCGCAAAACGCAGCGTGGTCACACCTCAATATCGCAGTGAAAAATGACCCTTTTTTGGCAAAGTGTCTAGCTATTGTTTTTTAACCCTAGCTCTGCGGGCACCATGGGAAACCTGGCAAAACTATACATTTTTGAAAACTAGACACCCAGGGGAATCCAGGATGGGGTGACTTAACTGCCTCACACCAGGGTCTGTTACCCAGAATCTCTTGCAAACCTAAAATATTGTAAAAAAAAGCATATTTTCTCCACATTTCTGTGGTGGAAAGTTCCGGAATCTGCATGGATCCACAAATTTCCACCCACCCCACGTTCCCCAAAGTCTTATGAGAAAAATGGTACCTCACTTGTGCGGGTCAACCTAGTGCCCGCGACAGGAAACGTTGCAAAACGCAACGTGGTCACACCTCAACATCGCAGTGAAAAATGATCCTTTTTTGGCAAAGTGCAAAGCTCTAGTTTTTTAACCCTAGCTCTGCGGGCACCTTGGGAAACCTAGCAAACCTATACATTTTTGAAAACTAGACATCCAGGGGAATCCAGGATGGGGTGACTTGACTGCCTCCCACCAGGGTCTGTTACCCAGAATCCCTTGCAATCCTAAAATAAAAAATTGTCAAAAAAAACATATTTTCCCCATATTTCTGTGGTGGAAAGTTCCGGAATCTGCGTGGATCCAAAAATTTTCACCCACTCCGCGTTCCCCAAAGTCTTACAAGAAAAATGGTACCTCACTTGTGCGGGTCGGCCTAGTGCCCGCGACAGGAAACGGCGCAAAACGCAGCGTGTTCACACCTCAATATTGCAGTGAATAATGACCCTTTTTTGGCAAAGTGCCTAGCTCTAGTTTTTTAACCCTAGCTCTGCGGGCACCTTGGGAAACTTAGCAAACCTATACATTTTTGAAAACTAGACACCCAGGGGAATCCAGGATGGGGTGACTTAACTGCCTCACACCAGGGTCTGTTACCCAGAATCCCTTGCAAACCTAAAATATTGTAAAAAAAAGCATATTTTCTCCACATTTCTGTGGTGGAAAGTTCCGGAATCTGCGTGGATCCACAAATTTCCACCCACCCCACATTCCCCAAAGTCTTATGAGAAAAATGGTACCTCACTTGTGCGGGTCAACCTAGTGCCCGCGACAGGAAACGGTGCAAAACGCAACGTGGTCACACCTCAATATCGCAGTGAAAAATTATCCTTTTTTGGCAAAGTGCAAAGCTCTAGTTTTTTAACCCTAGCTCTGCGGGCACCTTGGGAAACCTAGCAAACCTATACATTTTTGAAAACTAGACATCCAGGGCAATCCGGGATGGGCTGACTTGACTGCCTCCCACCAGGGTCTGTTACCCAGAATCCCTTGCAAACCTTAAAAATTGACAAAAAAAAACATATTTTTTCCACATTTCTGTGGTGGAAAGTTCCGGAATCTCTGTGGATCCACAAATTTCCACCCACCTCGCGTTCCCCAAAGTCTTACGAGAAAAATGGTACCTCACTTGTGCGGGTCGGCCTAGTGCCTGCAACAGGATACAGCGCAAAATGCAATGTGGTCACACCTCAATTTCGCATTGAAAAATGACCCTTTTTTGCTAAAGTGCCTAGCTCTAGTTTTTGAACCCTAGCTCTGCGGGCACCTTGGGAAACCTAGCAAACCTATATCATTTTGAAAACTAGACACCCAGGGGAATCCAGGATGGGGTGACTTAACTGCCTCACACCAGGGTCTGTTACCCAGAATCCCTTGCAAACCTAAAATATTGTAAAAAAAAGCATATTTTCTCCACATTTCTGTGGTGGAAAGTTCCGGAATCTGCATGGATCCACAAATTTCCACCCACCCCGCGTTCCCCAAAGTCTTATGAGAAAAATGGTACCTCACTTGTGCGGGTCAACCTAGTGCCCGCGACAGGAAACGGTGCAAAACGCAACGTGGTCACACCTCAATATCGCAGTGAAAAATTATCCTTTTTTGGCAAAGTGCAAAGCTCTAGTTTTTGAACCCTAGCTCTGCGGGCACCTTGGGAAACCTAGCAAACCTATACATTTTTTAAAACTAGACATCCAGGGGAATCCAGGATGGGGTGACTTGACTGCCTCCCACCAGGGTCTGTTACCCAGAATCCCTTGCAAACCTTAAAAATTGACAATAAAACCCATATTTTTTCCATATTTCTGTGGTGGAAAGTTCCGGAATCTCTGTGGATCCACAAATTTCCACCCACCTCGCGTTCCCCAAAGTCTTACGAGAAAAATGGTACCTCACTTGTGCGGGTCGGCCTAGTGCCTGCGACAGGATACAGCGCAAAATGCAATGTGGTCACACCTCAATTTCGCATTGAAAAATGACCCTTTTTTGCTAAAGTGCCTAGCTCTAGTTTTTGAACCCTAGCTCTGCGGGCACCTTGGGAAACCTAGCAAACCTATATGTTTTTGAAAACTAGACACAAAGTGGAATCCAGGATGAGGAGACATGACTGCCTCTCACCAGGGTCTGTTACCCAAAATACCTTGCAAACCTAAAAATTTGTCCCAAAAAACATATTTTCTCTATATTTCTGTGGTGGAAAGTTCCGGAATCTGCATGGATCCACAAATTTCCACCCACCCCGCGTTCCACAAAGTCTTACGAGAAAAATGGTACCTCACTTGTGCGGGTAGGCCTAGTGCCCGCGACAGGAAATGGGGCAAAACGCAGCGTGGTCACACCTCAATATCGCAGTGAAAAATTACCCTTTTTTGGCAAAGTGTCTAGCTCTAGTTTTTTAACCCTAGCTCTGCGGGCACCTTTGGAAACCTAGCAAACCTATAAATTTTTGAAAACTAGACACCCAGGGGAATCCAGGATGGGGTGACTTGACTGCCTCCCACCAGGGTCTGTTACCCAAAATACCTTGCAAACCTAAAAAATTGTCCCAAAAACATATTTTTTCCACATTTCTGTGGTGGAAAGTTCCGGAATCTCTGTGGATCCACAAATTTCCACCCACCTCGCGTTCCCCAAAGTCTTACAAGAAAAATGGTACCTCACTTTTGCGGGTCGGCCTAGTGCCTGCGACAGGATACAGCGCCAAATGCAATGTGGTCACACCTCAATTTCGCATTGAAAAATGACCCTTTTTTGCTAAAGTGCCTAGCTCTAGTTTTTGAACCCTAGCTCTGCGGGCACCTTGGGAAACCTAGCAAACCTCTATGTTTTTGAAAACTAGACACCCAAGGGAATCCAGGATGGGGTGACTTAACTGCCTCACACCAGGGTCTATTACCCAGAATCCCTTGCAAACCTAAAATATTGTAAAAAAAAAGCATATTTTCTCCACATTTCTGTGGTGGAAAGTTCCGGAATCTGCGTGGATCCACAAATTTCCACCCACCCCGCTTTCCCCAAAGTCTTATGAGAAAAATGGTACCTCACTTGTGCGGGTCAACCTAGTGCCCGCGACAGGAAACGGTGCAAAACGCAACGTGGTCACACCTCAATATCGCAGTGAAAAATTATCCTTTTTTGGCAAAGTGCAAAGCTCTAGTTTTTGAACCCTAGCTCTGCGGGCACCTTGGGAAACCTAGCAAACCTATACATTTTTGAAAACTAGACATCGAGGGGAATCCAGGATGGGGTGACTTGACTGCCTCCCACCAGGGTCTGTTACCCAGAATCCCTTGCAAACCTTAAAAATTGACAAAAAAACCCATATTTTTTCCACATTTCTGTGGTGGAAAGTTCCGGAATCTCTGTGGATCCACAAATTTCCACCCACCTCGCGTTCCCAAAAGTCTTACGAGAAAAATGGTACCTCACTTGTGCGGGTCGGCCTAGTGCCTGCGACAGGATACAGCGCAAAATGCAATGTGGTCACACCTCAATTATGCATTGAAAAATGACCCTTTTTTGCTAAAGTGCCTAGCTCTAGTTTTTGAACCCTAGCTCTGCGGGCACCTTGGGAAACCTAGCAAACCTATATGTTTTTGAAAACTAGACACAAAGTGGAATCCAGGATGAGGAGACATGACTGCCTCTCACCAGGGTCTGTTACCCAAAATACCTTGCAAACCTAAAAATTTGTCCCAAAAAACATATTTTCTCCATATTTCTGTGGTGGAAAGTTCCGGAATCTGCGTGGATCCACAAATTTCCACCCACCCCGCGTTCCACAAAGTCTTACGAGAAAAATGGTACCTCACTTGTGCGGGTAGGCCTAGTGCCCGCGACAGGAAATGGCGCAAAACGCAGCATGGTCACACCTCAATATCGCAGTGAAAAATGACCCTTTTTTGGCAAAGTGTCTAGCTCTAGTTTTTTAACCCTAGCTCTGCGGGCACCTTTGGAAACCTAGCAAACCTATACATTTTTGAAAACTAAACACCCAGGGGAATCCAGGATGGGGTGACTTGACTGCCTCCCACCAGGGTCTGTTACCCAAAATACCTTGCAAACCTAAAAAATTGTCCCAAAAACATATTTTTTCCACATTTCTGTGGTGGAAAGTTCCGGAATCTCTGTGGATCCACAAATTTCCACCCACCTCGCGTTCCCCAAAGTCTTACGAGAAAAATGGTACCTCACTTTTGCGGGTCGGCCTAGTGCCTGCGACAGGATACAGCGCAAAATGCAATGTGGTCACACCTCAATATCGCAGTGAAAAATGACCCTTTTTTGCTAAAGTGTCTAGCTCTAGTTTTTGAACCCTAGCTCTGCGGGCACCTTGGGAAACCTAGCAAACCTCTATGTTTTTGAAAACTAGACACCCAAGGGAATCCAGGATGGGGTGACTTAACTGCCTCCCACCAGGGTCTGTTACCCAGAATCCCTTGCAAACCTAAAATATTGTAAAAAAAAGCACATTTTCTCCACATTTCTGTGGTGGAAAGTAACGGAATCTGCATGGATCCACAAATTTCCACCCACCCCGCGTTCCCCAAAGTCTTTCCCCAAAGTCTTGCAATAAAAACTGTACCTCACTTGTGCGGGTCGGCCTAGTGCCCGCGACAGGAAACGGCGCAAAACGCAACGTGGTCACACCTCAATTTCACAATGTGAAAATGACCCTTTTTTGGCAAAGTGCCTAGCTCTAGTTTGGAACCGTAGCTCTGCGGGAACCTTTGGAAACCTAGCAACCCTATACATTTTTGAAAACTAGACACACAGGGGAATCCAGGATGTGGTGACTTGACTGCCTCTCACCAGGGTCTGTTACCCAGAATCCCTTGCAAACTTAAAAAATTGTCAAAAAAACTACATTTTCCCCATATTTCTGTGGTGGAAAGTAACGGAATCTGCATGGATCCACAAATTTCCACCCACCCCGCGTTCCCCAAAGTCTTACGAGAAAAATGGTACCTCACTTGTGCGGGTCGGCCTAGTGCCTGCGACAGGAAACAGCGCAAAATGCAATGTTATCACACCTCAATTTCGCATTGAAAAATGACCCTTTTTTGGTAAAGTGCCTAGCTCTAGTTTTTTAACCCTACCTCTGCAGGCACCTTGGGAAACCTAGCAAACCTATAAAATTTTTGAAAATTAGACAACCAGGGGAATTCAAGATGGTGTTGCTTGACTGCCTCCCACCAGGGTCTGTTACCCAGAATCCCTTGCAAACCTAAAAAATTGACAAAAAAAACCATATTTTTTCTACATTTCTGTGGTGGAAAGTTCCGGAATCTCCGTGGATCCACAAATTTCCACCCACCTCGTGTTCCCCAAAGTCTTTCGAGAAAAATGGTACCTCACTTGTGCGGGTCGGCCTAGTGCCTGCGACAGGAAACAGCGCAAAATGCAATGTTGTCACACCTCAATTTCGCATTGAAAAATGACCCTTTTTTGGTAAAGTGCCTAGCTCTAGTTTTTGAACCCTAGCTCTGCAGGCACCTTGGGAAACCTAGCAAACCTATACGTTTTTGAAAACTAGACACAAAGGGGAATACAGGATGAGGGGACTTGACTGCCTCCCACCAGGGTCTGTTACCCAAAATCCCTTGCAAACCTAAAAATTTGTCCCAAAAAACATATTTTCTCCACATTTCTGTGGTGGAAAATTCCGGAATCTAAGTGGATCCACAAATTTCCACCCACCCCGCGTTCCACAAAGTTTTACGAGAAAAATGGTACCTCACTTGTGCGGGTAGGCCTAGTGCCCGCGACAGAAAATGGCGCAAAACGCATCGTGTTCACACCTCAATATCGCAGTGAAAAATGACCCTTTTTTGGCAAAGTGCCTAGCTCTAGGTTTTTTAACCCTAGCTCTGCGGGCACCTTGGGAAACCTAGCAAACCTATACATTTTTGAAAACTAGACACCCAGGAGCATCCAGGATGGGGTGACTTAACTGCCTCCCACCAGGGTCTGTTACCCAGAATCCCTTGCAAACCTAAAATATTGTAAAAAAAAGCATATTTTCTCCACATTTCTGTGGTGGAAAGTTCCGGAATCTGCGTGGATCCACAAATTTCCACCCACCCCGCGTTCCCCAAAGTCTTATGAGAAAAATGGTACCTCACTTGTGCAGGTCGACCTAGTGCCCGCGACAGGAAACGGTGCAAAACGCAACGTGGTCACACCTCAATATCGCAGTGAAAAATTACCCTTTTTTGGCAAAGTGCAAAGCTCTAGTTTTTTAACCCTAGCTCTGCGGGCACCTTAGGAAACCTAGCAAACCTATACATTTTTGAAAACTAGACATCCAGGGGAATCCAGGATGGGGTGACTTGACTGCCTCCCACCAGGGTCTGTTACCCAGAATCCCTTGCAAATCTAAAAAATTGACAAAAAACCACATATTTTTTCCACATTTCTGTGGTGGAAAGTTCCGGAATCTCCGTGGATCCACAAATTTCCACCCACCTCGCGTTCCCCAAAGTCTTACGAGAAAAATGGTACCTCACTTGTGCGGGTAGGCCTAGTGCCCGCGACAGGAAATGGCGCAAAACGCAGCGTGGTCACACCTCAATATCGCAGTGAAAAATGACCCTTTTTTGGCAAAGTGTCTAGCTCTAGTTTTTTAACCCTAGCTCTGCGGGCAGCTTTGGAAACCTAGCAACCCTATACATTTTTGAAAACTAGACACACAGGGGAATCCAGGATGTGGTGACTTGACTGCCTCTCACCAGGGTCTGTTACCCAGAATCCCTTGCAAACTTAAAAAATTGTCAAAAAAACTACTTTTTCCCCACATTTCTGTGGTGGAATGTTACGGAATCTGCATGGATCCACAAATTTCCACCCACCCCACGTTCCTCATAGTCTTACGAGAAAAATGGTACCTCACTTGTGCGGGTCGGCCTAGTGCCTGCGACAGGAAACAGCGCAAAATTCAATGTTATCACACCTCAATTTCACATTGAAAAATTACCCTTTTTTGGTAAAGTACCTAGCTCTAGTTTTTGAACCCTAGCTCTGCAGGCACCTTGGGAAACCTAGCAAACCTATAAAATTTTTGGAAATTAGACAACCAGGGGAATCCAAGATGGGGAGGCTTGACTGCCTCCCACCAGAGTCTATTACCCAGAATCCCTTGCAAACCTAAAAAATTTACAAAAAAACCATTTTTTTTCTACATTTCTGTGGTGGAAAGTTCCGGAATCTCCGTGGATCCACACATTTCCACCCACCTCGTGTTCCCCAAAGTCTTTCGAGAAAAATGATACCTCACTTGTGCGGGTCGGCCTAGTGCCTGCGACAGGAAACAGTGCAAAATGCAATGTTGTCACACCTCAATTTCGCATTGAAAAATGACCCTTTTTTGGTAAAGTGCCTAGCTCTAGTTTTTGAACCCTAGCTCTGCAGGCACCTTTGGAAATCTAGCAAACCTATACGTTTTTGAAAACTAGACACAAAGGGGAATCCAGGATGAGGGGACTTGACTGCCTCCCACCAGGGTCTGTTACCCAAAATCCCTTGCAAACCTAAAAATGTATCCCCAAAAACATATTTTCTCCACATTTCTGTGGTGGAAAATTCCGGAATCTGCGTGGATTCACAAATTTCCACCCACCCCGCGTTCCACAAAGTTTTACGAGAAAAATGGTACCTCACTTGTGCCGGTAGGCCTAGTGCCCGCGACAGGAAATGGCGCAAAACGCAGCGTGTTCACACCTCAATATCGCAGTGAAAAATGACCCTTTTTTGGCAAAGTGCCTAGCTCTAGTTTTTTAACCCTAGCTCTGCGGGCACCTTGGGAAACCTAGCAAACCTATACATTTTTGAAAACTAGACACCCAGGGGAATCCAGGATGGGGTGACTTAACTGCCTCACACCAGGGTCTGTTACCCAGAATCCCTTGCAACCCTAAAATATTATAAAAAAAAGCATATTTTCTCCACAATTCTTGGTGGAAAGTTCCGGAATCTGCATGGATCCACAAATTTCCACCCACCCTGCGTTCCCCAAAGTCTTATGAGAAAAATGGTACCTCACTTGTGCGGGTCAACCTAGTGCCCGCGACAGGAAACGGTGCAAAACGCAACGTGGTCACACCTCAACATCGCAATGAAAAATGACCCTTTTTTGGCAAAGTGCAAAGCTCTATTTTTTGAACCCTAGCTCTACGGGCACCTTTGGAAACCTCGCAAACCTATACATTTTTGAGAACTAGACATCCAGGGGAATCCAGGATGGGGTGACTTGACTGCCTCCCACCAGGGTCTGTTACCCAGAATCCCTTACAAACCTAAAAAATCAAAAAAAAAAACATATTTTTTCCACATTTCTGTGGTGGAAAGTTCCGGAATCTCCGTCGATCCACAAATTTCCACCCACCTCGCGTTCCCCAAAGTCTTTCGAGAAAAATGTACCTCACTTGTCCGGGTCGGCCTAGTGCCTGCGACAGGAAACAGCGCAAAATGCAATGTTGTCACACCTCAATTTCGCATTGAAAAATGACCCTTTTTTGGTAAAGTGCCTAGCTCCAGTTTTTTAACCCTAGCTCTGCAGGCACCTTGCGAAACCTAGCAAACCTATACGTTTTGTGTTAAAAAGTGGCATGACTCCAATAGATATTCCAAATGCTGCTTTATTGCCAATAGCACCACCAACAGACAAACGATGTTGCCCCTCCGTGTTCGCCCATCCAACTGCCACCCCCCGCATTCCCAAGGAACACCGAACATTCATAGCGCGCATCTGTTCCAACATGGAACAGAATGTGCACGAGATTATAACACATCCCCTTTACATAACAATAGAAAAATCAAATGATGACAAGGAAAGAAGAAAATAAAAACACAAATTAATTAACAGGTATTCAAATAAAAATCATTAAACTTTGCAGGAGTGTGACGCAGTCTCCTAGAAGGATCCCTGGGCTGTACATAACCCGGATCAGGAAGAACTGAAGTACTAGGAAAGTTATCCCAACTTGAAGAAGCAGGAAAACTGGACTGATCAGAAACTGAAGCATCACAAGGACTAGAACGCAAAGAAGGATCAGGCCCCGTGTATTTCACCAACCTCGACATATTCCACTTACACCCATTCTGCATCGTAACCACATTCTTGTGAATTGAAGAAATCCTGTACGGACCCATAAATTCCGAAATACCTTTTTTCGAAAACCTGGGTTTCTTAACCAACACCCACTCCCCCACACACCATAATCTGGACTTAACAGCATTCTTGAAATCAAACCGTTTTTTATATTCTGTTTGATAAGAATGGATCCTCGATTCCACCTCCTCCCCATCCAAAGGAATCAGATCATGAGAAGGAAACCAAGTCGGATTCAACTTGGACTTCGCATGTCTGCCCCGCAGAAGAAAGAAAGGCGAGTTACATACAACATGGTTCACCGTGGTGCGATGAGCCCACCATGTATCACGCAACACATCCTTAAGGGGAGTTTTCGTATCCAACGCTGTTTGCACACAACCCTTGACAACACGATTCATGCGTTCAGCAAGACCGTTGGCCTGAGGAGAATAAAGAGCTGTTTTAAGATGAATGATACCAAGATCATCCAAAAATTCCCCCATCTCAGAAGAGACAAATTGCACACCATTGTCGGAGATGAGATATTTTGGAATACCCTCCCCAGCAAATTCATCTTTCAGGAATTCCACAATAACTTTTGAGTTGACATTACTCACACATTTGGTAGATTCCCGTTTGGAAGTATAATCTACCAAGAGAATAACAAATCTCTCAGACGGCGCAAGTAAATCAAATGGACCCATTAGGTCCAGACCTAACTTTGTCCACGGCTGACTAGGAACTTCAACTGGAGACAAAGGGGCATTGTTGACCACTTTGGACTTATCATTAGACGCACATAGATGACAATCCTTAACCACAACTTCCACCTGACGATCCATAAATGGCCACCAATATCTCTCCCTAAGCCGCGATTTAGTGAGACTCCTTCCAAGGTGCCCCTCATGAGCAAGATTTATCAATTTTTGTCTCAAGGATAAAGGAGGAATAAATCTACTACCCCTCATCAGCCCCCCATGTGCAAAAGTCAGCTCATTCCTACCAGACCAAAAAGGACTTAACTCTGGATCCACATCCTTGCAATGAACCGGCCAACCTTTAATGATAAAATCCTTGATACAAGAAAATAAAGGATCATCAGAAACAGCCTGACTCCATTCTTCATGTGAAATAGAGGACTCCTTAAAACAAGAAACACATTCCTGTTCAACATCAACATAATCTTCCTGTTCTTGAATAGGCAATCTGGACAGACAGTCAGCAGTCACATTCGAGGACCCAGGCAAATACTGCACTTGGAAATTGAACTCCTCCAATCCCTCACTCCAACGCTTCAATCTAGGAGTCAATCTGTCACTTTCCATACAAGAGAAAACTTGCACAAGAGGACGATGATCTGATCTTACAACGAAAGGAATACCCCAAAGGTAAAACTTAAAATGCTTAATTGCCCAAACTATTGCAAGTGCTTCCCTCTCAATACAAGAATATTGTTGCTCGGCTTTCCTCAAAGCCCGAGAAGCAAAAGCAACAACTTTGTCCACCCCATCCTCCACTTGGGAAAGTACCGCACCCAAACCAGCCAAACTCGCATCAGTGGTAAGAATAGTTCTCTTGTTGGCATCAAAATGGCCTAAACTGGGTAACTGGCTGATGGAACATTTAACAATTCCAAAAGCAACTTCACATGCTTCATTCCACTCAAAATGAGTGCCTTTCTTAAGCAAATTTCTTATGGGCTCAACCACAGATGCAAATCCTTTAACAAACTTAGCATAAAATTCAGCCAAACCCAAGAAAGATCTAACTTGCTCCTTGTCCATTGGAGTTGGAGCTTCAACAATGCTCTTAGCTAATTCAAGCTTAGGTTGAATGCCCTCCCCAGAAATTACATGCCCAAGATATGTAACTGAAAACACTCCAATTCTACACTTCAGTTTGTTGACTGTGAGGCCCTTACTCGCTAACTTTGTTAGAATCACCCTTAAAATTGTGTCATGTTCTGAGTCATCTTTGCCATAAACATGAATATCATCTTGGAAAAAAATGACATTTGACATATCACCAATGACCAACTTTATAATACGTTGAAAGCAAGCCGCAGCTGATGCCAACCTAAAGGGCATCCTGATGAATCTGAATGCTCCCAATGGAGTTACAAAGGACGTCAGATGCTTAGAATCAGCATGAAGCGGTACTTGATGGTACGCCGATGACAAGTCAAGAACAGAAAAAACCCTCGCACCATTCAGCATTGACAAAGACTCATTAATATTGGGCAGCGGTTGGCGGTCAACCCATATCCATTTGTTCAGACCTCTGAGATCCACACACATGCGAATGCTCTTCCCAGAATCCTTGGGGGCCAAAACCACCGGAGCCAACCATTCAGATGATTCAATCTCCTCAATAACCTTCAAACCCATTAGCCTATCCAACTCTTTTTTGAGAGGAGCTATCATCATGTTAGGAACCTTCTGAACCTTATGCACACACGGTACTGCATTATGCTTTAAGATAATGCAATGTTCGAAATCTTTTAACAGACCCAACTTATCTGTAAAAACTTGGGGAAATTTTTCAAAAAACTTGTTGGAATTAGGGATGCAGTCAATAAGCATGACTTGATCAGCAGCTTTGAGAGCATTGGGATTCAGTATAATACCCAGATCCCTCTGATGCCTCCAACCCAACAGATTATCCCCCCTCTGTGCCACATAGATCTTACCAATGGTCTCACGGCCCTTGAAAAATATACCCATAATCGTGTAGCCAAAAACATTAATCCGTGACCCCCCATAGCTAACAGGATTAATATCAGGATCAAGTAACGTAATGTCAGGAAAAGTTTTGTTCCAAATCTCTTCTCCAATCATTGTGAAAGGAGAACCAGAATCTGCTAACACAACAAAACTTTCCCCACCAATCACAACATCACATTCAGGCATAGATATGGGATCAGCATCCACAATACCATCACTCCTAACATTAGAAATGACCATCCTTGGACCAGTTGTAACAGATTCAGCATTCTCAAGACATTGAACCTTGCAAGGAGACTTACAAACCCTGGCATAATGACCTTTCATGCCACATTTTAAACAAGTTGCAGATTTAGCAAAGCAATTCGGAAAATTAGCAGTATGATTCGAACTCCCACAACGATAACACTTGATTTTGCTACGATCAATTTGGAATTTTGCCTTAGGAACTTGAGAAACTTTGCCAACATTGTCTTCAGCAACTGGTTGTTGAACCATAGCTGTAACTTCGTGAATGCTACTGGGGGTAGAAGTACAGTCAGTGGAGGTTTTATGTTCTTTCATCTCTTTTACCCAACCTGAAGTATTTTCCATGCCTTCCACAATCGCAATAGCTTCACGTAAGGATGGTTTTTTTTAAAGGAGTTTTTCCTGAACTCTAGAACTATTTGTACACCTGACTAACTGATCGCGGATCAGTGATTCCGTTAAGTCTCCAAAATCACATGTTCTGGCTAAAGTCTTCAAAGATGCTACATAGTTCCCAACCTTCTACTTTGGTTCCTGAATTCTCATGAAAAACTTATGACGTTCCAGCACAACATTAATGCGTGGCCCAAAGTAGTTCTCAAGCATCCTTATTGACATTTCAAAAACATCAGACGGTTCACCCGATCCATCCCCCATCGGAAGTTCATCAATGCTGTCATAAATATTTCGCCCCTCAACCCCCAAGTTATGTAGAAGAATGGCTTGTTTCCGAATAGCCAAGAATCTTTCCCCCCCAATTGCCACCAAATAAGAGTCAAAAAAATGTTTCCATCGCTTCCAAGGAAGTAACGGCTCACCTCTCTCACACAGAAATGCAGGTGGCTGGCTCATTGAGGTCGACGACATTTCAAGGAAAAGAGAGAAGAAAAAGAAAAAAAACTAACAAAAATCTGACTAAAATGCCAAAATCACACTCATAGGAACAGCGTGAACGCAGGTTGATAATGTCTCCATTCAACACGGAGAAACAGCATGAGAGACGCGAATCATTAACCTTCCTTCTCTCCGTAGAAAGTTTCAGCTGTTACCAAGGTTACCACCCCCAAAATGGAGGCACGTCCAACGTGACGTGAGGCGCTGGCCAATCACGTGATGCGTGATGCGCGATGACACCACCGTGAAGAAATGAGGCTGTGAAGATTCGACTGACGCGCATGCAGGCCACAGCGTCAGCGCGAGACCCGTGGATGACCGTTAATCACACCGGTAAGTGTGAATATTCATTAGAAAGCGCCGCAACACAAAACATCCGGCAAGCCACAGCCCATTAATTGACTTGCCTGTTCAAAACGGCAATCTCCATTACTCTTTGCTTTCTTGTTACCAGCCGTCACGAAGCACTATACCTTGAGCGAACACTAACAGCAGTCCCTCTGACTTGCTGTACTTCTCGAAAGGGAAACAGTCATGAACAGGATGTAGAGTCCAAAGTCAAATTACATCTGTCGACTCGGTCGATAATCCAAAATCAATCTGTGGGTTCTTTAAACGTTGGTGGTGCTCCTACAGACAATCGTCGCCAGTGTTAAAAAGTGGCATGACTCCAATAGATATTCCAAATGCTGCTTTATTGCCAATAGCACCACCAACAGACAAACGATGTTGCCCCTCCGTGTTCGCCCATCCAACTGCCACCCCCCGCATTCCCAAGGAACATCGAACATTCATAGCGCGCATCTGTTCCAACATGGAACAGAATGTGCACAAGATTATAACAGGAAACCTAGCAAACCTATACGTTTATGAAAACTAGACACAAAGGGGAATCCAGGATGAGGGGACTTGACTGCCTCCCACCAGGGTCTGTTACCCAAAATCCCTTGCAAACCTAAACATTTGTCCCAAAAAACATATTTTCTCCACATTTCTGTGGTGTAAAATTCCGGAATCTGCGTGGATCCACAAATTCCCACCCACCCCGCGTTACACAAAGTTTGACGAGAAAAATGGTACCTCACTTGTGCGGGTAGGCCTAGTGCCCGCGACAGGAAATGGCGCAAAACGCAGCGTGTTCACACCTCAATATCGCAGTGAAAAATGACACTTTTTTGGCAAAGTGCCTATCTCTAGTTTTTTAACCCTAGCTCTGCGGGGACCATGGGAAACCTAGCAAACCTATACATTTTTGAAAACTAGACAACCAGGGGAATCCAAGATGGTGTGGGTTGACTGCCTCCCACCAGGGTCTGTTACCCAGCATCCCTTGCAAACCTAAAAAATTCACCAAAAAACCCATATTTTTTCCACATTTCTGTGGTGGAAAGTTCCAGAATCTCCGTGGAGCCACAAATTTCCACCCACCTCGCGTTCCCCAAAGTCTTACGAGAAAAATGGTACCTCACTTGTGCGGGTCGGCCTAGTGCCCGCGACAGGAAACGGCACAAAACGCAACATGGTCACACCTCAATTTCGCAGTGAAAAATGACCCTTTTTTGGCAAAGTGCCCAGCTCTAGTTTTTGAACCGGAGCTCTGCGGGCACCTTTGGAAACCTAGCAAACCTATACATTTTTGAAAACTAGACACACAGGGAATCCAGGATGTGGTGACGTGACTGCCTCATACCAGGATCTGTTACCCAGAATCTCTTGCAAACTTAAAAAATTGTCAAAAAATCTACCTTTTCCCCGCATTTCTGTGGTGGAAAGTTACGGAATCTGCATGGATCCACAAATTTCCTCCCTCCCCGCGTTCCCCAAAGTCTTATGAGAAAAGCAGGGCTCCTACATTTATACAGCAAATCTTTTGTTCTCCCAGGCCAGGGGGGCCCTTGCCTAGTCCAGTCCGGTTTCTGAGCACTTTGTTTACGCAATGCAGGCTTCTTCTTTCAGAGTGTAGGGCAGAGTCCTCAGACGCTCCACAGGGGGCGGAGCCGGCATTGAGGTGGCAGAGCACCGTCCTATTCAGAGCCTAGGAGTACTCCTCCCACCCATCTACCTGTCGATCGTCCTATTCACCACCAGGCTACCTAGCCCTGCCCATCTGGGTTCCCCCAGCCCTGTCACTCATACCAGCCAGACATCAGATACACATCACGCAGAGGCGGGCTGAAATGTTTAGGCAACCAAAGGCCAGCTTTCTAAAAGCGGCATTTGCAAACCCGGAATATTAAAATAAACCTTGAAAAAAGATGTACCTTATTATTCCGAGTTCAGGCATACTAAACTCGATCTTCTACCAGGTTCCCTGGGTCGGTTAGGATCATAGGGTGTAACAATCCAAGCCGCCCATACTGGCCTATGAGAACAGGGTAGCCTTGCAGTAGTGAACAACAAGATGGCGGTAATTCACTACTAGGACATGCCACGCATCTAGTCTTGTCCTACCTTATGCTTACAACGCACCCTGCCCGGGGGCCTACCAGAGGGGTGACAAACATGCAGCTAAGGGAAGGTTTTAGGGACCGGCAAGTGTGGGCACTTGCCAGTCAGCATGTCAGTACCAGACTGCACGCAGGTTCTGCGATGGCAGACCTTAGACATATTTTACCGGCCGCTTCTGTGGGTGGCACAACCCGTGCTGCAAGCCCACCAGCGGTGTTTGCATTTACATGCACTGGCGCTCCTGGCGCACTTTACTGGGGTCTGACAGTAAATCAAACGAACCAATCATGGAATCCAACCAACATATACAGGAAACAGCGCAAAATCAACGTGGTCACACCTCAATTACGCAGTGAAAAATGACCCTTTTTTGGCAAAGTGTCTATCTGTAATTTTTGAACCATAGCTCATTGGGCACCTTGGGAAACCTAGCAAACCTATATATTTATGAAAACTAGAAACCCAGGGGAATCCAGGATGTGGTGACTTGACTGCCTCCCACCAGTATCTGTTACCCAGAATCCCTTGCAAAACTAAAAAATTGTCAAAAAAAATACATTTTCCCTCATTTCTGTGGTGGAAAGTTACGGGATCTGCATGGATCCACAAATTTCCTCCCTCCCCGCTTTCCCCAAAGTCTTATGAGAAAAACGAGACCTCACTTGTGCGGGTCAGCCTAGTGCCCGCGACAGGAAGCGGCGCAAAACGCAACGTGGCAGCACCTCAATTTTGCATTGAAAAATGACCCTTTTTTGGTAAAGTGCCTAGCTCTAGTTTTTGAACCCTAGCTCTTCGGGCACCTTGGGAAACCTGGGAAACCTAGCAAACCTATACATTTTTGAAAACTAGACTCCCAGGGGAATCCAGGATGGGGTAACTTAACTGCCTCCCACCAGGGTCTGTTACCCAGAAACCCTTGCAAACCTAAAATATTGTAAAAAAAGCATATTTTCTCCACATTTCTGTGGTGGAAAGTTCCGGAATCTGCGTGGATCCACAAATTTCCACCCATCCCGCATTCCCCAAAGTCTTACGAGAAAAATTGTACCTCACTTGTGAGGGTCGACCTAGTGCCCGCAACACGAAACGGTGCAAAACGCAACATGGTCACACCTCAATATCGCAGTGAAAAGTGACACTTTTTTGGGAAAGTGCCTAGCTCTAGCTTTTGAAGCCTAGCTCTGCGGGCACCATGGGAAACCTAGCAAACCTATACATTTTTGAAAACTAGACACCAAGGGGAATCCAGGATGGGGTGACATGACTGCCTCCCACCAGGGTCTGTTACCCAGAATCCCTTGCAAATCTAAAAAATTGTAAAAAACAAACATATTTTCTCCACATTTCTGTGGTGGAAAGTTCCGGAATCTGCGTGGATCCACAAATTTTCACCCACCCCGCATTCCCCAAAGTCTTACGAGAAAATTGTACCTCACTTGTGAGGGTCGACCTAGTGCCTGCGACACGAAACGGTGCAAAACGCAACATGGTCACACCTCAATATCGCAGTGAAAAATGACCCTTTTTTTTCAAAGTGCCTAGCTCTTGTTTTTGAACACTAGCTCTGCGGACACCTTGGGAAACCTAGCAAACCTATACATTTTTGAAAACTAGACACCAAGGGGAATCCAGGATGGGGTGACTTGACTGCCTCCCACCAGGGTCTGTTACCCAGAATCCCTTGCAAACCTAAAACATTGACAAAAAAACACATTTTCCCCACATTTCTGTGGTGGAAGGTTCCGGACTCTGCGTGGATCCCCAAATTTCTACCCACCCCGTGTTCCCCAAAATCTTACAAGAAAAATGGTACGTCACTTGTGCAGTTCGGCCTAGTACCCGCAACAGGAAACGGCGCAAAATCAACGTGGTCACACCTCAATTACGCAGTGAAAAATGACCCTTTTTTGGCAAAGTGTCTATCTGTAATTTTTGAACCATAGCTCATTGGGCACCTTGGGAAACCTAGCAAACCTATACATTTATGAAAACTAGAAACTCAGGGGAATACAGGATGTGGTGACTTGACTGCCTCCCACCAGTATCTGTTACCCAGAATCCCTTGCAAAACTAAAAAATTGTCAAAAAAAATACATTTTCCCTCATTTCTGTGGTGGAAAGTTACGGAATCTGCATGGATCCACAAATTTCCTCCCTCCCCGCTTTCCCCAGTCTTATGAGAAAAACGAGACCTCACTTGTGCGGGTCGGCCTAGTGCCCGCGACAGGAAGCGGCGCAAAACGCAACATGGTCACACCTCAATTTCGCATTGAAAAATGACCCTTTTTTGGTAAAGTGCCTAGCTCTAGTTTTTGAACCCTAGCTCTTCGGGCACCTTGGGAAACCTAGCAAACCTATACATTTTTGAAAACTAGACTCCCGGGGGAATCCAGGATGGGGTAACTTAACTGCCTCCCACCAGGGTCTGTTACCCAGAAACCCTTGCAAACCTAAAATATTGTAAAAAAAGCATATTTTCTCCACATTTCTGTGGTGGAAAGTTCCGGAATCTGCGTGGATCCACAAATTTCCACCCACCCGCATTCCCCAAAGTCTTATTAGAAAAATGGTACCTCACTTGTGTGGGTCGACCTAGTGCCCGCGACAGGAAACGGTGCAAAACGCAACGTGGTCACACCTCAATATCGCAGTGAAAAATGACACTTTTTTGGGAAAGTGCCTAGCTCTAGCTTTTGAAGCCTAGCTCTGCGGCACCATGGGAAACCTAGCAAACCTATACATTTTTGAAAACTAGACACCAAGGGGAATCCAGGATGGGGTGACATGACTGCCTCCCACCAGGGTCTGTTACCCAGAATCCCTTGCAAATCTAAAAAATTGTAAAAAACAAACATATTTTCTCCACATTTTTGTGGTGGAAAGTTCCGGAATCTGCGTGGATCCACAAATTTTCACCCACCCCGCATTCCCCAAAGTCTTACGAGAAAAATTGTACCTCACTTGTGAGGGTCGACCTAGTGCCCGCGACACGAAACGGTGCAAAACGCAACATGGTCACACCTCAATATCGCAGTGAAAAATGACCCTTTTTTTTCAAAGTGCCTAGCTCTTGTTTTTGAACACTAGCTCTGCGGACACCTTGGGAAACCTAGCAAACCTATACATTTTTGAAAACTAGACACCAAGAGGAATCCAGGATGGGGTGACGTGACTGCCTCCCACCAGGGTCTGTTACCCAGAATCCCTTGCAAACCTAAAAAATTGACAATAAAACACATTTTCCCCACATTTCTGTGGTGGAAGGTTCCGGAATCTGTGTGGATCCCCAAATTTCTACCCACCCCGTATTCCCCGAAGTCTTACGAGAAAAATGGTATGTCACTTGTGCGGATCGGCCTAGTACCCGCAACAGGAAACGGCGCAAAATCAACGTGGTCACACCTCAATTACGCAGTGAAAAATGACCCTTTTTTTGGCAAAGTGTCTATCTGTAATTTTTGAACCATAGATCATTGGGCACCTTTGGAAACCTAGCAAACCTATACATTTATGAAAACTAGAAACCCAGGGGAATCCAGGATGTGGTGACTTGACTGCCTCCCACCAGTATCTGTTACCCAGAATCCCTTGCAAAACTAAAAAATTGTCAAAAAAAACACATTTTCCCCACATTTCTGTGGTGGAAAGTTCCGGAATCTGCGTGGATCCACAAATTTCCACCCACCTCGCGTTCCCAAAAGTCTTACGAGAAAAACGGCACCTCACTTGTGCGGGTCGGCCTAGTGCCCGCGGCAGGAAACAGCGCAAAACGCAACGTGGTCACACCTCGATATCGCAGTGAAAAATGACCCTTTTTTGGCAAAGTGCCTAGCTCTTGTTTTTGAACCCTAGCTCTGCGGGCACCTTGAGAAACCTAGCAAACCTATACATTTTTGAAAACTAGACACCCAGGGGAATCCAGGATGGGGTGACTTGATTGCCTTGCACCAGGTTCTGTTACCCAGAATCCCTTGCAAACCACAAAGATTGTCAAAAAAAACATATTTTCCCCACATTTCTGTGGTGGAAGTTCTGGAATCTGCGTGGATCCAAAAATGTTCACCCACTCCGCGTTTCCCAAAGTCTTACGAGAAAAACAGTACCTCACTTGTGCAGGTCGGCCTAGTGCCCGCAACAGGAAACGGCACAAAACGCAACGTGGTCACACCTCAATTTCGCAGAGAAAAATGACCCTTTTTTGGCAAAGTGCCTAGCTCTAGTTTTTGAACCGTGGCTCTGCGGGCACCTTGGGAAACCTAGCAAACCTATACATTTTTGTAAACTAGACACCCAGGGAAATCCAGGATATGGTGACTTGACTGCCTCTCACCAGGGTCTGTTACCCAGAATCCCTTGCAAACTTAAAGAATTGACAACATTTTTGTAAACTAGACACCCAGGGAAATCCAGGATGGGGTGACTTAACTGCCTCCCACCAGGGTCTGTTACCCAGAATCCCTTGCAAACCTAAAATATTGTAAAAAAAGCATATTTTCTCCACATTTCTGTGGTGGGAAGTTCCGACCTAGTGCCCGTGACAGGAAACGGTGCAAAACGCAACATGGTCACACCTCAATATTGCAGTGAAAAATGACACTTTTTTGGGAAAGTGCCCAGCTCTAGTTTTTGAAGCCTAGCTCTGCGGGCACCATGGTAAACCTAGCAAACCTATACATTTTTGAAAACTAGACACCCAGGGGAACCCAGGATGGGGTGACATGACTGCCTCCCACCAGGGTCTGTTACCCAGAATCCCTTGCAAATCTAAAAAAAATTTAAAAAACAAACAAATTTTCTCCACATTTCTGTGGTGGAAAGTTCCGGAATCTGCGTGGATCCATAAATTTTCACCCACCCCACGTTCCCCAAAGTCTAACGAGAAAATTGGTACCTCACTTGTGCGGGTCGACCTAGTGCCCGTGACAGGAAACGGTGCAAAACGCAACATGGTCACACCTCAATATTGCAGTGAAAAATGACCCTTTTTTGGCAAAGTGCCTAGCTCTTGTTTTTTAACACTAGCTCTGCGTGCACATTGGGAAACCTAGCAAACTTATACATTTTTGAAAACTAGACACCAAGGGGAATCCAGGATGGGGTGACTTGACTGCCTCCCACCAGGGTCTGTTACCCAGAATCCCTTGCAAACCTAAAAAACTGACAAAAAAACACATTTTCCCCACATTTCTGTGGTGGAAGGTTCCGGAATCTGCATGGATCCACAAATTTCCACCCACCCCGCGTTCCCCAAAGTCTTACGAGAAAAATGGTAGCTCACTTGTGCGGTTCGGCTTAGTACCCGCAACAGGAATCGGTGCAAAATCAACGTGGTCACACCTCAATTTCGCAGTGAAAAATGACCCTTTTTTGGCAAAGTGTCTAGCTGTAATTTTTGAACCATAGCTCATTGGGCACCTTGGGAAAACTAGCAAACCTATACATTCTTTAAAAATAGACACCCAGGGGAATCCAGGATGGGGTGACTTGACTGCCTCCCACCAGAGTCTGTTACCCAGAATCCCTTGCAAACCTAAAAACCCTTAAAAAAAACCACATTTATCCCACATTTCTGTGGTGGAAAGTTCCGGAACCTGCGTGGATCCACAAATTTCCACCCACCCCGCGTTCTCCAAAGTCTATCGAGAAAAACGGTACCTCACTTGTGCGGGTCGGTCTAGTGCCCGCGACAGGAAACGGCACCAAACGCAACATGGTCACACCTCAATTTCGCAGTGAAAAATGACCCTGTTTTGGCAAAGTGCCTAGCTCTAGTTTTTGGACCGTAGCTCTGCGGGCACCTTTGGAAACCTAGCAAACCTATACATTTTTGAAAACTAGACACCCAGGGGAATCCAGGATGTGGTGACTTGGCTGCCTCTCACCAGGGTCTGTTACCCAGAATCCTTTGCAAACTTAAAAAATTATCAAAAAACTACATTTCCCCCACATTTCTCTGGTGGAAAGTTACGGAATCTACATGGATCCACAAATTTCCTCCCTCTCCGCATTCCCCAAAGTCTTATGAGAAAAACAATAACTCACTTATGCGGTTCGGCCTAGTGCCCGCGACAGGAAACGGCGCAAAATGCAAAGTGGTCTCACCTCAATTTCGCATTGAAAAATGACCCTTTTTTGGTAAAGTGTCTTGCTCTAGTTTTTGAACGCTAGCTCTACGGACACCTTGGGAAACCTAGCAAACCTATACATTTTTGAAAACTAGACACCCAGGGGAATCCAGGATGGGGTGACTTAACTGCCTCCCAATAGGGGATGTTACCCAGAATCCCTTGCAAACCTAAAATATTGTTAAAAAAAAGCATATTTTCTGCACATTTCTGTGGTGGAAAGTTCCGGAATCTGCGTGGATCCACAAATTTTCACCCACCCCGCGTTCCCCAAAGTCTATCGAGAAAAACGGTACCTCCCTTGTGCGGGTCGGTCTAGTGCCCGCGACAGGAAACGGCGCCAAACACAACATGGCCACACCTCAATTTTGCAGTGAAAAACGACCCTGTTTTGGCAAAGTGCCTAGCTCTAGTTTTTGAACCCTAGCTCTGCGGGCACCTTGGGAAACCTAGCAAACCTATACATTTGTGATAACTAGACACCCAGGGGAATCCAGGATGTGGTGACTTGACTGCCTCTCACCAGGGTCTGTTACCCAGAATCCCTTGCAAACCTAAAAAATTGTCCAAAAAAACCCATTTGCCCCACATTTCTGTGGTGGAAAGTTCCGGAATCTGCATGTATCAACAATTTTCCACCCACCCCGCGTTCCCCAAAGTCTTATAAGAAAAACGGTACCTCATTTGTGCGGGTGGGCCAAGTGCCCGCAACCGGAAGCGGCGCAAAACCCAACGTGGTCACACCTCAATTTCGCATTGAAAAATGACCCTTTTTTGGTAAAGTGCCTAGCTCTAGTTTTTTAACCCTAGCTCTGCGGGCACCTTGGGAAACCTAGCAAACCTATACATTTTAGAAAACTAGACATCCAGGGGAATCCAGGATGGGGTGACTTGACTGCCTCCCACCAGGGTCTGTTACCCAGAATCCCTTGCAAACCTTAAAAATTGTCCAAAAAAGCACATCTTCCCCACATTTCTGTGTTGGAAAGTTCCGGAATCTGCGTGGATCCACAAATTTCACCCACCCCGCTTACCCCAAAGTCTAACGAGAAAAACTGTACCTCACTTGTGCGGTTCGGCCTAGTGCCCGCGACAGGAAACGGCACCAAACGCAACGTGGTCACACCTCAATTTCGAAGTGAAAAAGGACCCTTTTTTGGCAAAGTGCCTAGCTCTAGTTTTTGAACCCTAGCTCTGCGGGCACCTTGGGAAACCTAGCAAACCTATACATTTGTGATAACTAGACACCCAGGGGAATCCAGGATGGGGTGACTTAACTGCCTCCCACCAGGGTCTTTTACCCAGAATCCCTTGCAAACCTAAAATATTGTAAAAAAAGCATATTTTCTCCACATTTCTGTGGTGGAAAGTTCCGGAATCTGCGTGGATCCAAAAATTTCCACCCACCCCGCGTTCCCCAAAGTCTTATTAGAAAAATGGCACCTCACTTGTTTGGGTCGACCTAGTGCCCGCGACAGTAAACGGTGCAAAACGCAACGTGGTCACACCTCAATATCGCAGTGAAAAATGACACTTTTTTGGGAAAGTGCCTAGCTCTAGTTTTTGAAGCCTAGCTCTGCCGGCACCTTGGGAAACCTAGCAAACCTATACATTTTTGAAAACTAGACACCCAGGGGAATCCAGGATGGGGTGACATGACTGCCTCCCACCAGGGTCTGTTACCCAGAATCCCTTGCAAAACAAAAAAATTGTCAAAAAAACATATTTCCCCCACATTTCTGTGGTGGAAAGTTCAGGAATCTGCGTGGATCCAAAAATGTTCACCCACTCCACGTTCCCCAAAGTCTTACGAGAAAAACAGTACCTCACTTGTGCGGATCGGGCTTGTGCCCACGACAGGAATTGACGCAAAACGCAACGTGGTCACACCTCAATTTCGCAGTGAAAAATGACCCTTTTTTGGCAAAGTGCCTAGCTCTAGTTTTTGGACCGTAGCTCTGCTGGCACCTTTGGAAACCTAGCAAACCTATACATTTTTGAAAACTAGACACCCAGGGGAATCCAGGATGTGGTGACTTGGCTGCCTCTCACCAGGGTCTGTTACCCAGAATCCTTTGCAAACTTAAAAAATTATCAAAAAACTACATTTCCCCCACATTTCTCTGGTGGAAAGTTACGGAATCTACATGGATCCACAAATTTCCTCCCTCTCCGCATTCCCCAAAGTCTTATGAGAAAAACAATAACTCACTTATGCGGTTCGGCCTAGTGCCCGCGACAGGAAACGGCGCAAAACGCAAAGTGGTCTCACCTCAATTTCGCATTGAAAAATGACCCTTTTTTGGTAAAGTGCCTTGCTCTAGTTTTTGAACCCTAGCTCTACGGGCACCTTGGGAAACCTAGCAAACCTATACATTTATGAATACTAGACACCCAGGGGAATCCAGGATGGGGTGACTTAACTGCCTCCCACCAGGGGATGTTACCCAGAATCCCTTGCAAACCTAAAATATTGTTAAAAAAAAAAGCATATTTTCTGCACATTTCTGTGGTGGAAAGTTCCGGAATCTGCATGGATCCACAAATTTCCACCCACCCCGCGTTCGCCAAAGTCTTATGAGAAAAATGGTACCTCACTTGTGCGGGTTGACCTAGTGCCCGTGACAGGAAATGGTGCAAAACACAACGTGGTCACACCTCAATATCGCAGTGAAAAATGAACCTTTTTTGGGAAAGTGCCTAGCTCTAGTTTTTGAACCCTAGCTCTGCGGGCACCTTGGGAAACATAGCAAACCTATACATTTTTGAAAACTAGACAACCAGGGGAATCCAGGATGGGGTGATTTGACTGCCTCCCACCAGGGTCTGTTACCCAGAATCCCTTGCAAACCTAAAAAATTGTCAAAAAACCACATTATTCTCATATTTCTGTGGTGGAAAGTTCCGGAATTTGCGTGGATCCACAAATTTTCACCCACCCCGCTTTCCCCAAAGTCTTACGAGAAAAACGGCACCTCACTTGTGTGGGTCGGCCTAGTGCCCGCAACAAGAAACGGCGCAAAACGCAACATGGTCACACCTCAATTTCGCAGTGAAAAATTTCCCTTTTTTGGCAAAGTGCAAAGCTCTAGTTTTTGAACCCTAGCTCTGCGGGCACCTTGGGAAACCTAGCACACCTATACATTTTTGAAAACTAGACATCCAGGGGAATCCAGGATGGGGTGACTTGACTGCCTCCCACCAGGGTCTGTTACCCAGAATCCCTTGCAAACCTAAAAAATTGTTAAAAAAAAAACATTTTCCCCACATTTCTGTGGTGGAAAGTTCCGGAATCTGCGTGGATCTACAAATTTTCACCCACCCCGTGTTCCCCAAAGTCTATCAAGAAAAACGGTACCTCCCTTGTGCGGGTCGGTCTAGTGCCCGCGACAGGAAACGGCGCCAAACGCAACATGGTCACACCTCAATTTTGCAGTGAAAAACAACCCTGTTTTGGCAAAGTGCCTAGCTCTAGTTTTTGAACCCTAGCTCTGCGGGCACCTTGGGAAACCTAGCAAACCTATACATTTGTGATAACTAGACACCCAGGGGAATCCAGGATGTGGTGACTTGACTGTCTCTCACCAGGGTCTGTTACCCAGAATCCCTTGCAAACCTAAAAAATTGTCCAAAAAAACCCATTTGCCCCACATTTCTGTGGTGGAAAGTTCCGGAATCTGCATGTATCCACAAATTTCCAACCACCCCGCATTCCCCAAAGTCTTATAAGAAAAATGGTACCTCATTTGTGCGGGTGGGCCAAGTGCCCGCAACAGGAAACGGCACAAAACCCAACGTGGTCACACCTCAATTTCGCACTGAAAAATGACCCGTTTTTGGTAAAGTGCCTAACTCTAGTTTTTGAACCCTAGCTCTGCAGGCACCTTGGGAAACCTAGCAAACCTATACGTTTTTGAAAACTAGACACCCAGGGGAATCCAGGCTGGGGTGACTTGACTGCCTCCCACCAGGGTCTGTTACCAAGAATCCCTTGCAAACCTAAAAAATTGTCAAAAAAACATATTTTCTTCACATTTCTGTTGTGGAAAGTTCCGGAATCTGCGTGGATCCACACATTTCCACCCACCCGCGTTCCCCAAAGTCTTATGAGAAAAATGGTACCTCACTTGTGCGGGTCGACCTAAAGCCCGCGACACGAAACGGTGCAAAACGCAACGTGGTCACACCTCAATTTCGCTTTTGAAAAATGACCCTTTTTTGGTAAAGTGCCTAGCTCTAGTTTTTGAACCCTAGCTCTGCGGGCACCTTGGGAAACCTAGCAAACCTATACATTTTAGAAAACTAGACATCTAGGGGAATCCAGGATGGGGTGACTTGACTGCCTCCCACCAGGGTCTGTTACCCAGAATCCCTTGCAACCCTAAAAAATTGTCAAAAAAAACACATCTTCCCCACATTTCTGTGTTGGAAAGTTCCGGAATCTGCGTGGATCCACAAATTTCACCCACCCCGCTTACCCCAAAGTCTAACGAGAAAAACTGTACCTCACTTGTGCGGGTCGGCCTAGTGCCCGCGACAGGAAACGGCACCAAACGCAACGTGGTCACACCTCAATTTCGAAGAGAAAAAGGACCCTTTTTTGGCAAAGTGCCTAGCTCTAGTTTTTGAACCCTAGCTCTGCGGGCAACTTGGTGACTTAACTGCCTCCCACCAGGGTCTTTTACCCAGAATCCCTTGCAAACCTAAAATATTATAAAAAAAGCATATTTTCTCCACATTTCTGTGGTGGAAAGTTCCGGAATCTGCGTGAATCCACAAAGTTCCACCCACCCCGCGTTCCCCAAAGTCTTATTAGAAAAATGGCACCTCACTTGTGTGGGTCGACCTAGTGCCCGCGACAGGAAACGGCGCAAAACGCAAAGTGGTCACACCTCAATATCGCAGTGAAAAATGACACTTTTTTGGGAAAGTGCCTTGCTCTAGTTTTTGAAGCCTAGCTCTGCGGGCACCTTGGGAAACCTAGCAAACCTATACATTTTTGAAAACTAGACACCCAGGGGAATCCAGGATGGGGTGACATGACTGCCTCCCACCAGGGTATGTTACCCAGAATCCCTTGCAAACCTAAAAAATTGTAAAAAACAAAAAAAGCATATTTTCTGCACATTTCTGTGGTGGAAAGTTCCGGAATCTGCATGGATCCACAAATTTCCACCCACCCCGCGTTCGCCAAAGTCTTATGAGAAAAATGGTACCTCACTTGTGCGGGTTGACCTAGTGCCCGTGACAGGAAATGGTGCAAAACGCATTGTGGTCACACCTCAATATCGCAGTGAAAAATGAACCTTTTTTGGGAAAGTGCCTAGCTCTAGTTTTTGAACCCTAGCTCTGCGGGCACCTTGGGAAACATAGCAAACCTATACATTTTTGAAAAGTAGACAACCAGGGGAATCCAGGATGGGGTGACTTTACTGCATCCCACCAGCGTCTGTTACCCAGAATCCCTTGCAAACCTAAAAAATTGTCAAAAAAACCACATTATTCTCACATTTCTGTGGTGGAAAGTTCCGGAATCTGCGTGGATCCACAAATTTTCACCCACCCCCTGTTCCCCAAAGTCTTACGAGAAAATGGTACCTCACCTGTGTGGGTCGACCTAGTGCCCGCGACAGGAAACGGTGCAAAATCAACGTGGTCACACCTCAATTTCGCAGTGAAAAATGACCCTTTTTTGGCAAAGTGTCTAGCTGTAATTTTTTAACCATAGCTATTTGGGCACTTTGGGAACTGTTGGACCTGTCAGCCCTAGGGTGGTCTCCCCTTCCATTTTTGTATCGTGCCTCATTTTTTCCACCCTCATTTTTTTGTTGGACTAGGTCTCCGGGCGCCTTTTCATTGCCAATCAGTGTTAAGGTGCAGGTGCTCCCTTCTCCCAAGATGGCTGCCACAGGCCCCTGCTACTGCAGAGTGGTCTTTCATAGTAGCACCCTAGCTGCCAGGAGCTGGCTGGAACCCCACAACAATGTTGCGACTCCAGCCCGCCTTTTTGTCCCATAGGTAGAGTGGGGAAGCTCCTGGAATGTGCTTCTAGAAGGGAGGTGTGGTTTTTCTTTTGCCGCCTTGGCCAGAGGTCACCTGACCTAGGGCTACTTAAGTGAGGGAGGGATCTTTTTGTGGTGAGTTGACCATTGGGGTGAAGCAGAGCTAGAAGAATCCACCAGGCGTGTAGGCGGTAGGGCCTAGCCAGGGACTTATGCCTCTGAGAGTGACAGGATTTAGGTGCTGCCTCTTAAGTGAATGAGGGACCCTGTGAAACCAACTGATCTTGCCCAGCAGTAGGAGGACCCAGAGACTCTCTGCCCAGCCTGACTAGGGAGGATCTAGTCGCCCTCTCCATCCCTACCCCCCTGTAACAGAAGCACTGAGACTGCGTGTCCAGTTTGAACTCTCAAACATATATGCCAAGCACTGAGACTGCGTGTCCAGATTGAACTCTCAAACTTATATGCCAAGCACTGAGACTGCGTGTCCAGATTGAACTCTTAAACTTATATGCCAAGCACTGAGACTGCGTGTCCAGACTGACCCCTGAAGCCGTATGCAAAGCAGATTGAAGAGCCACCGGGGATCGACCAGGTATTAGCGCTGTGACCCCTGCGCTCCCTGACCTGGCCTGGGACCCCCGGCAGCGTGCTCCGCTGAGCGCAGAGTCCCCAACCTTAACTTGAGCCCCCCCCCCTGTGACGTGGAAGCCAGCGCGCTCACCGCCACGGCCCGGAGGCCAGAAGAAGTGCCCTGCAGAGTCGCGAGGCCCGTGAGAAGCCCGGGGCCCCGCCGCTGCCGTCGCACCTGTGAGAGAAGGTGCGCGAGGCCTGGGGCCGAGTTCCCCCATCGTCGCTGGAGCGGACGCCGGCTGACGCCGAGAACGAGGTAAGCCCGGAGGCTGGGATTGCCCCTGGTGCGCCCCCTACTGGTCGGGAACCGCACCGCACCCTCAGCCCGGGTCCCCTCTCCGTGGGAGTTCCCCCTGCCAGCGCGACGGAGAGACCCCGCCGAGGGATCCTCTCCTTGTGCCCCTGCGACCGCTCTGAAGCGAGGTGCCCTACGAACTGCACCGGAGCCGAGAGACTCGCTCCTCCCGTCCCGGGCGCTTCCCGCTAAAAGCTTCGTGAGGCGCATTGACTGTCCTACCCCACATTGAAGTGCTCAATGTCCATAATTACAAGTAGCGCTCTGATATTCCTGTGCCGGATTGAAGTGCTCAATGTCCATAATTACAAGTAGCGCTCTGTTATTCAGGTGCCATATCGAAGTGCTACGGGTTGGTGATTACGAGTAGGGCTCTGTTATTCATGTGCCATATTGAAGTGCTACGTGTTGGTGATTACGAGTAGCGCTCTGTTATTCATGTGCCATATTGAAGTGCTACGTGTTGGTGATTACGAGTAGCGCTCTGTTATTCATGTTCCATATTGAAGTACCACGTGCTATTGATTACGAGTAGCGCGCTGTTATTTACGCCCATGTTGAAGTGCTACGTGCTATTGATCACGAGTAGCACGCTGTTATTCATGTTCATAATGAAATACTAAATTACATCTATTCCGAGTAGCTCTCTGTGCTAGATGCCCCGTTCTGAGGTCATCACCAGTTAGCGCGTCTAGCGCCATCCTCACCCCCCCTAAGGCACTACAGGACCGTAAAGTGCGCGTGTACCTCTAGGTGAAGGGTAGTGGTACCTCAGGCAGTACTGGTTTGTTATGAATGTCATTTGTGGTATCTCCAGCTTATGAAATGTACTGCTACCTCATGAACTGCATCTAACGTGATCTGCTTGGATAAACTTGAGTATTTACTTAACTCCTACCGTGTGGCGTCACTTATTGTGTGTGTTCCTTGTCCCATGAGAGGTACGTGTTGTATGGTTGCTTTACACACAGACCTTTGGTGGCCCGACCGCTCGTGTCACGTTACCGCCCCATAGGGCCTGGAGACCCCAGGTCTTACATTGTTGGCGAGCGGTGGGATCCTTAGGACCTGTGACCATACAGCACCCTTCCGTGAGGCGGAGGGCGCCACAATTAAACGCCTAATTGTTCCAGAGCTCTGAAACCATTGATTGCTGCATTTTTATTTCCACTGTCCAGGTTGAGAGTACAGGAAGCCTGGTTAGCTGAGAACTGTTACCTATACCCTAGGAAATTTTCTCCTTAGTGTCTAGGTCCCCACCTGCCAGAATGGAATTCCGGTTAGCTGACCTCGAGGGGTACTCAGTGAAGCAACTAATAGAGTTCGGGCAGGGGATGGGGGTGCCTGGGGTACGGAAGGCCAAAGGACCGGAACTCTGCACCGCCATTAGGGCATGTGTAGAAGCCCACCCAGAAGGGAGAGGTGATGAGGGACAGGAGGCGCCAGAGGCACCTCAGGAGGAGAGCCCCCAAGAAGTGACCGACATATTGAATGTAGATGTGTCTGAAAATGTGCCCCCAGGAAGACGTTCTAGGGCCAGTAGTAGGACAGGGTCGAGGAGAAGCGCGTCCCCAGAGGAGTACGAGGACAGGAGGGAAGAGAGGCAGTTAAGGTGGGAGCTGACCAAGTTAGAACAAGAGAAAGAAAGGGAATTGGCCAGAGTGGAACAGGAAAGAGAAAATAGGAGATGGGCAATGGAGGAGAAGAAGCTTGCGCACGAGCTTCAGCTAAAAGAGCTGGAGATACGCGCCCTTCAATTGAACGCGTCCAATAAGGACAATGGTGGCAGCATACCTAAGGAACCTCAAGAGTCAAAGTTCTACCTACCTAAAGAGGTAATTTCCAATTACACAGTGGGGGACGACATCATGAAATGGTTGGAGGCATACGAGGTAGCCTTCACGGCCCATGGTTTACCCGAGAGTAATTGGGGAGGTGGTTTATACCGGTATATACCTCCCAATGTTAGGGACACCCTGTTATATTTGGCCAAGGCGGATCAGGTAAGGTATGCCCCCATGAAAGAGGCCTTGTTAAAAAAGTTTGGTCTCAACCCCGAGAGGTACAGGCAAAAGTTTCGTGGCAGCCATAAGCTGTCCACACAGACATGGGTAGATTTTTTCGACTATGCGAGGAAGGCACTAGATGGTTGGGTGCGTGGCAGCGAGGTGCAGGACTACCAGGGGTTGTACAATCTTTTTTTAAGGGAGCACCTCTTGGATAAGAGCTTTCCGGAGTTGCGCCAACATCTGGTGGACCGCAAGTTGATGGATCCCCGTGAGCTTGCGGAGGAGGCAGATATTTGGGTGAGCACCCGGGTGTCTCACAAGGGCCCCGGGGGAGATGGCTCGAAAGGCGGACAGGGTTTCCCCCAGAAGAAAGAGGGGGGAGATAAAAAGGTGGAGTTCTCGAAAGGTCCCCAAAATAAGTTTGGGAAGGAAGTAGGAACCCCACCCCGTCCAATTCCACAAGACCCACTTACCCTGACAGGAGTCAGCAGCCTAGGATTGTGCGGTGCTACGAGTGTGGGGAGATTGGACACTACAGGGAAGATCCCAAGTGTCGCAAGCGACCACCAGCCCCAACGGGCGGGAAAAGTCCCGGGGTGAGTAGTATAGCGCTTGGGGTGGAGCTGCCCTTAGATAGGGAAGGGGAGTGGACAGGCCTGACGCTGGTTTCACTCGGGGATAGAGAAGTGGTCCCCGTAGTGTCCCTGCCCCCGAACACTGCTAAATATCAGCAGAGGGTGAGAATTAATGGGGAGGAGGTGGAAGCTCTGAGGGACACAGGGGCCAGCATGACCACTGTCGTGCGGCGGCTGGTGTCCCCAGACCAAGTAGTCCCCGAGGAGTTCCATCCGGCCGTATTGGCTGACGGCAGTATGAGTCACTATCCAGTGGCTCGTGTTCCATTTGAGTGGGGAGGAGTCAGAGGCCTGCTGAGAGTTGCTGTGAGCCCTGCCTTGCCTGTGGGGTGTTTGCTAGGGAACGACCTGGAGCACACCAAGTGGAAAGACGTCGAGTTTCACGCTCACACCGAGATGCTGGGATTACCAGGGTGGACTTGCATCAGCACGCGGTCCATGCCTGCCCGGCATGGAACTCACCCTGGGTTGGAGCCTGGAATCATGGCCCAACCCAAAGCCAAACATGGAAAGAAGAAGGTGGTAGAGGACATGCCCCGTGAGATGGATGGGGAGGCCGCAGAGGTACCCCCGGAGTCCGCGGAGGTAGATGTCATTCCTGTGGAGGACTTGCCGACCCTTGCTGACTGGCATGTGGAAAGAGGGCCTACCCGGGAAGAATTTTGTCAGGCACAAAGTGCGTGCCCCACTCTTGAAGGCATGCGGCGGCAGGCCGAAGCCCAAGTGGCAAGTCAGGAACTGGGAGGTTATCACGTGTATTGAGAGGATGGTCTCCTATACAGTGAGCCCAGGGTGCCGGTACATGGATCTTCGAGGGCCATAGTGGTCCCCCAATGTTACCGGGCCTTTCTGCTGGAGTTAGCGCACGAGATACCCTTAGCCGGACACCTGGGTCAGGACAAAACCTTTGCACGGTTAGTCCCCCATTTTTATTGGCCCAGGATGAGGATTGCATCAGACACCTTTTGCAAGACCTGCAAGTCTTGTCAGGCTAGTGGCAAGACGGGGACTAAGTTGAAGGTCCCGTTGGAACCGCTCCCCGTGGTCGGGACCCCTTTTGAGAGGGTCGGTTTCGATATTGTTGGGCCATTGGACCCTCCGACCGCAGTGGGACACCGGTTCATCTTGGTTTTGGTGGACCACGCCACAAGGTACCCAGAGGCTATTCCTCTGATGACCATCACTGCACCGGTGGTGGCGCGGGCACTGTTGGGGATTTTTACCCGAGTGGGATTCCCCAAGGTCGTGGTGTCGGACCGGGGAACCAATTTCATGTCGGCCTACATGCAGGCCATGTGGAAGGAGTGTGGGGTGACCTACCGGTTCTCCACTCCTTACCATCCCCAGACGAACTGACTTGTAGAGCGCTTCAATAAGACATTGAAGGGGATGATCCGAAGCCTACCAGAGGGCTTGAGGCGTAAATGGGACGTCCTCCTCCCCTGCTTGTTATTCTCCTATCGGGAGGTACCGCAGAAGGGAGTCAGGTTCAGCCCGTTTGAATTGCTCTATGGCCATCCCGTTAGGGGTCCCCTCAGTTTAGTGAAAGAGGGGTGGGAGAAGACTTCACAGAAGCTTCCCCGTGACATTGTCAGCTACATGCTGGCGTTCTGCAGCCAGATGGCCAAACTGTGGAAGGCAGCCACAGAGAACCTGGAGGCTAGCCAGACCGTGATGAAGGAGTGGTATGACCGCAACGCTCGGACGGTCGAGTTAGACGTTGGACAGAAGGTGTGGGTTATGGAACCTGGGGAGCTTTGTGCCCTCCAGGACCGGTGGACTGGCCCGTTCGACATTGTGGAGCGGCGAGGCCAGACCATGTACATAGTCGATATGAAAACCCCCCGTCAGCCCCTCAGGGTGCTCCACGTCAACCGCCTGAAGCCGCACCATGAGCGATCAGAGCTTGCTCTCCTTATGGTGACGGATGGGAGCGAAGAGGAAGAGAGTGAAGCTCTTCCTGACCTTCTAGCGGTACATAAAAGGATGGTTCGGTGGAAGGTGTAGTCCTCTCCCCATCCTTGACCCCAGAGCAACAGAGGGACTGTCGCCATGTCCTGGGACAGTTCGCCTCGTTGTTCTCCCTCACGCCTGGAATCACTAATTTGTGTACCCATGATGTGGACACAGGGGACAGCCCCCCGGTGAAGAACAAGTCTTACCGGCTCTCTGACCGAGAGAAGGATAGCATCCAGCGTGAGGTGGCAAAGATGCTGGAGCTGGGGGTGATAGAACCTTCCAGCAGCCCGTGGGCTAGTTTAGTGGTGTTGGTGCCGAAAGCGGCCCCACCGGGTACGACACCGGAGCTTCGGTTCTGTGTGGACGACCGGGGGTTGAACTCTGTCACGAAGACAGATGCTCACCCCATCCCACGTGCAGACGAGCTGGTGGACCGGCTGGGAGCCGCCCGGTACCTCAGCACCATTGACCTGACATCCGGATATTGGCAGATTGCCATGGCCGATGGAGCAAGGGAGAAGACAGCGTTCTCCACCCCCGAGGGCCACTACCAGTTTCGAGTGATGCCCTTTGGGCTCAAAAATGCTCCGGCCACATTCCAGCGGTTAGTGAATCAGGTACTATCTGGCCTGGAGTCCTTCTCAGCGGCCTACCTGGATGACATAGCTGTCTTCAGTGGCACCTGGGAGGACCATCTGCAACACCTCCAGGAGGTATTGCAGGCGCTGCAACGCGCTGGCTTAACAATCAAAGCCAGCAAGTGCCAGATTGGACAGGGATCTGTCGTGTACCTGGGACACCTGGTGGGCGGAGGTAAGGTGCAACCCCTCCAGGACAAAATCGAAACCATCTTGGCTTGGGAGCCCCCCAAGACCCAAACAGAGGTCCGAGCTTTCCTCTGCCTCACTGGGTATTACCGCCGGTTCGTCAAGGGATATGGTACCATCGTAGCCCCCTTGACGGAATTGACCTCAAAGAAGCAACCTCGCAAGGTCATATGGACAGCTGCATGCCAAGAGGCCTTTGACACGCTGAAACATGCGATGTGTACCGCTCCAGTACTAGCAACACCACATTTCAGCAAGGAATTTATTGTACAGACAGATGCCTCAGAGCACGGCATAGGTGCGGTGCTCTCACAACTCAATGCCGAGAGCCAAGATCAACCAGTGGCCTGCATATCCAGAAGACTCCTCCCTCGGGATCGGCGATGGAGCACCATTGAGAGAGAAGCCTTCGCGGTGGTCTGGGCACTGAAGAAGTTGAGGCCATACCTCTTTGGCACTCACTTCCTTATTCAGACCGACCACCGGCCCCTTCGCTGGCTCATGCAGATGAGAGGCGAAAACCCCAAGTTGTTGAGGTGGTCCATTTCCCTACAGGGGATGGACTTTCGGGTGGAACATCGGCCCGGAGTTGACCATGCCAATGCTGACGGTCTCTCCAGGTTTTTCCGCCTTAGTGATGAGAACTCCCTAGAGGTTGGGTAGCTCTCCCCTCTTTCGGCTGGGGGGGATGCATGTTGGACCTGTCAGCCCTAGGGTGGTCTCCCCTTCCATTTTTGTATCGTGCCTCATTTTTTCCACCCTCATTTTTATGTTGGACTAGGTCTCCGGGCGCCTTTTCATTGCCAATCAGTGTTAAGGTGCAGGTGCAGGTGCTCCCTTCTCCCAAGATGGCTGCCACAGGCCCCTGCTACTGCAGAGTGGTCTTTCATAGTAGCACCCTAGCTGCCAGGAGCTGGCTGGAACCCCACAACAATGTTGCGACTCCAGCCCGCCTTTTTGTCCCATAGGTAGAGTGGGGAAGCTCCTGGAATGTGCTGGAACCTTCTAGAAGGGAGGTGTGGTTTTTCTTTTGCCGCCTTGGCCAGAGGTCACCTGACCTAGGGCTACTTAAGTGAGGGAGGGAACTTTTTGTGGTGAGTTGGCCATTGGGGTGAAGCCGAGCTGGAAGAATCCACCAGGAGTGTAGGCGGTAGGGCCTAGCCAGGGACTTATGCCTCTGAGAGTGACAGGATTTAGGTGCTGCCTCTTAAGTGAGTGAAGGACCCTGTGAAACCCACTGATCTTGCCCAGCAGTAGGAGGACCCAGAGACTCTCTGCCCAGCCTGACTAGGAAGGAGCTAATCTCCCTCTCCATCCCTACCCCCCGTAACAGAACCCCTGTAAGGGCGCCAGATCATCAGCGCCAAGAAGCCTTTATCTAACATCTGAGAACAGAACTTATATGCCAAGCACTGAGACTGCGTGTCCAGATTGAACTCTCAAACTTATATGCCAAGCACTGAGACTGCGTGTCCAGATTGAACTCTCAAACTTATATGCCAAGCACTGAGATTGCGTGTCCAGATTGAACTCTTAAACTTATATGCCAAGCACTTAGACTGCGTGTCCAGACTGACCCCTGAAGCCGTATGCAAAGCAGATTGAAGAGCCACCGGGGATCGACCAGGTATTAGCGCTGTGACCCCTGCGCTCCCTGACCTGGCCTGGGACCCCCGGCAGCGTACTCCGCTGAGCGCGGAGTCCCCAACCTTAACTTGAGCCCCCCCCTGTGACGTGGAAGCCAGCGCGCTCACCACCGTGGCCCGGAGGCCGGAAGAAGTGCCCTGCAGAGTCGCGAGGCCCGTGAGAAGCCCGGGGCCCCGCCGCTGCCGTCGCAGCTGTGAGAGAAGGTGCGCGAGGCCTGGGGCCGAGTTCCCCCATCGTCGCTGGAGCGGACGCTGGCTGACGCCGAGAACGAGGTAAGCCCGGAGGCTGGGATTGCCCCTGGTGCGCCCCCTACTGGTCGGGAACCGCACCGCACCCTCAGCCCGGGTCCCCTCTCCGTGGGAGTTCCCCCTGCCAGTGCGACGGAGAGACCCCGCCGAGGGATCCTCTCCTTGTACCCCAGCAACCGCTCTGAAGCGAGGTGCCCTACGAACTTCACCGGAGCCGAGAGACTCACTCCTCCCATCCCGGGCGCTTCCCGCTAAAAGCTTCGTGAGGCGCATTGACTGTCCTACCCCACATTGAAGTGCTCAATGTCCATAATTACAAGTAGCGCTCTGATATTCCTGTGCCGGATTGAAGTGCTCAATGTCCATAATTACAAGTAGCGCTCTGTTATTCAGGTGCCATATCGAAGAGCTACATGCTGGTGATTACGAGTAGCGCTCTGTTATTCATGTGCCATATTGAAGTGCTACGTGTTGGTGATTACGAGTAGCGCTCTGTTATTCATGTGCCATATTGAAGTGCTACGTGTTGGTGATTACGAGTAGCGCTCTGCTATTCATGTGCCATATTGAAGTGCTACGTGTTGGTGATTACGAGTAGCGCTCTGTTATTCATGTGCCATATTGAATTGCTACGTGTTGGTGATTACGAGTAGCGCTCTGTTATTCATGTTCCATATTGAAGTACCACGTGCTATTGATTACGAGTAGCGCGCTGTTATTTACGCCCCTGTTGAAGTGCTACGTGCTATTGATCACGAGTAGCACGCTGTTATTCATGTTCATAATGAAATACTAAATGACATCTATTCCGAGTAGCTCTCTGTGCTAGATGCCCCGTTCTGAGGTCGTCACCAGTTAGCGCGCCTAGCGCCATCCTCACCCCCCCTAAGGTGCTACAGGAACGTGAAGCGCGCGTGTACCTCTAGGTGAAGGGTAGTGGTACCTCAGGCAGTACTGGTTTGTTATGAATGTCATTTGTGGTATCACCAGCTTATGAAATGTACTGCTACCTCATGAACTGCATCTAACGTGATCTGCTTGGATAAACTTGAGTATTTACTTAACTCCTACCGTGTGGCGTCACTTATTGTGTGTGTTCCTTGTCCCATGAGAGGTGCGTGTTGTATCGTTGCTTTACACACAGACCTTTGGTGGCCCGACCGCTCGTGTCATGTTACCGCCCCATAGGGCCTGGAGACCCCAGGTCTTACAGGAACCTTAGCAAACCTATACCTTTTTGAAAACTAGACACCCAGGGGAATCCAGGATGGGGTGACTTGACTGCCTCCCACCAGGGTCTGTTACCCAGAATCCCTTGCAAACCCACAAAATTGTCAAAAAAAACACATTTATTCCACATTTCTGTGGTGGAAAGTTCCGGAATCTGTGTGGATCCACAAATTTCCACCCACCCCGTGTTCCCCAAAGTCTTACAAGAAAAATGGCACCTCATTGTGCGGGTCGGCCTAGTGCCTGCGACAGGAAACAGCGCAAAATGCAATGTGGTCAGACCTCAATTTCGCAGTGAAAAATGTCCCTTTTTTGGCAAAGTGCCTAGCTCTAGTTTTTGAACCCTAGCTCTGCGTGCACATTGGGAAACATAGCAAACCTATCCATTTTTGAAAACTAGACACCCAGGGGAATCCAGGATGGGTTGACTTGACTGCCGCCCACCAGGGTCTGTTACCCAGAATCCCTTGCAAACCTAATAAATTGTCAAAAAATACATATTTTCCCCACATTTCTGTGGTGGGAAGTTCCGGAATCTGCGTGGATCCCAACATGTTCACCCACTCCACGTTCCCCAAAGTCTTACGAGAAATACGGTAACTCACTTGTGCGCGTCGGCCTAGTGCCCGCGACAGGAAACGGCGCAAAACACAACGTGGTCTCACCTCAATTTCGCATTGAAAAATGACCCTTTTTTGGTAAAGTTCCTAGCTCTAGTTTTGGAACCGTATCTCTGTGGGCACCTTTGGAAACCTAGCCTGGCCCGACCGCTCGTGTCATGTTACCTCCCCATAGGGCCTGGAGACCCCAGGTCTTACAGGAACCTTAGCAAACCTATACATTTTTGAAAACTAGACACCCAGGGGAATCCAGGATGTGGTGACTTGATTGCCTCTCACCAGGGTCTGTTACCCAGAATCCCTTGCAAACTTAAAAAATTGTCAAAAAAACTACATTTTCCCCACATTTCTGTGGTGGAAAGTTACGGAATCTGCATGGATCCACAAATTTCCTCCCTCCCCGCCTTCCCCAAAGTCTTATGAGAAAAACGATACCTCACTTGTGCGTGTCGGCCTAGTGCCCGCGACAGGAAACGGCGCAAAACGCAACGTGGTCTCACCTCAATTTCGCATTGAAAAATGACCCTTTTTTGGTAAAGTGCCTAGCTCTAGTTTTTGAACCCTAGCTCTACGGGCACCTTGGGAAACCTAGCAAACCTATACATTTTTGAAAAATAGACACCCAGAGGAATCCAGGATGGGATGACTTAACTGCCTCCCACCAGGGTCTGTTACCCAGAATCACTTGCAAACCTAAAATATTGTAAAAAAAAAGCATATTTTCTTCACATTTCTGTGGTGGAAAGTTCCGGAATCTGCGTGGATCCACAAATTTCCACCCACACCGCATTCCCCAAAGTCTTATGAGAAAAATGGTACCTCACTTGTGCGGGTTGACCCAGTGCCCGCGACAGGAAACGGTGCAAAACGCAATGTGGTCACACCTCAATATTGCAGTGAAAAATGACCCTTTTTTGGGAAAGTGCCTAGCTCTAGTATTTGAACCCTAGCTCTGCGGGCACCTTGGGAAACCTAGCAAACCTATACATTTTTGAAAACTAGACACCCTGGGGAATCCAAGATGGTGTGGCTTAACTGCCTCCCACCAGGGTCTGTTACCCAGAATTCCTTGCAAACCTAACAAATTGACAAAAAAACACATATTTTTTCCACATTTCTGTGGTGGAAAGTTCCAGAATCTACTTGGATCCACAAATTTCCACCCACCTCGCGTTCCCCAAAGTCTTACGAGAAAAATGGTACCTCACTTGTGCGGGTCAGCCTAGTGCCTCCAACAGGATACACCGCAAAATGCAATGTGGTCACACCTCAATTTCGCATTGAAAAATGACCCTTTTTTGGTAAAGTGCCTAGCTCTAGTTTTTGAACCCTGGCTCTACGGGCACCTTGGGAAATCTACCAAACCTATACATTTTTGAAAACTAGACACCCAGGAGAATCCAGGATGGGGTGACTTAACTGCCTCCCACCAGGGTCTGTTACCCAGAATCCCTTGCAAACCTAAAATATTGTTAAAAAAAGCATATTTTCTCCACATTTCTGTGGTGGAAAGTTCTGGAAACTGCATGGATCCACAAATTTCCTCCCTCCCCGTTTTCCCCAAAGTCTTATGAGAAAAACGGTACCTCACTTGTGTGGGTTGACCTATTGCCCACGACAGGAAACGGTGCAAAACGCAACGTGGTCACACCTCAATATCGCAGTGAAAAATGACCCTTTTTTGGGAAAGTGCCTAGCTCTAGTTTTTGAACCCTAGCTCTGCGGGCACCTTGGAAAACCTAGCAAACCTATACGTTTTTGAAAACTAGACACAAAGGGGAATCCAGGATGAGGGGACTTGACTGGCTCTCACCAGGGTCTGTTACCCAAAATCCCTTGCAAACCTAAAAAATTGTCCCAAAAAACATATTTTCTCCATATTTCTGTGGTGGAAAGTTCCGGAATCAGCGTAGATCCACAAATTTCCACCCACCCCGCATTCCACAAAGTCTTACGAGAAAAATGGTACCTCACTTGTGCGGGTAGGCATAGTGCCCGCGACAGGAAATGGCACAAAACGCAGCATGGTCACACCTCAATATCGCAGTGAAAAATGACCCTTTTTTGGAAAAGTGCCTAGCTCTAGTTTTTTAACCCTAGCTCTGCGGGCACCTTGGGAAACCTAGCAAACCTATACATTTTTAAAAACTAGACACCCAGGGGAATCCAGGATGGGGTGACTTGACTGCCTCCCACCAGGGTCTGTTACCCAGAATCCCTTGCAAACATAAAAAATTGACAAAAAAAACCCTATTTTTTCCACATTTCTGTGGTGGAAAGTTCCGGAATCTCCGTGGATCCACAAATTTCCACAAATGTCGCGTTCCCCAAAGTCTTACGAGAAAAATGGTACCTCACTTGTGCGGGTCGGCCTAGTGCCTGCGACAGGATACAGCGCAAAATGCAATATGGTCACACCTCAATTTCGCAGTGAAAAATGACCCTTTTTTGCTAAAGTGCCTAGCTCTAGTTTTTGAACCCTAGCTCTGCGGGCACCTTGGGAAACCTAGCAAACCTATATGTTTTTGAAAACTAGACACAAAGTGGAATCCAGGATGAGGGGACTTGACTGCCTCTCACCAGGGTCTGTTACCCAAAATACCTTGCAAACCTAAAAAATTGTCCCAAAAAACATATTTTCTCCACATTTCTGTGGTGGAAAGTTCCAGAATCTGCGTGGATCCACAAATTTCCACCCACCCCGCATTCCACAAAGTCTTACGAGAAAAATGGTACCTCACTTGTGCGGGTAGGCCTAGTGCCCACGACAGGAAATGGCGCAAAACGCAGCGTGGTCACACCTCAATATCGCAGTGAAAAATGACCCTTTTTTGGCAAAGTGCCTAGCTCTAGTTTTTTAACCCTAGCTCTGCGGGCACCTCGGGAAACCTAGCAAACCTATACATTTTTGAAAACTAGACACCCAGGGGAATCCAGGATGGGGTGACATGACTGCCTCCCACCAGGGTCTGTTACACAGAATCCCTTGCAAACCTAAAAACTCTCAAAAAACTACATTTTCCCCACATTTCTGTGGTGGAAAGTTCCGGAATCTGCGTGGATCCACAAATTTCCATCCACCCCTCGTTCCCAAAGTCTTACGAGAAAAATGGTACCTCACTTGTGTGGGTCGGCCTAGTACCCGCAACAGGAAACGGCGCAAAATGGAAAGTGGTCACACCTCAATTTCGCAGTGAAAAATTACTCTTTTTTCGCAAAGTGTCTAGCTGTAATTTTTGAACCATAGCTCATTGGGTACCTTGGGAAATCTATCAAACCTTTACATTTTTGCAAACTAGACAACCAGCGGAATCCAGGATGGGGTGGCTTGACTGCCTTCCACCAGGGTTTGTTACCCAGAATCCCTTGCAAACATAAAAAATTGTCAAAAAAACCACATTATTCCCATATTTCTGTGGTGGAATGTTCTGGAATCTGCGTGGATCCACAAATTTCAACCCACCATGTGTTCCCCAAAGTCTTATGAGAAAAACGGCACCTCACTTGTGCGGGTCGGCCTAGTGCCCGCAACAAGAAACGGCGCAAAACGCAGCGTGGTCACACCTCAATTTCGCAATGAAAAATGTCCCTTTTTTGGCAAAGTGCAAAGCTCTAGTTTTTTAACCCTAGCTCTGCGGGCACCTTGGGAAACCTAGCAAACCTATACATTTTTGAAAACTAGACATCCAGGGGAATCCAGGTCGGGGTGACTTGACTGCCTACCACCAGGGTCTGTTACCCAGAATCCCTTGCAAACCTAAGAAATTATCGAAAAAAACACATTTTCCACACATTTCTGTGGTGGAAAGTTCCAGAATCTACTTGGATCCACAAATTTCCACCCACCTCGCGTTCCCCAAAGTCTTACGAGAAAAATGGTACCTCACTTGTGCGGGTCAGCCTAGTGCCTCCGACAGGATACAGCGCAAAATGCAATGTGGTCACACCTCAATTTCGCATTGAAAAATGACCCTTTTTTGGTAAAGTGCCTAGCTCTAGTTTTTGAACCCTGGCTCTACGGGCACCTTGGGAAATCTACCAAACCTATACATTTTTGAAAACTAGACACCCAGGAGAATCCAGGATGGGGTGACTTAACTGTCTCCCACCAGGGTCTGTTACCCAGAATCCCTTGCAAACCTAAAATATTGTTTAAAAAAAGCATATTTTCTCCACATTTCTGTGGTGGAAAGTTCTGGAAACTGCATGGATCCACAAATTTCCTCCCTCCCCGTTTTCCCCAAAGTCTTATGAGAAAAACGGTACCTCACTTGTGTGGGTTGACCTATTGCCCGCGACAGGAAACGGTGCAAAACGCAACGTGGTCACACCTCAATATCGCAGTGAAAAATGACCCTTTTTTGGGAAAGTGCCTAGCTCTAGTTTTTGAACCCTAGCTCTGCGGGCACCTTGGAAAATGTTAGAACCGGCAGTCTCTAGTTGGCAGAGGTATACACTTCCGACAAATAGGGAGCAACCAACTCTAGTCAGGGAAAGGGGATTACACACTCAGATAACCCCTGCTACCCCCTTGGTAGCTTGGCAGAGCAGACAGGCTTATCTCAGAGGCAGTGTGTTAAGCATTTATGACCACATACAGTAATAAAGTGAATACACTACAGATGGACACGACACAGAAGTTATTATAAAAATAGTATTTTTATATAAGGCTTAGCACAAGACCAAATAACGACAAAAATATACCACAGTCTTAATAAATACTCAGTGGAAGGAAAAATAATAGTTCAAGTAAGGTTTCTTCTCGGCAAATAGTTCTTTAGCAAAGTATTCTTCTGAGCACAGTTCTTTGGCAACAATGTAACCCCCACAGGAGTCACACGACGTCGAGTCTACAAGATTCCCAAGGTTCGGCGTCGACCGCGAGGAGCGCTACGTCGAGCCTGGAGTTGCAACAGACCCCACAAGTACAGTACCTTGAGGAACGAAGAAAACGATGATCCACGACGTCGAGATGTCGGCGTCGAGGTCGGCGTCGATCGTGCCTCGGAGTCGGGTCAATCCGCAGCGGCGTCGAGGGATGTCGGGCCGGAGCAGCGCTCACGGCGTCGAGAAGGGCGTCGAGTCGATGCGATCAGCAGCGGCGTCGGGACGGGGTCGCTTGGAGGTGGAGCCGATACTCACTCCTCACTGGCGTCGATACCGGCGTCGAGACGGGGTCACTTGGAGCCGGGGCCGATACCCACTGCTCACTGGCGTTGCTGCTGGCGTCGAGACTGCAGATTTTCCCTTGTGTACTGGAAACAACAATTTCCAGCAATTCAGCAATTCAGTAGATGGTGAAGTCCTTTGGCCCTGTGACTTCAACAGGGGACTGGCACTCTTCCAGTCCTTGGAGATTTCCTAGCAAGTGTTCAGAGAGTACACACCAAGTTCCTCTCTCCTTGTTCCTTGGCAAAAATAAAGAAGCAGCTTTCAGGTTCCTCCACAGCAAAACAGCACTCTGGCAGAAAGGGGAGGCAAGTCCTTAGATCAGCAGGCTTCTTGTCCTTGGTACAGGTTTCCTTGTCAGAAGTGATCTGAGTTCTTGGTTCAGGGGTCCTTCTCTTATACCCCTTTTTCCCTTTGTTCCCTTTGTCCAAGCAGGGAGATTCCCACCATCTCAGGTTTGTTGTGGGTGTTGCCAGGCAGAGGCACCTGGCCTATTCACTGAGCAGGGCAGGGTCCTCAGCCGCCCAGCAGGAGGCGGAGCCAGTATTGTCACTGGCAGGAGCAGGGCTATCAGTCGCCCAGCAGGAGGCGGAGCCAGTATTGTGTCAGGCAGGGCAGGCTACTCTTCCCTCACTCTATGTGTAAACGCCCCATTCACCCCACACTGACTCATTCAGACCTCTGGAGCCACCCAGCCCCTGACACACACACCAAACCAGCAGAGACCGGTAGATAGTTGGACAAGAAAATAGCCACTTTCTAAAAGTGCTATTTTCAAACATAGAATTTAAAAACCATCCATCCTAAAGGGTGTGTTATTAAATTCTGAGTTCAGGGATACTAAACTCGACTTGCTACCATGCTCCCTGAGTCAGATAGATTATAATGGAGTTAATAATCAGTCTGCCCAGTCTGGCCTATTGGAGGCAGGTAGCCCTTCAATAGTGAAAAACGAAAATGGCTGTAATTCACTATTAGGTCATGCCACACACATCCGGGCATGACCTACCTTTTACCAACAATGCACCCTGCCCTAGGGCCTACCATAGAGGTGTCTGAAATGTGGCAAAGGGAAGGTTTAGAGACTGGTAAGTAGGTTTCCTTACCAAGTCGACATGGCAGTCAGGGACTGCACGCAGGCGCTGCGGTGGCAGGCCTGAGACACATTTTACACCCTGCTTCTGTGGGTGGCACAACCAGTGCTGCAAGCCCACCAGCAGCGGTTAACTTACACGCCCTTGGCACACGCAGTGCACTAGACTAGGGTCTGAACAGTAAGTCAACCAAGCCAATCATGGTAACACCAATCAATGTAACAATTTAACATAGGGAGCACTTGCACTGTGGCACTGATCAGCAGTGGCACAGTGCCCAAAGCAATAATCCAGCAAAAACATCGTAAACAGAGGAGGCAAATAGAAAAAAATGGAGGAGAGACTCATGCCAATGATGCCAGGTCTAACACGTGTCCCCTCCAGCTGAAATGTGGGGAGAACTACCCTTCACCCAGGGAGTCCTCATCACTAAGGCGGAAAAATCTGGACAGACCATCAGCATTGGCGTGATCTGTACCAGGGCGGTGTTCCACCGTAAAGTCCATCCCCTGTAGGGAAATGGACCACCTCAACAGCTTTGGGTTCTCACCCCTCATCTGCATTAACCATCTGAGGGGCCTGTGGTCTGTCTGAACCCGGAAGTGAGTCCCAAACAGGTAGGGTCTTAGCTTCTTCAGCGCCCAGACCACAGCAAATGCCTCACGCTCTATCGCACTCCACCTTTGTTCCCTGGGAAGTAACCTCCGGCTGATGAAGGCTACAGGTAAGTCTCGGCCCTCCTCATTCATCTGTGCTAGAACAGCCCCCACACCATGCTCTGAAGCGTCTGTCTGGACAATGAATTCTTTTGAAAAGTCGGGTGCCTGGAGGACCGGTGCTGTACACATTGCAGTTTTCAGGGTGTCAAAGGCGTTCTGACAGGCGTCAGTCCAGATCACAAGTCTCGGCTGCTTCCTGGAAGTCAGCGAGGTCAAGGGGTGCACAATGTTGCCATACCCCTTGACAAACCTCCTGTAGTAACCCGTGAGACCCAAGAAGGCTCTCACCTGAGTCTGGGTTTTGGGCGGTTCCCAAGCCAGGATGGTATCTATCTTGGGTTGCAGGGGGGCCACCTTGCCGCTCCCTACTTGGTGCCCCAAGTACACCACTGAACCCTGCCCAATCTGGCACTTACTAGCCTTGATTGTGAGGCCTGCTCTGCGCAGGGCCAACAACACTTCCTGGAGGTGGCGCAAGTGTTCCTCCCAGCTGGCGCTGAACACTGCTATATCGTCCAGGTAGGCGGCGCTGAAATCTTCCAGCCCGGCCAGTACCTGGTTAACCAACCTCTGGAATGTGGCAGGGGCATTCTTCATCCCAAAGGGCATCACACGGAACTGGTAGTGCCCATCTGGTGTGGAGAATGCAGACCTCTCTTTTGCCCCATCAGACAAGGCGATCTGCGAGTACCCAGACGTTAGATCAAACGTACTAAGGTACCGGGCAGCCCCCAACCGATCGATGAGCTCATCAGCTCTGGGGATGGGGTGCGCGTCAGTCTTGGTGACCGAATTGAGTCCTCGGTAATCCACACAGAACCGAAGTTCTGGTGAAGCACCAGGCGCTGCAGCCTTTGGGACCAAGACCACTGGGCTGGCCCAAGGACTGCTAGAGGACTCAACCACCCCTAAGGCAAACATCTTGGAGACCTCCTCCTTGATATATGCTCTGACCTTTTCAGTCACCCTGTAGGCATTGTGCCTCACAGGAGTGCTGTCCCCAGTGTCCACATCATGGACACACCACTGAGTGACACCAGGGATTAAGGAGAACAGATCAGGGAATTGTACCAACAGATGGCGACAATCTTGCTGCTGCTCAGGGGTCAGTGTGTCAGAGAGGACAACACCATCCACTGACCCATCTTTTTCTTTTGCACACAGGAGGTCAGGAAGAGGCTCACTCTCCTCCTCCATCCCAGCATCTGTGGCAAGGAGCATGCCCACTTCGGACCTTTCTAAGTGGGGCTTTAACCGGTTGACATGCAGGACCCTTAAGGGGTTCCTGGGAGACTTCAAGTCCACCAAGTAGGTGACATCGCTCTTTTTCTCCACAACCTCAAATGGTCCGGTCCACCTGTCCTTGAGCGCACAAGGTTCCACAGGGGCCATGACCCAAACTTTCTGACCAGGTTGAAGCTCAACCAGAGTGGCATTCTGATCGTACCACCGCTTCATCTCTTCCTGGCTGGCCTCCAGATTTGCCTGAGCAAGATCTCTGAAGCGCCGAGTCTGGTTCCTAAAGGCCAGCATGTAACTATATACATCCTGGGGAGGTTTCCTGGGAGATTGCTCCCAGCCTTCTTTGACCAGACTCAAAGGTCCTCTTACCGGGTGACCATACAAAAGCTCAAAGGGTCTGAACCCTAGAGACTTCTGTGGCACCTCACGGTAAGCAAACAGCAGGCATGGCAAGAGGACGTCCCATTTACGCCTCATTGGTTCTTCAAGACCCATGATCATGCCTTTTAGGGTCCGGTTGAATCTCTCAACCAGCCCATTACCTTAAGGGTGGTAAGGAGTGGTAAACTTGTAGGTTACCCCACACTCCTTCCACAGAGACTTCATATAATTCGAAATGAAGTTGGTGCCCCGGTCTGACACCACCTCTCTGGGGAACCCCATGCGGGAGAAAACACCCATCAGTGCCCGTCCCACCACGGGGGCCGTCACTGTTCGGAGAGGGATGGCTTCCGGGTACCGGGTGGCATGGTCCACCAAGACCAGGATAAACCTGTTGCCCATGGCTGTCTTGGGGTCCAGTGGCCCCACAATGTCAATTCCCACTCGCTCAAAGGGGGTACTGACGACGGGAAAAGGTTGGAGGGGAGCCTTCTGCTTCCGCCCACTTTTCCCACTTGCCTGGCAAGTTTGACAGGTCCTACAATGGATATCTGAATCCCTTCTCATCTGGGGCCAATACAAATGGGTGACAAGCCTGTCATAGGTCTTGTCCTGCCCCAGATGTCCAGCTAACGGAACGTCATGAGCCAACCCCAGTAGGAAGGCTCTGAAGCGCTGGGGTACCACCAGCACACGGGCTGACCCAGGTTCAGCAGCCTTAGGCTCGCTATACAGGAGGTCGTTCTCCCAGTAGACCCAATGTGATCCTGACTGATCACCTGTCGTTTGGGCTGAGGCCTGCTGCCTCATACCCACAAGAGAAGGGCACACTTTCTGTTCAGCACAAAATTCCTCCCTGGAGGGACCACCATCCTGCTGCCAATGGGTCAGCTCGGGCAGGTCTCCCAGTTTGGCCACTTGTTCTCCTGTCGGTTCCAGGGCATCCCCCTCAGGGTCTGCTCCCTCCTGGACCGCGGGAACGATGGGGGACAGTTTCCTGCGCCCCCTGCCCCTTCTCTTCACGGTTGGGACCTGGGCCATACTTTCAGGCTCCAGGGCCCCATCAACACCCTTACTGACTGACATGGACCGGGTGGTCGCACACACCCACTCAGGCAGACCCAACATTTCCAGATGCGATTTTCTCTCCACCTTAGCCCAAGGGGAGTCCTCCAAATCATTGCCCAGGAGACAATCAACAGGCATGGCGGGCCTCACAGCAACCTGAAGAGTACCTGAGACCCCCCCCCACTCAAAGGGAACTTGAGCTACCTCACACTGACTCTGTGAGTTGTCAGCAGCTACAACGGGGTAGAATGCATGAGGGACCACCTGCTCTCTGGACACCAAGTGACACTTGACAGCTGTCACACTCGCTCCGGTGTCTCTGAGAGCTTCCACCCTATGGCCATTAATGGTCACCCACTGCCTATATTTCTTAGTGTTACTAGGCAGAGGGGTTGGAGGGACCATTTCCACGTCTCCTAAAGAGACCAGGGACATTTCTGCGGGACCCCACCCACCGGGGGCACCCATCTCATCCCCTCCCAGGGCTACACTCGCTACCTGACGAGGGGGTGCACGCGGCGGTGCATTCGAATCCTTCATGGGACACTGGGGATCATAATAACGGTGTCCCACCTGCTTACAGGCATAGCAGGTCATGGGGCCCCTGTGAACAGGTTTACCTGTCGGGGCCTCTGGCTTCTTTACAGGGGGAGGCTGGGAACCCTTCCCTTGGTTCCCTTGGGGACTACTTTGGGGCCCTTTCTGAAACTCCCTCTGTTTACCCCTGTCCCCCCCACTCTTCTGCTGGGGACCCTGCCCACCTTTGGCTGAGTCTCCCACTGGACCCTTGTGGACCCTGGTACTGACCCAGCGGTCCGCCTCCTCAGCAATTTTTCTAGGGTTAGATAGCTTGCTATCAACAAGGTGCTGGCGTAGCTCTGGAAAACAGTTATTAGACAAGTGCTCCCAAGCAAACAAATCATAAAGAGCATCATAACTATCAACCTTGCTACCCTTTATCCAACCATCCATGGTTCTGCAGAAAAAAGACACATATTCAACCCACGTAGTACCAGGCAACTTCTTACATTCTCTAAAGGTTTGTCTGTACTTTTCTGGAGTTAAGCCATATCTCAGCATTAAAGCATCTTTCATATGAGTATAAGACATCCTATCCTCAGCAGGAAGGCTCAACAAGGTATCTCTCCCCTCGTTTGTAAAGCGGCTCCACAACCCCGTTCCCCAATCCTTCTCAGGGACCCGGTGGGCCAATAACGCTAACTCATATGCTTTAAACCATTGGCTAATATCTTCATTCTTACTGTAATCTTTGATCACATCTTTAGTAAAATAAAACCTACTTTCTGCAGGCACAGATGGAGTGCTGCCACCAGAGGGATTCAACTCTAAACTCTTAGTTTTAAGCTCCATCTCCCTCACCATCTTCTCACGTTCAAACGCTAATTTCTCTCTCTCAAAATCTAATCTTTTGCTCTCCATTTCAGCTTCTCTCTTGCTTCTTGCATTCTCTAATTCCAACTGCCCTCCTAATTTAAGTTTTGCCATCTCTAACTTGTATTCCCTCTCCTTCTCCCTGTCTTCCAACTCTTCAGGAGAAAGGCTCTTAGAGGAAACACTGCTGCCTGGAGATGACACTGGCCCACCTGTGGGCTCTTCCTCTTCCTCTTCTTCTTCCTCTTCCGGTACCACCACCGGGTCAGAGGGATCTCTGGCCTCTAACCAGGCCTTCAGCGCTTTGAGGAAGTCGCCTCTCAATTTGAGACCTGTGGTAGGAACTTTAAACTGCTTGCAAAATCCTCTTAGATCCTTTAGCTTGTAGGAATCTATCTTCTCCTTATCAAATTCCCCCACAACAATCTCCACAGGTGTAGCAGCTCTGGCATTCTCCATGGTCAAAACTGGCAGTGTTTAAGAAAATAAGCTCCAGGAAAGCGGAGAACAAAAATAGAATATCCTACCAAAAACAGATTGTGGCTGCGTTATGGTCTGCTTTCACTATGTAGCGTACACTAATCACTGCACATGAGTCATAAATGCAAAGTTCAAATCCTCACCGCTGACCACCAAAGTTAGAACCGGCGGTCTCTAGTTGGCAGAGGTATACACTTCCGACAAATAGGGAGCAACCAACTCTAGTCAGGGAAAGGGGATTACACACTCAGATAACCCCTGCTACCCCCTTGGTAGCTTGGCAGAGCAGACAGGCTTATCTCAGAGGCAGTGTGTTAAGCATTTATGACCACATACAGTAATAAAGTGAATACACTACAGATGGACACGACACAGAAGTTATTATAAAAATAGTATTTTTATATAAGGCTTAGCACAAGACCAAATAACGACAAAAATATACCACAGTCTTAATAAATACTCTTTGGAAGGAAAAATAATAGTTCAAGTAAGGTTTCTTCTCGGCAAATAGTTCTTTAGCAAAGTATTCTTCTGAGCACAGTTCTTTGGCAACAATGTAACCCCCACAGGAGTCACACGACGTCGAGTCTACAAGATTCCCAAGGTTCGGCGTCGACCCCGAGGAGCGCTACGTCGAGCCTGGAGTTGCAACAGACCCCACAAGTACAGTACCTTGAGGAACGAAGAAAACGATGATCCACGACGTCGAGATGTCGGCGTCGAGGTCGGCGTCGATCGTGCCTCGGAGTCGGGTCAATCCGCAGCGGCGTCGAGGGATGTCGGGCCGGAGCAGCGCTCACGGCGTCGAGAAGGGCGTCGAGTCGATGCGATCAGCAGCGGCGTCGGGACGGGGTCGCTTGGAGGTGGAGCCGATACTCACTCCTCACTGGCGTCGATACCGGCGTCGAGACGGGGTCACTTGGAGCCGGGGCCGATACCCACTGCTCACTGGCGTTGCTGCTGGCGTCGAGACTGCAGATTTTCCCTTGTGTACTGGAAACAACACTTTCCAGCAATTCAGCAATTCAGTAGATGGTGAAGTCCTTTGGCCCTGTGACTTCAACAGGAGACTGGCACTCTTCCAGTCCTTGGAGATTTCCTAGCAAGTGTTCAGAGAGTACACACCAAGTTCCTCTCTCCTTGTTCCTTGGCAAAAATAAAGAAGCAGCTTTCAGGTTCCTCCACAGCAAAACAGCACTCTGGCAGAAAGGGGAGGCAAGTCCTTAGATCAGCAGGCTTCTTGTCCTTGGTACAGGTTTCCTTGTCAGAAGTGATCTGAGTTCTTGGTTCAGGGGTCCTTCTCTTATACCCCTTTTTCCCTTTGTTCCCTTTGTCCAAGCAGGGAGATTCCCACCATCTCAGGTTTGTTGTGGGTGTTGCCAGGCAGAGGCACCTGGCCTATTCACTGAGCAGGGCAGGGTCCTCAGCCGCCCAGCAGGAGGCGGAGCCAGTATTGTCACTGGCAGGAGCAGGGCTATCAGTCGCCCAGCAGGAGGCGGAGCCAGTATTGTGTCAGGCAGGGCAGGCTACTCTTCCCTCACTCTATGTGTAAACACCCCATTCACCCCACACTGACTCATTCAGACCTCTGGAGCCACCCAGCCCCTGACACACACACCAAACCAGCAGAGACCGGTAGATAGTTGGACAAGAAAATAGCCACTTTCTAAAAGTGCTATTTTCAAACATAGAATTTAAAAACCATCCATCCTAAAGGGTGTGTTATTAAATTCTGAGTTCAGGGATACTAAACTCGACTTGCTACCATGCTCCCTGAGTCAGATAGATTATAATGGAGTTAATAATCAGTCTGCCCAGTCTGGCCTATTGGAGGCAGGTAGCCCTTCAATAGTGAAAAACGAAAATGGCTGTAATTCACTATTAGGTCATGCCACACACATCCGGGCATGACCTACCTTTTACCAACAATGCACCCTGCCCTAGGGCCTACCATAGAGGTGTCTGAAATGTGGCAAAGGGAAGGTTTAGAGACTGGTAAGTAGGTTTCCTTACCAAGTCGACATGGCAGTCAGGGACTGCACGCAGGCACTGCGGTGGCAGGCCTGAGACACATTTTACACACTGCTTCTGTGGGTGGCACAACCAGTGCTGCAAGCCCACCAGCAGCGGTTAACTTACACGCCCTTGGCACACGCAGTGCACTAGACTAGGGTCTGAACAGTAAGTCAACCAAGCCAATCATGGTAACACCAATCAATGTAACAATTTAACATAGGGAGCACTTGCACTGTGGCACTGATCAGCAGTGGCACAGTGCCCAAAGCAATAATCCAGCAAAAACATCGTAAACAGAGGAGGCAAATAGAAAAAAATGGAGGAGAGACTCATGCCAATGATGCCAGGTCTAACAGAAAACCTAGCAAACCTATACATTTTTAAAAACTAGACACCCAGGGGAATCCAGGATGGGGTGACTTGACTGCCTCCCACCAGGGTCTGTTACCCAGAATCCCTTGCAAACATAAAAAATTGACAAAAAAACCCCTATTTTTTCCACATTTCTGTGGTGGAAAGTTCCGGAATCTCCGTGGATCCACAAATTTCCACAAATGTCGCGTTCCCCAAAGTCTTACGAGAAAAATGGTACCTCACTTGTGCGGGTCGGCATAGTGCCTGAGACAGGATACAGCGCAAAATGCAATATGGTCACACCTCAATTTCGCAGTGAAAAATTACCCTTTTTTGCTAAAGTGCCTAGCTCTAGTTTTTGAACCCTAGCTCTGCGGGCACCTTGGGAAACCTAGCAAACCTATATGTTTTTGAAAACTAGACACAAAGTGGAATCCAGGATGAGGGGACTTGACTGCCTCTCACCAGGGTCTGTTACCCAAAATACCTTGCAAACCTAAAAAATTATCCCAAAAAACATATTTTCTCCACATTTCTGTGGTGGAAAGTTCCAGAATCTGCGTGGATCCACAAATTTCCACCCACCCCGCATTCCACAAAGTCTTACGAGAAAAATGGTACCTCACTTGTGCGGGTAGGCCTAGTGCCCGTGACAGGAAATGGCGCAAAACGCAGCGTGGTCACACCTCAATATCGCAGTGAAAAATGACCCTTTTTTGGCAAAGTGCCTAGCTCTAGTTTTTTAACCCTAGCTCTGCGGGCACCTTGGGAAACCTAGCAAACCTATACATTTTTGAAAACTAGACACCCAGGGGAATCCAGGATGGGGTGACATGACTGCCTCCCACCAGGGTCTGTTACACAGAATCCCTTGCAAACCTAAAAAACTGTCAAAAAACTACATTTTCCCCACATTTCTGTGGTGGAAAGTTCCGGAATCTGCGTGGATCCACAAATTTCCACCCACCCCTCGTTCCCAAAGTCTTACGAGAAAAATGGTACCTCACTTGTGTGGGTCAGCCTAGTACCCGCAACAGGAAACGGCGCAAAATGAAAAGTGGTCACACCTCAATTTCGCAGTGAAAAATTACTCTTTTTTCGCAAAGTGTCTAGCTGTAATTTTTGAACCATAGCTCATTGGGTACCTTGGGAAACCTATCAAACCTTTACATTTTTGCAAACTAGACAACCAGGGGAATCCAGGATGGGGTGGCTTGACTGCCTTCCACCAGGGTTTGTTACCCAGAATCCCTTGCAAACCTAAAAAATTGTCAAAAAAACCACATTATTCCCATATTTCTGTGGTGGAATGTTCTGGAATCTGCGTGGATCCACAAATTTCCACCCACCATGTGTTCCCCAAAGTCTTATGAGAAAAACGGCACCTCACTTGTGTGGGTCGGCCTAGTGCCCGCAACAAGAAACGGCGCAAAACGCAGCGTGGTCACACCTCAATTTCGCAGTGAAAAATGTCCCTTTTTTGGCAAAGTGCAAAGCTCTAGTTTTTTAACCCTAGCTCTGCGGGCACCTTGGGAAACCTAGCAAACCTATACATTTTTGAAAACTAGACATCCAGGGGAATCCAGGTCGGGGTGACTTGACTGCCTACCACCAGGGTCTGTTACCCAGAATCCCTTGCAAACCTACGAAATTATCGAAAAAAACACATTTTCCCCACATTTCTGTGGTGGAAAGTTCCAGAATCTACTTGGATCCACAAATTTTCACCCACCCCACATTCCCCAAAGTCTAACGAGAAAAATGGTACCTCACTTGTGCGGGTAGGCCTAGTGCCCGTGACAGGAAATGGCGCAAAATCAACGTGGTCACACCTCAATTTCGCAGTGAAAAATTACTCTTTTTTCGCAAAGTGTCTAGCTGTAATTTTTGAACCATAGCTCATTGGACACCTTGGGAAACCTAGCAAACCTTTACATTTTTGAAAACTAGACAACCAGGGGAATCCAGGATGGGGTGGCTTGACTGCCTTCCACCAGGGTTTGTTACCCAGAATCCCTTGCAAACCTAAAAAATTGTCAAAAAAACACATTATTCCCATATTTCTGTGGTGGAAAGTTCTGGAATCTGCGTGGATCCACAAATTTCCACCCACCACGCGTTCCCCAAAGTCTTATGAGAAAAACGGCACCTCACTTGTGCGGGTCGGCCTAGTGCCCCCGACAAGAAACGGCGCAAAACGCAGCGTGGTCACACCTCAATTTCGCAGTGAAAAATGTCCCTTTTTTGGTATAGTGCCTAGCTCTAGTTTTTTAACCCTAGCTCTGCGGGCACCTTTGAAACCTAGCAAACCTATACATTTTTGAAAACTAGACACCCAGAGGAATCCAGGATGGGATGACTTGACTGCCTCTCACCAGGGTCTGTTACCCAAAATACCTTGCAAACCTAAAAAATTGTCCCAAAAAACATATTTTCTCCACATTTCTGTGGTGGAAAGTTCCGGAATCTGCGTGGATCCACAAATTTCCACCCACCCCGCTTTCCACAAAGTCTTACGAGGAAAATGGTACCTCAATTGTGTGGGTAGGCGTAGTGCCCGCGGCAGGAAATGGCGCAAAACGCAGCGTGGTCACACCTCAATATCGCAGTGAATCATGACCATTTTTGGCAAAGTGCCTAGCTCTAGTTTTTTAACCCCAGCTCTGAGGGCACCTTGGGAAACCTAGCAGACCTATACATTTTTGAAAACTAGACACCCAGGGGAATCCAGTATGGGGTGACATGACTGCCTCCCACCAGGGTCTGTTACACAGAATCCCTTGCAAACCTAAAAAACTGTCAAAACACTACATTTTCCCCACATTTCTGTGGTGGAAAGTTCCGGAATCTGCGTGGATCCACAAATTTCCACCCACCCATCGTTCCCAAAGTCTTACAAGAAAAATGGTACCCCACTTGTGTGGGTCGGCCTAGTGCCCGCAACAGGAAACGGAGCAAAATGCAACGTGGTCACACCTCAATTTCGCAGTGAAAAATTACTCTTTTTTCGCAAAGTGTCTAGCTGTAATTTTTGAACCATAGCTCATTGGGCACCTTGGGAAACCTAGCAAACCTTTACATTTTTGAAAACTAGACAACCAGAGGAATCCAGGATAGGGTGGCTTGACTGCCTTTCACCAGGGTTTGTTACCCAGAATCCCTTGCAAACCTAAAAAATTGTCAAAAAAAACACATTATTCCCATATTTGTGTGGTGGAAAGTTCTTGAATCTGCGTGGATCCACAAATTTCCACCCACCACGCGTTCCCCATGTCTTATGAGAAAAACGGCACCTCACTTGTGCGGGTCGGCCTAGTGCCCGCGACAAGAAACGGCGCAAAACGCAACGTGGTCACACCTCAATTTCGCAGTGAAAAATGTCCCTTTTTTGGCAAAGTGCAAAGCTCTAGTTTTTTAACCCTAGCTCTGCGGGCACCTTGGCAAACCTAGCAAACCTATACATTTTTGAAAACTAGACATCCAGGGGAATCCAGGGCAGGGTGACTTGACTGGCTCCCACCAGGGTCTGTTACCCAGAATCCCTTGCAAACCTAAGATATGATCCAAAAAACACATTTTCCCCACATTTCTGTGGTGGAAAGTTCCGGAATCTACTTGGATCCACAAATTTTCACACACCCCGCGTTCCCCAAAGTCTAACGAGAAAAATGGTACCTCACTTGTGCGGGTAGGCCTAGTGCCCGCGACAGGAAATGGCGCAAAACGCAGCGTGGTCACACCTCAATATCGCAGTGAAAAATGATCCTTTTTTGGCAAAGTGCCTAGCTGTAGTTTTTTAACCCTAGCTCTGCGGGCACCTTGGGAAACCTAGCAAACCTATACATTTTTGAAAACTAGACACAAAGGGGAATCCAGGATGGGGTGACTTGAATGCCTCCCACCAGGGTCTGTTACACAGAATCCCTTGCAAACCTAAAATATTGTAAAAAAAGCATATTTTCTCCACATTTCTGTGGTGGAAAGTTCCGGAATCTGCGTGGATCCACAAATTTTCACCCACACCATGTTCCCCAAAGTCTTACGAGAAAATGGTACCTCACCTGTGTGGGTCGACCTAGTGCCCGCGACAGGAAACGGTGCAAAATCAACGTGGTCACACCTCAATTTCGCAGTGAAAAATGACCCTTTTTTGGCAAAGTGTCTAGCTGTAATTTTTTAACCATAGCTATTTGGGCACTTTGGGAACCTTAGCAAACCTATACCTTTTTGAAAACTAGACACCCAGGGGAATCCAGGATGGGGTGACTTGACTGCCTCCCACCAGGGTCTGTTACCCAGAATCCCTTGCAAAGCCACAAAATTGTCAAAAAAACCACATTTATTCCACATTTCTGTGGTGGAAAGTTCCGGAATCTGCGTGGATCCACAAATTTCCACCCACCCCGCGTTCCCCAAAGTCTTACAAGAAAAATGGCACCTCATTATGCGGGTCGGCCTAGTGCCTGCAACAGGAAACAGCGCAAAATGCAATGTGGTCAGACCTCAATTTCGCATTGAATAATGACCCTTTTTTGGTAAAGTGCCTAGCTCTAGTTTTTGAACCCTAGCTCTGCGGGCACCTTGGGAAACCTAGCAAACCTATACATTTTTGAAAACTAGACACCCAGAGGAATCCAGGATGGTATGACTTAACTGCCTCCCACCAGGGTCTCTTACCCAGAATCACTTGCAAACCTAAAATATTGTAAAAAAAAAAGCATATTTTCTCCACATTTCTGTGGTGTAAAGTTCCGGAATCTGCGTGGATCCACAAATTCCCACCCACCCCGCGTTCCACAATGTTTTACGAGAAAAATGGTACCTCACTTGTGCGGGTAGGCCTAGTGCCCGCGACAGGAAATGGCGCAAAACGCAGCGTGGTCACACCTCAATATCGCAGTGAAAAATGACCCTTTTTTGGCAACGTGCCTAGCTCTAGTTTTTTAACCCTATCTCTGCGGGCACCTTGGGAAACCTAGAAAACCTATACATTTTTGAAAACTAGACACGCAGGGGAATCCAGAATGGGGTGACTTAACTGCCTCACACCAGGGTCTGTTACCCAGAATCCCTTGCAAACCTAAAATATTATAAAAAAAAGCATATTTTCTCCACATTTCTGTGGTGGAAAGTTCGGGAATCTGCGTGGACCCACAAATTTCCACCCACCCCGCGTTCCCCAAAGTCTTATGAGAAAAATGGTACCTCACTTGTGCGGGTCGACCTAGTGCCCGCGACAGGAAACGGTTCAAAACGCAACGTGGTCACACCTCAATATCACAGTGAAAAATTACCCTTTTTTGGCAAAGTGCAAAGCTCTAGTTTTTGAACCCTAGCTCTGCGGGCACCTTGGGAAACCTAGCAAACCTATACATTTTTGAAAACTAGACACCCAGGGGAAACCAGGATGGGGTGACTTGAATGCCTCCCACCAGGGTCTGTTACACAGAATCCCTTGCAAACCTAAAATATTATAAAAAAAAGCATATTTTCTCCACATTTCTGTGGTGGAAAGTTCCGGAATCTGCGTGGAACCACAAATTTTCACCCACCCCGTGTTCCCCAAAGTCTTACGAGAAAATGGTACCTCACCTGTGTGGGTAGACCTAGTGCCCGCGACAGGAAACGGTGCAAAATCAACGTGGTCACACCTCAATTTCGCAGTGAAAAATGACCCTTTTTTGGCAAAGTGTCTAGCTGTAATTTTTTAACCATAGCTATTTGGGCACTTTGGGAACCTTAGCAAACCTATACCTTTTTGAAAACTAGACACCCAGGGGAATCCAGGATGGGGTGACTTGACTGCCTCCCACCAGGGTCTGTTACCCAGAATCCCTTGCAAACTCACAAAATTGTAAAAAAAAACACATTTATTCCACATTTCTGTGGTGGAAAGTTCCGGAATCTGCGTGGATCCACAAATTTCCACCCACCCCGCGTTCCCCAAAGTCTTACAAGAAAAATGGCACCCCATTGTGCGGGTCGGCCAAGTGCCTGCAACAGGAAACAGCGCAAAATGCAATGTGGTCAGACCTCAATTTCGCATTGAATAATGACCCTTTTTTGGTAAAGTGCCTAGCTCTAGTTTTTGAACCATAGCTATTTGGGCACTTTGGGAACCTTAGCAAACCTATACCTTTTTGAAAACTAGACACCCAGGGGAATCCAGGATGGGGTGACTTGACTGCCTCCCAAAAGGGTCTGTTACCCAGAATCCCTTGCAAACTCACAAAATTGTAAAAAAAAACACATTTATTCCACATTTCTGTGGTGGAAAGTTCTGGAATCTGCGTGGATCCACAAATTTCCACCCACCCCGCGTTCCACAACGTTTTACGAGAAAAATGGTACCTCGCTTGTGCGGGTAGGCCTAGTGCCCGCGACAGGAAATGGCGCAAAACGCAGCATGGTCACACCTCAATATCGCAGTGAAAAATGACCCTTTTTTGGCAAAGTGCCTAGCTCTAGTTTTTTAACCCTATCTCTGCGGGCACCTTGGGAAACCTAGCAAACCTATACATTTTTGAAAACTAGACACCCAGGGGAATCCAGAATGGGGTCACTTAACTGCCTCACACCAGGGTCTGTTATCCAGAATCCCTTGCAAACCTAAAATATTGTAAAAAAAAGCATATTTTCTCCACATTTCTGTGGTGGAAAGTTCCGGAATATGCGTGGATCCACAAATTTCCACCCACCCCGCATTCCCCAAAGTCTTATGAGAAAAATGGTACCTCACTTGTGCGGGTCGACCTAGTGCCCGCGACAGGAAACGGTTCAAAATGCAATGTGGTCACACCTCAATATCGCAGTGAAAAATTACCCTTTTTTGGCAAAGTGCAAAGCTCTAGTTTTTGAACCCTAGCTCTGCGGGCACCTTGGGAAACCTAGCAAAACTATACATTTTTGAAAACTAGACACCCAGAGGAATCCAGGATGGGATGACTTAACTGCCTCCCACCAGGGTCTCTTACCCAGAATCACTTGCAAACCTAAAATATTGTAAAAAAAAAAGCATATTTTCTCCACATTTCTGTGGTGTAAAGTTCTGGAATCTGCGTGGATCCACAAATTTCCACCCACCCCGCGTTCCACAACGTTTTACGAGAAAAATGGTACCTCACTTGTGCGGGTAGGCCTAGTGCCCGCGACAGGAAATGGTGCAAAACGCAGCGTGGTCACACCTCAATATCGCAGTGAAAAATGACCCTTTTTTGGCAAAGTGCCTAGCTCTAGTTTTTTAACCCTATCTCTGCGGGCACCTTGGGAAACCTAGCAAACCTATACATTTTTGAAAACTAGACACCCAGGGGAATCCAGAATGGGGTCACTTAACTGCCTCACACCAGGGTCTGTTACCCAGAATCCCTTGCAAACCTAAAATATTGTAAAAAAAAGCATATTTTCTCCACATTTCTGTGGTGGAAAGTTCCCGAATATGCGTGGATCCACAAATTTCCACCCACCCCGCGTTCCCCAAAGTCTTATGAGAAAAATGGTACCTCACTTGTGCGGGTCGACCTAGTGCCCACGACAGGAAACAGTTCAAAATGCAATGTGGTCACACCTCAATATCGCAGTGAAAAATTACCCTTTTTTGGCAAAGTGCAAAGCTCTAGTTTTTGAACCCTAGCTCTGCGGGCACCTTGGGAAACCTAGCAAACCTATACATTTATGAAAACTAGACACCCAGAGGAATCCAGGATGGGGTGACTTGAATGCCTCCCACCAGGGTCTGTTACACAGAATCCCTTGCAAACCTAAAATATTGTAAAAAAAGCATATTTTCTCCACATTTCTGTGGTGGAAAGTTCCGGAATCTGCGTGGAACCACAAATTTTCACCCACCCCGTGTTCCCCAAAGTCTTACGAGAAAATGGTACCTCACCTGTGTGGGTCGACCTAGTGCCCGCGACAGGAAATGGTGCAAAATCAACGTGGTCACACCTCAATTTCGCAGTGAAAAATGACCCTTTTTTGGCAAAGTGTCTAGCTGTAATTTTTTAACCATAGCTATTTGGGCACTTTGGGAACCTTAGCAAACCTATACCTTTTTGAAAACTAGACACCCAGGGGAATCCAGGATGGGGTGACTTGACTGCCTCCCACCAGGGTCTGTTACCCAGAATCCCTTGCAAACCCACAAAATTGTCAAAAAAAACACATTTATTCCACATTTCTGTGGTGGAAAGTTCCGGAATCTGCGTGGATCCACAAATTTCCACCCACCCCGCGTTCCCCAAAGTCTTACAAGAAATATGGCACCTCATTGTGCGGGTCAGCCTAGTGCCTGCGACAGGAAACAGCGCAAAATGCAATGTGGTCAGACCTCAATTTCGCATTGAATAATGACCCTTTTTCGGTAAAGTGCCTAGCTCTAGTTTTTGAACCCTAGCTCTGTGGGCACCTTGGGAAACCTAGCAAACCTATACATTTTTGAAAACTAGACACAAAGGGGAATCCAGGATGAGGGGACTTGACTGCCTCCCACCAGGGTCTGTTACCCAAAATCCCTTGCAAACCTAAAAAATTGTCCCAAAAAACATATATTCTCCACATTTCTGTGGTGTAAAGTTCCGGAATCTGCGTGGATCCACAAATTTCCACCCACCCCGCGTTCCACAATGTTTTACGAGACAAATGGTACCTCACTTGTGCGGGTAGGCCTAGTGCCCATGACAGGAAATGGCGCAAAACGCAGCGTGGTCACACCTCAATATCGCTGTGAAAAATGACCCTTTTTTGGCAAAGTGCCTAGCTCTAGTTTTTTAACCCTATCTCTGCGGGCACCTTGGGAAACCTAGCAAACCTATACATTTTTGAAAACTAGACACCCAGGGGAATCCAGGATGGGGTGACTTAACTGCCTCACACCAGGGTCTGTTACCCAGAATCTCTTGCAAACCTAAAATATTGTAAAAAAAACATATTTTCTCCACATTTCTGTGGTGGAAAGTTCCGGAATCTGCGTGGATCCACAAATTTCCACCCACCCCGCGTTCCCCAAAGTTTTATGAGAAAAATGGTACCTCACTTGTGCGGGTCGACCTAGTGCCCGCGACAGGAAACGGTTCAAAACGCAACGTGGTCACACCTCAATATCGCAGTGAAAAATTACCCTTTTTTGGCAAAGTGCAAAGCTCTAATTTTTGAACCCTAGCTCTGCGGGCACATTGGGAAACCTAGCAAACCTATACATTTTTTAAAACTAGACATCCAGGGGAATCCAGGATGGGGTGACTTGACTGCCTCCCACCAGGGTCTGTTACCCAAAATCCCTTGCAAACCTAAACAATTGACAAAAAAAACATATTTCTTCCACATTTCTGTGGTGGAAAGTTCCGGAATCTCTGTGGATCCACAAATTTCCACACATGTCGCATTCCCCAAATTCTTACAAGAAAAATGGTACCTCACTTGTGCGGGTCGGCCTAGTGCCTGCGACAGGATACAGCGCAAAATGCAATATGGTCACACCTCAATTTCGCATTGAAAAATTACCCTTTTTTGCTAAAGTGCCTAGCTCTAGTTTTTGAACCCTAGCTCTGCGGGCACCTTGGGAAACCTAGCAAACCTATACGTTTTTGAAAACTAAACACAAAGTGGAATCCAGGATGAGGGGAATTGACTGCATCTCACCAGGGTCTGTTACCCAGAATCCCTTGCAAACCTAAGAAATTATCGAAAAAAAACACATTTTCCCCACATTTCTGTGGTGGAAAGTTCCAGAATCTACTTGGATCCACAAATTTCCACCCACCTCGCTTTCCCCAAAGTCTTACGAGAAAAATGGTACCTCACTTGTGCGGGTCAGCCTAGTGCCTCCGACAGGATACAGCGCAAAATGCAATGTGGTCACACCTCAATTTCGCATTGAAAAATGACCCTTTTTTGCTAAAGTGCCTAGCTCTAGTTTTTGAACCCTAGCTCTGCGGGCACCTTGGGAAACCTAGCAAACCTATACATTTTTGAAAACTAGACACCCAGGGGAATCCAGGATGGGGTGACATGACTGCCTCCCACCAGGGTCTGTTACACAGAATCCCTTGCAAACCTAAAAAACTGTCAAAAAACTACATTTTCCCCACATTTCTGTGGTGGAAAGTTCCGGAATCTGCGTGGATCCACAAATTTCCACCCACCCCTCATTCCCAAAGTCTTACGAGAAAAATGGTACCTCACTTGTGTGGGTTGGCCTTGTGCCCGCAACAGGAAACGGCTCAAAATGTAACGTGGTCACACCTCAATTTCGCAGTGAAAAATTACTCTTTTTTCGCAAAGTGTCTAGCTGTAATTTTTGAACCATAGCTCATTGGGTACCTTGGGAAACCTAGCAAACCTTTACATTTTTAAAAACTAGACAACCAGGGGGAATCCAGGATGGGGTGTCTGGACTGCCTTCCACCAGGGTTTGTTACCCAGAATCCCTTGCAAACCTAAAAAATTGTCAAAAAAAACACATTATTCCCATATTTCTGTGGTGGAAAGTTCTGGAATCTGCGTGGATCCACAAATTTCCACCCACCACGCGTTCCCCAAAGTCTTATGAGAAAAGCGGCACCTCACTTGTGCGGGTCGGCCTAGTGCCCACGACAAGAAACGGCGCAAAACGGAGCGTGGTCACACCTCAATTTCGCAGTGAAAAATGTCCCTTTTTTGGCAAAGTGCAAAGCTCTAGTTTTTTAACCCTAGCTCTGCGGGCACCTTGGGAAACCTAGCAAACCTATACATTTTTGAAAACTAGACATCCAGGGGAATCCAGGTCGGGGTGACTTGACTGCCTCCCACCAGGGTCTGTTACCCAGAATCCCTTGCAAACCTAAGAAATTATCCCCAAAAACACATTTTCCCCACATTTCTGAGGTGGAAAGTTCCGGAATCTACTTGGATCCACAAATTTTCACCCACCCCGCGTTCCCCAAAGTCTATCGAGAAAAATGGTACCTCACTTGTGCGGGTAGGCCTAGTGCCCGCGACAGGAAATGGCGCAAAATCAACGTGGTCACACCTCAATTTCGCAGTGAAAAATTACTCTTTTTTCGCAAAGTGTCTAGCTGTAATTTTTTAACCATAGCTCATTGGGCACCTTGGGAAACCTAGCAAACCTTTACATTTTTGAAAACTAGACAACCAGGGGAATCAAGGATGGGGTGGCTTGACTTCCTTCCACCAGGGTTTGTTACCCAGAATCCCTTGCAAACCTAAAAAATTGTCAAAAAAAACACATTATTCCCATATTTCTGTGGTGGAAAGTTCTGGAATCTGCGTGGATCCACAAATTTCCACCCACCACGCGTTCCCCAAAGTCTTATGAGAAAAATGGCACCTCACTTGTGCGGGTCGGCCTAGTGCTCGCGACAAGAAACGGCGCAAAACTCAGCGTGGTCACACCTCAATTTCGCAGTGAAAAATGTCCCTTTTTTGGCAAAGTGCAAAGCTCTAGTTTTTTAACCCTAGCTCTGCGGGCACTTTGGGAAATGTTAGAATCCGGGTTCTCGGGTTGGCACAGGTAGGTACTTGTGACAAGCAGGGAACCTTTCCTCTAGTCAGGGTAAAGGGTTACACTCCTAAAATAACCCCTGCTCACCCTCTAGGTAGCTTGGCGCGAGCAGACAAGGCTTATCTCAGAGCGTTATAGGTTAAGCATTTGTGAACACATACAGTAACCCAGTGACAACACTACAAATGGACACCACATAGGTAGGTATATTAAAAATAAGGATTCTTTATATAGGATTATCACAAGACCATTAAACGATTAAAAGTACACAATACGGTTGCTTAGTTGGTAAAAGGTTGCTTAGTTTCTCTCAAGTTCTTAAATGCGACACTTTAAGTCAATGTACCTCAGATGCGACACGCAGGGCAACGAAAGTGTTGCAGCGATGCAGATGTGTTGAAGTTCTTGGTGCAAGAGAAATAAAGACGGGATCTTCCAGATGCGTGACGCTTCTCCGAGGTTGCGAGACGCTTCCGCTCGATGCGCTGCTGCAGCGGCGACACCCCTTCTGCGAGGTGCGGCAACCGCGACTCCGACGGCAGCACGCTTCTCCGTGGATGCGAGACACTTCCGGACGATGCGAGATGCTTCCGCTCGATGCGATGCTGCAGCGGCGACACTCTCTGCGAGATGCGACGGCAACAGCTCCGACGGCGATACGCTTCTCTCCCTTGTGTCGCGCTTCCAGCTCCTTGCGACACGCAGTCCCTCAGAAGGCCCAACAACAGCAGCAGGCACTTCCAAAAGACTTTGGGGAGCTGGGGATGAAGTCCACTGGTCCTGGGACTTCGTTCAGGGGGCAAGCTCAGTTCAAGCCCTTGGAGATCTTTAAGCACAAGTTGAAATAAAAGTCTTTGTAGTCTTTTCTCCTCTCCTTCAGCAGCAAGGCAACCACTGCAGGCCAATCCCCCAGGTCAGGGACAGTTACTCCTCCTACAGCTTTCCCAGTTCCTTCTCTTCTGGCAGAGGTTCTTCTTGTTTCAGCAGGATCTGATCTAATTTCTTGGGAGCAGGGTCCCAATACTTATACCCCTAATTCCTTTGTTCCTCTGGGGTAGAGGGGCCTTTGCCCAGTCCAAACCAGTTCTTGAGCACTCTGTGACATGACTCGGCCTTTCTATTCAGGGTGCAGGGCAGAGACATCAGCCGCTCCGCAGGAGGCGGCGCCAGCATTGTGGTAGCAGAGCACATCCCTATTCAGAGCCCAGGTGTACTCCTCCCACCCATCTGACTGCCACTCTTCCTATTCACCACCAGGCCACCTAGCCCTGCCCCTCTGGGTTTCCCCAGCCCTGTCACTCACACAACCAGACAGGCAGATACACATCATAGCAGAGGCGGGCTGAAATGGTCAGGCAAGCAAATACCAACTTTCTAAAAGTGGTATTTGCAAACACAGAATATTAAAATAAACTTTACTAAAAGATGTATTTTATTATTCTGAGTTCAGGCATACTAAACTCGAATTTCTACCATGTTCCCTGGGTCTGTTAGGATCATAGAATGTAACAATTCTGACAGCCCATTCTGGCCTATGGAGAACAGGTAGCCTTACAATAGTGAAAAACGAAAATGGCAGTAATTCACTATTAGGACAGGCCACACACATCAGGGCTTGTCCTACCTTATGCTTACAATGCACCCTGCCCTTGGGCCTACCATAGGGGTGACTAATATGAAGTTAAGGGAAGGTTTAGGGTCTGGGAAGTGGGTGCACATACCCAGTCAGCATGACAGTACCAGACTGCACGCAGGTTCTGCAGTGGCAGACCCTAGACACATTTTACTAGGCCGCTTCTGTGGGTGGCACAACCAGTGCTGCAAGCCCACCAGCAGCATTTGTATTTACAAGCCCTGGGCACTCCTGGTGCACTTTACTGGGGTCTGATAGTAAACCAAATAAGCCAATCATGGAATCCAAACAACATAACATTTTAAATAGGGAGCACTTGCACTGTGGCACTGGTCGGCAGTGGCACAGTGCCCTGAGCAGCTAACACCAGCAAAAACATATGAGGCACAACGAAAAAATGTGGAAGGGAGACTCACGCCAAGGTGCCAGGTCTAACAGGAAACCTAGCAAACCTATATATGTTTGAAAACTAGACATCCAGGGGAATCCAGGATGGGGTGACTTGAATGCCTCCCACCAGGGTCTGTTACACAGAATCGCTTGCAAACCTAAAATATTGTAAAAAAAAGCATATTTTCTCCACATTTCTGTGGTGGAAAGTTCAGGAATCTGCGTGGATCCACAAATTTTCACCCACCCCGTGTTCCCCAAAGTCTTACGAGAAAATGGTACCTCACCTGTGTGGGTCGATCTAGTGCCCGCGACAGGAAACGGTACAAAATCAACGTGGTCACACCTCAATTTCGCAGTGCAAAATGACCCTTTTTTGGCAAAGTGTCTAGCTGTAATTTTTTAACCATAGCTATTTGGGCACTTTGGGAACCTTAGCAAACCTATACCTTTTTGAAAACTAGACACCCAGGGGAATCCAGGATGGGGTGACTTGACTGCCTCCCACCAGGGTCTGTTACCCAGAATCCCTTGCAAACCCACAAAATTGTCAAAAAACCCACATTTATTCCACATTTCTGTGGTGGAAAGTTCCGGAATCTGCGTGGATCCACAAATTTCCACCCACCCCACGTTCCCCAGAGTCTTACAAGAGAAATGGCACCTCATTGTGCGGGTCGGCCTAGTGCCCGCGACAAGAAACGGCACAAAACGCAACGTGGTCACACCTCAATTTCGCAGTGAAAAATGTCCCTTTTTTGGTAAAGTGCCTAGCTCTAGTTTTTGAACCCTAGCTCTGCGGGCACATTGGGAAACCTAGTAAACCTAAACATTTTTGAAAACTAGACACCCAGGGGAATCCAGGATGGGGTGCCTGGACTGCCTCCCACCAGGGTCTGTTACCCAGAATCCCTTGCAAACCTAAGAAATTGTCAAAAAAACATCTTTTCCCCATATTTCTGTGGTGGAAAGTTCCGGAATCTGCGTGGATCCAAAAATTTTCACCCACTCCGCGTTCCCCAAAGTCTTACAAGAAAAACGGTGCCTCACTTGTGCGGGTCGGCCTAGTGCCCGCGACAGGAAACGGCGCAAAACGCAACTTGGTCACACCTCAATTTCGCAGTGAAAATGACCCTTTTTTGGCAAAGTGCCTAGCTCTAGTTTGGAACCGTAGCTCTGCGGGCACCTTTGGAAACCTAGCAACCCTATACATTTTTGAAAACTAGATAAACAGGGAAATCCAGGATGTGGTGACTTGACTGCCTCTCACCAGGGTCTGTTACCCAGAATCCCTTGCAAACTTAAAAAATTATCAAAAAAACTACATTTTACCCACATTTCTGTGGTGGAAAGTTATGGAATCTGCATGGATCCTCAAATTTCTACCCACCCCGCGTTCCCCAAAGACTTACGAGAGAAATGGTACCTCACTTGTGCGGGTCGGCCTAGTGCCTGCAACAGGAAACAGCGCAAAATGCAATGTTATCACACCTCAATTTCGCATTGAAAAATGACCCTTGTTTGGTAAAGTGCCTAGCTCTAGTTTTTGAACCCTAGCTCTGCAGGCACCTTGGGAAACCTAGCAAACCTATAAAATTTTTGAAAATTAGACAACCAGGGGAATCCAAGATGGTGTGGCTTGACTGCCTCCCACCAGGGTCTGTTACCCAGAATCCCTTGCAAACCTAAAAAATTGACAAAAAAACATATATTTTTTCTACATTTCTGTGGTGGAAAGTTCCGGAATCTCCGTGGATCCACAAATTTCCACCCACCTCGTGTTCCCCAAAGTCTTTCGAGAAAAATGGTACCTCACTTGTGCGGGTCGGCCTAGTGCCTGCGACAGGAAACAGCGCAAAATGCAATGTTGTCACACCTCAATTTTGCATTGAAAAATGACCCTTTTTTGGTAAAGTGCCTAGCTCTAGTTTTTGAACCCTAGCTCTGCAGGCACCTTGGGAAACCTAGCAAACCTATACGTTTTTGAAAACTAGACACAAAGGGGAATCCAGGATGAGGGGACTTGACTGCCTCCCACCAGGGTCTGTTACCCAAAATCCCTTGCAAACCTAAAAATTTGTCCCAAAAAACATATTTTCTCCACATTTCTGTGGTGGAAAATTCCGGAATCTGCGTGGATCCAAAAATTTACACCCACCCCGCGTTCCACAAAGTCTTACAAGAAAAATGGTACCTCACTTGTGCGGGTCGGCCTAGTGCCCGCGACAGGAAACGGCGCAAAACGCAACGTGGTCACACCTCAATTTCGCAGTGAAAATGACCCTTTTTTGGCAAAGTGCCTAGCTCTAGTTTGGAACCGTAGCTCTGCGGGCACCTTTGGAAACCTAGCAACCCTATACATTTTTGAAAATTAGACACACAGGGGAATCCAGGATGTGGTGACTTGACTGCCTCTCACCAGGGTCTGTTACCCAGAATCCCTTGCAAACTTAAAAAATTGTCAAAAAAACTACATTTTCCCCACATTTCTGTGGTGGAAAGTTACGGAATCTTCATGGATCCACAAATTTCCACCCACCCCGCGTTCCCCAAAGTCTTATGAGAAAAATGGTACCTCACTTGTGCGGGTCAGCCTAGTGCCTGCGACAGGAAACAGCGCAAAATGCAATGTTATCACACCTCAATTTTGCATTGAAAAATGACCCTTTTTTGGTAAAGTGCCTAGCTCTAGTTTTTGATCCCTAGCTCTGCAGGCACCTTGGGAAACCTAGCAAACCTATAATATTTTCGAAAATTAGACAACCAGGGGAATCCAAGATGGTGTGGCTTGACTGCCTCCCACCAGGGTCTGTTACCCAGAATCCCTTGCAGATCTAAAAAATTGACCAAAAAAAACATATTTTTTCTACATTTCTGTGGTGGAAAGTTCCGGAATCTCCGTGGATCCACAAATTTCCACCCACCTCGTGTTCTCCAAAGTCTTTCGAGAAAAATGGTACCTCACTTGTGCGGGTCGGCCTAGTGCCTGCGACAGGAAACAGCGCAAAATGCAATGTTGTCACACCTCAATTTCGCATTGAAAAATGACCCTTTTTTGGTAAAGTACCTAGCTCTAGTTTTTGAACCCTAGCTCTGCAGGCACCTTGTGAAACCTAGCAAACCTATACGTTTTTGAAAACTAGACACAAAGAGGAATCCAGGATGAGGGGACTTGACTGCCTCCCACCAGGGTCTGTTACCCAAAATTCCTTGCAAACCTAAAAATTTGTCCCCAAAAACATATTTTCTCCACATTTCTGTGGTGGAAAATTCCGGAATCTGCGTGGATCCAAAAATTTCCACCCACCCCGCGTTCCACAAAGTTTTACGAGAAAAATGGTACCTCACTTGTGGGGGTAGGCCTAGTGCCCGCGACAGGAAATGGCGCAAAACGCAGCGTGTTCACACCTCAATATCGTAGTGAAAAATGACCCTTTTTTGGCAAAGTGCCTAGCTCTAGTTTTTTAACCCTAGCTCTGCGGGCACCTTGGAAACCTAGCAAACCTATACATTTTTGAAAACTAGACACCCAGGGGAATCCTGGATGGGGTGACTTAACTGCCTCACACCAGGGTCTGTTACCCAGAATCCCTTGCAAACCTAAAATATTGTAAAAAAAAGCATATTTTCTCCACATTTCTGTGGTGGAAAGTTCCGGAATCTGCGTGGATCCACAAATTTCTACCCACCCCGCGTTTCCCAAAGTCTTATGAAAAAAATGGTACCTCACTTGTGCGGGTCGACCTAGTGCCCGCGACAGGAAACGGTGCAAAATGCAACGTGGTCACACCTCAATATCGCAGTGAAAAATGACCCTTTTTTGGCAAAGTGCAAAGCTCTAGTTTTTGAACCCTAGCTCTGCGGGCACCTTGGGAAACTTAGCAAACCTATCCATTTTTGAAAACTAGACATCCAGGGGAATCCAGGATGGGGTGACTTGCCTGCCTCCCACCAGGGTCTGTTACCCAGAATCCCTTGCAAACCTAAAAAATTGACAAAAAACCCCATATTTTTTCCACATTTCTGTGGTGGAAAGTTCCGGAATCTCCGTGGATCCACAAATTTCCACCCACCTTGCGTTCCCCAAAGTCTTACGAGAAAAATGGTACCTCACTTGTGCGGGTCGGCCTAGTGCCTGCGACAGGATGCAGCGCAAAATGCAATGTGGTCACACCTCAATTTCGCACTGAAAAATGACCCTTTTTTGCTAAAGTGCCTAGCTCTAGTTTTTGAACCCTAGCTCTGCGGGCACCTTGGGAAACCTAGCAAACCTATACGTTTTTGAAAACTAGACACAAAGTGGAATCCAGGATGAGGAGACTTAACTGCCTCTCACCAGGGTCTGTTACCCAAAATACCTTGCAAACCTAAAAATTTGTCCCAAAAAACATATTTTCTCCACATTTCTGTGGTGGAAAGTTCCGGAATCTGCGTGTATCCACAAATTTCCACCCACCCCGCGTTCCACAACGTCTTACGAGAAAAATGGTACCTCACTTGTGCGGGTAGACCTAGTGCCCGCGACAGGAAATGGCGCAAAACGCAGCGTGGTCACACCTCAATATCGCAGTGAAAAATGACCCTTTTTTGGCAAAGTGTCTAGCTCTAGTTTTTTAACCCTAGCTCTGCGGGCACCTTGGGAAACCTATCAAACCTATACATTTTTGAAAACTAGACACCCTGGGGAATCCAGGATGGGGTGACTTGACTGCCTCCCACCAGGGTCTGTTACCCAAAATACCTTGCAAACCTAAAAAATTGTCCCAAAAACATATTTTCTCCACATTTCTGTGGTGGAAAGTTCCGGAATCTGCGTGGATCCAAACATTTTCACCCACTCCGCGTTCCCCAAAGTCTTACAAGGAAAACGGTAGCTCACTTGTGCGGGTCGGCCTAGTGCCCGCGACAGGAAACGGCGCAAAACGCAACGTGGTCACACCTCAATTTCGCAGTGAAAATGACCCTTTTTTGGCAAAGTGCCTAGCTCTAGTTTGAAACCGTAGCTCTGCGGGCACCTTTGGAAACCTAGCAACCCTATACATTTTTGAAAACTATACACACAGGGGAATCCAGGATGTGGTGACTTGACTGCCTCTCACCAGGGTCTGTTACCCAGAATCCCTTGCAAACTTAAAAAATTATCAAAAAAACTACATTTTCCCCACATTTCTGTGGTGGAAAGTTACGGAATCTGCATGGATCCACAAATTTCTACCCACCCCGCATTCCCCAAAGTCTTACGAGAAAAATGGTACCTCACTTGTGCGGGTCGGCCTAGTGCCTGCGACAGGAAACAGCGCAAAATGCAATGTTATCACACCTCAATTTCGCATTGAAAAATGACCCTTGTTTGGTAAAGTGCCTAGCTCTAGTTTTTGAACCCTAGCTCTGCAGGCACCTTGGGAAACCTAGCAAACCTATAAAAATTTTGAAAATTAGACAACCAGGGGAATCCAAGATGGTGTGACTTGACTGCCTCCCACCAGGGCCTGTTACCCAGAATCCCTTGCAAACCTAATAAATTGACAAAAAAAAACATATTTTTTCTACATTTCTGTGGTGGAAAGTTCCGGAATCTCCGTGGATCCACAAATTTCCACCCACCTCGTGTTCCCCAAAGTCTTTCGAGAAAAATGGTACCTCACTTGTGCAGGTCGGCCTAGTGCCTGCGACAGGAAACAGCGCAAAATGCAATGTTGTCACACCTCAATTTCGCATTGAAAAATGACCCTTTTTTGGTAAAGTGCCTAGCTCTAGTTTTTGAACCCTAGCTCTGCAGGCACCTTGGGAAACCTAGCAAACCTATACATTTTTGAAAACTAGACACAAAGGGGAATCCAGGATGAGGGGACTTGACTGCCTCCCACCAGGGTCTGTTACCCAAAATCCCTTGCAAACCTAAAAATTTGTCCCGAAAAACATATTTTCTCCACATTTCTGTGGTGGAAAATTCCGGAATCTGCGTGGATCCAAAAATTTCCACCCACCCCGCATTCCACAAAGTTTTACGAGCACAATGGTACCTCACTTGTGCGGGTAGGCCTAGTGCCCGCGACAGGAAATGGCGTAAAACGCAGCGTGTTCACACCTCAATATCGCAGTGAAAAATGACCCTTTTTTGGCAAAGTGCCTAGCTCTAGTTTTTTAACCCTAGCTCTGCGGGCACCTTGGGAAACCTAGCAAACCTATACATTTTTGAAAACTAGACACCCAGGGGAATCCAGGATGGGGTGACTTAACTGCCTCACACCAGGGTCTGTTACCCAGAATCCCTTGCAAACCTAAAATATTGTAAAAAAAAAGCTTATTTTCTCCACATTTCTGTGGTGGAAAGTTCTGGAATCTGCGTGGATCCACAAATTTCCACCCACCCCGCGTTCCCCAAAGTCTTATGAGAAAAATGGTACCTCACTTGTGCGGGTTGACCTAGTGCCCCCGACAGGAAACAGTGCAAAACGCAACGTGGTCACACCTCAATATCGCAGTGAAAAATGACCCTTTTTTGGCAAAGTGTCTAGCTCTAGTTTTTTAACCCTAGCTCTGCGGGCACCTTGGGAAACCTATCAAACCTATACATTTTTGAAAACTAGACACCCTGGGGAATCCAGGATGGGGTGACTTGACTGCCTCCCACCAGGGTCTGTTACCCAAAATACCTTGTAAACCTAAAAAATTGTCCCAAAAAACATATTTTCTCCACATTTCTGTGGTGGAAAGTTCCGGAATCTGCGTGGATCCAAACATTTTCACCCACTCCGCGTTCCCCAAAGTCTTACAAGAAAAACGGTACCTCACTTGTGCGGGTCGGCCTAGTGCCCGCGACAGGAAACGGCGCAAAACGCAACGTGGTCACACCTCAATTTCGCAGTGAAAATGACCCTTTTTTGGCAAAGTGCCTAGCTCTAGTTTGGAACCGTAGCTCTGCGGGCACCTTTGGAAACCTAGCAACCCTATACATTTTTGAAAACTAGACACACAGGGGAATCCAGGATGTGGTGACTTGACTGCCTCTCACCAGGGTCTGTTACCCAGAATCCCTTGCAAACTTAAAAAATTATCAAAAAAACTACATTTTCCCCACATTTCTGTGGTGGAAAGTTACGGAATCTGCATGGATCCACAAATTTCTACCCACCCCGTATTCCCCAAAGTCTTACGAGAAAAATGGTACCTCACTTGTGCGGGTCGGCCTAGTGCCTGCGACAGCAAACAGCGCAAAATGCAATGTTATCACACCTCAATTTCGCATTGAAAAATGACCCTTGTTTGGTAAAGTGCCTAGCTCTAGTTTTTGAACCCTAGCTCTGCAGGCACCTTGGGAAACCTAGCAAACCTATAAAATTTTTGAAAATTAGACAACCAGGGGAATCCAAGATGGTGTGACTTGACTGCCTCCCACCAGGGCCTGTTACCCAGAATCCCTTGCAAACCTAATAAATTGACAAAAAAAAACATATTTTTTCTACATTTCTGTTGTGGAAAGTTCCGGAATCTCCGTGGATCCACAAATTTCCACCCACCTCGTGTTCCCCAAAGTCTTTCGAGAAAAATGGTACCTCACTTGTGCGGGTCGGCCTAGTGCCTGCGACAGGAAACAGCGCAAAATGCAATGTTGTCACACCTCAATTTCGCATTGAAAAATGACCCTTTTTTGGTAAAGTGCCTAGCTCTAGTTTTTGAACCCTAGCTCTGCAGGCACCTTGGGAAACCTAGCAAACCTATACATTTTTGAAAACTAGACACAAAGGGGAATCCAGGATGAGGGGACTTGACTGCCTCCCACCAGGGTCTGTTACCCAAAATCCCTTGCAAACCTAAAAATTTGTCCCGAAAAACATATTTTCTTCACATTTCTGTGGTGGAAAATTCCGGAATCAGCGTGGATCCAAAAATTTCCACCCACCCCGCGTTCCACAAAGTTTTACGAGAACAATGGTCCCTCACTTGTGCGGGTAGGCCTAGTGCCCGCGACAGGAAATGGCGCAAAACGCAGCGTGTTCACACCTCAATATCGCAGCGAAAAATGACCCTTTTTTGGCAAAGTGCCTAGCTCTAGTTTTTTAACCCTAGCTCTGCGGGCACCTTGGGAAACCTAGCAAACCTATACATTTTTGAAAACTAGACACCCAGGGGAATCCAGGATGGGGTGACTTAACTGCCTCACACCAGGGTCTGTTACCCAGAATCCCTTGCAAACCTAAAATATTGTAAAAAAAAAGCTTATTTTCTCCATATTTCTGTGGTGGAAAGTTCTGGAATCTGCGTGGATCCACAAATTTCCACCCACCCCGCGTTCCCCAAAGTCTTATGAGAAAAATGGTACCTCACTTGTGCGGGTCGACCTAGTGCCCCTGACAGGAAACGGTGCAAAACGCAACATGGTCACACCTCAATATCGCAGTGAAAAATGACCCTTTTTTGGCAAAGTGCCTAGCTCTAGTTTTTGAACCCTAGCTCTGCGGGCACCTTGGGAAACCTAGCAAACCTATACGTTTTTGAAAACTAGACACAAAGTGGAATCCAGGATGAGGGGACTTGACTGCCTCCCACCAGGGTCTGTTACCCAGAATCCCTTGCAGATCTAAAAAATTGACCAAAAAAAACATATTTTTTCCACATTTCTGTGGTGGAAAGTTCCGGAATCTCTGTGGATCCACAAATTTCCACCCACCTCGCGTTCCCCAAAGTCTTACGAGAAAAATGGTACCTCACTTGTGCGGGTCGGCCTAGTGCCTGCGACAGGATACAGCGCAAAATGCAATGTGGTCACACTTCAATTTTGCATTGAAAAATGACCCTTTTTTGCTAAAGTGCCTAGCTCTAGTTTTTGAACCCTAGCTCTGCGGGCACCTTGGGAAACCTAGCAAACCTATACGTTTTTGAAAACTAGACACAAAGTGGAATCCAGAATGAGGAGACTTGACTGCATCTCACCAGGGTCTGTTACCCAAAATACCTTGCAAACCTAAAAATTTGTCCCAAAAAACATATTTTCTCCACATTTCTGTGGTGGAAAGTTCCGGAATCTGCGTGGATCCACAAATTTCCACCCACCCCGCGTTCCACAAAGTCTTACGAGAAAAATGGTACCTCACTTGTGCGGGTAGGCCTTGTGCCCGCGACAGGAAATGGCGCAAAACGCAGCGTGGTCACACCTCAATATCGCAGTGAAAAATGACCCTTTTTTGGCAAAGTGTCTAGCTCTAGTTTTTTAACCCTAGCTCTGCGGGCACCTTTGGAAACCTAGTAACCCTATACATTTTTGAAAACTAGACACACAGGGGAATCCAGGATGTGGTGACTTGACTGCCTCTCACCAGGGTCTGTTACCCAGAATCCCTTGCAAACTTAAAAAATTGTCCAAAAACTACATTTTCCCCACATTTCTGTGGTGGAAAGTTACGGAATCTGCATGGATCCACAAATTTCCACCCACCCCCCGTTCCCCAAAGTCTTACGAGAAAAATGGTACCTCACTTGTGCGGGTCGGCCTAGTGCCTGCGACAGGAAACAGTGCAAAATGCAATGTTATCACACCTCAATTTCGCATTGAAAAATTACCCTTTTTTGGTAAAGTACCTAGCTCTAGTTTTTGAACCCTAGCTCTGCAGGCACCTTGGGAAACCTAGCAAACCTATAAAATTTTTGAAAATTAGACAACCAGGGGAATCCAAGATGGTGTGGCTTGACTGCCTCCCACCAGGGTCCGTTACCCAGAATCCCTTGCAAACCTACAAAATTGACAAAAAATCCCATATTTTTTCTACATTTCTGTGGTGGAAAGTTCCGGAATCTCCGTGGATCCACAAATTTCCACCCACTTCGCGTTCCCCAAAGTCTTACGAGAAAAATATTACCTCACTTGTGCGGGTCGGCCTAGTGCCTGCGATAGGATACAGCGCAAAATGCAATGTGGTCACACCTCAATTTTGCATTGAAAAATGACCCTTTTTTGCTAAAGTGCCTAGCTCTAGTTTTTGAACCCTAGCTCTGCGGGCACCTTGGGAAACCTAGCAAACCTATACATTTTTGAAATCTAGACACAAAGTGGAATCCAGGATGAGGAGAATTGACTGCCTCTCACCAGGGTCTGTTACCCAAAATGCCTTGCAAACCTAAAAATTTGTCCCCAAAAACATATTTTCTCCACATTTCTGTGGTGGAAAGTTCCGGAATCTGCGTGGATCCACAAATTTCCACCCACCCCGCATTCCACAAAGTCTTACGAGAAAAATGGTACCTCACTTGTGCGGGTAGGCCTAGTGCCCGCAACAGGAAATGGCGCAAAACACAGCGTGGTCACACCTCAATATCGCAGTGAAAAATGACCCTTTTTTGGCAAAGTGTCTAGCTCTAGTTTTTTAACCCTAGTTCTGCGGGCACCTTGGGAAACCTAGCAAACCTATACATTTTTGAAAACTAGACACCCTGGGGAATCCAGGATGGGGTGACTTGACTGCCTCCCACCAGGGTCTGTTACCCAAAATACCTTGCAAACCTAAAAAATTGTCCCAAAAAACATATTTTCTCCACATTTCTGTGGTGGAAAGTTCCGGAATCTGCGTGGATCCAAAAATTTTCACCCACTCCACGTTCCCCAAAGTCTTACAAGAAAAACGGTACCTCACTTGTGCGGGTCGGCCTAGTGCCCGCGACAGGAAACGGCGCAAAACGCAACGTGGTCACACCTCAATTTCGCAGTGAAAATGACCCTTTTTTGGCAAAGTGCCTAGCTCTAGTTTGGAACCGTAGCTCTGCGGGCACCTTTGGAAACCTAGCAACCCTATACATTTTTGAAAACTAGACACACAGGGGAATCCAGGATGTGGTGACTTGACTGCCTCTCACCAGGGTCTGTTACCCAGAATCCCTTGCAAACTTACAAAATTATCAAAAAAACTACATTTTCCCCACATTTCTGTGGTGGAAAGTTACGGAATCTGCATGGATCCACAAATTTCTACCCACCCCGCGTTCCCCAAAGTCTTACGAGAAAAATGGTACCTCACTTGTGCGGGTCGGCCTAGGGCCTGCGACAGGAAACAGCGCAAAATGCAATGTTGTCACACCTCAATTTCGCATTGAAAAATGACCCTTTTTTGGTAAAGTGCCTAGCTCTAGTTTTTGAACCCTAGCTCTGCAGGCACCTTGGGAAACCTAGCAAACCTATACATTTTTGAAAACTAGACACAAAGGGGAATCCAGGATGAGGGGACTTGACTGCCTCCCACCAGGGTCTGTTACCCAGAATCCCTTGCAAACCTAATAAATTGACAAAAAAAACCATATTTTTTCCACATTTCTGTGGTGGAAAGTTCCGGAATCTCCGTGGATCCACAAATTTCCACCCACCTCGTGTTCCCCAAAGTCTTTCGAGAAAAATGGTACCTCACTTGTGCGGGTCGGCCTAGTGCCTGCAACAGGAAACAGCGCAAAATGCAATGTTGTCACACCTCAATTTCGCATTGAAAAATGACCCTTTTTTGGTAAAGTGCCTAGCTCTAGTTTTTGAACCCTAGCTCTGCAGGCACCTTGGGAAACCTAGCAAACCTATACATTTTTGAAAACTAGACACAAAGGGGAATCCAGGATGAGGGGACTTGACTGCCTCCCACCTAAAAATTTGTCCCGAAAAACATATTTTCTCCACATTTCTGTGGTGGAAAATTCCTGAATCTGCGTGGATCCAAAAATTTCCACCCACTCCGCGTTCCACAAAGTTTTACGAGAACAATGGTACCTCACTTGTGCGGGTAGGCCTAGTGCCCGTGACAGGAAATGGCGCAAAACGCAGCGTGTTCACACCTCAATATCGCAGTGAAAAATGACCCTTTTTTGGCAAAGTGCCTAGCTCTAGTTTTTTAACCCTAGCTCTGCGGGCACCTTGGGAAACCTAGCAAACCTATACATTTTTGAAAACTAGACACCCAGGGGAATCCAGGATGGGGTGACTTAACTGCCTCACACCAGGGTCTGTTACCCAGAATCCCTTGCAAACCTAAAATATTGTAAAAAAAAAGCTTATTTTCTCCACATTTCTGTGGTGGAAAGTTCTGGAATCTGCTTGGATCCACAAATTTCCACCCACCCCGCGTTCCCCAAAGTCTTATGAGAAAAATGGTACCTCACTTGTGCGGGTCGACCTAGTGCCCCCGACAGGAAACGGTGCAAAACGCAACGTGGTCACACCTCAATATCGCAGTGAAAAATGACCCTTTTTTGGCAAAGTGCAAAGCTCTAGTTTTTGAATCCTAACTCTGCGGGCACCTTGGGAAACTTAGCAAACCTATACATTTTTGAAAACTAGACATCCAGGGGAATCCAGGATGGGGTGACTTGAATGCCTCCCACCAGGGTCTGTTACCCAGAATCCCTTGCAAACCTAAAAACTTGACAAAAAAAACCATATTTTTTCCACATTTCTGTGGTGGAAAGTTCCGGAATCTCTGTGGATCCACAAATTTCCACCCACCTCGCGTTCCCCAAAGTCTTACGAGAAAAATGGTACCTCACTTGTGCGGGTCGGCCTAGTGCCTGCGACAGGATACAGCACAAAATGCAATGTGGTCACACCTCAATTTTGCATTGAAAAATGACCCTTTTTTGCTAAAGGGCCTAGCTCTAGTTTTTGAACCCTAGCTCTGCGGGCACCTTGGGAATCCTAGCAAACCTATAAGTTTTTGAAAACTAGACACTAAGTGGAATCCAGGATGAGGAGACTTGACTGCATCTCACCAGGGTCTGTTACCCAAAATACCTTGCAAACCTAAAAATTTGTCCCAAAAAACATATTTTCTCTACATTTCTGTGGTGGAAAGTTCCGGAATCTGCGTGGATCCACAAATTTCCACCCACCCCGCGTTCCACAAAGTCTTACGAGAAAAATGGTACCTCACTTGTGCGGGTCGACCTAGTGCCCGCGACAGGAAACGGTGCAAAACGCAACATGGTCACACCTCAATATCGCAGTGAAAAATGACCCTTTTTTGGCAAAGTGCAAAGCTCTAGTTTTTGAACCCTAGCTCTGCGGGCACCTTGGGAAACCTAGAAAACCTATACATTTTTGAAAACTAGACATCCAGGGGAATCCAGGATGGGGTGACTTGACTGCCTCCCACCAGGGTCTGTTACCCAGAATCCCTTGCAAACCTAAACAATTGACAAAAAAACCCATATTTTTTCCACATTTCTGTAGTGGAAAGTTCCGGAATCTCTGTGGATCCACAAATTTCCACACACCTCGCGTTCCCCAAAGTCTTATGAGAAAAATGGTACCTCACTTGTGCGGGTCGGCCTAGTGCCTGCGACAGGATGCAGCGCAAAATGCAATGTGGTCACACCTCAATTTCGCATTGAAAAATGACCCTTTTTTGCTAAAGTGCCTAGCTCTAGTTTTTGAACCCTAACTCTGCGGGCACCTTGGGAAACCTAGCAAACCTATACGTTTTTGAAAACTAGACACAAAGTGGAATCCAGGATGAGGGGACTTGACTGCCTCTCACCAGGGTCTGTTACCCAAAATACCTTGCAAACCTAAAAAATTATCCCAAAAAACATATTTTCTCCACATTTCTGTGGTGGAAAGTTCCGGAATCTGTGTGGATCCACAAATTTCCACCCACCCCGCGTTCCACAAAGTCTTACGAGAAAAATGGTACCTCACTTGTGCGGGTAGGCCTAGTGCCCGCGACAGGAAATGGCGCAAAATGCAGCGTGGTCACACCTCAATTTCGCAGTGAAAAATGACCCTTTTTTGGCAAAGTGTCTAGCTCTAGTTTTTTAACCCTAGCTCTGCGGGCACCTTTGGAAACCTAGCAACCCTATACATTTTTGAAAACTAGACACACAGGGGAATCCAGGATGTGGTGACTTGACTGCCTCTCACCAGGGTCTGTTACCCAGAATCCCTTGCAAACTTAAAAAATTGTCCAAAAAACTACATTTTTCCCACATTTCTGTGGTTGAAAGTTACGGAATCTGCATGGATCCACAAATTTCCACCCACCCCGCGTTCCCCAAAGTCTTACGAGAAAAATGGTACCTCACTTGTGCGGGTCGGCCTAGTGCCTGCGACAGGAAACGGCGCAAAATGCAATGTTATCACACCTCAATTTCGCATTGAAAAATTACCCTTTTTTGGTAAAGTACCTAGCTCTAGTTTTTGAACCCTAGCTCTGCAGGCACCTTGGGAAACCTAGCAAACCTATAAAATGTTTGAAAATTAGACAACCAGGGGAATCCAAGATGGTGTGGCTTGACTGCCTCCCACCAGGGTCTGTTACCCAGAATCCCTTGCAAACCTAAAAAATTGACAAAAAAACCCATATTTTTTCTACATTTCTGTGGTGGAAAGTTCCGGAATCTCCGTGGATCCACAAATTTCCACCCACTTCGCGTTCCCCAAAGTCTTACGAGAAAAATATTACCTCACTTGTGCGGGTCGGCCTAGTGCCTGCGACAGGATACAGCGCAAAATGCAATGTGGTCACACCTCAATTTTGCATTGAAAAATGACCCTTTTTTGCTAAAGTGCCTAGCTCTAGTTTTTGAACCCTAGCTCTGCGGGCACCTTGGGAAACCTAGCAAACCTATACATTTTTGAAAACTAGACACAAAGTGGAATCCAGGATGAGGAGACTTGACTGCCTCTCACCAGGGTCTGTTACCCAAAATACCTTGCAAACCTAAAAAATTGTCCCAAAAAACATATTTTCTCCACATTTCTGTGGTGGAAAGTTCTGGAATCTGCGTGGATCCAAAAATTTTCACCCACTTCACGTTCCCCAAAGTCTTACAAGAAAAACGGTACCTCACTTGTGCGGGTCGGCCTAGTGCCCGCGACAGGAAACAGCGCAAAACGCAACGTGGTCACACCTCAATTTCGCAGTGAAAATGACCCTTTTTTGGCAAAGTGCCTAGCTCTAGTTTGGAACCGTAGCTCTGCGGGCACCTTTGGAAACCTAGCAACCCTATACATTTTTGAAAACTAGACACACAGGGGAATCCAGGATGTGGTGATTTGACTGCCTCTCACCAGGGTCTGTTACCCAGAATCCCTTGCAAACTTAAAAAATTGTCAAAAAAACTACATTTTCCCCACATTTCTGTGGAGGAAAGTTACGGAATCTTCATGGATCCACAAATTTCTACCCACCCCGCATTCCCCAAAGTCTTACGAGAAAAATGGTACCTCACTTGTGCGGGTCGGCCTAGTGCCTTCGACAGGAAACAGCGCAAAATATCACACCTCAATTTCGCATTGAAAAATGACCCTTTTTTGGTAAAGTGCCTAGCTCTAGTTTTTGAACCCTAGCTCTGCAGGCACCTTGGGAACCCTAGCAAACCTATAAAATTTTCGAAAATTAGACAACCAGGGGAATCCAAGATGGTGTGGCTTGACTGCCTCCCACCAGGGTCTGTTACCCAGAATCCCTTGCAGATCTAAAAAATTGACCAAAAAAACATATTTTTTCTACATTTCTGTGGTGGAAAGTTCCGGAATCTCCGTGGATCCACAAATTTCCACCCACCTCGTGTTCTCCAAAGTCTTTCGAGAAAAATGGTACCTCACCTGTGCGGGTCGGCCTAGTGCCTGCGACAGGAAACAGCGCAAAATGCAATGTTGTCACACCTCAATTTCGCATTGAAAAATTACCCTTTTTTGGTAAAGTGCCTAGCTCTAGTTTTTGAACCCTAGCTCTGCATGCACCTTGGGAAACCTAGCAAACCTATACGTTTTTGAAAACTAGACACAAAGGGGAATCCAGGATGAGGGGACTTGACTGCCTCCCACCAGGGTCTGTTACCCAAAATCCCTTGCAAACCTAAAAATTTGTCCCAAAAAACATATTTTCTCCACATTTCTGTGGTGGGAAATTCCGGAATCTGCGTGGATCCACAAATTTCCACCCACCCCGCATTCCACAAAGTTTTACGAGAAAAATGGTACCTCACTGGTGCGGGTAGGACTAGTGCCCGCGATAGAAAATGGCGCAAAACGCAGCGTGTTCACACCTCAATATCGCAGTGAAAAATGACCCTTTTTTGGCAAAGTGCCTAGCTCTAGGTTTTTTAACCCTAGCTCTGCGGGCACCTTGGGAAACCTAGCAAACCTATACATTTTTGAAAACTAGACATCCAGGGGAATCCAGGATGTGGTGACTTGACTGCCTCCCACCAGGGTCTGTTACCCAGAATCCCTTGCAAACCTAAAAAATTGACAAAAAAACCCATATTTTTTCCACATTTCTGTGGTGGAAAGTTCCGGAATCTCCGTGGATCCACAAATTTCCACCCACCTCGCGTTCCCCAAAGTCTTACAAGAAAAATGGTACCTTACTTGTGCGGGTCGGCCTAGTGCCTGCGACAGGATGCAGCGCAAAATGCAATGTGGTCACACCTCAATTTCGCATTGAAAAATGACCCTTTTTTGCTAAAGTGCCTAGCTCTAGTTTTTGAACCCTAGCTCTGCGGGCACCTTGGGAAACCTAGCAAACCTATACATTTTTGAAAACTAGACACAAAGTGGAATCCAGGATGAGGGGACTTGACTGCCTCTCACCAGTGTCTGTTACACAAAATACCTTGCAAACCTAATAAATTGTCCCAAAAAACATATTTTCTCCACATTTCTGTGGTTGAAAGTTCCGGAATCTGCGTGGATCCACAAATTTCCACCCACCCCGCGTTCCACAAAGTCTTACGAGTAAAATGGTATCTCACTTGTGCGGGTAGGCCTAGTGCCCGCGACAGGAAATGGTGCAAAACGCAGCGTGGTCACACCTCAATATCGCAGTGAAAAATAACCCTTTTTTGGCAAAGTGTCTAGCTCTAGTTTTTTAACCCTAGCTCTGCGGGCACCTTTGGAAACCTAGCAACCCTATACATTTTTGAAAACTAGACACACAGGGGAATCCAGGATGTGGTGACTTGACTGCCTCTCACCAGGTTCTGTTACCCAGAATCCCTTGCAAACTTAAAAAATTGTCAAAAAAACTACATTTTCCCCACATTTCTGTGGTGGAAAGTTACGGAATCTGCATGGATCCACAAATTTCCACCCACCCCGCGTTCCCCAAAGTTTTACGAGAAAAATGGTACCTCACTTGTGCGGGTCGGCCTAGTGCCTGCGACAGGAAACAGCGCAAAATGCAATGTAATCACACCTCAATTTCGCATTGAAAAATTACCCTTTTTTGGTAAAGTACCTAGCTCTAGTTTTTTAACCCTAGCCCTGCAGGCACCTTGGGAAACCTAGCAAACCTATATATTTTTTGAAAATTAGACAACCAGGGGAATCCAAGATGGTGTGGCTTGACTGCCTCCCACAAGGGTCTATTACCCAGAATCCCTTGCAAACCTAAAAAATTGACAAAAAAAAACATATTTTTTCTACATTTCTGTGGTGGAAAGTTCCGGAATCTCCGTGGATCGACACATTTCCACCCACCTCGCGTTCCCCAAAGTCTTTCGAGAAAAATGGTACCTCACTTGTGCGGGTCGGCCTTGTGCCTGCGACAGGAAACAGCGCAAAATTCAATGTTGTCACACCTCAATTTCGCATTGAAAAATAACCCTTTTTTGGTAAGGTGCCTAGCTCTAGTTTTTGAACCCTAGCTCTGCAGGCACCTTGGGAAACCTAGCAAACCTATACGTTTTTAAAAACTAGACACAAAGGGGAATCCAGAATGAGGGGACTTGACTGCCTCCCACCAGGGTCTGTTACCCAAAATCCCTTGCAAACCTAAAAATTTGTCCCAAAAACATATTTTCTCCACATTTCTGTGGTGGAAAATTCCGGAATCTGCGTGGATCTAAAAATTTCCACCCACCCCGCGTTCCACAAAGTTTTACGAGAAAAATGGTACCTCACTTGTGCGGGTAGGCCTAGTGCCTGCGACAGGAAATGGCACAAAACGCAGCGTGTTCACACCTCAATATCGCAGTGAAAAATGACCCTTTTTTGGCACAGTACCTAGCTCTAGTTTTTTAACCCTAGATCTGCGGGCACCTTGGGAAACCTAGCAAACCTGTACATTTTTGAAAACAAGACACCCAGGGGAATCCAGGATGGGGTGACTTAACTGCCTCACACCAGGGTCTGTTACCCAGAATCCCTTGCAAACCTAAAATATTGTAAAAAAAAGCATATTTTCTCCACATTTCTGTGGTGGAAAGTTCCGGAATCTGCGTGGATCTACAAATTTCCACCCACCCCGCGTTCCCCAAAGTCTTATGAGAAAAAATGGTACCTCACTTGTGCGGGTCGACCTAGTGCCCGCGACAGGAAACGGTGCAAAACACAACGTGGTCACATCTCAATATCGCAGTGAAAAATTACCCTTTTTTGGCAAAGTGCAAAGCTCTAGTTTTTGAACCCTAGATCTGCGGGCACCTTGGGAACCTAGCAAACCTATACATTTTTGAAAACTAGACATCCAGGGGAATCCAGGATGGGGTGACTTGACTACCTCCCACCAGGATCTGTTACCCAGAATCCCTTACTAACCTAAAAAATTGACAAAAAAACCCATTTTTTTTCGACATTTCTGTGGGGGAAAGTTCCGGAATCGCCGTGGATCCACAAATTTCCACCCACCTCGCGTTCCCCAAACTCTTATGAGAAAAATGGTACCTCACTTGTGCGGGTCGGCCTAGTGCCTGCGACAGGATACAGCGCAAAATGCAATGTGGTCACACCTCAATTTCGCATTGAAAAATGACCCTTTTTTGCTAAAGTGCCTAGCTCTAGTTTTTAAACCGTAGCTCTGCGGGAACCTTGGGAAACCTAGCAAACCTATACGTTTTTGAAAACTAGACACAAAGTGGAATCCAGGATGAGGGGACTTGACTGCCTCTCACCAGGGTCTGTTACCCAAAATACCTTGCAAACCTAAAAAATTGTCCCAAAAAACATATTTTCTCCACATTTCTGTGGTGGAAAGTTCCGGAATCTGCGTGGATCCACAAATTTCCACCCACCCCGCGTTTCACAAAGTCTTACGAGAAAAATGGTACCTCACTTGTGCGGGTAGGCCTAGTGCCCGCGACAGGAAATGGCGCAAAATGCAGCATGGTCACACCTCAATATCGCAGTGAAAAATGACCCTTTTTTGGCAAAGTGTCTAGCTCTAGTTTTTTAACCCTAGCTCTGCGGGCACCTTGGAAAACCTAGCAAACCTATACATTTTTGAAAACTAGACACCCAGGGGAATCCAGGATGGGGTGACTTGACTGCCTCCCACCATAGTCTGTTACCCAGAATCCCTTGCAAACCTAAAATAAAAAATTGTCCAAAAAAACATATTTTCCCCATATTTCTGTTGTGGAAAGTTCCGGAATCTGCGTGGATCCCAAAATTTTCAACCACTCCGCATTCCCCAAAGTCTTACAAGAAAAACGGTACCTCACTTGTGCGGGTCGGCCTAGTACCCGCGACAGGAAACGGCGCAAAATGCAGCGTGTTCACACCTCAATATCGCAGTGAAAAATGACCCTTTTTTGGCAAAGTGCCTAGCTCTAGTTTTTTAACCCTAGCTCTGCGGGCACCTTGGGAAACCTAGCAAACCTATACATTTTTTAAAACTAGACATCCAGGGGAATCCAGGATGGGGTGACTTGACTACCTCCCACCAGGGTCTGTTACCCAGAATCCCTTGCAAACCTAAACAATTGACAAAAAAACCCATATTTTTTCCACATTTCTGTAGTGGAAAGTTCCGGAATCTCTGTGGATCCACAAATTTCCACACACCTCGCGTTCCCCAAAGTCTTATGAGAAAAATGGTACCTCACTTGTGCGGGTCGGCCTAGTGCCTGCGACAGGATGCAGCGCAAAATGCAATGTGGTCACACCTCAATTTTGCATTGAAAAATGACCCTTTTTTGCTAAAGTGCCTAGCTCTAGTTTTTGAACCCTAGCTCTGCGGGCACCTTGGGAAACCTAGCAAACCTATACGTTTTTGAAAACTAGACACAAAGTAAAATCCAGGATGAGGGGACTTGACTGCCTCCCACCAGGGTCTGTTACCCAGAATCCCTTGCAGATCTAAAAAATTGACCAAAAAAAACATATTTTTTCTACATTTCTGTGGTGGAAAGTTCCGGAATCTCCGTGGATCCAAAAATTTCCACCCACCTCGTGTTCTCCAAAGTCTTTCGAGAAAAATGGTACCTCACTTGTGCGGGTTGGCCTAGTGCCTGCGACAGGAAACAGCGCAAAATGCAATGTTGTCACACCTCAATTTCACATTGAAAAATTACCCTTTTTTGGTAAAGTGCCTAGCTCTAGTTTTTGAACCCTAGCTCTGCAGGCACCTTGGGAAACCTAGCAAACCTATACGTTTTTGAAAACTAGACACAAATGGGAATTCAGTATGAGGGGACTTGACTGCCTCCCACCAGGGTCTGTTACCCAAAATCCCTTGCAAACCTAAACATTTGTCCCCAAAAAAATATTTTCTCCACATTTCTGTGGTGGGAAATTCCGGAATCTGCGTGGATCCACAAATTTACACCCACCCCGCGTTCCACAAAGTTTTACGAGAAAAATGGTACCTCACTTGTGTGGGTAGGACTAGTGCCCGCGACAGAAAATGGCGCAAAACGCAGCATGTTCACACCTCAATATCGCAGTGAGAAATGACCCTTTTTTGGCAAAGTGCCTAGCTCTAGGTTTTTTAACCCTAGCTCTGCGGGCACCTTGGGAAACCTAGCAAACTTATATATTTTTTAAAACTAGACACCCAGGGGAATCTAGGATGGGGTGACTTAACTGCCTCACACCAGGGTCTGTTACCCAGAATCCCTTGCAAACCTAAAATATTGTTAAAAAAAAGCATATTTTCACCACATTTCTGTGGTGGAAAGTTCCGGAATCTGCGTGGATCCACAAATTTCCACCCACCCCGCGTTCCCGAAAGTCTTATGAGAAAAATGGTACCTCACTTGTGCGGGTCAACCTAGTGCCCGCGACAGGAAACGGTGCAAAACGCAACGTGGTCACACCTCAATATCGCAGTGAAAAATGCCCCTTTTTTGGCAAAGTGCAAAGCTCTAGTTTTTGAACCCTAGCTCTGCGGGCACCTTGGGAAACCTAGAAAACCTATACATTTTTGAAAACTAGACATCCAGGGGAATCCAGGATGGGGTGACTTGACTGCCTCCCACCAGGGTCTGTTACCCAGAATCCCTTGCAAACCTAAAAAATTGACAAAAAACCCCATATTTTTTCCACATTTCTGTGGTGGAAAGTTCCGGAATCTCCGTGGATCCACAAATTTCCACCCACCTCGCGTTCCCCAAAGTCTTATGAGAAAAATGGTACCTCACTTGTGCGGGTCGGCCTAGTGCCTGCGACAGGATGCAGCGCAAAATGCAATGTGGTCACACCTCAATTTTGCATTGAAAAATGACCCTTTTTTGCTAAAGTGCCTAGCTCTAGTTTTTGAACCCTAGCTCTGCGGGCACCTTGGGAAACCTAGCAAACCTATACGTTTTTGAAAACTAGACACAAAGTAAAATCCAGGATGAGGGGACTTGACTGCCTCCCACCAGGGTCTGTTACCCAGAATCCCTTGCAGATCTAAAAAATTGACCAAAAAAAACATATTTTTTCTACATTTCTGTGGTGGAAAGTTCCGGAATCTCCGTGGATCCAAAAATTTCCACCCACCTCGTGTTCTCCAAAGTCTTTCGAGAAAAATGGTACCTCACTTGTGCGGGTTGGCCTAGTGCCTGCGACAGGAAACAGCGCAAAATGCAATGTTGTCACACCTCAATTTCACATTGAAAAATTACCCTTTTTTGGTAAAGTGCCTAGCTCTAGTTTTTGAACCCTAGCTCTGCAGGCACCTTGGGAAACCTAGCAAACCTATACGTTTTTGAAAACTAGACACAAATGGGAATTCAGTATGAGGGGACTTGACTGCCTCCCACCAGGGTCTGTTACCCAAAATCCCTTGCAAACCTAAACATTTGTCCCCAAAAAAATATTTTCTCCACATTTCTGTGGTGGGAAATTCCGGAATCTGCGTGGATCCACAAATTTACACCCACCCCGCGTTCCACAAAGTTTTACGAGAAAAATGGTACCTCACTTGTGTGGGTAGGACTAGTGCCCGCGACAGAAAATGGCGCAAAACGCAGCATGTTCACACCTCAATATCGCAGTGAGAAATGACCCTTTTTTGGCAAAGTGCCTAGCTCTAGGTTTTTTAACCCTAGCTCTGCGGGCACCTTGGGAAACCTAGCAAACTTATATATTTTTTAAAACTAGACACCCAGGGGAATCTAGGATAGGGTGACTTAACTGCCTCACACCAGGGTCTGTTACCCAGAATCCCTTGCAAACCTAAAATATTGTTAAAAAAAAGCATATTTTCACCACATTTCTGTGGTGGAAAGTTCCGGAATCTGCGTGGATCCACAAATTTCCACCCACCCCGCGTTCCCCAAAGTCTTATGAGAAAAATAGTACCTCACTTGTGCGGGTCAACCTAGTGCCCGCCATAGGAAACGGTGCAAAACGCAACGTGGTCACACCTCAATATCGCAGTGAAAAATGCCCCTTTTTTGGCAAAGTGCAAAGCTCTAGTTTTTGAACCCTAGCTCTGCGGGCACCTTGGGAAACCTAGAAAACCTATACATTTTTGAAAACTAGACATCCAGGGGAATCCAGGATGGGGTGACTTGACTGCCTCCCACCAGGGTCTGTTACCCAGAATCCCTTGCAAACCTAAAAAATTGACAAAAAACCCCATATTTTTCCACATTTCTGTGGTGGAAAGTTCCGGAATCTCCGTGGATCCACAAATTTCCACCCACCTCGCGTTCCCCAAAGTCTTACGAGAAAAATGGTACCTCACTTGTGCGGGTCGGCCTAGTGCCTGCGACAGGATGCAGCGCAAAATGCAATGTGGTCACACCTCAATTTCGCATTGAAAAATGACCCTTTTTTGCTAAAGTGCCTAGCTCTAGTTTTTGAACCCTAGCTCTGCGGGCACCTTGGGAAACCTAGCAAACCTATACGTTTTTGAAAACTAGACACAAAGTGGAATCCAGGATGAGGGGACTTGACTGCCTCTCACCAGGGTCTGTTACCCAAAATACCTTGCAAACATAAAAAATTGTCCCAAAAAACATATTTTCTCCACATTTCTGTGGTGGAAAGTTCCGGAATCTGCGCGGATCCACAAATTTCCACCCACCCCGCGTTCCACAAAGTCTTATGAGAAAAATGGTACCTCACTTGTGCGGGTAGGCCTAGTGCCCGCGACAGGAAATGGCGCAAAACGCAGCGTGGTCACACCTCAATATCGCAGTGAAAAATGACTCTTTTTTGGCAAAGTGTCTAGCTCTAGTTTTTTAACCCTAGCTCTGCGGGCACCTTGGGAAACCTAGAAAACCTATACATTTTTGAAAACTAGACATCCAGGGGAATCCAGGATGGGGTGACTTGACTGCCTCCCACCAGGGTCTGTTACCCAGAATCCCCTGCAAACCTAAAAAATTTACAAAAAAACCCATATTTTTTCCACATTTCTGTGGTGGAAAGTTCCGGAATCTCCGTGGATCCACAAATTTCCACCCACCTCGTATCCCCCAAAGTCTTACGAGAAAAACGGTACCTCACTTGTGCGGGTCGGCCTAGTGCCTGCGACAGGATGCAGCGCAAAATGCAATGTGGTCACACCTCAATTTCGCATTGAAAAATGACCCTTTTTTGCTAAAGTGCCTAGCTCTAGTTTTTGAACCCTAGCTCTGCGGGCACCTTGGGAAACCTAGCAAACCTATACTTTTTTGAAAACTAGACACAAAGTGGAATCCAGGATGAGGGGACTTGACTGCCTCTCACCAGGGTCTGTTACCCAAAATACCTTGCAAACCTAAAATATTGTTCCAAAAAACATATTTTCTCCACATTTCTGTGGTGGAAAGTTCCGGAATCTGCGTGGATCCACAAATTTCCACCCACCCTGCGTTCCCCAAAGTCTTATGAGAAAAATGGTACCTCACTTGTGCGGGTCGACCTAGTGCCCGCGACAGGAAATGGTGCAAAACGCAACGTGGTCACACCTCAATATCGCAGTGAAAAATGACCCTTTTTTGGCAAAGTGCAAAGCTCTAGTTTTTGAACCCTAGCTCTGCGGGCACCTTGGGAAACCTAGCAAACCTATACATTTTTTCAAACTAGACATCCAGGGGAATCCAGGATGGGGTGACTTGACTACCTCCCACCAGGGTCTGTTACCCAGAATCCCTTACTAACCTAAAAAATTGACAAAAAAACCCATATTTTTTCCACATTTCTGTGCTGGAAAGTTCCGGGATCTCCGTGGATCCACAAATTTCCATCCACCTCACGTTCCCCAAAGTCTTATGAGAAAAATGGTACCTCAGTTGTGCGGGTCGGCCTAGTGCCTGCGACAGGATACAGCGCAAAATGCAATGTGGTCACACCTCAATTTTGCATTGAAAAATGACCCTTTTTTGCTAAAGTGCCTAGCTCTAGTTTTTGAACCCTAGCTCTGCGGGCACCTTGGGAAACCTAGCAAACCTATACGTTTTTGAAAACTAGACACAAAGTGGAATCCAGGATGAGGGGACTTGACTGCCTCCCACCAGGGTCTGTTACCCAGAATCCCTTGCAGATCTAAAAAATTGACCAAAAAAAACATATTTTTTCTACATTTCTGTGGTGGAAAGTTCCGGAATCTCCGTGGATCCAAAAATTTCCACCCACCTCGTGTTCTCCAAAGTCTTTCGAGAAAAATGGTACCTCAGTTGTGTGGGTCGGCCTAGTGCCTGCGACAGGATACAGCGCAAAATGCAATGTTGTCACACCTCAATTTCGCATTGAAAAATGACCCTTTTTTGGTAAAGTGCCTAGCTCTAGTTTTTGAACCCTAGCTCTGCAGGCACCTTGGGAAACCTAGCAAACCTATACATTTTTGAAAACTAGACACAAAGGGGAATCCAGGATGAGGGGACTTGACTGCCTCCCACCAGGGTCTGTTACCCAAAATCCCTTGCAAACCTAAAAATGTGTCCCGAAAAACATATTTTCTCCACATTTCTGTGGTGGAAAATTCCGGAATCTGCGTGGATCCAAAAATTTCCACCCACCCCGCGTTCCACAAAGTTTTACGAGAACAATGGTACCTCACTTGTGCGGGTAGGCCTAGTGCCCGCGACAGGAAATGGCACAAAATGCAATGTGGTCACACCTCAATTTCGCATTAAAAAATGACCCTTTTTTGCTAAAGTGCCTAGCTCTAGTTTTTGAACCCTAGCTCTGCGGGCACCTTGGGAAACCTAGCAAACCTATACGTTTTTGAAAACTAGACACAAAGTGGAATCCAGGATGAGGGGACTTGACTGCCTCTCACCAGGGTCTGTTACCCAAAATACCTTGCAAACCTAAAAAATTGTCCCAAAAAACATATTTTCTCCACATTTCTGTGGTGGAAAGTTCCGGAATCTGCGCGGATCCACAAATTTCCACCCACCCCGCATTCCACAAAGTCTTATGAGAAAAATGGTACCTCACTTGTGCGGGTAGGCCTAGTGCCCGCGACAGGAAATGGCGCAAAACGCAGCGTGGTCACACCTCAATATCGCAGTGAAAAATGACCCTTTTTTGGCAAAGTGTCTAGCTCTAGTTTTTTAACCCTAGCTCTGCGGGCACCTTGGGAAACCTAGAAAACCTATACATTTTTGAAAACTAGACATCCAGGGGAATCCAGGATGGGGTGACTTGACTGCCTCCCACCAGGGTCTGTTACCCAGAATCCCCTGCAAACCTAAAAAATTTACAAAAAAACCCATATTTTTTCCACATTTCTGTGGTGGAAAGTTCCGGAATCTCCGTGGATCCACAAATTTCCACCCACCTCGTATCCCCCAAAGTCTTACGAGAAAAACGGTACCTCACTTGTGCGGGTCGGCCTAGTGCCTGCGACAGGATGCAGCGCAAAATGCAATGTGGTCACACCTCAATTTCGCATTGAAAAAGGACCCTTTTTTGCTAAAGTGCCTAGCTCTAGTTTTTGAACCCTAGCTCTGCGGGCACCTTGGGAAACCTAGCAAACCTATACGTTTTTGAAAACTAGACACAAAGTGGAATCCAGGATGAGGGGACTTGACTGCCTCTCACCAGGGTCTGTTACCCAAAATACCTTGCAAACCTAAAATATTGTCCCAAAAAACATATTTTCTCCACATTTCTGTGGTGGAAAGTTCCGGAATCTGCGTGGATCCACAAATTTCCACCCACCCTGCGTTCCCCAAAGTCTTATGAGAAAAATGGTACCTCACTTGTGCGGGTCGACCTAGTGCCCGCGACAGGAAATGGTGCAAAACGCAACGTGGTCACACCTCAATATCGCAGTGAAAAATGACCCTTTTTTGGCAAAGTGCAAAGCTCTAGTTTTTGAACCCTAGCTCTGCGGGCACCTTGGGAAACCTAGCAAACCTATACATTTTTTCAAACTAGACATCCAGGGGAATCCAGGATGCGGTGACTTGACTACCTCCCACCAGGGTCTGTTACCCAGAATCCCTTACTAACCTAAAAAATTGACAAAAAAACCCATATTTTTTCCACATTTCTGTGCTGGAAAGTTCCGGGATCTCCGTGGATCCACAAATTTCCATCCACCTCGCGTTCCCCAAAGTCTTATGAGAAAAATGGTACCTCAGTTGTGCGGGTCGGCCTAGTGCCTGCGACAGGATACAGCGCAAAATGCAATGTGGTCACACCTCAATTTTGCATTGAAAAATGACCCTTTTTTGCTAAAGTGCCTAGCTCTAGTTTTTGAACCCTAGCTCTGCGGGCACCTTGGGAAACCTAGCAAACCTATACGTTTTTGAAAACTAGACACAAAGTGGAATCCAGGATAAGGGGACTTGACTGCCTCCCACCAGGGTCTGTTACCCAGAATCCCTTGCAGATCTAAAAAATTGACCAAAAAAAACATATTTTTTCTACATTTCTGTGGTGGAAAGTTCCGGAATCTCCGTGGATCCAAAAATTTCCACCCACCTCGTGTTCTCCAAAGTCTTTCGAGAAAAATGGTACCTCAGTTGTGCGGGTCGGCCTAGTGCCTGCGACAGGATACAGCGCAAAATGCAATGTTGTCACACCTCAATTTCGCATTGAAAAATGACCCTTTTTTGGTAAAGTGCCTAGCTCTAGTTTTTTAACCCTAGCTCTGCGGGCACCTTGGGAAACCTAGCAAACCTATACATTTTTGAAAACTAGACACCCAGGGGAATCCAGGATGGGGTGACTTAACTGCCTCACACCAGGGTCTGTTACCCAGAATCCCTTGCAAACCTAAAATATTGTAAAAAAAAAGCTTATTTTCTCCACATTTCTGTGGTGGAAAGTTCTGGAATCTGCGTGGATCCACAAATTTCCACCCACCCCGCGTTCCCCAAAGTCTTATGAGAAAAATGGTACCTCACTTGTGCGGGTCGACCTAGTGCCCCCGACAGGAAAGGGTGCAAAACGCAACGTGGTCACACCTCAATATCGCAGTGAAAAATGACCCTTTTTTGGCAAAGTGCAAAGCTCTAGTTTTTGAACCCTAGCTCTGCGGGCACCTTGGGAAACTTAGCAAACCTATACATTTTTGAAAACTAGACATCCAGGGGAATCCAGGATGGGGTGACTTGAATGCCTCCCACCAGGGTCTGTTACCCAGAATCCCTTGCAAACCTAAAAAATTGACAAAAAAAACCATGTTTTTTTCCACATTTCTGTGGTGGAAAGTTCCAGAATCTCTGTGGATCCACAAATTTCCACCCACCTCGCGTTCCCCAAAGTCTTACAAGAAAAATGGTACCTCACTTGTGCGGGTCGGCCTAGTGCCTGCGACAGGATACAGCACAAAATGCAATGTGGTCACACCTCAATTTCGCATTGAAAAATGACCCTTTTTTGCTAAAGTGCCTAGCTCTAGTTTTTGAACCCTAGCTCTGCGGGCACCTTGGGAATCCTAGCAAACCTATAAGTTTTTGAAAACTAGACACTAAGTGGAATCCAGGATGAGGAGACTTGACTGCATCTCACCAGGGTCTGTTACTCAAAATACCTTGCAAACCTAAAATATTGTCCCAAAAAACATATTTTCTCCACATTTCTGTGGTGGAAAGTTCCGGAATCTGCGTGGATCCACAAATTTCCACCCACCCTGCGTTCCCCAAAGTCTTATGAGAAAAATGGTACCTCACTTGTGCGGGTCGACCTAGTGCCCGCGACAGGAAATGGTGCAAAACGCAACGTGGTCACACCTCAATATCGCAGTGAAAAATGACCCTTTTTTGGCAAAGTGCAAAGCTCTAGTTTTTGAACCCTAGCTCTGCGGGCACCTTGGGAAACCTAGCAAACCTATACATTTTTTCAAACTAGACATCCAGGGGAATCCAGGATGGGGTGACTTGACTACCTCCCACCAGGGTCTGTTACCCAGAATCCCTTACTAACCTAAAAAATTGACAAAAAAACCCATATTTTTTCCACATTTCTGTGCTGGAAAGTTCCGGGATCTCCGTGGATCCACAAATTTCCATCCACCTCGCGTTCCCCAAAGTCTTATGAGAAAAATGGTACCTCAGTTGTGCGGGTCGGCCTAGTGCCTGCGACAGGATACAGCGCAAAATGCAATGTGGTCACACCTCAATTTTGCATTGAAAAATGACCCTTTTTCGCTAAAGTGCCTAGCTCTAGTTTTTGAACCCTAGCTCTGCGGGCACCTTGGGAAACCTAGCAAACCTATACGTTTTTGAAAACTAGACACAAAGTGGAATCCAGGATGAGGGGACTTGACTGCCTCCCACCAGGGTCTGTTACCCAGAATCCCTTGCAGATCTAAAAAATTGACCAAAAAAACCATATTTTTTCTACATTTCTGTGGTGGAAAGTTCCGGAATCTCCGTGGATCCAAAAATTTCCACCCACCTCGTGTTCTCCAAAGTCTTTCGAGAAAAATGGTACCTCACTTGTGCGGGTTGGCCTAGTGCCTGCGACAGGAAACAGCGCAAAATGCAATGTTGTCACACCTCAATTTCACATTGAAAAATTACCCTTTTTTGGTAAAGTGCCTAGCTCTAGTTTTTGAACCCTAGCTCTGCAGGCACCTTGGGAAACCTAGCAAACCTATACGTTTTTGAAAACTAGACACAAATGGGAATTCAGTATGAGGGGACTTGACTGCCTCCCACCAGGGTCTGTTACCCAAAATCCCTTGCAAACCTAAACATTTGTCCCCAAAAAAATATTTTCTCCACATTTCTGTGGTGGGAAATTCCGGAATCTGCGTGGATCCACAAATTTACACCCACCCCGCGTTCCACAAAGTTTTACGAGAAAAATGGTACCTCACTTGTGTGGGTAGGACTAGTGCCCGCGACAGAAAATGGCGCAAAACGCAGCGTGTTCACACCTCAATATCGCAGTGAGAAATGACCCTTTTTTGGCAAAGTGCCTAGCTCTAGGTTTTTTAACCCTAGCTCTGCGGGCACCTTGGGAAACCTAGCAAACTTATATATTTTTAAAAACTAGACACCCAGGGGAATCTAGGATGGGGTGACTTAACTGCCTCACACCAGGGTCTGTTACCCAGAATCCCTTGCAAACCTAAAATATTGTAAAAAAAAAGCATATTTTCACCACATTTCTGTGGTGGAAAGTTCCGGAATCTGCGTGGATCCACAAATTTCCACCCACCCCGCGTTCCCCAAAGTCTTATGAGAAAAATGGTACCTCACTTGTGCGGGTCAACCTAGTGCCCGCTACAGGAAACGGTGCAAAACGCAACGTGGTCACACCTCAATATCGCAGTGAAAAATGCCCCTTTTTTGGCAAAGTGCAAAGCTCTAGTTTTTGAACCCTAGCTCTGCGGGCACCTTGGGAAACCTAGAAAACCTATACATTTTTGAAAACTAGACATCCAGGGGAATCCAGGATGGGGTGACTTGACTGCCTCCCACCAGGGTCTGTTACCCAGAATCCCTTGCAAACCTAAAAAATTGACAAAAAACCCCATATTTTTTCCACATTTCTGTGGTGGAAAGTTCCGGAATCTCCGTGGATCCACAAATTTCCACCCACCTCGCGTTCCCCAAAGTCTTACGAGAAAAATGGTACCTCACTTGTGCGGGTCGGCCTAGTGCCTGCGACAGGATGCAGCGCAAAATGCAATGTGGTCACACCTCAATTTCGCATTGAAAAATGACCCTTTTTTGCTAAAGTGCCTAGCTCTAGTTTTTGAACCCTAGCTCTGCGGGCACCTTGGGAAACCTAGCAAACCTATACGTTTTTGAAAACTAGACACAAAGTGGAATCCAGGATGAGGGGACTTGACTGCCTCTCACCAGGGTCTGTTACCCAAAATACCTTGCAAACATAAAAAATTGTCCCAAAAAACATATTTTCTCCACATTTCTGTGGTGGAAAGTTCCGGAATCTGCGCGGATCCACAAATTTCCACCCACCCCGCGTTCCACAAAGTCTTATGAGAAAAATGGTACCTCACTTGTGCGGGTAGGCCTAGTGCCCGCGACAGGAAATGGCGCAAAACGCATCGTGGTCACACCTCAATATCGCAGTGAAAAATGACTCTTTTTTGGCAAAGTGTCTAGCTCTAGTTTTTGAACCCTAGCTCTGCGGGCACCTTGGGAAACCTAGAAAACCTATACATTTTTGAAAACTAGACATCCAGGGGAATCCAGGATGGGGTGACTTGACTGCCTCCCACCAGGGTCTGTTACCCAGAATCCCCTGCAAACCTAAAAAATTTACAAAAAACCCCATATTTTTTCCACATTTCTGTGGTGGAAAGTTCCGGAATCTCCGTGGATCCACAAATTTCCACCCACCTCGTATCCCCCAAAGTCTTACGAGAAAAACGGTACCTCAATTGTGCGGGTCGGCCTAGTGCCTGCGACAGGATGCAGCGCAAAATGCAATGTGGTCACACCTCAATTTCGCATTGAAAAATGACCCTTTTTTGCTAAAGTGCCTAGCTCTAGTTTTTGAACCCTAGCTCTGCGGGCACCTTGGGAAACCTAGCAAACCTATACTTTTTTGAAAACTAGACACAAAGTGGAATCCAGGATGAGGGGACTTGACTGCCTCTCACCAGGGTCTGTTACCCAAAATACCTTGCAAACCTAAAATATTGTCCCAAAAAACATATTTTCTCCACATTTCTGTGGTGGAAAGTTACGGAATCTGCGTGGATCCACAAATTTCCACCCACCCTGCGTTCCCCAAAGGCTTATGAGAAAAATGGTACCTCACTTGTGCGGGTCGACCTAGTGCCCGCGACAGGAAATGGTGCAAAACGCAACGTGGTCACACCTCAATATCGCAGTGAAAAATGACCCTTTTTTGGCAAAGTGCAAAGCTCTAGTTTTTGAACCCTAGCTCTGCGGGCACCTTGGGAAACCTAGCAAACCTATACATTTTTTCAAACTAGACATCCAGGGGAATCCAGGATGGGGTGACTTGACTACCTCCCACCAGGGTCTGTTACCCAGAATCCCTTACTAACCTAAAAAATTGACAAAAAAACCCATATTTTTTCCACATTTCTGTGCTGGAAAGTTCCGGGATCTCCGTGGATCCACAAATTTCCATCCACCTCGCGTTCCCCAAAGTCTTATGAGAAAAATGGTACCTCAGTTGTGCGGGTCGGCCTAGTGCCTGCGACAGGATACAGCGCAAAATGCAATGTGGTCACACCTCAATTTTGCATTGAAAAATGACCCTTTTTTGCTAAAGTGCCTAGCTCTAGTTTTTGAACCCTAGCTCTGCGGGCACCTTGGGAAACCTAGCAAACCTATACGTTTTTGAAAACTAGACACAAAATGGAATCCAGGATGAGGGGACTTGACTGCCTCCCACCAGGGTCTGTTACCCAGAATCCCTTGCAGATCTAAAAAATTGACCAAAAAAAACATATTTTTTCTACATTTCTGTGGTGGAAAGTTCCGGAATCTCCGTGGATCCAAAAATTTCCACCCACCTCGTGTTCTCCAAAGTCTTTCGAGAAAAATGGTACCTCAGTTGTGCGGGTCGGCCTAGTGCCTGCGACAGGATACAGCGCAAAATGCAATGTTGTCACACCTCAATTTCGCATTGAAAAATGACCCTTTTTTGGTAAAGTGCCTAGCTCTAGTTTTTGAACCCTAGCTCTGCAGGCACCTTGGGAAACCTAGCAAACCTATACATTTTTGAAAACTAGACACAAAGGGGAATCCAGGATGAGGGGACTTGACTGCCTCCCACCAGGGTCTGTTACCCAAAATCCCTTGCAAACCTAAAAATTTGTCCCGAAAAACATATTTTCTCCACATTTCTGTGGTGGAAAATTCCGGAATCTGCGTGGATCCAAAAATGTCCACCCACCCCGCGTTCCACAAAGTCTTATGAGAAAAATGGTACCTCACTTGTGCGGGTAGGCCTAGTGCCCGCGACAGGAAATGGCGCAAAACGCATCGTGGTCACACCTCAATATCGCAGTGAAAAATGACTCTTTTTTGGCAAAGTGTCTAGCTCTAGTTTTTTAACCCTAGCTCTGCGGGCACCTTGGGAAACCTAGAAAACCTATACATTTTTGAAAACTAGACATCCAGGGGAATCCAGGATGGGGTGACTTGACTGCCTCCCACCAGGGTCTGTTACCCAGAATCCCCTGCAAACCTAAAAAATTTACAAAAAAAAACATATTTTTTCCACATTTCTGTGGTGGAAAGTTCCGGAATCTCCGTGGATCCACAAATTTCCACCCACCTCGTATCCCCCAAAGTCTTACGAGAAAAACGGTACCTCACTTGTGCGGGTCGGCCTAGTGCCTGCGACAGGATGCAGCGCAAAATGCAATGTGGTCACACCTCAATTTCGCATTGAAAAATGACCCTTTTTTGCTAAAGTGCCTAGCTCTAGTTTTTGAACCCTAGCTCTGCGGGCACCTTGGGAAACCTAGCAAACCTATACTTTTTTGAAAACTAGACACAAAGTGGAATCCAGGATGAGGGGACTTGACTGCCTCTCACCAGGGTCTGTTACCCAAAATACCTTGCAAACCTAAAATATTGTCCCAAAAAACATATTTTCTCCACATTTCTGTGGTGGAAAGTTCCGGAATCTGCGTGGATCCACAAATTTCCACCCACCCTGCGTTCCCCAAAGTCTTATGAGAAAAATGGTACCTCACTTGTGCGGGTCGACCTAGTGCCCGCGACAGGAAATGGTGCAAAACGCAACGTGGTCACACCTCAATATCGCAGTGAAAAATGACCCTTTTTTGGCAAAGTGCAAAGCTCTAGTTTTTGAACCCTAGCTCTGCGGGCACCTTGGGAAACCTAGCAAACCTATACATTTTTTCAAACTAGACATCCAGGGGAATCCAGGATGGGGTGACTTGACTACCTCCCACCAGGGTCTGTTACCCAGAATCCCTTGCAAACTTAAAAAATTGTCAAAAAAACTACATTTTCCCCACATTTCTGTGGTGGAAAGTTACGGAATCTGCATGGATCGACAAATTTCCAACCACCCCGCGTTCCCCAAAGTCTTACGAGAAAAATGGTACCTCACTTGTGCGGGTCGGCCTAGTGCCTGCGACAGGAAACAGCGCAAAATGCAATGTAATCACACCTCAATTTCGCATTGAAAAATTACCCTTTTTTGGTAAAGTACCTAGCTCTAGTTTTTTAACCCTAGCCCTGCAGGCACCTTGGGAAACCTAGCAAACCTATACATTTTTTGAAAATTAGACAACCAGGGGAATCCAAGATGGTGTGGCTTGACTGCCTCCCACAAGGGTCTATTACCCAGAATCCCTTGCAAACCTAAAAAATTGATCAAAAAAAACATATTTTTTCTACATTTCTGTGGTGGAAAGTTCCGGAATCTCCGTGGATCGACACATTTCCACCCACCTCGCGTTCCCCAAAGTCTTTCGAGAAAAATGGTACCTCACTTGTGCGGGTCGGCCTTGTGCCTGCGACAGGAAACAGCGCAAAATTCAATGTTGTCACACCTCAATTTCGCATTGAAAAATGACCCATTTTTGGTAAGGTGCCTAGCTCTAGTTTTTGAACCCTAGCTCTGCAGGCACCTTGGGAAACCTAGCAAACCTATACGTTTTTGAAAACTAGACACAAAGGGGAATCCAGAATGAGGGGACTTGACTGCCTCCCACCAGGGTCTGTTACCCAAAATCCCTTGCAAACCTAAAAATTTGACCCAAAAACATATTTTCTCCACATTTCTGTGGTGGAAAATTCCGGAATCTGCGTGGATCTAAAAATTTCCACCCACCCCGCGTTCCACAAAGTTTTACGAGAAAAATGGTACCTCACTTGTGCGGGTAGGCCTAGTGCCTGCGACAGGAAATGGCGCAAAACGCAGCGTGTTCACACCTCAATATCGCAGTGAAAAATTACCCTTTTTTGGCAAAGTACCTAGCTCTAGTTTTTTAACCCTAGATCTGCGGGCACCTTGGGAAACCTAGCAAACCTATACATTTTTGAAAACAAGACACCCAGGGGAATCCAGGATGGGGTGACTTAACTGCCTCACACCAGGGTCTGTTACCCAGAATCCCTTGCAAACCTAAAATATTGTAAAAAAAAGCATATTTTCTCCACATTTCTGTGGTGGAAAGTTCCGGACTCTGCGTGGATCTACAAATTTCCACCCACCCCACGTTCCCCAAAGTCTTATGAGAAAAAATGGTACCTCACTTGTGCGGGTCGACCTAGTGCCCGCGACAGGAAACGGTGCAAAACACAACGTGGTCACACCTCAATATCGCAGTGAAAAATTACCCTTTTTTGGCAAAGTGCAAAGCTCTAGTTTTTGAACCCTAGATCTGCGGGCACCTTGGGAACCTAGCAAACCTATACATTTTTGAAAACTAGACATCCAGGGGAATCCAGGATGGGGTGACTTGACTACCTCCCACCAGGATCTATTACCCAGAATCCCTTACTAACCTAAAAAATTGACAAAAAAACCCATTTTTTTTCGACATTTCTGTGGGGGAAAGTTCCGGAATCGCCGTGGATCCACAAATTTCCACCCACCTCGCGTTCCCCAAACTCCTATGAGAAAAATGGTACCTCACTTGTGCGGGTCGGCCTAGTGCCTGCGACAGGATACAGCGCAAAATGCAATGTGGTCACACCTCAATTTCGCATTGAAAAATGACCCTTTTTTGCTAAAGTGCCTAGCTCTAGTTTTTAAACCGTAGCTCTGCGGGAACCTTGGGAAACCTAGCAAACCTATACGTTTTTGAAAACTAGACACAAAGTGGAATCCAGGATGAGGGGACTTGACTGCCTCTCACCAGGGTCTGTTACCCAAAATACCTTGCAAACCTAAAAAATTGTCCCAAAAAACATATTTTCTCCACATTTCTGTGGTGGAAAGTTCCGGAATCTGCGTGGATCCACAAATTTCCACCCACCCCGCGTTCCACAAAGTCTTACGAGAAAAATGGTACCTCACTTGTGCGGGTAGGCCTAGTGCCCGCGACAGGAAATGGCGCAAAATGCAGCATGGTCACACCTCAATATCGCAGTGAAAAATGACCCTTTTTTGGCAAAGTGTCTAGCTCTAGTTTTTTAACCCTAGCTCTGCGGGCACCTTGGAAAACCTAGCAAACCTATACATTTTTGAAAACTAGAGACCCAGGGGAATCCAGGATGGGGTGACTTGACTGCCTCCCACCATAGTCTGTTACCCAGAATCCCTTGCAAACCTAAAATAAAAAATTGTCCAAAAAAACATATTTTCCCCATATTTCTGTTGTGGAAAGTTCCGGAATCTGCGTGGATCCCAAAATTTTCAACCACTCCGCATTCCCCAAAGTCTTACAAGAAAAACGGTACCTCACTTGTGCGGGTCGGTCTAGTACCCGCGACAGGAAACGGCGCAAAATGCAGCGTGTTCACACCTCAATATCTCAGTGAAAAATGACCCTTTTTTGGCAAAGTGCCTAGCTCTAGTTTTTTAACCCTAGCTCTGCGGGCACCTTGGGAAACCTAGCAAACCTATACATTTTTGAAAACTAGACACCCAGGGGAATCCAGGATGGGGTGACTTAACTGCCTCACACCAGGGTCTGTTACCCAGAATCCCTTGCAAACCTAAAATACTGTAAAAAAAAGCTTATTTTCTCCACATTTCTGTGGTGGAAAGTTCCGGAATCTGCGTGGATCTACAAATTTCCACCCACCCTGCGTTCCCCAAAGTCTTATGAGAAAAATGGTACCTCACTTGTGCGGGTCGACCTAGTGCCCGCGACAGGAAACGGTGCAAAACGCAATGTGGTCACACCTCAATATCGCAGTGAAAAATGACCCTTTTTTGGCAAAGTGCAAAGCTCTAGTTTTTGAACCCTAGCTCTGCGGGCACCTTGGGAAACCTAGCAAACCTATACATTTTTTAAAACTAGACATCCAGGGGAATCCAGGATGGGGTGACTTGACTACCTCCCACCAGGGTCTGTTACCCAGAATCCCTTACTAACCTAAAAAATTGACAAAAAAACCCATATTTTTTCCACATTTCTGTGGTGGAAAGTTCCGGGATCTCCGTGGATCCACAAATTTCCATCCACCTCGCGTTCCCCAAAGTCTTATGAGAAAAATGGTACCTCAGTTGTACGGGTCGGCCTAGTGCCTGCGACAGGATACAGCGCAAAATGCAATGTGGTCACACCTCAATTTTGCATTGAAAAATGACCCTTTTTTGCTAAAGTGCCTAGCTCTAGTTTTTGAACCCTAGCTCTGCGGGCACCTTGGGAAACCTAGCAAACCTATACGTTTTTGAAAACTAGACACAAAGTGGAATCCAGGATGAGGGGACTTGACTGCCTCCCACCAGGGTCTGTTACCCAGAATCCCTTGCAGATCTAAAAAATTGACCAAAAAAAACATATTTTTTCTACATTTCTGTGGTGGAAAGTTCCGGAATCTCCGTGGATCCAAAAATTTCCACCCACCTCGTGTTCTCCAAAGTCTTTCGAGAAAAATGGTACCTCACTTGTGCGGGTTGGCCTAGTGCCTGCGACAGGAAACAGCGCAAAATGCAATGTTGTCACACCTCAATTTCACATTGAAAAATGACCCTTTTTTGGTAAAGTGCCTAGCTCTAGTTTTTGAACCCTAGCTCTGCAGGCACCTTGGGAAACCTAGCAAACCTATACGTTTTTGAAAACTAGACACAAATGGGAATTCAGTATGAGGGGACTTGACTGCCTCCCACCAGGGTCTGTTACCCAAAATCCCTTGCAAACCTAAACATTTGTCCCCCAAAAAATATTTTCTCCACATTTCTGTGGTGGGAAATTCCGGAATCTGCGTGGATCCACAAATTTACACCCACCCCGCGTTCCACAAAGTTTTACGAGAAAAATGGTACCTCACTTGTGCGGGTCGGCCTAGTGCCTGCGACAGGATGCAGCGCAAAATGCAATGTGGTCACACCTCAATTTCGCATTGAAAAATGACCCTTTTTTGCTAAAGTGCCTAGCTCTAGTTTTTGAACCCTAGCTCTGCGGGCACCTTGGGAAACCTAGCAAACCTATACTTTTTTGAAAACTAGACACAAAGTGGAATCCAGGATGAGGGGACTTGACTGCCTCTCACCAGGGTCTGTTACCCAAAATACCTTGCAAACCTAAAATATTGTCCCAAAAAACATATTTTCTCCACATTTCTGTGGTGGAAAGTTCCGGAATCTGCGTGGATCCACAAATTTCCACCCACCCTGCGTTCCCCAAAGTCTTATGAGAAAAATGGTACCTCACTTGTGCGGGTCGACCTAGTGCCCACGACAGGAAATGGTGCAAAACGCAACGTGGTCACACCTCAATATCGCAGTGAAAAATGACCCTTTTTTGGCAAAGTGCAAAGCTCTAGTTTTTGAACCCTAGCTCTGCGGGCACCTTGGGAAACCTAGCAAACCTATACATTTTTTCAAACTAGACATCCAGGGGAATCCAGGATGGGGTGACTTGACTACCTCCCACCAGGGTCTGTTACCCAGAATCCCTTGCAAACTTAAAAAATTGTCAAAAAAACTACATTTTCCCCACATTTCTGTGGTGGAAAGTTACGGAATCTGCATGGATCGACAAATTTCCAACCACCCCGCGTTCCCCAAAGTCTTACGAGAAAAATGGTACCTCACTTGTGCGGGTCGGCCTAGTGCCTGCGACAGGAAACAGCGCAAAATGCAATGTAATCACACCTCAATTTCGCATTGAAAAATTACCCTTTTTTGGTAAAGTACCTAGCTCTAGTTTTTTAACCCTAGCCCTGCAGGCACCTTGGGAAACCTAGCAAACCTATACATTTTTTGAAAATTAGACAACCAGGGGAATCCAAGATGGTGTGGCTTGACTGCCTCCCACAAGGGTCTATTACCCAGAATCCCTTGCAAACCTAAAAAATTGACAAAAAAAAACATATTTTTTCTACATTTCTGTGGTGGAAAGTTCCGGAATCTCCGTGGATCGACACATTTCCACCCACCTCGCGTTCCCCAAAGTCTTTCGAGAAAAATGGTACCTCACTTGTGCGGGTCGGCCTTGTGCCTGCGACAGGAAACAGCGCAAAATTCAATGTTGTCACACCTCAATTTCGCATTGAAAAATGACCCATTTTTGGTAAGGTGCCTAGCTCTAGTTTTTGAACCCTAGCTCTGCAGGCACCTTGGGAAACCTAGCAAACCTATACGTTTTTGAAAACTAGACACAAAGGGGAATCCAGAATGAGGGGACTTGACTGCCTCCCACCAGGGTCTGTTACCCAAAATCCCTTGCAAACCTAAAAATTTGACCCAAAAACATATTTTCTCCACATTTCTGTGGTGGAAAATTCCGGAATCTGCGTGGATCTAAAAATTTCCACCCACCCCGCGTTCCACAAAGTTTTACGAGAAAAATGGTACCTCACTTGTGCGGGTAGGCCTAGTGCCTGCGACAGGAAATGGCGCAAAACGCAGCGTGTTCACACCTCAATATCGCAGTGAAAAATTACCCTTTATTGGCAAAGTACCTAGCTCTAGTTTTTTAACCCTAGATCTGCGGGCACCTTGGGAAACCTAGCAAACCTATACATTTTTGAAAACAAGACACCCAGGGGAATCCAGGATGGGGTGACTTAACTGCCTCACACCAGGGTCTGTTACCCAGAATCCCTTGCAAACCTAAAATATTGTAAAAAAAAGCATATTTTCTCCACATTTCTGTGGTGGAAAGTTCCGGACTCTGCGTGGATCTACAAATTTCCACCCACCCCACGTTCCCCAAAGTCTTATGAGAAAAAATGGTACCTCACTTGTGCGGGTCGACCTAGTGCCCGCGACAGGAAACGGTGCAAAACACAACGTGGTCACACCTCAATATCGCAGTGAAAAATTACCCTTTTTTGGCAAAGTGCAAAGCTCTAGTTTTTGAACCCTAGATCTGCGGGCACCTTGGGAACCTAGCAAACCTATACATTTTTGAAAACTAGACATCCAGGGGAATCCAGGATGGGGTGACTTGACTACCTCCCACCAGGATCTATTACCCAGAATCCCTTACTAACCTAAAAAATTGACAAAAAAACCCATTTTTTTTCGACATTTCTGTGGGGGAAAGTTCCGGAATCGCCGTGGATCCACAAATTTCCACCCACCTCGCGTTCCCCAAACTCTTATGAGAAAAATGGTACCTCACTTGTGCGGGTCGGCCTAGTGCCTGCGACAGGATACAGCGCAAAATGCAATGTGGTCACACCTCAATTTCGCATTGAAAAATGACCCTTTTTTGCTAAAGTGCCTAGCTCTAGTTTTTAAACCGTAGCTCTGCGGGAACCTTGGGAAACCTAGCAAACCTATACGTTTTTGAAAACTAGACACAAAGTGGAATCCAGGATGAGGGGACTTGACTGCCTCTCACCAGGGTCTGTTACCCAAAATACCTTGCAAACCTAAAAAATTGTCCCAAAAAACATATTTTCTCCACATTTCTGTGGTGGAAAGTTCCGGAATCTGAGTGGATCCACAAATTTCCACCCACCCCGCGTTCCACAAAGTCTTACGAGAAAAATGGTACCTCACTTGTGCGGGTAGGCCTAGTGCCCGCGACAGGAAATGGCGCAAAATGCAGCATGGTCACACCTCAATATCGCAGTGAAAAATGACCCTTTTTTGGCAAAGTGTCTAGCTCTAGTTTTTTAACCCTAGCTCTGCGGGCACCTTGGAAAACCTAGCAAACCTATACATTTTTGAAAACTAGAGACCCAGGGGAATCCAGGATGGGGTGACTTGACTGCCTCCCACCATAGTCTGTTACCCAGAATCCCTTGCAAACCTAAAATAAAAAATTGTCCAAAAAAACATATTTTCCCCATATTTCTGTTGTGGAAAGTTCCGGAATCTGCGTGGATCCCAAAATTTTCAACCACTCCGCATTCCCCAAAGTCTTACAAGAAAAACGGTACCTCACTTGTGCGGGTCGGTCTAGTACCCGCGACAGGAAACGGCGCAAAATGCAGCGTGTTCACACCTCAATATCTCAGTGAAAAATGACCCTTTTTTGGCAAAGTGCCTAGCTCTAGTTTTTTAACCCTAGCTCTGCGGGCACCTTGGGAAACCTAGCAAACCTATACATTTTTGAAAACTAGACACCCAGGGGAATCCAGGATGGGGTGACTTAACTGCCTCACACCAGGGTCTGTTACCCAGAATCCCTTGCAAACCTAAAATACTGTAAAAAAAAGCTTATTTTCTCCACATTTCTGTGGTGGAAAGTTCCGGAATCTGCGTGGATCTACAAATTTCCACCCACCCTGCGTTCCCCAAAGTCTTATGAGAAAAATGGTACCTCACTTGTGCGGGTCGACCTAGTGCCCGCGACAGGAAACGGTGCAAAACGCAATGTGGTCACACCTCAATATCGCAGTGAAAAATGACCCTTTTTTGGCAAAGTGCAAAGCTCTAGTTTTTGAACCCTAGCTCTGCGGGCACCTTGGGAAACCTAGCAAACCTATACATTTTTTAAAACTAGACATCCAGGGGAATCCAGGATGGGGTGACTTGACTACCTCCCACCAGGGTCTGTTACCCAGAATCCCTTACTAACCTAAAAAATTGACAAAAAAACCCATATTTTTTCCACATTTCTGTGGTGGAAAGTTCCGGGATCTCCGTGGATCCACAAATTTCCATCCACCTCGCGTTCCCCAAAGTCTTATGAGAAAAATGGTACCTCAGTTGTACGGGTCGGCCTAGTGCCTGCGACAGGATACAGCGCAAAATGCAATGTGGTCACACCTCAATTTTGCATTGAAAAATGACCCTTTTTTGCTAAAGTGCCTAGCTCTAGTTTTTGAACCCTAGCTCTGCGGGCACCTTGGGAAACCTAGCAAACCTATACGTTTTTGAAAACTAGACACAAAGTGGAATCCAGGATGAGGGGACTTGACTGCCTCCCACCAGGGTCTGTTACCCAGAATCCCTTGCAGATCTAAAAAATTGACCAAAAAAACCATATTTTTTCTACATTTCTGTGGTGGAAAGTTCCGGAATCTCCGTGGATCCAAAAATTTCCACCCACCTCGTGTTCTCCAAAGTCTTTCGAGAAAAATGGTACCTCACTTGTGCGGGTTGGCCTAGTGCCTGCGACAGGAAACAGCGCAAAATGCAATGTTGTCACACCTCAATTTCACATTGAAAAATGACCCTTTTTTGGTAAAGTGCCTAGCTCTAGTTTTTGAACCCTAGCTCTGCAGGCACCTTGGGAAACCTAGCAAACCTATACGTTTTTGAAAACTAGACACAAATGGGAATTCAGTATGAGGGGACTTGACTGCCTCCCACCAGGGTCTGTTACCCAAAATCCCTTGCAAACCTAAACATTTGTCCCCCAAAAAATATTTTCTCCACATTTCTGTGGTGGGAAATTCCGGAATCTGCGTGGATCCACAAATTTACACCCACCCCGCGTTCCACAAAGTTTTACGAGAAAAATGGTACCTCACTTGTGTGGGTAGGACTAGTGCCCGCGACAGAAAATGGCGCAAAACGCAGCGTGTTCACACCTCAATATCGCAGTGAGAAATGACCCTTTTTTGGCAAAGTGCCTAGCTCTAGGTTTTTTAACCCTAGCTCTGCGGGCACCTTAGGAAACCTAGCAAACTTATATATTTTTTAAAACTAGACACCCAGGGGAATCCAGGATGGGGTGACTTAACTGCCTCACACCAGGGTCTGTTACCCAGAATCCCTTGCAAACCTAAAATATTGTAAAAAAAAAGCATATTTTCACCACATTTCTGTGGTGGAAAGTTCCGGAATCTGCGTGGATCCACAAATTTCCACCCACCCCGCGTTCCCCAAAGTCTTATGAGAAAAATGGTACCTCACTTGTGCGGGTCAACCTTGTGCCCGCGACAGGAAACGGTGCAAAACGCAACGTGGTCACACCTCAATATCGCAGTGAAAAATGCCCCTTTTTTGGCAAAGTGCAAAGCTCTAGTTTTTGAACCCTAGCTCTGCGGGCACCTTGGGAAACCTAGAAAACCTATACATTTTTGAAAACTAGACATCCAGGGGAATCCAGGATGGGGTGACTTGACTGCCTCCCACCAGGGTCTGTTACCCAGAATCCCTTGCAAACCTATAAAATTGACAAAAAAACCCATATTTTTTCCACATTTCTGTGGTGGAAAGTTCCGGAATCTCCGTGGATCCACAAATTTCCACCCACCTCGCGTTCCCCAAAGTCTTACGAGAAAAATGGTACCTCACTTGTGCGGGTCGGCCTAGTGCCTGCGACAGGATGCAGCGCAAAATGCAATGTGGTCACACCTCAATTTCGCATTGAAAAATGACCCTTTTTTGCTAAAGTGCCTAGCTCTAGTTTTTGAACCCTAGCTCTGCGGGCACCTTGGGAAACCTAGCAAACCTATACGTTTTTGAAAACTAGACACAAAGTGGAATCCAGGATGAGGGGACTTGACTGCCTCTCACCAGGGTCTGTTACCCAAAATACCTTGCAAACCTAAAAAATTGTCCCAAAAAACATATTTTCTCCACATTTCTGTGGTGGAAAGTTCCGGAATCTGCGCGGATCCACAAATTTCCACCCACCCCGCGTTCCACAAAGTCTTATGAGAAAAATGGTACCTCACTTGTGCGGGTAGGCCTAGTGCCCGCGACAGGAAATGGAGCCAAACGCAGCGTGGTCACACCTCAATATCGCAGTGAAAAATGACCCTTTTTTGGCAAAGTGTCTAGCTCTAGTTTTTTAACCCTAGCTCTGCGGGCACCTTGGGAAACCTAGAAAACCTATACATTTTTGAAAACTAGACATCCAGGGGAATCCAGGATGGGGTGACTTGACTGCCTCCCACCAGGGTCTGTTACCCAGAATCCCTTGCAAACCTAATAAATTTACAAAAAAACCCATATTTTTTCCACATTTCTGTGGTGGAAAGTTCCGGAATCTCCGTGGATCCACAAATTTCCACCCACCTCGTATCCCCCAAAGTCTTATGAGAAAAACGGTACCTCACTTGTGCGGGTCGGCCTAGTGCCTGCGACAGGATGCAGCGCAAAATGCAATGTGGTCACACCTCAATTTCGCATTGAAAAATGACCCTTTTTTGCTAAAGTGCCTAGCTCTAGTTTTTGAACCCTAGCTCTGCGGGCACCTTGGGAAACCTAGCAAACCTATTCGTTTTTGAAAACTAGACACAAAGTTTAATCCAGGATGAGGGGACTTGACTGCCTCTCACCAGGGTCTGTTACCCAAAATACCTTGCAAACCTAAAATATTGTCCCAAAAAACATATTTTCTCCACATTTCTGTGGTGGAAAGTTCCGGAATCTGCGTGGATCCACAAATTTCCACCCACCCTGCGTTCCCCAAAGTCTTATGAGAAAAATGGTACCTCACTTGTGCGGGTCGACCTAGTGCCCGCGACAGGAAATGGTGCAAAACGCAACGTGGTCACACCTCAATATCGCAGTGAAAAATGACCCTTTTTTGGCAAAGTGCAAAGCTCTAGTTTTTGAACCCTAGCTCTGCGGGCACCTTGGGAAACCTAGCAAACCTATACATTTTTTCAAACTAGACATCCAGGGGAATCCAGGATGGGGTGACTTGACTACCTCCCACCAGGGTCTGTTACCCAGAATCCCTTACTAACCTAAAAAATTGACAAAAAAAACCATATTTTTTCCACATTTCTGTGCTGGAAAGTTCCGGGGTCTCCGTGGATCCACAAATTTCCATCCACCTCGCGTTCCCCAAAGTCTTATGAGAAAAATGGTACCTTAGTTGTGCGGGTCGGCCTAGTGCCTGCGACAGGATACAGCGCAAAATGCAATGTGGTCACACCTCAATTTTGCATTGAAAAATGACCCTTTTTTGCTAAAGTGCCTAGCTCTAGTTTTTGAACCCTAGCTCTGCGGGCACCTTGGGAAACCTAGCAAACCTATACGTTTTTGAAAACTAGACACAAAGTGGAATCCAGGATGAGGGGACTTGACTGCCTCCCACCAGGGTCTGTTACCCAGAATCCCTTGCAGATCTAAAAAATTGACCAAAAAAACCATATTTTTTCTACATTTCTGTGGTGGAAAGTTCCGGAATCTCCGTGGATCCAAAAATTTCCACCCACCTCGTGTTCTCCAAAGTCTTTCGAGAAAAATGGTACCTCACTTGTGCGGGTTGGCCTAGTGCCTGCGACAGGAAACAGCGCAAAATGCAATGTTGTCACACCTCAATTTCACATTGAAAAATGACCCTTTTTTGCTAAAGTGCCTAGCTCTAGTTTTTGAACCCTAGCTCTGCAGGCACCTTGGGAAACCTAGCAAACCTATACGTTTTTGAAAACTAGACACAAATGGGAATTCAGTATGAGGGGACTTGACTGCCTCCCACCAGGGTCTGTTACCCAAAATCCCTTGCAAACCTAAACATTTGTCCCCCAAAAAATATTTTCTCCACATTTCTGTGGTGGGAAATTCCGGAATCTGCGTGGATCCACAAATTTACACCCACCCCGCGTTCCACAAAGTTTTACGAGAAAAATGGTACCTCACTTGTGTGGGTAGGACTAGTGCCCGCGACAGAAAATGGCGCAAAACGCAGCGTGTCCACACCTCAATATCGCAGTGAGAAATGACCCTTTTTTGGCAAAGTGCCTAGCTCTAGGTTTTTTAACCCTAGCTCTGCGGGCACCTTGGGAAACCTAGCAAACTTATATATTTTTTAAAACTAGACACCCAGGGGAATCTAGGATGGGGTGACTTAACTGCCTCACACCAGGGTCTGTTACCCAGAATGCCTTGCAAACCTAAAAAATTGTAAAAAAAAAAGCATATTTACACCACATTTCTGTGGTGGAAAGTTCCGGAATCTGCGTGGATCCACAAATTTCCACCCACCCCGCGTTCCCCAAAGTCTTATGAGAAAAATGGTACCTCACTTGTGCGGGTCAACCTAGTGCCCGCGACAGGAAACTGTGCAAAACGCAACGTGGTCACACCTCAATATCGCAGTGAAAAATGCCCCTTTTTTGGCAAAGTGCAAAGCTCTAGTTTTTGAACCCTAGCTCTGCGGGCACCTTGGGAAACCTAGAAAACCTATACATTTTTGAAAACTAGACATCCAGGGGAATCCAGGATGGGGTGACTTGACTGCCTCCCACCAGGGTCTGTTACCCAGAATCCCTTGCAAACCTAAAAAATTTACAAAAAAACCCATATTTATCCACATTTCTGTGGTGGAAAGTTCCGGAATCTCCGTGGATCCACAAATTTCCACCCACCTCGTATCCCCCAAAGTCTTACGAGAAAAATGGTACCTCACTTGTGCGGGTCGGCCTAGTGCCTGCGACAGGATGCAGCGCAAAATGCAATGTGGTCACACCTCAATTTCGCATTGAAAAATGACCCTTTTTTGCTAAAGTGCCTAGCTCTAGTTTTTGAACCCTAGCTCTGCGGGCACCTTGGGAAACCTAGCAAACCTATACGTTTTTGAAAACTAGACACAAAGTGGAATCCAGGATGAGGGGACTTGACTGCCTCTCACCAGGGTCTGTTACCCAAAATACCTTGCAAACCTAAAATATTGTCCCAAAAAACATATTTTCTCCACATTTCTGTGGTGGAAAGTTCCGGAATCTGCGTGGATCCACAAATTTCTACCCACCCCGCGTTCCACAAAGTCTTATGAGAAAAATTGTACCTCACTTGTGCGGGTAGGCCTAGTGCCCGCGACAGGAAATGGCGCAAAACGCAGCGTGGTCACACCTCAATATCGCAGTGAAAAATGACCCTTTTTTGGAAAAGTGTCTAGCTCTAGTTTTTTAACCCTAGCTCTGCGGGCACCTTTGGAAACCTAGCATCCCTATACATGTTTGAAAACTAGACACACAGGGGAATCCAGGATGTGGTGACTTGACTGCCTCCCACCAGGGTCTGTTACCCAGAATCCCTTGCACACTTAAAAAATTGTCCAAAAAACTACATTTTCCCCACATTTCTGTGGTGGAAAGTTACGGAATCTGCATGGATCCACAAATTTCCACCCACCCCGCGTTCCCCAAAGTCTTACAAGAAAAATGGTACCTCACTTGTGCGGGTCGGCCTAGTGCCTGCGACAGGAAACAGCGCAAAATGCAATGTTATCACACCTCAATTTCGCATTGAAAAATTACCCTTTTTTGGTAAAGTACCTAGCTCTAGTTTTTGAACCCTAGCTCTGCAGGCACCTTGGGAAACCTAGCAAACCTATAAAATTTTTGAAAATTAGACAACCAGGGGAATCCAAGATGGTGTGGCTTGACTGCCTCCCACCAGGGTCTGTTACCCAGAATCCCTTGCAAACCTAAAAAATTGACAAAAAAAAACATATTTTTTTCTACATTTCTGTGGTGGAAAGTTCCGGAATCTCCGTGGATCCACAAATTTCCACCCACTTCGCGTTCCCCAAAGTGTTACGAGAAAAATATTACCTCACTTGTGCGGGTCGGCCTAGTGCCTGCGACAGGATACAGCGCAAAATGCAATGTGGTCACACCTCAATTTTGCATTGAAAAATGACCCTTTTTTGCTAAAGTGCCTAGCTCCAGTTTTTGAACCCTAGCTCTGCGGGCACCTTGGGAAACCTAGCAAACCTATACATTTTTGAAAACTAGACACAAAGTGGAATCCAGGATGAGGAGACTTGACTGCCTCTCACCAGGGTCTGTTACCCAAAATACCTTGCAAACCTAAAAATGTGTCCCAAAAAACATATTTTCTCCACATTTCTGTGGTGGAAAGTTCCGGAATCTGCGTGGATCCACAAATTTCCACCCACACCGCGTTCCACAAAGTCTTACGAGAAAAATAGTACCTCACTTGTGCGGGTCGGCCTAGTGCCCGCGACAGGAAACGGCGCAAAACGCAACGTGGTCACACCTCAATTTCGCAGTGAAAATGACCCTTTTTTGGCAAAGTGCCTAGCTCTAGTTTGGAACCGTAGCTCTGCGGGCACCTTTGGAAACCTAGCAACCCTATACATTTTTGAAAACTAGACACACAGGGGAATCCAGGATGTGGTGACTTGACTGCCTCTCACCAGGGTCTGTTACCCAGAATCCCTTGCAAACTTAAAAAATTGTCAAAAAAACTACATTTTCCCCACATTTCTGTGGTGGAAAGTTACGGAATCTTCATGGATCCACAAATTTCCACCCACCCCGCGTTCCCCAAAGTCTTACGAGAAAAATGGTACCTCACTTGTGCGGGTCGGCCTAGTGCCTGCGACAGGAAACAGCGCAAAATGCAATGTTATCACACCTCAATTTCGCATTGAAAAATGACCCTTTTTTGGTAAAGTGCCTAGCTCTAGTTTTTGAACCCTAGCTCTGCAGGCACCTTGGGAAACCTAGCAAACCTATAAAATTTTCGAAAATTAGACAACCAGGGGAATCCAAGATGGTGTGGCTTGACTGAAACCCACCAGGGTCTGTTACCCAGAATCCCTTGCAGATCTAAAAAATTGACAAAAAAAAACATATTTTTTCTACATCTGTGGTGGAAAGTTCCGGAATCTCCGTGGATCCACAAATTTCCACCCACCTCATGTTCTCCAAAGTCTTTCGAGAAAAATGGTACCTCACTTGTGCGGGTCGGCCTAGTGCCTGCGACAGGAAACAGCGCAAAATGCAATGTTGTCACACCTCAATTTCGCATTGAAAAATGACCCTTTTTTGGTAAAGTGCCTAGCTCTAGTTTTTGAACCCTAGCTCTGCAGGCACCTTGGGAAACCTAGCAAACCTATACGTTTTTGAAAACTAGACACAAAGGGGAATCCAGGATGAGGGGACTTGACTGCCTCCCACCAGGGTCTGTTACCCAAAATCCCTTGCAAACCTAAAAATTTGTCCCAAAAAACATATTTTCCCCACATTTCTGTGGTGGGAAATTCCGGAATCTGCGTGGATCCACAAATTTCCACCCACCCCGCGTTCCACAAAGTTTTACAAGAAAAACGGTACCTCACTTGTGCGGGTCGGCCTAGTACCCGCGACAGGAAACGGCGCAAAACGCAGCGTGTTCACACCTCAATATCGCAGTGAAAAATGACCCTTTTTTGGCAAAGTGCCTAGCTCTAGTTTTTTAACCCTAGCTCTGCGGGCACCTTGGGAAACCTAGCAAACCTATACATTTTTGAAAACTAGACACCCAGCGAAATCCAGGATGTGGTGACTTAACTGCCTCCCACCAGGGTCTGTTACCCAAAATACCTTGCAAACCTAAAAATTTGTCCCAAAAAACATATTTTCTCCACATTTCTGTGGTGGAAAGTTCCGGAATCTGCGTGGATCCACAAATTTCCACCCACCCCGCGTTCCACAAAGTCTTACGAGAAAAATGGTACCTCACTTGTGAGGGTAGGCCTAGTGCCCGTGACAGGAAATGGTGCAAAACACAGCAAGGTCACACCTTAATATCGCAGTAAAAAATGACCCTTTTTTGGCAAAGTGTCTAGCTCTAGTTTTTTAACCCTCGCTCTGCGGGCACCTTGGGAAACCTAGCAAACCTATACATTTTTGAAAACTAGACACCCAGCGCAATCCAGGATGTGGTGACTTAACTGCCTCCCACCAGGGTCTGTTACCCAAAATCCCTTGCAAACCTAAAAATTTGTCCCAAAAAACATATTTTCTCCACATTTCTGTGGTGGAAAATTCCGGAATCTGAGCGGATCCACAAATTTCCACCCACCCCGCGTTCCACAAAGTTTTATGAGAAAAATGGTACCTCACTTGTGCGGGTAGGCCTAGTGCCCGCAACAGGAAACAGCGCAAAATGCAATGTTGTCACACCGCAATTTCGCTTTGAAAAATGACCCTTTTTTGGTAAAGTGCCTAGCTCTAGTTTTTGAACCCTAGCTCTGCAGGCACCTTGGGAAACCTAGCAAACCTATACATTTTTGAAAACTAGACACCCAGGGGAATCCAGGATGGGGTGACTTAACTGCCTCCCACCAGGGTCTGTTACCCAGAATCCCTTGCAAACCTAAAATTTTGTTAAAAAAAAGCCTAGTTTCTCCACATTTCTGTGGTGGAAAGTTCCGGAATCTGTATGGATCCACAAATTTCCACCCACCCCGCGTTCCCCAAAGTCTTATGAGAAAAATGGTACCTCACTTGTGTGGGTCGACCTAGTGCCCGCGACAGGAAACGGTGCAAAACGCAACGTGGTCACACCTCAATATCGCAGTGAAAAATGACCCTTTTTTGGCAAAGTGCAAAGCTCTAGTTTTTGAACCCCAGCTCTGCGGGCACCTTGGGAAACCTAGCAAACCTATACATTTTTTAAAACTAGACATTCAGGGGAATCCAGGATGTGGTAACTTGACTGCCTCCCACCAGGGTCTGTTACCCAGAATCCCTTGCAAACCTAAAAAATTGACAAAAAAACCCATATTTTTTCCACATTTCTGTGGTGGAAAGTTCCGGAATCTCCGTGGATCCACAAATTTCCACCCACCTCACATTCCCCAAAGTCTTACGAGAAAAATGGTACCTCACTTGTGCGGGTCGGCCTAGAGCCTGCGACAGGATGCAGCGCAAAATGCAATGTGGTCACACCTCAATTTCGCATTGAAAAATGACCCTTTTTTGCTAAAGTGCCTAGCTCTAGTTTTTGAACCCTAGCTCTGCGGGCACCTTGGGAAACCTAGCAAACCTATACGTTTTTGAAAACTAAACACAAAGTGGAATCCATGATGAGGGGACTTGACTGCTTCTCACCAGGGTCTGTTACCCAAAATACCTTGCAAACCTAAAAAATTGTCCCAAAAAACATATTTTCTCCACATTTCTATGGTGGAAAGTTCCGGAATCTGTGTGGATCCACAAATTTCCACCCACCCCGTGTTCCACAAAGTTTTACGAGGAAAATGGTACCTCACTTGTGCGGGTAGGCCTAGTGCCCGCGACAGGAAATGGCGCAAAACGCAGCGTGGTCACACCTCAATATCGCAGTGAAAAATGACCCTTTTTTGGCAAAGTGTCTACCTCTAGTTTTTTAACCCTAGCTCTGCGGGCACCTTTGGAAACCTAGCAACCCTATACATTTTTGAAGACTAGACACACAGGGGAATCCAGGATGTGGTGACTTGACTGCCTCTCACCAGGGTCTGTTACCCAGAATCCCTTGCAAACCTAAAATATTGTAAAAAAAAGCATATTTTCTCCACATTTCTGTGGTGGAAAGTTCCGGACTCTGCGTGGATCTACAAATTTCCACCCACCCCACGTTCCCCAAAGTCTTATGAGAAAAAATGGTACCTCACTTGTGCAGGTCGACCTAGTGCCCGCGACAGGAAACGGTGCAAAACACAACGTGGTCACACCTCAATATCGCAGTGAAAAATTACCCTTTTTTGGCAAAGTGCAAAGCTCTAGTTTTTGAACCCTAGATCTGCGGGCACCTTGGGAACCTAGCAAACCTATACATTTTTGAAAACTAGACATCCAGGGGAATCCAGGATGGGGTGACTTGACTACCTCCCACCAGGATCTATTACCCAGAATCCCTTACTAACCTAAAAAATTGACAAAAAAACCCATTTTTTTTCGACATTTCTGTGGGGGAAAGTTCCGGAATCGCCGTGGATCCACAAATTTCCACCCACCTCGCGTTCCCCAAACTCTTATGAGAAAAATGGTACCTCACTTGTGCGGGTCGGCCTAGTGCCTGCGACAGGATACAGCGCAAAATGCAATGTGGTCACACCTCAATTTCGCATTGAAAAATGACCCTTTTTTGCTAAAGTGCCTAGCTCTAGTTTTTAAACCGTAGCTCTGCGGGAACCTTGGGAAACCTAGCAAACCTATACGTTTTTGAAAACTAGACACAAAGTGGAATCCAGGATGAGGGGACTTGACTGCCTCTCACCAGGGTCTGTTACCCAAAATACCTTGCAAACCTAAAAAATTGTCCCAAAAAACATATTTTCTCCACATTTCTGTGGTGGAAAGTTCCGGAATCTGCGTGGATCCACAAATTTCCACCCACCCCGCGTTCCACAAAGTCTTACGAGAAAAATGGTACCTCACTTGTGCGGGTAGGCCTAGTGCCCGCGACAGGAAATGGCGCAAAATGCAGCATGGTCACACCTCAATATCGCAGTGAAAAATGACCCTTTTTTGGCAAAGTGTCTAGCTCTAGTTTTTTAACCCTAGCTCTGCGGGCACCTTGGAAAACCTAGCAAACCTATACATTTTTGAAAACTAGAGACCCAGGGGAATCCAGGATGGGGTGACTTGACTGCCTCCCACCATAGTCTGTTACCCAGAATCCCTTGCAAACCTAAAATAAAAAATTGTCCAAAAAAACATATTTTCCCCATATTTCTGTTGTGGAAAGTTCCGGAATCTGCGTGGATCCCAAAATTTTCAACCACTCCGCATTCCCCAAAGTCTTACAAGAAAAACGGTACCTCACTTGTGCGGGTCGGTCTAGTACCCGCGACAGGAAACGGCGCAAAATGCAGCGTGTTCACACCTCAATATCTCAGTGAAAAATGACCCTTTTTTGGCAAAGTGCCTAGCTCTAGTTTTTTAACCCTAGCTCTGCGGGCACCTTGGGAAACCTAGCAAACCTATACATTTTTGAAAACTAGACACCCAGGGGAATCCAGGATGGGGTGACTTAACTGCCTCACACCAGGGTCTGTTACCCAGAATCCCTTGCAAACCTAAAATACTGTAAAAAAAAGCTTATTTTCTCCACATTTCTGTGGTGGAAAGTTCCGGAATCTGCGTGGATCTACAAATTTCCACCCACCCTGCGTTCCCCAAAGTCTTATGAGAAAAATGGTACCTCACTTGTGCGGGTCGACCTAGTGCCCGCGACAGGAAACGGTGCAAAACGCAATGTGGTCACACCTCAATATCGCAGTGAAAAATGACCCTTTTTTGGCAAAGTGCAAAGCTCTAGTTTTTGAACCCTAGCTCTGCGGGCACCTTGGGAAACCTAGCAAACCTATACATTTTTTAAAACTAGACATCCAGGGGAATCCAGGATGGGGTGACTTGACTACCTCCCACCAGGGTCTGTTACCCAGAATCCCTTACTAACCTAAAAAATTGACAAAAAAACCCATATTTTTTCCACATTTCTGTGGTGGAAAGTTCCGGGATCTCCGTGGATCCACAAATTTCCATCCACCTCGCGTTCCCCAAAGTCTTATGAGAAAAATGGTACCTCAGTTGTACGGGTCGGCCTAGTGCCTGCGACAGGATACAGCGCAAAATGCAATGTGGTCACACCTCAATTTTGCATTGAAAAATGACCCTTTTTTGCTAAAGTGCCTAGCTCTAGTTTTTGAACCCTAGCTCTGCGGGCACCTTGGGAAACCTAGCAAACCTATACGTTTTTGAAAACTAGACACAAAGTGGAATCCAGGATGAGGGGACTTGACTGCCTCCCACCAGGGTCTGTTACCCAGAATCCCTTGCAGATCTAAAAAATTGACCAAAAAAACCATATTTTTTCTACATTTCTGTGGTGGAAAGTTCCGGAATCTCCGTGGATCCAAAAATTTCCACCCACCTCGTGTTCTCCAAAGTCTTTCGAGAAAAATGGTACCTCACTTGTGCGGGTTGGCCTAGTGCCTGCGACAGGAAACAGCGCAAAATGCAATGTTGTCACACCTCAATTTCACATTGAAAAATGACCCTTTTTTGGTAAAGTGCCTAGCTCTAGTTTTTGAACCCTAGCTCTGCAGGCACCTTGGGAAACCTAGCAAACCTATACGTTTTTGAAAACTAGACACAAATGGGAATTCAGTATGAGGGGACTTGACTGCCTCCCACCAGGGTCTGTTACCCAAAATCCCTTGCAAACCTAAACATTTGTCCCCCAAAAAATATTTTCTCCACATTTCTGTGGTGGGAAATTCCGGAATCTGCGTGGATCCACAAATTTACACCCACCCCGCGTTCCACAAAGTTTTACGAGAAAAATGGTACCTCACTTGTGTGGGTAGGACTAGTGCCCGCGACAGAAAATGGCGCAAAACGCAGCGTGTTCACACCTCAATATCGCAGTGAGAAATGACCCTTTTTTGGCAAAGTGCCTAGCTCTAGGTTTTTTAACCCTAGCTCTGCGGGCACCTTAGGAAACCTAGCAAACTTATATATTTTTTAAAACTAGACACCCAGGGGAATCCAGGATGGGGTGACTTAACTGCCTCACACCAGGGTCTGTTACCCAGAATCCCTTGCAAACCTAAAATATTGTAAAAAAAAAGCATATTTTCACCACATTTCTGTGGTGGAAAGTTCCGGAATCTGCGTGGATCCACAAATTTCCACCCACCCCGCGTTCCCCAAAGTCTTATGAGAAAAATGGTACCTCACTTGTGCGGGTCAACCTTGTGCCCGCGACAGGAAACGGTGCAAAACGCAACGTGGTCACACCTCAATATCGCAGTGAAAAATGCCCCTTTTTTGGCAAAGTGCAAAGCTCTAGTTTTTGAACCCTAGCTCTGCGGGCACCTTGGGAAACCTAGAAAACCTATACATTTTTGAAAACTAGACATCCAGGGGAATCCAGGATGGGGTGACTTGACTGCCTCCCACCAGGGTCTGTTACCCAGAATCCCTTGCAAACCTATAAAATTGACAAAAAAACCCATATTTTTTCCACATTTCTGTGGTGGAAAGTTCCGGAATCTCCGTGGATCCACAAATTTCCACCCACCTCGCGTTCCCCAAAGTCTTACGAGAAAAATGGTACCTCACTTGTGCGGGTCGGCCTAGTGCCTGCGACAGGATGCAGCGCAAAATGCAATGTGGTCACACCTCAATTTCGCATTGAAAAATGACCCTTTTTTGCTAAAGTGCCTAGCTCTAGTTTTTGAACCCTAGCTCTGCGGGCACCTTGGGAAACCTAGCAAACCTATACGTTTTTGAAAACTAGACACAAAGTGGAATCCAGGATGAGGGGACTTGACTGCCTCTCACCAGGGTCTGTTACCCAAAATACCTTGCAAACCTAAAAAATTGTCCCAAAAAACATATTTTCTCCACATTTCTGTGGTGGAAAGTTCCGGAATCTGCGCGGATCCACAAATTTCCACCCACCCCGCGTTCCACAAAGTCTTATGAGAAAAATGGTACCTCACTTGTGCGGGTAGGCCTAGTGCCCGCGACAGGAAATGGAGCCAAACGCAGCGTGGTCACACCTCAATATCGCAGTGAAAAATGACCCTTTTTTGGCAAAGTGTCTAGCTCTAGTTTTTTAACCCTAGCTCTGCGGGCACCTTGGGAAACCTAGAAAACCTATACATTTTTGAAAACTAGACATCCAGGGGAATCCAGGATGGGGTGACTTGACTGCCTCCCACCAGGGTCTGTTACCCAGAATCCCTTGCAAACCTAATAAATTTACAAAAAAACCCATATTTTTTCCACATTTCTGTGGTGGAAAGTTCCGGAATCTCCGTGGATCCACAAATTTCCACCCACCTCGTATCCCCCAAAGTCTTATGAGAAAAACGGTACCTCACTTGTGCGGGTCGGCCTAGTGCCTGCGACAGGATGCAGCGCAAAATGCAATGTGGTCACACCTCAATTTCGCATTGAAAAATGACCCTTTTTTGCTAAAGTGCCTAGCTCTAGTTTTTGAACCCTAGCTCTGCGGGCACCTTGGGAAACCTAGCAAACCTATTCGTTTTTGAAAACTAGACACAAAGTTTAATCCAGGATGAGGGGACTTGACTGCCTCTCACCAGGGTCTGTTACCCAAAATACCTTGCAAACCTAAAATATTGTCCCAAAAAACATATTTTCTCCACATTTCTGTGGTGGAAAGTTCCGGAATCTGCGTGGATCCACAAATTTCCACCCACCCTGCGTTCCCCAAAGTCTTATGAGAAAAATGGTACCTCACTTGTGCGGGTCGACCTAGTGCCCGCGACAGGAAATGGTGCAAAACGCAACGTGGTCACACCTCAATATCGCAGTGAAAAATGACCCTTTTTTGGCAAAGTGCAAAGCTCTAGTTTTTGAACCCTAGCTCTGCGGGCACCTTGGGAAACCTAGCAAACCTATACATTTTTTCAAACTAGACATCCAGGGGAATCCAGGATGGGGTGACTTGACTACCTCCCACCAGGGTCTGTTACCCAGAATCCCTTACTAACCTAAAAAATTGACAAAAAAAACCATATTTTTTCCACATTTCTGTGCTGGAAAGTTCCGGGGTCTCCGTGGATCCACAAATTTCCATCCACCTCGCGTTCCCCAAAGTCTTATGAGAAAAATGGTACCTTAGTTGTGCGGGTCGGCCTAGTGCCTGCGACAGGATACAGCGCAAAATGCAATGTGGTCACACCTCAATTTTGCATTGAAAAATGACCCTTTTTTGCTAAAGTGCCTAGCTCTAGTTTTTGAACCCTAGCTCTGCGGGCACCTTGGGAAACCTAGCAAACCTATACGTTTTTGAAAACTAGACACAAAGTGGAATCCAGGATGAGGGGACTTGACTGCCTCCCACCAGGGTCTGTTACCCAGAATCCCTTGCAGATCTAAAAAATTGACCAAAAAAACCATATTTTTTCTACATTTCTGTGGTGGAAAGTTCCGGAATCTCCGTGGATCCAAAAATTTCCACCCACCTCGTGTTCTCCAAAGTCTTTCGAGAAAAATGGTACCTCACTTGTGCGGGTTGGCCTAGTGCCTGCGACAGGAAACAGCGCAAAATGCAATGTTGTCACACCTCAATTTCACATTGAAAAATGACCCTTTTTTGCTAAAGTGCCTAGCTCTAGTTTTTGAACCCTAGCTCTGCAGGCACCTTGGGAAACCTAGCAAACCTATACGTTTTTGAAAACTAGACACAAATGGGAATTCAGTATGAGGGGACTTGACTGCCTCCCACCAGGGTCTGTTACCCAAAATCCCTTGCAAACCTAAACATTTGTCCCCCAAAAAATATTTTCTCCACATTTCTGTGGTGGGAAATTCCGGAATCTGCGTGGATCCACAAATTTACACCCACCCCGCGTTCCACAAAGTTTTACGAGAAAAATGGTACCTCACTTGTGTGGGTAGGACTAGTGCCCGCGACAGAAAATGGCGCAAAACGCAGCGTGTCCACACCTCAATATCGCAGTGAGAAATGACCCTTTTTTGGCAAAGTGCCTAGCTCTAGGTTTTTTAACCCTAGCTCTGCGGGCACCTTGGGAAACCTAGCAAACTTATATATTTTTTAAAACTAGACACCCAGGGGAATCTAGGATGGGGTGACTTAACTGCCTCACACCAGGGTCTGTTACCCAGAATGCCTTGCAAACCTAAAAAATTGTAAAAAAAAAAGCATATTTACACCACATTTCTGTGGTGGAAAGTTCCGGAATCTGCGTGGATCCACAAATTTCCACCCACCCCGCGTTCCCCAAAGTCTTATGAGAAAAATGGTACCTCACTTGTGCGGGTCAACCTAGTGCCCGCGACAGGAAACTGTGCAAAACGCAACGTGGTCACACCTCAATATCGCAGTGAAAAATGCCCCTTTTTTGGCAAAGTGCAAAGCTCTAGTTTTTGAACCCTAGCTCTGCGGGCACCTTGGGAAACCTAGAAAACCTATACATTTTTGAAAACTAGACATCCAGGGGAATCCAGGATGGGGTGACTTGACTGCCTCCCACCAGGGTCTGTTACCCAGAATCCCTTGCAAACCTAAAAAATTTACAAAAAAACCCATATTTATCCACATTTCTGTGGTGGAAAGTTCCGGAATCTCCGTGGATCCACAAATTTCCACCCACCTCGTATCCCCCAAAGTCTTACGAGAAAAATGGTACCTCACTTGTGCGGGTCGGCCTAGTGCCTGCGACAGGATGCAGCGCAAAATGCAATGTGGTCACACCTCAATTTCGCATTGAAAAATGACCCTTTTTTGCTAAAGTGCCTAGCTCTAGTTTTTGAACCCTAGCTCTGCGGGCACCTTGGGAAACCTAGCAAACCTATACGTTTTTGAAAACTAGACACAAAGTGGAATCCAGGATGAGGGGACTTGACTGCCTCTCACCAGGGTCTGTTACCCAAAATACCTTGCAAACCTAAAATATTGTCCCAAAAAACATATTTTCTCCACATTTCTGTGGTGGAAAGTTCCGGAATCTGCGTGGATCCACAAATTTCTACCCACCCCGCGTTCCACAAAGTCTTATGAGAAAAATTGTACCTCACTTGTGCGGGTAGGCCTAGTGCCCGCGACAGGAAATGGCGCAAAACGCAGCGTGGTCACACCTCAATATCGCAGTGAAAAATGACCCTTTTTTGGAAAAGTGTCTAGCTCTAGTTTTTTAACCCTAGCTCTGCGGGCACCTTTGGAAACCTAGCATCCCTATACATGTTTGAAAACTAGACACACAGGGGAATCCAGGATGTGGTGACTTGACTGCCTCCCACCAGGGTCTGTTACCCAGAATCCCTTGCACACTTAAAAAATTGTCCAAAAAACTACATTTTCCCCACATTTCTGTGGTGGAAAGTTACGGAATCTGCATGGATCCACAAATTTCCACCCACCCCGCGTTCCCCAAAGTCTTACAAGAAAAATGGTACCTCACTTGTGCGGGTCGGCCTAGTGCCTGCGACAGGAAACAGCGCAAAATGCAATGTTATCACACCTCAATTTCGCATTGAAAAATTACCCTTTTTTGGTAAAGTACCTAGCTCTAGTTTTTGAACCCTAGCTCTGCAGGCACCTTGGGAAACCTAGCAAACCTATAAAATTTTTGAAAATTAGACAACCAGGGGAATCCAAGATGGTGTGGCTTGACTGCCTCCCACCAGGGTCTGTTACCCAGAATCCCTTGCAAACCTAAAAAATTGACAAAAAAAAACATATTTTTTTCTACATTTCTGTGGTGGAAAGTTCCGGAATCTCCGTGGATCCACAAATTTCCACCCACTTCGCGTTCCCCAAAGTGTTACGAGAAAAATATTACCTCACTTGTGCGGGTCGGCCTAGTGCCTGCGACAGGATACAGCGCAAAATGCAATGTGGTCACACCTCAATTTTGCATTGAAAAATGACCCTTTTTTGCTAAAGTGCCTAGCTCCAGTTTTTGAACCCTAGCTCTGCGGGCACCTTGGGAAACCTAGCAAACCTATACATTTTTGAAAACTAGACACAAAGTGGAATCCAGGATGAGGAGACTTGACTGCCTCTCACCAGGGTCTGTTACCCAAAATACCTTGCAAACCTAAAAATGTGTCCCAAAAAACATATTTTCTCCACATTTCTGTGGTGGAAAGTTCCGGAATCTGCGTGGATCCACAAATTTCCACCCACACCGCGTTCCACAAAGTCTTACGAGAAAAATAGTACCTCACTTGTGCGGGTCGGCCTAGTGCCCGCGACAGGAAACGGCGCAAAACGCAACGTGGTCACACCTCAATTTCGCAGTGAAAATGACCCTTTTTTGGCAAAGTGCCTAGCTCTAGTTTGGAACCGTAGCTCTGCGGGCACCTTTGGAAACCTAGCAACCCTATACATTTTTGAAAACTAGACACACAGGGGAATCCAGGATGTGGTGACTTGACTGCCTCTCACCAGGGTCTGTTACCCAGAATCCCTTGCAAACTTAAAAAATTGTCAAAAAAACTACATTTTCCCCACATTTCTGTGGTGGAAAGTTACGGAATCTTCATGGATCCACAAATTTCCACCCACCCCGCGTTCCCCAAAGTCTTACGAGAAAAATGGTACCTCACTTGTGCGGGTCGGCCTAGTGCCTGCGACAGGAAACAGCGCAAAATGCAATGTTATCACACCTCAATTTCGCATTGAAAAATGACCCTTTTTTGGTAAAGTGCCTAGCTCTAGTTTTTGAACCCTAGCTCTGCAGGCACCTTGGGAAACCTAGCAAACCTATAAAATTTTCGAAAATTAGACAACCAGGGGAATCCAAGATGGTGTGGCTTGACTGAAACCCACCAGGGTCTGTTACCCAGAATCCCTTGCAGATCTAAAAAATTGACAAAAAAAAACATATTTTTTCTACATCTGTGGTGGAAAGTTCCGGAATCTCCGTGGATCCACAAATTTCCACCCACCTCATGTTCTCCAAAGTCTTTCGAGAAAAATGGTACCTCACTTGTGCGGGTCGGCCTAGTGCCTGCGACAGGAAACAGCGCAAAATGCAATGTTGTCACACCTCAATTTCGCATTGAAAAATGACCCTTTTTTGGTAAAGTGCCTAGCTCTAGTTTTTGAACCCTAGCTCTGCAGGCACCTTGGGAAACCTAGCAAACCTATACGTTTTTGAAAACTAGACACAAAGGGGAATCCAGGATGAGGGGACTTGACTGCCTCCCACCAGGGTCTGTTACCCAAAATCCCTTGCAAACCTAAAAATTTGTCCCAAAAAACATATTTTCCCCACATTTCTGTGGTGGGAAATTCCGGAATCTGCGTGGATCCACAAATTTCCACCCACCCCGCGTTCCACAAAGTTTTACAAGAAAAACGGTACCTCACTTGTGCGGGTCGGCCTAGTACCCGCGACAGGAAACGGCGCAAAACGCAGCGTGTTCACACCTCAATATCGCAGTGAAAAATGACCCTTTTTTGGCAAAGTGCCTAGCTCTAGTTTTTTAACCCTAGCTCTGCGGGCACCTTGGGAAACCTAGCAAACCTATACATTTTTGAAAACTAGACACCCAGCGAAATCCAGGATGTGGTGACTTAACTGCCTACCACCAGGGTCTGTTACCCAAAATACCTTGCAAACCTAAAAATTTGTCCCAAAAAACATATTTTCTCCACATTTCTGTGGTGGAAAGTTCCGGAATCTGCGTGGATCCACAAATTTCCACCCACCCCGCGTTCCACAAAGTCTTACGAGAAAAATGGTACCTCACTTGTGAGGGTAGGCCTAGTGCCCGTGACAGGAAATGGTGCAAAACACAGCAAGGTCACACCTTAATATCGCAGTAAAAAATGACCCTTTTTTGGCAAAGTGTCTAGCTCTAGTTTTTTAACCCTCGCTCTGCGGGCACCTTGGGAAACCTAGCAAACCTATACATTTTTGAAAACTAGACACCCAGCGCAATCCAGGATGTGGTGACTTAACTGCCTCCCACCAGGGTCTGTTACCCAAAATCCCTTGCAAACCTAAAAATTTGTCCCAAAAAACATATTTTCTCCACATTTCTGTGGTGGAAAATTCCGGAATCTGAGCGGATCCACAAATTTCCACCCACCCCGCGTTCCACAAAGTTTTATGAGAAAAATGGTACCTCACTTGTGCGGGTAGGCCTAGTGCCCGCAACAGGAAACAGCGCAAAATGCAATGTTGTCACACCGCAATTTCGCTTTGAAAAATGACCCTTTTTTGGTAAAGTGCCTAGCTCTAGTTTTTGAACCCTAGCTCTGCAGGCACCTTGGGAAACCTAGCAAACCTATACATTTTTGAAAACTAGACACCCAGGGGAATCCAGGATGGGGTGACTTAACTGCCTCCCACCAGGGTCTGTTACCCAGAATCCCTTGCAAACCTAAAATTTTGTTAAAAAAAAGCCTAGTTTCTCCACATTTCTGTGGTGGAAAGTTCCGGAATCTGTATGGATCCACAAATTTCCACCCACCCCGCGTTCCCCAAAGTCTTATGAGAAAAATGGTACCTCACTTGTGTGGGTCGACCTAGTGCCCGCGACAGGAAACGGTGCAAAACGCAACGTGGTCACACCTCAATATCGCAGTGAAAAATGACCCTTTTTTGGCAAAGTGCAAAGCTCTAGTTTTTGAACCCCAGCTCTGCGGGCACCTTGGGAAACCTAGCAAACCTATACATTTTTTAAAACTAGACATTCAGGGGAATCCAGGATGTGGTAACTTGACTGCCTCCCACCAGGGTCTGTTACCCAGAATCCCTTGCAAACCTAAAAAATTGACAAAAAAACCCATATTTTTTCCACATTTCTGTGGTGGAAAGTTCCGGAATCTCCGTGGATCCACAAATTTCCACCCACCTCACATTCCCCAAAGTCTTACGAGAAAAATGGTACCTCACTTGTGCGGGTCGGCCTAGAGCCTGCGACAGGATGCAGCGCAAAATGCAATGTGGTCACACCTCAATTTCGCATTGAAAAATGACCCTTTTTTGCTAAAGTGCCTAGCTCTAGTTTTTGAACCCTAGCTCTGCGGGCACCTTGGGAAACCTAGCAAACCTATACGTTTTTGAAAACTAAACACAAAGTGGAATCCATGATGAGGGGACTTGACTGCTTCTCACCAGGGTCTGTTACCCAAAATACCTTGCAAACCTAAAAAATTGTCCCAAAAAACATATTTTCTCCACATTTCTATGGTGGAAAGTTCCGGAATCTGTGTGGATCCACAAATTTCCACCCACCCCGTGTTCCACAAAGTTTTACGAGGAAAATGGTACCTCACTTGTGCGGGTAGGCCTAGTGCCCGCGACAGGAAATGGCGCAAAACGCAGCGTGGTCACACCTCAATATCGCAGTGAAAAATGACCCTTTTTTGGCAAAGTGTCTACCTCTAGTTTTTTAACCCTAGCTCTGCGGGCACCTTTGGAAACCTAGCAACCCTATACATTTTTGAAGACTAGACACACAGGGGAATCCAGGATGTGGTGACTTGACTGCCTCTCACCAGGGTCTGTTACCCAGAATCCCTTGCAAACTTAAAAAATTGTCAAAAAAACTACATTTTCCCCACATTTCTGTGGTGCAAAGTTACGGAATCTGCATGGATCCTCAAATTTCCACCCACCCCGCGTTCCCCAAAGTCTTACGAGAAAAATGGTACCTCACTTGTGCGGGTAGGCCTAGTGCCCGCGACAGGAAATGGCGCAAAATGCAGCGTGTTCACACCTCAATGTCGCAGTGAAAAGTGACCCTTTTTTGGCAAAGTGTCTAGCTCTAGTTTTCTAACCCTAGCTCTGCGGGCACCTTTGGAAACCTAGCAACCCTATACATTTTTGAAAACTAGACACACAGGGGAATCCAGGATGTGGTGACTTGACTGCCTCTCACCAGGGTCTGTTACCCAGAATCCCTTGCAAACTTAAAAAATTGTCAAAAAGACTACATTTTCCCCACATTTCTGTGGTGGAAAGTTATGGAATCTGCATGGATCCACAAATTTCCACCCACCCCGCGTTCCCCAAAGTCTTACGAGAAAAATGGTACCTCACTTGTGTGGGTCGGCCTAGTGCCTGCGACAGGAAACAGCGCAAAATGCAATGTTATCACACCTCAATTTCGCATTGAAAAATTACCCTTTTTTGGTAAAGTACCTAGCTTTCGTTTTTGAACCCTAGCTCTGCAGGCACCTTGGGAAACCTAGCAAACCTATACATTTTTTGAAAATTGGACAACCAGGGGAATCCAAGATGGTGTGGCTTGACTGCCTCCCACCAGGGTCTATTACCCAGAATCCCTTGCAAACCTAAAAAATTGACACAAAAAAAACATATTTTTTCTACATTTCTGTGGTGGAAAGTTCCGGAATCAACGTGGATCCACACATTTCCACCCACCTCGCGTTCCCCAAAGTCTTTCGAGAAAATGGTTCCTCACTTGTGCGGGTAGGCCTAGTGCCCGCGACAGGAAATGGCGCAAAACGCAGCGTGTTCACACCTCAATATCGCAGTGAAAAATGACCCTTTTTTGGCAAAGTGCCTAGCTCTAGTTTTTTAACCCTAGCTCTGCGGGCACCTTGGGAAACCTAGAAAACCTATACATTTTTGAAAACTAGACACCCAGGGGAATCCAGGATGGGGTGACTTAACTGCCTCACACCAGGGTCTGTTACCCAGAATCCCTTGCAAACCTAAAAATTTGTCCCAAAAACGTATTTACTCCACATTTCTGTGGTGGAAAGTTCCGGAATCTGCTTGGATCTACAAATTTCCACCCACCCCGCGTTCCCCAAAGTCTTATGAGAAAAATGGTACAACACTTGTGCGGGTCGACCTAGTGCCCGCGACAGGAAACGGTGCAAAACGCAACGTGGTCACACCTCCATATCGCAGTGAAAAATGACCCTTTTTTGGCAAAGTGCAAAGCTCTAGTTTTTGAACCCTAACTCTGCGGGCACCTTGGGAAACCTAGCAAACCTATACATTTTTGAAAACTAGACACCCAGGGGAATCCAGGATGGGGTGACTTGACTGCCTCCCACCAGGGTCTGTTACCCAGAATCCCTTGCAAACCTAAAATAAAAAATTGTCAAAAAAAACATATTTTCCCCATATTTCTGTGGTGGAAAGTTCCGGAATCTGCGTGGATCCAAAAATTTTCACCCACTCCACGTTCCCCAAAGTCTTACAAGAAAAATGGTACCACACTTGTGCGGGTCGGCCTAGTGCCCGCGACAGGAAACGGCGCAAAACGCAGCGTGTTCACACCTCAATATCGCAGTGAAAAATGACCCTTTTTTGGCAAAGTGCCTAGCTCTAGTTTTTTAACCCTAGCTCTGTGGGCACCTTGGGAAACTTAGAAAACCTATACATTCTTGAAAACTAGACACCCAGGGGAATCCAGGATGGGGTGACTTAACTGCCTCACACCAGGGTCTGTTACCCAGAATCCCTTGCAAACCTAAAATATTGTAAAAAAAAGTATATTTTCTCCACATTTCTGTGGTGGAAAGTTCCGGAATCTGCGTGGATCCACAAATTTACACCCACCCCGCGTTCCCCAAAGTCTTATGAGAAAAATGGTACCTCACTTGTGCGGGTAAACCTAGTGCCCGCGACAGGAAACAGTGCAAACCGCAACGTGGTCACACCTCAATATCGCAGTGAAAAATGACGCTTTTTTGGCAAAGTGCAAAGCTCTAGTTTTTGAACCCTAGCTCTGCGGGCACCTTGGGAAACCTAGCAAACCTATACATTTTTGAAAACTAGACATCCAGGGGAATCCAGTATGGGGTGACTTGACTGCCTCACACCAGGGTCTGTTACCCAGAATCCCTTGCAAACCTAAAATATTGACAAAAAAAAACATATTTTTTCCACATTTCTGTGGTGGAAAGTTCCGGAATCTCTGTGGATCCACAAATTTCCACCCACCTCGCGTTTCCCCAAAGTCTTACGAGAAAAATGGTACCTCACTTGTGCGGGTCGGCCTAGTGCCTGCGACAGGATACAGCACAAAATGCAATGTGGTCACACCTCTATTTCGCATTGAAAAATGACCCTTTTTTGCTAAAGTGCCTAGCTCTAGTTTTTGAACCCTAGCTCTGCGGGCACCTTGGGAAACCTAGCAAACCTATATGTTTTTGAAAACTAGACACAAAGTGGAATCCAGGATGAGGAGACTTGACTGCCTCTCACCAGGGTCTGTTATCCAAAATACCTTGCAAACCTAAAAATTTGTCCCAAAAAACATATTTTCTCCACATTTCTGTGGTGGAAAGTTCCGGAATCTGCGTGGATCCACAAATTTCCACCCACCCCGCATTCCACAAAGTCTTACGAGAAAAATGGTACCTCACTTGTGCGGTTAGGCCTAGTGCCCGCGACAGGAAATGGCGCAAAACGCAGCGTGGTCACACCTCAAAATCGCAGTGAAAAATGACCCTTTTTTGGCAAAGTGTCTAGCTCTAGTTTTTTAACCCTAGCTCTGCGGGCACCTTGGGAAACCTAGCAAACCTGTACATTTTTGAAAACTAGACACCCAGGGGAATCCAGGATGGGGTGACTTGACTGCCTCCCACCAGGGTCTGTTACCCAAAATACGTGCAGACCTAAAAAATTGTCCCCAAAAACATATTTTCTCCATATTTCTGTGGTGGAAAGTTCCGGAATCTGCGTGGATCCAAAAATTTTCACCCACTCCGCGTTCCCCAAAGTCTTACAAGAAAAACGGTACCTCACTTGTGCGGGTCGGCCTAGTGCCCGCGACAGGAAACGGCGCAAAACACAACGTGGTCACACCTCAATTTCGCAGTGAAAATGACCCTTTTTTGGCAAAGTGCCTAGCTCTAGTTTGGAACCGTAGCTCTGCAGGTACCTTGGGAAACTTAGCAACCCTATACATTTTTGAAAACTAGACACACAGGGGAATCCAGGATGTGGTGACTTGACTGCCTCTCACCAGGGTCTGTTACCCAGAATCCCTTGCAAACTTAAAAAATTGTCAAAAAAACTACATTTTCCCCACATTTCTGTGGTGCAAAGTTATGGAATCTGCATGGATCCTCAAATTTCCACCCACCCCGCGTTCCCCAAAGTCCTACGAGAAAAATGGTACCTCACTTGTGCGGGTAGGCCTAGTGCCCGCGACAGGAAATGGCGCAAAATGCAGCGTGTTCACACCTCAATGTCGCAGTGAAAAGTGACCCTTTTTTGGCAAAGTGTCTAGCTCTAGTTTTCTAACCCTAGCTCTGCGGGCACCTTTGGAAACCTAGCAACCCTATACATTTTTGAAAACTAGACACACAGGGGAATCCAGGATGTGGTGACTTGACTGCCTCTCACCAGGGTCTGTTACCCAGAATCCCTTGCAAACTTAAAAAATTGTCAAAAAAACTACATTTTCCCCACATTTCTGTGGTGGAAAGTTATGGAATCTGCATGGATCCACAAATTTCCACCCACCCCGCGTTCCCCAAAGTCTTACGAGAAAAATGGTACCTCACTTGTGTGGGTCGGCCTAGTGCCTGCGACAGGAAACAGCGCAAAATGCAATGTTATCACACCTCAATTTCGCATTGAAAAATTACCCTTTTTTGGTAAAGTACCTAGCTTTCGTTTTTGAACCCTAGCTCTGCAGGCACCTTGGGAAACCTAGCAAACCTATACATTTTTTGAAAATTGGACAACCAGGGGAATCCAAGATGGTGTGGCTTGACTGCCTCCCACCAGGGTCTATTACCCAGAATCCCTTGCAAACCTAAAAAATTGACACAAAAAAAACATATTTTTTCTACATTTCTGTGGTGGAAAGTTCCGGAATCTGCTTGGATCTACAAATTTCCACCCACCCCGCGTTCCCCAAAGTCTTATGAGAAAAATGGTACAACACATTCGTGCGGGTCGACCTAGTGCCCGCGACAGGAAACGGTGCAAAACGCAACGTGGTCACACCTCCATATCGCAGTGAAAAATGACCCTTTTTTGGCAAAGTGCAAAGCTCTAGTTTTTGAACCCTAACTCTGCGGGCACCTTGGGAAACCTAGCAAACCTATACATTTTTGAAAACTAGACACCCAGGGGAATCCAGGATGGGGTGACTTGACAGCCTCCCACCAGGGTCTGTTACCCAGAATCCCTTGCAAACCTAAAATAAAAAATTGTCAAAAAAAACATATTTTCCCCATATTTCTGTGGTGGAAAGTTCCGGAATCTGCGTGGATCCAAAAATTTTCACCCACTCCACGTTCCCCAAAGTCTTACAAGAAAAATGGTACCACACTTGTGCGGGTCGGCCTAGTGCCCGCGACAGGAAACGGCACAAAACGCAGCGTGTTCACACCTCAATATCGCAGTGAAAAATGACCCTTTTTTGGCAAAGTGCCTAGCTCTAGTTTTTTAACCCTAGCTCTGTGGGCACCTTGGGAAATGTTAGAAATGGGATTTCTGGTTGGCTAAGGCTTGCGCCAAAGTCAGGCAGAAACCACCACTCTAGTCAGGGCAAGGAAGTTACACGCCAAAGATAACCCCTGCTCACCCCCTTGGTAGCTTGGCACGAGCAGACAGGCTTATCCCTGAGGCGATGTGTAAAGCGTTTGCGCGCGCACCCAGCAACAACACCCAAGGCCCACCACAACGGAAACTCCACACAAGGTATTATATAAAAATAACCTTTGTATTATACACAACACATTAGATAAAAACACACACTTTACAATGTGCCAACAGGCACGGGCAGAATTTACAAGGGATTATATATACAGGGGACAGGGCCACATGGACCACTGTCAGGAATTCGCACTCTTTAGAAATAGCACTTAGAACGTAGGAATAATATTTTAGAACATAGCACATACAATCACTGTAGCACTAAAAATAGAACATATAGCACACAACCAGTAACTACTGGTAACCAGAAAGTACCACCTACGCAACCCTAACCACCTTTAGGAATATATCACGCAGGGAACTAGGACCTCACTAGTACCACCTGTACTAGGGAGAAAACAACCACCTAAGTATCACTCTACCTGTAGGGGTCTAAGCACATAAACACATGATGCATAACATTCAGAGGTGTAAAGCACATGACGCATAAACACATTCAGAGGTGCAGGAAAGGAAACAAGAACACACTAGTATAATTACTACTAGTAAAACAATCTCCAATGCATAAACACAGTTTAGGAAGGAGAATATCATAAAGACATTGCGCAGGCGCCAAAGTACATATATAAAAATCACCAGGTACCCTAGGGGAGGGCACAATACAGAAAAAACGGTCCCCCAGGCCAACTGGCCTCAGGGGTGCAGAAATGACCAATCCAATAATGTCACGGCGCGACTGCGCAGGCTGCGCAAGCCAGGCGCACCCTGCACAACCTAAACGTTGCAGCTGCCCACTAAGTGCTGGGCAGCTGTGAACACGGAGTGTGGGCACCACTGTGCCCTTTGAAACTAATCTGTCGCCTTTGGAGCCTCTCTGGGCTCTAAAACAATGACATGCCCCCTAGAGCCTGTCAGGGCTCTATTAAACTATTGCCCCCAATGTTGGAGCCTCACGGGCTCTAGAAAAAAGGTGGGGGCGACGTTGGAGCGGCCCGCTGCCTTCCGGGGCCGCTCTACTGACTAGGAAATGCCCCCGTAGCGTTGGAGCCTTCACGGCTCTATACAAACGCTCCCCGAGCACGTGGGAGCCTCACTGGGCTCAGCGAAGCACAATCACCCGTTGGAGCGCCTCGCGCTCAGACACCGAGGACAATGCCCCCTTTGACGTTGGAGCCTTCCCGGCTCTTAAACAAAATGCGCCCCATTGGAGCGGTCCGCTCTGGAGCGGGGCCGCTCTGCTACCGCCTCTCCCCACCCGGACTCCCTTTACTCTTACCGGCTGGGGGAGAGGTGGCAAAGACAGGACTCCGGTCTGCGGGGCTTCTTCTCGCTGCACTCGGGGAGGCGGGGTAGGCTCCCGTGCTCTCCCGTCTTCTCCTCTCGTGGGGCTTCCCTCGTCCGGCTGCAGGAGCGCGGGGTAGGCTCCCGTCGGCTTCCTGTTAACGTCCCGCCCACGTCCCAACAAAGGCCGCCTGACTTCCTGTGAGCCCGGCCGCGGCGGTGATTTCAAAACTCGGCAATAAGAGGGGTAGGCTCCCTCTGCAGGTGCGATATACGGCGGGGTGGGCACCCGCCGTAAAAATAAACAAATAAGCGGGGTGGGCACCCGCAAGCACCCCACAATGCGGGGTGGGCACCCGCCAATTAAATCACGGCAAATAAGCAGGGTGGGCACCTGCGACAGCACCAGTATGCGGGGTAGGCACCCGCTATCAGAAATAAAGCGCTCCGGGCGCTGAGGGCAGAGGTGGAAGCGCTTTCTGTGCCAAAGGAGAGTCCAGCGCTCCCAGGCGCTGGAGGCTTCAGCAAAAGTCCCAAATCAAGTGCTCCTAGCGCTGAAAGTCAAAATGAAAGCGCTTCCAGGCGCTTTGGGGGGAATAAGAGAGAAAGAGAAGGTCCAGCAAAGTTTTAGGAAGGGGGCAAGGCTGGGCCAGGGGCCAGCTCACTGGGCCCTCCAGGGCAGGGAGGCAGTCCCAAGTGGCGGTTCCTCCTAGCCTCCAGCAGCAGCAGCCCCCTCCTGTCAGGATCCAAAAAGCAGAACAGTTTCTGTGGGGACACAGCCCCATTTTTATACAGCAAACCCCTTTGTTCTGGGTTCAGGGTGAGGGGGAAAACCAGTCGCAGCTGGTTGGGGAGCACCCTTGATGTGCTCAGCCCCTCACTCTATTCACTGGCAGGGCTAGGGTCGTCAGTCGCACCACAGGGGGCGGGGCCAGCATTGTGTGTGGAAAACCCTGTCCTATTCAGGACCCAGGTGTACTCCTCCCACCCATCTAGCTGCTGATCTCCCCATTCACCACCGGGTGACTCATCCTGACTCTGGGGAATCCCTAGCCCGTCACATGACATGACCAGCCAATCACGCGACAGACACACTGCACACAGAAGTGCCCACTTCTAGAAGTGGCACTTCCACACTAGGTACATGCACGCCGCACACATCATCGCGCAGCATTCACTCCCACGAGTCCGCACATACCAAACTCGGGCCTGCACACCCCACGCATCAGGAACTACTAGGGACACATACATTCCCCATGCATTCCTATGGGAGGGCAGGCCTATCTCACCACATGCACTCAGAGCACGCACTTTACCCTGGGACACAGGGAAAGTGCGCAGAGACCAACAATTACCACACCAAGTCACCAGTAAAAATCAAAAAAGTTCAGGGGTGAACCTGCCAGAAGGGCCAAGTCCAACAGGAAACTTAGAAAACCTATACATTCTTGAAAACTAGACACCCAGGGGAATCCAGGATGGGGTGACTTAACTGCCTCACACCAGGGTCTGTTACCCAGAATCCCTTGCAAACCTAAAATATTGTAAAAAAAAGTATATTTTCTCCACATTTCTGTGGTGGAAAGTTCCGGAATCTGCGTGGATCCACAAATTTACACCCACCCCGCGTTCCCCAAAGTCTTATGACAAAAAGGGTACCTCACTTGTGCGGGTCAACCTAGTGCCCGCGACAGGAAACGGTGCAAACCGCAACGTGGTCACACCTCAATATCGCAGTGAAAAATGACGCTTTTTTGGCAAAGTGCAAAGCTCTAGTTTTTGAACCCTAGCTCTGCGGGCACCTTGGGAAACCTAGCAAACCTATACATTTTTGAAAACTAGACATCCAGGGGAATCCAGGATGGGGTGACTTGACTGCCTCCCACCAGGGTCTGTTACCCAGAATCCCTTGCAAACCTAAAATATTGACAAAAAAAAACATATTTTTTCCACATTTCTGTGGTGGAAAGTTCCGGAATCTCTGTGGATCCACAAATTTCCACCCACCTCGCGTTTCCCCAAAGTCTTACGAGAAAAATGGTACCTCACTTGTGCGGGTCGGCCTAGTGCCTGCGACAGGATACAGCGCAAAATGCAATGTGGTCACACCTCAATTTCGCATTGAAAAATGACCCTTTTTTGCTAAAGTGCCTAGCTCTAGTTTTTGAACCCTAGCTCTGCGGGCACCTTGGGAAACCTAGCAAACCTATATGTTTTTGAAAACTAGACACAAAGTGGAATCCAGGATGAGGAGACTTGACTGCCTCTCACCAGGGTCTGTTATCCAAAATACCTTGCAAACCTAAAAATTTGTCCCAAAAAACATATTTTCTCCACATTTCTGTGGTGGAAAGTTCCGGAATCTGTGTGGATCCACAAATTTCCACCCAACTCGCATTCCACAAAGTCTTACGAGAAAAATGGTACCTCACTTGTGCGGTTAGGCCTAGTGCCCGCGACAGGAAATGGCGCAAAACGCAGCGTGGTCACACCTCAAAATCGCAGTGAAAAATGACCCTTTTTTGGCAAAGTGTCTAGCTCTAGTTTTTTAACCCTAGCTCTGCGTGCACCTTGGGAAACCTAGCAAACCTGTACATTTTTGAAAACTAGACACCCAGGGGAATCCAGGATGGGGTGACTTGACTGCCTCCCACCAGGGTCTGTTACCCAAAATACGTGCAGACCTAACAAATTGTCCCAAAAAACATATTTTCTCCATATTTCTGTGGTGGAAAGTTCCGGAATCTGCGTGGATCCAAAAATTTTCACCCACTCCGCGTTCCCCAAAGTCTTACAAGAAAAACGGTACCTCACTTGTGCGGGTCGGCCTAGTGCCCGCGACAGGAAACGGCGCAAAACACAACGTGGTCACACCTCAATTTCGCAGTGAAAATGACCCTTTTTTGGCAAAGTGCCCAGCTCTAGTTTGGAACCGTAGCTCTGCAGGTACCTTGGGAAACTTAGCAACCCTATACATTTTTGAAAACTAGACACACAGGGGAATCCAGGATGTGGTGACTTGACTGCCTCTCACCAGGGTCAGTTACCCAGAATCCCTTGCAAACTTAAAAAATTGTCAAAAATACTACATTTCCCCCACATTTCTGTGGTGGAAAGTTACGGAATCTGCATGGATCGACAAATTTCCAACCACCCCGCGTTCCCCAAAGTCTTACGAGAAAAATGGTACCTCACTTGTGCGGGTCGGCCTAGTGCCTGCAACAGGAAACAGCGCAAAATGCAATGTTATCACACCTCAATTTCGCATTGAAAAATGACCCTTTTTTGGTAAAGTGCCTAGCTCTAATTTTTGAACCCTAGCTCTGCAGGTACCTTGGGAAACCTAGCAAACCTATAAAATTTTTGAAAATTAGACAACCAGGGGAATCCAAGATGGTGTGGCTTGACTGCCTCCCACCAGGGTCTGTTACCCAGAATCCCTTGCAAACCTAAAAAATTGACCAAAAAAAACATATTTTTCTACATTTCTGTGGTGGAAAGTTCCGGAATCTCCGTGGATCCACAAATTTCCACCCACCTCGTGTTCCCCAAAGTCTTTCAAGAAAAATGGTACCTCACTTGAGCGGGTAGGCCTAGTGCCTGCGACAGGAAACAGCGCAAAATGCAATGTGGTCACACCTCAATTTTGCATTGAAAAATGACCCTTTTTTGCTAAAGTGCCTAGCTCTAGTTTTTGAACCCTAGCTCTGCAGGCACCTTGGGAAACCTAGCAAACCTATACGTTTTTGAAAACTAGACACAAAATGGAATACAGGATGAGGGGACTTGACTGCCTCCCACCAGGGTCTGTTACCCAAAATCCCTTGCAAACCTAAAAATTTGTCCCCAAAAACATATTTTCTCCACATTTCTGTGGTGGAAAATTCCGGAATCTGCGTGGATCCACAAATTTCCACCCACCTCGCGTTCCACAAAGTTTTACGAGAAAAATGGTACCTCACTTGTGCAGGTAGGCCTAGTGCCCGCGACAGAAAATGGCGCAAAACGCAGCGTGTTCACACCTCAATATCGCAGTGAAAAATGACCCTTTTTTGGCAAAGTGCCTAGCTCTAGGTTTTTTAACCCTAGCTCTGCGGGCACCTTGGGAAACCTAGCAAACCTATACATTTTTGAAAACTAGACACCCAGGGGAATCCAGGATGGGGTGACCTAATTGCCTCCCACCAGGGTCTGTTACCCAGAATCCCTTGCAAACCTAAAATATTGTTAAAAAAAGCATATTTTCTCCACATTGTTGTGGTGGAAAGTTCCGGAATCTGCGTGGGTCCACAAATTTCCACCCACCCCGCGTTCCCCAAAGTCTTATGAGAAAAATGGTACCTCACTTGTGCGGGTCGACCTAGTGCCCGCGACAGGAAACGGTGCAAAACGCAACGTGGTCACACCTCAATATCGTTGTGAAAAATGACCCTTTTTTGGCAAAGTGCAAAGCTCTAGTTTTTTAACCCTAGCTCTGCGGGCACCTTGGGAAACCTAGCAAACCTATACATTTTTGAAAACTAGACATCCAGGGGAATCCAGGATGGGGTGACTTGACTGCCTCCCACCAGGGTCTGTTACCCAGAATCCCTTGCAAACCTAAAAAATTGACAAAAAACCCATATTTTTTCCACATTTCTGTGGTGGAAAGTTCCGGAATCTCCGTGGATCCGCAAATTTCCACCCACCTCGCGTTCCCCAAAGTCTTACAAGAAAAATGGTACCTCACTTGTGTGGGTCGGCCTAGTGACTGCGACAGGATGCAGCGCAAAATGCAATGTGGTCACACCTCAATTTCGCATTGAAAAATGACCCTTTTTTGCTAAAGTGCCTAGCTCTAGTTTTTGAACCCTAGCTCTGCGGGCACCTTGGGAAATGTTAGAACCGGCGGTCTCTAGTTGGCAGAGGTATACACTTCCGACAAATAGGGACCCACCAACTCTAGTCAGGGCAAGGGGATTACACACTCAGATAACCCCTGCTACCCCCTTGGTAGCTTGGCAGAGCAGACAGGCTTATCTCAGAGGCAGTGTGTTAAGCATTTATGACCACATACAGTAACAAAGTGAATACACTACAGATGGACACGACACAGAAGTTATTATAAAAATAGGATTTTTATATAAGGCTTAGCACAAGACCAAATAACGACAAAAATATACCACAGTCTTAATAAATACTCTTTGGAAGGAAAAATGATAGTTCACGTAAGGTTTCTTCTTGGCAAATAGTTCTTAAGCAACAAAATTAAGTATTCTTCTGAAACACAGTTCTTTGGCAACAATGTGGCTCCCACAGGAGTCACACCACGTCGAGTCTACGATATTCCCAAGGTTCGGCGTCGACCAAGAGGAGCGCTACGTCGAGCCTGGAGTTGCAACAGACCCCACAAGTACAGTACCTTGAGAAATGAAGAAAACGATGATCCACGGCGTCGAGATGTCGGCGTCGAGGTCGGCGTTGATCGTGCCTCGGATTCGGGTTGATCCGCAGCGGCGTCGAGGGATGTCGGGCCGGAGCAGCGCTCACGGCGTCGAGAAGGGCGTCGAGTCGATGCGATCAGCAGCGGCGTCGGGATGGGGTCGCTTGGAGGTGGAGCCGATACTCACTCCTCACTGGCGTCGATACCGGCGTCAAGACGGGGTCACTTGGAACTGGGCCCGATACCCACTGCTCACTGGTGTTGCTGCTGGCGTCGATCGGGCCCGGCGGCAGGCGTCAAAGGCTCAGGACACTGAAACCGTTACTCACGATGTCGAGCTGGATTCGGCAAAAAATATAAACAAGGAAACCCTATTGATCAGAAGGGACCAAGGGTACACGGTTATTTAGAAGAAACAAGGTCCCATTCAAAAATAGATACAATTTTAAATATCACAATTTTCCAATCAAAAATTGGATTTAATGTTTTATTCAGAAGATGAATTAAGATATAATACAGTTGCTATGAACAAGAATGCACGTGGTGAAATAAGTGAGCAGCCCGTGAGTAGTAAAGGAAATCAGCCGATTTCCTAACCGCAGGCAAGTGACTTAAAAAGTGACTTTTTGTGTATCTGAAATAAAGATTATTTAAAGTCACAATTGAGAATCATCTCATACTCTGAATAGAAAATTCCAGTGTAACATCAAGAGATTAGAGATGTAGGTCGACGACGTTTCGATCCCCAATTTGATGGTGGGATCTCTTCAGGACTAACAAGGTGATGGAATGCCTGGGAAAGTGAGCCTGGGTGGGTAAGGAAGAGGGGGGTGGGGAGAAAAAAGGGAAAGGAGTTAAATTGCGGGAAAGGAAAGGTAAAGGAGTTGTGGGTAATAGCATAGTGTGGTGCATTGAAGCATAAAGTTATGCCGAAGGGGGAGAGCGGTGTATATCTTAAGGATAATAGTAAGAGGGATTGAAGGTGAGGGAATTTACCGGAGTGGGGGTGTGAGTGAAGGAAATAAACGAAGGTAGGGATAACCAGAAGGGGCGTGGGATGAGGTGGTGCCATGAGAAGAAGGGAGGAGGAAAAGATAGAGGAACTTACTGTACAGGGGACAGCTGAAAAGGCAAATAAATGCAGGAGCCGTACTAGGCACGTTGTTCAATTGCAGCAGAGAATGCAAATCATCGCGCACGTTGCTCGATAGCAGTTCTGGAGAGGTGAGGGGTACTCCTGTGTTAGATAGGGAGAAGGGTGGGAGAATAAGGAGTGAGGGAGTGTCACTGTGTCGTTCTGGTGCCAGGGGAGGGGAGGGGAGGGTGATAATTACCTGGAGGGTTAATGCTTCAAGCGCTCCTGGATGAGCCTGTGCGGGGGGGCACAGTCGTAAGAGATCGAGCGGTGGTTGTTCTAATGGCGGGAAAAGGGGAGGGAAATGGTAAGAAATTTCCGAGAATGGCGAATAGTAAAACCAGAGTGGTGGCCGGTAGTGAGGTAGGATCGTAATTACCTGGAATTTGAACAAGGTCAGTATGGAATCTTCCTGGTGCGGCAAAACCGGCAATAATTATCCGCGTGTAAGCAAAACTTCGTGCCGGAAGGAATTAGAGGCAGCCCATGATGGCGGATATAGGGGTGGGAATAATTAGAATGGTTGCTGCTAAGGCGGACAGGAACGAAGGGTGACAGGGAACCAGTAACCGTAAGTGAGGCGATTGTGTTACCTGAATGGAGATCGGCTCAGTCTGCACAATCTTCGTTGCGAGGACGATACTCGAATGGAGGTTCCGGGTCTGCAGCGAGTGACGGACCGGAAGGGGCAGTCATAAGGAAATCTCCTATATAGGAGGTGGGGGCGTGTCCTGAATGTGGATAATGTGAAAAGGGAGAAAGGACACGGAAGGGGAGCAGTGTCAGGTGGATACAGAGAGGAATGAGGAGAAAGGTGCAGTGCACCAGGGAGAGGGTCCCGGCGAATAGTGAAAAGATAAATTTAAAAATTAGAGAAATAAGCAGGAAGTACCATGAGATTGTAGAGAAAGGTAATAAGAGGAGGAAAGACGATGAATCAGTAAATAAGGTATGAGGTGGGTGGAAAAGGGGGAAAGAAAAGGCACTGATGGCAAGGGAGTGTAGTGTTGGTGTGGGGGGTAGAATGCAGTGAGTGCGGGAAAAGGGGAGGAAGGGGAAAGGTGGGGGGCCGGGGGGGGGGGGTTTAAGGATTAGAATTAGAATTAAGGGGATAAAAGGTTAAAAAAGGGGGGGGGGTTAGTTGTTGGTTTCGTTGGCTTGGGATTAAAGTCAGTCACAGTAGGTGTACAGATTAATCATACAATGATAATATTACAGAAGATTGGACCAGTCCTCCAGGCGGTTGAGCCCGGTGTGTAAACTGTCAGTACGAATTATCCATTTTAGTTCTTCTTTGTCCAGAATAGCAGCAATGTTAGTGTTCCTTATGGGTTGATGTATTACGTTAACGACTTGCCATTTGATGTCGTCCTCCGTGTGGTTCAGGGTGATGAAGTGGTCCACAAGTGGCGCATTCGGTGTTTTACAGCGTATACGACTTCTGTGCTGGCAAATCCGGATCCTGATCTTTTGGGTTGTTTGTCCAACATAAATCAAATCACAAGGGCAGGTAATAGCATATATCACATTGGCAGTGTTACAATTTGAGAAATGTGAAAGAGTGACATCAGTGTTACCATGCACAAATTTTTTCGTGTCTTTAGTGAAGTTACAAACACTGCAGTTCCCGCACTTAAAATGGCCTAATAGTGGTGGTAGACCCAGGCACCTCTGAGGGATTGGTCCTTAGTTTTGGTGGGGAGTGCGGCCCTGACAAGATGGTCTTTTATGTTTTTGCTTTTTTTGAAAGCGAAAAGAGGGCGTTCAAACTTCAAACTGCCGGCATTAATTGTAGGCCAGTGTTTAAGAATACTCTTCCTAACTGTGTTAGAGATAGGTGAAAAAGTGGTCACACAGACTATCCTATCGTCCTTTCTTTTTTCTTTGGGGCTAAGTAGGGTCTCCCTTGGGCAGTACCATGCCCTTTTGAGGGCTTTTTTCACAAGTTTACGTGGGTAGCCTCTGTTGGTCAATTTTTTGGAAAGGATGGAGGCCTCCCCAAAATAGTCTTTCTTAAGATAACAGTTGCGGCGTATCCTAAGGAATTGTGAGTAGGGAAGGGAGTCTCATAAGGCTCTGGGACGATGGCTGTTATAGGATAGTAGGGTGTTTTTTCCTGTGGGTTTGCGATAAAGTGTGGTATAAAGACCGCCATTGTAAGCTATAATGGATAGGTCAAGAAAGGCAATCTCATTTTTGCTATTATTTGCAGTGAATTTGAGGCCATTGCAGTGTGAGTCGAGCCAATCCTTAAATTCAGATAGGTTCTCTTCACTGTTGTTCCAGATCAGGAAAATATCGTCGATGTATCGCTTCCATTCTAGAATGGAATTTCTGAAGGGATTCATGGGAGATAGTATGCGGTGTGTTTCAAGCCAATCCATATAAAGTATGGCAAAATTTGGAGCAAAAACGGCACCCATACTGGTACCCTTAACTTGTTGATAGTAGTTACCATCGAATAAGAAAAAATTCCTAGTCAAACAAATTTTGAGGAGTTTTATGTCTTTATTCTGGACAAAGAAGAACTAAAATGGATAATTCGTACTGGCAGTTTACACACCGGGCTCAACCGCATGGAGGACTGGTCCAATCTTCTGTAATATTATCATTGTATGATTAATCTGTACACCTACTGTGACTGACTTTAATCCCAAGCCAACGAAACCAACAACTAACCCCCCCCCCCTTTTTTAACCTTTTATCCCCTTAATTCTAATTCTAATCCTTAAACCCCCCCCCCGGCCCCCCACCTTTCCCCTTCCTCCCCTTTTCCCGCACTCACTGCATTCTACCCCCCACACCAACACTACACTCCCTTGCCATCAGTGCCTTTTCTTTCCCCCTTTCCACCCACCTCATACCTTATTTACTGATTCATCGTCCTTCCTCCCCTTATTACCTTTCCCTACAATCTCCTGGTCCTTCCTGCTTATTTCTCTAATTTTTAAATTTATCTTATCACTGCTCGCCGGGACCCTCTCCCTGGTGCACTGCACCTTTCTCCTCATTCCTCTCTGTATCCACCTGACACTGCTCCCCTTCCGTGTCCTTTCTCCCTTTTCACATTATCCACATTCAGGACACGCCCCCACCTCCTACATAGGAGACTTCCTTATGACTGCCCCTTCCGGTCCGTCACTCGCTGCAGACCTGGAACCTCCATTCGAGTATCGTCCTCGCAACGAAGATTGTGCAGACTGAGCCGATCTCCATTCAGGTAACACAATCGCCTCACTTACGGTTACTGGTTCCCTGTCACCCTTCGTTCCTGTCCGCCTCAGCAGCAACCATTCTAATTATTCCCACCCCTAGATCCGCCATCATGGGCTGCCTCTAATTCCTTCCGGCATGAAGTTTTACTTACACGCGGATAATTATTGCCGGTTTTGCCGCACCAGGAAGATTCCATACTGACCTTGTTCAAATTCCAGGTAATTACGATCCTACCTCACTACCGGCCACCGCTCTGGTTTTACTATTCGCCATTCTCGGCAATTTCTTACCGTTTCCCTCCCCTTTTCCCGCCATTAGAACAACCACCGCTCGATCTCTTACGACTGTGCCCCCCCGCACAGGCTCATCCAGGAGCGCTTGAAGCATTAACCCTCCAGGTAATTATCACCCTCCCCTCCCCTCCCCTGGCACCAGAACGACACAGTGACACTCCCTCACTCCTTATTCTCCCACCCTTCTCCCTATCTAACACAGGAGTACCCCTCACCTCTCCAGAACTGCTATCGAGCAACGTGCGCGATGATTTGCATTCTCTGCTGCAATTGAACAACGTGCCTAGTACGGCTCCTGCATTTATTTGCCTTTTCAGCTGTCCCCTGTACAGTAAGTTCCTCTATCTTTTCCTCCTCCCTTCTTCTCATGGCACCACCTCATCCCACACCCCTTCTGGTTATCCCTACCTTCGTTTATTTCCTTCACTCACACCTCCACTCCGGTAAATTCCCTCACCTTCAATCCCTCTTACTATTATCCTTAAGATATACACCGCTCTCCCCCTTCGGCATAACTTTATGCTTCAATGCACCACACTATGCTATTACCCACAACTCCTTTACCTTTCCTTTCCCGCAATTTAACTCCTTTCCCTTTTATCTCCCCACCCCCCTCTTCCTTACCGACCCAGGCTCACTTTCCCAGGCATTCCATCACCTTGTTAGTCCTGAAGAGATCCCACCATCAAATTGGGGATCGAAACGTCGTCGACCTACATCTCTAATCTCTTGATGTTACACTGGAATTTTCTATTCAGAGTATGAGATGTTTCTCAATTGTGACTTTAAATAATCTTTATTTCAGATACACAAAAAGTCACTTTTTAAGTCACTTGCCTGCGGTTAGGAAATCGGCTGATTTCCTTTACTACTCACGGGCTGCTCACTTATTTCACCACGTGCATTCTTGTTCTAAGCAACTGTATTATATCTTAATTCATCTTCTGAATAAAACATTAAATCCAATTTTTGATTGGAAAATTGTGATATTTAAAATTGTATCTATTTTTGAATGGGACCTTGTTTCTTCTAAAGAGCTGGATTCGGCGGCGTCGGCGGCGTCGAGACTGCAGGTTTTCCCTTGTGTACTGGAAACAACACTTTCCAGCAATTCAGCAATTCAGTAGATGGTGAAGTCCTTTGGCCCTGTGACTTCAACAGGAGACTGGCACTCTTCCAGCCCTTGGAGATTTCCTAGCAAGCGTTTAGAGAGTACACACCAAGTTCCTCTCTCCTTGTTCCTTGGCAAAAATAAAGAAGCAGCTTTCAGGTTCCTCCACAGCAGAACAGCACTCTGGCAGAAAGGGGAGGCAAGTCCTTAGATCAGCAGGCTTCTTGTCCTTGGTACAGGTTTCCTTGTCAGAAGTGATCTGAGTTCTTGGTTCAGGGTTCCTTCTCTTATACCCCATTTCTCCTTTGTTCCCTTTGTCCAAGCAGGGAAATTCCCACCATCTCAGGTTTGTTGTGGGTGTTGCCAGGCAGAGGCACCTGGCCTATTCACGGAGCAGGGCAGAGTCCTCAGCCGCCCAGCAGGAGGCGGAGCCAGTATTGTCACTGGCAGGAGCAGGGCTATCAGTCGCCCAGCAGGAGGTGGAGCCAGCATTGTGTCAGGCAGGGCAGGCTACTCTTCCCTCACTCTATGTGTAAATGCCTCATTCACCCCACACTGACTCATTCAGACCTCTGGAGCCACCCAGCCCCTGACACACACACCAAACCAGCAGAGACCGGTGGATAGTTGGACAAGAAAATAGCCACTTTCTAAAAGGGCTATTTTCAAACATAGAATTTAAAAACCATCCATCCTAAAGGGTGTGTTATTAAATTCTGAGTTCAGGGATACTAAACTCGACCTGCTACCATGCTCCCTGAGTCAGATAGATTATAATGGAGTGAATAATCAGTCTGCCCAGTCTGGCCTATTGGAGGCAGGTAGCCCTTCAATAGTGAAAAACGAAAATGGCTGTAATTCACTATTAGGTCATGAAATGTGGGGAGAACTACCCTTCACCCAGGGAGTCCTCATCACTAAGGTGGAAAAATCTGGACAGACCATCAGCATTGGCGTGATCTGTACCAGGGCGGTGTTCCACCGTAAAGTCCATCCCCTGTAGGGAAATGGACCACCTCAACAGCTTTGGGTTCTCACCCCTCATCTGCATTAACCATCTGAGGGGCCTGTGGTCTGTCTGAACCCGGAAGTGAGTCCCAAACAGGTAGGGTCTTAGCTTCTTCAGCGCCCAGACCACAGCAAATGCCTCACACTCTATCGCACTCCACCTTTGTTCCCTGGGAAGTAACCTCCTGCTGATGAAGGCTACAGGGAAGTCTCGGTCCTCCTCATTCATCTGTGCTAGAACAGCCCCCACACCATGCTCTGAAGCGTCTGTCTGGACAATGAATTCTTTTGAAAAGTCGGGTGCCTGGAGGACCGGTGCTGTACACATTGCAGTTTTCAGGGTGTCAAAGGCGTTCTGACAGGCGTCAGTCCAGATCACAAGTCTCGGCTGCTTCCTGGAAGTCAGCGAGGTCAAGGGGTGCACAATGTTGCCATACCCCTTGACAAACCTCCTGTAGTAACCCGTGAGACCCAAGAAGGCTCTCACCTGAGTCTGGGTTTTGGGCGGTTCCCAAGCCAGGATGGTATCTATCTTGGGTTGCAGGGGGGCCACCTTGCCGCTCCCTACTTGGTGCCCCAAGTACACCACTGAACCCTGCCCAATCTGGCACTTACTGGCCTTGATTGTGAGGCCTGCTCTGTGCAGGGCCAACAACACTTCCTGGAGGTGGCGCAAGTGTTCCTCCCAGCTGGCGCTGAACACTGCTATATCGTCCAGGTAGGCGGCGCTGAAATCCTCCAGCCCGGCCAATACCTGGTTAACCAACCTCTGGAATGTGGCAGGGGCATTCTTCATCCCAAAGGGCATCACATGGAACTGGTAGTGCCCATCTGGTGTGGAGAATGCAGACCTCTCTTTTGCCCCATCAGTCAAGGCGATCTGCCAGTACCCAGACGTTAGATCAAACGTACTAAGGTACCGGGCAGCCCCCAACCGATCGATGAGCTCATCAGCTCTGGGGATGGGGTGCGCGTCAGTCTTGGTGACCGAATTGAGTCCTCGGTAATCCACACAGAACCGAAGTTCTGGTGAAGCACCAGGCGCTGCAGCCTTTGGGACCAAGACCACTGGGCTGGCCCAAGGACTGCTAGAGGACTCAACCACCCCTAAGGCAAACATCTTGGAGACCTCCTCCTTGATATATGCTCTGACCTTTTCAGTCACCCTGTAGGCCTTGTGCCTCACAGGAGTGCTGTCCCCAGTGTCCACATCATGGATACACCACTGAGTGACACCAGGGATTAAGGAAAACAGATCAGGGAATTGTACCAACAGATGGCGACAATCTTGCTGCTGCTCAGGGGTCAGTGTGTCAGAGAGGACAACACCATCCACTGACCCATCTTTCTCTTTTGCACACAGGAGGTCAGGAAGAGGCTCACTCTCCTCCTCCATCCCAGCATCTGTGGCAAGGAGCATGCCCACTTCGGACCTTTCTATGTGGGGCTTTAACCGGTTGACATGCAGGACCCGCAAGGGGTTCCTGGGAGACTTCAAGTCCACCAAGTAGGTGACATTGCTCTTTTTCTCCACAACCTCAAATGGTCCAGTCCACCTGTCCTTGAGCGCACAAGGTTCCACAGGGGCCATGACCCAAACTTTCTGACCAGGTTGAAGCTCAACCAGAGTGGCATTCTGATCGTACCACCGCTTCATCTCTTCCTGGCTGGCCTCCAGATTTGCCTGAGCAAGATCTCTGAAGCGCCGAGTCTGGTTCCTAAAGGCCAGCATGTAACTATATACATCCTGGGGAGGTTTCCTGGGAGATTGCTCCCATCCTTCTTTAACCAGACTCAAAGGTCCTCTTACCGGGTGACCATACAAAAGCTCAAATGGGCTGAACCCTGGAGACTTCTGTGGCACCTCACGGTAAGCAAACAGCAGGCATGGCAAGAGGACGTCCAATTTACGCCTCATGGGTTCTTCAAGACCCATGATCATGCCTTTTAGGGTCCGGTTGAATCTCTCAACCAGCCCATTACCTTGAGGGTGGTAAGGAGTGGTAAACTTGTAGGTTACCCCACACTCCTTCCACAGAGACTTCATATAATTCGAAATGAAGTTGGTGCCCCGGTCTGACACCACCTCTCTGGGGAACCCCATGCGGGAGAAAACACCCATCAGTGCCCGTCCCACCACGGGGGCCGTCACTGTGCGGAGAGGGATGGCTTCCGGGTACCGGGTGGCATGGTCCACCAAGACCAGGATAAACCTGTTGCCCATGGCTGTCTTGGGGTCCAGTGGCCCCACAATGTCAATTCCCACTCGCTCAAAGGGGGTACTGACGACGGGAAAAGGTTGGAGGGGAGCATTCTGCTTCCGCCCACTTTTCCCACTTGCCTGGCAAGTTTGACAGGTCCTACAATGGATATCTGAATCCCTTCTCATCTGGGGCCAATAAAAATGGGTGACAAGCCTGTCATAGGTCTTGTCCTGCCCCAGATGTCCAGCTAACGGAACGTCATGAGCCAACCCCAGTAGGAAGGCTCTGAAGCGCTGGGGTACCACCAGCACACGGGCTGACCCAGGCTCAGCAGCCTTAGGCTCGCTATACAGGAGGTCGTTCTCCCAGTAAATCCAATGTGATCCTGACTGATCACCTGTCGTTTGGGCTGAGGCCTGCTGCCTCATACCCACAAGAGAAGGGCACACTTTCTGTTCAGCACAAAATTCCTCCCTGGAGGGACCACCATCCTGCTGCCAATGGGTCAGCTCGGGCAGGTCTCCCAGTTCGGCCACTTGTTCTCCTGTCGGTTCCAGGGCATCCCCCTCAGGGTCTGCTCCCTCCTGGACCGCGGGAACGATGGGGGACGGTTTCCCGCGCCCCCTGCCTCTTCTCTTCACGGTTGGGACCTGGGCCATACTTTCAGGCTCCAGGGCCCCATCAACACCCTTACTAACTGACATGGACCGGGTGGTCGCACACACCCACTCAGGCAGACCCAACATTTCCAGATGCGATTTTCTCTCCACCTTAGCCCAAGGGGAGTTCTCCAAATCATTGCCCAGGAGACAATCAACAGGCATGGCGGGCCTCACAGCAACCTGAAGAGTCCCTGAGACCCCCCCCACTCAAAAGGAACTTGAGCTACCTCACACTGACTCTGTGAGTTGTCAGCAGCTACAACGGGGTAGAATGCATGAGGGACCACCTGCTCTCTGGACACCAAGTGACACTTGACAGCTGTCACACTTGCTCCGGTGTCTCTGAGAGCTTCCACCCTATGGCCATTAATGGTCACCCACTGCCTATATTTTTTAGTGTTATTAGGCAGAGGGGTTGGAGGAACCATTTCCACGTCTCCTAAAGAGACCAGGGACATTTCTGCGGGACCCCACCCACCGGGGGCACCCATCTCATTCCCTCCCAGGGCTACATTCGTCACCTGACGAGGGGGTGCACGTGGTGGTGCATTGGAATCCTTCATGGGACACTGGGGATCATAATAACGGTGTCCCACCTGCTTACAAGCGTAGCAGGTCATGGGGCCCTTGGAACAGGTTTACCTGTCGGGGCCTCTGGCTTCTTTACAGGGGGAGGCTGGGAACCCTTCCCTTGGTTCCCTTGGGGATTACTTTGGGGCCCTTTCTGAAACTCCCTCTGTTTACCCCTGTCCCCCCCACTCTTCTGCTGGGGACCCTGCCCACCTTTGGCTGAGTCTCCCACTGGACCCTTGTGGACCCTGGTACTGACCCAGCGGTCCGCCTCCTCAGCAAGTTTTCTAGGGTTAGATATCTTGCTATCAACAAGGTGCTGGCGTAGCTCTGGAAAACAGTTATTAGACAAGTGCTCCCAAGCAAACAAATCATAAAGAGCATCATAACTATCAACCTTGCTACCCTTTATCCAACCATCCATGGCTCTGCAAAAAAAAGACACATATTCAACCCACGTAGTACCAGGCAACTTCTTACATTCTCTAAAGGTTTGTCGGTACTTTTCTGGAGTTAAGCCATATCTCAGCATTAAAGCATTTTTCATATGAGTATAAGACGCCCTTTCCTCTTCAGGCATGCTCAACAAGGTATCTCTCCCTTCATTTGTAAAGCGGCTCCACAACCCCGTTCCCCAATCTTTCTCAGGGACCCGGTGGGCCAACAATGCTAACTCATACGCTTTAAACCATTGGCTAATATCTTCATTCTTACTGTAATCTTTGATCACATCTTTAGGAAAATAAAACCTACTTTCTGCAGGCATAGATGGAGCGCTGCCACCAGAGGGATTCAACTCTAAACTCTTTTCTTTAAGTTCCATCTCCCTCAACATCTTCTCACGTTCAAATGCTAACTTCTCTCTCTCAAAATCTAATCTTTTGCTCTCCATTTCAGCTTCTCTCAGGCTCTTGGCTTTTTCTAATTCCAACTGCCCTCCTAATTTAAGTTTTGCCATCTCTAACTTGTATTCCCTCTCCTTCTCCCTGTCTTCCAACTCTTCAGGAGAAAGGCTCTTAGAGGAAACACTGCTGCCGGGAGATGCCACGTGCCCATTCACGGGCTCTTCCACCTCCTCTTCCTCCTCCTCTTCCTCTTCCGGTACCACCACCTGATCAGAGGGATTTCTGGCCTCTAACCAGGCCTTCAGCGCTTTGATGAAGTCGCCTCTCACTTTGAGACCTGTGGTAGGAACTTTAAACTGCTTGCAAAATCCTCTTATATCCTTTAGCTTGTAGGAATCTATCTTCTCCTTATCAAATTCCTCCACAACAATAAGAGAAGGGGTAGCAGCTCCGGCATTTTCCATGGTCAAAACTGGCAGTGTTTAAAAAAAATGACCTCCAGGAAAGCGGAGAACAAAAATAGGATATCCTACCAAAACAGATTGTGGCTGCATTATGGTCTGCTTTCACTATGTAGCGTACACTAATCACTGCACATGAGTCATAAATGCAAAGTTCAAATCCCACCGCTGCCACCAATGTTAGAGTTGGTGGGTCCCTATTTGTCAGAAGTGTATACCTCTGCCAACTAGAGACCGCCGGTTCTAACAGGAAACCTAGCAAACCTATACGTTTTTGAAAACTAGACACAAAGTGGAATCCAGGATGAGGGGACTTGACTGCCTCTCACCAGGGTCTGTTACCCAAAATACCTTTCAAACCTAAAAAATTGTCCCAAAAAACATATTTTCTCGACATTTCTGTGGTGGAAAGTTCCGGAATCTGCGTGGATCCACAAATTTCCACCCACCCCGCGTTCCACAAAGTCTTACGAGAAAAATGGTACCTCACTTGTGAGGGTAGGCCTAGTGCCCTCGACAGGAAATGGCGCAAAACGCAGCGTGGTCAGACCTCAATATCGCAGTGAAAAATGACCCTTTTTTGGCAAAGTGTCTAGCTCTAGTTTTTAACCCTAGCTCTGCGGGCACCTTTGGAAACCTAGCAACCCTATATGTTTTTGAAAACTAGACACAAAGTGGAATCCAGGATGTGGTGACTTGACTGCCTCTCACCAGGGTCTGTTACCCAGAATCCCTTGCAAACTTAAAAAATTGTCAAAAAAACTACATTTTCCCCACATTTCTGTGGTGGAATGTTATGGAATCTGCATGGATCCACAAATTTCCACCCACCCCGCGTTCCCCAAAGTCTTACGAGAAAAATGGTACCTCACTTGTGCGGGTCGGCCTAGTGCCTGCGACAGGAAACAGCGCAAAATGCAATGTTATCACACCTCAATTTCGCACTGAAAAATTACCCTTTTTTGGTAAAGTACCTAGCTCTAGTTTTTGAACCCTAGCTCTGCAGGCACCTTGGGAAACCTAGCAAACCTATAAAATTTTTGAAAATTAGACAACCAGGGGAATCCAAGATGGTGTGGCTTGACTGCCTCCCACCAGGGTATGTTACCCAGAATCCCTTGCAAACCTAAAATAAAAAATTGTCAAAAAAAACATATTTTCCCCATATTTCTGTGGTGGAAAGTTCCGGAATCTGCGTGGATCCAAAAATGTTCACCCACTCGGCGTTCCCCAAAGTCTTAAAAGAAAAATGGTACCTCACTTGTGCGGGTCGGCCTAGTGCCCGCGACAGGAAATGGCGCAAAACGCAGCGTGTTCACACCTCAATATCGCAGTGAATAATAACCCTTTTTTGGCAAAGTGCCTAGCTCTAGTTTTTTAACCCTAGCTCTGCGGGCACCTTGGGAAACTTAGCAAACCTATAAATTTTTGAAAACTAGACACCCAGGGGAATCCAGAATGGGGTGACTTAACTGCCTCACACCAGAGTCTGTTACCCAGAATCCCTTGCAAACCTAAAATATTGTAAAAAAAAGCATATTTTCTCCACATTTTTGTGGTGGAAAGTTCCGGAATCTGCGTGGATCCACAAATTTCCACCCACCCCGCGTTCCCCAAAGTCTTATGAGAAAAATAGTACCTCACTTGTGCGGGTCAACCTAGTGCCCGCCATAGGAAACGGTGCAAAACGCAACGTGGTCACACCTCAATATCGCAGTGAAAAATGATCCTTTTTTGGCAAAGTGCAAAGCTCTAGTTTTTGAACCCTAGCTCTGCGGGCACCTTGGGAAACCTAGCAAACCTATACATTTTTGAGAACTAGACATCCAGGGGAATCCAGGATGGGGTGACTTGACTGCCTCCCACCAGGGTCTGTTACCCAGAATCCCTTGCAAACCTTAAAAATTGACAAAAAACCCCATATTTTTTCCACATTTCTGTGGTGGAAAGTTCCGGAATCTCTGTGGATCCACAAATTTCCACCCACCTCGCGTTCCCCAAAGTCTTACGAGAAAAATGGTACCTCACTTGTGCGGGTCGGCCTAGTGCCTGCGACAGGATACAGCACAAAATGCAATGTGGTCACACCTCAATTTCGCATTGAAAAATGACCCTTTTTTGCTAAAGTGCCTAGCTCTAGTTTTTGAACCCTAGCTCTGCGGGCACCTTGGGAAACCTAGCAAACCTATATGTTTTTGGAAACTAGACACAAAGTGGAATCCAGGATGAGGAGACTTGACTGCCTCTCACCAGGGTCTGTTACCCAAAATACCTTGCAAACCTAAAAATTTGTCCCAAAAAACATATTTTCTCCATATTTCTGTGGTGGAAAGTTCCGGAATCTGCGTGGATCCACAAATTTCCACCCACCTCGCGTTCCACAAAGTTTTACGAGAAAAATGGTACCTCACTTGTGCAGGTAGGCCTAGTGCCCGCGACAGAAAATGGCGCAAAACGCAGCGTGTTCACACCTCAATATCGCAGTGAAAAATGACCCTTTTTTGGCAAAGTGTCTAGCTCTAGTTTTTTAACCCTAGCTCTGCGGGCACCTTTGGAAACCTAGCAAACCTATACATTTTTGAAAACTAGACACCCAGGGGAATCCAGGATGGGGTGACTTGACTGCCTCCCCCAGGGTCTGTTACCCAAAATACCTTGCAAACCTAAACAATTGTCCCAAAAAACATATTTTCTCCACATTTCCTTGGTGGAAAGTTCCGGAATCTGCGTGGATCCAAAAATTTTCACCCACTCCGCGTTCCCCAAAGTCTTGCAAGAAAAATGGTACCTCACTTGTGCGGGTAGGCCTAGTGCCCGCAACAGGAAATGGCGAAAAATGCAGAGTGTTCACACCTCAATATCGCAGTGAAAATGACCCTTTTTTGTCAAAGTGCCTAGCTCTAGTTTTTTAACCCTAGCTCTGCGGGCACCTTGGGAAACCTAGCAAACCTATACATTTTTGAAAACTAGATACCCAGGGGAATCCAGGATGGGGTGACTTAACTGCCTCACACCAGGGTCTGTTACCCAGAATCCCTTGCAAACCTAAAATATTGTAAAAAAAAAGCATATTTTCTCCACATTTCTGTGTGGAAAGTTCCGGAATCTGCGTGGATCCACAAATTTCCACCCACCCTGCGTTCCCCAAAGTCTTGCAAGAAAAATGGTACCTCACTTGTGCGGGTAGGCCTAGTGCCCGCAACAGGAAATGGCGAAAAATGCAGCGTGTTCACACCTCAATATCGCAGTGAAAAATGACCCTTTTTTGGCAAAGTGCAAAGCTCTAGTTTTTGAACCCTAGCTTTGCGGGCAGCTTTGGAAACCTAGCAAACCTATACATTTTTGAGAACTAGACATCCAGGGGAATCCAGGATGGGGTGACTTGACTGCCTCCCACCAGGGTCTGTTACCCAGAATCCCTTACAAACCTAAAAAATAAAAAAAATACCCATATTTTTTCCACATTTCTGTGGTGGAAAGTTCCGGAATCTCCGTGGATCCACAAATTTCCACCCACCTCGTGTTCCCCAAAGTCTTACGAGAAAAATGGTACTGCACTTGTGCGGGTCGGCCTAGTGCCTGCGACAGGATACAGCGCAAAATGCAATGTGGTCACACCTCAATTTCGCATTGAAAAATGACCCTTTTTTTGCTAAAGTGCCTAGCTCTAGTTTTTGAACCCTAGCTCTGCTGGCACCTTGGGAAACCTAGCAAACCTATACGTTTTGTGTTAAAAAGTGGCATGACTCCAATAGATATTCCAAATGCTGCTTTATTGCCAATAGCACCACCAACAGTGAAACGATGTTGCCCCTCCGTGTTCGCCCATCCAACTGCCACCCCCCGTATTCCCAAGGAACACCGAACATTCATAGCGCGCATCTGTTCCAACATGGAACAGAATGTGCACGAGATTATAACACATCCCCTTTACATAACAATAGAAAAATCAAATGATGACAAGAAAAGAAGAAAATAAAAACACAAATTAATTAACAGGTATTCAAATAAAAATCATTAAACTTTGCAGGAGTGTGACGCAGTCTCCTAGAAGGATCCCTGGGATGTACATAACCCGGATCAGGAAGAACTGAAGTACTAGGAAAGTTATCCCAACTTGAAGAAGCAGGAAAACTGGACTGATCAGAAACTGAAGCATCACAAGGACTAGAACGCAAAGAAGGATCAGGCCCCGTGTATTTCACCAACCTCGACATATTCCACTTACACCCATTCTGCATCGTAACCACATTCTTGTGAATTGAAGAAATCCTGTACGGACCCATAAATTCCGAAATACCTTTTTTCGAAAACCTGGGTTTCTTAACCAACACCCACTCCCCCACACACCATAATCTGGACTTAACAGCATTCTTGAAATCAAACTGTTTTTTATATTCTGTTTGATAAGAATGGATCCTAGATTCCACCTCCTCCCCATCCAAAGGAATCAGATCATGAGAAGGAAACCAAGTCGGATTCAACTTGGACTTCGCATGTCTGCCCCGCAGAAGAAAGAAAGGCGAGTTACATACAACATGGTTCACCGTGGTGCGATGAGCCCACCATGTATCACGCAACACATCCTTAGGGGAGTTTTCGTATCCAACGCTGTTTGCACACAACCCTTGACAACACGATTCATGCGTTCAGCAAGACCGTTGGCCTGAGGAGAATAAAGAGCTGTTTTAAGATGAATGATACCAAGATCATCCAAAAATTCCCCCATCTCAGAAGAGACAAATTGCACACCATTGTCGGTGATGAGATATTTCGGAATACCCTCCCCAGCAAATTCATCTTTCAGGAATTCCACAATAACTTTTGAGTTGACATTACTCACACATTTGGTAGATTCCCGTTTGGAAGTATAATCTACCAAGAGAATAACAAATCTCTCAGACGGCGCAAGTAAATCAAATGGACCCATTAGGTCCAGACCTAACTTTGTCCACGGCTGACTAGGAACTTCAACTGGAGACAAAGGGGCATTGTTGACCACTTTGGACTTATCATTAGACGCACATAGATGACAATCCTTAACCACAACTTCCACCTGACGATCCATAAATGGCCACCAATATCTCTCCCTAAGCCGCGATTTAGTGAGACTCCTTCCAAGGTGCCCCTCATGAGCAAGATTTATCAATTTTTGTCTCAAGGATAAAGGAGGAATAAATCTACTACCTCTCATCAGCCCCCCAATGGGTAAAAGTCAGCTCATTCCTAACAGACCAAAAAGGACTTAACTCTGGATCCACATCCTTGCAATGAACCGGCCAACCTTTAATGATAAAATCCTTGATACAAGAAAATAAAGGATCATCAGAAACAGCCTGACTCCATTCTTCATGTGAAATAGAGGACTCCTTAACCCAAGAAACACATACCTGTTCAACATCAACATAATCTTCCTGTTCTTGAATAGGCAATCTGGACAGACAGTCAGCAGTCACATTCGAGGACCCAGGCAAATACTGCACTTGGAAATTGAACTCCTCCAATCCCTCACTCCAACGCTTCAATCTAGGAGTCAATCTGTCACTTTCCATACACGAGAAAACTTGCACAAGAGGACGATGATCTGATCTTACAACGAAAGGAATACCCCAAAGGTAAAACTTAAAATGCTTAATTGGCCAAACTATTGCAAGTGCTTCCTTCTCAATACAAGAATATTGTTGCTCGGCTTTCCTCAAAGCGCGAGAAGCAAAAGCAACAACTTTGTCCACCCCATCCTCCACTTGGGAAAGTACCGCACCCAAACCAGCCAAACTCGCATCAGTGGTAAGAATAGTTCTCTTGTTGGCATCAAAATGGCCTAAACTGGGTAACTGGCTGATGGAACATTTAACAATTCCAAAAGCAACTTCACATGCTTCATTCCACTCAAAATGAGTGCCTTTCTTAAGCAAATTTCTTATGGGCTCAACCACAGATGCAAATCCTTTAACAAACTTAGCATAAAATTCAGCCAAACCCAAGAAAGATCTAACTTGCTCCTTGTCCATTGGAGTTGGAGCTTCAACAATGCTCTTAGCTAATTCAAGCTTAGGTTGAATGCCCTCCCCAGAAATTACATGCCCAAGATATGTAACTGAAAACACTCCAATTCTACACTTCAGTTTGTTGACTGTGAGGCCCTTACTCGCTAACTTTGTTAGAATCACCCTTAAAATTGTGTCATGTTCTGAGTCATCTTTGCCATAAACAAGAATATCATCTTGGAAAAAATGACATTTGACATATCACCAATGACCAACTTCATAATACGTTGAAAGCAAGCCGCAGCTGATGCCAAGCCAAAGGGCATCCTGACGAATCTGAATGCTTACAATGGAGTTACAAAGGACGTCAGATGCTTAGAATCAGCATGAAGCGGTACTTGATGGTACGCAGATGACAAGTCAAGAACAGAAAAAACCCTCGCACCATTCAGCATTGACAAAGACTCATTAATATTGGGCAGCGGTTGGCGGTCAACCCATATCCATTTGTTCAGACCTCTGAGATCCACACACATGCGAATGCTCTTCCCAGAATCCTTGGGGGCCAAATCCACCGGAGCCAACCATTCAGATGATTCAATCTCCTCAATAACCTTCAAACCCATTAGCCTATCCAACTCTTTTTTGAGAGGAGCTATCATCATGTTAGGAACCTTCCGAACCTTATGCACACACGGTACTGCATTATGCTTTAAGATAATGCAATGTTCGAAATATTTTAACAGACCCAACTTATCTGTAAAAACTTGGGGAAATTCTTCAAAAAACTTGTTGGAATTAGGGATGCTGTGAGAAGTTGGCCTGGTATATGATGCTCACTAGTTAAAGTGATCACCCTGTACCATGCCAAGCAACCCTTATGGTGTGGTTGTAAGTCAACCTTTTCGGACTAGCTGCCCTAGTGGTAGCGTAGGCTAAGCAGTCTTTGAGGCTAAACTCGTGAAGCGTGTTAAGCCAGCTGTTTTACCAAATGTAACCCCCTTTTATACCAATGAAAGGACACCACACAGATATATATTCAAAATATATATGTATTTATTTCTCGAAGTAACCCCTAGTCTCTTTATGAGCACAGGAGCACAAATCGTCAAACAAGATTACAGTAGAATACACAGAAGTTGCACTTTATATGGATAGGCCCTGGTGGCCGCTCAAACCATATACTAAAATAGTGGTATAAGTACCACGAACAGAAAAGGGAAAAGGCCTAGGGCCTCTAGAATCGCTGGGCCTACAAGGAGCTAACCTCAGTTAGTGACCAGGAGGTCCACGGGTGGCGTGTGCAGAGCAAATAGTCACACGCGTGCTCCCATAGGTTTCAATGGGTGCGTAAAAAGTACAAAGTTACTGCAAAGAGGATCTTCCGGATGGACTAGGAACTCAAGATTTGGAACACAGGCACTAGAGATGTAATACTACACTTGGGCACAGGTGTGCCAGCTTTACCTCACCCACAGGAAGCGGGTGCATAGGCCTCGAAGTGCGTCGGGTTTCTTCTATCTGTTCCGTGGAGCCTGAAGACAAAGATGCTGCAGGCGGTCGGTCCGGGAGAGATGCAGTGGATCCAAGAGTGGATCGGAGATGTTGAAGACCTGTAAGCAGAGGGGACAGTGTTCACAGTCACTAGCCAGTGACCGGCGTGGCACCAGGTGGGTACCAGGCAATGTCGGGTGCAAACAGGGAGAAAGGTGTAGCTTGTCTCTGCAGCCACGTGGTCCCTGGAGGTCGACGATGTCCAGGAGTCGAGTCACGATCTGTCCCACGCAGGCTCTCGCTGTCGGCGGTGTCGGCGACTTGATCGAAGCAAACAAGCCTTGGCAAAAGCAATTGTTGTAGGAAAAGGAAATAAGCTGATGGTTCTGACCAGCAAGGTCAGAAGGACTGCTCCTTTGGAGGGGAGCAAGGGCCAGTCTGGAGCAACCAGACCAGTGGTGTATTTCTTGAAGTTCGTCACCAAGATGGCTACTAGCCAGCGGGCCAGCAACCGGTTAGGCGCGTCGAGTGGCAAAATGCAGAAGGGCCCCACGCAGATCGTGGAGATGCTGGAGGGCTCACCTTTGGTGCAGATGCTGCTCGGGTGTTGGGCTTCTCAGATCCCAAAGCACAACTTGGAGGAAGCCTCGGTTGTTGCACTTGTCAGCTTGTCGTAGTCGTTCCAAGATGGCCGGCTCCACGTGTCTCGGTGCCTCCACGGGTCTCCTCTTTTCAGGGACTGTGGATCGGGCGGTGAGAGGTCTGGAGGTCCAGGTCTTGTCAGTCTCTGGGCTTGGGCTCCGGCGGGAGGCGGCGGCAAAGCAGACGTTGATTCGCTGGATGGTGCTTGCGTTAGCAAGGTGGTCACTCCCTGACCACAGGGGAGATTGGCTTCAGTCCTCTGTGCAGCAGAGCGTCGAAGTTCCCGTCTTCTTCTTAGTATTAAGTTGATTCCAGGATGTCTGAAGTCTTAGGACACAGCTCCTACCTTTAAGCGGATTCTAGGGGCCGGACTACCTGCTAGGTCCCTCCCTATGGGTGGGACCAGGAAGGGGGGTGGTTACACCCCCAATCCTTTGTCCAGCTCGCCCCAGGCCCGGGACTGGTGTGCCCCAGGACCGGTTTGAACTGGCATATGCACCGAGGCTCCTTGTGAGCCACAGGCATGTCTGGTTTCTTTCAAGCCCTACCTGACCAATACACAAAATCCTGTCTGGGGTGGTGCACGCACCTCCCCTGGCAGGAAACCCTTTGTCCACACCTCCCAAGCTGGAAGGACTCCCAGCAGCAGGAGGGCAGACTTGTGTCTGTGGTGGCAGCATCCATTTTGTGGAGCTGAGGCTATGTCTGATTTTACCCGGGTTTCAGGTACTGTACATGTCGTGTCCCTCTAGAAGGGTGGAATGCTAACCCCGTCGCCAGAATTGGCGAGGGGTTAGTATTCCAATTTGTATGACACCTTACTCGACATGTTTTGATAAAGCCAAACCAAAGATAGCATTTAACTGCGAGGTTCATAATGCACTTAAGAGTATATGGTATGACGATATCTGGAAACAGTAGAAGGAAGTTGTTCCGACCACTGCAGACAGGCTCAGCTCATGCCAGAGCACCATCTCACATGGAACCACGCACTCTGCCTTCAGGATTGTTAAGGCCTGCCATAGGAGTGACTTATAGGTTACCAGGTGTCCCATTTAAGGTTAGGTATAGGTATACTACACCTAAGTAAGAGGTGATTACACCAACTTACCCCAGCTGAGTGATCAGCCAGTTGTGTCAAATTGTTAGGCCAAGCCTGGGGTGGCATAATACATGCTTCAGCCCCTGGCAGGCCTTGGGTACACCAATGCCCTGGGTACCTAGTGTACACTGGTACAGGGGCTGACAGGGTGATCCACTTCCAATTGGTTATGCACCTAGGGTGCATAGTTTTAATTTAGTAGAGAGAACAGCAGGCTGGGGGTCTGATTGGCAGGCCCACAGCCTCAATATGTCAAAAACCAGTGAAGCAAAAAGCAAAAATTTGGGGTGACCATAGGATAGCAGACCCTACTCTCCTACACAACCCCCCCCCAAACGCTGGGACATTAAACTAGCCTTGACCAGTCTCGTCTTCATGTCCTAAGTGGAAGTACCTGGAGAGACCATCTGCATTCCCATGGTCAGTACCTGGCCGGTGCTCTACTGTAAAGTCCATCCCCTGTAGGGAAATGGACCACCTAAGCAGTTTGGGGTTTTCACCCTTCATCTGATTTAGCCACAAGAGGGGCTTATGGTCGGTCTGAATCTTGAAGTGAGTGCCAAACAAGTATGGCCTCAGCTTCTTCAGGGCCCACACCACAGCAAAGGCCTCCCTCTCAATAGCTGACCAATTCTTCTCTCTGGGGGTCAACCTTCTGCTAATAAAAGCAATGGGTTGGTCTTGACGATCTACATTAAGTTGTGACAGCACAGCTCCCACACCCAACTCAGAAGCATCTGTTTGGACAATAAACTCTTTGGAGTAGTCAGGACTTTTCAGGATAGGTGCAGAGCACATGGCCTGATTCAGGTCATCAAATGCCTTTTGACAGCTTACTGTCCACTGAACCTTTTTGGGCATCTTCTTGGATGTCAGATCATTAAGAGGAGTCACAATGGACCCATAGTTCTTAACAAACTTCCTGTAGTACCCAGTCAAGCCCAAGAAAGCTCGAACTTGAGTCTGGGTGGTTGGAGGGGACCAGTCCTTGATGGATTGTATCTTACTCTCCAGTGGTTGAACTTGGCCTCCACCTACAAGGTGGCCCAAATATACAACCTTACTCTGCCCTATCTGGCACTTTGTAGCCTTGATAGTGAGGCCTGCCCTTTGCAGAGCCTCAAGAGCCTTCTTCAGGTGGATCAGGTGATCCTCCCAGGTGGAGCTAAAGACAGCAATGTCATCCAGATATGCTGCGCAAAAGTCATCCAACCCAGTAAGGACTTGGTTCACCAGCCTTTGGAAGGTGGCAGGTGCATTCTTCAGACCAAAGGGCATCACCACAAACTGGTAGTGCCCACCTGGGGTTGAGAATGCTGTTTTGGCCTAAGACTCCTCAGCTAATCTGATTTGCCAATAGCCAGCTGTTAAGTCAAATGTGCTCAAAAACTTTGCAGAAGCTAGTTTGTCTATGAGCTCATCTGCCCTTGGAATAGGGTGTGCATCTGTCCTGGTGACAGCATTGAGTCCTCTGTAATCCACACAGAACCTCATCTCTCTCTTGCCATCCTTGGTGTGAGGTTTGGGGACCAGAACCACTGGGCTAGCCCAGGGGCTCTCTGAGGGTTCAATGACACCTAATTCCAGCATTTTATGTACCTCAGCCTTTATACAGTCCCTGACGTGGTCAGGTTGTCTGTAAAGCTTGTTCTTTACAGGCAGACTGTCACCAGTGTCCACCACATGGGTACACCAGTCAGTTTGACTAGGTATCAAGGAAAACATATGTGAAAATGATTGTAGAACCTGTATACATTCAGTCTGCTGATGGGCAGTGAGGTTGCCTCCAAGGGTCACTCCTTCAACTGAGCCATCTTCAGGGTTCTGAGACAACAGGTCTGGGAGAGGGTCACTCTCTTCCTCCTGTCCCTCATCTGTAGCCATGAGCAAGCCCATGTCTGCCCTGTCAACATATGCTTTAAGCCTGTTAACATGGAGTACCCTGTGGGGACTCCTGGGAGTTCCTAGGTCGACCAAGTAGGTGACTTCTCCCTTCTTTTCCAGGATTGTATGGGGTCCAGACCATTTGTCTTGGAGTGCTGCTGGGGCCACTGGCTCCAACACCCATACCTTCTGTCCTGGCTGAAACTCAACCAAGACAGCCTTTTGGTCATGCCAAGCTTTCTGTAAGGCCTGGCTTGCCTCAAGGTTTTTGGATGCCTTCTCCATATACTCAGCCATCCTGGAGCGGAGACCAAGTACATAGTCCACTATGTCTAGCTTAGGCTTTTTGAGAGGTAACTCCCATCCTTCCTTCACCAAACACAGTGGGCCTCTCACAGGGTGCCCAAACAACAATTCAAAGGGGCTGTAGCCAACTCCTTTTTGTGGGACCTCTCTGTAAGCAAACAGAAGGCAGGGTAGAAGGATGTCCCCTCTTCGCCTGAGCTTTTCAGGTAATCCTTTGATCATACCCTTTAGGGTCTTGTTGAATCTCTCAACAAGCCCATTGCATTGTGGGTGATAAGGGGTGGTGAACTTGTAGTTGACACCACATTCCTTCCACATAGCTGTCAAGTATCCTGACATAAAGTTGGTACCTCTGTCAGATACTACCTCCTTAGGAAACCCCACTCTGGAGAATACTCCTAGCAGGGCCCTGGCCACAACAGGAGCTGTAGTGGTCCTAAGGGGAATTGCCTCTGGATACCTGGTGGCATGATCCACTACCACCAGTATAAATCTGTGCCCAGATGCAGTGGGAGGATCCATGGGACCCACTATGTCTATTCCCACTCTTTCAAAGGGGACCCCCACCACAGGTAGTGGTATTAGGGGGGCCTTTGTTGTGCCACCTGATTTGCCACTGGCTTGGCAGGTCACACAGGAGCGACAAAACTCCTTTGTATCTTCATTCATATGAGGCCAGTGAAAGTGAGGGACAAGTCTGTCCCAAGTCTTGTTCTGGCCTAAGTGTCCTGCTAAAGGAATGTCATGGGCCAAGGTAAGAAGGAAGCCCCTAAATTGCAGAGGTATAACCAACCTCCTGGTAGCACCAGGCTTGGGGTCTCTAGCCTCTGAATAAAGGAGCCCTTCATCCCAATACACTTTATGGGTACCTTGAGCATTCCCAGCAGCCTCAGCAGCAGCCAGCTGTCTGAGGGGTTCAAGAGAGGGACAGGATAACTGAGCCTGCCTCAAGTCAGCCCTTGAAGGTCCCCCTGTCCCCAGAAACTCAACCTGATCAGGTTCAAGCTCTTCAGGGACAGTTCCTTCAGGGTCCTCTAGATCAGCTTCCTGGGAAGGCTGATCATCACTCTGAGGCAGGGGGGAAGGCACAGCCTTGACCCTCCTGTTCTTCTTCTTGGTAGGTGCTTGGTCCATTGTTCCAGGATCCAAGACCTGAGGTTCAGTGAGGCACTTTTTGGCCTGTGACCTAGTCACAGCAAGGACATGTGATGATATACCTAACATCTCTGCATGAGTCCTGTACTCCACTTCTGACCATAGAGAACTCTCTAGGTCATTGCCCAACAAACATTCTACTGGGAGGTCTGCACTAACCACAACCCTTTTGAGGCCAGTTACCCCTCCCCATGAGAAGTTAACAACTGCCACACTGTGTGAAGTAGTGGCATTGCTGGCATTGGTCACCAGGTAGTTCTCACCTGGTATGTACTGTCCAGGGTCCACAAAGCCTGGTGTCACCATAGTGACACTGGCACATGTGTCCCTGTAGGCTTGAGCCACTTTGTCATTAATTAAAGGAGTCTGTCTGTACTTGCCCAGGTTACTGGGGCTCACAGTCAGGGACAAATCAATGTCCCCATCACAGATCAAGACTGCCTGTGTCAGGGTTCTGTCTAAGTCAGAATCTCCTTCAGTTCCCATAGTGATTCCCACTACACCCTTTGTCTGGGGACCAACACTGCTAACAGTAGTACTGGGAGCAGGTGCCTTAGGGGCAACAGTGTTGGGGGCTCCACCCTTTTTGCAATCACTAGTCCAGTGAGTTGTATTTTTGCAATGATTGCACCAGGGTTTCTTTTGACCTTCTTTCTTCTTTTTGGACTGTTGTTGGGACCCACCCTCCTTAGCAGTAGTTTGGGGCCCTGTTGAAGACTTCTGGTCTTTAGATTTCTGATCTCCACCCTTTTGGTCTGTTTTCTTCTGATCACCCCCTTGGCCCTGGTTCTGGTTCTTTTGCTTAACCCTGGTTCTGACCCATTTGTCTGCCTTCTTTCCCAATTCTTGGGGAGAGGTCAGATCAGAGTCAACCAAGTGTTGATGCAGTTGCTGGTTTTGACAGTTATTTAAAATCTGTTCTCTCATCATCAAATTATACAATCCTGTAAAATCAGATACCTTACTTCCCAGCAACCAACCCTCCAAAGCCTTAGTGGCACATTCAACATATTCAGACCAGTCCTGAGTCTGTGTCTTTTGGGTGTCTCTGAACATTAACCTGTACTGTTCAGTGGTTAAGCCTAACCCATCTACCAGAACACTCTTCAGGACTCTGTAGTTTCTGACATCCTCTTCTCTAACAGTGAGGAGTCTGTCTCTGCCTCTTCCTTCAAAGGAGAGCCAGAGGATTGCTGCCCACTGGTCTTCAGGAACCTGCTGTACTTTGCAGGCTCTCTCAAGAGCAGTTATCCATTTGTGGATGTCATCCCCACTTTTGTAGGGGGGCACAACCTTAGACAGGTTCCTATTATCAAAGACCCTATCTTTGTCCTTAGGGACAATGCTGCCACCAGTGGGTATAGACCCACTCTCTCTAGGTTGCCTAGCCTTGTTCAGTTTTTCTTCCATCAGGGCTACTTCTAGCTCCTGCTTCCTGATCCTCAGCTGGGCTTCCTGCATTCTGGCCTCATGTTCCCTCCTCTGAGGGGTGGTCATCCTTTTCCTGGAGTGACCTTGAGAGCCTCTAGAGCCATGAGAAGCATTGGAGTCACCTGAGCGATTCCTTTGCCTCCCAAGCCCTGTGTTAAGTCCACTGGGGAGATCCAATGGGGTAAACCCACTGTCAATCCCCAATAGCCTTAGTTTAGCTTGGCCACATATAACACTTGGCACTGGGCTAGTTCTCCCTTCATCATCACTACTTTCTGTATCCTCACCACTTTCCTCCCCTGTAGTATGATTCTCATCTAAGGGATGGCTATTGGAACTGGGTACCTCTGTAGCATCTTCAGAAGGGGGGCCTCCTGTTCCTGACCCTAAGGGGGCTAACCGGGAAGCTTTCTTGAGTTCTCTCTGATTCTCATCATTCTGTAAGAGTTCTCTGAGCTCAGCAGAGGTAGGGTTCTTGGGCTGTTTAAGGCCTCTAAGAGTTGCCAAATGCCTGAGCTCATTCTGATTAAGGGTAGCAAAGCTGGATGGTGCCCTCTGGGGGTCACTCTCAACAGAGATGGGTACAGTGGACCCCTCTGCCCCGGCCATTGCTCTTAAGTGTGGGTGGATGTGTTGCAATCTACCTACACTTGGGTTTGCCTACTAAACCTATCTAGTAGTTGTAGTCAGGGTGTGCTACTCCCTTTGCTCTACAACAACTAAGTTCAGTAGAACTTATGTATATCTAATCTTGTTTTATATGTACCTACAGGTACCTATGTGATCTTTCAATTGGTAACCAAGAGATTACAATGGTAAAACACAGCAAGCTCAAATCCAACCGCTGCTCACCAATGTGAGAAGTTGGCCTGGTATATGATGCTCACTAGTTAAAGTGATCACCCTGTACCATGCCAAGCAACCCTTATGGTGTGGTTGTAAGTCAACCTTTTCGGACTAGCTGCCCTAGTGGTAGCGTAGGCTAAGCAGTCTTTGAGGCTAAACTCGTGAAGCGTGTTAAGCCAGCTGTTTTACCAAATGTAACCCCCTTTTATACCAATGAAAGGACACCACACAGATATATATTCAAAATATATATGTATTTATTTCTCAAAGTAACCCCTAGTCTCTTTATGAGCACAGGAGCACAAATCGTCAAACAAGATTACAGTAGAATACACAGAAGTTGCACTTTATATGGATAGGCCCTGGTGGCCACTCAAACCATATACTAAAATAGTGGTATAAGTACCACGAACAGAAAAGGGAAAAGGCCTAGGGCCTCTAGAATCGCTGGGCCTACAAGGAGCTAACGTCAGTTAGTGACCAGGAGGTCCACGGGTGGCGTGTGCAGAGCAAATAGTCACACGCGTGCTCCCATAGGTTTCAATGGGTGCGTAAAAAGTACAAAGTTACTGCAAAGAGGATCTTCCGGATGGACTAGGAACTCAAGATTTGGAACACAGGCACTAGAGATGTAATACTACACTTGGGCACAGGTGTGCCAGCTTTACCTCACCCACAGGAAGCGGGTGCATAGGCCTCGAAGTGCGTCGGGTTTCTTCTATCTGTTCCGTGGAGCCTGAAGACAAAGATGCTGCAGGCGGTCGGTCCGGGAGAGATGCAGTGGATCCAAGAGTGGATCGGAGATGTTGAAGACCTGTAAGCAGAGGGGACAGTGTTCACAGTCACTAGCCAGTGACCGGCGTGGCACCAGGTGGGTACCAGGCAATGTCGGGTGCAAACAGGGAGAAAGGTGTAGCTTGTCTCTGCAGCCACGTGGTCCCTGGAGATCGACGACGTCCAGGAGTCGAGTCACGAGCTGTCCCACGCAGGCTCTCGCTGTCGGCGGTGTCGGCAACTTGATCGAAGCAAACAAGCCTTGGCAAAAGCAATTGTTGTAGGAAAAGGAAATAAGCTGATGGTTCTGACCAGCAAGGTCAGAAGGACTGCTCCTTTGGAGGGGAGCAAGGGCCAGTCTGGAGCAACCAGACCAGCGGTGTATTTCTTGAAGTTCGTCGCCAAGATGGCTACTAGCCAGCGGGCCAGCAACCGGTTAGGCGCGTCGAGTGGCGAAATGCAGAAGGGCCCCACGCAGATCGTGGAGATGCTGGAGGGCTCACCTTTGGTGCAGATGCTGCTCGGGTGTTGGGCTTCTCAGATCCCAAAGCACAACTTGGAGGAAGCCTCGGTTGTTGCACTTGTCAGCTTGTCGTAGTCGTTCCAAGATGGCCGGCTCCACGTGTCTCGGTGCCTCCACGGGTCTCCTCTTTTCAGGGACTGTGGATCGGGCGGTGAGAGGTCTGGAGGTCCAGGTCTTGTCAGTCTCTGGGCTCGGGCTCCGGCGGGAGGCGGCGGCAAAGCAGACGTTGATTCGCTGGATGGTGCTTGCGTTAGCAAGGTGGTCACTCCCTGACCACAGGGGAGATTGGCTTCAGTCCTCTGTGCAGCAGAGCGTTGAAGTTCCCGTCTTCTTCTTAGTATTAAGTTGATTCCAGGATGTCTGAAGTCTTAGGACACAGCTCCTACCTTTAAGCGGATTCTAGGGGCCGGACTACCTGCTAGGTCCCTCCCTATGGGTGGGACCAGGAAGGGGGGTGGTTACACCCCCAATCCTTTGTCCAGCTCGCCCCAGGCCCGGGACTGGTGTGCCCCAGGACCGGTTTGAACTGGCATATGCACCGAGGCTCCTTGTGAGCCACAGGCATGTCTGGTTTCTTTCAAGCCCTACCTGACCAATACACAAAATCCTGTCTGGGGTGGTGCACGCACCTCCCCTGGCAGGAAACCCTTTGTCCACACCTCCCAAGCTGGAAGGACTCCCAGCAGCAGGAGGGCAGACTTGTGTCTGTGGTGGCAGCATCCATTTTGTGGAGCTGAGGCTATGTCTGATTTTACCCGGGTTTCAGGTACTGTACATGTCGTGTCCCTCTAGAAGGGTGGAATGCTAACCCCGTCGCCAGAATTGGCGAGGGGTTAGTATTCCAATTTGTATGACACCTTACTCGACATGTTTTGATAAAGCCAAACCAAATATAGCATTTAACCGCGAGGTTCATAATGCACTTAAGAGTATATGGTATGACGATATCTGGAAACAGTAGAAGGAAGTTGTTCCGACCACTGCAGACAGGCTCAGCTCATGCCAGAGCACCATCTCACATGGAACCACGCACTCTGCCTTCAGGATTGTTAAGGCCTGCCATAGGAGTGACTTATAGGTTACCAGGTGTCCCATTTAAGGTTAGGTATAGGTATACTACACCTAAGTAAGAGGTGATTACACCAACTTACCCCAGCTGAGTGATCAGCCAGTTGTGTCAAATTGTTAGGCCAAGCCTGGGGTGGCATAATACATGCTTCAGCCCCTGGCAGGCCTTGGGTACACCAATGCCCTGGGTACCTAGTGTACACTGGTACAGGGGCTGACAGGGTGATCCACTTCCAATTGGTTATGCACCTAGGGTGCATAGTTTTAATCTAGTAGAGAGAACAGCAGGCTGGGGGTCTGATTGGCAGGCCCACAGCCTCAATATGTCAAAAACCAGTGAAGCAAAAAGCAAAAATTTGGGGTGACCATAGGATAGCAGACCCTACTCTCCTACAGATGCAGTCAATAAGCATGACTTGATCAGCAGCTTTGAGAGCATTGGGATTCAGTATAGTACCCAGATCCCTCTGATGCCTGCAACCCAACAGATTACACCCCTCTGTGCCACATGGATCTTACCAATGGTCTCACGGCCCTTGAAAAATATACCCATAATCGTGTAGCCAAAAACATTAATCCGTGACCCCCCATAGCTAACAGGATTAATATCAGGATCAAGTAACGTAATGTCAGGAAAAGTTTTGTTCCAAATCTCTTCTCCAATCATTGTGAAAGGAGAACCAGAATCTGCTAACACAACAAAACTTTCCCCACCAATCACAACATCACATTCAGGCATAGATATGGGATCAGCATCCACAATACCATCACTCCTAACATTAGAAATGACCATCCTTGGACCAGTTGTAACAGATTCAGCATTCTCAAGACATTGAGCCTTGCCAGGAGACTTACAAACCCTGGCATAATGACCTTTCATGCCACATTTTAAACAAGTTGCAGATTTAGCAAAGCAATTCGGAAGATTAGCAGTATGATTCGAACTCTCGCAACGATAACACTTGATTTTGCTACGATCAATTTGGAATTTTGCCTTAGAAACTTGAGAAACTTTGCCAACATTGTCTTCAGCAACTGGTTGTTGAACCATAGCTGTAACTTCGTGAATGCTACTGGGGGTAGAAGTACAGTCAGTGGAGGTTTTATGTTCTTTCATCTCTTTTACCCAACCTGAAGTATTTTCCATGCCTTCCACAATCGCAATAGCTTCACGTAAGGATGTTTTTTTTTAAAGGAGTTTTTCATGAACTCTAGAACTATTTGTACACCTGACTAACTGATCGCGGATCAGTGATTCCGTTAAATCTCCAAAATCACATGTTCTGGCTAAAGTCTTCAAAGATGCTACATAGTTCCCAACCTTCTCCTTTGGTTCCTGAATTCTCATGAAAAACTTATGACGTTCCAGCACAACATTAATGCGTGGCCCAAAGTAGTTCTCAAGCATCCTTATTGACATTTCAAAAACATCAGACGGTTCACCCGATCCATCCCCCATCGGAAGTTCATCAATGCTGTCATAAATATTTCGCCCCTCAACCCCCAAGTTATGTAGAAGAATGGCTTGTTTCCGAATAGCCAAGAATCTTTCCCCCCCAATTGCCACCAAATAAGAGTCAAAAAGCTTTTTCCATCGCTTCCAAGGAAGTAACGGCTCACCTTTCTCACACAGAAATGCAGGTGGCTGGCTCATTGAGGTCGACGACATTTCAAGGAAAAGAGAGAAGAAAAAGAAAAAAAACTAACAAAAATCTGACTAAAATGCCAAAATCACACTCATAGGAACAGCGTAAACGCAGGTTGAGAATGTCTCCATTCAACACGGAGAAACAGCATGAGAGACACGAATCATTAACCTTCCTTCTCTCCGTAGAAAGTTTCAGCTGTTACCAAGGTTACCACCCCCAAAATGGAGGCACGTCCAACGTGACGTGACGCGCTGGCCAATCACGTGATGCGTGATGCGCGATGACACCACCGTGAAGAAATGAGGCTGTGAAGATTCGACTGACGCGCATGCAGGCCAGAGCGTCAGCGCGAGACTCGTGGATGACCGTTAATCACACCGGTAAGTGTGAATATTAATTAGAAAGCGCCGCAACACAAAACATCCGGCAAGCCACAGCCCATTAATTGACTTGCCTGTTCAAAACGGCAATCTCCATTACTCTTTGCTTTCTTGTTACCAGCCGTCACGAAGCACTATACCTTGAGCGAACACTAACAGCAGTCCCTCTGACTTGCTGTACTTCTCAAAAGGGAAACAGTCATGAACAGGATGTAGAGTCCAAAGTCAAATTACATCTGTCGACTCGGTCGATAATCCAAAATCAATCCGTGGGTTCTTTAAACGTTGGTGGTGCTCCTACAGCCAATCGTCGCCAGTGTTAAAAAGTGGCATGACTCCAATAGATATTCCAAATGCTGCTTTATTGCCAATAGCACCACCAACAGACAAACGATGTTGCCCCTCCGTGTTCGCCCATCCAACTGCCACCCCCCGCATTCCCAAGGAGCACCGAACATTCATAGCGCGCATCTGTTCCAACATGGAACAGAATGTGCACAAGATTATAACAGGAAACCTAGCAAACCTACACGTTTATGAAAACTAAACACAAAGGGGAATCCAGGATGAGGGGACTTGACTGCCTCCCACCAGGGTCTGTTACCCAAAATCCCTTGCAAACCTAAACATTGGTCCCAAAAAACATTTTTCTCCACATTTCTGTGGTGGAAAATTCCGGAATCTGCGTGGATCCACAAATTTCCACCCACCCCGCGTTCCCCAAAGTTTTACGAGAAAAATGGTACCTCACTTGTGCGGGTAGGCCTAGTGCCCGCGACAGGAAATGGCGCAAAACGCAGCGTGTTCACACCTCAATATCGCAGTGAAAAATGACCCTTTTTTGGCAAAGTGCCTAGCTCTAGTTTTTTAACCCTAGCTCTGCGGGGACCATGGGAAACCTAGCAAACCTATACATTTTTGAAAACTAGACAACCAGGGGAATCCAAGATGGTGTGGGTTGACTGCCTCCCACCAGGGTCTGTTACCCAGCATCCCTTGCAAACCTAAAAAATTCACCAAAAAACCCATTATTTTTTCCACATTTCTGTGGTGGAAAGTTCCGGAATCTCCGTGGAGCCACAAATTTCCACCCACCTCGCGTTCCCCAAAGTCTTACGAGAAAAATGGTACCTCACTTGTGCGGGTCGGCCTAGTGCCCGCGACAGTAAACGGCACAAAACGCAACGTGGTCACACCTCAATTTCGCAGTGAAAAATGACCCTTTTTTGGCAAAGTGCCCAGCTCTAGTTTTTGAACCGTAGCTCTGCGGGCACCTTTGGAAACCTAGCAAACCTATACATTTTTGAAAACTAGACACACAGGGAATCCAGGATGTGGTGACGTGACTGCCTCTCACCAGGATCTTTTACCCAGAATCTCTTGCAAACTTAAAAAATTGTCAAAAAATCTACCTTTTCCCCGCATTTCTGTGGTGGAAAGTTACGGAATCTGCATGGATCCACAAATTTCCTCCCTCCCCGCGTTCCCCAAAGTCTTATGAGAAAAATGGTACCTCACTTGTGTGGGTTGACCTAGTGACCGTGACAGGAAACGGTGCAAAACGCAACGTGGTCACACCTCAATATCGCGGTGAAAAATGATCCTTTTTTGGCAAAGTGCAAAGGTCTAGTTTTTGAACCCTAGCTCTGCGGGCACCTTGGGAAACCTAGCAAACCTATACATATTTGAAAACTAGACAACCAGGGGAATCTAAGATGGTGTGGGTTGACTGCCTCCCACCAGGGTCTGTTACCCAGAATCCCTTGCAAACCTAAAAAATTTACAAAAAAACCCATATTTTTTCCATATTTCTGTGGTGGAAAGTTCCGGAATCTCCGTGGATCCACAAATTTCCACCCACCTCGCGTTCCCCAAGGTCTTACGAGAAAAATGGTACCTCACTTGTGCGGGTCGGCCTAGTGCCTGCGACAGGATACAACGCAAAATGCAATGTGGTCACACCTCAATTTCGCATTGCAAAATGACCCTTTTTTGATAAAGTGCCTAGCTCTAGTTTTTGAACCCTAGCTCTACGGGAACCTTGGGAAACCTAGCAAACCTATACATTTTTGAAAACTAGACACCCAGGGGAATCCAGGATGGGGTGACTTAACTGCCTCCCACCAGGGTCTGATACCCAGAATCCCTTGCAAACCTAAAATATTGTAGAAAAAAGCATATTTTCTCCACATTTCTGTGGTGGAAGGTTCCGGAATCTGCGTGGATCCACAAATTTCCACCTACCCCGCGTTCCCCAAAGTCTTATGAGAAAAATGGTACCTCACTTGTGCGGGTTGACCCAGTGCCCGCGACAGGAAACGGTCCAAACGCAACGTGGTCACACCTCAATATCTCAGTGAAAAATGACCCTTTTTTGGGAAAGTGCATAGCTCTAGTTTTTGAACCCTAGCTCTGCGGGCACCTTGGGAAACCTAGCAAACCTATACATATTTGAAAACTAGACAACCAGGGGAATCTAAGATGGTGTGGGTTGACTGCCTCCCACCAGGGTCTGTTACCCAGAATCCCTTGCAAACCTAAAAAATTGACAAAAAAACCCATATTTTTTCCATATTTCTGTGGTGGAAAGTTCCGGAATCTCCGTGGATCCACAAATTTCCACCCACCTCGCGTTCCCCAAAGTCTTACGAGAAAAATGGTACCTCACTTGTGCGGGTCGGCCTAGTGCCTGCGACAGGATACAGCGCAAAATGCAATGTGGTCACACCTCAATTTCGCATTGCAAAATGACCCTTTTTTGGTAAAGTGCCTAGCTCTAGTTTTTGAACCCTAGCTCTACGGGAACCTTGGGAAACCTAGCAAACCTATACATTTTTGAAAACTAGACACCCAGGGGAATCCAGGATGGGGTGACTTAACTGCCTCCCACCAGGGTCTGATACCCAGAATCCCTTGCAAACCAAAAATATTGTAGAAAAAAGCATATTTTCTCCACATTTCTGTGGTGGAAGGTTCCGGAATCTGCGTGGATCCACAAATTTCCACCCACCCCGCGTTCCCCAAAGTCTTATGAGAAAAATGGTACCTCACTTGTGCGGGTTGACCCAGTGCCCGCGACAGGAAACGGTCCAAACGCAACGTGGTCACACCTCAATATCTCAGTGAAAAATGACCCTTTTTTGGGAAAGTGCATAGCTCTAGTTTTTGAACCCTAGCTCTGCGGGCACCTTGGGAAACCTAGCAAACCTATACATTTTTGAAAACTAGACAACCAGGGGAATCCAAGATGGTGTGGCTTGACTGCCTCCCACCAGGGTCTGTTACCCAGAATCCCTTGCAAACCTAAACAATTGACAAAAAAAACATATTTTTTCTACATTTCTGTGGTGGAAAGTTCCGGAATCTCCGTGGATCCACATATTTCCACCTACCTCGCGTTCCCCAAAGTCTAACGAGAAAAATGGTACCTCACTTGTGCGGGTCGGCCTAGTACAGGAAACAGCGCAAAATGCAATGTGGTCACACCTCAATTTCGCATTGAAAAATGACCCTTTTTTGGTAAAGTGCCTAGCTCTAGTTTCTTAACCCTATCTCTGCGGGCACCTTGGGAAATGTTAGACCTGGCACCTTGGCGTGAGTTTCCCTTCCACTTTTTGATGGTGTGCCTCGATTGTTTTGCTGGTGTTGTCCGCTCAGGGCACTGCGCCACGGCTAATCCGTGCCGCAGTGCAAGTGCTCCCTAGGTAAAGTGTACCTGTAATTGATGTTCATGATTGGTTTATTGGATTCACTGTCAGTCCCCAGTAAAGTGCACCAGGGGTGCCAGGGCTTGTGAATGCCAATGCTGCTGGTGGGCTTGCAGCGCTGGTTGCGCCACCCACAGAAAGCGGCTTTGTAAAATGTGTCTAGGGTCTGCCACCGCAGACCCTGTGCGCGGTCTGGGACCGTCGCGCTGACTGCGCAAGTGCCCCCACTTGCCAGTCCCTAAACCTTCCCTTACCTACATATTAGCCACCCCTCTGGAAGGCCCATGGGCAGGGTGCATTGTAGGCATAAGGTAGGACATGCCCTGATGCGTGTGGCATGTCTTAGTAGTGAATTACAGCCATTTTCGTTCTTCACTATTGAAGGCTACCTGCTCTCCATAGGCCAGAGTGGGCTGCTGGGATCACGCCAACGCTGTGACCCCAGTGGACTCAGAGAGCATGGTAGGATGTCAAGTTTAGTATGCCTGAACTCAGAATAATAAAATACTTCTTGTAGTCAAGTTTATTTTAATATCCTGGGTTTGTAAATACTACTTTTAGAAAGTTAGTATTTACTGACCTGACCATCTCAGTCCGCCTCTGCTGTGTGTGTGTGTTCTGCCTAGCAACAGTAAGGAGCAGGGTTGGGGAATCCCCAGAGACAGGTTGGCTGCCAGGTGGTGGGTAGAGAGGTGACACCTGGATGGGTGGGAGGAGTACCCCTTGACTCTTGAATAGACCTGTGCTCTGCCACCACAAAGCCGGCGCCGCCCCCTGTGGAGCGGCTGATGTCTCTGCCCTGCTGCTGAAAGGAAAGAGCAGAGTCACCATAACAAAGTGCTCCAGAACTGGACTGAGCCAGGCCCAGGCCCCCTGGCGCTAAAGAACAAAAGAATCATGGTATAAAAGTAGGAGCCTGGCTCCTAAGAAATCAGAATCCTGTGTACCACAAAGAACCTCTGCCCGACTGGAAGGAGAAGAAGACGCTGGAGGAGCTGGCCTGCTGCTTGCCTTGCTGAGAAAGGAGAGGAAGAGACTACTGAAAAGACTTTGCTACTTTGTGCTTGAACATTCTCCAAGGGCTTGATCTGAGCTTGCCCCCTGAACTGAACCCCAGGACCAGTGGGTTCTCGGTGCTTTTTGCTTGTCCTCCAATTCGAGCCGTGTGTGCATCCCGCTGGAAAGAGACTGCGCCCCTCATCGCCCCTCCTAGGGCCGTGACACTCAGAAGCTTGCTTGCCTCAAACCCGTGAGAGCCCCGCTCCGTCCAGAGCCGCTCTCTGTCCCCGGGCCAGGCCGCCTGCATCCCTGTCACCGCCTGCTACTGGAGCGCGCTGACCGCGCTATCACCCCTCCCGCCGGAAGCCGTCCGACGACTGTGATCTACGCCGGGTCATCCAGCTGCACTGACCGTGCCCTGCGACCCCGCTTCGCTATCCCCGGACATCTCAGGCCGCGCCGCCCCCGCTGTGGAGACCCTCCGGCACCGCCGTGCTAAAGGGTCGCTGGCCGCGCCTGCCTACGTGCCCACACCTGCTGGATGAGGACCCAAGAACACTTCCCAAGCTGAGAGTCGCACCGACCTGTGCCGACTCTCCACATCACGAAAGAAGTTCCAGTATCGGGCTCGGGGCCCGCAACGCCTTATTTCCCCGTTCGCAGGAGCCGATCTCTGTGAGTACTGGAACCCCAAGTAACATTTGCAAGAGACTACAAGGTCTCCATTTGAAACTACGAACAAAGAACATTTGCCTGCTTTACAACCTGGTGGCATAGCGAAAACGTTATTGGTCTTGTGATAAGTCTGCTGAGATATATATACCTATTTTTACATAAAGAAGCGTATTTTTCTACATATCCAAGTCTGGTGTCCGTTTCTGGGGGGATTGATGTATTTACTGTGTGTACGATTGTAAGTGCTTAACCAACAACGCCTGAGGAATCGCCTTGGCTGCTCACGCCACGCACCTAGAGGGTGAGCAAGGGTCATTCGCGAGGGGTTATCCTGCGCCCTGACGTGGAGGAGAGGGTTCCTGCTTGACACAAGGGCAACCTTGCGCCAACCAGAGACCCCCAACTCTAACATTGTTGGCAGCGGGTGGGATTTCGGATTTGCACTTGTAATTTGCATACAGTGAATTATTAATCACCAGATAGTGAGAGCAGACCAAGTAACACAGCCACAGGTTTTCATTTTTGGAACTTTGTTGAGACATCTGCCATTACTGCAACCATGCCTAGCTCACTCTCCGCTGGAAGAGCACTCTCTGTGATTTCTGGAATAGATGAGGTGGATTGGGAGAGACTGGAAGGCTACTCGATGGAGCAATTGAAAGGCTACAGTGTAAAATTCCGAGTCCCCCATGCTGGATTCAAGAGGAGGGTCCAGTACGCCAAGGCGTTGAGAGCCTGGAAGGAGTCACGAGACCCACGGAATGCGGGGGACATCGTTCCACCCGACAACCTTGAGGAGCCCAGCAGAGTCCGGTCGCCAGAGGAGCTGGCAGACAGGGCAGCAGACAGGGCACATGCAATGGAGATGGCAAAGTTGGCAGGACAAATGGAGATGGAAAAGCAGAAGTTGGCCCTGGAGGCACAACAACGCCAAATGGATCATGATATAAGATTGAAGGAGTTGGAGCTAAAGGTGAAAAGTTTGGACACCGCTCCTTCTGGTGGCAGCACTCCACCAGTGCAGGTAGAGTCCAAGGTGTACATCCCCAAAGATGTAGTAAAGGAGTATTTTAGAAAGGATGACATAGGGCAGTGGTTTAGAGCCTACGAGGTGGCCATGTCTTCACACCGGGTCCCTGAGAAAGACTGGGGAGCGGGGTTGTGGGGAAGGTTCCTTGCTGAAGGGCGTGACACACTGTTAGATTTACCCTTAGATCTCCAAGCCTCATACCCACATATGAAGGAAGCTTTAATGACCAGGTATGGGTTAACTCCTGAGCTATATAGACAGAGGTTCAGGGAGACTAAGAAGATCCCTGAGAGTACGTATGTGGAGTATGTGACCTTTTTCTGCAGAGCGCTGGATGGTTGGGTGAAGGGTAGCAAAGTGAATGATTATCAAGGGCTGCTTGATTTAATTGCATGGGAGCACTTGTCCAGTCAATGTTTTCCTGAGCTACGCCAGCACCTAATTGATAGCAAGCTGTCCAACCCGAGGAAGCTTGCTGAGGAGGCGGACCGCTGGCTCAGCACCAGGGTCCACAAGGGTCAAGTGGGAGACTCCGCCAAAGGTGGGCAGGGTCCCCAGCAGAAGAGTGGGGGGACAGGGGTAAACAGAAGGGGTTCCAAAAAGGCCCCCAAAGTAATTTCCAAGGGAACCAGCAGAAGGGTTTTCAGCCTCCCCCACCCCCGCAGCAGAACGGGGCCCCGACAGGTAGACCTGTTCCAAAGGGGCCCTTCAATTGTTATAGGTGTGGTGACCCGGGTCACATTGCCTCTGATCCTAAGTGTCGCCTGTTTGGTAAGACCGCACCCACTGGTGCTCCACCCCGGCAAGTAGCTAATATTAACTTTGGGGAGGAGGTAGCAGTCCAGGAGGGTGGGGGTCCCGGGCAGATGACCCTAGTCTCGCTAGGAGACAGTGAGATGGTCCCTGAAACCTACTTGCCCTCTAACACTAAGAAATATGGGCAAGTAGTGACCATCAATGGAAAAAAGGTTGAGGCTCTTAGAGATACAGGAGCCAGCGTGACCTCGGTGAGGCAACACCTGGTGTCTCAAGAGCAGATTGTACCCAATGCCTACTGTAGGGTTGTCAATGCTGACAACATAGAGAGTCGTTGTCCAATGGCTCAAGTTCCCTTTGAGTGGGGGGAGGTCTCTGGTACTCTACAAGTCGCTGTGAGAACTGACATGCCTGTAGACTGTCCGCTAGGGAACGACCTGGAGAGCTCCCCTTGGGAAAAGGTAGAGAAGACCACGCATCTGAGGATGGTGGGTCTACCCGACTGGGCGTGCGTGACCACCCGGTCCATGGCAGCCAGTAGGGGTGTTGAGAGGGTCCTGGAGCCTGAGGGAGAGGTCCAGGAACCGGCCTTAGGGAGAAGGCGCAGGAGGCGCGGGAAGCCGGCCCCCGAAGTTCCCACAGCCCAGGAGGAAGTAGACCCTGAGGGGGATGCTCTGGAGCCTACCGGGGAACAGATTGCCGAACTGGGAGACTTGCCTGAGCTGACCCATTGGCAGCAAGAAGGAGGTCCCTCCAGGGAGGAATTCTGCAGGGAGCAGAAAGAATGCCCTTCTCTCGTGGGTATGCGGCAGCAGGCTGCAGACCAGGCCAATGGTGTTCAGGCCAAAACACACTACGTGTACTGGGAGAGTGACCTCCTGTATTCCGAGCCTAAGGCTGCTGAACCTGCGTCAGCCCATGTGCTGGTGGTACCCCAGAAGTTCAGAACCTTCCTACTGGGGCTGGCTCACGATGTGCCGTTAGCAGGACATTTGGGGATGGACAAGACCTATGACAGGCTTGTCACCCACTTTTACTGGCCCCAAATGCACAAGAATTCAGATTCCTACTGCAGAACCTGTCAGACTTGCCAGGCAAGTGGTAAGAGCGGAGGGAAGCACAAGGCTCCTCTGCAACCTTTCCCTGTGGTCGGTACGCCATTCCAACGAGTGGGTATTGATATTGTGGGGCCTCTGGACCCCAAGACAGCCCTGGGCAACAGGTTCATCCTGGTCTTGGTGGACCATGCCACCCGGTACCCTGAAGCCATCCCTCTGAGGACAGTGACGGCCCCCGTGGTGGGACGAGCACTGATGGGAATTTTCTCCCGAGTGGGATTCCCTCTAGAGGTGGTGAGCGACAGGGGAACCAATTTCATATCCACATATATGAAATCCCTGTGGAAGGAGTGTGGGGTAACTTACAAGTTCACCACTCCTTACCACCCCCAAGGAAATGGGTTGGTTGAGAGATTCAACCGAACCCTCAAAGGCATGATCATGGGCCTGGACGGTCCAATGAGGCGTAAGTGGGACGTCCTCTTGCCATGCCTGCTCTTCGCTTACCGAGAGGTGCCACAGAAGTCTCTAGGGTTCAGCCCCTTTGAGCTTCTGTATGGTCACCCGGTAAGAGGACCTCTGAGTTTGGTAAAGGAAGGCTGGGAGCAATCTCCCAGGAAACCTCCCCAGAATGTATACAGTTACATGCTGGCCTTCCGAAACCAGACTAGGCGTTTCAGGCAACTTGCGGAGGCAAATCTGGAAGCCAGCCAGGAGGAGATGAAGCGGTGGTACGACCGGAATGCCACTCTGGTAGAGCTTCAACCTGGACAAAAGGTGTGGGTCTTGGCCCCAGTGGAGCCTTGTGCACTTCAGGATAAGTGGACAGGTCCATTTGAGGTTGTGGAGCGCAAAAGTCCTATCACCTACTTGGTGGACATGCGGTCTCCCAGGAACCCTTTGAGGGTCCTACATATTAACCGCCTTAAGCCCCACTTAGAGAGGACCGAAGTGGGCATGCTGCTGGCCACTGATGATGGAATGGAAGAGGAGACCGAGCCTCTTCCTGACCTCTTAGTGGCCGCCGAGAAAGATGGGTCAGTGGATGGAGTTAACCTCTCACCCACCCTGACGCCCGAACAACAGGAAGATTGCCGCCACTTGCTGGGGCAGTTTCCAGATAGGTTCTCCCTGGTTCCTGGTGTCACAGATTGGTGCGTCCATGATGTGGACACAGGAGATAGCTTACCTGTGAAGCACAAGGCTTACAGGGTAACTGACAGGGTCAGAGCTTGCATCAAGGAGGAGGTCTCCAAGATGCTTGCGCTAGGGGTGGTTGAGTCCTCCAGCAGTCCTTGGTCCAGCCCCGTGGTCTTGGTCCCCAAAGCTGCTGCGCCGGGAGCCACACCTGAACTCCGGTTAAGTGTGAACTACAGAGGACTCAATTCAGTAACGAAGACTGACGCGCACCCCATCCCCAGAGCTGATGAGCTCATTGATCGGCTGGGGGCTGCCCGGTTCCTCAGCACGTTTGATTTAACGTCTGGGTACTGGCAGATCGCCTTGACCGATGGGGCCAAAGAGAGGTCAGCATTCTCTACACCAGATGGGCACTTCCAGTTCCGAGTCATGCCATTTGGAATGAGGAATGCCCCTGCCACCTTTCAGAGGTTGGTCAACCAGGTACTGGTTGGGCTGGATGCGTTCAGTGCCGCCTACCTGGATGACATCGCAGTGTTCAGTGCCACCTGGCCCGAACACCTGCGCCACCTCTGGGAAGTGTTGATGGCTCTGCGCCGAGCAGGCCTCACGATCAAGGCAAGCAAGTGCCAGATCGGGAAGGTTTCCGTGGTGTACTTGGGACACCAAGTGGGGAGTGGCAAGGTGGCACCCTTGCAACCCAAAATTGAGACCATCCTGGCTAGGGAACCCCCCAAGACGCAGACCGCAGTGAGGGCCTTCCTGGGGCTCACTGGGTACTACAGGAGGTTTGTCAAGGGCTATGGAACGATTGTTGCCCCCTTGACAGAGCTGACTTCCAAGAAGCAGCCCAGGAACGTGATTTGGACTGACACCTGTCAGAAAGCTTTCGACACCCTGAAGACTGCCATGTGCACGGCGCCCGTGCTCTTGGCCCCTGACTTCTCCAAGGAATTCCTAGTACAGACAGATGCTTCAGAGCATGGTGTAGGGGCTGTTCTCTCACAGATGACTGAGGAGGGCTGGGACCAACCCGTAGCCTTCATCAGTAGGAGGTTACTTCCACGGGAAAGTAGGTGGAGTGCAATTGAGCGAGAAGCATTTGCTGTGGTCTGGGCGCTGAAGAAGCTAAGACCCTACTTGTTTGGGTCTCACTTCCGGGTTCAGACGGACCACAGGCCCCTCAGATGGTTGATGCAAATGAGGGGTGAGAACCCGAAGCTGTTGAGGTGGTCCATCTCCCTACAGGGTATGGACTTTACGGTGGAACACCGTCCTGGTACCGATCACGCCAACGCTGACGGTCTGTCCAGGTATTTCCGCCTTAGTGACGAGGAACCCCCTGGGCAAGGGTAGTTCTCCCCACATTTCAGCTGGAGGGGACACGTGTTAGACCTGGCACCTTGGCGTGAGTTTCCCTTCCACTTTTTGATGGTGTGCCTCGATTGTTTTGCTGGTGTTGTCCGCTCAGGGCACTGCGCCACGGCTAATCCGTGCCGCAGTGCAAGTGCTCCCTAGGTAAAGTGTACCTGTAATTGATGTTCATGATTGGTTTATTGGATTCACTGTCAGTCCCCAGTAAAGTGCACCAGGGGTGCCAGGGCTTGTGAATGCCAATGCTGCTGGTGGGCTTGCAGCGCTGGTTGCGCCACCCACAGAAAGCGGCTTTGTAAAATGTGTCTAGGGTCTGCCACCGCAGACCCTGTGCGCGGTCTGGGACCGTCGCGCTGACTGCGCAAGTGCCCCCACTTGCCAGTCCCTAAACCTTCCCTTACCTACATATTAGCCACCCCTCTGGAAGGCCCACGGGCAGGGTGCATTGTAGGCATAAGGTAGGACATGCCCTGATGTGTGTGGCATGTCTTAGTAGTGAATTACAGCCATTTTCGTTCTTCACTATTGAAGGCTACCTGCTCTCCATAGGCCAGAGTGGGCTGCTGGGATCACGCCAACGCTGTGACCCCAGTGGACTCAGAGAGCATGGTAGGATGTCAAGTTTAGTATGCCTGAACTCAGAATAATAAAATACTTCTTGTAGTCAAGTTTATTTTAATATCCTGGGTTTGTAAATACTACTTTTAGAAAGTTAGTATTTACTGACCTGACCATCTCAGTCCGCCTCTGCTGTGTGTGTGTGTTCTGCCTAGCAACAGTAAGGAGCAGGGTTGGGGAATCCCCAGAGACAGGTTGGCTGCCAGGTGGTGGGTAGAGAGGTGACACCTGGATGGGTGGGAGGAGTACCCCTTGACTCTTGAATAGACCTGTGCTCTGCCACCACAAAGCCGGCGCCGCCCCCTGTGGAGCGGCTGATTTCTCTGCCCTGCTGCTGAAAGGAAAGAGCAGAGTCACCATAACAAAGTGCTCCAGAACTGGACTGAGCCAGGCCCAGGCCCCCTGGCGCTAAAGAACAAAAGAATCATGGTATAAAAGTAGGAGCCTGGCTCCTAAGAAATCAGAATCCTGTTTACCACAAAGAACCTCTGCCCGACTGGAAGGAGAAGAAGACGCTGGAGGAGCTGGCCTGCTGCTTGCCTTGCTGAGAAAGGAGAGGAAGAGACTACTGAAAAGAATTTGCTACTTTGTGCTTGAACATTCTCCAAGGGCTTGATCTGAGCTTGCCCCCTGAACTGAACCCCAGGACCAGTGGGTTCTCTGTGCTTTTTGCTCGTCCTCCAATTCGAGCCGTGTGTGCATCCCGCTGGAAAGAGACTGCGCCCCTCATCGCCCCTCCTAGGGCCGTGACACTCAGAAGCTTGCTTGCCTCAAACCCGTGAGAGCCCCGCTCCGTCCAGAGCCGCTCTCTGTCCCCGGGCCAGGCCGCCTGCATCTCTGTCACCGCCTGCTACTGGAGCGCGCTGACCGCGCTATCACCCCTCCCGCCGGAAGCCGTCCGACGACTGTGATCTACGCCGGGTCATCCAGCTGCACTGACCGTGCCCTGCGACCCCGCTTCGCTATCCCCGGACATCTCAGGCCGCGCCGCCCCCGCTGTGGAGACCCTCCGGCACCGCCGTGCTAAAGGGTCGTTGGCCGCGCCTGCCTACGTGCCCACACCTGCTGGATGAGGACCCAAGAACACTTCCCAAGCTGAGAGTCGCACCGACCTGTGCCGACTCTCCACATCACGAAAGAAGTTCCAGTATCGGGCTCGGGGCCCGCAATGCCTTATTTCCCCATTCGCAGGAGCCGATCTCTGTGAGTACTGGAACCCCAAGTAACATTTGCAAGAGACTACAAGGTCTCCATTTGAAACTACGAACAAAGAACATTTGCCTGCTTTACAACCTGGTGGCATAGCGAAAACGTTATTGGTCTTGTGATAAGTCTGCTGAGATATATACACCTATTTTTACATAAAGAAGCGTATTTTTCTACATATCCAAGTCTGGTGTCCGTTTCTGGGGGGATTGATGTATTTACTGTGTGTACGATTGTAAGTGCTTAACCAACAACGCCTGAGGAATCGCCTTGGCTGCTCACGCCACGCACCTAGAGGGTGAGCAAGGGTCATTCGCGAGGGGTTATCCTGCGCCCTGACGTGGAGGAGAGGGTTCCTGCTTGACACAAGGGCAACCTTGCGCCAACCAGAGACCCCCAACTCTAACAGGAAACCTAGCAAACCTATACATTTTTGAAAACTAGACCCCCAGGGGAATCCAGGATGGGGTGACTTGACTGCCTCCCACCAGGGTCTGTTACCCAGAATCCCTTGCAAACCTAAAATAAAAAATTGTCAAAAAAAACATATTTTCCCCATATTTCTGCGGTTTAAAGTTCCGGAATCTGCGTGGATCCAAAAATTTTAACCCACTCCGCGTTCCCCAAAGTCTTACGAGAAAAACGGTACCTCACTTGTGCGGGTCGGCCTAGTGCCCGCGACAAGAAACGGCGCAAAACGCAACGTGGTCACAACTCAATTTCGCAAAGAAAAATGACCCTTTTTTGGCAAAGTGCCTAGCCCTAGTTTGGAACCGTAGCTCTGCGGGCACCTTTGGAAACCTAGCAAACCTATACATTTTTGAAAACTAGACACACAGGGGAATGCAGGATGTGGTGACTTGACTGCCTCTCACCAGGGTCTGTTACCCAGAATCCCTTGCAAACTTAAAAAGTTGTCAAAAAAACTAAATTTTCCCCACATTTCTGTGGTGGACAGTTCCGGAATCTGCATGGATCCACAAATGTCCTCCCTCCCCGCGTTCCCCAAAGTCTTATGAGAAAAACAATACCTCACTTGTGTGGGTTGACCTAGTGCCCGCGACAGGAAACGGTGCAAAACACAACCTGGTCACACCTCAATATCGCAGTGAAAAATGACCCTTTTTTGGGAAAGTGCCTAGCTCTAGTTTTTGAACCCTAGCTCTGCGGGCACCTTGGGAAACCTAGCAAACCTATACATTTTTGAAAACTAGACAACCAGGGGAATTCAAGATTGTGTGGCTTGACTGCCTTCCACCAGGGTCTGTTACCCAGAATCCCTTGCAAACCTAAAAAATTGACAAAAAAACCCATATTTTTTCCACATTTCTGTGGTGGAAAGTTCCGGAATCTCTGTGGATCCACAAATTTCCACCCACCTCGCGTTCCCCAAAGTCTTACGAGAAAAATGGTACCTCACTTGTGAGGGTCGGCTTAGTGCCTGCGACAGGATACAGCGCAAAGTGCAATGTGGTCACACCTCAATTTCGCATTGAAAAATGACCCTTTTTGGTAAAGTTCCTAGCTCTAGTTTTTGAACCCTAGCTCTACGGGCACCTAGGGAAACCTAGAAAACCTATACATTTTTAAAAACTAGACACCCAGGGGAATCCAGGATGGGGTGACTTAACTGCCTCCCACCAGGGTCTGATACCCAGAATCCCTTGCAAACCTAAAATATTGTGGAAAAAAGCATATTTTCTCCACATTTCTGTGGTGGAAAGTTCCGGAATCTGCGTGGATCCACAAATTTCCACCCACCCCGCGTTCCCCAAAGTCTTATGAGAAAAATGGTACCTCACTTGTGCGGGTTGACCCAGTGCCCGCGACAGGAAACGGTCCAAACGCAACGTGGTCACACCTCAATATCTGAGTGAAAAATGACCCTTTTTTGGGAAAGTGCGTAGCTCTAGTTTTTGATCCCTAGCTCTGCGGGCACCTTGGGAAACCTAGCAAACCTATACATTTTTGAAAACTAGACAACCAGGGGAATCCAAGATGGTGTGGCTTGACAGCCTCCCACCAGGGTCTGTTACCCAGAATCCCTTGCAAACCTAAAAAATTGACCAAAAAAAACATATTTTTTCCACATTTATGTGGTGGAAAGTTCTGGAATCTCCGTGGGTCCACAAAGTTCCACCTACCTCGCGTTCCCCAAAGTCTAACGAGAAAAATGGTACCTCACTTGTGCGGTTCGGCCTAGTGCCTACGACAGGAAACAGCGCAAAATGCAATGTGGTCACACCTCAATTTCGCATTGAAAAATGACCCTTTTTTGGTAAAGTTAAAGTGCCTAGCTCTAGTTTCTTAACCCTATCTCTGCGGGCACCTTGGGAAACCTAGCAAACCTATACATTTTTAAAAACTAGACCCCCAGGGGAATCCAGGATGGGGTGACTTGACTGCCTCCCACTAGGGGCTGTTACCCAGAATCTTTTGCAAACCTAAAATAAAAAATTGTCAAAAAAAACATATTTTCCCCATATTTCTGCGGTGGAAAGTTCCGGAATCTGCGTGGATCCAAAAATGTTAACCCACTCCGCGTTCCCCAAAGTCTTACGAGAAAAACGGTACCTCACTTGTGCGGGTCGGCCTAGTGCCTGCGACAGGAAACGGCGCAAAACGCAACGTGGTCACAACTCAATTTCGCAGTGAAAATAGACCCTTTTTTGGCAAAGTGCCTAGCTCTAGTTTGGAACCGTAGCTCTGCGGGCACCTTTGGAAACCTAGCAAACCTATACATTTTTGAAAACTAGACACACAGGGGAATGCAGGATGTGGTGACTTGACTGCCTCTCACCAGGGTCTGTTACCCAGAATCCCTTGCAAACTTAAAATGTTGTCAAAAAAACTAAATTTTCCCCACATTTCTGTGGTGGACAGTTACGGAATCTGCATGGATCCACAAATGTCCTCCCTCCCCGCGTTCCCCAAAGTCTTATGAGAAAAACGGTACCTCACTTGTGTGGGTTGACCTAGTGCCCGCGACAGGAAACGGTGCAAAACACAACCTGGTCACACCTCAATATCGCAGTGAAAAATGACCCTTTTTTGGGAAAGTGCCTAGCTCTAGTTTTTGAACCCTAGCTCTGCGGGCACCTTGGGAAACCTAGCAAACCTATACATTTTTGAAAACTAGACAACCAGGGGAATTCAAGATTGTGTGGCTTGACTGCCTTCCACCAGGGTCTGTTACCCAGAATCCCTTGCAAACCTAAAAAATTGACAAAAAAACCCATATTTTTTCCACATTTCTGTGGTGGAAAGTTCCGGAATCTCTGTGGATCCACAAATTTCCACCCACCTCGCGTTCCCCAAAGTCTTACGAGAAAAATGGTACCTCACTTGTGAGGGTCGGCTTAGTGCCTGCGACAGGATACAGCGCAAAGTGCAATGTGGTCACACCTCAATTTCGCATTGAAAAATGACCCTTTTTGGTAAAGTTCCTAGCTCTAGTTTTTGAACCCTAGCTCTACGGGCACCTAGGGAAACCTAGAAAACCTATACATTTTTAAAAACTAGACACCCAGGGGAATCCAGGATGGGGTGACTTAACTGCCTCCCACCAGGGTCTGATACCCAGAATCCCTTGCAAACCTAAAATATTGTGGAAAAAAGCATATTTTCTCCACATTTCTGTGGTGGAAAGTTCCGGAATCTGCGTGGATCCACAAATTTCCACCCACCCCGCGTTCCCCAAAGTCTTATGAGAAAAATGGTACCTCACTTGTGCGGGTTGACCCAGTGCCCGCGACAGGAAACGGTCCAAACGCAACGTGGTCACACCTCAATATCTGAGTGAAAAATGACCCTTTTTTGGGAAAGTGCGTAGCTCTAGTTTTTGATCCCTAGCTCTGCGGGCACCTTGGGAAACCTAGCAAACCTATACATTTTTGAAAACTAGACAACCAGGGGAATCCAAGATGGTGTGGCTTGACAGCCTCCCACCAGGGTCTGTTACCCAGAATCCCTTGCAAACCTAAAAAATTGACCAAAAAAAACATATTTTTTCCACATTTATGTGGTGGAAAGTTCTGGAATCTCCGTGGGTCCACAAAGTTCCACCTACCTCGCGTTCCCCAAAGTCTAACGAGAAAAATGGTACCTCACTTGTGCGGTTCGGCCTAGTGCCTACGACAGGAAACAGCGCAAAATGCAATGTGGTCACACCTCAATTTCGCATTGAAAAATGACCCTTTTTTGGTAAAGTTAAAGTGCCTAGCTCTAGTTTCTTAACCCTATCTCTGCGGGCACCTTGGGAAACCTAGCAAACCTATACATTTTTAAAAACTAGACCCCCAGGGGAATCCAGGATGGGGTGACTTGACTGCCTCCCACTAGGGGCTGTTACCCAGAATCTTTTGCAAACCTAAAATAAAAAATTGTCAAAAAAAACATATTTTCCCCATATTTCTGCGGTGGAAAGTTCCGGAATCTGCGTGGATCCAAAAATGTTAACCCACTCCGCGTTCCCCAAAGTCTTACGAGAAAAACGGTACCTCACTTGTGCGGGTCGGCCTAGTGCCTGCGACAGGAAACGGCGCAAAACGCAACGTGGTCACAACTCAATTTCGCAGTGAAAATAGACCCTTTTTTGGCAAAGTGCCTAGCTCTAGTTTGGAACCGTAGCTCTGCGGGCACCTTTGGAAACCTAGCAAACCTATACATTTTTGAAAACTAGACACACAGGGGAATGCAGGATGTGGTGACTTGACTGCCTCTCACCAGGGTCTGTTACCCAGAATCCCTTGCAAACTTAAAATGTTGTCAAAAAAACTAAATTTTCCCCACATTTCTGTGGTGGACAGTTACGGAATCTGCATGGATCCACAAATGTCCTCCCTCCCCGCGTTCCCCAAAGTCTTATGAGAAAAACGGTACCTCACTTGTGTGGGTTGACCTAGTGCCCGCGACAGGAAACGGTGCAAAACACAACCTGGTCACACCTCAATATCGCAGTGAAAAATGACCCTTTTTTGGGAAAGTGCCTAGCTCTAGTTTTTGAACCCTAGCTCTGCGGGCACCTTGGGAAACCTAGCAAACCTATACATTTTTGAACACTAGAAAACCAGGGGAATCCAAGATGGTGTGGCTTGACTGCCTCCCACCAGGGTCTGTTACCCAGAATCCCTTGCAAACCTAAAACATTGACCAAAAAAAACATATTTTTTCCACATTTCTGTGGTGGAAAGTTCCGGAATCTCCGTGGATCAACAAATTTCCACCCACCTCGCGTTCCCCAAAGTCTTACGAGAAAAATGGTACCTCACTTGTGAGGGTCGGCCTAGTGCCTGCGACAGGATACAGCGCAAAATGCAATGTGGTCACACCTCAATTTCGCATTGAAAAATGACCCTTTTTTGGTAAAGTGCCTAGCTCTAGTTTTTGAACCCTAGCTCTACGGGCACCTTGGGAAACCTAGCAAACCTATACATTTGTGAAAACTAGACACCCACGGGAATCCAGGATGGGGTGACTTAACTGCCTCCCACCAGGGTCTGTTACCCAGAATCCCTTGCACACCTAAAATATTGTAAAAAAAGCATATTTTCTCCACATTTCTGTGGTGGAAAGTTCCGGAATCTGTGTGGATCCACAAATTTCCACCCACCCCGCGTTCCCCAAAGTCTTTCGAGAAAAATGGTACCTCACTTGTGCGGGTCAGCCTAGTGCCTGCGACAGGAAACAGTGCAAAATGCAATGTTGTCACACCTCAATTTCGCATTGAAAAATGACCCTTTTTTGGTAAAGTGCCTAGCTCTAGTTTTTTAACCCTAGCTCTGCGGGCACCTTGGGAAACCTAGCAAACCTATACATTTTTGAAAACTAGACATCCAGGGGAATCCAGGATGGGGTGACTTGACTGCCTCCCACCAGGGTCTGTTACCCAGAATCCCTTACAAACCTAAAAAATTGACAAAAAAAACCATATTTCTTCCACATTTCTGTGGTGGAAAGTTCCGGAATCGCCGTGGATCCACAAATTTCCACCCACCTCGCGTTCCCCAAAGTCTTACGAGAAAAATGGTACCTCACTTGTGCGGGTCGGCCTAATGCCTGCGACAGGATACAGCGCAAAATGCAATGTGGTCACACCTCAATTTCGCATTGAAAAATGACCCTTTTTTGCTAAAGTGCCTAGCTCTAGTTTTTGAATCCTAGCTCTGCGGGCACCTTGGGAAACCTAGCAAACCTATATGTTTTTGAAAACTAGACACAAAGTGGAATCCAGGCTGAGGAGACTTGACTGCCTCTCACCAGGGTCTGTTACCCAAAATACCTTGCAAACCTAAAAATTTGTCCCAAAAAACATATTTTCTCCACATTTCTGTGGTGGAAAGTTCCGGAATCTGCGTGGATTCACAAATTTCCACCCACCCCGCGTTCCACAAAGTCTTACGAGAAAAATGGTACCTCACTTGTGCGGGTAGGCCTAGTGCCCGCGACAGGAAATGGCGCAAAACGCAGCGTGGTCACACCTCAATATCGCAGTGAAAAATGACCCTTTTTTGGCAAAGTGTCTAGCTCTAATTTTTTAACCCTAGCTCTGCGGGCACCTTGGGAATCCTAGCAAACCTGTACATTTTTGAAAACTAGACACCCAGGGGAATCCAGGATGGGGTGACTTGACTGCCTCCCACCAGGGTCTGTTACCCAAAATACCTTGCAGACCTAAAAAATTGTCCCAAAAAACATATTTTCTCCACATTTCTGTGGTGGAAAGTTCCGGAATCTGCTTGGATCCAAAAATTTTCACCCACTCCGCGTTCCCCAAAGTCTTAAAAGAAAAACGGTACCTCACTTGTGCGGGTCGGCCTAGTGCCCGCGACAGGAAACGGCGCAAAACGCAACGTGGTCACACCTCAATTTCGCAGTGAAAATGACCCTTTTTTGGCAAAGTGCCTAGCTCTAGTTTGGAACCGTAGCTCTGCGGGAACCTTTGGAAACCTAGCAACCCTATACATTTTTGAAAACTAGACACACAGGGGAATCCAGGATGTGGTGACTTGACTGCCTCTCACCAGGGTCTGTTACCCAGAATCCCTTGCAAACTTAAAAAATTGTCAAAAATACTACATTTTCCCCACATTTCTGTGGTGGAAAGTTACGGAATCTGCATGGATCCACAAATTTCCACCCACCCCGCGTTCCCCAAAGTCTTATGAGAAAAATGGTACCTCACTTGTGCGGGTCGGCCTAGTGCCTGCAACAGGAAACAGCGCAAAATGCAAAGTTATCACACCTCAATTTCGCATTGAAAAATGACCCTTTTTTGGTAAAGTGCCTAGCTCTAGTTTTTGAACCCTAGCTCTGCAGGTACCTTGGGAAACCTAGCAAACCTATAAAAATTTTAAAAATTAGACAACCAGGGGAATCCAAGATGGTGTGGCTTGACTGCCTCCCACCAGGGTCTGTTACCCAGAATCCCTTGCAAACCTAAAAAATTGACAAAAAAAACCATATTTTTTCTACATTTCTGTGGTGGAAAGTTCCGGAATCTCCGTGGATCCACAAATTTCCACCCACCTCGTGTTCCCCAAAGTCTTTCGAGAAAAATGGTACCTCACTTGTGCGGGTCGGCCTAGTGCCTGCGACAGGAAACAGCGCAAAATGCATTGTTGTCACACCTCAATTTCGCATTGAAAAATGACCCTTTTTTGGTAAAGTGCCTAGCTCTAGTTTTTGAACCCTAGCTCTGCAGGCACCTTGGGAAACCTAGCAAACCTATACGTTTTTGAAAACTAGACACAAAATGGAATACAGGATGAGGGGACTTGACTGCCTCCCACCAGGGTCTGTTACCCAAAATCCCTTGCAAACCTAAAAATTTGTCCCAAAAAACATATTTTCTCCACATTTCTGTGGTGGAAAATTCCGGAATCTGCGTGGATCCACAAATTTCTACCCACCCCGCGTTCCCCAAAGTTTTACGAGAAAAATGGTACCTCACCTCTGCGGGTAGGCCTAGTGCCCGCGACAGAAAATGGCGCAAAACGCAGCGTGTTCACACCTCAATATCGCAGTGAAAAATGACCCTTTTTTGGCAAAGTGCCTAGCTCTAGGTTTTTTAACCCTAGCTCTGCTGGCACCTTGGGAAACCTAGCAAACCTATACATTTTTGAAAACTAGACACCCAGGGGAATCCAGGATGGGGTGACTTAATTGCCTCCCACCAGGGTCTGTTACCCAGAATCCCTTGCAAACCTAAAATATTGTAAAAAAAAGCATATTTTCTCCACATTTCTGTGGTGGAAAGTTCCGGAATCTGCGTGGATCCACAAATTTCGACCCACCCCGCGTTCCCCAAAGTCTTATGAGAAAAATGGTACCTCACTTGTGCGGGTCGACTTAGTGCCCGCGACAGGAAACGGTGCAAAACGCAACGTGGTCACACCTCAATATCGCAGTGAAAAATGACCCTTTTTTGGCAAAGTGCAAAGCTCTAGTTTTTGAACCCTAGCTCTGCGGGCACCTTGGGAAACCTAGCAAACCTATACATTTTTGAAAGCTAGACACAAAGTGGAATCCAGGAGAAGGGGACTTGACTGCCTCTCACCAGGGTCTGTTACCCAAAATACCTTGCAAACCTAAAAAATTATACCAAAAAACATATTTTCTCCACATTTCTATGGTGGAAAGTTCCGGAATCTGCGTGGATCCACAAATTTCCACCCACCCCGCGTTCCACAAAGTCTTACGAGAAAAATGGTACCTCACTTGTGCGGGTAGGCCTAGTGCCCTTGACAGGAAATGGCGCAAAACGCAGCGTGGTCACACCTCAATATCGCAGTGAAAAATGACCCTTTTTTGGCAAAGTGTCTAGCTCTAGTTTTTTAACCCTAGCTCTGCGGGTACATTTGGAAACCTAGCAACCCCACACGTTTTTGAAAACTAGACACAAAGTGGAATCCAGGATGTGGTGACTTGACTGCCTCTCACCAGGGTCTGTTACCCAGAATCCCTTGCAAACTTAAAAAATTGTCAAAAAAACTACATTTTCCCCACATTTCTGTGGTGGAATGTTACGGAATCTGCATGGATCCACAAATTTCCAGCCACCCCGCGTTCCCCAAAGTCTTACGAGAAAAATGGTACCTCACTTGTGCGGGTCGGCCTAGTGCCTGCGACAGGAAACAGCGCAAAATGCAATGTTATCACACCTCAATTTCGCATTGAAAAATTACCCTTTTTTGGTAAAGTGCCTAGCTCTAGTTTTTGAACCCTAGCTCTGCAGGCACCTTGGGAAACCTAGCAAACCTATACGTTTTTGAAAACTAGACACAAAGGGGAATCCAGGATGAGGGGACTTGACTGCCTCCCACCAGGGTCTGTTACCCAAAATCCCTTGCAAACCTAAAAATTTATCCCAAAAAACATATTTTCTCCACATTTCTGTGGTGGAAACTTCCGGAATCTGCGTGGCTCCACAAACTTCCACCCACCCCGCGTTCCACAAAGTTTTACGAGAAAAATGATACCTCACTTGTGCGGGTAGGCCTAGTGCCCGCGACAGGAAACGGCGCAAAATGCAATGTTGTCACACCTCAATATCGCAGTGAAAAATGACCCTTTTTTGGCAAAGTGCCTAGCTCTAGTTTTTTAATCCTAGCTCTGCGGGCACCTTGGGAAACTTAGCAAACCTATACATTTTTGAAAACTAGACACCCATGGGAATCCAGGTAGGGGTGACTTAACTGCCTCACACCAGGGTCTGTTACCCAGAATCCCTTGCAAACCTAAAATATTGTAAAAAAAAGCATATTTTCTCCACATTTCTGTGGTGGAAAGTTCCGGAATCTGCGTGGATCCACAAATTTCCACCCACCCCGCGTTCCCCAAAGTCTTATGAGAAAAATGGTACCTCACTTGTGCGGGTCAACCTAGTGCCCGCCACAGGAAACGGTGCAAAAAGCAGCGTGGTCACACCTCAATATCGCAGTGAAAAATGACCCTTTTTTGGCAAAGTGCAAATCTCTAGTTTTTGAACCCTAGCTCTGCGGGCACCTTGGGAAACCTAGCAAACCTATACATTTTTGAAAACTAGACACCCAGGGGAATCCAGGATGGGGTGACTTAACTGCCTCCCACCAGGGTCTGTTACCCAGAATCCCTTGCAAACCTAAAATATTGTAAAAAAAAGCATATTTTCTCCACATTTCTGTGGTGGAAAGTTCCGGAATCTGCGTGGATCCAAAAATGTTCACCCACTCCGCATTCCCCAAAGTCTTACGAGAAAAACGGTACCTCACTTGTGCAGGTCGGCCTAGTGCCCGCAACAGGAAACGGCACAAAACGCAATGTGGTCACACCTCAATTTCGCAGAGAAAAATGACCCTTTTTTGGCAAAGTGTCTAGCTCTAGTTTTTAACCCTAGCTCTGCGGGCACCTTTGGAAACCTAGAAACCCTATATGTTTTTGAAAACTAGACACAAAGTGTAATCCAGGATGTGGTGACTTGACTGCCTCTCACCAGGGTCCGTTACCCAGAATCCCTTGCAAACTTAAAAAATTGTCAAAAAAACTACATTTTCCCCACATTTCTGTGGTGGAATGTTATGGAATCTGCATGGATCCACAAATTTCCACCCACCCCGCGTTCCCCAAAGTCTTACGAGAAAAATGGTACCTCACTTGTGCGGGTCGGCCTAGTGCCTGCAACAGGAAACAGCGCAAAATGCAATGTTATCACACCTCAATTTCGCACTGAAAAATTACCCTTTTTTGGTAAAGTACCTAGCTCTAGTTTTTGAACCCTAGCTCTGCAGGCACCTTGGGAAACCTAGCAAACCTATAAAATTTTTGAAAATTAGACAACCAGGGGAATCCAAGATGGTGTGGCTCGACTGCCTCCCACCAGGGTCTATTACCCAGAATCCCTTGCAAACCTAAAAAATTGACAAAAAAATATATATTTTTTCTACATTTCTGTGGTGGAAAGTTCCGGAATCTCCGTGGATCCACACATTTCCACCCACCCCGCGTTCCCCAAAGTCTTTCGAGAAAAATGGTACCTCACTTGTGCGGGTCAGCCTAGTGCCTGCGACAGGAAACAGTGCAAAATGCAATGTTGTCACACCTCAATTTCGCATTGAAAAATGACCATTTTTTGGTAAAGTGCATAGCTCTAGTTTTTGAACCCTAGCTCTGCAGGCACCTTGGGAAACCTAGCAAACCTATACATTTTTGAAAACTAGACACAAAGGGGAATCCAGGATGAGGGGCCTTGACTGCCTCCCACCAGGGTCTGTTACCCAAAATCCCTTGCAAACCTAAAAATTTATCCCAAAAAACATATTTTCTCCACATTTCTGTGGTGGAATATTCCGGAATCTGCGTGGATCCACAAACTTCCACCCACCCCGCGTTCCACAAAGTTTTACGAGAAAAATGGTACCTCACTTGTGCGGGTAGGCCTAGTGCCCGCGACAGGAAACGGTGCAAAACGCAACGTGGTCACACCTCAATATCGCAGTGAATAATGACCCTTTTTTGGCAAAGTGCAAAGCTCTAGTTTTTGAACCCTAGCTCTGCGGGCACCTTGGGAAACCTAGCAAACCTATACATTTTTGAAAACTAGACATCCAGGGGAATCCAGGATGGGGTGACTTGACTGCCTCCCACCAGGGTCTGTTACCCAGAATCCCTTACAAACCTAAAAAATTGACAAAAAAACCCATATTTCTTCCACATTTCTGTGGTGGAAAGTTCCGGAATCGCCATGGATCCACAAATTTCCACCCACCTCGCGTTCCCCAAAGTCTTACGAGAAAAATGGTACCTCACTTGTGCGGGTCGGCCTAATGCCTGCGACAGGATACAGCGCAAAATGCAATGTGGTCACACCTCAATTTCGCATTGAAAAATGACCCTTTTTTGCTAAAGTGCCTAGCTCTAGTTTTTGAATCCTAGCTCTGCGGGCACCTTGGGAAACCTAGCAAACCTATATGTTTTTGAAAACTAGACACAAAGTGGAATCCAGGCTGAGGAGACTTGACTGCCTCTCACCAGGGTCTGTTACCCAAAATACCTTGCAAACCTAAAAATTTGTCCCAAAAAACATATTTTCTCCACATTTCTGTGGTGGAAAGCTCCGGAATCTGCGTGGATCCACAAATTTCCACCCACCCCGCATTCCACAAAGTCTTACGAGAAAAATGGTACCTCACTTGTGCGGGTAGGCCTAGTGCCCGCGACAGGAAATGGCGCAAAACGCAGCGTGGTCACACCTCAATATCGCAGTGAAAAATGACCCTTTTTTGGCAAAGTGTCTAGCTCTAATTTTTTAACCCTAGCTCTGCGGGCACCTTGGGAATCCTAGCAAACCTGTACATTTTTGAAAACTAGACACCCAGGGGAATCCAGGATGGGGTGACTTGACTGCCTCCCACCAGGGTCTGTTACCCAAAATACCTTGCAGACCTAAAAAATTGTCCCAAAAAACATATTTTCTCCACATTTCTGTGGTGGAAAGTTCCGGAATCTGCGTGGATCCAAAAATTTTCACCCACTCCGCCTTCCCCAAAGTCTTAAAAGAAAAACGGTACCTCACTTGTGCGGGTCGGCCTAGTGCCCGCGACAGGAAACGGCGCAAAACGCAACGTGGTCACACCTCAATTTCGCAGTGAAAATGACCCTTTTTTGGCAAAGTGCCTAGCTCTAGTTTGGAACCGTAGCTCTGCGGGAACCTTTGGAAACCTAGCAACCCTATACATTTTTGAAAACTAGACACACAGGGGAATCCAGGATGTGGTGACTTGACTGCCTCTCACCAGGGTCTGTTACCCAGAATCCCTTGCAAACTTAAAAAATTGTCAAAAATACTACATTTTCCCCACATTTCTGTGGTGGAAAGTTACGGAATCTGCATGGATCCACAAATTTCCACCCACCCCGCGTTCCCCAAAGTCTTACGAGAAAAATGGTACCTCACTTGTGCGGGTCGGCCGAGTGCCTGCAACAGGAAACAGCGCAAAATGCAATGTTATCACACCTCAATTTCGCATTGAAAAATGACCCTTTTTTGGTAAAGTGCCTAGCTCTAGTTTTTGAACCCTAGCTCTGCAGGTACCTTGGGAAACCTAGCAAACCTATAAAAATTTTAAAAATTAGACAACCAGGGGAATCCAAGATGGTGTGGCTTGACTGCCTCCCACCAGGGTCTGTTACCCAGAATCCCTTGCAAACCTAAAAAATTGACCCAAAAAAACATATTTTTTCTACATTTCTGTGGTGGAAAGTTCCGGAATCTCCGTGGATCCACAAATTTCCACCCACCTCGTGTTCCCCAAAGTCTTTCGAGAAAAATGGTACCTCACTTGTGCGGGTCGGCCTAGTGCCTGCGACAGGAAACAGCGCAAAATGCAATGTTGTCACACCTCAATTTCGCATTGAAAAATGACCCTTTTTTGGTAAAGTGCCTAGCTCTAGTTTTTGAACCCTAGCTCTGCAGGCACCTTGGGAAACCTAGCAAACCTATACGTTTTTGAAAACTAGACACAAAATGGAATACAGGATGAGGGGACTTGACTGCCTCCCACCAGGGTCTGTTACCCAAAATCCCTTGCAAACCTAAAAATTTGTCCCAAAAAACATATTTTCTCCACATTTCTGTGGTGGAAAATTCCGGAATCTGCGTGGATCCACAAATTTCCACCCACCCCGCGTTCCCCAAAGTTTTACGAGAAAAATGGTACCTCACCTCTGCGGGTAGGCCTAGTGCCCGCGACAGAAAATGGCGCAAAACGCAGCGTGTTCACACCTCAATATCGCAGTGAAAAATGACCCTTTTTTGGCAAAGTGCCTAGCTCTAGGTTTTTTAACCCTAGCTCTGCTGGCACCTTGGGAAACCTAGCAAACCTATACATTTTTGAAACCTAGACACCCAGGGGAATCCAGGATGGGGTGACTTAATTGCCTCCCACCAGGGTCTGTTACCCAGAATCCCTTGCAAACCTAAAATATTGTAAAAAAAAGCATATTTTCTCCACATTTCTGTGGTGGAAAGTTCCGGAATCTGCGTGGATCCACAAATTTCCACCCACCCCGCGTTCCCCAAAGTCTTATGAGAAAAATGGTACCTCACTTGTGCGGGTCGACTTAGTGCCCGCGACAGGAAACGGTGCAAAACGCAACGTGGTCACACCTCAATATCGCAGTGAAAAATGACCCTTTTTTGGCAAAGTGCAAAGCTCTAGTTTTTGAACCCTAGCTCTGCGGGCACCTTGGGAAACCTAGCAAACCTATACATTTTTGAAAGCTAGACACAAAGTGGAATCCAGGATGAGGGGACTTGACTGCCTCTCACCAGGGTCTGTTACCCAAAATACCTTGCAAACCTAAAAAATTATACCAAAAAACATATTTTCTCCACATTTCTATGGTGGAAAGTTCCGGAATCTGCGTGGATCCACAAATTTCCACCCACCCCGCGTTCCACAAAGTCTTACGAGAAAAATGGTACCTCACTTGTGCGGGTAGGCCTAGTGCCCTTGACAGGAAATGGCGCAAAACGCAGCGTGGTCACACCTCAATATCGCAGTGAAAAATGACCCTTTTTAGGCAAAGTGTCTAGCTCTAGTTTTTTAACCCTAGCTCTGCGGGCACATTTGGAAACCTAGCAACCCCACACGTTTTTGAAAACTAGACACAAAGTGGAATCCAGGATGTGGTGACTTGACTGCCTCTCACCAGGGTCTGTTACCCAGAATCCCTTGCAAACTTAAAAAATTGTCAAAAAAACTACATTTTCCCCACATTTCTGTGGTGGAATGTTACGGAATCTGCATGGATCCACAAATTTCCAGCCACCCCGCGTTCCCCAAAGTCTTACGAGAAAAATGGTACCTCACTTGTGCGGGTCGGCCTAGTGCCTGCGACAGGAAACAGCGCAAAATGCAATGTTATCACACCTCAATTTCGCATTGAAAAATTACCCTTTTTTGGTAAAGTGCCTAGCTCTAGTTTTTGAACCCTAGCTCTGCAGGCACCTTGGGAAACCTAGCAAACCTATACGTTTTTGAAAACTAGACACAAAGGGGAATCCAGGATGAGGGAACTTGACTGCCTCCCACCAGGGTCTGTTACCCAAAATCCCTTGCAAATCTAAAAATGTATCCCAAAAAACATATTTTCTCCACATTTCTGTGGTGGAAACTTCCGGAATCTGCGTGGATCCACAAACTTCCACCCACCCCGCGTTCCACAAAGTTTTACGAGAAAAATGATACCTCACTTGTGCGGGTAGGCCTAGTGCCCGCGACAGGAAACGGCGCAAAATGCAATGTTGTCACACCTCAATATCGCAGTGAAAAATGACCCTTTTTTGGCAAAGTGCCTAGCTCTAGTTTTTTAACCCTAGCTCTGCGGGCACCTTGGGAAACTTAGCAAACCTATACATTTTTGAAAACTAGACACCCAGGGGAATCCAGGATGGGGTGACTTAACTGCCTCACACCAGGGTCTGTTACCCAGAATCCCTTGCAAACCTAAAATATTGTAAAAAAAAGCATATTTTCTCCACATTTCTGTGGTGGAAAGTTCCGGAATCTGCGTGGACCCACAAATTTCCACCCACCCCGCGTTCCCCAAAGTCTTATGAGAAAAATGGTACCTCACTTGTGCGGGTCAACCTAGTGCCCGCCACAGGAAACGGTGCAAAAAGCAGCGTGGTCACACCTCAATATCGCAGTGAAAAATGACCCTTTTTTGGCAAAGTGCAAAGCTCTAGTTTTTGAACCCTAGCTCTGCGGGCACCTTGGGAAACCTAGCAAACCTATACATTTTTGAAAACTAGACACCCAGGGGAATCCAGGATGGGGTGACTTGACTGCCTCCCACCAGGTTCTGTTACCCAGAATCCCTTGCAAACCACAAAGATTGTAAAAAAAAACATATTTTCCCCACATTTCTGTGGTGGAAAGTTCCGGAATCTGCGTGGATCCAAAAATGTTCACCCACTCCGCATTCCCCAAAGTCTTACGAGAAAAACGGTACCTCACTTGTGCAGGTCGGCCTAGTGCCCGCAACAGGAAACGGCACAAAACGCAATGTGGTCACACCTCAATTTCGCAGAGAAAAATGACCCTTTTTTGGCAAAGTGTCTAGCTCTAGTTTTTAACCCTAGCTCTGCGGGCACCTTTGGAAACCTAGCAACCCTATATGTTTTTGAAAACTAGACACAAAGTGTAATCCAGGATGTGGTGACTTGACTGCCTCTCACCAGGGTCCGTTACCCAGAATCCCTTGCAAACTTAAAAAATTGTCAAAAAAACTACATTTTCCCCACATTTCTGTGGTGGAATGTTATGGAATCTGCATGGATCCACAAATTTCCACCCACCCCGCGTTCCCCAAAGTCTTACGAGAAAAATGGTACCTCACTTGTGCGGGTCGGCCTAGTGCCTGCAACAGGAAACAGCGCAAAATGCAATGTTATCACACCTCAATTGCGCACTGAAAAATTACCCTTTTTTGGTAAAGTACCTAGCTCTAGTTTTTGTACCCTAGCTCTGCAGGCACCTTGGGAAACCTAGCAAACCTATAAAATTTTTGAAAATTAGACAACCAGGGGAATCCAAGATGGTGTGGCTCGACTGCCTCCCACCAGGGTCTATTACCCAGAATCCCTTGCAAACCTAAAAAATTGACAAAAAAATATATTTTTTTTCTAAATTTCTGTGGTGGAAAGTTCCGGAATCTCCGTGGATCCACACATTTCCACCCACCCCACGTTCCCCAAAGTCTTTTGAGAAAAATGGTACCTCACTTGTGCGGGTCAGCCTAGTGCCTGCGACAGGAAACAGTGCAAAATGCAATGTTGTCACACCTCAATTTCGCATTGAAAAATGACCCTTTTTTGGTAAAGTGCCTAGCTCTAGTTTTTGAACCCTAGCTCTGCAGGCACCTTGGGAAACCTAGCAAACCTATACATTTTTGAAAACTAGACACAAAGGGGAATCCAGGATGAGGGGCCTTGACTGCCTCCCACCAGAGTCTGTTACCCAAAATCCCTTGCAAACCTAAAAATTTATCCCAAAAAACATATTTTCTCCACATTTCTGTGGTGGAATATTCCGGAATCTGCGTGGATCCACAAACTTCCACCCACCCCGCGTTCCACAAAGTTTTACGAGAAAAATGGTACCTCACTTGTGCGGGTAGGCCTAGTGCCCGCGACAGGAAACGGCGCAAAATGCAATGTTGTCACACCTCAAGATCGCAGTGAAAAATGACCCTTTTTTGGCAAAGTGCCTAGCTCTAGTTTTTTAACCCTAGCTCTGCGGGCACCTTGGGAAACTTAGCAAACCTATACATTTTTGAAAACTAGACACCCAGGGGAATCCAGGATGGGGTGACTTAACTGCCTCAGACCAGGGTCTGTTACCCAGAATCCCTTGCAAACCTAAAATATTGTAAAAAAAAGCATATTTTCTCCACATTTCTGTGGTGGAATGTTCCAGAATCTGCGTGGATCCACAAATTTCCACCCACCCCGCGTTCCCCAAAGTCTTATGAGAAAAATGGTACCTCACTTGTGCGGGTCAACCTGGTGCCCGCGACAGGAAACGGTGCAAAACGCAACGTGGTCACACCTCAATATCGCAGTGAATAATGACCCTTTTTTGGCAAAGTGCAAAGCTCTAGTTTTTGAACCCTAGCTCTGCGGGCACCTTGGGAAACCTAGCAAACCTATACATTTTTGAAAACTAGACATCCAGGGGAATCCAGGATGGGGTGACTTGACTGCCTCCCACCAGGGTCTGTTACCCAGAATCCCTTACAAACCTAAAACATTGACAAAAAAAACCATATTTCTTCCACATTTCTGTGGTGGAAAGTTCCGGAATCGCCGTGGATCCACAAATTTCCACCCACCTCGCGTTCCCCAAAGTCTTACGAGAAAAATTGTACCTCACTTGTGCGGGTCGGCCTAATGCCTGCGACAGGATACAGCGCAAAATGCAATGTGGTCACACCTCAATTTCGCATTGAAAAATGACCCTTTTTTGCTAAAGTGCCTAGATCTAGTTTTTGAATCCTAGCTCTGCGGGCACCTTGGGAAACCTAGCAAACCTATATGTTTTTGAAAACTAGACACAAAGTGGAATCCAGGCTGAGGAGACTTGACTGCCTCTCACCAGGGTCTGTTACCCAAAATACCTTGCAAACCTAAAAATTTGTCCCAAAAAACATATTTTCTCCACATTTCTGTGGTGGAAAGTTCCGGAATCTGCGTGGATCCACAAATTTCCACCCACCCCGCGTTCCACAAAGTCTTACGAGAAAAATGGTACCTCACTTGTGCAGGTAGGCCTAGTGACCACGACAGGAAATGGCGCAAAACACAGCGTGGTCACACCTCAATATCGCAGTGAAAAATGACCCTTTTTTGGCAAAGTGTCTAGCTCTAATTTTTTAACCCTAGCTCTGCGGACACCTTGGGAATCCTAGCAAACCTGTACATTTTTGAAAACTAGACACCCAGGGGAATCCAGGATGGGGTGACTTGACTGCCTCCCACCAGGGTCTGTTACCCAAAATACCTTGCAGACCTAAAAAATTGTCCCAAAAAACATATTTTCTCCACATTTCTGTGGTGGAAAGTTCCGGAATCTGCGTGGATCCAAAAATTTTCACCCACTCCGCGTTCCCCAAAGTCTTAAAAGAAAAACGGTACCTCACTTGTGCGGGTCGGCCTAGTGCCCGCAACAGGAAACGGCGCAAAACGCAACGTGGTCACACCTCAATTTCGCAGTGAAAATGACCCTTTTTTGGCAAAGTGCCTAGCTCTAGTTTGGAACCGTAGCTCTGCGGGAACCTTTGGAAACCTAGCAACCCTATACATTTTTGAAAACTAGACACACAGGGGAATCCAGGATGTGGTGACTTGACTGCCTATCACCAGGGTCTGTTACCCAGAATCCCTTGCAAACTTAAAAAATTGTCAAAAATACTACATTTTCCCCACATTTCTGTGGTGGAAAGTTACGGAATCTGCATGGATCCACAAATTTCCACCCACCCCGCGTTCCCCAAAGTCTTACGAGAAAAATGGTACCTCACTTGTGCGGGTCGGCCTAGTGCCTGCAACAGGAAACAGCGCAAAATGCAATGTTATCACACCTCAATTTCGCATTGAAAAATGACCCTTTTTTGGTAAAGTGCCTAGCTCTAGTTTTTGAACCCTAGCTCTGCAGGTACCTTGGGAAACCTAGCAAACCTATAAAAATTTTAAAAATTAGACAACCAGGGGAATCCAAGATGGTGTGGCTTGACTGCCTCCCACCAGGGTCTGTTACCCAGAATCCCTTGCAAACCTAAAAAATTGACCAAAAAAAACATATTTTTTCTACATTTCTGTGGTGGAAAGTTCCGGAATCTCCGTGGATCCACAAATTTCCACCCACCTCGTGTTCCCCAAAGTCTTTCGAGAAAAATGGTACCTCAGCTCTGCGGGTAGGCCTAGTGCCCGCAACAGAAAATGGCGCAAAACGCAGCGTGTTCACACCTCAATATCGCAGTGAAAAATGACCCTTTTTTGGCAAAGTGCCTAGCTCTAGGTTTTTTAACCCTAGCTCTGCTGGCACCTTGGGAAACCTAGCAAACCTATACATTTTTGAAAACTAGACACCCAGGGGAATCCAGGATGGGGTGACTTAATTGCCTCCCACCAGGGTCTGTTACCCAGAATCCCTTGCAAACCTAAAATATTGTAAAAAAAAGCATATTTTCTCCACATTTCTGTGGTGGAAAGTTCCGGAATCTGCGTGGATCCACAAATTTCCACCCACCCCGCGTTCCCCAAAGTCTTATGAGAAAAATGGTACCTCACTTGTGCGGGTCGACTTAGTGCCCGCGACAGGAAACGGTGCAAAACGCAACGTGGTCACACCTCAATATCGCAGTGAAAAATGACCCTTTTTTGGCAAAGTGCAAAGCTCTAGTTTTTGAACCCTAGCTCTGCGGGCACCTTGGGAAACCTAGCAAACCTATAGATTTTTGAAAGCTAGACACAAAGTGGAATCCAGGATGAGGGGACTTGACTGCCTCTCACCAGGGTCTGTTACCCAAAATACCTTGCAAACCTAAAAAATTATACCAAAAAACATATTTTCTCCACATTTCTATGGTGGAAAGTTCCGGAATCTGCGTGGATCCACAAATTTCCACCCACCCCGCGTTCCACAAAGTCTTACGAGAAAAATGGTACCTCACTTGTGCGGGTAGGCCTAGTGCCCTTGACAGAAAATGGCGCAAAACGCAGCGTGGTCACACCTCAATATCGCAGTGAAAAATGACCCTTTTTTGGCAAAGTGTCTAGCTCTAGTTTTTTAACCCTAGCTCTGCGGGCACCTTTGGAAACCGAGCAACCCCACACGTTTTTGAAAACTAGACACAAAGTGGAATCCAGGATGTGGTGACTTGACTGCCTCTCACCAGGGTCTGTTACCCAGAATCCCTTGCAAACTTAAAAAATTGTCAAAAAAACTACATTTTCCCCACATTTCTGTGGTGGAATGTTACGGAATCTGCATGGATCCACAAATTTCCAGCCACCCCGCGTTCCCCAAAGTCTTACGAGAAAAATGGTACCTCACTTGTGCGGGTCGGCCTAGTGCCTGCGACAGGAAACAGCGCAAAATGCAATGTTATCACACCTCAATTTCGCATTGAAAAATTACCCTTTTTTGGTAAAGTGCCTAGCTCTAGTTTTTTAACCCTAGCTCTGCAGGCACCTTGGGAAACCTAGCAAACCTATACGTTTTTGAAAACTAGACACAAAGGGGAATCCAGGATGAGGGGACTTGACTGCCTCCCACCAGGGTCTGTTACCCAAAATCCCTTGCAAACCTAAAAATTTATCCCAAAAAACATATTTTCTCCACATTTCTGTGGTGGAAAATTCCGGAATCTGTGTGGATCCACAAACTTCCACCCACCCCGCGTTCCACAAAGTTTTACGAGAAAAATGATACCTCACTTGTGCGGGTAGGCCTAGTGCCCGCGACAGGAAACGGCGCAAAATGCAATGTTGTCACACCTCAATATCGCAGTGAAAAATGACCCTTTTTTGGCAAAGTGCCTAGCTCTAGTTTTTTAACCCTAGCTCTGCGGGCACCTTGGGAAACTTAGCAAACCTATACATTTTTGAAAACTAGACACCCAGGGGAATCCAGGATGGGGTGACTTAACTGCCTCACTCCAGGGTCTGTTACCCAGAATCCCTTGCAAACCTAAAATATTGTAAAAAAAAGCATATTTTCTCCACATTTCTGTGGTGGAAAGTTCCGGAATCTGCGTGGATCCACAAATTTCCACCCACCCCGCGTTCCCCAAAGTCTTATGAGAAAAATGGTACCTCACTTGTGCGGGTCAACCTAGTGCCCGCCACAGGAAACGGTGCAAAAAGCAGCGTGGTCACACCTCAATATCGCAGTGAAAAATGACCCTTTTTTGGCAAAGTGCAAAGCTCTAGTTTTTGAACCCTAGCTCTGCGGGCACCTTGGGAAACCTAGCAAACCTATACATTTTTGAAAACTAGACACCCAGGGGAATCCAGGATGGGGTGACTTGACTGCCTCCCACCAGGTTCTGTTACCCAGAATCCCTTGCAAACCACAAAGATTGTCAAAAAAACATATTTTCCCCATATTTCTGTGGTGGAAAGTTCCGGAATCTGCGTGGATCCAAAAATGTTCACCCACTCCGCATTCCCCAAAGTCTTACGAGAAAAACGGTACCTCACTTGTGCAGGTCGGCCTAGTGCCCGCAACAGGAAACGGCACAAAACGCAATGTGGTCACACCTCAATTTCGCAGAGAAAAATGACCCTTTTTTGGCAAAGTGTCTAGCTCTAGTTTTTAACCCTAGCTCTGCGGGCACCTTTGGAAACCTAGCAACCCTATATGTTTTTGAAAACTAGACACAAAGTGTAATCCAGGATGTGGTGACTTGACTGCCTCTCACCAGGGTCCATTACCCAGAATCCCTTGCAAACTTAAAAAATTGTCAAAAAAACTACATTTTCCCCACATTTCTGTGGTGGAATGTTATGGAATCTGCATGGATCCACAAATTTCCACCCACCCCGCGTTCCCCAAAGTCTTACGAGAAAAATGGTACCTCACTTGTGCGGGTCGGCCTAGTGCCTGCAACAGGAAACAGCGCAAAATGCAATGTTATCACACCTCAATTTCGCACTGAAAAATTACCCTTTTTTGGTAAAGTACCTAGCTCTAGTTTTTGAACCCTAGCTCTGCAGGCACCTTGGGAAACCTAGCAAACCTATAAAATTTTTGAAAATTAGACAACCAGGGGAATCCAAGATGGTGTGGCTCGACTGCCTCCCACCAGGGTCTATTACCCAGAATCCCTTGCAAACCTAAAAAATTGACAAAAAATATATATTTTTTCTACATTTCTGTGGTGGAAAGTTCCGGAATCTCCGTGGATCCACACATTTCCACCCACCCCGCGTTCCCCAAAGTCTTTCGAGAAAAATGGTACCTCACTTGTGCGGGTCAGCCTAGTGCCTGCGACAGGAAACAGTGCAAAATGCAATGTTGTCACACCTCAATTTCGCATTGAAAAATGACCCTTTTTTGGTAAAGTGCCTAGCTCTAGTTTTTGAACCCTAGCTCTGCAGGCACCTTGGGAAACCTAGCAAACCTATACATTTTTGAAAACTAGACACAAAGGGGAATCCAGGATGAGGGGCCTTGACTGCCTCCCACCAGGGTCTGTTACCCAAAATCCCTTGCAAACCTAAAAATTTATCCCAAAAAACATATTTTCTCCACATTTCTGTGGTGGAATATTCCGGAATCTGTGTGGATCCACAAACTTCCACCCACCCCGCGTTCCACAAAGTTTTACGAGAAAAATGGTACCTCACTTGTGCGGGTCGGCCTAGTGCCCGCGACAGGAAACGGCGCAAAATGCAATGTTGTCACACCTCAAGATCGCAGTGAAAAATGACCCTTTTTTGGCAAAGTGCCTAGCTCTAGTTTTTTAACCCTAGCTCTGCGGGCACCTTGGGAAACTTAGCAAACCTATACATTTTTGAAAACTAGACACCCAGGGGAATCCAGGATGGGGTGACTTAACTGCCTCAGACCAGGGTCTGTTACCCAGAATCCCTTGCAAACCTAAAATATTGTAAAAAAAAGCATATTTTCTCCACATTTCTGTGGTGGAAAGTTCCAGAATCTGCGTGGATCCACAAATTTCCACCCACCCCGCATTCCCCAAAGTCTTATGAGAAAAATGGTACCTCACTTGTGCGGGTCAACCTGGTGCCCGCGACAGGAAACGGTGCAAAACGCAACGTGGTCACACCTCAATATCGCAGTGAATAATGACCCTTTTTTGGCAAAGTGCAAAGCTCTAGTTTTTGAACCCTAGCTCTGCGGGCACCTTGGGAAACCTAGCAAACCTATACATTTTTGAAAACTAGACATCCAGGGGAATCCAGGATGGGGTGACTTGACTGCCTCCCACCAGGGTCTGTTACCCAGAATCCCTTACAAACCTAAAAAATGGACAAAAAAAACCATATTTCTTCCATATTTCTGTAGTGGAAAGTTCCGGAATCGCCGTGGAACCACAAATTTCCACCCACCTCGCGTTCCCCAAAGTCTTACGAGAAAAATGGTACCTCACTTGTGCGGGTCGGCCTAATGCCTGCGACAGGATACAGCGCAAAATGCAATGTGGTCACACCTCAATTTCGCATTGAAAAATGACCCTTTTTTGCTAAAGTGCCTAGCTCTAGTTTTTGAATCCTAGCTCTGCGGGCACCTTGGGAAACCTAGCAAACCTATATGTTTTTGAAAACTAGACACAAAGTGGAATCCAGGCTGAGGAGACTTGACTGCCTCTCACCAGGGTCTGTTACCCAAAATACCTTGCAAACCTAAAAATGTGTCCCAAAAAACATATTTTCTCCACATTTCTGTGGTGGAAAGTTCCGGAATCTGCGTGGATCCACAAATTTCCACCCACCCCGCGTTCCACAAAGTCTTACGAGAAAAATGGTACCTCACTTGTGCGGGTAGGCCTAGTGCCCGCGACAGGAAATGGCGCAAAACGCAGCGTGGTCACACCTCAATATCGCAGTGAAAAATGACCCTTTTTTGGCAAAGTGTCTAGCTCTAATTTTTTAACCCTAGCTCTGCGGGCACCTTGGGAATCCTAGCAAACCTGTACATTTTTGAAAACTAGACACCCAGGGGAATCCAGGATGGGGTGACTTGACTGCCTCCCACCAGGGTCTGTTACCCAAAATACCTTGCAGACCTAAAACATTTTCCCAAAAAACATATTTTCTCCACATTTCTGTGGTGGAAAGTTCCGGAATCTGCGTGGATCCAAAAATTTTCACCCACTCCGCGTTCCCCAAAGTCTTAAAAGAAAAACGGTACCTCACTTGTGCGGGTCGGCCTAGTGCCCGCGACAGGAAACGGCGCAAAACGCAACGTGGTCACACCTCAATTTCGCAGTGAAAATGACCCTTTTTTGGCAAAGTGCCTAGCTCTAGTTTGGAACCGTAGCTCTGCGGGAACCTTTGGAAACCTAGCAACCCTATACATTTTTGAAAACTAGACACACAGGGGAATCCAGGATGTGGTGACTTGACTGCCTCTCACCAGGGTCTGTTACCCAGAATCCCTTGCAAACTTAAAAAATTGTCAAAAATACTACATTTTCCCCACATTTCTGTGGTGGAAAGTTACGGAATCTGCATGGATCCACAAATTTCCACACACCCCGCGTTCCCCAAAGTCTTACGAGAAAAATGGTACCTCACTTGTGCGGGTCGGCCTAGTGCCTGCAACAGGAAACAGCGCAAAATGCAATGTTATCACACCTCAATTTCGCATTGAAAAATGACCCTTTTTTGGTAAAGTGCCTAGCTCTAGTTTTTGAACCCTAGCTCTGCAGGTACCTTGGGAAACCTAGCAGACCTATAAAAATTTTAAAAATTAGACAACCAGGGGAATCCAAGATGGTGTGGCTTGACTGCCTCCCACCAGGGTCTGTTACCCAGAATCCCTTGCAAACCTAAAAAATTGACAAAAAAAACATATTTTTTCTACATTTCTGTGGTGGAAAGTTCCGGAATCTCCGTGGATCCACAAATTTCCACCCACCTCGTGTTCCCCAAAGTCTTTCGAGAAAAATGGTACCTCACTTGTGCGGGTCGGCCTAGTGCCTGCGACAGGAAACAGCGCAAAATGCAATGTTGTCACACCTCAATTTCGCATTGAAAAATGACCCTTTTTTGGTAAAGTGCCTAGCTCTAGTTTTTGAACCCTAGCTCTGCAGGCACCTTGGAAAACCTAGCAAACCTATACGTTTTTGAAAACTAGACACAAAATGGAATACAGGATGAGGGGACTTGACTGCCTCCCACCAGGGTCTGTTACCCAAAATCCCTTGCAAACCTAAAAATTTGTCCCAAAAAACATATTTTCTCCACATTTCTGTGGTGAAAAATTCCGGAATCTGCGTGGATCCACAAATTTCCACCCACCCCGCGTTCCCCAAAGTTTTACGAGAAAAATGGTACCTCACCTCTGCGGGTAGGCCTAGTGCCCGCGACAGAAATTGACGCAAAACGCAGTGTGTTCACACCTCAATATCGCAGTGAAAAATGACCCTTTTTTGGCAAAGTGCCTAGCTCTAGGTTTTTTAACCCTAGCTCTGCTGGCACCTTGGGAAACCTAGCAAACCTATACATTTTTGAAAACTAGACACCCAGGGGAATCCAGGATGGGGTGACTTAATTGCCTCCCACTAGGGTCTGTTACCCAGAATCCCTTGCAAACCTAAAATATTGTAAAAAAAAGCATATTTTCTCCACATTTCTGTGGTGGAAAGTTCCGGAATCTGCGTGGATCCACAAATTTCCACCCACCCCGCGTTCCCCAAAGTCTTATGAGAAAAATGGTACCTCACTTGTGCGGGTCGACTTAGTGCCCGCGACAGGAAACGGTGCAAAACGCAACGTGGTCACACCTCAATATCGCAGTGAAAAATGACCCTTTTTTGGCAAAGTGCAAAGCACTAGTTTTTGAACCCTAGCTCTGCGGGCACCTTGGGAAACCTAGCAAACCTATACATTTTTGAAAGCTAGACACAAAGTGGAATCCAGGATGAGGGGACTTGACTGCCTCTCACCAGGGTCTGTTACCCAAAATACCTTGCAAACCTAAAAAATTATACCAAAAAACATATTTTCTCCACATTTCTATGGTGGAAAGTTCCGGAATCTGCGTGGATCCACAAATTTCCACCCACCCCGCGTTCCACAAAGTCTTACGAGAAAAATGGTACCTCACTTGTGCGGGTAGGCCTAGTGCCCTTGACAGGAAATGGCGCAAAACGCAGCGTGGTCACACCTCAATATCGCAGTGAAAAATGACCCTTTTTTGGCAAAGTGTCTAGCTCTAGTTTTTTAACCCTAGCTCTGCGGGCACCTTTGGAAACCTAGCAACCCCACACGTTTTTGAAAACTAGACACAAAGTGGAATCCAGGATGTGGTGACTTGACTGCCTCTCACCAGGGTCTGTTACCCAGAATCCCTTGCAAACTTAAAAAATTGTCAAAAAAACTACATTTTCCCCACATTTCTGTGGTGGAATGTTACGGAATCTGCATGGATCCACAAATTTCCAGCCACCCCGCGTTCCCCAAAGTCTTACGAGAAAAATGGTACCTCACTTGTGCGGGTCGGCCTAGTGCCTGCGACAGGAAACAGCGCAAAATGCAATGTTATCACACCTCAACTTCGCATTGAAAAATTACCCTTTTTTGGTAAAGTGCCTAGCTCTAGTTTTTGAACCCTAGCTCTGCAGGCACCTTGGGAAACCTAGCAAACCTATACGTTTTTGAAAACTAGACACAAAGGGGAATCCAGGATGAGGGGACTTGACTGCCTCCCACCAGGGTCTGTTACCCAAAATCCCTTGCAAACCTAAAAATTTATCCCAAAAAACATATTTTCTCCACATTTCTGTGGTGGAAAATTCCGGAATCTGCGTGGATCCACAAACTTCCACCCACCCCGCGTTCCACAAAGTTTTACGAGAAAAATGATACCTCACTTGTGCGGGTAGGCCTAGTGCCCGCGACAGGAAACGGCGCAAAATGCAATGTTGTCACACCTCAATATTGCAGTGAAAAATGACCCTTTTTTGGCAAAGTGCCTAGCTCTAGTTTTTTAACCCTAGCTCTGCGGGCACCTTGGGAAACTTAGCAAACCTATACATTTTTGAAAACTAGACACCCAGGGGAATCCAGGATGGGGTGACTTAACTGCCTCACACCAGGGTCTGTTACCCAGAATCCCTTGCAAACCTAAAATATTGTAAAAAAAAGCATATTTTCTCCACATTTCTGTGGTGGAAAGTTCCGGAATCTGCGTGGATCCACAAATTTCCACCCACCCCGCGTTCCCCAAAGTCTTATGAGAAAAATGGTACCTCACTTGTGCGGGTCAACCTAGTGCCCGCCACAGGAAACGGTGCAAAAAGCAGCGTGGTCACACCTCAATATCGCAGTGAAAAATGACCCTTTTTTGGCAAAGTGCAAAGCTCTAGTTTTTGAACCCTAGCTCTGCGGGCACCTTGGGAAACCTAGCAAACCTATACATTTTTGAAAACTAGACATCCAGGGGAATCCAGGATGGGGTGACTTGACTGCCTCCCACCAGGGTCTGTTACCCAGAATCCCTTGCAAACCTAAAAAATTGACAAAAACCCCCATATTTTTTCCACATTTCTGTGGTGGAAAGTTCCGGAATCTCTGTGGATCCACAAATTTCCACCCACCGCGCGTTCCCCAAAGTCTTACGAGAAAAATGGTACCTCACTTGTGCGGGTCGGCCTAGTGCCTGCGACAGGATACAGCGCAAAATGCAATGTGGTCACACCTCAATTTCGCATTGAAAAATGACCCTTTTTTGCTAAAGTGCCTAGCTCTAGTTTTTGAACCCTAGCTCTGCGGGCACCTTGGGAAACCTAGCAAACCTATATGTTTTTGAAAACTAGACACAAAGTGGAATCCAGGATGAGGAGACTTGACTGCCTCTCACCAGGGTCTGTTACCCAAAATACCTTGCAAACCTAAAAATTTGTCCCAAAAAACATATTTTCTCCACATTTCTGTGGTGGAAAGTTCCGGAATCTGCATGGATCCACAAATTTCCACCCACCCCGCGTTCCACAAAGTCTTACGAGAAAAATGGTACCTCACTTGTGCGGGTAGGCCTAGTGCCCGCGACAGGAAATGGCGCAAAACGCAGCGTGGTCACACCTTAATATCGCAGTGAAAAATGACCCTTTTTGGCAAAGTGTCTAGCTCTAGTTTGTTAACCCTAGCCCTGCGGGCACCTTTGGAAACCTAGCAAACCTATACTTTTTTGAAAACTAGACAACCAGGGGAATCCAAGATGGTGTGGCTTGACTGCCTCCCACCAGGGTCTGTTACCCAGAATCCCTTGCAAACCTAAACAATTGACAAAAAAAATATATTTTTTCCACATTTCTGTGGTGGAAAGTTCCGGAATCTCCGTGGATCCACAAATTTCCACCTACCTCGCGTTCCCCAACGTCTAACGAGAAAAATGGTACCTAACTTGTGCGGGTCGGCCTAGTGCCTGCGACAGGAAACAGCGCAAAATGCAATGTGGTCACACCTCAATTTCGCATTGAAAAATGACCCTTTTTTGGTAAAGTGCCTAGCTCTAGTTTCTTAACCCTATCTCTGCGGGCACCTTGGGAAACCTAGCAAACCTATACATTTTTGAAAACTAGACAACCAGGGGAATCCAAGATTGTGTGGCTTGACTGCCTTCCACCAGGGTCTGTTACCCAGAATCCCTTGCAAACCTAAAAAATTGACAAAAAAACCCATATTTTTTCCACATTTCTGTGGTGGAAAGTTCCGGAATCTCTGTGGATCCACAAATTTCCACCCACCTCGCGTTTCCCAAAGTCTTACGAGAAAAATGGTACCTCACTTGTGAGGGTCGGCTTAGTGCCTGCGACAGGATACAGCGCAAAATGCAATGTGGTCACACCTCAATTTCGCATTGAAAAATGACCCTTTTTTGGTAAAGTTCCTAGCTCTAGTTTTTGAACCCTAGCTCTACGGGCACCTTGGGAAACCTAGCAAACCTATACATTTTTGAAAACTAGACACCCAGGGGAATCCAGTATGGGGTGACTTAACTGCCTCCCACCAGGGTCTGATACCCAGAATCCCTTGCAAACCTAAAATATTGAAGAAAAAAGCATATTTTCTCCACATTTCTGTGGTGGAAAGTTCCGCAATCTGCGTGGATCCACAAATTTCCACCCACCCCGCGTTCCCCAAAGTCTTATGAGAAAAATGGTACCTCACTTGTGCGGGTTGACCCAGTGCCCGCGACAGGAAACGGTCCAAACACAACGTCGTCACACCTCAATATCTGAGTGAAAAATGACCCTTTTTTGGGAAAGTGCGTAGCTCTAGTTTTTGAACCCTAGCTCTGCGGGCACCTTGGGAAACCTAGCAAACCTATACATTTTTGAAAACTAGACAACCAGGGGAATCCAAGATGGTGTGGCTTGACTGCCTCCCACCAGGGTCTGTTACCCAGAATCCCTTGCAAACCTAAAAAATTGACAAAAAAACCCATATTTTTTCTACATTTCTGTGGTGAAAAGTTCCGGAATCTCCGTGGATCCACAAATTTCCACCCACCTCGTGTTCCCCAAAGTCTTTCGAGAAAAATGGTACCTCACTTGTGCGGGTCGGCCTAGTGCCTGCGACAGGAAACAGCACAAAATGCAATGTTGTCACACCTCAATTTCGCATTGAAAAATGACCCTTTTTTGGTAAAGTGCCTAGCTCTAGTTTTTGAACCCTAGCTCTGCAGGCACCTTGGGAAACCTAGCAAACCTATACGTTTTTGAAAACTAGACACAAAATGGAATACAGGATGAGGGGACTTGACTGCCTCCCACCAGGGTCTGTTACCCAAAATCCCTTGCAAACCTAAAAATTTGTCCCAAAAAACATATTTTCTCCACATTTCTGTGGTGGAAAATTCCGGAATCTGCGTGGATCCACAAATTTCCACCCACCCCGCGTTCCACAAAGTTTTACGAGAAAAATGGTACCTCACCTGTGCGGGTAGGCCTAGTGCCCGCGACAGAAAATGGCGCAAAACGCAGCGTGTTCACACCTCAATATCGCAGTGAAAAATGACCCTTTTTTGGTAAAGTGCCTAGCTCTAGGTTTTTTAACCCTAGCTCTGCTGGCACCTTGGGAAACCTAGCAAACCTATACATTTTTGAAAACTAGACACCCAGGGGAATCCAGGATAGGGTGACTTAATTGCCTCCCACCAGGGTCTGTTACCCAGAATTCCTTGCAAACCTAAAATATTGTAAAAAAAAACATATTTTCTCCACATTTCTGTGGTGGAAAGTTCCGGAATCTGCGTGGATCCACAAATTTCCACCCACCCCGCGTTCCCCAAAGTCTTATGAGAAAAATGATACCTCACTTGTGCGGGTCGACCTAGTGCCCGCGACAGGAAACGGTGCAAAACGCAACGTGGTCACACCTCAATATCGCAGTGAAAAATGACCCTTTTTTGGCAAAGTGCAAAGCTCTAGTTTTTTAACCCTAGCTCTGCGGGCACCTTGGGAAACCTAGCAAACCTATACATTTTTGAAAACTAGACACAAAGTGGAATCCAGGATGAGGGGACTTGACTGCCTCTCACCAGGGTCTGTTACCCAAAATACCTTGCAAACCTAAAAAATTATACCAAAAAACATATTTTCTCCACATTTCTATGGTGGAAAGTTCCGGAATCTGCGTGGATCCACAAATTTCCACCCACCCCGCGTTCCACAAAGTCTTATGAGAAAAATGGTACCTCACTTGTGCGGGTAGGCCTAGTGCCCTTGACAGGAAATGGCGCAAAACGCAGCGTGGTCACACCTCAATATCGCAGTGAAAAATGACCCTTTTTTGGCAAAGTGTCTAGCTCTAGTTTTTTAACCCTAGCTCTGCGGGCACCTTTGTAAACCTAGCAACCCTATACGTTTTTGAAAACTAGACACAAAGTGGAATCCAGGATGTGGTGACTTGACTGCCTCTCACCAGGGTCTGTTACCCAGAATCCCTTGCAAACTTAAAAAATTGTCAAAAAAACTACATTTTCCCCACATTTCTGTGGTGGAATGTTACGGAATCTGCATGGATCCACAAATTTACAGCCACCCCGCGTTCACCAAAGTCTTACGAGAAAAATGGTACCTCACTTGTGCGGGTCGGCCTAGTGCCTGCGACAGGAAACAGCGCAAAATGCAATGTTATCACACCTCAATTTCGCATTGAAAAATTACCCTTTTTTGGTAAAGTGCCTAGATCTAGTTTTTGAACCCTAGCTCTGCAGGGATCTCGGGAAACCTAGCAAACCTATACGTTTTTGAAAACTAGACACAAAGGGGAATCTTGGATGAGGGGACTTGACTGCCTCCCACCAGGGTCTGTTACCCAAAATCCCTTGCAAACCTAAAAATGTATCCCAAAAAACATATTTTCTCCACATTTCTGTGGTGGAAAGTTCCGGAATCTGCGTGGATCCACAAATTTCCACCCACCCCGCGTTCCCCAAAGTCTTATGAGAAAAATGGTACCTCACTTGTGGGGGTCAACCTAGTGCCCGCCACAGGAAACGGTGCAAAACGCAGCGTGGTCATACCTCAATATCGCAGTGAAAAATGACCCTTTTTTGGCAAAGTGCAAAGCTCTAGTTTTTGAACCCTAGCTCTGCGGGCACCTTGGGAAACCTAGCAAACCTATACATTTTTGAAAACTAGACATCCAGGGGAATCCAGGATGGGGTGACTTGACTGCCTCCCACCAGGGTCTGTTACCCAGAATCCCTTGCAAACCTAAAAAATTGACAAAAAAACCCATATTTTTTCCACATTTCTGTGGTGGAAAGTTCCGGAATCTCTGTGGATCCACAAATTTCCACCCACCGCGCGTTCCCCAAAGTCTTACGAGAAAAATGGTACCTCACTTGTGCGGGTCGGCCTAGTGCCTGCGACAGGATACAGCGCAAAATGCAATGTGGTCACACCTCAATTTCGCATTGAAAAATGACCCTTTTTTGCTAAAGTGCCTAGCTCTAGTTTTTGAACCCTAGCTCTGCGGGCACCTTGGGAAACCTAGCAAACCTATATGTTTTTGAAAACTAGACACAAAGTGGAATCCAGGATGAGGAGACTTGACTGCCTCTCACCAGGGTCTGTTACCCAAAATACCTTGCAAACCTAAAAATTTGTCCCAAAAAACATATTTTCTCCACATTTCTGTGGTGGAAAGTTCCGGAATCTGCGTGGATCCACAAATTTCCACCCACCCCGCGTTCCACAAAGTCTTACAAGAAAAATGGTACCTCACTTGTGCGGGTCGACGTAGTGCCCGCGACAGGAAACGGTGCAAAACGCAACGTGGTCACACCTCAATATCGCAGTGAAAAATGACCCTTTTTTGGCAAAGTGCAAAGCTCTAGTTTTTGAACCCTAGCTCTGCGGGCACCTTGGGAAACCTAGCAAACCTATACGTTTTTGAAAACTAGACACAAAGTGGAATCCAGGATGAGGGGACTTGACTGCCTCTCACCAGGGTCTGTTACCCAAAATACCTTGCAAACCTAAAAAATTATACCAAAAAACATATTTTCTCCACATTTCTATGGTGGAAAGTTCCGGAATCTGCGTGGATCCACAAATTTCCACCCACCCCGCATTCCACAAAGTCTTATGAGAAAAATGGTACCTCACTTGTGCGGGTAGGCCTAGTGCCCTTGACAGGAAATGGCACAAAACGCAGCTTGGTCACACCTCAATATCGCAGTGAAAAATGACCCTTTTTTGGCAAAGTGTCTAGCTCTAGTTTTTAACCCTAGAACTGCGGGCACCTTTGGAAACCTAGCAACCCTATATGTTTTTGAAAACTAGACACAAAGTGGAATCCAGGATGTGGTGACTTGACTGCCTCTCACCAGGGTCCGTTACCCAGAATCCCTTGCAAACTTAAAAAATTGTCAAAAAAACTACATTTTCCCCACATTTCTGTGGTGGAATGTTATGGAATCTGCATGGATCCACAAATTTCCACCCACCCTGCGTTCCCCAAAGTCTTACGAGAAAAATAGTACCTCACTTGTGCGGGTCGGCCTAGTGCCTGCGACAGGAAACAGCGCAAAATGCAATGTTATCACACCTCAATTTCGCACTGAAAATTACCCTTTTTTTGGTAAAGTACCTAGCTCTAGTTTTTGAACCCTAGCTCTGCAGGCACCTTGGGAAACCTAGCAAACCTATAAAATTTTTGAAAATTAGACAACCAGGGGAATCCAAGATGGTGTGGCTTGACTGCCTCCCACCAGGGTCTATTACCCAGAATCCCTTGCAAACCTAAAAAATTGACAACAAAAAACATATTTTTTCTACATTTCTGTGGTGGAAAGTTCCGGAATCTCCATGGATCCACACATTTCCACCCACCCCGCGTTCCCCAAACTCTTTCGAGAAAAATGGTACCTCACTTGTGCGGGTCCGAATAGTGCCTGCGACAGGAAACAGTGCAAAATGCAATGTTGTCACACCTCAATTTCGCATTGAAAAATGACCCTTTTTTGGTAAAGTGCCTAGCTCTAGTTTTTGAACCCTAGCTCTGCAGGCACCTTGGGAAACCTAGCAAACCTATACATTTTTGAAAACTAGACACAAAGGGGAATCCAGGATGAGGGGCCTTGACTGCCTCCCACCAGGGTCTGTTACCCAAAATTCCTTGCAAACCTAAAAATGTATCCCAAAAAACATATTTTCTCCACATTTCTGTGGTGGAATATTCCGGAATCTGCGTGGATCCACAAACTTCCACCCACCCCGCGTTCCACAAAGTTTTACGAGAAAAATGGTACCTCACTTGTGCGGGTAGGCCTAGTGCTCGCGACAGGAAACGGCGCAAAATGCAATGTTGTCACACCTCAATATTGCAGTGAAAAATGACCCTTTTTTGGCAAAGTGCCTAGCTCTAGTTTTTTAACCCTAGCTCTGCGGGCACCTTGGGAAACTTAGCAAACCTATACATTTTTAAAAACTAGACACCCAGGGGAATCCAGGATGGGGTGACTTAACTGCCTCACACCAGGGTCTGTTACCCAGAATCCCTTGCAAACCTAAAATATTGTAAAAAAAAGCATATTTTCTCCACATTTCTGTGGTGAAAAGTTCCGGAATCTGCGTGGATCCACAAATTTCCACCCACCCCGCATTCCCCAAAGTCTTATGAGAAAAATGGTACCTCACTTGTGCGGGTCAACCTGGTGCCCGCGACAGGAAACGGTGCAAAACGCAACGTGGTCACACCTCAATATCGCAGTGAATAATGACCCTTTTTTGGCAAAGTGCAAAGCTCTAGTTTTTGAACCCTAGCTCTGCGGGCACCTTGGGAAACCTAGCAAACCTATACATTTTTGAAAACTAGACATCCAGGGGAATCCAGGATGGGGTGACTTGACTGCCTCCCAGCAGGGTCTGTTACCCAGAATCCCTTACAAACCTAAAAAATTGACAAAACAAACCATATTTCTTCCACATTTCTGTGGTGGAAAGTTCCGGAATCGCCGTGGATCCACAAATTTCCACCCACCTTGCGTTCCCCAAAGTCTTACGAGAAAAATGGTACCTCACTTGTGCGGGTCGGCCTAGAGCCTGCGACAGGATACAGCGCAAAATGCAATGTGGTCACACCTCAATTTCGCATTGAAAAATGACCCTTTTTTGCTAAAGTGCCTAGCTCTAGTTTTTGAATCTTAGCTCTGCAGGCACCTTGGGAAACCTAGCAAACCTATATGTTTTTGAAAACTAGACACAAAGTGGAATCCAGGCTGAGGAGACTTGACTGCCTCTCACCAGGGTCTGTTACCCAAAATACCTTGCAAACCTAAAAATTTGTCCCAAAAAACATATTTTCTCCACATTTCTGTGGTGGAAAGTTCCGGAATCTGCGTGGATCCACAAATTTCCACCCACCCCGCGTTCCACAAAGTCTTACGAGAAAAATGGTACCTCACTTGTGCGGGTAGGCCTAGTGCCCGCGACAGGAAATGGCGCAAAATGCAGCGTGGTCACACCTCAATATCGCAGTGAAAAATGACCCTTTTTTGGCAAAGTGTCTAGCTCTAATTTTTTAACCCTAGCTCTGCGGGCACCTTGGGAAACCTAGCAAACCTGTACATTTTTGAAAACTAGACACCCAGGGGAATCCAGGATGGGGTGACTTGACTGCCTCCCACCAGGGTCTGTTACCCAAAATACCTTGCAGACCTAAAAAATTGTCCCAAAAACATATTTTCTCCACATTTCTGTGGTGGAAAGTTCCGGAATCTGCGTGGATCCAAAAATTTTCACCCACTCCGCGTTCCCCAAAGTCTTAAAAGAAAAACGGTACCTCACTTGTGCGGGTCGGCCTAGTGCCCGCGACAGGAAACGGCGCAAAACGCAACGTGGTCACACCTCAATTTCGCAGTGAAAATGACCCTTTTTTGGAAAAGTGCCTAGCTCTAGTTTGGAACCGTGGCTCTGCGGGAACCTTTGGAAACCTAGCAACCCTATACATTTTTGAAAACTAGACACACAGGGGAATCCAGGATGTGGTGACTTGACTGCCTCTCACCAGGGTCTGTTACCCAGAATACCTTACAAACTTAAAAAATTGTCAAAAATACTACATTTTCCCCACATTTCTGTGGTGGAAAGTTACGGAATCTGCATGGATCCACAAATTTCCACCCACCCCGCGATCCCCAAAGTCTTACGAGAAAAATGGTACCTCACTTGTGCGGGTCGGCCTAGTGCCTGCAACAGGAAACAGCGCAAAATGCAATGTTATCACACCTCAATTTCGCATTGAAAAATGATCCTTTTTTGGTAAAGTGCCTAGCTCTAGTTTTTGAACCCTAGCTCTGCAGGTACCTTGGGAAACCTAGCAAACCTATAAAAATTTTAAAAATTAGACAACCAGGGGAATCCAAGATGGTGTGGCTTGACTGCCTCCCACCAGGGTCTGTTACCCAGAATCCCTTGCAAACCTAAAAAATTGACAAAAAAAACCATATTTTTTCGACATTTCTGTGGTGGAAAGTTCCGGAATCTCCGTGGATCCACAAATTTCCACCCACCTCATGTTCCCCAAAGTCTTTCGAGAAAAATGGTACCTCACTTGTGCGGGTCGGCCTAGTGCCTGCGACAGGAAACAGCGCAAAATGCAATGTTATCACACCTCAATTTCGCATTGAAAAATTACCCTTTTTTGGTAAAGTGCCTAGATCTAGTTTTTGAACCCTAGCTCTGCAGGGATCTCGGGAAACCTAGCAAACCTATACGTTTTTGAAAACTAGACACAAAGGGGAATGTTGGATGAGGGGACTTGACTGCCTCCCACCAGGGTCTGTTACCCAAAATCCCTTGCAAACCTAAAAATTCATCCCAAAAAACATATTTTCTCCACATTTCTGTGGTGGAAAGTTCCGGAATCTGCGTGGATCCACAAATTTCCACCCACCCCGCGTTCCCCAAAGTCTTATGAGAAAAATGGTACCTCACTTGTGGGGGTCAACCTAGTGCCCGCCACAGGAAACGGTGCAAAACGCAGCGTGGTCATACCTCAATATCGCAGTGAAAAATGACCCTTTTTTGGCAAAGTGCAAAGCTCTAGTTTTTGAACCCTAGCTCTGCGGGCACCTTGGGAAACCTAGCAAACCTATACATTTTTGAAAACTAGACATCCAGGGGAATCCAGGATGGGGTGACTTGACTGCCTCCCACCAGGGTCTGTTACCCAGAATCCCTTGCAAACCTAAAAAATTGACAAAAAAACCCATATTTTTTCCACATTTCTGTGGTGGAAAGTTCCGGAATCTCTGTGGATCCACAAATTTCCACCCACCGCGCGTTCCCCAAAGTCTTACGAGAAAAATGGTACCTCACTTGTGCGGGTCGGCCTAGTGTCTGCGACAGGATACAGCGCAAAATGCAATGTGGTCACACCTCAATTTCGCATTGAAAAATGACCCTTTTTTGCTAAAGTGCCTAGCTCTAGTTTTTGAACCCTAGCTCTGCGGGCACCTTGGGAAACCTAGCAAACCTATATGTTTTTGAAAACTAGACACAAAGTGGAATCCAGGATGAGGAGCCTTGACTGCCTCTCACCAGGGTCTGTTACCCAAAATACCTTGCAAACCTAAAAATTTGTCCCAAAAAACATATTTTCTCCACATTTCTGTGGTGGAAAGTTCCGGAATCTGCGTGGATCCACAAATTTCCACCCACCCCGCGTTCCACAAAGTCTTACGAGAAAAATGGTACCTCACTTGTGCGGGTCGACGTAGTGCCCGCGACAGGAAACGGTGCAAAACGCAACGTGGTCACACCTCAATATCGCAGTGAAAAATGACCCTTTTTTGGCAAAGTGCAAAGCTCTAGTTTTTGAACCCTAGCTCTGCGGGCACCTTGGGAAACCTAGCAAACCTATACGTTTTTGAAAACTAGACACAAAGTGGAATCCAGGATGAGGGGACTTGACTGCCTCTCACCAGGGTCTGTTACCCAAAATACCTTGCAAACCTAAAAAATTATACCAAAAAACATATTTTCTCCACATTTCTATGGTGGAAAGTTCCGGAATCTGCGTGGATCCACAAATTTCCACCCACCCCGCATTCCACAAAGTCTTATGAGAAAAATGGTACCTCACTTGTGCGGGTAGGCCTAGTGCCCTTGACAGGAAATGGCACAAAACGCAGCTTGGTCACACCTCAATATCGCAGTGAAAAATGACCCTTTTTTGGCAAAGTGTCTAGCTCTAGTTTTTAACCCTAGAACTGCGGGCACCTTTGGAAACCTAGCAACCCTATATGTTTTTGAAAACTAGACACAAAGTGGAATCCAGGATGTGGTGACTTGACTGCCTCTCACCAGGGTCCGTTACCCAGAATCCCTTGCAAACTTAAAAAATTGTCAAAAAAACTACATTTTCCCCACATTTCTGTGGTGGAATGTTATGGAATCTGCATGGATCCACAAATTTCCACCCACCCTGCGTTCCCCAAAGTCTTACGAGAAAAATAGTACCTCACTTGTGCGGGTCGGCCTAGTGCCTGCGACAGGAAACAGCGCAAAATGCAATGTTATCACACCTCAATTTCGCACTGAAAATTACCCTTTTTTTGGTAAAGTACCTAGCTCTAGTTTTTGAACCCTAGCTCTGCAGGCACCTTGGGAAACCTAGCAAACCTATAAAATTTTTGAAAATTAGACAACCAGGGGAATCCAAGATGGTGTGGCTTGACTGCCTCCCACCAGGGTCTATTACCCAGAATCCCTTGCAAACCTAAAAAATTGACAACAAAAAACATATTTTTTCTACATTTCTGTGGTGGAAAGTTCCGGAATCTCCATGGATCCACACATTTCCACCCACCCCGCGTTCCCCAAACTCTTTCGAGAAAAATGGTACCTCACTTGTGCGGGTCGGAATAGTGCCTGCGACAGGAAACAGTGCAAAATGCAATGTTGTCACACCTCAATTTCGCATTGAAAAATGACCCTTTTTTGGTAAAGTGCCTAGCTCTAGTTTTTGAACCCTAGCTCTGCAGGCACCTTGGGAAACCTAGCAAACCTATACATTTTTGAAAACTAGACACAAAGGGGAATCCAGGATGAGGGGCCTTGACTGCCTCCCACCAGGGTCTGTTACCCAAAATTCCTTGCAAACCTAAAAATGTATCCCAAAAAACATATTTTCTCCACATTTCTGTGGTGGAATATTCCGGAATCTGCGTGGATCCACAAACTTCCACCCACCCCGCGTTCCACAAAGTTTTACGAGAAAAATGGTACCTCACTTGTGCGGGTAGGCCTAGTGCTCGCGACAGGAAACGGCGCAAAATGCAATGTTGTCACACCTCAATATCGCAGTGAAAAATGACCCTTTTTTGGCAAAGTGCCTAGCTCTAGTTTTTTAACCCTAGCTCTGCGGGCACCTTGGGAAACTTAGCAAACCTATACATTTTTAAAAACTAGACACCCAGGGGAATCCAGGATGGGGTGACTTAACTGCCTCACACCAGGGTCTGTTACCCAGAATCCCTTGCAAACCTAAAATATTGTAAAAAAAAGCATATTTTCTCCACATTTCTGTGGTGAAAAGTTCCGGAATCTGCGTGGATCCACAAATTTCCACCCACCCCGCATTCCCCAAAGTCTTATGAGAAAAATGGTACCTCACTTGTGCGGGTCAACCTGGTGCCCGCGACAGGAAACGGTGCAAAACGCAACGTGGTCACACCTCAATATCGCAGTGAATAATGACCCTTTTTTGGCAAAGTGCAAAGCTCTAGTTTTTGAACCCTAGCTCTGCGGGCACCTTGGGAAACCTAGCAAACCTATACATTTTTGAAAACTAGACATCCAGGGGAATCCAGGATGGGGTGACTTGACTGCCTCCCAGCAGGGTCTGTTACCCAGAATCCCTTACAAACCTAAAAAATTGACAAAACAAACCATATTTCTTCCACATTTCTGTGGTGGAAAGTTCCGGAATCGCCGTGGATCCACAAATTTCCACCCACCTTGCGTTCCCCAAAGTCTTACGAGAAAAATGGTACCTCACTTGTGCGGGTCGGCCTAGAGCCTGCGACAGGATACAGCGCAAAATGCAATGTGGTCACACCTCAATTTCGCATTGAAAAATGACCCTTTTTTGCTAAAGTGCCTAGCTCTAGTTTTTGAATCTTAGCTCTGCAGGCACCTTGGGAAACCTAGCAAACCTATATGTTTTTGAAAACTAGACACAAAGTGGAATCCAGGCTGAGGAGACTTGACTGCCTCTCACCAGGGTCTGTTACCCAAAATACCTTGCAAACCTAAAAATTTGTCCCAAAAAACATATTTTCTCCACATTTCTGTGGTGGAAAGTTCCGGAATCTGCGTGGATCCACAAATTTCCACCCACCCCGCGTTCCACAAAGACTTACGAGAAAAATGGTACCTCACTTGTGCGGGTAGGCCTAGTGCCCGCGACAGGAAATGGCGCAAAACGCAGCGTGGTCACACCTCAATATCGCAGTGAAAAATGACCCTTTTTTGGCAAAGTGTCTAGCTCTAATTTTTTAACCCTAGCTCTGCGGGCACCTTGGGAAACCTAGCAAACCTGTACATTTTTGAAAACTAGACACCCAGGGGAATCCAGGATGGGGTGACTTGACTGCCTCCCACCAGGGTCTGTTACCCAAAATACCTTGCAGACCTAAAAAATTGTCCCAAAAACATATTTTCTCCACATTTCTGTGGTGGAAAGTTCCGGAATCTGCGTGGATCCAAAAATTTTCACCCACTCCGCGTTCCCCAAAGTCTTAAAAGAAAAACGGTACCTCACTTGTGCGGGTCGGCCTAGTGCCCGCGACAGGAAACGGCGCAAAACGCAACGTGGTCACACCTCAATTTCGCAGTGAAAATGACCCTTTTTTGGAAAAGTGCCTAGCTCTAGTTTGGAACCGTGGCTCTGCGGGAACCTTTGGAAACCTAGCAACCCTATACATTTTTGAAAACTAGACACACAGGGGAATCCAGGATGTGGTGACTTGACTGCCTCTCACCAGGGTCTGTTACCCAGAATACCTTACAAACTTAAAAAATTGTCAAAAATACTACATTTTCCCCACATTTCTGTGGTGGAAAGTTACGGAATCTGCATGGATCCACAAATTTCCACCCACCTCATGTTCCCCAAAGTCTTTCGAGAAAAATGGTACCTCACTTGTGCGGGTCGGCCTAGTGCCTGCGACAGGAAACAGCGCAAAATGCAATGTTGTCACACCTCAATTTCGCATTGAAAAATGACCCTTTTTTGGTAAAGTGCCTAGCTCTAGTTTTTGAACCCTAGCTCTGCAGGCACCTTGGGAAACCTAGCAAACCTATACGTTTTTGAAAACTAGACACAAAATGGAATACAGGATGAGGGGACTTGACTGCCTCCCACCAGGGTCTGTTACCCAAAATCCCTTGCAAACCTAAAAATTTGTCCCAAAAAACATATTTTCTCCACATTTCTGTGGTGGAAAATTCCGGAATCTGCGTAGATCCACAAATTTCCACCCACCCCGCGTTCCACAAAGTTTTACGAGAAAAATGGTACCTCACCTGTGCGGGTAGGCCTAGTGCCCGCGACAGAAAATGGCGCAAAACGCAGCGTGTTCACACCTCAATATCGCAGTGAAAAATGACCCTTTTTTGGCAAAGTGCCTAGCTCCAGGTTTTTTAACCCTAGCTCTGTTGGCACCTTGGGAAACCTAGCAAACTTATACATTTTTGAAAACTAGACACAAAGTGGAATCCAGGATGAGGGGACTTGACTGCCTCTCACCAGGGTCTGTTACCCAAAATACCTTGCAAACCTAAAAAATTATACCAAAAAACATATTTTCTCCACATTTCTATGGTGGAAAGATCCGGAATCTGCGTGGATCCACAAATTTCCACCCACCCCGCGTTCCACAAAGTCTTATGAGAAAAATGGTACCTCAATTGTGCGGGTAGGCCTAGTGCCCGCGACAGGAAACGGCACAAAATTCAATGTTGTCACACCTCAATATCGCAGTGAAAAATGACCCTTTTTTGGCAAAGTGTCTAGCTCTAGTTTTTTAACCCTAGCTCTGCGGGCACCTTGGGAAACTTAGCAAACCTATACATTTTTGAACACCAGACACCCAGGGGAATCCAGGATGGGGTGACTTAACTGCCTCACACCAGGGTCTGTTACCCAGAATCCCTTGCAAACCTAAAATATTATAAAAAAAAGCATATTTTCTCCACATTTCTGTGGTGGAAAGTTCCGGAATCTGCGTGGATCCACAAATTTCCACCCACCCCACGTTCCCCAAAGTCTTATGAGAAAAATGGTACCTCACTTGTGCGGGTCAACCTAGTGCCCGCCACAGGAAACGGTGCAAAACGCAGCGTGGTCACACCTCAATATCGCAGTGAAAAATGACCCTTTTTTGGCAAAGTGCAAAGCTCTAGTTTTTGAACCCTAGCTCTGCGGGCACCTGGGGAAACCTAGAAAACCTATACATTTTTGAAAACTAGACATCCAGGGGAATCCAGGATGGGGTGACTTGACTGCCTCCCACCAGGGTCTGTTACCCAGAATCCCTTGCAAACCTAAAAAATTGACAAAAAAACCCATATTTTTTCCACATTTCTGTGGTGGAAAGTTCCGGAATCTCTGTGGATCCACAAATTTCCACCCACCGCGCGTTCCCCAAAGTCTTACGAGAAAAATGGTACCTCACTTGTGCGGGTCGGCCTAGTGCCTGCGACAGGATACAGCGCAAAATGCAATGTGGTCACACCTCAATTTCGCATTGAAAAATGACCCTTTTTTGCTAAAGTGCCTAGCTCTAGTTTTTGAACCCTAGCTCTGCGGGCACCTTGGGAAACCTAGCAAACCTATATGTTTTTGAAAACTAGACACAAAGTGGAACCCAGGATGAGGAGACTTGACTGCCTCTCACCAGGGTCTGTTACCCAAAATACCTTGCAAACCTAAAAATTTGTCCCCAAAAACATATTTTCTCCACATTTCTGTGGTGGAAAGTTCCGGAATCTGCGTGGATCCACAAATTTCCACCCACCCCGCGTTCCACAAAGTCTTACGAGAAAAATGGTACCTCACTTGTGCGGGTCGACCTAGTGCCCGCGACAGGAAACGGTGCAAAACGCAACGTGGTCACACCTCAATTTCGCAGTGAAAAATGACCCTTTTTTGGCAAAGTGCAAAGCTCTAGTTTTTGAACCCTAGCTCTGCGGGCACCTTGGGAAACCTAGCAAACCTATACGTTTTTGAAAACTAGACACAAAGTGGAATCCAGGATGAGGGGACTTGACTGCCTCTCACCAGGGTCTGTTACCCAAAATACCTTGCAAACCTAAAAAATTATACCAAAAAACATATTTTCTCCACATTTCTATGGTGGAAAGTTCCGGAATCTGCGTGGATCCACAAATTTCCACCCACCCCGCGTTCCACAAAGTCTTATGAGAAAAATGGTACCTCACTTGTGCGGGTAGGCCTAGTGCCCTTGACAGGAAATGGCGCAAAACGCAGCGTGGTAACACCTCAATTTCGCAGTGAAAAATGACCCTTTTTTGGCAAAGTGTCTAGCTCTAGTTTTTGAACCCTAGCTCTGCGGGCACCTTTGGAAACCTAGCAACCCTATACGTTTTTGAAAATTAGACACAAAGTGGAATCCAGGATGTGGTGACTTGACTGCCTCTCACCAGGGTCTGTTACCCAGAATCCCTTGCAAACTTAAAAAATTGACAAAAAAACTACATTTTCCCCACATTTCTGTGGTGGAATGTTACGGAATCTGCATGGATCCACAAATTTACAGCCACCCCGCGTTCACCAAAGTCTTACGAGAAAAATGGTACCTCACTTGTGCGGGTCGGCCTAGTGCCTGCGACAGGAAACAGCGCAAAATGCAATGTTATCACACCTCAATTTCGCATTGAAAAATTACCCTTTTTTGGTAAAGTGCCTAGCTCTAGTTTTTGAACCCTAGCTCTGCAGGCATCTTGGGAAACCTAGCAAACCTATACGTTTTTGAAAACTAGACACAAAGGGGAATCTTGGATGAGGGGACTTGAATGCCTCCCACCAGGGTCTGTTACCCAAAATCCCTTGCAAACCTAAAAATTTATCCCAAAAAACATATTTTCTCCACATTTCTGTGGTGGAAAATTCCGGAATCTGCGTGGATGCACAAACTTCCACCCACCCCGCGTTCCACAAAGTTTTACGAGAAAAATGGTACCTCACTTGTGCGGGTAGGCCTAGTGCCCGCGACAGGAAACGGCGCAAAATGCAATGTTGTCACACCTCAATATCGCAGTGAAAAATGACCCTTTTTTGGCAAAGTGCCTAGCTCTAGTTTTTTAACCCTAGCTCTGCGGGCACCTTGGGAAACTTAGCAAACCTATACATTTTTGAACACTAGACACCCAGGGGAATCCAGGATGGGGTGACTTAACTGCCTCACACCAGGGTCTGTTACCCAGAATCCCTTGCAAACCTAAAATATTGTAAAAAAAAGCATATTTTCTCCACATTTCCGTGGTGGAAAGTTCCGGAATCTGCGTGGATCCACAAATTTCCACCCACCCCGCGTTCCCCAAAGTCTTATGAGAAAAATGGTACCTCACTTGTGCGGGTCAACCTAGTGCCCGCCACAGGAAACGGTGCAAAACGCAGCGTGGTCACACCTCAATATCGCAGTGAAAAATGACCCTTTTTTGGCAAAGTGCAAAGCTCTAGTTTTTGAACCCTAGCTCTGCGGGCACCTTGGGAAACCTAGCAAACCTATACATTTTTGAAAACTAGACATCCAGGGGAATCCAGGATGGGGTGACTTGACTGCCTCCCACCAGGGTCTGTTACCCAGAATCCCTTGCAAACCTAAAAAATTGACAAAAAAACCCATATTTTTTCCACATTTCTGTGGTGGAAAGTTCCGGAATCTCCGTGGATCCACAAATTTCCACCCACCGCGCGTTCCCCAAAGTCTTACGAGAAAAATGGTACCTCACTTGTGCGGGTCGGCCTAGTGCCTGCGACAGGATACAGCGCAAAATGCAATGTGGTCACACCTCAATTTCGCATTGAAAAATGACCCTTTTTTGCTAAAGTGCCTAGCTCTAGTTTTTGAACCCTAGCTCTGCGGGCACCTTGGGAAACCTAGCAAACCTATATGTTTTTGAAAACTAGACACAAAGTGGAATCCAGGATGAGGAGACTTGACTGCCTCTCACCAGGGTCTGTTACCCAAAATACCTTGCAAACCTAAAAATTTGTCCCAAAAAACATATTTTCTCCACATTTCTGTGGTGGAAAGTTCCGGAATCTGCGTGGATCCACAAATTTCCACCCACCCCGCGTTCCACAAAGTCTTACGAGAAAAATGGTACCTCACTTGTGCGGGTAGGCCTAGTGCCCGCGACAGGAAATGGCGCAAAACGCAGCGTGGTCACACCTCAATATCGCAGTGAAAAATGACCCTTTTTTGGCAAAGTGTCTAGCTCTAGTTTTTTAACCCTAGCCCTGCGGGCACCTTTGGAAACCTAGCAAACCTATACATTTTTGAAAACTAGACAACCAGGGGAATCCAAGATGGTGTGGCTTGACTGCCTCCCACCAGGGTCTGTTACCCAGAATCCCTTGCAAACCTAAACAATTGACAAAAAAAACATATTTTTTCCACATTTCTGTGGTGGAAAGTTCCGGAATCTCCGTGGATCCACAAATTTCCACCTACCTCGCGTTCCCCAAAGTCTAACGAGAAAAATGGTACCTCACTTGTGCGGGTCGGCCTAGTGCCTGCGACAGGAAACAGCGCAAAATGCAATGTGGTCACACCTCAATTTCGCATTGAAAAATGACCCTTTTTTGGTAAAGTGCCTAGCTCTAGTTTCTTAACCCTATCTCTGCGGGCACCTTGGGAAACCTAGCAAACCTATACATTTTTGAAAACTAGACCCCCAGGGGAATCCAGGATGTGGTGACTTGACTGCCTCCCACCAGGGTCTGTTACCCAGAATCCCTTGCAAACCTAAAATAAAAAATTGTCAAAAAAAACATATTTTCCCCATATTTCTGCGGTGTAAAGTTCCGGAATCTGCGTGGATCCAAAAATTTTAACCCACTCCGCGTTCCCCAAAGTCTTACGAGAAAAACGGTACCTCACTTGTGCGGGTCGGCCTAGTGCCCGCGACAGGAAACGGCGCAAAACGCAACGTGGTCACAACTCAATTTCGCAGTGAAAAATGACCCTTTTTTGGCAAAGTGCCTAGCCCTAGTTTGGAACCGTAGCTCTGCGGGCACCTTTGGAAACCTAGCAAACCTATACATTTTTGAAAACTAGACACACAGGGGAATGCAGGATGTGGTGACTTGACTGCCTCTCACCAGGGTCTGTTACCCAGAATCCCTTGCAAACTTAAAAAGTTGTCAAAAAAACTAAATTTTCCCCACATTTCTGTGGTGGACAGTTACGGAATCTGCATGGATCCACAAATGTCCTCCCTCCCCGCGTTCCCCAAAGTCTTATGAGAAAAACAGTACCTCACTTGTGTGGGTTGACCTAGTGCCCGCGACAGGAAATGGTGCAAAACACAACCTGGTCACACCTCAATATCGCAGTGAAAAATGACCCTTTTTTGGGAAAGTGCCTAGCTCTAGTTTTTGAACCCTAGCTCTGCGGGCACCTTGGGAAACCTAGCAAACCTATACATTTTTGAAAAAATGGACAACTAGGGGAATCCAAGATTGTGTGGCTTGACTGCCTTCCACCAGGGTCTGTTACCCAGAATCCCTTGCAAACCTAAAAAATTGACAAAAAAAACCCATATTTTTTCCACATTTCTGTGGTGGAAAGTTCCGGAATCTCTGTGGATCCACAAATTTCCACCCACCTCGCGTTCCCCAAAGTCTTACGAGAAAAATGGTACCTCACTTGTGAGGGTCGGCTTAGTGCCTGCGACAGGATACAGCGCAAAATGCAATGTGGTCACACCTCAATTGCATTGAAAAATGACCCTTTTTTGGTAAAGTTCCTAGCTCTAGTTTTTGAACCCTAGCTCTACGGGCACCTTGGGAAACCTAGCAAACCTATACATTTTTTAAATCTAGACACCCAGGGGAATCCAGGATGGGGTGACTTAACTGCCTCCCACCAGGGTCTGATACCCAGAATCCCTTGCAAACCTAAAATATTGTAGAAAAAAGCATATTTTCTCCACATTTCTGTGGTGGAAAGTTCCGGAATCTGCGTGGATCCACAAATTTCCACCCACCCCGCATTCCCCAAAGTCTTATGAGAAAAATGGTACCTCACTTGTGCGGGTTGACCCAGTGCCCGCGACAGGAAACGGTCCAAACGCAACGTGGTCACACCTCAATATCTGAGTGAAAAATGACCCTTTTTTGGGAAAGTGCGTAGCTCTAGTTTTTGAACCCTAGCTCTGCGGGCACCTTGGGAAACCTAGCAAACCTATACATTTTTGAAAACTAGACAACCAGGGGAATCCAGGATGGTGTGGCTTGACTGCCTCCCACCAGGGTCTGTTACCCAGAATCCCTTGCAAACCTAAAAATTTGACCAAAAAAAACATATTTTTTCCACATTTCTGTGGTGGAAAGTTCTGGAATCTCCGTGGGTCCACAAAGTTCCACCTACCACGCGTTCCCCAAAGTCTAACGAGAAAAATGGTACCTCACTTGTGCGGGTCGGCCTAGTGCCTATGACAGGAAACAGCGCAAAATGCAATGTGGTCACACCTCAATTTCGCATTGAAAAATGACCCTTTTTTGGTAAAGTGCCTAGCTCTAGTTTCTTAACCCTATCTCTGCGGGCACCTTGGGAAACCTAGCAAACCTATACATTTTTGAAAACTAGACCCCCAGGGGAATCCAGGATGGAGTTACTTGACTGCCTCCCACCAGGGTCTGTTACCCAGAATCCCTTGCAAACCTAAAAAATTGACCAAAAAAAACATATTTTTCCCACATTTCTGTGGTGGAAAGTTCCGGAATCTCCGTGGATCCACAAATTTCCACCCACCTCGCGTTCCCCAAAGTCTTACGAGAAAAATGGTACCTCACTTGTGAGGGTCGGCCTAGTGCCTGCGACAGGATACAGCGCAAAATGCAATGTGGTCACACCTCAATTTCGCATTGAAAAATGACCCTTTTTTGGTAAAGTGCCTAGCTCTAGTTTTTGAACCCTAGCTCTACGGGCACCTTGGGAAACCTAGCAAACCTATACATTTGTGAAAACTAGACACCCACGGGAATCCATGATGGGGTGACTTAACTGCCTCCCACCAGGGTCTGTTACCCAGAATCCCTTGCACACCTAAAATATTGTAAAAAAAGCATATTTTCTCCACATTTCTGTGGTGGAAAGTTCCGGAATCTGTGTGGATCCACAAATTTCCACCCACCTCGCGTTCCCCAAAGTCTTATGAGAAAAATGGTACCTCACTTGTGCGGGATGACCCAGTGCCCGCGACAGGAAAAGGTTCAAAACGCAATGTGGTCACACCTCAATATCGCAGTGAAAAATGACCCTTTTTGGGGAAAGTGCCTAGCTCTAGTTTTTGAACCCTAGCTCTGCAGGCACCTTGGGAAACCTAGCAAACCTATACCTTTTTGAAAACTAGACAACCAGGGGAATCCAAGATGGTGTGGCTTGACTGCCTCCCACCAGGGTCTGTTACCCAGAATCCCTTGCAAACCTAAAAAATTGACAAAAAAAACCCTTATTTTTTCCACATTTCTGTGGTGGAAAGTTCCGGAATCTCCGTGGATCCACAAATTTCCACCCACCTAGCGTTCCCCAAAGTCTTATGAGAAAAATGGTACCTCACTTGTGCGGGTCGGCCTAGTGCCTGCGACAGGACACAGCGCAAAATGCAATGTTGTCACACCTCAATTTCGCATTGAAAAATGACCCTTTTTTGGTAAAGTGCCTAGCTCTAGTTTTTGAACCCTAGCTCTGTGGGCACCTTGGGAAACCTAGCAAACCTATACGTTTTTGAAAACTAGACAAAAAGGGGAATCCAGGATGAGGGGACTTGACTGCCTCCCACCAGGGTCTGTTACCCAAAATCCCTTGCAAACCTAAAAAAATGTCCCAAAAAACATATTTTCTTCACATTTCTGTGGTGGAAAATTCCGGAATGTGCGTGGATCCACAAATTTCCACCCACCCCACGTTCCACAAAGTTTTACGAGAAAAATGGTACATCACTTGTGTGGGTAGGCCTAGTGCCCGCGACAGGAAATGGCGCAAAACGCAGCGTGGTCACACCTCAATATCGCAGTGAAAAATGACCCTTTTTTGGCAAAGTGCCTAGCTCTAGTTTTTTAACCCTAGCTCTGCGGGCACCTTGGGAAACCTAGCAAACCTATACATTTTTGAAAACTAGACACCCAGGGGAACCAAGGATGGGGTGACTTGACTGCCTCCCACCAGGGTCTGTTACCCAGAATCCCTTGCAAACCTAAAAAATTGTCCCAAAAAACATATTTTCTCGACATTTCTGTGGTGGAAAGTTCCGGAATCTGCGTGGATCCACAAATTTCCACCCACCCCGCGTTCCACAAAGTCTTACGAGAAAAATGGTACCTCACTTGTGCGGGTAGGCCTAGTGCCCTCGACAGGAAATGGCGCAAAACGCAGCGTGGTCACACCTCAATATCGCAGTGAAAAATGACCCTTTTTTGGCAAAGTGTCTAGCTCTAGTTTTTAACCCTAGCTCTGCGGGCACCTTTGGAAACCTAGCAACCCTATATGTTTTTGAAAACTAGACACAAAGTGGAATCCAGGATGTGGTGACTTGACTGCCTCTCACCAGGGTGTGTTACCCAGAATCCCTTGCAAACTTAAAAAATTGTCAAAAAAACTACATTTTCCCCACATTTCTGTGGTGGAATGTTATGGAATCTGCATGGATCCACAAATTTCCACCCACCCCGCGTTCCCCAAAGTCTTACGAGAAAAATGGTACCTCACTTGTGCGGGTCGGCCTAGTGCCTGCGACAGGAAACAGCGCAAAATGCAATGTTATCACACCTCAATTTCGCACTGAAAAATTACCCTTTTTTGGTAAAGTACCTAGCTCTAGTTTTTGAACCCTAGCTCTGCAGGCACCTTGGGAAACCTAGCAAACCTATAAAATTTTTGAAAATTAGACAACCAGGGGAATCCAAGATGGTGTGGCTTGACTGCCTCCCACCAGGGTCTATTACCCAGAATCCCTTGCAAACCTAAAAAATTGACAAAAAAAAACATATTTTTTCTACATTTCTGTGGTGGAAAGTTCTGGAATCTCCGTGGATCCACACATTTCCACCCACCCCGCGTTCCCCAAAGTCTTTCGAGAAAAATGGTACCTCACTTGTGCGGGTCGGCCTAGTGCCTGCGACAGGAAACAGTGCAAAATGCAATGTTGTCCTACCTCAATTTCGCATTGAAAAATGACCCTTTTTTGGTAAAGTGCCTAGCTCTAGTTTTTGAACCCTAGCTCTGCAGGCACCTTGGGAAACCTAGCAAACCTATACATTTTTGAAAACTAGACACAAAGGGGAATCCAGGATGAGGGGCCTTGACTGCCTCCCACCAGGGTCTGTTACCCAAAATCCCTTGCAAACCTAAAAATGTATCCCAAAAAACATATTTTCTCCACATTTCTGTGGTGGAATATTCCGGAATCTGCGTGGATCCACAAACTTCCACCCACCCCGCGTTCCACAAAGTTTTACGAGAAAAATGGTACCTCACTTGTGCGGGTAGGCCTAGTGCCCGCGACAGGAAACGGCGCAAAATGCAATGTTGTCACACCTCAATATCGCAGTGAAAAATGACCCTTTTTTGGCAAAGTGCCTAGCTCTAGTATTTTAACCCTAGCTCTGCGGGCACCTTGGGAAACTTAGCAAACCTATACATTTTTGAAAACTAGACACCCAGGGGAATCCAGGATGGGGTGACTTAACTGCCTCACACCAGGGTCTGTTACCCAGAATCCCTTGCAAACCTAAAATATTGTAAAAAGGAGCATATTTTCTCCACATTTCTGTGGTGGAAAGTTCTGGAATCTGCGTGGATCCACAAATTTCCACCCACCCCGCGTTCCCCAAAGTCTTATGAGAAAAATGGTACCTCACTTGTGCGGGTCAACCTGGTGCCCGCGACAGGAAACGGTGCAAAACGCAACGTGGTCACACCTCAATATCGCAGTGAATAATGACCCTTTTTTGGCAAAGTGCAAAGCTCTAGTTTTTGAACCCCAGCTCTGCGGGCACCTTGGGAAACCTAGCAAACCTATACATTTTTGAAAACTAGACATCCAGGGGAATCCAGGATGGGGTGACTTGACTGCCTCCCACCAGGGTCTGTTACCCAGAATCCCTTGAAAATCTAAAAAATTGTAAAAAAAAAACATATTTCTTCCACATTTCTGTGGTGGAAAGTTCCGGAATCGCCGTGGATCCACAAATTTCCACCCACCTCGCATTCCCCAAAGTCTTACGAGAAAAATGGTACCTCACTTGTGCGGGTCGGCCTTATGCCTGCGACAGGATACAGCGCAAAATGCAATGTGGTCACACCTCAATTTCGCATTGAAAAATGACCCTTTTTTGCTAAAGTGCCTAGCTCTAGTTTTTGAATCCTAGCTCTGCGGGCACCTTGGAAAACCTAGCAAACCTATATGTTTTTGAAAACTAGACACAAAGTGGAATCCAGGCTGAGGAGACTTGACTGCCTCTCACCAGGGTCTGTTACCCAAAATACCTTGCAAACCTAAAAATTTGTCCCAAAAAACATATTTTCTAGACATTTCTGTGGTGGAAAGTTCCGGAATCTGCGTGGATCCACAAATTTCCACCCACCCCGCATTCCACAAAGTCTTACGAGAAAAATGGTACCTCACTTGTGCGGGTAGGCCTAGTGCCGGCGACAGGAAATGGCGCAAAACGCAGCATGGTCACACCTCAATATCGCAGTGAAAAATGACCCTTTTTGGCAAAGTGTCTAGCTCTAATTTTTTAACCCTAGCTCTGCGAGCACCTTGGGAAACCTAGCAAACCTGTACATTTTTGAAAACTAGACACCCAGGGGAATCCAGGATGGGGTGACTTGACTGCCTCCCACCAGGGTCTGTTACCCAAAATACCTTGCAGACCTAAAAAATTGTCCCAAAAAACATATTTTCTCCACATTTCTGTGGTGGAAAGTTCCGGAATCTGCGTGGATCCACAAATTTCCACCTACCCCGCGTTCCACAAAGTCTTACGAGAAAAATGGTACCTCACTTGTGCGGGTAGGCCTAGTGCCCGCGACAGGAAATGGCGCAAAACACAGCGTGGTCACACCTCAATATCGCAGTGAAAAATGACCCTTTTTTGGCAAAGTGTCTAGCTCTAGTTTTTTAACCCTAGCCCTGCGGGCACCTTTGGAAACCTAGCAACCCTAAACATTTTTGAAAACTAGAGACACAGGGGAATCCAGGATGTGGTGACTTGACTGCCTCTCACCAGGGTCTGTTACCCAGAATCCCTTGCAAACTTAAAAAATTGTCAAAAAAACTACATTTTCCCCACATTTCTGTGGTGGAAAGTTACGGAATCTGCATGGATCCACAAATTTCCACCCACCCCGCGTTCCCCAAAGTCTTACGAGAAAAATGGTACCTCACTTGTGCGGGTCGGCCTAGTGCCTGCGACAGGAAACAGCGCAAAATGCAATGTTGTCACACCTCAATTTCGCATTGAAAAATGACCATTTTTTGGTAAAGTGCCTAGCTCTAGTTTTTGAACCCTAGCTCTGCAGGCACCTTGGGAAACCTAGCAAACCTATACGTTTTTGAAAACTAGACACAAAGGGGCATACAGGATGAGGGGACTTGACTGGCTCCAACCAGGGTCTGTTACCCAAAATCCCTTGCAAACCTAAAAATGTGTCCCAAAAAACATATTTTCTCCACATTTCTGTGATGGAAAATTCCGGAATCTGCATGGATCCACAAATTTCCACCCACCCGGCGTTCCACGAAGTTTTACGAGAAAAATGGTACCTCACTTGTGCGGGTAGGCCTAGTGCCTGCGACAGAAAATGGCGCAAAATGCAGCGTGTTCACACCTCCATATCGCAGTGAAAAATTACCCTTTTTTGGTAAAGTACCTAGCTCTAGTTTTTGAACCCTAGCTCTGCAGGCACCTTGGGAAACCTAGCAAACCTATAAAATTTTTGAAAATTAGACAACCAGGGGAATCCAAGATGGTGTGGCTTGACTGCCTCCCACCAGGGTCTATTACCCAGAATCCCTTGCAAACCTAAAAAATTGACAAAAAAAACCATATTTTTTCTACATTTCTGTGGTGGAAAGTTCCGGAATCTCCGTGGATCGACACATTTCCACCCACCTCGCGTTCCCCAAAGTCTTTCAAGAAAAATGGTACCTCACTTGTGCGGGTCGGCCTAGTGCCTGCGACAGGAAACAGTGCGAAATGCAATGTTGTCACACCTCAATTTCGCATTGAAAAATGACCCTTTTTTGGTAAAGTGCCTAGCTCTAGTTGTTGAACCCTAGCTCTGCAGGCACCTTGGGAAACCTAGCAAACCTATACGTTTTTGAAAACTAGACACAAAGGGGAATCCAGGATGAGGGGACTTGACTGCCTCCCACCAGGGTCTGTTACCCAAAATCCCTTGCAAACCTAAAAATTTATCCCAAAAAACTACATTTTCCCCACATTTCTGTGGTGGAAAGTTATGGAATCTGCGTGGATCCACAAACTTCCACCCACCCCGCGTTCCACAAAGTTTTACGAGAAAAATGGTACCTCACTTGTGCGGGTAGGCCTAGTGCCCGCGACAGGAAACGGCGCAAAATGCAATGTTGTCACACCTCAATATCGCAGTGAAAAATGACGCTTTTTTGGCAAAGTGCCTAGCTCTAGTTTTTTAACCCTAGCTCTGCGGGCACCTTGGGAAACTTAGCAAACCTATACATTTTTTAAAACTAGACACCCAGGGGAATCCTGGATGGGGTGACTTAACTGCCTCACACCAGGGTCTGTTACCCAGAATCCCTTGCAAACCTAAAATATTGTAAAAAAAAGCATATTTTCTCCACATTTCTGTGGTGAAAAGTTCCGGAATCTGCGTGGATCCACAAATTTCCACCCACCCCGCGTTCCCCAAAGTCTTATGAGAAAAATGGTACCTCACTTGTGCGGGTCAACTTAGTGCCCGCCACAGGAAACGGTGCAAAACGCAGCGTGGTCACACCTCAATATCGCAGTGAAAAATGACCCTTTTTTGGCAAAGTGCAAAGCTCTAGTTTTTGAACCCTAGCTCTGCGGGCACCTTGGGAAACCTAGCAAACCTATACATTTTTGAAAACTAGACATCCAGGGGAATCCAGGATGGGGTGACTTGACTGCCTCCCACTAGGGTCTGTTACCCAGAATCCCTTGCAAACCTAAAAAAATGACAAAAAAACCCATATTTTTTCCACATTTCTGTGGTGGAAAGTTCCGGAATCTCTGTGGATCCACAAATTTCCACCCACCGCGCGTTCCCCAAAGTCTTACAAGAAAAATGGTACCTCACTTGTGTGGGTCGGCCTAGTGCCTGCGACAGGATGCAGCGCAAAACGCAATGTGGTCACACCTCAATTTCGTATTGAAAAATGACCCTTTTTTGCTAAAGTGCCTAGCTCTAGTTTTTGAACCCTAGCTCTGCGGGCACCTTGGGAAACCTAGCAAACCTATATGTTTTTGAAAACTAGACACAAAGTGGAATCCAGGATGAGGAGACTTGACTGCCTCTCACCAGGGTCTGTTACCCAAAATACCTTGCAAACCTAAAAATTTGTCCCCAAAAACATATTTTCTCCACATTTCTGTGGTGGAAAGTTCCGGAATCTGCGTGGATCCACAAATTTCCACCCACCGCGCGTTCCACAAAGTCTTACGAGAAAAATGGTACCTCACTTGTGCGGGTAGGCCTAGTGCCCGCGACAGGAAATGGCGCAAAACGCAGCGTGGTCACACCTCAATATCGCAGTGAAAAATGACCCTTTTTTGGCAAAGTGTCTAGCTCTAGTTTTTTAACCCTAGCCCTGCGGGCACCTTTGGAAACCTAGCAAACCTATACATTTTTTAAAACTAGACACCCAGGGGAATCCAGGATGGGGTGACTTGACTGCCTCCCACCAGGGTCTGTTACCCAAAATACCTTGCAAACCTAAAAAATTGTCCCAAAAAACATATTTTCTCCACATTTCCTTGGTGGAAATTTCCGGAATCTGCGTGGATCCAAAAATGTTCACCCACTCCGCGTTCCCCAAAGTCTTACAAGAAAAACGGTACCTCACTTGTGCGGGTCGGCCTAGTGCCCGCGACAGGAAACGGCGCAAAACGCAACGTGGTCACACCTCAATTTCGCAGTGAAAATGACCCTTTTTTCGCAAAGTGCCTAGCTCTAGTTTGGAACCGTAGCTCTGCGGGAACCTTTGGAAACCTAGCAACCCTAAACATTTTTGAAAACTAGACACACAGGGGAATCCAGGATGTGGTGACTTGACTGCCTCTCACCAGGGTCTGTTACCCAGAATCCCTTGCAAACTTAAAAAATTGTCAAAAAAAACTACATTTCCCCACATTTCTGTGGTGGAAAGTTACGGAATCTGCATGGATCCACAAATTTCCACCCATCCCGCGTTCCCCAAAGTCTTACGAGAAAAATGGTACCTCACTTGTGCGGGTCGGCCTAGTGCCTGCGACAGGAAACAGCGCAAAATGCAATGTTGTCACACCTCAATTTCGCATTGAAAAATGACCCTTTTTTGGAAAAGTGCCTAGCTCTAGTTTTTGAACCCTAGCTCTACGGGCACCTTGGGAAACCTAGCAAACCTATACATTTGTGAAAACTAGACACCCACGGGAATCCATGATGGGGTGACTTAACTGCCTCCCACCAGGGTCTGTTACCCAGAATCCCTTGCACACCTAAAATATTGTAAAAAAAGCATATTTTCTCCACATTTCTGTGGTGGAAAGTTCCGGAATCTGTGTGGATCCACAAATTTCCACCCACCTCGCGTTCCCCAAAGTCTTATGAGAAAAATGGTACCTCACTTGTGCGGGATGACCCAGTGCCCGCGACAGGAAAAGGTTCAAAACGCAATGTGGTCACACCTCAATATCGCAGTGAAAAATGACCCTTTTTGGGGAAAGTGCCTAGCTCTAGTTTTTGAACCCTAACTCTGCAGGCACCTTGGGAAACCTAGCAAACCTATACCTTTTTGAAAACTAGACAACCAGGGGAATCCAAGATGGTGTGGCTTGACTGCCTCCCACCAGGGTCTGTTACCCAGAATCCCTTGCAAACCTAAAAAATTGACAAAAAAAACCCTTATTTTTTCCACATTTCTGTGGTGGAAAGTTCCGGAATCTCCGTGGATCCACAAATTTCCACCCACCTAGCGTTCCCCAAAGTCTTATGAGAAAAATGGTACCTCACTTGTGCGGGTCGGCCTAGTGCCTGCGACAGGACACAGCGCAAAATGCAATGTTGTCACACCTCAATTTCGCATTGAAAAATGACCCTTTTTTGGTAAAGTGCCTAGCTCTAGTTTTTGAACCCTAGCTCTGTGGGCACCTTGGGAAACCTAGCAAACCTATACGTTTTTGAAAACTAGACAAAAAGGGGAATCCAGGATGAGGGGACTTGACTGCCTCCCACCAGGGTCTGTTACCCAAAATCCCTTGCAAACCTAAAAAAATGTCCCAAAAAACATATTTTCTTCACATTTCTGTGGTGGAAAATTCCGGAATGTGCGTGGATCCACAAATTTCCACCCACCCCACGTTCCACAAAGTTTTACGAGAAAAATGGTACATCACTTGTGTGGGTAGGCCTAGTGCCCGCGACAGGAAATGGCGCAAAACGCAGCGTGGTCACACCTCAATATCGCAGTGAAAAATGACCCTTTTTTGGCAAAGTGCCTAGCTCTAGTTTTTTAACCCTAGCTCTGCGGGCACCTTGGGAAACCTAGCAAACCTATACATTTTTGAAAACTAGACACCCAGGGGAACCAAGGATGGGGTGACTTGACTGCCTCCCACCAGGGTCTGTTACCCAGAATCCCTTGCAAACCTAAAAAATTGTCCCAAAAAACATATTTTCTCGACATTTCTGTGGTGGAAAGTTCCGGAATCTGCGTGGATCCACAAATTTCCACCCACCCCGCGTTCCACAAAGTCTTACGAGAAAAATGGTACCTCACTTGTGCGGGTAGGCCTAGTGCCCTCGACAGGAAATGGCGCAAAACGCAGCGTGGTCACACCTCAATATCGCAGTGAAAAATGACCCTTTTTTGGCAAAGTGTCTAGCTCTAGTTTTTAACCCTAGCTCTGCGGGCACCTTTGGAAACCTAGCAACCCTATATGTTTTTGAAAACTAGACACAAAGTGGAATCCAGGATGTGGTGACTTGACTGCCTCTCACCAGGGTGTGTTACCCAGAATCCCTTGCAAACTTAAAAAATTGTCAAAAAAACTACATTTTCCCCACATTTCTGTGGTGGAATGTTATGGAATCTGCATGGATCCACAAATTTCCACCCACCCCGCGTTCCCCAAAGTCTTACGAGAAAAATGGTACCTCACTTGTGCGGGTCGGCCTAGTGCCTGCGACAGGAAACAGCGCAAAATGCAATGTTATCACACCTCAATTTCGCACTGAAAAATTACCCTTTTTTGGTAAAGTACCTAGCTCTAGTTTTTGAACCCTAGCTCTGCAGGCACCTTGGGAAACCTAGCAAACCTATAAAATTTTTGAAAATTAGACAACCAGGGGAATCCAAGATGGTGTGGCTTGACTGCCTCCCACCAGGGTCTATTACCCAGAATCCCTTGCAAACCTAAAAAATTGACAAAAAAAACATATTTTTTCTACATTTCTGTGGTGGAAAGTTCTGGAATCTCCGTGGATCCACACATTTCCACCCACCCCGCGTTCCCCAAAGTCTTTCGAGAAAAATGGTACCTCACTTGTGCGGGTCGGCCTAGTGCCTGCGACAGGAAACAGTGCAAAATGCAATGTTGTCCTACCTCAATTTCGCATTGAAAAATGACCCTTTTTTGGTAAAGTGCCTAGCTCTAGTTTTTGAACCCTAGCTCTGCAGGCACCTTGGGAAACCTAGCAAACCTATACATTTTTGAAAACTAGACACAAAGGGGAATCCAGGATGAGGGGCCTTGACTGCCTCCCACCAGGGTCTGTTACCCAAAATCCCTTGCAAACCTAAAAATGTATCCCAAAAAACATATTTTCTCCACATTTCTGTGGTGGAATATTCCGGAATCTGCGTGGATCCACAAACTTCCACCCACCCCGCGTTCCACAAAGTTTTACGAGAAAAATGGTACCTCACTTGTGCGGGTAGGCCTAGTGCCCGCGACAGGAAACGGCGCAAAATGCAATGTTGTCACACCTCAATATCGCAGTGAAAAATGACCCTTTTTTGGCAAAGTGCCTAGCTCTAGTATTTTAACCCTAGCTCTGCGGGCACCTTGGGAAACTTAGCAAACCTATACATTTTTGAAAACTAGACACCCAGGGGAATCCAGGATGGGGTGACTTAACTGCCTCACACCAGGGTCTGTTACCCAGAATCCCTTGCAAACCTAAAATATTGTAAAAAGGAGCATATTTTCTCCACATTTCTGTGGTGGAAAGTTCCGGAATCTGCGTGGATCCACAAATTTCCACCCACCCCGCGTTCCCCAAAGTCTTATGAGAAAAATGGTACCTCACTTGTGCGGGTCAACCTGGTGCCCGCGACAGGAAACGGTGCAAAACGCAACGTGGTCACACCTCAATATCGCAGTGAATAATGACCCTTTTTTGGCAAAGTGCAAAGCTCTAGTTTTTGAACCCCAGCTCTGCGGGCACCTTGGGAAACCTAGCAAACCTATACATTTTTGAAAACTAGACATCCAGGGGAATCCAGGATGGGGTGACTTGACTGCCTCCCACCAGGGTCTGTTACCCAGAATCCCTTGAAAATCTAAAAAATTGTAAAAAAAAAACATATTTCTTCCACATTTCTGTGGTGGAAAGTTCCGGAATCGCCGTGGATCCACAAATTTCCACCCACCTCACATTCCCCAAAGTCTTACGAGAAAAATGGTACCTCACTTGTGCGGGTCGGCCTTATGCCTGCGACAGGATACAGCGCAAAATGCAATGTGGTCACACCTCAATTTCGCATTGAAAAATGACCCTTTTTTGCTAAAGTGCCTAGCTCTAGTTTTTGAATCCTAGCTCTGCGGGCACCTTGGGAAACCTAGCAAACCTATATGTTTTTGAAAACTAGACACAAAGTGGAATCCAGGCTGAGGAGACTTGACTGCCTCTCACCAGGGTCTGTTACCCAAAATACCTTGCAAACCTAAAAATTTGTCCCAAAAAACATATTTTCTAGACATTTCTGTGGTGGAAAGTTCCGGAATCTGCGTGGATCCACAAATTTCCACCCACCCCGCATTCCACAAAGTCTTACGAGAAAAATGGTACCTCACTTGTGCGGGTAGGCCTAGTGCCGGCGACAGGAAATGGCGCAAAACGCAGCATGGTCACACCTCAATATCGCAGTGAAAAATGACCCTTTTTGGCAAAGTGTCTAGCTCTAATTTTTTAACCCTAGCTCTGCGAGCACCTTGGGAAACCTAGCAAACCTGTACATTTTTGAAAACTAGACACCCAGGGGAATCCAGGATGGGGTGACTTGACTGCCTCCCACCAGGGTCTGTTACCCAAAATACCTTGCAGACCTAAAAAATTGTCCCAAAAAACATATTTTCTCCACATTTCTGTGGTGGAAAGTTCCGGAATCTGCGTGGATCCACAAATTTCCACCCACCCCACGTTCCACAAAGTCTTACGAGAAAAATGGTACCTCACTTGTGCGGGTAGGCCTAGTGCCCGCGACAGGAAATGGCGCAAAACACAGCGTGGTCACACCTCAATATCGCAGTGAAAAATGACCCTTTTTTGGCAAAGTGTCTAGCTCTAGTTTTTTAACCCTAGCCCTGCGGGCACCTTTGGAAACCTAGCAACCCTAAACATTTTTGAAAACTAGAGACACAGGGGAATCCAGGATGTGGTGACTTGACTGCCTCTCACCAGGGTCTGTTACCCAGAATCCCTTGCAAACTTAAAAAATTGTCAAAAAAACTACATTTTCCCCACATTTCTGTGGTGGAAAGTTACGGAATCTGCATGGATCCACAAATTTCCACCCACCCCGCGTTCCCCAAAGTCTTACGAGAAAAATGGTACCTCACTTGTGCGGGTCGGCCTAGTGCCTGCGACAGGAAACAGCGCAAAATGCAATGTTGTCACACCTCAATTTCGCATTGAAAAATGACCATTTTTTGGTAAAGTGCCTAGCTCTAGTTTTTGAACCCTAGCTCTGCAGGCACCTTGGGAAACCTAGCAAACCTATACGTTTTTGAAAACTAGACACAAAGGGGCATACAGGATGAGGGGACTTGACTGGCTCCAACCAGGGTCTGTTACCCAAAATCCCTTGCAAACCTAAAAATGTGTCCCAAAAAACATATTTTCTCCACATTTCTGTGATGGAAAATTCCGGAATCTGCATGGATCCACAAATTTCCACCCACCCGGCGTTCCACGAAGTTTTACGAGAAAAATGGTACCTCACTTGTGCGGGTAGGCCTAGTGCCTGCGACAGAAAATGGCGCAAAATGCAGCGTGTTCACACCTCCATATCGCAGTGAAAAATTACCCTTTTTTGGTAAAGTACCTAGCTCTAGTTTTTGAACCCTAGCTCTGCAGGCACCTTGGGAAACCTAGCAAACCTATAAAATTTTTGAAAATTAGACAACCAGGGGAATCCAAGATGGTGTGGCTTGACTGCCTCCCACCAGGGTCTATTACCCAGAATCCCTTGCAAACCTAAAAAATTGACAAAAAAAACCATATTTTTTCTACATTTCTGTGGTGGAAAGTTCCGGAATCTCCGTGGATCGACACATTTCCACCCACCTCGCGTTCCCCAAAGTCTTTCAAGAAAAATGGTACCTCACTTGTGCGGGTCGGCCTAGTGCCTGCGACAGGAAACAGTGCGAAATGCAATGTTGTCACACCTCAATTTCGCATTGAAAAATGACCCTTTTTTGGTAAAGTGCCTAGCTCTAGTTGTTGAACCCTAGCTCTGCAGGCACCTTGGGAAACCTAGCAAACCTATACGTTTTTGAAAACTAGACACAAAGGGGAATCCAGGATGAGGGGACTTGACTGCCTCCCACCAGGGTCTGTTACCCAAAATCCCTTGCAAACCTAAAAATTTATCCCAAAAAACTACATTTTCCCCACATTTCTGTGGTGGAAAGTTATGGAATCTGCGTGGATCCACAAACTTCCACCCACCCCGCGTTCCACAAAGTTTTACGAGAAAAATGGTACCTCACTTGTGCGGGTAGGCCTAGTGCCCGCGACAGGAAACGGCGCAAAATGCAATGTTGTCACACCTCAATATCGCAGTGAAAAATGACGCTTTTTTGGCAAAGTGCCTAGCTCTAGTTTTTTAACCCTAGCTCTGCGGGCACCTTGGGAAACTTAGCAAACCTATACATTTTTTAAAACTAGACACCCAGGGGAATCCTGGATGGGGTGACTTAACTGCCTCACACCAGGGTCTGTTACCCAGAATCCCTTGCAAACCTAAAATATTGTAAAAAAAAGCATATTTTCTCCACATTTCTGTGGTGAAAAGTTCCGGAATCTGCGTGGATCCACAAATTTCCACCCACCCCGCGTTCCCCAAAGTCTTATGAGAAAAATGGTACCTCACTTGTGCGGGTCAACTTAGTGCCCGCCACAGGAAACGGTGCAAAACGCAGCGTGGTCACACCTCAATATCGCAGTGAAAAATGACCCTTTTTTGGCAAAGTGCAAAGCTCTAGTTTTTGAACCCTAGCTCTGCGGGCACCTTGGGAAACCTAGCAAACCTATACATTTTTGAAAACTAGACATCCAGGGGAATCCAGGATGGGGTGACTTGACTGCCTCCCACTAGGGTCTGTTACCCAGAATCCCTTGCAAACCTAAAAAAATGACAAAAAAACCCATATTTTTTCCACATTTCTGTGGTGGAAAGTTCCGGAATCTCTGTGGATCCACAAATTTCCACCCACCGCGCGTTCCCCAAAGTCTTACAAGAAAAATGGTACCTCACTTGTGTGGGTCGGCCTAGTGCCTGCGACAGGATGCAGCGCAAAACGCAATGTGGTCACACCTCAATTTCGTATTGAAAAATGACCCTTTTTTGCTAAAGTGCCTAGCTCTAGTTTTTGAACCCTAGCTCTGCGGGCACCTTGGGAAACCTAGCAAACCTATATGTTTTTGAAAACTAGACACAAAGTGGAATCCAGGATGAGGAGACTTGACTGCCTCTCACCAGGGTCTGTTACCCAAAATACCTTGCAAACCTAAAAATTTGTCCCCAAAAACATATTTTCTCCACATTTCTGTGGTGGAAAGTTCCGGAATCTGCGTGGATCCACAAATTTCCACCCACCGCGCGTTCCACAAAGTCTTACGAGAAAAATGGTACCTCACTTGTGCGGGTAGGCCTAGTGCCCGCAACAGGAAATGGCGCAAAACGCAGCGTGGTCACACCTCAATATCGCAGTGAAAAATGACCCTTTTTTGGCAAAGTGTCTAGCTCTAGTTTTTTAACCCTAGCCCTGCGGGCACCTTTGGAAACCTAGCAAACCTATACATTTTTTAAAACTAGACACCCAGGGGAATCCAGGATGGGGTGACTTGACTGCCTCCCACCAGGGTCTGTTACCCAAAATACCTTGCAAACCTAAAAAATTGTCCCAAAAAACATATTTTCTCCACATTTCCTTGGTGGAAATTTCCGGAATCTGCGTGGATCCAAAAATGTTCACCCACTCCGCGTTCCCCAAAGTCTTACAAGAAAAACGGTACCTCACTTGTGCGGGTCGGCCTAGTGCCCGCGACAGGAAACGGCGCAAAACGCAACGTGGTCACACCTCAATTTCGCAGTGAAAATGACCCTTTTTTCGCAAAGTGCCTAGCTCTAGTTTGGAACCGTAGCTCTGCGGGAACCTTTGGAAACCTAGCAACCCTAAACATTTTTGAAAACTAGACACACAGGGGAATCCAGGATGTGGTGACTTGACTGCCTCTCACCAGGGTCTGTTACCCAGAATCCCTTGCAAACTTAAAAAATTGTCAAAAAAAACTACATTTCCCCACATTTCTGTGGTGGAAAGTTACGGAATCTGCATGGATCCACAAATTTCCACCCATCCCGCGTTCCCCAAAGTCTTACGAGAAAAATGGTACCTCACTTGTGCGGGTCGGCCTAGTGCCTGCGACAGGAAACAGCGCAAAATGCAATGTTGTCACACCTCAATTTCGCATTGAAAAATGACCCTTTTTTGGTAAAGTGCCTAGCTCTAGTTTTTGAACCCTAGCTCTGCAGGCACCTTGGGAAACCTAGCAAACCTATACGTTTTTGAAAACTAGACACAAAGGGGCATACAGGATGAGGGGACTTGACTGCCTCCAACCAGGGTCTGTTACCCAAAATCCCTTGCAAACCTAAAAATGTGTCCCAAAAAACATATTTTCTCCACATTTCTGTGGTGGAAAATTCCGGAATCTGCATGGATCAACAAATTTCCACCCACCCGGCGTTCCACGAAGTTTTACGAGAAAAATGGTACCTCACTTGTGCGGGTAGGCCTAGTGCCTGCGACAGAAAATGGCGCAAAATGCAGCGTGTTCACACCTCAATATCGCAGTGAAAAATTACCCTTTTTTGGTAAAGTACCTAGCTCTAGTTTTTGAACCCTAGCTCTGCAGGCATCTTGGGAAACCTAGCAAACCTATAAAATCTTTGAAAATTAGACAACCAGGGGAATCCAAGATGGTGTGGCTTGACTGCCTCCCACCAGGGTCTATTACCCAGAATCCCTTGCAAATCTAAAAAATTGACAAAAAAAAACATATTTTTTCTACATTTCTGTGGTGGAAAGTTCCGGAATCTCCGTGGATCGACACATTTCCACCCACCTCGCGTTCCCCAAAGTCTTTCGAGAAAAATGGTACCTCACTTGTGCGGGTCGGCCTAGTGCCTGCGACAGGAAACAGTGCAAAATGCAATGTTGTCACACCTCAATTTCGCATTGAAAAATGACCCTTTTTTGGTAAAGTGCCTAGCTCTAGTTTTTGAACCCTAGCTCTGCAGGCACCTTGGGAAACCTAGCAAACCTATACGTTTTTGAAAACTAGACACAAAGGGGAATCCAGGATGAGGGGACTTGACTGCCTCCCACCAGGGTCTGTTACCCAAAATCCCTTGCAAACCTAAAAATGTATCCCAAAAAACTACATTTTCCCCACATTTCTGTGGTGGAAAGTTCCGGAATCTGCGTGGATCCATAAATTTCCACCCACCCCGCGTTTCCCAAAGTCTTATGAAAAAAATGGTACCTCACTTGTGCGGGTCAACCTAGTGCCCGCGACAGGAAACGGTGCAAAACGCAACGTGGTCACACCTCAATATCGCAGTGAAAAATGACCCTTTTTTGGCAAAGTGCAAAGCTCTAGTTTTTGAACCCTAGCTCTGCTATTTTTCACTGCGATATTGAGGTGTGACCACATTGCATTTTGCGCTGTATCCTATCGCAGGCACTAGGCCGACCCGCACAAGTGAGGTAATATTTTTCTCGTAAGACTTTGGGGAACACGAAGTGGGTGGAAATTTGTGGATCCACGGAGATTCCGGAACTTTCCACCACAGAAATGTAGAAAAAATATGTTTTTTTTTGTTAATTTTTTAGGTTTGCAAGGGATTCTGGGTAACAGACCCTGGTGAGAGGCAGTCAAGTCACCACATCCTGGATTCCCCTGTGTGTCTAGTTTTCAAAAATGTATAGGGTTGCTAGGTTTCCAAAGGTGCCCGCAGAGCTAGGGTTAAAAAACTAGAGCTAGACACTTTGCCAAAAAAGGGTCATTTTTCACTGCGATATTGAGGTGTGACCACGCTGCGTTTTGCGCCATTTCCTGTCGCGGGCATTAGGCCTACCCGCACAAGTGAGGTACCATTTTTCTCGTAAGACTTTGTGGAACGCGGGGTGGGTGGAAATTTGTGGATCCACACAGATTCCGGAACTTTTCACCACAGAAATGTGGAGAAAATATGTTTTTTGGGACAATGTTTTAGGTTTGCAAGGTATTTTGGGTAACAGACCCTGGTGAGAGGCAGTCAAGTCCCCTCATCCTGGATTCCACTTTGTGTCTAGTTTTCAAAAACGTATAGGTTTGCTAGGTTTCCCAAGGTGCCCGCAGAGCTAGGGTTCAAAAACTAGAGCTAGGCACTTTAGCAAAAAAGGGTCATTTTTCAATGCGAAATTGAGGTGTGACCACATTGCATTTTGCGCTGCATCCTTTCGCAGGCACTAGGCCGACCCGCACAAGTGAGGTACCATTTTTCTCGTAAGACTTTGGGGAACGCGAGGTGGGTGGAAATTTGTGGATCCACGGAGATTCCGGAACTTTCCACCACAGAAATGTGGAAAAAATATGGGTTTTCTTGTCAATTTTTGTTAGGTTTGCAAGGGATTCTGGGTAACAGACCCTGGTGGGAGGCAGTCAAGTCACCCCATCCTGGATTCCCCTGGATGTCTAGTTTTCAAAAATGTATAGGTTTTCTAGGTTTCCCAAGGTGCCCGCAGAGCTAGGGTTAAAAAACCTAGAGCTAGGCACTTTGCCAAAAAAGGGTCATTTCTCACTGAGATATTGAGGTGTGAACACGTTGCGTTTTGCGCCATTTTCTGTCGCGGGCACTAGTCCTACCCGCACAAGTGAGGTACCATTTTTCTCGTAAAACTTTGTGGAACGCGGGGTGGGTGGACATTTGTGGATCCACGCAGATTCCAGAATTTCCCACCACAGAAATGTGGAGAAAATATGTTTTTTGGGACAAATGTTTAGGTTTGCAAGGGATTTTGGGTAACAGACCCTGGTGGGAGGCAGTCAAGTCCCCTCATCCTGGATTCCCCTTTGTGTCTAGTTTTCAAAAACATATAGGTTTGCTAGGTTTCCCAAGGTGCCTGCAGAGCTAGGGTTCAAAAACTAGAGCTAGGCACTTTACCAAAAAAGGGTCATTTTTCAATGTGAAATTGAGGTGTGACAACATTGCATTTTGCGTTGTTTCCTGTCGCAGGCACTAGGCCAACCCGCACAAGTGAGGTACCATTTTTCTCGAAAGACTTTGGGGAACACGAGGTGGGTGGAAATTTGTGGATCCACGGAGATTCCGGAACTTTCCACCACAGAAATGTAGAAAAAATATGTTTTTTTTGGTCAATTTTTTAGGTTTGCAAGGGATTCTGGGTAACAGACCCTGGTGGGAGGCAGTCAAGCCACACCATCTTGGATTCCCCTGGTTGTCTAATTTTCGAAAATTTTATAGGTTTGCTAGGTTTCCCAAGGTGCCTGCAGAGCTAGGGTTCAAAAACTAGAGCTAGGCACTTTACCAAACAAGGGTCATTTTTCAATGCGAAATCGAGGTGTGATAACATTGCATTTTGCGCTGTTTCCTGTCGCAGGCACTAGGCCGACCCGCACAAGTGAGGCACTATTTTTCTCGTAAGACTTTGGGGAACACGGGGTGGGTGGAAATTTGTGGATCCATGCAGATTCCGTAACTTTTCACCACAGAAATGTGGGGAAAATGTAGTTTTTTTGACAATTTTTTAAGTTTGCAAGGGATTCTGGGTAACAGACCCTGGTGAGAGGCAGTCAAGTCACCACATCCTGGATTCCCCTGTGTGTCTAGTTTTCAAAAATGTATAGGGTTGCTAGGTTTCCAAAGGTGCCCGCAGAGCTACGGTTCCAAACTAGAGCTAGGCACTTTGCCAAAAAAGGGTCATTTTCACTGCGAAATTGAGGTGTGACCACGTTGCGTTTTGCGCCGTTTCCTGTCGCGGGCACTAGGCCGACCTGCACAAGTGAGGTACCGTTTTTCTTGTAAGACTTTGGGGAACGCGGAGTGGGTGAAAATTTTTGGATCCACGCAGATTCCGGAACTTTCCACCACAGAAATGTGGAGAAAATATGTTTTTTGGGACAAATTTTTAGGTTTGCAAGGTATTTTGGGTAACAGACCCTGGTGAGAGGCAGTCAAGTCTCCTCATCCTGGATTCCACTTTGTGTCTAGTTTTCAAAAACGTATAGGTTTGCTAGGTTTCCCAAGGTGCCCGCAGAGCTAGGGTTCAAAAACTAGAGCTAGGCACTTTAGCAAAAAAGGGTCATTTTTCAATGCAAAATTGAGGTGTGACCACATTGCATTTTGCGCTGTATCCTGTCGCAGGCACTAGGCCGACCCGCACAAGTGAGGTACCATTTTTCTCGTAAGACTTTGGGGAAAGCGAGGTGGGTGGAAATTTGTGGATCCACAGAGATTCCGGAACTTTCCACCACAGAAATGTGGAGAAAATAAGCTTTTTTTTTACAATATTTTAGGTTTGCAAGGGATTCTGGGTAACAGACCCTGGTGTGAGGCAGTTAAGTCACCCCATCCTGGATTCCCCTGGGTGTCTAGTTTAAAAAAATGTATAGGTTTACTAGGTTTCCCAAGGTGCCCGCAGAGCTAGGGTTAAAAAACTAGAGCTAGGCACTTTGCCAAAAAAGGGTCATTTCTCACTGAGATATTGAGGTGTGAACACACTGCGTTTTGCGCCATTTTCTGTCGCGGGCACTAGTCCTACCCGCACAAGTGAGGTACCATTTTTCTCGTAAAACTTTGTGGAACGCGGGGTGGGTGGAAATTTGTGGATCCACGCAGATTCCAGAATTTCCCACCACAGAAATGTGGAGAAAATATATTTTTTGGGACAAATGTTTAGGTTTGCAAGGGATTTTGGGTAACAGACCCTGGTGGGAGGCAGTCAAGTCCCCTCATCCTGGATTCCCCTTTGTGTCTAGTTTTCAAAAACATATAGGTTTTCTAGGTTTCCCAAGGTGCCTGCAGAGCTAGGGTTCAAAAACTAGAGCTAGGCACTTTACCAAAAAAGTGTCATTTTTCAATGTGAAATTGAGGTGTGACAACATTGCATTTTGCGCTGTTTCCTGTCGCAGGCACTAGGCCAACCCGCACAAGTGAGGTACCATTTTTCTCGAAAGACTTTGGGGAACACGAGGTGGGTGGAAATTTGTGGATCCACGGAGATTCCGGAACTTTCCACCACAGAAATGTAGAAAAAATATGTTTTTTTTGGTCAATTTTTTAGGTTTGCAAGGGATTCTGGGTAACAGACCCTGGTGGGAGGCAGTCAAGCCACACCATCTTGGATTCCCCTGGTTGTCTAATTTTCGAAAATTTTATAGGTTTGCTAGGTTTTCCAAGGTGCCTGCAGAGCTAGGGTTCAAAAACTAGAGCTAGGCACTTTACCAAAAAAGGGTCATTTTTCAATGCGAAATCGAGGTGTGATAACATTGCATTTTGCGCTGTTTCCTGTCGCAGGCACTAGGCCGACCCGCACAAGTGAGGCACCATTTTTCTCATAAGACTTTGGGGAACACGGGGTGGGTGGAAATTTGTGGATCCACGCAGATTCCGGAACTTTCCACCACAGAAATGTGGTGAAAATATGCTTTTTTTTAATAATATTTTAGGTTTGCAAGGGATTCTGGGTAACAGACCCTGGTGTGAGGCAGTTAAGTCACCCCATCCTGGATTCCCCTGGGTGTCTAGTTTTCAAAAATGTATAAGTTTGCTAGGTTTCCCAAGGTGCCCGCAGAGCTAGGGTTAAAAAACCTAGAGCTAGGCATTTTGCCAAAAAAGGGTAATTTCTCACTGCGATATTGAGGTGTGAACACGCTGCGTTCTGCGCCATTTTCTGTCGCGGGCACTAGTCCTACCCGCACAAGTGAGGTACCATTTTTCTCGTAAAACTTTGTGGAACGCGGGGTGGGTGGAAATTTGTGGATCCACGCAGATTCCGGAATTTCCCACCACAGAAATGTGGAGAAAATATTTTTTTTGGGACAAATGTTTAGGTTTGCAAGGGATTTTGGGTAACAGACCCTGGTGGGAGGCAATCAAGTCCCCTCATCCTGGATTCCCCTTTGTGTCTAGTTGTCAAAAATGTATAGGTTTGCTAGGTTTCCCAAGGTGCCTGCAGAGCTAGGGTTCAAAAACTAGAGCTAGGAACTTTAGCAAAAAAGGGTCATTTTTCAATGTGAAATTGAGGTGTGACAACATTGCATTTTGCGCTGTTTCCTGTCGCAGGCACTAGGCCAACCCGCACAAGTGAGGTACCATTTTTCTCGAAAGACTTTGGGGAACACGAGGTGGGTGGAAATTTGTGGATCCACGGAGATTCCGGAACTTTCCACCACAGAAATGTAGAAAAAATATGTTTTTTTTGGTCAATTTTTTAGGTTTGCAAGGGTTTCTGGGTAACAGACCCTGGTGGGAGGCAGTCAAGCCACACCATCTTGGATTCCCCTGGTTGTCTAATTTTCGAAAATTTTATAGGTTTGCTAGGTTTTCCAAGGTGCCTGCAGAGCTAGGGTTCAAAAACTAGAGCTAGGCACTTTACCAAAAAAGGGTCATTTTTCAATGCGAAATCGAGGTGTGATAACATTGCATTTTGCGCTGTTTCCTGTCGCAGGCACTAGGCCGACCCGCACAAGTGAGGCACCATTTTTCTCATAAGACTTTGGGGAACGCGGGGTGGGTGGAAATTTGTGGATCCACGCAGATTCCGGAACTTTCCACCACAGAAATGTGGTGAAAATATGCTTTTTTTTTTACAATATTTTAGGTTTGCAAGGGATTCTGGGTAACAGACCCTGGTGTGAGGCAGTTAAGTCACCCCATCCTGGATTCCCCTGGGTGTCTAGTTTTAAAAAATGTATAAGTTTGCTAGGTTTCCCAAGGTGCCCGCAGAGCTAGGGTTAAAAAACCTAGAGCTAGGCACTTTGCCAAAAAAGGGTAATTTCTCAGTGCGATATTGAGGTGTGAACAGGCTGCGTTTTGCGCCATTTTCTGTCGCGGGCACTAGTCCTACCCGCACAAGTGAGGTACCATTTTTCTCATAAAACTTTGTGGAACGCGGGGTGGGTGGAAATTTGTGGATCCACGCAGATTCCGGAATTTCCCACCACAGAAATGTGGAGAAAATATTTTTTTTGGGACAAATGTTTAGGTTTGCAAGGGATTTTGGGTAACAGACCCTGGTGGGAGGCAATCAAGTCCCCTCATCCTGGATTCCCCTTTGTGTCTAGATTTCAAAAATGTATAGGTTTGCTAGGTTTCCCAAGGTGCCTGCAGAGCTAGGGTTCAAAAACTAGAGCTAGGCACTTTACCAAAAAAGGGTCATTTTTCAATGTGAAATTGAGGTGTTACAACATTGCATTTTGCGCTGTTTCCTGTCGCAGGCACTAGGCCAACCCGCACAAGTGAGGTACCATTTTTCTCTAAAGACTTTGGGGAACACGAGGTGGGTGGAAATTTGTGGATCCACGGAGATTCCGGAACTTTCCACCACAGAAATGTAGAAAAAATATGTTTTTTTTGGTCAATTTTTTAGGTTTGCAAGGGATTCTGGGTAACAGACCCTGGTGGGAGGCAATCAAGCCACACCATCTTGGATTCCCCTGGTTGTCTAATTTTCGAAAATTTTATAGGTTTGCTAGGTTTTCCAAGGTGCCTGCAGAGCTAGGGTTCAAAAACTAGAGCTAGGCACTTTACCAAACAAGGGTCATTTTTCAATGCGAAATCGAGGTGTGATAACATTGCATTTTGCGCTGTTTCCTGTCGCAGGCACTAGGCCGACCCGCACAAGTGAGGCACTATTTTTCTCGTAAGACTTTGGGGAACGCGGGGTGGGTGGAAATTTGTGGATCCATGCAGATTCCGTAACTTTTCACCACAGAAATGTGGGGAAAATGTAGTTTTTTTGACAATTTTTTAAGTTTGCAAGGGATTCTGGGTAACAGACCCTGGTGAGAGGCAGTCAAGTCACCACATCCTGGATTCCCCTGTGTGTCTAGTTTTCAAAAATGTATAGGGTTGCTAGGTTTCCAAAGGTGCCCGCAGAGCTACGGTTCCAAACTAGAGCTAGGCACTTTGCCAAAAAAGGGTCATTTTCACTGCGAAATTGAGGTGTGACCACGTTGCGTTTTGCGCCGTTTCCTGTCGCGGGCACTAGGCCGACCTGCACAAGTGAGGTACCGTTTTTATTGTAAGACTTTGGGGAACGCGGAGTGGGTGAAAATGTTTGGATCCACGCAGATTCCGGAACTTTCCACCACAGAAATGTGGAGAAAATATGTTTTTTGGGACAATTTTTTAGGTTTGCAAGGTATTTTGGGTAACAGACCCTGGTGGGAGGCAGTCAAATCACCCCATCCTGGATTCCCTACGGTGTCTAGTTTTCAAAAATGTATAGGTTTGATAGGTTTCCCAAGGTGCCCGCAGAGCTAGGGTTAAAAAACTAGAGCTAGACACTTTGCCAAAAAAGGGTCATTTTTCACTGCGATATTGAGGTGTGACCACGCTGCGTTTTGCGCCATTTCCTGTCGCGGGCACTAGGCCTACCCGCACAAGTGAGGTACCATTTTTCTCGTAAGACTTTGTGGAACGCGGGGTGCGTGGAAATTTGTGGATCCACGCAGATTCCGGAACTTTCCACCACAGAAATGTGGAGAAAATATGTTTTTTGGGACAAATTTTTAGGTTTGCAAGGTATTTTGGGTAACAGACCCTGGTGAGAGGCAGTCAAGTCTCCTCATCCTGGATTCCACTTTGTGTCTAGTTTTCAAAAACGTATAGGTTTGCTAGGTTTCCCAAGGTGCCCGCAGAGCTAGGGTTCAAAAACTAGAGCTAGGCACTTTAGCAAAAAAGGGTCATTTTTCAATGCAAAATTGAGGTGTGACCACATTGCATTTTGCGCTGTATCCTGTCGCAGGCACTAGGCCGACCCGCACAAGTGAGGTACCATTTTTCTCGTAAGACTTTGGGGAACGCGAGGTGGGTAGAAATTTGTGGATCCACAGAGATTCTGGAACTTTCCACCACAGAAATGTGGAAAAAATATGTTTTTTTTGTCAATTTTTTAGGTTTGCAAGGGATTCTGGGTAACAGACCCTGGTGGGAGGCATTCAAGTCACCCCATCCTGGATTCCCCTGGATGTCTAGTTTTCAAAAATGTATAGGTTTGCTAAGTTTCCCAAGGTGCCCGCAGAGCTAGGGTTCAAAAACTAGAGCTTTGCACTTTGCCAAAAAAGGGTCATTTTTCACTGCGATATTGAGGTGTGACCACGTTGCATTTTGCACCGTTTCCTGTCGGGGGCACTAGGTCGACCCGCACAAGTGAGGTACCATTTTTCTCATAAGACTTTGGGGAACGCGGGGTGGGTGGAAATTTGTGGATCCACGCAGATTCCAGAACTTTCCACCACAGAAATGTGGAGAAAATAAGCTTTTTTTTTACAATATTTTAGGTTTGCAAGGGATTCTGGGTAACAGACCCTGGTGTGAGGCAGTTAAGTCACCCTATCCTGGATTCCCCTGGGTGTCTAGTTTTAAAAAATGTATAGGTTTACTAGGTTTCCCAAGGTGCCCGCAGAGCTAGGGTTAAAAAACTAGAGCTAGGCACTTTGCCAAAAAAGGGTCATTTCTCACTGAGATATTGAGGTGTGAACACACTGCGTTTTGCGCCATTTTCTGTCGCGGGCACTAGTCCTACCCGCACAAGTGAGGTACCATTTTTCTCATAAACTTTGTGGAACACGGGGTGGGTGGAAATTTGTGGATCCATGCAGATTCCAGAATTTCCCACCACAGAAATGTGGAGAAAATATGTTTTTTGGGACAAATGTTTAGGTTTGCAAGGGATTTTGGGTAACAGACCCTGGTGGGAGGCAGTCAAGTCCCCTCATCCTGGATTCCCCTTTGTGTCTAGTTTTCAAAAACATATAGGTTTGCTAGGTTTCCCAAGGTGCCTGCAGAGCTAGGGTTCAAAAACTAGAGCTAGGCACTTTACCAAAAAAGGGTCATTTTTCAATGTGAAATTGAGGTGTGACAACATTGCATTTTGCGCTGTTTCCTGTCGCAGGCACTAGGCCAACCCGTACAAGTGAGGTACCATTTTTCTCGAAAGACTTTGGGGAACACGAGGTGGGTGGAAATTTGTGGATCGACGGAGATTCCGGAACTTTCCACCACAGAAATGTAGAAAAAATATGGTTTTTTTGGTCAATTTTTTAGGTTTGCAAGGGATTCTGGGTAACAGACCCTGGTGGGAGGCAGTCAAGCCACACCATCTTGGATTCCCCTGGTTGTCTAATTTTCGAAAATTTTATAGGTTTGCTAGGTTTTCCAAGGTGCCTGCAGATCTAGGGTTCAAAAACTAGAGCTAGGCACTTTACCAAAAAAGGGTCATTTTTCAATGCGAAATTGAGGTGTGATAACATTGCATTTTGCGCTGTTTCCTGTCGCAGGCACTAGGCCGACCCACACAAGTGAGGCACCATTTTTCTCATAAGACTTTGGGGAACGCGGGGTGGGTGGAAATTTGTGGATCCACGCAGATTCCGGAACTTTCCACCACAGAAATGTGGTGAAAATATGCTTTTTTTTTACAATATTTTAGGTTTGCAAGGGATTCTGGGTAACAGACCCTGGTGTGAGGCAGTTAAGTCACCCCATCCTGGATTCCCCTGGGTGTCTAGTTTTAAAAAATGTATAGGTTTACTAGGTTTCCCAAGGTGCCCGCAGAGCTAGGGTTAAAAAACTAGAGCTAGGCACTTTGCCAAAAAAGGGTCATTTCTCACTGAGATATTGAGGTGTGAACACACTGCGTTTTGCGCCATTTTCTGTCGCGGGCACTAGTCCTACCCGCACAAGTGAGGTACCATTTTTCTCATAAACTTTGTGGAACACGGGGTGGGTGGAAATTTGTGGATCCATGCAGATTCCAGAATTTCCCACCACAGAAATGTGGAGAAAATATGTTTTTTGGGACAAATGTTTAGGTTTGCAAGGGATTTTGGGTAACAGACCCTGGTGGGAGGCAGTCAAGTCCCCTCATCCTGGATTCCCCTTTGTGTCTAGTTTTCAAAAACATATAGGTTTGCTAGGTTTCCCAAGGTGCCTGCAGAGCTAGGGTTCAAAAACTAGAGCTAGGCACTTTACCAAAAAAGGGTCATTTTTCAATGTGAAATTGAGGTGTGACAACATTGCATTTTGCGCTGTTTCCTGTCGCAGGCACTAGGCCAACCCGTACAAGTGAGGTACCATTTTTCTCGAAAGACTTTGGGGAACACGAGGTGGGTGGAAATTTGTGGATTGACGGAGATTCCGGAACTTTCCACCACAGAAATGTAGAAAAAATATGGTTTTTTTGGTCAATTTTTTAGGTTTGCAAGGGATTCTGGGTAACAGACCCTGGTGGGAGGCAGTCAAGCCACACCATCTTGGATTCCCCTGGTTGTCTAATTTTCGAAAATTTTATAGGTTTGCTAGGTTTTCCAAGGTGCCTGCAGATCTAGGGTTCAAAAACTAGAGCTAGGCACTTTACCAAAAAAGGGTCATTTTTCAATGCGAAATCGAGGTGTGATAACATTGCATTTTGCGCTGTTTCCTGTCGCAGGCACTAGGCCGACCCACACAAGTGAGGCACCATTTTTCTCATAAGACTTTGGGGAACGCGGGGTGGGTGGAAATTTGTGGATCCACGCAGATTCCGGAACTTTCCACCACAGAAATGTGGTGAAAATATGCTTTTTTTTTTACAATATTTTAGGTTTGCAAGGGATTCTGGGTAACAGACCCTGGTGTGAGGCAGTTAAGTCACCCCATCCTGGATTGCCCTGGGTGTCTAGTTTTCAAAAATGTATAAGTTTGCTAGGTTTCCCAAGGTGCCCGCAGAGCTAGGGTTAAAAAACCTAGAGCTAGGCACTTTGCCAAAAAAGGGTAATTTCTCACTGCGATATTGAGGTGTGAACACGCTGCGTTTTGCGCCATTTTCTGTCGCGGGCACTAGTCCTACCCGCACAAGTGAGGTACCATTTTTCTCGTAAAACTTTGTGGAACGTGGGGTGGGTGGAAATTTGTGGATCCACACAGATTCCGGAATTTCCCACCACAGAAATGTGGAGAAAATATTTTTTTGGGGACAAATGTTTAGGTTTGCAAGGGATTTTGGGTAACAGACCCTGGTGGGAGGCAATCAAGTCCCCTCATCCTGGATTCCCCTTTGTGTCTAGTTTTCAAAAACGTATAGGTTTGCTAGGTTTCCCAAGGTGCCTGCAGAGCTAGGGTTCAAAAACTAGAGCTAGGCACTTTACCAAAAAAGGGCCATTTTTCAATGTGAAATTGAGGTGTGACAACATTGCATTTTGCGCTGTTTCCTGTCGCAGGCACTAGGTCAACCCGCACAAGTGAGGTACAATTTTTCTCGAAAGACTTTGGGGAACACGAGGTGGGTGGAAATTTGTGGATCCACGGAGATTCCGGAACTTTACACCACAGAAATGTAGAAAAAATATTTTTTTTTGGTCAATTTTTTAGGTTTGCAAGGGATTCTGGGTAACAGACCCTGGTGGGAGGCAGTCAAGCCACACCATCTTGGATTCCCCTAGTTGTCTAATTTTCGAAAATTTTATAGGTTTGCTAGGTTTCCCAAGGTGCCTGCAGAGCTAGGGTTCAAAAACTAGAGCTAGGCACTTTACCAAAAAAGGGTCATTTTTCAATGCGAAATCGAGGTGTGATAACATTGCATTTTGCGCTGTTTCCTGTCGCAGGCACTAAGCCGACCCGCACAAGTGAGGCACTATTTTTCTCGTAAGACTTTGGGGAATGCGGGGTGGGTGGAAATTTGTGGATCCATGCAGATTCCGTAACTTTCCACCACAGAAATGTGGGGAAAATGTAGTTTTTTTGACAATTTTTTAAGTTTGCAAGGGATTCTGGGTAACAGACCCTGGTGAGAGGCAGTCAAGTCACCACATCCTGGATTCCCCTGTGTGTCTAGTTTTCAAAAATATATAGGGTTGCTAGGTTTCCAAAGGTGCCCGCAGAGCTACGGTTCCAAACTAGAGCTAGGCACTTTGCCAAAAAAGGGTCATTTTCACTGCGATATTGAGGGTTGACCACGTTGCGTTTTGCGCCGTTTCCTGTCGTGGGCACTAGGCCGACCTGCACAAGTGAGGTACCGTTTTTCTTGTAAGACTTTGGGGAACGCGGAGTGGGTGAAAATTTTTGGATCCACGCAGATTCCGGAACTTTCCACCACAGAAATGTGGAGAAAATATGTTTTTTGGGACAATTTTTTAGGTTTGCAAGGTATTTTGGGTAACAGACCCTGGTGGGAGGCAGTCAAGTCACCCCATTCTGGATTCCCTAGGGTGTCTAGTTTTCAAAAATGTATAGGTTTGATAGGTTTCCCAAGGTGCCCGCAGAGCTAGGGTTAAAAAACTAGAGCTAGACACCTTGCCAAAAAAGGGTCATTTTTCACTGCGATATTGAGGTGTGACCACGCTGCGTTTTGCGCCATTTCCTGTCGCGGGCACTAGGCCTACCCGCACAAGTGAGGTACCATTTTCTCATAAGACTTTGTGGAACGCGGGGTGGGTGGAAATTTGTGGATCCACGCAGATTCCGGAACTTTCCACCACAGAAATGTGGAGAAAATATGTTTTTTGGGACAAATTTTTAGGTTTGCAAGGTATTTTGGGTAACAGACCCTGGAGAGAGGCAGTCAAGTCCCCTCATCCTGGATTCCCCTTTGTGTCTAGTTTTCAAAAACATATAGGTTTGCTAGGTTTCCCAAGGTGCCTGCAGAGCTAGGGTTCAAAAACTAGAGCTAGGCACTTTACCAAAAAAGGGTCATTTTTCAATGTGAAATTGAGGTGTGACAACATTGCATTTTGCGCTGTTTCCTGTCGCAGGCACTAGGCCAACCCGCACAAGTGAGGTACCATTTTTCTCGAAAGACTTTGGGGAACACGAGGTGGGTGGAAATTTGTGGATCCACGGAGATTCCGGAACTTTCCACCACAGAAATGTAGAAAAAATATGGTTTTTTTGGTCAATTTTTTAGGTTTGCAAGGGATTCTGGGTAACAGACCCTGGTGGGAGGCAGTCAAGCCACACCATCTTGGATTCCCCTGGTTGTCTAATTTTCGAAAATGTTATAGGTTTGCTAGGTTTTCCAAGGTGCCTGCAGATCTAGGGTTCAAAAACTAGAGCTAGGCACTTTACCAAAAAAGGGTCATTTTTCAATGCGAAATCGAGGTGTGATAACATTGCATTTTGCGCTGTTTCCTGTCGCAGGCACTAGGCCGACCCGCACAAGTGAGGCACCATTTTTCTCATAAGACTTTGGGGAACGCGGGGTGGGTGGAAATTTGTGGATCCACGCAGATTCCGGAACTTTCCACCACAGAAATGTGGTGAAAATATGCTTTTTTTTTTACAATATTTTAGGTTTGCAAGGGATTCTGGGTAACAGACCCTGGTGTGAGGCAGTTAAGTCACCCCATCCTGGATTCCCCTGGGTGTCTAGTTTTCAAAAATGTATAAGTTTGCTAGGTTTCCCAAGGTGCCCGCAGAGCTAGGGTTAAAAAACCTAGAGCTAGGCACTTTGCCAAAAAAGGGTAATTTCTCACTGCGATATTGAGGTGTGAACACGCTGCGTTTTGCGCCATTTTCTGTCGCGGGCACTAGTCCTATCCGCACAAGTGAGGTACCATTTTTCTAGTAAAACTTTGTGGAACGTGGGGTGGGTGGAAATTTGTGGATCCACACAGATTCCGGAATTTCCCACCACAGAAATGTGGAGAAAATATTTTTTGGGGGACAAATGTTTAGGTTTGCAAGGGATTTTGGGTAACAGACCCTGGTGGGAGGCAATCAAGTCCCCTCATCCTGGATTCCCATTTGTGTCTAGTTTTCAAAAACGTATAGGATTGCTAGGTTTCCCAAGGTGCCTGCAGAGCTAGGGTTCAAAAACTAGAGCTAGGCACTTTACCAAAAAAGGGTCATTTTTCAATGTGAAATTGAGGTGTGACAACATTGCATTTTGCGCTGTTTCCTGTCGCAGGCACTAGGTCAACCCGCACAAGTGAGGTACAATTTTTCTCGAAAGACTTTGGGGAACACGAGGTGGGTGGAAATTTGTGGATCCATGCAGATTCCGTAACTTTCCACCACAGAAATGTGGGGAAAATGTAGTTTTTTTGACAATTTTTTAAGTTTGCAAGGGATTCTGGGTAACAGACCCTGGTGAGAGGCAGTCAAGTCACCACATCCTGGATTCCCCTGTGTGTCTAGTTTTCAAAAATGTATAGGGTTGCTAGGTTTCCAAAGGTGCCCGCAGAGCTACGGTTCCAAACTAGAGCTAGGCACTTTGCCAAAAAAGGGTCATTTTCACTGCGATATTGAGGGTTGACCACGTTGCGTTTTGCGCCGTTTCCTGTCGTGGGCACTAGGCCGACCTGCACAAGTGAGGTACCGTTTTTCTTGTAAGACTTTGGGGGACGCGGAATGGGTGAAAATATTTGGATCCACGCAGATTCTGGAACTTTCCACCACAGAAATTTGGAGAAAATATGTTTTTTGGGACAATTTTTTAGGTTTGCAAGGTATTTTGGGTAACAGACCCTGGTGGGAGGCAGTCAAGTCACCCCATCCTGGATTCCCTAGGGTGTCTAGTTTTCAAAAATGTATAGGTTTGATAGGTTTCCCAAGGTGCCCGCAGAGCTAGGGTTAAAAAACTAGAGCTAGACACTTTGCCAAAAAAGGGTCATTTTTCACTGCGATATTGAGGTGTGACCACGCTGCGTTTTGCGCCATTTCCTGTCGCGGGCACTAGGCCTACCCGCACAAGTGAGGTACCATTTTCTCATAAGACTTTGTGGAACGCGGGGTGGGTGGAAATTTGGGGATCCACGCAGATTCCGGAACTTTCCACCACAGAAATGTGGAGAAAATATGTTTTTTGGGACAAATTTTTAGGTTTGTAAGGTATTTTGGGTAACAGACCCTGGTGAGAGGCAGTCAAGTCTCCTCATCCTGGATTCCACTTTGTGTCTAGTTTTCAAAAACGTATAGGTTTGCTAGGTTTCCCAAGGTGCCCACAGAGCTAGGGTTCAAAAACTAGAGCTAGGCACTTTAGCAAAAAAGGGTCATTTTTCAATGCAAAATTGTGGTGTGACCACATTGCATTTTGCGCTGTATCCTGTCGCAGGCACTAGGCCGACCCACACAAGTGAGGTACCATTTTTCTCGTAAGACTTTGGGGAACGCGAGGGGGGTGGAAATTTGGGGATCCACAGAGATTCCGGAACTTTCCACCACAGAAATGTGGAAAAACATGTTTTTTTTTGTCAATTTTTTAGGATTGCAAGGGATTCTGGGTAACAGACCCTGGTGGGAGGCATTCAAGTCACCCCATCCTGGATTCCCCTGGATGTCTAGTTTTCAAAAATGTATAGGTTTGCTAAGTTTCCCAAGGTGCCCGCAGAGCTAGGGTTCAAAAACTAGAGCTTTGCACTTTGCCAAAAAAGGGTCATTTTTCACTGCGATATTGAGGTGTGACCACGTTGCATTTTGCACCGTTTCCTGTCGGGGGCAATAGGTCGACCCGCACAAGTGAGGTACCATTTTTCTCATAAGACTTTGGGGAACGCGGGGTGGGTGGAAATTTGTGGATCCACGCAGATTCCAGAACTTTCCACCACAGAAATGTGGAGAAAATAAGCTTTTTTTGTACAATATTTTAGGTTTGCAAGGGATTCTGGGTAACAGACCCTGGTGTGAGGCAGTTAAGTCACCCCATCCTGGATTCCCCTGGGTGTCTAGTTTTCAAAAATGTATAGGTTTGCTAGGTTTCCCAAGGTGCCCACAGAGCTAGGGTTAAAAAACTAGAGCTAGGCACTTTGCCAAAAAAGGGTCATTTTTCACTGCGATATTGAGGTGTGAACACGCTGCGTTTTGCGCCATTTCCTGTCGCGGGCACTAGGCCTACCCGCACAAGTGAGGTACCATTGTTCTCGTAAAACTTTGTGGAACGCGGGGGGGTGGAAATTTGTGGATCCACGCAGATTCCGGAATTTCCCACCACAGAAATTTGGAGAAAATATTTTTTGGGGGACAAATGTTTAGGTTTGCAAGGGATTTTGGGTAACAGACCCTGGTGGGAGGCAATCAAGTCCCCTCATCCTGGATTCCCCTTTGTATCTAGTTTTCAAAAATGTATAGGTTTGCTAGGTTTCCGAAGGTGCCTGCAGAGCTAGGGTTCAAAAACTAGAGCTAGGCACTTTACCAAAAAAGGGTCATTTTTCAATGTGAAATTGAGGTGTGACAACATTGCATTTTGCGCTGTTTCCTGTCGCAGGCACTAGGCCAACCCGCACAAGTGAGGTACCATTTTTCTCGAAAGACTTTGGGGAACACGAGGTGGGTGGAAATTTGTGGATCCACGGAGATTCCGGAACTTTCCACCACAGAAATGTAGAAAAAATATGTTTTTTTTGGTCAATTTTTTAGGTTTGCAAGGGATTCTGGGTAACAGACCCTGGTGGGAGGCAGTCAAGCCACACCATCTTGGATTCCCCTGGTTGTCTAATTTTCGAAAATTTTATAGGTTTGCTAGGTTTTCCAAGGTGCCTGCAGAGCTAGGGTTCAAAAACTAGAGCTAGGCACTTTACCAAAAAAGGGTCATTTTTCAATGCGAAATCGAGGTGTGATAACATTGCATTTTGCGCTGTTTCCTGTCGCAGGCACTAGGCCGACCCGCACAAGTGAGGCACCATTTTTCTCATAAGACTTTGGGGAACGCGGGGTGGGTGGAAATTTGTGGATCCACGCAGATTCCGGAACTTTCCACCACAGAAATGTGGTGAAAATATGCTTTTTTTTTTACAATATTTTAGGTTTGCAAGGGATTCTGGGTAACAGACCCTGGTGAGAGGCAGTCAAGTCACCACATCCTGGATTCCCCTGTGTGTCTAGTTTTCAAAAATGTATAGGGTTGCTAGGTTTCCAAAGGTGCCCGCAGAGCTACGGTTCCAAACTAGAGCTGGGCACTTTGCCAAAAAAGGGTCATTTTCACTGCGAAATTGAGGTGTGACCACGTTGCGTTTTGCGCCGTTTCCTGTCGCGGGCACTAGGCCGACCTGCACAAGTGAGGTACCGTTTCTCTTGTAAGACTTTGGGGAACGCGGAGTGGGTGAAAATTTTTGGATCCACGCAGATTCCGGAACTTTCCACCACAGAAATGTGGAGAAAATATGTTTTTTGGGACAATTTTTTAGGTTTGCAAGGTATTTTGGGTAACAGACCCTGGTGGGAGGCAGTCAAATCAGCCCATCCTGGATTCCCTAGGGTGTCTAGTTTTCAAAAATGTATAGGTTTGATAGGTTTCCCAAGGTGCCCGCAGAGCTAGGGTTAAAAAACTAGAGCTAGACACTTTGCCAAAAAAGGGTCATTTTTCACTGCGATATTGAGGTGTGACCACGCTGCGTTTTGCGCCATTTCCTGTCGCGGGCACTAGGCCTACCCGCACAAGTGAGGTACCATTTTTCTCGTAAGACTTTGTGGAACGCGGGGTGCGTGGAAATTTGTGGATCCACGCAGATTCCGGAACTTTCCACCACAGAAATGTGGAGAAAATATGTTTTTTGGGACAAATTTTTAGGTTTGCAAGGTATTTTGGGTAACAGACCCTGGTGAGAGGCAGTCAAGTCTCCTCATCCTGGATTCCACTTTGTGTCTATTTTTCAAAAACGTATAGGTTTGCTAGGTTTCCCAAGGTGCCCGCAGAGCTAGGGTTCAAAAACTAGAGCTAGGCACTTTAGCAAAAAAGGGTCATTTTTCAATGCGAAATTGAGGTGTGACCACATTGCATTTTGCGCTGTATCCTGTCGCAGGCACTAGGCCGACCCGCACAAGTGAGGTACCATTTTTCTCGTAAGACTTTGGGGAACGCGAGGTGGGTGGAAATTTGTGGATCCACAGAGATTCCGGAACTTTCCACCACAGAAATGTGGAAAAAATATGTTTTTTTTGTTAATTTTTTAGGTTTGCAAGGGATTCTGGGTAACAGACCCTGGTGGGAGGCATTCAAGTCACCCCATCCTGGATTCCCCTGGATGTCTAGTTTTCAAAAATGTATAGGTTTGCTAAGTTTCCCAAGGTGCCCGCAGAGCTAGGGTTCAAAAACTAGAGCTTTGCACTTTGCCAAAAAAGGGTCATTTTTCACTGCGATATTGAGGTGTGACCACGTTGCATTTTGCACCGTTTCCTGTCGGGGGCACTAGGTCGACCCGCACAAGTGAGGTACCATTTTTCTCATAAGACTTTGGGGAACGCGGGGTGGGTGGAAATTTGTGGATCCACGCAGATTCCAGAACTTTCCACCACAGAAATGTGGAGAAAATAAGCTTTTTTTTTTACAATATTTTAGGTTTGCAAGGGATTCTGGGTAACAGACCCTGGTGTGAGGCAGTTAAGTCACCCCATCCTGGATTCCCCTGGGTGTCTAGTTTCAAAAAATGTATAGGTTTACTAGGTTTCCCAAGGTGCCCGCAGAGCTAGGGTTAAAAAACTAGAGCTAGGCACTTTGCCAAAAAAGGGTAATTTCTCACTGAGATATTGAGGTGTGAACACACTGCGTTTTGCGCCATTTTCTGTCGCGGGCACTAGTCCTACCCGCACAAGTGAGGTACCATTTTTCTCATAAAACTTTGTGGAACACGGGGTGGGTGGAAATTTGTGGATCCATGCAGATTCCAGAATTTCCCACCACAGAAATGTGGAGAAAATATGTTTTTTGGGACAAATGTTTAGGTTTGCAAGGGATTTTGGGTAACAGACCCTGGTGGGAGGCAGTCAAGTCCCCTCATCCTGGATTCCCCTTTGTGTCTAGTTTTCAAAAACATATAGGTTTGCTAGGTTTCCCAAGGTGCCTGCAGAGCTAGGGTTCAAAAACTAGAGCTAGGCACTTTACCAAAAAAGGGTCATTTTTCAATGTGAAATTGAGGTGTGACAACATTGCATTTTGCGCTGTTTCCTGTCGCAGGCACTAGGCCAACCCGCACAAGTGAGGTACCATTTTTCTCGAAAGACTTTGGGGAACACGAGGTGGGTGGAAATTTGTGGATCCACGGAGATTCCGGAACTTTCCACCACAGAAATGTACAAAAAATATGTTTTTTTTGGTCAATTATTTAGGTTTGCAAGGGATTCTGGGTAACAGACCCTGGTGGGAGGCAGTCAAGCCACACCATCTTGGATTCCCCTGGTTGTCTAATTTTCGAAAATTTTATAGGTTTGCTAGGTTTTCCAAGGTGCCTGCAGAGCTAGGGTTCAAAAACTAGAGCTAGGCACTTTACCAAAAAAGGGTCATTTTTCAATGCGAAATCGAGGTGTGATAACATTGCATTTTGCGCTGTTTCCTGTCGCAGGCACTAGGCCGACCCGCACAAGTGAGGCACCATTTTTCTCGTAAGACTTTGGGGAACGCGAGGTGGGTAGAAATTTGTGGATCCACAGAGATTCCGTAACTTTTCACCACAGAAATGTGGAAAAAATATGTTTTTTTTGTCAATTTTTTAGGTTTGCAAGGGATTCTGGGTAACAGACCCTGGTGGGAGGCATTCAAGTCACCCCATCCTGGATTCCCCTGGATGTCTAGTTTTCAAAAATGTATAGGTTTGCTAAGTTTCCCAAGGTGCCCGCAGAGCTAGGGTTCAAAAACTAGAGCTTTGCACTTTGCCAAAAAAGGGTCATTTTTCACTGCGATATTGAGGTGTGACCACGTTGCATTTTGCACCGTTTCCTGTCGGGGGCACTAGGTCGACCCGCACAAGTGAGGTACCATTTTTCTCATAAGACTTTGGGGAACGCGGGGTGGGTGGAAATTTGTGGATCCACGCAGATTCCAGAACTTTCCACCACAGAAATGTGGAGAAAATAAGCTTTTTTTTTACAATATTTTAGGTTTGCAAGGGATTCTGGGTAACAGACCCTGGTGTGAGGCAGTTAAGTCACCCCATCCTGGATTCCCCTGGGTGTCTAGTTTTAAAAAATGTATAGGTTTACTAGGTTTCCCAAGGTGCCCGCAGAGCTAGGGTTAAAAAACTAGAGCTAGGCACTTTGCCAAAAAAGGGTCATTTCTCACTGAGATATTGAGGTGTGAACACACTGCGTTTTGCGCCATTTTCTGTCGCGGGCACTAGTCCTACCCGCACAAGTGAGGTACCATTTTTCTCATAAACTTTGTGGAACACGGGGTGGGTGGAAATTTGTGGATCCATGCAGATTCCAGAATTTCCCACCACAGAAATGTGGAGAAAATATGTTTTTTGGGACAAATGTTTAGGTTTGCAAGGGATTTTGGGTAACAGACCCTGGTGGGAGGCAGTCAAGTCCCCTCATCCTGGATTCCCCTTTGTGTCTAGTTTTCAAAAATGTATAGGTTTGCTAGGTTTCCCAAGGTGCCTGCAGAGCTAGGGTTCAAAAACTAGAGCTAGGCACTTTACCAAAAAAGGGTCATTTTTCAATGTGAAATTGAGGTGTGACAACATTGCATTTTGCGCTGTTTCCTGTCGCAGGCACTAGGCCAACCCGCACAAGTGAGGTACCATTTTTCTCGAAAGACTTTGGGGAACACGAGGTGGGTGGAAATTTGTGGATCCACGGAGATTCCGGAACTTTCCACCACAGAAATGTAGAAAAAATATGTTTTTTTTGGTCAATTTTTTAGGTTTGCAAGGGATTCTGGGTAACAGACCCTGGTGGGAGGCAGTCAAGCCACACCATCTTGGATTCCCCTGGTTGTCTAATTTTCGAAAATTTTATAGGTTTGCTAGGTTTTCCAAGGTGCCTGCAGAGCTAGGGTTCAAAAACTAGAGCTAGGCACTTTACCAAAAAAGGGTCATTTTTCAATGCGAAATCGAGGTGTGATAACATTGCATTTTGCGCTGTTTCCTGTCGCAGGCACTAGGCCGACCCGCACAAGTGAGGCACCATTTTTCTCATAAGACTTTGGGGAACGCGGGGTGGGTGGAAATTTGTGGATCCACGCAGATTCCGGAACTTTCCACCACAGAAATGTGGTGAAGCTTTTTTTTTTACTATATTTTAGGTTTGCAAGGGATTCTGGGTAACAGACCCTGGTGAGAGGCAGTCAAGTCACCACATCCTGGATTCCCCTGTGTGTCTAGTTTTCAAAAATGTATAGGGTTGCTAGGTTTCCAAAGGTGCCCGCAGAGCTACGGTTCCAAACTAGAGCTGGGCACTTTGCCAAAAAAGGGTCATTTTCACTGCGAAATTGAGGTGTGACCACGTTGCGTTTTGCGCCGTTTCCTGTCGCGGGCACTAGGCCGACCTGCACAAGTGAGGTACCGTTTTTCTTGTAAGACTTTGGGGAACGCGGAGTGGGTGAAAATTTTTGGATCCACGCAGATTCCGGAACTTTCCACCACAGAAATGTGGAGAAAATATGTTTTTTGGGACAATTTTTTAGGTTTGCAAGGTATTTTGGGTAACAGACCCTGGTGGGAGGCAGTCAAATCAGCCCATCCTGGATTCCCTAGGGTGTCTAGTTTTCAAAAATGTATAGGTTTGATAGGTTTCCCAAGGTGCCCGCAGAGCTAGGGTTAAAAAACTAGAGCTAGACACTTTGCCAAAAAAGGGTCATTTTTCACTGCGATATTGAGGTGTGACCACGCTGCGTTTTGCGCCATTTCCTGTCGCGGGCACTAGGCCTACCCGCACAAGTGAGGTACCATTTTTCTCGTAAGACTTTGTGGAACGCGGGGTGCGTGGAAATTTGTGGATCCACGCAGATTCCGGAACTTTCCACCACAGAAATGTGGAGAAAATATGTTTTTTGGGACAAATTTTTAGGTTTGCAAGGTATTTTGGGTAACAGACCCTGGTGAGAGGCAGTCAAGTCTCCTCATCCTGGATTCCACTTTGTGTCTATTTTTCAAAAACGTATAGGTTTGCTAGGTTTCCCAAGGTGCCCGCAGAGCTAGGGTTCAAAAACTAGAGCTAGGCACTTTAGCAAAAAAGGGTCATTTTTCAATGCGAAATTGAGGTGTGACCACATTGCATTTTGCGCTGTATCCTGTCGCAGGCACTAGGCCGACCCGCACAAGTGAGGTACCATTTTTCTCGTAAGACTTTGGGGAACGCGAGGTGGGTGGAAATTTGTGGATCCACAGAGATTCCGGAACTTTCCACCACAGAAATGTGGAAAAAATATGTTTTTTTTGTTAATTTTTTAGGTTTGCAAGGGATTCTGGGTAGCAGACCCTGGTGGGAGGCATTCAAGTCACCCCATCCTGGATTCCCCTGGATGTCTAGTTTTCAAAAATGTATAGGTTTGCTAAGTTTCCCAAGGTGCCCGCAGAGCTAGGGTTCAAAAACTAGAGCTTTGCACTTTGCCAAAAAAGGGTCATTTTTCACTGCGATATTGAGGTGTGACCATGTTGCATTTTGCACCGTTTCCTGTCGGGGGCACTAGGTCGACCCGCACAAGTGAGGTACCATTTTTCTCATAAGACTTTGGGGAACGCGGGGTGGGTGGAAATTTGTGGATCCACGCAGATTCCAGAACTTTCCACCACAGAAATGTGGAGAAAATAAGCTTTTTTTTTACAATATTTTAGGTTTGCAAGGGATTCTGGGTAACAGACCCTGGTGTGAGGCAGTTAAGTCACCCCATCCTGGATTCCCCTGGGTGTCTAGTTTTAAAAAATGTATAGGTTTACTAGGTTTCCCAAGGTGCCCGCAGAGCTAGGGTTAAAAAACTAGAGCTAGGCACTTTGCCAAAAAAGGGTAATTTCTCACTGAGATATTGAGGTGTGAACACACTGCGTTTTGCGCCATTTTCTGTCGCGGGCACTAGTCCTACCCGCACAAGTGAGGTACCATTTTTCTCATAAAACTTTGTGGAACACGGGGTGGGTGGAAATTTGTGGATCCATGCAGATTCCAGAATTTCCCACCACAGAAATGTGGAGAAAATATGTTTTTTGGGACAAATGTTTAGGTTTGCAAGGGATTTTGGGTAACAGACCCTGGTGGGAGGCAGTCAAGTCCCCTCATCCTGGATTCCCCTTTGTGTCTAGTTTTCAAAAACATATAGGTTTGCTAGGTTTCCCAAGGTGCCTGCAGAGCTAGGGTTCAAAAACTAGAGCTAGGCACTTTACCAAAAAAGGGTCATTTTTCAATGTGAAATTGAGGTGTGACAACATTGCATTTTGCGCTGTTTCCTGTCGCAGGCACTAGGCCAACCCGCACAAGTGAGGTACCATTTTTCTCGAAAGACTTTGGGGAACACGAGGTGGGTGGAAATGTGTGGATCCACGGAGATTCCGGAACTTTCCACCACAGAAATGTAGAAAAAATATGTTTTTTTTGGTCAATTTTTTAGGTTTGCAAGGGATTCTGGGTAACAGACCCTGGTGGGAGGCAGTCAAGCCACACCATCTTGGATTCCCCTGGTTGTCTAATTTTCGAAAATTTTATAGGTTTGCTAGGTTTTCCAAGGTGCCTGCAGAGCTAGGGTTCAAAAACTAGAGCTAGGCACTTTACCAAAAAAGGGTCATTTTTCAATGCGAAATCGAGGTGTGATAACATTGCATTTTGCGCTGTTTCCTGTCGCAGGCACTAGGCCGACCCGCACAAGTGAGGCACCATTTTTCTCGTAAGACTTTGGGGAACGCGAGGTGGGTAGAAATTTGTGGATCCACAGAGATTCCGTAACTTTCCACCACAGAAATGTGGAAAAAATATGTTTTTTTGTCAATTTTTTAGGTTTGCAAGGGATTCTGGGTAACAGACCCTGGTGGGAGGCATTCAAGTCACCCCATCCTGGATTCCCCTGGATGTCTAGTTTTCAAAAATGTATAGGTTTGCTAAGTTTCCCAAGGTGCCCGCAGAGCTAGGGTTCAAAAACTAGAGCTTTGCACTTTGCCAAAAAAGGGTCATTTTTCACTGCGATATTGAGGTGTGACCACGTTGCATTTTGCACTGTTTCCTGTCGGGGGCACTAGGTCGACCCGCACAAGTGAGGTACCATTTTTCTCATAAGACTTTGGGGAACGCGGGGTGGGTGGAAATTTGTGGATCCACGCAGATTCCAGAACTTTCCACCACAGAAATGTGGAGAAAATACGCTTTTTTTTTACAATATTTTAGGTTTGCAAGGGATTCTGGGTAACAGACCCTGGTGTGAGGCAGTTAAGTCACCCCATCCTGGATTCCCCTGGGTGTCTAGTTTTAAAAAATGTATAGGTTTACTAGGTTTCCCAAGGTGCCCGCAGAGCTAGGGTTAAAAAACTAGAGCTAGGCACTTTGCCAAAAAAGGGTCATTTCTCACTGAGATATTGAGGTGTGAACACACTGCGTTTTGCGCCATTTTCTGTCGCGGGCACTAGTCCTACCCGCACAAGTGAGGTACCATTTTTCTCATAAACTTTGTGGAACACGGGGTGGGTGGAAATTTGTGGATCCATGCAGATTCCAGAATTTCCCACCACAGAAATGTGGAGAAAATATGTTTTTTGGGACAAATGTTTAGGTTTGCAAGGGATTTTGGGTAACAGACCCTGGTGGGAGGCAGTCAAGTCCCCTCATCCTGGATTCCCCTTTGTGTCTAGTTTTCAAAAACATATAGGTTTGCTAGGTTTCCCAAGGTGCCTGCAGAGCTAGGGTTCAAAAACTAGAGCTAGGCACTTTACCAAAAAAGGGTCATTTTTCAATGTGAAATTGAGGTGTGACAACATTGCATTTTGCGCTGTTTCCTGTCGCAGGCACTAGGCCAACCCGCACAAGTGAGGTACCATTTTTCTCGAAAGACTTTGGGGAACACGAGGTGGGTGGAAATTTGTGGATCCACGGAGATTCCGGAACTTTCCACCACAGAAATGTAGAAAAAATATGTTTTTTTTGGTCAATTTTTTAGGTTTGCAAGGGATTCTGGGTAACAGACCCTGGTGGGAGGCAGTCAAGCCACACCATCTTGGATTCCCCTGGTTGTCTAATTTTCGAAAATGTTATAGGTTTGCTAGGTTTTCCAAGGTGCCTGCAGATCTAGGGTTCAAAAACTAGAGCTAGGCACTTTACCAAAAAAGGGTCATTTTTCAATGCGAAATCGAGGTGTGATAACATTGCATTTTGCGCTGTTTCCTGTCGCAGGCACTAGGCCGACCCGCACAAGTGAGGCACCATTTTTCTCATAAGACTTTGGGGAACGCGGGGTGGGTGGAAATTTGTGGATCCACGCAGATTCCGGAACTTTCCACCACAGAAATGTGGTGAAAATATGCTTTTTTTTTTACAATATTTTAGGTTTGCAAGGGATTCTGGGTAACAGACCCTGGTGGGAGGCAGTCAAGCCACACCATCTTGGATTCCCCTGGTTGTCTAATTTTCGAAAATTTTATAGGTTTGCTAGGTTTCCCAAAGTGCCTGCAGAGCTAGGGTTCAAAAACTAGAGCTAGGCACTTTACCAAAAAAGGGTCATTTTTCAATGCGAAATCGAGGTGTGATAACATTGCATTTTGCGCTGTTTCCTGTCGCAGGCACTAAGCCGACCCGCACAAGTGAGGCACTATTTTTCTCGTAAGACTTTGGGGAATGCGGGGTGGGTGGAAATTTGTGGATCCATGCAGATTCCGTAACTTTCCACCACAGAAATGTGGGGAAAATGTAGTTTTTTTGACAATTTTTTAAGTTTGCAAGGGATTCTGGGTAACAGACCCTGGTGAGAGGCAGTCAAGTCACCACATCCTGGATTCCCCTGTGTGTCTAGTTTTCAAAAATGTATAGGGTTGCTAGGTTTCCAAAGGTGCCCGCAGAGCTACGGTTCCAAACTAGAGCTAGGCACTTTGCCAAAAAAGGGTCATTTTCACTGCGATATTGAGGGTTGACCACGTTGCGTTTTGCGCCGTTTCCTGTCGTGGGCACTAGGCCGACCTGCACAAGTGAGGTACCGTTTTTCTTGTAAGACTTTGGGGAACGCGGAATGGGTGAAAATTTTTGGATCCACGCAGATTCCGGAACTTTCCACCACAGAAATGTGGAGAAAATATGTTTTTTGGGACAATTTTTTAGGTTTGCAAGGTATTTTGGGTAACAGACCCTGGTGGGAGGCAGTCAAGTCACCCCATCCTGGATTCCCTAGGGTGTCTAGTTTTCAAAAATGTATAGGTTTGATAGGTTTCCCAAGGTGCCCGCAGAGCTAGGGTTAAAAAACTAGAGCTAGACACTTTGCCAATAAAGGGTCATTTTTCACTGCGATATTGAGGTGTGACCACGCTGCGTTTTGCGCCATTTACTGTCGCGGGCACTAGGCCTACCCGCACAAGTGAGGTACCATTTTCTCATAAGACTTTGTGGAACGCGGGGTGGGTGGAAATTTGTGGATCCACGCAGATTCCGGAACTTTCCACCACAGAAATGTGGAGAAAATATGTTTTTTGGGACAAATTTTTAGGTTTGCAAGGTATTTTGGGTAACAGACCCTGGTGAGAGGCAGTCAAGTCTCCTCATCCTGGATTCCACTTTGTGTCTAGTTTTCAAAAACGTATAGGTTTGCTAGGTTTCCCAAGGTGCCCACAGAGCTAGGGTTCAAAAACTAGAGCTAGGCACTTTAGCAAAAAAGGGTCATTTTTCAATGCAAAATTGTGGTGTGACCACATTGCATTTTGCGCTGTATCCTGTCGCAGGCACTAGGCCGACCCACACAAGTGAGGTACCATTTTTCTCGTAAGACTTTGGGGAACGCGAGGTGGGTGGAAATTTGTGGATCCACAGAGATTCCGGAACTTTCCACCACAGAAATGTGGAAAAACATGTTTTTTTTTGTCAATTTTTTAGTATTGCAAGGGATTCTGGGTAACAGACCCTGGTGGGAGGCATTCAAGTCACCCCATCCTGGATTCCCCTGGATGTCTAGTTTTCAAAAATGTATAGGTTTGCTAAGTTTCCCAAGGTGCCCGCAGAGCTAGGGTTCAAAAACTAGAGCTTTGCACTTTGCCAAAAAAGGGTCATTTTTCACTGCGATATTGAGGTGTGACCACGTTGCGTTTTGCACCGTTTCCTGTCGGGGGCAATAGGTCGACCCGCACAAGTGAGGTACCATTTTTCTCATAAGACTTTGGGGAACGCGGGGTGGGTGGAAATTTGTGGATCCACGCAGATTCCAGAACTTTCCACCACAGAAATGTGGAGAAAATAAGCTTTTTTTGTACAATATTTTAGGTTTGCAAGGGATTCTGGGTAACAGACCCTGGTGTGAGGCAGTTAAGTCACCCCATCCTGGATTCCCCTGGGTGTCTAGTTTTCAAAAATGTATAGGTTTGCTAGGTTTCCCAAGGTGCCCACAGAGCTAGGGTTAAAAAACTAGAGCTAGGCACTTTGCCAAAAAAGGGTCATTTTTCACTGCGATATTGAGGTGTGAACACGCTGCGTTTTGCGCCATTTCCTGTCGCGGGCACTAGGCCTACCCGCAGAAGTGAGGTACCATTGTTCTCGTAAAACTTTGTGGAACGCGGGGGGGTTGGAAATTTGTGGATCCACGCAGATTCCGGAATTTCCCACCACAGAAATTTGGAGAAAATATTTTTTGGGGGACAAATGTTTAGGTTTGCAAGGGATTTTGGGTAACAGACCCTGGTGGGAGGCAATCAAGTCCCCTCATCCTGGATTCCCCTTTGTGTCTAGTTTTCAAAAATGTATAGGTTTGCTAGGTTTCCCAAGGTGCCTGCAGAGCTAGGGTTAAAAAACTAGAGCTAGGCACTTTACCAAAAAAGGGTCATTTTTCAATGTGAAATTGAGGTGTGACAACATTGCATTTTGCGCTGTTTCCTGTCGCAGGCACTAGGCCAACCCGCAGAAGTGAGGTACCATTTTTCTCGAAAGACTTTGGGGAACACGAGGTGGGTGGAAATTTGTGGATCCACGGAGATTCCGGAACTTTCCACCACAGAAATGTAGAAAAAATATGTTTTTTTTGGTCAATTTTTTAGGTTTGCAAGGGATTCTGGGTAACAGACCCTGGTGGGAGGCAGTCAAGTCACCCCATCCTGGATTCCCCTGGATGTCTAGTTTTCAAAAATGTATAGGTTTTCTAGGTTTCCCAAGGTGCCCGCAGAGCTAGGGTTCAAAAACTAGAGCTTTGCACTTTGCCAAAAAAGGGTCATTTTTCACTGCGATATTGAGGTGTGACCACGTTGCATTTTGCACCGTTTCCTGTCGGGGGCACTAGGTCGACCCGCACAAGTGAGGTACCATTTTTCTCATAAGACTTTGGGGAACGCGGGGTGGGTGGAAATTTGTGGATCCACGCAGATTCCAGAACTTTCCACCACAGAAATGTGGAGAAAATAAGCTTTTTTTTTACAATATTTTAGGTTTGCAAGGGATTCTGGGTAACAGACCCTGGTGTGAGGCAGTTAAGTCACCCCATCCTGGATTCCCCTGGGTGTCTAGTTTTAAAAAATGTATAGGTTTACTAGGTTTCCCAAGGTGCCCGCAGAGCTAGGGTTAAAAAACTAGAGCTAGGCACTTTGCCAAAAAAGGGTCATTTCTCACTGAGATATTGAGGTGTGAACACACTGCGTTTTGCGCCATTTTCTGTCGCGGGCACTAGTCCTACCCGCACAAGTGAGGTACCATTTTTCTCATAAAACTTTGTGGAACACGGGGTGGGTGGAAATTTGTGGATCCATGCAGATTCCAGAATTTCCCACCACAGAAATGTGGAGAAAATATGTTTTTTGGGACAAATGTTTAGGTTTGCAAGGGATTTTGGGTAACAGACCCTGGTGGGAGGCAGTCAAGTCCCCTCATCCTGGATTCCCCTTTGTGTCTAGTTTTCAAAAACATATAGGTTTGCTAGGTTTCCCAAGGTGCCTGCAGAGCTAGGGTTCAAAAACTAGAGCTAGGCACTTTACCAAAAAAGGGTCATTTTTCAATGTGAAATTGAGGTGTGACAACATTGCATTTGCGCTGTTTCCTGTCGCAGGCACTAGGCCAACCCGCACAAGTGAGGTACCATTTTTCTCGAAAGACTTTGGGGAACACGAGGTGGGTGGAAATTTGTGGATCCACGGAGATTCCGGAACTTTCCACCACAGAAATGTAGAAAAAATATGTTTTTTTTGGTCAATTTTTTAGGTTTGCAAGGGATTCTGGGTAACAGACCCTGGTGGGAGGCAGTCAAGCCACACCATCTTGGATTCCGCTGGTTGTCTAATTTTCGAAAATTTTATAGGTTTGCTAGGTTTTCCAAGGTGCCTGCAGATCTAGGGTTCAAAAACTAGAGCTAGGCACTTTACCAAAAAAGGGTCATTTTTCAATGCGAAATCGAGGTGTGATAACATTGCATTTTGCGCTGTTTCCTGTCGCAGGCACTAGGCCGACCCGCACAAGTGAGGCACCATTTTTCTCATAAGACTTTGGGGAACGCGGGGTGGGTGGAAATTTGTGGATCCACGCAGATTCCGGAACTTTCCACCACAGAAATGTGGTGAAAATATGCTTTTTTTTTTACAATATTTTAGGTTTGCAAGGGATTCTGGGTAACAGACTCTGGTGTGAGGCAGTTAAGTCACCCCATCCTGGATTCCCCTGGGTGTCTAGTTTTCAAAAATGTATAGGTTTGATAGGTTTCCCAAGGTGCCCGCAGAGCTAGGGTTAAAAAACTAGAGCTAGACACTTTGCCAAAAAAGGGTCATTTTTCACTGCGATATTGAGGTGTGACCACGCTGCGTTTTGTGCCATTTCCTGTTGCGGGCACTAGGCCTACCCGCACAAGTGAGGTACCATTTTTCTCATAAGACTTTGTGGAACGCGGGGTGGGTGGAAATTTGTGGATCCACGAGGATTCCGGAACTTTCCACCACAGAAATATGGAGAAAATATGTTTTTTGGGACAAATTTTTAGGTTTGCAAGGTATTTTGGGTAACAGACCCTGGTGAGAGGCAGTCAAGTCTCCTCATCCTGGATTCCACTTTGTGTCTAGTTTTCAAAAACGTATACGTTTGCTAGGTTTCCCAAGGTGCCCACAGAGCTAGGGTTCAAAAACTAGAGCTAGGCACTTTAGCAAAAAAAGGTCATTTTTCAATGCAAAATTGTGGTGTGACCACATTGCATTTTGCGCTGTATCCTGTCGCAGGCACTAGGCCGACCCACACAAGTGAGGTACCATTTTTCTCGTAAGACTTTGGGGAACGCGAGGTGGGTGGAAATTTGTGGATCCACAGAGATTCCGGAACTTTCCACCACAGAAATGTGGAAAAACATGTTTTTTGTTGTCAATTTTTTAGGTTTGCAAGGGATTCTGGGTAACAGACCCTGGTGGGAGGCATTCAAGTCACCCCATCCTGGATTCCCCTGGATGTCTAGTTTTCAAAAATGTATAGGTTTGCTAAGTTTCCCAAGGTGCCCGCAGAGCTAGGGTTCAAAAACTAGAGCTTTGCACTTTGCCAAAAAAGGGTCATTTTTCACTGCGATATTGAGGTGTGACCTTGTTGCGTTTTGCACCGTTTCCTGTCGGGGGCAATAGGTCGACCCGCACAAGTGAGGTACCATTTTTCTCATAAGACTTTGGGGAACGCGGGGTGGGTGGAAATTTGTGGATCCACGCAGATTCCAGAACTTTCCACCACAGAAATGTGGAGAAAATAAGCTTTTTTTGTACAATATTTTAGGTTTGCAAGGGATTCTGGGTAACAGACCCTGGTGTGAGGCAGTTAAGTCACCCCATCCTGGATTCCCCTGGGTGTCTAGTTTTCAAAAATGTATAGGTTTCCTAGGTTTCCCAAGGTGCCCACAGAGCTAGGGTTAAAAAACTAGAGCTAGGCACTTTGCCAAAAAAGGGTCATATTTCACTGCGATATTGAGGTGTGAACACGCTGCGTTTTGCGCCATTTCCTGTCGCGGGCACTAGGCCTACCCGCACAAGTGAGGTACCATTGTTCTCGTAAAACTTTGTGGAACGCGGGGTGGGTGGAAATTTTTGGATCCACGCAGATTCCGGAATTTTCCACCACAGAAATGTGGAGAAAATATGTTTTTTGGGACAAATTTTTAGGTTTGCAAGGGATTTTGGGTAACAGACCCTGGTGGGAGGCAGTCAAGTCCCCTCATCCTGGATTCCCCTTTGTGTCTAGATTTCAAAAATGTATAGGTTTGCTAGGTTTCCCAAGGTGCCTGCAGAGCTAGGGTTCAAAAACTAGAGCTAGGCACTTTACCAAAAAAGGGTCATTTTTCAATGCGAAATTGAGGTGTGACAACATTGCATTTTGCGCTGTTTCCTGTCGCAGGCACTAGGCCGACCCGCACAAGTGAGGTACCATTTTTCTCGAAAGACTTTGGGGAACACGAGGTGGGTGGAAATTTGTGGATCCACGGAGATTCCGGAACTTTCCACCACAGAAATGTAGAAAAAATATGGGTTTTTTTGTCAATTTATTAGGTTTGCAAGGGATTCTGGGTAACAGACCCTGGTGGGAGGCAGTCAAGTCACACCATCTTGGATTCCCCTGGTTGTCTAATTTTCAAAAATTTTATAGGTTTGCTAGGTTTCCCAAGGTGCCTGCAGAGCTAGGGTTCAAAAACTAGAGCTTGGCACTTTACCAAAAAAGGGTCATTTTTCAATGCGAAATTGAGGTGTGATAACATTGCATTTTGCGCTGTTTCCTGTCGCAGGCACTAGGCCGACCCGCACAAGTGAGGTACCATTTTTCTCGTAAGACTTTGGGGAACGCGGTTTGGGTAGAAATTTGTGGATCCATGCAGATTCCGTAACTTTCCACCACAGAAATGTGGGGAAAATGTAGTTTTTTTGATAATTTTTTAAGTTTGCAAGGGATTCTGGGTAACAGACCCTGGTGAGAGGCAGTCAAGTCACCACATCCTGGATTCCCCTGTGTGTCTAGTTTTCAAAAATGTATAGGGTTGCTAGGTTTCCAAAGGTGCCCGCAGAGCTACGGTTCCAAACTAGAGCTAGGCACTTTGCCAAAAAAGGGTCATTTTCACTGCGAAATTGAGGTGTGACCACGTTGCGTTTTGCGCCGTTTCCTGTCGCGGGCACTAGGCCGACCCGCACAAGTGAGGTACCGTTTTTCTTGTAAGACTTTGGGGAACGCGGAGTGGGTGAAAATGTTTGGATCCACGCAGATTCCGGAACTTTCCACCACAGAAATGTGGAGAAAATATGTTTTTTGGAACAAATTTTTAGGTTTGCAAGGTATTTTGGGTAACAGACCCTGGTGAGAGGCAGTCAAGTCACCACATCCTGGATTCCCCTGTGTGTCTAGTTTTCAAAAATGTATAGGGTTGCTAGGTTTCCAAAGGTGCCCGCAGAGCTACGGTTCCAAACTAGAGCTAGGCACTTTGCCAAAAAGGGTCATTTTTCACTGCCATATTGAGGTGTGACCACGCTGCGTTTTGCGCCATTTCCTGTCGCGGGCACTAGGCCTACCCGCTCAAGTGAGGTACCATTTTTCTCGTAAGACTTTGTGGAACGCGGGGTGGGTGGAAATTTGTGGATCCACGCAGATTCCGGAACTTTCCACCACAGAAATGTGGAGAAAATATGTTTTTTGGGACAAATTTTTAGGTTTGCAAGGTATTTTGGGTAACAGACCCTAGTGAGAGGCAGTCAAGTCTCCTCATCCTGGATTCCACTTTGTGTCTAGTTTTCAAAAACGTATAGGTTTGCTAGGTTTCCCAAGGTGCCCGCAGAGCTAGGGTTCAAAAACTAGAGCTAGGCACTTTAGCAAAAAAGGGTCATTTTTCAATGCAAAATTGAGGTGTGACCACATTGCATTTTGCGCTGTATCCTGTCGCAGGCACTAGGCCGACCCGCACAAGTGAGGTACCATTTTTCTCGTAAGACTTTGGGGAACGCGAGGTGGGTGAAAATTTGTGGATCCACAGAGATTCTGGAACTTTCCACCACAGAAATGTGGAAAAAAGATGGTTTTTTTTGTCAATTGTTTAGGTTTGCAAGGGATTCTGGGTAAAAGACCCTGGTGGGAGGCAGTCAAGTCACCCCATCCTGGATTCCCCTGGATGTCTAGTTTTCAAAAATGTATAGGTTTGCTAAGTTTCCCAAGGTGCCCGCAGAGCTAGGGTTCAAAAACTAGAGCTTTGCACTTTGCCAAAAAAGGGTCATTTTTCACTGCGATATTGAGGGTTGACCACGTTGCATTTTGCACCGTTTCCTGTCGCAGGCACTAGGTCGACCCGCACAAGTGAGGTACCATTTTTTTCATAAGACTTTGGGAAACGCGGGGTGGGTGGAAATTTGTGGATCCACGCAGATTCCGGAACTTTCCACCACAGAAATGTGGAGAAAATATGCTTTTTTTTACAATATTTTAGGTTTGCAAGGGATTCTGGGTAACAGACCCTGGTGTGAGGCAGTTAAGTCACCCCATCCAGGATTCCCCTGGGTGTCTAGTTTTCAAAAATGTATAGGTTTGCTATGTTTCCCAAGGTGCCCGCAGAGCTAGGGTTAAAAAACTAGAGCTAGGCACTTTGCCAAAAAAGGGTCATTTTTCACTACGATATTGAGGTGTGAACACGCTGCGTTTTGCACCATTTCCTGTCGCGGGCACTAGGCCTACCCGCACAAGTGAGGTACCATTTTTCTCGTAAAACTTTGTGGAACGCGGGGTGGGTGGAAATTTTTGGATCCACGCAGATTCCGGAATTTTCCACCACAGAAATGTGGAGAAAATATGTTTTTGGGGACAAATTTTTAGGTTTGCAAGGGATTTTGGGTAACAGACCCTGGTGGGAGGCAGTCAAGTCCCCTCATCCTGGATTCCCCTTTGTGTCTAGTTTTCAAAAACTTATAGGTTTGCTAGGTTTCCCAAGGTGCCTGCAGAGCTAGGGTTCAAAAACTAGAGCTAGGTACTTTACCAAAAAAGGGTCATTTTTCAATGTGAAATTGAGGTGTGACAACATTGCATTTTGCGCTGTTTCCTGTCGCAGGCACTAGGCCGACCCGCACAAGTGAGGTACCATTTTTCTCGAAAGACTTTGGAGGACATGAGGTGGGTGGAAATTTGTGGATCCACGGAGATTCCGGAACTTTCCACCACAGAAATGTAGAAAAAATATGTTTTTTTTGGTCAATTTTTTAGATCTGCAAGGGATTCTGGGTAACAGACCCTGGTGGGAGGCAGTCAAGCCACACCATCTTGGATTCCCCTGGTTGTCTAATTTTCGAAAATTTTATAGGTTTGCTAGGTTTCCCAAGGTGCCTGCAGAGCTAGGGTTCAAAAACTAGAGCTAGGCACTTTACCAAAAAAGGGTCATTTTTCAATGCGAAATTGAGGTGTGATAACATTGCATTTTGCGCTGTTTCCTGTCGCAGGCACTAGGCCGACCCGCACAAGTGAGGTACCATTTTTCTCATAAGACTTTGGGGAACGCGGGGTGGGTGGAAATTTATGGATCCATGAAGATTCCGTAACTTTCCACCACAGAAATGTGGGGAAAATGTAGTTTTTTGGGACAATTTTTTAGGTTTGCAAGGTATTTTGGGTAACAGACCCTGGTTGGAGGCAGTCAAGTCACCCCATCCTGAATTCCCCAGGGTGTCTAGTTTTCAAAAATGTATAGGTTTGCTAGGTTTCCCAAGGTGCCCGCAGAGCTAGGGTTAAAAAACTAGAGCTAGACACTTTGCCAAAAAAGGGTCATTTTTCACTGCGATATTGAGGTGTGACCACGCTGCGTTTTGCGCCATTTACTGTCGCGGGCACTAGGCCTACCCGCACAAGTGAGGTACCATTTTTCTCGTAAGACTTTGTGGAATGCGGGGTGGGTGGAAATTTGTGGATCCACGCAGATTCCGGAATTTTCCACCACAGAAATGTGGAGAAAATATGTTTTTTGGGACAAATTGTTAGGTTTGCAAGGGATTTTGGGTAACAGACCCTGGTGGGAGGCAGTCAAGTCCCCTCATCCTGGATTCCCCTTTGTGTCTAGATTTCAAAAATGTATAGGTTTGCTAGGTTTCCCAAGGTGCCTGCAGAGCTAGGGTTCAAAAACTAGAGCTAGGCACTTTGCCAAAAAAGGGTCATTTTCACTTCGAAATTGAGGTGTGACCACGTTAGGTTTTGCGCCGTTTCCTGTCGCGGGCACTAGGCCGACCCGCACAAGTGAGGTACCGTTTTTCTTGTACGACTTTGGGGAACGTGGAGTGGGTGAAAATTTTTGGATCCACGCAGATTCCGGAACTTTCCACCAAAGAAATGTGGAGAAAATATGTTTTTGGGGACAATTTTTTAGGTTTGCAAGGTATTTTGGGTAACAGACCCTGGTGGGAGGCAGTCAAGTCACCCCATCCTAGATTCCCCAGGGTGTCTAGTTTTCAAAAATGTATAGGTTTGCTAGGTTTCCCAAGGTGCCCGCAGAGCTAGGGTTAAAAAACTAGAGCTAGACACTTTGCCAAAAAAGGGTCATTTTTCACTGCGATATTGAGGTGTGACCACGCTGCGTTTTGCGCCATTTACTGTCGCGGGCACTAGGCCTACCCGCACAAGTGAGGTACCATTTTTCTCGTAAGACTTTGTGGAATGCGGGGGGGGTGGAAATTTGTGGATCCACGCAGATTCCGGAACTTTCCACCACAGAAATGTGGAGAAAATATGTTTTTTGGGACAATTTTTTAGGTGTGCAAGGTATTTTGGGTAACAGACCCTGGTGAGAGGCAATCAAGTCCCCTCATCCTGGATTCCACTTTGTGTCTAGTTTTCAAAAATGTATAGGTTTGCTAGGTTTCCCAAGGTGCCCGCAGAGCTAGGGTTCAAAAACTAGAGCTAGGCACTTTAGCAAAAAAGGGTCATTTTTCAATGCGAAATTGAGGTGTGACCACATTGCATTTTGCGCTGCATCCTATCGCAGGCACTAGGCCGACCCGCACAAGTGAGGTACCATTTTTCTCGTAAGACTTTGGGGAACGTGAGGTGGGTGGAAATTTGTGGATCCACAGAGATTCCGGAACTTTCCACCACAGAAATGTGGAAAAAATATGGGTTTTTTTGTCAATTTTTTAAGTTTGCAAGGGATTCTGGGTAACAGACCCTGGTGGGAGGCAGTCAAGTCACCCCATCCTGGATTCCCCTGGTTGTCTAATTTTCGAAAAATTTTTAGGTTTGCTACGTTTCCCAAGGTGCCTGCAGAGCTAGGGTTCAAAAACTAGAGCTAGGCACTTTACCAAAAAAGGGTCATTTTTCAATGCGAAATCGAGGTGTGATAACATTGCATTTTGCGCTGTTTCCTGTCGCAGGCACTAAGCCGACCCGCACAAGTGAGGCACTATTTTTCTCGTAAGACTTTGGGGGATGCGGGGTGGGTGGAAATTTGTGGATCCATGCAGATTCCGTAACTTTCCACCACAGAAATGTGGGGAAAATGTAGTTTTTTTGACAATTTTTTAAGTTTGCAAGGGATTCTGGGTAACAGACCCTGGTGAGAGGCAGTCAAGTCACCACATCCTGGATTCCCCTGTGTGTCTAGTTTTAAAAAATGTATAGGGTTGCTAGGTTTCCAAAGGTGCCCGCAGAGCTACGGTTCCAAACTAGAGCTAGGCACTTTGCCAAAAAAGGGTCATTTTCACTGCGATATTGAGGGTTGACCACGTTGCGTTTTGCACCGTTTCCTGTCGTGGGCACTAGGCCGACCTGCACAAGTGAGGTACCGTTTTTCTTGTAAGACTTTGGGGAACGCGGAGTGGGTGACAATTTTTGGATCCACGCAGATTCCGGAACTTTCCACCACAGAAATGTGGAGAAAATATGTTTTTTGGGACAATTTTTTAGGTTTGCAAGGTATTTTGGGTAACAGACCCTGGTGGGAGGCAGTCAAGTCACCCCATCCTGGATTCCCTAGGGTGTCTAGTTTTCAAAAATGTATAGGTTTGATAGGTTTCCCAAGGTGCCCGCAGAGCTAGGGTTAAAAAACTAGAGCTAGACACTTTGCCAAAAAAGGGTCATTTTTCACTGCGATATTGAGGTGTGACCACGCTGCGTTTTGTGCCATTTCCTGTTGCGGGCACTAGGCCTACCCGCACAAGTGAGGTACCATTTTTCTCATAAGACTTTGTGGAACGCGGGGTGGGTGGAAATTTGTGGATCCACGAGGATTCCGGAACTTTCCACCACAGAAATGTGGAGAAAATATGTTTTTTGGGACAAATTTTTAGGTTTGCAAGGTATTTTGGGTAACAGACCCTGGTGAGAGGCAGTCAAGTCTCCTCATCCTGGATTCCACTTTGTGTCTAGTTTTCAAAAACGTATAGGTTTGCTAGGTTTCCCAAGGTGCCCACAGAGCTAGGGTTCAAAAACTAGAGCTAGGCACTTTAGCAAAAAAAGGTCATTTTTCAATGCAAAATTGTGGTGTGACCACATTGCATTTTGCGCTGTATCCTGTCGCAGGCACTAGGCCGACCCACACAAGTGAGGTACCATTTTTCTCGTAAGACTTTGGGGAACGCGAGGTGGGTGAAAATTTGTGGATCCACAGAGATTCCGGAACTTTCCACCACAGAAATGTGGAAAAACATGTTTTTTGTTGTCAATTTTTTAGGTTTGCAAGGGATTCTGGGTAACAGACCCTGGTGGGAGGCATTCAAGTCACCCCATCCTGGATTCCCCTGGATGTCTAGTTTTCAAAAATGTATAGGTTTGCTAAGTTTCCCAAGGTGCCCGCAGAGCTAGGGTTCAAAAACTAGAGCTTTGCACTTTGCCAAAAAAGGGTCATTTTTCACTGCGATATTGAGGTGTGACCTTGTTGCGTTTTGCACCGTTTCCTGTCGGGGGCAATAGGTCGACCCGCACAAGTGAGGTACCATTTTTCTCATAAGACTTTGGGGAACGCGGGGTGGGTGGAAATTTGTGGATCCACGCAGATTCCAGAACTTTCCACCACAGAAATGTGGAGAAAATAAGCTTTTTTTGTACAATATTTTAGGTTTGCAAGGGATTCTGGGTAACAGACCCTGGTGTGAGGCAGTTAAGTCACCCCATCCTGGATTCCCCTGGGTGTCTAGTTTTCAAAAATGTATAGGTTTGCTAGGTTTCCCAAGGTGCCCACAGAGCTAGGGTTAAAAAACTAGAGCTAGGTACTTTGCCAAAAAAGGGTCATATTTCACTGCGATATTGAGGTGTGAACACGCTGCGTTTTGCGCCATTTCCTGTCGCGGGCACTAGGCCTACCCGCACAAGTGAGGTACCATTGTTCTCGTAAAACTTTGTGGAACGCGGGGTGGGTGGAAATTTTTGGATCCACGCAGATTCCGGAATTTTCCACCACAGAAATGTGGAGAAAATATGTTTTTCGGGACAAATTTTTAGGTTTGCAAGGGATTTTGGGTAACAGACCCTGGTGGGAGGCAGTCAAGTCCCCTCATCCTGGATTCCCCTTTGTGTCTAGATTTCAAAAATGTATAGGTTTGCTAGGTTTCCCAAGGTGCCTGCAGAGCTAGGGTTCAAAAACTAGAGCTAGGCACTTTACCAAAAAAGGGTCATTTTTCAATGCGAAATTGAGGTGTGACAACATTGCATTTTGCGCTGTTTCCTGTCGCAGGCACTAGGCCGACCCGCACAAGTGAGGTACCATTTTTCTCGAAAGACTTTGGGGAACACGAGGTGGGTGGAAATTTGTGGATCCACGGAGATTCCGGAACTTTCCACCACAGAAATGTAGAAAAAATATGGGTTTTTTTGTCAATTTATTAGGTTTGCAAGGGATTCTGGGTAACAGACCCTGGTGGGAGGCAGTCAAGTCACACCATCTTGGATTCCCCTGGTTGTCTAATTTTCAAAAATTTTATAGGTTTGCTAGGTTTCCCAAGGTGCCTGCAGAGCTAGGGTTCAAAAACTAGAGCTTGGCACTTTACCAAAAAAGGGTCATTTTTCAATGCGAAATTGAGGTGTGATAACATTGCATTTTGCGCTGTTTCCTGTCGCAGGCACTAGGCCGACCCGCACAAGTGAGGTACCATTTTTCTCGTAAGACTTTGGGGAACGCGGTTTGGGTAGAAATTTGTGGATCCATGCAGATTCCGTAACTTTCCACCACAGAAATGTGGGGAAAATGTAGTTTTTTTGATAATTTTTTAAGTTTGCAAGGGATTCTGGGTAACAGACCCTGGTGAGAGGCAGTCAAGTCACCACATCCTGGATTCCCCTGTGTGTCTAGTTTTCAAAAATGTATAGGGTTGCTAGGTTTCCAAAGGTGCCCGCAGAGCTACGGTTCCAAACTAGAGCTAGGCACTTTGCCAAAAAAGGGTCATTTTCACTGCGAAATTGAGGTGTGACCACGTTGCGTTTTGCGCCGTTTCCTGTCGCGGGCACTAGGCCGACCCGCACAAGTGAGGTACCGTTTTTCTTGTAAGACTTTGGGGAACGCGGAGTGGGTGAAAATGTTTGGATCCACGCAGATTCCGGAACTTTCCACCACAGAAATGTGGAGAAAATATGTTTTTTGGAACAAATTTTTAGGTTTGCAAGGTATTTTGGGTAACAGACCCTGGTGAGAGGCAGTCAAGTCACCACATCCTGGATTCCCCTGTGTGTCTAGTTTTCAAAAATGTATAGGGTTGCTAGGTTTCCAAAGGTGCCCGCAGAGCTACGGTTCCAAACTAGAGCTAGGCACTTTGCCAAAAAGGGTCATTTTTCACTGCCATATTGAGGTGTGACCACGCTGCGTTTTGCGCCATTTCCTGTCGCGGGCACTAGGCCTACCCGCACAAGTGAGGTACCATTTTTCTCGTAAGACTTTGTGGAACGCGGGGTGGGTGGAAATTTGTGGATCCACGCAGATTCCGGAACTTTCCACCACAGAAATGTGGAGAAAATATGTTTTTTGGGACAAATTTTTAGGTTTGCAAGGTATTTTGGGTAACAGACCCTAGTGAGAGGCAGTCAAGTCTCCTCATCCTGGATTCCACTTTGTGTCTAGTTTTCAAAAACGTATAGGTTTGCTAGGTTTCCCAAGGTTCCCGCAGAGCTACGGTTCCAAACTAGAGCTAGGCACTTTGCCAAAAAGGGTCATTTTTCACTGCCATATTGAGGTGTGACCACGCTGCGTTTTGCGCCATTTCCTGTCGCAGGCACTAGGCCGACCCGCACAAGTGAGGTACCATTTTTCTCGTAAGACTTTGGGGAACGCGAGGTGGGTGAAAATTTGTGGATCCACAGAGATTCTGGAACTTTCCACCACAGAAATGTGGAAAAAAGATGTTTTTTTTTGTCAATTGTTTAGGTTTGCAAGGGATTCTGGGTAAAAGACCCTGGTGGGAGGCAGTCAAGTCACCCCATCCTGGATTCCCCTGGATGTCTAGTTTTCAAAAATGTATAGGTTTGCTAAGTTTCCCAAGGTGCCCGCAGAGCTAGGGTTCAAAAACTAGAGCTTTGCACTTTGCCAAAAAAGGGTCATTTTTCACTGCGATATTGAGGGTTGACCACGTTGCATTTTGCACCGTTTCCTGTCGCAGGCACTAGGTCGACCCGCACAAGTGAGGTACCATTTTTTTCATAAGACTTTGGGAAACGCGGGGTGGGTGGAAATTTGTGGATCCACGCAGATTCCGGAACTTTCCACCACAGAAATGTGGAGAAAATATGCTTTTTTTTACAATATTTTAGGTTTGCAAGGGATTCTGGGTAACAGACCCTGGTGTGAGGCAGTTAAGTCACCCCATCCAGGATTCCCCTGGGTGTCTAGTTTTCAAAAATGTATAGGTTTGCTATGTTTCCCAAGGTGCCCGCAGAGCTAGGGTTAAAAAACTAGAGCTAGGCACTTTGCCAAAAAAGGGTCATTTTTCACTACGATATTGAGGTGTGAACACGCTGCGTTTTGCACCATTTCCTGTCGCGGGCACTAGGCCTACCCGCACAAGTGAGGTACCATTTTTCTCGTAAAACTTTGTGGAACGCGGGGTGGGTGGAAATTTTTGGATCCACGCAGATTCCGGAATTTTCCACCACAGAAATGTGGAGAAAATATGTTTTTGGGGACAAATTTTTAGGTTTGCAAGGGATTTTGGGTAACAGACCCTGGTGGGAGGCAGTCAAGTCCCCTCATCCTGGATTCCCCTTTGTGTCTAGTTTTCAAAAACTTATAGGTTTGCTAAGTTTCCCAAGGTGCCTGCAGAGCTAGGGTTCAAAAACTAGAGCTAGGTACTTTACCAAAAAAGGGTCATTTTTCAATGTGAAATTGAGGTGTGACAACATTGCATTTTGCGCTGTTTCCTGTCGCAGGCACTAGGCCGACCCGCACAAGTGAGGTACCATTTTTCTCGAAAGACTTTGGAGGACACGAGGTGGGTGGAAATTTGTGGATCCACGGAGATTCCGGAACTTTCCACCACAGAAATGTGGAGAAAATATGTTTTTTGGGACAATTTTTTAGGTTTGCAAGGTATTTTGGGTAACAGACCCTGGTGGGAGGCAGTCAAGTCACCCCATCCTGGATTCCCTAGGGTGTCTAGTTTTCAAAAATGTATAGGTTTGATAGGTTTCCCAAGGTGCCCGCAGAGCTAGGGTTAAAAAACTAGAGCTAGACACTTTGCCAAAAAAGGGTCATTTTTCACTGCGATATTGAGGTGTGACCACGCTGCGTTTTGTGCCATTTCCTGTTGCGGGCACTAGGCCTACCCGCACAAGTGAGGTACCATTTTTCTCATAAGACTTTGTGGAACGCGGGGTGGGTGGAAATTTGTGGATCCACGAGGATTCCGGAACTTTCCACCACAGAAATGTGGAGAAAATATGTTTTTTGGGACAAATTTTTAGGTTTGCAAGGTATTTTGGGTAACAGACCCTGGTGAGAGGCAGTCAAGTCTCCTCATCCTGGATTCCACTTTGTGTCTAGTTTTCAAAAACGTATAGGTTTGCTAGGTTTCCCAAGGTGCCCACAGAGCTAGGGTTCAAAAACTAGAGCTAGGCACTTTAGCAAAAAAAGGTCATTTTTCAATGCAAAATTGTGGTGTGACCACATTGCATTTTGCGCTGTATCCTGTCGCAGGCACTAGGCCGACCCACACAAGTGAGGTACCATTTTTCTCGTAAGACTTTGGGGAACGCGAGGTGGGTGAAAATTTGTGGATCCACAGAGATTCCGGAACTTTCCACCACAGAAATGTGGAAAAACATGTTTTTTGTTGTCAATTTTTTAGGTTTGCAAGGGATTCTGGGTAACAGACCCTGGTGGGAGGCATTCAAGTCACCCCATCCTGGATTCCCCTGGATGTCTAGTTTTCAAAAATGTATAGGTTTGCTAAGTTTCCCAAGGTGCCCGCAGAGCTAGGGTTCAAAAACTAGAGCTTTGCACTTTGCCAAAAAAGGGTCATTTTTCACTGCGATATTGAGGTGTGACCTTGTTGCGTTTTGCACCGTTTCCTGTCGGGGGCAATAGGTCGACCCGCACAAGTGAGGTACCATTTTTCTCATAAGACTTTGGGGAACGCGGGGTGGGTGGAAATTTGTGGATCCACGCAGATTCCAGAACTTTCCACCACAGAAATGTGGAGAAAATAAGCTTTTTTTGTACAATATTTTAGGTTTGCAAGGGATTCTGGGTAACAGACCCTGGTGTGAGGCAGTTAAGTCACCCCATCCTGGATTCCCCTGGGTGTCTAGTTTTCAAAAATGTATAGGTTTGCTAGGTTTCCCAAGGTGCCCACAGAGCTAGGGTTAAAAAACTAGAGCTAGGTACTTTGCCAAAAAAGGGTCATATTTCACTGCGATATTGAGGTGTGAACACGCTGCGTTTTGCGCCATTTCCTGTCGCGGGCACTAGGCCTACCCGCACAAGTGAGGTACCATTGTTCTCGTAAAACTTTGTGGAACGCGGGGTGGGTGGAAATTTTTGGATCCACGCAGATTCCGGAATTTTCCACCACAGAAATGTGGAGAAAATATGTTTTTCGGGACAAATTTTTAGGTTTGCAAGGGATTTTGGGTAACAGACCCTGGTGGGAGGCAGTCAAGTCCCCTCATCCTGGATTCCCCTTTGTGTCTAGATTTCAAAAATGTATAGGTTTGCTAGGTTTCCCAAGGTGCCTGCAGAGCTAGGGTTCAAAAACTAGAGCTAGGCACTTTACCAAAAAAGGGTCATTTTTCAATGCGAAATTGAGGTGTGACAACATTGCATTTTGCGCTGTTTCCTGTCGCAGGCACTAGGCCGACCCGCACAAGTGAGGTACCATTTTTCTCGAAAGACTTTGGGGAACACGAGGTGGGTGGAAATTTGTGGATCCACGGAGATTCCGGAACTTTCCACCACAGAAATGTAGAAAAAATATGGGTTTTTTTGTCAATTTATTAGGTTTGCAAGGGATTCTGGGTAACAGACCCTGGTGGGAGGCAGTCAAGTCACACCATCTTGGATTCCCCTGGTTGTCTAATTTTCAAAAATTTTATAGGTTTGCTAGGTTTCCCAAGGTGCCTGCAGAGCTAGGGTTCAAAAACTAGAGCTTGGCACTTTACCAAAAAAGGGTCATTTTTCAATGCGAAATTGAGGTGTGATAACATTGCATTTTGCGCTGTTTCCTGTCGCAGGCACTAGGCCGACCCGCACAAGTGAGGTACCATTTTTCTCGTAAGACTTTGGGGAACGCGGTTTGGGTAGAAATTTGTGGATCCATGCAGATTCCGTAACTTTCCACCACAGAAATGTGGGGAAAATGTAGTTTTTTTGATAATTTTTTAAGTTTGCAAGGGATTCTGGGTAACAGACCCTGGTGAGAGGCAGTCAAGTCACCACATCCTGGATTCCCCTGTGTGTCTAGTTTTCAAAAATGTATAGGGTTGCTAGGTTTCCAAAGGTGCCCGCAGAGCTACGGTTCCAAACTAGAGCTAGGCACTTTGCCAAAAAAGGGTCATTTTCACTGCGAAATTGAGGTGTGACCACGTTGCGTTTTGCGCCGTTTCCTGTCGCGGGCACTAGGCCGACCCGCACAAGTGAGGTACCGTTTTTCTTGTAAGACTTTGGGGAACGCGGAGTGGGTGAAAATGTTTGGATCCACGCAGATTCCGGAACTTTCCACCACAGAAATGTGGAGAAAATATGTTTTTTGGAACAAATTTTTAGGTTTGCAAGGTATTTTGGGTAACAGACCCTGGTGAGAGGCAGTCAAGTCACCACATCCTGGATTCCCCTGTGTGTCTAGTTTTCAAAAATGTATAGGGTTGCTAGGTTTCCAAAGGTGCCCGCAGAGCTACGGTTCCAAACTAGAGCTAGGCACTTTGCCAAAAAGGGTCATTTTTCACTGCCATATTGAGGTGTGACCACGCTGCGTTTTGCGCCATTTCCTGTCGCGGGCACTAGGCCTACCCGCACAAGTGAGGTACCATTTTTCTCGTAAGACTTTGTGGAACGCGGGGTGGGTGGAAATTTGTGGATCCACGCAGATTCCGGAACTTTCCACCACAGAAATGTGGAGAAAATATGTTTTTTGGGACAAATTTTTAGGTTTGCAAGGTATTTTGGGTAACAGACCCTAGTGAGAGGCAGTCAAGTCTCCTCATCCTGGATTCCACTTTGTGTCTAGTTTTCAAAAACGTATAGGTTTGCTAGGTTTCCCAAGGTTCCCGCAGAGCTACGGTTCCAAACTAGAGCTAGGCACTTTGCCAAAAAGGGTCATTTTTCACTGCCATATTGAGGTGTGACCACGCTGCGTTTTGCGCCATTTCCTGTCGCAGGCACTAGGCCGACCCGCACAAGTGAGGTACCATTTTTCTCGTAAGACTTTGGGGAACGCGAGGTGGGTGAAAATTTGTGGATCCACAGAGATTCTGGAACTTTCCACCACAGAAATGTGGAAAAAAGATGTTTTTTTTTGTCAATTGTTTAGGTTTGCAAGGGATTCTGGGTAAAAGACCCTGGTGGGAGGCAGTCAAGTCACCCCATCCTGGATTCCCCTGGATGTCTAGTTTTCAAAAATGTATAGGTTTGCTAAGTTTCCCAAGGTGCCCGCAGAGCTAGGGTTCAAAAACTAGAGCTTTGCACTTTGCCAAAAAAGGGTCATTTTTCACTGCGATATTGAGGGTTGACCACGTTGCATTTTGCACCGTTTCCTGTCGCAGGCACTAGGTCGACCCGCACAAGTGAGGTACCATTTTTTTCATAAGACTTTGGGAAACGCGGGGTGGGTGGAAATTTGTGGATCCACGCAGATTCCGGAACTTTCCACCACAGAAATGTGGAGAAAATATGCTTTTTTTTACAATATTTTAGGTTTGCAAGGGATTCTGGGTAACAGACCCTGGTGTGAGGCAGTTAAGTCACCCCATCCAGGATTCCCCTGGGTGTCTAGTTTTCAAAAATGTATAGGTTTGCTATGTTTCCCAAGGTGCCCGCAGAGCTAGGGTTAAAAAACTAGAGCTAGGCACTTTGCCAAAAAAGGGTCATTTTTCACTACGATATTGAGGTGTGAACACGCTGCGTTTTGCACCATTTCCTGTCGCGGGCACTAGGCCTACCCGCACAAGTGAGGTACCATTTTTCTCGTAAAACTTTGTGGAACGCGGGGTGGGTGGAAATTTTTGGATCCACGCAGATTCCGGAATTTTCCACCACAGAAATGTGGAGAAAATATGTTTTTGGGGACAAATTTTTAGGTTTGCAAGGGATTTTGGGTAACAGACCCTGGTGGGAGGCAGTCAAGTCCCCTCATCCTGGATTCCCCTTTGTGTCTAGTTTTCAAAAACTTATAGGTTTGCTAAGTTTCCCAAGGTGCCTGCAGAGCTAGGGTTCAAAAACTAGAGCTAGGTACTTTACCAAAAAAGGGTCATTTTTCAATGTGAAATTGAGGTGTGACAACATTGCATTTTGCGCTGTTTCCTGTCGCAGGCACTAGGCCGACCCGCACAAGTGAGGTACCATTTTTCTCGAAAGACTTTGGAGGACACGAGGTGGGTGGAAATTTGTGGATCCACGGAGATTCCGGAACTTTCCACCACAGAAATGTAGAAAAAATATGTTTTTTTTGGTCAATTTTTTAGATCTGCAAGGGATTCTGGGTAACAGACCCTGGTGGGAGGCAGTCAAGCCACACCATCTTGGATTCCCCTGGTTGTCTAATTTTCGAAAATTTTATAGGTTTGCTAGGTTTCCCAAGGTGCCTGCAGAGCTAGGGTTCAAAAACTAGAGCTAGGCACTTTACCAAAAAAGGGTCATTTTTCAATGCGAAATTGAGGTGTGATAACATTGCATTTTGCGCTGTTTCCTGTCGCAGGCACTAGGCCTACCCGCACAAGTGAGGTACCATTTTTCTCATAAGACTTTGGGGAACGCGGGGTGGGTGGAAATTTATGGATCCATGAAGATTCCGTAACTTTCCACCACAGAAATGTGGGGAAAATGTAGTTTTTTGGGACAATTTTTTAGGTTTGCAAGGTATTTTGGGTAACAGACCCTGGTGGGAGGCAGTCAAGTCACCCCATCCTGAATTCCCCAGGGTGTCTAGTTTTCAAAAATGTATAGGTTTGCTAGGTTTCCCAAGGTGCCCGCAGAGCTAGGGTTAAAAAACTAGAGCTAGACACTTTGCCAAAAAAGGGTCATTTTCACTGCGATATTGAGGTGTGACCACACTGCGTTTTGCGCCATTTACTGTCGCGGGCACTAGGCCTACCCGCACAAGTGAGGTACCATTTTTCTCGTAAGACTTTGTGGAATGCGGGGTAGGTGGAAATTTGTGGATCCACGCAGATTCCGGAACTTTCCACCACAGAAATGTGGAGAAAATATGTTTTTTGGGACAAATTGTTAGGTTTGCAGGGTATTTTGGGTAACAGACCCTGGTGAGAGGCAGTCAAGTCTCCTCATCCTGGATTCCACTTTGTGTCTAGTTTTCAAAAATGTATAGGTTTTCTAGGTTTCCCAAGGTGCCCGCAGAGCTAGGGTTCAAAAACTAGAGCTAGGCACTTTAGCAAAAAAGGGTCATTTTTCAATGCAAAATTGAGGTGTGATCACATTGCATTTTGCGCTGTATCCTATCGCAGGCACTAGGCCGACCCGCACAAGTGAGGTAATATTTTTCTCGTAAGACTTTGGGGAACGGGAAGTGGGTGGAAATTTGTGGATCCACGGAGATTCCGGAACTTTCCACCACAGAAATTTAGAAAAAATATGGGTTTTTTTGTCAATTTTTTAGGTTTGCAAGGGATTCTGGGTAACAGACCCTGGTGGGAGGCAGTCAAGCCACACCATCTTGGATTCCCCTGGTTGTCTAATTTTCAAAAATGTTATAGGTTTGCTAGGTTTCCCAAGGTACCTGCAGAGCTAGGGTTCAAAAACTAGAGCTAGGTACTTTACCAAAAAAGGGTAATTTTTCAATGCGAAATTGAGGTGTGATAACATTGCATTTTGCGCTGTTTCCTGTCGCAGGCACTAGGCCGACCCGCACAAGTGAGGTACCATTTTTCTCATAAGACTTTGGGGAACGCGGGGTGGGTGGAAATTTGTGGATCCATGAAGATTCCGTAACTTTCCACCACAGAAATGTGGGGAAAATGTAGTTTTTTTGATAATTTTTTAAGTTTGCAAGGGATTCTGGGTAACAGACCCTGGTGAGAGGCAGTCATGTCACCACATCCTGGATTCCCCTGTGTGTCTAGTTTTCAAAAATGTATAGGGTTGCTAGGTTTCCAAAGGTGCCCGCAGAGCTACGGTTCCAAACTAGAGCTAGGCACTTTGCCAAAAAAGGGTCATTTTCACTTCGAAATTGAGGTGTGACCACGTTAGGTTTTGCGCCGTTTCCTGTCGCGGGCACTAGGCCGACCCGCACAAGTGAGGTACCGTTTTTCTTGTAAGACTTTGGGGAACGTGGAGTGGGTGACAATTTTTGGATCCACGCAGATTCCGGAACTTTCCACCACAGAAATGTGGAGAAAATATGTTTTTTGGGACAATTTTTTAGGTTTGCAAGGTATTTTGGGTAACAGACCCTGGTGGGAGGCAGTCAAGTCACCCCATCCTAGATTTCCCAGGGTGTCTAGTTTTCAAAAATGTATAGGTTTGCTAGGTTTCCCAAGGTGCCCGCAGAGCTACGGTTAAAAAACTAGAGCTAGACACTTTGCCAAAAAAGGGTCATTTTTCACTGCGATATTGAGGTGTGACCACGCTGCGTTTTGCGCCATTTCCTGTCGCGGGCACTAGGCCTACCCGCACAAGTGAGGTACCATTTTTCTCGTAAGACTTTGTGGAATGCGGGGGGGTGGAAATTTGTGGATCCACGCAGATTCCGGAACTTTCCACCACAGAAATGTGGAGAAAATATGTTTTTTGGGACAATTTTTTAGGTGTGCAAGGTATTTTGGGTAACAGACCCTGGTGAGAGGCAATCAAGTCCCCTCATCCTGGATTCCACTTTGTGTCTAGTTTTCAAAAATGTATAGGTTTGCTAGGTTTCCCAAGGTGCCCGCAGAGCTAGGGTTCAAAAACTAGAGCTAGGCACTTTAGCAAAAAAGGGTCATTTTTCAATGCGAAATTGAGGTGTGACCACATTGCATTTTGCGCTGCATCCTATCGCAGGCACTAGGCCGACCCGCACAAGTGAGGTACCATTTTTCTCGTAAGACTTTGGGGAATGTGAGGTGGGTGGAAATTTGTGGATCCACAGAGATTCCGGAACTTTCCACCACAGAAATGTGGAAAAAATATGGGTTTTTTTGTCAATTTTTTAGGTTTGCAAGGGATTCTGGGTAACAGACCCTGGTGGGAGGCAGTCAAGTCACCCCATCCTGGATTCCCCTGGATGTCTAGTTTTCAAAAATGTATAGGTTTTCTAGGTTTCCCAAGGTGCCCGCAGAGCTAGGGTTAAAAAACCTAGAGCTAGGCACTTTGCCAAAAAAGGGTCATTTCTCACTGAGATATTGAGGTGTGAACACGCTGCGTTTTGCGCCATTTTCTGTCGCGGGCACTAGTCCTACCCGCACAAGTGAGGTACCATTTTTCTCGTAAAACTTTGTGGAACGCGGGGTGGGTGGAAATTTGTGGATCCACGCAGATTCCGGAATTTCCCACCACAGAAATGTGGAGAAAATATGTTTTTTGGGACAAATGTTTAGGTTTGCAAGGGATTTTGGGTAACAGACCCTGGTGGGAGGCAGTCAAGTCCCCTCATCCTGGATTCCCCTTTGTGTCTAGTTTTCAAAAACATATAGGTTTGCTAGGTTTCCCAAGGTGCCTGCAGAGCTAGGGTTCAAAAACTAGAGCTAGGCACTTTACCAAAAAAGGGTCATTTTTCAATGCGAAATTGAGGTGTGACAACATTGCATTTTGCGCTGTTTCCTGTCGCAGGCACTAGGCCAACCCGCACAAGTGAGGTACCATTTTTCTCGAAAGACTTTGGGGAACACGAGGTGGGTGGAAATTTGTGGATCCACGGAGATTCCGGAACTTTCCACCACAGAAATGTAGAAAACATATGGGTTTTTTTGTCAATTTATTAGGTTTGCAAGGGATTCTGGGTAACAGACCCTGGTGGGAGGCAGTCAAGTCACACCATCTTGGATTCCCCTGCTTGTCTAATTTTCAAAAATTTTATAGGTTTGCTAGGTTTCCCAAGGTGCCTGCAGAGCTAGGGTTCAAAAACTAGAGCTAGGCACTTTACCAAAAAAGGGTCATTTTTCAATGCGAAATTGAGGTGTGATAACATCGCATTTTGCGCTGTTTCCTGTCGCAGGCACTAGGCCGACCCGCACAAGTGAGGTACCATTTTTCTCGTAAGACTTTGGGGAACGCGGTTTGGGTAGAAATTTGTGGATCCATGCAGATTCCGTAACTTTCCACCACAGAAATGTGGGGAAAATGTAGTTTTTTTGATAATTTTTTAAGTTTGAAAGGGATTCTGGGTAACAGACCCTGGTGAGAGGCAGTCAAGTCACCACATCCTGGATTCCCCTGTGTGTCTAGTTTTCAAAAATGTATAGGGTTGCTAGGTTTCCAAAGGTGCCCGCAGAGCTACGGTTCCAAACTAGAGCTAGGCACTTTGCCAAAAAAGGGTCATTTTCACTGCGAAATTGAGGTGTGACCACGTTGTGTTTTGCGCCGTTTCCTGTCGCGGGCACTAGGCCGACCCGCACAAGTGAGGTACCGTTTTTCTTGTAAGACTTTGGGGAACGCGGAGTGGGTGAAAATGTTTGGATCCACGCAGATTCCGGAACTTTCCACCATAGAAATGTGGAGAAAATATGTTTTTTGGAACAAATGTTTAGGTTTGCAAGGTATTTTGGGTAACAGACCCTGGTGAGAGGCAGTCAAGTCACCACATCCTGGATTCCCCTGTGTGTCTAGTTTTCAAAAATGTATAGGGTTGCTAGGTTTCCAAAGGTGCCCGCAGAGCTACGGTTCCAAACTAGAGCTAGGCACTTTGCCAAAAAGGGTCATTTTTCACTGCGATATTGAGGTGTGACCACGCTGCGTTTTGCGCCATTTCCTGTCGCGGGCACTAGGCCTACCCGCACAAGTGAGGTACCATTTTTCTCGTAAGACTTTGTGGAACGCGGGGTGGGTGAAAATTTGTGGATCCACGCAGATTCCGGAACTTTCCACCACAGAAATGTGGAGAAAATATGTTTTTTGGGACAAATTTTTAGGTTTGCAAGGTATTTTGGGTAACAGACCCTAGTGAGAGGCAGTCAAGTCTCCTCATCCTGGATTCCACTTTGTGTCTAGTTTTCAAAAACGTATAGGTTTGCTAGGTTTCCCAAGGTGCCCGCAGAGCTAGGGTTCAAAAACTAGAGCTAGGCACTTTAGCAAAAAAGGGTCATTTTTCAATGCAAAATTGAGGTGTGACCACATTGCATTTTGCGCTGTATCCTGTCGCAGGCACTAGGCCGACCCGCACAAGTGAGGTACCATTTTTCTCGTAAGACTTTGGGGAACGCGAGGTGGGTGAAAATTTGTGGATCCACGCAGATTCCGGAACTTTCCACCACAGAAATGTGGAGAAAATATGCTTTTTTTTACAATATTTTAGGTTTGCAAGGGATTCTGGGTAAAAGACCCTGGTGGGAGGCAGTCAAGTCACCCCATCCTGGATTCCCCTGGATGTCTAGTTTTCAAAAATGTATAGGTTTGCTAAGTTTCCCAAGGTGCCCGCAGAGCTAGGGTTCAAAAACTAGAGCTTTGCACTTTGCCAAAAAAGGGTCATTTTTCACTGCGATATTGAGGGTTGACCACGTTGCATTTTGCACCGTTTCCTGTCGCAGGCACTAGGTCGACCTGCACAAGTGAGGTACCATTTTTTTCATAAGACTTTGGGAAACGCGGGGTGGGTGGAAATTTGTGGATCCACGCAGATTCCGGAACTTTCCACCACAGAAATGTGGAGAAAATATGCTTTTTTTTACAATATTTTAGGTTTGCAAGGGATTCTGGGTAACAGACCCTGGTGTGAGGCAGTTAAGTCACCCCATCCAGGATTCCCCTGGGTGTCTAGTTTTCAAAAATGTATAGGTTTGCTATGTTTCCCAAGGTGCCCGCAGAGCTAGGGTTAAAAAACTAGAGCTAGGCACTTTGCCAAAAAAGGGTCATTTTTCACTACGATATTGAGGTGTGAACACGCTGCGTTTTGCACCATTTCCTGTCGCGGGCACTAGGCCTACCCGCACAAGTGAGGTACCATTTTTCTGGTAAAACTTTGTGGAACGCGGGGTGGGTGGAAATTTTTGGATCCACGCAGATTCCGGAATTTTCCACCACAGAAATGTGGAGAAAATATGTTTTTGGGGACAAATTTTTAGGTTTGCAAGGGATTTTGGGTAACAGACCCTGGTGGGAGGCAGTCAAGTCCCCTCATCCTGGATTCCCCTTTGTGTCTAGTTTTCAAAAACTTATAGGTTTGCTAGGTTTCCCAAGGTGCCTGCAGAGCTAGGGTTCAAAAACTAGAGCTAGGTACTTTACCAAAAAAGGGTCATTTTTCAATGTGAAATTGAGGTGTGACAACATTGCATTTTGCGCTGTTTCCTGTCGCAGGCACTAGGCCGACCCGCACAAGTGAGGTACCATTTTTCTCGAAAGACTTTGGAGGACACGAGGTGGGTGGAAATTTGTGGATCCACGGAGATTCCGGAACTTTCCACCACAGAAATGTAGAAAAAATATGTTTTTTTTGGTCAATTTTTTAGATCTGCAAGGGATTCTGGGTAACAGACCCTGGTGGGAGGCAGTCAAGCCACACCATCTTGGATTCCCCTGGTTGTCTAATTTTCGAAAATTTTATAGGTTTGCTAGGTTTCCCAAGGTGCCTGCAGAGCTAGGGTTCAAAAACTAGAGCTAGGCACTTTACCAAAAAAGGGTCATTTTTCAATGCGAAATTGAGGTGTGATAACATTGCATTTTGCGCTGTTTCCTGTCGCAGGCACTAGGCCGACCCGCACAAGTGAGGTACCATTTTTCTCATAAGACTTTGGGGAACGCGGGGTGGGTGGAAATTTATGGATCCATGAAGATTCCGTAACTTTCCACCACAGAAATGTGGGGAAAATGTAGTTTTTTGGGACAATTTTTTAGGTTTGCAAGGTATTTTGGGTAACAGACCCTGGTGGGAGGCAGTCAAGTCACCCCATCCTGAATTCCCCAGGGTGTCTAGTTTTCAAAAATGTATAGGTTTGCTAGGTTTCCCAAGGTGCCCGCAGAGCTAGGGTTCAAAAACTAGAGCTAGGCACTTTACCAAAAAAGGGTAATTTTTCAATGCGAAATTGAGGTGTGATAACATTGCATTTTGCGCTGTTTCCTGTCGCAGGCACTAGGCCGACCCGCACAAGTGAGGTACCATTTTTCTCATAAGACTTTGGGGAACGCGGGGTGGGTGGAAATTTGTGGATCCATGAAGATTCCGTAACTTTCCACCACAGAAATGTGGGGAAAATGTAGTTTTTTTGACAATTTTTTAAGTTTGCAAGGGATTCTGGGTAACAGACCCTGGTGAGAGGCAGTCATGTCACCACATCCTGGATTCCCCTGTGTGTCTAGTTTTCAAAAATGTATAGGGTTGCTAGGTTTCCAAAGGTGCCCGCAGAGCTACGGTTCCAAACTAGAGCTAGGCACTTTGCCAAAAAAGGGTCATTTTCACTTCGAAATTGAGGTGTGACCACGTTAGGTTTTGCGCCGTTTCCTGTCGCGGGCACTAGGCCGACCCGCACAAGTGAGGTACCGTTTTTCTTGTAAGACTTTGGGGAACGTGGAGTGGGTGAAAATTTTTGGATCCACGCAGATTCCGGAACTTTCCACCACAGAAATGTGGAGAAAATATGTTTTTTGGGACAATTTTTTAGGTTTGCAAGGTATTTTGGGTAACAGACCCTGGTGGGAGGCAGTCAAGTCACCCCATCCTGGATTCCCCAGGGTGTCTAGTTTTCAAAAATGTATAGGTTTGCTAGGTTTCCCAAGGTGCCCGCAGAGCTAGGGTTAAAAAACTAGAGCTAGACACTTTGCCAAAAAAGGGTCATTTTTCACTGCGATATTGAGGTGTGACCACGCTGCGTTTTGCGCCATTTCCTGTCGCGGGCACTAGGCCTACCCGCACAAGTGAGGTACCATTTTTCTCGTAAGACTTTGTGGAACGTGGGGTGGGTGGAAATTTGTGGATCCACGCAGATTCCGGAACTTTCCACCACAGAAATGTGGAGAAAATATGTTTTTTGGGACAATTTTTTAGGTGTGCAAGGTATTTTGGGTAACAGACCCTGGTGAGAGGCAATCAAGTCCCCTCATCCTGGATTCCACTTTGTGTCTAGTTTTCAAAAATGTATAGGTTTGCTAGGTTTCCCAAGGTGCCCGCAGAGCTAGGGTTCAAAAACTAGAGCTAGGCACTTTAGCAAAAAAGGGTCATTTTTCAATGCGAAATTGAGGTGTGACCACATTGCATTTTGCGCTGCATCCTATCGCAGGCACTAGGCCGACCCGCACAAGTGAGGTACCATTTTTCTCGTAAGACTTTGGGGAACGTGAGGTGGGTGGAAATTTGTGGATCCACAGAGATTCCGGAACTTTCCACCACAGAAATGTGGAAAAAATATGTTTTTTTTTGTCAATTTTTTAGGTTTGCAAGGGATTCTGGGTAACAGACCCTGGTGGGAGGCAGTCAAGTCACCCCATCCTGGATTCCCCTGGATGTCTAGTTTTCAAAAATGTATAGGTTTTCTAGGTTTCCCAAGGTGCCCGCAGAGCTAGGGTTAAAAAACCTAGAGCTAGGCACTTTGCCAAAAAAGGGTCATTTCTCACTGAGATATTGAGGTGTGAACACGCTGCGTTTTGCGCCATTTTCTGTCGCGGGCACTAGTCCTACCCGCACAAGTGAGGTACCATTTTTCTCGTAAAACTTTGTGGAACGCGGGGTGGGTGGAAATTTGTGGATCCACGCAGATTCCGGAATTTCCCACCACAGAAATGTGGAGAAAATATGTTTTTTGGGACAAATGTTTAGGTTTGCAAGGGATTTTGGGTAACAGACCCTGGTGGGAGGCAGTCAAGTCCCCTCATCCTGGATTCCCCTTTGTGTCTAGTTTTCAAAAACATATAGGTTTGCTAGGTTTCCCAAGGTGCCTGCAGAGCTAGGGTTCAAAAACTAGAGCTAGGCACTTTACCAAAAAAGGGTCATTTTTCAATGCGAAATTGAGGTGTGACAACATTGCATTTTGCGCTGTTTCCTGTCGCAGGCACTAGGCCAACCCGCACAAGTGAGGTACCATTTTTCTCGAAAGACTTTGGGGAACACGAGGTGGGTGGAAATTTGTGGATCCACGGAGATTCCGGAACTTTCCACCACAGAAATGTGGAGAAAATATGTTTTTTGGGACAATTTTTTAGGTTTGCAAGGGATTCTGGGTAACAGACCCTGGTGGGAGGCAGTCAAGCCACACCATCTTGGATTCCCCTGGTTGTCTAATTCTCGAAAATTTTATAGGTTTGCTAGGTTTTCCAAGGTGCCTGCAGAGCTAGGGTTCAAAAACTAGAGCTAGGCACTTTACCAAAAAAGGGTCATTTTTCAATGCAAAATCGAGGTGTGATAACATTGCATTTTGCGCTGTTTCCTGTCGCAGGCACTAGGCCGACCCACACAAGTGAGGCACCATTTTTCTCGTAAGACTTTGGGGAACGCGGGGTGGGTGGAAATTTGTGGATCCATGCAGATTCCGTAACTTTCCACCACAGAAATGTGGGGAAAATGTCGTTTTTTTGACAATTTTTGAAGTTTGCAAGGGATTCTGGGTAACAGACCCTGGTGGGAGGCAGTCAAGTCACCACATCCTGGATTCCCCTGTGTGTCTTGTTTTCAAAAATGTATAGGGTTGCTAGGTTTCCAAAGGTGCCCTCAGAGCTACGGTTCCAAACTAGAGCTAGGCACTTTGACAAAAAAGGGTCATTTTCACTGCGAAATTGAGGTGTGACCACGTTGCGTTTTGCGCCGTTTCCTGTCGTGGGCACTAGGCCGACCTGCACAAGTGAGGTACCGTTTTTCTTGTAAGACTTTGGGGAACGCGGAGTGGGTGAAAATTTTGGGATCCACGCAGATTCCGGAACTTTCCACCACAGAAATGTGGAGAAAATATGTTTTTTGGGACAATTCTTTAGGTTTGCAAGGTATTGTGGGTAACAGACCCTGGTGGGAGGCAGTCAAGTCACCCCATCCTGGATTCCCCAGGGTGTCTTGTTTTCAAAAATGTATAGGTTTGATAGGTTTCCCAAGGTGCCCGCAGAGCTAGGGTTAAAAACACTAGAGCTAGGCACTTTGCCAAAAAAGGGTCATTTTTCACTGCGATATTGAGGTGTGACCACGCTGCATTTTGCGCCATTTCCCGTCGCGGGCACTAGGCCTACCCGCACAAGTGAGGTACCATTTTTCTCGTACGACTTTGTGGAACGCGGGGTGGGTGGAAATTTGTGGATCCACGCAGATTCCGGAACTTTCCACCACAGAAATGTGGAGAAAATATGTTTTTTGGGACAAATTTTTAGGTTTGCAAGGTATTTTGGGTAACAGACCCTGGTGAGAGGCAGTCAAGTCTCCTTATCCTGGATTCCACTTTGTGTCTAGTTTTCAAAAACGTATAGGTTTGCTAGGTTTCCCAAGGTGCCCGCAGAGCTAGGGTTCAAAAACTAGAGCTAGGCACTTTAGCAAAAAAGGGTCATTTTTCAATGCAAAATTGAGCTGTGACCACATTGCATTTTGCGCTGTATCCTGTCGCAGGCACTAGGCCGACCCGCACAAGTGAGGTACCATTTTTCTCGTAAGACTTTGGGGAACGTGAGGTGGGTGGAAATTTGTGGATCCACAGAGATTCCGGAACTTTCCACCACAGAAATGTGGAAAAAATATGGGTTTTTTTGTCAATTTTTTAGGTTTGCAAGGGATTCTGGGTAACAGACCCTGGTGGGAGGCATTCAAGTCACCCCATCCTGGATTCCCCTGGATGTCTAGTTTTCAAAAATGTATAGGTTTGCTACGTTTCCCAAGGTGCCCGCAGAGCTAGGGTTCAAAAGCTAGAGCTTTGCACTTTGCCAAAAAAGGGTCATTTTTCACTGCGATATTGAGGTGTGACCACGTTGCGTTTTGCACCGTTTCCTGTCGCGGGCACTAGGTTGACCCGCACAAGTGAGGTCCCATTTTTCTCATAAGACTTTGGGGAACGCGGGGTGGGTGGAAATTTGTGGATCCACGCAGATTCCAGAACTTTCCACCACAGAAATGTGGAGAAAATATGCTTTTTTTTTGACAATATTTTAGGTTTGCAAGGGATTCTGGGTAACAGACCCTGGAGTGAGGCAGTTAAGTCACCCCATCCTGGATTCCCCTGGGTGTCTAGTTTTCAAAAATGTATAGGTTTGCTAGGTTTCCCAAGGTGCCCGCAGAGCTAGGGTTAAAAAACTAGAGCTAGGCACTTTGCCAAAAAAGGGTCATTTTTCACTGCGATATTGAGGTGTGAACACGCTGCGTTTTGCGCCATTTCCTGTCACGGGCACTAGGCCTACCCGCACAAGTGAGGTACCATTTTTCTTGTAAAACTTTGTGGAACGCAGGGAGGGTGGAAATTTTTGGATCCACGCAGATTCCGGAATTTTCCACCACAGAAATGTGGAGAAAATATGTTTTTTGGGACAAATTTTTAGGTTTGCAAGGGATTTTGGGTAACAGACCCTGGTGGGAGGCAGTTAAGTCCCCTCATCCTGGATTCCCCTTTGTGTCTAGTTTTCAAAAACGTATAGGTTTGCTAGGTTTCCCAAGGTGCCTGCAGAGCTAGGGTTGAAAAACTAGAGCTAGGCACTTTACCAAAAAAGGGTCATTTATCAATGCAAAATTGAGGTGTGACAACATTGCGTTTTGCACTGTTTCCTGTCGCAGGCACTAGGCCGACCCGCACAAGTGAGGTACCATTTTTCTCGAAAGACTTTGGGGAACACGAGGTGGGTGGAAATTTGTGGATCCACGGAGATTCCGGAACTTTCCACCACAGAAATGTAGAAAACATATGGGTTTTTTTGTCAATTTTTTAGGTTTGCAAGGGATTCTGGGTAACAGACCCTGGTGGGAGGCAGTCAAGCCACACCATCTTGGATTCCCCTGGTTGTCTAATTTTCAAAAATTTTATAGGTTTGCTAGGTTTCCCAAGGTGCCTGCAGAGCTAGGGTTCAAAAACTAGAGCTAGGCACTTTACCAAAAAAGGGTCATTTTTCAATGCGAAATTGAGGTGTGATAACATTGCATTTTGCGCTGTTTCCTGTCGCAGGCTCTAGGCCGACCCGCACAAGTGAAGTACAATTTTTCTTGTAAGACTTTGGGATACGCGGGGTGGGTAGAAATTTGTGGATCCATGCAGATTCCGTAACTTTCCACCACAGAAATGTGGGGAAAATGTAGTTTTTTTGATAATTTTTTAAGTTTGCAAGGGATTCTGGGTAACAGACCCTGGTGAGAGGCAGTCTAGTCACCAGATCCTGGATTCCCCTGTGAGTCTAGTTTTCAAAAATGTATAGGGTTGCTAGGTTTCCAAAGTTGCCCGCAGAGCTACGGTTCCAAACTAGAGCTAGGCACTTTGCCAAAAAAGGGTCATTTTCACTGCGAAATTGAGGTGTGACCACGTTGCGTTTTGCGCCGTTTCCTGTTGCGGGCACTAGGCCGACCCGCTCAAGTGAGGCACTGTTTTTCTTGTAAGACTTTGTGGAACGCGGGGTGGGTGGAAATTTTTGGATCCACGCAGATTCCGGAATTTTCCACCACAGAAATGTGGAGAAAATATGTTTTTTGGGACAAATTTTTAGGTTTGCAAGGGATTTTGGGTAACAGACCCTGGTGGGAAGCAGTCAAGTCCCCTCATCCTGGATTCCCCTTTGTGTCTAGTTTTCAAAAACGTATAGGTTTGCTAGGTTTCCCAAGGTGCCTGCAGAGCTAGGGTTAAAAAACTAGAGCTAGGCACTTTACCAAAAAAGGGTCATTTTTCAATGCGAAATTGTGGTGTGACAACATTGCATTTTGCGCTGTTTCCTGTCGCAGGCACTAGGCCGACCCGCACAAGTGAGGTACCATTTTTCTCTAAAGACTTTGGGGAACACGAGGTGGGTGGAAATTTGTGGATCCACGGAGATTCCGGAACTTTCCACCACAGAAATGTAGAAAACATATGGGGTTTTTTGTCAATTTTTTAGGTTTGCAAGGGATTCTGGGTAACAGACCCTGTGGGAGGCAGTCAAGCCACACCATCTTGGATTCCCCTGGTTGTCTAATTTTCAAAAATTTTATAGGTTTGCTAGGTTTCCCAAGGTGCCTGCAGAACTAGGGTTCAAAAACTAGAGCTAGGCACTTTACCAAAAAAGGGTCATTTTTCACTGGGATATTGAGGTGTGACCACGTTGCGTTTTGCGCTGTTTCCTGTTGCAGGCACTAGGCTGACCCGCACAAGTGAGGTACCATTTTTCTCGTAAGACTTTGGGGAACGCGGGGTGGGTAGAAATTTGTGGATCCATGCAGATTTCGTAACTTTCCACAACAGAAATGTGGGGAAAATGTAGTTTTTTTGACAATTGTTTAAGTTTGCAAGGGATTCTGGGTAACAGACCCTGGTGAGAGGCAGTCAAGTCACCACATCCTGGATTCCCCTGTGTATCTAGTTTTCAAAAATGTATAGGGTTGCTAGGTTTCCAAAGGTGCCCGCAGAGCTACGGTTCCAAACTAGAGCTAGGCACTTTGCCAAAAAAGGGTCATTTTCACTGCGAAATTGAGGTGTGACCACGTTGCGTTTTGCGCCGTTTCCTGTCGCAGGCACTAGGCCGACCCGCACAAGTGAGGCACCGTTTTTCTTGTAAGACTTTGGGGAACGCGGAGTGGGTGAAAATTTTTGGATCCACGCAGATTCCGGAACTTTCCACCACAGAAATATGGGGAAAAGATGTTTTTTTGACAATTTTTTATTTTAGGTTTGCAAGGGATTCTGGGTAACAGACCCTGGTGGGAGGCACTCAAGTCACCCCATCCTGGATTCCCCTGGGTGTCTAGTTTTCAAAAATGTATAGGTTTGCTAGGTTTCCCAAGGTGCCCGCAGAGCTAGGGTTAAAAAACTAGAGCTAGACACTTTGCCAAAAAAGGGGCATTTTTCACTGCGATATTGAGGTGTGACCACACTGCGTTTTGCACCATTTCCTGCTGCGGGCACTAGGCCTACCCGCACAAGTGAGGTACCATTTTTCTCATAAGACTTTGTGGAACGCGGGGTGGGTGGAAATTTGTGGATCCATGCAGATTCCGGAACTTTCCACCACAGAAATGTGGAGAAAATATGTTTTTTGGGACAATTTTTTAGGTTTGCAAGGCATTTTGGGTAACAGACCCTGGTGAGAGGCAGTCAAGTCCCCTCATCCTGGATTCCACTTTGTGTCTAGTTTTCAAAAATGTATAGGTTTGCTAAGTTTCCCAAGGTGCCCGCAGAGCTAGGGTTCAAAAACTAGAGCTAGGCACTTTAGCAAAAAAGGGTCATTTTTCAATGCGAAATTGAGGTGTGACCACATTGCATTTTGCGCTGCATCCTACCGCAGCCACTAGGCCGACCCGCACAAGTGAGGTACCATTTTTCTCATAAGACTTTGGGGAACGCGAGGTGGGTGGAAATTTGTGGATCCACGGAGATTCTGGAACTTTCCACCACAGAAATGTGGAAAAAATATGGGTTTTTTTGTCAATTTTTTAGGTTTGCAAGGGATTCTGGGTAACAGACCCTGGTGGGAGGCAGTCAAGTCACCCCATCCTGGATTCCACTGGATGTCTAGTTTTCAAAAATGTATAGGTTTGCTAGGTTTACCAAGGTGCCCGCAGAGCTAGGGTTCAAAAACTAGAGCTAGGCACTTTGCCAAAAAAGGGTCATTTTTCACTTCGATATTGAGGTGTGACCACGTTGCGTTTTGCACCGTTTACTGTTGCGGGCACTAGGTCGACCCGCACAAGTGAGGTACCATTTTTCTCATAAGACTTTGGGGAATGCGGGGTGGGTGGAAATTTGTGGATCCACGCAGATTCCGGAACTTTCCACCACAGAAATGTGGAGAAAATATGCTTTTTTTAACAATATTTTAGGTTTGCAAGGGATTCTGGGTAACAGACCCTGGTGTGAGGCAGTTAAGTCACCCCATCCTGGATTCCCTTGGGTGTCTAGTTTTCAAAAATGTATAGGTTTGCTAGGTTTCCCAAGGTGCCCGCAGAGATAGGGTTAAAAAACTAGAGCTAGGCACTTTACCAAAAAAGCGTCATTATTCAATGCGAAATTGAGATCTGACCACATTGCATTTTGCGCTGTTTCCTGTCGCAGGCACTAGGCCGACCCACACAAGTGAGGTACCATTTTTCTCGTAAGACGTTGGGGAACGCGAGGTGGGTGGAAATTTGTGGATCCACGGATATTCCGGAACTTTCCACCACAGAAATGAGGAAAAAATATGGGTTTTTTTGTCAATTTTTTAGGTTTGCAAGGCACTTTGCAAAAAAAGGGTCATTTTTCACTGCGATATTGAGGTGTGACCACGCTGCGTTTTGCGCCATTTCCTGTCGCGGGCACTAGGCCTACCCACACAAGTGAGGTACCATTTTTCTCGTATAACTTTGTGGAACGCGGGGTGGGTGGAAATTTGTGGATCCACACAGATTCCGGAACTTTACACCACAGAAATGTGGAGAAAATATGTTTTTTGGGACAATTTTTTAGGTTTGCAAGGAATTTTGGGTAACAGACCCTGGTGGGAGGCAGTCAAGTCCTCTCATCCTGGATTCCCCTGGGTGTCTAGTTTTCAAAAATGTATAGGTTTGCTAGGTTTTCCAAGGTGCCCGTAGAGCTAGGGTTCAAAAACTAGAGCTAGGCACTTTACCAAAAAAGGGTCATTTTTCAATGCGAAATTGAGGTGAGACCACATTGCGTTTTGCGCCATTTCCTGTCGCGGGCACTAGGCCGACTGTGGTGATGTCTTGTTATTCTATCAGCGTGGAATTCTCGGCGTAGTATTCCAGAACGCCAGAATGACCTGGGCTGTAGGGTTCGGTTCTGAACGGTTACTGCTGCCGTGGGGAAGCTGATAGAGGGTTGACAAATAAACGTCTCTCTTCCACAACTAATGCTTTGGTGACTGTTTGTACTTCCACAATTTTGTCGACGATCGAAAAGGAAGTCAACCCTATAAGGATCAACGCGTGCCGGCCAAGAGGAAAGGTTAAAGACGGGTTTTCTTGAAGAGGGAAAGAAAAAATTGTAAGTAAATCTAACTTACGTTTCCGGAGTATCCTTCGTTGTCAGGAAAATACCCGTAGACCAAAGATCAGCTTCCCGCATGTCACACAGCGTGAATAAAAAAAAATATAAAGATTCAAAGGAGGAAAAAGTAAAACGGGACTTTGAACACGTTGGTAACTAAGCAGGTGATCCTCCTAGCAACCACTCGTCCATTGGTTAGATAAGGAAGGAAACATCACGTGGTGCGTGCTGGTAACTAGGCAAGAGTTCCACTTAGCAACCACGTGTACATTGGCTGGTAAAGGAAAGATACGTCACGTGTCTTATCGTCTGGGTTACGATGTGAAGGTTATTTAACGAACGACGTAACATTTTGACAAGCGCACATTAAATACATTTAAAGGAAAACGTAGTTGTCAATATGCTGATTACCGAGGAAAATTTATTCAGCCGCTATGCACTGTGACACGCGCACACCAATCTCAAGCGTGTTAAGCGTGTCTACTTGCGCATAAAGTGTATTCTTCACACCGAGGAAAATTTATTCAGCCAGAAAGCTCTGTGACACGCGCACATCAATTCCAAGCGTGTCAAGTGTATCTACATGCGCGTCAGGTGTATCTTTATATAAAAAGGAGGGAAAAGACAAATCGAGTAAAGCAGCTTGGTGACACTTGTAAAATAAAGCGTTATAAGCGTGTTTGCACTGTGACACGCACACATGATGCAAGATCGCCCATTTTTTTTTTTTTTTAAATGAAACGAAATGATGTGACTGTGTAGTTTACATTGTAGGATCAATTTTCATCGTACAGTGTGTTTATGTTTAAGTTATCAATTTAAGGGAAAAGTGTGTAAACATTGTATTGTTACATTGGAGGAAATCTTTAGTGAAATTCAGAAATAGAATCTAAACTGAAGGGTTTATTTAGAAGTGTAGAGTGTGAGACATACTGTCATAATATTTTGTTTAAAAATTTTGGGTTGGTGTGTGGTCACTATGTAAAGCATCAACGCACCGCCTCCTTTTCTTCAGGTTCCTGGGGATCCACCTATTCCATGGCGATCCTTGTATAGGGCATTCACAAAATATCTGGGTGCTATTGGAGGTACTAGATATTGTCCAGAAAGGAAAAAATTCTTATTGGAACACAGTTTAGGATTTGAGGGTCAGTCAGTTTACGAACATCTTCCACCGTATGAGGTGAGTGAAGATGAAGGTGATCTAGATGAATATCAGTTAGCGGTGAAGAAGTTAGAAAAACAACACGACATTCCACCCAGTCTAATTGTCAACAGACACAAGTTTTTTACAAGGGAGCAACAACAGGATGAAACCATTATTACGTATGTAGCTGCCTTGCGTACTTTAGCGGCAGAATGTGAGTTTGAAAATTTCACATCGCAACTGATTAGGGATCAGATAGTGGTCAGATGTTGGGACAAGAAGGTTCAAGAAAAAATATTGACATTAAAAAATCCGTCACTCACAGAAACAATAGATATAGTAAAGAGTATAGAAATATCACAAAAATCATCTAAGGAGCTTAAAATAAAAATGAAGATTCGGCTGTGTCAGTCGTCAAGGAAGTCAGTAAGGAGAGTATGGGGACAGCACAAAAAGGTCCAGGGAAATTTATTGTAAAAAAAAAAGAGGGAAAGGAAAGTTTTTTCAATCAAAAAAACATTTGCTTCAGGTGTGGTAACACAAGACATGGTTTTAACGGGCGTCCTTGTCCCGCTTTGAGTGTAAAGTGTAAGTTATGCAACAAAATTGGCCATTTTGCAAAAGTATGTCAAACACCCAAAGAAAACATAAAAGTTAATACTGTAGTTGACAGTGACTTAGACTATGAAGATATAAATATGCAATTTCAAAGAGAAATGGTTGTCGTGGTTCAAAGTGATGAGAGGGATTGTGTTGACCCTTATGAGAACATTTTAGTTGATGGTAAAAGTTTAAAGTTGTTGATAGACTCTGGTGCAAGAATGACCATCATCACTGAAGAATTATTTAAGAAAATGTGGAATGATAAGCCATTATTGCCTCCTGATAGAAATCCTTTCACATATGATGGAAGAAAGATAGATCTTACAGGGTATTTTGAGGGACAATTGATGTTTGAGGGAAAAGTGATTTTTGGGAAAATATATGTTGCAAAGGAAGGCTTGAACATTCTAGGGTGGTACCACCAAGGGTTATTTGGCATGACTCTCAGGCCAGGGAAGAAAAAACAAGTTTCATTGATCCCGGAACATCCATGTGCTAATCTTTCTGTACAGGCACCCGGAGATTTGGATGGATAAATAAATACGAGGAAGTTTTCAGTGAAAAATTGGGAAGGATTTCTGGCTTTAAACACTTGATCAAAGTGCAGAGTGGTGCAGTTCCAGTGAAACAGAAACTGAGGAATGTTCCGTTTAGCGTACGTGATGAACTGTCACAAATTCTCAAGAAAATGTGTGATGATGGTGTAATCGAACCAGTCGAGTCTTCTATTTGGTTATCTCCATTGGTTATTGCAAGGAAGAAAAATGGTCAGCTTAGGGTCTGTGTGGACCTCAGAAGTTTAAATAAGGTAATTTGGGTAGATTCACATCCTCTACCACGTATCGATGACATTGTCTCTACATTCTCTGGAGCAAAGGAATTTAGCAAAATAGATCTATCTTCCACATACCATCAAGTTGTTCTTGAAGATTCATCTAAACATTTCACGGCTTTTGTTTCTCCCATCGGTACTTTTCAGTTCAAGAGAATGCCTTTTGGGCTAGCCTCTGCCGCGTCGGTTTTCCAGCGTGTGTTGGAAAATGTTCTGAAAGGTCTAAAAGGCGTAGTGACATTTCAGGATGATATTCTGGTGGCAGGGAAAGATATAAAGGATCATGATGAATTAATGGAGCAATTTCTAACCAGACTCAAGAAAGCGGGGATTGTTGCTAATCGCAAGAAATGTGAGTTCACTAAGGATAGTATAGAGTATCTTGGTCATGTTATATCGGAGAAAGGGGTTTCACCAAGACCTGGTCTAGTCGACGCAATAGTCAAAGCACCGTGCCCAACAACAAAAGAACATGTTTCCTCATTTTTAGGAGTTTGTGAGTTTTATGCTAAATTTGTAGAGAATTTTTCAAGCAAGACGGCAAACTTGAGGGAATTGCTTAAGAAAAAGAAAATTTTCACATGGTCTTCTGAGTGCCAAAGAGAATTCGACAATCTAAAGAAAGAGATCAGTTCTCCTAGTATGTTGGCACCTTTTGACTCTTCAAGACAATGCATCATTACTGTAGATGCAAGTATTGAAGGTTTGGGTGCGACTCTATCTCAGATAAACAGGCATGGAGAAGAAGTCACATTAGGGTTTGCATCTAGATCATTGAGAGACAGTGACAAAATTTACTCTGTGATTGAAAAATAACTGTTAGCATGTTGTTGGGCCGTGGAAAGGTTCAAGTGTATTATTTGGGGAAGGAGGTTTGTTTTGCAAACGGACCACAAACCTTTGGTCAATATTTTGACGGGTACAGTTATAAGAGACCATACACCAAGAATATCAAGATTGAGTGCGAAATTATTGCAGTACGATCTCAAGATTGAATACATACCTGGGGGAAAAAATGTGAGGGGAGATTTTCTATCACGTGCTCCAATGTCAGGTGAAACCAAATTTGATGTATGTGACGAGGATTTGGATGAATGTTTTATTGCTTCTGTGGATGTGTGCCAAGGTCAGGCTATTAGTGAAATAGAATGGATTCAGAGTATGGATGATGATGCAGATCTTGCCATTGAAAAAAAATGTGAGATCGAAGGTTGGCCGAGGGAACGAGTTTTGCCTGTGTATGCAAAGATTGCAGATGAACTTCATGTTAAAATAAATGGGATTCTCATGAGAGGTGATGGGTTCGTCCCACCTTTCGGTTTAAGGGAGAGAATTGTTGTGAATGGTCATGAGGGACATTTGGGGCAAACCATTACAAAAAGGAAAATCAGAGAAGATTTTTGGTGGCCCGCCATGGACACCGAAATCAATAATAAAATTGAAAGATGTGTCATTTGTGCTAACAGTGACAAGGGGATCAAACTTACAACTTTTCCATTACAACCTTGTGTTTTACCTGAAGGGCCATGGGTAAAGATTGCCATTGATTTTATTGGTCCTTTTAATATGTTGCCACGTCAATACAGATTTGCTTTGGTCATTGTGGATTATTTTAGCAAATGGTGGGAGGTTGATTTCATGGAGGAGCCAAACACTAATTCAGTTATAAATTCTCTCAAGAAGATTTTTCAGAGGGAGGGTTTACCAAAAGAGTTAGTTTCGGATAACAGTGTCCAGTTCACTTCAAGTGAAATGAGGTTTTTTCTGCAGAAAAATGCCATGGTTCATGAGAGAGTTGCTCTTTATCACCCGCAAGCAAATGGGTTGGTGGAGAAAATGAATAGGACATTGGTTGAATGCATTCAGTGGGCAGTACAGAATTCTGTGCCTGTTAATGAGGCGGTTGAGAGTATGTTGTGGTCTCATCGCACTTCTCCCAATGCTGTGACGGGTAAGAGTCCATTTGAACTTATGAGGGGGCGTGTTTCTGCGTCGAAATTATGTCCTCCATGGTTGAGGTCTTTTCAATCTAAAATGGAGAGGTTGAACCCTAGTGATGAGACAATGAGAAATAAAGTTGAACAATACCAGGAGAAGATGAAGGAGTATTATGATGAGAAGCATAGAGTAGGTGTTAAACAAACAAAGATAGAGGTAGGTGATTGGGTTCGAATCAAGAATCCCACACATGTGGTAAAAGGAAATTCAAAATTTAGAGATCCTGTGCAGGTTGATGCGGTGTCAAGAAATGCTGTGAGGGTTCAAGGACGTGACTGGTGGAATAAGAATAGAGTACACAAAATCAATACGAACAGGGAGGAGGAGAATGTGCAAGGTGTGAGCGGTGTTAGTGGAAGAAACACAATATCAGAAGTTTGCAGCAAGAGTGTCCCTGATGAAAGTACGTCTCCTGTTTTGCGCAGAAGCAAAAGGAGTGCTCTCAAGCCTGTCAGGTTTTGTGATGTATAAAGGAGCGACGAGAACTTAAGTGTACAAATGTTGTTTTCGAATTTTATATTGTTTTAGGTTATTTGATTTTCTGTAACTGTTATTTGCTTATGCTGCTGTTTCTCTTCAGAATGTTTAGAGGAGGGAAATGTGTGGTGATGTCTTGTTATTCTATCAGGGTGGAATTCTCGGCGTAGTATTCCAGAACGCCTGAATGACCTGGGCTGTAGGGTTCGGTTCTGAACGGTTACTGCTGCTGTGGGGAAGCTGATAGAGGGTTGACAAATAAACGTCTCTCTTCCACAACTAATGCTTTGGTGACTGTTTGTACTTCCACACCGACCCACACAAGTGAGGTATCATTTTTCTCATAAGACTTTGGGGAACGCGGGGAGGGAGGACATTTGTGGATCCATGCAGATTCTGTAACTTTCCACCACAGAAATGTGGGGAAAATGTAGTTTTTTTGACAATTTTTTAAGTTTGCAAGGGATTCTGGGTAACAGACCCTGGAGAGAGGCAATCAAGTCACCACATCCTGGATTCCCCTGGGTGTCTAGTTTTCAAAAATGTATAGGTTTGCTAGGTTTTCAGAGGTGCCCGCAGAGCTACGGTTCACAAACTAGAGCTAGGCACTTTACCAAAAAAGGGTCATTTTTCAATGCGAAATTGAGGTGAGACCACGTTGCGTTTTGCGCGGTTGACTGTTGCGGGCACTAGGCCGATCCGCACAAGTGAGGTACCCTTTTTCTCGTAAGACTTTGGGGAACGCGGAGTGGGTGAACATTTTTGGATCCGCATAGATTCCGGAACTTTCCACCACAGAAATGTGGGGAAAATATGTTTTTGTGACAATTTATTAGGTTTGCAAGGGATTCTGGGTAACAGACCCTGGTGGGAGGCAGTCCAGGCACCCCATCCTGGATTCCCCTGGGTGTCTAGTTTTCAAAAATGTATAGGTTTGCTATGTTTCCCAATGTGCCCGCAGAGCTAGGGTTCAAAAACTAGAGCTAGGCACTTTACCAAAAAAGGGACATTTTTCACTGCGAAATTGAGGTGTGACCACGTTGCGTTTTGCGCCGTTTCTTGTCACTGGCACTAGGCCGACCCGCACAATGAGGTGCCATTTCTCTTGTAAGACTCTGGGGAACGTGGGGTGGGTGGAAATTTGTGGATCCACGCAGATTCCAGAACTTTCCACCACAGAAATGTGGAATAAATGTGGGTTTTTTGACAATTTTGTGGGTTTGCAAGGGATTCTGGGTAACAGACCCTGGTGGGAGGCAGTCAAGTCACCCCATCCTGGATTCCCCTGGGTGTCTAGTTTTCAAAAAGGTATAGGTTTGCTAAGGTTCCCAAAGTGCCCAAATAGCTATGGTTAAAAAATTACAGCTAGACACTTTGCCAAAAAAGGGTCATTTTGCACTGCGAAATTGAGGTGTGACCACGTTGATTTTGCACCGTTTCCTGTCACGGGCACTAGATCGACCCACACAGGTGAGGTACCATTTTCTCGTAAGACTTTGGGGAACACGGGGTGGGTGAAAATTTGTGGATCCATGCAGATTCCGGAACTTTCCACCACAGAAATGTAGAGAAAATATGCTTTTTTTACAATATTTTAGGTTTGCAAGGGATTCTGTGTAACAGACCCTGGTGGGAGGCATTCAAGTCACCCCATCCTAGATTCCCCTGGATGTCTAGTTTTCAAACATATATAGGTTTGCTAGGTTTCCCAAGGTGCCCGCAGAGCTATGGTTAAAAAACTAGAGCTTTGCACTTTGCCAAAAAAGGGACATTTTTCACTGCGAAATTGAGGTGTGACCACGCTGAGTTTTGCGCCGTTTCTTGTCGCGGGCACTAGGCCGACCCGCACAAGTGAGGTGCCGTTTTTCTCATAAGACTTTTGGGAACGCGTGGTGGGTGGAAATTTGTGGATCCACGCAGATTCCAGAACTTTCCACCACAGAAATATGGGAATAATGTGGTTTTTTTGACAATTTTTTAGGTTTGCAAGGGATTCTGGGTAACAAACCCTGGTGGAAGGAAGTCAAGCCACCCCATCCTTTATTCCCCTGGTTGTCTAATTTTCAAAAATGTAAAGGTTTGCTAGGTTTCCCAAGGTGCCCAATGAGCTATGGTTAAAAAATTACAGCTAGACACTTTGCGAAAAAAGAGTAATTTTTCACTGCGAAATTGAGGTGTGACCACGTTGATTTTGCGTCATTTCCTGTCGCGGGCACTAGGCCTACCCGCACAAGTGAGGTGCCATTTTTCTCGATAGACTTTGGGGGACGCGGGGTGGGTGAAAATTTGTGGATCCAAGTAGATTCCGGAACTTTCCACTTCAGAAATGTGGGGAAAATTTGTTTTTTGGGATAATTTCTTAGGTTTGCAAGGGATTCTGGGTAACAGACCCTGGTGGGAGGCAGTCAAGTCACCCCGACCTAGATTCCCCTGGATGTCTAGTTTTCAAAAATGTACAGGTTTCCCAAGGTGCCCGCAGAGCTAGGGTTAAAAAACTAGAGCTTTGCACTTTGCCAAAAAAGGGACATTTTTCACTGCGAAATTGAGGTGTGACCACGCTGCGTTTTACGCCGTTTCTTGTCGCTGGCACTAGGCCGACCCGCACAAGTGAGGTGCCGCTTTTCTCATAAGACTTTGGGGAACGCGTGGTGGGTGGAAATTTGTGGATCCACGCAGATTCCAGAACTTTCCACCACAGAAATATGGGAATAATGTGGTTTTTTTGACAATTTTTTAGGTTTGCAAGGAATTCTGGGTAACAAACCCTGGTGGAAGGCAGTCAAGACACCCCATCCTGGATTCCCCTGGTTGTCTAGTTTTCAAAAATGTAAAGGTTTGCTAGGTTTCCCAAGGTACCCAATGAGCTATGGTTCAAAAATTACAGCTAGACACTTTGCGAAAAAAGAGTAATTTTTCACTGCGAAATTGAGGTGTGACCACGTTGCATTTTGCGCCGTTTCCTGTTGCAGGCACTAGGCCGACCCACACAAGTGAGGTACCATTTTTCTCGTAAGACTTTGGGAACGAGGGGTGCGTGGAAATTTGTGGATCCACGCAGATTCCGGAACTTTCCACCACAGAAATGTGGGGAAAATTTAGTTTTTTGACAGTTTTTTAGGTTTGCAAGGGATTCTGTGTAACAGACCCTGGTGGGAGGCAGTCATGTCACCCCATGCTGGATTCCCCTGGGTGTCTAGTTTTCACAAATGTATAGGTTTGCTAGGTTTCCCAAGGTGCCCGCAGAGCCAGGGTTAAAAAACTAGAGCTAGGCACTTTGCCAAAAAAGGGTCATTTTTCACTGCTATATTGAGGTGTGACCACGCTGCGTTTTGCGCCATTTCCTGTCGCGGGCACTAGGCCTACCTGCACAAGTGAAGTACCATTTTTCTCGTAAGACTTTGTGGAATGCGGGGTGGGTGGAAATTTGTGGATCCACACAGATTCCGGAACTTTCCACCACAGAAATGTGTAGAAAATATGTTTTTTGGGACAATTTTTTAGGTTTGCAAGGTATTTTGGGTAACAGACCCTGGTGAGATGCAGTCAAGTCCCCTCATCCTGGATTCCACTTTGTGTTTAGTTTTCAAAAACGTATAGGTTTGCTAGGTTTCCCAAGGTGCCCGCAGAGCTAGGGTTCAAAAACTAGAGCTAGGCACTTTAGCAAAAAAGGGTAATTTTTCAATGCCAAATTGAGGTGTGACCATATTGCATTTTGCGCTGTATCCTGTCGCAGGCACTAGGCCGACCCGCACAAGTGAGGTACCATTTTTCTCGTAAGAATTTGGGGAATGCGACATGTGTGGAAATTTGTGGATCCACGGAGATTCCGGAACTTTCCACCGCAGAAATGTGGAAAAAATATGTTTTTTTTGTCAATTTTTTAGGTTTGCAAGGGATTTTGGGTAACAGACCCTGGTGGGAGGCAGTCAAGTCACCCCATCCTGGATTCCCCTGGATGTCTAGTTTTCAAAAATGTATAGGTTTGCTAGGTTTCCCAAGGTGCCCGCAGAGCTAGGGTTCAAAAACTAGAGCTAGGCACTTTACCAAAAAAGGGTCATTATTCAATGCGAAATTGAGGTCTGACCACATTGCATTTTGCGCTGTTTCCTGTCGCAGGCACTAGGCCGACCCGCACAATGAGGTGCCATTTTTCTTGTAAGACTTTGGGGAACGCGGGGTGGGTGGAAATTTGTGGATCCACGCAGATTCCAGAACTTTCCACCACAGAAATGTGGAATAAATGTGGTTTTTTTGACAATTTTGTGGGTTTGCAAGGGATTCTGGGTAACAGACCCTGGTGGGAGGCAGTCAAGTCACCCCATCCTGGATTCCCCTGGGTGTCTAGTTTTCAAAAAGGTATAGGTTTGCTAAGGTTCCCAAAGTGCCCAAATAGCTATGGTTAAAAAATTACAGCTAGACACTTTGCCAAAAAAGGGTCATTTTTCACTGCGAAATTGAGGTGTGACCACGTTGATTTTGCACCGTTTCCTGTCGCAGGCACTAGGTCGACCCACACAGGTGAGGTACCATTTTCTCGTAAGACTTTGGGGAACACGGGGTGGGTGAAAATTTGTGGTTCCACGCAGATTCCGGAACTTTCCACCACAGAAATGTGGAGAAAATATGCTTTTTTTACAATATTTTAGGTTTGCAAGGGATTCTGTGTAACAGACCCTGGTGGGAGGCATTCAAGTCACCCCATCCTGGATTCCCCTGGGTGTCTAGTTTTCAAAAATGTATAGGTTTGCTAGGTTTCCCAAGGTGCCCGCAGAGCTAGGGTTCAAAAACTAGAGCTTTGCACTTTGCCAAAAAAGGGTAATTTTTCACTGCGATATTGAGGTGTGACCACATTGCATTTTAATTTTTGAACCGTTTCCTGTCGCGGGCACTAGGTCGACCCGCACAAGTGAGGTACAATTTTTCTCATAAGACTTTGGGGAACGCGGTGTGGGTGGAAATTTGTGGATCCACGCATATTCCGGAACTTTTCACCACAGAAATGTGGAGAAAATATGCTTTTTTTTACAATATTTTAGGTTTGCAAGGGATTCTGGGTAACAGACCATGGTGTGAGGCAGTTAAGTGACCCCATTCTGGATTCCCCTGGGTGTCTAGTTTACAAAAATGTATAGGTTTGCTAGGTTTCCCAAGGTGCCCGCAGAGATAGGGTTAAAAAACTAGAGCTAGGCACTTTGCCAAAAAAGGGTCATTTTTCACTGCGATATTGAGGTGTGACCACGCTGCGTTTTGCGCCATTTCCTGTCATGGGCACTAGGCCTACCCGCTAGGGGTGGGCGGAATTTGCGGAATTAACCTTCGCAAATTATCGCGAGAATGTTTAAAATTATCGCAAACAAGCAGAAATATCGCGAAGATGCGGAAGTTTTTTTCCGGCATGTTCGCGAGATTTTCTGCATGGTTGCGGGTCGCCAACTTACCCATGTGGTTGCTTGCGGGCGCGGCCATCTTGTTTTGAGTTGTTCTCGCGGTGCATGATCGCGAGAAGAAAGACGTGATCGCGCGACGCATGACGTCACTGCGGGCGCGAACTGTCGCGAGACAGCGCAAATGGCTAAAAACAATACAACATCTCATGGAGAACGCGACCGGATCAAGAAAACTTGTCGGCGAACGCAGGGATTCAGGTAAGGCGATCGCGCGCGCGTGAGAATGTATCATTTTACAGCGCGAGCAAGAAACAAATTATCGCCAAGCTGCGGAAATCGGAATTTTTGACATTTTCGCGCTCTCCGCGGAACGCAAAAATGTCAAATTATCGCAATTACCGCGAACGGAACGAAATTTTTGCCCACGCCTACTACCCGCACAAGTGAGGTACCATTTTTCTCGTAAAACGTTGTGGAACGCGGGGTGGGTGGAAATTTGTGGATCCACGCAGATTCCGGAACTTTACACCACAGAAATGTGGAGAAAATATGCTTTTTTTTTTACAATATTTTAGGTTTGCAAGTGATTCTGGGTAAGAGACCCTGGTGGGAGGCAGTTAAGTCATCCCATCCTGGATTCCTCTGGGTGTCTAGTTTTCAAAAATGTATAGGTTTGCTAGGTTTCCCAAGGTGCCCGCAGAGCTAGGGTTCAAAAACTAGAGCTAGGCACTTTACCAAAAAAGGGTCATTATTCAATGCGAAATTGTGGTCTGACCACATTGCATTTTGCGCTGTTTCCTGTCGCAGGCACTAGGCCGACCCGCACAATGAGGTGCCATTTTTCTTGTAAGACTTTGGGGAACGCGGGGTGGGTGGAAATTTGTGGATCCACGCAGATTCCGGAACTTTCCACCACAGAAATGTGGAATAAATGTGGTTTTTTTGACAATTTTGTGAGTTTGCAAGGGATTCTGGGTAACAGACCCTGGTGGGAGGCAGTCAAGTCACCCCATCCTGGATTCCCCATGGTGTCTAGTTTTCAAAAAGGTATAGGTTTGCTAAGGTTCCCAAAGCTCCCAAATAGCTATGGTTTAAAAATTACAGCTAGACACTTTGCCAAAAAAGGGTCATTTTTCACTGCGAAATTGAGGTGTGACCACGTTGATTTTGCACCGTTTCCTGTCGTGGGCACTAGGTCTACCCACACAGGTGAGGTACCATTTTCTCATAAGACTTTGGGGAACACGGGGTGGGTGAAAATTTGTGGTTCCACGCAGATTCCGGAACTTTCCACCACAGAAATGTGGAGAAAATATGCTTTTTTTATAATATTTTAGGTTTGCAAGGGATTCTGTGTAACAGACCCTGGTGGGAGGCATTCAAGTCACCCCATCCTGGATTCCCCTTTGTGTCTAGTATTCAAAAATGTATAGGTTTGCTAGGTTTCCCAAGGTGCCCGCAGAGCTAGGGTTAAAAAAACTACAGCTAGGCACTTTGCCAAAAAAGGATCATTTTTCACTGCGATATTGAGGTGTGACCACGCTGCGTTTTGCGCCATTTCCTGTCACGGGAACTAGGCCTACCCGCACAAGTGAGGTACCATTTTTCTCGTTAGACTTTGGGGAACGCGGGGTGGGTGAAAATTTGTGGATCCAAGTAGATTCCGGGATTTTCCACCACAGAAATGTGGGGAAAATGTGTTTTTTTGGATCATTTCTTAGGTTTGCAAGGGTTTCTGGGTAACAGACCCTGGTGGGAGGCAGTCAAGTCACCCCGCCCTGGATTCCCCTGGATGTCTAGTTTTCAAAAATGTATAGGTTTGCTAGGTTTGCCAAGGTGCCCGCAGAGCTAGGGTTAAAAAACTAGAGCTTTGCACTTTGCCAAAAAAGGGACATTTTCACTGCGAAATTGAGGTGTGACCACGTTGCGTTTTGCGCCGTTTCTTGTCGCGAGCACTAGGCCGACCCGCACAAGTGAGCTGCCGTTTTTCTCATAAGACTTTGGGGAACGCGTGGTGGGTGGAAATTTGTGGATCTACGCAGATTCCAGAACTTTCCACCACAGAAATATGGGAATAATGTGTTTTTTTGACAATTTTTTAGGTTTGCAAGGGATTCTGGGTAACAAACCCTGGTGGAAGGCAGTCAAGCCACCCCATCCTGGATTCCCCTGGTTGTCTAGTTTTCAAAAATTTAAAGGTTTGCTAGGTTTCCCAAGGTGTCCAATGAGCTATGGTTCAAAAATTACAGCTAGACACTTTGCGAAAAAAGAGTAATTTTTCACAGCGAAATTGAGGTGTGACCACGTTGATTTTGCACCATTTCCTGTTGCTGGCACTAGGCCTACCCGCACAAGTGAGGTACCATTTTTCTTGTTAGACTTTGGGGAACGCGGGGTGGGTGAAAATTTGTGGATCCAAGTATATTCTGGAACTTTCCACCACAGAAATGTGGGGAAAATGTGTTTTTTTGGATAATTTCTTAGGTTTGCAAGGGATTCTGGGTAACAGACCCTGGTGGGAGGCAGTCAAGTCACCTCACCCCGACCTGGATTCCCCTGGATGTCTAGTTTTCAAAAATGTATAGGTTTGCTAGGTTTCCCAAGGTGCCCGCAGAGCTAGGGTTACAAAACTAGAGCTTTGCACTTTGCCAAAAAAGGGACATTTTTTACTGCGAAATTGAGGTGTGACCACGCTGCGTTTTGCGCCGTTTCTTGTTGCGGGCACTAGGCCGACCCGCACAAGTGAGGTGCCGTTTTTCTCATAAGACTTTGGGGAACACATGGTGGGTGGAAATTTGTGGATCCACGCAGATTCCAGAACTTTCCACCACAGAAATATGGGAATAATGTGTTTTTTTGGACAATTTTTTAGGTTTGCAAGGGATTGTGGGTAACAAACCCTGGTGGAAGGCAGTCAAGCCACCCCATCCTGGATTCCCCTGGTTGTCTAGTTTGCAAAATGTAAAGGTTTGATAGGTTTCCCAAGGTACCCAATGAGCTAGGGTTCAAAAATTACAGCTAGACACTTTGCGAAAAAAGAGTAATTTTTCACTGCGAAATTGAGGTGTGACCACTTTTCATTTTGCGCCGTTTCCTGTTGCGGGTACTAGGCCGACCCACACAAGTGAGGTACCATTTTTCTCGTAAGACTTTGGGAATGAGGGGTGGGTGGAAATTTGTGGATCCACGCAGATTCCGGAACTTTCCACCACAGAAATGTGGGGAAAATGTAGTTTTTTGACAGTTTTTTAGGTTTGCAAGGGATTCTGTGTAACAGACCCTGGTCAGAGGCAGTCATGTCACCCCATCCTGGATTCCCCTGGGTGTCTAGTTTTCAAAAATGTATAGGTTTGCTAGGTTTCCCAAGGTGCCCGCAGAGCTAGGGTTAAAAAACTAGAGCTAGGCACTTTGCCAAAAAAGGGTGATTTTTCACTGCGATATTGAGGTGTGACCACGCTGCGTTTTGCGACATTTCCTGTCGCGGGCACTAGGCCTACCCGCACAAGTGAGGTACCATTTTTCTCGTAAGACTTTGTGGAATGCGGGGTGGGTGGAAATTTGTGGATCCACGCAGATTCTGGAACTTTCCACCACAGAAATGTGGAGAAAATATGTTTTTTGGACAATTTTTTAGGTTTGCAAGGTATTTTGGGTAACAGACCCTGGTGAGAGGCAGTCAAGTCCCCTCATCCTGGATTCCACTTTGTGTCTAGTTTTCAAAAACATATAGGTTTGCTAGGTTTCCCAAGGTGCCCGCAGAGCTAGGGTTCAAACACTAGAGCTAGGCACTTTAGCAAAAAAGGGTCATTTTTCAATGCGAAATTGAGGTGTGACCATATTGCATTTTGCGCTGTATCCTGTCGCAGGCACTAGGCCGACCCGCACAAGTGAGGTACCATTTTTCTCGTAAGACTTTGGGGAACGCGACATTTGTGGAAATTTGTGGATCCACGGAGATTCCGGAACTTTCCACCACAGAAATGTGGAAAAAATAGGGGTTTTTTTTGTCAATTTTTTATGTTTGCAAGGGATTCTGGGTAACAGACCCTGGTGGGAGGCAGTCAAGTCACCCCATCCTGGATTCCCCTGGGTGTCTAGTTTTTAAAAATGTATAGGTTTGCTATGTTTCCCAAGGTGCCCGCAGTGCTAGGGTTAAAAAACTAGAGCTAGGCACTTTTCCAAAAAAGGGTCATTTTTCACTGCGATATTGAGGTGTGACCATGCTGCGTTTTGTGCCATTTCCTGTCGCGGGCACTATGCCTACCCGCACAAGTGAGGTACCATTTTTCTCGTAAGACTTTGTGGAATGCGGGGTGGGTGGAAATATGTGGATCTACGCTGATTCCGGAACTTTCCACCACAGAAATATGGAGAAAATATGTTTTTTGGGACAATTGTTTAGGTTTGCAAGGGATTTTGGGTAACAGACCCTGGTGAGAGCCAGCCAAGTCCCCTCATCCTGGATTCCCCTTTGTGTCTAGTTTTCAAAAACGTATAGGTTTGCTAGGTTTTCCAAGGTGCCCGCAGAGCTAGGGTTCAAAAACTAGAGCTAGGTACTTTCCCAAAAAAGGGTCATTTTTCACTGCGATATTGAGGTGTGACCACATTGCGTTTTGCACCGTTTCCTGTCGCGGGCAATAGGTCAACCCACACAAGTGAGGTACCGTTTTTCTCATAAGGCTTTGGGGAAATCGGGGAGGGAGGAAATTTGTGAATCCATGCAGTTTCCAGAACTTTCCACCACAGAAATGTGGAGAAAATATGCTTTTTTTTAACAATATTTTAGGTTTGCAAGGGATTCTGGGTAACAGACCCTGGTGGGAGGCAGTTAAGTCACCCCATCCTGGATTCCCCTGGGTGTCTAGTTTTCAAAAATGTATAGGTTTGGTAGATTTCCCAAGGTGCCCGTAGAGCCAGGGTTCAAAAACTAGAGCTAGGCACTTTACCAAAAAAGGGTAATTTTTCAATGCGAAATTGAGGTGTGACCACATTGCATTTTGCGCTGTATCCTGTCGCAGGCACTAGGCTGACCCGCACAAGTGAGGTACCATTTTTCTCCTAAGACTTTGGGGAATGCGAGGTGGGTGGAAATTTGTGGATCCACAGAGATTCCGGAACTTTCCACCACAGAAATGTGGAAAAAATATGTGTTTTTTTGTCAATTTGTTAGGTTTGCAAGGAATTCTGGGTAACAGACCCTGGTGGGAGGCAGTTAAGCCACACCATCTTGGATTCCCCTGGGTGTCTAGTTTTCAAAAATGTATAGGTTTGCTAGGTTTCCCAAGGTGCCCGCAGAGCTAGGGTTCAAAAACTAGAGCTAGGCACTTTCCCAAAAAAGGGTCATTTTTCACTGCGATATTGAGGTGTGACCACGTTGCGTTTTGCACCGTTTCCTGTCGCGGGCACTGGGTCAACCTGCACAAGTGAGGTACCATTTTTCTCATAAGACTTTGGGGAATGCGGGGTGGGTGGAAATTTGTGGATCCACGCAGATTCCGGAACTTTCCACCACAGAAATGTGGAGAAAATATGCTTTTTTTTTAACAATATTTTAGGTTTGCAAGTGATTCTGGGTAACAGACCCTGGTGGGAGGCAGTTAAGTCATCCCATCCTGGATTCCTCTGGGTGTCTAGTTTTCAAAAATGTATAGGTTTGCTAGGTTTCCCAAGGTGCCCGTAGAGCTAGGGTTCAAAAACTAGAGCTAGGCACTTTGCCAAAAAAGGGTCATTTTTCAATGCGAAATTGAGGTGAGACCACGTTGCGTTTTGCGCCGTTTCCTGTCGCGGGCACTAGGCCGACACGCACAAGTGTGGTATCGTTTTTCTCATAAGACTTTGGGGAAGGCGGGGAGGGAGGAAATTTGTGGATCCATGACATTCCGTAACTTTCCACCACGGAAATGTGGGTAAAATGTAGTTTTTTTGACAATTTTTTAAGTTTGCAAGGGATTCTGGGTAACAGACCCTGGTGAGAGGCAATCAAGTCACCACATCCTGGATTCCCCTGGGTGTCTAGTTTTCAAAAAGGTATAGGTTTGCTAGGTTTCCAAAGGTGCCCACAGAGATACGGTTCCAAAACTAGAGCTAGGAACTTTACCAAAAAAGGGTCATTTTTCAATGCGAAATTGAGGTGAGACCACGTTGCGTTTTGCGCCGTTTCCTGTCGTGGGCACTAGGCCGACACGCACAAGTGAGTTACCGTATTTCTCGTAAGACTTTGGGGAACGCGGAGTGGGTAAACATGTTGGGATCCACGCAGATTCCGTAACTTCCCACCACAGAAATGTGGGGAAAATATGTTTTTTTTGACAATTTATTAGGTTTGCAAGGGATTCTGGGTAACAGACCCTGGTGGGCGGCAGTCAAGTCAACCCATCCTGGATTCCCCTGGGTGTCTAGTTTTCAAAAATGGATAGGTTTGCTATGTTTCCCAATGTGCACGCAGAGCTAGGGTTCAAAAACTAGAGCTAGGCACTTTGCCAAAAAAGGGACATTTTTCACTGCGAAATTGAGGTCTGACCACATTGCATTTTGCGCTGTTTCCTGTCGCAGGCACTAGGCCGACCCGCACAATGAGGTGCCATTTTTCTTGTAAGACTTTGGGGAACGCGGGGCGGGTGGAAATTTGTGGATCCACGCAGATTCCGGAACTTTCCACCACAGAAATGTGGAATAAATGTGGGTTTTTTTGACAATTTTGTGGGTTTGCAAGGGATTCTGGGTAACAGACCCTGGTGGGAGGCAGTCAAGTCACCCCATCCTGGATTCCCCTGGGTGTCTAGTTTTCAAAAAGTTATAGGTTTGCTAAAGTTCCTGTAAGACCTGGGGTCTCCAGGCCCTATGGGGCTGTAACATGACACGAGCGGTCAGGCCACCAAAGGTCTGTGTGTAACGCATATATACAACACGCACCTCTCATGGGACAAGGAACACACACAATAAGTGACGCCACATGGTAGGAGTTAAGTAAATACTCAAGTTTATCCAAGCAGATCACGTTAGATGCAGTTCATGAGGTAGCAGTACATTTCATAAGCTGGTGATACCACAAATGACATTCATAACAAACCAGTACTGCCTGAGGTACCACTGCCCTTCACCTAGAGGTACACGCGCGCTTCACGTTCCTGTAGCACCTTAGGGGGGGTGAGGATGGCGCTAGGCGCGCTAACTGGTGACGACCTCAGAACGGGGCATCTAGCACAGAGAGCTACTCGGAATAGATGTCATTTAGTATTTCATTATGAACATGAATAACAGCGTGCTACTCGTGATCAATAGCACGTAGCACTTCAACATGGGCGTAAATAACAGCGCGCTACTCGTATTCAATAGCACGTGGTACTTCAATATGGAACATGAATAACAGAGCGCTACTCGTAATCACCAACACGTAGCACTTCAATATGGCACATGAATAACAGAGCGCTACTCGTAATCACCAACACGCAGCACTTCAATATGGCACATGAATAACAGAGCGCTACTCGTAATCACCAACACGTAGCACTTCAATATGGCACATGAATAACAGAGCGCTACTCGTAATCACCAACACGTAGCACTTCAATATGGCACCTGAATAACAGAGCGCTACTTGTAATTATGGACATTGAGCACTTCAATCCGGCACAGGAATATCAGAGCGCTACTTGTAATTATGGACATTGAGCACTTCAATGTGGGGTAGGACAGTCAATGCGCCTCACAAAGCTTTTAGCGGGAAGCGCCCGGGATGGGAGGAGTGAGTCTCTCGGCTCCGGTGCAGTTCGTAGGGCACCTCGCTTCAGAGCGGTCGCGGGGGCACAACGAGAGGATCCCTCGGCGGGGTCTCTCCGTCGCGCTGGCAGGGGGAACTCCCACGGAGAGGGGACCCGGGCTGAGGGTGCGGTGCGGTTCCCGACCAGTAGGGGGCGCACCAGGGGCAATCCCAGCCTCCGGGCTTACCTCGTTCTCGGCGTCAGCCAGCGTCCGCTCCAGCGACGATGGGGGAACTCGGCCCCAGGCCTCGCGCACCTTCTCTCACAGCTGCGACGGCAGCGGCGGGGCCCCGGGCTTCTCACGGGCCTCGCGACTCTGCAGGGCACTTCTTCCGGCCTCCGGGCCATGGCGGTGAGCGCGCTGGCTTCCACGTCACAGGGGAGGGGCTCAAGTTAAGGTTGGGGACTCCGCGCTCAGCGGAGCACGCTGCCGGGGGTCCCAGGCCAGGTCAGGGAGCGCAGGGGTCTCAGCGCTAATACCTGGTCGATCCCCGGTGGCTCTTCAATCTGCTTTGCATACGGCTTCAGGGGTCAGTCTGGACACGCAGTCTAAGTGCTTGGCATATAAGTTTAAGAGTTCAATCTGGACACGCAGTCTCAGTGCTTGGCATATAAGTTTGAGAGTTCAATCTGGACACGCAGTCTCAGTGCTTGGCATATAAGTTTGAGAGTTCAATCTGGACACGCAGTCTCAGTGCTTGGCATATAAGTTCTGTTCTCAGATGTTAGATAAAGGCTTGTTGGCGCAGATGTATCTGGCGCCCTTACAGGGGTTTTGTTACAGGGGGGTAGGGATGGAGAGGGAGATTAGATCCTTCCTAGTCAGGCTGGGCAGAGAGTCTCTGGGTCCTCCTACTGCTGGGCAAGATCAGTGGGTTTCACAGGGTCCCTCACTCACTTAAGAGGCAGCACCTAAATCCTGTCACTCTCAGAGGCATAAGTCCCTGGCTAGGCCCTACCGCCTACACTCCTGGTGGATTCTTCCAGCTCTGCTTCACCCCAATGGCCAACTCACCACAAAAAGTTCCCTCCCTCACTTAAGTAGCCCTAGGTCAGGTGACCTCTGGCCAAGGCGGCAAAAGAAAAACCACACCTCCCTTCTAGAAGGTTCCAGCACATTCCAGGAGCTTCCCCATTCTACCTATGGGACAAAAAGGCAGGCTGGAGTCGCAACATTGTTGTGGGGTTCCAGCCAGCTCCTGGCAGCTAGGGTGCTACTATGAAAGACCACTCTGCAGTAGCAGGGGCCTGTGGCAGCCATCTTGGGAGAAGGGAGCACCTGCACCTTAACACTGATTGGCAATGAAAAGGCGCCCGGAGACCTAGTCCAACATAAAAATGAGGGTGGAAAAAATGAGGCACATACAAAAATGGAAGGGGAGACCACCCTAGGGCTGACAGGTCCAACATGCATCCCCCCCAGCCGAAAGAGGGGAGAGCTACCCAACCTCTAGGGAGTTCTCATCACTAAGGCGGAAAAACCTGGAGAGATCGTCAGCATTGGCGTGGTCAACTCCGGGCCGATGTTCCACCCGAAAGTCCATCCCCTGTAGGGAAATGGACCACCTCAACAACTTGGGGTTTTCGCCTCTCATCTGCATGAGCCAGCGAAGGGGCCGGTGGTCGGTCCGAATAAGGAAGTGAGTGCCAAAGAGGTATGGCCTCAACTTCTTCAGTGCCCAGACCACCGCGAAGGCTTCTCTCTCAATGGTGCTCCATCGCCGATCCCGAGGGAGGAGTCTTCTGGATATGAAGGCCACTGGTTGATCTTGGCCCTCGGCATTGAGTTGTGAGAGCACCGCACCTATGCCGTGCTCTGAGGCATCTGTCTGTACAATAAATTCCTTGCTGAAATGTGGTGTTGCTAGTACTGGAGCGGTACACATCGCATGTTTCAGCGTGTCAAAGGCCTCTTGGCATGCAGCTGTCCACATGACCTTGCGAGGTTGCTTCTTTGAGGTCAATTCCGTCAAGGGGGCTACGATGGTACCATATCCCTTGACGAACCGGCGGTAATACCCAGTGAGGCAGAGGAAAGCTCGGACATCTGTTTGGGTCTTGGGGGGCTCCCAAGCCAAGATGGTTTCGATTTTGTCCTGGAGGGGTTGCACCTTACCTCCGCCCACCAGGTGTCCCAGGTACACGACAGATCCCTGTCCAATCTGGCACTTGCTTGCTTTGATTGTTAAGCCAGCGCGTTGCAGCGCCTGCAATACCTCCTGGAGGTGTTGCAGATGGTCCTCCCAGGTGCCACTGAAGACAGCTATGTCATCCAGGTAGGCCGCTGAGAAGGACTCCAGGCCAGATAGTACCTGATTCACTAACCGCTGGAATGTGGCTGGAGCATTTTTGAGCCCAAAGGGCATCACTCAAAACTGGTAGTGGCCCTCGGGGGTGGAGAACGCTGTGTTCTCCCTTGCTCCATCGGCCATGGCAATCTGCCAATATCCGGATGTCAGGTCAATGGTGCTGAGGTACCGGGCGGCTCCCAGCCGGTCCACCAGCTCGTCTGCACGTGGGATGGGGTGAGCATCTGTCTTCGTGACAGAGTTCAACCCCCGGTAGTCCACACAGAACCGAAGCTCCGGTGTCGTACCCGGTGGGGCCGCTTTCGGCACCAACACCACTAAACTAGCCCACGGGCTGCTGGAAGGTTCTATCACCCCCAGCTCCAGGATCTTTGCCACCTCACGCTGGATGCTATCCTTCACTCTGTCAGAGAGCCAGTAAGACTTGTTCTTCACCGGGGGGCTGTCCCCTGTGTCCACATCATGGGTACACAAATTAGTGATTCCAGGCGTGAGGGAGAACAACGAGGCGAACTGTCCCAGGACATGGCGACAGTCCCTCTGTTGCTCTGGGGTCAGGGATGGGGATAGGACTACACCTTTCACCGAACCATCCTTTTCTTGTACCGCTAGAAGGTCAGGAAGAGCTTCACTCTCTTCCTCTTCGCTCCCATCCGTCACCATAAGGAGAGCAAGCTCTGATCGCTCATGGTGCGGCTTCAGGCGGTTGACGTGGAGCACCCTGAGGGGCTGACAGGGGGTTTTCATATCGACTACGTACGTGGTCTGGCCTCACCGCTCCACAATGTCGAACGGGCCAGTCCACCGGTCCTGGAGGGCACAAAGCTCCCCAGGTTCCATAACCCACACCTTCTGTCCAACGTCTAACTCGACCGTCCGAGCGTTGCGGTCATACCACTCCTTCATCACGGTCTGGCTAGCCTCCAGGTTCTCTGTGGCTGCCTTCCACAGTTTGGCCATCTGGCTGCGGAATGCCAGCATGTAGCTGACAATGTCACGGGGAAGCTTCTGTGAAGTCTTCTCCCACCCCTCTTTCACTAAACTGAGGGGACCCCTAACGGGATGGCCATAGAGCAATTCAAATGGGCTGAACCTGACTCCCTTCTGCGGTACCTCCCGATAGGAAAATAACAAGCAGGGGAGGAGGACGTCCCATTTACGCCTCAAGCCCTCTGGTAGGCTTCGGATCATCCCCTTCAATGTCTTATTGAAGCGCTCTACAAGTCCGTTCGTCTGGGGATGGTAAGGAGTGGAGAACCGGTAGGTCACCCCACACTCCTTTCACATGGCCTGCATGTAGGCCGACATGAAATTGGTGCCCCGGTCCGACACCACGACCTTGGGGAATCCCACTCAGGTAAAAATCCCCAACAGTGCCTGCGCCACCACCGGTGCAGTGATGGTCCTCAGAGGAATAGCCTCTGGGTACCTTGTGGCGTGGTCCACCAAAACCAAGATGAACCGGTGTCCCGCTGCGGTCGGAGGGTCCAATGGCCCAACAATATCGAAACCGACCCTCTCAAAAGGGGTCCCGACCACGGGGAGCGGTTCCAACGGGACCTTCAACTTAGTCCCCGTCTTGCCACTAGCCTGACAAGACTTGCAGGTCTTGCAAAAGGTGTCTGATGCAATCCTCATCCTGGGCCAATAAAAATGGGGGACTAACCGTGCAAAGGTTTTGTCCTGACCCAGGTGTTTCCGGCTAAGGGTATCTCGTGCGCTAACTCCAGCAGAAAGGCCCGGTAACATTGGGGGACCACTATGGCCCTCGAATATCCATGTACCGGCACCCTGGGCTCACTGTATAGGAGACCATCCTCTCAATACACGTGATAACCTCCCAGTTCCTGACTGGCCACTTGGGCTTCGGCCTGCCCCCGCATGCCTTCAATAGTGGGGCACGCACTTTGTGCCTGACAAAATTCTTCCCAGGTAGGCCCTCTTTCCACATGCCAGTCAGCAAGGGTCGGCAAGTCCTCCACAGGAATGACATCTACCTCCGCGGACTCCGGGGGCACCTCTGCGGCCTCCCCATCCATCTCACGGGGCATGTCCTCTACCACCTTCTTCTTTCCATGTTTGGCTTTGGGTTGGGCCATGATTCCAGGCTCCAACCCAGGGTGAGTTCCATGCCGGGCAGCCATGGACCGCGTGCTGACGCAAGTCCACCCTGGTAATCCCAACATCTCGGTGTGAGCGTGAAACTCGACGTCTTTCCACTTGGTGTGCTCCAGGTCGTTCCCTAGCAAACACCCCACAGGCAAGGCAGGGCTCACAGCAACTCTCAGCAGGCCTCTGACTCCTCCCCACTCAAATGGAACACGAGCCACTGGATAGTGACTCATACTGCCGTCAGCCAATACGGCCGGATGGAACTCCTCGGGGACTACTTGGTCTGGGGACACCAGCCGCCGCACGACAGTGGTCATGCTGGCCCCTGTGTCCCTCAGAGCTTCCACCTCCTCCCCATTAATTCTCACCCTCTGCTGATATTTAGCAGTGTTCAGGGGCAGGGACACTACGGGGACCACTTCTCTATCCCCGAGTGAAACCAGCGTCAGGCCTGTCCACTCCCCTTCCCTATCTAATGGCAGCTCCACCCCAAGCGCTATACTACTCACCCCAGGACTTTTCCCGCCCGTTGGAGCTGGTGGTCGCTTGCGACACTTGGGATCTTCCCTGTAGTGTCCAATCTCCCCACACTCGTAGCACCGCACAATCCTAGGCTGCTGACTCCTGTCAGGGTAAGTGGGTCTTGTGGAATTGGACGGGGGTGGGGTTCCTACTCTCTTCCCAAACTTATTTTGGGGACCTTTCGAGAACTCCACCTTTTTATCTTCCAGCTCTTTCTTCTGGGGGAACCCTGTCCGCCTTTTGAGCCATCTCCCCCGGGGCCCTTGTGAGACACCCGGGTGCTCACCCAAATATCTGCCTCCTCCGCAAGCTCACGGGGATCCATCAACTTGCGGTCCACCAGATGTTGGCGCAACTCCGGAAAGCTCTTATCCAAGAGGTGCTCCCTTAAAAAAAGATCGTACAACCTTTGGTAGTCCTGCACCTCGCTGCCACGCACCCAACCATCTAGTGCCTTCCTCGCATAGTCGAAAAAATCTACCCATGTCTGTGTGGACAGCTTATGGCTGCCACGAAACTTTTGCCTGTACCTCTCGGGGTTGAGACCAAACTTTTTTAACAAGGCCTCTTTCATGGGGGCATACCTTACCTGATCTGCCTTGGCCAAATATAACAGGGTGTCCCTAACATTGGGAGGTATATACCGGTATAAACCACCTCCCCAATTACTCTCGGGTAAACCATGGGCCGTGAAGGCTACCTCATATGCCTCCAACCATTTCATGATGTCGTCCCCCACTGTGTAATTGGAAATTACCTCTTTAGGTAGGTAGAACTTTGACTCTTGAGGTTCCTTAGGTATGCTGCCACCATTGTCCTTATTGGACGCGTTCAATTGAAGGGCGCGTATCTCCAGCTCTTTTAGCTGAAGCTCGTGCGCAAGCTTCTTCTCCTCCATTGCCCATCTCCTATTTTCTATTTCCTGTTCCACTCTGGCCAATTCCCTTTTTTTCTCTTGTTCTAACTTGGCCAGCTCCCACCTTAACTGCCTCTCTTCCCTCCTGTCCTCGTACTCCTCTGGGGACGCGCTTCTCCTCGACCCTGTCCTATTACTGGCCCTAGAACGTCTTCCTGGGGGCACATTTTCAGACACATCTACATTCAATATGTCGGTCACTTCTTGGGGGCTCTCCTCCTGAGATGCCTCTGGTGCCTCCTGTCCCTCATCCCCTCTCCCTTCTGGGTGGGCTTCTACCCATGCCCTAATGGCGGTGCGGAGTTCCGGTCCTTTGGCCTTCCATACCCCAGGCACCCCCATCCCCTGCCCGAACTCCCTTAGTTGCTTCACTGAGTACCCCTCGAGGTCAGCTAACCGGAATTCCATTCTGGCAGGTGGGGACCTAGACACTAAGGAGAAAATTTCCTAGGGTATAGGTAACAGTTCTCAGCTAACCAGGCTTCCTGTACTCTCAACCTGGACAGTGGAAATAAAAATGCAGCAATCAATGGTTTCAGAGCTCTGGAACAATTGTGGCGCCCTCCGCCTCACGGAAGGGTGCTGTATGGTCACAGGTCCTAAGGATCCCACCGCTCGCCAACAATGTAAGACCTGTGGTCTCCAGGCCCTATGGGGCGGTAACGTGACACGAGCGGTCGGGCCACCAAAGGTCTGTGTGTAAAGCAACCATACAACATGTACCTCTCATGGGACAAGGAACACACACAATAAGTGACGCCACACGGTAGGAGTTAAGTAAATACTCAAGTTTATCCAAGCAGATCACGTTAGATGCAGTTCATGAGGTAGCAGTACATTTCATAAGCTGGAGATACCACAAATGACATTCATAACAAACCAGTACTGCCTGAGGTACCACTACCCTTCACCTAGAGGTACACGCGCGCTTCACGGTCCTGTAGCGCCTTAGGGGGGGTGAGGATGGCGCTAGGCGCGCTAACTGGTGACGACCTCAGAACGGGGCATCTAGCACAGAGAGCTACTCGGAATAGATGTCATTTAGTATTTCTTTATGAACATGAATAACAGCGTGCTACTTGTGATCAATAGCACGTAGCACTTCAACATGGGCGTAAATAACAGCGCGCTACTCATAATCAATAGCACGTGGTACTTCAATATGGAACATGAATGACAGAGCGCTACTCATAATCACCAACACGTAGCACTTCAATATGGCACATGAATAACAGAGCGCTACTCGTAATCACCAACACGTAGCACTTCAATATGGCACATGAATAACAGAGCCCTACTCGTAATCACCAACACGTAGCACTTCGATATGGCACCTGAATAACAGAGCGCTACTTGTAATTATGGACATTGAGCACTTCAATCCGGCACAGGAATATCAGAGCGCTACTTGTAATTATGGACATTGAGCACTTCAATGTGGGGTAGGACAGTCAATGCGCCTCACGAAGCTTTTAGCGGGAAGCGCCCGGGACGGGAGGAGCGAGTCTCTCTGCTCCGGTGCAGTTCGTAGGGCACCTCGCTTCAGAGCGGTTGCAGGGGCACAAGGAGAGGATCCCTCGGCGGGGTCTCTCCGTCGCGCTGGCAGGGGGAACTCCCACGGAGAGGGGACCCGGGCTGAGGGTGCGGTGCGGTTCCTGACCAGTAGAGGGCGCACCAGGGGCAATCCCAGCCTCCGGGCTTACCTCGTTCTCGGCGTCAGCCGGCGTCCGCTCCAGCGACGATGGGGGAACTCGGCCCCAGGCCTCGCGCACCTTCTCTCACAGCTGCGACGGCAGCGGCGGGGCCCCGGGCTTCTCACGGGCCTCGCGACTCTGCAGGGCACTTCTTCTGGCCTCCGGGCCGCGGCGGTGTGCGCGCTGGCTTCCACGTCACAGGGGGGGGCTCAAGTTAAGGTTGGGGACTCCGCGCTCAGCGGAGCACGCTGCCGGGGGTCCCAGGCCAGGTCAGGGAGCGCAGGGGTCACAGTGCTAATACCTGGTCGATCCCCGGTGGCTCTTCAATCTGCTTTGCATACGGCTTCAGGGGTCAGTCTGGACACGCAGTCTCAGTGCTTGGCATATAAGTTTAAGAGTTCAATCTGGACACGCAGTCTCAGTGCTTGGCATATAAGTTTGAGAGTTCAATCTGGACACGCAGTCTCAGTGCTTGGCATATATGTTTGAGAGTTCAAACTGGACATGCAGTCTCAGTGCTTCTGTTACAGGGGGTAGGGATGGAGAGGGCGACTAGATCCTTCCTAGTCAGGCTGGGCAGTCTCTGGGTCCTCCTACTGCTGGGCAAGATCAGTTGGTTTCACAGTGTCCCTCACTCACTTAAGAGGCAGCACCTAAATCCTGTCACTCTCAGAGGCATAAGTCCCTGGCTAGGCCCTACCGCCTACACACCTGGTGGATTCTTCTAGCTCTGCTTCACCTCAATGGCCAACTCACCACAAAAAGATCCCTCCCTCACTTAAGTAGCCCTAGGTCAGGTGACCTCTGGCCAAGGCGGCAAAAGAAAAACCACACCTCCCTTCTAGAAGGTTCCAGCACATTCCAGGAGCTTCCCCACTCTACCTATGGGACAAAAAGGCGGGCTGGAGTCGCAACATTGTTGTGGGGTTCCAGCCAGCTCCTGGCAGCTAGGGTGCTACTATGAAAGACCACTCTGCAGTAGCAGGGGCCTGTGGCAGCCATCTTGGGAGAAGGGAGCACCTGCACCTTAAAACTGATTGGCAATGAAAAGGCGCCCGGAGACCTAGTCCAACAAAAAAATGAGGGTGGAAAAATGAGGCACGATCCAAAAATGGAAGGGGAGACCACCCTAGGGCTGACAGGTCCAACAGTTCCCAAAGTGCCCAAATAGCTATGGTTAAAAAATTACAGCTAGACACTTTGCCAAAAAAGGGTAATTTTTCACTGCAAAATTGAGGTGTGACCACGTTGATTTTGCACCGTTTCCTGTCGCGGGCACTAGGTCGACCCACACAGGTGAGGTACCATTTTCTCGTAAGACTTTGGGGAACAGGGGGTGGGTGAAAATTTGTGGATCCACGCAGATTCCGGAACTTTCCACCACAGAAATGTGGAAAAAATATGGGTTTTTTTGTCAATTTTTTAGGTTTGCAAGGGATTCTGGGTAACAGACCCTGGTGGGAGGCAGTTAAGTCACCCAATCCTGGATTCCCCTGGGTGTCTAGTTTTCACAAATGTATAGGTTTGCTAGGTTTCCCAAGGTGCCCGCAGAGATAGGGTTAAAAAACTAGAGCTAGGCACTTTGCCAAAAAAGGGTCATTTTTCACTGCGATATTGAGGTATGACCACGCTGCGTTTTGCGCCATTTCCTGTCGCGGGCACTAGGCCTACCCGCACAAGTGAGGTACCATTTTTCTCGTAAAACTTTGTGGAACGCGGGGTGGGTGGAAATTTGTGGATCCACGCAGATTCCGGAACTTTACACCACAGAAATGTGGAGAAAATATGTTTTTTGGGACAATTTTTTAGGTTTGCAAGGGATTTTGGGTAACGGACCCTGGTGGGAGGCAGTCAAGTCTCCTCATCCTGGATTCCCCTTTGTGTCTAGTTTTCAAAAACTTATAGGTTTGCTAGTTTTCCCAAGGTGCCCGCAGAGCTAGGGTTCAAAAACTAGAGCTAGGCACTTTACCAAAAAAGGGTCATTATTCAATGCGAAATTGAGGTCTGACCACATTGCATTTTGCGCTGTTTCCTGTCGCAGGCACTAGGCCGACCCGCACAATGAGGTGCCATTTTTCTTGTAAGACTTTGGGGAACGCGGGGTGGGTGGAAATTTGTGGATCCACGCAGATTCCGGAACTTTCCACCACAGAAATGTGGAATAAATGTGTTTTTTTTTAACAATTTTGTGGGTTTGCAAGGGATTCTGGGTAACAGACCCTGGTGGGAGGCAGTCAAGTCACCCCATCCTGGATTCCCCTGGGTGTCTAGTTTTCAAAAAGGTATAGGTGTGCTAAGGTACCCAAAGTGCCCAAATAGCTATGGTTAAAAAATTACAGCTAGACACTTTGCTAAAAAAGGGTCCTTTTTCACTGCGAAATTGAGGTGTGACTACGTTGATTTTGCACCGTTTCCTGTCGCGGGCACTAGGTCGACCCACACAGGTGAGGTACCATTTTCTCGTAAGACTTTGGGGAACACGGGGTGGGTGAAAATGTGTGGATCCACGCAGATTCCGGAACTTTCCACCACAGAAATGTGGAGAAAATATGCTTTTTTTACAATATTTTAGGTTTGCAAGGGATTCTGTGTAACAGACCCTGGTGCGAGGCATTCAAGTCACCCCATCCTGGATTCCCCTGGGTGTCTAGTTTTCAAAAATGTATAGGTTTGCTAGGTTTCCCAAGGTGCCCGCAGAGCTAGGGTTAAAAAAACTACAGCTAGGCACTTTGCCAAAAGAGGATCATTTTTCACTGCGATATTGAGGTGTGACCACGCTGCGTTTTGCGCCATTTCATGTCACGGGCACTAGGCCTACCCGCACAAGTGAGGTACCATTTTTCTCGTTAGACTTTGGGGAACGCGGGGTGGGTGAACATTTGTGGATCCAAGTAGATTCCGGAACTTTCCACCACAGAAATGTGGGGAAAATGTGTTTTTTTGGATAATTTCTTAGGTTTGCAAGGGATTCTGGGTAACAGACCCTGGTGGGAGGCAGTCAAGTCACCCCGCCCTGGATTCCCCTGGATGTCTAGTTTTCAAAAATGTATAGGTTTGCTAGGTTTCCCAAGGTGCCCGCAGAGCTAGGGTTAAAAAACTACAGCTAGGCACTTTGCCAAAAAAGGATAATTTTTCCTGCGATATTGAGGTGTGACCACGCTGCGTTTTGCGCCATTTCCTGTCACGGGCACTAGGCCTACCCGCACAAGTGAGGTACCATTTTTCTCGTTAGACTTTGGGGAACGCGGGGTGGGTGAAAATTTGTGGATCCAAGTAGATTCCGGAACTTTCCACCACAGAAATGTGGGGAAAATGTGTTTTTTTGGATAATTTCTTAGGTTTGCAAGGGATTCTGGGTAACAGACCCTGGTGGGAGGCAGTCAAGTCACCCCGCCCTGGATTCCCCTGGATGTCTAGTTTTCAAAAATGTATAGGTTTGCTAGGTTTGTCAAGGTGCCCGCAGAGCTAGGGTTAAAAAACTAGAGCTTTGCACTTTGCCAAAAAAGGGTCATTTTTCACTGCGATATTGAGGTGTGACCACGTTGCGTTTTGCGCTGTTTCTTGTCGCGGGCACTAGGCCGACCCGCACAAGTGAGGTGCCGTTTTTCTCATAAGACTTTGGGGAACGCTTGGTGGGTGGAAATTTGTGGATCCACGCAGATTCCAGAACTTTCCACCACAGAAATATGGGAATAATGTGGTTTTTTTGACAATTTTTTAGGTTTGCAAAGGATTCTGGGTAACAAACCCTGGTGGAAGGCAGTCAAGCCACCCCATCCTGGATTCCCCTGGTTGTCTAGTTTTCAAAAATGTAAAGGTTTGCTAGGTTTCCCAAGGTGCCCAATGAGCTATGGTTTAAAAATTACAGCTAGACACTTTGCGAAAAAAGAGTAATTTTTCACTGCGAAATTGAGGTGTGACCACGTTGCATTTTGCTCCGTTTCCTGTTGCGGGCACTAGGCCGACCCACACAAGTGAGGTACCATTTTTCTTGTAAGTCTTTGGGAACGATGGGTGGGTGGAAATTTGTGGATCCACGCAGATTCCGGAACTTTCCACCACAGAAATGTGGGGAAAATGTAGTTTTTTGACAGTTTTTTAGGTTTGCAAGGGATTCTGTGTAACAGACCCTGGTGGGAGGCAGTCATGTCACCCCATACTGGATTCCCCTGGGTATCTAGTTTTCAAAAATGTATAGGTTTGCTAGGTTTCCTGTAGGAAGGTGGATATCTGACTATGGTAACCCCCAAATTTTTTGCCTAGTGTCTAGCTGGTTTTTTGACTTAGTTGGCCTGAGATCCTGCCATTCAGGATCTCAGCCCATCTGCTCTCTCTTTAAAATGGACTCCATGTACCCTAGGTGCATAACCAATTGGAATTGGATCACTCTGTGAGCCCCTGTACCAGTGTACACTAGGTACCCAGGGCATTGGTGTATCTAAGGCCTACCAGGGGCTGAAGCATGTATTGTGCCTCCCTGGCCTGGCCTAACAATTTGACACAACTGGCTGATCACTCAGATGGGGTAAGTTGGTGTAACCACCTCTTACTTAGGTGTAGTATACCTATACCTAACCTTAAATGGGACTACTGGTAACCTATAAGTCACTCCTATGGCAGGCCTTGACACTCCTGGAGGCAGAGTGCTTGGTTCCATGTGAGATGGTGCTCTGGCATGAGCTGAGCCTGTCTGCAGTGGTCGGAACAACTTCCTTCTACCGTTTCCAGATATCGTCATACCATATACTCTTAAGTGCATTATGAACCTCGCGGTTAAATGCTATCTTTGGTTTGGCTTTATCAAAACATGTCGAGTAAGGTGTCATACGAATTGGAATACTAACCCCTCGCCAATTCTGGCAACTGGGTTAGCATTCCACCCTTCTAGAGGGACACGACATGCACAGTACCTGAAACCCGGGTAAAATCAGACATAGCCTCAGCTCCACAAAATGGATGCTGCCACCACAGACACAAGTCTGCCCTCCTGCTGCTGGGAGTCCTTCCAGCTTGGGAGACGTGGACAAAGGGTTTCCTGCCAGGGGAAGTGCGAGCACCACCCCAGACAGGATTTTGTGTATAGGTCAGGTAGGGCTTGAAAGAAACCAGACATGCCTGAGGCCCACAAGGAGCCTCGGTGCATATGCTAGTTCAATCCGGTCCTGGGGCACACCAGCCCCGGACCTGGGGCGAGCTGGACAAAGGATTGGGGGTGTAACCACCCCCCTTCCTGGTCCCACCCTTAGGGAGGGACCTAGCAGGTAGTCCGGCCCCTAAAATCCGCTTAAAGGTAGGAGCTGTGTCCTAAGACTTCAGACATCCTGGAATCAACTTACTACAAAGAAGAAGACGGGAACTTCGACGCTCTGCTGCACAGAGGACTGAAGGAAATCTCCCCTATGGTCAGGGAGTGACCATCTTGCTAACGCAAGCACCAACCAGCTATTCGACGTCTGCTTTGCCGCCACCTCCTGCCGGAGCCCAAGCCAAGAGCCAGACAAGACCTGGACCTCCAGACCTCTCACCGCCCGATCCACAGTCCCTGCAAAGAAGGGACCCATGGAGGCACCGAGACACGTGGAGCCAGCCATCTTGGAAGACCAACGACAAGCTGCAAGCGCCACGACAGAGGCTCCCTCCAAGTTGTGCTTTGGGTCCTGAGAAGCCCAACCACCGAGCAGCATCTGCACCAAAGGTGAGCCCTCCAGCATCTCCACGATCTGCGTGGGTCCCCTCTGCTCTTTGCATCTCGACGCGCCTGCCCGGTCCCTAGCCCGTTGGCTAGTGGCTATTTTGGTGACCTATTTTGAAATCAACAATGCTGGTCTGGTTGCTCCAGACTGGCCCTAGCTGCTCTCCAAAAGAGCAGCCCCTCTGATCTTGCTGGTCAGAACAATCAACTTTCCTCTCTTTCCACGACTCCTGCCTTTGCCAAGGCCTGTTTGCTTCTTTCGAGTCGCCGACACCGCCGACAGCGAGAGCCTGTAAGGGACAGCTCGTGAACCGACTCCTGGACGTCGTCGACCTTCAGGGACCACGTGGCTGTGGAGACAAGCTACACCTCATCACCTGTTTGCACCCGACAACGTCTGTTACCAACCTGGTGCCACGCCGGTCACTGGCTAGTGACTGTGAACACTGTCCCCTCTGCTTTCAGGTCTTCTACAACTCCGATCCACTCTTGGATCCACCGCATCTCTTCTGGACCGACCGCCTGCAGCATCTTTGTCATCAGGCTCCATTGATTCGATAGAAGAAACCCGACGCACTTCGAGACCTATGCACCCGCTTCCTGTGGGTGAGGTAAAGCTGGCACTCCGGTGCCCAAGTGTAGAGAAACATCTCTAGTGTCTGTGTTTTGAATCTTAAGATCATAGTCCATCCAGAAGACCCTTTCTGCAGTAACTTTTAAACTTTTACGCACCCATTGAAAACCTATGGGAGCCCGCGTGTAACTTTCCTCACTGCACACGCGACCCGTGGACCTCCTGGTCACTAACTGAAGTTAGCTCCTTGTAGGCCCAGCAATTCTAGTGGCCCTAGGCCTTTTCCCTTTCCTGTTCATGGTACTTATACCACTATTTTAGTATATGGTTTGAGTGGCCACCAGGGCCCATCCATATAAAGTGCAACTTCTGTATATTATAACATTGTCTTGTTTAACGATTTGTGCTCCTGTGCTCATAAAGAGTCTAGGGGATACTTTTAGAAATAAATACATATATATTTTGAATGTATATCTGTGTGGTGTCCTTTCATTGGTATAAAGGGGGGTTGCAATTGGTAAAACAGCCTGCTTAACACGCTTTAACGAGTTTAGCCTCAAAGACTGCTTAGCCTACGCTACCACTAGGGCAGCTAGTCTGAAAAGGTTGACTTACAACCACACCATAAGGGTTGCTTGGCATGGTACAAGGTGGTCACTTTAACTAGTGAACATCATATACCAGGCCAACTTCTCACATTGGTGAGCAGCGGTTGGATTTGAGCTTGCTGTGTTTTACCATTGTAATCTCTTGGTTACCAATTGAAAGATCACATAGGTACCTGTAGGTACATAGAAAACAAGATATATATACTTAAGTTCTACTGAACTTAGTTGTAGAGCAAAGGGAGTAGCACTCCCTGACTACAACTACTAGATAGGTTTAGTAGGAAAACCCAAGTGTAGGTAGATTGCAACACATCCACCCACACTTAAGAGCAATGGCTGGGGCAGAGGGGTCCAATGTACCCATCTCTGTTGAGAGTGACCCCCAGAGGGCACCATCCATCTTTGATACCCTAAACCAAAATGAGCTCAGGCAGTTGGCAAATATCAGGGGCCTTAAACAGCCCAAGAACCCTACCTCTGCTGAACTCAGGGAGCTTTTACAAGCTGATGAAGATCAGAAAGCTCTCAAGAAAGCCTCCCAGTTAGGCCCCTTAGGGACTGGAACAGGAGGCCCCCCTTCTGAAGATGCTACTGAGGTACCCTTTCCAATAATCACCCCTTAGATGAGGTTCATACTACAGAGGATCAACGTGATAGGGATACAGATGTTAGTGGGGATGAAGGGAGAACTAGCCCAGTGCCAAGTGTTATACGTGGCCCAGCTAACCTAAGGCTATTGGGGACTGACAATGGGATCATCCCATTGGATCTCCCCAGTGGACTTAACCAGGGGCTTGGGAGGCAAAGGAATCACTCAGGTGAATCTAATGCTTCTCATGCCTCTAGAGGCTCTCAAGGTCACTCCAGAAGGAGGATGACCACCCCTCAGAGGAGGGAGCATGAGGCCAGAATGCAGGAAGCTCAGCTGAGAATCAGGAGACAGGAGCTAGAAGTAGCTCTGATGGAAGAGAAACTGAGTAAGGCTAGGCAACCTAGAGAGAGTGGGTCTATACCCACTGGTGGCAGCATTGTCCCTAAGGACAAAGATAGGGTCTTTGACAATAGGAACCTGTCCAAGGTTGTGCCCCCCTACAAAAGTGGGGATGACATCCACAAATGGATGACTGCTCTTGAGAGAGCTTGCAAAGTGCAGCAGGTTCCTGAAGACCAGTGGGCAGCAATCGTATGGCTCTCCTTTGAAGGTAGAGGCAGAGATAGACTCCTCACTGTTAGAGAGGAGGATGTCAGAAACTACAGAGCCCTGAAGAGTGTCCTGGTTGATGGGTTAGGCTTAACCACTGAACAGTACAGGTTAATGTTCAGAGATACCCAGAAGGCACAGACTCAGGACTGGTCTGAATATGTTGAATGTGCCACTAAGGCTTTGGAGGGTTGGTTGCTGGGAAGTAAGGTTTCAGATTATACAGGATTGTACAATTTGATGATGAGAGAACAGATTTTAAGTAACTGTCAAAACCAGCCCCTCCATCAACACCTGGTAGACTCAGATTTGACCTCTCCCCAAGAACTGGGAAAGAGGGCAGATAAATGGGTCAGGACCAGGATCAGGCCTAAAAATCAGGGTGGTGACCAAAAGAAAGATACCACCAAACCTCAAGAGAAGGGTGGGGATAAAACAAAAGAGAAATCTTCCTCAGGGCCCCAAAACTCCACACAGGGTGGTGGGTCCCAAGCTCCCTCCTCTACCACAGGTAAAAAGCCTTACTGCCATGAATGTAAAATTCCTGGGCATTGGAAAACTGACAGCAGTTGCCCAAAGGCTAAAAACAAAACTGTTCCTCCAATTACTCCTGTCACACCACCTATTACTGTCAGCAGTAATCCCCCAGATGGTGGGAGTGCCCCCAGAAATTTGGGTGGGTTTACTTGGGGAACACAGGGGGACCCTGGCTTAGCCAATTCCCCTACAGCAACCACTCTTGTCTGTGATGGTGGCATGGGGTTTGCCAACTTCACTGCCTGTCCCAACACTTTGGGTAGGTACAGACAGGAGCCCTACATCAATGGTACAAAGGCTGAGGCCTACAGAGACACTGGAGCTAGCATCACAATGGTGGCCCATTGGCTAGTCCCCTCTGAGCAGCTTTTGCCTGGTTTCTCCTACCAGGTAACTAATATTGATGGCAAACAGAACAGTCATCCCATGGCAGAGGTATGTCTCAGCTGGGGAGGTGTCACTGGCCCTAAAAGGGTGGCAGTGTCCCCAACCTTGCCTGTAGACTGCTTACTGGGGAATGACTTAGAACTCTCAGCTTGGGCTGGAGTTGAACAAGACACCCATTCTAAAATGGTAGGCCTTTCACAAAAGGGTAGTGGGGTTGTGCCATTCACAACCCCTGTCCAAATAGATTTCCTCCCTGGAAAGGTTGGAAGGGCAGTGGTAGCCACAGCCCAGGCACAGACAGACTTCCCTGTAGAGACTGGCAGAGCTGTGACAGTCACAGCTCAAACACCAACTGAGTGCCCCCCTGAAAATGTTGGCAAGGCTGTAATGGTCTCAGCCTATACTCAGACTGACATAGGTGTAGTGAAGCCTGAAACTATGGATCACTCCACACAAACAGAGAGTAGTGGGGAGGAAGAAAAGTCTCCCTCTCCCCAGACATTAGGAAAAGGTCAGCCTCCTCAGGGATATGACCTCACCCCTTGTGAAGGAACTGCCCCAGAGGTAGCCAGGCCTGGCCTGGCAGAGCCTCTGATGTCAGTGGCCCCTCCCAAGGTGGGACCCAGTCTGGTGCAGGTAGCCTGCCTCTCTCTACCCTGCTTCAGTCAGCCCAGGGCTGCAGAGGTCAGGGAGGCCAGTGGACCCCCAGAGGGCCCCTGTCCACAAGAACCCCCCCATCAAAAGAATGAGGATTGCCTGGCTAGTAGCCCTAGTCAGGTGATGGGTAAGAACATTCCTGAGGGATCTCCTTTACAGGTAGTTAGGGACCTCCCCCAGAGGGATTCTGCTGGGCACAGGCAAACATGGGACCTTAGGGCCCCAAACCTGACCTGTCCCTCCAGTAAGCCCACAAAAGGGACCCAGCCTCCAGCTTTAGGTTGCCAGAGGCTGACCCTGAGAGCACACTGCAACTCAGTGAAGGAAAGAAAGGCATCCATGGTGGGGGATGATTGGAGGAAGCTGAGGCCTCACTTTGAGGACACTCACTTCAGTACTCCATCTCAACACCAGCCTTTTACTTTGCCAAGACACACCAAAGGTAGGGATTCCCTATGGTGGAGACCCTCCGATACCCTTAGGGTGAGGGATTGCTTAGTGGACCATGAGACAGGGGGTAACTGTTAGACCTGGCATGTACTCTCTGAACACTTGCTAGGAAATCTCCAAGGGCTGGAAGAGTGCCAGTCTCCTGTTGAAGTGACAGGGCCAAAGGACTTCACCATCTACTGAATTGCTGAATTGCTGGAAAGTGTTGTTTCCAGTACACAAGGGAAAGTCTGCAGTCTCGACGCCGCCGACGCCGCCGAATCCAGCTCGACATCCTGAGTAACGGCTCCAGTGTCCCGAGCCTTCGACGCCGGCCGCCGGGCCCGATCGACGCCAGCAGCAACACCAGTGAGCAGTGGGTATCGGCCCCGGCTCCCAGTGACCCCGTCTCAACGCCGGTATCGACGCCAGTGAGGAGTGAGTATCGGCTCCACCTCTAAGCGACCCCGTCCCGACGCCGTTGCTGATCGCATCGACTCGACACCCTTCTCGACGCCGTGAGCGCTGCTCCGGCCCGACATCCCTCGACGCCGCTGCAGATCGACCCGACTCCGAGGCACGATCGACGCCAACCTCGGCGCCGACATCTCGACGCCGTGGATCATTTCTCAAGGTACTGTACTTGTGGGGTCTGTTGCAACTCCAGGCTCGACGTAGCGCTCCTCGCGGTCGACGCCGAACCTTGGGAATCTTATAGACTCGACGTCGTGTGACTCCTGTGGGGGTTACATTGTTGCCAAAGAACTGTGCTCAGAAGAATACTTAATTTTGTTGCTAAAGAACTATTTACCAAGAAGAAACCTTACTTGAACTATTATTTTTCCTTCCAAAGAGTATATTTTTGTCGTTATTTGGTCTTGTGCTAAGCCTTATATAAAAATCCTATTTTTATAATAACTTCTGTGTCGTGTCCATCTGTAGTGTATTCACTTTATTACTGTATGTGGTCATAAATGCTTAACACACTGCCTCTGGGATAAGCCTGTCTGCTCTGCCAAGCCACCAAGGGGGTAGCAGGGGTTATCTGAGTGTGTAATCCCCTTGCCCTGACTAGAGTTGGTAGGTCCCTATTTGTCAGAAGTGTATACCTCTGCCAACTAGAGACCGCCGGTTCTAACATTGGTGGCAGCGGTGGGATTGAACTTTGCATTTATGACTCATGTGCAGTGATTAGTGTACGCTACATAGTGAAAGCAGACCATAGCGCAGCCACAATCTGTTTTGGTAGGATATTCTATTTTTGTTCTCCGCTTTCCTGGAGCTTATTTTTTTTAAACACTGCCAGTTTTGACCATCGAGAATGCCGGAGCTGCTACACCTGCTCAGATTGTTGTGGCGGAATTTGATAAGAAATTGATAAATAAGTACAAGTTAAAGGAGCTACAGCAATATTGCAAGCAGTTTAAAGTTCCTACCACAGGTCTCAGATTGAGAGACGACTTCCTTAAAGCGCTGAAGGCCTGGTTAGAGGTCAGAGATCCCTCTGATCCGGGGGTGGTACCGGAAGAGGAAGAGGAAGAGGATATGAATGGGCACGTGTCATCTCCCGGCAGCAGTATTTCCTCTAAGAGCCTTTCTCCTGAAGAGTTGGAAGACAGGGAGAGGGAGAGGGGACACCAGTTAGAAATGGCAAAACTTAAATTAGGAGGGCAGTTGGAATTAGAGAATGCAAGAAGCAAGAGAGAAGCTGAAATGGAGAGCAAAAGATTAGATTTTGAGAGAGAGAAATTAGCGTTTGAACGTGAGAAGATGGTGAGGGAGATGGAGCTTAAAACTAAGAGTTTAGAGTTGAATCCCTCTGGTGGCAGCGCTCCATCTGTGCATGCAGAAAGTAGGTTTTATTTTCCTAAAGATGTGATCAAAGATTACAGTAAGAATGAAGATATTAGCCAATGGTTTAAAGTTTATGAGTTAGCATTGTTGGCCCACCGGGTCCCTGAGAAAGATTGGGGAACGGGGTTGTGGAGCCGCTTTACAAATGAAGGGAGAGATACCTTGTTGAGCATGCCTGAAGAGGAAAGGGCGTCTTATACTCATATGAAAAATGCTTTAATGCTGAGATATGGCTTAACTCCAGAAAAGTACCGACAAACCTTTAGAGAATGTAAGAAGTTGCCTGGTACTACGTGGGTTGAATATGTGTCTTTTTTTTGCAGAGCCATGGATGGTTGGATAAAGGGTAGCAAGGTTGATAGTTATGATGCTCTTTATGATTTGTTTGCTTGGGAGCACTTGTCTAATAACTGTTTTCCAGAGCTACGCCAGCACCTTGTTGATAGCAAGATATCTAACCCTAGAAAACTTGCTGAGGAGGCGGACCGCTGGGTCAGTACCAGGGTCCACAAAGGTCCAGTAGGAGACTCAGCCAAAGGTGGGCAGGGTCCCCAGCAGAAGAGTGGGGGGACAGGGATAAACAGAGGGAGTTTCAGAAAGGGCCCCAAAGTAATCCCCAAGGGAACCAAGGGAAGGGTTCCCAGCCTCCCCCTGTAAAGAATCCAGAGGCCCGACAGGTAAACCTGTTCCAAGGGGCCCCATGACCTGCTACGCTTGTACGCAGGTGGGACACCGTTATTATGATACCCAGTGTCCCATGAAGGATTCCAATGCACCACCACGTGCACCCCCTCATCAGGTGACGAATGTAGCCCTGGGAGGGAATGAGATGGGTGCCCCCGGTGGGTGGGGTCCCACAGAAATGTCCCTGGTCTCTTTAGGAGACGTGGAAATGGTCCCTCCAACCCCTCTGCCTAATAACACTAAAAAATATAGGCAGTGGGTGACCATTAATGGCCATAGGGTGGAAGCTCTCAGAGACACCGGAGCGAGTGTGACAGCTGTCAAGTGTCACTTGGTGTCCAGAGATCAGGTGGTCCCTCATGCATTCTACCCCGTTGTAGCTGCTGACAACTCACAGAGTCAGTGTGAGGTAGCTCAAGTTCCTTTTGAGTGGGGGGGGGGTCTCAGGGACTCTTCAGGTTGCTGTGAGGCCCGCCATGCCTGTTGATTGTCTCCTGGGCAATGATTTGGAGGACTCCCCTTGGGCTAAGGTGGAGAGAAAATCGCATCTGGAAATGTTGGGTCTGCCTGAGTGGGTGTGTGCGACCACCCGGTCCATGTCAGCTAGTGAGGGTGTTGATGGGGGCCCGGAGCCTGAAAGTATGGCCCAGGTCCCAACCGTGAAGAGAAGAGGCAGGGGGCGCGGGAAACCGTCGCCCATCGTTCCCGCGGTCCAGGAGGGAGCAGACCCTGAGGGGGATGCCCTGGAACCGACAGGAGAACAAGTGGCCGAACTGGGAGACCTGCCCGAGCTGACCCATTGGCAGCAGGAGGGTGGTCCCTCCAGGGAGGAATTTTGTGCTGAACAGAAAGTGTGCCCTTCTCTTGTGGGTATGAGGCAGCAGGCCTCAGCCCAAACGACAGGTGATCAGTCAGGATCACATTGGATCTACTGGGAGAATGACCTCCTGTATAGCGAGCCTAAGGCTGCTGAGCCTGGGTCAGCCCGTGTGCTGGTGGTACCCCAGCGCTTCAGAGCCTTCCTGCTGGGGTTGGCTCATGACGTTCCGTTAGCTGGACATCTGGGGCAGGACAAGACCTATGACAGGCTTGTCACCCATTTTTACTGGCCCCAGATGAGAAGGGATTCAGATATCCATTGTAGGACCTGTCAAACTTGCCGGGCAAGTGGGAAAAGTGGGCGGAAGCAGAAGGCTCCCCTCCAACCTTTTCCCGTCGTCAGTACCCCCTTTGAGCGAGTGGGGATTGACATTGTGGGGCCACTGGACCCCAAGACAGCCATGGGCAACAGGTTTATCCTGGTCTTGGTGGACCATGCCACCCGGTACCCGGAAGCCATCCCTCTCCGCACAGTGACGGCCCCCGTGGTGGGACGGGCACTGATGGGTGTTTTCTCCCGCATGGGGTTCCCCAGAGAGGTGGTGTCAGACCGGGTGTAGGAGAGTAGGGTCTGCTATCCTATGGTCACCCCAAATTTTTGCTTTTTGCTTCACCTGCCAATCAGACCCCCAGCCTGCTGTTCTCTCTACTAAATTAAACCTATGCACCCTAGGTGCATAACCAATTGGAAGTGGATCACCCTGTCAGCCCCTGTACCAGTGTACACTAGGTACCCAGGGCATTGGTGTACCCAAGGCCTGCCAGGGGCTGAAGCATGTATTATGCCACCCCAGGCTTGGCCTAACAATTTGACACAACTGGCTGATCACTCAGCTGGGGTAAGTTGGTGTAATCACCTCTTACTTAGGTGTGGTATACCTATACCTAACCTTAAAAGGGACACCTGGTAACCTATAAGTCACTCCTATGGCAGGCCTTAACAATCCTGAAGGCAGAGTGCTTGGTTCCATGTGAGATGGTGCTCTGGCGTGAGCTGAGCCTGTCTGCAGTGGTCGGAACAACTTCCTTCTACTGTTTCCAGATATCGTCATACCATATACTCTTAAGTGCATTATGAACCTCGCGGTTAAATGCTATCTTTGGTTTGGCTTTATCAAAACATGTCGAGTAAGGTGTCATACGAATTGGAATACTAACCCCTCGCCAATTCTGGCGACGGGGTTAGCATTCCACCCTTCTAGAGGGACACGACATGTACAGTACCTGAAACCCGGGTAAACTCAGACATAGCCTCAGCTCCACAAAATGGATGCTGCCACCACAGACACAAGTCTGCCCTCCTGCTGCTGGGAGTCCTTCCAGCTTGGGAGGTGTGGACAAAGGGTTTCCTGCCAGGGGAGGTGCGTGCACCACCCCAGACAGGATTTTGTGTATTGGTCAGGTAGGGCTTGAAAGAAACCAGACATGCCTGTGGCTCACAAGGAGCCTCGGTGCATATGCCAGTTCAAACCGGTCCTGGGGCACACCAGTCCCGGGCCTGGGGCGAGCTGGACAAAGGATAGGGGGTGTAACCACCCCCCTTCCTGGTCCCACCCATAGGGAGGGACCTAGCAGGTAGTCCGGCCCCTAGAATCCGCTTAAAGGTAGGAGCTGTGTCCTAAGACTTCAGACATCCTGGAATCAACTTAACACTAAGAAGAAGACGGGAACTTCGACGCTCTGCTGCACAGAGGACTGAAGCCAATCTCCCCTGTGGTCAGGGAGTGACCACCTTGCTAACGCAAGCACCATCCAGCGAATCAACGTCTGCTTTGCCGCCGCCTCCCGCCGGAGCCCGAGCCCAGAGACTGACAAGACCTGGACCTCCAGACCTCTCACCGCCCGATCCACAGTCCCTGAAAAGAGGAGACCCGTGGAGGCACCGAGACACGTGGAGCCAGCCATCTTGAAACGACCACGACAAGCTGACAAGTGCAACAACCGAGGCTCCCTCCAAGTTGTGCTTTGGGATCTGAGAAGCCCAACACCCGAGCAGCATCTGCACCAAAGGTGAGCCCTCCAGCATCTCCACGATCTGCGTGGGGCCCTTCTGCATTTTGCCACTCGACGCGCCTAACCGGTTGCTGGCCCGCTGGCTAGTAGCCATCTTGGCGACGAACTCTACGAAATACACCACTGGTCTGGTTGCTCCAGACTGGCCGTTGCTCCCCTCCAAAGGAGCAGTCCTTCTGACCTTGCTGGTCAGAACCATCAGCTTATTTCATCTCCTACAACAATTGCTTTTGCCAAGGCTTGTTTGCTTCGATCAAGTCGCCGACACTGCCGACAGCGAGAGCCTGCGTGGGACAGCTCGTGAACCGACTCCTGGACATCGTCAACCTCCAGGGACCACATGGCTGCAGAGACAAGCTACACCTTTCTTCCTGTTTGCACCCGACATTGCCTGGTACCCACCTGGTGCCACGCTGGTCACTGGCTAGTGACTGTGAACACTGTCCCCTCTGCTTACAGGTCTTCAACATCTCCGATCCACTCTTGGATCCACTGCATCTCTCCCGGACCGACCGCCTGCAGCATCTTTGTCTTCAGGCTCCACGGAACAGATAGAAGAAACCCGACGCACTTCGAGGCCTATGCACCCGCTTCCTGTGGGTGAGGTAAAGCTGGCACACCTGTGCCCAAGTGTAGTATTACATCTCTAGTGCCTGTGTTCCAAATCTTGAGTTCCTAGTCCATCCGGAAGATCCTCTTTGCAGTAACTTTGTACTTTTTACGCACCCATTGAAACCTATGGGAGCACGCGTGTGACTATTTGCTCTGCACACGCCACCCGTGGACCTCCTGGTCACTAACTGAAGTTAGCTCCTTGTAGGCCCAGCGATTCTAGAGGCCCATATATATTTTGAATATATATCTGTGTGGTGTCCTTTCATTGGTATAAAAGGGGGTTGCATTTGGTAAAACAGCTGGCTTAACACGCTTCACGAGTTTAGCCTCAAAGACTGCTTAGCCTACGCTACCACTAGGGCAGCTAGTCCGAAAAGGTTGACTTACAACCACACCATAAGGGTTGCTTGGCATGGTACAAGGTGATCACTTTAACTAGTGAGCATCATATACCAGGCCAACTTCTCACATTGGTGAGCAGCGGTTGGATTTGAGCTTGCTGTGTTTTACCATTGTAATCTCTTGGTTACCAATTGAAAGATCACATAGGTACCTGTAGGTACATATAAAACAAGATTAGATATACATAAGTTCTACTGAACTTAGTTGTTGTAGAGCAAAGGGAGTAGCACACCCTGACTACAACTACTAGATAGGTTTAGTAGGTAAACCCAAGTGTAGGTAGATTGCTACACATCCACCCACACTTAAGAGCAATGGCCGGGGCAGAGGGGTCCACTGTACCCATCTCTGTTGAGAGTGACCCCCAGAGGGCACCATCCAGCTTTGCTACCCTTAACCAGAATGAGCTCAGGCATTTGGCAACTCTTAGAGGCCTTAAACAGCCCAAGAACCCTACCTCTGCTGAGCTCAGAGAACTCTTGCAAAATGATGAGAATCAGAGAGAACTCAGGAAAGCTTCCCAGTTAGCCCCCTTAGGGTCAGGAACAGGAGGCCCCCCTTCTGAAGATGCTACAGAGGTACCCAGTTCCAATAGCCATCCCTTAGATGAGAATCATACTACAGGGGAGGAAAGTGGTGAGGATACAGAAAGTAGTGATGATGAAGGGAGAACTAGCCCAGTGCCAAGTGTTATACTTGGCCCAGCTAAACTAAGGCTATTGGGGATTGACAGTGGGTTTACCCCATTGGATCTCCCCAGTGGACTTAACACAGGGCTTGGGAGGCAAAGGAATCGCTCAGGTGACTCCAATGCTTCCCATAGCTCTAGAGGCTCTCAAGGTCACTCCAGGAAAAGGATGACCACCCCTCAGAGGAGGGAACATGAGGCCAGAATGCAGGAAGCCCAGCTGAGGATCAGGAAGCAGGAGCTAGAAGTAGCCCTGATGGAAGAAAAACTGAACAAGGCTAGGCAACCTAGAGAGAGTGGGTCTATACCCACTGGTGGCAGCATTGTCCCTAAGGACAAAGATAGGGTCTTTGATAATAGGAACCTGTCTAAGGTTGTGCCCCCCTACAAAAGTGGGGATGACATCCACAAATGGATAACTGCTCTTGAGAGAGCCTGCAAAGTACAGCAGGTTCCTGAAGACCAGTGGGCAGCAATCCTCTGGCTCTCCTTTGAAGGAAGAGGCAGAGACAGACTCCTCACTGTTAGAGAAGAGGATGTCAGAAATTACAGAGTCCTGAAGAGTGTTCTGGTAGATGGGTTAGGCTTAACCACTGAACAGTACAGGTTAATGTTCAGAGACACCCAAAAGACACAGACTCAGGACTTGTCTGAATATGTTGAATGTGCCACTAAGGCTTTGGAGGGTTGGTTGCTGGGAAGTAAAGTATCTGATTTTACAGGATTGTATAATTTGATGATGAGAGAACAGATTTTAAATAACTGTCAAAACCAGCAACTGCATCAACACTTGGTTGACTCTGATCTGACCTCTCCCCAAGAATTGGGAAAGAAGGCAGACAAATGGGTCAGAACCAGGGTTAAGCAAAAGAACCAGAACCAGGGCCAAGGGGGTGATCAGAAGAAAACAGACCAAAAGGGTGGAGATCAGAAATCTAAAGACCAGAAGTCTTCAACAGGGCCCCAAACTACTGCTAAGGAGGGTGGGTCCCAACAACAGTCCAAAAAGAAGAAAGAAGGTCAAAAGAAACCCTGGTGCAATCATTGCAAAAATACAACTCTCTGGACTAGTGATTGCAAAAAGGGTGGAGCCCCCAACACTGTTGCCCCTAAGGCACCTGCTCCCAGTACTACTGTTAGCAGAGTTGGTCCCCAGACAAAGGGTGTAGTGGGAATCACTATGGGAACGGAAGGAGATTCTGACTTAGACAGAACCCTGACACAGGCAGTCTTGATCTGTGATGGGGACATTGATTTGTCCCTGACTGTGAGCCCCAGTAACCTGGGCAAGTACAGACAGACTCCTTTAATTAATGACAAAGTGGCTCAAGCCTACAGGGACACATGTGCCAGTGTCACTATGGTGACACCAGGCTTTGTGGACCCTGGACAGTACATACCAGGTGAGAACTACCTGGTGACCAACGCCAGCAATGCCACTACTTCACATACTGTGGCAGTTGTTAACTTCTCATGGGGAGGGGTAACTGGCCTCAAAAGGGTTGTGGTTAGTGCAGACCTCCCAGTAGAATGTTTGTTGGGCAATAACCTAGAGAGTTCTCTATGGTCAGAAGTGGAGTACAGGACTCATGCAGAGATGTTAGGTATATCATCACATGTCCTTGCTGTGAACAGGTCACAGGCCAAAAAGTGCCTCACTGAACCTCAGGTCTTGGATCCTGGAACAATGGACCAAGCACCTACCAAGAAGAAGAACAGGAGGGTCAAGGCTGTGCCTTCCCCCCTGCCTCAGAGTGATGATCAGCCTTCCCAGGAAGCTGATCTAGAGGACCCTGAAGGAACTGTCCCTGAAGAGCTTGAACCTGATCAGGTTGAGTTTCTGGGGACAGGGGGACCTTCAAGGGCTGACTTGAGGCAGGCTCAGTTATCCTGTCCCTCTCTTGAACCCCTCAGACAGCTGGCTGCTGCTGAGGCTGCTGGGAATGCTCAAGGTACCCATAAAGTGTATTGGGATGAAGGACTCCTTTATTCAGAGGCTAGAGACCCCAAGCCTGGTGCTACCAGGAGGTTGGTTATACCTCTGCAATTTAGGGGCTTCCTTCTTACCTTGGCCCATGATATTCCTTTAGCAGGACACTTAGGCCAGAACAAGACTTGGGACAGGCTTGTCCCTCACTTTCACTGGCCTCATATGAATGAAGATACAAAGGAGTTTTGTCGCTCCTGTGTGACCTGCCAAGCCAGTGGCAAATCAGGTGGCACAACAAAGGCCCCCCTAATACCACTGCCTGTGGTGGGGGTCCCCTTTGAAAGAGTGGGAATAGACATAGTGGGTCCCATGGATCCTCCCACTGCATCTGGGCACAGATTTATACTGGTGGTAGTGGATCATGCCACCAGGTATCCAGAGGCAATTCCCCTTAGGACCACTACAGCTCCTGTTGTGGCCAGGGCCCTGCTGGGAGTATTCTCCAGAGTGGGGTTTCCTAAGGAGGTAGTATCTGACAGAGGTACCAACTTTATGTCAGGATACTTGACAGCTATGTGGAAGGAATGTGGTGTCAACTACAAGTTCACCACCCCTTATCACCCACAATGCAATGGGCTTGTTGAGAGATTCAACAAGACCCTAAAGGGTATGATCAAAGGATTACCTGAAAAGCTCAGGCGAAGATGGGACATCCTTCTACCCTGCCTTCTGTTTGCTTACAGAGAGGTCCCACAAAAAGGAGTTGGCTACAGCCCCTTTGAATTGTTGTTTGGGCACCCTGTGAGAGGCCCACTGTGTTTGGTGAAGGAAGGATGGGAGTTACCTCTCAAAAAGCCTAAGCTGGACATAGTGGACTATGTACTTGGTCTCCGCTCCAGGATGGCTGAGTATATGGAGAAGGCATCCAAAAACCTTGAGGCAAGCCAGGCCTTACAGAAAGCTTGGCATGACCAAAAGGCTGTCTTGGTTGAGTTTCAGCCAGGACAGAAGGTATGGGTGTTGGAGCCAGTGGCCCCAGCAGCACTCCAAGACAAATGGTCTGGACCCCATACAATCCTGGAAAAGAAGGGAGAGGTCACCTACTTGGTCGACCTAGGAACTCCCAGGAGTCCCCACAGGGTACTCCATGTTAACAGGCTTAAAGCATATGTTGACAGGGCAGACATGGGCTTGCTCATGGCTACAGATGAGGGACAGGAGGAAGAGAGTGACCCTCTCCCAGACCTGTTGTCTCAGAACCCTGAAGATGGCTCAGTTGAAGGAGTGACCCTTGGAGGCAACCTCACTGCCCATCAGCAGACCGAATGTAGACAGGTTCTACAATCATTTTCACATATGTTTTCCTTGATACCTAGTCAAACTGACTGGTGTACCCATGTGGTGGACACTGGTGACAGTCTGCCTGTAAAGAACAAGCTTTACAGACAACCTGACCACGTCAGGGACTGTATAAAGGCTGAGGTACATAAAATGCTGGAATTAGGTGTCATTGAACCCTCAGAGAGCCCCTGGGCTAGCCCAGTGGTTCTAGTCCCCAAACCTCCCACCAAAGATGGCAAGAGAGAGATGAGGTTCTGTGTGGATTACAGAGGACTCAATGCTGTCACCAGGACAGATGCACACCCTATTCCAAGGGCAGATGAGCTCATAGACAAACTAGCTTCTGCAAAGTTTTTGAGCACATTTGACTTAACAGCTGGCTATTGGCAAATCAGATTAGCTGAGGAGTCTAAGGCCAAAACAGCATTCTCAACCCCAGGTGGGCACTACCAGTTTGTGGTGATGCCCTTTGGTCTGAAGAATGCACCTGCCACCTTCCAAAGGCTGGTGAACCAAGTCCTTACTGGGTTGGATGACTTTTGCGCAGCATATCTCTATGACATTGCTGTCTTTAGCTCCACCTGGGAGGATCACCTGATCCACCTGAAGAAGGCTCTTGAGGCTCTGCAAAGGGCAGGCCTCACTATCAAGGCTACTAAGTGCCAGATAGGGCAGAGTAAGGTTGTATATTTGGGCCACCTTGTAGGTGGAGGCCAAGTTCAACCACTGGAGAGTAAGATACAATCCATCAAGGACTGGTCCCCTCCAACCACCCAGACTCAAGTTCGAGCTTTCTTGGGCTTGACTGGGTACTACAGGAAGTTTGTTAAGAACTATGGGTCCATTGTGACTCCTCTTAATGATCTGACATCCAAGAAGATGCCCAAAAAGGTTCAGTGGACAGTAAGCTGTCAAAAGGCATTTGATGACCTGAAGGAGGCCATGTGCTCTGCACCTATCCTGAAAAGTCCTGACTACTCCAAAGAGTTTATTGTCCAAACAGATGCTTCTGAGTTGGGTGTGGGAGCTGTGCTGTCACAACTTAATGTAGATGGTCAAGACCAACCCATTGCTTTTATTAGCAGAAGGTTGACCCCCAGAGAGAAGAATTGGTCAGCTATTGAGAGGGAGGCCTTTGCTGTGGTGTGGGCCCTGAAGAAGCTGAGGCCATACTTGTTTGGCACTCACTTCAAGATTCAGACCGACCATAAGCCCCTCTTGTGGCTAAATCAGATGAAGGGTGAAAACCCCAAACTGCTTAGGTGGTCCATTTCCCTACAGGGGATGGACTTTACAGTGGAGCACCGGCCAGGTACTGACCATGGGAATGCAGATGGTCTCTCCAGGAACTTCCACTTAGGACATGAAGACGAGACTGGTCAAGGCTAGTTTAATGTCCCAGCGTTTGGGGGGGGGTTGTGTAGGAGAGTAGGGTCTGCTATCCTATGGTCACCCCAAATTTTTGCTTTTTGCTTCACTGGTTTTTGACATATTGAGGCTGTGGGCCTGCCAATCAGACCCCCAGTCTGCTGTTCTCTCTACTAAATTAAACCTATGCACCCTAGGTGCATAACCAATTGGAAGTGGATCACCCTGTCAGCCCCTGTACCAGTGTAAACTAGGTACCCAGGGCATTGGTGTACCCAAGGCCTGCCAGGGGCTGAAGCATGTATTATGCCACCCCAGGCTTGGCCTAAAAATTTGACACAACTGGCTGATCACTCAGCTGGGGTAAGTTGGTGTAATCACCTCTTACTTAGGTGCAGTATACCTATACCTAACCTTAAAAGGGACACCTGGTAACCTATAAGTCACTCCTATGGCAGGCCTTAACAATCCTGAAGGCAGAGTGCTTGGTTCCATGTGAGATGGTGCTCTGGCGTGAGCTGAGCCTGTCTGCAGTGGTCGGAACAACTTCCTTCTACTGTTTCCAGATATCGTCATACCATATACTCTTAAGTGCATTATGAACCTCGCGGTTAAATGCTATCTTTGGTTTGGCTTTATCAAAACATGTCGAGTAAGGTGTCATACGAATTGGAATACTAACCCCTCGCCAATTCTGGCGACGGGGTTAGAATTCCACCCTTCTAGAGGGACACGACATGTACAGTACCTGAAACCCTCCACGATCTGCGTGGGGCCCTTCTGCATTTTGCCACTCGACGCGCCTAACCGGTTGCTGGCCCGCTGGCTAGTAGCCATCTTGGCGACGAACTCTACGAAATACACTGCTGGTCTGGTTGCTCCAGACTGGCCCTTGCTCCCCTCCAAAGGAGCAGTCCTTCTGACCTTGCTGGTCAGAACCATCAGCTTATTTCATCTCCTACAACAATTGCTTTTGCCAAGGCTTGTTTGCTTCGATCAAGTCGCCGACACCGCCGACAGCGAGAGCCTGCGTCGGACAGCTCGTGAACCGACTCCTGGACGTCGTCGACCTCCAGGGACCACGTGGCTGCAGAGACAAGCTACACCTTTCTTCCTGTTTGCACCCGACATTGCCTGGTACCCACCTGGTGCCACGCTGGTCACTGGCTAGTGACTGTGAACACTGTCCCCTCTGCTTACAGGTCTTCAACATCTCCGATCCACTCTTGGATCCACTGCATCTCTCCCGGACCGACCGCCTGCAGCATCTTTGTCTTCAGGCTCCACGGAACAGATAGAAGAAACCCGACGCACTTCGAGGCCTATGCACCCGCTTCCTGTGGGTGAGGTAAAGCTGGCACACCTGTGCCCAAGTGTAGTATTACATCTCTAGTGCCTGTGTTCCAAATCTTGAGTTCCTAGTCCATCCGGAAGATCCTCTTTGCAGCAACTTTGTACTTTTTACGCACCCATTGAAACCTATGGGAGCACGCGTGTGACTATTTGCTCTGCACACGCCACCCGTGGACCTCCTGGTCACTAACTGAAGTTAGCTCCTTGTAGGCCCAGCGATTCTAGAGGCCCTAGGCCTTTTCCCTTTTCTGTTCGTGGTACTTTTACCACTATTTTAGTATATGGTTTGAGCGGCCACCAGGGCCTATCCATATAAAGTGCAACTTCTGTGTATTCTACTGTAATCTTGTTTGACGATTTGTGCTCCTGTGCTCATAAAGAGACTAGGGGTTACTTTGAGAAATAAATACATATATATTTTGAATATATATCTGTGTGGTGTCCTTTCATTGGTATAAAAGGGGGTTGCATTTGGTAAAACAGCTGGCTTAACACGCTTCACGAGTTTAGCCTCAACGACTGCTTAGCCTACGCTACCACTAGGGCAGCTAGTCCGAAAAGGTTGACTTACAACCACACCATAAGGGTTGCTTGGCATGGTACAAGGTGATCACTTTAACTAGTGAGCATCATATACCAGGCCAACTTCTCACACCGGGGCACCAACTTCATTTCGAATTATATGAAGTCTCTGTGGAAGGAGTGTGGGGTAACATACAAGTTTACCACTCCTTACCACCCTCAAGGTAATGGGCTGGTTGAGAGATTCAACCGGACCCTAAAAGGCATGATCATGGGTCTTGAAGAACCAATGAGGCGTACATGGGACGTCCTCTTGCCATGCCTGCTGTTTGCTTACCGTGAGGTGCCACAGAAGTCTCTAGGGTTCAGCCCATTTGAGCTTTTGTATGGTCACCCGGTAAGAGGATCTTTGAGTCTGGTTAAAGAAGGCTGGGAGCAATCTCCCAGGAAACCTCCCCAGGATGTATATAGTTACATGCTGGCCTTTAGGAACCAGACTCGGCGCTTCAGAGATCTTGCTCAGACAAATCTGGAGGCCAGCCAGGAAGAGATGAAGCGGTGGTACGATCAGAATGCCACTCTGGTTGAGCTTCAACCTGGTCAGAAAGTTTGGGTCATGGCCCCTGTGGAACCTTGTGCGCTCAAGGACAGGTGGACTGGACCATTTGAGGTTGTGGAGAAAAAGAGCGATGTCACCTACTTGGTGGACTTGAAGTCTCCCAGGAACCCCTTAAGGGTCCTGCATGTCAACCGGTTAAAGCCCCACTTAGAAAGGTCCGAAGTGGGCATGCTCCTTGCCACAGATGCTGGGATGGAGGAGGAGAGTGAGCCTCTTCCTCACCTCCTGTGTGCAAAAGAAAAAGATGGGTCAGTGGATGGTGTTGTCCTCTCTGACACACTGACCCCTGAGCAGCAGCAAGATTGTCGCCATCTGTTGGTACAATTCCCTGATCTGTTCTCCTTAATCCCTGGTGTCACTCAGTGGTGTGTCCATGATGTGGACACTGGGGACAGCACTCCTGTGAGGCACAAGGCCTACAGGGTGACTGAAAAGGTCAGAGCATATATCAAGGAGGAGGTCTCCAAGATGTTTGCCTTAGGGGTGGTTGAGTCCTCTAGCAGTCCTTGGGCCAGCCCAGTGGTCTTGGTCCCAAAGGCTGCAGCGCCTGGTGCTTCACAAGAACTTCGGTTCTGTGTGGATTACCGAGGACTCAATTCGGTCACCAAGACTGACGCGCACCCCATCCCCAGAGCTGATGAGCTCATTGATCGGTTGGGGGCTGCCCGGTACCTTAGCACGTTTGATCTAACGTCTGGGTACTGGCAGATCGCCTTGACTGATGGGGCAAAAGAGAGGTCGGCATTCTCCACACCAGATGGGCACTACCAGTTCCGTGTGATGCCCTTTGGGATGAAGAATGCCCCTGCCACATTCCAGAGGTTGGTTAACCAGCTATTGGCCGGGCTGGAGGATTTCAGCGCCGCCTACCTGGACGATATAGCAGTGTTCAGCGCCAGCTGGGAGGAACACTTGCGCCACCTCCAGGAAGTGTTGTTGGCCCTGCGCAGAGCAGGCCTCACAATCAAGGCCAGTAAGTGCCAGATTGGGCAGGGTTCAGTGGTGTACTTGGGGCACCAAGTAGGGAGCGGCAAGGTGGCCCCCCTGCAACCCAAGATAGATACCATCCTGGCTTGGGAACCGCCCAAAACCCAGACTCAGGTGAGAGCCTTCTTGGGTCTTACGGGTTACTACAGGAGGTTTGTCAAGGGGTATGGCAACATTGTGCACCCCTTGACCTCGCTGACTTCCAGGAAGCAGCCGAGACTTGTGATCAGGACTGATGCCTGTCAGAACGCCTTTGACACCCTGAAAACTGCAATGTGTACAGCACCAGTCCTCCAGGCACCCGACTTTTCAGAAGAGTTCATTGTCCAGACAGATGCTTCAGAGCATGGTGTGGGGGCTGTTCTAGCACAGATGAATGAGGAGGGCCGAGACTTACCTGTAGCCTTCATCAGCCGGAGGTTACTTCCCAGGGAACAAAGGTGGAGTGCGATAGAGCGTGAGGTATTTGCTGTGGTCTGGGCGCTGAAGAAGCTAAGACCCTACCTGTTTGGGACTCACTTCCGGGTTCAGACAGACCACAGGCCCCTCAGATGGTTAATGCAGATGAGGGGTGAGAACCCAAAGCTGTTGAGGTGGTCCATTTCCCTACAGGGGATGGACTTTACGGTGGAACACCGCCCTGGTACAGATCACGCCAATGCTGATGGTCTGTCCAGATTTTTCCGCCTTAGTGATGAGGACTCCCTGGGTGAAGGGTAGTTCTCCCCACATTGCAGCCGGAGGGGACACGTGTTAGACCTGGCATCATTGGCATGAGTCTCTCCTCCATTTTTTTTCTGTTTGCCTCCTCTGTTTACGATGTTTTTGCTGGATTATTGCTTTGGGCACTGTGCCACTGCTGATCAGTGCCACAGTGCAAGTGCTCCCTATGTTAAATTGTTACATTGATTGGTGTTACCATGATTGGCTTGGTTGACTTACTGTTCAGACCCTAGTCTAGTGCACTGCGTGTGCCAAGGGCATGTAAGTTAACTGCTGCTGGTGGGCTTGCAGCACTGGTTGTGCCACCCACAGAAGCAGCTTGTAAAATGTGTCTCAGGCCTGCCACCGCAGCGCCTGCGTGCAGTCCCTGACTGCCATGTCGACTTGGCAAGGAAACCTACTTGCCAGTCTCTAAACCTTCACTTTGCCACATTTCAGACACCTCTATGGTAGGCCCTAGGGCAGGGTGCATTGTTGGTAAAAGGTAGGTCATGCCCTGATGTGTGTGGCATGACCTAATAGTGAATTACCTCCATTTTCGTTTTTCACTATTGAAGGGCTACCTGCCTCCAATAGGCCAGAATGGGCAGACGGATTATTAACTCCATTATAATCTATCTGACTCAGGGAGCATGGTAGCAGGTCGAGTTTAGTATCCCTGAACTCAGAATTTAATAACACATCCTTTAGGATGGATGGTTTTTAAATTCTATGCTTGAAAATAGCCCTTTTAGAAAGTGGCTATTTTCTTGTCCAACTATCCACCGGTCTCTGCTGGTTTGGTGTGTGTGTCAGGGGCTGGGTGGCTCCAGAGGTCTGAATGAGTCAGTGTGGGGTGAATGAGGCATTTACACATAGAGTGAGGGAAGAGTAGCCTGCCCTGCCTGACACAATGCTGGCTCCACCTCCTGCTGGGCGACTGATAGCCCTGCTCCTGCCAGTGACAATACTGGCTCCGCCTCCTACTGGGCGGCTGAGGACCCTGCCCTGCTCAGTGAATAGGCCAGGTGCCTCTGCCTGGCAACACCCACAACAAACCTGAGATGGGGGGAATTTCCCTGCTTGGACAAAGGGAACAAAGGAGAAATGGGGTATAAGAGAAGGACCCCTGAACCAAGAACTCAGATCACTTCTGACAAGGAAACCTGTACCAAGGACAAGAAGCTTGCTGATCTAAGGACTTGCCTCCCCTTTCTGCCAGAGTGCTGTTTTGCTGTGGAGGACCCTGAAAGCTGCTTCTTTATTTTTGCCAAGGAACAAGGAGAGAGGAACTTGGTGTGTACTCTCTGAACACTTGCTAGGAAATCTCCAAGGGCTGGAAGAGTGCCAGTCTCCTGTTGAAGTCACAGGGCCAAAGGACTTCACCATCTACTGAATTGCTGAATTGCTGGAAAGTGTTGTTTCCAGTACACAAGGGAATGTCTGCAGTCTCGACGCCGCCGACGCCGCCGAATCCAGCTCGACATCGTGAGTAAAGGCTCCAGTGTCCCGAGCCTTCGACGCCGGCCGCCGGGCCCGATCGACGCCAGCAGCAACACCAGTGAGCAGTGGGTATCGGCCCCGGCTCCCAGTGACCCCGTCTCGACGCCGGTATCGACGCCAGTGAGGAGTGAGTATCGGCTCCACCTCCAAGCGACCCCGTCCCGACGCCACTGCTGATCGCATCGACTCGACGCCCTTCTCGACGCCGTGAGCGCTGCTCCGGCCCGACATCCCTCGACGCCGCTGCAGATCGACCCGACTCCGAGGCACGATCGACGCCGACCTCGGCGCCGACATCTCGACGCCGTGGATCATCGTTTTCTTCATTTCTCAAGGTACTGTACTTGTGGGGTCTGTTGCAACTCCAGGCTCGACGTAGCGCTCCTCGCGGTCGACGCCGAACCTTGGGAATCTTGTAGACTCGACGTCGTGTGACTCGTGTGGGGGTTACATTGTTGCCAAAGAACTGTGCTCAGAAAAATACTTAATTTTGTTGCTAAAGAACTATTTACCAAGAAGAAACCTTACTTGAACTATTATTTTTTCTTCCAAAGAGTATTTATTAAGACTGTGGTATATTTTTGTCGTTATTTGGTCTTGTGCTAAGCCTTATATAAAAATCCTATTTTTATAATAACTTCTGTGTCGTGTCCATCTGTAGTGTATTCACTTTATTACTGTATGTGGTCATAAATGCTTAACACACTGCCTCTGGGATAAGCCTGTCTGCTCTGCCAAGCTACCAAGGGGGTAGCAGGGGTTATCTGAGTGTGTAATCCCCTTGCCCTGACTAGAGTTGGTAGGTCCCTATTTGTCAGAAGTGTATACCTCTGCCAACTAGAGACTGCCGGTTCTAACAGTAAAAATGCCCGTGCTGGTTCTTCCTTATACGGCCACTTAGGCAATATAGGCTTACCTGGTCAAGGTCAGCCTTATCTCCCTTCGTTTGGGGGGGGGGGGTTGTGTAGGAAGGTGGATATCTGACTATGGTTACCCCCAATTTTTTTGCCTAGTGTCTAGCTGGTTTTTCGACTTAGTTGGCCTGAGATCCTGCCATTCAGGATCTCAGCCCATCTGCTCTCTCTTTAAAATGGACTCCATGTACCCTAGGTGCATAACCAACTGGAATTGGATCACCCTGTGAGCCCCTGTACCAGTGTACACTAGGTACCTAGGGCATTGGTGTATCTAAGGCCTACCAGGGGCTGAAGCATGTATTATGCCACCCCTGGCCTGGCCTAACAAATTTGACACAACTGGCTGATCACTCAGCTGGGGTAAGTTGGTGTAACCACCTCTTACTTAGGTGTAGTATACCTATACCTAACCTTAAATGGGACACCTGGTAACCTATAAGTCACTCCTATGGCAGGCCTTGACAATCCTGAAGGCAGAGTGCTTGGTTCCATGTGAGATGGTGCTCTGGCATGAGCTGAGCCTGTCTGCAGTGGTCGGAACAACTTCCTTCTACCGTTTCCAGATATCGTCATACCATATACTCTTAAGTGCATTATGAACCTCGCGGTTAAATGCTATCTTTGGTTTGGCTTTATCAAAACATGTCGAGTAAGGTGTCATACGAATTGGAATACTAACCCCTCGTCAATTCTGGCGACGGGGTTAGCATTCCACCCTTCTAGAGGGACACGACATGTACAGTACCTGAAACCCGGGTAAAATCAGACATAGCCTCAGCTCCACAAAATGGACGCTGCCACCACAGACACAAGTCTGCCCTCCTGCTGCTGGGAGTCCTTCCAGCTTGGGAGACGTGGACAAAGGGTTTCCTGCCAGGGGAGGTGCGAGCACCACCCCAGACAGGATTTTGTGTATTGGTCAGGTAGGGCTTGAAAGAAACCAGACATGCCTGAGGCTCACAAGGAGCCTCGGTGCATATGCCAGTTCAATCCGGTCCTGGGGCACACCAGCCCCGGACCTGGGGCGAGCTGGACAAAGGATTGGGGGTGTAACCACCCACCTTCCTGGTCCCACCCTTAGGGAGGGACCTAGCAGGTAGTCCGGCCCCTAGAATCCGCTTAAAGGTAGGAGCTGTGTCCTAAGACTTCAGACATCCTGGAATCAACTTACTACAAAGAAGAAGATGGGAACTTCGACGCTCTGCTGCACAGAGGACTGAAGGAAATCTCCCCTATGGTCAGGGAGTGACCATCTTGCTAACGCAAGCACTAACCAGCTATTCGACGTCTGCTTTGCCGCCGCCTCCTGCCGGAGCCCGAGCCCAGAGCCCAACAAGACCTAGACCTCCAGACCTCTCACCGCCCGATCCACAGTCCCTGCAAAGAAGGGACCCATGGAGGCACCGAGACACGTGGAGCCAGCCATCTTGGAAGACCAACGACAAGCTGCAAGCGCAACGACAGAGGCTCCCTCCAAGTTGTGCTTTGGGTCCTGAGAAGCCCAACCACCGAGCAGCATCTGCACCAAAGGTGAGCCCTCCAGTATCTCCACGATCTGCGTGGGGCCCCTCTGCACTTTGCATCTCGATGCGCCTGCCCGGTCCCTGGCCCGTTGGCTAGTGGCTATTTTGGTGACCTATTTTGAAATCAACGACGCTGGTCTGGTTGCTCCAGACTGGCCCTAGCTGCTCTCCAAAAGAGCAGCCCCTCTGATCTTGCTAGTCAGAACAATCAGCTTTCCTCTCTTTCCACGACTCCTGCCTTTGCCAAGGCTTGTTTGCTTCTTTCGAGTCTCCAACACCGCCGACAGCGAGAGCCTGAGTGGGACAGCTCGTGAACCGACACCTAGACGTCGTTGACCTTCAGGGACCACGTGGCTGCAGAGACAAGCTACACCTCATCACCTGTTTGCACCCGACATCGCCTGGCACCTACCTGGTGCCACGCCGGTCACTGGCTAGTGACTGTGAACACTCACCCCTCTGCTTTCAGGTCTTCTACAACTCCGATCCACTCTTGGATCCACCGCATCTCTTCTGGACCGACCGCCTGCAGCATCTTTGTCATCAGGCTCCATTGAATCGATAGAAGAAACCCGACGCACTTCGAGACCTATGCACCCGCTTCCTGTGGGTGAGGTAAAGCTGGCACTCCGGTGCCCAAGAAACATCTCTAGTGTCTGTGTTTTGAATCTTAAGATCGTAGTCCATCCAGAAGACCCTTTCTGCAGTAACTTTTAAACTTTTACGCACCCATTGAAAACCTATGGGAGCCCGCGTGTAACTTTCCTCACTGCACACGCGAACCGTGGACCTCCTGGTCACTAACTGAAGTTAGCTCCTTTTAGGCCCAGCGATTCTAGAGGCCCTAGGCCTTTTCCCTTTCCTGTTCGTGGTACTTATACCACTATTTTAGTATATGGTTTGAGTGGCCACCAGGGCCCATCCATATAAAGTGCAACTTCTGTATATTATAACATTGTCTTGTTTAACGATTTGTGCTCCTGTGCTCATAAAGAGTCTAGGGGATACTTTGAGAAATAAATACATATATATTTTGAATATATATCTGTGTGGTGTCCTTTCATTGGTATAAAGGGGGGTTGCAATTGGTAAAACAGCCTGCTTAACACGCTTTAACGAGTTTAGCCTCAAAGACTGCTTAGCCTACGCTACCACTAGGGCAGCTAGTCCGAAAAGGTTGACTTACAACCACACCATAAGGGTTGCTTGGCATGGTACAAGGTGGTCACTTTAACTAGTGAACATCATATACCAGGCCAACTTCTCACATTTCCCAAGGTGCCCGCAGAGCTGGGGTTAAAAAACTAGAGCTAGGCACTTTGCCAAAAAAGGGTCATTTTTCACTGCGATATTGAGGTGTGACCACGCTGCGTTTTGCGCCATTTCCTGCCGCGGGCACTAGGCCTACCCGCACAAGTGAGGTACCATGTTCCTCGTAAGACTTTGTGGAACGCGGGGTGGGTGGAAATTTGTGGATCCACGCAGATTCCGGAACTTTCCACCACAGAAATGTGGAGGAAATATGTTTTTTGGGACAATTTTTTAGGTTTGCAAGGTATTTTGGGTAACAGACCCTGGTGAGAGGCAGTCAAGTCCCCTCATCCTGGATTCCCCTGGATGTCTAGTTTTAAAAAATGTATAGGTTTGCTAGGTTTCCCAAGGTGCCCGCAGAGCTAGGATTAAAAAACTAGAGCTTTGCATTTTGCCTAAAAAGGGTCATTTTTCACTGCGATATTGAGGTGTGACCAGGTTGTGTTTTGCACCGTTTCCTGTCGCGGGCACTAGGTCGACCCACACAAGTGAGGTACCATTTTTCTCATAAGACTTTGGGGAACGCGGGGTGGGTGGAAATTTGTGGATCCACGGAGATTCCGGAACTTTCCACCACAGAAATGTGGAGAAAATATGCTTTTTTTTACAATATTTTAGGTTTGCTAGGGATTCTGGGTAACAGACCCTGGTGTGAGGCAGTTAAGTCACCCCATCCTGGATTCCCCTGGGTGTCTAGTTTTCAAAAATGTATAGGTTTGCTAGGTTTCCCAAGGTGCCCGTAGAGCTAGGGTTCAAAAACTAGAGCTAGGCACTTTCACAAAAAAGGGTCATTTTTCACTGCGATATTGAGGTGTGACCACGTTGCGTTTTGCACCGTTTCCTGTCGCGGGCACTGGGTCAACCCGCACAAGTGAGGTACCATTTTTCTCATAAGACTTTGGGGAACGCGGGGTGGGTGGATATTTGTGGATCCATGCAGATTCCGGAACTTTCCACCACAGAAATGTGGAGAAAATGTGCTTTTTTTTTTTACAATATTTTAGGTTTGCAAGTGATTCTGGGTAACAGACCCTGGTGGGAGGCAGTTAAGTCATCCCATCTTGGATTCCTCTGGGTGTCTAGTTTTCAAAAATGTATAGGTTTGCTAGGTTTCCCAAGGTGCCCGTAGAGCTAGGGTTCAAAAACTAGATCTAGGCACTTTACCAAAAAAGGGTCATTTTTCAATGTGAAATTGAGGTGTGACCACATTTCATTTTGCGCTGTATCCTGTCGCAGGCACTAGGCGGACCCGCACAAGTGAGGTACCATTTTTCTCGTAAGACATTGGGGAACGCGAGGTGGGTGGAAATTTGTGGATCCACGGAGATTCCGGAACTTTCCACCACAGAAATGTGGAGAAAATATGATTTTTTTGACAATATTTTAGGTTTGCAAGGGATTCTGGGTAACAGACCCTGGTGTGAGGCAGTTAAGTCACCCCATCCTGGATTCCCCTGGGTGTCTAGTTTTCAAAAATGTATAGGTTTGTTAGGTTTCCTGTTGGACTTGGCCCTTTTAACAGGGTCATCCCTAAACTTTTTGCCTTCCTCCTGTATTTTTTCTGACCTGGTGTTGGCTGATTTATTACTCTGGGCACCATACCACTGCTGATCAGTGCTAAGGTGCATATGCTCTCCCTGTGGTAAAATGTATTATGTGAATTGACTTCCATGTTTGGCTATTTGGTTTACTATCAGTCCCTAGTAGAGTGCACCAGAGGTACCAAGGGCTTGTATATCCAAATGCTGCTAGTGAGCTTGCAGCACTGGTTGTGCCACCCACAGAAGCAGCCTGGTAAAATGTGTCTAAGGTCTGCCGTTGCAGAACCTGCATGCGGTCTGGTACTGTCATGCTGACTGGGCAAGTGTCCCCACTTGCCAGTCCCTAAACCTTCCCTTACCTTCATGTTAGTCACCCCTAAGGTAGGCCCTAGGTCAGGGTGCATTGTAAGGATAAGGTAGGACATGCCCTGAGGTGTGTGGCATGTCCTAATAGTGAATTACAGCCATTTTCGTTTTTCACTATTGAAGGCTACCTGCTCTCCATAGGCCAGAATGGGCTGCTGGAATTACTACACGCTGTAATCCCAGTGGACTCAGAGAGCATGGTAGAAAATCAAGTTTAGTATGCCTGAACTCAGAATAATAAAATACTTTTTTTAGTAAAGTTTATTTCAATATCCTGTGTTTGTAAATACTACTTTTAGAAAGTTAGTATTTACTGACCTGGCCATTTCAGTCCGCCTCTGCTGTGTGCGTGTGTTCTGCCTAGTAACAGTAAAGGAGCAGGGCTGGGGAATTCCAGGAGACAGGCTGGCTGCCAGGTGGTGGATAGAGAGATTACACCAGGATGGGTGGGAGGAGTACACCTTTGACTCTGAATAGACCTGTGCTCTGCCACCACAATGCCGGCTCCGTCCCCTGTGGAGCGGCTGATGTCTCTGCCCTGCTGCTGAAAGGAAAGAGCAGAGTCACCACAACAAAGTGCTCCAAAACTGGACTGAGCCAGGCCCAGGCCCCCTGGCGACAAACAACAAAAGAATTGTGCTATAAAAGAAGGAGCCCTGCTCCCAAGAAATCGGATCCTGATTGAACCACGAAGGAACTCTGCCTGACTAGAAGGACCTGGAAGAAGCTGAAGGAGGAGTAACTTTCCCTGACCTGGGGAATTGGTCTGCAGTTGGTGCCTTGCTGAGAAAGGAGAGGAAAAGACTGAACGAGACTTTGCACTTTGTTTTTCGACTATCTCCAAGGGCTTGGAAGAAGATCTTGCCCCCTGAACTACTGAGTCCCAGGACCATTGGACTCATCTGCCTTCAAAAATTGAGTTGCCTGGACGATCTGTGCTTGTTTCCCGCTGGATGTGGCCCCAGTACGCCTCGTACACCATCCGCCGCGAAGCCGTGTCTTTGCCGCCCGGCACCGTGCGTCTACGCTGATCCAAAAGCATTAGTACGTGCCGTATCCCTCCCGGCCGCATTGCACCTAACCTTCCCCGCCGATTCGAGACGTACATCACTGGCTGCCGAACCCTGTACGCCGGACCCAAGTTCCATCATCTCGCAGGTACGGTCCGTACGCTGCTAACGTACTGCACCGTGCCGTACTCAGAGCCGAGAAGCCGCAGTACACTGATCCTCCCCGTACGCTGTACGGCGCCGAGAAGTGTCGCAGCCTATCCGCACCAAAGGTACGGCTCGAACGCCGAACGCCACGGACTCTGCAAGCTGATCCGGGCCATCCGCACGTATCCCTGAAGATCGCGTACCAACGCCGCATCCCGATGCCGCGACCCGACCTGCACCTGAATACGCTGCCGAACTACGACCCGCACCCATCAACTTGTCCCGCACTGTCCGTCGCGGACTCCACGAACTTAAGGTACTTTGTTCTGTTCGCAACCGCAGCGTGCGCGTCACGGACCCCGGAGTCCGCACCGATTGTTTGACTCGTACTTTCCTTGTTTTTAATGCGGACGAGTCGCACACACAGGTACGAACCGTACAAAGCCTGAAAAGAAGCAGAATTGAGTAAAAGAAGCCTATTTTTGCATTTTAAGCCTTTTTACAAGAACATTGAACTTTAAAATAATACTGTGGTCATTTTAATCGTTATCCTGGTCTTATGCTAAGCCTTATATAAAGAAACCTATTTTTGATACAACCTTGACTGGTGTCCATTTGTGGTGTGTCATTGTATTACTGTATGTGTTCACAAATGCTTAACCTGTGACGCCCTGAGAATAGTCTTGACTGCTTGCGCCACACTACCTAAAGGGTGAGCAGGGGTTATTTGAAAGGGTGATCCCCTTATCCTGACTTAGAATTGAGAGTCTCTGCTTGTCGCAAGTGCATACCTGTGCCAACTAGAGATTCCCAATTCTAAAATTGGTGGTCAGCGGTGAGGATTTGAATTTGCATTTGTGATTCATGTACAGTGATTGTGTGAACGCCACGTAGTGAGTTTGACCGATAACGCAGCCAAACAGTATTGATTTTTGTTTTGCTGAAGAATCTCCACTTTAAGAAACCATGCCTAGCTCAGTCAATGGAGGCGGGGCGTCCTCTATATTCTCTTGGGTTGATGACATAGATTGGTGGGAGAGGGCACTGCTGAAGTGCACAAATAAAGTATTGAAAGGATACCTCTCCAAGTACAGAATTAACCAAACTGGATTGAAAAACAAGGAGCAGTATACAAAGGCGCTGAGGGCCTGGTACGAATCCAAGTTCCCAGAGAATGCGCTGGAGGTGATACCCCCAGAAGGTGCTTCTAAGCCTGGCAGAGGCCTGTCGCCAGAGGAGATGGCCGACAGGATGGCGGCAAGAGCACATGAAGTGGAGATGGCAAAACTGCGAATGGAAATGGAAAGACAAAGGCTGGCCATGGAACATGAGGTAAAAATGAGGGAGTTTGATCTCAAGGTCAAGAGTTTAGACCGCTCTCCCTCTGGTGGCAGCAATATGGAATTTTCTAGTGCTGAGAGAGTAGTACGCACACCCAGAGATGTGGCGCCTGACTTGAAGGAGGGGGTTAACATATACCAGGAGGTTCAAGGGCATGAGGTAGCTCCAGTAGTGCGCAGTATCCCTGAAGGGAATAGGGTAACTGGCTCAGGGGTTCATGGTCCTAGTAGCGAGAGGGACACTCTACTGACTCTAGCTGAGAGGTGCAGGGAGAGGGGTTCCCCCAAAATTGAAGTCCTGGTGGGTGAGTGTGAAGACCGCCCAGAAGAGTGTGGGTTGTGTGACAGAGACAGTCAGATACTGTCTTGCAAGTCTCAGGAGAGTGGTGTGGAGTACGTGTGTGAGGCACTGGATGGTAAGGTGAAGGGTAGTTTGGTTAACCCTGCTAGGGGGCTGTGTGATCCAATTGTGGGAGAGCATATTGTAAGTCCCTGTTTTCCAGAGTTATGCCAACACCTGTGTGAGGGTGAGTTCTCTGACCACAGAGAGCTCACATTGGAGGCAGACGTTTTGGTGGATTCCAGAGGGTCTGGAGAGGCATTGGGGAGACCCCGTGGGGAGTGGCTCAGGTATCTACCAACCCAGAGTGGTGGAAGTGGTGCAGAGTAGCCCAGCTAGGTCCCCTGGTAGTGGGAGGGGTGTAGGGGCTCACGTCCTGTCTCAGTGGAGAAGGAGTGAGTGTGGGGCTGCGTGCCCCCAGGTGCCCGAAACCCAGTCTCAGAGCCTGGATGGTTCTTTAAGGGAACACCAGGCGGGGAGCCTAGGCTGTCCTGATGGTCCGCCCGTTGAGGGGGATCCCCTAGTGTCTAGTGGACGGGGAGGGTCTGTAAGCAGGCCTCCCTCGGTTCTGGTGTCTGGCAGTACCGCTCCAGTTGGGAGGGTGCAGAAGTCCAGAGTGAGGAGTGAGAGGCAGAAAGAGTCCTCAGTGGAAGAACCAGTGGGTCAGGGGCCAGCCAGAAGGGCTGCGTCACCAGTGAATGACCATGTTGACACCACTTCTGTCCTGGGGGATCTTCAGGCACTGTCAGATGGACAGGGGTCGGGAGATCAGCGCCGGGCAGACTGTCACACGACACATGAGCTATGTGTCACCCTCAGGAGGGGCATGCGTGCTCCCCGGGAAGTCCTGGTGCGCCAGGCGAGCGTTCAACCGCATGAGTTGGACCCAGGGTTGGGAAGCCAGGTTCAGGTGTTGTCTGACCTGGAGGGTGGAACCACTGTAAGCAGTGTCCTGACCCATGTTGCTTCTAGGGGTACCAAGCCAGTTGGGAGTGGGCAGTACTCTGGAAGGGGGTGCAGAGGGAGGGAGTCCTCGCCTCTGACCCCGGCTCAACTGAAGGGTTTAGACCCTAGGTTCGAGGGCCAGGTTCAGGGTGTCCCCCCTGACCTGGACGCCCAGTTGCAGGATAGAACCCCTGAACTGGTGGGCGAATTGCGCAGGACACCTGCCCCAGGTGCCCTGGCAATTCTGTAAGGGGGTACCACTCCAGGTGGGAGGGTACAGAGCCCCAAGAGGGAGGACCGGGTATGGGAGAGGCCACCCCAGTCTTTAGTCCAGCCGCCGGGTACAGTCCTGGGGCTGGTGGGTCAGTGCCAGGATGTCATACCTGACCTGACAAGGGGAAGAATGGACAAAGGGTGCCAAGCACCTGGGGCTACTGCCCCCCGCTCCCTGGCGCCACAGAGGTTTGAGAGCCCTGAGAGGCATACGGCCTGGGTCTCATCCCTGACTACTGTCAGTGGCCACGGTAGCATTTTGCTGTCTGTCTGTTGGGACACACCTGTGGGCCAGTTAAGGTTAGGTGCTGCACAGGTGGTGTCCACAGGTGAGGAGAAGGGTTCCCCAGGGATTGGCTTGGTGGGCCCTGAGAGTATGGACAGAGGGATTCCAATAGGTCCAGATTGGCGTAGAACTGGAGTCTGCCCCTGCAGTTGCGGGCCAGGTCCTTGTTCTATCACCCCAAGCAGGGAAGACCATCACGGTGGTGATTGGTCTACCCTGCGTTTTGGCTGGAAGGGGGTTGTGTTGGACTTGGCCCTTTTTGCAGGGTCATCCCTAAACTTTTTGCCTTCCTCCTGTATTTTTCCTGACCTGTTGTTGGCTGATTTATGACTCTGGGCACCTTACCACTGCTGATCAGTGCTAAGGTGCATATGCTCTCCCTATGGTAAAATGTATTATGTGAATTGACTTCCATGTTTGGCTATTTGGTTTACTATCAGTCCCTAGTAGAGTGCACCAGGGGTGCCAAGGGCTTTTATATCCAAATGCTGCTAGTGGGCTTGCAGCACTGGTTGTGCCACCCACAGAAGCAGCCTGGTAAAATGTGTCTAAGGTCTGCCATTGCATAACTTGCATGCAGTCTGGTACTGTCATGCTGACTGGGCAAGTGTCCCCACTTGCCAGTCCCTAAACCTTCCCTTACCTTCATGTTAGTCACCCCTAAGGTAGGCCCTAGGGCAGGGTGCATTGTAAGGATAAGGTAGGACATGCCCTGAGGTGTGTGGCATGTCCTAATAGTGAATTACAGCCATTTTCGTTTTTCACTATTGAAGGCTACATGCTCTCCATAGGCCAGAATGGGCTGCTGGAATTACTACACGCTATAATCCCAGTGGACTTAGAGAGCATGGTAGAAAGTCAAGTTTAGTATACCTGAACTCAGAATAATAAAATACTTCTTTTAGTAAAGTTTATTTTAATATCCTGTGTTTGTAAATACTACTTTTAGAAAGTTAGTATTTACTGACCTGGCCATTTCAGTCTGCCTCTGCTGTGTGTGTGTGTTCTGCCTAGTAACAGTAAAGGAGCAGGGCTGGGGAATTCCAGGAGACAGGCTGGCTGCCAGGTGGTGGGTAGAGAGATTTCACCAGGATGGTTGGGAGGAGTACACCTTTGACTCTGAATAGACCTGTGCTCTGCCACCACAATGCCGGCTCCGCCCTCGTGGAGCGGCTGATGTCTCTGCCCTGCTGCTGAAAGGAAAGAGCAGAGTCACCACAACAAAGTGCTCCAAAACTGGACTGAGCCAGGCCCAGGCCCCCTGGCGACAAAGAACAAAAGAATTGTGCTATAAAAGAAGGAGCCCTGCTCCTAAGAAATCGGATCCTGATTGAACCACGAAGGAACTCTGCCTGACTAGAAGGAGCTGGAAGAAGCTGAAGGAGGAGTAACTTTCCCTGACCTGGGGGATTGGCCTGCAGTTGGTGCCTTGCTGAGAAAGGAGAGGAAAAGACTGAAAGAGACTTTGCACTTTGTTTTTCAACTATCTCCAAGGGCTCGGAAGAAGAGCTTGCCCCCTGAACTGAGTCCCAGGACCATTGGACTCATCTGCCTTCAAAAACTTGAGTTGCCTGGACGATCTGTGCTTGTTTCCCGCTGGATTTGGCCCCAGTGCGCCTCATACACCATCCGCCCCGAAGCCGTGTCTTTGCCGCCCGGCACCGTGCGTCTACGCTGATCCAAAAGCGTTAGTACGTGCCGTATCCCTCCCAGCCACATTGCACCTAACCTTCCCCGCCGATTCGAGACGTACATCACTGGATGCCGAACCCTGTACGCCGGACCCAAGTTTCATCATCCCGCAGGTACGGTCAGTACGCTGCTAACGTACTGCACCGTGCCGTACTCAGAGCCGAGAAGCCGCAGTACGCTGATCCTCCCCGTACGCTGTACGGCGCCGAGAAGTGTCGCCGCCTATTCGCACCGAAGGTACGGCACGAACGCCGAACGCCACGGACTCTGCAAGCTGATCCGGGCCATCCGCACGTATCCCTGAAGATCGCGTACCAACGCCGCGTCCCGACGCCGCGACCCAACCTGCACCTGAATACGCTGCCAAACTACGACCCGGACCCATCAACTTGTCCCGCACTGTCCGTCGCGGACTCCACGAACTTAAGGTACTTTGTTCTGTTCGCACCGCAGCGTGCGCGTCACGGACCCCGGAGTCCGCACCGATTGTTTGACTCGTACTTTCCTTGTTTTTAATGCGGACGAGTCGCACACACAGGTACGAACCGTACAAAGCCTGAAAAGAAGCAGAATTGAGTAAAAGAAGCCTAATTTTGCATTTTAAGCCTTTTTACAAGAACATTGAACTTTAAAATAATACTGTGGTCATTTTAATCGTTATCCTGGTCTTGTGCTAAGTCTTATATAAAGAAACCTATTTTTGATACAGCCTTGACTGGTGTCCATTTGTGGTGTGTCATTGTATTACTGTGTGTGTTCACAAATGCTTAACCTATGACGCCCTGAGAATAGTCTTGACTGCTTGCGCCACACTACCTAAAGGGTGAGCAGGGGTTATTTGAAAGGGTGATCCCCTTATCCTGACTTAGAATTGAGAGTCCCTGCTTGTCGCAAGTGCATACCTGTGCCAACTAGAGATTCCCAATTCTAACATTTCCCAAGGTGCCCGTAGAGCTAGGGTTCAAAAACTAGAGCTAGGCACTTTCCCCAAAAAGGGTCATTTTTCACTGCGATATTGAGGTGTGACCACGTTGCGTTTTGCACCGTTTCCTGTCGCGGGCACTAGGACAACCCACACAAGTGAGGTACCGTTTTTCTCATAAGACTTTGGGGAACGCGTGGAGGGAAGAAATTTGTGGATCCATGCAGATTCCGTAACTTTCCACCACAGAAATGTGGGGAAAATGTAGTTTTTTTGACAATTTTTTAAGTTTGCAAGGGATTCTGGGTAACAGACCCTGGTGAGAGGCAGTCATATCACCACATCCTGGATTCCCCTGTGTGTCTAGTTTTAAAAAATGTATAGGTTTGCTAGGTTTCCAAAGGTGCCCGCAGAGCGACGGTTAAAAAACTAGAGCTAGGCACTTTGCCAAAAAAGGGTCATTTTTCACTGCGAAATGGAGGTGTGACCACGTTGCGTTTTGCGCCGTTTCCTGTCGCGGGCACTAGGCCGACCCAACCAAGTGAGGTACCATTTTTCTCATAAGACTTTGGGGAACGCGGAGTGGGTGAAAATTTTTGGATCCACGCAGATTCCGGTATTTTCCACCACAGAAATGTGGAGAAAATATGTTTTTTGGGACAATTTTTTAGGTTTGCAAGGGATTTTGGGTAACAGACCCTGGTGGGAGGCAGTCAAGTCCCCTCTTCCTGGATTCTCCTTTGTGTCTAGTTTTCAAAAACGTATAGGTTTGCTAGGTTTCCCAAGGTGCCCGCAGAGCTAGGGTTAAAAAATTCGAGCTAGGCACTTTACCAAAAAATGGTCATTTTTCAATGCGAAATTGAGGTGTGACCACATTGCATTTTGCGCTATTTCCTGTCGCAGGCACTAGGCCGACCCGCACAAGTGAGGTACCATTTTTCTCATAAGACTTTGGGGAACGTGAGGTGGGTGGAAATTTGTGGATGCACGGAGATTCCGGAACTTTCCACCACAGAAATGTGGAAAAAATATGGGGTTTTTTGTCAATTTTTTAGGTTTGCAAGGGATTCTGGGTAACAGACCCTGGTGGGAGGCAGTTAAGCCACACCATCTTGGATTCCCCTGGTTGTCTAGTTTTCAAAAATATGTAGGTTGGCTAGGTTTCCCAAGGTGCCCGCAGAGCTAGGGTTCAAAAACTAGAGCTAGGCACTTTCCCAAAAAAGGGTCATTTTTCACTGCGATATTGAGGTGTGACCACGTTGAGTTTTGCACCGTTTCCTGTCGCGGGCACTGGGTCAACCCGCACAAGTGAGGTACCATTTTTCTCATAAGACTTTGGGGAACGCGGGGTGGGTGGAAATTTGTGGATCCACGCAGATTCCGGAACTTTCCACCACAGAAATGTGGAGAAAATGTGCTTTTTTTTTTTACAATATTTTAGGTTTGCAAGTGATTCTGGGTAACAGACTCTGGTGGGAGGCAATTAAGTCATCCCATCTTGGATTCCTCTGTGTGTCTAGTTTTCAAAAATGTATAGGTTTGCTAGGTTTCCCAAGGTGCCCGTAGAGCTAGTGTTCAAAAACTAGAGCTAGGCACTTTACCAAAAAAGGGTCATTTTTCAATGCGAAATTGAGGTGAGACCACGTTGCGTTTTGTGCCGTTTCCTGTCGCGGGCACTAGGCCGACACGCACAAGTGAGGTATCGTTTTTCTCATAAGACTTTGGGGAACGCGGGGAGGGAGGAAATTTGTGGATCCATGCAGATTCCGTAGCTTTCCACCACAGAAATGTGGGGAAAATGTAGTTTTTTTGACAATTTTTTAAGTTTGCAAGGGATTCTGGGTAACAGACCCTAGTGAGAGGCAATCAAGTCACCACATCCTGGATTCCCCTGGGTATCTAGTTTTCAAAAATGTATAGGTTTGCTAGGTTTCCAAAGGTGCCCACAGAGATACGGTTCCAAAACTAGAGCTAGGCACTTTACCAAAAAAGGGTCATTTTTCAATGCGAAATTGAGGTGAGACCACGTTGCGTTTTGCGCCTTTTTCTGTCGCGGGCACTAGGCCGACGCGCACAAGTTAGGTACCGTTTTTCTCGTAAGACTTTGGGGAGCGCGGAGTGGGTGAACATGTTGGGATCCACGCAGATTCCGGAACTTTCCACCACAGAAATGTGGGGAAAATATGTTTTTTTTGACAATTTATTAGGTTTGCAAGGGATTCTGGGTAACAGACCCTGTTTGGCGGCAGTCAAGTCAACCCATCCTGGATTCCCCTGGGTGTCTAGTTTTCAAAAATAGATAGGTTTGCTAGGATTCCCAATGTGCACGCAGAGCTAGGGTTCAAAAACTAGAGCTAGGCACTCTGCCAAAAAAGGGACATTTTTCACTGCGAAATTGAGGTGTGACCACGCTGCGTTTTGCGCCGTTTCCTGTCGCGGGCACTAGGCCGACATGCACAAGTGAGGTATAGTTTTTCTCATAAGACTTTTGGGAACGCGGGGAGGGAGGAAATTTGTGGATCCATGCAGATTCCGTAACTTTCCACCACAGAAATGTGGGGAAAATGTAGTTTTTTTGACAATTTTTTAAGTTTGCAAGGGATTCTGGGTAACAGACCCTGGTGAGAGGCAATCAAGTCACCACATCCTGGATTCCCCTGGGTATCTAGTTTTCAAAAATGTATAGGTTTGCTAGGTTTACAAAGGTGCCCACAGAGAAACGGTTCCAAAACTAGAGCTAGGCACTTTACCAAAAAAGGGTCATTTTTCAATGCGAAATTGAGGTGAGACCACGTTGCGTTTTGCGCCGTTTCCTGTCGCGGGCACTAGGCCGACGTGCACAAGTGAGGTACCGTTTTTCTCGTAAGACTTTGGGGAACGCGGAGTGGGTGAACATGTTGGGATCCACGCAGATTCCGGAACTTTCCACCACAGAAATGTGGGGAAAATATGTTTTTTTTGACAATTTATTAGGTTTGCAAGGGATTCTGGGTAACAGACCCTGGTGGGCGGCAGTCAAGTCAACCCATCCTGGATTCCCCTGGGTGTCTAGTTTTCAAAAATGGATAGGTTTGCTAGGATTCCCAATGTGCAAACAGAGCTAGGGTTCAAAAACTAGAGCTAGGCACTTTGCCAAAAAAGGGACATTTTTCACTGCGAAATTGAGGTGTGACCACGCTGCGTTTTGCGCCGTTTCTTGTCGCGGGCACTAGGCCGACCCGCACAATGAGGGGCCATTTTTCTCGTAAGACTTTGGGGAACGCGGGGTGGGTAGAAATTTGTGGATCCACGCAGATTCCGGAACTTTCCACCACAGAAATGTGGAATAAATGTGGTTTTTTTGACAATTTTGTAGGTTTGCAAGGGATTCTGGGTAACAGACCCTGGTGGGAGGCAATCAAGTCACCACATCCTGGATTCCCCTGGGTATCTAGTTTTCAAAAATGTATAGGTTTGCTAGGTTTCCAAAGGTGCCCACAGAGATACGGTTCCAAAACTAGAGCTAGGCACTTTACCAAAAAAGGGATCATTTTTCAATGCGAAATTGAGGTGAGACCACGTTGCGTTTTGCGCCGTTTCCTGTCGCGGGCACTAGGCCGACGCGCAGAAGTGAGGTACCGTTTTTTTGGTAAGAGTTTGGGGAACGAGGAGTGGGTGAACATGTTGGGATCCACACAGATTCCGGAACTTTCCACCACAGAAAAGTGGGGAAAATATGTTTTTTTTGACAATTTATTAGGTTTACAAGGGATTCTGGGTAACAGACCCTGGTGGGCGGCAGTCAAGTCAACCCATCCTGGATTCCCCTGGGTGTCTAGTTTTCAAAAATGGATAGGTTTGCTAGGTTTCCCAATGTGCACGCAGAGCTAGGGTTCAAAAACTAAAGCTAGGCACTTTGCCAAAAAAGGGACATTTTTCACTGCGAAATTGAGGTGTGACCACGCTGCGTTTTGCGCCGTTTCTTGTCGCGGGCACTAGACCGACCCGCACAATGAGGTGCCATTTTTCTCGTAAGACTTTGGGGAACGCGGGGTGGGTGGAAATTTGTAAATCCACGCAGATTCCGGAACTTTCCACCACAGAAATGTGGAATAAATGTGGTTTTTCTGATAATTTTGTAGGTTTGCAAGGGATTCTGGGTAACAGACCCTGGTGGGAGGCAGTCAAGTCACCCCATCCTGGATTCCCCTGGGTGTCTAGTTTTCAAAAATGTATAGGTTTGCTAAGGTTCCCAAAGTGCCCAAATAGCTATGGTTAGAAAATTACAGCTAGACACTTTGCCAAAAAAGGGTAATTTTTCACTGTGAAATTGAGGTGTGACCACGTTGATTTTGCACCGTTTCCTGTCGCAGGCACTAGGTCGACCCGCACAGGTGAGGTGCCATTTTTCTCGTAAGACGTTGGGGAACGCGGGGTGGGTGGAAATTCGTGGATCCACGCAGATTCCGGAACTTTCCACCACAGAAATGTGGAATAAATGTGGTTTTTTTGACAATTTTTTAGGTTTGCAAGGGATTCTGGGTAACAGACCCTGGTGGGAGGCAGTTAAGCCACACCATCTTGGATTCCCCTGGGTGTCTAGTTTTCAAAAATGTATAGGTTTGCTAACGTTCCCAAAGTGCCCAAATAGCTATGGTTAGAAAATTACAGCTAGACACTTTGCCAAAAAAGGGTAATTTTTCACTGTGAAATTGAGGTGTGACCAGGTTGATTTTGCACCGTTTCCTGTCGCGGGCACTAGGTCGACCCGCACAGGTGAGGTGCCATTTTCTCGTAAGACTTTGGGGAACACGGTGTGGGTGAAAATTTGTGGATCCACGCAGATTCCGGAACTTTCAACCACAGAAATGTGGAGAAAATATGCTTTTTTTGTAATCTTTTAGGTTTGCAAGGGATTCTGTGTAACAGACCCTGGTGGGAGGCAGTCAAGTCACCCCATCCTGGATTCCCCTGGGTGTCTAGTTTTAAAAAATGTATAGGTTTGCTAGGTTTCCCAAGGTGCCCGCAGAGCTAGGGTTAAAAAACTAGAGCTAGGCACTTTGCCAAAAAAGGGTCATTTTTCACCGCGATATTGAGGTGTGACCACGCTGCGTTTTGCGCCATTTCCTGTCGCGGGCACTAGGCCGACCCGCACAAGTGAGGTGCCGTTTTTCTCGTAAGACTTCGGGGAACGCGTGGTTGGTGGAAATTTGTGGATCCACGCAGATTCCGGAACTTTCCACCACAGAAATGTGGGGAAAATGTGTTTTTTGGGATAATTTTTTAGGTTTGCAAGGGATTCTGGGTAAAAGACCCTGGTGGGAGGCAGTCAAGTCACCCCATCCTGGATTCCCCTGGATGTCTAGTTTTCAAAAATGTATAGGTTTGCTAGGTTTCCTGTTGGACTTGGCCCTTTTTGTAGGGTCATCCCTAAACTTTTTGCCTTCCTCCTGTATTTTTTCTGACCTGGTGTTGGCTGTTTAATGACTCTGGGCACCTTACCACTGCTGACCAGTGCTAAGGTGCATATGATCTCCCTATGGTAAAGTGTATTATGTGAATTGACTTCCATGTTTGGCTTATTTGGTTTACTATCAGTCCCTAGTAGAGTGCACCAGGGGTGCCAAGGGCTTGTATATCCAAATGCTGCTAGTGCGCTTGCAGTACTGGTTGTGCCACCCACAGAAGCAGCCGGGTAAAATGTGTCTAAGATCTGCCATTGCAGAACCTGCATGCAGTCTGGTACTGTTGTGCTGACTGGGCAAGTGTCCCCACTTGCCAGTCCCTAAACCTTCCCTTACCTTCATAGTAGTCACCCCTATGGTAGGCCCTAGGACAGGGTGCATTGTAAGGATAAGGTAGGACATGCCCTGAGGTGTGTGGCATGTCCTAATAGTGAATTACAGCCATTTTAGTTTTTCACTATTGTAAGGCTACCTGCTCTCCATAGGCCAGAATGGGCTGCTAGATTATAACACTCTATAAACCTAGCAGGCTCAGGAAGCATGGTAGAAATTTGTGTTTAGTATGCCTGAACTCAGAATAATAAAATACATATTTTAGTAAAGGTTATTTTAATATCCTGGGTTTGCAAATGCTACTTTTAGAAAGTTAGCCTTTGCGTGCCTAACCATCTCAGTCCGCCTCTGCTGGGAGGGGCTATCTTCTTTGTGTGTAGCTTGAGTGACAGGGCTGGGAAGTTCCAGGAGACAGGCTGGGGCTGCCAGCTGGTGAATAGAGAGATTACACCAGGATGGGTGGAAGGAGTGCACCTTGACTCTGAATAGGGCAGTGCTCTGCCACCACAATGCTGGCTCCACCCCCTGGGGAGCGTCTGATGTCTCTGCCCTGCCTGCTGAAAAAGAAGCCAGAGTTCCAACAACAAAGTGCTCCTCACTGAAAAGAACTGGACTGGGATTATGCAAAGGCCCCTCTGGCCTGTAAAGACAAAAGAAACTTGGTATAAATGTAGGAGCCCTGCTCCTAAGAAATCAGATCCTGATTGAACCACGAAGGAACTCTGCCTGACTAGAAGGACCTGGAAGAAGCTGAAGGAGGAGTAACTTTCCCTGACCTGGGGGATTGGCCTGCAGTTGGTGCCTTGCTGAGAAAGGAGAGGAAAAGACTGAAAGAGACTTTGCACTTTGTTTTTCAACTATCTCCAAGGGCTTGGAAGAAGAGCTTGCCCCCTGAACTGAGTCCCAGGACCATTGGACTCATCTGCCTTCAAAAATTGAGTTGCCTGGACTATCTGTGCTTGTTTCCCGCTGGATTTGGCCCCAGTACGCCTCGTACACCATCCGCTGCGAAGCCGTGTCTTTGCCGCCCGGCACCGTGCGTCTACGCTAATCCAAAAGCATTAGTACGCGCCGTATCCCTCTCGGCCGCATTGCACCTAACCTTCCCCGCCGATTCGAGACGTACATCACTGGCTGCCGAACCCTGTACGCCGGACCCGAGCTCCATCGTCCCGCAGGTACGGTCCGTACGCTGCTAACGTACTGCACCGTGCCGTACTCAGAGCTGAGAAGCCGCTGTACACTGATCCTCCCCGTACGCTGTACGGCGCCGAGAAGTCTCGCCGCCCATCCGCACCGAAGGTACGGCTCGAACGCCGAATGCCACGGACTCTGCAAGCTGATCCGGGCCATCCGCACGTGTCCCTGAAGATCGCGTACCAACGCCGCGTACCGACGCCGCGACCCGACCAGACCGAATACGCTGCCGAACTACGACCCGGACCCATCAACTTGTCCCGCACTGTCCGTCACGGACCCCCCAAACTTAAGGTACTTTGTTCTGTTCGCACTGCAGCGTACGCGTCACGGACCCCGGAGTCCGCACCGATTGTTTGACTCGTACTTTCCTTGTTTTTAATGCGGACGAGTCGCACAGCCAGGTACGAACCGTACAGAGCCTGAAAAGAAGCAGAATTGACTAAAAGAAGCCTATTTTTGCATTTTAAGCCTTTTTACAAGAACATTGAACTTTGAAATAATACTGTGGTCATTTTATTCATTATTTTGGTCTTGTGCTAAGCCTTATATAAAGAGAACTATTTTTGATATAACCTTGACTGGTGTCCATTTGTGGTGTGTCATTGTATTACTGTATGTGTTCACAAATGCTTAACCTATGACGCCCTGAGAATAGTCTTGACTGCTTGCGCCACACTACCTAAAGGGTGAGCAGGGGTTATTTGAAAGGGTGATCCCCTTATCCTGACTTAGAATTGAGAGTCCCTGCTTGTCACAAGTGTATACCTGTGCCAACTAGAGACCCCCATTTCTAACATTTCCCAAGGTGCCCGCAGAGCTAGGGTTCAAAAACTAGAGCTAGGCACTTTGCCAAAAAAGGGACATTTTTCACTGCGAAATTGAGGTGTGACCACGTTGCGTTTTGCGCCGTTTCTTGTCACGGGCACTAGGCCGACCCGCACAATGAGGTGCCATTATTCCCGTAAGACTTTGGGAAACGCGGGGTGGGTGGAAATTGTGGATCCACGCAGATTCCGTTACTTTCCACCACAGAAATGTGGAATAAATGTGTTTTTTTGGACAATTTTTTAGGTTTGCAAGGGATTCTGGGTAACAGACCCTGGTGGGAGGCAATCAAATCACCCGATCCTAGATTCCCCTGGGTGTCTAGTTTTCAAAAATGTATAGGTTTGCTAAGGTTCCCAAAGTGCCCAAATAGCTATGGTTAAAAAATTACAGCTAGACACTTTGCCAAAGAAGGGTCATTTTTCACTGCGAAATTGAGGTGTGACCACGTTGATTTTGCACCGTTTCCTGTCGTGGGCCTTAGGTCGACCCGCACAGGTGAGGTACCATTTTCTCGTAGGACTTTGGGGAACGCGGGGTGGGTGAAAATTTGTGGATCCACGCAGATTCCGGAACTTTCCACCACAGAAATGTGGAGAAAATATGTTTTTTGGGACAATTTTTTTGGTTTGCAAGGTATTTTGGGTAAGAGACCCTGGTGAGAGGCAGTCAAGTCCCCTCATCCTGGATTCCCCTTTGTGTCTAGTTTTCAAAAACGTATAGGTTTGCTAGGTTTCCCAAGGTGCCCGCAGAGCTAGGGTTAAAAAACTAGAGCTAGGCACTTTGCCAAAAAAGGGTCATTTTTCACTGCGATATTGAGGTGTGACCACGCTGCATATTGCGCCATTTCCTGTCGCGGGCACTAGGCCTACCCACACAAGTGAGGTACCATTTTTCTCGTAAAACTTTGTGGAACGCGGGGTGGGTGGAAATTTGTGGGTCCATGCAGATTCCGGAACATTCCACCACAGAAATGTGGATAAAATATGTTTTTGGGGAAAAAATTTTAGGTTTGCAAGGGATTTTGGGTAACAGACCCTGGTGGGAGGCAGTCAAGTCCCCTCATCCTGGATTCCCCTATGTGTCTAGTTTTCAAAAACGTATAGGTTTGCTAGGTTTCCTGTTAGACCTGGCACCTTGGCGTGAGTTTCCCTTCCACTTTTTGATGGTGTGCCTCGATTGTTTTGCTGGTGTTGTCCGCTCAGGGCACTGCGCCACGGCTAATCCGTGCCGCAGTGCAAGTGCTCCCTAGGTAAAGTGTACCTGTAATTGATGCTCATGATTGGTTTATTGGATTCACTGTCAGTCCCCAGTAAAGTGCACCAGGGGTGCCAGGGCTTGTGAATGCCAATGCTGCTGGTGGGCTTGCAGCGCTGGTTGCGCCACCCACAGAAAGCGGCCTTGTGAAATGTGTCTAGGGTCTGCCACCGCAGACCCTGTGCGCGGTCTGGGACCGTCGCACTGACTGCGCAAGTGCCCCCACTTGCCAGTCCCTAAACCTTCCCTTACCTACATATTAGCCACCCCTCTGGTAGGCCCAAGGGCAGGGTGCATTGTAGGCATAAGGTAGGACATGCCCTGATGTGTGTGGCATGTCTTAGTAGTGAATTACAGCCATTTCCGTTTTTCACTATTGAAGGCTACCTGCTCTCCATAGGCCAGAATGGGCTGCTGGAGTCACTACACGCTGTGACCCCAGTGGACTCAGAGAGCATGGTAGAATGTCAAGTTTTGTATGCCTGAACTCAGAATAATAAAATACTTCTTGTAGTCAAGTTTATTTTAATATCCTGGGTTTGTAAATACTACTTTTAGAAAGTTAGTATTTACTGACCTGGCCATTTCAGTCCGCCTCTGCTGTGTGTGTGTGTTCTGCCTAGCAACAGTAAGGAGCAGGGTTGGGGAATCCCCAGAGACAGGTTGGCTGCCAGGTGGTGGGTAGAGAGATGACACCAGGATGGGTGGGAGGAGTACGCCTTGACTCTTGAATAGACCTGTGCTCTGCCACCACAAAGCCGGCGCCGCCCCCTGTGGAGCGGCTGATGTCTCTGCCCTGCTGCTGAAAGGAAAGAGCAGAGTCACCATAACAAAGTGCTCCAGAACTGGATTGAGCCAGGCCCAGGCCCCCTGGCGCTAAAGAACAAAAAGAATCATGGTATAAAAGTAGGAGCCTGGCTCCTAAGAAGGCAGAATCCTGTTTTCCACAAAGAACCTCTGCCCAACTAGAAGGAGAAGAAGACGCTGGAGGAGCTGGCCTGCTGCTTGCCTTGCTGAGAAAGGAGAGGAAGAGACTACTGAAAAGACTTTGCTGCTTTGTGCTTTAAACATTCTCCAAGGGCTTGATCTGAGCTTGCCCCCTGAACTGAACCCCAGGACCAGTGGGTTCTCTGTGCTTTTGCTCGTCCTCCGATTCGAGCCGTGTGTGCATCCCGCTGGAAAGAGACTGCGCCCCTCATCGCCCCTCCTAGGGCCGTGACACTCAGGAGCTTGCCTGCCTCAACCCCGTGAGAGCCTCGCTCCGTCCGGAGCCGCTCTCTGTCCCAGGGCTAGGTTGCCTGCACCCCTGTCACCGCCTGCCACTGGAGCGCGCTGAACGCGCTATCACCCCTCCCGCCGGAAACCGTCCGACGACTGTGATCTACGCCGGGTCATCCAGCTGCACTGACCGTGCCCTGTGACCCCGCTTCGCTATCCCCGGACATCTCAGGCCGCGCCGCCCCCGCTGTGGAGACCCCCCTGCACCGCCGTGCTGAGGGTCGCTGGCCGCGCCTGCCTACCTGCCCACACCCGCTGATCGAGGACCCAAGACCACTTCCCAAGCTGAGAGTCGCACCGACCTGTGCCGACTCTCCACATCACGAAAGAAGTTCCAGTATCGGGCTCGGGGCCCGCAACGCCTTATTTCCCCGTTCGCAGGAGCCGATCTCTGTGAGTACTGGAACCACAAGTAACATTTGCGAGAGACTCCAAAGTATCCATTTGAAACTACGAACAAAGAACATTTGCCTGCTTTATAACCTGGTGGCATAGCGAAAACGTTATTGGTCTTGTGATAAGTCTGCTGAGATATATATACCTATTTTTACATAAAGAAGCGTATTTTTCTACATATCCAAGTCTGGTGTCCATTTCTGGGGGATTGATGTATTTACTGTGTGTGTGATTGTAAGTGCTTAACCAACAACGCCTGAGGAATCGCCTTGGCTGCTCACGCCACGCACCTAGAGGGTGAGCAAGGGTCATTCACGAGGGGTTATCCTGCGCCCTGACGTAGAGGAGAGGGTTCCTGCCTGACACAAGGGCAACCTTGCGCCAACCAGAGAACCCCAAGTCTAACATTGTTGGCAGCGGCTGGGATTTCGGATTTGCATTTGTAATTTGCATACAGTGAATTATTAATCACCAGATAGTGAGAGCAGACCAAGTAACGCAGCCACAGGTTTTCATTTTTGAACTTTGTTGAGACATCTGCCATTACTGCAACCATGCCTGGCTCACTCTCCGCTGGAAGAGCACTCTCTGTGATTTCTGGAATGGATGAGGTGGATTGGGAGAGACTGGAAGGTTACACGATAGAGCAATTGAAAGGCTACAGTGTAAAATTCCGAGTTCCCCATGCTGGATTCAAGAGGAGGGTCCAGTACACCAAGGCGTTGAGAGCCTGGAAGGAGTCAAGAGACCCACGGAATGCGGGGGACATCGTTCCACCCGACAACCTTGAGGAGCCCAGCAGAGTCCGGTCGCCAGAGGAGCTGGCAGACAGGGCAGCAGACAGGGCACATGCAATGGAGATGGCAAAGTTGGCAGGACAAATGGAAATGGAAAAGCAGAAGTTGGCCCTGGAGGCACAACAACGTCAAATGGATCATGATATAAGATTGAAGGAGTTGGAGCTGAAGGCGAAAAGTTTAGACACCGCTCCTTCTGGTGGCAGCACTCCACCGGTGCAGGTAGAGTCCAAGGTGTACATCCCCAAAGATGTAGTAAAGGAGTATTTTAGAAAGGATGACATAGGGCAGTGGTTTAGAGCCTATGAGGTGGCCATGTCTTCACACCGGGTCCCTGAGAAAGACTGGGGAGCGGGGTTGTGGGGAAGGTTCCTTGCTGAAGGGCGTGACACACTGTTAGATTTACCCTTAGATCTCCAAGCCTCATACCCCCATATGAAGGAAGCTTTAATGACCAGGTATGGGTTAACTCCTGAGCTATATAGACAGAGGTTCAGGGAGACTAAGAAGATCCCTGAGAGTACGTATGTGGAGTATGTAACTTTTTTCTGCAGAGCACTGGATGGTTGGGTGAAGGGTAGCAAGGTGAATGATTATCAAGGGCTGCTTGATTTAATTGCATGGGAGCACTTGTCCAGTCAATGTTTTCCTGAGCTACGCCAGCACCTGATTGATAGCAAGCTGTCCAACCCGAGGAAGCTTGCTGAGGAGGCGGACCGCTGGCTCAGCACCAGGGTCCACAAGGGTCAAGTGGGAGACTCCGCCAAAGGTGGGCAGGGTCCCCAGCAGAAGAGTGGGGGGGACAGGGGTAAACAGAAAGGGTTCCAAAAAGGCCCCCAAAGAAATCCCCAAGGGAACCAGCAGAAGGGTTCTCAGCCTCCCCCACCCCCGCAGCAGAACGGGGCCCCGACAGGTAGACCTGTTCCAAAGGGGCCCTTCAATTGTTACAGGTGTGGTGACCCGGGTCACATTGCCTCTGATCCTAAGTGTCGCCTGTTTGGTAAGACCGCACCCACTGGTGCTCCACCCCGGCAAGTAGCTAATATTAACTTTGGGGAGGAGGTAGCAGTCCAGGAGGGTGGGGGTCCCGGGCAGATGACCCTAGTCTCGCTAGGAGACAGTGAGATGGTCCCTGAAACCTACTTACCCTCTAACACTAAGAAATATGGGCAAGTAGTGACCATCAATGGAAAAAAGGTTGAGGCTCTTAGAGATACAGGAGCCAGCGTGACCTCGGTGAGGCAACACCTGGTGTCTCAAGAGCAGATTGTACCCAATGCCTACTGTAGGGTTGTCAACGCTGACAACATAGAGAGTCGTTGTCCAATGGCTCAAGTTCCCTTTGAGTGGGGGGAGGTCTCGGGTACTCTACAAGTCGCTGTGAGAACTGACATGCCTGTAGACTGTCTGCTAGGGAACGACCTGGAGAGCTCCCCTTGGGAAAAGGTGGAGAAGACCACGCATCTGAGGATGGTGGGTCTACCCGACTGGGCGTGCGTGACCACCCGGCCCATGGCAGCCAGTAGGGGTGTTGAGAGGGTCCTGGAGCCTGAGGGAGAGGTTCAGGAACCGGCCTTAGGGAGGAGGCACAGGAGGCGCGGGAAACCGGCCCCCGAAGTTCCCACGGCCCAGGAGGAAGTAGACCCTGAGGGGGATGCTCTGGAGCCTACCGGGGAACAGATTGCCGAACTGGGAGACCTGCCTGAGCTGACCCATTGGCAGCAAGAAGGAGGTCCCTCCAGGGAGGAATTCTGCAGGGAGCAGAAAGAATGCCCTTCTCTCGTGGGTATGCGGCAACAGGCTGCAGACCAGGCCAATGGTGTTCAGGCCAAAACACACTACGTGTACTGGGAGAGTGACCTCCTGTATTCCGAGCCTAAGGCTGCTGAACCTGGGTCAGCCCGTGTGCTGGTGGTACCCCAGAAGTTCAGAACCTTCCTACTGGGTCTGGCTCATGATGTGCAGTTAGCAGGACATTTGGGGATGGACAAGACCTATGACAGGCTTGTCACCCACTTTTACTGGCCCCAAATGCACAAGAATTCAGATTCCTACTGCAGAACCTGTCAGACTTGCCAGGCAAGTGGTAAGAGCGGAGGGAAGCACAAGGCTCCTCTGCAACCTTTCCCTGTGGTCGGTACGCCATTCCAGCGAGTGGGTATTGATATTGTGGGGCCTCTGGACCCCAAGACAGCCCTGGGCAACAGGTTCATCCTGGTCTTGGTGGACCATGCCACCCGGTACCCTGAAGCCATCCCTCTGAGGACAGTGACGGCCCCCGTGGTGGGACGAGCACTGATGGGAATTTTCTCCCGAGTGGGATTCCCTCTAGAGGTGGTGAGCGACAGGGGGACCAATTTCATATCCACATATATGAAATCCCTGTGGAAGGAGTGTGGGGTAACTTACAAGTTCACCACTCCTTACCACCCCCAAGGAAATGGGTTGGTTGAGAGATTCAACCGAACCCTCAAAGGCATGATCATGGGCCTGGATGGTCCAATGAGGCGTAAGTGGGACGTCCTCTTGCCATGCCTGCTCTTCGCTTACCGAGAGGTGCCACAGAAGTCTCTAGGGTTCAGCCCCTTTGAGCTTCTGTATGGTCACCCGGTAAGAGGACCTCTGAGTTTGGTAAAGGAAGGCTGGGAGCAATCTCCCAGGAAACCTCCCCAGAATGTATACAGTTACATGCTGGCCTTCCGAAACCAGACTAGGCGTTTCAGGCAACTTGCTGAGGCAAATCTGGAAGCCAGCCAGGAGGAGATGAAGCGGTGGTACGACCGGAATGCCACTCTGGTAGAGCTTCAACCTGGACAAAAGGTGTGGGTCTTGGCCCCAGTGGAGCCTTGTGCACTTCAGGATAAGTGGACAGGTCCATTTGAGGTTGTGGAGCGCAAAAGTCCTATCACCTACTTGGTGGACATGCAGTCTCCCAGGAACCCTTTGAGGGTCCTACATGTTAACCACCTTAAGCCCCACTTAGAGAGGACCGAAGTGGGCATGCTGCTGGCCACTGATGATGGAATGTAAGAGGAGACCGAGCCTCTTCCGGACCTCTTAGTAGCCTCCGAGAAAGATGGGTCAGTGGATGGAGTTAACCTCTCACCCACCCTGACGCCCGAACAACAGGAAGATTGCCGCTACTTGCTGGGGCAGTTTCCAGATAGGTTCTCCCTGGTTCCTGGTGTCACAGATTGGTGCGTCCATGATGTGGACACAGGAGACAGCTTACCTGTGAAGCACAAGGCTTACAGGGTAACTGACAGGGTCAGAGCTTGCATCAAGGAGGAGGTCTCCAAGATGCTTGCGCTAGGGGTGGTTGAGTCCTCCAGCAGTCCTTGGTCCAGCCCCGTGGTCTTGGTCCCCAAAGCTGCTGCGCCGGGAGCCACACCTGAACTCCGGTTCTGTGTGGACTACAGAGGACTCAATTCAGTAACGAAGACTGACGCGCACCCCATCCCCAGAGCTGATGAGCTCATTGATCGGCTGGGGGCTGCCCGGTTCCTCAGCAGGTTTGATTTAACGTCTGGGTACTGGCAGATCGCCTTGACCGATGGGGCCAAAGAGAGGTCAGCATTCTCTACACCAGATGGGCACTTCCAGTTTCGAGTCATGCCATTTGGAATGAAGAATGCCCCTGCCACCTTTCAGAGGTTGGTCAACCAGGTACTGGTTGGGCTGGATACGTTCAGTGCCGCCTACCTGGATGACATCGCAGTGTTCAGCGCCACCTGGCCCGAACACCTGCGCCACCTCTGGGAAGTATTGATGGCTCTGCGCCGAGCAGGCCTCACGATCAAGGCAAGCAAGTGCCAGATCGGGCAGGGTTCCGTGGTGTACTTGGGACACCAAGTGGGGAGTGGCAAGGTGGCACCCTTGCAACCCAAAATTGAGACCATCCTGGCTTGGGAACCCCCCAAGACGCAGACCGCAGTGAGGGCCTTCCTGGGGCTCACTGGGTACTACAGGAGGTTTGTCAAGGGCTATGGAACGATCGTTGCCCCCTTGACAGAGCTGACTTCCAAGAAGCAGCCCAGGAACGTGATCTGGACTGACACCTGTCAGAAAGCTTTCGACACCCTGAAGACTGCCATGTGCACGGCGCCCGTGCTCTTGGCCCCTGACTTCTCCAAGGAATTCCTAGTACAGACAGACGCTTCAGAGCATGGTGTAGGGGCTGTTCTCTCACAGATGACTGAGGAGGGCTGGGACCAACCCGTAGCCTTCATCAGTAGGAGGTTACTTCCACGGGAAAGTAGGTGGAGTGCAATTGAGCGAGAAGCATTTGCTGTGGTCTGGGCGCTGAAGAAGCTAAGACCCTACTTGTTTGGGTCTCACTTCCGGGTTCAGACGGACCACAGGCCCCTCAGATGGTTGATGCAAATGAGGGGTGAGAACCCGAAGCTGTTGAGGTGGTCCATCTCCCTACAGGGTATGGACTTTACGGTGGAACACCGTCCTGGTACAGATCACGCCAACGCTGACGGTCTGTCCAGGTATTTCCGCCTTAGTGACGAGGAACCCCCTGGGCAAGGGTAGTTCTCCCCACATTTCAGCTGGAGGGGACACGTGTTAGACCTGGCACCTTGGCGTGAGTTTCCCTTCCACTTTTTGATGGTGTGCCTCGATTGTTTTGCTGGTGTTGTCCGCTCAGGGCACTGCGCCACGGCTAATCCGTGCCGCAGTGCAAGAGCTCCCTAGGTAAAGTGTACCTGAAATTGATGCTCATGATTGGTTTATTGGATTCACTGTCAGTCCCCAGTAAAGTGCACCAGGGGTGCCAGGGCTTGTGAATGCCAATGCTGCTGGTGGGCTTGCAGCGCTGGTTGCGCCACCCACAGAAAGCGGCCTTGTGAAATGTGTCTAGGGTCTGCCACCGCAGACCCTGTGCGCGGTCTGGGACCGTCGCACTGACTGCGCAAGTGCCCCCACTTGCCAGTCCCTAAACCTTCCTTTACCTACATATTAGCCACCCCTCTGGTAGGCCCAAGGGCAGGGTGCATTGTAGGCATAAGGTAGGACATGCCCTGATGTGTGTGGCATGTCTTAGTAGTGAATTACAGCCATTTCCGTTTTTCACTATTGAAGGCTACCTGCTCTCCATAGGCCAGAATTAACTGCTGGAGTCACTACACGCTGTGACCCCAGTGGACTCAGAGAGCATGGTAGAATGTCAAGTTTAGTATGCCTGAACTCAGAATAATAAAATACTTCTTGTAGTCAAGTTTATTTTAATATCCTGGGTTTGTAAATACTACTTTTAGAAAGTTAGTATTTACTGACCTGGCCATTTCAGTCCGCCTCTGCTGTGTGTGTGTGTTCTGCCTAGCAACAGTAAGGAGCAGGGTTGGGGAATCCCCAGAGACAGGTTGGCTGCCAGGTGGTGGGTAGAGAGATGACACCAGGATGGGTGGGAGGAGTACACCTTGACTCTTGAATAGACCTGTGCTCTGCCACCACAAAGCCGGCGCCGCCCCCTGTGGAGCGGCTGATGTCTCTGCCCTGCTGCTGAAAGGAAAGAGCAGAGTCACCATAACAAAGTGCTCCAGAACTGGACTGAGCCAGGCCCAGGCCCCCTGGCACTAAAGAACAAAAGAATCATGGTATAAAAGTAGGAGCCTGGCTCCTAAGAAGGCAGAATCCTGTTTTACCACAAAGAACCTCTGCCCGACTAGAAGGAGAAGAAGACGCTGGAGGAGCTGGCCTGCTGCTTGCCTTGCTGAGAAAGGAGAGGAAGAGACTACTGAAAAGACTTTGCTGCTTTGTGCCTTAAACATTCTCCAAGGGCTTGATCTGAGCTTGCCCCCTGAACTGAACCCCAGGACCAGTGGGTTCTCTGTGCTTTTGCTCGTCCTCCGATTCGAGCCGTGTGTGCATCCCGCTGGAAAGAGACTGCGCCCCTCATCGCCCCTCCTAGGGCCGTGACACTCAGGAGCTTGCCTGCCTCAACCCCGTGAGAGCCTCGCTCCGTCCGGAGCCGCTCTCTGTCCCTGGGCTAGGTTGCCTGCACCCCTGTCACCGCCTGCCACTGGAGCGCGCTGAACGCGCTATCACCCCTCCCGCCGGAAACCGTCCGACGACTGTGATCTACGCCGGGTCATCCAGCTGCACTGACCGTGCCCTGTGACCCCGCTTCGCTATCCCCGGACATCTCAGGCCGCGCCGCCCCCGCTGTGGAGACCCCCCTGCACCGCCGTGCTGAGGGTCGCTGGCCGCGCCTGCCTACCTGCCCACACCCGCTGATCGAGGACCCAAGACCACTTCCCAAGCTGAGAGTCGCACCGACCTGTGCCGACTCTCCACATCACGAAAGAAGTTCCAGTATCGGGCTCGGGGCCCGCAACGCCTTATTTCCCCGTTTGCAGGAGCCGATCTCTGTGAGTACTGGAACCACAAGTAACATTTGCGAGAGACTCCAAAGTATCCATTTGAAACTACGAACAAAGAACATTTGCCTGCTTTATAACCTGGTGGCATAGCGAAAACGTTATTGGTCTTGTGATAAGTCTGCTGAGATATATATACCTATTTTTACATAAAGAAGCGTATTTTTCTACATATCCAAGTCTGGTGTCCGTTTCTGGGGGGATTGATGTATTTACTGTGTGTGTGATTGTAAGTGCTTAACCAACAACGCCTGAGGAATCGCCTTGGCTGCTCACGCCACGCACCTAGAGGGTGAGCAAGGGTCATTCACGAGGGGTTATCCTGCGCCCTGACGTAGAGGAGAGGGTTCCTGCCTGACACAAGGGCAACCTTGCGCCAACCAGAGACCCCCAAGTCTAACATTTCCCCTAGGTGCCCGCAGAGCTAGGGTTCAAAAACTAGAGCTAGGCACTTTACCAAAAAAGGGTAATTTTTCAATGCGAAATTGAGGTGTGACCACATTGCATTTTGCGCTGTTTCCTGTTGCAGGCACTAGGCCGACCCACACAAGTGAAGTACCATTTTTCTCGTAAGACTTTGGGGAACGTGAGGTGGGTGGAAATTTGTGGCTCCACGGAGATTCTGGAACATTCCACCACAGAAATGTGGAAAAAATATGGGTTTTTTTGTAAATTGTTTAGGATTGCAAGGGATTCTGTGTAACAGACCCTTATGGGAGGCAGTCAAGCCACACCATCTTGGATTCCCCTGGTTGTCTAGTTTTCAAAAATGTATAGGTTTGCTAGGTTTCCCAAGGTGCCCGCAGAGCTAGGGTTAAAAAACTAGAGCTAGGCACTTTCCCAAAAAAGGGTCATTTTTCACTGCGATATTGAGGTGTGACCACGTTGCGTTTTTTACCGTTTCCTGTCGCGGGCACTGGGTCAACCTGCACAAGTGAGGTACCATTTTTCTCATAAGACTTTGGGGAACGCGGGGTGGGTGGAAATTTGTGGATCCACGCAGATTCCGGAACTTTCCACCACAGAAATGTGGAAAAAATATGCTTTTTTTTAACAATATTTTAGATTTGCAAGGGATTCTGGGTAACAGACCCTGGTGGGAGGCAGTTAAGTCACCCCATCCTGGATTCCCCTGGGTGTCTAGTTTTCAAAAATGTATAGGTTTGCTAGATTTCCCAAGGTGCCCGTAGAGCTAGGGTTCAAAAACTAGAGCTAGGCACTTTAACCAAAAAAGGGTCATTTTTCAATGCGAAATTGAGGTTTGACCACATTGCACTTTGGGCTGTATCCTGTCGCAGGCACTAGGCTGACCCGCACAAGTGAGGTACCATTTTTCTCGTAAGACTTTGGGGAACGCGAGGTGGGTGGAAATTTGTGGATCCACAGAGATTCCGGAACTTTCCACCACAGAAATGTGGAAAAAATATGAGTTTTTTTGTCAATTTTTTAGGTTTGCAAGGGATTCTGGGTAACAGACCCTGGTGGGAGGCAGTCAAGCCACACCATCTCGGATTCCCCTGGTTGACCAGGTTTCAAAAATTTATAGGTTTGCCCACAGACCTAGGGTTCAAAAACTAGAGCTAGGCACTTTCCCAAAAAAGGGTCATTTTTCACTGCTATATTGAGGTGTGACCACGTTGCATTTTGCACCGTTTCCTGTCGCGGGAAATAAGTCAACCCACACAAGTGAGGTACCGTTTTTCTCATAAGACTTTGGGGAATGCGGGGAGGGAGGAAATTTGTGGATCCATGCAGATTCCGTAACTTTCCACCACAGAAATATGGGGAAAATGTAGTTTTTTGACAATTTTTTAAGTTTGCAAGGGATTCTGGGTAACAGACCCTGGTGAGAGGCAGTCAAGTCACCACATCCTGGATTCCCCTGTGTGTATAGTTTTAAAAAATGTATAGGTTTGCTAGGTTTCCAAAGGTGCCCGCAGAGCTACGGTTCAAAAACTAGAGCTAGGCACTTTGCCAAAAAAGGGTCATTTTTCACTGCGATATTGAGGTGTGACCACGCTGCGTTTTGCGCCATTTCCTGTCGCGGGCACTAGGCCTACCCGCACAAGTGAGGTACCATTTTTCTCGTAAAACTTTGTGGAACGCGGGGTGGGTGGAAATTTGTGGATCCACGCAGATTCCGGAACTTTCACATCACAGAAATGTGGAGAAAATATGTTTTTTGGGACAATGTTTTAGGTTTGCAAGTGATTTTGGGTAACAGACCCTGGTGGGAGGCAGTTAAGTCCCCTCATCCTGGATTCCCCTTTGTGTCTAGTTTTCAAAAACGTATAGTTTTGCTAGGTTTCCCAAGGTGCCCGCAGAGCTAGGGCTCAAAAACTAGAGCTAGGCACTTTACCAAAAAAGGGTCATTTTTCAATGCGAAATTGAGATGTGACCACATTGCATTTTGCGCTGTTTCCTGTCGCAGGCACTAGGCCGACCCGCACAAGTGAGGTACCGTTTTTCTCATAAGACTTTGGGGAACACGGGGAGGGAGGAAATTTGTGGATCCATGCAGATTCCGTAACTTTCCACCACAGAAATGTGGAGAAAATGTAGTTTTTTGACAATTTTTTTAGTTTGCAAGGGATTCTGGGTAACAGACCCTGGTGAGAGGCAGTCAAGTCACCACATCCTGGATTCCCCTGTGTGTCTAGTTTTAAAAAATGTATAGGTTTGCTAGGTTTCCAATGGTCTCCGCAGAGCTACGGTTCAAAAACTAGAGCTAGGCACTTTGCCAAAAAAGGGTCATTTTTCACTGCGATATTGAGGTGTGACCACGTTGCGTTTTGCACCGTTTCCTGTCGCGGGCAATAGGTCAACCCACACAAGTGAGGTACCGTTTTTCTCATAAGACTTTGGGGAACACGGGGAGGGAGGAAATTTGTGGATCCATGCAGATTCCGTAACTTTCCACCACAGAAATGTGGAGAAAATGTAGTTTTTTGCCAATTTTTTTAGTTTGCAAGGGATTCTGGGTAACAGACCCTGGTGAGAGGCAGTCAAGTCACCACATCCTGGATTCCCCTGTGTGTCTAGTTTTAAAAAATGTATAGGTTTGCTAGGTTTCCAATGGTTTCCGCAGAGCTACGGTTCAAAAACTAGAGCTAGGCACTTTGCCAAAAAAGGGTCATTTTTCACTGCGAAATTGAGGTGTGAATACATTGCGTTTTGCGCCGTTTCCTGTCGCGGGCACTAGGCCGACCCGCACAAGTGAGGTACCATTTTTCTCGTACGACTTTGGGGAACGTGGAGTGGGTGAACATTTTTGGATCCACGCAGATTCCGGAACTTTCCACCACAGAAATGTGGAGAAAATATGTTTTTTGGGACAATATTTTAGGTTTGCAAGGGATTTTGGGTAACAGACCCTGGTGGGAGGCAGTCAAGTCCCCTCATCCTGGATTCCCCTTTGTGTTTAGTTTTCAAAAACGTATAGGTTTGATATGTTTCCCAAGGTGCCCGCAGAGCTAGGGTTCAAAAACTCGAGCTAGGCACTTTACCAAAAAAGGGTCATTTTTCAATGCGAAATTGAGGTGTGACCACATTGCATTTTGCGCTGTTTCCTGTCGCAGGCACTAGGCCTACCCGCACAAGTGGGGTACTATTTTTCTCGTAAGACTTTGGGGAACGCGAGGTGGGTGGAAATTTGTGGATCCACAGAGATTCCGGAACTTACAACCACAGAAATGTGGAAAAATATGGGTTTTTTTGTCAATTTTTTAGGTTTGCAAGGGATTCTGGGTAACAGACCCTGGTGGGAGGCAGTCAAGCCACACCATCTTCAATTCCCCTGGTTGTCTAGTTTTCAAAAATGTATAGGTTTGCTAGGTTTCCCAAGGTGCCCGCAGAGCTAGGGTTCAAAAACTAGAGCTAGGCACTTTCCCAAAAAGGGTCATTTTTCACTACGATATTGAGGTGTGACCATGTTGCGTTTTACACCGTTTCCTGTCACGGGCACTGGGTCAACCTGCACAAGTGAGGTACCATTTTTCTCATAAGACTTTGGGGAACACGGGGTGGGTGGAAATTTGTGGATCCACGCAGATTCCGGAATTTTCCACCACAGAACTGTGGAGAAAATATGCTTTTTTTAACAATATTTTAGGTTTGCAAGGGATTCTGGGTAACAGACCCTGGTGGGAGGCAGTTAAGTCACCCCATCCTGGATTCCCCTGGTTGTCTAGTTTTAAAAAAAGTATAGGTTTGCTAGGTTTCCCAAGGTGCCCGCAGAGCTAGGGTTCAAAAACAAGAGCTAGGCACTTTCCCAAAAAAGGGTCATTTTTCACTGCGATATTGAGGTGTGACCACGTTGCGGTTTGCACCGTTTCCTGTCGCGGGCACTAGGCCGACCCGCACAAGTAAGGTATTGTTTTTCTCATAAGACTTTGGGGAATGCGGGGAGGGAGGAAATTTGTGGGTCCATGCAGATTCCGTAACTTTCCACCACAGAAATGTGGGGAAAATGTAGTTTTTTTGACAATTTTTTAAGTTTGCAAGGGATTCTGGGTAATAGACCCTGGTGAGAGGCAATCAAGTCACCACATCCTGGATTCCCCTGGGTGTCTAGTTTTCAAAAATGTATAGGTTTGCTAGGTTTCCCAAGGTGCCCGCAGAGCTACGGTTCAAAAACTAGAGCTAGGCACTTTGACACAAAAATGGTAATTTTTCACTGCGAAATTGAGGTGTGACCACGTTGCGTTTTGCGCCGTTTCCTGTCGCAGGCGGTAGGCCGACCCGCACAAGTGAGGTACCGTTTTTGTCGTAAGACTTTGGGGAATGCGGAGTGGGTGAACATTTGTGGATCCACGCAGATTCCGGAACTTTCCACCACAGAAATGTGGGGAAAATATGTTTTTTTTGACAATTTATTAGGTTTGCAAGGGAGTCTGGGTAAAAGACCCTGGAGTGAGGCAGTCAAGTCACCCATCCTGGATTCCCCTGGGTGTCTAGTTTTCAAAAATGTATAGGTTTGCTAGGTTTCCTGTTGGACTTGGCCCTTTTTGCAGGGTCATCCCTAAACTTTTGGCCTTCCTCCTATATTTTTTCTGACCTTGTGTTGGCTGTTTTACGACTCTGGGCACCTTACCACTGCTGACCAGTGCTAAGGTGCATATGATCTCCCTATGGTAAAGTGTATTATGTGAATTGACTTCCATGTTTGGCTTATTTGGTTTACTATCAGTCCCTAGTAGAGTGCACCAGGGGTGCCAAGGGCTTGTATATCCAAATGCTGCTAGTGCGCTTGCAGTACTGGTTGTGCCACCCACAGAAGCAGCCGGGTAAAATGTGTCTAAGATCTGCCATTGCAGAACCTGCATGCAGTCTGGTACTGTTGTGCTGACTGGGCAAGTGTCCCCACTTGCCAGTCCCTAAACCTTCCCTTACCTTCATAGTAGTCACCCCTATGGTAGGCCCTAGGACAGGGTGCATTGTAAGGATAAGGTAGGACATGCCCTGAGGTGTGTGGCATGTCCTAATAGTGAATTACAGCCATTTTCGTTTTTCACTATTGTAAGGCTACCTGCTCTCCATAGGCCAGAATGGGCTGCTAGATTATAACACTCTATAAACCTAGCAGGCTCAGGAAGCATGGTAGAAATTTGTGTTTAGTATGCCTGAACTCAGAATAATAAAATACATATTTTAGTAAAGGTTATTTTAATATCCTGGGTTTGCAAATGCTACTTTTAGAAAGTTAGCCTTTGCGTGCCTAACCATCTCAGTCCGCCTCTGCTGGGAGGGGCTATCTTCATTGTGTGTAGCTTGAGTGACAGGGCTGGGAAGTTCCAGGAGACAGGCTGGGGCTGCCAGGTGGTGAATAGAGAGATTACACCAGGATGGGTGGAAGGAGTGCACCTTGACTCTGAATAGGGCAGTGCTCTGCCACCACAATGCTGGCTCCACCCCCTGGGGAGCGTCTGATGTCTCTGCCCTGCCTGCTGAAAAAGAAGCCAGAGTCCCAACAACAAAGTCCTCCTCACTGAAAAGAACTGGACTGGGATTATGCAAAGGCCCCTCTGGCCTGTAAAGACAAAAGAAACTTGGTATAAATGTAGGAGCCCTGCTCCTAAGAAATCAGATCCTGATTGAACCACGAAGGAACTCTGCCTGACTAGAAGGACCTGGAAGAAGCTGAAGGAGGAGTAACTTTCCCTGACCTGGGGGATTGGCCTGCAGTTGGTGCCTTGCTGAGAAAGGAGAGGAAAAGACTGAAAGAGACTTTGCACTTTGTTTTTCAACTATCTCCAAGGGCTTGGAAGAAGAGCTTGCCCCCTGAACTGAGTCCCAGGACCATTGGAATCATATGCCTTCAAAAATTGAGTTGCCTGGACTATCTGTGCTTGTTTCCCGCTGGATTTGGCCCCAGTACCCCTCGTACACCATCCGCTGCGAAGCCGTGTCTTTGCCGCCCGGCACCGTGCGTCTACGCTAATCCAAAAGCATTAGTACGCGCCGTATCCCTCCCGGCCGCATTGCACCTAACCTTCCCCGCCGATTCGAGACGTACATCACTGGCTGCCGAACCCTGTACGCCGGACCCGAGCTCCATCGTCCCGCAGGTACGGTCCGTACGCTGCTAACGTACTGCACCGTGCCGTACTCAGAGCTGAGAAGCCGCTGTATACTGATCCTCCCCGTATGCTGTACGGCGCCGAGAAGTCTCGCCGCCCATCCGCACCGAAGGTACGGCTCGAACGCCGAATGCCACGGACTCTGCAAGCTGATCCGGGCCATCCGCACGTGTCCCTGAAGATCGCGTACCAACGCCGCGTACCGACGCCGCGACCCGACCAGACCGAATACGCTGCCGAACTACGACCCGGACCCATCAACTTGTCCCGCACTGTCCGTCACGGACCCCCCAAACTTAAGGTACTTTGTTCTGTTCGGACCGCAGCGTACGCGTCACGGACCCCGGAGTCCGCACCGATTGTTTGACTCGTACTTTCCTTGTTTTTAATGCGGACGAGTCGCACAGCCAGGTACGAACCGTACAGAGCCTGAAAAGAAGCAGAATTGACTAAAAGAAGCCTATTATTGCATTTTAAGCCTTTTTACATGAACATTGAACTTTGAAATAATACTGTGGTCATTTTATTCGTTATTCTGGTCTTGTGCTAAGCCTTATATAAAGAGAACTATTTTTGATATAACCTTGACTGGTGTCCATTTGTGGTGTGTCATTGTATTACTGTATGTGTTCACAAATGCTTAACCTATGACGCCCTGAGAATAGTCTTGACTGCTTGCGCCACACTACCTAAAGGGTGAGCAGGGGTTATTTGAAAGGGTGATCCCCTTATCCTGACTTAGAATTGAGAGTCCCTGCTTGTCACAAGTGTATACCTGTGCCAACTAGAGACCCCCATTTCTAACATTTCCCAAGGTGCCCGCAGAGCTAGGGTTCAAAAACTAGAGCTAGGCACTTGGCCAAAAAAGGGACATTTTTCACTGCGAAATTGAGGTGTGACCACGTTGCGTTTTGTGCCGTTTCTTGTCACGGGCACTAGGCCGACCCGCACAATGAGGTGCCATTATTCCCGTAAGACTTTGGGAAACGCGGGGTGGGTGGAAATTGTGGATCCACGCAGATTCCGTTACTTTCCACAACAGAAATGTGGAATAAATGTGTTTTTTTGGACAATTTTTTAGGTTTGCAAGGGATTCTGGGTAACAGACCCTGGTGGGAGGCAGTCAAATTACCCCATCCTGGATTCCCCTGGGTGTCTAGTTTTCAAAAATGCATAGGTTTGCTAAGGTTACCAAAGTGCCCAAATAGCTATGGTTAAAAAATTACAGCTAGACACTTTGCCAAAGAAGGGTCATTTTTCACTGCGAAATTGAGGTTTGACCACGTTGATTTTGCACCGTTTCCTGTCGCGGGCACTAGGTCGACCCGCACAGGTGAGGTACCATTTTCTCGTAAGACTTTGGGGAACGCGGGGTGGGTGAAAATTTGTGGATCCACGCAGATTCCGGAACTTGCCACCACAGAAATGTGGAGAAAATATGTTTTTTGGGACAATTTTTTTGGTTTGCAAGGTATTTTGGGTAAGAGACCCTGGTGAGAGGCAGTCAAGTCCCCTCATCCTGGATTCCCCTTTGTGTCTACTTTTCAAAAACGTATAGGTTTGCTAGGTTTCCCAAGGTGCCCGCAGAGCTAGGGTTAAAAAACTAGAGCTAGGCACTTTGCCAAAAAAGGGTCATTTTTCACTGCGATATTGAGGTGTGACCACGCTGCATTTTGCGCCATTTCCTGTCGCGGGCACTAGGCCTACCCACACAATTGAGGTACCATTTTTCTCGTAAAACTTTGTGGAACGCGGGGTGGGTGGAAATTTGTGGGTCCACGCAGATTCCGGAACATTCCACCACAGAAATGTGGATAAAATATGTTTTTGGGGAAAAAATTTTAGGTTTGCAAGGGATTTTGGGTAACAGACCCTGGTGGGAGGCAGTCAAGTCCCCTCATCCTGGATTCCCCTATGTGTCTAGTTTTCAAAATCGTATAGGTTTGCTAGGTTTCCCCTAGGTGCCCGCAGAGCTAGGGTTCAAAAACTAGAGCTAGGCACTTTACCAAAAAAGGGTAATTTTTCAATGCGAAATTGAGGTGTGACCACATTGCATTTTGCGCTGTTTCCTGTCGCAGGCACTAGGCCGACCCACACAAGTGAAGTACCATTTTTCTCGTAAGACTTTGGGGAACGCGAGGTGGGTGGAAATTCGTGGCTCCACGGAGATTCTGGAACATTCCACCACAGAAATGTGGAAAAAATATGAGTTTTTTTGTCAATTTTTTAGGTTTGCAAGGGATTCTGGGTAACAGACCCTGGTGGGAGGCAGTCAAGCCACACCATCTCGGATTCCCCTGGTTGACCAGGTTTCAAAAATTTATAGGTTTGCCCACAGAGCTAGGGTTCAAAAACTAGAGCTAGGCACTTTCCCAAAAAAGGGTCATTTTTCACTGCTATATTGAGGTGTGACCACGTTGCATTTTGCACCGTTTCCTGTCGCGGGAAATAAGTCAACCCACACAAGTGAGGTACCGTTTTTCTCATAAGACTTTGGGGAATGCGGGGAGGGAGGAAATTTGTGGATCCATGCAGATTCCGTAACTTTCCACCACAGAAATGTGGGGAAAATGTAGTTTTTTGACAAATTTTTAAGTTTGCAAGGGATTCTGAGTAACAGACCCTGGTGAGAGGCAGTCAAGTCACCACATCCTGGATTCCCCTGTGTGTATAGTTTTAAAAAATGTATAGGTTTGCTAGGTTTCCAAAGGTGCCCGCAGAGCTACGGTTCAAAAACTAGAGCTAGGCACTTTGCCAAAAAGGGTCATTTTTCACTGCGATATTGAGGTGTGACCACGCTGCGTTTTGCGCCATTTCCTATCGCGGGCACTAGGCCTACCCGCACAAGTGAGGTACCATTTTTCTCGTAAAACTTTGTGGAACGCGGGGTGGGTGGAAATTTGTGGATCCACGCAGATTCCGGAACTTTCACACCACAGAAATGTGGAGAAAATATGTTTTTTGGGACAATGTTTTAGGTTTGCAAGTGATTTTGGGTAACAGACCCTGGTGGGAGGCAGTTAAGTCCCCTCATCCTGGATTCCCCTTTGTGTCTAGTTTTCAAAAACGTATAGTTTTGCTAGGTTTCCCAAGGTGCCCGCAGAGCTAGGGCTCAAAAACTAGAGCTAGGCACTTTACCAAAAAAGGGTCATTTTTCAATGCGAAATTGAGATGTGACCACATTGCATTTTGCGCTGTTTCCTGTCGCAGGCACTAGGCCGACCCGCACAAGTGAGGTACTGTTTTTCTCATAAGACTTTGGGGAACACGGGGAGGGAGGAAATTTGTGGATCCATGCAGATTCCGTAACTTTCCACCACAGAAATGTGGAGAAAATGTAGTTTTTTGACAATTTTTTTAGTTTGCAAGGGGTTCTGGGTAACAGACCCTGGTGAGAGGCAGTCAAGTCACCACATCCTGGATTCCCCTGTGTGTCTAGTTTTAAAAAATGTATAGGTTTGCTAGGTTTCCAATGGTTTCCGCAGAGCTACGGTTCAAAAACTAGAGCTAGGCACTTTGCCAAAAAAGGGTCATTTTTCACTGCGATATTGAGGTGTGACCACGTTGCGTTTTGCACCGTTTCCTGTCGCGGGCAATAGGTCAACCCACACAAGTGAGGTACCGTTTTTCTCATAAGACTTTGGGGAACACGGGGAGGGAGGAAATTTGTGGATCCATGCAGATTCCGTAACTTTCCACCACAGAAATGTGGAGAAAATGTAGTTTTTTGACAATTATTTTAGTTTGCAAGGGATTCTGGGTAACAGACCCTGGTGAGAGGCAGTCAAGTCACCACATCCTGGATTCCCCTGTGTGTCTAGTTTTAAAAAATGTATAGGTTTGCTAGGTTTCCAATGGTTTCCGCAGAGCTACGGTTCAAAAACTAGAGCTAGGCACTTTGCCAAAAAAGGGTCATTTTTCACTGCGAAATTGAGGTGTGAATACATTGCGTTTTGCGCCGTTTCCTGTCGCGGGCACTAGGCCGACCCGCACAAGTGAGGTACCATTTTTCTCGTACGACTTTGGGGAACGTGGAGTGGGTGAACATTTTTGGATCCACGCAGATTCCGGAACTTTCCACCACAGAAATGTGGAGAAAATATGTTTTTTGGGACAATATTTTAGGTTTGCAAGGGATTTTGGGTAACAGAACCTGGTGGGAGGCAGTCAAGTCCCCTCATCCTGGATTCCCCTTTGTGTTTAGTTTTCAAAAACGTATAGGTTTGCTATGTTTCCCAAGGTGCCCGCAGAGCTAGGGTTCAAAAACTCGAGCTAGGCACTTTACCAAAAAAGGGTCATTTTTCAATGCGAAATTGAGGTGTGACCACATTGCATTTTGCGCTGTTTCCTGTCACAGGCACTAGGCCTACCCGCACAAGTGGGGTACTATTTTTCTCATAAGACTTTGGGGAACGCGAGGTGGGTGGAAATTTGTGGATCCACAGAGATTCCGGAACTTACAACCACAGAAATGTGGAAAAATATGTTTTTTTTGTCAATTTTTTAGGTTTGCAAGGGATTCTGGGTAACAGACCCTGGTGGGAGGCAGTCAAGCCACACCATCTTGGATTCCCCTGGTTGTCTAGTTTTCAAAAATGTATAGGTTTGCTAGGTTTCCCAAGGTGCCCGCAGAGCTAGGGTTCAAAAACTAGAGCTAGGCACTTTCCTAAAAAGGGTCATTTTTCACTACGATATTGAGGTGTGACCATGTTGCGTTTTACACCGTTTCCTGTCACGGGCACTGGGTCAACCTGCACAAGTGAGGTACCATTTTTCTCATAAGACTTTGGGGAACACGGGGTGGGTGGAAATTTGTGGATCCACGCAGATTCCGGAATTTTCCACCACAGAACTGTGGAGAAAATATGCTTTTTTAAACAATATTTTAGGTTTGCAAGGGATTCTGGGTAACAGACCCTGGTTGGAGGCAGTTAAGTCACCCCATCCTGGATTCCCCTGGTTGTCTAGTTTTCAAAAAAGTATAGGTTTGCTAGGTTTCCCAAGGTGCCCGCAGAGCTAGGGTTCAAAAACTAGAGCTAGGCACTTTCCCAAAAAAGGGTCATTTTTCACTGCGATATTGAGGTGTGACCACGTTGCGGTTTGCACCGTTTCTTGTCGCGGGCACTAGGCCGACCCGCACAAGTAAGGTATTGTTTTTCTCATGAGACTTTGGGGAATGCGGGGAGGGAGGAAATTTGTGGGTCCATGCAGATTCCGTAACTTTCCACCACAGAAATGTGGGGAAAATGTAGTTTTTTTGACAATTTTTTAAGTTTGCAAGGGATTCTGGGTAATAGACCCTGGTGAGAGGCAATCAAGTCACCACATCCTGGATTCCCCTGGGTGTCTAGTTTTCAAAAATGTATAGGTTTGCTAAGTTTCCCAAGGTGCCCGCAGAGCTACGGTTCAAAAACTAGAGCTAGGCACTTTGACACAAAAATGGTAATTTTTCACTGCGAAATTGAGGTGTGACCACGTTGCGTTTTGCGCCGTTTCCTGTCGCAGGCGGTAGGCCGACCCGCACAAGTGAGGTACCGTTTTTGTCGTAAGACTTTGGGGAATGCGGAGTGGGTGAACATTTGGGGATCCACGCAGATTCCGGAACTTTCCACCACAGAAATGTGGGGAAAATATGGTTTTTTTGACAATTTATTAGGTTTGCAAGGGAGTCTGGGTAAAAGACCCTGGTGGGAGACAGTCAAGTCACCCATCCTGGATTCCCCTGGGTGTCTAGTTTTAAAAAATGTATAGGTTTGCTAGGTTTCCTGTTGGACTTGGCCCTTTTTGCAGGGTCATCCCTAAACTTTTGGCCTTCCTCCTATATTTTTTCTGACCTTGTGTTGGCTGTTTTATGACTCTGGGTACCTTACCACTGCTGACCAGTGCTAAGGTGCATATGATCTCCCTATGGTAAAGTGTATTATGTGAATTGACTTCCATGTTTGGCTTATTTGGTTTACTATCAGTCCCTAGTAGAGTGCACCAGGGGTGCCAAGGGCTTGTATATCCAAATGCTGCTAGTGCGCTTGCAGTACTGGTTGTGCCACCCACAGAAGCAGCCGGGTAAAATGTGTCTAAGATCTGCCATTGCAGAACCTGCATGCAGTCTGGTACTGTTGTGCTGACTGGGCAAGTGTCCCCACTTGCCAGTCCCTAAACCTTCCCTTACCTTCATAGTAGTCACCCCTATGGTAGGCCCTAGGACAGGGTGCATTGTAAGGATAAGGTAGGACATGCCCTGAGGTGTGTGGCATGTCCTAATAGTGAATTACAGCCATTTTAGTTTTTCACTATTGTAAGGCTACCTGCTCTCCATAGGCCAGAATGGGCTGCTAGATTATAACACTCTATAAACCTAGCAGGCTCAGGAAGCATGGTAGAAATTTGTGTTTAGTATGCCTGAACTCAGAATAATAAAATACATATTTTAGTAAAGGTTATTTTAATATCCTGGGTTTGCAAATGCTACTTTTAATAAGTTAGCCTTTGCGTGCCTAACCATCTCAGTCCGCCTCTGCTGGGAGGGGCTATCTTCTTTGTGTGTAGCTTGAGTGACAGGGCTGGGAAGTTCCAGGAGACAGGCTGGGGCTGCCAGGTGGTGAATAGAGAGATTACACCAGGATGGGTGGAAGGAGTGCACCTTGACTCTGAATAGGGCAGTGCTCTGCCACCACAATGCTGGCTCCACCCCCTGGGGAGCGTCTGATGTCTCTGCCCTGCCTGCTGAAAAAGAAGCCAGAGTTCCAACAACAAAGTGCTCCTCACTGAAAAGAACTGGACTGGGATTATGCAAAGGCCCCTCTGGCCTGTAAAGACAAAAGAAACTTGGTATAAATGTAGGAGCCCTGCTCCTAAGAAATCAGATCCTGATTGAACCACGAAGGAACTCTGCCTGACTAGAAGGACCTGGAAGAAGCTGAAGGAGGAGTAACTTTCCCTGACCTGGGGGATTGGCCTGCAGTTGGTGCCTTGCTGAGAAAGGAGAGGAAAAGACTGAAAGAGACTTTGACCTTTGTTTTTCAACTATCTCCAAGGGCTTGGAAGAAGAGCTTGCCCCCTGAACTGAGTCCCAGGACCATTGGACTCATCTGCCTTCAAAAATTGAGTTGCCTGGACTATCTGTGCTTGTTTCCCGCTGGATTTGGCCCCAGTACGCCTCGTACACCATCCGCTGCGAAGCCGTGTCTTTGCCACCCGGCACCGTGCGTCTACGCTAATCCAAAAGCATTAGTACGCGCCGTATCCCTCCCGGCCGCATTGCACCTAACCTTCCCCGCCGATTCGAGACGTACATCACTGGCTGCCGAACCCTGTACGCCGGACCCGAGCTCCATCGTCCCGCAGGTACGGTCCGTACGCTGCTAACGTACTGCACCGTGCCGTACTCAGAGCTGAGAAGCCGCTGTACACTGATCCTCCCCGTACGCTGTACGGCGCCGAGAAGTCTCACCGCCCATCCGCACCGAAGGTACGGCTCGAACGCCGAATGCCACGGACTCTGCAAGCTGATCCGGGCCATCCGCACGTGTCCCTGAAGATCGCGTACCAACGCCGCGTACCGACGCCGCGACCCGACCAGACCGAATACGCTGCCGAACTACGACCCGGACCCATCAACTTGTCCCGCACTGTCCGTCACGGACCCCCCAAACTTAAGGTACTTTGTTCTGTTCGCACCGCAGCGTACGCGTCACGGACCCCGGAGTCCGCACCGATTGTTTGACTCGTACTTTCCTTGTTTTTAATGCGGACGAGTCGCACAGCCAGGTACGAACCGTACAGAGCCTGAAAAGAAGCAGAATTGACTAAAAGAAGCCTATTTTTGCATTTTAAGCCTTTTTACAAGAACATTGAACTTTGAAATAATACTGTGGTCATTTTATTCATTATTCTGGTCTTGTGCTAAGCCTTATATAAAGAGAACTATTTTTGATATAACCTTGACTGGTGTCCATTTGTGGTGTGTCATTGTATTACTGTATGTGTTCACAAATGCTTAACCTATGACGCCCTGAGAATAGTCTTGACTGCTTGCGCCACACTACCTAAAGGGTGAGCAGGGGTTATTTGAAAGGGTGATCCCCTTATCCTGACTTAGAATTGAGAGTCCCTGCTTGTCACATGTGTATACCTGTGCCAACTAGAGACCCCCATTTCTAACATTTCCCAAGGTGCCCGCAGAGCTAGGGTTCAAAAACTAGAGCTAGGCACTTGGCCAAAAAAGGGAAATTTTTCACTGCGAAATTGAGGTGTGACCACGTTGCGTTTTGTGCCATTTCTTGTCACGGGCACTAGGCCGACCCGCACAATGAGGTGCCATTATTCCCGTAAGACTTTGGGAAACGCGGGGTGGGTGGAAATTGTGGATCCACGCAGATTCCGTTACTTTCCACAACAGAAATGTGGAATAAATGTGTTTTTTTGGACAATTGTTTAGGTTTGCAAGGGATTCTGGGTAACAGACCCTGGTGGGAGGCAGTCAAATCACCCCATCCTGGATTCCCCTGGGTGTCTAGTTTTCAAAAATGCATAGGTTTGCTAAGGTTCCCAAAGTGCCCAAATAGCTAGGGTTAAAAAATTACAGCTAGACACTTTGCCAAAGAAGGGTCATTTTTCACTGCGAAATTGAGGTTTGACCACGTTGATTTTGCACCGTTTCCTGTCGCGGGCACTAGGTCGACCCGCACAGGTGAGGTACCATATTCTCGTAAGACTTTGGGGAACGCGGGGTGGGTGAAAATTTGTGGATCCACGCAGATTCCGGAACTTGCCACCACAGAAATGTGGAGAAAATATGTTTTTTGGGACAATTTTTTTGGTTTGCAAGGTATTTTGGGTAAGAGACCCTGGTGAGAGGCAGTCAAGTCCCCTCATCCTGGATTCCCCTTTGTGTCTAGTTTTCAAAAACGTATAGGTTTGCTAGGTTTCCCAAGGTGCCCGCAGAGCTAGGGTTAAAAAACTAGAGCTAGGCACTTTGCCAAAAATGGGTCATTTTTCACTGCGATATTGAGGTGTGACCACGCTGCATTTTGCGCCATTTCCTGTCGCGGGCACTAGGCCTACCCACACAAGTGAGGTACCATTTTTCTCGTAAAACTTTGTGGAACGCGGGGTGGGTGGAAATTTGTGGGTCCACGCAGATTCCGGAACATTCCACCACAGAAATGTGGATAAAATATGTTTTTTGGGAAAAAATTTTAGGTTTGCAAGGGATTTTGGGTAACAGACCCTGGTGGGAGGCAGTCAAGTCCCCTCATCCTGGATTCCCCTATGTGTCTAGTTTTCAAAAACGTATAGGTTTGCTAGGTTTCCCCTATGTGCCCGCAGAGCTAGGGTTCAAAAACTAGAGCTAGGCACTTTACCAAAAAAGGGTAATTTTTCAATGCGAAATTGAGGTGTGACCACATTGCATTTTGTGCTGTTTCCTGTCGCAGGCACTAGGCCGACCCACACAAGTGAAGTACCATTTTTCTCGTAAGACTTTGGGGAACGCGAGGTGGGTGGAAATTCGTGGCTCCACGGAGATTCTGGAACATTCCACCACAGAAATGTGGAAAAAATATGGGTTTTTTTGTAAATTGTTTAGGTTTGCAAGGGATTCTGTGTAACAGACCCTTATGGGAGGCAGTCAAGCCACACCATCTTGGATTCCCCTGGTTGTCTAGTTTTCAAAAATGTATAGGTTTGCTAGGTTTCCCAAGGTGCCCGCAGAGCTAGGGTTCAAAAACTAGAGCTAGGCACTTTCCCAAAAAAGGGACATTTTTCACTGCGAAATTGAGGTGTGACCACATTGCGTTTTGCGCCGTTTCTTGTCGCGGGCACTAGGCCGACCCACACAAGTGAGGTACCATTTTTCTCATAAGACTTTGGGGAACGCGGGGTGGGTGGAAATTTGTGGATCCACGCAGATTCCGGAACTTTCCACCACAGAAATGTGGAAAAAATATGCTTTTTTAACAATATTTTAGATTTGCAAGGGATTCTGGGTAACAGACCCTGGTGGGAGGCAGTTAAGTCACCCCATTCTGGATTTCCCTGGGTGTCTAGTTTTCAAAAATATATAGGTTTGCTAGATTTCCCAAGGTGCCCATAGAGCTAGGGTTCAAAAACTAGAGCTAGGCACTTTAACCAAAAAAGGGTCATTTTTCAATGCGAAATTGAGGTTTGACCACATTGCACTTTGAACTGTATCCTGTCGCAGGCACTAGGCTGACCCGCACAAGTGAGGTACCATTTTTCTCGTAAGACTTTGGGGAACGCGAGGTCGGTGGAAATTTGTGGATCCACAGCGATTCCGGAACTTTCCACCACAGAAATGTGGAAAAAATATGAGTTTTTTTGTCAATTTTTTAGGTTTGCAAGGGATTCTGGGTAACAGACCCTGGTGGGAGGCAGTCAAGCCACACCATCTCGGATTCCCCTGGTTGACCAGGTTTCAAAAATTTATAGGTTTGCCCACAGAGCTAGGGTTCAAAAACTAGAGCTAGGCACTTTCCCAAAAAAGGGTCATTTTTCACTGCTATATTGAGGTGTGACCACGTTGCATTTTGCACCGTTTCCTGTCGCGGGAAATAAGTCAACCCACACAAGTGAGGTACCGTTTTTCTCATAAGACTTTGGGGAATGCGGGGAGGGAGGAAATTTGTGGATCCATGCAGATTCCGTAACTTTCCACCACAGAAATGTGGGGAAAATGTAGTTTTTTGACAATTTTTTAAGTTTGCAAGGGATTCTGAGTAACAGACCCTGGTGAGAGGCAGTCAACTCACCACATCCTGGATTCCCCTGTGTGTATAGTTTTAAAAAATGTATAGGTTTGCTAGGTTTCCAAAGGTGCCCGCAGAGCTACGGTTCAAAAACTAGAGCTAGGCACTTTGCCAAAAAAGGGTCATTTTTCACTGCGATATTGAGGTGTGACCACGCTGCGTTTTGCGCCATTTCCTGTCGCGGGCACTAGGCCTACCCGCACAAGTGAGGTACCATTTTTCTCGTAAAACTTTGTGGAACGCGGGGTGGGTGGAAATTTGTGGATCCATGCAGATTCCGGAACTTTCACACCACAGAAATGTGGAAAAAATATGGGGGTTTTTGTCAATTTTTTAGGTTTGCAAGGGATTCTGGGTAACAGACCCTGGTGGGAGGCAGTCAAGCCACACCATCTTGGATTCCCCTGGTTGTCTAGTTTACAAAAATGTATAGGTTTGCTAGGTTTCCCAAGGTGCCCGCAGAGCTAGGGTTCAAAAACTAGAGCTAGGCACTTTCCCAAAAAGGGTCATTTTTCACTGCGATACTGAGGAATGACCACGTTGCGTTTTGCACCCTTTCCTGTCGCGGGCACTGGGTCAACCCGCACAATTGAGGTACCATTTTTCTCATAAGACTTTGGGGAACGCGGGGTGGGTGGAAATTTGTGGATCCACGCAGATTCCGGAACTTTCCACCACAGAAATGTGGAGAAAATATGCTTTTTTATTTACAATATTTTAGGTTTGCAATGGATTCTGGGTAACAGACCCTGGTGGGAGGCAGTTAAGTCACCCCATCCTGGATTCCCCTGGGTGTCTAGTTTTCAAAAATGTATAGGTTTGCTAGGTTTCTCAAGGTGCCCGTATAGCTAGGGTTCAAAAACTAGAGCTAGGCACTTTACCAAAAAAGGGTAATTTTTCAATGCGAAATTGAGGTGTGACCACATTGCATTTTGCGCTGCATACTGTCGCAGGCACTAGGCCGACCCACACAAGTGAGGTACCATTTTTCTCGTAAGACTTTGGGGAACGAGAGGTGGGTGGAAATTTGTGGATCCACAGAGATTCCGGAACTTTCCACCACAGAAATGTGGAAAAAATATGGGGTTTTTTGTCAATTTTTTAGGTTAGCAAGTGATTCTGGGTAACAGACCCTGGTGGGAGGCAGTCAAGCCACACCATCTCGGATTCCCCTGGTTGACCAGGTTTCAAAAATTTATAGGTTTGCCCACAGAGCTAGGGTTCAAAAACTAGAGCTAGGCACTTTCCCAAAAAAGGGTCATTTTTCACTGCTATATTGAGGTGTGACCACGTTGCATTTTGCACCGTTTCCTGTCGCGGGAAATAAGTCAACCCACACAAGTGAGGTACCGTTTTTCTCATAAGATTTTGGGGAATGCGGGGAGGGAGGAAATTTGTGGATCCATGCAGATTCCGTAACTTTCCACCACAGAAATGTGGGGAAAATGTAGTTTTTTGACAAATTTTTAAGTTTGCAAGGGATTTTGAGTAACAGACCCTGGTGAGAGGCAGTCAAGTCACCACATCCTGGATTCCCCTGTGTGTATAGTTTTAAAAAATGTATAGGTTTGCTAGGTTTCCAAAGGTGCCCGCAGAGCTACGGTTCAAAAACTAGAGCTAGGCACTTTGCCAAAAAGGGTCATTTTTCACTGCGATATTGAGGTGTGACCACGCTGCGTTTTGCGCCATTTCCTGTCGCGGGCACTAGGCCTACCCGCACAAGTGAGGTACCATTTTTCTCGTAAAACTTTGTGGAACGCGGGGTGGGTGGAAATTTGTGGATCCATGCAGATTCCGGAACTTTCACACCACAGAAATGTGGAAAAAATATGGGGGTTTTTGTCAATTTTTTAGGTTTGCAAGGGATTCTGGGTAACAGACCCTGGTGGGAGGCAGTCAAGCCACACCATCTTGGATTCCCCTGGTTGTCTAGTTTACAAAAATGTATAGGTTTGCTAGGTTTCCCAAGGTGCCCGCAGAGCTAGGGTTCAAAAACTAGAGCTAGGCACTTTCCCAAAAAGGGTCATTTTTCACAGCGATACTGAGGAATGACCACGTTGCGTTTTGCACCGTTTCCTGTCGCGGGCACTGGGTCAACCCGCACAATTGAGGTACCATTTTTCTCATAAGACTTTGGGGAACGCGGGGTGGGTGGAAATTTGTTGATCCACGCAGATTCCGGAACTTTCCACCACAGAAATGTGGAGAAAATATGCTTTTTTATTTACAATATTTTAGGTTTGCAATGGATTCTGGGTAACAGACCCTGGTGGGAGGCAGTTAAGTCACCCCATCCTGGATTCCCCTGGGTGTCTAGTTTTAAAAAATGTATAGGTTTGCTAGGTTTCTCAAGGTGCCCGTATAGCTAGGGTTCAAAAACTAGAGCTAGGCACTTTACCAAAAAAGGGTCATTTTTCAATGCGAAATTGAGGTGTGACCACATTGCATTTTGCGCTGTATACTGTCGCAGGCACTAGGCCGACCCACACAAGTGAGGTACCATTTTTCTCGTAAGACTTTGGGGAACGCGAGGTGGGTGGAAATTTGTGGATCCACAGAGATTCCGGAACTTTCCACCACAGAAATGTGGAAAAAATATGAGGTTTTTTGTCAATTTTTTAGGTTTGCAAGGGATTCTGGGTAACAGACCCTGGTGGGAGGCAGTCAAGCCACACCATCTTGGATTCCCCTGGTTGTCTAGTTTTCAAAAATGTATAGGTTTGCTAGGTTTCCCAAGGTGCCCGCAGAGCTAGGGTTCAAAAACTAGAGCTAGGCACTTTCCCAAAAAAGGGTCATTTTTCACTGCGATATTGAGGTGTGACCACGTTGCGTTTTGCACCGTTTCCTGTCGCGGGCACTAGGTCAACCTGCACAAGTGAGGTACCGTTTTTCTCATAAAACTTTGGGGAATGTGGGGAGGGAGGAAGTTTGTGGATCCATGCAGATTCCGTAACTTTCCACCACAGAAATGTGGGGAAAATGTAGTTTTTTGACAATTTTTTAAGTTTTCAAGGCATTCTGGGTAACAGACCCTGGTGAGAGGCAGTCAAGTCACCACATCCTGTATTCCCCTGTGTGTCTAGTTTTAAAAAATGTATAGGTTTGCGCTAGGTTTCCAAAGGTGCCCGCAGAGCTAGGGTTAAAAAACTAGAGCTAGGCACTTTGCCAAAAAAGGGTCATTTTTCACTGCGATATTGAGGTGTGACCACGCTGCGTTTTGCGCAATTTCTTGTCACGGGCACTAAGCCTACCCACACAAGTGAGGTACCATTTTGCTCATAAAACTTTGTGGAACGCGGGGTGGGTGGAAATTTGTGGATCAACGCAGATTCCGGTACTTTCCACCACAGAAATGCGGAGAAAATATGTTTTTTGGGATAATTTGTTTGGTTTGCAAGGTATTTTGGGTAAGAGACCCTGGTGAGAGGCAGTCAAGTCCCCTCATCCTGGATTCCCCTTTGTGTCTAGTTTTCAAAAACGTATAGGTTTGCTAAGTTTCCCAAGGTGCCCGCAGAGCTAGGGTTTAAAAACTAGAGCTAGGCACTTTACCAAAAAAGGGTCATTTTTCAATGCGAAATTGAGATGTGACCACATTGTATTTTGCGCCGTTTCCTGTCGCGGGCACTAGGCCGACGCGCACAAGTGAGGTACCGTTTTTCTCGTAAGACTTTGGGGAATGCAGAGTGGGTGAACATGTTGGGATCCACGCAGATTCCGGAACTTTCCACCACAGAAATGTGGGGAAAATATGTTTTCTTGACAATATTTTAGGTTTGCAATGGATTCTGGGTAACAGACCCTGGTGGGAGGCAGTTAAGTCACCCCATCCTGGATTCCCCTGGGTATCTAGTTTTCAAAAATGTATAGGTTTGCTAGGTTTCCCAAGGTGCCCGCAGAGCTAGGGTTAAAAAAACTAGAGCTAGGCTCTTTACCAAAAAAGGGTCATTTTTCAATGCGAAATTGAGGTGAGATCACGTTGCGTTTTGCGCCGTTTCCTGTCGCGGGCACTAGACCGACCCGTACAAGTGAGGTATTGTTTTTCTCATAAGACTCTGGGGAACACGGGGAGGGAGGAAATTTGTGGATCCATGCAGATTCCGTAACTTTCCACCACAGAAATGTGGGGAAAATATGATTTTTTTGACAATTTATTAGGTTTGCAAGGGATTCTGGGTAACAGACCCTGGTGGGAGGCAGTCAAGTCACCCCATCCTGGATTCCCCTGGGTGTCTAAATTTAAAAAATGTATAGGTTTGCTAGGTTTCCCAAGGTGCCCGCAGAGCTAGGGTTCAAAAACTAGAGCTAGGCACTTTGCCAAAAAAGGGACATTTTTTACTGCGAAACTGAGGTGTGACCACGTTGCGTTTTGTGCCGTTTCTTGTCGCGGGCACTAGGCCGACCCGCACAATGAGGTGCCATTTTTCTCGTAAGACTTGGGGAACGCGGGGTGGGTGGAAATTGTGGATCCACACAGATTCCGGAACTTTCCACAACAGAAATGTGGAATAAATGTGTTTTTTTTGACAATTTTTTAGGTTTGCAAGGGATTCTGGGTAACAGACCCTGGTGGGAGGCAGTCAAGTCACCCCATCCTGGATTCCCCTGGGTGTCTAGTTTTCAAAAATGTATAGGTTTGCTAAGGTTCCCAAAGTGCCCAAATAGCTATGGTTAAAAAATTACAGCTAGACACTTTGCCAAAAAAGGGTCATTTTTCACTGCGAAATTGAGGTGTGACCACATTGATTTTGCACCGTTTCCTGTCGCAGGCACTAGGTAGAGCCACACAGGTGAGGTACCATTTTCTCGTAAGACTTTGGGGAATGTGGGGTGGGTGAAAATTTGTGGATCTACGCAGATTCCGGAACTTTCCACCACAGAAGTGTGGAGAAAATATGCTTTTTTTACAATATTTTAGGTTTGCAAGCGATTCTGTGTAACAGACCCTGGTGGGAGGCAGTCAAGTCACCCCATCCTGGATTCTCCTGGGTGTCTAGTTTTAAAAAATATATAGGTTTGCTAGGTTTCCCAAGGTGCCCACAGAGCTAGGGTTAAAAAACTAGAGCTAGGCACTTTGCCAAAAAAGGGTCATTTTTCAATGCGATATAGAGGTGTGACCATGCTGCCTTTTGTGCCATTTCCTGTCGCGGGCACTAGGCCTACCCGCACAAGTGAGGTACCATTTTTCTCGTAAGACTTTGTGGAACGCGGGGTGGGTGGAAATTTATGGATCCGCAGATTCCGGAACTTTCCACCACAGAAATGTGGAGAAAATATGTTTTTGGGGAAAATTCTTTAGGTTTGCAAGGGATTTTGGGTAACAGACCCTGGTGGGAGGCAGTCAAGTCCCCTCATCCTGGATTCCCCTTTGTGTCTAGTTTTCAAAAACGTATAGGTTTGCTAGGTTTCCCAAGGTGCCCGCAGAGCTAGGGTTCAAAAACTAGAGCTAGGCACTTTACCAAAAAAGGGTCATTTTTCAATGCGAAATTGAGGTGTGACCACATTGCATTTTGCGCTGTTTCCTGTCGCAGGCACTTGGCCGACCCGCACAAGTGAGGTACCATTTTTCTCGTAAGACTTTGGGGAAAGCGAGGTGGGTGGAAATTTGTGGATCCACGGAGATTCCGGAACTTTCCACTACAGAAATGTGGAAAAAATATGGGTTTTTTTTCTCAATTTTTTAGGTTTGCAAGGGATTCTGGGTAACAGACCCTGGTGGGAGGCAGTCAAGCCACACCATCTTGGATTCTCCTGGTTGTCTAGTTTACAAAAATGTATAGGTTTGCTAGGTTTCCCAAGGTGCCCATAGAGCTAGGGTTCAAAAACTAGAGCTAGGCACTTTACCAAAAACGGGTCATTTCTCAATGTGAAATTAAGGTGAGACCACGTTGCGTTTTGCGCCTTTTCCTGTCGCGGGCACTAGGCTGACCCGCATAACTGAGGTATCATTTTTCTTGTAAGACTTTGGGGAACGCGAGGTGGGTGGAAATTTGTGGATCCACGGAGATTCCGGAACTTTCCACTACAGAAATGTGGAAAAAATATGGGTTTTTTTGTCAATTTTTTAGGTTTGCAAGGGATTCTGGGTAACAGACCCTGGTAAGAGGCAGTCAAGCCACACCATCTTGGATTCCCCTGGTTGTCTAGTTAACAAAAATGTATAGGTTTGCTAGGTTTCCCAAGGTGCCCGCAGAGCTAGGGTTCAAAAACTAGAGCTAGGCACTTTCCCAAAAAAGGGTCATTTTTCACTGCGATATTGAGGTGTGACCACGTTGTGTTTTGCACCGTTTCCTGTCGCCGGGCACTGGGTCAACCCACTACAAGTGAGGTACCATTTTTCTCATAAGACTTTGGGGAACGCGGGTTGGGTGGAAATTTGTGGATCCACGCAGATTCCGGAACTTTCCACCACAGAAATGTGGAGAAAATATGCTTTTTTTACAATATTTTAGGTTTGCAAGGGATTCTGGGTAACAGACCCTGGTGGGAGGCAGTTAAGTCACCCCATCCTGGATTCCCCTGGGTGTCTACTTTTCAAAAATGTATAGGTTTGCTAGGTTTCTCAAGGTGCCCGTATAGCTAGGGTTCAAAAACTAGAGCTAGGCACTTTACCAAAAAAGGGTCATTTTTCAATGCGAAATTGAGGTGTGACCACATTGCATTTTGCGCTGCATACTGTCGCAGGCACTAGGCCGACCCACACAAGTGAGGTACCATTTTTCTCGTAAGACTTTGGGGAACGCGAGGTGGGTGGAAATTTGTGGATCCACAGAGATTCCGGAACTTTCCACCACAGAAATGTGGAAAAAATATGGGGTTTTTTGTCAATTTTTTAGGTTAGCAAGTGATTCTGGGTAACAGACCCTGGTGGGAGGCAGTCAAGCCACACCATCTCGGATTCCCCTGGTTGACCAGGTTTCAAAAATTTATAGGTTTGCCCACAGCGCTAGGGTTCAAAAACTAGAGCTAGGCACTTTCCCAAAAAAGGGTCATTTTTCACTGCTATATTGAGGTGTGACCACGTTGTATTTTGCACCGTTTCCTGTCGCGGGAAATAAGTCAACCCACACAAGTGAGGTACCGTTTTTCTCATAAGACTTTGGGGAATGCGGGGAGGGAGGAAATTTGTGGATCCATGCAGATTCCGTAACTTTCCACCACAGAAATGTGGGGAAAATGTAGTTTTTTGACAAATTTTTAAGTTTGCAAGGGATTCTGAGTAACAGACCCTGGTGAGAGGCAGTCAAGTCACCACATCCTGGATTCCCCTGTGTGTATAGTTTTAAAAAATGTATAGGTTTGCTAGGTTTCCAAAGGTGCCCGCAAAGCTACGGTTCAAAAACTAGAGCTAGGCACTTTGCCAAAAAGGGTCATTTTTCACTGCGATATTGAGGTGTGACCACGCTGCGTTTTGCGCCATTTCCTGTCGCGGGCACTAGGCCTACCCGCACAAGTGAGGTACCATTTTTCTCGTAAAACTTTGTGGAACGCGGGGTGGGTGGAAATTTGTGGATCCATGCAGATTCCGGAACTTTCACACCACAGAAATGTGGAAAAAATATGGGGGTTTTTGTCAATTTTTTAGGTTTGCAAGGGATTCTGGGTAACAGACCCTGGTGGGAGGCAGTCAAGCGACACCATCTTGGATTCCCCTGGTTGTCTAGTTTACAAAAATGTATAGGTTTGCTAGGTTTCCCAAGGTGCCCGCAGAGCTAGGGTTCAAAAACTAGAGCTAGGCACTTTCCCAAAAAGGGTCATTTTTCACTGCGATACTGAGGAATGACCACATTGCGTTTTGCACCGTTTCCTGTCGCGGGCACTGGGTCAACCCGCACAATTGAGGTACCATTTTTCTCATAAGACTTTGGGGAACGCGGGGTGGGTGGAAATTTGTGGATCCACGCAGATTCCGGAACTTTCCACCACAGAAATGTGGAGAAAATATGCTTTTTTATTTACAATATTTTAGGTTTGCAATGAATTCTGGGTAACAGACCCTGGTGGGAGGCAGTTAAGTCACCCCATCCTGGATTCCCCTGGGTGTCTAGTTTTAAAAAATGTATAGGTTTGCTAGGTTTCTCAAGGTGCCCGTATAGCTAGGGTTCAAAAACTAGAGCTAGGCACTTTACCAAAAAAGGGTCATTTTTCAATGCGAAATTGAGGTGTGACCACATTGCATTTTGCGCTGTATACTGTCGCAGGCACTAGGCCGACCCACACAAGTGAGGTACCATTTTTCTCGTAAGACTTTGGGGAACGCGAGGTGGGTGGAAATTTGTGGATCCATAGAGATTCCGGAACTTTCCACCACAGAAATGTGGAAAAAATATGAGGTTTTTTGTCAATTTTTTAGGTTTGCAAGGGATTCTGGGTAACAGACCCTGGTGGGAGGCAGTCAAGCCACACCATCTTGGATTCCCCTGGTTGTCTAGTTTTCAAAAATGTATAGGTTTGCTAGGTTTCCCAAGGTGCCCGCAGAGCTAGGGTTCAAAAACTAGAGCTAGGCACTTTCCCAAAAAAGGGTCATTTTTCACTGCGATATTGAGGTGTGACCACGTTGCGTTTTGCACCGTTTCCTGTCGCGGGCACTAGGTCAACCCACACAAGTGAGGTACCGTTTTTCTCATAAAACTTTGGGGAATGTGGGGAGGGAGGAAGTTTGTGGATCCATGCAGATTCCGTAACTTTCCACCACAGAAATGTGGGGAAAATGTAGTTTTTTGACAATTTTTTAAGTTTTCAAGGCATTCTGGGTAACAGACCCTGGTGAGAGGCAGTCAAGTCACCACATCCTGTATTCCCCTGTGTGTCTAGTTTTAAAAAATGTATAGGTTTGCGCTAGGTTTCCAAAGGTGCCCGCAGAGCTAGGGTTAAAAAACTAGAGCTAGGCACTTTGCCAAAAAAGGGTCATTTTTCACTGCGATATTGAGGTGTGACCACGCTGCGTTTTGCGCAATTTCCTGTCGCGGGCACTAGGCCTACCCACACAAGTGAGGTACCATTTTTCCCATAAAACTTTGTGGAACGCGGGGTGGGTGGAAATTTGTGGATCCACGCAGATTCCGGAACTTTCCACCACAGAAATGCGGAGAAAATATGTTTTTTGGGATAATTCTTTTGGTTTGCAAGGTATTTTGGGTAAGAGACCCTGGTGAGAGGCAGTCAAGTCCCCTCATCCTGGATTCCCCTTTGTGTCTAGTTTTCAAAAACGTATAGGTTTGCTAGGTTTCCCAAGGTGCCCGCAGAGCTAGGGTTCAAAAACTAGAGCTAGGCACTTTACCAAAAAAGGGTCATTTTTCAATGCGAAATTGAGATGTGACCACATTGTATTTTGCGCCGTTTCCTGTTGCGGGCACTAGGCCGACGCGCACAAGTGAGGTACCGTTTTTCTCGTAAGACTTTGGGGAATGCAGAGTGGGTGAACATGTTGGGATCCACGCAGATTCCGGAACTTTCCACCACAGAAATGTGGGGAAAATATGTTTTCTTGACAATATTTTAGGTTTGCAATGGATTCTGGGTAACAGACCCTGGTGGGAGGCAGTTAAGTCACCCCATCCTGGATTCCCCTGGGTATCTAGTTTTCAAAAATGTATAGGTTTGCTAGGTTTCCCAAGGTGCCCGCAGAGCTAGGGTTAAAAAAACTAGAGCTAGGCTCTTTACCAAAAAAGGGTCATTTTTCAATGCGAAATTGAGGTGAGATCACGTTGCGTTTTGCGCCGTTTCCTGTCGCGGGCACTAGACCGACCCGTACAAGTGAGGTATTGTTTTTCTCATAAGACTCTGGGGAACACGGGGAGGGAGGAAATTTGTGGATCCATGCAGATTCCGTAACTTTCCACCACAGAAATGTGGGGAAAATATGATTTTTTTGACAATTTATTAGGTTTGCAAGGGATTCTGGGTAACAGACCCTGGTGGGAGGCAGTCAAGTCACCCCATCCTGGATTCCCCTGGGTGTCTAAATTTAAAAAATGTATAGGTTTGCTAGGTTTCCCAAGGTGCCCGCAGAGCTAGGGTTCAAAAACTAGAGCTAGGCACTTTGCCAAAAAAGGGACATTTTTTACTGCGAAACTGAGGTGTGACCACGTTGCGTTTTGTGCCGTTTCTTGTCGCGGGCACTAGGCCGACCCGCACAATGAGGTGCCATTTTTCTCGTAAGACTTGGGGAACGCGGGGTGGGTGGAAATTGTGGATCCACACAGATTCCGGAACTTTCCACAACAGAAATGTGGAATAAATGTGTTTTTTTTGACAATTTTTTAGGTTTGCAAGGGATTCTGGGTAACAGACCCTGGTGGGAGGCAGTCAAGTCACCCCATCCTGGATTCCCCTGGGTGTCTAGTTTTCAAAAATGTATAGGTTTGCTAAGGTTCCCAAAGTGCCCAAATAGCTATGGTTAAAAAATTACAGCTAGACACTTTGCCAAAAAAAGGTCATTTTTCACTGCGAAATTGAGGTGTGACCACATTGATTTTGTACCGTTTCCTGTCGCAGGCACTAGGTAGAGCCACACAGGTGAGGTACCATTTTCTCGTAAGACTTTGGGGAATGTGGGGTGGGTGAAAATTTGTGGATCTACGCAGATTCCGGAACTTTCCACCACAGAAGTGTGGAGAAAATATGCTTTTTTTACAATATTTTAGGTTTGCAAGCAATTCTGTGTAACAGACCCTGGTGGGAGGCAGTCAAGTCACCCCATCCTGGATTCTCCTGGGTGTCTAGTTTTAAAAAATATATAGGTTTGCTAGGTTTCCCAAGGTGCCCACAGAGCTAGGGTTAAAAAACTAGAGCTAGGCACTTTGCCAAAAAAGGGTCATTTTTTAATGCAATATAGAGGTGTGACCATGCTGCCTTTTGTGCCATTTCCTGTTGCGGGCACTAGGCCTACCCGCACAAGTGAGGTACCATTTTTCTCGTAAGACTTTGTGGAACGCGGGGTGGGTGGAAATTTATGGATCCGCAGATTCCGGAACTTTCCACCACAGAAATGTGGAGAAAATATGTTTTTGGGGAAAATTCTTTAGGTTTGCAAGGGATTTTGGGTAACAGACCCTGGTGGGAGGCAGTCAAGTCCCCTCATCCTGGATTCCCCTTTGTGTCTAGTTTTCAAAAACGTATAGGTTTGCTAGGTTTCCCAAGGTGCCCGCAGAGCTAGGGTTCAAAAACTAGAGCTAGGCACTTTACCAAAAAAGGGTCATTTTTCAATGCGAAATTGAGGTGTGACCACATTGCATTTTGCGCTGTTTCCTGTCGCAGGCACTTGGCCGACCCGCACAAGTGAGGTACCATTTTTCTCGTAAGACTTTGGGGAAAGCGAGGTGGGTGGAAATTTGTGGATCCACGGAGATTCCGGAACTTTCCACTACAGAAATGTGGAAAAAATATGGGTTTTTTTTCTCAATTTTTTAGGTTTGCAAGGGATTCTGGGTAACAGACCCTGGTGGGAGGCAGTCAAGCCACACCATCTTGGATTCTCCTGGTTGTCTAGTTTACAAAAATGTATAGGTTTGCTAGGTTTCCCAAGGTGCCCATAGAGCTAGGGTTCAAAAACTAGAGCTAGGCACTTTACCAAAAACGGGTCATTTCTCAATGTGAAATTAAGGTGAGACCACGTTGCGTTTTGCGCCGTTTCCTGTCGCGGGCACTAGGCTGACCCGCATAACTGAGGTATCATTTTTCTTGTAAGACTTTGGGGAACGCGAGGTGGGTGGAAATTTGTGGATCCACGGAGATTCCGGAACTTTCCACTACAGAAATGTGGAAAAAATATGGGTTTTTTTGTCAATTTTTTAGGTTTGCAAGGGATTCTGGGTAACAGACCCTGGTAAGAGGCAGTCAAGCCACACCATCTTGGATTCCCCTGGTTGTCTAGTTAACAAAAATGTATAGGTTTGCTAGGTTTCCCAAGGTGCCCGCAGAGCTAGGGTTCAAAAACTAGAGCTAGGCACTTTCCCAAAAAAGGGTCATTTTTCACTGCGATATTGAGGTGTGACCACGTTGTGTTTTGCACCGTTTCCTGTCGCCGGGCACTGGGTCAACCCACTACAAGTGAGGTACCATTTTTCTCATAAGACTTTGGGGAACGCGGGTTGGGTGGAAATTTGTGGATCCACTCAGATTCCGGAACTTTCCACCACAGAAATGTGGAGAAAATATGCTTTTTTTACAATATTTTAGGTTTGCAAGGGATTCTGGGTAACAGACCCTGGTGGGAGGCAGTTAAGTCACCCCATCCTGGATTCCCCTGGGTGTCTACTTTTCAAAAATGTATAGGTTTGCTAGGTTTCCCAAGGTGCCCTTAGAGCTAGGGTTCAAAAACTAGAGCTAGGCACTTTACCAAAAAAGGGTCATTTTTCAATGCGAAATTGAGGTGTGACCACATTGCATTTTGCGCTGTCCCCTGTCGCAGGTGATGGAGCGGGTTTTTTTTCTTTAAAACCGAATACCTGTTTCATTTTCGCATGTTATAATTAAAAGTACTACTGATTAATTAGTAACTACTAAAAGCTTGTCGAGTCTGGTTTAATCAATCTTATTAACAGAAGAATTACACGTGGGAACGCTATTGCATGGCTAAATTAATAAGTGAACTAAGTTGGTGAGCAAATTGACGAAATAGGTGTTGCTTATATGATGTTATTGTGTTTTGCGCTTATAATTAATATGCATTAATGGCTTTTGATGTCGCAAATGGCTAGATAAATACATACACATAAGGGTATTAGCAGGGGAATAACACTGTATAATCATTTCCGTGCAGTAATTCTGTTTTATGTCTTATTTCACTTAAGTTGGCCAATGTGGCCTACCAGAAATTGGCTACCACCCGCAGCCTGCATTTGAGTTGATGGAAAATTTTGCAAGGAGGCTTCGCGCTGCCTGTGACCTTGCCCTCTCAACAAACTGAAAAGCCATGATCATGATGACAAACCCAGGGCGCATGCCAAGAGCCCCTGAACATGATATTTGTTGCAAAACCGAATACTGAACTTATGAACTTGAAATGATCCCACGACTGGGATACAAATTATCCAAAAGAGACATCCGTAGAAGTAACAAATTAGTTATGAACCCCTTATTTTCCTATTCATTATTTGGAACGATCTAAGTGTGAGAAAATCTCGCACAGTATCTCAAATGTACCAATTTGACTTTATTTCCGCCATTCATCCGTTTTGAACAATGATTGTAACATTTCAGAATGTAATTTTAGTATAATTATTAGTAGACTAGAGAGGTCTAGCGCCACTTCTTCCCGAACTGATGATCCGAGGTCCCAATGCTGCCGGAGAGGACGGTGACTCTACATGACGACTAGAAAACTCTGATTGAATTACTGAGGACCGGTTCTGACTTAGGATCTGACTTTTAGCCAGAATAGGTAAATATGAGATTAATGAATTTGCATTTAATTGGCTTTTCATGCAATTTTAGATAAACAAATATTCTGTTTCAATCTCTGTGTCGGGTGGTTATTTTATTGTCATGTTTATTGAATTTATTTGCATATTATTTAAAATGTTTTCGCCAGATCTATAGCAACTAGTAGATGCCATTGACCTCAGGGTACATGCAGATTGGTAAGGTATCGAAAGTGTTTCTCCTTATACAGGGCACGGATAGAGTGGTAGGATGAATGTTGGTGTAATGGGCCCCACCAGCATATGATGTGTGTGTGCGTGTGTGACTGTGAGATCACTCCGTCCGTGGAAGTAGAGGAGATTCGGAAGCTCCGATCTGCACCAGTTTCTTGGTAGCAGAATGATGGTTAACTATTGTCTTGATCTGGCGAAATTGCGTGTATATAGGCTTGTTGATTATTGATTGATATTTGTACTAACACTATATGTCGAAGTTGTATTGAGTTTTATGTATTGTGTACGGCTTCTGAAACGTAGGGAGTCGGTGACAGTTCCGTAGTAGGGCAGAGGGAGTGCTGCTCTCGGAAAAAGGCGGGATTGTTGGCCCTGTATGCAGACAGGGGAAAACGTGTAACAATTGAAGTTGCGCGTCGCATTGTCTGGGTTCGATAAGGTAGCATCGCCGTGTGTTACCATTAGAAACGTATTTTCTGTGTGAGAGAAGTGTATATGATAGCGAAGGTTATCTGTGAAATTCTGGTCTTAGGTCTCAGGGATCCGTATGGCATTCCGTTAAAGCTTATCACTAGAAAGGTAATAGGTATTTACTGAGCTTGGTAGAAGGACAGAGCAGAGGTAAGCGCTGCTTTGTTAACGTGTGATATAATTCTGTAGTAGGACAGACTGTTCGCTGTTCTCGGGAAAGACAGAATTCTGTGCGAATGTACTACATTTTCTGGTGTGAAAGTGCGTGAATGAGAAGGCATTCTGGTTAATTGTGAAACTCTTAGGAGCATTCCGGAGAAAACAGTTAATTGGTGCTTGTTAGAAGGGTAGAGTAGAGGGATGTGCTACTTTATCAACGGAAGTAACGATTCTGTAGTAGGGCAGAGGTAAGCGCTGCTCTCGGGAAAGGCAGAATTCTCATGGGAAAGGTCTTTTGCTGTTCTGTGGCTAGCGAAGCAGACAATGGAGATGTTTGTATGTTGTAACTAACAGACTCGTAGAAGTTGAAACAAAGTCTACCGATTAGTCTTGTAAAGGAGGGGTAGACGAGAGAGACAGGAGACAGGAGCAGAAGCTGCTGCAGCGACTGCTGACGTCAAGGAGACCGCGCTGTGATTTGACAGTGGGTTGGAACGGTGGAAGTACGGTGATTGGTGTGCTAGTGTACGCCGCGCAAAGATTGGAAGACATACAGGGTGACGTAGACGCTCCAGGATTGGTGCGTTGGTGTGAGTCGCGCTGGGATTCGTGGACTGAGTTGGTGACGTAGACGCTCCAGGATTGGTGCGTTGGTGTGAGTCGCGCTGCAATTGGGCAGGAGATCGTACAGTTGTAGAAAGACAAAAAAAGGTTGTGAAAAATAAGAAAATGTACTACCACGCTGAGGAAAAGAAAAATAAATCCTTGCTTAGTAAAGTAAAGAACTGGTTTGACAAGGATAAAGATATTGTGACTAGGGAAGGACAGTTACTTCCTCCGATAAGAACCCCCGCATCCTTCATGGTTGCAAAGTATGGGTATCATACCTGTATTTGGTTAGATAACTGGGTATACGAAAGAGGATGGGGTTTTAGCTTTCCCGGAACATGGCTCATTTAATCTGGCCATACTGAGAAACTTACGGGAGCGGATGATGTGTCTATAGCCTCGGCCTAGGCAGACGCAATTTGAGGCATTAACTGAATGGGAAGATGAAATGCATGAGCGAGAAAAGCAGAGGGGTGGAGGGAGTTACCGCTATATGTTCGGGCGAAAGTATGATCGCGAACCCATCACGACCGGATGCGACGATGGCGAGATGCTAGTATGACTGAGGGATTATATCCTATGAGAACAGCAGAGGAGACAGAAGGGAGAAAGTGTACAGAGAAAGAACATAATGTAGAAACAAGGAGATATGGGGCGAATGAGTCTGATGACGATGTCCTAGAGGACATGCTCTATGAAAGACCACCCCCATATAGACGAGAACCAGAGGTAGGAACAGCAGTGACCCCAATGAGAGACACCCTGCGGATTATTAAGACAAAGCGGTTGTTCTCTGGCGGAAAGGGAAAGAGAGAGAGAAAGAGAGAGAGAAAGAGGAAGAGAGAGAGAAAGAGAAAGAGAAAGAGAGAGAGAAAGAGAGAAAGAGAGAGAGAGAGAAAGAGAGAATGAAAGGGAGAATGAAATTGAGGATGAAAAGACCAGAGAACTAGCAAGAACTACTTTTGAATTGACAGAGAAAATCAGGGAACTGACTAAGAATCTTGAAGCAGTCACGGTGCCTGTGACAATAGGTCCGGTTATGCCGATTTTTGACAAGCAGAGGACGGGCGAAAATGGTTTGACAGTTCCATATGTGGGTAACAGATTGATTGTTCCTCCGGAGCAGGCAGTAATGAGAGCAGAAGAGACACAGTGGAGAACAGGAGAAAATCAGTGGAGAAATACCATATGTGGAGGAGAATTGAGTGTGCAGACTAACTCAAGTTTGAACTCTGGATGTGTGGAAGGGAACAGGGGATCAATCCTAGAGCCACCAAGAGTGTCAGAACCAGGGGGTGCAGAAAAAATCTGTGGGAATAACTGCTGAGGATTTGAATGATTGGCTGAAGGCTTTGCAGAGGAAAGAAAAAGAATCCCAGGGAATTGATGTAGCCAGGCTATGTATGGAAATGGAGGAGATGATTGTAGGAACAATCCCTACAGAAACGCTGAAAAATTATCAGGAAGGGGAGATTCTCTTCCTGTGCAAGAGCATCACATGGAGAGCAAAGAATATACATGACAGGTTGAAAGGAATAGCCAGTGAAATGGGGATCGACATGGACAAGGTAAAAGCTTTACAAAAGCCTTACCGAGTGGATTTCACAGATAAAGACATTGAGAATCTGAACAATGCAGGCCGGACAGGACAGATTAAGGAGATGGTTGCTTTGCTGAGAAAATGGGGAGATGTGGAGAGATGGAAAGACAGATGGTACAGAAAGCGAGAGGATGGGACAGATAGAACTTACTCGACATTCCCTCTGAAAGAAAAGGAGAAAGCAATGACAGCCTATCCTATGAGGGAGATTCCAGGAGGTGGGTATGTACATGTCCCATGGACCAGACAGGATATTTTGTCATTTACAAATGATTTCCCTCGACTAAGGGAGAAGCCCGTCGAGTGGTATAGACAGGTCGACAGATTTGTGAAGTTGTCAAAAGTACTGTGGATTGACCTGAATAGTCTGTTTGATATAATTGTACCAGCAGACCTGTGGGCAGAATGTAAAATAGTCATCGACTGGCCCACTAAGGAATACCCAAGAGATCCAAAGACAGGAGCTCCAGCTCCGGAGGTCATGAAAAAGTACGAACAGGTTATGGCCTTCTTGAAAAATAAGGGACCACCCAAGGAAACAGATTGGGTTAAAATAGATCGAACACATCAAGAATTGAAAGAATCAGTCCATGCATATTATGAAAGACTAATATTAGCTTTCAAACAGTTCAGTGGAGATGAACATCTGGGTGACAAGGACCTGAGCCATTTTGTATATAGATTTGTGTATGGCTTGCGGCCTGAAATCAGTGAAATGATTAGGCAGCATACCGTAGACTGGCAGAGCAAGAAGATTGATGAGATCCTGAGACATGCAAAATACTTCAGTGATGAGATTGAGGCAAAGCAGAGGAAACTAAAAGAAAAGGCAATGTGGGCACAGGTGAAAGTGGCAGAAAGACAGGAAGCTCAGTTGGTTGAACAAGCAAATAACCCAGGAAATAAACCCAGGTTTGGTCCAGGAAAAGGGAAAGGAAATATAGAGGAAGCCAAGAAGAAATTCCCATGCCACAACTGTGGAAAATTAGGGCACTGGAAATCCACCGTCTACTAATGATGACAATCCATCATTGAATTCACAGGTGCAGAGTGAGGGGTGTGGTCAGCATCAGCAACAGCAGAAGGCTGCTAAGCAGCAGAATCAGGTGCCAAAACCACCCTTGCCGCAGAGAAGAGGATCCCAGAAGTACAGCCAAGAGTCGGGGTTCTACGATGAAGAGCAGGTAATCAAGCCAAAACGTGCAAGCGCTGTATCTCAATACTGGCTGAAAAATGAGGAAAGTGACTCTGAGGGAGACTTCTGATGGTGCCGAAGAGAGGAGGAGGAGTGCGCACTTGGCGTAACTCTAGAAATAGACCAGGCAGGGCCTTTTGTAGATGGGAAAATTAATGGTGAAAGTGTTACTTTTCTAGTTGACACAGGAGCCACGAGATCGACTGTCAGGTCATCTGATATAAAGAATCTTCCTCTCTCGGATGAAGCAATCCAAGTAGTTGGTGTGTCCAACACACAGATTAAAACTCTTCTTACTGAACCAGTAAGGGTTAAAATAGGGAAATTCTCAGAAATGCACCGATTTGTGGTGTGTGACACTAGTCCTGTGAACTTGCTAGGCAGGGACCTGCTGTGCAAGATGAATTGCACTATTTTCTGTACCCCAGATGGAATAACCTTTGAAACACCAGATGAAGATGTTCTATACAGAATGACCATGGATAACAGGGAATGTGAGGCTTTGGGAACATATGCTATATTTAATCCAGATGCATTACCCCCAGAATTGAAACAGACAGTGAAAGCAGCAGTTTGGGATTTTACTGGAGAAGATGTAGGTCTGATGAGAAATGTAGATTGTTAGACCTGGCACCTTGGCGTGAGTTTCCCTTCCACTTTTTGATGGTGTGCCTCGATTGTTTTGCTAGTGTTGTCCGCTCGGGGCACTGCGCCATGGCTAATCCGTGCCGCAGTGCAAGTGCTCCCTAGGTAAAGTGTACCTGTAATTGATGTTCATGATTGGTTTATTGGATTCACTGTCAGTCCCCAGTAAAGTGCACCAGGGGTGCCAGGGCTTGTGAATGCCAATGCTGCTGGTGGGCTTGCAGCGCTGGTTGCGCCACCCACAGAAAGCGGCCTTGTAAAATGTGTCTAGGGTCTGCCACCGCAGACCCTGTGCGCGGTCTGGGACCGTCGCGCTGACTGCGCAAGTGCCCCCACTTGCCAGTCCCTAAACCTTCCCTTACCTACATATTAGCCACCCCTCTGGTAGGCCCAAGGGCAGGGTGCATTGTAGGCCTAAGGTAGGACATGCCCTGATGTGTGTGGCATGTCTTAGTAGTGAATTACAGCCATTTTCGTTTTTCACTATTGAAGGCTACCTGCTCTCCATAGGCCAGAATGGGCTGCTGGAGTCACTACACGCTGTGACCCCAGTGGACTCAGAGAGCATGGTAGAATGTCAAGTTTAGTATGCCTGAACTCAGAATAATAAAATACTTCTTGTAGTCAAGTTTATTTTAGTATCCTGGGTTTGTAAATACTACTTTTAGAAAGTTAGTATTTACTGACCTGGCCATTTCAGTCCGCCTCTGCTGTGTGTGTGTGTTCTGCCTAGCAACAGTAAGGAGCAGGGTTGGGGAATCCCCAGAGACAGGTTGGCTGCCAGGTGGTGGGTAGAGAGATGACACCAGGATGGGTGGGAGGAGTACACCTTGACTCTTGAATAGACCTGTGCTCTGCCACCACAAAGCCGGCGCCGCCCCCTGTGGAGCGGCTGATGTCTCTGCCCTGCTGCTGAAAGGAAAGAGCAGAGTCACCATAACAAAGTGCTCCAGAACTGGACTGAGCCAGGCCCAGGCCCCCTGGTGCTAAAGAACAAAAGAATCACGGTATAAAAGTAGGAGCCTGGCTCCTAAGAAATCAGAATCCTGTTTTACCACAAAGAACCTCTGCCCGACTAGAAGGAGAAGAAGACGCTGGAAGGACTGGCCTGCTGCTTGCCTTGCTGAGAAAGGAGAGGAAGAGACTTGCTGAAAAGACTTTGCTGCTTTGTGCTTTAAACATTCTCCAAGGGCTTGATCTGAGCTTGCCCCCTGAACTGAACCCCAGGACCAGTGGGTTCTTTGTGCCTTTGCTCGTCCTGAAACTCGAGCTGTGTGTGCATCCAGCCGGAGAAAGACTGCGCCCCTCATCGCCCCCTCCTAGGGCCGTGACACTCGGGAGCTTGCCTGCCTTTATTCCCGTGAGAGCCTCGCTCCGACCGGAGTCGCTCTCTGCCCCCGGGCTAGGCTGCCTGCGCCTCTGCCACCGCCTGCTACTGGAGCGCGCTGAAGCACTATCGCCCCTCCCGCCGGAATTCCTATCCGACGTTCGTGATCCCCGCCGGGTCCGCAGCTGCACGGACCGTGCCCTGTGACCCCGCTTCGCGATCTCGGTCTGGGATCAGGCCGCGCCGCCCCCGCTGTGGAGACCCCCGCACCGCCGTGCTGAGGGTCGTGGGCCGCGCCTGCCTGAATACATGCACCCGCTCAAGAGGATCCAAAGGTGCTCTCCCTCCCATCACCGGAGTCGCACTGACCCGTGCCGGCTCCCCCCAGAGACTGCAACGTTCATCAGCATTCCAGTACCTGGCTCGGGGCCCGCAACGCCTTCTTTCCCCGTCTTCCAGAGCCGCGGCAGGGTCCGGGCTGATCGTTGACAGAAGGGAGAGAGATACGCGAAGAAGCGCACCGAAGGGCTGAAACTGCCCCAAACCCCCCTGTAAGTGACTGGAATCCCGAGTAAGCCTTGCTAAAAAGACTGAAGAGTATAACATTTTAAACTACAAACAAAGAACATTTGCCCGCATTACAATCTGGTGGCATAGAGAAAACGTTATTGGTCTTGTGATAAGTCTGCTGCTATATACCTATTTTTACATAAAGAGCGTATTTTTACATATCCAAGCCTGGTGTCCATTTCTGGGGGGATTGATGTATTTACTGTGTGTGTGGTTACAAATGCTTAACTGACTATCGCCTGGAGAATAGCCTTGGCTGCTCGCGCCACGCACCTAGAGGGTGAGCAAGGGTCATTTCAAAGGGGTTATCCTGCGCCCTGACGTAGAGGAGAGGGTTCCTGCTTGACACAAGGGCAACCTTGCGCCAACCAGAGACCCCCAAGTCTAACATTGTTGGCAGCGGCTGGGATTTCGGATTTGCATTTATAATTTGCATACAGTGAATTATTAATCACCAGATAGTGAGAGCAGACCAAGTAACGCAGCCACAGGTTTTCATTTTTGAACTTTGTTGAGACATCTGCCATTACTGCAACCATGCCTGGCTCACTCTCCGCTGGAAGAGCACTCTCTGTGATTTCTGGAATGGATGAGGTGGATTGGGAGGGACTGGAAGGCTACACGATAGAGCAATTGAAAGGCTACAGTGTAAAATTCAGAGTTCCCCATGCTGGATTCAAGAGGAGGAACCAGTACCTCAAGGCGTTGAGAGCCTGGAAGGAGTCAAGAGACCCACAGAATGTGGGGGACATCGTTCCACCCGACAACCTGGAGGCGCCCAGCAGAGTCCGGTCGCCAGAGGAGCTGGCAGACAGGGCAGCAGACAGGGCACATGCAATGGAGATGGCAAAGTTGGCAGGACAAATGGAAATGGAAAAGCAGAAGTTGGCCCTGGAGGCACAACAACGCCAAATGGATCATGATATAAGATTGAAGGAGTTGGAGCTGAAGGCGAAAAGTTTGGACACCGCTCCTTCTGGTGGCAGCACTCCACCGGTGCAGGTAGAGTCCAAGGTGTACATCCCCAAAGATGTAGTTAAGGAGTATTTTAGAAAGGATGACATAGGGCAGTGGTTTAGAGCCTATGAGGTAGCCATATCTTCACACCGGGTCCCTGAGAAAGACTGGGGAGCGCGCTTGTGGGGAAGGTTCCTGGCTGAAGGGCGTGACACACTGTTAGATTTGCCCCTAGACCTCCAGATCTCCTATCCCCATATGAAGGAAGCTTTAATGACCGGGTATGGGTTAACTCCTGAGCTATATAGACAGAGGTTCAGGGAGACTAAGAAGATCCCTGAGAGTACGTATGTGGAGTATGTAACTTTTTTTTCCAGAGCACTGGATGGTTGGGTGAAGGGTAGCAAAGTGAATGATTACCAAGGGCTGCTTGATTTAATTGCATGGGAGCACTTGTCCAGTCAATGTTTTCCTGAGCTATGCCAGCACCTGATTGATAGCAAGCTGTCCAACCCGAGGAAGCTTGCTGAGGAGGCGGACCGCTGGCTCAGCACCAGGGTCCACAAGGGTCAAGTGGGAGACTCCGCCAAAGGTGGGCAGGGTCCCCAGCAGAAGAGTGGGGGGGACAAGGGTAAACAGACAGGGTTCCAAAAAGGCCCCCAAAGTAGTACCCAAGGGAACCAGCAGAAGGGTTCTCAGCCTCCCCCGCCCCCAAAGCAGAACGGGGCCCCGACAGGAAGACCTGTTCCAAAGGGGCCCTTCAATTGTTACAGGTGTGGTGACCCGGGTCACATTGCCACTGATCCTAAGTGTCGCCTGTTTGGTAAGACAGCACCCACTGGTGCTCCACCCCGGCAAGTAGCTAATGTTAATTTTGGGGAGGAGGTAGCAGTCCAGGGGGGTGAGGGTCCTGGGCATATGACCCTAGTCTCGCTAGGAGACAGTGAGATGGTCCCTGAAACCTACTTACCCTCTAACACTAAGAAATATGGGCAAGTAGTGACCATCAATGGAAAGAAGGTTGAGGCTCTTAGAGATACAGGAGCCAGAGTGACCTCGGTGAGGCAACACCTGGTGTCTCAAGAGCAGGTTGTACCCCATGCCTACTGTAGGGTTGTCAATGCTGACAACATAGAGAGTCGTTGTCCAATGGCTCAAGTTCCCTCTGAGTGGGGGGAGGTCTCTGGTACTCTACAAGTCGCTGTGAGAACTGACATGCCTGTAGACTGTCTGCTAGGGAACGACCTGGAGAGCTCCCCTTGGGAAAAGGTGGAGAAGACCACGCATCTGAGGATGGTGGGTCTACCCGACTGGGCGTGCGTGACCACCCGGTCAATGGCAGCCAGTAGGGATGTTGAAAGGGTCCTGGAGCCTGAGGGAGAGGTCCAGGAACCGGCCTTAGGGAGAAGGCGCAGGAGGCGCGGGAAACCGGCCCCCGAAGTTCCCACGGCCCAGGAGGAAGCAGACCCTGAGGGGGATGCTCTGGAGCCTAACGGGGAACAGATTGCCGAACGGGAGACCTGCCTGAGCTGACCCATTGGCAGCAAGAAGGAGGCCCCTCCAGGGAGGAATTCTGCAGGGAGCAGAAAGAATGCCCTTCTCTCGTGGGTATGCGGCAGCAGGCTGCAGACCAGGCCAATGGTGTTCAGGCCAAGACACACTACGTGTACTGGGAGAGTGACCTCCTGTATTCAGAGCCTAAGGCTGCTGAACCTGGGTCAGCCCGTGTGCTGGTGGTACCCCAGAAGTTCAGAACCTTCCTACTGGGGCTGGCTCATGATGTGCCTTTAGCAGGACATTTGGGGATGGACAAGACCTATGACAGGCTTGTCACCCACTTTTACTGGCCCCAAATGCACAAGAATTCAGATTCCTACTGCAGAACCTGTCAGACTTGCCAGGCAAGTGGTAAGAGCGGGGGGAAGCACAAGGCTCCTCTGCAACGCTTCCCCGTGGTCGGTACGCCATTCCAACGAGTGGGTATTGACATTGTTGGGCCTCTGGACCCCAAGACAGCCCTGGGCAACAGGTTCATCCTGGTCTTGGTGGATCATGCCACCCGGTACCCTGAAGCCATCCCTCTGAGGACAGTGACGGCCCCCGTGGTGGGACGGGCACTGATGGGAATTTTCTCCAGAGTGGGATTCCCTCTAGAGGTGGTGAGCGACAGGGGGACCACTTTCATATCCACATATATGAAATCCCTGTGGAAGGAGTGTGGGGTAACCTACAAGTTCACCACTCCTTACCACCCCCAAGGAAATGGGTTGGTTGAGAGATTCAACCGAACCCTCAAAGGCATGATCATGGGCCTAGACGGTCCAATGAGGCGTAAGTGGGACGTCCTCTTGCCATGCCTGCTCTTTGCTTACCGAGAGGTGCCACAGAAGTCTCTAGGGTTCAGCCCCTTTGAGCTTCTGTATGGTCACCCGGTAAGAGGACCTCTGAGTTTGGTAAAGGAAGGCTGGGAGCAATCTCCCAGGAAACCTCCCCAGAATGTATACAGTTACATGCTGGCCTTCAGAAACCAGACTAGGCGATTCAGGCAACTTGCTGAGGCAAATCTGGAAGCCAGCCAGGAGGAGATGAAGCGGTGGTACGACCGGAATGCCACTCTGGTAGAGCTTCAACCTGGACAAAAGGTGTGGGTCTTGGCCCCAGTGGAGCCTTGTGCACTTCAGGATAAGTGGACAGGTCCATTTGAGGTTGTGGAGCGCAAAAGTCCTATCACCTACTTGGTGGACATGCAGTCTCCCAGGAACCCTTTGAGGGTCCTACATGTTAACCGCCTTAAGCCCCACTTAGAGAGGACCGAAGTGGGCATGCTGCTGGCCACTGATGATGGAATGGAGGAGGAGACTGAGCCTCATCCTGACCTCTTAGTAGCCTCTGAGAAAGATGGGTCAGTGGATGGAGTTAACCTCTCACCCACCCTGACGCCTGAACAACAGGAAGATTGCCGCCAATTGCTGGGGCAGTTTCCAGATAGGTTCTCCCTGGTTCCTGGTGTCACAGATTGGTGCGTCCATGATGTGGACACAGGAGACAGCTTACCTATTAAGCACAAGGCTTACAGGGTAACTGACAGGGTCAGAGCTTGCATCAAGGAGGAGGTCTCCAAAATGCTTGCGTTAGGGGTGGTTGAGTCCTCCAGCAGTCCTTGGTCCAGCCCCGTGGTCTTGGTCCCCAAAGCTGCTGCGCTGGGAGCCACACCTGAACTCCGGTTCTGTGTGGACTACAGAGGACTCAATTCAGTAACTAAGACTGACGCGCACCCCATCCCCAGAGCTGATGAGCTCATTGATCGGCTAGGGGCTGCCCGGTTCCTCAGCACGTTTGATTTAACGTCTGGGTACTGGCAGATCGCCTTGACCGATGGGGCCAAAGAGAGCATTCTCTACACCAGATGGGCACTTCCAGTTCCGGGTCATGCCATTTGGAATGAAGAATGCCCCTGCCACCTTCCAGAGGTTGGTCAACCAGGTATTGGTTGGGCTGGATGAGTTCAGTGCCGCCTACCTGGATGACATCGCAGTGTTCAGTACCACCTGGCCCGAACACCTGCACCACCTCTGGGAAGTGTTGATGGCTCTGCGCCGAGCAGGCCTCACGATCAAGGCGAGCAAGTGCCAGATCGGGCAGGGTTCCATGGTGTACTTAGGACACCAAGTGGGGAGTGGCAAGGTGGCACCCTTGCAACCCAAAATTGAGACCATCCTGGCTGGGGAACCCCCCAAGACACAGACCGCAGTGAGGGCCTTCCTGGGGCTCACTGGGTACTACAGGAGGTTTGTCAAGGGCTATGGAACTATTGTTGCCCCCTTGACAGAGCTGACTTCCAAGAAGCAGCCCAGGAAAGTGATCTGGACTGACACCTGTCAGAAAGCTTTTGACACCCTGAAGACTGCCATGTGCACGGCGCCCGTGTTCTTGGCCCCTGACTTCTCCAAGGAATTCCTAGTACAGACAGACGCTTCAGAGCATGGTGTAGGGGCTGTTCTCTCACAGATGACTGAGGAGGGCTGGGACCAACCCGTAGCCTTCATCAGTAGGAGGTTACTTCCACGGGAAAGTAGGTGGAGTGCAATTGAGCGAGAAGCATTTGCTGTGGTCTGGGCGCTGAAGAAGCTAAGACCCTACTTGTTTGGGTCTCACTTCCGGGTTCAGACGGACCACAGGCCCCTCAGATGGTTGATGCAAATGAGGGGTGAGAACCCGAAGCTGTTGAGGTGGTCCATCTCCCTACAGGGTATGGACTTTACGGTGGAACACCGTCCTGGTACAGATCACGCCAACGCTGATGGTCTGTCCAGGTATTTCCGCCTTAGTGACGAGGAACCCCCTGGGCAAGGGTAGTTCTCCCCACATTTCAGCTGGAGGGGACACGTGTTAGACCTGGCACCTTGGCGTGAGTTTCCCTTCCACTTTTTGATGGTGTGCCTCGATTGTTTTGCTGGTGTTGTCCGCTCAGGGCACTGCGCCACGGCTAATCCGTGCCGCAGTGCAAGTGCTCCCTAGGTAAAGTGTACCTGTAATTGATGTTCATGATTGGTTTATTGGATTCACTGTCAGTCCCCAGTAAAGTGCACCAGGGGTGCCAGGGCTTGTGAATGCCAATGCTGCTGGTGGGCTTGCAGCGCTGGTTGCGCCACCCACAGAAAGCGGCCTGGTAAAATGTGTCTAGGGTCTGCCACCGCAGACCCTGTGCGCGGTCTGGGACCGTCGCGCTGACTGCGCAAGTGCCCCCACTTGCCAGTCCCTAAACCTTCCCTTACCTACATATTAGCCACCCCTCTGGTAGGCCCAAGGGCAGGGTGCATTGTAGGCCTAAGGTAGGACATGCCCTGATGTGTGTGGCATGTCTTAGTAGTGAATTACAGCCATTTTCGTTTTTCACTATTGAAGGCTACCTGCTCTCCATAGGCCAGAATGGGCTGCTGGAGTCACTACACGCTGTGATCCCAGTGGACTCAGAGAGCATGGTAGAATGTCAAGTTTAGTATGCCTGAACTCAGAATAATAAAATACTTCTTGTAGTCAAGTTTATTTTAGTATCCTGGGTTTGTAAATACTACTTTTAGAAAGTTAGTATTTACTGACCTGGCCATTTCAGTCCGCCTCTGCTGTGTGTGTGTGTTCTGCCTAGCAACAGTAAGGAGCAGGGTTGGGGAATCCCCAGAGACAGGTTGGCTGCCAGGTGGTGGGTAGAGAGATGACACCAGGATGGGTGGGAGGAGTACACCTTGACTCTTGAATAGACCTGTGCTCTGCCACCACAAAGCCGGCGCCGCCCCCTGTGGAGCGGCTGATGTCTCTGCCCTGCTGCTGAAAGGAAAGAGCAGAGTCACCATAACAAAGTGCTCCAGAACTGGACTGAGCCAGGCCCAGGCCCAGGCCCCCTGGTGCTAAAGAACAAAAGAATCACGGTATAAAAGTAGGAGCCTGGCTCCTAAGAAATCAGAATCCTGTTTTACCACAAAGAACCTCTGCCCGACTAGAAGGAGAAGAAGACGCTGGAAGGACTGGCCTGCTGCTTGCCTTGCTGAGAAAGGAGAGGAAGAGACTTGCTGAAAAGACTTTGCTGCTTTGTGCTTTAAACATTTTCCAAGGGCTTGATCTGAGCTTGCCCCCTGAACTGAACCCCAGGACCAGTGGGTTCTTTGTGCCTTTGCTCGTCCTGAAACTCGAGCTGTGTGTGCATCCAGCCGGAGAAAGACTGCGCCCCTCATCGCCCCCTCCTAGGGCTGTGACACTCGGGAGCTTGCCTGCCTTTATTCCCGTGAGAGCCTCGCTCCGACCGGAGTCGCTCTCTGCCCCCGGGCTAGGCTGCCTGCGCCTCTGCCACCGCCTGCTACTGGAGCGCGCTGAAGCGCTATCGCCCCTCCCGCCGGAAATCCTATCCGACGTTCGTGATCCCCGCCGGGTCCCCAGCTGCACGGACCGTGCCCTGTGACCCCGCTTCGCGATCTCGGTCTGGGATCAGGCCGCGCCGCCCCCGCTGTGGAGACCCCCGCACCGCCGTGCTGAGGGTCGTGGGCCGCGCCTGCCTGAATACACGCACCCGCTCAAGAGGATCCAAAGGTGCTCTCCCTCCCATCACCGGAGTCGCACTGACCCGTGCCGGCTCCCCCCAGAGACTGCAACGTTCATCAGCATTCCAGTACCTGGCTCGGGGCCCGCAACGCCTTCTTTCCCCGTCTTCCAGAGCCGCGGCAGGGTCCGGGCTGATCGTTGACAGAAGGGAGAGAGATACGCGAAGAAGCGCACCGAAGGGCTGAAACTGCCCCAAACCCCCCTGTAAGTGACTGGAATCCCGAGTAAGCCTTGCTAAAAAGACGGAAGAGTATAACATTTTAAACTACAAACAAAGAACATTTGCCCGCGTTACAATCTGGTGGCATAGAGAAAACGTTATTGGTCTTGTGATAAGTCTGCTGATATATACCTATTTTTACATAAAGAGCGTATTTTTACATATCCAAGCCTGGTGTCCATTTCTGGGGGGATTGATGTATTTACTGTGTGTGTGGTTACAAATGCTTAACTGACTATCGCCTGGAGAATAGCCTTGGCTGCTCGCGCCACACACCTAGAGGGTGAGCAAGGGTCATTTCAAAGGGGTTATCCTGCGCCCTGACGTAGAGGAGAGGGTTCCTGCTTGACACAAGGGCAATCTTGCGCCAACCAGAGACCCCCAAGTCTAACTTAGATCCAGTAAAGATTACTGTAAAAGAGGGAGTGGCTTACCCAAACATTCCGCAATACCGACTGACACCAGAAATAATTGAAGGAATAACACCCATAATTGAGAAAATGATTCAGCAGGGGGTGTTAAGAGAAATATTGAGCAGCCCATGTAACTCACCAATAATGGGACTGAAGAAACCTAATGGAAAGTTCAGAATAGTACAGGATTTGAGAAAAATTAACAAGATTGTTGTGTCATGTTGTCCCATTGTGCCAAATCCATCAGTGATTTTGTATCAGATTCCCCATGATGCAGAATGGTATACTCTAAATGATTTGTGTCATGCTTTCTTTTCAATTCCATTGCATCATGACAGCCAGCCAATATTTTCTTTTAGATTTGGGAAGCGGATTTTGGCATGGGGCCGAATTCCACAAGGGTATACAGAGAGCCCTTCAATATTTAATCAATTGCTGAAGTAATCTCTGGAAAGTCTAACAATGCCTGAAAATTCAGTCTTGGTCCAGTATATTGATGACCTGCTTGTGGCATCAAAAACCCGTGAAGCTTGTGAAGTAGACACCATTGCTTTACTGAATCACTTGGCAGATGGAGGATTAAAGGTATCTCCAGCCAAATTGCAATTCTGCAAGAAAGAAGTCCAGTACCTAGGACATAACATTGAGAAAGGTCTGAGAAAAGTGACCATTGACAGGATTAAAATCATTAGAGGGATGAGAGCCCCAATGACACAAAGAGAAGTGAGAATGTTCCTGGGAATGGTGGGTTACTGTCGTCAGTGGATAAGTAACTTTTCTTTGATTGCCAAGCCACTGATTAAATTGACCAAAAGTGAGGTAAAAGACCCATTGGAACTAAACCCAGAAGAAATGGCTGCATTTAAAGAATTAAAAAACAGACTATGTGAAGCTCCTGCCCTAGGAATGCCAGATTATGAACAAGAATTTGAATTGTACTGTAGTGAGAGAAATGGATGTGCACTTTCAGTGTTAATCCAGAAACATGGACGTCTGAGAAGGCCAATTGCTTACTTCTCATCAACACTTGACCCAGTAGCTGTGGGTTTACCAGGTTGTCTAAAAGCAGTAGCTGCTACCTGTAGAAGTCTGGAACAAAGTGAGGGAATCATAATGGGATATCCTGTACGGGTATTCGTACCTCATGATGTGGCAATCCTTTTAACAAGGAGCCGGACACAGTTTATGTCTCATAGTCGGCTGACTAAATATGAGAAAGTCATTCTTGGTGCAACAAATGTGACCCTGGAGAGATGTGTGAATGTAAATCCAGCAACACTGTTGCCCGATGCTGAATGTATGGGAGTGAGGAATGAAGTTGATCATGACTGCCTGGATGTGCTTGATTACTGTACAAAACCAAGGCCAGACATAAGATATCTGCCACTGCCTGAGAGTGATCATGTGTTGTTTGTGGATGGATCCTGCTTGAGAACGGATGAAGGAACGCTGAGTGCTGCATATGCTGTGTGTACAGTTTCAAGAGTTGTGGAAGCCTCACCTTTGAAAGGGGTTAAATCAGCTCAGGTGGCAGAATTGGTGGCATTAACAAAAGCCTGCAAGATTGGAAGGAGTGTGAGAGTGACTGTGATGACTGACAGCCAATATGGCTTTGGATTTGTCCATGATTTTGGCCAGCTATGGCTACAAAGAGGTTTCCTGACCTCAAGTGGAACTCCCATAAAGAATGCTGAAGTGGTTGGAAAGCTGCTAGAGGCGATACAGCTGCCTAAAGAACTAGCAGTTGTAAAATGTGCTGCTCATGGTCAAGGTGATGATTTTGTCATAGTTGGGAACAAATTCGCTAATGACATAGCACAATACTGTGCAAGAAACAATAATTCCATTAATCGGAGTAAAGGAAGAGAAATGTCTTCTTGTTCCTTAATGTTTACTAATGAGGTGGGAAAATGGGAGGAAGTGAAACAGCTGCAGGATGACGCAGGAGATGAGGAAATGAAAGATTGGATGAAAGCAGGTTGTGCACCAAGGGAAAAAGATCATGTGTGGGTCTATAGGGATGGAAGACCAGTCATGCCAAATAGCATGCTGTCAACAATGGCAAGGATGTATCATGGCCAAGGACATCTGGGAAGGGATGCTATGATAAGGGCCTTTAAGCAAACCTGGTATAGTCCAAAGTTCAGGTTGATAGCAGAAAGTCTCTGTCAGAGATGTCTGATATGTCAGCAATTCAATCCTGGAAAGAAAACAGTGGTGAGCCTAGGAACAATAGGCAGAGAGGGAGGACCCTTCACAAGAATGCAGATAGACTTCATTGAAATGCCCCCAGTCAACAGATTGAGGTATGTTCTGGTGGTGGTCTGTTTGTTCTCCAGGTGGGTGGAGGCATATCCAACAAGAAGAAACGATGGGATAACAGTGGCCAAATTACTGTTAAGAGAGTTCATCCCAAGGTACGGGTTCCCAGTAACCATTGAATCAGACAGAGGAGGACATTTTTATAATGAAATCATGGGTCTAATCTGTGAAGCATTGAGTGTACAGCAGAAGCTACATTGTACTTACCAACCAGAGGCTTCTGGTGTGGTTGAACAAATGAATGGTACCATCAAAAACAGAATTGGCAAAATGTGCCTAGCCACAGGAATGAAATGGCCCGATGTCTTGCCTCTAGTCCTGATGACCATTAGGTCTACTCCAGACAGAACAACAGGTTTGAGTCCACATGAAATTATCATGGGACGTGCTATGAGACATGCATTTGTACCAGTCAACAAGCTAATGACTATAACTGATGACATGATTTTGGATTACTGTAAGGGCCTGGCTGATGCAGTTCATTCTGTGTTTTACCAGGTTGGAGAAGACGCCACCAAACTTGAAAAGAAACCAGCCCATGATCTGAGCCCAGGGGACTGGGTAAGGATAAAAGTCCACAGAAGAAGGAATTGCCTGGTTCCAAGGTGGGGAAGGCCAAGACAAGTTATTTTGACCACAACGACTGCTGTGAAGTGTGCTGGAGTGAAAAATTGGATACATGCAAGTCACACACTGAGAGTTCCAAATCCAAGAGACGGCACTGGAAAAGAATACTTTGAAGAATCAGATTCCAGTGATGATGCAGACAGCGAGACAGTAAGAAGGAAAAAGAATCCTGAAAGTGGGGAAAGTGAGTCAAGAGAAATTTTCATCCCACCAGAAGAGGTTCTGAAAAGAACAGTGCAAACCGCAGAGGCGAGTTCAGATTCTGAAGAAGTTCCTGAGGTTCCAAATAACAGTAACCAACACAAAAAGAAAGAAAGAAAAGAAAAGAACATTCCAACAGAAGTGACACCTGAATCGAATGAGGAAATTGGACAAGTTCCACCTGAGATAAATATTGAAGAAGAAGGGAAAGACAAAGACAGAGAGGGACAGATTGCGGAAAAACCCAGAGGAGGTGTAGGGAACACCAACAACAAGCCAGGTGAAGGGACAAGCAGACAGCAAGAAGATTGCGTGTCGGAGACCCGAGGAGGGACAGAAGTAGAGAAATCTCAATTGGTGGAAAAAGAGACTGTTGAAGAAAAGGAAGTTGTTGGAGAAAAGAAAGCTGTTGATGAACAAGAGGCAACTGAAACAGAGTCTGATGAAAGTGACAATGAGATACATGGAGGACGAGTTCTGAGAAAGAGAACTTGGCTTGGAGAAAGAAACAATAAAGAAGGAAGACAAAAGAGAAATGCTAAAGGAGATCTTTGGCAAAATAAGATAAAGAGACTGAGGTATAGACTGACACGAGTGTCACCGAACACACCCACCTCGATAGGATGTGAACGTCTGATCCACAGGAGCGACGAGAATGTCTCCACACTTCCTAAATCTCTGCACAGAAGAGTGAAGTGTAACACCCTTACTGCAGAAAGACAAAGGAAGATGCGGGGACCCAAAACGGGGAAGGATAAGCTTCAAGTCCCCCAGCTGTTTTCCCTCATGGGCGGGAGTAAGGAAGAACCTAGGGGAGACAAAAAGGATATTATTAAGAACCCTCTACCTTCTGACTCCGTCAACTTCTCTCTCACTGTTATATGTGTATGATACTGTCCTTCTCTATGTCTTACCAGATGGACATCTTATGGGGCTTCACATGAATGACTTGAATACAAGAAGGTAGGATGTTCTATAAAAGAGATGACTTATGCCTGGCATAACACAAGGGGCTACTTCGAGGAATAAAAAGGCGATTTAAATCTTAAATGAGGGAAGGCAATTCTACATGGGAAGAGGAAAGGGAGAGGAGAACCCTTTTATGAATAGGACCAACCAGAATGAACCATGTAGCTCCAATGCTTATTGCTTAGACGATATTCGTGGCCCAAGATCTCAGTAAGTTCCGCTTGCAATATAGGCACAGGGGTAGAAGGGGGCAGTATCCCTACTCCAGCGCACACCACACGTGTAAAAATACCAGAAGTCTAAACCATCGACTATACACGAATTGTCGTTATCCCCAACGCGCAACGCGCGTGTCAAAAGCAATCTTCAAAGTAAATTAAAGGACGCTACTCGAAGGAACCCTACGCGCACCGCGCGTCAGCGAGCAGTTCTCGGTCCTCAAAATGAACACACGTACTCGTGTCAATATCCGTACTGCAACCAAAATGCTGGGGATTCAATTATGGTGAAGGGGAGGGAGTCTCAAGCCTACCACATATGCTACAAATTCCCCAGGACATTCACAGGTGGGAGAGGGAGAGTAAACCCGGGAAAGGTAGCACGCACAGAGTAGAAGCTACCTGTTACCACAGCGGCTACAGACACAGCGTTAAGACTTGCCGCGCAAATTACGGGAGGAAACAGTCGTGAGTTCGAAAAGCGGAGCAATCCTCTCGCTAGATGACTCGAACTACCACTAACCGACCTTCTTCACAGGGAAACACCAATAAGGAAACGTCAAGGATAATTCAGGAACAAGGAGGGAGTAGACCGACCAGGCAACAGGATCCAAGGAACTGAAAGCCAAGCACTGGCTTCTTGGCAACGCCCCTTATTTAAGGAAGGGAGTGTGTATAAAGTCCGCCTCCCTAAGCCTCGAGCAGGGAGCGTCTGCAAAGTGTATATCAGCGTGTATTAAACTTTATTGTTTTCAGACAGCCAAGAGGCCATACAAGAAGCCCGATGTGTAACAGTTCTCCCACCCAAAGGCCTATTTACCGGGCGGGGTTTGTTAGGGTGTAGGGCATGAAACCTTCGTACCAGAACAGGAGCATGTACATGTTCAGCGGGTTCCCAGGACCGATCCTCAGGAGGGAAACCTAGCCAATCAGTTAAATACTGCAATTTCCCCCTATGTCTACAGGAATCAAGGATTCTTTTTACTGTATATTCCAAGTATTCACCTACTAAAACGGGGGGAGGTGATACTTCAGGATCTGATGAGGGCTGGAATTCTTTCAATAATGACACATGAAAAACGGGGTGTATTTGCATTTCTGCTGGTAACTCCAACTTCATGGAAACAGGTGAGACTATCTTGTTTATCTTGTATGGTCCTATGAACCTAGGTTGCAATTTACGAGGACCTTCTAATCGTAAATTCTTGGTAGATAACCATACCTTATCCCCTGTCTTATACTCAGGGGCTGGACGACGATGTTTATCTGCCTGTCTCTTCATGGCGTCTTGTGTCTTTTTTAGTTCTCTAGACGCCTCTTCCCATATCTGTACCACTTTCGTATGATGTTGCTGAACTGCTGGGATCTGATCTAAGTGATAGGGAACTGGGAGAGGCAGGAACCGGGGGTGATGGGCCTGTGCGAAAAAGAAAGGAGAAACCCCAGTGGCCGAATAAACAGAGTTATTGTACGCAAATTCAGCCAGCGGTAACGCCTGTACCCAATTGGAAGTGACGGTGGAGAGCAAACATCTAAGGTACTGTTCCAAGGTCTGATTGGTTCTTTCGTTTTGCCCGTCTGTCTGTGGATGATAGGCTGTGGACAACCTATGATCGATCCCTAAGGCCGCACACAACCCCTTCCAGAATCTTGAAACGAACTGAGTGCCTCTGTCCGTTATGATTACGGACGGAACTCCATGTAAACGAATGACTTGCTCTATGAATACTTGAGCCAGTTCTTTTGACGTGGGCAGTTTTTTCAAAGGAATGAAATGTGACATTTTGGTAAATAAATCAACCACCACTAGAATAGTAGTATAACCCTGTTCTGGGGGCAGTTCTGTAACGAAATCCATGCTTACAGTGTGCCAAGGCACAGAAGGAATTTGAATAGGATGCAACATACCTGCAGGAGGAGTATGTTGAGACTTTTGTCTAGCACACACACCACATTTTGAGACATAACTCAAAACATCCTTATTTAGTCCCTTCCATCAAAACCATCTTTTGCACAACTGCACTGTCTTTTCTCCCCCTGGGTGACCTGTTAAAGAAGTGTCATGACACCATCTTATTATCTGTAGTTGCAGAGGGACCAGAGGAATATAGATTTTTCCATCGTGTAAATATAACCCATCTTTAATGGTGCAGAGATCAGTGTTTACCCAGTCAAGAGGAGATATATTCCCATAAGCTGTCATTAACTGGGATAGAAAGTTCTCGGTTGTTTGGCCCTTTTGACTACTCCCTACTATCTTGGAACTCGGAATGAGGGGAGAAGGTTCTGTTATCAGGGCCTTGTGTTCCGATCCCAATCTGGATAAAGCATCAGCTTTCCCCTGCTGGGTTCCTGGACGATATGTGATGATATAGTCGTATTCACTAAAAAACAGTACCCATCTCATCTGGCGAGGGGTTAAAGCTTTGGCTGCCTTAAAAAACTGTAAATTGCGATGATCAGTGTAGATCGTAATGGTATGGGGAGACCCTAACAAATAGTGTCTCCATTCCTGAAAAGCAAGTTTGATAGCCAATAATTCTCTTTCACCAATGGTATAATTCTGCTCTGCTGGAAGTAGGGTCTTGGAGAAATAGGCTATAGGATGCAAACAGCCTGTAACAGGGTTACGTTGTGATAACACCCCTCCAACAGTATATTGGGAGGCATCCGCTTCCACAAAGTATGGTTGTGTGTTGTCAGCATGACGCACCACAGGTGCTGTTGTGAACTTCTTTTTGAGCAGAGAGAAGGCGTTTTCGTCTTCTTCTGACCACACAAAAGCCTTCCCTTTCCGTAAAAGTCTGGTAATTGGAGTGATCAATTCAGAAAAATGATGTATGAATCGTCGATAAAAGTTGGCGAACCTTAAAAAGGATTGCACCTCCTTCACAGACGTGGGACTAGGCCATTTGACTAATGCTTCGATCTTCTTAGGATCCATGAGTATACCCTCAGGTGAAATAGCAAATCCCAGAAAATCCACCTTATTTGTGTGAAAACAACTTTTATCAAGTTTGGCAAACAGGTGATTTTCTCGTAATCGCTCAAGGATCTTCTTGACATGCTCTACGTGTTCTGATTCGTTTTTTGAGAATATCAATATGTCATCAATGTACACAATCACGAAAACATCTAAGTATTCTCGTAAAATGTCATTGATAAAATATTGAAATGCCGCAGGGGCGTTGCACAATCCGAAGGGCATAACACAGTACTCGAATAAACCGAACTTTGTGCGAAAGGCGGTTTTCCACTCATCGCCTTCCTTGACTCTAATTAGATGGTATGCTCCTCTTAGGTCTAACTTGGTGAAGATAGAGGATCCACGCACTTGATCCAGTAATACGGGTATTAAAGGCAAAGGATATTTGTTCTTGATGGTCGCCTTATTTAATGCACTATAATTGTTAGACCTGGCACCTAGGCGTGAGTCTCCCTTCCTCTTTTGTCGCTGTGCCTCATGTGCTTTTATGGTGTTGGCCACTCAGCGCGCTGTGCCACTGCCAACCAGTGTCGCGGTGCGAGTGCTCCCTATGTAAATTGTAGATGTTGGTCGGATTCCATGATTGGATTGTTTGGTTTACTATCAGACCCCAGTAAAGTGCGCCACGATCGCCAGGGCATGTAAATGCAAACACCACTGGTGGGCTTGCAGCACTGGTTGTGCCACCCACAGAAGCGGCCGGTAAAATATGTCTAAGGTCTACCATCACAGAACCTGCGTGCAGTCTGGTACTGACATGCTGACTGGCAAGTGCCCACACTTGCCGGTCCCTAAACCTTCCCTTAACTTCATGTTAGTCACCCCTCTGGTAGGCCCACGGGCAGGGTGCATTGTAAGCATAAGGTAGGTGTAGGAACCTGGGGTCACCAGGCCCTATGGGCGGTAACGTGGCGCGAGCCGGTCGGGCAACCAGAGGGCTATGTGTTAAGCAACCATACACCACACACTCCTCATGGACTAGGGACACACACAATAAGTGACACCACACCGTTTAAATTATGCAAATACTTCAAGTTTATCCAAGTATAGCTGGTCAGTTGCAGTTCAGGAAGTAACAAGGCGATACATGCATCATAATACCATCCATCAGTAAATACGGCAATCTTGGCGATATTTATGCAGTGCCTAACCTCATTCAGATACCCACGGCAGTTGGCTAAGTGCGGGTGATTATAGCGCTGTGCGCGCTAAGTGAGGCCTTTCCCTGAACAGGCCGTCTAACACAGCACGATACTCGTAATGGGTGACATCGGGTACATTAACATGGAGCCTGTAGAACTGAGCGCTCCTCGTAATCGATGGCCCCTAATCCTGTGAAGCAAAGCATATAACCAAGCGCTACGCGCAATCATTTACCTGTGAATACATTTGAGCAGGGCATATACCACCACGCGCTACTCGCGATCATTAGCATATAAATACTTTCGAGCAGAGCATATAACATACCACGCTACTCGTGATCCTTAGCATGTAAGTACTTTCAAGCAGAGCATATAACATAACACTCTACTCGTGATCATCGGCATGTAAATACTTTCGAGCAGAGCATATAACATAACACGCTACTCGTGATCATCGGCATGTAAATACTTTCGAGCAGAGCATATAACATAACACGCTACTCGTGATCATCGGCAGGTAAATACTTTCGAGCAGAGCATATAACATAACACGCTACTCGTGATCATCGGCAGGTAAATACTTTCGAGCAGAGAATATAACATAACACGCTACTCGTGATCATCGGCAGGTAAATACTTTCGAGCAGAGCATATAACATAACATGCTACTCGCAGTCCCGGTCTCTCCGGCTGGGGAAGCGGAGTCGGTGGTGTGAAGCGCCACACGAGGGTAATGTCAGTCCGTACTTGGGATGGCTTCCAGCGGGAAGGGTTACCGGACTTGAGGAGCGGGTCCTTATGCTCCGGTGCAGTTCACAGAGCACCGCGCTCAGTATCGTGGAAGGGGGGCACGGACAGGATCCCTCGGCGGGGTCTCTCCGTCGCGCAGGCAGGGTAGGGGACTCCCACGGAGGGGACAACCCGGGCCAAGTGCGGTGTGGTTCCCAGACCAGCAGGGGGCGCACCAGGGGGGATCTCGGCCTCCGGGCTTACCTCCGTCTCGGCGTCAGTAGGCGTCCGTCCTCACGACGATGGGGGAACTCGGCCCCGACCTTGCGCACCTCCTCACACGGCTGCGACGGCAGCGACGGGGCCCCGGGCTTCTCCTGGGCCTCGCGACACAGCAGGGCACTTCTCCAGGGCCTCGCGACACAGCAGGGCACTTCTCCAGGCCTCCAGGCCGCGGCGGTGAGTGCGCTGGCTTCGTCGTCGCAGGGGGGGGGCTCAAGTTAAGGATGGGGATATGGTGCTCAGCGGAGCACGCTGCCGGGGGTCCCAGACCAGGGCAGGGAGCGCGGGAGTCACAGCGCTAGTACCTGGTCGATCTCCGGTGGCTTGGCAATCGGCTTAGCATTTAGTTTGATGGGTCAGCTTGGACACGCAGTCTCTGCTCTGGCATTCAAGGCTTACAGCTCGCTCTTGTCATGCAGTCTCAGTTCTTACAGTTAGGTTTCAGTTCCCAGTGGACAGATGAAGTCTTGTGGCGCAGATGTATCTGGCGCCCTTAAGGGGTTCTGTTACAGGGGGTAGGAATGGAGAGGGCGACTAGATCCTTCCTAGTCAGGCTGGCAGAGAGTCTCTGGGTCCTCCTACTACTGGGCAAGATCAGTGGGATTCACAGGGCACCTCACTCACTTAAGAGGCAGTACCTAAATCCTGTCACTCTCAGAGGCATAAGTCCCTGGCTAGGCCCTACCGCCTACACTCCTGGTGGATTCTTCCAGCTCTGATTCACCCCAATGGCCAACTCACCACAAAAGTTTCCCTCCCACTCTTAAGTAGCCCTAGGTCAGGTGACCTCTACCAAGGCGGCAAAAGTAAAACCCCACCTCCCTTCTAGAAGGTTCCAGCATCTTCCAGGAGCTTCCCCACTCTACCTATGGGACAAAAAGGTGGGCTGGTGTCGCAACATTGTTGTGGGTCCCAGCCAGCTCCTGGCAGCTAGGGTGCTACTATGAAAAACGACCACCCTGCAGTAGCAGGGGTCGGTGGCAGCCATCTTGGGAGAAGGGAGCACCTGCACCTTAACACTGATTGGCAATGAAAAGGCGCCCGGAGACCTAGTCCAACATAAAAATGAGGGTGGAAAAAATGAGGCACGATACAAAAATAGAAGGGGAGACCACCCTAGGGCTGACAGGTCCAACATGCGTCCCCCCCAGCCGAAAGAGGGGAGAGCTACCCAACCTCTAGGGAGTTCTCTTCACTAAGGCGGAAAAACCTGGAGAGACCGTCAGCATTGGCGTGGTCAACTCCGGGCCGATGTTCCACCCGAAAGTCCATCCCCTGTAGGGAAATGGACCACCTCAACAACTTGGGGATTTCGCCTCTCATCTGCATGAGCCAGCGAAGGGGGCGGTGGTCGGTCTGGATAAGGAAGTGAGTGCCAAAGAGGTATGGCCTCAACTTCTTCAGAGCCCATACCACCGCGAAGGCTTCTCTCTCTATGGTGCTCCATCGCCGTTCCCGAGGGAGGAGTCTTCGAGATATGAAGGCCACAGGTTGGTCCTGGCCCTCGGTGTTGAGTTGCGAGAGCACCGCACCTATGCCGTGCTCTGAGGCGTCGGTCTGTACAATAAATTCCTTGCTGAAATCGGGTGTTGCTAGTACTGGAGCTGTACACATCGCATTTTTCAGCGTATCAAAGGCTTCTTGGCATGCAGCTGTCCATATGACCTTGCGAGGTTGTTTCTTTGAGGTCAACTCCGTCAAGGGGGTCACGATGGTACCATATCCCTTGACGAACCGGCGGTAATACCCAGTGAGGCCGAGGAAAGCTCGGACCTCTGTTTGGGTCTTGGGGGGCTCCCAAGCCAAGATGGTTTCAATTTTGGCCTGGAGGGGTTGCACCTTACCTCCGCCCACCAGGTGTCCCAGGTACACGACAGATCCCTGTCCAATCTGGCACTTGCTGGCTTTAATGGTTAAGCCAGCGCGTTGCAGCGCCTGCAATACCTCCTGGAGGTGTTGCAGATGGTCCTCCCAGCTGCTACTGAAGACAGCTATGTCATCCAAGTAGGCTGCTGGGAAGGACTCCAGGCCAGATAGTACCTGATTCACTAACCGCTGGAATGTGGCCGGAGCATTTTTGAGCCCAAAGGGCATCACTCCAAATGGGTAGTGGCCCTCTGGGGTGGAGAACGCTGTCTTCTCCCGTGCTCCGTCGGCCATGGCAATCTGCCAATATCCGGATGTCAGGTCAATGGTGCTGAGGTACCGGGCTGCTCCCAGCCGGTCCACCAGCTCGTCTGCACGCGGGATGGGGTGAGCATCTGTCTTCGTGACAGAGTTCAACCCCCGGTAGTCCACACAGAACCGAAGTTCTGGCGTCGTACCCGGTGGGGCCGCTTTCGGCACCAACACCACTGGACTAGCCCACGGGCTGCTAGAAGGTTCTATCACCCCCAGCTCCAGCATCTTTGCCACCTCACGCTGGATGCTATCCTTCACTCGGTCAGAGAGCCGGTAAGACTTGTTCTTCACTGGGGGGCTATCCCCTGTGTCCACATCATGGGTACACCAATGAGTGATTCCAGGCGTGAGGGAGAACAACGAGGCGAACTGTCCCAGGACATGGCGACAGTCCCTCTGTTGTTCTGGGGTCAAGGATGGGGAGAGGACTACACCTTCCACCGAACCATCCTTCTCTTGTACCGCAAGAAGGTCAGGAAGAGCTTCACTCTCTTCCTCTTCGCTCCCATCCGTCACCATAAGGAGAGCAAGCTCCGATCGCTCATGGTGCGGCTTCAGGCGGTTGACGTGGAGCACCCTGAGGGGCTGACGGGGGGTTTTTACATCCACAACGTATGTGGTCTGGCCTCGCCTCTCCACAATGTCGAACGGGCCAGTCCACCGGTCCTGGAGGGCACAAAGCTCCCCAGGTTCCATAACCCACACCTTCTGTCCAATATAACTTATAACAATGCAACATGCAATGAGCAGATTTTACCGTGACCGTGCGACCAATCCAGTCAATAAGAGGGTTATGTACCTGCAACCAAGGCACTCCGAGAATAGCCCCAAAACTAGGGGTGTCAATAAGATCGAACACGATTTGTTCAGAATGGCCATTACTGCATACCATGGTCAAAGCAGGGGTGTGATAGGTTATTAACCCAGAGGATAACTCTTTTCCATCCACAGCTCTTATGGGTTCTGGTTTTGCCTTGGGCGCAAAGGGAATATTCAGTGTACGGGCCAATTGAATATCTAAAAAATTACCTGTCGCCCCAGAATCCAACAGGATGGATATATTCTTGCGACATTGAAGGGATAAGATGAAAACTACTGCTATTGTGAAATGACGAGCCACAGGTGTAGTTATACTTGCCACCTTTACAGAGACCGTATCACCCAACACACTTGAAGAAATGGTCTCTTCTTTCTTCAAGTCCTCTCGTTTCCCGCTGAGAAAAGGGTTTCCTGACACACGGCCACAGTCTTTGGACTTGTTCCTAATTTGGCAAGACAATTTCGTGCATAATGTCCTCCCTTCCCACAATACAGACAGAGATTCTGTTTTCTACGTCTGTCTTTCTCTTCTACCGTTAATGGATTTCTTATCCCTCCAATCTGCATGGGTTCACAAGTGTCTTTATGATCCTTACTGTCTTTCTTGTCCCCTTTTACTATCATGAAGCGAGCGAGAGTTCCTTTCGCCTTTTCTCCTCGTCTTTCCGTCAATCGATGACTAAGCTTTACTACTAAGTCTATGAAGGCATGACAATCATCCGGGGGGTCTACGATGTGAGACAATAAATCTTTTAACTAATCATTCAATCCCCTATAAAACAATGAGGTACGTTTTTCATCAGGCCATTGAGTCTCCACTATTAATCTATTGAACTCTGTTATATAAGTGAGAATGTCCTTAGTGCCTTGTTTCAAGTTCAAAAGTTCACTATCACTGGCTTGAACATAGGTGTGCCGTGCAAACAGGCTCTTCATTTTCTCTTTAAAGAGAACAAAGTTGTACAGGAGAGGATCATTGTTCTCAACTAAAGGCACTGCCCAATTTGAAGCATTACCCCCTAAATAGGACACCACAAAGGCCACCTTAGCTGCATCGTCTGGAAAGGCCGCCACCTTACACAAGAAATGTAATTGACATTGATTGAGAAACACACTAAATTTAGTACTATCTCCATAAAATCTTTCAGGTACTGCCAATGGGACGGGGACGGGAGTATGCACTGAGACCTGTAAGGTTTGAGGATTGGATGGGCTAGTAGAAACAAAGTCGCCAGCCGATAAAGGTGCCGTAAAACGGGCAGGTTGAATATAAGTACGTTTATTTTTGACTGAGGCGGTTTCCGCCGTACTGTCTCTACTCTGGTGTCTTTCTAATTCCATATGTAGATGTTGATTTTCTGCTCGAAGTCTCCCTACCTCTCTCTGTAATTCTACAAGAGCTGCGGCCAAATCATCGACCGTGGGGGAGGAGAGCGGGCTCTCCATTCCTGCACCAGCTCCTTCAGGATTCATCGTCGCTCGGGTGGATCTAATTCGTGGGCTTGGCTTTCTGTCACCGAACACACCCACCTTGATAGGATGTGAACGTCTGATCCACAGGAGTGACGAGAATGTCTCCACACTTCCTAAATCTCTGCACAGAAGAGTGAAGTGTAACACCCTTACTGCAGAAAGACAAAGGAAGATGTGGGGACCCAAAATGGGGAAGGATAAGCTTCAAGTCCCCCAGCTGGTTTCCCTCATGGGCGGGAGTAAGGAAGAACCTAGGGGAGACAAAAAGGATATTATTAAGACCCCTCTACCTTCTGACTCCGTCAACTTCTCTCTCACTGTTATATGTGTATGATACTGTCCTTCTCTATGTCTTACCAGCTGGACATCTTATGGGGCTTCACATGAATGACTTGAATACAAGAAGGTAGGATGTTCTATACAAGAGATGACTTATGCCTGGCATAACACAAGGGGCTACTTCGAGGAATAAAAAGGTGATTTAAATCTTAAATGAGGGAAGGCAATTCTACATGGGAAGAGGAAATGGAGAGGAGAACCCTTTTATGAATAGGACCAACCAGAATGAACCATGTAGCTCCAATGCTTATTGCTTAGACGATATTCGTGGCCCAAGATCTCAGTAAGTTCCGCTTGCAATATAGGCACAGGGGTAGAAGGGGACAGTATCCCTACTCCAGCGCACACCACACGTGTAAAAATACCAGAAGTCTAAACCATCGACTATACACGAATTGTCGTTATCCCCAACGCGCAACGCGCGTGTCAAAAGCAATCTTCAAAGTAAATTAAAGGACGCTACTCGAAGGAACCCTACGCACACCGCGCGTCAGCGAGCAGTTCTCGGTCCTCAAAATGAACACACGTACTCGTGTCAATATCCGTACTGCAACCAAAATGCTGGGGATTCAAGCCTACCACATACGCTACAAATTCCCCAGGGCATTCACAGGAGGGAGAGGGAGAGTAAACCCGGGAAAGGTAGCGCGCACAGAGTAGAAGCTACCTGTTACCACAACGGCTACAGACACAGCGTTAAGACTTGCCGCGCAAATTACGGGAGGAAACAGTCGTGAGTTCGAAAAGCGGAGCAATCCTCTCGCTAGACGACTCGAACTACCACTAACCGACCTTCTTCACAGGGAAACACCAATAAGGAAACGTCAAGGATAATTCAGGAGCAAGGAGGGAGTAGACCGACCAGGCAACAGGATCCAAGGAACTGAAAGCCAAGCACTGGCTTCTTGGCAACGCCCCTTATTTAAGGAAGGGAGTGTGTATAAAGTCCGCCTCCCTAAGCCTCGAGCAGGGAGTGTCTGCAAAGTGTATATCAGCGTGTATTAAACTTTATTGTTTTCAGACAGCCAAGAGGCCATACAAGAAGCCCGATGTGTAACAACGAGTTAACTCTTCGAAAGCTGAACAAGTGAACGAAGTGTCAAGTCAAAATCCCACTAAAGAAGAAGAAACAAAGATACCTGAGAGAACTAAAAGAATAAGGAAACCAAACCAGAGGTACAAGTCACCGGAATGGACGTATGTGGCACTGCCTGAACAAGGAGAAGAGGCAGACAGTCAAGGAAGTCCAGAGGAGGCTTTACTGAAAGAGGTTGCTGAAGAAGAGGCTGTGGAAATCCTGAGAGTTATCTTGTCCGACATTGGAGAAGAGACGGATGTTCAGGACCTGATACAGTTTGATGATGATGAAGAAACAGTGAAAAGTGATGAAAACCCAAATTGAGTAAAATCCAAGGAAGACACTTGAAGAAGAAAGTGAAGAAGTAAAATTAAGAACTAATAGATTGTAATAATCTGGTGGGTACTTGCTGCCCTAAAAAGTTCGGTAGAGGAGTAGAAGAGGCTAAGTCAAAAGACACGGTCAAATTAACAAAATGGCTAACACTGAGAATAATAAAAGTAGATGTACCTTTCTGAGAAGATGGTGCAAAATGTGCTGCTGCTGTACAGGTTTATTAATGCTGCTTTGGAGCGTGCTTGCTCTACTGATTTCTTTTAGAGTCACTATAGACACTTTAGAAGGTCATACTGAGAACAGAACTAATATAGGGAAGAGTTCACAGAAGATAGTACCAACTAGAACTAGCAATGTACATATACATAAGGATAGATCAATTAATGATTTTTCTAGCAATGTTTTTTCTAAATTGTTATATGAATACGTAAAGACAATGGAAGTAAGGGATTGCTACGTTTGCATGCAATTACCTGCCTCTGTTTCGGAAGGAGTGACTTATCATCATCTTCCGGCTACGTATGGAATTTCATGTAGTGTGTTGATTAGTATATTTTATCAGTTAGGGAGATTAGATTATAATATGTCTAATATAGATAATATCATTGGGCAATTGCCTATGAATAAAGCACTGAATCCTGCAAAAGAAGCTAACACTTTAGGTGAGATTTTTTTAGAAACTAAAGAATTAACCTTAGAATATGTTTTTAGAAACAATTTAACTGCAGTTTGAAGGGAGAAGAGAAGAATTTTCTAGACATGGTTGAGAGAAGAAGGTTGAACATGCACAGGAAAGCAGAAGGGCATAAAATGAGTGAAACAATGTGGGATATTGAGAAAGAAAAGGAGTTGAAAAAATGGAGCCAGTCCAACTATGGCTATAGATGCCCCACAGAAAGGCAAACTGTGCATTACTAGGAAGAGATCCCAGTATGATTATTATTTCATAGGGACTAGTGAGTGCCATGATACATACTTTATTGCAACCGGATGGGGATTTAGAGGAGGAGAAGATCCAGTTTTCCCGGGAGTGTATTATATTTGTGGGAACAAGGCTTATTACGATTTGCCTGACCATTGGTTTGGCACATGTTATGTTAGCCTGGTCTTTCCAAAGATTTTTCACATGGATAGAGTAGATGATGCTGAACATACTAATCCATTAACACGCTATAGAAGAGAAACATGGACAGAAATTGTAGGAGATATTTTTGGAGCTTTAATTCCAGCAGTGGGAATTTCTTTGAATGCATTAGGCATTCGGAAGCTGTCAACAGTGGTGGATCGCTTGTCAACAAGCACCGCTGGAGGCTTTCTTTTGGTTAATACAGAAATGGTTGCTTTGCGTGCTATGGCGATGCAAAATCGACATGCCCTTGACATTCTTTTGGCAAAGGAGGGTGGAGTCTGTGGAATGCTGAAAGTTCAACATTGTTGCACTTACATTCCTGACGAAAGCAAATATCTAAAAGTTTATATCAAAAATATTACTGATTTACATGAAAAATTAGTACCACTGGAAGCTGAAAGTATCTGGACTAGAATGGCTAATAAGATGATTGCTATTAAGAATTTTATAGCTAAAATAGGTAGTACCATTTTTGGTAAGATATTATTTCCATTAACCTGTGTAATTGTTGCATTATTGATTCTTAGATTAGGGTGTATGTGTTGTAGATATAGAAGAAATAAAAAGAAAATTACAAAAGAAAATGTTAAAAGGAGACAAAAGAAACCAGAAAGAGATCCACAAGAAATAGAATTAGAAGAGCTAAGAGAAAGCATGTATATGGAAACTAAGAAAGAAGATGAGATGGAAACAAGAGTTTGAAAAGAATGAACAAGAAGATATTTTGAATTCTTCAAAAAGGGGAATTGAATTGATTTTTGGGTTTTTGATTTTTGTGGTGATAAGATATCACCAAAGGGGGGATTGATGGAGCGGGTTTTTTTTCTTTAAAACCGAATACCTGTTTCATTTTCGCATGTTATAATTAAAAGTACTACTGATTAATTAGTAACTACTAAAAGTTTGTCGAGTCTGGTTTAATCAATCTTATTAACAGAAGAATTACACGTGGGAACGCTATTGCATGGCTAAATTAATAAGTGAACTAAGTTGGTGAGCAAATTGACAAAATAGGTGTTGCTTATATGATGTTATTGTGTTTTGCGCTTATAATTAATATGCATTAATGGCTTTTGATGTCGCAAATGGCTAGATAAATACATACACATAAGGGTATTAGCAGGGGAATAACACTGTATAATCATTTCCGTGCAGTAATTCTGTTTTATGTCTTATTTCACTTAAGTTGGCCAATGTGGCCTACCAGAAATTGGCTACCACCTGCAGCCTGCATTTGAGTTGATGGAAAATTTTGCAAGGAGGCTTCGCGCTGCCTGTGACCTTGCCCTCTCAACAAACTGAAAAGCCATGATCATGATGACAAACCCAGGACGGATGCCAAGAGCCCCTGAACATGATATTTGTTGCAAAACCGAATACTGAACTTATGAACTTGAAATGATCCCACGACTGGGATACAAATTATCCAAAAGAGACATCCGTAGAAGTAACGAATTAGTTATGAACCCCTTATTTTCCTATTCATTATTTGGAACGATCTAAGTGTGAGAAAATCTCGCACAGTATCTCAAATGTACCAAGATGACATAATTTCCGCCATTCATCCGTTTTGAACAATGATTGTAACATTTCAGAATGTAATTTTTGTATAAATATTAGTAGACTAGAGAGGTCTAGCGCCACTTCTTCCCGAACTGATGATCCGAGGTCCCGATGCTGACGGAGAGGACGGCGACTCTACATGACAACTAGAAAACTCTGATTGAATTACTGAGGACCGGTTCTGACTTAGGATCTGACTTTTAGCCAGAATAGGTAAATATGAGAGAAATGAATTTGCATTTAATTGGCTTTTCATGCAATTTTAGATAAAAAAATATTCTGTTTGAATCTCTGTGTCGGGTGGTTATTTTATTGTCATGTTTATTGAATTTATTTGCAAGCCACACCATCTTGGATTCCCCTGGTTGTCTAGTTTTCAAAAATGTATAGGTTTGCTAGGTTTCCCAAGGTGCCCGCAGAGCTAGGGTTCAAAAACTAGAGCTAGGCACTTTCCCAAAAACGGGTCATTTCTCAATGTGAAATTAAGGTGAGACCACGTTGCGTTTTGTGCCGTTTCCTGTCGCGGGCACTAGGCCGACCTGCACAAGTGAGGTACTGTTTTTCTCGTAAGACTTTGTGGAATGCGGAGTGGGTGAAAATTTTTGAATCCACGCAGATTCCGGAACTTTCCACCACAGAAATGTGGGGAAAATATGTTTTTTTTGACAATTTTTTATTTTTGGTTTGCAAGGGATTCTGAGTAACAGACCCTAGTGGGAGGCAGTCACGTCACCCCATCCTGGATTCCCCTGGGTGTCTAGTTTTCAAAAATGTATAGGTTTGCTAGGTTTCCCAGGGTGCCCGCAGAGCTAGGGTCAAAAAACTAGAGCTAGGCACTTTGCCAAAAAAGGGTCATTTTTCACTGCGATATTGAGGTGTAACCACTCTGCGTTTTGCACCATTTCCTGTTGCGGGCACTAGGCCTACCCGCACAAGTGATGTACCATTTTTCTCGTAAAACTTTGTGGAACGCGGGGTGGGTGGAAATTTGTGGATCCACGCAGATTCCAGAACTTTCCACCACAGAAATGTGGAGAAAATATATTTTTTGGGACAATTTTTTAGGTTTGCAAGGGATTTTGGGTAACAGACCCTGGTGGGAGGCAGTCAAGTCCCCTCATCCTGGATTCCCCTTTGTGTCTAGTTTTTAAAAACGTGTAGGTTTGCTAGGTTTCCCAAGGTTCCCGCAGAGCTAGAGTTCAAAAACTAGAGCTAGGCACTTTACCAAAAAAGGGTCATTTTTCAATGCGAAATTGAGGTGTGACCACATTGCATTTTGCGCTGTTTCCAGTCGCAGGCACTAGGCCGACCCGCACAAGTGAGGTACCATTTTGCTCGTAAGACTTTGGGGAACGCGAGGTGGGTGGAAATTTGTGGATCCACGGAGATTCCCGAACTTTCCACAACAGAAATGTGGAAAAAATATGGGTATTTTTGTCAATGTTTTAGGTTTGCAAGGGATTCTGGGTAACAGACCCTGGTGGGAGGCAGTCAAGCCACACCATCTTGGATTCCCCTGGTTTTCTAGTTTACAAAAATGTATAGGTTTTCTAGGTTTCCCAAGGTGCCCGCAGAGCTAGGGTTAAAAAACTAGAGCTAGGCACTTTCCCAAAAAAGGGTCATTTTTCACTGCGATATTGAGGTGTGACCACTTTGCGTTTTGCACCATTTCCTGTCGCGGGCACTGGGTCAACCAGCACAAGTGAGGTACCATTTTTCTCATAAGACTTTGGGGTACGGGCGGCGGGTGGAAATTTGTGGATCCATGCAGATTCCGGAACTTTCCACCACAGAAATGTAGAGAAAATATGCTTTTTTTTTTACAATATTTTAGGTTTGCAAGAGATTCTGGGTACCAGACCCTGGTGGGAGGCAGTTAAGTCACCCCATGCTGGATTCCCCTGGGTGTCTAGTTTTCAAAAATGTATAGGTTTGCTAGGTTTCCCAAGGTGCCCGCAGAGCTAAGGTTCAAAAACTAGAACTAGGCACTTTGCCAAAAAAGGGACATTTTTCGCTGCGAAATTGAGGTGTGACCACGTTGCGTTTTGCTCCATTTCTTGTCGCGTGCACTAGGCCGACCCGCACAATGAGGTGCCATTTTTCTCGTAAGACTTTGGGGAATGCGAGGTAGGTGGAAATTTGTGGATCCACGCAGATTCCAGAACTTTCCACCACAGAAATGTGGGTAAAATGTGTTTTTTTGGACAATTGTTTTGGTTTGCAAGGGATTCTGGGTAACAGACTCTGGTGGGAGGCAGTCAAGTCACCCCATCCTGAATTTCCCTGGGTGTCTCGTTTTCAAAAATGTATAGGTTTGCTAGGTTTCCGAAGGTGCCCACAGAGCTAGGGTTCAAGAACTACAGCTAGGCACTTTGCTAAAAAAGGGTCATTTTTCACTGCGAAATTGAGGTGTGACCATGTTGCATTTTGCACCGTTTCCTGTCGCAGGCCATAGGCCGACCCGCACAATTGAGGTACCATTTTTCTCGTAAGACTTTGGGGAACGCGGGGTGGGTGGAAATTTGTGGATCCACACAGATTCCAGAACTTTCCACCACAGAAATGTGGGGAAAATGTGTTTTTTTAAATAATTGTTTAGGTTTGCAAGGGATTTTGGGTAACAGAACCTGGTGGGAGGGAGTCAAGTCACCCCATCCTGGATTCCCCTGTGTGTCTAGTTTTCAAAAACATATAGGTTTGCTAGGTTTCCCAAGGTGCCCGCAGACCAAGGGTTCAAAAACTAGAGCTAGGCACTTTGCCAAAAAAGGGTCATTTTTCACTGCGAAATTTAGGTGTGACCACATTGCATTTTGCGCTGTTTCCTGTCGCGGGCTCTAGGCCGGCCCGCACAAGTGAACAACTGTTTTTCTTAGAAGACATTGGGGAACGCGCGGTGGGTGGAAATTTGTGGATCCACGCAGATTTCGTAACTTTCCACCACATAAATGTGGGGAAAATGTGTTTTTTTTGACAACTTTTTAGGTTTGCAAGGAATTCTGGGTAACAGACCCTGGTGGGAGGCAGTGTCGCGATCACAGGCCATAGACCAAAGCGCAGGGCATTGAGCAGTCTCCCTAGTACCTTCTGCAGAACAAATAGGGCTTCGAATGAACGCATCACCGGGGGGAGGCCACTAGGGGGCAACAGACGAAACCAGAACTACACTACCCATGAGCCTACTCGGAGGCAGACCGGAAACAGGAGGCGGCTCCCTGACCTCCGGAAGAACTACAAAGCCCCGCCACTCCCACTGCTTGGGGCTTGACAATTCGTTTCAGTTTCGAGGACGAGGAACCTGACCACAGAGTTCCGAACTACTTGTCCCGTTACAGCCAGAATACTCCAAGCTGTACTGTATTCCCTTGAGTCCCTCGTATTTCTCGCTCCCAGCCCCAACCATCCTCTTCGAGACTCGGCCGGCGGAAGGTGTGTCCCCGCAGGACAGCCGAGTCTCGGAAACCCATTTTTTCATCAGCTCCCTGAAGGACGAACACGGAACGCTTTTCCTACTTGGCGGAAGACCAATAACCTAACGGTGACGCAACCGAAGGGAGAGAGCGGTGAATTCTACATGCGGAACAGCGGTGGCGCTTCATTTGTGCTATATTCAGGTATTTAGGTTTTCTCTACAACATTCGGCTCACGCCTCGGTGTAAAGCCATTGGAGGGTCGTCCTGGGAGCTGTGCGCGTTCCTAAGTGCTGATTTTGTTTTCGTTTGTTTAAGTGTACTACACGTGATGAAAGCAACGTGTTGTAATTCCCACAGAAGAACCCTTGCTGATTTTGTTTCGTTGTTTCTGTGCACTACACGTGAAGAAAGCAACGTGTCGTACACTACTCAGAATAACCCTTGCTGATTTTGGTTATCTCGTGACATTTCTGTATGAGCATGTACTTCCGAATCCATGGAATAGGAGCCTGGAAGACACTCTTTACAACCCCGGACCGTGTTCACGACCACCTGCACCCTGCTGCCTTCTTTCTGTCGTGTATTCTGAGGTAGAGGGGAAAAAGAGCCATCGTGGAGTTACCTTGGTGGGGGGATACCTAAGGGAGTTCTATTGTTCTCTGCTGACCTTGGGCATCTTGTCTCCTTTTCCGTGTAGTGACCCCGGCTGGCCTGGCCTGACTGATTTGGAGAACTAGGAGTACCAGAGTGCCGCAGTGGTGATTTATTTGTCCCTTTCCTTTTCTTCCCTTGGGAGCAGTGGTACATAGTGGTGTTGGCTTCACCCTGTATGGGGCTGCGCCCGGAGGGAATTGGGGGATCTCTCTGCCTACCATCGTTCCTGCTGATGTTCTACCGAGGTTAGTGGCTACACAATTCCACGAGCTACTGGCGTCGTGACAGATTGTCAAGCCCACGTATACCGTCAGCCTGAGCGATGGACAATAACACGGTGTTGACCTTGCTGATAGAGAGCCTGGCGGCTCTGCAGCAAGCGGTTCACACCTCACGCCAAGAATCCCAAGAGTTAAGAGCCGAGATTGGGAACCTACGCAGGAAGATAGCAGGCATCTCAAGGAGTGGCAAGACCTCCGTCTCAGGGAAGAGTCCGTACATTAAGGACTGGACACTACCCCCACCTACCACCTCTATGGGGGTGGGCTCTCAGAACACAGGGTTCTTTTCCGTACACACAGCCAGTCCTCCTTCCCAAGGGGCTACTCCCACAGTGCAGGTTATACATAACCCGGGTATACCCTTGGCTCCACCAGAACGTTTCTATGGTGATCCGAAGAAATTCGAGACCTTCCTTAACCAAAGCCGCCTCCATTTTCTATGCAAACCAGCCATCTTTCAGGAAGACGCAGCAAAGCCTTCATTTATGATGTCCTATATGGGGGGAAAACCGCTAACTGGACAATCCCATTGATGGAGCGGAACGATCCAGTGCTACATGACTTTAAGGGCTTTTGTCTTGAAATGAGGAAACTCTTCGACAGGAAATCGCACATGCTGACCCTGGATAGGGAACTACTCACCCTTCGACAAGGGTCACAGGATCTGTTGACGTACATTACGGCTTTCAATCGCCTGTTGGTGGAAACCGACTGGCCACCGGACAAAAGGACAACCCTGTTCTATCAAGGACTCCGAAGCGAACTAAAGGACGTCCTCTCCCAAGTGGTGCAACTGCCCCATTCCTGTGAGGAGTTAATAGAGCTTACAGTCTAGTTGGACCATCGGGTGCAAGAACAAAAAGGGGATAGAAGCCGAGGAGAAACACGCCCCATCAATTTCCGACCATGACCTACCCAGGTAGACTCCACCAAGTCGTTATACAGACCCGAGCCCATGCAGATCGGGGGAATCCGAGGGCCACTGACGGCAGACGAGAGGGAGAAGAGGAGACAACAGAAGCTGTGTTTGTATTGCGGGAAAGGCGGGCATTTTATCAGAGAATGCCGGGCCCGGGAAAGGGGTCCTGACAGAGGCGTTGCCTCAAGAACACAGGCAACCATGCAACAGGAGACGGAAAACTAAGAAACCCAAGGACAGACGGGACCACCGCCTTGGGTTTAGGTACACATATGGTCCCTGCCCTTCTAGCAAATACCATCCAACCTGCAGTGGCACATATATCAGTGAGTGTCGAGTTATGGGTCTCCGTTGCCTCTCCTCTCAGTGTATCTGCACTGCTGGATTCCGGAGCCACAGGAAATTACATGGACCAGCAGTACGCAAAGAATATCGGAGTTCCTTGCGAACGCAAGAAAGCCCCTGAAGCAGTGAAAGCAGTAGACGGGAAGGCATTAACGTCTGGGCCCGTCACACACCATACCATTCCACTCAACATGCGAATCGGGCGGATCACTACGAAACCATCCAGTTCGATCTTATCGACGCTCCCCATTTCCGCCTTATCCTTGGTATGCCCTGGCTGACACTGCATGATCCGTTTGTCAGATGGACGGAGCGTACCATCTCCTTGTCGTCCACATTTTGTAGAGAGCATTGCACCCATCGGTCCCTCATCCCAGAAGACTCCATCAGTACTCAGGCGGAGTTGTTGGCCACAGGTTGTAGTGACGTTGGATACTGCTGCTCTACCTTCTTACCCGAGGACTACGAAGACTACAAAGGGATCTTCGACAAACAAAAAGCCACTCAGCTACCACCCTATCGACCCTACGATTGTCGAATAGAAGTTGTTCCCGGAGCCGACATCCCCTGCAGCAGAGTGTATGCTCCTACAGAACCAGACACACAGTACCTCAAGACATACTTGGAAGAAAACCTTGCTTCCGGATTTATCAGACATTCCACGTCCCCTGCATCTTCCCCCCTCTTTTTTATTTCTAAGAAGGACTGTGATGAGCTCAGGACATGTATTGACTACCGGGCGATCAACAAAGTGACGATAAAAAACAGATACCCGTTACCCCTGATCCCTGTCTTGCTGGACCAACTGCGAGGGGCACGTATCTTTACCAAGCTGGATCTGCGAGGGGCCTATCATCTGGTACGAGTCAAGCCTGGCGATGAATGGAATACCCCTTTCCGGACCAAATACGGGCTTTACGAGTACCAGGTGATGCCTTTCGGGTTGTGTAACGCCCCCGCAGCTTTCCAATACTTCATGGATGAGGTATTACGCGGACTGTTGGACACCCACTGTATCGACGACATCCTGGTATATTCGGACAACCTTCCAGAACATATATGCCACGTCAAGGCTGTACTGGACAGACTCCGAGCACATTTATTGTATGCCAAGCTTGAGAAATGTTTGTTCCATGTCGAGGGGGTTGCCTTTCTGGGGTACGTTATTAACGCACGTGGCTTTCAGATGGATACAGGAAAAGTAGAGGCCATAACAGGATGGAAGCCACCCCAGCATGTAAAGGCAGTTCAGAGTTTTCTGGGGTTTTCTAATTATTATAGACGCTTCATCAAGGACTTCTCCAAAGTGATACACCCCATCTCCAGCCTCCTTAGGAAAAATACCCCATTCGTTTGGAGTACAGACGCAAACCAGGCCTTTGAAACATTGAAAGGTCGGTTCACCCAGGCCCCCATCCTGCGGCATCCTGACACCTCCTTGCCGTTTGTGGTGGAAACGGATGCGTCACACTACGCACTTGGGAGAGTGTTATCCCAACGGCACCCAGATACAGGACAGCTACATCCTGTTGCATATTACTCCAAGAAGCTTACCCCGAGTGAAATAAATTACTCCCTGTCAGACAAGGAACTGCTTGCCATCAAACAAGCCTGCGAGGAATGGAGGCATTACATAATTGGAGCACGCCATATGGTAGAAATTTACACGGACCATCAAAACCTCCTGTTTCTGAAAACAGCCAGAGCCCTGACCCCACGCCAGCTACGATGGTCCTTGTTCTTCTCCAATCATGATTTCGTGATCAAGTATAAACCCGGACCCCAGAACGGAAAGGCAGATGCCTTATCTTGACAGGAAGACGATGCAACCCCTCCCTTGGTCGAAACCCTAGACCCTCCTACCATACTTCCTGATTCGGTATTCCAGGACAAAACCCTCGCCTTCGTTGTCTCTCAAGATTTCATCGAGGATGTCAAAGTTGCTCTAGCCAACATTGATGGCCAAGCATGGCTACAAGAATCACCTGGACACAGAAGCTCCACCGGGGACTTGTTGTACCACCAACATGCCTTGTACATACCTCAAGCAGAGCTACAGCAACAAGTATTAACCTGGGCTCATGACTCCAAGCTCGGAGGACATTTAGGGGAATATAAAACCATTGCTAACATCGAAAGGTCATTTTGGTGGCCTACGCTGCATAAGGATACAAGGGAGTATCTAAAGAACTGTGCTGTTTGTGCTCAGGGAAAAACCAGCCATTCCAAACCTGTGGGACTTCTGAGACCCATACCTATACCTCCTGTTCCCTGGCACACTGTATCCATGGATTTTATAGTCGAAATGCCCCCCTGGGAAGGATACACTACTATTCTCGTTGTCGTCGACCATCTAACGAAAATGGGGCATTTCGTTCCACTACAGAGACTGCCTACCTCATCAGAGTTGGCATTGGTATTCCTACAACATATAGTATGAGCTCATGGGATCCCCCGGATTCTCATCACAGACCGAGGCTCACAGTTCACTTCACGGTTTTGGAGGGCGCTGTGCACCACCATGAACATCGACGCCCGGTTATCTACTAGCTACCATCCCCAAACTGATGGAAAAACCGAGCGGCTCAACCAAACGTTAGAACAATACCTACGGTGTTTCACCCTCCAAAACAACTCTGACTGGTATTCCCTGATATGGACGGCTGAATTTGCGTACAACAACGCAGAACACTCCACACTAGGGTGCTCACCCTTCTTTTATTTACATGGGTTCCATCCAAACATACTACCCTTTGACTGGCCTGTAGAGTCCAAACACCCTTCTATACAGGAACATCTTGCTCACTTGAGAGCAGTACTCATAGACGCCAAACATCATTTAGCCCTCGCTCAGGCAACACAGAAAAGAGTGGCAGATACAAAAAGGGCTCCGGAACCTGCATATGAGGTGGGAGACAAAGTGTGGCTGTCCACTAAATACCTACACTTAAGAGGGGTGGGTAAATTGGCACCTAAATACATCGGGCCCTATGGGATAGAGGAAATCATTAACCCCGTGGCTGTGCGGCTCACTTTACCCCTTGCGTGGCGTATCCAACCAGTATTCCATGTGTCCTTGCTTCGACCGTGTCCTGTGAATATGAGGCTGCCATCCAAACCAGCTCCCTTAGACATAGACGGACAGGAAGAGTACGAAGTCAGAGAAATACTGGATTCCTGATTAAATAGAGGCCGGGTGCAGTACCTAGTGGACTGGGAAGGATGTGGGGTGGAGGAAAGGACATGGGAACCTTCCACCAATCTACACTGCCCCCGTTTGTTGGAACGTTTCCACGCTAGATATCCCGGTAAGCCAGGACAACCGCCGAGACGGCGGTCCTTAAGGGGAGGTTCTGTCGCGATCACAGGCCATAGACCAAAGCGCAGGGCATTGAGCAGTCTCCCTAGTACCTTCTGCAGAACAAACAGGGCTTCGAATGAACGCATCACCGGGGGAAGGCCACTAGGGGCCAACAGACCAAACCAGAACTACACTACCCATGAGCCTACTCGGAGGCAGACCGGAAACAGGAGGCGGCTCCCTGACCTCCGAAAGAACTACAAAGCCCCGCCACTCTCACTGCTTGGGGCTTGACAATTCGTTTGAGTTTCGAGGACGGGGAACCTGACCGCAGAGTTTCAAACTACTTGTCCCGTTACAACCGGAATACTCCAAGCTGTGCTGTATTCCCTTGAGTCCCTGGTATTTCTCGCTCCCAGCCCCAACCATCCTCTTCGTCGAGACTCGGCCGGCGGAAGGTGTGTCCCCGCAGGACAGCCGAGTCTCGGAAACCCATTTTTTCATCAGCTCCCTGAAAGACGAACACGGAACGCTTTTCCTACTTGGCGGAAGACCAATAACCTAACGGTGACGCAACCGAAGGGAGAGAGCGGTGAATTCTACATGCGGAACAGCGGTGGCGCTTCGTTTTTGCTATATTCAGGTATTTAGGTTTTCTCTACAACATTCGGCTCACGCCTCGGTGTAAAGCCAGTGGAGGGTCGTCCTGGGAGCTGTGCGCGTTCCTCAGTGCTGATTTTGTTTTTGTTTGTTTAAGTGTACTACATATGATGAAAGCAACGTGTTGTATTTCCCACAGAAGAACCCTTGCTGATTTTGTTTCATTGTTTCTGTGCACTACACGTGAAGAAAGCAACGTGTCGTACACTACTCAGAATAACCCTTGCTGATTTTGCTTATCTCATGACATTTCTGTATGAGCATGTACTTCCGAATCCATGAAATAGGAGCCTGGAAGACACTCTTTACAACCCCGGACCGTGTTCACGACCTCCTGCACCCTGCTGCCTTCTTTCTGTCGTGTATTCTGAGGTAGAGGGGAGAAAGAGCCATCATGGGGTTACCTTGGTGGGGGGATACCTAAGGGAGTTCTATTGTTCTCTGCTGACCTTGGGTATCTTGTCTCCTTCTCCGTGTAGTGACCCCGGCTGGCCTGGCCTGACTGATTTGGAGAACAAGGAGTACCAGAGTGCAACAGTGGTGATTTATTTGTCCCTTTCCTTTACTTCCCTTCGGAGCAGTGGTACATAGTGGTGTTGGCTTCACCCTGTGTGGGGCTGCGCCCAGAGGGAATTGGGGTATCTCTCTGCCTACCATCGTTCCTGCTGATGTTCTACCGAGGTCAGTGGCTACACAATTCCACGAGCTACTGGCGTCGTGACAGGCAGGCAAGTCACCCCATCCTGGATTCCCCTGGGTGTCTAGTTTTCAAAAATGTATAGGTTTGCTAGGTTTCCCAAGGTGCCCACAAAGCTAGGGTTAAAAAACTAGAGCTAGGCACTTTGCCAAAAAAGGGTAATTTTTCACTGCGATATTGAGGTGTGACCACGTTGCGTTTTGCGCCGTTTCCTGTCGCGGGCACTAGGCAGACTCGCACAAGTGAGGTACCGTATTTCTTGTAAGACTTTGGGGAACGCGGGGTGGGTGGAAATTTGTGGATCCACACAGATTCCGGAACTTTCCACTACAGAAATGTGGAGAAAATATGGTCTTTTTGTCAATTTTTTAGGTTTGCAAGGGATTCTGGGTAACAGACCCTGGTGGGAGGCAGTCAAGCCATGCCATCCTGGATTCCCATGGGTGTCTAGTTTTCAAAAATGTATAGGTTTGCTAGGTTTCCGAAAGGTGCCCGCAGAGCTAGGGTTCATAAACTCCAGCTAGGTACTTTACCAAAAAAGGGTCATTTTTCACTGCGAAATTGAGGTGTGACCACGTTGCGTTTTGTGCAATTTCCTGTCGCGGGCACTAGGCCGACCCGCACAAGTGAGGTACCATTTTTTCTCGTAAGACTTTGGGGAACGCGGGGTGGGTGGAAATTTGTGTATCCACACAGAATCCGTAACTTTCCACCACAGAAATGTGGGAAAAATGTGTTTTTTTTGACAATTTGTTTGGTTTGCAAGGGATTCTTGGTAATAGACCCTGGTGGGAGGCAGTCAAGTCACCCCATCCTGGATTCCCCTGGGTGTCTAGTTTAAAAAAATGTATAGGTTTGATAGGTTTCCTAAGGTTCCCGCAGAGCTAGGGTTCAAAAACTAGAGCTAGGCACTTTGCCAAAAAAGGGTCATTTTTCACTGCGATATTGAGGTGTGACCACGTTGCGTTTTGCGCAGTTTCCTGTCATGGGCACTAGGCCGACCCGCACAAGTGAGGTACCATTTTTCTCGTAAGACTTTGGGGAATGCGGGGTAGGTGGAAATTTGTGGATCCACGCAGATTCCAGAACTTTCCACCACAGATATGTGGGGAAAATGTGTTTTTTTGGACAATTATTTAGGTTTGCAAGGGATTCTGGGTAACAAACCCTGGTGGGAGGCAGTCAAGTCACCCCATCCTGAATTTCCCTGGGTGTCTAGTTTTCAAAAATGTATAGGTTTGCTAGGTTTCCCAAGGTGCCCACAGAGCTAGGGTTCAAGAACTACAGGTAGGCACTTTGCCAAAAAAGGGTCACTTTTCACTGCGAAATTGAGATGTGACCACATTGTGTTTTGCGACGTTTCCTGTCGCAGGCAATAGGCCGACCCGCACAAGTGAGGTATCATTTTTCTTGTAAGACTTTGGGGAACGCGGAGTGGGTGGAAATTTTCGGATTCACGCAGATTCCAGAACTTTCCACCACAGGAATTTGGGAAAAATGTGTTTTTTTGGACAATTTTTTAGGTTTGCAAGGGATTTTGGGTAACAGAACCTGGTGGGAGGGAGTCAAGTAACCCCATCCTGGATTCCCCTGGGTGTCTAGTTTTCAAAAACGTATAGGTGTCCTAGGTTTTCCAAGGGGTCCGCAGAGCTAGGGTTCAAAAACTAGAGCTTGGCACTTTGCCAAAAAAGGGTCATTTTTCACTGCGAAATTGAGGTGAAACCACATTGCATTTTGCGCTGTTTCCTGTCGCGGGCACTAGGACGACCCGCACAAGTGAGGTACTGTTTTTCTCGTAAGACTTTGGGGAACGCGGGGTGGGTGGAAATTTGTGAATCCACACAGATTCCAGAACTTTCCACCACAGAAATGTGGGGAAAATGTGTTTTTTGTGACAATGTTTTAGGTTTGCAAGGGATTTTGGGTAACAGAACCTGGTGGGAGGGAGTCAAGTCACCCCATCCTGGATTCCCCTGGGTGTCTAGTTTTCAAAAACGTATAGGTGTCCTAGGTTTTCCAAGGTGTCCGCAGAGCTAGGGTTCAAAAACTAGAGCTTGGCACTTTGCCAAAAAAGGGTCATTTTTCACTGCGAAATTGAGGTGAAACCACATTGCATTTTGCGCTGTTTCCTGTCGCGGGCACTAGGCCGACCCGCACAAGTGAGGTACTGTTTTTCTCGTAAGACTTTGGGGAGCGCGGGGTGGGTGGAAATTTGTGAATCCACGCAGATTCCAGAACTTTCCACCACAGAAATGTGGGGAAAATGTGGTTTTTGTGACAATGTTTTAGGTTTGCAAGGAATTTGGGGTAACAGAACCTGGTGGGAGGGAGTCAAGTCATCCCATCCTTGATTCCCCTGGGTGTCTAGTTTTCAAAAATGTATAGATTTGCTAGGATTTCCAAGGTGCCCGCAGAGCTAGGGTTCAAAAACTAGAGCTTGGCACTTTGCCAAAAAAGGGTCATTTTTCACTGCGAAATTGAGGTTTGACCACGTTGCGTTTTGCGCGCTTTCCTGTCGCGGGCACTATGCCGACCCGCACAAGTGAGGTACCGTATTTCTCAGAAGAATTTGGGGAACGCGGCGTGAGTGGAAATTTCTGGATCCACGCAGATTCTGGAACTTTCCACCACAGAAATGTGGAGAAAATATGATTTTTTTGACAATTTTTTAGGTTTGCAAGGGATTCTGGGTAACAGACCCTGGTGGGAGGCAGTCAAGTCACCCCATCCTGGATTCCCGTGGGTGTCTAGTTTTCAAAAATGTATAGGTTTGCTAGGTTTCCCAAGGTGCCCGCAGAGCTAGGGTTACAAAACTACAGCTAGGAACTTTGTCAAAAAAGGGTCATTTTTCACTGCGAAATTGAGGTGTGACCACGTTGCGTTTTGCGCAGTTTCCTTTCGTGGGCACTAGCCCGACCCGCAAAACTGAGGTACCATTTTTCTTGTAAGACTTTGGGGAGCGCGGGGTAGGTGGAAATTTGTGGATCCATGCAGATTCCAGAACTTTCCATCACAGAAATGTGGGGAAAATGTGGTTGTTTGGACAACTTTTTAGGTTTGCAAGGGATTCTGGGTAACAGACCCTGGTGGGAGGCAGTCAAGTCACCCCATCCTGAATTTCCCTGGGTGTCTAGTTTTAAAAAATGTATAGGTTTGCTAGGTTTCCCACGGTGCCCACAGAGCTAGGGTTCAAGAACTACAGCTAGGCACTTTGCCAAAAAAGGGTAATTTTTCACTGTGAAATTGAGGTGTGACCACGTTGTGTTTTGCGCCGTTTCCTGTCGCGGGCACTAGGCCGACCCGCACAAGAGAGGTACCATTTTTCTCGTAAGACTTTAGGGAATGCGGGGTGGGTGGAAATTTGTGTATCCACGCAGATTCCGTAACTTTCCACCACAGAAATGTGGGGAAAATGTGTTTCTTTTGACAATGTTTTAGGTTTGCAAGGGATTCTGGGTAACAGACCCTGGTGGGAGGCAGTCAAGTCACCCCATCCTGGATTCCCCTGGGTGTATAGTTTTCAAAAATGTATAGGTTTGCTAGGTTTCCTGTGAGAAGTTGGCCTGGTATATGATGTTCACTAGTTAAAGTGACCACCTTGTACCATGACAAGCAACCCTTATGGTGTGGTTGTAAGTCAACCTTTTCGGACTAGCTGCCCTAGTGGTAGCGTAGGCTAAGCAGTCTTTGAGGCTAAACTCGTTAAAGCGTGTTAAGCAGGCTGTTTTACCAAATGCAACCCCCCTTTATACCAATGAAAGGACACCACACAGATATATATTGAAAATATATATGGATTTATTTCTCAAAGTAACCCCTAGACTCTTTATGAGCACAGGAGCACAAATCTTTAAACAAGACAACGTTATAATATACAGAAGTTGCACTTTATATGGATGGGCCCTGGTGGCCACTCAAACCATATACAAAAATAGTGGTATAAGTACCACGAACAGGAAAGTGAAAAGGCCTAGGGCCTCTAGAATCGCTGGGCCTACAAGGAGCTAACTTCAGTTAGTGACCAGGAGGTCCACGGGTCGCGTGTGCAGTGAGGAAAGTTACACGCGGGCTCCCATAGGTTTTCAATGGGTGCGTAAAAGTTAAAAAGTTACTGCAGAAAGGGTCTTCTGGGTGGACTACGATCTCAAGATTCGAAACACAGACACTAGAGATGATTCTCTACACTTGGGCACTGGAGTGCCAGCTTTACCTCACCCACAGGAAGCGGGTGCATAGGTCTCGAAGTGCGTCAGGTTTCTTCTATCGATTCAATGGAGCCTGATGACAAAGATGCTGCAGGCGGTCGGTCCAGAAGAGCTGCAAGTGGATCCAAGGGTGGATCGGAGTTGTAGAATACCTGAAAGCAGAGGGGACAGTGTTCACAGTCACTAGCCAGTGACCGGTGTGGCACCAGGTAGGTACCAGGCGATGTCGGGTGCAACCAGGTGGTTAGGTGTAGCTTGTCTCCGCAGCCACGTGGTCCCTGAAGGTCGACGACGTCCAGGAGTCGAGTCACGAGCTGTCCCACGCAGGCTCTCGCTGTCAGCGGTGTCGGCGACTCGAAAGAATCAAACAAGCCTTGGCAAAGGCAGGAGTCGTGGAAAGAGAGGAAAGCTGATTGATCTGACCAGCAAGGTCAGAGGGGCTGCTCTTTTGGAGAGCAGCTAGGGCCAGTCTGGAGCAACCAGACCAGCGTCATTGATTTCAAAGTTCGTCGCCAAAATGGCCACTAGCCAACGGGCCAGGGACCGGGCAGGCGCGTCGAGATGCAAAGTGCAGAGGGGCCCCACGCAGATCGTGGAGATGCTGGAGGGCTCACCTTTGGTGCAGATGCTGCTCGATGGTTGGGCTTCTCAGGACCCAAAGCACAACTTGGAGGGAGCCTCTGTCGTTGCGCTTGCAGCTTGTCGTCGGTCTTCCAAGATGGCTGGCTCCACGTGTCTCGGTGCCTCCACGGGTTCCTTCTTTGCAGGGACTGTGGATCGGGCTGTGAGAGGTCTGGAGGTCCAGGTCTTGTCGGGCTCTGGGCTCGGGCTCCGGCAGGAGGCGGCAGCAAAGCAGACGTTCAATAGCTAGTTGGTGCTTGCGTTAGCAAGATGGTCACTCCCTGACCATAGGGGAGATTTCCTTCAGTCCTCTGTGCAGCAGAGCGTCGAAGTTCCCGTCTTCTTCTTGTTGTTAAGTTGATTCCAGGATGTCTAAAGTCTTTGGACACAGCTCCTACCTTTAAGCGAATTCTAGGGGCCGGACTACCTGCTAGGTGCCTCCCTAAGGGTGGGACCAGGAAGGGGGGTGGTTACACCCCCAGTCCTTTGTCCAGCTGGCCCCAGGTCCGGGGCTGGTGTGCCCCAGGACCGGATTGAACTGGCATATGCACCAAGGCTCCTTGTGAGCCTCAGGCATGTCTGGTTTCTTTCAAGCCATACCTGACCAATACACAAAATCCTGTCTGGGGTGGTGCTCGCACCTCCCCTGGCAGGAAACCCTTTGTCCACATCTCCCAAGCTGGAAGGACTCCCAGCAGCAGGAGGGCAGACTTGTGTGTGTGGTGGCAGCATCCATTTTGTGGAGCTGAGGCTATGTCTGATTTTACCCGGGTTTCAGGTACTGTACATGTCGTGTCCCTCTAGAAGGGTGGAATGCTAACCCCGTCGCCAGAATTGGCGAGGGGTTAGTATTCCAATTCGCATGACACCTTACTCGACATGTTTTGATAAAGCCAAACCAAAGATAGCATTTAACCGCGAGGTTCATAATGCACTTAAGAGTATATGGTATGACGATATCTGGAAACGGTAGAAGGAAGTTGTTCCGACCACTGCAGACAGGCTCAGCTCATGCCAGAGCACCATCTCACATGGAACCAAGCACTCTGCCTCCAGGATTATTAAGGCCTGCCATAGGAGTGACTTATGGGTTAACATGTGTCCCATTTAAGGTTAGGTATAGGTATACTACACCTAAGTAAGAGGTGGTTACACCAACTTACCCCAGCTGAGTGATCAGCCAGTTGTGTCAAATTTGTTAGGCCAAGCCTGGGGTGGCATAATACATGATTCAGCCCCTGGCAGGCCTTAGATACACCAATGCCCTGGGTACCTAGTGTACACTGGTACAGGGGCTCACAGGGTGATCCACTTCCAATTGGTTATGCACCTAGGGTGCATAGTGTCAATTTAGTTAGAGAGAACAGCAGGCTGGGGGTCTGATTAGCAGGCCCACAGCCTCAATATGTCAAAAACCAGTGAAGCAAAAAGCAAAAATTTGGGGTGACCATAGGATAGCAGACCCTACTCTCCTACACAACCCCCCCCAAACGCAGGGACATTAAACTAGCCTTGACCAGTCTCGTCTTCATGTCCTAAGTGGAAGTACCTGGAGAGACCATCTGCATTCCCATGGTCTGTACCTGGCCGGTGCTCCACTGCAAAGTCCATCCCCTGTAGGGAAATGGACCACCTAAGCAGTTTGGGGTTTTCACCCTTCATCTGATTTAGCCACAAGTATGGCCTCAGCTTCTTCAGGGCCCACACCACAGCAAAGGCCTCCCTCTCAATAGCTGACCAATTCTTCTCTCTGGGGGTCAACCTTCTGCTAATAAAAGCAATGGGTTGGTCTTGACCATCTACATTAAGTTGCGACAGCACAGCTCCCACACCCAACTCAGAAGCATCTGTTTGGACAATAAACTCTTTGGAGGAGTCAGGACTTTTCAGGATAGGTGCAGAGCACATGGCCTTCTTCAGGTCATCAAATGCCTTTTGACAGCTTACTGTCCACTGAACCTTTTTGGGCATCTTCTTGGATGTCAGATCATTAAGAGGAGTCATAATGGACCCATAGTTCTTAACAAACTTCCTTTAGTACCCAGTCAAGCCCAAGAAAGCTCGAACTTGAGTCTGGGTGGTTGGAGGAGACCAGTCCTTGATGGATTGTATCTTACTCTCCAGTGGTTGAACTTGGCCCCCACCTACAAGGTGGCCCAAATACACAACCTTACTCTGCCCTATCTGGCACTTAGTAGCTTTGATAGTGAGGCCTGCCTTTTGCAGAGCCTCCAGTACCTTCTTCAGGTGGATCAGGTGATCCTCCCAGGTGGAGCTAAAGACAGCAATGTCATCAAGATATGCTGCACAAAAGTCATCCAACCCAGTAAGGACTTGATTCACCAACCTTTGGAAGGTGGCAGGTGCATTCTTCAGACCAAAGGGCATCACCAAAAATTGATTATGCCCACCTGGGGTTGAGAATGCTGTTTTGGCCTTAGACTCCTCAGCTAACCTGATTTGCCAATAGCCAGCTGTCAAGTCAAATGTGCTCAAAAACTTAGCAGAAGCTAGTTTGTCTATGAGCTCATCTGCCCTTGGAATAGGATGTGCATCTGTCCTAGTGACAGCATTGAGTCCTCTGTAATCCACACAGAACCTCATCTCTCTCTTGCCATCTTTGGTGTGAGGTTTGGGGACCAGAACCACTGGGCTAGCCCAGGGGCTCTCTGAGGGTTCAATGACACCCAATTCCAGCATTTTGTGTACCTCAGCCTTTATACAGTCCCTGACGTGGTCAGGTTGTCTGTAAAGTTTGTTCTTTACAGGCAGACTGTCACCAGTGTCCACCACATGGGTACACCAGTCAGTTTGGCTAGGTATCAAGGAAAACATGTGTTGAAATGATTGTAGAACCTGTCTACATTCAATCTGCTGATGATCAGTGAGGTTGCCTCCAAGGGTCACTCCTTCAACTGAGCCATCTTCAGGGTTCTGAGACAGCAGGTCTGGGAGAGGGTCACTCTCTTCCTCCTGTCCCTCATCTGTAGCAATGAGCAAGCCCATGTCTGCCCTGTCAACATATGCTTTTAACCTGTTAACATGGAGTACCCTGTGGGGACTCCTGGGAGTTCCTAGGTCCACCAAGTAGGTAACCTCTCCCTTCTTTTCCAGGATTGTATGGGGTCCAGACCATTTGTCTTGGAGTGCTGCTGGGGCCACTGGCTCCAACACCCATACCTTCTGCCCTGGCTGAAACTCAACCAAGACAGCCTTTGGTCATGCCAAGCTTTCTGTAAGGCCTGGCTTGCCTCAAGGTTTTTGGATGCCTTCTCCATATACTCAGCCATCCTGGAGCAGAGACCAAGTACGTAGTCCACTATGTCTTGTTTAGGCTTTTTGAGAGGTAACTCCCATCCTTCCTTTACTAAACACAGTGGGCCTCTTACAGGGTGCCCAAACAACAATTCAAAGGGGCCGTAGCCAACTCCTTTTTGTGGGACCTCTCTGTAAGCAAACAGAAGGCAGGGTAGAAGGATGTCCCATCTTCGCCTGAGCTTTTCAGGTAATCCTTTGATCATACCCTTTAGGGTCTTGTTGAATCTCTCAACAAGCCCATTGCATTGTGGGTGATAAGGAGTGGTGAACTTGCAGTTGACACCACATTCCTTCCACATAGCTGTCAAGTATCCTGACATGAAGTTGGTACCTCTGTCAGAAACCACCTCCTTAGGAAACCCCACTCTGGAGAATACTCCTAGCAGGGCCCTGGCCACAACAGGAGCTGCAGTGGTCCTAAGGGGAATTGCCTCTGGATACCTGGTGGCATGATCCACTACCACCAGTATAAATCTGTGCCCAGATGCAGTGGGAGGATCCATGGGACCCACTATATCTATTCCCACTCTTTCAAAGGGGACCCCCACCACAGGTAGTGGTATTAGGGGGGCCTTTGTTGTGCCACCTGATTTGCCACTGGCTTGGCAGGTCACACAGGAGCGACAAAACTCCTTGGTATCTTCATTCATGTGAGGCCAGTGAAAGTGATGGACAAGTCTGTCCCAGGTCTTGTTCTGGCCTAAGTTCCTGCTAGAGGAATATCATGGGCCAAGGTAAGAAGGAAGCCCCTAAATTGCAGAGGTATAACCAACCTCCTGGTTGCACCAGGTTTTGGGTCTCTAGCCTCTGAATAAAGGAGCCCATCATCCCAATACACTTTATGGGTACCTTGAGCATTCCCAGCAGCCTCAGCAGCAGCCAGCTGTCTGAGGGGTTCAAGAGATGGACAGGATAATTGAGCCTGCCCCAAGTCAGCCCTGGAAGGTCCCCCTGTCCCCAGAAACTCAACCTGATCAGGTTCAAGCTCTTCAGGGACAGTTCCTTCAGGGTCCTCTAGATCATCTTCCTGGGAAGGCTGATCATCACTTGTAGGCAGGGGGGAAGGCACAGCCTTAACCCTCCTGTTCTTCCTCTTGGTACGTGCTTGGTCCATTGTTCCAGGATCCAAGACCTGTGGTTCAGTAAGGCACTTTTTGGCCTGTGACCTGGTCACAGCAAGGACATGTGGTGATATACCTAACATCTCTGCATGTGTCCTGTACTCCACTTCTGACCATAGAGAACTCTCTAGGTCATTGCCCAACAAACATTCTACTGGGAGGTCTGCACTAACCACAACCCTTTTGAGGCCAGTTACTCCTCCCCATGAGAAGTTAACAACTGCCACACTATGTGAAGTAGTGGCATTGCTGGCATTGGTCACCAGGTAATTCTCACCTGGTGTGTACTGTCCAGGGTCCACAAAGCCTGGTGTCACCATGGTGACACGGGCACATGTGTCCCTGTAGGCTTGAGCCACTTTTCATTAATTAAAGGAGTCTGTCTGTGCTTGCCCAGATTACTGGGGCTCACAGTCAGGGACAAATCCATGCCCCATCACAGATCAAGACTGCCTGTGTCAGGGTTCTGTCTAAGTCAGAATCTCCTTCAGTTCCCATAGTGATTCCCACTACACCCTTTGTCTGGGGACCAACACTGCTAACAGTAGTACTGGGAGCAGGTGCCTTAGGGGCAACAGTGTTGGGGGCTCCACCCTTCTTACAATCACTAGTCCAGTGAGTTGTATTCTTGCAAGATTTGCACCAGGGTTTCTTTGGACCTTCTTTCTTCTTCCCTTTAGGCTGGGACCCACCCTCGTTAGTACTAGTTTGGGGCCCTGTTGAAGACTTCTGGTCTTTGGATTTCTGATCTCCACCCTTTTGGTCTGTTTTCTTCTGATCACCCCCTTGGCCCTGGTTCTGGTTCTTTTGCTTAACCCTGGTTCTGACCCATTTGTCTGCCTTCTTTCCCAATTCTTGGGGAGAGGTCAGATCTGAGTCAACCAAGTGTTGATGCAGTTGCTGGTTCTGACAGTTATTTAAAATCTGTTCTCTCATCATCAAATTGTACAATCCTGTATAATCAGATACCTTACTTCCCAGCAACCAACCCTCCAAAGCCTTAGTGGCACATTCAATGTATTCAGACCAGTCCTGAGTCTGTGTCTTCTGGGTGTCTCTGAACATTAACCTGTACTGTTCAGTGGTTAAGCCTAACCCATCAACTAGGACACTCTTCAGGGCTCTGTAATTTCTGACATCCTCCTCCCTAACAGTGAGGAGTCTATCTCTGCCTCTTCCTTCAAAGGAGAGCCATAAGATTGCTGCCCACTGGTCTTCAGGAACCTGCTGCACTTTGCAGGCTCTCTCAAGAGCAGTCATCCATTTGTGGATGTCATCCCCACTTTTGTAGGGGGGCACAACCTTGGACAGGTTCCTATTGTCAAAGACCCTATCTTTGTCCTTAGGGACAATGCTGCCACCAGTGGGTATAGACCCACTCTCTTTAGGTTGCCTAGCCTTACTCAGTTTCTCTTCCATCAGAGCTACTTCTAGCTCCTGTCTCCTGATTCTCAGCTGAGCTTCCTGCATTCTGGCCTCATGCTCCCTCCTCTGAAGGGTGGTCATCTTCCTTCTGGAGTGACCTTTAGAGCCTCTAGAGGCATGAGAAGCATTAGATTCACCTGAGTGATTCCTTTGCCTCCCAAGCCCCTGGTTAAGTCCACTGGGGAGATCCAATGGGATGATCCCATTGTCAGTCCCCAATAGCCTTAGGTTAGCTGGGCCACGTATAACACTTGGCACTGGGCTAGTTCTCCCTTCATCCCCACTAACATCTGTATCCCTATCACTTTCATCCTCTGTAATATGAATCTCATCTAAGGGGTGATTATTGGAAAGGGGTACCTCAGTTGCATCTTCAGAAGGGGGGCCTCCTGTTCCAGTCCCTAAGGGTCCTAACTGGGAGGCTTTCTTGAGAGCTTTCTGATCTTCATCAGCTTGTAAAAGCTCTCTGAGTTCAGCAGAAGTAGGGTTCTTGGGCTGTTTAAGGCCCCTGATATTTGCCAACTGCCTGAGCTCATTTTGATTTAGGGTAGCAAAGAGAGTTGGTGCCCTCTGGGGGTCACTCTCGACAGAGATAGGTACCTTGGACCCCTCCATTGCTCTTAAGTGTGGGTGGATGTGTTGCAATCTACCTACACTTGGGTTTACCTACTAAACCTATCTAGTAGTTGTAGTCAGGGGGTGCTTCTCCCTTTGCTCTACAACAACTAAGTTCAGTAGAACTTAAGTATATCTATCTTGTTTTATATGTACCTACAGGTACCTATGTGATCTTTCAATTGGTAACCAAGAGATTACAATGGTAAAACACAGCAAGCTCAAATCCAACCGCTGCTCACCAATGTGAGAAGTTGGCCTGGTATATGATGTTCACTAGTTAAAGTGACCACCTTGTACCATGCCAAGCAACCCTTATGGTGTGGTTGTAAGTCAACCTTTTCGGACTAGCTGCCCTAGTGGTAGCGTAGGCTAAGCAGTCTTTGAGGCTAAACTCGTTAAAGCGTGTTATGCAGGCTGTTTTACCAAATGTAACCCCCCTTTATACCAATGAAAGGACACCACACAGATATATATTCAAAATATATATGTATTTATTTCTCAAAGTATCCCCTAGACTCTTTATGAGCACAGGAGCACAAATTGTTAAACAAGACAACGTCATAATATACAGAAGTTGCACTTTATATGGATGGGCCCTGGTGGCCACTCAAACCATATACTAAAATAGTGGTATAAGTACCACGAACAGGAAAGGGAAAAGGCCTAGGGCCTCTAGAATCGCTGGGCCTACAAGGAGCTAACTTCAGTTAGTGACCAGGAGGTCCACGGGTCGCGTGTGCAGTGAGGAAAGTTACACGCGGGCTCCCATAGGTTTTCAATGGGTGCGTAAAAGTTTAAAAGTTACTGCAGAAAGGGTCTTCTGGATGGACTATGATCTTAAGATTCAAAACACAGACACTAGAGATGTTTCTCTACACTTGGGCACCGGAGTGCCAGCTTTACCTCACCCACAGGAAGCGGGTGCATAGGTCTCGAAGTGCGTCGGGTTTCTTCTATCGATTCAATGGAGCCTGATGACAAAGATGCTGCAGGCGGTCGGTCCAGAAGAGATGCGGTGGATCCAAGAGTGGATCGGAGTTGTAGAAGACCTGAAAGCAGAGGGGACAGTGTTCACAGTCACTAGCCAGTGACCGACGTGGCACCAGGTAGGTACCAGGCGATGTTGGGTGCAAACAGGTGATGAGGTGTAGCTTGTCTCTGCAGCCACGTGGTCCCTGAAGGTCGACAACGTCCAGGAGTCGAGTCACGAGCTGTCCCACGCAGGCTCTCGCTGTCGGCGGTGTCAGCAACTTGAAAGAAGCAAACAAGCCTTGGCAAAGGCAGGAGTCGTGGAAAGAGAGGAAAGCTGATTGTTCTGACCAGCAAGGTCAGAGGGGCTGCTCTTTTGGAGAGCAGCTAGGGCCAGTCTGGAGCAACCAGACCAGTGTCGTTGATTTCATAATAGGTCGCCAAAATGGCCACTAGCCAACGGGCCAGGGACTGGGCAGGCGCGTCGAGATGCAAAGTGCAGAGGGGCCCCATGCAGATCGTGGAGATGCTGGAGGGCTCACCTTTGGTGCAGATGCTGCTTGGGTGTTGGGCTTCTCAGGACCCAAAGCACAACTTGGAGGGAGCCTCTGTCATTGCACTTGCAGCTTGTCGTCGGTCTTCCAAGATGGCTGGCTCCACGTGTCTCGGTGCCTCCACGGGTTCCTTCTTTGCAGGGACTGTGGAACGGGCTGTGAGAGGTCTGGAGGTCCAGGTCTTGTCGGGCTCTGGGCTCAGGCTCCAGCAGGAGGCGGCGGCAAAGCAGATGTTGAATAGCTGGTTGGTGCTTGCGTTAGCAAGATGGTCACTCCCTGACCATAGGGGAGATTTCCTTCAGTCCTCTGTGCAGCAGAGCGTTGAAGTTCCCGTCTTCTTCTTGTGGTTAAGTTGATTCCAGGATGTCTGAAGTCTTAGGACACAGCTCCTACCTTTAAGCGGATTCTAGGGGCCGGACTACCTGCTAGGTCCCTCCCTAAGGGTGGGACCAGGAAGGGGGGTGGTTACACCCCCAATCCTTTGTCCAGCTCGCCCCAGGTCTGGGGCTGGTGTGCCCCAGGACCGGTTTGAACTGGCATATGCACCGAGGCTCCTTGTGAGCCTCAGGCATGTCTGGTTCCTTTCAAGCCCTACATGACCAATACACAAAATCCTGTCTGGGGTGGTGCTCGCACCTCCCCTGGCAGGAAACCCTTTGTCCACGTCTCCCAAGCTGGAAGGACTCCCAGCAGCAGGAGAGCAGACTTGTGTCTGTGGTGGCAGCATCCATTTTGTGGAGCTGAGGCTATGTCTGATTTTACCCGGGTTTCAGGTACTGTACATGTCGTGTCCCTCTAGAAGGGTGGAATGCTAACCCCGTCGCCAGAATTGGCGAGGGGTTAGTATTCCAATTCGTATGACACCTTACTCGACATGTTTTGATAAAGCCAAACCAAAGATAGCATTTAACCGCGAGGTTCATAATGCACTTAAGAGTATATGGTATGACGATATCTGGAAACGGTAGAAGGAAGTTGTTCCGACCACTGCAGACAGGCTCAGCTCATGCCAGAGCACCATCTCACATGGAACCAAGCACTCTGCCTTCAGGATTGTTAAGGCCTGCCATAGGAGTGACTTATAGGTTAACATGTGTCCCATTTAAGGTTAGGTATAGGTATACTACACCTAAGTAAGAGGTGGTTACACCAACTTACCCCAGCTGAGTGATCAGCCAGTTGAGTCAAATTGTTAGGCCAGGCCAGGGGTGTCACAATACATGCTTCAGCCCCTGGTAGGCCTTGGATACACCAATGCCCTGGGTACCTAGTGTACACTGGTACAGGGGCTCACAGGGTGATCCAATTCCAATTGGTTATGCGCCTAGGGTGCATAGTGTCAATTTAGTTAGAGAGAACAGCAGGCTGGGGGTCTGATTAGCAGGCCCACAGCCTCAATATGTCAAAAACCAGTGAAGCAAAAAGCAAAAATTTGGGGTGACCATAGGATAGCAGACCCTACTCTCCTACACCTGTCCAATCTGGCACTTGCTGGCTTTAATTGTTAGGCCAGCGCGTTGTAGCGTCTGCAATACCTCCTGGAGGTGCTGCAGATGGTCCTCCCAGGTGCTGCTGAAGACAGCTATGTCATCCAAGTAGGCCGCTGAGTAGGACTCCAGACCAGATAGTACCTGATTCACTAACCGCTGGAATGTGGCCGGAGCATTTTTGAGCCCAAAGGGCATCACTCGGAACTGAAAGTGGCCCTCGGGGGTGGAGAATGCTGTCTTCTCCCTTGCTCCATCGGCCATGGCAATGTGCCAATATCCGGATGTTAGATCAATGGTGCTGAGGTACCGGGCTGCTCCCAGCCGGTCCACCAGCTCATCTGCTCGTGGGATGGCGTGAGCATCTGTCTTCGTGACAGAGTTCAACCCCCTGTAGTCCACACAGAACCGAAGTTCCGGTGTGGTGTGAGAAAGTGCCTCTTTCTTGCATGGTATGCCCCCACTTTTTGCTAAATTGCTGAATGTACTTTGACTGAGTGTACCCTGGACTCCTGCCAATCAGGTGCCCAGGGCCTATGTTCCTTCCTTAAACACACAAACTCCAAATTGGCAAACCCTGGCCACATGTCAGCCCCTAGTAAATGGTACCCTAGGTACCCAGGGCCTTGTGACCAGGGAAGGCCCCTAAGGGCTGCAGCACTCATTGTGCCACCCTTAGGGGCCCTGTACCCTTACACACACACACTGCCTTTGCAGGCTGAGTGTCTGGGTGCAGGACAAAATGAAGCTTCGACATGGCACACATCCCTGTGTGCCATGCCCAACACCCACACTGCCAAGGCATATGTCAGTCACCCCTCTGGCTGGGTGCCTTATGCCCATGCACCCCAGAGGGCACCTTAGAGATGCCCCCTTACAACTAACCTACAATCCACGTCTGCTCTGAGGCTGCCCAGGCTGCCACACAGCAGACACGTTGCTGGACCCCTGGGTGGGAGAGCCCCTGCTCTCCCGGGCCTGCAACAATGCACATCCTGGATGAGGTGATAAATCTCCTCCCCCAGGATGAGCAAAGGGAAGCTTCAAAGGCCTGCCGCCTCTAGGAGTTTCCCCAGGCCACTGCAACCCCCCACTCTGGCGGGAAGCTTGGCCGGAAACCCCATACAAGGGCAGGGGATGTGCCAGCCTGCCCACCCCACCCCTCAGGTGGGGGAGGCGAGGTGAAGCACATCTCCGGGCTCTCGCCATCTTGAAGATGGGAGGCCCTACCCTATCAGGATTAGGCTACTGCCCCCCTCCCACAGGAGAGGGGCAGGATAGGGGGTGTACCCACCCCAGGACAAGGACTCATTGGTCTCTGACCTTCACCTACCTGTAACGCCCCTAAATCTAGTATTTAGGGGCACCCTGAACCTTCCTTCCCCAGATTCCAGATTCGAAAAACTACAAGAAGAGCAAGAAGAACAAAGACCTGCCCTGCAGCTGCTAAAAAGGGAAGAAGACACCAACTGCTTTGGCCCCAGCCCTACCGGCCTGTCGACTCCCGGACCTGCACCAGCGCGGCATCTCTCGTGGCCAGCAACCTCACCAACCCCGGAGGACCTGGCTACCTTTTGGCTCTAAGCCCCTGGGACTCCCATGAGTAGAGGCTCTACTCAGAAACCTATTTCTAACCCCTGGCAGCAGTCCGGAACCGCGAACCCAGCACACTCTGCACCAGCCAAGCCTGGCCAGTGCCGGAGTGGACAAAGACCCTGAGGACGACCCCACGGCGACTGTGACCCCGAGTCCGACACCCAAGGACCCCCCTCGACATTCCGGAAGAAGCCTGCAGCCTCGGAACAAGGTGCCCTCCCCAACCGCGATCATCAGAGGGTAAGATTTCCCGACACCAAAAGGCACCCCTGCACGCGGCGTCCTGCGGCCCCCTGTGCCCAATCCCAGGGTACCCACCTAACCTACAACTACCCGACTTACCTCTCGAAGTGGTGGTGGCACCTGAAGCATCCTCGTCCCCGAGCTTGCAGCCTTTTTCCTAACCGGAATATTCCCATTGATTTCCATTGAGCACCCGAAGGCTCAAAAGCACCCTGCACCCAGCCGCCCGAGCGGCCCTGGCAGTGCAATCTCTACACTAGCCTACTTCCCCACTTGCCCTGAGTGAGTGACCAGGAGTCCAGCTCCCACAGCCGCGTGGCCTGCTAGTCAGCAGCCACCAAACCAGGCCCCCCTATTCCTCATAGGCTAACATTGGGCCTAACTCTCTCTGCACCCGGCCGTCCTGAAACCGCTGAGGGTGAACTGACTGTACCTACCTGACACTGGGAGACCCCTGAGTCTATGCCCAGAACTTCAACTCTGCCAGTCGAGAACTTACCCTTAAACCGCGAACTTCATTTTTCTCATAGGGTAACATTGACTGGCTTTTTCTTGAAAATTCTTCTAAGTGTGAACTTTTCAAAACTCAAAATATTCCCCAAAAATCAGCCGAGTACCAAAAACTAATTTACTCACCTGCTCTTAGGTGAGCTCCCAGTGCTGGATCTTGGTGCCCAGCACTGACTCTGAAAAGTACCCACAACTATACTTACCTTTAACTCATTTTTCTGCCATAGGAAACCATTGACTGCTTTTCTATGAAATTTCTTCTAAGTGTTGATTTCTGCAATGTCTAAAGTGTTGATTTCTGCAATGTCTAAATATTCCTCAAAAATCGTATAACATCTGAAAACGTAATTACTTACCTGTTTTGGATAAATGTCCCAGTACTGAGTCTAGCCACCCAGTACTGGATTACAAAAGTAACGATAACCTACTGTACCTGTAACCTATATTTCCTTCCATAGGGAATCATTGATTGTTTGCTCTAAAATATTTTCTAAGTGCTCACTTTTGAAATAGCTAAATATTAGTTAAAAATCACTACAGTCCCAAAGTCGACTTTCAACAGCTGATTCTGAGAACTGACCCAGGACTGGATCTAGGATCCAAGCCTGGAATTACAAAAGTAATCTGAAAGTAATCTGTTACATATAACTTGAATTTATCATTGAGCTCAATGTATTGTGTTTAGAAATAGAGTTGCCTACTGCAACTATTTGTAACTGTTTACTAAAAAGTCTATTGCATATACAAAAGTATTTTTATGAAACATCTCTTGTCGAGAAAGTATATTTTAATTCCAAGTGTTGGTTCTAAAATAAAACAAGCATATATTTTTTTTATATACAAACCATTGGCCTAGAGTTCAGTTATTGAGTGTGTGGAACTATTTGCTGACTGAGTGTGTACAACAAATGCTTTACACGTCCTCTGATACTGCCTTACTGCTCGACCAGGCTACCACTTTGGAGAGTAAGGATATATCTAACTTTAACCTCTGTTTAACCCTTGGGGTCTGTGGACTCTGTACACCCTGTACCTATTAAGGAACAGTATATACAGAGCCACTTTCTCACATGTGGTACCCGGTGGGGCCGCTTTCGGCACCAACACCACCGGACAAGCCCACGAGCTGCTGGAAGGTTCTATCACCCCCAGCTCCAAAATATTGGCTACCTCACGCTGGATGCTATCCTTCACTCGGTCAGAGAGCCGGTAAGACTTGTTCTTCACCGGGGGGCTGTCCCCTGTGTCCACATCATGGGTACACAGATGAGTGATTCCAGGCGTGAGGGAGAACAACGAGGCGAACGGTCCCAGGACATGGCGGCAGTCCCTCTGTTGCTCTGGGGTTAAGGATGAGGAAAGGACTACACCTTCTACCGAGCCATTCTTCTCCTGTACCGCTAGAAGGTCAGGAAGAGCTTCACTCTCTTCCTCTTCGATCCCATCCGTCACCATAAGGAGAGCAAGCTCTGATCGCTCATGGTGCGGCTTCAGGCGGTTGACGTGGAATACCCTCAGGGGCTGTCGGGGGGTCTTTAGATCCACTACGTATGTGGTCTGGCCTCGTCGCTCCACAATGTCATACGGGCCAGTCCACCGGTCCTGGAGGGCACAAAGCTCCCCAGGTTCCATGACCCACACCTTCTGTCCAACGTTCAACTCGACCGTCCGAGCGTTGCGGTCATACCACTCCTTCATAATGGTCTGGCTAGCCTCTAGGTTCTCTGAGGCCGCCTTCCACAGCCTGGCCATCTGGCTGCGGAACGCCAGCATGTAGCTGACAATGTCACGGGGCAGCTTCTGCGAAGTCTTCTCCCACCCCTCCTTCACTAAGCTGAGGGGACCCCTAACGGGATGGCCATAGAGCAACTCAAACTGGCTGAACCCGACTCCCTTCTGCGGTACCTCCCGGTAGGAGAACAACAAGCAGGGGAGGAGGACGTCCCATTTACGCCTCAAGCCCTCTGGCAGGCTTCGGATCATTCCCTTCAAGGTTTTGTTGAAGCGATCTACGAGCCTGTTAGTCTGGGGCTGGTAAGGAGTGGAGAACCGGTAGGTCACTCAACACTCCTTCCACATGGCCTGCATATAGGCCGACATAAAATTTGTGTGCCTGTCCGACACCACGACCTTGGGGAATCCCACCCGGGTAAAAATCCCCAACAGTGCCCGCGCCACCACCGGTGCAGTGATGGTCCTCAGAGGAATAGCCTCTGGGTACCTAGTGGCGTGGTCCACCAAGACCAGAATGAACCGGTGTCCCGCTGCGGTCAGAGGGTCCAACGGCCCAACAATGTCTATGCCGACCCTCTCAAAAGGGGTCCCGACCACTGGAGCGGTTCCAAAGGGACCTTCAATTTAGTCCCAGTCTTGCCACTTGTCTGGCAAGACTTACAGGTCTTACAAAATGTATCTGAGGCGATCCTCATCCTGGGCCAATAAAAATGTGGGACCAACCGCGCAAAGGTTTTGTCCTGGCCCAGATGTCCGGCTAAGGGTATCTTGTGTGCTAACTCCAGCAGGAAGGCCCGGTAACATTGGGGGACCACTATGGCCCTCGAAGATCCATGTACCGGCACCTTAGGCTCACTGTACAGGAGACCATCCTCCCAATACACATGGTATCCGCCCGCCTCCTGACTGGCGACTTGGGCTTCGGCCTGTCGCCGCATGCCTTCAAGCGTGGGGCACGCCCTTTATGCCTGACAAAATTCCTCCCGGGTAGGCCCTCCTTCCACATACCAGTCGGCAAGGGTAGGCAAGTCCCCCACGGGAACGACACCCACCTCCGCGGACTCCGGGGGCACCTCTGCGGCCTCCCCATCCATCTCATGGGGCGTGTCCTCTACCACCATCTTCTTTCCACATTTGGCGTTGGGTTGGGCCATGATTCCAGGCTCCAACCCGGGGTGAGTTCCATGCCGGGCAGCCATGGACCGCGTGACTACGCATGTCCATCCTGGTAATCCCAGCATCTCGGTATGAGCTCGAAACTCGACATCTTTCCACTTGGTGTGCTCCAGGTCGTTCCCTAGCAAGCACCCCACAGGCAAGGCAGGGCTCACCGCAACTCTCAGTAGGCCTTTGACTCCTCCCCACTCAAATGGAACACGAGCCACTGGATAGTGACTCACACTGCCGTCAGCCAATACGGCCGGATGGAACTCCTCGGGGACTACTTGGTCTGGGGACACCAGCCGCCTCACTACAGTGGTCATGCTGGCACCTGTGTCCCTCAGAGCCTCCACCTCCTCCCTGTAAACTCTCACCCTCTGCTGATATTTAGCAGTGTTCGGGGGCAGGGACACTACGGGGACCACCTCTCTATCCCCGAGTGAAACCAGGGTCAGGCCTGTCCACTCCCCTTCCCTATCTAAGGGCAGCTCCACCCCAAGCGCTACACTACTCACCCCGGGGCTCTTCCCACCCGGTGGGGCTGGGGGTCGCTTGCGACACTTGGGATCTCCTTTGTAGTGTCCAATCTCCCCACATTCGTAGCACCTCACAATCCTTGGCTGCTGACTCCTGTCAGGGTGAGTGGGTTTTGTGGAATTGGACGGGGGTGGGGTTCCTACTCCTTTCCCAAACTTATTTTGGGGGCCTTTTGAGAACTCCACCTTTTTATCTCCCGCCTCTTTCTTCTGGGGGAAACCCTGTCCGCCTTTCGAGCCATCTCCCCCGGGGCCCTTGTGAGACACCTGGGTGATCACCCAAATATCTGCCTCCTCCGCAAGCTCACGGGGATCCGTTAACTTGCGGTCCACCAGATGTTGGCGCAGCTCCGGAAAGCACTTATCCAAGAGTGAAAGAGGGCTGGCCCAGTCCAGTCTCTCACAGTCTAGAACGGGCTAAAACGGGCCCGCCCTTGGCCCGGGCTTCGCCCGGCGTCCCGCTCGCGTCCCGCGAGACGGGGGTGACAACAATTTTATGCGCCTCCTGGCGCTCGATTGACGCGGTCAGCGTCGCCGGGAATGCTGGGAAATGTAGTTTTGGCAAGCCGCAGCACCGCGCTCCGCTCAGCGGTCCGACCCACAGATGGAACAAGGGTCAGGCGGCGGGAGACGGGTGGGCGAAGACTCGGCTTCCTCAGATGCTTGTTCTAGGCAGCAGGAGTACTTTAGCAGCAGATAGGTTTCTGAAAGGTTCCCCACTCGACCGGGGTGACAACAATTTTATGCGCCTCCTGGCGCTCGATTGACGCGGTCAGCGTCGCCGGGAATGCTGGGAAATGTAGTTTTGGCAAGCCGCAGCACCGCGCTCCGCTCAGCGGTCCGACCCACAGATGGAACAAGGGTCAGGCGGCGGGAGACGGGTGGGCGAAGACTCGGCTTCCTCAGATGCTTGTTCTAGGCAGCAGGAGTACTTTAGCAGCAGATAGGTTTCTGAAAGCTGGGAAATGTAGTTTTGGCAAGCCGCAGCACCGCGCTCCGCTCAGCGGTCCGACCCACAGATGGAACAAGGGTCAGGCGGCGGGAGACGGGTGGGCGAAGACTCGGCTTCCTCAGATGCTTGTTCTAGGCAGCAGGAGTACTTTAGCAGCAGATAGGTTTCTGAAAGGTTCCCCACTCGACCGGGGTGACAACAATTTTATGCGCCTCCTGGCGCTCGATTGACGCGGTCAGCGTCGCCGGGAATGCTGGGAAATGTAGTTTTGGCAAGCCGCAGCACCGCGCTCCGCTCAGCGGTCCGACCCACAGATGGAACAAGGGTCAGGCGGCGGGAGACGGGTGGGCGAAGACTCGGCTTCCTCAGATGCTTGTTCTAGGCAGCAGGAGTACTTTAGCAGCAGATAGGTTTCTGAAAGGTTCCCCTTTATGGCTGCCACGGAACTTCTGCCTGTACCTCTCGGGGTTAAGACCAAATTTCTTGAGTAAGGCCTCTTTCATGGGGGCATACCTGACCTGATCCGCCTTGGCTAAGTATAACAGGGTGTCCCTGACATTGGGAGGTATATAGCGATACAAGCCCCCTCCCCAATTGCTCTCGGGAACCCCATGGGCGGTCAAGGCCACCTCGTATGCCTCCAACCATTTGGCAATATCGTCCCCCACTGTGTAGCTGGCAATGACTTCTTTGGGTAAATAAAATTTTGACTCATGGGACTCTCTTGGTACGCTGCCACCATTGTCCTTATTGGACGCATTTATCTGGAGGGCGCGCAGCTCCAACTCCTTCAGCTGAAGCTTGTGCGCCAGCTTCTTTTCCTCCATTGCCCATCTCTTGTTTTCTCTCTCTTGTTCCAACTTGGCCAATTCCCTTTCTCTCTCTTGTTCCAACTTGGCCAGCTCCCACTTTAACTGCCTCTCCTCCCTCCTGTCCTCATACTCCTTTGGAGACGCGCTCCTACTAGACCCTGTCCTACTACTGGCCCCAGAACGTCTCCCTGGGGGCACATTTTTGGACATATCCACATTGAGTATGTCTAGTACTTCCTGGGCGCTCTCCTCCTGAGGTGCATCTGGCGCCTCCTGTCCCTCATCCTGTCTCCCTGCTGGGTGGGCCTCTACCCATGCCCTTAAGGCAGTACGGAGTTCCGGTCCTTTGGTCCTCCGCACCCCAGGCACCCCCATCCCCTGCCCGAATTCCCTCAGTTGCCTTACAGTGTACCCCTCAAGGTCGGCTAACCAGAACTCCATCGTGACAGGTGGGGACCTAGATACTAAGGAAGAAAAACTCTAGGATCTGGGTGACAGTTTCAAGCTAACCAGGATTTTACACCCTCAGTCTGGACAGTGGAATGCAATCAGTGCAGTAATAACAGTTGCAGAGCTTCAATACAATAGGCGTTTAACCCCTTCAGCGCTGCGCGGATTCCTCCGCGGTGCTGAAGGGTTCGAGCGCGGGCGGGGCCATGACGGAACAGTTCCGTCATGAGCACAGCTCAACCGATGCTCATGACGGAACCGTTCCGTCATGAGCATGGAAGGGGTTAATTGTGGCGCCCTCCGCTTCACGGGAGGGTGATATATGGTCACAGGTCCTAATCCCACCGCTCGCCAACAATGTAAGACCTGGGGTCACCAAGCCCTAAGGGGGTAACGTGACTCGAGTGGCTGGGCACCCAAAGGCTTTTGTGTAAAGCGACCATACACCACACACAACCTCTGAAGCAGGGAACGCACACAATAAGGGACGCCACACTATAGGGTTTATGCAACAACTCAAGTTTATCCAAGCAGATGGGCATAAAGACAGTTCATTATACGTAAATGTAATTCATTAGATGTAAATGCAGTTCATTATATGTAAATGCAATTCACTAGAGGTAAATGCAGTTCACTACATCGGTTAGCATCTGTTGCACTATATTCACCAGCAATTCCCTCTGAGGCCCTAGGCCACCCTCGTATAACTTAACATCCGTTGTACGGACTGGGAATCGTAGCGCCACACCTGGGGTCTAGTGGGGGGCTCAGGGCGACCTCGCGGGCTTCCCGCCCCTCTGGTACCCTTAGCGCCTCAGTGGGCGGTTACCGCGCTACTCGCAATAACTGCACCGTGAATCCTTGTGAGCAGAGCCTGCGGACGTAGCGTTACTCGTAATAAGTGAGCATCGAACACTTCAGAGCAAAGCCTGCGAACATAGCGTTAATCGCAATAAGTGAGCATTGAACACTTCAGAGCAAAGCCTACGAACATAGCGTTACTCGTAATAATTAAGCATTGAACACTTCAGAGCAAAGCCTACGAACATAGCGTTACTCGTAATAATTAAGCATTGAACACTTCAGAGCAAAGCCTGCGAACATAGCGTTAATCGCAATAATTGAGCATTGAACGCTTCAGAGCAAAGTCTGCGAACATAGCGTTAATCGCAATAAGTGAGCATTGAACACTTCAGAGCAAAGCCTACGAACATAGCGTTACTCGTAATAATTAAGCATTGAACACTTCAGAGCAAAGCCTACGAACATAGCGTTACTCGTAATAATTAAGCATTGAACACTTCAGAGCAAAGCCTGCGAACATAGCATTAATCGCAATAATTGAGCATTGAACGCTTCAGAGCAAAGTCTGCGAACATAGCGTTAATCGCAATAATTGAGCATTGAACACTTCAGAGCCAAGCCTGCGAACATAGCGTAACTCGTAATAATTAAGCATTGAACGCTTCAGAGCCAAGCCTGCGAACATAGAGCTACTCGTACTAACCAAGCTTCAAGTACTTCTGTGCCGTTCGTGGGGCACAATGCTGCTTGACAGTCTCAGAGGCGAGGGCAATCCCTCGGCGGGGTGTCAAAGTCTTGAGTGAACGGGGGGAACACCCTCGGAGGGGGAATCCGGGTGTCAGGGTGCGGTGCCGCTCCCGGTCTGTAGGGGGCACACCGGGTCCGTCCCAAGCCTCCCGGCTTACCTTGATCTCGACGTCTGGAGGCGTCCGACCCAGCCCCGGACTCCGCAGTAGCTTCTTCCGCGACGGGCCAGGCCACGGCCTTACACACCTCTGCATGCAACTGCCACGGCAGAGACAGGGCCCCGGGCTTCTCCGCGGGCCACGCTGGGGTGATGGTGCACACTTCAGGCTTCCGGGCCGCAGCGGTGAGCGCGCTCTGGTCCCCGCACACACAGGGAGGGTCAAATTAAGCAGGAGAGCTCCACGCTCAACGGGGATGGATGCCGGGGATCCTAGGCCAGGTCAGGGGGCGCAGGGGTCTCAGCGCCAGTACCTGGTTGATCCCCAGTCGTTCCGCAATCAGCTTTAGCGTAAAGTTTCAGTGTTCAGGTTCGACATGAAGTCTCAACATTCAGGTTCAGCATGCAGTCGTGACACGAGGTCTCAGCATTCAGTTTCAGCATTCAGGTTCAGCATGCAGTCGTGACATGAGGTCTCAGCATTCAGTTTCAGCATTCAGGGGTGACCTAAAGTCCTGATGGCGCAGATATTTCCGGCGCCCTTGGGGGGTTCTGTTCCTGGGGGGTAGGGATTGAGTTGGGGACTAGGTCCTTCCTAGTCAGGCTGGGCAGAGGCTCCCTGGGTCCTCCTACTGCTGGGCAAGATCAGTGGGCTTTACAGGATCCCTCACTCACTTAAGAGGCAGCACCTAAATCCTGTCACTCTCAGAGGCATAAGTCCTGGCTAGGCCCTACCGCCTAAAACTCCTGCGTGGATTCTCCAGCTCTGCTTTACCCCACTGGCCAACTGACTAGAAAATGTTACCTCCCACTGTTAAGTAGCCCTAGGTCAGGTGACCTCTATCCAAGGCGGCAAAAGTAAAAACACACCTCCCTTCTAGAAGGTTCCAGCACATTCCAGGAGTTTCCCCATTCTACCTATGGGACAAAAAAGGCAGGCTGGTGTTGCAACATTGTTGTGGGGTTCCAGCCAGCTCCTGGCAGCTAGGGTGCTACTAGAAAGACCACTCTGCAGTAGCAGGGGCCTGTGGCAGCCATCTTGGGAGAAGGGAGCACCTGCACCTTAACACTGATTGGCAATGAAAAGGCGCCCGGAGACCTAAGTCCAACATCAAAATGAGGGTGGAAAAAATGAGGCACGATCAAAAATAGAGGGGGAGACCACCCTAGGGCTGACAGGTCCAACACACCCCATCCTGAATTTCCCTGGGTGTCTAGTTTTCAAAAATGTATAGGTTTGTTAGGTTTCCGAAGGTGCCCACAGAGCTAGGGCTCAAGAACTACAGCTAGGCACTTTGCCAAAAAAGGGTCATTTTTCACTGTGAAATTGAGGTGTGACCCCCATTGCATTTTGCGCCGTTTCCTGTCGCGGGCATTAGGCCGACCCGCACAAGAGAGGTACCGTTTTTCTCGTAAGACTTTGGGGAACACGGGGTGGGTGGAAATTTGTGGATCCACGCAGATTCCGAAATGTGGGGAAAATTTGTTTTTTTGGACAATTTTTTAGGTTTGCAAGGGATTCTGGGTAACAGACCCTGGTGGGAGGCAGTCAAGTCATCCCATCCTGGATTCCCCTGGGTGTCTAGCTTTCAAAAATGTATAGGTTTGCTAGGTTTTCAAAGGTGCCCACAGAGCTAGGGTTCAAGAACTACAGCTAGGCACTTTGCTAAAAAAGGGTCATTTTTCACTGCGAAATTGAGGTGTGACCATGTTGCATTTTGCACCGTTTCCTGTCGCAGGCCATAGGCCGACCCGCACAAATGAGGTACCATTTTTCTCGTAAGACTTTGGGGAACGCGGGGTGGGTGGAAATTTGTGGATCCACACAGATTCCAGAACTTTCCACCACAGAAATGTGGGGAAAATGTGGTTTTTGTGACAATTTTTTAGGTTTCCAAGGGATTTTGGGTAACAGAACCTGGTGGGAGGGAGTCAATTCACCCCATCTTGGATTCCCCTGTGTGTCTAGTTTTCAAAAACGTATAGCTTTGCTAGGTTTCCCAAGTTGCCCACAGACCAAGGGTTCAAAAACTAGAGCTAGGCACTTTGCCAAAAAAGGGTCATTTTTCACTGCGAAATTGAGGTGTGACCACATAGCATTTTGCGCTGTTTCCTGTCGCGGGCACTAGGCCGACCCACACAAGTGAGGTACCGTTTTTCTCAGAAGACGTTGGGGAACGAGCGGTGGGTGGAAATTTGTGGATCCACACAGATTCCGTAACTTTCCACCACAGAAATGTGGGGAAAATGTGTTTTTTTGACAATTTTTTAGGTTTGCATGGGATTCTGGGTAACAGACCCTGGTGGGAGGCAGTCAAGTCACCCCATCCTGGATTCCCCTTGGTGTCTAGTTTTCAAAAATGTATAGGTTTGCGAGGTTTCCTGTTAGACCTGGCACCTTGGCGTGAGTCTCCCTTCCACTTTTTTGTCGCTGTGCCTCATGTTTTTTGCTGGTGTTAGCTGCTCAGAGCACTGTGCCACTGCCAACCAGTGCCACAGTGCAAGTGCTCCCTATTTAAAATGTATATGTTGGTTGGATTCCATGATTGACTTATTTGGTTTACTGTCAGACCCCAGTAAAGTGCACCAGGAGTGCCAGGGCTTGTAAATACAAATGCTGCTGGTGGGCTTTCAGCACTGGTTGTGCCACCCACAGAAGTAGCATGGTAAAATGTATCTAAGGTCTGCCATTGCAGAACCTGCATGCAGTCTGGTACTGTCATGCTGACTGGGTAAGTTCACACACTTGCCAGTCCCTAAACCTTCCCTTAACTTCATATCAGTCACCCCTATGGTAGGCCCAAGGGCAGGGTGCATTGTAAGCATAAGGTAGGACAAGCCCTGATGTGTGTGGCATGTCCTAATAGTGAATTACAGCCATTTTCGTTTTTCACTATTGTAAGGCTACCTGTTCTCCATAGGCCAGAATGGGCTGTTAGAATTGTTACATCCTATGATCCTAACAGACCCAGGGAACATGGTAGAAATTCGAGTTTAGTATGCCTGAACTCAGAATAATAAAATACATCTTTTAGTAAAGTTTATTTTAATATTCTGTGTTTGCAAATACCACTTTTAGAAAGTTGGTATTTGCTTGCTTGACCATTTCAGCCCGCCTCTGCTATGATGTGTATCTGCCTGTCTGGTTGTGTGAGTGACAGGGCTTGGGAAACCCAGAGGGGCAGGGCTAGGTAGCCTGGTGGTGAATAGGAAGATTGGCAGTCAGATGCGTGGGAGGAGTACACCTGGGCTCTGAATAGGGTTGTGCTCTGCTACCACAATGCTGGCTCTACCTCCTGCGGAGCAGCTGATGGCTCTGCCCTGCAACCTGAATAGAAAGGCAGAGTCATGTCAACAGAGTGCTCAAGAACTGGTTTGGACTGGGCAAAGTCCCCTCAACCCCAGAGGAACAAAGGAATTAGGGGTATAAGTATTGGGACCCTGCTCCCAAGAAATTAGATCCTGCTGAAACAAGAAGAACCTCTGCCAGAGGAGAAGGAACTGGGAAAGCTGTAGGAGGAATACTGTCCCTGACCTGGGGGATTGGCCTGCAGTGGTTGCCTTGCTGCTGAAGGAGAGGAGAAAGACTACTAAAGACTTTGCTTCAACTTGTGCTTTGAAAAGATCTCCAAGGGCTTGAACTGAGCTTGCCCCCTGAACGAAGTCCCAGGACCAGTGGACTTCTCCCCCAGCTCCCCAGAGTCTTTTGGAAGTGCCTGCTGCTGTTGTTGGGCCTTCTGAGGGACTGCTTGTCGCAAGGAGCTGGAAGCGCGACGCAAGGAAGAGAAGCGTGCCGCCGTCGGAGCTGTTGCCGTTGCATCACACAGAGAGTGTTGCCGCTGCAGCATCGCATCGAGCGGAAGCGTCTCGCATCATTCCGGAAGTGTCTCGCAACGCCGAAGAAGCGTGTCGCCATCGCAGCCATCGTAGCTATGTCGCATTGCACCGCATCGAGAGAAGAGTCTCGCATCGAGGAGGAAGCGTGTCGCCATCGCAGCCATCGTAGTTGTCGCATTGTACCGCAACCAGAAAAGCACCTCGCATCCACGGGGAAGCGTGCCGCCGTCGGAGCCGCTGTCGTCGCATCTCGCAGAAGGGGTGTTGCCGCTGCAGCATCGCATCGAGTGGAGGTGTCTAGCAACGTCGGAGAAGAGTGCCGCTGCCAAGGCCGCTGTAGTCGCATCTCGCCAAAGGTGACGCCGCTGTAGCTGAAGCATTGAGTCGAGCCTTCTCGCAACATCGGAGAAGCGCAACGCATCTGGAAGATCCCATCTTTATTACTTTTGCACCAAGAACTTCAACGTATCTGCATCGCTGCAACACTTTCGTTGCCCTGCGTGTCGCATCTAAGGTACATTGCCTTAAAGTGTCGCATTTAAGAACTTAAGAGAAACTAAGCAATCTTCTACCAACTAAGCAACCGTATTGTGTATTTTTAATCGTTTAATGGTCTTGCGATAATCCTATATAAAGAATCCTTATTTTTAATATAAATACCTGTGTGGTGTCCATTTGTAGTGTTGTCACTTGGTTACTGTATGTGTAACCTTAACCTATAACGCTCTGAGATAAGCCTTGTCTGCTCGCGCCAAGCTACCTAGAGGGTGAGCAGGGGTAGTGTAACCCCTTACCCTGACTAGAGGAAAGGTTCCCTGCTTGTCACAAGTACCTGCCTGTGCCAACCAGAGAACCCGGATTCTAACATTGGTGGTCAGCGGTGAGGATTCTGGACTTGTATTTGTGACTCATGTACAGTGATCGGTGAACACTACTTAGTGAGTGCAGACCTTAAACGCAACCAATACTTGTTGGTAGATTTCTTTTTGGACTGTCTATTTTTGAGCACTGCCAAGCTTTACCATGGTGGAGAAAGCAGCATCCATAGTCTCTGTCAATACAGAATTTGAATGGGAAGAAGAGGAAATAGATAATTACACTGCCAAGCAGCTAAAGTTCTTTTGCAAGAAGTTTAATGTTTCTACAACTGGATGTAAAAACAAAACACAGCTCTACAAGGCGCTGAGGGTCTGGGTAGAAGCAAGGAAGGCCACTGATGATGATAATGCAGATGAACAACTGGATGGGCCAGTGGGCTCAAGAGGAAGGAGAAGCCCTTCCTCTGCCGGTAGCAGTGTTTCAAGGAAAAGTTATCTCCAGAGGAGCTGGCAGATAGAAGAGAGGGTAGGATGCACTAAATGGAAATGGCAAAGCTCAAATTGAATGGGCAGCTGGAGCTAGAGAGCAAGAATCTGGCTCTGGAAAAGAGAAGAATACAAATGGAGCATGAAACAAAGTTGAGGGAATTAGATCTGAAAGCTAAGATTTTAGAGTCTACTCCCTCTGGTGGCAGCACACCGTCAGTGCAGACAGAATCAAGGGTGTTCATACCCAAGGATGTGGTTAAGGAATTCTTCAAGAATGAAGACATAGGGCAGTGGTTTAAGGCCTATGAGGTAGCCATGTCTTCCCACCGGGTCCCTGAGAAAGATTGGGGAGCGGGGTTGTGGGTCGGTTCCTTAGTGAGGGGTGGGATACACTGCTGGATTTGCCTTCAGATGATTATAATTCCTATCCCCATATGAAGGCTGCTTTGATGTCTAGGTATGGGTTGACCCCTGAGTTGTATAGGCAAAGGTTCAGGAGTTGCACCAAGATTCCAAACAGTACGTATGTTGAATATGTGACTTTTTTTTGCAGAGCACTGGATGGTTGGATTAAGGGTAGCAAAGTTAATGATTTTCAAGGGCTTCTTGATTTAATGGCATGGGAGCACTTGTCCAGTAATTGTTTTCCTGAGCTACGCCAGCACCTGATTGATAGTAGGCTGACTAACCCTAGGAAGCTTGCTGAAGAGGCGGACCGCTGGGTCAGTACCAGGGTCCACAAGGGTCAAGTGGGAGATTCCACCAAAGGTGGGCAGGGTCCCCAGCAGAAGAGTGGGGGGGACAAGGGTAAACAGAGGGAGTTCCAGAAGAGGCCCCAAAGTAATCCCCAAGGGAACCAAGGGAAAGGTTCTCAACCTCCCCCACCACAGAAACCAACAGGGGCCCCGACAGGTACACCTGTTCAGAAGGGGCCCATCAGAATTTACAAGTGTGGTAACATGGGGCATTTTGCCTCTGATGTGAAGTGTCCATTGTTTGGTAAACCAGCACCCACTGGTGCTCCATCCCGGCAGGTGACTAGTGTAGCCCTGGGGGAGGAGATGGGTGTCCAAGGTGGGTGGGGTCCCACAGAGATGTCCCTTGTCTCATTAGGAGACTGTGAAGTGGCCCCCCAAACCCAGCTGCCTAAGAACACTAAAAAATACAGGCAGTGGGTGACCATAAATGGCCATAGGGTTGAAGCTCTCAGAGACACAGGAGCCAGTGTGACGGCTGTCAAGCGCCACCTGGTGTCTCAGGAGCAGGTTGTCCCAGGAGCATTCTATCCGGTTGTTGCCGCCGACAACACCGAGAGTCACTGCCCAGTGGCTCAGGTTCCCTTTCAGTGGGGGGGGTCTCTGGTACTCTTCAGGTAGCTGTGAGGCCCGCCATGCCTGTAGACTGTCTGTTAGGGAACGACTTGGAGAGCTCACCTTTGGCTAAGGTGGAGTGGAGTGCTCACCTGGAGATGTTGGGTATGCCGGATTGGGCGTGTGTCACCACACGGTCCATGGCAGCCAGTAGAGGTACTCAAGAGGTCCTGGAGCCTGAGAGGGAGGCCCAGGGACCGGCCTTAAAGAGAAGGAGCAGGGGGCGCGGGAAGCCTGCCCCTGAAGTTCCCACGGTCCAGGAGGGAGCAGACCTTGCGGGGGATGCCCTGGAACCTACAGGGGAACAGATAGCTGAACTGGGGGACCTGCCGGAGCTGACCCATTGGCAGCAGGAAGGAGGACCCTCCAGGGAAGAGTTCTGCAGGGAGCAGAAAGAATGCCCTTCTCTTGTGGGTATGCGGCAGAAGGCTGCAGACCAGGCCAACGGTGATCAGTCCGGAACACATTTCATTTACTGGGAGAACGACCTCCTGTATTATGAGCCTAAGGTTGCTGAGCCTGGGTCAGCCCGTGTGCTGGTGGTACCCCAGCACTTCAGACCCTTCCTACTGGGGCTGGCTCACGATGTACCCTTAGCAGGACATTCGGGGCAGGACAAGACCTTTTAAAGGCTTGTCACCCACTTCTTTTGGCCCCAAATGCGCAGTAGTTCAGATACTCACTGCAGAACATGCCAAACTTGCCAGGCAAGTGGGAAGAGTGGAAGGAATTAGAAGGCTCCACCCCAACCATTCCCTGTGATCGGTACCCCAATCCAGCGAGTGGGGATTGACATTGTAGGGCCACTGGACCCCAGGACAGCGATGGGCAATAGGTTCATCCTGGTCCTGGTGGACCATGCCACCCGGTACCCGGAAGCCATCTCTCTGAGGACAGTGACGGCCCCCGTGGTGGGACGTGCGCTGATGGGAATTTTCTCCCGAGTGGGATTCCCTCTAGAGGTGGTGTCTGACCGAGGTACCAATTTCATATCTAAATATATGAAATCCCTTTGGCAAGAATGTGGTGTAACCTACAAGTTCACCACACCTTACCACCCCCAAGGAAACGGGTTGGTTGAGAGATTCAACCGAACCCTCAAAGGCATGATAATGGGCCTGGAAGGACCCATGAGCCGTAAGTGGGACGTCCTCTTGCCATGCCTTCTCTTTGCTTACAGAGAGGTGCCACAGAAGTCTCTAGGGTTCAGTCCCTTTGAGCTTCTGTACGGACACCCAGTGAGAGGACCTCTAAGTCTGGTCAAGGAAGGCTGGGAGCAATCTCCCAGGAAACCTCCCCAGAATGTATATAGTTACATGCTGGCCTTCAGAAACCAGACTAGGCGTTTCAGGGAACTTGCTGAGGCAAACCTGGAAGCCAGCCAGGAGGAGATGAAGCGGTGGTACGACCAGAATGCCACTCTGGTAGAGCTTCAGCCTGGACAGAAGGTATGGGTCTTGGCCCCCGTGGAGCCCTGTGCGCTCCAGGATAAGTGGACCGGTCCCTTTGAGGTGGTGGAGGACAAGAGTCCGGTTACCTATTTGGTGGACGTGAAGTCTCCTAGGAACCCCTTAAGGGTCCTACATGTCAACCGCCTCAAGCCCCATTTGGAGAGGTCCCAAGTGGGCATGCTCTTAGCGACAGATGCTGGGATGGAGGAGGAGACCGAGCCTCTTCCTGAACTCCTGTCAGTCAAGGAGCAAGATGGGTCAGTGGATGGTGTCATCCTCTCTTCCACCCTGACCCCTGAGCAACAGAATGATTGTCGCCAGCTGCTGGGACAATTTTCTGACCTGTTTTCCCTGGTTCCCGGTGTCACTGATTGGTGCGTCCATGATGTGGACACTGGGGATAGTACCCCCGTGAGGCACAAGGCCTACAGGGTGACTGACAGGGTAAGGGCCTGCATCAAGGAGGAGGTCTCCAAGATGTTTGCCCTTGGGGTAATTGAGTCCTCAAGCAGTCCTTGGGCCAGTCCAGTGGTCTTGGTCCCAAAGGCTGCAGCGTCGGGAGCCACACCCGAACTCCGGTTCTGTGTGGACTACAGAGGACTCAATTCAGTCACCAGGACTGACGCACACCCCATCCCCAGAGCTGATGAGCTCATAGATCGGCTAGGGGCTGCCCACTACCTTAGCACGTTTGATCTAACGTCTGGGTATTGGCAGATCACCTTGACCGAGGGGGCCAAAGAGAGGTCAGCATTTTCCACCCCAGATGGGCACTACCAGTTCCGGGTTATGCCCTTTGGGATGAAGAATGCCCCTGCCACCTTTCAGAGATTGGTCAACCAGGTGTTGGCTGGGCTGGATTCGTTCAGTGCAGCCTACCTGGATGACATCGCAGTGTTCAGCTCCACTTGGGAAGAACACCTGCGCCACCTCTGGGAAGTGTTGATGGCGCTGCGCAAGGCAGGCCTCACGATCAAGGCGAGTAAGTGCCAGATCGAGAAAGGTTCAGTGGAGTACTTGGGGCACCAAGTTGGGAGTGGCCAGGTGGCACCCGTTCAACCCAAGATAGAAACCATCCTGAATTGGGAGTCGCCCAAAACCCAGACAGAGGTGAGAGCCTTCCTAGGTCTCACCGGGTACTACAGGAGGTTTGTCAAGGGGTATGGCAATATTGTTGCCCCCTTGACAGCACTGACTTCAAGGAAGCAGCCCAGGAAGGTGATCTGGACTGACACCTGTCAGAAATCTTTTGAGGCCCTGAAAGCTGCTATGTGCACGGCGCCCGTGCTTTTGGCTCCCAACTTCTCCAAAGAGTTTATCGTTCAGACAGACGCTTCAGAGCATGGTGTGGGGGCTGTTCTTTCACAGACTAATGAAAAGGGCCTAGATCAACCTGTAGCCTTTATTAGCAGGAGGTTACTTCCACGGGAACAGAGATGGAGTGCTATTGAGCGTGAGGCATTTGCTGTGGTCTGGGCGCTGAAGAAGCTAAGACCATACCTGTTTGGGTCTCACTTCCGGGTTCAGACAGACCACAGGCCCCTCAGATGGTTGATGCATATGAGGGGTGAGAATCCAAAGCTGTTGAGGTGGTCCATTTCCCTACAGGGTATGGATTTCACGGTGGAACATCGCCCTGGTACAGATCACGCCAATGCTGACGGTCTGTCCTGATTTTTCCGACTTAGTGATGAGGAACTCCCTGGGGTAGGGTAGTTCTCCCCACTTTTCAGCTAGAGGGGACACGTGTTAGACCTGGCACCTTGGCGTGAGTCTCCCTTCCACTTTTTTGTCGCTGTGCCTCATGTGTTTTGCTGGTGTTAGCTGCTCAGAGCACTGTGCCACTGCCAACCAGTGCCACAGTGCAAGTGCTCCCTATTTAAAATGTATATGTTGGTTGGATTACATGATTGACTTATTTGGTTTACTGTCAGACCCCAGTAAAGTGCACCAGGAGTGCCAGGGCTTGTAAATACAAATGCTGCTGGTGGGCTTGCAGCACTGGTTGTGCCACCCACAGAAGTAGCCTGGTAAAATGTATCTAAGGTCTGCCATTGCAGAACCTGCGTGCAGTCTGGTACTGTCATGCTGACTGGGTAAGTGCACACACTTGCCAGTCCCTAAACCTTCCCTTAACTTCATATCAGTCACCCCTATGGTAGGCCCAAGGGCAGGGTGCATTGTAAGCATAAGGTAGGACAAGCCCTGATGTGTGTGGCATGTCCTAATAGTGAATTGCAGCCATTTTCGTTTTTCACTATTGTAAGGCTACCTGTTCTCCATAGGCCAGAATGGGCTGTTAGAATTGTTACATCCTATGATCCTAACAGACCCAGGGAACATGGTAGAAATTCGAGTTTAGTATGCCTGAACTCAGAATAATAAATTACATCTTTTAGTAAAGTTTATTTTAATATTCTGTGTTTGCAAATACCACTTTTAGAAAGTTGGTATTTGCTTGATTGACCATTTCAGCCCGCCTCTGCTATGATGTGTATCTGCCTGTCTGGTTGTGTGAGTGACAGGGCTGGGGAAACCCAGAGGGGCAGGGCTAGGTAGCCTGGTGGTGAAAAGGAAGATTGGCAGTCAGATGGGTGGGAGGAGTACACCTGGGCTCTGAATAGGGTTGTGCTCTGCTACCACAATGCTGGCTCCACCTCCTGCGGAGCGGCTGATGGCTCTGCCCTGCAGCCTGAATAGAAAGGCAGAGTCATGTCAACAGAGTGCTCAAGAACTGGTTTGGACTGAGCAAAGGCCCCTCAACCCCAGAGGAACAAAGGAATTAGGGGTATAAGTATTGGGACCCTGCTCCCAAGAAATTAGATCCTGCTGAAACAAGAAGAACCTCTGCCAGAGGAGAAGGAACTGGGAAAGCTGTAGGAGGAGTACTGTCCCTGACCTGGGGGATTGGCCTGCAGTGGTTGCCTTGCTGCTGAAGAAGAGGAGAAAGACTACTAAAGACTTTGCTTCAACTTGTGCTTTGATAAGATCTCCAAGGGCTTGAACTGAGCTTGCCCCCTGAACGAAGTCCCAGGACAAGTGGACTTCACCCCCAGCTCCCCAGAGTCTTTTGGAAGTGCCTGCTGCTGTTGTTGGGCCTTCTCAGGGACTGCGTGTTGCAAGGAGCTGGAAGCGCGACGCAAGGAAGAGAAGCGTGCCGCCGTCGAAGCTGTTGCCATCGCATCTCGCAGAGAGTGTCGCCGCTGCAGCATCGCATAGAGCAGAAGCGTCTCGCATCATTCCGGAAGTGACTCGCAACGCCGAAGAAGCGTGTCGCCATCGCAGCCATCGTAGCTGTCGCATTGCACCGCATCGAGAGAAGAGTCTCGCATCGAGGAGGAAGCGTGTCGCCATCGCAACCATCGTAGTTGTCGCATTGCACCGCAACCAGAAAAGCGCCTCGCATCCACGGAGAAGCGTGCTGCCGTCGGAGCCGCAGTTGTCGCATCTCGCAGAAGGGGTGTCGCCGCTGCATCATCGCATCGAGCGGAAGCGTCTCGCAACGTCGGAGAAGAGTGCCGCTGCCAAGGCCGCTGTCGTCGCATCTCGCCAGAGGTGACGCCGCTGTAGCTGACGCATCGAGTCGAGCTTTGTTGCAACATCGGAGAAGCGTAACGCATCTGGAAGATCCCGTCTTTATTTCTTTTGCACCAAGAACTTCAACGCATCTGCATCGCTGCAACACTTTCGTTGCCCTGCGTGTCGCATCTAAGGTACATTGACTTAAAGTGTCGCATTTAAGAACTTAAGAGAAACTAAGCAATCTTCTACCAACTAAGCAACCGTATTGTGTATTTTTAATCGTTTAATGGTCTTGTGATAATCCTATATATAGAATCCTAATTTTTAATATAAGTACCTGTGTGGTGTCCATTTGTAGTGCTGTCACTTGGTTACTGTAAGTGTTCACAAATGCTTAACCTATAACGCTCTGAGATAAGCCTTGTCTGCTCGCGCCAAGCTACCTAGATGGTGAGCAGGGGTTGTTTTAGTAGTGTAACCCCTTACCCTGACTAGAGGAAAGGTTCCCTGCTTGTCACAAGTACCTACCTGTGCCAACCAGAGACCCCGGATTCTAACATTTCCCAAGGTGCCCGCAGAGCTAGTGTTCAAAAACTAGAGCTAGGCACTTTGCCAAAAAAGGGTCATTTTTCACTGCGATATTGAGGTGTGACCACGTTGCGTTTTGCGCCGCTTCCTGTCATGGGCACTAAGCCGACCCGCATAAGTGAGGTACCGTTTTTCTCGTAAGACTTTGGGAAACACGGGGTGGGTGGAAATTTGTGGATCCACACAGATTCTGGATCTTTCCACCACAGAAATGTGGAGAAAATCTGTTTTTTTAGTAATTTTTTTAGGTTTGCAAGGGATTCTGGGTAACAGACCCTGGTGGGAGGCAGTCACGCCACACCATCCTGGATTCCTATGGGTGTCTAGTTTTCAAAAATGTATAGGTTTGCTAGGTTTCCCAAGGTACCCGCAGAGCTAGGATTCAAAAACTACAGCTAGGCACTTTCCAAAAAAGGGTAATTTTTCACTGCGAAATTGAGGTGTAACCACGTTGCGTTTTGTGCACCTTCCTGTCGCAGGCCATAGGCCGACCTGCACAAGAGAGGTTCCATTTTTCTCGTAAGACTTTAGGGAACGCGGGGTGGGTGGAAATTTGTGTATCCACACAGATTCCGGAACTTTCCACCACAGAAATTTGTGGAAAATGTGTTTTTTTGGATAATTTTTTAGGTTTGCAAGGGATTCTGGGTAACAGACCCTGGTGGGAGGCAGTCAAGTCACCCCATCCTGAGTTTCCCTAGGTGTCTAGTTTTCAAAAATGTATAGGTTTGCTAGGTTTCCGTAGGTGCCCACAGAGCTAGGGTTCCAGAACTACAGCTAGGCACTTTGCTAAAAAAGGGTCATTTTTCACTGCGAAATTGAGGTGTGACCACATTGCATTTTGCGCTCTTTCCTTTCGCGGGCACTAGGCCGACCCGCACAAGTGAGGTACCATTTTTCTCAGAAGACTTTGGGAAACGCGCAGTGGGTGGCAATTCGTGGATCCACGCAGATTCCGTAACTTTCCATTACAGAAATGTGGGGAAAATTTGTTTTTTTTTGGACAATTTTTTAGGTTTGCAAGGGATTCTGGGTAACAGACCCTGGTGGGAGGCAGTCAAGTCACCCCATCCTGGATTCCCTTGGGTGCCTAGTTTTCAAAAATGTATAGGTTTGCTAGGTTTCCCAAGGTGCCCGCAGAACTAGGGTTCAAAAACTAGAGCTAGGCACCTTGCCAAAAAAGGGTCATTTTTCACTGCGATATTGAGGTGTGACCTTGTTGCGTTTTGCGCCGTTTCCTGTAGCGGGCACTAGGCCGACCCGCACAAGTGAGGTACCGTTTTTCTCGTAAGACTTTGGGGAAGGCAGGGTGGGTGGAAATTTGTGGATCCACACAGATTCCGGAACTTTCCACCACAGAAATGTGGAGAAAATATGTTTTTTTTGTAAGTTTTTTTAGGTTTGCAAGGGATTCTGGGTAACAGACCCTGGTGGGAGGCAATCAAGCCACAGCATCCTGGATTCACATGGGTGTCTAGTTTAAAAAAATGTATAGGTCTGCTAGGTTTCTGAAGGTGCCCACAGAGCTAGGGTTCAAGAACTACCACAAGGCACTTTGCCAAAAAAGGGTCATTTTTCACTGCGAAATTGAGGTGTGACCACGTTGCGTTTTGCGCACTTTCCTGTCGCAGGCCATAGGCCGACCCGCACAAGTGAGGTACCATTTTTCTCGTAAGACTTTGGGGAACGCGGGGTGGGTGGAAATTTGTGGATCCACGCAGATTCCAAACCTTTCCACCACAGAAATTTGGGGAAAATGTGTTTTTTGGGACAATTGTTTAGGTTTGCAAGGGATTTTGGGTAACAGAACCTGGTGGGAGGGAGTCAAGTCACACCATACTGGATTCCCCTGGGTGTCTAGTTTTCAAAAACGTATAGGTGTCCTAGGTTTTCCAAGGTGTCCGCAGAGCTAGGGTTCAAAAACTAGAGCTTGGCACTTTGCCAAAAAAGGGTCATTTTTCACTGCGAAATTGAGGTGAAACCACGTTGCGTTTTGCGCACTTTCCTGTCGCGAGCACTAGGCCGACCCGCACAAGAGAGGTACCATTTTTCTCGTAAGACTTCGGGGAAGGCGGGGTAGGTGGAAATTTGTGGATCCACGCAGATTCCAGAACGTTCCACCACAGAAATGTGGGGAAAATTTGTTTTTTTGGACAATTTTTTAGGTTTGCAAGGGATTCCGGGTAACAGACCCTGGTGGGAGGCAGTCAAGTCACACCACCCTGAATTTCCCTGGGTGTCTAGTTTTTTAAAATGAATAGGGTTGCTTGGTTTCCGAAGGTGCCCACAGAGCTAGGGTTCAAGAACTACCGCTAGGCACTTTGCCAGAAAACAGTCATTTTTCACTGCGAAATTGAGGTGTGACCACGTTGCGTTTTGTGCACCTTCCTGTCGCAGGCCATAGGCCGACCTGCACAAGAGAGGTACCATTTTTCTCGTAAGACTTTAGGGAACGCGGGGTGGGTGGAAATTTGTGGATCCACACAGATTCCGGAACTTTCCACCACAGAAATTTGTGGAAAATGTGTTTTTTTGGATAATTTTTTAGGTTTGCAAGGGATTCTGGGTAACAGACCCTGGTGGGAGGCAGTCAAGTCACCCCATCCTGAGTTTCCCTAGGTGTCTAGTTTTCAAAAATGTATAGGTTTGCTAGGTTTCCGTAGGTGCCCACAGAGCTAGGGTTCCAGAACTACAGCTAGGCACTTTGCTAAAAAAGGGTCATTTTTCACTGCGAAATTGAGGTGTGACCACATTGCATTTTGCGCTCTTTCCTTTCACGGGCACTAGGCCGACCCACACAAGTGAGGTACCATTTTTCTCAGAAGACTTTGGGAAACGCGCAGTGGGTGGCAATTCGTGGATCCACGCAGATTCCGTAACTTTCCACCACAGAAATGTGGGGAAAATGTGTTTTTTTTTGGACAATTTTTTAGGTTTGCAAGGGATTCTGGGTAACAGACCCTGGTGGGAGGCAGTCAAGTCACCCCATCCTGGATTCCCTTGGGTGCCTAGTTTTCAAAAATGTATAGGTTTGCTAGGTTTCCCAAGGTGCCCGCAGAACTAGGGTTCAAAAACTAGAGCTAGGCACCTTGCCAAAAAAGTGTCATTTTTCACTGCGAAATTGAGGTGTGACCACGTTGCGTTTTGCGCACTTTCCTGTCACGGGCACTAGGCCGACCCGCACAAGTGTGGTACCATTTTTCTCGTAAGACTTTGGGGAATGCGGGGTAGGTGTAAATTTGTGGATCCACGCAGATTCCAGAGCTTTCCACCACAGAAATGTGGGGCAAATTTGCTTTTTTGGACAATTTTTTAGGTTTGCAAGGGATTCCGTGTAATAGACCCTGGTGGGAGGCAGTCAAGTCACACCATCCTGAATTTCCCTGGGTGTCTAGTTTTCAAAAATGTATAGGGTTGCTAGGTTTCCGAAGGTGCCCACAGAGCTACGGTTCAAGAACTACAGCTAGGCACTTTGCCAAAAAAGGGTCATTTTTCACTGCGAAATTGAGGTGTGACCACATAGCATTTTGCGCTGTTTCCTGTCACGGGCACTAGGCGACCCGCACAAGTGAGGTACTGTTTTTCTAGCTAGACTTTGGGGAATGCGGGGTGGGTGGAAATTTGTGGATCCACTCAGATTCCAGAACTTTCCACCACAGAAATTTGGGGAAAATGTGGTTTTTGTGACAATGTTTTAGGTTTGCAAGGGATTTGGGGTAACAGAACCTGGTGGGAGGGAGTCAATTCACCCCATCCTGGATTCCCCTGTGTGTCTAGTTTTCAAAAACGTATAGGTTTGCTAGGTTTCCCAAGGTGCCCGCAGACCTAGGGTTCAAAAACTAGAGCTAGGCACTTTGCTAAAAAAGGGTCATTTTTCACTGCGAAATTGAGGTGTGACCACGTTGCGTTTTGCGCACTTTCCTGTCACGGGCACTAGGCCGACCCGCACAAGTGAGGTACCATTATTCACGTAAGACTTCGGGGAACGCGGGGTAGGTGGAAATTTGTGGATCCACGCAGATTCCAGAACTTTCC